>NC_090449.1:14739665-17246682 GCF_031143425.1 Pleurodeles waltl | reverse complement strand
AAGTATTCCTAAGTATGCATTTATCACATGTCATTTGGTTCCTGTTTGGCAAGCCTCACCTAGCTGGACCTCACGTCATTAAATGGCCTAATGCAAGCAGAACAGGCTCATACATGTGCAGAACCAAACCTGTGAGACTCAGTTCCTCGCACCACACCTGTTGCATCAAGCTGCTGGTGGGCTGAGATGCAAACCCATGCAGTGTACCATGTAAGGGCCCAGGTAACACTGCAGCACTGGATGGTGAGCTAGGCCTTCCCCCAGCTTTATGTCTGCAGCAAGCAGTTGTACAGGACTGCTGAAAAACTATACAATCTGTACCCCACTAAGGGGGGGGGAAGAGACCTGGGGTATGTTGTTGTGCTATGCTTAAGGCCCACTTTCAACCTGTACTGTTACAACCTGAGTCACATCGCCCAGTAACATCACAACCCAGGCCACGTAACCTTCTGGTGCCAGGGTGCACTGGTGGACTTCGTAGCCGGGTCACGTGACCCAGCTTGCTCACCTGATTAAGGTGATATCACAAGCCAAAATCACATGACCAGCCATGGTCACATGACCCACCATGGTCCTGTGACACAGAAGTGACATCACTTCCTAGGAGGAGCCCTTGGCCCTGGAAGTACCAGCTACAGATGTGACGTCACTTCTGGGGCGGGATAACTGTCACTTTTCAGTTTGATCAAAGGTGTTCTTTTATCCTACTCCCCCGGGTCTGTGCTCCTGCCCTTCCAGGCGTGCTGCGGAGTGAGTGCCATATATGAACTATAATCGTGTGCTTTACGCAGCATGCTGCCTGACCAGTGTGTAGGTGCCTGTGAGGTTTCTGCTGTTGCTTCCAGACATATCGCACAACAACAAACATACAACTCAAACTAGCCAGGCCTATGGGCTTTATGAGCGCCTGTTAGCTGTTTGATATAAATCAGTGACAACAATGATTTTCTTCTGAATTATTAGAATTGGTAATAGGAAATAGTATATATGTGTCCCTTACTGGAGAGAGGCCAAGGATTGGTTGGGCTCATAACATGGATGCTGTGATGGCCACTGACTCGCCCTCAGACCTGTCATTCTGCAAACAAAAGTCACAGTTTGAGGACGGGGTGGTGCTTTGGAGGATATGGACCCTACACTTACCTGAAAAGCATTGTACCCTCCACATGTTCCCTCCCCATTCCAAAAATACAAAGGGTCGCTGAGGCTGTCGCCCATGTCCTGGGGTGTTTTCACATCCCTCCATGGGCATCGGCTGCTTATAGCCTTGTAAAAGAGCTGGAAAACCGCTCTGGGCTCTGCTTTCCTGCCTGCTCCTCACTGGGTGACCGTGTAAAGGGAGCCGAAATCATGTGACACACAATGGTACCATGTGAGTTGGTAGGGCTGCACCCTGCTTTCAGTTTCAGCTCCAGAGCTGTCAGTAGGTGCCCATTATGAACTCTCCCACAGCTTGAAGTCACCTGGACACCATCACCTCAGCTCATACGCCTTATACAAGCATTGGAATACTCAACAGGCCTGCTATTTAGAGCTGAGGCCTCTTGGCTTTTCCAATGCTTAGTAAATAGCAATTACAACACACAGCTGCAGTAAAGCAAAGGGCATTTACAAATGTTAACACATTCGAAGACTACTTACCGAAAATATGCATTGTACATAGAGTAACATTGCAAAGCCAATCGGTCCCAAAGGCGAAACCTATTGGTTTTGCCAGTGCTTTTTTGTTTTTTACACTTCTTAGTCCGCAGTCTGATGGTGTCCTGGCTGGGGGTGTCCAAACATGTTTCCACTTTCTGTAAATCAAGCTATTTAGTAACGGCTCCCAGGGCGTGCACGTGATCTTGCAAGCTGCTTTAGTATGCCCGCGCCATGAATGGCGTCTGGGTTTTGTTTGCGCGCTATCACCGGATCACTCTGACGCCAGCCCTAGGTAAGAATTGAATGAATTCTATAGGTTGAATTTGGTTTCTGAAAGCAGCACTGCTCTGTAAGTTTTCAATATATCGATGCATGAAATTTGCTGAAGGTTGGTTGAATTGAGGTTTTTCTAATGAGTTGGCATAAAAACTAGGATACTGATTCTTATAAGACTCACCACAATGTTAGTTGCTTGTGGTTTCACACATTTTTGTTTAGGTAGCGGTTAAGGGACTGGAATTTGATTTTTATTTGGATGTACACCTAGGGTTTGTTTCTAGATTTTTTGCTGGCTACGTGTCGCAGTCTTTCATGCACAAAACTCTTGCAGCTGGTAGCCTTATTTTGATTTTGATGTCCCTTTTTAGGGTCGAGCCTGCGTTGCATGCGGTTGTGCATGCGTATCGCTTGCGAGACACTTTAGTAGTTAGAAAAGGGCTCGGAGCCCCGTCCATGTCACGTCAGTGTCTTTCATTGGTTCGTGGACTTGCCTTTTAGAATCGGCTTGCTTTCATTAGTGGAAGGCACGCTTACGTCATGCCTTTTCCGGTGGTTAGCCCTCCTCGAGCACAGCAACCAAGTACTGAAAACATGCGAGGCTCGCTGTTTTCCGTCCCGTTTGTGGACTACTTTTTTATCTTTTTTCACAGCGCGATCTCGCTTGGCAGAAGTCGAGCGCTTTGCATGACTTCGACCGCGTTACATAGTTAATTGCACTTTTGCCGATAGGTTTCACTACGAGTGAACTGTAGCAGCCTGATCGCGCTCTTTTTTCCATTTAATGTGGCAAGAAAAGTCTGGTTAGGAGTTTACAACTGCTAATAGCTCTAACTCGGAGAAATGCGAGACTTGTTGCATTGCAAATGCTTGTTTTAAAAGTTTCCATTATTTAGTGGTTAGTATTTGTTTTATTTTCAGAGGTGTCCCCCTGATGAAGGGCCATTTGGTCCGAAATGCATTGGGGTTGCTGATAGGGGTCATTGATCTGTGTGGACCGGGAAAATCATGACTCGGCCTGATTTAGAGTATGGTGGACAGGTTACTCGATCACAAACGTGACTGATATCCCATCCGCCATATTATGATGTCCATAGAACATAATGGGGTGGTAATACGGCGGACGGGGTATCCGTCATGTTTATGACAGAGTCACCCCATCTGATAAACTCTAAATCAGGCCTTATCTCTTACAGTTCAAGATCTTACTCTCAAACAATGAACACATTTTGAAAATGTCTTCAGCTATTGAGATGAAGCAAGTTATTGATAATGATTCAAAAGTCTGGAATCAATACATTGGAAAATAATTTTGTGTTCAATGAATTCATGTATTACGGTTGACACTACATGAAGGTATGTGCTCCATGGGACAATCTCCATAATTGAGAATAGCTGTGTTCGCACATTTTCCTTGTGTACTGGGGCAGAGTACACACCAGGGTCTGCACGCTAAAAATGGATTACCTACTTGTTTACATTCTATCACATTGGAGTGCAGTACAGGAACAGTATATATTATGGCTACGGGTGTGCCGAGATCCACCAGAGATGGTGAGCATGTCAGCCAGCTAGGCAGGGGTGCTGTTCCTGAACATTTATTTAATTATTTGATGCATTTGTAAAGTGCGTGCCTACCCCAAGACATCTCAGCGCTGAGGTAAAGAGCTGAAGCTACCAGTAGAATTAATGAAGAAAGAGCCATGCCTTAAGTAATTCCCAAAAGCGAGGCTCACTATCCATACATCTCAACACTGTAGGGAGCGAATTTCAAAGTTTAGGTACAAAGGCCCATATTTATACTTTTTTTGCGCCGCATTTGCGACACTTTTTGATGCAAAAGCGGCGCAAACTTACAAAATACAATTATATTTTGCACGTTTGTGCTGCTTTTGCGTCAAAAAATGATGCAAATGTGGCGCAAAAATGCATAAATATAGGCCTAAGTACGAAAATAATCTTTTGCCCCATCTGGATCTGCGAATTCTGGGTTGTCTTTGTAGATGATGCAGCTGGTTTTGAAGATGCTGCGGGCCAGCAAGGGGAGCCCACAGGGTTCCATCAGGATGGGAGTGATGTGATCATATTGCTTCATGCCCCGCATTAGTAGATATCTTAACTTAAGGAGCCACATTTCCTGCCTTTAGGGGCTGGCACTCATCCGACTCGGCCCACACATCTGGGCAGCCTGAAGTTCAACTTCATCGGATTAAAGTGTTTACAGATAAAATAGAAATGCGTGGAAAGCTGACGTGGCAACAATTATAACTTAGCAGAACACAGAACATATGCACGGAGAGACTAACTGGTTTGTCCAGGATCACACAATTAAGAGAACAGAGAGAAGATAGAGATTAATCCATGGTCAGCGGCAAAGGTCTCTTGAAAGCATTCCAAGACACCGCCTTTTATGTGTTGGTGCTAAGGAGAGGCGCTAATGTACATCCGGGAATGTGTATACATTAACAACACTTATACTTATTGGCCTATTGTACTTGATGGAATTTTTAGGGCACAAGTACATGTTATATTCGGTGGCATTTCCAGAGTCCCTGCTCCGCACTGTTTCAATGACGGGGAAGGATGCTAGAAATCAGCGGAGAGGGTGTGGCCTAACGGCTAGAGCTGCTGACCTTGGGTTCTAGTCTCGGTGTCGGCTCAATGTCCTGTTATTCTGGGCAAATCACTTATGGCCCGATTTAGATCCTGGTGGAGGGGGATACTTAATCTCAAACCTCCCGGAAATCCCATCTGCGTTATTATGATCCCATGATATCCCCTAGAGATAGTAAGAAGGCGGACGGGATATCAGTCACGTTTGTGGCAGAGTATTCCCTATGCCAAGATCTAAATCACTTCCTTCATTTCCCCGTGCCTACCAAAAATAATGTGCCCTTGTGTAATGTTGAGTCTCAGCATTGCCTCAACATCATCTGATTCTGGGCAAATTATTTAGGTGGTCATTCCGACCCTGACGGTTTCAAACCGCCAGGGTCGGGAACCACAGAAGCACCGCCAACAGGCTGGCGGTGCTTCCAGGGCCATTCTGACCGCGGCGGTAAAGCCGCGGTCAGAAAAGGGGAACCGGCGGTTTCCCGCCGGTTTTCCCCTGGCCCAGGGAATCCTCCATGGCGGCGCTGCTTGCAGCGCCGCCATGGGGATTACGACCTCCTTCCCGCCAGCCTGTTCCTGGCGGTTTTTACCGCCAGGAACAGGATGGCGGGGAACGGGTGTCGTGGGGCCCCTGGGGGCCCCTGCACTGCCCATGCCACTGGCATGGGCAGTGCAGGGGCCCCCTAACAGGGCCCCACAAAGATTTTCACTGTCTGCTTAGCAGACAGTGAAAATCGCGACGGGTGCCACTGCACCCGTCGCACCCCTGCAACTCCGCCGGCTCCATTCGGAGCCGGCTTCATTGTTGCAGGGGCTTTCCCGCTGGGCCGGCGGGCGCTCTTTTGGAGGGCGCCTGCCGGCCCAGCGGGAAAGTTGGAATGGCCGCCGCGGTCTTTTGACCGCGGGGCGGTCATTCGGCGGCCAGATATTGGCGGGCGGCGACCGCCAATATCAGAATGAGGGCCTTAGTCTCCCCGTTCCTACCGAAAAATGAATGTGCGCTTCTGGACTGTATCTGGTGCTCATGTAAAGCGCCCCAGTACCTTCGGGTCCAGCACACGCTATATAAAAGTGAAAAAAATAATAATACAAAAGTGCGTGTGTGCTAATTACGGGGTACATAGAGGTGCAGCATATAGGTAGGTGTCGGGCTCTAAGAGGCCATGTCCATGTCACACACTCTTTGACCTTTAATTTCACACACACACTCATTCTTACACGTACAATTACACGTCTCTCATGTAAACACACTCCCACCCGCAATCACACACACAACATACATTTTAAAGCACTTTTTTTTTTTTTTTACTTTCCTCAGCTGCCAGGGAAGTCTGTATTCCAGCTAACTGTACTCCATTTTTTTATTACACTAATGAAACATTATTCACTATTACCGTAATAAAAACGTTGAAAGAAAACGGAGTAGAGCCCCAACCCATATCCATAACGAAGAGCTGCCCCTCTGTTCCTGGCACTGATTGCTGAATCTCTGAGGCCAAGGGTTGCAAAGACAGTGCCAGGGGTAGCAAAGGGCAGCTGTGACCTCTGGCAACCCCTAAATGACGTCCATGCCAGCACCACCTGAAAGGGCAGTAGCTGAAACTGCAGGCAATGTCTTGTAATGTAGGGTCTGGTGTGTTACGAGCTTTTCGTAAAGCGCTTAAGCACCCCATGGCGTTTCTCAGCACTGACAGAGGAAGTCTGCCTTTGTTTAAAAGCACACAGCACACGTGGGGAGAAGCCAGGTCCTGGTGACTTCTTGAAAGAGGAGAGACCCTTCAGCTCAAGAGACTGGAAGTGAGAGGGTTCCAGAGAAATATTTCAATATTGGACATTTGTTTAGTACAGTGTTTTTGTGTACTGTTATGAGGATCAAATCATAGAAATGACTTAGGTCCCCAGCTTCCAATAATGACTCAGTGGGGGTTCCAGCAATGGATAAGTGGGGGCCCACTGAAGTCAAAAGCTTAAGAACCGCTGTTCTAAGAGAAACATTGTCAAGTTACCCCTGCACCTTTAGTGAGGTGACATCATTACACAGCACCCCCGCTTTAAAAGTCGTCCCAGAAGCAACTTTTATCGGTCACATATATAAACCAGACATCACAGGCGCAAGAACAGACCCTTGGGGGGATATGGCTAGGATGGGATCAGAGGGGGTGGAGCCAACCTCCCCGCTCCTTGTGATTGGCTGGTAGAGAGGAAACGGGGTAAAGAACCACACCTTTGAAGCACATGCGCATCTCAGGGCAGTAATGAGGGCCCATAGTGACCAATAGCATTGATTGCTTCCATGAACGTCAATTCAGCAAAATACCAGGGCTAGCGGAGGTGACACCACACGCAACTTAACCTTTACTTTCACCCACACATGCATGCTTACACCTACACACACATTTACACATATACACACTCGTTCTCTCATTAACACAAACTCACACGCAAGGGCGAATGCAACATACATCTAAAATGATTGTTTTTACTTACCATAGCTGCCAGGGAGGCATGGATGTCATTTAGGGGTCGCAGCTGCGACCCTCAGCTTGCCATTTGAGACCCCTGGCACTGCCTTTGTAACTCCTGGCCTCAAAGGTGTCAAAATCAGTGCCAGGAGCACTGGGGCAGCTCATCCTTATGGACGTCACTTGGGACCACGCTCTTGTTTTCAATCAGTTGTTTTATTACGGTAATAGTGAATGATATTATATTATTCACTATTATTGCAATAGAACCGGAGTACAATTAGCTGGACTATGAGTCTATAACCCTCCATGGTAGCAGAGGTAAGTAAAAAACACTTTTTAATGTATGTTGTGTACATGCTTGCAGGTGTGCATGAGTGAATGTACATGTAAGCATGTGTGTAAGTGAAAGTAAAGATAAAATAGCTTGTGAAGTCACTTCTGCTACCCCTGGCCTTTTGGTGACCTGACCCCCATGCAGAGAGGGTCATATTCCAGTAAACTGTAATTCAGTCTTTAATACACTCATTCTGAATAATTACATACCATTCACTGTTAGTTTGAGAAAGAACTGATAAAAAAAAACAAGGCAAGCGGGCCGCCCTTGTGTGCCCAGGACTGATTAGCCACCTCTGAGGCCAGGGGTCTCAAATGCTGTGCAATGGGGTCACAAGGGGCAAGCCAGGCGTCACAGTTGCCCCAAGTGGGAAGGGAAAGCCCAGACGTGGGTCCCGTGCTCCCCATGCCACTGGAGTCAAGCTAGCCTGGCTGATGAAGGGTGATACCATAAAACCGGTCCCAGGATGCTTGTTTCGGGTCCAGGGAGGACCTGTCCTGGCAGTTTGGGCTGGACTGTTCCCAAGGGGAACAGGGTCAAGACTGATTTGCATATAGCTGGGTCCAAACTGGAACGGCATGGGTATCAAAAAAACAATGGATTTAGGCCCAGATCGCTGTACTGGGGGTGAGTGTTTGACATTGTTCAGCATTCTATCCATCACTTGTTCTTTTTGCATTTGTTCCCCCAAATGGCATCCATGATTGCTTCCTATAAACCAAGGGCACAGATCCAGATGTGCCATTATCGGCACCAGTGAAGGTATTTAGACAGAATATCGTAAAATCCAGGGCAAAAATATCAGGAAGGAAAGTTTCTATAGGTAAAGAAAGTTTTACTATATATAACTCCACATATATGTACCAAGACTATATATATATATGTACGCAGATGCAGAGTTACATATAGTAAACTCTACTTACCTGTTTGCATTTACCGTCTCAGTATTTTTGTACTCTTGGTTTTTGACACAATATTCTGTCCACACAATATTTGTGTTTCTGATACTCTGCTAGGGATCCCACAGTGAATGTCGCCCAGAATTTTAACAGGTGCATTGTCAGGTCTTCAGCCTCTGCTAACGTGCGATTGGCATGGTGCCAGCAACTTGCCATCGATCTACCTGAGGGTTTGATGGGCACACAGATCTCGATGACTTTAACCCATCCGTAGCAGGATGGGCACAGGGCAGTGTGTATGTGGTTTAAATCCAACCAATAAAGTTGTGATTGAGTGGCTGTTAGAAGGGTCAGGGGTGCTGATAGCAGCCAGGTGGGAACAGGTTTTCTTGGGTCCATAGTTGGTTCCTCTGATACAGGGCCGGCTTTAGGGTCGTGAGACCGGTGCAGCCGCCCCTGGTGATGACCTTAGGGTGGCGGCGATGTGTTTAAAAATAGCTACTATGTTTAAAAGCACATGCTGCAGAGTTCCTTTTGTTTGCAGAAGATTTCAGGCAACTATAAAAATGTCAGTATAACTGTGGTGAATAATGCACCTGCTGGAGAGAGATCCGAGTTTTATCTAGTGGCAGTCTGACTCATCATAAAGTAGCAGAGAATGTGCACCCAGCAGACCACAGAGCTGTATTTTATGTGGATAGCTCAGGGGGTTACTGCTTTTGTCACAGAGAACCTTTTGTTATTTGCATTAAATAAGTTGCAATCAGAGCCCTGCATGCTAGCTCTAACATATAGGCGAGGATGTTATGTGTTTTGGCAGCAGTACCACCCTTCACTGCTTTAGATGTAACTTCAAAGAGAATCATTATAGTTATATCACAGTTTCATCATTTCAGAACTGAAGCATTTTCAATATTAGAAATATTCAGCTTTGGATGAGCGTCTCAGGAGGTGGAGTCAGAGTTGCTTGCTGCTGCTGGATTGGAGTTGCTGGATCGGAGTTGCTGCAGGGAGCAGTGAGCTGCAGGCAAGAGGCTGGTGAGCGCAATCTAAAAAAGGGTCGGCTAGTGCAATCCAAAAAGTGTTGGCTAGCGCAATCCAAAAAAAGCGTCGGCTAGTGCAATCCAAAAAAAGGGTCGGCTAGTGCAATCCAAAAAAAGGGTCGGCTAGCGCAATCCAAAAAAAGGGTCGGCTAGCGCAATCCAAAAAAAGGGTCGGCTAGCTCAATCCAAAAAAAGGGTCGGCTAGCGCAATCCAAAAAAAGGGTCGGCTAGCGCAATCCAAAAAAAGGGTCAGTTAGCGCAATCCAAAAAAAGGTCGGCTAGCGCAATCTAAAAAAGGGTCGGATAGTGTAATCAAAAAAAAGGGTCAGCTAGTGCAATCCAAAAATGGGTTGGCTAGTGCAATCCAAAAAAGGGTCAGTTAGTGCAATCTAAAAAAATGGTCGGCTAGCGCAATCGAAAAAAAAGGTTGGCTAGCGCAATCCTTTTTCATCCAAAATATCTCTCTCTTGGGAACGAAGACATCTTAAATCGTGGGAACATACTCAGACTGTTAAGGCTGATCTTTGCCCGTGATAAATTCCCTCTGCTGAAATCGAGTCAGTCAAGTTAATTAGTCCAGCACCAGGGCAATATATTGAATCACCCAAAGTCATCTAGAGATCGCCCAAAACGGTCCGAAAGTTCTGAACGAAAGCAAACAGTTTAAGGACTGGGGGGTCATCCTGGAAGCTTTCTCTGAGCCTGGCCACCCACACCCCTGGGGTCACACAAGGACACCCAGGCAGAGACATTGTTACTTCTATCCGAGCCATACTCATGAGTGCCATAGGGGCATCTTTAATGGATTCAACTAGAGATATAGCCCCGGATCCATTCACCTCTCAAACAAACCAACAGGAAGAGGATCATCCAAGGAGTAAATGGGGATGGGTCACCGAAGCAATTAAGCAGCAGCCACCCATGAAGTGAACTTTTGGCTCAGAAATAGGACCGGAAGCTGTCAAAATTACAATTCTGCTCATGGAATATCCATGGACTGAAGGGCAAGCTCGAAGACCCTGACACACTAAGATGCCTTCGGAGTTTTGCAGTGATTGCCTTGCAGAACACCTGCTTCCTGGAGCCAATATCAACCCTGTGGTATCACATTTTGGTCCCTGCGGTCAAGGAAGCTAAATTTGGCCCAAGTAAAGGCGGCTTAGGAATATATTTGTCAACTGCACTTAAAGTCAGATGCAAGGTGCTAACAGCCAAACATGACAAATTTCTAACTTTGTTCATAGTTCTCAAAATCAGCTGGAAGGAGCTGGGAATTATATTAATCAACATCTGTGTGCCACCTGGGCAGAAAGAATGCGGGGAGTTGTCAAAAAAACTAATAGAACCTATTCTCCAACCGGGAGGATCTTACCCAAGTCTGGCATTAATAATCACAGGGGACTTTAACATGAAATTACTCGGGCAACCTGAAAGCGACAAAGTCATTGAGGCCCAAGAACGACAATGGAGAATCCCCAAACAAACTCAAATTAATGCAGAGAAGGGACTTAGAGCAAGATTTAAAGGCCCTAGCGCCTCCTCACGCCACATTAGCGTTATTTTTTTAATGCTAATGTGGCTTCAGGAGGCAATTTTCGCAGCACCATCTTAACAAAGTGGCGCAATGCGTGCATTGTGCCACTTTGGGACCCCTTGCGCCACATTATGCCTGCATCAGGCATAATGTATGCAGGGGGACGTTCCGGCGTTAGGAGGCCGGCAAAATGGCGCAGTGATATCTACAAGATTTCAGTGCACCTTTTGTGGGCATCATTTGTAATGCTTGCTCAATGCAGGCCTTAAAGTGACGCACCCATTGTAATCAATGGGCCTCCTTGCACTTTGCTGCACTAGCGTCAACATTTTTGACACTAGTTCAGCAAAGCGCCAGAATAGCATCAAACATTTTTACTCTATTGGCTTAATGTGCGCCATGGTGCGCCGTATTGCAAATATGACGCACCTATGGTGTTGTTAGGTGGTAGTATGGGCACGCAAGAAAAGTGGCGCATCAGGATCGATGTGTCATTTTCTAGTAAATCTGGCCCTAAGTGGGCCAAACTCTGCTTGGCAAGCTAGAGCATCCAAGATTAAGGATTTTAAATGGCTGTATCAATGGGGATATCCCCCCATTTTTTTGTTTCATTCTTCAAATAGAGACTCTCTATCTCAATTACAGTCGACCCTCTCCTTCAAAATGTGATCAAGACCTGAAAGCGATCACCTTTCCCGATGTAGGAGGCTGGCCCTCTATGTAGTGTGCAAAACTAGGCACACTGTGCAGGGGGTCCAGGCAACCACACATTGGTTTCCAGAGGTAAAAACTAGACCACCTAATGCTCTAATTGTTTAGGTATCTTGGTCGAGCAGTTAGACCAGTCTTGGAGAAGTGCAAAGCATTTCTTGTACTCACAGCATCAATCATGCAACCCACACATTCGAAGGAATACCTCGAGACCAATTTATAAAAATACTCTAATATTTTTTATATCAATTTTAAGACCAAGATTATCAAAATTGGTTAAGTACTTTTTAAGATATGGATTTTTGAAGTTTTAATAAATGCAGTCTTTCTGTGCATAATTACGCACCATAGTAATCAATAGGAAGACATCTAAAAAATTCATATAAAATCACACAGTTGCTTTACCAAGTTCCGCTGTTGCAGGTTGGTTGAGGACTTCGGTGGGCATGCTGTACCAGCTGGACAAGTTTGTATGGCTCCGGGGTCCGGTGGAAGCAACAGTGAAAAGTCTCTTGGAACTGGTGAGGGCCACTGAGGGGGACCACTTGGAAAAAGTCAAGGGTGGTTCCTTGGGGTCCCATTGGAGTGTTGAGGTCGCAAGGAGTTAGGGATCCTTGGGTCACAGCTGGTTCTTCGTTGCATGGCACAGAGCCCCCGGGTGCAGGGTGAATCGGTGAGCCAGAGGCTGTGTGCAAAGATGCCCTTTGGATCTGGGGGTAGGTCTCTTTGAAGGTCGCTTACAGGACAACGGGGCTCTCTGGCGGGAGGTCGAGGGTGTTTTTGAAGTCCCTCAACTAGGGATTCCTCCTGGTCCTTTTTCAGCTCTGGGCAAGCTGCTTTTCCTGGTGTCTGACATCAGCTGACAAGTACCCAGGGTATTGGTACGGTACGGCCACTGGAGGGTGCAGTGCCAGTAAACTTGGCACACTCGAGGGTTTGTCCTTGTGGTCGTTGGGGTGTCATCAGGTCTGGCTGCGACTTCCAGTTCGGGAGATATCGGCCACTTAGTGAAGTGACCTTCACTGGGTTGTTGGTTCTTGGGTTGTTGCAGAGTGGTAGCCCAACTCTGCAGGGAGTTCTTCGGTGATTGGTGAAGCCTGGAGGTCATCTGGGTTTCTTGAGGTCAGTCTAGTGTCCAGCTTCTCCTCAGCAGCGATTGTCGGGTCCAGGGTGCAGCAGGCAGGGTTTGGCACCTTTTCTTGGGTCAGCGGGTCCACAGTTCTCATGCTTTGGATCTTCTTTGTGTTGGTCTTCTTTGTGTCCCTCAAATCTAGTTTTCTGGTCTAGGAGTGCCCACTAAATACTGAATTTAGTGGGTATTTTAGGGGGAATCTGGTAGTGTCCACTGGGACACTTACCTTTGGGTGGCTACACTCACTATAGTGATCACTTCCTGTGGGAGGGGTCACTTACCTAAACCTAATTGCCTATTTTTCTTCCATCTAAGATGGAGGAGAATGAAATGGAATGTCCATCTCGCATGCAACACCTAAGGGGTGGTGCATGCCAGGTGGGGCCACTCCCCCTACCCTTTGTGTGGTTTCCCACCGTTGCTCCCGCCAAAAGTAGGGGTTTGCAAAGGAGGAGGCCATCTGCTGCTAGCAGCAGACCTGGGGGTCGGGATTCAAGGGCGGTAAGCCCTTTGAAGCTCACTGCCAGGGCAGTGCACATTCCTGAGGTAGAGGGTGTTAGCTTCTCCACTCAGGAAAGGCATTGTTTTACAAACCAGAGAGACAGGGCTGTCCCCCAAAGTGTGTATATTGGCTGTCTGGAGGGGGCAGGTTGGATGGAACGAGTCAGCAACCATGTCAGGATAGTTCGCTTTTGCAGGGGGCACCTCTACGAAGACCCCTGGGTACATTTAGGGATAACTCCAATACTGGTATCAATTTGGATGTATTATTCTGAGTTGTTTGATACCAAACATCCCAGGGTTCAGAGTGACCATCATGTAGCTGGGAAACCGTGTTGACCAGGGTCCAGCACATGTATTAAAATGGATGGTCTGTTCACTCACTCTGTCCCAGGTTTGGCAAGGACACAGTGGGGGCATATTGCTCATGCAGCTATGCGCTCGCATATAGTATGGAGCACCCTGCCTTAGGGCTATAAGGCCTGCCAGAGGGGTATCTTACCCATAGTAAATGCAGTGTAAGGTGGACAGGGCACGCAGGTAGTGTGCCATGTTGAGTTTGTGTTTTAGGTTTGCACCATGACACTGTAATGGCAGTACTGGGTGCATGTGGATGCATGGCCCTAGAGGCTAGCACAATCAGTGCTACGGTCCTCAGGGGCCTAACCATAGTACCCCATGCCCTGGGCACATAGGTACCCATTTACAAGGGACTTATAGTGGTAGTTAAGGGTGTATCCAATTGTGCCAAAGCATCACAACAGTTTTAGGGTAAGAATTCTGGCCCAGGGAACCTGGTTAACAGGGCCCTGGGCACTACAACTTCTAGGCTACGTCAAACATCAGGCACAAATTGAGAGCTAACCATGTCAAAAGGAGGTCTTTTCTCACACTCAGGAGCTGGAATTCACTGACCTGAAAGCGATCGCTTCCCCAGGAGTTAGAATTCACATACACCCCTACGGTGAACAAGCACACAGGTGAGCCAACTGGGTCTACCTACTCCGGCAACCTAAAAAGAATTGAATGGTCCTCCGACACAATTGGCAACCTGGCCCAGGAGGCCGAATACCATCAAAAAATTACGGAACAAATTCCGAGAACAACCAAAGATCAATTGGAGGCATTCATTGAAACCTGCAGGGAGCAGCATGCCAAAACAGTCAGCCCAGCCTGAAAGCACTTTGAAGCCACTCTGCTGCAACGCCATAAATAGTATAAAACGGGTGTGCTGAGATCATTAAAGAGGAAGGTCAATAAAGCCCTTCTAATAGTCTGTCTCTCCCCAACCAACGAAAGTAACATTGGTAACGTGAGGTCTGCTAAACGGGACCTCAAGCAAGCGATATGGCTATTAGGAGGCACAATCAAGAAACCTTCTGGGCGAAGCTCACCTGGGACGTTAAGCATAAGAACTCGAGCCTCTTCTGGAAAATGGTAAATGCCGTGAAAGGCTCTGATCACTGGAAGCCTGAATCATGTATCCTAGAGGAAGACTGGGCCACTTTTCTAACTACTCACTTCAATTCACAACTTGGCGCAAGTTCAACAGCATATAACCAATGACCAATCAACAGGGACACAACCCAGCGACGGATCACCAGCTGAAGCCGGAATCAGTCGGTAATCACAACATTACGACTGCTGATGTTCACCGGCAGATAGCAAAGGGGAGAAAAACAGGGGCACCAGGCCCTAATGGTGTCCCACGGGCCATCCAAAATGGGTCGAAGCCATGGTGCCTCTCTTCAATCACGCGCTGGCAGGAGAAACGATTCCATATTCCTGGAGATGATCGATAATCCCCCCCCATTTTTAAAGGAGGGAACAAATTAGAGCCTGGGAACTATCGACTGATAGCATTGATAGACAATGAGGCAAAATATTACACTGCGGTACTACTCGAACACCCCTGTGACTGGGCCACCCTGATCTCCATTATCCCTCCGAATCAAGTCGGGCACCGAAACAATATGATGGTCTTATCATTAATGTTTGACGCCTCAGAAACCTGCAAACTTCCACTCTACCTCTGCTTTATAGATTATCACGCCACATTCAACAGCGTCAATTGTAGGAAGCCCTGGAAAAACTCAAGAACTGGCAAATCCCGTCGCATCTTCCGAAAGCCATCGAAAATTAATATTCTAACTCCTGGATCAGAATAAAACTAGGGAATGGAGCTCACCTATCAAGGGTGGTTCCAACAACAGGAGGCCCCACGCAGTGGTGTGTCCTGGCACCAATTCTATTCAACCACTTCCTGGCCGAGCGCCCCCCCAAGGCCTGTCCTCCATAAACTCGCACGCTCCCAGGCTGGGGTAGACCTACTGTCAAGCCTTCTTGATGCTGACGAGCTGCTACTACTCAGTAGAACCAGGTAGACATGCGGCGCCTTTTGGGAGTGTCCAAGCCTACTCTCTGGAGAATGGTTTGAAAATAAAAAACTAAAAAACTAAAATCATGATTTTTGTTGGGAGCAGTCTCAAAGGAAAGGCCACTTGGCGTCTTGATGGGAGCAAAATTGACGAAACAACATGCTATAAGTACCTTGGCCTCTTATTTGATAACATTGTGCTTTCAGATCACATAAGGAGGAAATTAAAAGGAAAGGGATCGCTCGGGCCGCAGGGCTTTTGGCCATATCAGAGAAATTAACTAGGTACTCGTTTAGCCTGATGCTAGAAATAGCCAGAGCAAAGGTGGTCCCGAGCCTGGCCTATGGCAGCGAGGCCCTTCGAGACTGAGATACCACGGCCTTGGACAGCACAATAGTACGAATATACAGGCATATATCTAAGCTCCCCCGATTTACTTCACCAGCCCAGATCAGGCTGGAGTTTGGCCTAAAAAAGCAGTCCCATGCCTGGCGTACAGGATGACACGAACACCTACCACATTTGGGAGGAGATACCTGAAAAGTCATGTTCTCCAGCTCGTGACTCATGAGGACATGACTGACCAACCAGGCCTGGCGGAACTATGGTTGGTGGCAGAAAATCAGGACCTCTCAGGCAAAACAGTTATTAAAAACCCTCTTCCTTAGAAGACAGGGCTACTTAGAGAAACGCTCCCATGCCTGGCTGACACTGACCAGCTACAACACCTTGAATCCCCAGCAGTATCTGGGAGAAGTGCTACCTTGCAGAATAAAAAGCAAATATCTGAAAACGTGGTCGGTATTGTCTGCCTCTGCAATGCTGCCTTGGCTTTGCGCGGACAGTGGTTGAACCAAGCGGGGGTGCGCCCCTGTAGGCGAGGCATTCACTGCAAACCAGAGAAGAACCTCCCAAACAGTGAAGTCTCTTGCAGGCGCTGAGCGGCCCCGGACACTGGCCATGGCCACAAAGTTACGATTGAGCCAAAGGTAAGCCCGCATTTCCCGCTATCCGATCCCGGGCTTTCCGAATACGGATCCTGCTGTAAATTTATGGGTCAAAATTCATGCAGAATTTTTCAAAATTTAATTTTAACAAAGCACCTGCTTTTAAATGTGTCTATCCTTTGTTACAGGTGACAGAGCTAGTTCTTCGTAATCTATCTGAATTTGCTATTTTATGACAAGTTTCCATCCTCTCTGAACTTTCCTGTATATTGTAATGATTTTAAGTATTCCAACAATAAAGGTATCACTTACTTAAATATTATATTCAACAAAGCCATTGTTATTTTTTATATCTTATGTAGCTAACAACCTTTGATAAAGCCAGGTGCCAGTTATATATCTGGGTGCCATAACAGAAAGAAACAGCGAAATACCAGTGAGGTGCACACGTCACTACGCTTAACAGATATTTTTAGTTTCCATGCTTTAAGCCACGCCCGGTTTCCATGGGCCACGCCCCTTACAGGGACCCCCTTGCTTTTTCATTCCACTTAAAGCCCTGGATATGCAGATCAATAGCTGGGGGGCGGGGCCACCCTGCACGGTCTGTGTCCTTGTGCGCGTCCGTGTAACACCATGAGCTCACCAGAAAGACACTGAAACCAGAGCCGGACTGTCCCGGACACACCGAAAGCTCTCCTCCCCTGGCACCCCGAGGCGCTCCACACACACATCCAAGGCCCCCATCTAACATGCTCTTGTGAATGTGCGGCACGCCTAATTATGCGGCACTCTGTACTGCTCTATCACACTAAAAATAAATAAATTACAGGTTGGAGCGTCGCTGCATTCCTCTGCGCCCTGTGGGTTTATTCTTGGAGCATGACCCGGCGCCAGGCATCTCATTAATGCCATGTTTGTTTAGTCATGTTACCCGTGGTGAACGCCACATCTAAGAATAACACGCGCCACTTTAGGTCGTCCTATAAACGCACAGGCAGGGGGCGGGGCTCTTCTCACGCACTCTCTGGTCTGTGCGTGTGAGGACACAGGTGACACCTGGTGAACACATTGTACACTCTGTGGACATCACCCGAAGCAACCTGCACAGTGGGCCAGAGGTCCTCGTGCAATGCACAAGTGATGCAGCCGTGGTCCAGAGAAGGACTGATTGAGAGGCCCCAGGTAGAGGTGGTACCCATAAATTCACCCATGGGTGCAGGACGTGACAAGGCCTCGTTGAAGGATTATGTCACCAGTGGGGGATCAGTGAGAAAGGCCCTTGTGCAATGCACTAGTGATGCAGCCATAGTCTGGCGGAGGACTGACCAAGGGGCCCCAGGTAGAGGTGGGTGGTACCCGTAAATCCACCTATGGATGCAGGACGTGACAAGGCCTCGTTGAAGGCTTTCGTCACCGGTGGACGATCAGTGAGAAAGGCCCTTGTGCAATCCACTAGTGATGCAGCCATAGTCTGGCAGAGGACTGACCTAGGGGCCCCAGGTAAAGGTGGGTGCTACCTGTAAATCCACCTATGGATGCAGGAAGTGACAAGGCCTCGTTGAAGGCTTACTTCACCGGTGAAGGATCAGTGACAGAGGTTCTTACGCAATGCACAAGTGGTGCAGCCGGGGTCTGGAGGAGGACTGATGAGGGGCCGCAAGTAGAAGTGGGTGCTACCTGCAAATCCACCAAGGTGCAAGAGTGCTTGCATTGCAGGGGTGCAGAAAGTGGCATAATTGAAGGATTATGTCACTGGTGAAGAATCAGTGTCAGAGGTCCTCGTGCAATGCACAAGTGGTGCAGGCATGGTCTGACTGAGGACTGACGGAGGGGATCCAGATAGAGGTGGGCAGTAGCCGTAAATTCACCCATGGGTGCAGTAAGTGACGAGGCCTCCTTGAAAGATTATGTCACTGGTGGAGGATCAGTAAAAGAGGTCCTCGTGCAATCCACAAGTGAGGCAGCCTTGGTCTAGAGAAGCAATGACCCAGGAGCCCCAGGTAGAGGTGGGTGGTACCCGTAAATCCACCCATGGGTGCAGGAAGTGACAATGCCTCATTGAAGGATCACGTCACCGGTGGAGGGTATGTCACGGTCTGCACGTCTCTTACCGTCATAGGCTGCAGTACTTGGAGGGGTGCCTGGTTTCTTACTGGTTCTGGACTGGCCAAGACAAGGGTGACCCCTTCTAGTAGCCACGGTGCTGCTGACTGAAAAAAACACCAACGCAGACCGTACCCTACAGAAGCAGTCCCAGAGGAAAAACCCAAGTAATGGGAAAAAAAACCTCTATCACAAGAACTCCTGAAAAAGAGAAAAAAAACAATAAAAAAAGGCAAAAAATAGAGGTCAAAACTGCAGAGAAGAAGCAGGAGCGAGCAGAAAACTGAAAACAGGAGCAAGGATCACCACCAAGACGGAAGTGTTTGCAACGCAAAGAAAGAAGGAGCTGCAGTGCTTATATACCATTAAACAGGAAGTGACAAAACAGGAAAATGAATGACACCATCTTGGATTGGGAAAAGCTACATAGAAATGAATGGCAAGAAAAGCCAAATAGAAAAGGAAAGACACAATGCATGCTGGGAAGACAACCATGACAGAAGAAGACAATATGGAGGCTCAAGAAGAAAGAAGATAAGAAGAAAGAAGACAAAAAAGAAAAAGAAAGAAAAAGAACTGAGTAGGTAAGTGGGGGTGGAGGTCAGGGATGCTGCCAATGCCCAATGCGTGAACTTGAGCTCGAAACGAGACTCCTGGACCGCATCACGGCATGAAAATTCAGGCCGATAACAAAAGACGGGCCACGGAGGTTCCGGCATCCCGAGACGCGGACTGCCGGCCTGACCGCAGCCCACAAAAGGGACGCCACGGTTAGTCTGCGGCGTCACAGTAGGCCCCCTCCCGAGGCCACAGGCTTGCCCGGGAAAAGAGAAAAGAAACGGCCAATCAAACGGGGAGCATGAACTGAAGAAGCATCTTCCCAAGAACAGTCACTGAGAGGATAACCTTTCCAGTGAATCAAGAATTGAAGCTTGTTCCGAAAAATGCGTGAATCACAGATCTCCTGTTCCTCATATTCAGGATGGCCATCCACAGAAAGAGGAGGAGGACATTGAAAACGCCTATGATCCGGATCAGGAACAAAAGGCTTCCGTTGTGACACATGAAACACAGGATGAGCCTTCCAAGTCTGAGGTAAACGTAATCGAACAGCAACTGGATTCAGTAATTGGAGTATCCGAAAAGGACCATAAAAGCGGGGTTTGAATTTGTTCTGAGAAAAACGGGAGGGCAGAAATTTGGAAGAAAGCCATACTTTGTCTCCTGACTGGTAAGATGGTGCCGATCGACGTCAGCTATCAGCCCTTCTTTTCATAGTTTGTTTAGAAGCCAAAAGAGTGGTACAAACAAGGTCCTGAATATGGCGGAGTCGTGGAGCAAATGAGGTGACCACAGGAACTGAAGGAGGTGCACGAGGTACTGTTGGGAAGGTCTTGGGATGGAAGCCGTAGGTGCAAAATAAAGGTGTCGATCTTTTTGCACTATGCACCGTGTTGTTATAGGAAAACTCGTCTAAAGAAAGGAAGTCAGACCAGTTGCTTTGTGTGGCATTACAGAAACAACGTAAATACTGTTGAAGTTCCTGATTTAAGCGTTCAGTTTGACCATTAGTCTGTGGATGAAATCCCCATGAAAGGGAGACATCTATGTTTAATGAGGTACAAAAAGCCTTCCAAAAACGTGACACATATTGAGGTCCCCGATCTGAAATGATTACTTGTGGAAGACCATGTAGACGAAAGACATCCTGCATGAAAATATGGCTCATTTCTTTGGCTTTAGGCAATTTCTTTAAGGCTGTCAAATGCGCCATCTTGGTAAATGAATCAATGGTTACCATAATGACATGATTTCCTGAAGAAGACGGTAACAGACATATTAAATCTGTAGACAGGGTGTGCCATGGAGCAGAAGGAACAGGCAGGGGCATCAATAATTCTGCTAGCTTGGTCCGTGGTGTCTTGGTTTGAGCACATACAGGGCAGGATGTTACGTAGGATTCAGCATCGGTCTTAAGTGTAGGCCACCAAAAAGAATGTAGGAGCAACTCCTGTGTTTTCTTAATTCCACGATGTCCAGCCATGGGAGACTCATGGCCCATCTGTAAAGCCTTGATCTGTACTGTATTGGTTGGCAGAATTGGGTGTTGTGATGATAGAAGTAGTCTGATTCTTTTGTAATTGAGGACTCAAGATAGTCCATTCTTCAAGTGAAAGATATTGGTATTCTGTCTTAACACGATCAAGAAAGGACTGGGCTACCCTGATGATTCAACTAGGTTCTATTATTTTTGGAGATGAAGTGTTAAAGCTTTCAAGATAGCGACAAGGTAATGCATCAGCTACTAGGTTCTGAGATCCAGGAATGTAGGTAACTACAACATCATATTGGCTGAAAAAGAAAGTCCATCTTGTCTGCCGGCTATTTCGACACTGGAAATTTCAGAGATATTGTAGATTACAGTGATCAGTTCTTGCTTCAGGTAGAGGTGGGTGGTACCCGTAAATCCACCCATGGGTACAGGAAGTGACAATGTCTCATTGAAG
The DNA here is from genome assembly GCF_031143425.1 of Pleurodeles waltl. Classification (NCBI taxonomy): domain Eukaryota; kingdom Metazoa; phylum Chordata; class Amphibia; order Caudata; family Salamandridae; genus Pleurodeles; species Pleurodeles waltl. The sequence continues at coordinate 17,225,595 of NC_090449.1, read as the reverse complement.
GATTACGTCACAGGTGGAGGGTCAGTGGCAGAGGCCCTCGTGCAATCCACAAGTGGTGCAACCATAGTCCAGAGAAGGACTGACCGAGGGGCCCCAGGTAGAGGTTGGTGGTACCCGTAAATCCACCCGTGTGGTCAGGAAGTGACAAGGCCTCGTAGTAGTGCAGCCGTAGTCCGGCAGAGGACTGACCGAAGGGCCCCAGGTAGAGGTGGATGGTACCTGTAAATTCACCCATGGGTGCAGGGAGTGACAAGGCCTTGTTGGAGGATCACGTCACTGGTGGAGGATGAGTGTCAGAGGTCCTTGTGCAATGCACAAGTGGTGCAGCCATAGTCCTGCGTAGGACTGACCGAGCGACCCTGGTTAGAGGTGGGTGGTACCCGTAAATCCACCCATGGCGTCAGGAAGTGACAAGGCCTGATTGAAGGATCACTTCATAGGTGGAGGATCAGTGGCAGAGACCCTCGTGCAATGCACAAGTAGTGCAGCCATAGTCCGGCGGAGGACTGACTGAGGGGCCCCAGGTAGAGGTGGGTGGTACCTGTAAATTCACCCAGGTGTGCAGGAAGTGACAATGCCTCGTTTAAGGATTACGTCACCAGTGGAGGATCAGTGACAGAGGTCCTCATGCAATGCACAAGTGATGCAGCTGTGGTCCACAGAAGGACTGACCGAAGGGCCCCAGGTAGAGGTGAGTTGTACCTGTAAATATACCCATGGGGTCAGGAAGTGACAAGCCCTCGTTGAAGGACTACGTCACTGGTGAAAGATCAGTGCATGAGGTCAATCTGCTATAACTGACCATAGAGCAGAATTAATGTTGCTGGTGGATTCTCCTTCAGCTGGGAATTCTCCAACAGCAGACTTCTTCCCTTCTCCCATGATTGGGGGATACACTGGTACCACCCAGTGTGTAATCAGCCCCTAAGTCCCATCTACAGCAGTCATGGGTTTCTTTGGAGATGGGAGAGCCCATACTAGCCTCGTGCCCTGAAGCAGGGGTGAACACTGCACTTCTGCCCCCTGCAAGGACCATCAAGGATCCTCTGACTCCCTCGCGCTGCACTCCCACTTCCGGAGGAGCTACCATTGTGAAGGTGGAAGGACCATCAATGATCATCCGAGATCCTTGTGCCGCACTCCCAGCTCTGGTGGAGTTAGCACAGTGGAAGTGCTAGGACCGTCAATGATCCTCTGAGATCCTTGTGCCGCACTCCCAGCTCTGGTGGAGTTAGCACTGTGGGAGTGCAAGGACCGTCAATGATCCTCCGAGATCCTTGTGCCGCACTCCCAGCTCTGGTGGAGTTAGCACAGTGGGAGTGCAAGGACCATCAATGATCCTCCGAGATCCTTGTGCCGCACTCCCAGCTCTGGTGGAGTTAGCACAGTGGGAGTGCTAGGACCATCAATGATCCTCTGAGATCCGTGTGCCGCACTCCCAGCTCTGGTGGAGTTAGCACAGTGGGAGTGCAAGGACCATCAATGATCCTCAGAGATCCTCGTACCGCACTCCCAGCTCTGGTGGAGTTAGCACAGTGGGAGTGCAAGGACCATCAATGATCCTCCGAGATCCTTGTGCCGCACTCCCAGCTCTGGTGGAGTTAGCACAGTGGGAGTGCAAGGACCATCCATGATCCTCTGAGATGCGTGTGCCGCACTCCTAGCTCTGGTGCTTGGGTGAACTCTATACTCTTGTATCTATTGAGCCAGTCGAGGTGAAAGGACCACCCGGCAGCGTTCGTCTCCCTTGTGCCACATTGCCAGTGCTGGTGTACGAGTAATTTTGCATCTGCTGGGCCCCATGGAGGTGGAAGAAATACCTGGCATCCCCCAGCGTCCTTGTGCCGCACCCCCAGCTAGGGTGCAGGTTTGAATTTGCAACTCCAGTACTCATAGAGCCAGAGTTACTAATTTTTCATGCAGTGCGGGGCGGGACAGGGCAGTAACTAAATCTGGTATGCTGATTTGCTCAAGGGATGAACAAACAGCAAAGAGTAATATCCTCCTAAATTGGCCTGCTGATGGTTTCATCCCTTGTACTGGTGCACAAATAGGTTGTCTTGTGTGACCCTCCGCTTCGCACCAGGATGCAGAGGTGGGTGTGTGATGTCTAGCATCGCATTTGTACTGGAAGACTAAAGTTCCAGTCCACATTCCTGCGTCTTGTCAAAGTATCAAGGACCCCATGCATTGGTGGGATGCTGGGCACTGCAGCACACATGCAATTCATTGTTTTTTTTTAGATGTGAACATAGTTTCTCCTATTAACACCTGCTTCAAGGAGATGTTAGTTTTTGATGCAAATCCATGTCTGGCTATTTTAGTAGATAGGGCTTTGCGTCAAACCCTTTGGGGGTTTATGCTAATTTGCCCCAGTAACGCCCCTGTAACATGAAGTGACACAAAGGTCCCAGGCCCAGCTCTCCCTGTGCTGCCTCCTCACTCTTGCTTCTGTCTTCTCTTTGCTTTATCCCATTTTTTGTGTGCCCTCTCCTTGCATTCCCCCTGTTCTTACTACATTCGCCTTCCCTTTCCCCCTGTTATTCGTGTGCCTTCTCCTTGCTTTTCACTCGTTTTCAGAGGTTTCTCTTCACCCTTTCCCTGCTTTTTGTGTGTGCAATCTCCTTGTTTTTCCCTCTTTCACTGTCTTCTCCTTGCTTTTCCTTTGTTGTTTCAGTGCCTAGTCTTTGCTTTTCTTTTGCTCTCACTGCTTTCTCCTCGGTTCCCCCCAGTTTTTGTTGGCCTTCTCATTGCTTTTCCCTCATTTTTAGATGCTTTCTTTTTGCTTTTATCCTGTTTTTTTAGTGCCTTCTCCTTTATTTTCCCTTGTTCTCACTGATTTATCCTTGCTTCTCCCCCAGGTTTTTGTATGCCTTCTCCTTGCTTTTTCCTCGTTTTCAGAGCTTTCTCCACGCATTTTCCCTGTTTTTTGTTCTATGCATTCTCCTTGCTTTTCCCTCATTTTCATTGCTTTCTCCTTAGTCTTCCCCCATTTTCTGAGTGCCTTCTCCTTGCTTTTCCCTTGTTTTTTGAATGCTTTCTTCTTGCTTTTCCCCTGTTTTCTGAGTGCCTTCTCCTTTCTTTTCTCTTCTTCTCACTGATTTATCCTTGCTTTTGCCCCTGTTTTTTGCATGCCTTCTCCTTGCTTTCCCCTCATTTTCACTGCGTTCTCCTTGCTTTTCTCTGTTTTTACTGCGCCTTCTCTTTGCTTTTCCCTCATTTTTACTGCTTTTTCCTTGCTTTACCCTGCGCATGCCCCCTATGATTTCCAGGCTCCCACCTGGTCCGCCCACCGCCTCCCAACTCCCCTCCTTCCTCCCAGGACCTACTCAATGGAGGCCTCAGCGTGACCCGTTGGGCAGGTCCCAGCCCCCCTGCTGCTGTATGGCTCTTGCTCTTGTCTTCTCCTTGCTTTTTCAGTGCCTTGAGACCCTCACGGGTGAGTTGCTGCGCTTTGTAAATCCTTGATTGAGTGAAAGCAGCACAAAGAGTTTCTTTGCTGAGAAAGTAAATACATGTGTGAAACTTTGCGTCGCTTTGTGCATGTGCAGAACTGAAGTACATCTAGGCCACTGTGTCCTTTAAGTGAATAAAAACATTGTGCACAAGGATTTCTCACCATGTTGTATGTGGCATTTAGCCTCTGCGGAGCGCACGTGCTGAGAGGACATGTGGCAGTAGTTAGGCGCTAGGGTTGGAGGGGTGAAGCCCACAGCTGGAGTTATGCCTTTCCTCCCTCCACATTGCTGTATGTGGGGGCTCAGCACATAAACTGGAGTATTTTAATTGTTTCCTGAAGAGCAGATGGTTGGGTTTGTCTCTCGACGCTAGAGTGAGATATTGCAGAGATGGCGGGGTCTGTATCTTCCCTCATGAGTGACTTCTTGCTATAAAGTGGGGGTGCTACATTCAGGCTGTTATAGGGAGCTACTAGGGCGCCAGACTGCAATAAAAGGGGGGCAAAAATATATCCTGGCTAGGGGAGGTGGAGTGCCCCAATGGCAAAGGATCGCTTTGCTTGGGGCTCTGACTATTCGGGCAAAGGGCTCCAGGCTACTTGTCAGAATATAATACCAGGGGCCGCGGGTGCAGCGCATGTTAGCACTCACTTTGCGCACCGCCGGGCACTTTGGTACAACAGACAGTGCAGCAGGCGCTTGTGCGGCCCCTTCTGTAATACAGATAGCGCTGGAGCACATATATCGCCATTGCTTTCATCAGAGGGTGTTCTCACATTTGCGCTGGGGTGTGTGTGTGGGCCCCATGCAAATGAGGCAATCTCTGTGCCCACGCCGTATTATAGATGCGGGCACAGAGGCAAAGAAGCTTTCAGGAGGTGCACTGACAGTGCCCCACCTTAAAGGTGGCGCACTGTCAGTGCGCCCCCTGATGGCAGCCCTCTGGAGTAATACAGGGGGTCCTATGGACATCCCCTTGCAAGCGGGTGTGGTCACTGCACCCGCCTGCAAGGGGAGCTCTAATCCCTCTTAAAAGTGCAGGTAGCCGCACAGTGAAACATGGTGCGGCTGCTTCAAACCCGCGCCATATTTCACTTGAATTCGCTGCTGCCAGGGCAGCATGACTCTGTGGCTGCCCTGGAGACAGTGCATCCAATATAATGCGGCGCCCTCTCCTTGTTTGCGCAGGGTGCCCCTTTTGAAAGGTGCACCCGTGCAAGCAAGGATAATGCGCCACATTCTGTAATATGTCCCCTGGTCAGTTTCCGCTTTGATCCTGGTGCTCTTGCTCCAAAACCCTTTATTCATAGTTCTAGGCACTTTGAATTGTGCACTGGCTTCTGCCAGGAGCCAGTGATTTGCAGACATTTCACCACAGGGCAAACTCTCAATGTCGGTGTTTGCCCGCGGTGGCTGCCATTTTTCGTTTTTTAAATTTTTTTTTAACGGGGATGCCCCCTCCATTGCACCCCTTGTCCACCCTGCCCATGGGCATCTCGCCACCTCCAACTGCAGCACTATTTTATTAGGCACTGCAGTGCATGCAGCAAAATATCTGCTGGCAAAATAAACGCGGCACAAACGTCTGCATCCCCTGAAGGACCCCAGAGACCCCGTAACCTTATTATCAAGTGCTGCGTCCTGACTTTGTCCCCCATCCACGATGCTCATCCTGCACCCATATCCTCATCTCCTCAGATACTAGGGGGTAAAAGGGCAGTGCCACTGCAGGTTTCTGGATGGAAAAGATCTTACGCAGACCTGCAAGGACTGTGGGTGGCTGCTTCTTCCCACAGGTGATGTTGTTCATTTCAGGGCGTTTTAAGGCATGGGCAAAGTGGACTCTGGCCCAGGGCCACAGCTTCTCGGGGGACCCTCGGACAGACCCAGCTCTGTTCTGCAAAGAGTCTTGTCCTGATGACCTTGAGTAATTCTTGAATAGATTTATTTAAATACCCCTTTCCTTTAAGTAATTTTAATGTGGGTGATGTGTGAGAGTCTATTACAGACATTTTTCAGACAAATGCTATGTTTACTCCCATCGTACTAGTCCTGAACAAGACCCATTGTGGAGCTGGGATTTGGCCCAAGATATAGAGGGTTCGAAACGTCGACGGATATATCATAGTCTGGATTGGTTTCTGCATAGTATCTTTGGAGGATTGAAACAATTGATTTGGACTCCATGAGGATTTGGAATGGATTTAATGCAGCAAACAGAAAAGAACCAACCAACCTTTTTAATGTTTCTTGTATAGGTTTTTGATCCATTGGAATATGTATTATTCTTCTTTCTATTTATCACGAGCACCTTTTCTCACACTACCTGTCCTTTGGTGTGTTGTTTTATCAGATGGGCTGTCCATATAGGATGAATATATTAAATTGATATTTATGTATAAGTAATTAAATGAATATTATATTTGTATGAATAGTTTGTTTGTTTTCACCTATGTTGTTTTATGATATATAAACAATTTGTTTTCCCCCGTTAGGGCACTGTTGTATGTAATTATCCCCTACCCAGCCCGATCGGGTTTTTGGGTTACCCTCTGTGGTTTACTAGCATGTTTACATTTCATGCAACATCTATAAAAAGCTTCTTTACGATCAAAACAGGACCTCACATATGAGAAATGGGAGGGTGTCTCACAGATTATTTGCAGTATTACTAGTGAGCTGCTGCTGTTTAACAATATTGAAAGCACACGTCACTGTCCCTGAATATTAGATATTAACACATATAGAATTTGGACCAGTGTGTCTGTCACTGTCATTGACCTGACCAAAGAGGGCATGAAAGACATTAAACTGGATCATAAATTCAAAGCTGATTCTTGTGCCAATGACAAAATGGTTGGCTAAGCAGGAAGAGGATCTGGCGTAACGGCCAGAGGTGCCGGCTTTAGAACTGGGGAACCAGGTTCAAGTCTCGACATCGGATTAACATCCTGTGATTCTGGGAAAACACTTAGGGCCCGATTTATATTTTGATGGATATCCTGTCTGCCGAAATATAAATCCCATTATTTCCCATGGGATTTATATTTTGGCCGACTGGATATCGGTCACCGTCGTGATGGAGTAACCCGCCCAAAAAAATCTACATTGGGCCCTCAATCTCCCCGCCCTACCAAAAATTAATATGTCCTTGACTAATGTAACTGGTGCTCATGTAAAGATCTCCAATACCTTTGGGTTGAGTTCACACTATATAAAACTGCAAAAAAAATAGTGGGTGTGTCCTTCACATTTATAAAAGCTTAAAAAAATCTGTTTCCTGAAAAACGTCATTAATCAGCGCTTCAGCCCCAAAGTTGTGGAAATGGACTTTAATAAAAGAAGGGGGAAGGCAAGGGACTTGGCTCACCAGATGTGCATGCAGCCCACGAAGGCGAAGAGGAAGCCGCTGAGCAGAGATACAGGGACGGCGCAGAGCAGCGAGATGACGCGGTAACACCAGAGCTTGGTGGCCTCGAAGAGGATGTCACTCCAGGTCCAGACCTTGTCGAAGCTGTGGAAGGAGCCGGGCTCGGCCAGCACGTTGGAGAAGTCCACCTGTGTGTGAAGCAGAAGAGCAGGGTAAATACAGCATGTCTGCCTCCAGCACATCACTATTTAACAACAAGAGTGACATCAGGTTCTCTGCAACCAAACCTTTCCATGACTTCAGGCACTGGGCACCCACACCTTTCAGTGACTTCAGGCACTCTGCAACCAAACCTTTCACTGACATAAACACACTGCAACCAAACCTTTCAGTGACTTCAGGCACTGTGCACCCACACCTTTCAGTGTCATCAGACACACTGCAACCAAACCTTTCAGTGACCTTAGACGCACTGCAACCAAACTTTTCAGTGACCTTAGACGCACTCAACCAAACCTTTCAATGACTTCCGGCACTGTGCAACCAAACCTTTCAGTGAGTTCAAGCGCACTGCAACCAAACCTTTCAATGACTACAGGCACATTGCAACGAAACTTTCAGTAATCTCAGGTGCACTGAAACCAGACCTTTCAATCACTTCAGGTGCAGTGCAACCAAACCTTTCGCTGACTCAAGGCACACTACAACCAAACCTTTCAGTGACATCACACACTGTAACCAAAAACTTTAGTGACTTCAGGTGCGCTGCAACCAAACCTTTCAGTGACTTCAGGCACATTGAAACCAAACATTTCAGTGACCTTAGATGCACTGCAACTAAACCTTTCAATGACTTCAGACGCAATACAACCAGACATCTCAATGACTTCAGGCACAATGCATTCAGACGTTTCAATCTCTTCAGGCACACTGCAATCAACCCTTTCAGTGATCTCAGGCACACTGCAACCAAATCTTTTAGTGACTTCAGGCAGTGTAGGAGGCTGTCCCTCTATGTAGTTTGCATAGCTAGGCACACTGTGCAAGGGGTCCAGGCAACCACACATTGGTTTACAGGGGTACAAACTAGATCACCTAATGCTCTAGTTTTTAAGGTAGCTTGGTTGAGCAGTTAGGTCAATATTGTAGAAGTGCAAAGCATTTGTGGTACTCACAGAATCAATCTTGCAACTCACACACTCAAAAGAATAACTCGAGACAAATTTATAAAAATACTTCACGTTTCAAGACCAAGATCATCAGAATTGGGTAAGTACTTTTCAAGATATTTTTTTTTTTAGCTTAATAAAAATAGTCTTTTCATGCGAAATTATGCACCATAGGAATCAATGGAGGGTCACCTTTAAAAATACATATTAAATCGCACAGTTGCTTTACTAAGTTCTTCTTTTGCAGGTTGGTCGAGGTCGTTGATGGGTACACTCTGCAATCTGGAGAAGTTTGGGTGGCCCCTGGTTCCAGCGGGAGCAGCAGAAGAAATTCTTTGGAGCTGGTGCAGGGCCACTGCCGGGGACCATTTGGAAAAGCACTGACCAGATAAGTTTAATGTTGGATCCTTGGGGTCCCCCTGGAGTGTTGAGGTCGCAAGGGGTGGGGGACCCTTAGGGCACAGCAGGTTCTTCAGGGCACAGTGCGGCTGGGTGCAGAGTGAATCGATGAGCCAGGAGCTGTGCGCAAGGATGCCCTCAGGAGCAGGAGGTAAGTTGATTCAAGGGTCGGTTACAGGACAACGGGGGCACTCTGGTGGGAGGGCCAGTGAGTTCCTAAAGTCCCTCGACAGGCGGGCTGTTTTGCTGGATGTCCGAAATCAGCTGACCAATAGCCAGGGTATTGGCACAGTTTGGCCACTGAAGGGTGCAGTGAAACCAAACTTGCCACACTGCAGGGTTTGTCCTTGCGATCGTTGTTATGTAGTTTGGTCCAGATGTGGCTTTCAGTTCAGGAGTTTAGTGGCTGGTCAGTCAAGTGACCATCATTGGCTTGTTGGTTTCTTGTAGTTTTAGAGTGGTGCCTCCACTGTGGAGGGAGTTATCTGGTGATTTATGATGCAAGCAGGTCTTCTGGGGTTTTTGTAGAGTTGTCCATTTGTCCAGCAGCTCCTCAGCGGCGAATGTTGGGTCCTGGGTGCAGCAGGCAGGGTTTGGTGCCTTTTCTTTGGTGCAGCAGGTCCACAGTTTAAGTGCTTCAGATCTTCTTGGCGCTGGTCTTCTTTTATCCACTGAATACTGTATTTAGTGGACGTTTTAGGGGGAACCTTGTAGTGACCAATGGGTCATCTACCTTAGGGTGGCTACACCACTAAGTGACCACTTCCAGTGGGGAGGGTAATTTCCCTATACCTGATTGGCTATTTTCCTTCCATCCAAGATGGAGGAAAATAAGTGTTCACCTTGCAGGCAACACCTAAGGGGTGGTGCATGCCAGGTGGGGCCACTCCTCCTACCCTTTGTGTAGTTTCCTGCTGTTGCTCCCACCAAAAGCAGGGGTTTGCTATGGGGGCAGCCATCTGCTGCTAGCAGCAGGCCTGGGGGTCGGGTTTCAAAGGCGGTAAGCCCTTTGAAGCTCACCGCCAGGGCAGTGCACATTCCTGAGGGAGGGGGTGTTAGCACCACCATCCAGGAAGGGCTTTGTCTGCAACTCAGAGAGAAGAATCCCTCACTCCAAGGTTGTACATTGGCTGTCTGACAGTGGCAGGCTGGTTAGAACCAGTCAGCAACCATGCCAGGGTAGTTAGCTATTGCAGGGGGCACCTCTAAGGTGACCCCTGGGTACATTTAGGAATAAATTCAATACTGGCACCAGTTTGGATTAATCATTCTGAGTTGTTTGATACCAAACAAGCCAGGGTTCAGAGTGGCCATCATGTAGCTGTGAAACTCATGATATCCACTGTCCAGCACATGCATTAAAATGACTGCTGTGTCTACTCACTATGCCCACGGTTTGGCAAGGACACACTGTGGGCATAGAGTTCATGCATCGATGCCCTCACATACAGTATGGTGCACCATGCTTTAGGGCTAGAAGGCCTGTCAGAGGGGTGACTTACCCATAATGTATGCATTATGTAATGGGCAGGGCACACAGGGAGTGTGACTTGTTCAATTTACATTTTAGGTTTGCATCAGGTCACTCAGCCTGCAATGGCAGTGCTGGGCGCACTTGAATGCATGGCCCTAGAGGGTGGGCCAATCAGTGCTGCTTCCCTCAGGGCCGTACCCTTAATACCTCCTGCCCTGGGCACCTAAGTGCCATTTACTAGGGACTTATGGTGGCAACTAAAGGTGTCTCCAATTGTGCCAATGCATCACAACAGTATTAGGTAAAGAGCTCTGGCCCAGGGAACCTGGTTAGCAGGGACCTTGGACACTACACTTTCTAGGCTGCATCATGCATCAAGCAAACAGTGGGGGGTAACCTTGTCAAAAAGAGTCCTTTTCTCACAGGCAGCTTGCAACCAAACATTTCAGTGACTTCAGGCACACTGCAACCACACCTTTCAGTAACGTCAGACACTGCAGCCAAACCTTTCAGTGACCCCATTGAACTGCTTCCCCATGCAACTCTGGACCATCACCTCACTTCCGAAACTCCGAAGGGCCCTCAAGACCTTGCTGTTTGAATGAGCCTCCAGAACCTGCAAGCTCCTTGAAACTATGTCGGGTGATTAGCTGCGCTTTAGGAATCCTGATTGATTGATTCATTGATTCATTCATTCATTGACTTCAGGTACATAGCAACCAAACTTTTCAGTGACTTCAGAAACACTGCAACAAACCTTTCAGTGACATCAGGCTCTCTGCAACCAAACCTTTCAAGGATTCCGGCACATTGCAACCAAACCTTTCAGTGACTTCAGGCACACTGCAACCAAACCTTTCAAGGATTCCGGCACATTGCAACCAAACCTTTCAGTGACTTCAGGCACACTGCAACTAGACCTTTCAGAGACATCAGGCACAGTGCAACCTAACTTTCAGTGACATAGACACACTGAAACCAAACCTTTCCGTGACTTCAGGTACACTACAACCAAACCTTCCAGTGACGTCAGACACACTGCATCTAAACCTTTTAGGAATGTCAGGCTCTCTTCAACCAATCCTTTCAGTGACCTCAGGCACTTTGCAACCAAACTTTTAAGTGACCTCAGGCACACTGTAACTGAACCTTTCAGTGACTCCAGGTACTTTGCAACCAAACTTTTTAATGAGCTCAGTCCCTTACACCAGAGCTACTTTATCTGCCTTCTTGAAACACGCCAACACCCACCAGGCCTGTGGCACACCATCCCTAAACTTTGAGTGAGGTGATCTGAGGCACACCACTGCTAAGCCTGAGATCTTCTTCGATCACACTAGCCCTATATCTGAGGACAGTCACGGAGACACCGACACCACGTCTCATTGCCATTGTGAGGGCAAAATAGTCAACCACTCTTGAAGTCGTGATGGGTCATCCGACTACCCAACCTGTACTGATCTCAGGAACATGTCTTCCTTGGGTAAATCATCAAAAATAAAAACAGCCTATAGCACGCTCTGGCTCATCCCCACCACTTCTGAGATCCGCCTCAAACAAGCCACCATCACACCTTTGAGCATCCTCAAACATGCAACCAGCAAACCTGAAAGCAGCAGTGCCAAGCCACCATTGCCAGACACCAGCTTAGCCTCTATGAGTCCCTGACAGCACCTGAGAGCAGCCTCGACCAGACCGATACTACACCTGAGAGCAGCACCTGCCTTAGCAGTATCGCACCTGAGAGCAGCGGTGGCCACCACATCGTAGACAAAGCCAGGAGGTAAAGGTACCCCCTCCCTCCTGATATTGCTGGACCTCTCAACTGCCTTTCACACAGTCTTTCATCCAGTCTCATGACACCCCGGAGTCCTGAATGGGAGTCACTGGCAACATCCTTCACTGGGTCACCTCCTACCTTTCAACTCACACCAGTTTGATCACTAGAGCGCGTCCAGGTAAGAAAAGGCGCCCAGCACCTGTGCAGTCCCCAGAGGTCTATTCTGTCTCCTGCCATCTTCAGCTCCCCCATGGAGCCACTGGGTGCTCAATTCATGGATATAAGTGTTAAGATTCTTCAATGTTCTAAAGATGCACTTTTCTGCTTGAAAGTCACTTCTGCTTCAGACATCCTATGGCCCAAATACTACCCGCACATCTTCCAGAGCTCGGTGTCCAGTGCTTAACAGAAACTCAGCCCAAACCAGACAGAATTACTGGTATTGGCCACGAAAAAACAACCAAAATATAGTACAAGTGTGGATCAAAGATATGACCTTTGACGGATTCGAACCACAACTTTCACTTAATGCCATATCACTTGGATTAACCCTAGACACCAATCTCTTGCGCAAGCTACGCTACCAAAAAAAAAAAAAATCCCAAATATAGCCAGGTACCAGGTCTCGCTTTAAAAGAAAGTGAAACTGTCTCTTCCAGAGAGTGATTTTAAGACTGCTGTTCAAGCCCTCCTGCTCTTCCACCTCAATGGTGGTATTGCCCTGCCAGACTCCACACTGGTACCCTTTAAGGGCTTCCTAAATGCTGGTAGTACGTCTCATCCAGGGTCTGAAGAAATATGATTACATCACCCCATCCTGATGGAGCTTCATCAGCCCCCCTTCTTGACCCACCCATCTTCAAAACTAGCTGCAATATTTACAAACCTCATGAGCAGCACCCCCGCTTATCTTGCAAACGAGCTCACACTGACTCCTGCAGCTGCAGCGAGGAAACCATCCGACTGAAGACTAAAACGTGTGAAAAATATAACACAGAAAAGCAGGGTTTTCCCATCTGTGCACCCAGGATCTGGAACAACCTCCCGTATCCACCAGAACTGCCCCAACCTGTTTCAATTCAGGAAAGAGCTGAAGACGCACCTCTTTACGGACACTACGTCACAATGCAGTCGCCGTCTGCGGTCCGCAATCCTTGATGACTCTGTGATTGTCTTGGAGCCAGTACAGTGCTCTGCTGCCTTTTGGCTAGGTTTGTGCTGTACAAATACCATATACCTACATACGTACAGCCCCACTACACCCGGAGCTGCCTCGGGCACACTAATACCACACCTGAGAGAAGCTTGAGGCACACACCCACCAAACCTGAAAGTAACATTGCACAGCACCATCACCAGACAGAGCAGGGGACGCCGCGTGCTTTGCGCTTTCTGCTTATGTGCCTCGTTGCGTTTCACATGTGCATGTATTCAGGCGCACACTCTGCATTTATAAACTCATGGTTCAGTTAGTGTTAGGTACACATGTAAAACATATAACATTTGCGTTACAATAGGTTGATAGTGCATGAGTTGCGCCCATGTACATGTGTTCATTTGATGTATTAAGTGTGGTGTTTTTCAATGGATGTGCAACAGAATTCATGTGCCAATTCTTGGATTTTACATCATGCTTCACAAGGCCTGGCCCTTTCATAATAATCAAAGTGGGGTATTTAAATCTAGTACAGACACATTTTCAGGCAGAGGCCTCTTCCTCTGTTTTAGGGTCTTCAATGAGCTGTGTGGTGCACAGATCTCCAGTGATTGCCTTTATCTGCACATTTCTCATCTTAGCAGTGCATCAATCTAGATTTCTCAATGCACTTTCTTGACGCACATTGACTGATTGGGAACAATTCTGTTATCCAACAGAGGCATGTGGGTTAAAGGTCACCCCTGAAACCAAGAGGGGGTCTTTGGAAATGAAGGCTTATTTAGCTAGAAGGAGGGGATGATTACCAAAGGTTGGTTTTTATCATTCAATGCTTGCATTTCATAAATACCATTAAAAATGCTGCAATTCTGTTTAATATATTGTTTGTTAATTGCTTACATTGCCACCTTTTTAATGGTTTTAATGTTACATCTATTCATATACTCTGCACTAGACTAGGGCATGTAATTTTAATAAAGCCATTTAAATATATACTGTGGGTTTCTTGTGTGTGCCCGCCCATGGCGAGAGGTGTTTTCTGGACTCGGTCGTACAATAATCCTGTTCTCTCACAGGGCTGGTCATTGCCCTGCGTGCACGGCCCCCAAGTGATGTGTGGGAGGTTTGTGGGTGACCGTCCGCCGGATCCCCTGGATCAGGTTACTAAACTGGCTAACTGCACTTTGTCAGAGGGTTTAGGGCCTCTGAAGAGCGGCCATATTTCCTTCTGAGGTTGCAAGGCCACTTACACATGTGGAGAGAAGCTTCTGCCAGAGCACTGCCACACCTGAGAGCAGGTGCACGAATACCGTAACTGAGAGCAGCCTCAGGTGCACGAATACCGTAACTGAGAGCAGCCTCAGGTGCACGAATACCGTACCTGGCAGCAGCTTGAGGTGCACGAATACCATACCTGAGAGCAGCCTCAGGTGTACAAATACTGTACCTGAGAGCAGACTGAGGTGTATAAATAATGTACCTGAGAACAGCCTCAGGTGTACAAATACCGTAACTGAGAGCAGCCCCAGGTGTACGAATACCGTAACTGAGAGCAGCCCCAGGTGTACGAATACCGTAACTGAGAACAGCCTCAGGTGTACGAATACCCTACCTGAGAGCAGTTTCGGATGTACGAATACCATACCTGGGTGCAGCCTCAGGTGTACGAATATCATACCTGGGAGCAGCCTCAGGTGTATAAATGATGTACCTAGGGGCAGCCTCAGGTGTACCATTACCGTATCTGGGAGCAGCTTCGGATGTACGAATACCATACCTGGGAGCAGCCTGAGGTGTACGAATATCATACCTGGGAGCAACCTCAGGTGTACAAATACCGTACCTGGCAGCAGCTTGAGGTGCACGAATACCATACCGGAGAGCAGCCTCAGGTGTACAAATACTGTACCTGAGAGCAGACTGAGGTGTATAAATAATGTACCTGAGAACAGCCTCAGGTGTACAAATACCGTACCTGGCAGCCGCCTCTGGTGTACGTACCTGAGAGCAGACTCAGGTGTACGAATACTTACCTGGGACCAACCTCAGTTGTACAAATATTGTACCTGGCAGCAGCGTGAGGTGTACGAATACCGTACCTGGCAGCAGCCTCAAGTGAACGCACCTGAGAGCAGCCTCAGGTGTACGAATACTGTACCTGGCAGCAGCCTCAAGTGTACGAATACCGTACCTGAGAGCAGCCTCAGGTGTACGAATACCGTACCTAGCAGTAGCCTCAGGTGTACGAATACCGTACCTGAGAGCAGCCTCAGGTGTACAAATACCGTACCTAAGAGCAGCCTCAGGTGGACGAATACCGTACCTGGCAGCAGCCTCAGGTGTACGAATACGGTACCTGAGAGCAGCCTCAGGTGTACGAATACCGTACCTAGCAGCAGCCTGAGGTGCATGAACACCGTACCTGAGAGCAGTCTTCGGTGTACAAATACCTTACCTGGCAGCACCCTGAGGTGCACTAATATCGTAGCTGGCAACAGCCTCAGGTGTACGAATACCGTACCGGAGAACAGCCTCAGGTGTATGAATACAGTACTTGGGAGCAGCCTCGGGTGTACGAATACCGTACTGAAAGCCTGGGGTGTACAAATACCGTACCTGGGAGCAGCCTCGGGTGTATAAATACCGCACCTGAGAGCAGCCTCGGGTGTACGAATACCGTACCTGGGTGCAACCTCAGATGTACAAATACCATAACCTGGGATCAGCCTGAGGTGTACGAATAAGGTACCTGGCAGCAGCCTGTGGTGTAGGGATACCGTACCTGGGAGCAGCCTCAGTTGTACAAATATTGTACCTGGCAGCAGCGTGAGGTGTACGAATACCGTACCTGGCAGCAGCCTCAAGTGAACGCACCTGAGAGCAGCCTCAGGTGTACGAATACTGTACCTGGCAGCAGCCTCAAGTGTACGAATACCGTACCTGAGAGCAGCCTCAGGTGTACGAATACCGTACCTAGCAGTAGCCTCAGGTGTACGAATACCGTACCTGAGAGCAGCCTCAGGTGTACAAATACCGTACCTGAGAGCAGCCTCAGGTGGACGAATACCGTACCTGGCAGCAGCCTCAGGTGTACGAATACGGTACCTGAGAGCAGCCTCAGGTGTACGAATACCGTACCTAGCAGCAGCCTGAGGTGCATGAACACCGTACCTGAGAGGAGTCTTCGGTGTACAAATACCTTACCTGGCAGCACCCTGAGGTGCACTAATATCGTAGCTGGCAACAGCCTCAGGTGTACGAATACCGTACCGGAGAACAGCCTCAGGTGTATGAATACAGTACTTGGGAGCAGCCTCGGGTGTACGAATACCGTACTGAAAGCCTGGGGTGTACAAATACCGTACCTGGGAGCAGCCTCGGGTGTATAAATACCGCACCTGAGAGCAGCCTCGGGTGTACGAATACCGTACCTGGGTGCAACCTCAGATGTACAAATACCATAACCTGGGATCAGCCTGAGGTGTACGAATAAGGTACCTGGCAGCAGCCTGTGGTGTAGGGATACCGTACCTGGGAGCAGCCTCTGGTGTACACTGTACCTGGCAGCAGCCTCGGGTGTACGAATACCATACCTGGGATCAGCCTGAGGTGTACGAATAAGGTACCTGGCAGCAGCCTGTGGTGTAGGGATACCGTACCTGGGAGCAGCCTCAGGTGTATGAATACTGTACCTGGCAGCGGCCTGAGGTGCACGAATACCGTACCTGGGAGCAGCCTCAGGTGTATGAATACCGTAACTGAGAGCAGCCTCGGGTCTACGAATACCGTACCTGGGAGCAGCCTCAGGTGTACAAATACTGTACCTGGGAACAGCCTCAGGTGTACGAATAGTGTGCCTGGCAGCGGCCTGAGGTGCACAAATACCGTACCTGGGAGCAACCTCAGGTCAAATCAAATCAAATCAAATCATTAACATTTATAAAGCGCGCTACTCACCCGTGCGGGTCTCAAGGCGCTAGGGGGGAAAGGGGGGGTTATCGCTGCTCGAACAGCCAAGTCTTTAGGAGTCTCCGGAAAGCGGAGTGGTCCTGGGTGGTCCTGAGGCTGGTGGGGAGGGAGTTCCAGGTCTTGGCCGCCAGGAAGGAGAAAGATCTCCCACCCGCCGTGGAGCGGCGGGTGCGAGGGACGGCAGCAAGTGCGAGGCCAGCGGAGCGGAGGGGGCGGGTGGGGACGTAGAAGCTGAGGCGTCTGTTGAGGTATTCCGGTCCCTTGTTGTGGAGGGCTTTGTGTGCGTGGGTGAGAAGACGGAAGGTGATCCTTTTGCTGACTGGGAGCCAATGCAGGTGTCTCAGGTGGGCGGAGATGTGGCTGTTGCGGGGTACGTCGAGGATGAGGCGGGCCGAGGCGTTTTGGATGCGTTGCAGGCGGTTTTGGAGTTTGGCTGTGGTCCCGGCGTAGAGGGTGTTGCCGTAGTCCAGGCGGCTCGTGACGAGGGCGTGGGTCACGGTTTTTCTGGTGTCGGCGGGGATCCAGCGGAAGATCTTACGGAGCATGCAGAGAGTGAGGAAGCAGGCGGAGGACACGGCGTTGACTTGCTTGGTCATGGTGAGAAGAGGGTCCAAGATGAAGCCGAGGTTGCGGGCGTGGTCTGCGGGGGTCGGTGCGGTGCCGAGGGCCGTGGGCCACCAGGAGTCGTCCCAGGCGGACGGGGTGTTGCCGAGGATGAGGACTTCCGTTTTTTCAGAGTTCAGCTTTAGGCGGCTGAGCCTCATCCAATCTGCGACGTCCTTCATACCCTCTTGTAGGTTGGTCTTGGCGCTGGCGGGGTCCTTGGTGAGGGAGAGTACAAGTTGGGTGTCGTCGGCGTAGGAGGTGATGATGATGTCGTGCTTGCGTACGATGTCGGCGAGGGGGCTCATGTAGACATTGAAGAGTGTCGGGCTGAGCGATGAGCCTTGAGGTACGCCGCAGATGATCTTGGTGGGTTCTGAGCGAAACGGAGGGAGGTAAACTCTTTGGGAGCGGTTAGCGAGGAAGGAGGCGATCCAGTCCAGGGCCTGGCCTTGGATCCCGGTGGAGCGTAGGCGGGTGATTAGGGTGCGGTGACAGACGGTGTCAAAGGCAGCCGAGAGGTCGAGGAGAATGAGGGCGACTGTTTCACCGTTGTCCATCAGGGTTCTGATGTCGTCTGTGACTGAGATGAGGGCGGTTTCCGTGCTGTGGTTGGTTCGGAATCCGGTTTGTGAGGGGTCGAGCAGGTTGTTGTCTTCCAGGAAGGTGGTCAGCTGTTTGTTGACGGTAGCCGGTTGACGAATACCGTACCTGGGAGCAGCCTCGGGTCTACGAAAAAAGGGAGCAACCTCAGGTGTACAAATACCGTACCTGGGAACAACCTCAGGTGCATGAATATCATATCTGGCAGCAGCCTGAGGTGTACGAATACCGTACCTGGCAGCAGCCTCAGTTGTATGAATACCGTACCTTAGAACAGCCTCAGGTGTACGTACCTGAGAGCAGCCTCAGGTGTACGAATACCATACATGAGAGAAGCCTCAGGTGTATGAATACTGTACCTGGCAGCATCCTCAGGTGTATGAATACCTTACCTGGCAGCAGCCTCAGATGTACGTACCTGAGAGCAGCCTCAGTTGTACGAATACTGTACCTGAGAGCAGCCTCGGATGTACAAATACCGTACCTGGCAGCAGCCTGAGGTGTATGACTACCGTACCTGGGAGCAACCTCGGGTGTACGAATACAGTACCTGAGAGCAGCCTGAGGTGTACGAATACCGTACCTGGGAGCAGCCTCTGGTGTACACCGTACCTGGGAGCAGCCTCTGGTGTACACCG
The DNA here is from genome assembly GCF_031143425.1 of Pleurodeles waltl. Lineage (NCBI taxonomy): Eukaryota > Metazoa > Chordata > Amphibia > Caudata > Salamandridae > Pleurodeles > Pleurodeles waltl. Next base: position 17,206,976 of record NC_090449.1, on the reverse strand, counting down.
TACCTGGCAGCAGCCTCGGGTGTACGAATACCATACCTGGGATCAGCCTGAGGTGTACGAATAAGGTACCTGGCAGCAGCCTGTGGTGTAGGGATACCGTACCTGGGAGCAGCCTCTGGTGTACACTGTACCTGGCAGCAGCCTCGGGTGTACGAATACCATACCTGGGATCAGCCTGAGGTGTACGAATAAGGTACCTGGCAGCAGCCTGTGGTGTAGGGATACCGTACCTGGGAGCAGCCTCAGGTGTATGAATACCATACCTGGAAGCAGCAACAGGTGTACGAATAACATACCTGGGAGCAACCTCGGGTGTACGAATATCATACCTGGGAGCAGCCTCTGGTGTATGAATACAGTACCTGGGAACAGCCATAGGTGTATATATACCGTACCTAGGGGCAGACTCAGGTGTAGACTGTATCTGGGAGCAGGCTTGGGTGTACGAATACTATACCTGGGAGCAGCCTCAGGTGTATGAATGCTGTATCTAGGGGCAGTCTCAGGTGTACCATTCCCGTACCTGGGAGCAGCTTCTGGTGTACGAATACCGTACCTGACGGCAGCCTCAGGTGTACGAATACCGTACCTGGCAGCAACCTCAGGTGTAGGAATACCATATGTAGGAACAGCCATGAGTGTACGAATACCGTACCTGGCAGCAGCCTCGGGTGTACGAATACCGTACATGGGAACAGCCATGGGTGTACGAATACCGTACCTGGCAGCAGCCTCGGGTGTATGAATACCGTACCTGGCAGCAGCCTCAGGTGTACGAATACCGTACCTGGCAGCAGCCTCGGGTGTACGAATACCGTACCTGGCAGCAGCCTCGGGTGTACGAATACCGTACATGGGAACAGCCATGGGTGTACGAATACCGTACCTGGCAGCAGCCTCGGGTGTACGAATACCGTACCTGGCAGCAGCCTCGGGTGTACGAATACCGTACCTGGCAGCAGCCTCGGGTGTACGAATACCGTACCTGGCAGCAGCCTCAGGTGTATGAATACCATATGTAGGAACAGCCATGGGTGTACGAATACCGTACCTGGCAGCAGCCTCGGGTGTACGAATACCGTACCTGGCAGCAGTCTCAGGTGTACGAATACTGTACCTGGCCGCAGCCTCAGGTGTACGAATACCGTACCTGGCAGCAGCCTCAGATGTACGAATACCGTACCTGGCAGCAGCATCGAGTGTACGAATACCGTACATGGGAACAGCCATGGGTGTACGAATACCGTACATGGGAACAGCCTCAGATGTACGAATACCTTACCTGGCAGCAGCCTCAGGTGTACGAATACCGTACCTGGCAGCAGCTTAGGGTATACCAGGACGCACCCTGGTGCAGGGCAGTGAGAGATGCCATTCTATTCTATTCTATCACATTCCATTCCACCGTCCACTCTTGCAATGATGAACTCCTCATCTTCACTCTTGGCCACCATCTCTAAAAAGCTGTAAATATATAAGGGTGGAGTCCTTTACACTGAATGAGAATGTTGAAAAGGGCGGGGCCCCTTACATTGAATGAAGGTTAGGAACTTTTTTTTTGGGGGGGGCGGCTGGAAATATCCTTAAGACATTTCTCCAGACTAAACGTAGAGCGAGTTGGGGGGAGGGGGGTGTATATACACGTCAGCCCTGGTATTAGGACCCTATTTTGGGGCACAAGGATGTGGAGACTTGCTTTGCATCAGGGAGATGTGCGCGTTTGGGTGGGGGGGGGGGGGGGGTGAAGCGGGGTGGGAGGGGAGGACCACGGGGCAGGAATACAAAAGTTCCTTTCGCAGAGTGGCTGGAGCCTCCTCTATCTCAATGCTGCGGGTGGGGTTGGGGTAGGTCTTTACCACCCTAGGCACAGTGAGGGTTTGTCGTTCTATGTAGACTCTGTGGTACGAGCGCCAGGCTTTGTCATCCGGGGGAGTCTGACCCACGGGGGGGCGCCCTAGGCATCTGCCTGGATGTGCCTTGGTGCAGCAGGGGCCCTCCCCAAACCCCACCACTGCAGTGACCCGCTCATCCTTACACGCCCCTCCTCGTGAACTCACGAGGGCGTTCACTTCAGCATTCACCTCCAGCACACGGGCCCACCCTTGTATCCAGCGCTATACGCGTCGTCGGCTTCTAGGTGCTAGACACAGGAGTGACTCTAAGGGTGCAGTGATACTCGGGGGGGCAGGGACACCCCAGTGCCCTGAACTCACGCGAGCCCAGAGTTGTATAACACAACTCCTAAAGGCTGCAGTGTTTAGAGTGTCTCTTGGTGCAGCGAGATTACAAATCTTTATTTAGGGGAGGAAGACGGGGGTAGAGAGGGATTACAATGTCAGTAGAATCCGTTAGGGGTGACAAAGTGTAAAAATAAAGGGTGTCTGACCCAGCCCCCTCCGGCTGAGAGTGGGGTCTTAGAGATGTTGGACACCCATCGTACACTCCTTCAGCTTCCCCCCCACACCCAATGCTGCAACCTCCACCACCGATCACCGGTTTTACCTTGAGGTAATCGTTGATGCCCCGGGGGTCCCTGTTTTCCGGCAGCGGAGGCTTCTCGGCGCTTGCGGGCGGCGGAGGCACAGGGCGCTGAGGCTTGAGTTCTCGGTCCTCCTCCTCCATGTTGTACTCGGTGAAAGGGTCCCCGCTCATCATCGTCGGTCTGGGGGGCTCTTGGGGATGAAGATGGGTGGGAGGCGGTGGGTGGTACTCACAGCCCCTGGTCTCAGCTCCCTGGTCCTACCGGAGGCCCCTGAGTGCTGGGCCCTGGGAGGGGTGTGTCCAGGTGAGGGGCTACCTCCGTGAGGCACACAGTGTCTCCCCGTCTGGCCTTTTCCTCTGACAGTCACCTGCCTCTCACTTCTGTCTAACTTTTTCAGACGGTCTCTCCCCTCTCTCCGCAGTACTCTGTCTGCTGACAGTGTCTCTCTCTGTCTCTTCCTCCGCCCCTCTCTCTCCACTCTTTCGATCTCTCCTTCTTCCACACTCACTGATGTGGTCTCTATTCCGAGGGTGGGTGCGGGACAGGTTCACCCCTGTGACACCTCTCAGACGTGCCAGGACAGCTGCGAGAGGCGCCGGGTAAATATGGCACCGGGCTGGGGTGAGGGGGCAGCTTCTCCTGTACTGTGGATGCATACCAGTACAGGTCTGCGGAGGGCCCTTCCATGTACGGGAGAACGTGGCTGTCACTGTACTGTAGAACGTGGCTGCCACTGTACTGTAGCACATGGCTGCCACTGTACTGTAGGACACGGCTGTCACTGTACTGTGAGACACAGCGGACACTGTACTGCAGAACATGGCTGCACCCGAACTGTAGAACATGACTGTCACTGTATTGTAGCACATGGCTTTCACTCTACTGTAAAACATGGCTGTCACTGTACTGTAGAACATGGGAGTCCCCGTACTGTAGAACATGACTGTCACCGTACTGTAGAACATGGCTGTCACTCTACTGTGGAACCTGGTTGTCACTGTACTGTAAAACATGGCTGCCATCGTTCTGTAGAACATGGCTGTCACTGTACTGTAGAACATGGCTGTCACCGTACTGTAAAACATGGCTGTCACTGGCCTGTAGAACATGGGAGTCCCCGTACTGTAGAACATGACTGTCACCGTACTGTAGAACATGGCTGTCACCGTACTGTAGAACATGGCTGTCACCATACTGTAGAACATGGCTGTCACCCTACTGTAGAACATGGCTGTCACTGGCCTGTAGAACATGGCTGCCGCTGTACTGTAAAACATGGCTGCCATCGTTCTGTAGAACATGGCTGTCACTGAACTGTACAACTTGGCTGTCACTGTACTGTAGCACATGGCTGCCACTGTATTGTAGAACATGGCTGTCACTGTACTGTAAGACACAGCGGACACTGTACAAGAGAACATGGCTGTCACTGTACTGTAGAACATGGCAGTCACCGTACTGTAAAACAAGGCTGTCACTGTACTGTAGAACATGGGAGTCCCCGTACTGTAGAACATGACTGTCACCGTACTGTAGAACATGGCAGTCACCGTACTGTAGACCATGGTTGTCACCCTACTGTAAAACATGGCTGTCACTGGCCTGTAGAACATGGCTGCCACTGTACTGTAAAACATGGCTGCCATTGTTCTGTAGAACATGGCTGTCACTGTACTGTGAGACACAGCTGCCACTGTACTGTAGAACATGGCTGTCACCCTACTGTAAAACATTGCTGTCACTGGCCTGTAGAACATGGCTGCCATCGTTCTGTAGAACATGGCTGTCACTGAACTGTACAACTTGGCTGTCACTGTACTGTAGAACATGGCTGTCACTGTACTGTAAGACACAGCGGACACTGTACAAGAGAACATGGCTGTCACTGTACTGTAGAACATGGCAGTCACCGTACTGTAAAACAAGGATGTCACTGTACTGTAGAACATGGGAGTGCCCGTACTGTAGAACATGACTGTCACCGTACTGTAGAACATGGCAGTCACCGTACTGTAGACCATGGTTGTCACCCTACTGTAAAACATGGCTGTCACTGGCCTGTAGAACATGGCTGCCACTGTACTGTAAAACATGGCTGCCATCGTTCTGTAGAACATGGCTGTCACTGTACTGTACTGACAGACACAGCTGTTACTGCACTGTAGAACATGGCTGTCACTGTACTGTGAGACAGCTGCCACTGTACTGTAGAACATGGCTTACACTGTACTAACAGACACAGCTGTTAGTGCAGTGTAGAACATGGCTGTCACTGTACTGTGAGACACAGCTGCCACTGTACTGTAGAACATGGCTGTCACCCTACTGTAAAACATTGCTGTCACTGGCCTGTAGAACATGGCTGCCGCTGTACTGTAAAACATGGCTGCCATTGTTCTGTAGAACATGGCTGTCACTGAACTGTACCACTTGGCTGTCACTCTACTGTAGCACATGGCTGCCACTGTACTGTAGAACATGGCTGTCAATGTACTGCAAGACACAGCTGACACTGTACAAGAGAACATGTCTGTCACTGTACTGTAGAACATGGCTGCCACCGTACTGTAGAACATGGCAGTCACCGTACTGTAAAACATGGCAGTCACCGTACTGTAAAACAAGGCAGTCACCGTACTGTAAAACAAGGCTGTCACTGTACTGTAGAACATGACTGTCACTGTACTGTAGAACATGGCTGTCACTGTACTGTAGAACATGGCTGTCACTGTACTGTAGAACATGACTGTCACTGTACTGTAGAACATGGCTTTCACTGTACTGTAGAACATGGCAGTCACCGTACTGTAGAACATGGCTGTCACTGTGCTGTAGAACATGGCAGTCACAGTACTTTAGATGTGGCTGTCACTGTACTGTGAGACACAGCTACCACTGTACTGTAGAACATTTCTGTCACTGTACTGTAGAACGTGGCTGCCTCTGTACTGTAGAACATGTCTGTCACTGTAGTGTAGAACGTGGCTGCCACTGTACTGTAGAACATGACTGTCACCGTACTTTAGATATGGCTGTCAGTGTACTGTAGAACATGGCTGGCACTGTACTGTAGATCATGGCTGTCACTGTCCAGTAGAACATGGCTTTCACTGTACTGTGGAACCTGGTTGTCACTTTACTATAGAACATGGCAGTCACGGTGCTGTAGAACATGGCTGCCACTGTACTGTGAGACACAGCTGACACTGTACAGGAGAAAATGGCTGTCACTGTACTGTAGAACATGGCTGTCACCCTACTGTAAAACATGGCTGTCACTGTACTGTGAGACACAGCTGACACTGTACAGGAGAAAATGGCTGTCACCGTACTGTAGAACATGGCAGTCACCGTACTGTAGAAAATGGCTGTCGCTGTACTGTAGAACATGGCTGTCGCTGTACTGTAGAACGAGCAGTCACAGTACTTTAGATGTGGCTGTCACTGTACTGTGAGACACAGCGACCACTGTACTGTATAACATGTCTCTCACTGTACTGTAGAACATGACTGTCACTGTACTGTCAAACATGGCTGTCACTGTACTGTAGAACATGATTGTCACCGTACTGTAGAACGTGGCTGTCACCGTATTGTAGAACATGGCTGTCACCGTATTGTAGAACATGGCTGTCACTGTATTGTAGAACATGGCTGTCACCGTACTTTAGCTATGGCTGTCAGTGTACTGTAGGACATGGCTGGCACTGTACTGTAGATCATGGCTGTCACTGTCCAGTAGAACATGGCTTTCACTGTACTGTGGAACCTGGTTGTCACTTTACTATAGAACGTGGCAGTCACTGTGCTGTAGAACATGACTGGCACTGTACTGTAGAACGTGGCTGCCACTGTACTGTGGAACATGTCTGTGACTGTACTGTAGAACATGGCTGCTACTGTACTGTAGAACATGTCTGTGACTGTACTGTGGAACCTGGTTGTCACCGTACTGTAGAACATAGCTGTCACCACAATGAGGAACATGGCTGTCACTGTACTGTAGAACAAGGATGTCACCGTACAGGAGAACATGGCAGTCACCGTACTGTAGAACATGACTGTCACTGTACTGTAGACAATGGTTGTCACCCTACTGTAAAACATGGCTGTCACTGGCCTGTAGAACATGGCTGCCGCTGTACTGTAAAACATGGCTGCCATCGTTCTGTAGAACATGGCTGTCACTGTACTGACAGAGACAGCTGTTACTGCACTGTAGAACATGGCTGTCACTGTACTGAGAGACACAGCTGCCACTGTACTGTAGAACATGGCTTACACTGTACTGACAGACACAGCTGTTACTGCACTGTAGAACATGGCTGTCACTGTACTGTAGAACATGGCTGTCACTGTACTGTGAGACACAGCTGCCACTGTACTGTAGAACATGGCTGTCACCCTACTGTAAAACATTGCTGTCACTGGCCTGTAGAACATGGCTGCCATAGTTCTGTAGAACATGGCTGTCACTGTACTGTACTGACAGACACAGCTGTTACTGCACTGTAGAACATGGCTGTCACTGTACTGTAGAACATGGGTGTCACTGTACTGTGAGACACAGCTGCCACTGTACTGTAGAACATGGCTTACACTGTGCTGACAGACACAGCTGTTACTGCACTGTAGAACATGGCTGTCACTGTGCTGTAGAACATGGCTGTCACTGTACTGTGAGACACAGCTGTCACTGTACTGTGAGACACAGCTGCCACTGTATTGTAGAACATGGCTGACACCCTACTGTAAAACATGGCTGCCGCTGGCCTGTAGAACATGCCTGCCGCTGGCCTGTAGAACATGGCTGCCGCTGGCCTGTAGAACATGGCTGCCGCTGTACGGTAAAACATGGCTGCCGCTGTACGGTAAAACATGGCTGCCATCGTTCTGTAGAACATGGCTGTCACTGAACTGTACAACTTGGCTGTCACTGTACTGTAGCACATGGCTGCCACTGTACCTTAGAACATGGCTGACACTGTACTGTAAGACACAGCTGACACTGTACAAGAGAACATGACTGTCACTGTACTGTAGAACATGGCAGCCACCGTACTGTAGAACATGGCAGTCACCGTACTGTAAAACAAGGCTGTCACTGTACTGTAGAACATGGGAGTCCCCGTACTGTAGAACATGACTGTCACCGTACTGTAGAACATGGCAGTCACCGTACTGTAGACCATGGTTGTCACCCTACTGTAAAACATGGCTGTCACTGGCCTGTAAAACATGGCTGCCACTGTACTGTAAAACATGGCTGCCATCGTTCTGTAGAACATGGCTGTCACTGTACTGTACTGACAGAGACAGCTGTTACTGCACTGTAGAACATGGCTGTCACCGTACTGTAGAACATGGCTGTCACTGTACTGAGAGACACAGCTGCCACTGTACTGTAGAACATGGCATACACTGTACTGACAGACAGCTGTTACTGCACTGTAGAACATGGCTGTCACCGTACTGTAGAACATGGCTGTCACTGTACTGTGAGACACAGATGCCACTGTACTGTAGAACATGGCTGTCACCCTACTGTAAAACATTGCTGTCACTGGGCTGTAGAACATGGCTTCCATCGTTCTGTAGAACATGGCTGTCCTTGAACTGTACAACTTGGCTGTCACTGTACTGTAGCACATGGCTGCCACTGTACTGTAGAACATGGCTGTCACTGTACTGCAAGACACAGCTGACACTGTACTCTCACTGTATTCTGAGACACAGCTGTTACTGTACTGTAGAACATGGCAATCACCGTACTGTAAAACAAGGCTGTCACTGTGCTGTAGAACATGGCAGTCACAGTACTTTAGATGTGGCTGTCACTGTACTGTGAGACACAGCTACCACTGTACTGTAGAACATTTCTGTCACTGTACTGCAGAACGTGGCTGCCTCTGTACTGTAGAACATGTCTGTCACGGTACTGTAGAACATGGCTACCACTCTACTGTAGAACATGGCTGTCACTGTAGTGTAGAACGTGGCTGCCACTGTACTGTAGAAAATGACTGTCACCGTACTTTAGATATGGCTGTCAGTGTACTGTAGAACATGGCTGGCACTGTACTGTAGATCATGGCTGTCACTGTCCAGTAGAACATGGCTTTCACTGTACTGTGGAACCTGGTTGTCACTTTACTATAGAACATGGCAGTCACTGTGCTGTAGAACATGGCTGTCACTGTACTGTGAGACACAGCTGACACTGTACAGGAGAAAATGGCTGTCACTGTACTGTAGAACATGGCTGTCACCGTACTGAGACACAGCTGACACTGTACTGTAGACCATGGCTGACACTGTACTGTAGACCATGGCTGTCACTGTACTGTAGACCATGGCTGTCACTGTATGTGAGAAGGTAGCCTCTTTCTAGCCTTGTTACCCCCACTTTTGGCCTGTTTGTGAGTGTATGTCAGGGTGTTTGTCACTGTTTTCACTGTCTCACTGGGATCCTGATAGCCAGGCCTCAGTGCTCATAGTGAAAACACCATGTTTTCAGTATGGTTGTTATGTGTCACTGGGATCCTGCTGGTCAGGACCCCAGTGCTCATAGGTTTGTGGCCTATATGTATGTGTCACTGGGACCCTGTCACACAGGGCCCCAGTGCTCATAGGTGTGCATGTATATGTTCCCTGTGTGGTGCCTAACTGTCTCACTGAGGCTCTGCTAACCAGAACCTTAGTGGTTATGCTCTCTCATTACTTTCAAATTGTCACTAACAGGCTAGTGACCATTTTTACCAATTTACATTGGCTTACTGGAACACCCTTATAATTCCCTAGTATATGGTACTGAGGTACCCAGGGTATTGGGGTTCCAGGAGATCCCTATGGGCTGCAGCATTTCTTTTACCACCCATAGGGAGCTCTGACAATTCTTACACAGGCCTGCCACTGCAGCCTGAGTGAAATAACGTCCACGTTATTTCACAGCCATTTTACACTGCACTTAAGTAACTTATAAGTCACCTATATGTCTAACCTTTACCTGGTAAAGGTTAGGTGCAAAGTTACTTAGTGTGAGGGCACCCTGGCACTAGCCAAGGTGCCCCCACATTGTTCAGAGCCAATTCACTGAACTTTGTGAGTGCGGGGACACCATTACACGCGTGCACTACATATAGGTCACTACCTATATGTAGCTTCACCATGGTAACTCCGAATATGGCCATGTAACATGTCTATGATCATGGAATTGCCCCCTCTATGCCATCCTGGCATTGTTGGTACAATTCCATGATCCCAGTGGTCTGTAGCACAGACCCTGGTACTGCCAGACTGCCCTTCCTGGGGTTTCACTGCAGCTGCTGCTGCTGCCAACCCCTCAGACAGGCAGCTGCCCTCCTGGGGTCCAGCCAGGCCTGGCCCAGGATGGCAGAACAAAGAACTTCCTCTGAGAGAGGGTGTGACACCCTCTCCCTTTGGAAAATGGTGTGAAGGCAGGGGAGGAGTAGCCTCCCCCAGCCTCTGGAAATGCTTTGTTGGGCACAGATGTGCCCAATTCTGCATAAGCCAGTCTACACCGGTTCAGGGACCCCTTAGCCCCTGCTCTGGCGCGAAACTGGACAAAGGAAAGGGGAGTGACCACTCCCCTGACCTGCACCTCCCCTGGGAGGTGTCCAGAGCTCCTCCAGTGTGCTCCAGACCTCTGCCATCTTGGAAACAGAGGTGCTGCTGGCACACTGGACTGCTCTGAGTGGCCAGTGCCACCAGGTGACGTCAGAGACTCCTGCTGATAGGCTCCTTCAGGTGTTAGTAGCCTTTCCTCTCTCCTAGGTAGCCAAACCCTCTTTTCTGGCTATTTAGGGTCTCTGTCTCTGGGGAAACTTTAGATAACGAATGCATGAGCTCAGCCGAGTTCCTCTGCATCTCCCTCTTCACCTTCTGATAAGGAATCGACCGCTGACCGCGCTGGAAGCCTGCAAACCTGCAACATAGTAGCAAAGACGACTACTGCAACTCTGTAACGCTGATCCTGCCGCCTTCTCGACTGTTTTCCTGCTTGTGCATGCTGTGGGGGTAGTCTGCCTCCTCTCTGCACCAGAAGCTCCGAAGAAATCTCCCGTGGGTCGACGGAATCTTCCCCCTGCAACCGCAGGCACCAAAAAGCTGCATTTCCGGTCCCTTGGGTCTCCTCTCAGCACAACGAGCGAGGTCCCTCGAATCCAGCGACACCGTCCAAGTGACCCCCACAGTCCAGTGACTCTTCAGCCCAAGTTTGGTGGAGGTAAGTCCTTGCCTCACCTCGCTGGGCTGCATTGCTGGGAACCGCGACTTTGCAAGCTACTCCGGCCCCTGTGCACTTCCGGCGGAAATCCTTCGTGCACAGCCAAGCCTGGGTCCACGGCACTCTAACCTGCATTGCACGACTTTCTAAGTTGGTCTCCGGCGACGTGGGACTCCTTTGTGCAACTTCGGCGAGCACCGTTTCACGCATCCTCGTAGTGCCTGTTTCTGGCACTTCTCCGGGTGCTACCTGCTTCAGTGAGGGCTCTTTGTCTTGCTCGACGTCCCCTCTCTCTGCAGGTCCAATTTGCGACCTCCTGGTCCCTCCTGGGCCCCAGCAGCGTCCAAAAACGCCAAACGCACGATTTGCATGTAGCAAGGCTTGTTGGCGTCCATCCGGCGGGAAAACACTTCTGCACGACTCTACAAGGCGTGGGGGATTCATCCTCCAAAGGGGAAGTCTCTAGCCCTTGTCGTTCCTGCAGTATTCACAGCTCTTCAGCCTAGTAAGAGCTTCTTTGCACCAACCGCTGGCATTTCTTGGGCATCTGCCCATCTCCGAGTTGCTTGTGACTTTTGGACTTGGTCCCCTTGTTCCACAGGTACCCTCAGTCAGGAATCCATTGTTGTTGCGTTGCTGATTTGTGTTTTCCTTGCATTTTCCCTCTAACACGACTATTTTGTCCTTAGGGGAACTTTGGTGCACTTTGCACTCACTTTTCAGGGTCTTGGGGAGGGTTATTTTGCTAACTCTCACTATTTTCTAATAGTCCCAGCGACCCTCTACAAGGTCACATAGGTTTGGGGTCCATTCGTGGTTCGCATTCCACTTCTGGAGTATATGGTTTGTGTTGCCCCTATCCCTATGTTTCCCCATTGCTTCCTATTGTAACTATACATTGTTTGCACTGTTTTCTAAGACTATACTGCATATTTTTGCTATTGTGTATATATATCTTGTGTATATTTCCTATCCTCTCACTGAGGGTACACTCTAAGATACTTTGGCATATTGTCATAAAAATAAAGTACCTTTATTTTTAGTATAACTGTGTATTGTGTTTTCTTATGATATTGTGCATATGACACTAAGTGGTACTGTAGTAGCTTCACACGTCTCCTAGTTCAGCCTAAGCTGCTCTGCTAAGCTACCATTATCTATCAGCCTAAGCTGCTAGACACCCTATACACTAATAAGGGATAACTGGGCCTGGTGCAAGGTGCAAGTACCCCTTGGTACTCACTACAAGCCAGTCCAGCCTCCTACACTGTACTGTAGAACATGGCTGTCATTGTACTGTAGAACATGGCTGTCACTGTACTGTAGAACATGGCTGAAACTGTACTGTAGAACCTGGTTGTCACTGTATTGTAGAACATGGCTGTTACTGTACTGTAGAACCTGGTTGTCACTGTACTGTGGAACATGGCTGTCACTCTAGTGTGAGAGACAGCAGCCACTGTACTGTAGAACATGGCTCTCACTGTATTCTGAGACACAGCTGTTACTGTACTGTAGAACATGGCTGCCACTGTACTGTAAAACCTGGCTGTCACTGTACTGTAGAACATAGCGGACTCCGATGTTGAGAAAATCAGGGGTCTTGGAGGCTGTTCTTGGGTTGGTGTTCCCCAGAATTCTATGTCGAACCCTGATACCGTCTGTAACTCCCAAGAATCAGAAGTTATGCGCACCCAATTGTGCCTGAAAAACCGAAGTCTCCCTCCAATACACTGAGAGGAAGAAAGGGTAATCCTTACCTGAAGGGCCTCCTTGGGTGTTCGCCCCTCCGCTGGCGTTTCTGTTGGTTCTAGAAGTGAAAGTCTCTGCCTGATGTCTCCAACCCAGCAACGCAGTGCCGGTTTGGAAAGAGCCTAGTGCGCATGTGTGTTTGGCCAGCCTGAGAGGGCGGGCCAAACATTCATGCGCTCTGAGGGGGATTGCTGGGCACGCCCCTCCCCCACAGCAGAGGAGCCAGGCCTGTGCATTTGTACTTGCTGCAGGCAATGTTTGCAGTAGTATCAGGGAAAACAAACCTAAAAACTGGGCCACCGGGTCATAACAGCCATAAATATGGCCCATATACTCAGTCATAAAAATGGCTCATCCTCTGACGTGTCAGACCAGCCCTTCTGGCACTTACAGATTGCCGTACAGGCTGCTTGAGCTAGAGGCCCTGCCTCTGTACCCCGTGTGCACCTGGGAATAGTGAGACCAGCAGGCAGGTTGCATCCACACTCTCACAGGGCTGCAGTGGCCATTCCTGGACCGTTTGCCGGGCTCCGGGGTGGTGGTTATATGCCCTAGCGGGGCCGTGCCTCTTAAAAATTTCACAGCAGAGCGCAGAGGTGGCTGCTGGCTTCCAAAACTGGAGGTCAGAGGTCTAGGCTATTCTCGAAAGAGCCTTTTTTAGAGTTTAATGCCACCGCAGAGAAGAGAGGCGGGTTTACTGCAGTGCAGCGCCACCTGCTGGGCACTGAGCAAACTTCTGTGGGCTCCATGAAACCACAGACCGGGGGGCGCAGACTTCTGAGCTCACAGACAGACACACTGCCACACCGGTAGACTCATGGAGGGAGGGTTGTGACCCCGCAGTCACCCTGAAGGGACCTCTTCACTGATCTAGCTGCCCCCACTGCCTTCTGACCCACAGGCCTCTTACCATGACCTTCCGGGCTCTCTGTTTGTCCCACCACCAGGGCTGGACTGGAAACACAAAGCAATACTGGCAAACTGTGCCAGCCCAGCCCGCAGAGGGTGCATAGCGACCGGACCTCTACAGTGGGGCTTGAGGGGGTGGGGGCTTCTCCCCGCAAACACGGTGCCTTCTACAGCATGTTTTTCATTATATATTCAATTGTATTCGTTTTTAAAGCACGATAAACATGACCTTACAGGGCACCAGGATACAACAGTCTTTACTGGGGCTCTCCAGTGATCCCCTCACCCTCACCCTCTAACAGCGCCTCGCATCTCTCCATAGCACCTCTCACGTGTGTTTCCTTTGTTTTATAGCGCCTCTCCTACCGGCGTAGAGTGTCGGAGCACTACATCACACACACAATGAATCATACTTTGAAAATCCGTGTATAGAAAATGCCCTATGAAACAAAAGGGGACTACAATGTGTAGGATTCACACGTCATCCACACTGGCAGGGATTTGTTTTTTTAAATTAAAAGTGCGTGAAACAAGCTCAGGATTCAGAAGGTAGCAGTGGTTAGGGTTGACTTCACTAATAATTTATTTCTACCCAAACAGACCCTTTTTAGCAAAATTAGGATAATCACAGACTGGGAAAAACAGATGTTTCTAACCTGTACCATGCAGTTTGCCTGCAGCTCTTTGGTGGCGGTTCATAGCTCACTGTGCCAGATTATGACTAATTTATGAACTGCACGTACCAACAGAGCCCTGTGACGCAAGCAGTATCCACTGATTACTGCACATAAAATACTGCTCGGTGTCTGCATAGTACACGTTCTTTGCAGCAGGCATATTAACCCTCTGCGCTACCGTCGATGAGTCAAATCTGCCACTAGACAAAACTGATCTGTCTCCAGCAGGCACATTATTCACCAGAGTTATCTTGGCACTTTTATTGTTGCCTGAAAACTGTTTGATATACAAGGAACTCTGCAGTGCTTTTAAAACTGCTGCAAAACAAGCCCCGGTAACAAAAGCAGCCCCCACCCTTCCAGCCTCCCGGGGAAATGCCTGATGCTCAGTGTAACCAGTCCATCCTTGCCCACCATCCCTTGTACGTACCAGTGACAGTTACCACCCCCATGGCCTTCCATTTGCATCCTGGGCCTGTTGCTTCATCCTCCTGAACCTTCTGACCATCTTCATCTTCCTAGTCGGGTCCAATTTACCATTGGTTTGCTGGTGGCACTGGTGGTTTTGATGGACTTACCTGTCACCTCGTGGCTCAAAAATGCAGGTGAAGTTAGATTTTAGCGTTACCCATTCGTGAAACAGCGCTCTTTTGGAGGGTGAAGTAGATCTGAAAAGTGGCTGAGCCCTTTTAAATCTATGGTTTTATTTTGTTTGTCAGACAAATGGGTATAAAGGGGGTGACACCAGCCAAATGCTGATGAGTTCAGATGTGTGGATGGGGGAGGGGCCCACCATCGGCCTAACATACGTTTGGGTGGTGCTCGAGGTGGGGCGCTCTGTGGGGGGGGGCACTGTGTGGGATGTGCTTAGGGGCCCAGTGTTGCCTAGGGTGGGGAGGGGTGACGTCATCAGTGGGTTGAGTTTATATATTTGTGCCTCTGGTGGGTGGGTGGCAGGGACTGGTGGAGGAATGACTGAAGGTCTGATGTCTTACATTTTTGTGCCCCTGGTCCCACCTGACCCCCCCTAGAGTTGCAGGTCTTATTCTATTTATATTCGTGCACACTCCAGGCCTGCCCTATGCCCCTTGGATGCTGGGCCTGATTTTTAAAAATACTTTAGCTCCCCTGGCCTACCACGTGCCTCAGCGGTGGAAGACTTGATGTTTAACATTAATGTCCCTTCACCCCCAAGTTTGCCACATGCCCACTGCCCCCTTTATTACTTTCCCTGTCCCAGGTGCCCTTTGGGCCCAGTTGCAGAGGGTCGGGGCTGATGATGGGGGTCGGGGCTGATGATGGGGGTCGGGGCTGATGATGGGGGTCGGGGCTGATGATGGGGGTCGGCTGGCAGGGGATGAGGGTCGGCTGGCAGGGGATGTGGGTCGGGGCTGGGGATGTGGGTCGGGGCAGGGGATGTGGGTCGGGGCAGGGGATGAGGGTCGGGGCTGGGGATGAGGGTCGGGGCTGGGGATGAGGGTCGGGGCTGGGGATGAGGGTCGGGGCTGGGGATGAGGGTCGGGGCTGGGGATGAGGGTCGGGGCTGGGGATGAGGGTCGGGGCTGGTGATGAGGGTGGGGGCTGGTGATGAGGGTGGGGGCTGGTGATGAGGGTGGGGGCTGGTGATGAGGGTGGGGGCTGGTGATGAGGGTCGGGGGCTGGTGATGAGGGTCGGGGGCTGGTGATGAGGGTCGGGGGCTGGTGATGAGGGTCGGGGCTGGTGATGAGGGTCGGGGCTGGTGATGAGGGTCGGGGCTGGTGATGAGGGTCGGGGCTGGTGATGAGGGTCGGGGCTGGTGATGAGGGTCGGGGCTGGGGATGAGGGTCGGGGCTGGGGATGAGGGTCGGCTGGCTGGGGATGAGGGTCGGCTGGCTGGGGATGAGGGTCGGCTGGCTGGGGATGAGGGTCGGCTGGCTGGGGATGAGGGTCGGCTGGCTGGGGATGAGGGTCGGCTGGCTGGGGATGAGGGTCGGGGCTGGTGATGAGGGTCGGGGCTGGTGATGAGGGTCGGGGCTGGTGATGAGGGTCGGGGCTGGTGATGAGGGTCGGGGCTGGTGATGAGGGTCGGGGCTGGTGATGAGGGTCGGGGCTGGTGATGAGGGTCGGGGCTGATGATGAGGGTCGGGGCTGATGATGAGGGTCGGGGCTGATGATGAGGGTCGGGGCTGATGATGAGGGTCGGCTGGCAGGTGATGAGGGTCGGCTGGCAGGTGATGAGGGTCGGCTGGCAGGTGATGAGGGTCGGCTGGCAGGTGATGAGGGTCGGCTGGCAGGTGATGAGGGTCGGCTGGCAGGTGATGAGGGTCGGCTGGCAGGTGATGAGGGTCGGCTGGCAGGTGATGAGGGTCGGCTGGCAGGTGATGAGGGTCGGGCTGGTGATGAGGGTCGGGCTGGTGATGAGGGTCGGGGCTGGTGATGAGGGTCGGGGCTGGTGATGGGGGTCGGGGCTGGTGATGGGGGTCGGGGCTGGTGATGGGGGTCGGGCTGGTGATTGGGGTCGGCTGGCAGGTGATGAGGGTCGGCTGGCAGGTGATGAGGGTCGGCTGGCAGGTGATGAGGGTCGGCTGGCAGGTGATGAGGGTCGGCTGGCAGGTGATGAGGGTCGGCTGGCAGGTGATGAGGGTCGGCTGGCAGGTGATGAGGGTCGGCTGGCAGGTGATGAGGGTCGGCTGGCAGGTGATGAGGGTCGGGGCTGGTGATGAGGGTCGGGGCTGGTGATGAGGGTCGGGGCTGGTGATGAGGGTCGGGGCTGGTGATGAGGGTCGGGGCTGGTGATGAGGGTCGGGCTGATGATGAGGGTCGGGGCTGATGATGAGGGTCGGCTGGGGATGAGGGTCGGGTCGGCTGGGGATGGGGGTCGGGGCTGGTGATGGGGGTCGGCTGGCAGGTGATGAGGGTCGGGGCAGGTGATGAGGGTCGGGGCAGGTGATGAGGGTCGGGGCAGGTGATGAGGGTCGGGGCAGGTGATGAGGGTCGGGGCAGGTGATGAGGGTCGGGGCAGGTGATGAGGGTCGGGGCAGGTGATGAGGGTCGGGGCAGGTGATGAGGGTCGGGGCAGGTGATGAGGGTCGGGGCAGGTGATGAGGGTCGGGGCTGGTGATGAGGGTCGGGGCTGGTGATGAGGGTCGGGGCTGGTGATGAGGGTCGGGGCTGGTGATGAGGGTCGGGGCTGGTGATGAGGGTCGGGGCTGGTGATGAGGGTCGGGGCAGGTGATGAGGGTCGGGGCTGGGGATGAGGGTCGGGGCAGGGGATGAGGGTCGGGGCTGATGATGAGGGTCGGGGCTGATGATGAGGGTCGGGGCTGATGATGAGGGTCGGCTGGCAGGTGATGAGGGTCGGCTGGCAGGTGATGAGGGTCGGCTGGCAGGTGATGAGGGTCGGCTGGCAGGTGATGAGGGTCGGCTGGCAGGTGATGAGGGTCGGCTGGCAGGTGATGAGGGTCGGCTGGCAGGTGATGAGGGTCGGCTGGCAGGTGATGAGGGTCGGGCTGGTGATGAGGGTCGGGCTGGTGATGAGGGTCGGGGCTGGTGATGAGGGTCGGGGCTGGTGATGGGGGTCGGCTGGGGATGAGGGTCGGGTCGGCTGGGGATGGGGGTCGGGGATGGTGATGGGGGTCGGGGCTGGTGATGGGGGTCGGCTGGCAGGTGATGAGGGTCGGGGCTGGTGATGAGGGTCGGGGCTGGTGATGAGGGTCGGGGCTGATGATGAGGGTCGGGGCTGATGATGAGGGTCGGCTGGGGATGAGGGTCGGGTCGGCTGGGGATGGGGGTCGGGGCTGGTAATGGGGGTCGGGGCTGGTGATGGGGGTCGGCTGGCAGGTGATGAGGGTCGGGGCAGGTGATGAGGGTCGGGGCAGGTGATGAGGGTCGGGGCAGGTGATGAGGGTCGGGGCAGGTGATGAGGGTCGGGGCAGGTGATGAGGGTCGGGGCAGGTGATGAGGGTCGGGGCAGGTGATGAGGGTCGGGGCTGGTGATGAGGGTCGGGGCTGGTGATGAGGGTCGGGGCTGGTGATGAGGGTCGGGGCTGGTGATGAGGGTCGGGGCTGGTGATGAGGGTCGGGGCTGGTGATGAGGGTCGGGGCAGGTGATGAGGGTCGGGGCAGGTGATGAGGGTCGGGGCTGGGGATGAGGGTCGGGGCAGGGGATGAGGGTCGGGGCTGAGGATGAGGGTGGGGGCTGGTGATGAGGGTGGGGGCTGGTGATGAGGGTGGGGGCTGGTGATGAGGGTCGGGGTTGGTGATGAGGGTCGGGGTTGGTGATGAGGGTCGGGGTTGGTGATGAGGGTCGGGGCTGGTGATGAGGGTCGGGGCTGGTGATGAGGGTCGGGGCTGGTGATGGGGGTCGGGGCTGGTGATGGGGGTCGGGGCTGGTGATGGGGGTCGGGGCTGGTGATGGGGGTCGGGGCTGGTGATGAGGGTCGGCTGGCAGGTGATGAGGGTCGGCTGGCAGGTGATGAGGGTCGGCTGGCAGGTGATGAGGGTCGGCTGGCAGGTGATGAGGGTCGGCTGGCAGGTGATGAGGGTCGGCTGGCAGGTGATGAGGGTCGGGGCTGGTGATGAGGGTCGGGGCTGGTGATGAGGTTCGGGGCTGGGGATGAGGTTCGGGGCTGGGGATGAGGGTCGGGGCTGGGGATGAGGGTCGGGGCTGGGGATGGGGGTCGGCTTGCAGGTGCTGTTCTTGGCACGTGCAATCCTTAAGCTGTCCTTTGCCGTTCTCAGTGCAGCCACCTCTCTCCACAGCCCCCCCAGAGTTCAGGGGTGCCTGCCGGCGGCCGGCTGCTGTAGGCTGGCTGTGACGCCGCGGCGATCCATCCAGGCAGTGCTTTAAATGGGCCGGCCCCCCCGCTGTTACACTGATCCACTTTGCTGCCACCATCATCTCCACTCAGTGGGCCTATTTCATTATTTTTTTATTTTAGTTTTTTTTTTTTAGAGTCAGATAGCAAACTGCTGCTGGTCCTTCTGCTCTATAATTAAAAACTAAATTTTCATATTTTTTATTTAGCATTACATCTTTGATCGCTAAGAAGGAAAACAAGTCCTCTGTAATGTGCAACAAAATGACGCCTCTGCGCCTACGAAATGACGCAGCACGTCATGTTTTTTTTATTTCCTTTTGTTAATTTGTACAGCTTCAGCATCTTTGCAAAGCTGTAGAGCATGAACATAAGGCAGGCCCTGCCCTTGTGTGGCTGTTCATGTTCTCTGCTCACCTGCCATTGTTCTATAGTCTGTGAGCTCCTCCTCTGTGTTTCTCTGTCCCTGGCCCTTATGTTCACCCTCTCTCCTGTGCAAGCTCCTGTGCTCACCTCCTGTGCACCTGGGAGAGCACTGACTTCTGCTGCTGGAGGCACACATCCTTCCCTCACTCAAAGGTACCTGCCCCACTAAGGTGATGCTCAAGGCAATGGAGGAGAATCGGCCATTTCAGGTTTGTCAGTGGTTTCTGGGCCCTCCACTTATCCCTCTAAAGATGCTGTGAAGGCTGAGCTAGAAGCCCTGGCACTTCACCAGTGCTTTATTTGTCAAATATTACGTGCCAATGCCCAAAGCGCTGCTCAGACACCTGTGACTGGCGCTATAAAATGTCAAAGCACAAATAAAAAGGGTGTGCAGTCCTAAGTCAGTCTCAGGCCTCTTTAATTCACTGCCAGGCATTCCCTGCCCTGTTATCTCAATCTTACAGGTACGGCTTGGCGGAGCCTTGATGGTGTGGTGGTGCTGGAGGTACAAAACCACCAGGGCGAATCCCCTCCCGGACGACCTCCTCGAATGAGAAGGTAAGTGATCGTCCAAAATGGGGGGCTGAGGCCTGCGCCAGGCTGGAGGTGAACAGTGTCGTCTGCGTCGGTGTGACCACACTGGCGGGCCAGGTGGCGTTGTGGAGGTTTGGCTTCTGCCAAACCCAACAACTTTTAATGCGGCGGTCTTTACCGCCAGCTCTGCGGTAGTAAGACCGCCACAGCGAGGCTGGCATCAGACTGCCAGCCTCGTAATGAGGGCCTGCGTATGATCCTGGCAGGCTGAAGGTCTACGAAGACCCAAAAGAAGAGCAGGTGACTTCTGGCTAATGACTTCCAGTCCAAGAGTTACTTTGCTTGGCCATTAGTACTGAAGACACCGTGAGGGGTCACCCTATTAAAGAATTTGCTTTGTCCCAATCTTGTACCTCTCTCAAGATGTTCTTGTGCTTTCCTCAAGATGGCTCAGCAGCCTTCATCCTAGTTACATTTCTACTTAAATACAAGGTATGTTTCTTCTCCCTGATGTTTGCAAAGATTACCCACATGATCAAGGCAGGGATGCAATGAGTTGGTATGTTTGCTTCTCTATGTTCTTCTTTCTTGTCTTGCTCAGTCATGTGCTGTGTCAAGCATCCACATTTCACATGCTTTACCACCTCCTTGAAATGGGTTGATGAACTGACAGCGGCAAATATTTAGGGGACGAGGCAGTCACCTAACCTTCGCGTAGATTTCCATACCATCACAGCCTGCCTGGAGAATGGACTGACACCCCTTTAACTGGGAGGTTATCCTTCAGTTTGACCTGAGAGTTACAGACACTCTGTTGCTTAGGAAACTCTGGCAAGGACCATGCCTGGTGGAGGGGAATCTGCTGTTCCTAGCCAAATTCTTGGGTTGCCAGGTATCTTCTGAAAGGAGCTAGCAGAGATGAAAATAATTACCGTAGCAACCTGCGTCAGTGCTCTCTGCTTGTGCATCACTTCGCGTAGCCAAATATTGACTTTAGGCCAGTGATGTGTGTTGAGATGCCAAGTCTGTGGACCACATGTCAACCACAGGATGCGTAGATGTAGGTGTGCTTGTGTTGTTTAGGCGCGCCTTTGACCATCAAACCACCTGGTTCTCATTTCAAGGTAAATAATGTCCAATTAGCTAAGAGTTGATGAAACACTGGTGCACATGGCTAAGGCAAAAGTCACAGTGGTCACCATATACTATGCACAAGAAAGACCTCACAACGTCACTGAGGATAACGCTGCCCCCAAAGTCAGACACCCCATGGGCAGGAAGTCACCATAGAATCAGGAGCAGAATTGACATTAGCACCCTATGATGTCACAGAGTGGACCCATTGCCATATTCTTTATGTCCGAATATTGTGAGCAAAATATCAATATGCGAAAATATCACGGCTTAAGATTCAAGTACTAAAATATTACTCAAGTGAGTATATTCAGGAAAGTATGAAGTTACCATTCTTACCTCCATATCCACTTAACTCTAAGACATGCATATATATTTATTTATATACCACATATATATGGAGCATATATTATCAATATTCTGGTGCTGTGTCCATTCTTAGGCCCTCATCAGCCTGTATGGCAGACGGTTAGGGGTGAAGCAAGGGGGTGATGCTGGAGAATGTAAACATGGCTCTCAGAAGC
The DNA here is from genome assembly GCF_031143425.1 of Pleurodeles waltl. Lineage (NCBI taxonomy): Eukaryota > Metazoa > Chordata > Amphibia > Caudata > Salamandridae > Pleurodeles > Pleurodeles waltl. Next base: position 17,185,496 of record NC_090449.1, on the reverse strand, counting down.
ACCTTTGCTCATCCTGCTGAGCCATTTATGACCAGGGGTAGGAAGGGTAAGACAGGGGTAGCAGCTGTTGCCATCACACCTTCTAATTTACTTCCAAGTGAGAAATGGATCTAAGGTTTACTGGGCTGGATTAGACACTCTACTCATGACTATTCTTCAACATTCCAATTGTAATTTTATAGCGCTTACTACCACTGACATGGCATGGCATTGAAGCAATTTTTCAGCGCATAGCATGCTTCTCTGGAACCCAAAAGGATTAGTGGTAGATTAGTAAAGGGAAATATGAACTAATTTGGGTGGTGGACATGCTAGTCTGTTGCCTGGATTGAATAGACTAATGGAGGGATGGAAGAGGGAATTGTTTAGAAAGCGTTAATTGGGAGATCATAGTAGTAAAATGAGGTTTGGGATGAGTGAAAAGAGAGATGGGGGAGGGAAGAGTCTGTAGAAAGGGATTAGGGAGATCATAACATGAAACTTATTGGATGAGATTGGGGAAAGATGATGATCGAATCAGCTCTAGTAGGCATGTGTTCTTACAGAGCTAGCCCCATCCTCCGACAGATGCAGCACGAATATCTGTGTATGCAGTCACCTCCCAAGAAGGTGGCCATCTTTAGTCGGCTGTCGAGTGGTTGAACAGCAGATGTTAGGTACTATTTGGCCGGCAGCTGTGCAAATAGCAGATAGCCCTCTAATTACTGGGCAGTCATCTAAATGGCAGCGATTATGTACTATATACCCGTAAAGAGGCCCAGCCACTCATGAATGTACAGCCCTTGTTAAGTAATCAGTAACAATGATTTCTGGTCTTGTGCCAGGAGGTTGTGCAATATCCTTGCCCATTCATTGGCAGTCTGGGCACTCGGGCACCTCCTGCGCTCTCCTGAAGGCCTTTTGAGGCATGGTGCCACCTTGATGTGAGTGGGTATACTGTGGCGGCAGCTGCCTACCTTTGAGAGGAGGCTAGCTAGAGGCACAGTTAGAAAAGGAGAAGGGGCCCCTGGACAGTACATACAGAAGGGGCCCCTGGACAGTACATACAGAAGGGGCGGATCCAGGGGAATCTGACTCAGCCATAGATACAATACCAGCCCCCCCAACCCACGCAAAGGATGCACCAGTCATCAGTATTCTTCAATACAGATGTGCTGTGCCAGGTCTTCAATGTAAATACAAATCATTTGTTTCATTTCCTTTTTTTTGTTAAACGTTTTAAGGACTGGAGAAATAAAATTATTACCAATTATTTTTTTTATGCAGCCATTTTGTTTTTCTAGCGCACTTTGATAGATAGATAGATAGATAGATAGATTTTTTATTTGCTCATAACTTTGGCCCCAATCAACATATGTGTAGATAATTTGGCACTTGCTTAGCATATTCACCTGAGGGTCCAACAAGCCAATTTTCGTGCAGTTCTGTACAGTGAAAAAAGCTACCAGAGGGCAGACCAAAAAAGATGGATTTTCACATTTTAGAATCTGAAAGCTGAATTTTACTCAAAAAGCACACTTAGTTAGGATCAGAATTTACAAGCACAAAACCATAGAAATTCAGCTGTTATAGTGAGTTATTTCAAGTAAATAGAACTCGTGCCATAAGGGAGCTATAACTCACGCCTCCACCATTCACAGTTTTCAGGTCACTAATTTTCCTGCAGATGTTGCAATGACATTACTAATGATGTCACAGAAAATGCAATTACTGATGTAATATGTGAGGTAATTAGCAGTGCATGGAGAGGGTGCGAGTTATAGTTACCTAAGAGCGCAAGTTATAGGTACTTGAAGTAACTCACTATAACATCTGAATTTCTATGGCTTTGTGCGCGTAAATTTTGATCCTAACTATAACATCCCTTTAACCTTTGTTTTTTAAGTGAATATCTAAGGTTTTTTAAATGCCAATTCCTAACTATAATGTACTTGTAACCTTTCTTTTTTTCAGTTAAATTATATGTTTTTTTGACCCAGGCATGGGGTTTGCTACAGGGCCTGCTCTGCGGCCCAACCCCCATGCGTGCATCCAACCTCAGGCTGCGAACGGCCTTTGAGGGAAAAGCAAGGAGAAGGCAGAAAACCGGGGAAGAAAGCAAGGAGAAGGCAGTAAATATGAGGGAAAAGCAAGAAGGCACTCCAAAAAGGGGGGGGGGGAACGCAAGGTGAAAGCAGTAAGAACGAGGGAAAATCAAGACGACACATAACATAGGGAGAAAAAAGCAAGGAGAAACCAATGAGAACGAGGAAAAAGCAATGAGAAGGTACTCAAAAAAGTGGGGAAAACGCAAGGAGAAAGCAGTGAAAATTAGCTAAAAGCAAGGAACAGGCACACAAAAAAGGGTGAAAAGCAAAGAGTGGGCACACAAAAAAAGGGGTGAAAAAGCAAAGTGAAAGTAGTGAGAATGAGGATAAGTAAGGAGAAGGCAAACAAAATATGGGGGAAAGCAAGGAGAAAGGGATGAGAACGAGGGAAAAGCAATTAGAAACACTCAAAAAATGGTAAAAAAGCAAAGAGAAGGCAGTGAAAATGATGGAAAAGCAAGAAGAAGGCACACAAAATACTGAGAAAAAGCAAGGAGAAAGCAGTGAAAATTAGGGAAAAGCAAGGCATGGGTACACAAAAAATGGGTGAAAAGCAAGGAGAAGGCAGTGAAAATGAAGCAAAATCAAGGAAAGGGCACTCAAAAAATGGGTGAAATAACATGGTGAAAGCAGCTATAAGGAGGAAAAATCTATCTATCTATCTATCTATCTATCTATCTATCTATCTATCTATCTATCTATCTATCTATCAACATATATATGTATTTATTTGAATGATAACAGGAAATATAATCCCAAGGTCATAAATACTAGAACTGTGTCTATGCAAGAGAACCAGATTTCCATCGCATGAACCCTAGAACCCACCAGACGAAGGCTTGAAGCCATGGGTCAATGGGACACTGTGTGATGGTCCCAGGGCTGGGTTCTGGGCCAACAGAGCAGGAGTTGGGATTACAGTTCTAAACAGCATCCCGGGTTCTTCTATGTTGTCTGTAAGCCAAGGACCCACCTCAGAGTGGCTGGTCCTATGGACCTCGCTGGGATGATGGCAGAGCGGGCCTGTTCCCCCTCCTAAATGTAAAGCCCCTTCCGCCTGACTTACTGACATATTATGATAAACATCATCATTGTAATTACTATTACAGCCCTTTTATCGAAGCCCCGCAGTGTTGAGAGAAGAGTCGCGCCCTTTCTTAAAACATCATTAAGGTCATATTGCACACAGCACCTGTAGCTGTTCGTTAAACAAAAGCAAGGCAGAGGAAAGGATAAAAAACACACTGGGCACACTTGGTTTTCTACAAAATAAATATTCTTTTATTTAAATAAAAAAAGTATTTTTCTTAAAGGTTTTGTGTACTTGGCAAAGGTTAGAAGTTGAATCCATAATGCTGGGCTGAGCCCACAAACGCCCCTTGTATTTACATGGCTTTGGAAGGATGCTCGGATATCTTGGCGCACTTGGCCTGCACTACAGGAAATCTTGTTTGGTTGGAAATCTTGCCCTCTCCCTTCTGAGGGAGCTGCGCTGCTGCAGACCCCCACTCCTGCCTCACTGCGTGAGAGACCCTTCCATCTCCCAGTTGAACCTCCCAGTGCTTAATTTGAGCTGGTGGTTTCCGGTGCTCACCATTGTTACTTAATTGCCAGCACCAGCAATTATGACAGATGCCACATGGTGGCGCTGCCTGTGTAATTTAAAAAGAAGCAAAACAAAAGTTGTTTATTAGTTCAATATACAAATAAAACTAATACCTGTCACCCAAGCCATTCTTATGCCTTCGGGGGGCCTTGAAAAGTCTAATTTGTTGCACGTGTAGCAGTGTGATGGTTAGTAGTTGTGTAAGTACTCTCATTGGCAGTGGCAATGGGAGGTGCAAGCTGCAGGGGCCTCCTGACAAGGGCCCTGGGACTTATATATATATATTGTTTTACAAATTAAGTACTGGCTCCTCCTAATCTGGCACTTGTAAGAGACAGACGCATTGATAATGTAATCTGTCCGAGCAGAGATTGGAGGAACGACGCAACGTGTGCGCATGTGAGATGGGCCAGGGTTCTCTCAGCCCAATTAGGGAAGATTCCTCCATATTTGTTCCAATGTACATCTTTTGAAGAATAGCAAAACTGATGCCTTTCCTCCAGAAATCCATGTTGTTAACGAATGCACGGTGAAGCCCCATGAAAGTGCACGTGGCTGCAAGTGCTGAGCAGATACAAACAAACATACGGGCAAACAGGTGCGGTGAGGGTGACTGCGTGTGTGAGTGCACCGATATAGCGCATTGCACTGCTGGCCAGTCTCTAGGCGGTAGGAAGGGCTTTAAAGAGGGCATGTCTTAGTTTCCATCAGAACAGCAGAGGACTGGAGGTCTAGGGGGGGTCTGCAGGGGTCTCTAAGAGGTCTGGAGGGGTCTAGTGGAGGTCTAGAGATGTTCTAGCAGGGTCTCTTGGGAGTCTGTCAGTGATCTACTGAGGGTCTAGGAGGAGTCTTAGCAGAGGATCTAGTGGAGATGTGGTAGAGGTCTAGTGGGCATTCAGCAGAGGTCTAGCTGTGGTCTAGGATGTGGTCTAGTGGTAATCTAATAAGGTCTTAGTGGAGGTCTGACCGGGTCTAGTGTATGTTTAGTGGAGGTCGGGCAGGGGTCTAGGGGTCAGGGTGGATCTTGAAGAGGTTTAGCAGGAGTCTCGTGGGATGCAGTGGCAAACTAGTGGGGATCTACTGGGGTCTAGCAGAGCTCAAGTGTGGGGGGGGGAGGTCTAGTCGGGTTCCAGTGTGGCTCGAGCAGAATTTTAGGGGGGCTTCTAGTGGGGGTCCAGAATAAATTTGGCAGAGGTCTGACATAGGTTTAGCAGGGGTGCAGTGGTGGTCTAGCGTGGGTCTAGTCGGAGGTTTAGCAGAGAGGTGGTGAGGTCTCGTGGAATATAGTTAGTGTAAAGTGGGAATCTAGTGGAGCTGTAGCAGGAGACCATTGGGGTCTAATGAAGATCTGACAGAGGTCTGCAGGAGTCTAGCGGAGGCCTGGCAAAGGTCTAGTGGGAATGTCTGGTGGACATCTGACGAGGACTAGGAGCAGTCTATCAGGGGTCTATCAGGGGTCTGGTGGGCATATGACAAGGACAGAGGAGTCTATCAGAATCTATTGGGGTAAAGTGGAGGTCTGGTGGGATCTAACAGAGAGAGGTCTAATGGGGTTTTAATGAGGGTGTAGCAGGGGTTCTAGTGGTGCCTAGCGGAAGGATGTCTAATGGGGGATAGCAGAGAACCAGTGGGGACATAGTGAGGGTAAACAGAGGTTCCCTGCGGTCCGGTTGGAGTCTAGTGAGGGTGTAGCAGAGGTCTAAAGGAGGACTACTGGAAGTCTAGAGTCCTAGTAGAGTCTAGCAGATGACTAGTTGGGTATAGCATAGAGTGTGCTTATGGGGCTATACAAGGGATATAGTGGAAGTCTAGTAGGGGTCCAGCAAGATCTGTCGCAAGGTTTGAAGAATGTTTAGAGGAGTCTAGCAGTGGTCTAATGGGGGCCTACATAGAGTGTAGGATAGGTCAGGCCCGGGGTCTGGCAGGGGATCCAGTGCAGGTCTAGTGGGGTTTTGATGAATTCTGGTGGGGTCTAGTGGCAGTCTAGCACGGGCTTTAGATGGGGACCTGTAGAAGGTCTGGTGGAGGTTCGATGGAGTCTCATGTAGGTCTCGTGGAGGCCAAGGGTGGCTCTAACATTGGTCTGTCAGGGTCAAGCGGGACTCTGAATGAGGTTTAGCAGCGGTCGAGAAGGGGTATAGCATGGGATCTAGCGAGGGTCTTGCAGAGCACCAGTGGAGGTCCAGAGGGAACCTAGTTGAGGTTTAGTGGGAGTTTAGTGGAGGTTTAGAGGGGGTTTAATGGGGTCCAGTTGAGATCTAGCAGAGGTATAACAAAGGTCCAGAACGGATCTAGTGGGGTCCAGCAGAGGTTTGGTAGAAGTCTGACAGTAGTACTGGAGTCTAGCCAAGGTCTAGAGGGGTCTATCAGAGAAAGATCCAGTGGAGATGTAGGGGGGGGGCACTGGGTTCTGTGGGAAGGGGTCTAATGGGCTTGCAGCCAAGATCTGGTGGGGATATAGCAGAAGTCTAGCGAGATCTAGTTGGAAGGTCTAGTGGCGGTGTAATGGAACTCTTGCTGAGTCGAGTACGGGTTTAATTGGGGTCTAGCAGGGATCCAGCTGGAGTCTACGGAATTCTAAGGAGGTTTAGTAGTGGTACAGACGACACTTGCAGGGGTCTATTGGGGACATAGTGGAGATCTAGTGGGGGGTCTTGTGGTTATCTAGTAGAGTTCTACTAGAGGTCTAGTAGGGGTCTAGCAGGAGTCTAGAAAAAGCCCAAGGGGTTTAGTGGTGGTATAGCAGAGGTCTAGCAGGAGTCTATTTAGAGCATAGCGGATATCTAGCAGCGGGCTATTTAGGGCATATCGGTTATCTAGCTGGGGTCTTGTGGCGGTCCAGTGGAGGTCTCATAGAAGTCTAGTGGGGGTCTAGCGATGTCTAGCGGTGCTTGACTGGAGTCTAGGAAAAGCCCAAGTGGGTTTAGTGGTGGTATAGAAGAGGTCTATGAGGGGTCCAGTGGGGGCACAGTGGATATCTAATGGGGGTGTTGTAGAGTTCTAGTTGGGTATTGGAGGAGGTTCAATAGGGTCTAGCATTTGTCCTGCTGTGATTTAGTGAAGTCTAGCAAAGGTCTAGCAGAGAAAACTCAAGCAGGGGGGTTTAGCAGAAGATCTAGAGGAAACCAAGCAAAGGTATAGCAGAGGACTCAGGTAGGTCTTGGAAGGGATCTAGCAGAGATCTGGCAAGGGATCTAGCAGAAGTCTAGAGGGGTCTAGCAGGATCTAGAGGAGGTTCAGTAGAGGTCAAGTGCAGGTATAGTGAAGGATGAGTACATGATTCCACCCCAGAGCATAAAGAGGGCAGTCTGTGCACCTTTGGATAAATCAAGGAATGAATGCAGAATAGTCATTGGTGGAGTTTAAGGTGGGTTTGTAGTTGAAGGACAAGTCCTTTCTCCACACTGATGGTGATGATCGGGAGATTGACAATGGACCCAATGGTTGAGAAAATGTTCAAATCCAAGGAGGCTTTTGCCTCTAATGTCTCCAGTTCTCTTAGGTCCAGACCATTCTAACCCAGGCCTTGTAACAAGAGTCTGGAATATCACCTGTAGATCTAAGTTAGATAGAGACCCAAGTTAGATAGCTTTCCATGGATCTTTGTAATAGCTGATAATGCCAGTAAAGCTAGTAAACATCATTGGCTGGTAACAAAGCTGGTTGGGCAGTACAAATCCGAAATCCATTTGGACAGTCAATCGTATATAAGACAAGTTCTCTAAATCTTTACATTAGTCTGGGACTGACACGTCACTCCAAATGTCTTTCGTATCTGAGCTGGCATTGGTCCCCCCGAGAGCTTCATGGTGCCCCAGCTAACTTTGACCTCTGTTTTATCTTTATAATGATGCTGAGACCACCTCTCCCCATGGATGTCTCAGGTTACATCCATTGGTCGTGTTTCTTTATAAGCTTAGTTTAGGGTTTTTGTAAAGTGCTACTAACCACCCTTCTGTGTCCTCGCAGTGCACTGATGAGGGGATTCCTACAGCTGTGATCCCAGTTACTCATCCTTTTCTACTTATTGTAATGTTTGCTCTTTCTGGGGAATAATGATTATTTCAGGGCATTGAAAGAGAATTTCCTAATCGCTCTAGTGTCCGTGGATCTTCTGTCACATACTCCAAGCCTCCATTGCTCCACACAGGAACCTGGCCCACTTTTATCCATCATGGCACATCTCTGGGCTTTGAATCTGGAGGGCAGTGCACAAACGGGCAGGTGAGCAGCGCTTGGCAGTGAACACGTGTCTCAACTGCTGCTGCGCAAAGAGTTGACGCTGCAAATAAAATGTATACATCAAACTATGCTTGATTACAAGGCTTCAAGTATGCAGTGCCCACCTATCTGTCACAAAGTGGCTCAGTTCGTTATCTCTGTGGGAGGATCTTTGGCGAACAAATAAGCATCAGTGGTAGTGATTATGGTTACTTAACTTGTCAGCTGAGCACCCACAAGTATGGGATTTGCCCCACATGCTTGTATTAGAAACAGGTTATGTCCTCAGTGCCACACCTAGGCTAACAGCACATTTCTCTTTGGTTGTGTTCAGTGCCGGACAACAGGCTTGGTGGACAACTTTGACAAAAAATGTCCAGAACAGCAGTTGTCCTTCAATATCTTAAAGAGCAATCAATGTCCAAGAGTGGGAAAGGTGCCCCTTGGAGTTCATCAGACTCCATGTTGAAGATCAAAGTAAACCAAAGCTCAGAAGGTACACTCTGCACTGTGGGCCGCTGGTCTTCCATTCACAGCTGGGAAATGAATAAATTAAAAGACAGCAAAGACGAAGGTGCATGGCCTAATGCTCTACAAGATGTTTCACGTTGCAGCTTAAATACCTTCTTGTCGCAACGGTCTGTGATGACTCATGTCAGAGTTTGCAGTTCCTGTCCTTCTAAACCAAGTTCTTCAGGCAAAAGCAGACATATCAGTGTCAATTCTGAGGTCTTTGCAGTTCTTAGACACCAGCAATCCACTCCCTCAACACAGAAAGAGATGTCTGCAGCCCTGCCCTTCTGCCAGTAGACCTCACTTCCTGGAGTCTCACACCCAGTACCCAAGTTCTTCCAACTGTTGGATGCTTTTGGTCTCTCTCCTCAGTCTCTCAAAGGTTCTCCGGGCCCTGTTGAGATAAGTCTTATGCACATGTGTCTGCTGCTCTTCTGCAGAGGAGGACGGCTTACATCGGACGTCAATGTTCTCCGCATGTCCGTGTCTCTCCTCAGTACAGCGAGTCCTTCGGCACAGTGGAGCTGCCAGTGAAGCAGGTGTCCTCAGCGATGGAGTTTTTCCTGATGCCCCGGCGGACGTAGCAGAACATTCGGTGGAGGTCGTCAGAGACGCTGCTGCTGAAGGTGGTGTAGATCCACGGGTTGGTGCAACTGTTGAGGCTTGCAAGCATCATCAGGATGACAAAAACGGGACCTGTGGGAAGAGAAGGGAGAGATAAACATCACCCTGAGATGATCCAAGTCTAATGGGCACAACCCCTCATAAAGGGACTGGGCAAGAATATGTGCTGCAAAAACAAGGCTGGAAGAAGAGATTTCTACAGACATGGTTCCACTGTACCAAGTAACCAGAGGATAGATACTTTTTGTCTCAGCCTAAACTTTAGTAAGATAGACGTTTTCTATGGTACTCCAATTATATTGAAATCAAACCTATTTAATACATACTCTTGTCATAAGAAAAGAGTACAAGGGCCCAAGCCACAAAGGTAAAGTTAGACTTGGTCTAAGTTTAGACAAAAAGTCTCACATTGGTACTGTTCGGTACTCACAAAGGCAAATTATGAGTAGTATCTTTATGTCCGCACTCCGGCTGGACTCTCCGCACTCATGGTGGAATCTCCGCACTCATGGTGGAATCTCCGCACTCATGGTGGAATCTCCGCACTCATGGTGGAATCTCCGCACTCATGGTGGAATCTCCGCACTCCGGCTGGAATCTCCGCACTCATGGTGGAATCTCTGCAGTCTGAGCAGACATCCGCCTTGAGTGCGGAGATTCCAAACTGAGGCCCTCATTACATTCTTGGAGGTTCAGACCGCCATGCCGGCGGCGGCGGAGGAAAAGACCGCCACCGGCATGGCGGTCTGAACCACCATCCGCCACCGGCAGGCTACCGCTGACAGGCAGCATGACGATGGCGGATTACATTATCGGGACAGGGCAGAGCTGCCCTCCAGATAATGTACCCTGTTCCCCCAGGCTTTCCCTGGCGGGTTCCCCTGCCAGTGAAAGGCTGGCGGAAGGAGTGCTCCGGGGCCCTTCTGGAGGCTCCCCTGCACTGCCCCGTCGCACAGATCACTGCCCGATTTACAGGCAGTGATCTGCGCAACGGGTGCTGCTGCACCCGCCGCACCGAGGCATTGACGGCGGCTCCATGTGGAGCCGTCAGTAAAGTCCCGGCCCTGCATTCTGCTGGGCCGGCAGGTGGAAACATTGTTTCTGCCTGCCGGCCCAGCAGAATGTTTTTTATGTGGCCGGCTGGGTCTCAAGGGGGCTGGCAGTCTATAGAAAGACTGCCAGCAAGAACACGGCGGTGTTTACCGCAGTGTTCATAATGAGGGCCTGAGTGTGGAGAATCCACTCCGAGTGCGGAGATACTCCGCACTCGAGGAGGAGATTACGCCCTGGGTGCAGAGATTCCTCCCTGAGTGTGGACGTAAAGATACTACTCGTTACTACTTGTAACTTACCTTTGTGAGTACTGAAAGTCATAAACTTAGACTTTGGTTTAAGTTTACCTTTGTGAATTGGGCTCCAAGGCTTTAAAGTCCGACCACTTTGAGATACTGAAGTTGAAATCTGGGAGAGGGAAGTCCCTCTGTGTTCCCTCACCCACCCACATCTATTTTACTGAATGGTCTCTTATTTTAACTCACTCCCTCTGACGTTTCTCACTCATGACACAGCTCCTACACCCTAATTCCATCTGGAATCTAACTACGCCTGCCCCCACCATGCTCCTATTAGCCAACCTGGTCCACCTCCTCTCCTTATGCATATGTTTCTCAGTGGTCACTCTAGGTTTCTCCCTCCTCATCCTCCTCATACCCCAGACAAACTTCACCTCTAGTCACACATCAACAAAAGGAAATTGGGCCTGTCCTCATCCACTGTGAACCCTCTCACAATGAATGACTTTACCAGGACCTGTGTAAAAGGACTGCAGATGGGATTTCTCAGTAGACACTGCCTTCACAAGTGCCTTAGAACCTTCTGTGGCTCAACCATCCCATACAATAGCGTCAGATTCTTCATTAAAAACTACTTCATAGGGGAAAACTCATGCCTCTGGCCTCTACTTGTCTTTATGTTTTTGAGTGACTCCTCAGCAGTGAGAAAGGATAAAGTTTTGGCATTTCTGAAGGAGATTACAAATGAATCTTGGTGTTTAATTAAAAATAGCCAATTGAAAAGTTTTTATTAATCTATACACTTATCTGGATTCTTATGATCAATAAAAAATAGATGTTTGAAATGGATAAGGCAGAAGTATGTTTCTATCAATTTCTATCTTTTTATACATGCTTTGAAGTCATGGGTTTGGGAGGTTTCTTCTTTTGTTTACTGATTTTGTCTATTAGCACAATCTTGTGTTTTTCTATGGCCTTTATTCCAACTGGCCAGGCAGCAGCTTAAGGCTCTAATATTGTTTCTAATTATTTTCCTCATGTATTTAGTGTTTACAAAAATTTTCATCGACATTGTGCATGAACATCCCTTTTTTGCCTCCCCAGAGGTTCTCCTTGGTTGCTGCTGCACAGTGAAACACTGAGCAGCGTGTAAACAACAGCTCACGGCTACCCTCAGGGCAGCACATTCACCGTGATAGGGTGCACATTCCCTGTCTCCACCGGGTGCTCCTTCTATAAGTTCTGTTTATAGCTACTATAGCTTCTATAGTGCCTACACTAACCCTCACACGATCTGAGAGCACACACACCTATAGCTGCTCCCCTAAGATGATCCTCACTCCCGTATCTGAAGCAGCACACACACCTATAGCTTCTACTCAACAAGGTCCTCACTTTCAGACCAAGAGAGCATACTTACCTACCGTTTCTACCCCCAGAAGACCCTCGGTGCAAGGATACAAGAAAGCATACACAGTTACAGGTCCTAGCTAAGGAGATGCTCACTCTCAGACACGAAAGAGCAGCACATACCTGGAGCATCTATCCTAAGAAGATCCTCACTCCCAGATACTAGAGAGCAGCACATACCTGGAGCATCCACCCTAAGAAGATTCCCACTCCCAGATACTAGAGAGCAGCACATACCTGAAGCATCTACCCTAGGAAGATCCTCACTCCTAGATACAAGAGAGCAGCAGATACCTGGAGCATCTAACCTAAGATGATCCTCACTCCTGTATCTGATGCAGCACACACACCTAAAGCTTCTACTCAACAAGGTCCTCACTCTCAGACCAAGAGAGCATACTTACCTACCGTTTCTACCCTAAGAAGACCCTTGATGCAAGGATACAAGAAAGCATACACATTTACAGGTCATATCTAAGGAGATGCTCACTCTCAGACACCAGAGAGCAGCACATACCTGGAGCATCTACCCTAAGAAGATTCCCACTCCCAGATACTAGAGAGCAGCACATACCTGGAGCATCTACCTTAAGAACTTCCCCACTCCCTGATGCTAGAGAGCAGCACATACCTGGAGCATCTACCCTAAGAAGATCCCCACTCCCTGATACTAGAGAGCAGCACATACCTGGAGCATCTACCCTAAGAAGATCCTCACTCCCAGATACTAGAAAGCAGCACATACCTGGAGTATCTACCCTAAGAAGATTATCACTCCCTGTTAAGAGAAAGCAGCACATACCTGGGGCATCTACCCTAAGAAGATCCTCACTTTCAGATACTAGACAGCAGCACATACCTGAAGCATCTACCCTAAGAAGGTCCTCACTCCCAGATACTAGACAGCAGCACATACATGTAGCATCTACCCTAAGAAGATCCCCACTCCCAGATACGAGAGAGCAGCAGATACCTAGAGCATTTACCCTAAGAAGATCCCCACTCTTTGATACTAGAGAGCAGCACATACCTGGAGCATCTACCCTAAGAAGATCCTCACTCCCAGATACTAGAAAGCAGCACATACCTGGAGCATCTACCCTAAGAAGATCTTCACTCCCAGATACGAGAGAGCAGCACATACCTGGAGCATCTACACTAAGAAGATCCTCACTCCCGGATATGAGAGAGTAGCACATACCTGGAGTATTTACCCTAAGAAGATCCCTACTCCCTGATACTAGGGAGCAGCACATACCTGGAGCATCTACCCTAAGAAGATCCTCACTCCCAATACGAGAGAACAGCACATACGAGCATCTTACCCTAGGACGATCCTCACTCCCTGATACTAGAGAGCAGCACGTACCTGGAGCATCTACCCTAAGAAGATCCTCACTCCCAGATACCAGAGAGAAGCACATTCCTGGAACATCTACCCTAAGAAGATACTCACTCCCTCATACTAGAGAGCAGCACATACCTGCAGCATCTGTCCTAAGAAGGTCCTCACTCCCAGATACTAGAGAGCAGCACATACCTGGAGCATCTACCCTAGGAACATCCTCACTCCCAGATACGAGAGATATAAAGCTGGGCTCGTCGAGATAACCGGCCTCATGTTGATTTAGAAATATATTGGAAACACAAAAATGTGCAAAAAGTTTGAGCTTTAGTTGACACCGGGGCGGAGGCCTCTTTGATTTATGGAAACCCTAGGAAGTTTAACGGACCACATTATACCATCACAGGGTTGGGGGAAAGGCAAACCCCTGCTGTGCAAACTACAGTACCAAGGAAAATAAGGAGAACGCCAAAAAGAGACTATACTGTGCTGATTGTGCCTCTTTAGGAATACATACTGGGAATTGACATTTTGAAAGGAATAACTTTGTATCTGGATTTTGGTTGTTATCAATTTGGAACAAAAAGATACATTTCAGTGGTGGCTATGAGAGTGTGTCGTCTAAAAATTCCCCTAGTGAAGGTGCCCCTGGCAACCAAAGTAATTCATTTGAAATAGTACTGTATTCCAGGAGGGCATGATGAAATAAGTGCAACTATAAATGACATGATTGAGGCTGGTGTAATAGCTCCAACTACTACTGAATGGAAAAATCCACTCTGGCTGGTCAAATGACCTGACGGGCGCCACAGAATGACAATTGATTACCACAAGCTGAATAAACATACACCCCCTTTGACAGCCGCGGTCCCAGACACCATCACTTTGATTGAACGAATACAGAAACATACACGGACATGGTATGCCACTATCGACATCGCCAATGCGTTCATCTCTATACCCTTGGCACCAGAATGTCCGGCACAATTCTCCTTTTTACACGGTGGTAGACAGTTTTGTATGTTATCTTTGCCAATGGGGTACATACATAGACCCACTATCAGTCACCCGCTGGTGGCAGAGCACCTGGATGAAGTATATGTCATTCTAGGTGTGCAATTGACCCATTACATTGATGATGTGATGATTCAGGGGGAGACAGAAGAACAGGTGCAGATTCAGTTGTAGAGAGTAGTGGAACTCTTGCAGAGTAAGGGGTGGATGATTAACACAGATAAGACTCAAGGACCATCTCAAAATGTGAAGTTTTTAGGCATCCAGGGGAATCAGGGACATAGAGAGGTGCTATCGCAAGCGAAGCAAAAGATTCTTGAGTTTGCCACAACCCGCACTAAGCAGGAGACACAGAGATTTATTGGATTGTTTGTTTTTTGGAGGCAGCACATCCCTCATTTGAGTCAGATTTTGGACCCTCTGTGCAAAGTGACAAGGAAGAAACATGCGTTTGAATGGGGTGAAGAGCAGCATCGTGCTTTTTATTTGGCAAAGGAAACAATTCAACAGACTTTAGACTTGTGGCCAGTGCAGGAGAGAGACACTGAGTTACTTGTAACTGTTCAGGGACAATATGCAAATTGGAGTATGTGGCAAAAACAAGGAAGGACGAGGGTGCCCCTGGGGTTTTGGACTAGAAAGCTACCTGACTCTGGGGAGCGCTATACTCCTTTTGTCAACCAGCTTTTGGCTTGTTATTGGGCTCTAGTTGATACTGAGCAAATAACACTAGGTCATAATGTCATTCTGAGACCTGAAATACCAATCATGCAGTGGATGATGAGTTCACCTAAATCCCACCGTATAGGACATGCACAAGAGGCAAGCATCATACACTGGATCTGGTACATGTAAGATAGGGCTCGAGTAGGACCTGTAGCACTGCAGCCCGACATGAACAGGTGTTACAAGCCCCTGTACAGGATGAGGACAGGGTGCAGGAGGTACCACAGGTAAAACAGTCACCAGTGAGATGGGGTGCGCCATTTGAATCCTTGTCCCCTGAGGATAGGAAGCATGTCTGGTGGTACATCCAAATACGTGGGTACCATAAGACATTGGAAAGTGGTGTCATATAATCCAGTTACCAAAATGTTGTTGACCACTACTGGAGAAGTTAAAAGCAGACAATATGCAGAATTGTATGCTGTGTATCAGGCTCTAAAGCAAGAGCTGCCTGGAACTTGTCGTATTTACACTGATTCTTGGTTCACTGCCAATGGGTTAGCCATTTGGCTTCCCACATGGCATGCACATAACTGGTTCATTCACACAAAGGAGGTGTGGAGTAAAGAGTTGTGGCAAGAAATTTGGGAAATATTAGAACAAAGCACAGTTACAGTCTATCATGTGGATGCTCATTCTCCCATTGACTCATTACAGCGCTGGTTCAATTCCCTTGCAGACGACAAAGCCAAAATCTCAGAGACAGAAGTGGCAACACAGAATTCTGACTTGGTGGGGATGGCTAAATGGGCGCACCAAACATGTGGACACCTGGGAGAAAAGGCCACGTACAGGTGGGCAGAGATTAGAGGTGTGCACATCCCCCTAGATTTGATAAACTGGTATTTTGCAATGTCCTATTTGTCAGCACACACAACAGAGATCTGTCCTGCAAACAGTCAAAGGTCAATTGGGGAGAGGAAAGTTACCAGGACAGATATGGCAAATTGATTACATTGGACCACTACCAGTTAGTCATTGGTGTCAACACTCCTGCACCGTAGTGGACACTTACTCTGGGTACCTGATTGCTGTCCCTTGCAAACGGGCTACTCAGCACAGTACTATCAGAACTTTGGACTTGTTAATGTTATAATATAGAGTACCACTCCAGGTCCAGAGTGACAATGGGTCACATTTCAAAGGACAATTGGTGCAGGATTACTGTTCTCAGCACAATATTGAGTGGATTTATCATATCCCTTATTATCCACAAGCCTCAGGACTGATTGAGAGAATGAAGGGCTTACTGAAAGCTCAGTTGTGAAAATTATATGATGGGACTTTGAAAAACTGGAGAGATTATTTAAATGAAGCCCTCTAAATTCTGAATAACAGACCGTTAACAAATGCTGAAACCCCTCTAATGCGAATGTTAACTCCATCCTTGCAAATACAACCGCATGTGGCCACCAATACCATCACATACTGGGAAATTAAACCTGGAGCCTTAGCTCCTTCCAGAGCCACACCCGAATCTGCAGGCCTTGACTTACATGCTTTACAAGCTTACAGACAGAAACCTCGAGACATAGCACTGTGTGAGACAGGTGTTGGCGTACAGATTCCCCGGAGCGTTTCGGATTGATTGCTCCTAGATCTGGGTTGGCCGTCAAAGGTATTCAGATTTTAGGGAGAGTGATTGATGCAGATTACCAAGGAGAAATCAAAGCTATTCTGTTCAATGGTGGACAAGCTGATTTATTCATACAGATTGGAGCCAGAACTGCCCAACTTTTCATAATTCCAGTGTATGGAGGACAGTAAGCCCTTCTTACTGTACGTGGGAGGGAGGTTTTGGTTTAACTGACAAAAACCCTGGTGCTAAAGTGTGGGTGGAATTCCCAAATGGCCCTCCAGCACCTGCAGAAATTATAGTGAAGGGCCCCAATAATGTCCTACTGATCATGAAACCAGGAAAGGAAAAACTGGAACATATTCCAGCTGAACAATGTTATTTGCGAGAATGATCATACTTGTTTCTTTTACAGATCATACTACAGCTTGCCTTTGCCATGAGTGTGCCGTGTGGTCTCCTTTTTGCTGTGTGTGTGTGTGGGGTCGGGAAAGAACTAACACCCTCAACTTCAACCTGATTGATCGACCATGTGGCGCAACACCTTTACTACATCTGAACAACATTATTTGGATTTGTTTGATGCAAACAGTGCTCAACAGATCTGATTTCTGCATGGGTGCCATAAGAAGCACTGTAGATGCTTTCTCAACGTGTTTAATCGCTATACCAACACCAATAAGCATTTTGTTAGAAATTGTCAATGCCACTAACCAGGATAAAGATGTGCAAGAACGTGATGTGAAACCCACTTCAGTCCCTATGACTATTGCAGGCACTATCAGGAAACAACAGATGAAAAGTGAGACAATCTCAGATAATTACCTACAACATTACTACCGGTGACGTGAGTTACTACATGTCCTGCAATTCTCGTGACATTGGAAAATGCATTCAATTGCGTTTAGAAAAGAAACTTCTCAAAATATACAGTGGGAACACAGAGTTTTGTGCTTTTACCGAACGGACAGACATTGTAAAAACATGACAAATCACATGACTTGTCATCATCTACTGACTGCCGCCAATCACATTAAACATGTTAAGTTGTCAGTTGGCCGGCTGTTCTCGTGTGGAAACCTCACTTTTACCTACATTCCAGCTAACAAAACAGGCGGACCTTGTACTTTTACACGCCTGGGACTCATGATGTTTCCATCTAACTCTATACATACTCGATATCCTAGAGGTACTATGCAATTAAGTGAGGATTGTGATTCAGATATTTAATTACAATCCAAATCGGAGTATCTATGCTTAAGTCTTTCCATTGTAGGCGTGCCTGTTTTAGCTGTATCCAATACCAGAATGATCAATAAGTTAGCATGTCTAATGGCCAAAAACATTAACCATACTTCTATTGCTCTATCTGAATTTTTATTAGATGTGCGTGGAACTAGAAAAGCTGCATTACAAAATGGGGCTGCCATAGACTACTTGTTGTTGAAACAATCATGGTTGCACTGAATTTGAAGGCATGTGTTGTTTTAACCTTTCGGACCACTCTAAATCTATCCAGGCCCACATTGATCCACTACATACATTAGTGAAAGGGGTAAAACAGGATGTGGATCAGGGATGGTGGGACTGGTTGTTTCAGCGGTTACCCAATTTTGGACAATTACACAAAGTTTTGGGTGGATTTTTACTGGCATTAGCTCTTATTATATCATTATGTTGCTGTTTACAATGTATTCCTAATCTGCTTGCAATGTTTAGACCGAAAAAAGTTGATTTTAAACCTATGGGGTACACAAGTCACTGGAATGTAGTGATATTTGTGTTCTGACCACTGATTCCGAGTTGCGCCACTTTGGCTTGGCTGTCCACTGTCACGTTAGCGGTCACAAGTTACAGACTCCATTTGTATTCAGCTTGGCCTTAGCTTCACCGCCACGTTAAAGGTGCAAGTTTTTTCTGTACAAAACATGTTATGCAAAGGCTAGGACATAACATGGAGTCAGTCAGCAAGCTAAGGAAGACCTCGAATGATGTTTATGGTACAGCAGGGAAAGGTTTCGGTATGGGAGAGACACCTTGGGAAACTGGCCAGTTCCAGCGTGCTTCTCCCAAAACTGACCTAAAGTACTCAGCATTTTTGAATACTTTTTCGTGGAGTGGGAGGGGTTTTCTAGAAATCTCCTTCCTGGCTTGTTTAAAGTATATAAGAGACCCAGGTCGACAGTGGAGGATTCAGAGACCTCAATCAGGATTGAGACGCCGAATGCCTGATATATTATCCAGAGAGGGTAGATCTCTCTTTCTCGTTCCAGTCGAACCGGGGTCAACGACTTGCTGGCAGGAGAAAGATGAAGCACCAGATAGGCCCTACGGTGATTAAATTTTACTAACTATTTGCTTTGCATTGTGTATGAATATATATATCAATATAGGAATTTGTATCTTTGCATGTATATATTTGCTGTATATATTGAAGATTCTTTGTACATGTTCTCACTTTATTGTGGCTCATTTTGAAGGTACACTTTTGGTTATACTGACCTTTCTTCAGGAGCCTTGCGAAGTGATATAACAAATGTCTTCTTTATACTAAGAAGTGCATTCCAGAGATTCTTTTTGACTCCTTTCAGTGTGTGTACTTTTGGCTCAGTCCGCAGTGAAGCAAAACACATGCATACAGCTCTTACCCTAAAAATACCCTTGCTTCTAGATACAAAAGAGCATACACGCATATAGCTCGTACCCTAAAAGTACCCTCGCTTCTAAATACAAACGAGCATACACGCCTATAGCTCGGACCCTAAAAATACCCTCACTTCTAGACAGAAAAGAGCATACACGCCTATAGCTCGTACCCTAAAAATACCCTCGCTTCTAGATACA
The DNA here is from genome assembly GCF_031143425.1 of Pleurodeles waltl. Classification (NCBI taxonomy): domain Eukaryota; kingdom Metazoa; phylum Chordata; class Amphibia; order Caudata; family Salamandridae; genus Pleurodeles; species Pleurodeles waltl. The sequence continues at coordinate 17,166,238 of NC_090449.1, read as the reverse complement.
AACGGGCATACACACCTACAGCTCCTACCCTAAAAATACCCTCGCTCCTAGATACAAATGAGCATACACGCCTATAGCTCGAACCCTGAAAATACCCTCACTTCTAGACACAAAAGAGCATACACGCCTACAGCTCGTACCCTAAAAATACCCTCGCTTCTAGATACAAATGAGCGTACACACTTATAGCTCATACCCTAAAAATACCCTTGCTTCTAGATACAAAAGAGCATACACGCCTACAGCTCGTACCCTAAAAATACCCTCGCTTCTAGATACAAAAGAGCATACACGCCTACAGCTCGTACCCTAAAAATACCCTCACTTCTAGACACAAAAGAGCATACACGCCTACAGCTCGTACCCTAAAAATACCCTTGCTTCTAGATACAAATGAGCGTACACACCTACAGCTCATACCCTAAAAATACCCTTGCTTCTAGATACAAAAGAGCATACACGCCTACAGCTCGTACCCTAAAAATACCCTCACTTCTAGACACAAAAGAGCATACACGCCTACAGCTCGTACCCTAAAAACACCTATAGCCTAAGAAGACCCTCACTCCTAGATATGAGAGGACACTTATCTGTGGCATGCACCCTAAGAAGATCCACGCTCCCAGATCCAGGAGACCATGAACACCTGTAACTTCTTGCCAGAAAGGAAGCTGGGTTCTAGGTGTAGGAGAGTGCAGGTGAAAGGTTGAATACTAAGAATATCCCAAGTCCCTGGTTTAACAGAATGTGAACATCTAAAGCTTTATCCCCACGAAGATCCTGCGGCATCTATCACGAAAGGATCCTGTCTCTCAGGTCTAAGGCAGCATTGCAGGCGTGGGTTCTGCTGACTCCTTGATCTAAGAGCGTGTACATGCACAGGTTCTTCTGACTCCCCGATCTAAGAGCGTGTACATGCACAGGTTCTTCTGACTCCCCAATCTAAGAGTGTGTACATGCACAGGTTCTTCTGAGTCCCCGATCTAAGAGTGTGTACATGCACAGGTTCTTCTGACTCCCCGATCTAAGAGCGTGTACATGCACAGGTTCTTCTGACTTCCCGATCTAAGAGTGTGTACATGCACAGGTTCTTCTGACTCCCCGATTTAAGAGCGTGTACATGCACAGGTTCTTCTGACTCCCCAATCTAAGAGTGTGTACATGCACAGGTTCTTCTGAGTCCCCGATCTAAGAGTGTGTACATGCACAGGTTCTTCTGACTCCCCGATCTAAGAGCGTGTACATGCACAGGTTCTTCTGACTTCCCGATCTAAGAGTGTGTACATGCACTGGTTCTTCTGACTCCCCGATCTAAGAGTGTGTACATGCACAGGTTCTTCTGAGTCTCCGATCTAAGAGCATGTACATGCACAGGTTCTTCTGACTCCCCGATCTAAGAGCGTGTACATGCACAGGTTCTTCTGACTTCCCGATCTAAGAGTGTGTACATGCACTGGTTCTTCTGACTCCCCGATCTAAAAGCGTGTACATGCACAGGTTCTACTGACTCCTTGATCTAAGAGCGTGTACATGCACAGGTTCTTCAGACTCCCCGATCTAAGAGCGTGTACATGCACAGGTTCTTCTGACTCCCCGATCTAAGAGCATGTACATGCATAGGTTCTTCTGACTCCTTGATCTAAGAGTGTGTACATGCACAGGTTCTACTGACTCCTTGACCTAAAAGCGTGTACATGCACAGGTTCTACTGACTCCTTTATCTAAGAGCGTGTACATGCACAGGTTCTTCTGACTCCTCGATCTAAGAGCGTGTACATGCACAGGTTCTTCTGACTCCCCGATCTAAGAGCATGTACATGCATAGGTTCTTCTGACTCCCTGATCTAAGAGTGTGTACATGCATAGGTTCTTCTGACTCCCCGATCTAAGAGCGTGTACATGCACGGGTTCTTCTGACTCCCTTATCTAAGAGTGTGTACATGCATAGGTTTTACAGACTCCCTGATCTAAGAGAATGTGTACATGCATAGGGTCTTCTGACCCCTCGATCTAAGAGATTATTTACTACATGCATAGGTTCTACTGTCTCTCCGATCCAAGAGACTGTGTAAATGCATAGGTTGTAGTCTCAGAAGATACTGCCTCTCAGATCTAAGAGTGTGTGTACATACATAGGTTCTACTGACTCCCAGATCTAACAGCGTGTACATGCAGAGGTTCTACTGACTCCCCAATCAAAGTGCGTGTACATGCATAGGTTCTACTGACTCCCTGATCTAAGAGTGTGTACATGCATAGGTTCTTCTGACTCCCTGATCTAAGAGTGTGTACATGCACAGGTTCTTCTGAGTCCCCGATCTAAGAGTGTGTACATGCATAGGTTCTTCTGACTCCCTGATCTAAGAGTGTGTACATGCACGGGTTCTTCTGACTCCCCGATCTAACAGCGTGTACATGCATAGGGTCTACTGATTCTTAGATCTCAGAGACTGTCTACATGGATAGGTTCTACTGACTCCCCGATCAAAGAGCATGTACATGCATAGATTCTACCAACTCCCCGATCAAAGTGTGTGTACCTGCACAGGTTCTTCTGACTCCCAGATCTAGAACAGCACGTACATGCATAGTTTCCACTGACTCCCTAATCTAAGAGCATCTACATGCATTGGTTCGTCATTCTTACAGATCTAGGACAGCGGGTACATGCATAGGTTCTACTGACTCCCCGATCTAACAGCGTGTACATGCATAGGTTTTACAGACTCCATGATTACAAGTATGTATACATGCAGAGGTTCTATTGTCGCCCCAATCCAAGAGACTGTGTACATGGATGGGTTCTACTGACTTCCCGATCTAAAAGCGCATACATGTATATGTTCCACTGACTCCCCGATCTAAGAACATGTACATGCATAGGTTCTACTGACTCCCCGATTTAAAGGTGTGTACAAGCATGGGTTCTACTGACTCTCCTATCTATGAGCGTGTACATGCAAAGGTTCTACTGATTCTTAGATCTCAGAGACTGTGTACATGCATAGATTCTACTGACTCCCCGATCTAAAAGCGTGTACATGCAGAGGTTCTACTGACTCCCCGATCAAAGTGCGTGTGCATGCATAGGTTCTACCGACTCCCCAATCAAAGTGCGTGTACCTGCACAGGTTCTTCTGACTCCCAGATCTAGGACAGTGCGTACATGCATAGGCTCTACTGACTCCCTGATCTAAGAACATCTACATACATAGCTTGTTCATTCTCACAGATCTAGGACAGCGTGTACATGCACAGGTTCTACTGACTCCTTGATCTAACAGCGTGTACATGCATAGGTTTTACAGACTCCCTGATCTAAGAGAATGTGTACATGCATAGGGTCTTCTGACCCCTCGATCTAAGAGATTATTTACTACATGCATAGGTTCTACTGTCTCTCCGATCCAAGAGACTGTGTAAATGCATAGGTTGTAGTCTCAGAAGATACTGCCTCTCAGATCTAAGAGTGTGTGTACATACATAGGTTCTACTGACTCCCAGATCTAACAGCGTGTACATGCAGAGGTTCTACTGACTCCCCAATCAAAGTGCGTGTACATGCATAGGTTCTACTGACTCCCTGATCTAACAGTGTGTACATGCATAGGTTCTACTGACTCCCCGATCTAACAGCGTGTACATGCATAGGTTTACAGACTCCCTGTTCTAAGAGAATGTGTACATGCATAGGTTCTACTGTCACTCCAATCCAAGAGACTGTGTACATCGATGGGGTCTACAGACTCTCTGATCTAAGAGCATCTAGCGCAGGTTCTTGTTCTTTAGTCTCACAGATCTAGAACAGCACGTACATGCATAGGTTCCACTGACTCCCCGATCTAAGAGCGTGTACATACAGAGGTTCTACTGACTCCCCAATCTAAGAGCGTGTACATACAGAGGTTCTACTGATTCCTAGATTTCTGAGACTGTGTACATGCACGGGTTCTACTGATTCCCCGACCTAAGAGAGCATGTACATGCATAGATTCTACCGACTCTCCAACCTAGGAGCGTGTACATGCAGAGATTCTACTGACACCCCGATCTAAGAACGTGTACATGCATAGGTTCTACTGATTCCTAGATCTCAGAGACTGCGTACATGCACGGGTTCTACTGATTCCCCGATCTAACAGCATGTACATGCATAGGTTCTTCTGACTCCCAGATCTAGAACAGCGTGTACATGCATAGGTTCTACTGACTCCCAGATCTAGGATAGCGTGTACATGCATAGGTTCTACTGACTCCCCAATCTAAGAGCGTGTACATTCATAGGTTCTACTGACTCCCCGATTTAAGCGCATGTACATGCTCAGGTTCTACTAATTCCTAGATCTCAGGGAGCGTGTACATGCACAGGTTCTACTGACGCTGAGATCTAGGACAGCGCATACATGCATAGCTTCTACTCTACTGACTCCCCGTTCTAACAGCGTGCACATGCATAGGTTTTACAGACTCCCTGATCTAAGAGAATGTGTTCATGCATAGGGTCTACTGACCCCTCAATCTAAGAGATTGGGTACTACATGCATAGGTTCTACTGACTCCCTGATCCAAGAGACTGCGTATATGCACAGGTTCTACTGTCTCTCAGATCCAAGAGATTGTGTACATGGATGGGGTCTACTGACTCCCTGATCTAAGAGATTGTGTACATTCATGGGTTCTACTGTCTCTCAGATCCAAGAGACTGTGTACATGCACAGGTTTTACTGACTCCTCGATCCAAGAGATTGTGTACATGCATAGGTTCTACTGTCTCTCAGATCCACGAGACTGCGTACCCACACAGGTTCTACTGTCTCTCAGATCCAAGACAGTGCGCATATGCACAGGTTCTGCGGTCTCTCAGATTCAAGAGACTGCATACATGCACAGGTTCTGCTGTCTCTCAGATCCACGAGACTGCGTACCCACACAGGTTCTACTGTCTCTCAGATCCAAGACAGTGCGCATATGCACAGGTTCTGCTGTCTCTCAGATCCAAGAGACTGCATACATGCACAGGTTCTGCTGTCTCTCAGATCCACGAGACTGTGTACATGCACAGGTTTTACTGACTCCTCGATCCAAGAGATTGTGTACATGCATAGGTTCTACTGTCTCTCAGATCCACGAGACTGCGTACCCACACAGGTTCTACTGTCTCTCAGATCCAAGACAGTGCGCATATGCACAGGTTCTGCTGTCTCTCAGATCCAAGAGACTGCATACATGCACAGGTTCGGCTGTCTCTCAGATCCAAGAGATTGTGTACATGCACAGGTTCTACTCTCAGAAGATACTTAACCCCAGACCTAAAGACACTGCACACCCATAATTTCTACCCTCATGAAACTCTGAATCCGAGACAGGTGAGAGGACACTGTGCTGACCTTCTCCAGGAGGACAGTCCATTGAGACCAGATTGATGTGGGCAGTGGATCTGTGGCCAGCTGACCTTGACGTTGACATCCAAGGGATGGAAGCTTGATACAGTGACATGACATGACGCCTGAATTACATGGATGTACCAAGGACTGGACCTCAAATATGTGCACGCCCACTGTAGAAGGACCCAAAACCGTGGCCAGCACTGTGGAGCCGCCTTCTAATAACTAAACCAAAGTCAGGCTCATTCTTCATTCCTGTATATTCATTGGCCCTCGCTAACACTCGGAGCAGAGATGGTGGCCTGCTGGAGTCAATAGACCTTGGTTCCTCAGTGGTAAAATCCAATATACTCCCGGAAGAGTCCTGTTGCGTGTTCCTAAGTTACCCCTCCAGGTGTAAACCTGAAGTGCCTAGCATTATAGTCATTGTAAGCATGGGTGCCCTTCCACCTGTGGGCAATCACTCAGTGGTCAGGAGTGATCCTAGATGTGCGCGCATTGCTGCACAGATTCTTGAAGAATAACATGTGATCGAAAGTTGTGCAAAATGTTCCTTTTGTGCATTTGTTTATGGAGAAAAGCATCCTCGCTTGTGACCTGAATTTGGTTATGTGGGGTTCTCTTTCTGCAGACACACAATGGTTATATTACTGCACATGTTTAGAACTCCTGTAACTACACAAATCTCTTGTTTGAGAGGATGTGGTGTAAAGGCCTGAGCTGCCCACTTGGGAACTAGGGGAACCAGGTTTGAGTCTCAGCGACAGCTCAGCATCCTGTGATTCTGGGCAAATCATTTGGGACCAGATGTACAAAGCTTGTTTCTGTTCACAAACGGCCAGATTTGCAGAATCAGGACTTTTGTAACCAGAAAAAACATGTTTGAACATACAGAACCCTATTTTGTGATTCGGTAAACTGGCAAAATCTGTAGTGATTCAATATTATGAAGGGGCGAGTCAAGGGCATCACTTCCTAATAGCGACTTGCAGTGGTATGCATGAATGTTTTGCACCGAATTGTGATTGCAAAACATTAGCTTCTTACCACCAAATTCAATGGTTTTTAAGGGCAGGCAGTGGTTCCACAGAACACTGCCCACTCTAAAAAAAAATGAAACTGAAATCCTTCATTTTTCTTTTTCAAACTCATCCCATTTTCCTTTAAAGAAAACAAGCTACATTTAAAAACAAACTTTGCTTTATTTAATAGCACCCACAGACATGGTGGTCTGCTGTCCACAGCAGGCCCCCATCCCTGTGTATTTAGTGCTTCACATGAGTCGCAATTTGCAACCCCCCTCATGAATATTAAGGCCGTAGGTCAATTGCGACCCAGTGGGAATCAGTGTAAAACAGTCTGTAGCAAATACCTGTTTGCGATTTCCAAATTGTGAATCACAAAGATTCACAATTAGGAAATCACCAAAACGAAGCTACATACATCTCGCCCTTGATCTCCCTGTGTCTACAATTCAGCGCCTTGAGACCCTCATGGGTGATTTGCATGCTTTACAAATCCTGGATTTATTTATTATTTATTCCATCTGAAGTGTGATGAGCTGTGGAGAATGTCTCTCTCCATCTCTAATTAGCACCCTCCTTAGAAATCAAAGAGTTTGATAATAATAGCTAGAGTGTCTCTTCTTTCAGAAAGAGGGTGACCAAACAGCACACCCTCTTTTTATATCTTGCCTACCAGACAGTGCAGGCTTAGATCCCACCCATTGCTTACCACTGGCTTTATTGTCATTCTCATTTGCTTGCTTCTTATTCGATGGCTCGCCTTCCTCTTCCTGTGTTTGCCCTTCCCCTGGAGCATAGCCTCCATACCATCCGTTTAACTGGCTGATATGTATCCTAACTACTTTTTTTTCTTTTTTCCATCAGCACTCCTGCAGAATGAATGGTTTCGCTAGCTCTCTCCCTCCTGTGCTGCTCTGCCCTTCAAATACCTTCCCACCACGCTATGTTGCGCCACACCGTTTCCAGATTGTCTGTAAAAATGCAGCAACATAGATATTTTTTCTGGGGATGGCTGAAAGTCAGATTGGTTATTTTTGTTTTATCTCCTGCATTCTGCATATTGCATGAAAGCACAAGCTTTGGCACACAAAGGTTTTATTGAGTTGAAAGAAGGCCCATCTAATGCATTCACTTAGCTGAGATCCGAGACAGAAAGTGTGCTTAGCATGACACTTCACCTGGAGGCCTGAAAATTTGCTCCTTGGGGTTCTACAGAGGATCAAATGCCTGAGTCCTGTGGAACCTAAATTAGGCCTTGCCGAAACATTCCCTCTACATTCTGACTCTTAAATTCTGCTCAACATTTCCTGGGTGAAATGTATTTGAAAAATAAACTAAGCTGTTAATAAAGAATAGAAATAGTAAATTCAATGTACAGTTTTGAGTTACCATAGGATACGTATTTGCTTTTCCTCCAGTATTTAATTTTTTTTCTTTTTAAAACAGTGACAAACATTGGCAAAGCCAACAGCTTGGCATGCTCATTATAAAGACCCAATCAATTGGATGTACCAGTGTTTGTTCTAACTGATGTGATAACAGAAAAAAATCACTATTTTGCTGGACACAATACAAAGCAACATTGCCCCAAGACAGCTCCAATGTGCCCCCTTTCCTGCCGGTACATTCCCACCTAGCACCACCCGCTCGCTCTGGTCACTAGACACTGCAGTTTACTTACGCTCCGTGTCTGCGTTGGGGTCCCAGACCGACCACATCTGAATCAGGAAAAATGGTGCCCAGCACACAACGTAGACCAAGACGATGACCATGGTCATCTTGATCGTCTTCGACATGGCGGTAGTGACCTCCGACTTCTGTGTGTCCTTCCCGTTCACCAGCTGGGTCTTCTTCTTCACCACCGCCATTATCCTCTCTGATTTCAGGTAGATGCTGTCGTGAATTTCCTTGAAAATGAGCACCTGGCATGTGGCGATGACTAGGGTGGGCAGGACAAACACCGCAGTTGTCATCCAGGTAATATAGGCCTTAGTGCCCCATGGCTCGATGAAGGCCCCGTAGCATTCATAATTCCCAGTTGGAAGTTTGACCTTGGAGAAAATACAAATCTGAGGGATGCTGAGAAGCAGGGAGGCCCCCCAAGCCACGAAAACCGGAACATTCCATCGGGCCACGCCCTTCTTGTAGGTCATCATTGGTCGACAGATGGCCTGGTGCCTGTCAAAGGTCATAGCCACAATCATGTAGGATGATGCGAACATCCCAACAACCTGCAAGTACTTGATGAGGCGGCAGAGAATGTCCGGCCCCCTGAACCTGTCGGTGATGACCCAGACTAGCTGTGGGAGGACCTGAAAGAAGGCAACAACCAGGTCGGCGATGCACAGATTGATCATGAAGGTGTGCATCAAGGCATTATGCTTCCGCCGTTTCAGCAGAACGAACAGAATCAGGAAGTTGCTCAGGGTGGCACAGACAAAGAGGGTGGCCAGGATGGCAATCTGTACCTGGGCAAGATTGTCGTCTCTGTCGTCCGACAAGATGGTTGTATTGGAGGCATTCTGCAAAGTAGTGGGGGCCTGAAGGGTAGTATAGGTTCCAGATTGATTGACCATGGTCACCTGAAATGATAGAAGAATAAACTGATAAACAATTATGAAAACTTCTGGACATTGCTAATCCCCAGCCATGCCACCCACTAGGACACAACTTTGGAAACATGCACTCTTAGATAACCGATACATTGAAGGAGAAGAGGCCCGACGTCTACGTCTTTGGATTGGGCACCAGAAATCCACGTTCTGTCAATCCTGCATGGTCAGAGAGGAAGCCACCAGATCATGCAACCATGGCGCTTGCGAGGACCTGCGGTAGCACAGTCACATTCAAGAAGCATCTGACTGATCACTAAGGAGCCCGCCCAAAGACTGCCCTATCCATCACAAACTATTCCTGGTGAACGGCTGTAGTTTGGAACACTGGGGCCTATTCACAAAGGTATATTTACATGTGAGTAAATCTACATGTGTAAATGTATTATTATAGTTTTGAGTAACCTATTTTGGCTAAGCACCTTTTATGAGTATAAAGTTACTCAAAAATGTAGACTTACATGCTTCCACTGCCTTGAACAGGGAGTGAAGTCAAATTTATCCGCGTAAACACATGAGTAAATCCAGCACCACACATGGCCAAACACTGATGCTGCACCACTCTTCCATAAAAAACCAAGGCACAGGGACTTCAATCAACAACCCATAGGAAATAACAGTAAATTAAATTAAATTATTCGACATAGTTATAAAAATGAAGAAATGTAGTTTAATCTTTAAAAAAGTATCTAAAAATAAAACGTGTAAAATTTTATTTTAACATATTTTATTCACCTTTTTTAAATTTAAAATGAATCCAACATTGTTTTATTAACCTATAATTAAATTACATGCATTAATTCTATACACTATGTTTAATAATAATTAATATGTAATACAAAATATATTTTATACTGTAGGTGTTTCTTTTTATAATTGAAACTTCGGAAAAAAATATTAATTTAAAATACTCAAAATAATATTTTTTTTAAATTAAATTGTTTAACAGTGCAATGGCAATGTTTTTATTTTGTTCTACATTTAAAATGAATATATAAAATTGATTTACATTAATATTTGACATAAAATATTTTTAATTTTTTAAGTTCAAAAAATACATTTTTTACTTTTCTCTATATTTTATCATAGAGAGATCTTTTTTTCTTTAAATAAAAAAGGTTAATGAAATGTAGTAAAATGAAATAAGACATATTTTATTTTTAGATAATTCTTGCAACAGTATATTTGTAACTATTTTAAATAATTTGAATTAATTTACCCCTATTTCCTATGAGGTTTTATTTTAAGTTCCTCCCTCAAGTACCAGTGGTTGGCGACATGTGATACTGGACTTACTCCAAGCATGAGATGGAGTACACGTTCTACTGTTTTGAGTCCTTTTTGGCTGTAGTAACTTGAACCGTGTAGTTCGAGGATAGGAATGGGCTACCCTTTTTGTTGGTGGGTGCACGTCTCTCCATAGGCCCCTCTCTAACCTCTCTTAATCCCTCCTTATTCTTCTTCTACCCGCCTCTCCTTCAATTGTTTGTGTTCTCTATTTTCGAGCCACCCCTCCCTGGCCCTGTCCAGTTACTACTCAAACATATACTTATGCGTGCGGAGGCTCCGGAGTCGGGCGGAGGTATTCACACAGAAAAAGATGGGAGAGGCGGAGACGGGACATCATACATCTGACTTGGAGCCTTGCGTCACACATGTAGCACTTGGCATGGTGCAGATGTGACGCAAGACTCTTGTAAATGCGCCCCTAAGTCTTTTGGCAACATTGGATACAATCACATACAATCTCTTGGTACCACAGGTCGCCTCATACAATGAGGGGCTCTTGGGGGCCCTCTGAGGGCTCTCCTACCCCTGGTCTTGGGGTGCGGAGGGCATCGCTGTCTAAGAATCTCTGATCCAGGGGCGTAGCTTTGGGGGGTGTTACACCACCTCTAATAAACTTATTTTCTGGAAAATAAGTGGGCACCTGAGCTTGTTGTCGGCGATGGTGAGGTATCTGTTGGATTTTACAAGGATTTTTTACATAAACGCCAACAAAAACGCACACACACCTAATTTTGGTTATTTTGCAGAATATTGTGTTTTCTCTCACTTGTACCCCATCAATCCGCACTCGTCTCCCATTCCGCAGCCCTCTCATTCCCTGCATGTACCCTGCTTGTGGCATAATGGGCCAAATGTAGGTAGCATTTTGCGCCTCGCAAATGGCGAAATACGCCGTTTGCGAGGTGCAAAAGGCCTCACGCGATGCAGAAACACATTTTGCGAGTGGGTGCCGACTCGCAAAATGTGTTTCAGACTCGCAGATAGGAAGGGGGGTTCCCTTCCTATGTGCGACCGCATCGCGGTGTAGAGTTGATTTGTGACCGCGAAAGCGGTCGCAAACCAACCCGCAGTTACCATCCACTTGAAGGGGATGGTAACTCATTCGCACACGGGAAGGGGTCCCCATGGGACCCCTTCCCCTTTGTGAATGCCCAAAAAAAAATGTTTTCAGAGCAGGCAGGGGTCCTATGGATGGATCACTGCCTACTCGGAAAAAACCGAAACTAATGGTTTCGGTATTTTTTCTGTTTGCAGCTCGTTTTCCTTTAAGGAACACGGGCTGCAAAAAGAAAAAAAAACTGCTTTATTAAGAAAGCAGTCACGGACATGGTGGTCTGCTGTCCCCAGCAGGCCACCATCCCTGCGAGTGCCTAGACGCGCTATGGGGTCGCAAACTGCGACCCACCTCATTAATATTCATGAGGTGGGTCTTTGCGACCCCATAGCGAGTCGCAGAAGGTGTCTGAGACACCTTTCTGCATTTCCTTTTGTGAGTTGCACATTGCGAGTCGCTGAGACTCCGAATTTGCAACTCGCAAACGGAAACCTACCTACATCTGGCCCAATGTACCTGAACATTATGTGCCAGCGTGATTGTTGGGTAATCTGAAACTCACCCACCCCACCCCTAACACTAGCCTTACTGACCAAGCTAAGACCCTGATCGCATATAGCACCTAAGAGGGTTCGTCCTGGTCGCTAGGCGCTCTCCTGGGATCCTGCGTATTTAAGGGGGAGTCTCTGCGTGACCTCACAGGGTGCACTCCTAGGAATTCTATTCATAGCGCCTTGTGGAATTATAATCACCGACTAGGATACCTGCTTAACGTGTAATTACACATTAAACGTTTATGTAACATGATATTACTGTAACAACAGGGAGAGTGGTGCCAACGAGGCATTACTCGCATGAGTAAGAGATGCCTCCCTTCAAATCACCCACAAGGAGGGGGGACTCTGCCCTGGGTGTAGGGCACTGCCCTGGCTAGCGCTGGCCCTGGGGTCACGGGGGCATCCGTAGAACCGGAAGTAAACAGGATCCCAGGAACCCCACTTCCACCTCTGCCATTTCTACTCTGTGTTCTTCCCCCACACTCTCAGGCCAGGGGCTGCTGAGGAGCTGGGCGGGGCAAAGGGGCCAATCCTGTAATGTCCTAGAGGGGTACGTGATGTCACTTCCGATCCCATTGGCATTTTGGGAAATTCAAGTCCGACTCCCCTCCAACAGCTGCAAAGTGTATTTAATGTATAGTACACCCCCTTTAATGTATAGTACAACCCCTACAACAGCAGCAAAGTGTACTTAATCTATAGTACACCCACTACAACAGCAAAGTGTATTTAATGTATAGTACACCTCCTACAACAGCAGTAAATGTATTTAATGTATAGTACACCCCCTACAACAGCTGCAAAGTGTATTTAATGTATAGTACACCCCCTACAACAGCAGTAAATGTATTTAATGTATAGTACACCCCCTTTAATGTATAGTACACCCCCTACAACAGCTGCAAAGTGTATTTAATGTATAGTACACCCCCTACAACAGCAGTAAATGTAGTTAATGTATAGTACACCCCCTTTAATGTATAGTACACCCCCTACACCAGCAGCAAAGTGTATTTAATGTATAGTACACCCCCTACAACAGCTGCAAAGTGTATTTAATGTATAGTACACCCCCTACAACAGCAGTAAATGTAGTTAATGTATAGTACACCCCCTTTAATGTATAGTACACCCCCTACACCAGCAGCAAAGTGTATTTAATGTATAGTACACCCCCTACAACAGCAGTAAGTGTATTTAATGTATAGTACACCCCCTACAACAGCTGCAAAGTGTATTTAATGTATAGTACACCCCCTACAACAGCAGTAAATGTATTTAATGTATAGTACACCCCCTTTAATGTATAGTACACCCCCTACAACAGCAGCAAATGTATTTAATGTATAGTACACCCCCTACAACAGCTGCAAAGTGTATTTAATGTATAGTACACCCCCTACAACAGCAGTAAATGTAGTTAATGTATAGTACACCCCCTTTAATGTATAGTACACCCCCTACACCAGCAGTAAGTGTATTTAATGTATAGTACAACCCCTACAACAGCTGCAAAGTGTATTTAATGTATAGTACACCCCCTACAACAGCAGTAAATGTAGTTAATGTATAGTACACCACCTTTAATGTATAGTACACCCCCTACACCAGCAGCAAAGTGTATTTAATGTATAGTACACCCCCTACAACAGCAGTAAGTGTATTTAATGTATAGTACACCCCCTACAACAGCAGCAAGTGTATTTAATGTATAGTACACCCCCTACAACAGCTGCAAAGTGTATTTAATGTATAGTACACCCCCTACAACAGCAGTAAATGTAGTTAATGTATAGTACACCCCCTTTAATGTATAGTACACCCCCTACACCAGCAGCAAAGTGTATTTAATGTATAGTACACCCCCTACAACAGCTGCAAAGTGTATTTAATGTATAGTACACCCCCTACAACAGCAGTAAATGTAGTTAATGTATAGTACACCCCCTTTAATGTATAGTACACCCCCTACACCAGCAGCAAAGTGTATTTAATGTATAGTACACCCCCTACAACAGCAGTAAGTGTATTTAATGTATAGTACACCCCCTACAACAGCTGCAAAGTGTATTTAATGTATAGTACACCCCCTACAACAGCAGTAAATGTATTTAATGTATAGTACACCACCTTTAATGTATAGTACACCCCCTACAACAGCAGCAAATGTATTTAATGTATAGTACACCCCCTACAACAGCTGCAAAGTGTATTTAATGTATAGTACACCCCCTACAACAGCAGTAAATGTAGTTAATGTATAGTACACCCCCTTTAATGTATAGTACACCCCCTACACCAGCAGTAAGTGTATTTAATGTATAGTACAACCCCTACAACAGCTGCAAAGTGTATTTAATGTATAGTACACCCCCTACAACAGCAGTAAATGTAGTTAATGTATAGTACACCACCTTTAATGTATAGTACACCCCCTACACCAGCAGCAAAGTGTATTTAATGTATAGTACACCCCCTACAACAGCAGTAAGTGTATTTAATGTATAGTACACCCCCTACAACAGCAGCAAGTGTATTTAATGTATAGTACACCCCCTACAACAGCAGCAAAGTGTATTTAATGTATAGTACACCTCCTACAACAGCAGTAAGTGTATTTAATGTATAGTACACCCCCTACAACAGCTGAAAACTGTATTTAATGTATAGTACACCCCCTACAACAACAGCAAAGTGTACTTAATCTATAGTACACCCCCTACAACAGCAAAGTGTATTTAATGTATAGTACACCTCCTACAACAGCAGTAAATGTATTTAATGTATAGTACACCCCCTACAACAGCTGCAAAGTGTATTTAATGTATAGTACACGCCCTACAACAGCAGTAAATGTATTTAATGTATAGTACACCCCCTTTAATGTATAGTACACCCCCTACAACAGCAGCAAATGTATTTAATGTATAGTACACCCCCTACAACAGCTGCAAAGTGTATTTAATGTATAGTACACCCCCTATACCAGCAGTAAATGTATTTAATGTATAGTACACCCCCTTTAATGTATAGTACACCCCCTACAACAGCAACAAAGTGTATTTAATGTATAGTACACCCCTACAACAGCAGTAAGTGTATTTAATGTATAGTACACCCCTACAACAGCAGTAAGTGTATTTAATGTATAGTACACCCCCTACAACAGCAGCAAAGTGTATTTAATGTATAGTACACCCCCTTTAATGTATAGTACACCCCCTACAACAGCAGTAAGTGTATTTAATGTATAGTACACCCCCTTTAATAGTACACCCCCTACAACAGCAGTAAGTGTATTTAATGTATAGTACACCCCCTACAACAGCAGTAAGTGTATTTAATGTATAGTACACCTCCTACAACAGCAGTAAGTGTATTTAATGTATAGTACACCCCTACAACAGCAGTAAGTGTATTTAATGTATAGTACACCCCTACAACAGCAGTACGTGTAGTTAATCTATAGTACACCCCTACAACAGCAGTAAGTGTATTTAATGTATAGTACACCCCTACAACAGCAGTAAGTGTATTTAATGTATAGTACACCCCTACAACAGCAGTAAGTGTATTTAATGTATAGTACACCTCCTACAACAGCAGTAAGTGTATTTAATGTATAGTACACCCCTACAACAGCAGTAAGTGTATTTAATGTATAGTACACCCCCTACAACAGCTGAAAAGTGTATTTAATGTATAGTACACCCCCTTTAATGTATAGTACACCCCCTACAACAGCAGCAAAGTGTATTTAATGTATAGCACTCCCCCTACAACAGCAGTAAATGTATTTAATGTATAGTACGCCCCCTACAACAGCAGTAAATGTATTTAATGTATAGTACACCCCCTACAACAGCAGTAAATGTATTTAATGTATAGTACACCCCCTACAACAGCAGTAAGTGTATTTAATGTATAGTACACCCCCTACAACAGCAAAGTGTATTTAATGTATAGTACACCCCTACAACAGCAGCAAAGTGCATTGTAATGTATTGCACACCCCTCCAACTGCACCATCTAGTGAGGGCCCCCTTCGCGGGGCTCCTGGGGGTTCAGTGAAACTACCATTTATTGGCACACAGATTAGGTGTTTTAGTGGTTCCAAGAGTCACAATTGCTGTGTCTCGAGTCGGGATCTGGGGGCTCTCGGGGTAGAACCCCACTCTGCACAAAGGAACTCTTTTTTTTCATAACAAAGAGTGTAATCATGACAATGGCCTGTACACTGGGCCACAGGAATTATGCGGTTGTGTGGCCTGCAGCGATTTTCGCATAATTATAGATTTTCTTAATTTGCCACATGCTCCATCAGCTGCCAAATAATATGCAGATTGTAACAAAATGCTTCTAGCTCAAACAGTTCAAACGTTACTAAAAACGCACCCACATGAGTTGCCCTGAAGTGAAGGCCCTTTGCAGAGCTGGACTGGTCACCTTTTTGTGGTTCATTGCTATTTTGTGGTGTTAAACTGGTACTAATGAGGTGCAATCAATGTCCGGACACAGGAACCACGTTTGAAAATGAAATAATGAAGTAATATTATTGCAGAATCTGCCGCATAATTTGCCTTCTTGTCGCATCATTTACTCAACTCTGCCGCATAATTTACTCAACCGTGCCGCATGATTTGGCCCTCTCCTGGCGCACAATTCCAGTGGCCCTGCCTATGCACTAGTAATTGTGCTGACACAGAGGCAGGGCTGGGGGACAAATCTGCCACAGCAGCACTGGTGTCCCTGGCACTGGGCATCGGCCTGCGGGGTGGGCCTGGGCCACAGGGCACAGGACCATTGCTCAATGCGTGCAGAGGCCGAGGTGGGCGTAAAGAGGGTCTGAGAGAGGCGACAGTGGTGCATTTATTGTTAAGTGCTCCTCCAAAGTTTTAGCAGACGAGAGAAGACACTTGGGGCACATTGACAGGAGGCTTGCACTGACGGAGCCGCAAAAAACCAGTGACGATCCAGGGGCACAAGCCTCTCAACCATCTCTATGAGGCCACACAAAGCACGTTGCGTGGGTTTAAATGGCCTTATGGATACGGAGTACGGCAAGTCGTTCTGTTGCCTTACTCTGCGGCTTTCCATGGGCGTTGCGATGGGTTTTCCCACGCAAGACCCGCGGGTTTTGACGCTGCGCCACATTTACCTAATAAAATAAACCTGGGCAGCATGAAATGCTTACGCCTCCCCGGGGTGGTGTAACGGGAGAGATATGTTTACTTCTCCTTGGTTTCCCCTCTCTCCATGTGTGCTGCCTTCTGCAACACAGAAAGAGGAAAAGGCCACTCAGGTGTCCCTTCCTGTACAAGAACAATCCTGTCTGTGGCACGGCATCCCTGCAGCATGGTGCACAGGTGCCCGCGTTGGCACAAGCTGCCCATTGTGCACCAGCGCAGGGGAAAGGACAGGGATGCGTCTTATTTCATAAATACGGTGCACTTCTGTCCTTTCACAGTGGCTAGGGAAGCGCTGCATGAAGACTTGAGGCGCTACCCTACACCGTTCCCCATAAATCAGGGGGAAGATTCCGCAGACGTTGCGCCTTCACGCGGCCCTGCTATATATGTCTCGAGGACTGCTGCCAACACACACAGCTCTGCTTCAGCTGTGGGGTTACTGCCCACGTCTCGGGGGCCTACACACGAGCAAGAGGCTGCAGGCAGCTCTCTGTGGGGCGCTTAGAAGCGTGGGAGGGAGCCCGGGCCCTGGCACTGGCACTCTAGTCTCCCTTGGCAGGAAAGACAAAATACCTTTCCTAATTTAAGGTGCTGAAGCAACATTTCACCACATGAGCCACGTGGGCGGTCCTGATGAAATCTGCTTTCCAGGTGGTGGTTTCACTGCCCTTTCACTGGCAGCAGCAGGTTAGAGGCTGCTGGCGCGGGATAAATATATTAATACGTGTTTACAGATAGTGCTTGACAGCAGAGGGTGTGGTTTCTAAGCACCGTAAGGGACGGTATGTGACGGAGAACATTGTGACCTGCTTTACCACCCCACTCTTCACTTGAAATCTGCACCTTTAACTCACACTGCTGGCCTCTTCACTTTAACACAGACTGGCCCAGGTAACGCATCGCGTAAACAAAGATGGCTGCGTCTCCATCACCAGCGAGCGTTTAACTTCCCCGAACAATCTGGGCACTACCGCAAGCAACGCAGCCGTGTTTGTTTACTTCTCCATCAGCAGCGAGCGTTTAAATCCTGGGAAACTTGGCAAGGTTGCCTTAAACATGTGGTTGTATCATCAGGTGTCCTAGTCCCCTTATTAATGTCTCAAAGGAGGGGCGGTGCGTATCCGGGTTGGAGGGTGGGGGGGAACACTGAGTCCCAGATCTTTGAGAGATGGTTCTTTGTTGCTTAAACCGAGGTGGTTCAGGACTGGGGTTCCCAAGTGCATTGAGTTTTGAGTGAAATGACTCGGGGGGGGGGGGGGGGGGGGGAGGGGAGGCTTCTGAAACAGCAATTCAAGCAGCTGCTGGGCATTAAAACTTATTTACTAGGCAGTGCGTCACCTCCCACTTTACATTGTTAGAAGATGTTATTTTGGCAGAAACCCGCAGACTGAATTGTAGTCAGATTTTCGGATTCTGTGAGGGTGGCAATGAAGGCGCCGAGTTTGCACACCTAGGTGGGTCTGTGGGGCCATCTGTAGGGGTGACCTTTGGTTAAGAAGAGGAACTTCCATTTGAGATTCTCATGAGAAGTTATCCAGCCTTGGAATCTCCGGTGCCTGGCCCTACGGCCCTGTTGTGTGTGACATCAGAGGGTCTGCTCCACAAACATGGAACTCCGACCCCCCTCAACCAGAGCAACCACCTCACTAGGGCTTTTGAGGAAGGCAGCGTAGGTGCCCAAGTGAGAACTCTCCCGAAACTGCCACTCGGCCTCTCCTAAATAGCCTCTCTCTCCATCCCAACAGGATACTCACCTACACAGGTCGGATAAGGATTAAACCCAATCAAATACCCTGCCTCGCTTCAAAGTGATGTTAGTGACTGTTATTGGGAATTCACTAAGGTAACTTTACAAACAGCCCTTCACCTTAGGTCGGTATCTTAGCACTGTATAAAACATGACGGCCGCGTCACCACCGATTTTGTCATTATCTCTTGCCTCTGAGCCAATGCCGGCATCCCTCTCACCCGGCCTTCCCTTCCCCACTATTGAGTCCTTGGGTTGGGGGAGGTTTGTTAGGTTTTGTTTTTCTGTTCTCGTTTATGTTTCTTTCAAGTTCACTTTACCTGTGGAAATGAGTATCCACTAAGGTGTACAGTGCATTATTATAGCCACCGTACTGCACAAGCCGGTCTACCACCCAGCCTTTCCTTCCTACCTCCCTCTCTACTACAGTTTCCCACACATCTATTTTTTAAGGTCTTTGCATATCGGTCGCTTATCAGCGATACCAAAGCTAATATTGCGGGTCTGCATACTATCTCTTTAGTATTACCCTAACACTGCAAACGCCCACGTAAAGCACAATACCTCATTCCAAGGTGGCAAACAGGTCTTTTAAAACTATGCCGCTGAATACCAAGGGACTAAACCACCCAGTCAAACATAAAAAATGTTTTAGGCTATTGTCACAAACTCAAAGGGGACATTATACTCCCGCAGGAGACAAATATTGGCCCTACAGAAATAAGGAGCAAGCAACATTCCAGGCTACAAGGTAGAATCTGCTCCCCAACAAACAAAAAAGCAAGTATAAACCCCATTGAATCCCACCACGATGACAAAGGTAGATGGTTAATTTCTAAATTAAAGAAGAATACGACAACCGCCTCCGTTGTCAACATATATGCACCCACTGGTGAAGATCCCCAGTTGTGGATAGGCCTTAAAAAAATCTCTGAAATCCCACCCAACACAACTTTATCCTTGGAGGAGTTTTCAGTCTCCCTTGGCATTCTGCTCTGGAGGGACTCTCGTGTTATGGTTAAAGACCAACAAATCACATGCCCTAAAGAGGAAATGATGTGAAGGCAACAACTTTACTAACATATGGTGTCTACATAATCCAACTGGTAGTGAATGTCCTTTTTTTCTCACCCACACAACGCCTTTTCTAGAACAGACTATTTCCTGTGTAGATACCCGCTTCTATCACAGTCGCCCAGTCCTTGCATGGAACCCAGAGTTACTCCAGACCGTGCTTGTGTGTCCCTAGACGTCACTCTGTCCAAGCCAAAACCTGTGAGGGATTCTTCGAGGATGAATGGTGCTATCCTTAAAGACCCAGTTGCCGCAAACTCAATAGGCGATGCAATGCTCACTTTTCTCAAAGAAAATGAATCCCTGGCCCTATCTCCTGAAATCACCCGAGATGCCATGAAAGCCACCATCAGAGTTAAAATCAGAGAAACATTGACCAAAAAATACCCAAGGGGGCGAATCACAAAGTTAATGCAGAAGATTCTCAAATTAAGCCTCTTGAACTAGGAAGATCTCGCACCTGTGATACACAGACACCACTCAAAATAAAACACCTCAAGTATGAATCCAATAAGATTCTGAGTGAGAGGGCTCATGAATGGTGCACTAACGTATGTGGGAAAAACTTTTAGAACGTAACAAAGCCGGAAGCCCTTTAGTGCTCTGTCTCAAAACTAAAAACTTTGCAAACAAGATTCCTGTAAAGGCAAACATGGTGCCATTCATGCAGACTCTAAGGACATTCCGGACTCCTTTCTCTCCTCCCACACAGACCGCTACAGCCCAAGGAGTCCACGCTCATCTCTGCGAAGAGGCAGTCTGAGTATCCTGGGACTCTTTGGCAACGCGAACAAAGACCTACATAGGAAAGTTGAGTTTACAAAAATATGAGGATATCAAATGGCTCTAATGGACCTGACGGCTTTACGGCATCCTTCTATAAAACTTTCCAAATCCCCCTTCTCCCTGCCTGGAATTGCTATTCAGGCACTTCTCGTCATCCGGGAATAGTACAGACGTTGCCTCTGAAGCATTCATTGTAGTAAACATCCAAGGAGGACAAAAACAATCTAGAAACAAAAACTATAGGCCCCTACCTCTCTTAAACACAGACTACAAGATATTTGTGAAAATCCTCACCCTAGGACTAGAACATATCCTTCTCATCTTAACATCCTGTGCAGCAATGAACTTATGTTGAATTCTCTGGTGACCCACCTGGTGTTAGCTTTTAGAGGCATACAATGGTTTCATAAAATTCACCAATTTTACCTCTAGTTTGGGGGGACAACTCATGTTCTTGTGGATTTAGGTTTGGGGAACATCTACAAATTTGGTGGGCTTGGTATTTATGCAAACTATATGAATGAACATCAGCTTCAACTAGAGACAGCTACAAAAGCCTCAAGTGAAATGTGGGTTGAAATAACACCATATGGGTCAGTAATTCCCATTTTCCATTCCCTAAATATAGAATCCTAAGAAATCGCTATTTAGGAAATGCAAAATGGAATGTCCAAAAATTGAGATTTCCTAATAGTTATTCCTACAGACTAGGAAATCACCATTAAGAAATCCTACACCATTTGTTCCTACGGGCCTAAATGGCTTTGCATTTCCAAATTTGTGATTTCCTAGTAGGAAATCACAAATTAGGAAATGCAAACCCAAGGGTGCCTAGAGGCTTACGACCACCCTTGCTACACCCCAAAAAAAGTGGTGCACATGTAAAGCACACAGATGCCCTAGGGCAGAGATTCCCAACCTTTTGACATCTGTGGACCACCACTTTATGATTACTTGAACCTGGGGACCCCCAGTGAATCATTATTACAAACCGGGGACCCCCACTGAGTCATTACTGGAAGTAGGGGACCCTGGCCTGAACATGACCGATGATTTAAACTGCAAAACAATACACAAAAGGTCCAGAAATATGAATTCCATCAAACACAGACACAAATGATAACACATTTTGTTTAATTTGCAAACAAATAAAATAAAAACAATAAAAATTCCAATTTTAATAGAAGGTTGGAGCTTTCCTAAATTAAACTGAAGTCACACATTGTCCATACCATACTCTGTGTGATGCACCTGTACTGCTTCCACTAATTTAATTGTTAGCCTCCAATTTCAAATTCCTTGACATTTAGAGTACACTTAAAAATTTTCAATTGTATATTTAGCTACTTTATTTATGTACATGTAATCTGTTATTATTAGTTAAATTTCTCGAGGAGGCTTTGCGGACACCAAGGGGTCCCAGGAGCACAGGTTGGGAACCTCTGCCCTAGGGGTATTTGCGTAGTACACAGCACTTTAAAAAATGCATTTTAGGTGCATTTTCTTTTAATTACACATGGTTACCATCACCTTGGAGTCAATGGTAGTAGCATTTCCTAAATGCCCATTTTGCATTTAGGAAATGCTTTGTACATGTGCTTAGGAAATCCCTATTTGCAATTTCCTAGTTGGGAATCGCAAAATGCGATTTCTACTGGGTAGAAATTGCATTTTGCAATTCCCTATTGACCTTTGCACATCTGAAGAGACAATTTTGGCTGGTAAGAAATGCTAAATCCTTTTGTACACGTGGCCCTAAGTGATAGGCATGTCCGTGAAGGACCTTTAGCCAACCGTCTTACTGAGGATTCGGCAGGGGAGGAGACTGAAACCGGGTTTGTTAAAAAAAAAAAAATAAAAAAAAAAAAATCTTTTAATGCATCTAAGCAAAATATTGTCGATCTTGGTCACCACCAAAAATAAATAAAAAATACACATTGAATCAAAAGAGAATTAAAATTGCAAGGGTATAAAAAGTTAAAACATCTCCAAACTGCAGTTACCAAAAACACTTACTGTGGTGAGGCAGCAGCTGTCCAGCTCAAGAGGGAGAGAGGGTAATGCTTCTGTCAGTGTGTGAACCAGGCACAGCCAGTCAGACCTCTGCAGCCTTTATTTCAGGACATGGGAGGTGTGGAGGGGGCGCGGTGCTTTCTAGGTACTTTCAGTGCAGTTCTGGGCGGTGCTGCTCATTGCCAGGGGTGTAGCCTGCCTGATCTATAATTGCACAGTGCAATGCTTGTTTGTTGTTTTATATAATGAGCGCTAATGCCCGAGATAGGCGTGACATGGCACTAGAACCTAGGGCCTGATTTAGATCTTGGCAGAGGAGAATACTCTTTCACAAGTGTGACTGATATCCCGTCCACCATATTAGGAACCCATTATATCCTATGGAGATCGGTATATGGCAGGTGGGATATCCGTCACGTCTGTGATGGAATATTTTCTCCACCGGGATCTAATTCAGGCCCTTAATAAGCCCTTTATTTCTGTGGCAGAAAGGTTTTGTCTTCTGTTACAATGCATGTTCACATTCCCCTATGTATTTCAATGGATAGGCAGGAGGGGTTGCCTTTGCACATCCCCCTAGGTTGGTTGGTGGAGATGTCAGGCCGGTTCAAAGGTCATTGGATGGAGCAGAAAGGTCACCAGTGAACATTTCTCTAAGTATAGTAAGTGGAGAGGCAGCAGAGGTCAGAGGTCAGCACACTTTAGTCTTGTGCATTAATCTACTTGTTTAGGAGTCCTATAAAACTCTGCATGTCTCAGTCTGGCTGCAGAAAGAGCTGCCTGTGTCTATTACAGGGCTTAATTTGAGACAGTGGTTTCCGGTGCTCGGCAGTGGCACTTAAATGTCAGCACCAGCTCTAGTGACAGTCCACCACATGGTAGCGCTATCTGTCAAATTTTGAGATAAGCACAACAACAGCAGTGGCCTCCCGAGAAAGGCCTGACAATGACCTTTTTTTTTTTGTTTACAAATTAAGCTCTGGTCTGTTAGAAGTGTGCAGCAGGAGAGACTGGAAGAAATGGTGGTGGTCGTGGGAGGGGGCTAATACATACCCCTCCTGGTATGAGTTGTTCCCTTACCTGGCATGTGTGAGATAGTGCATCACCTCAGGGAGGGTCTGTGGGCTGGAAACTCAGAATTCAGTAACACGTGTAACAGCCCCCACTAAATCACTGCCCAATCAGTACTTTCACTTTTGAAAAAGAAAAGTACTTTAATATACACATAGTTCAACCCTACGTGTAAAGTTAGAAAGATTATATGAACGAGATACCATTAGCAAAACTGTGGAACAAACAGTGAGCATGTTCTTGGTGCGGAAAGACAAATTCGGTACAAGATAACCAGGGTGACAATCAGCTACACTGAGGGTTTATCATAGAGGGGAACTAACCCTAGTTCCAGGGTGTTTCTGCTTCTGAGGGATACCTGGTGAAAGATCCTGTGGCTCGAGCTTGATAAACAGGTATACAGCTAGGATGCAGTGACGACATTAGAACTTAGCTCTTCGCCCTTAAAAGTTGGGCTTGTTTATTTTGTATCGAGTTTTTTGTAATTCAAAAGCAAGGCCTACAGCCTTTAACAACAAATAATATCAGGCTTACTGACTTTGGCAATAACACTCACATTAACATTAGGACTCTCACAGTGGAACCAACCCACTCTTTAGGCAGACCTAATACTCTGTAAAGCGTCAACATAAGCTCCCCTGGGAGATGGGATAAAGGTCTTCTGAGGCAATATAAACGTATATGGGCCCATTAGATGCTGGTTGTCAGCTGAAGCAGAAGCCTTCCTCCTGCTCCTGGGTACCTGTCTGCTGTCTCCTAGGAGACGTGAGCCCAGAGTTATCACAGGCTTGCATTGCCCTGCGTCACGCAAGGGGATGCAAGGCAACACAAGCCCTAAGATTAGATTACTCTGCCATGCAGAGCCACCCCGCATGGCTTTGTGGCACAGTAAATCTGGAGTAGGGCAAGGCAGTGCAAATGGTTGCCTTGCCTTCTCTGCATGGGGAAGGCATTCAAAGTGTGGTTTTTGGCGCATTCTCAGATTGACTAAGATTTGTAAACCTGGGAATGTGTCAAATTGCTGCTCCTTCCAAGCTGAGATGTAACAAAGAGAATTATGTTTATTTCCCTTCGTTATTTCCTATTTGTAAGTGTGCTGCATTCTGCAGCACGTGTAGAACGAAGGAAATGCCTCTGGGGTGTTTTTGTGGAGGGAGGTGCCCCTTTCCCACACAAAGACAATCCTGACTGTAACAAAGGCACCCTTGCACCATGATGCATGGGTGCCTGTGTTGAGGCTTGGTATCCACAAATGCGCCAGCGCAGAGAGAGAGCAGAAATGCGCCATACGCTAGTCACTATGCTCTCTCCGTTTCACGCATCGCAGGAAGTCGCCTTGCTGCATTGTGCTGCGTCAAATGTTAGTAAATCTGGGCCTTGGAGAGCACGTTATCCTTGCATTTGAGATGAGCTGCCTCTCGTCTTATGGTCATCCCATGCCCACACCCCCAGGGACGGACATGTAAAGGTTTCCCACAAGCTTGCTGCAGTTTTCCATAAGATGTTGCTTCACACAACAGAGCAAGTCCTCTCTTAGAGGCCAGTGCAGTGGGTCTGAGTACTTTGTTCTTCCTGGACAGTTGTGATCTTGTTTGCAAGAGGCATCTTCCTGTGTGAAGTACACTTCCAGCCCCCCCTCACAGGGAGCTGGCCTCTCCCCTCATGGCGGATGCTGACCCTCGCACTGCTAGTTAGATACAGGCAGTGGGTCTGAGGGCTCCAGAAGGCGGGACAGGGGGTGTAGCTCGAAAGGGGGAGGGTGTTTGGGGGTATTACATCCACCCTTAAAATGTATTCTGCAGTAAATAGTTGGGTACAAGTGCTTTCACTTGGGTAACATGAAGTGTGTGTTGGATTTCACCCGGGATTTATTTATATATATATTTTTTTATATATATATATTCTCTCTCTCTCTCTCTGTTTTGAAGGCCTTAAAATATGTTTATTAGTTTGAAGATATATTGCTTTAATACCCCTAAGGATCCACACTCCTCTCTCTTTCAACCCCCCCAGGCCCCCTCTCGTGCCCTCTTTGCAAATAATGTGTTTTAACAAGATGGTCAAGCCTGACTGTTGAAGCCTGCCAAGTTCCCAAGGTCCATGGGTGATTTGCGGCTCCAGTACAGATTTTTTTCCTTTTTCTTTGAATTCTGGGACTTGTTTTTTGTTTTTTTTATAAATTATTTTATTTGAGTTCCAACCAAAGCGTAGCATAGCCAAATAGACATTACACAGCAATCTCTTTGCAAAGCACCTAAACTAAAAACATATGTCAAACACCCCCCACCCTCACTCTCCACCCAATCCCCGACACCGAACCCCTCAGCACGTTGAGCAGTCCCCGATTTCAGTTTTCCCAGTGTTCTCATCTTTCCCGGAGGGCTCTCATCTTGCAATGTACCATGATGTGTCCCTCTCATTACCCTAGGAGTCCACACTCGACAAGCAGCTATATCTCCAAGGAATATACGTCATCCACGCGCCCCATATCTTTTTGAACTTCCAGGGGCATCCTCTATTTGTGTACGTCACTTTTCCCCCATCATGAACCGGTCCATCTCTCTCCTCTACACATCCACAGAGGGGCACGTCTCTGCGCCCCAAAGGCGGGCTATGTCCCTTTTGGCTACCATCAGTCCCAGTCCACACAATGTGAGCTTTCGTCGGGGCAGGTCAATATTGTTAGGTATTCCCAATAAAGTATATTTGGGGTCCAAGGGATTCTGAACTGACAGTACTCCCTCCATCTTTCCTACCACCTTACTCCAAAACTCCTTGATCTTGGGGCATTCCCATAGAACGTGGAAGAAGGATCCGATATTACCTCGGCATCTAATGCAGCGGGACGCTTCGCTCTTCCCATCACATGTAGTCGTTGTCTATCATAGTATACCCTATGTAAAAAATTTAACTGAATCAGCCTAAGTCTTGACCTAATCGCCACCTCTCTGGGGAACATCAGTGCCGCCTCCCAGTCTATGTCTTCCAGTGCCCCCAGCGGGACTTGTGTGCTTTATTCTATGATTAAACAGAAATAGAAGTCCCAGAATTCAAAGGAAAAAACCTGGACTGGAGCAGCACATCAAGCATGGACCTGAGAAACTTGGCAGCCATGTAAAAATCTGAAGCTCACCTCCCAAATTACACTGACCAAGCTACACCCCTGGTAGAGGGATGCAGTGCCCTCTATCCAGCAGGCAGCCCCTCCTTGTCCAGGACGTCCACAGCTCTCCTTGATGGGGTTCTTGCACAGTTTTCTCCACCTTGGATGAAGCCACAAATCATAGATGCTGGTTGTAGACCTCAAGTAATCCTTACCCACAATGCTGTGCGGGTCCTGGCACGGGTCACTGTGAATCCTGGCGCAGTGACCTGGAAAGGACCCAGTGTTTATGCTGGCTCTAGCTCTGCAGACATAGATGTGGGTTCCCAAGAGCCACTGCCCGGCTGGTTTCAGACAGTTCCTGACAGTTTGTTTATGAGCCCCAGGCTGGGCAGACCGAAGTCTCTGTCACTCAGACCTGGCAGGGAGAGGGGTGGATCTGGCTGTGCCCTGGCAGGAAGAGTGTGGATCTGGCTGTGCCCTGGCAGGGAGAGGGTGGATCTGGTTGTGTCCTGGCAGGGAGAGGGTGGATCTGCCTGTGCCCTGGCAGTGAGAGGGTGGATCTGGCTCTACCCTGGCAGGAAGAGGGCTAGTTCTGGCTTTGCCCTGGCAGGGAGAGGGGTGGATCTGGTTCTGTCCTGGCAGGCAGAGGGCTGGATCTGGCTGTGCCCTGGCAGGAAGAGTGTGGATCTGGCTGTGCTCTGGCAGGGAGAGGGGTGGATCTGGCTGTGCCCTGGCAGGAAGAGGGGTGGATCTGGTTGTACCCCGGCAGGGAGAGTTTGGATCTGGCTGTGCCCTGGCAGGAAGAGTGTGGATCTGGCTGTGCCCTGGCAGGAAGAGTGTGGATCTGGCTGTGCCCTGGCAGGGAGAGGGGTGGATCTGGCTGTGCCCTGGCAGGCAGAGGGTGGATCTGCCTGTGTCCTGGCAGGGAGAGGGTGGATCTGCCTGTGCCCTGGCAGGGAGAGGGTGGATCTGGTTGTGTCCTGGCAGTGAGAGGGGTGGATCTGGTTGTACCCTGGCAGGGAGAGGGTGGATCTGCCTGTGCCCTGGCAGTGAGAGGGGTGGATCTGGTTGTACCCTGACAGGGAGAGTGTGGATCTGGCTGTACCCTGGCAGGAAGAGGGCTGGTTCTGGCTTTGCCCTGGCAGGGAGAGGGGTGGATCTGGCTGTGCCCTGGCAGGGAGAGGGGTGGATCTGGCTGTGCCCTGGCAGGAAGAGGGTGGATCTGCCTGTGCCCTGGCAGTGAGAGGGGTGGATCTGGTTGTACCCTGGCAGGGAGAGTGTGGATCTGGCTGTATCCTGGCAGGGACTCCGAGACAAATACACAGACCAGCCTGCCAGCTAGTACCTAAAGCTGTCTGCAGTGACTCCCCTGGGAAAGAGTACAGCAGGAGGGTGCAGGAACTGTCCCCCTTCTTCCAGAGGGGCACCCGTGCCCCTCCTTCCGTTCACTGGACCCTGGTCCAGCTCAAATGCCCCCAGAAAGGGTCCTACACTCCACATCCGTGTTTGGCAGCCTCTCTCGAGCCTCCATCCTTTTAGCATCCACACAGCAGATCCCATATGGATCCTGTCCCCATGCTGTAATAACAACTGAAAGCCTTCACTCGCGCTGCTCTAACATGTACAGTGCACGAGACCTCCCTGCACATGTAACACGCGCAGTGCACGAGCCCTCTCTGCACGAGCCCTAACTGTGCATGTAACACGTACAGTGCACAAGTCCTCTCTGCACATGTAACATGCACAGTGCACGAGCCCTAACTGTGCATTTAGCACGCACAGTGCACAAGTGGTGGGCGTAATCCTTGGCTCGAACTACAATGAGCGTCTTCTCCAAGGTTCTCTGACACTTTCCTGCACTAAGGGCCTCATTTACAAAGATTTGGCGCCAAATCCAAAGGGCAGGAATGCACCATATGTGCAGGATACGTGCATTCTTTCACAGAATACAATGCCTGCAGACCCTGCCCGGGACCCCATGTCTACCAGCCCAAGAAGCATGAATCACCAGCTCGCACCCACCGTTCACAGTGCACTGCACACCCGAGTCTGCGGGCGCAGCACTAAAGTGCCTCGGGATGGGTGCGCTTGGGAGGCGCTTTATTCTGTAAAATGTTGTCTCACAGGAGCGCCATGTGTGCTCTTGTTCAGGCGGGAGGGCCAGCGGAGGTCGAGGGTAACTGCAGCCCCCACAGACCGCTCCTGGGGGGCAGCTCGCTCAGCTAGGCCTGCCCAGGGGCCATGGAATGAGCGGTGACCTGGAATCTCAGACACACCACCCTCTTCTGCCCCCGCCCTTTCTGGTGAGTACCTTTCGAAAGAACAAATACACCTTAGGTAGTAAATCAGCGACAGCCCTGGGAGGGAGACGGGCCTGAGAACCATAAAACATTCACTGTGGTAATTAAAGTGATGCAAATAGAGCACACAACAACCCGAAGGGCGTAATTACCAAACCGTGGGAGGTCAGACGGGTGCAGCCGGACTCTTGGCATTCTAGGACTGGGCCCCAGAAGTACCAACATACGGGGCTTTGCCCCCCCCCCCCCCCCCCCCCCGACAGGTGAGGTGTGAGCAGAAAACACCAGCCTGGGAGCCCAGGAAGGGAGGAGAGAGCCCCGGAAGATGGACACAGCTCTGTCCTGTTGCAAGGAGCGCCCCACTCTCTCCATTCCATTCCACGTATTAAGGCCTGGGCAAGGTGGGCCCCGGCCCAGGGCCCCAGCCTCTCGGGGGCCCTTGTTAGAGCCAGCTCTGTTCTATAGAGACTCTGCCCTGATAAACTTGAATAATTCTTAAACAGATTGTTTTAAATGCTGTTTTTCTTTAATTTATCTTGGGTGTGGGTGATGTGTGAGAGTCTATTACAGGGATCTTGTGGAGAAATGTTTTGTTTGTGTTTCATGCAACATCCATAAAAAAGTTTCTTTTAGATCATAACGGGACCTCACATATGAGAAATGAGAGGGTGCCGCGGAGATTATTTGGAATAATATTATTCAGCTGCTGCTGTGTTACAATATTGAAAACACACATCACTATCCATGAACATTAGATGAAAATATATTTAGGATTTGGGTGAGTGTGCCTGTGCAGGTCAGTGTCTGGCCAAAGAGAGCATGAAGAGCTCCAAATTAGATCATAAATTCAAGGCTGTTCCAAACAGGGTCCCCCAAATAACATTTGGCCCAGGGCCCCCAAAATCCCTAAGATGTCCCCGCTCCTATCACAGACAACCCTATGTTTCTCACCCCACCCATCAGCTGCCTATTACAGCAGACCCTGATGCAGAGATCTGGCCCGGGACCAGGGTTCAATTCCCGCCTCGTGGGGTCTTGGGCTCAATTCCCTTGGACCAGATAATTCTCGCCTCAGTGCCTAATCTAATTAATGGGTCCCACTCTGTAACTCTGGGCAATAGCTTGCTTAATCTCCACAACAGCCCTGACATCGCTTGGATGCCTGGCTTCACCCTGGGGCTGTCCAGGAGTGGGTGCCTCACAGGGAAAAGCCAGGAGGGGTTCCACAGCGGTATGCTTACAGCGCCTTGAGACCCTAACGGGTGAGTAGTGTGCGATACAAGTGCGAAATTTACAATTGTATTTATTTACAGTAGCTTCAGACCCTAATGCAATGAAGCAAAGTGGGTGCCCTGCCTCGACAGTCAAGGCTCACGCTCACAAAGCACTGCACGACACCGCACCAGAATACCTCACCAAACGGCTCTCCTACACCCCAACCCGGCATCTCCACTCCGCCGACCTCGCAACCGTCCCACGCATCCGCAGAACTACAACCAGCGGTAGATGATTCTCGCACCTCGCCGCCAAAACGTGGGACACTCTTCCCACCCACCTGCGCCAGACCAAAGACCTCCTTACCTTCAGGAAACTTCTCAAGACCTGGCTGTTGGAGCAGTAGCAGCACCCTACCCCCACTTGCTCCCCCCTTCCTTAGAGCCTTGAGACCCTCACGGGTGACTACTGCGCTTTACAAATTCCTGATTGATTGAAGGCCCACAATGCCTCGCAAATTACTCTCCGCACGCTGAGCGCTCGAGCTCCCACCGCTGTCACCCTTCAGTCTGATCCACCGACACTATGTGACGGGCAGTTGCCATCCACAGAGCGCAGGAGAGGAGGCACCAGTGGCGTACCTGTGACCTGTAAATGAAATGAGTACAGTGTTCCAGAAGAATCTGAGTATAAAGACGAAAAGTGTCAGTACTATGGTAGGAGTGCCCTCAAGCATCGTTTGAGACGCTAAGCATCATCATTGGGCTAACTCCTCGTCAGACCGGCACTGCAACATCTGACGGGCCACCACACGAGTGGTGGTGGCACTAAACCGAAGGTGGTATCGCAGATCCAGTGGAGTCTGCAGTACGTGCTGACAAGGAAAAGAAAGGAGAGTGAAATATATGTTAAAATTAGCTCTGAACACCCAGTATCTCAATTTAATTACTCAGAATGAGGATCAGGCCAAGATTAAAAATAAATGAGGGAGTACTTGAAGGGAATAATGTCCCCCTGTACTCTTGAAAAAAAGGGAAAGGGGGAGATGTACTCTGTCCTAACACTAAAGGGTCGACAAGTTTCGCACCTGTACGGTCAGTGATTGATCCAATGGCGCTTCATCAGGACCGTAAGTTGTAACTTCTCCTATAAAAAAACAAACAGTAAGTGCTAAAAGGTCACTTACTATGCGTGGACTAATTGTCAGTCGGTTGGTAGGTCGCCCATCCCATGTGGAGAAAAGGCATCTTAGGGACGCGTAAACCTCAGACTAAAGGAGAGTTCATTGATATCTTCCTAGGGTCCTGCCACACACCTAACCGGGGTCGCGTACCTGTGACCTGACAGCCGACAGGTGGACAAAGAACCATGGGTGTGATTTAGAGTTAGCGTTCAGGATACTCTGTCACAAATGTGGCGGATCCCCAGCCCGACGTATGGCAAGAGACGTAGGCCATAACGCACTTGTAACAAGGCTGCAGTAAGGGTATGCGTCATGTTTGTGATGGAGTAACCTGTCCGCCAAAATCTATAGCCTGGATTTTGAGTTTTCCGGTGGGGGCTACTCTGTCACAAACATGATGGATATCTCCGTCCACCGTATCGCATCTCCGTTATAGCTTATGGAACTTGTAATACGGCGGACAGGATATCTGCCACGTTTGTGACAGAGTAACCCAAACTTTAAATCAGCCCTAAGTCAGGTCCCATGGCCCAAGTGTACTGAGCTAAAATCAATGTTAATAGTTCATTCTCCATCAACACCTGTGTAAGAAATTGTCCACACCACTGTTGTACACGCTGTGCTGAAGAAGGGCTTAATAAATATCCCAAAGAAATATTGGGCCAGATGTATCATACAACCGATTTGCGATTCTCAAATAGCGATTTTTAAGAAATCGCTATTTCAGAAATGCAAAAAGGTATGTATGATTTTTGCGATTCGGTAATAGCGATTTCTTAAAAATCGCAAATGCTATTACCGAATCGCAAATAGAGAATCTGTCCCCATTCGCACCTATGGGCCTGTTGGCCCATATCTGTGAATTTTTTGCATTTCCAAAATTGCGATTTCTTAACCAGAAATCACAATTTTGGAAATGCAAAACCCCAGGGTGCTGGGGGCCTAAGGACCCCTCTGCTGCACCCCCAAAAACATTTTGGGACATGTAAGGTGCACACATGCCAAAAGGACATGTGTGCTTTACATGCACATTTTAAAAATGCATTTTAAATGCATTTTCAAATTTTGCTCATGGTTACCACCAAGTTCAACCTGGTGGTAATTAGCGATTCCTAAATACCCAAATCGCATTAAGGAATGGCTTCATACATGTGCTAAGGAATCGCAAATAAGGAATCCTTATTTGCGATTTCTTATTTAGAGGGTCACAATTTGCGACTCTCTAAACAGGGTCGCAATTTTAAGGAATCGCTATTTTTGCGATTCCTTAAAATTGCGTTCAGAATGTCTTTCATACATTCTGAACTGGCTTCTTGCATTCGCACCGTTTGCGAATGCAAAAAACCTTGATACATCTGGCCCATTGTCTGCAAAGGCACCTGTTTCCTGGGATGTGTGAGAGAATTATCCCAAATAAAATGTTGAAGATTATTGGGTCGAATGATTTATTCCACAACACAATTTAATGTAGAAAGTGATGATAAGCCACAGGTTTTAAATACAATTAGCATCATCTGGGAAGGCAATTTGAAAAGGCATTCCATCATTTTACAAACATGTTAATCAGCTTTCCTCAGTTCTACCTTAGCCTTTCTCTAACCCTCCTGTCCTAACCTTTCCGGACAGACGTTCAGTCATGTGGTAGAACCAAGAATTGACTGGAGTGGGCCGGGTGGAAGAGGGAAACGTTTGCACAAACCCCGAAACTTTATCCAGCAGAGCTGCCGCTCAGGTTACAGGGTCCTTACATCCCCTGACTGCAGGCATTTGTCATATGTCACACACAGATTCTTGCAGACTCCGATAGCAACAGCTAAGAACATAGAGCCTTGACTGGTTCAAACTACACACACATCTTTAGGTTACACCAATCCTATAGTTTCAGACCTAAGGCAGTGAAACTGTCATAAAATATGTCACCGTAGATCATAAAATGCCTCCAGGGATCCCTTATAAACCACTGTGGTAGCAAGTATGTGCCCCAAGACATGGTACCACCAAGGAAATGTTTCACCAACATCAGAAACCAGTGCCCAGAATATAGGATGAATCACTACTTAATATTTCGCAATGTACTAAACGGCATATTTATAGCAGCTTTGCATTGCGTTTGCACCGCGCAATGTGGCACGTGTGACACACGACTGTAAGACAGATGTGTAGCCGCACAAGGCCTCTTTGCGTGGCTCTGAGTGGTCTCATAAATCTGGAGTAGAGCACCATAGGGCTAATCAATGCGTTGCACTACTTTGCCCTGGGTAGGCGTTCCATGGGCGTTGCGGTGGGTGTTCCCACACAACTCCAATGGATTGTGACACGTTCTCAGATTTGCATGAGAATGCAACGCAATCTTACGCCTTCCCAGGAGAGGCGTAATGAGGAGGAATATCTTTATTTCTCCTCATTTTTTTCTCTGTGTGTGCTGCATTCTGCAGCACGCAGAAAGCGGAAAAAGCCTCTCAGGATTGTTTTTGTGCAGGAAGGTGCCCCTCCCTGCATGCAATGCAGGCACCCTTGCACCATGGTGTAAGTGTGCCTGTGTTGATGCTAGGCAGCCCATTTTGCAGCAATGCAGGAGGAAAGGACTGGATTGCAGTGCAGCACAGCAAGTCACCTTGGCCATCATTTTGCTGCAATACATTCTTTGAGCGCAATAAACGTCCTTGGTGAAACATCGAAAGTCATGCATGGCTACCAGATGATAGAGAGGCCAGATGTAGGAAAAGAAACCATATGCCAGGAATGGCCACCATATTGCAGGAATGGCCACTGTATTGCAGGAATGGCCACCATTGTCAGCAGGGGGAGGACATATGATGTCCTTGTGTCGGGCGTGGGCATAAGGGTTGTTTCATGCTGAGGTGAGCACGTGATCCCGTGGAGGCCTTCGATGGGCAAGGAATGGGCAACCCCTGAAAGGCTGGCTGCCTGATGCAAGGATGCTCCCAGATCCTGCGGAGGACTATGCTATGATCAAAATGGCTACCATTTTGAAAACAACCTGCTATATTTTGGAGATGCCCAACATTTTCAACAACTGCCATTGTAGGGAGTGGAGCAGTCATTC
Source organism: Pleurodeles waltl (assembly GCF_031143425.1). Lineage (NCBI taxonomy): Eukaryota > Metazoa > Chordata > Amphibia > Caudata > Salamandridae > Pleurodeles > Pleurodeles waltl. Next base: position 17,131,565 of record NC_090449.1, on the reverse strand, counting down.
TTTATTTTTTGTTTGTAGAGATTTTATTGTTATCACACAGCAGTACATCAGTGCGACGCATCAGTCACCCGGTAATAAACGACAATGAATGAATGACAGGACCAGAAGAAGGCTGAGAGACAGTGACATAAAGAACAAAGCTAACTTAAGAGGCAGTGGAGCAATGTACATAAGATGTGATTCATAAACCTGGACTGCGTGCGCAGCTACCGGAACACAACCAGTCCACCCCATTCTACCACAATCCACCCCACTCCACCCCACTCCAATACAATCTACCCTACAGCAATACAATCTACCCCACTCCACTCTTACACAATCTCCTCACTCCAATACAATCTACCTCACTCCAATACAATCTACCTCACTCCAATACAATCTACCTCACTCCAATACAATCTACCTCACTCCACTCCTCCACAAACTACCCCACTCCAATACAATCTACACCACTGCAAGGCAGCACACTCAGCCCCGCTCCACTCCACTCTATCAAAGTCTATCTTACTTCAATCTATCCCAATCTACCTCACTCCACTCTTCCCCAAACTACCCCACTCCAATACAATCTACCCCAATGCAAGGCAGCACACTCAGCCCCACTCCACTCTATCAAAGTCTATCCCTCTTCAATCTATCCCAATCTACCCCACTCCACTCTTCCCCAATCTAACCCACTGCAATACAATCTACCCCACTCTTCCACAATCTATCCCACTCCAATACAATCTACCCCAATGCAAGGCAGCACACTCAGCCCCGCTCCACTCTATCAAAGTCTATCCCTCTTCAATCTATCCCAATCTACCTCACTCCACTCTTCCCCAAACTACCCCACTCCATTACAATCTACCCCACTGCAATATAATCTGCCCCACTGCAATACAATCTGCCCCACTGCAATACAATCTGCCCCACTGCAATAAAATCTACCCCACTACAAGGCGCCACACTCAACCCCACTCCACTCTATCCAAGTCTATCCCTCTTCAATCTATCCCAATCTACCCCACTCCACTCTTCCCCAATCTAACCCACTGCAATACAATCTACCCCACTCCAATACAATCTACCCCACTGCAATATAATCTACCCCACTGCAATATAATCTACCCCACTGCAATATAATCTACCCCACTGCAATATAATCTACCCCAATGCAATACAATCTACCCCACTGCAAGGCACCACACTCAACCCCACTCCACTGTATCTAGGGCTGTCCCTCTTCACCCTACCCCAATCTACCCACTCCACTCTACCCCAATCTACCCCATTCCAATACAATCTACCCCACTCCAATACACTCCCTTGTGCCCCAATCTACACCACTTCAATATAGCTCAAGAATCCCCCTCTAAACCAATCAACACTACACTAATCAACACTACCCCAATCTCGTCCAGTGTACCCCACTGCATTCCAATATCCCCCAATCTACCTCACTCTGCTCTTCCCCAAAATACCCCATTCCAATCTACTCACTCCAAGCTACCCTTCACCCCAGTCTACCCCACCCCACTCTACCCCAATCCGTCTCACTCCACTCTACCCCAATCTACCCCACTCCACTCTTCCACAAACTACCCCACTCCAAAACAATCTACCCACTCCAAGCCACCCTTCACCCCAGTCTACCCCACCCCACTCTACCCCAATCCATCTCACTCCACTCTACCCCAATCTACCCCAATCCACTCTTCCACAAACTACCCCACTCCAATACAATCTACCCACTCCAAGCCACCCTTCACCCCAGTCGATGCCACCCCACTCTACCCCAATCCGTCTCACTCCACTCTACCCCATTCTACCCCACTCCACTCTTCCACAAACTACCCCACTCCAAAACAATCTACCCACTCCAAGCCACCCTTCACCCCAGTCGATGCCACCCCACTCTACCCCAATCCGTCTCACTCCACTCTACCCCATTCTACCCCACTCCACTCTTCCACAAACTACCCCACTCCAAAACAATCTACCCACTCCAAGCCACCCTTCATCCCAGTCTACCCCACCCCACTCTACCCCAATCTACCCCACTCCACTCTTCCACAAACTACCCCACTCCAAAACAATCTACCCACTCCAAGCCACCCTTCACCCCAGTCTACCCCACCCCACTCTACCCCAATCCGTCTCACTCCACTCTACCCCAATCTACCCCACTCCACTCTTCCACAAACTACCCCACTCCAAAACAATCTACCCACTCCAAGCTACCCTTCACCCCAGTCTACCCCAATCCATCTCACTCCACTCTACCCCAATCTACCCCACTCCACTCTTCCACAAACTACCCCACTCCAATACAATCTACCCATTCCAAGCCACCCTTCACCCCAGTCGATGCCACCCCACTCTACCCCAATCCGTCTCACTCCACTCTACCCCATTCTACCCCACTCCACTCTTCCACAAACTACCCCACTCCAAAACAATCTACACACTCCAAGCCACCCTTCACCCCAGTCGATGCCACCCCACTCTACCCCAATCCGTCTCACTCCACTCTACCCCATTCTACCCCACTCCACTCTTCCACAAACTACCCCACTCCAAAACAATCTACCCACTCCAAGCCACCCTTCACCCCAGTCGATGCCACCCCACTCTACCCCAATCCATCTCACTCCACTCTACCCCAATCTACCCCACTCCACTCTTCCACAAACTACCCCACTCCAATACAATCTACCCCACTCCAATACAATCTACCCACTCCAAGCTACCCTTCACCCCAGTCGATGCCACCCCACTCTACCCCACCCTACTCTACCCCAATCCGTCTCACTCCAATCTACCCCACTCCACTATTCCACAAACTACCCCACTCCAATACAATCTACCCACTCCAAGCTACCCTTCACCCCAGTCTACCCCACCCCACTCTACCCCAATCTGTCTCACTCCAATCTACCCCACTCCACTACAATCTACCCACTCCAAGCTGCTCCACTTCACCCCAGTCTATACCACCGCACTCTACCCCAATCTACCCTACCCCACTCTACCCCAATCTACTCCACTCTATCCCACTCTATCCCGGTCTGTCCCACCCTGCTACACCCACTCCAAACTCGTACAGCAACAACTTTGGTGTACCTCATGGCTAGAACACATTGCCAAAGGCAATAGTTCTCACATAGGCGAGACCTATTGGCTTGACCAATGCATGTTTTTTTTGTTTTTATTACCGTAGCAGGCTAATGTTTTAGTCAAGACCCACATTTTAGCTGCTGGAACTCTCCTAGACCTGGTAAACCAGAATTATCGTTTTGAGTTTAAAGCGCCAGCACGGGCATGCGCAGATGCTCCTTGCACATCGGCACCCTTTGCCAACACTTGTTTTTAAAGACATTCCTCTTACATCATAAGATATATAACTAATTATAGATCGTTAACACGCGCCAAGGGGCCCGCCCACTCCAGGTCTGCAGGGGACGTCACCTCCTCGTGGGGCGAAGCGCCTCGTTACCAGGAAGAGCCGCCCTCTTACCAGGCACTATCCGCCCCCGCCAATCTCCTGTTACATAAACACTCGTTATATTAATATGTGCAGTTAAAAGTTGATATTTACAACAACCCCTCCCTCCCCAGGGTCTGGTTTATCCTGTTGCAGACATGTTAGGATCAGGCCAGACCTCAATTTTTCCTCTGAAAATAGCACAATATTTTGATCAGTTTTTTGTTCCACTAATAGTAAAGTGATCCAAAGCTGGGGAGGTGTAGGCGCGTAGAGCAGGGATATAAAGCTGCGGGGAGGGTGTTTGGGGTGATACAACCCCCCCCCCCCCAAAAAAACCGTATTTTCTGATAAACTGTTTGGTGCGGGTGCTTTCGGTTGGGTATGGTGAGGTGTCTGTCGGATCTCACCTGGATTTTTTGCACGCACACTGACAAACACAGACACACTCTCTCCCTTTCTCTGTTTTCAAAATATTTTTTTTTCTACAAAATATTGTGTTTTCTCACTTAGTACCTCTACCAATCCGCATTCCTCTCCCTTCCCACTGCCAGTTAAGCCCCTCTTTTGCGTCCTCCTTGTTGTGTAATGTATTCTAAAATTAGAGGCCAGCCTGATTGTCTGAAGCTCACCCTCCCCAATCTTACTGCCCAGGCTACGCCCCTGGATGAGTGTCCCAAATATGGGAGAGCTGAGATGGAGTGACCTGGAGGACATTGCCACATGTTTCCCAGACTTCCCTTCGGGTGGGGCAGGGTCTGTGTTTTGATTTTGGTGTCACCCGACGTGCGACAATTAAGCATCAACATGAGTCCCTCGCTCACTGTGCCACAGGACTCAAGCTATACCTCACTGACCAGGGCCGACACTGGTCTAGAGGGGACCAGGCCTGGCAGTTCAGGCTGGACTGTCCCCTAATGGTGCAAGACCAGGAATGATTTGCATGCGATTTACCCTCTTTCTAATTTTACAGACAACTTGTAAAACAATGGAATGGAATATATCCAGAGTAATGACCAGTGGTTTGAGTTAATTGAAGCATTTCCATCCATTGCTCTTGTAGAGTCTATGGCTAAGTTACCGGAGCTTCCTGGGCCAGCAATTCGCATTCCTGCAATATGGTGGCCACTCAGTCATTTCAGCTATTCATGTGAGTAGAGTTCAGTCCTGTTCATGCTTTAGAGTGAACGAGGAGGTACCGGCTCCAAGTAGAGCTCATTAGCTCCCACAAGATGCGGATCCCTTGGCGGATCCCTTGGCGTAAAAAGAGTGGCCAAGGTTGTCTACAGGGACTGAGGGCCTGGTTTAGAGTTTGAAGGATGGAGTTACTCCGTCAGAAGAAGACTACATCATGGCACCGTGAGAGTCCCCCCCCCCCCAGGGTTCAGCTGTCCATCCAGTCACCCCAGGGTACCCGTGCCGTTCACCCGGTCCGGTGCCCCACTGCCTTGCAGCTAGGTTTGCTTTATACAAATACCACATACATACAGGTATACATACATACATACAACTGTTAGAAGGTGCAGTACTGGCCCATTGCTGCGGAGTAAATACCCGGGTAAGTACCAGATGCATAGACTGTCGCAAACACTTCAGCCGGTGCAGCTCCTGCTTGCTGCGCTCAAATAGCTACAACCAGGCACTAGAAAAACCTTCCAAATACAACTTCTGACACACAGAAGCAGACTGGAGGTGCTGGAGGTGTCTTGAATAAGGTGTGACTTTGGGACATTGGAGGAGAATGTCTGATCAGGAGCTGAGGGACCAGTGTAGGCTCTGGGGTTAGTGTTTCTACACCACACAGACCATCCTGGGCCACAGTGGCTGAACGGCATGTGGCGGCCGGGAGTCTATGGATGCACACTTAAGCATGATGCTACAACCAGAAAACATACACCACAAGTTGCTGCTTGCGTCCCAGAAGGCGCGTATTGATGATGTCACTGACATGGGCCACCAATAGATGAGGCTGAGTGGAAAAACCTTGCTGTCTCGAAAAGGAAGGAAAAACAAACATTGGCAAAGAGGTATAGGCTTTGCCAATGTGTTGTAGCCATGTTGTACATCAGTGTGGCTACTGTTCAGCATGGCTAAAAGTTAGTGGCGTAGAGGACAGTGTAATAGCGAAGAGTGGAGTAGAGTGTTGTAGAGTGAAGTGGCAGAGAGTGTCATGTACTGGAGTGGCATAGTGTGGAGTCGTGTAGAATGGTATACACTGGAGTGCCATAGAGTAGAGTGGATTAGTGTAGAGTGCATTGGCGTAGTGTGTTGTAGAATGCAGTGCCATTGAATTCAGCGCCATACAGTGCAGTGTCAGAGTGGAGTGGCACAGCATAGAGTGGCTCAGAGTAGAGTGGCTCAGAGTAGAGTGGTACAGAGTGCCACGGCATAGAGTCAAGTGGTGTAGACTGGAGTGGCATAAAGTTGAGTGATGTAGAAGGAAGTGGTACAGAGTAGAGTCGAGTGGCATAGAGTGCAGTGGCATAGGCTGGTGCAGAGTAGAGTAGCATAGAGTGGTGCAGAGTAGAGCATAGTGCTGTAGAGTGCAGTGGAATAGAGAGAAGTGGCATAGAGTGGCATAGTGCAGAGTAGAGTGGCGTAGAGTTCAGTGGCAGAGAGTGCAGTGTTGCACAGTAGAGTGTTGGAGTGCAGTGGTGTACAGTGGAGTTGATTGATGTAGAGAACAGTGGCACAGAGTAGAGTGAAGCAGAGTAGAGTGCATTGGCATAGAGTGCAGTGACTGAGTGCAGTTGTGTAGAGTGCATTGGCATATGGTACAGTGGGTAAGAGTAGACTGGCATACAGTGCTGTGGCACAGAGTGCAGAAACATTGAGTAGATTGTTCCAGAGTAGATAGAAGTGGCGTAGAGTGCAGTGGCATAGAGTGACATGGAGTGCAGTGGCATAGAGTAGATTGTTCCAGAGTAGATAGAAGTGGCGTAGAGTGCAGTGGCGTAGAGAGCGCAGTGGCATGGAGTGGAGAAGCATAGAGTAGATTGTTCCAGAGTAGATAGAAGTGGCATAGAGTGCAGTGGCATGGAGTGGCACAGAGTACAGAAGCACAGAGTAGAATGTTCCAGAGTAGATAGAAGTGGCGTAGAGTGCAGTGGCATGGAGTGGCACGGAGTGCAAAAGCATAGAGTAGATTGTTCCAGAGTAGATAGAAGTGGCATAAAGTGCAGTGGCATAGAGTGTCACGGAGTGCAGTGGCATAGAAAAGATTGTTCCAGAGTATATAGCAGTGGCGTAGAGTGCTGTGGCATAGAGTGGCACAGAGTGCAGAAGCATAGAGTAGATTGTTCCAGAGTAGAGAGAAGTGGCATAGAGTGGAGTGGCATGGAGTGTCACGGAGTGCAGTGGCATAGAGTAGATTGTTCCAGAGTAGAGAGAAGTGGCGTAGAGTGGAGTGGCATAAAGTGGAATAGAGTGCAGAAGCAGAGAGTAGATTGTTCCAGAGTAGATAGAAGTGGTGTAGAGTGAAGTGGCATAGAGTGCAGAAGCAGAGAGTAGGTTGTTCCAGAGAAGAGAGAAGTGGCGTAGAGTGGAGAGGTGCAGGGTAGAGTGCAGTTTAGAGTGGCATAGAGTGTTATGGCGTAGAGTCATTGGCATCTTAAGGATTTTTGGGGCCCCAGGACAAACATTTTTGGGGCCCCCTGTTTGCAACAGCTTTGAATTGATGATCCAGTTTCAGTTTGTTCATGCCCCCCTTGGCCATGTCATTGACAATGCACAGACACACTCCTCCACATTCTAACTGTGTTTACATCTGATATTCAGGGGCAGTGACCTGTGTTTTCAAAAATGTAACACAGCAGCAGCTCAGTAACTTCACTGCAAATAATCTCTGTGGCGCCCTCCGCTTTCTCATATGTGAGGTCTTTTTTGATCTAAAAACAACTTTTTTATGGATGTTGCATGAAACATAAACACAAGGTCTCTGCAAAATGTCTGTAATAAACTCTCACACATACCCACATAAAAAATAAATTAAAGAAAAATGGTATTTAAAACAATTTGTTTAATAAGTATTCAACGACTCGGGGCACAACTCTCTGCAGAGCAGAGCTGGCTGTATCAGGGGCCCACTGAAAGGCTGGGGCCCGGGGCCAGAGCCCACTTGGCCCATGCCTTAAAACATCTCTGGATAGGGTAAAGTGGAGTATAGTGCAGTGGCATGGAGCGCAGTGGTGCAGAGTACATTAGAGTGGCGTCCAGTGTGTTAACGCAGAGTGCAGTGGCATAGAGTTGAGTGTTGCAGAGTAAAGTGTATTAGCGTAGAGTGTATTGGCATAAAGTGCAGAGGCTTATAGTGCAGTGTTACACAGTGGTGTAGAGCACAGTGGCGTAGTGGAGCTGAGCAGAATAGATTGGTGTGGCCTAGACTGGAGTGATGTACAGTGCAGTGGCGAAGAGTGCAGTGGTGTAGAGGGCGAAGAGTGCAGTGGTGTAGAGTGGCTAAGAGTGCATTGGCACAGAGGAGACTGTTAGAGGATAGAGCAGAGAGGTGTATCATGGAGTGCCATAGAGTGCAGTGGCGTAGAGTGGTGCAGAGGGCAGTGGCGTGGAGTGAAGTGGAGTGGTGCAGAGTAGAGTTCAGTGAAGTGGAGTGGTGCAGAGTAGAGTGGAGTGCCATAGAGTGTAGTATGCACGGTGTGGTAACACACTTGCATTACAGACAACACATTTTCAGTTAAAATGGCCATTACATTTGCACAGACATACATTTTTACTAATAAAACTATACCGTGCCCAGACGAAAATGTGTGGAAATTGCATCACCTAGTGTAATGATTTGTTTTGATCATATTAAAGTATTTATTTCCAACACACTTCAGAAATAACAAAAAATGTGCTTCATTTCTGTTCCTAATTCTGATATATTCTGAATACTTACACAGTTCATTTAAATGTTGTCTTGTGCCATACAAAACCTCTTTCATACCCCCAGTATCCAGCAGATTGTCACATAAGCCCTCTCACTTTGAAGTTAGTGAAAGAACGAAAAGTAAACAAGCGCCCTTGGAAGACAGCGCCTGACATTTGACCCTCGTCTTTGAATGCACAGCAAATGTGACAAGATAACTACACTATTTACAGGCCTGCCTACAGAAAGGGAGTTTGTTGAAGAAGTGAAGAATACAGTAAACACAGTTTAGGCAATGGAAGGGACAAACTGAGCCTGGAGATCCTAAAGCAAAAAAAGACAGCAAATAGAAAGCCAGAAAATGTGACTTACAAACCACAAAACCTATGGTGTGGGGGGTCAAGCTTCAGGGGGCCCCCTCAGCACAGAATACTATGCAGGGGCAGCAGGCCCCTGACCGAGTCCAGGGGGGAGGGGCCCCCTCCAGGTACTTTGCATCCCCCCTCAAGCGTTGCACGCTGTCCTGCACATACATGAGTCCCTGACCATGTACTATGTGTGGGTCCCTCATCCTGCGCCACACATTAGCCCATAGCCTGCACTCTGGGTGGGTCCCTGGTACTGCACAACACCCCTGTCTAAAAAAGTGCAGTATTTGCCCCCTCCCTGCCCCTTCTGACCCAGCTAATAATGGTAGGTGGGTTGCTGCATCCCTGTATCTCCCAAACGGCGTAACAAATCCTCCCACAGACCCTGTGGTGCGGGGGGAGCTTCAGGGGGCCCCCTCAGCATAGGAACCTTGCTTGAGAGCTCCAGAATGAATTCAGAAGGGGCCCCTCCATGTACTGAGAAGGGTGGCCCCTCGAGTTTTGTTACACCACTGTCTCCGCCAGGCAGGCAGAGACATCTAATTGTGGTGGGCAGTCACCGGACAGACCTCTGCTATGCTATCAGGACCGCGGCCACCACCGAAACTCTAAATAAAGCAATAATCCTTATCTTCTAGTTCTCACTTCTGTCCTTAACTCATCACCAAACTGCACTGTCCTGGTAGCCCCTTTCTTCCTGTTTTATTTACCCCACTGCCCCTCTGCTCTGGTCAACATCTTTCAAGCACTTTTTCTAGTCCTACTCTCCTACATGCAACTCTCCGATAAACGCCTCCTGTCTGCCCCCTGGCAACAGTGCGAGACAAAGACCCGACAGAGCTTGGCGGACAGGTTACTCCGCTACAAAGTGACGGATATTCCGTCCTCCGTATTATGATCCCCCTAGGGTGTATACGACAGACGCGATATCTGTCCCGTTCGTGACTGAGTAACTCCATCCACCAAACTCTAAATCAGGCCCAAAATACTTTGTACTTTCCCCTGTATACTAGAAATAGACAAAATACTTTGTACTTTCCCCTGTATACTAGAAATAGACAAAATACTTTGGCTTTGGTCATAAGTGCTAGAAATAGAGAAGACGCTTTACTTGGGGTTTTCAGTACTAGAAAAAAAAAAAACACAGAGCCTCTTGCGGTATTTTTCTGCAATCCATCTGTAAGTGCAGTATTTCTTTTTTTTTTTTTTTTTAGATGGTCTGTGAATCTTTTCAGATATTATGGCAACTTTATGAGTTTTTGCAACGTTTTCTCCCTATTGCATGAATCGGTTTGCATATATGCTTTGGGGATCGTGCTGTTTTTTGCAGCAAATTTATTGATATAGACAGCAAAATCCTCATCTGCCAACTGATCTAAGTCACATACATGTCAGTGTCCTATAACTACAGATGTGATTGCCATTCACAGGAGAAGCAACCTTTGTGGATGCTGTACACGTATGATGACGATTACAAATGGAGAATGTTGGGTGAAACAAGGTTTCGTCAAAAAACATTGATGTAACATCCACCAACGTTAGTGCACAACTTCAAATGGCCTGAAGTAAAAAAATGTACCCACCAGTGAAATTCACAGATAAACAGGGCTTTGCTCTCACCCAGGGGTGAGCCCAAATACTTCTAGCAAAAAGGATGGTCCCTCTGTAAAACATCAGCAGTGGTACCGAACACAGTGTCCCGGGGCAAAACTGATGCTTGTGCAGCCCCTTCTGTGAACATGGATCGTGATGTCGAGGGGGTGTGAGCTAATTAGCATGACGGCGTACCTGCATGCAAATGAGGGAACCCTTTGCTTGTGCACCACGCTATATTACAAAAGTGGACTCGGAGGCAAAGAGGCGCACTGATGAAGGGCCTGATTTAGACCTCAGCGGATGGAACACTTTGTCTCAAACTTGATGGATATCCCTTCCGCGATCTCCATAGGATATAATGGGATTGGAATACGGCCGTCAGGATATGTCACGTTAGCGACCGACTAGTCCCATCTGTCAAGATGTAAATCGGGCCCTATGTGTCAGAGATAGGTGGTGTATAGTGATTGCGAGCCCCCCCACCCCAGAGGGGACCCCTTGTAAGTGGGACGGGGTGAAAGGTTCTAGGGACCACCATGCATCCCCCTCATATTCTTACAGAAATTCACTGCACCCACATGCAGGAACCTTCTCTCCCCCCTTCTGAAACAGAGGCCAAGTCATTGCCTGCAGGAAAAGGAGGACTGACAGCTTCAAACCGACGGCCCCTTTTTCACTAATGCGCTCTTCAGTCCAGGAGTGAGTTTGCACCTGCACTCAAGCAGTGCATTGACTGCGGTGGGGCACACCGTCCCTGTCTGTGCCTGGCACGCTCGCTTAAAGGTGCCAGGGTGCAGACCGCAGCAGTTCGCTCTATCTACAACGTAATCCCAGGTAGTTTTAACATACATATGGTGTGTCTGCAAGGAGCAAGGCAATAATAGGGAGTTGGAATGACTATTGAAGTAAATCAGTACACTGGAGGTTGCACTGAGCGACTTTAGCAATCATTAAGGTCTGGTTGACTTACTACACTGTTGCCTCAACCCAGTGACAATCTGCCTCTGATAAAAGTATTGATAATTATCCAACCAATTGAATAGGCAGTCATTGTAAATGCAGCTTACCCACCAATCTGATTGACTTTGCAAGATACCAACATAATGCTTGATAAATACATTGCTCGTCCTGATGATGACCCGCAGATATACAGCAGCTTGGGCCGAAACCTCTGAGCAGTTCCAAGTGAACAATGAACAGTTATCCGCTGAATACTTAAAAAGGAAAAACTTTTTTCTGATTGTATGTATGGCTATATGTCTAAGAAATATTGTCTGTCATAAATATTGTGTAATAAATATATTTGACTGAAACTTAGCCACATAGTGTAGATTTTCTAATATTAACTTCAAAGGCGCATTTGTTTCTTAGATGAAATGTAGGGCTAGATATTCATTTTGCATGATATTCTGACAATATTCTACTAACATACTGTTTTTATACTAAAACCCTTCCCTTCACCACGTGATTGTGTACGTGTCAATGTGCTTTTTTCACATGGTACACTTCGCAGCGCGTGCACTTGAGATATGACCCACACTGCTACTGTATGCTAATTACCTGTGTGAAAAGAAAGGAGAGCACCACACCACAGTCTTATGATAACAGCTTGATTTTTGCAGATTAATTGAGCATTACTCATTTACTTGAACAGTCCTTCTAACTGCCACAGTATTTTTCCCCAGAAGAATAATTATTTTGATAGAACTCCGTAAAACTATTAAGACACCCTATGTTTCAGGTGCACACAAGATATGTCATATGACATGATGGGACATGGACACCAAGTGGTAAAGAGACAGGAAGTGTAGACTAGTGGAAGAAAGAGGGACGAGGTGGAATAAATAACTGGCCAGGGGCGGCTCCTCCACATTAGCCGAGAAGCGTTACCCCCCCCCCCCCCCCAGGAGCCAGGAGATGTAAAATAAAATGATAGTTTAATATTGTTTTATTTTTCATCTGCTGGCTCAGCCAGCAGTGCAAGGAGGGGCGGGGCTGGGTCATGGGAGATGGGAGGGGGAGGAGGAGAGAGTGCACCTAAGTGCTCGTGCGTGTTTGACTCGCGGTCTGAGGCCGGCCAAACACACATGCGCACTTAGGTTCAGCCGGGCTGGAGAAACTGCACAGACCCAGGGAAGAGTCTAAGCGGCAGTCCAAGTCTCTCAGATCAATCCCGATGCTGCTCTCGTGCTAGGTTTAACATGAAAGCAGCACCAGGATTGCTGGGGAGCCTTTGCTTGTTTCCCAGTGAATGCTGGGACACCGGAAGAAGAGCACAAGGCAGCAAGCTGCGGCGACAAGAAAGGTATGTGTTGTTTATTTTTTTTTAAGTTGCGGCCCCCACCCCTTCCTCCCAATCCCTCCCGCCTTGACATTTGTGGTGGCCACCGCTGAAACTGGCAGCCTTGGTATTCATAGGATAAAGAGACAGGGAGTGTAGGGGTGGATGAAAGGGGCATGAGGTGGAATCAAGACTACGCAGCCTTGGTATTCATGAGATAAAGAGACAGGAAGTGTAGGGGGTGAAAGAAAGAGGCATGAGGTGGAATCAAGAGTAGACATCCTTGGTGTTCATGAGATAAAGAGACAGGAAGTGTAGGCGGTGGAAGAAAGAGGCGTGAGGTGGAATCAAGAGTAGACATCCTTGGTGTTCATGAGATAAAGGGACAGGAAGTGTAGGGTGATCGAAGAAAGAGTCAGGAGGTGGAATCAAGAATACACAACCTTGGTGTTCATGTGATAAAGAGACAGGAAGTGTAGACTAATGGAAGAAAGAGGCGTGAGGTGGAATCAAGACCGGACAGCCTTGGTATTCATGAGATAAAGAGACAAGAAATGTAGGGGTGGAAGAAAGAAGCACAAGGTGGAATCAATAACTGTCAACCTTGGTATTTATTATTCATGTGATAAAGGGACAGGAAGTGCAGGGTGGTGGAAGAAAGAGGGGCGAAGTGGAATCAAGACCGGACAGCCTTGGTATTCATGAGATAAAGAGACAGATAGAGTGTAGGGGGTGGAAGAAAGAGGCTCAAGGTGGAATCAATAACTGGCAACCTTGGTATTTATTATTCAGGTGATAAAGGGACAGGAAGTGCAGGGTGGTGGAAGAAAGAGGCATGAGGTGGAATCAAGATTAGGCAGTCTTGGTTTTGGGCACCCCTCGGCAGCACGAGTACTCCGCTCCGAAGATAAACATTGGGCCCCTTATGTTTTTTTTTCCTACAAATTAAGCATTGTTGACTGTCCGCGAGTAGGAGGGCACAGACAGAGGCCTGTTAATGTGTAAGCACCACCATCAATAGAAGCACCAGCATCAGGAATCTGTGTACATAAGCACTGCTGACGTCATTCCCACAGCCACACTGCACTCCACTTTACGAGAATAGAACATCGGTGCACGTATCACCATAGGAACAATGCTGAGAGCATGTGCGGAACAAGCTTCATAACTAAGGAGCCATGTGCAGGTAAAGGTGGGCGAACAAACAAATTAACAGGGTGAGCGGAGCCAGCGCCGAGCCAAGGGCTGGGTCGGCTCTTAGAGCCCAAGCACAAGGTGATCCCTGAAAATATTTGCTATGTAAATCCTGCAACATATATCATGCAAAATATTACAAGGTCTGTTTAAAATGTAAAAAGCGTACTTCCTTAACATGTGCAAGCTTTAACTTAAATGCGTCACATTATAGCACTACTTTGAGACGTGCTTATTAAAAAAAGACACTTATTAAATGTGAACCATCAGTGAACTAAGAGGCAAGACAGTTGTCATATTATTATAGAGCAGCACAGTCGATTAAATCAAATACTATAGAACAGTGGTTCCCAACCTGTGGTCCGGGGACCCCTGGGGGTCCGCGAAGCCTCCTCAGGGGGTCCGTGACTGCTCAGAAAATTAAATAATATTATCAGATTAGGTCCCCAGCTTTCAGTTATGACTCAGTGGGGGGTCCCTGGATTCCAATAATGATTCAGTGGGGATCCCCGGGTTCCAGTAATGATTAAGTCGGGGTCCACAGAAGTCAAAAGGTTGGGAACCACTGCTATAGGATATTATACAACTGGTATGCTGCACTTGCATATTTGAAAGTGCTTTCATACGCAATAATGATAAAAAAGGAGTTTTGATGAGATATAATATTCACACAATTTAAGCGGGGAAGCTGCGATTGATCCAGTTTTCGGGGTTCACTTTGTATAAATCAGCCAGTTAATGGGTATCCAGTTGTCTTTCCTTATGCCAATGCCTTGTTTTGTGTCTTAGTGCGTTCTTCTGCAGTTTTTCTCGACCCGAAGGGGTTGGAATGCTTTACATGTTCACCAGTTACATGACACAATGCTTTACATGTTCACTAGTTACATGACACAATGCTTTACATGTTCACTAGTTACATGACACAATGCTTTACATGTTCACCAGTTACATGACACAAGCGCACGTTCATTGGTTACAGGCACCAGGAGACAAAGGGCCTGATTGTGATCTCGGCGGATAGAATGTTCTGTCACAAACGTGACTGATATTCCGTCTGATGTATTACGATCTCCATAGGATATAATAGGATCAGAATACGGCAGACAGGATAGCCGTCACATTTGTGATGGAGTAACCCTGTCCGCCAAGATCGTAATCCGGCCCCAAGTGATTGGGCCAGAATCCTGGGCTGTTGAGCCGACATCGAGACTCAGACATGGTTCTGCAGTTCCATAGTCGGCAGCTCTGGCCATAACACCGCATCCTGGGTAGAGGGCAGGCAGTACGTGGAAGCCGCATAAACGCTGGCTCGTTACTGTCTCCAGGTTCCAACAGGACCTCAAGCTGAGCCGGAGCCAGGCTTCAGGCTCGAGCTTTCAGTGGCTCGCCCGCGTCTACGTGCAGGCGCTCGAGGCAGGCCACAGCGCACGTTAGGCGTGTGCACGCATGCGCACTCAGCTGACCGGCAGGAAGTTTCCCAATATGACGACGTCCTTGGGGGGCTCAGGGTTGTGGAAACAACAACAGTCACACTTTCTAATCGCTTTTATGGAAAGTTGTCAGCCACATTGTGTCGCCATAGGTGCACGGCAGGGCCAACGTAGGCACTTTCCAGTAATAATGTGGTGTCCTTGGGGAGTTACTGTGGCTCGGGGTGTTTAGCAATATTGCATTGTTGTGTTGTACGTATCTAGACGGGAAGGGAATGACACACGCCGGTGTGTGTCCCTGTGTAAGTGTGCACGTGTTTCTGTCTGTGTGTAATCCAGTTACATACATTTATTTCACATATTAACCTCAGCCTCATTACATGTTGTCATATGACGTGTTGACCTGAGCCATGAAGCAGCCTCTGTCACACAGCTTTCTTGTGTTATATGACACACAGGTCACGTGACAGGCCTGTCGCAGCAGGCAATAGTGAGGACCCCACCCCCAAACTCCCCAGGACCAGAGGAGCAGTCCTTGGCATGGAGAGCTGGACAGGGTCAGTCCCTGTCGTGGAGAGCTGGACAGACATCCACCCCACCCCCAGGGCGAGGGGCAGTCCCTGTCATGGAGAGCTAGACAGGGTCAGTCCTCTCGACTGGGGCAGTCCCCGTCATGGAGAGCTGGACTGGGGCAGTCCCCGTCATGGAGAGGTGGACAAGGTCAGTCCCCTTCATGGAGAGCTGGACAGGGTCAGTCCCTGTCATGGAGAACTGGACAGGGGCAGTTCTGCGTTGTCAGGGGCAGTCCCGATCATGGAGAGGTGGACAGGGTCAGTCCCCCTCATGGAGAGCTGGTTAGGGGCATACCTCTGGACAGGGGCCGTTCCCGTCATGGAGAGATGGACAGGGGCATACCTCTGGACACGGTCAGTCCCCATCACGGAGAGCTAGACAGGGTCAGTCCCCCTCATGGCGAGCTGGACAAGGTCAGTCCCCTTCATGGAGAGGTGGACAGGGTCAGTCCCCGTCATGGAGAGCTGGTTAGGGGCATACCTCTGGACAGGGGCCGTCCCCGTCATGGAGAGGTGGACAGGGGCAGACCTCTGGACAGGGGCAGTCCCCTTCATGGAGAGGTGGACAGGGTCAGTCCCCGTCATGGAGAGCTGGACAGGGTCAGTCCCCTTCATGGAGAGCTGGACAGGGTCAGTCCCTGTCATGGAGAACTGGACAGGGGCAGTTCTGCGTTGTCAGGGGCAGTCCCGATCATGGAGAGCTGGACACGGTCAGTCCCCCTCATGGAGAGCTGGACAGGGGCAGTCCCCGTCATGGAGAGGTGGACAGGGGCAGTCCCCGTCATGGAGAGGTGGACAGGGGCAGTCCCCGTCATGGAGAGGTGGACAAGGTCAGTCCCCTTCATGGAGAGCTGGACAGGGTCAGTCCCTGTCATGGAGAACTGGACAGGGGCAGTTCTGCGTTGTCAGGGACAGTCCCGATCATGGAGAGGTGGACAGGGTCAGTCCCCCTCATGGAGAGCTGGTTAGGGGCATACCTCTGGACAGGGGCCGTTCCCGTCATGGAGAGATGGACAGGGGCATACCTCTGGACACGGTCAGTCCCCATCACGGAGAGCTGGACAGGGTCAGTCCCCCTCATGGAGAGCTGGACAAGGTCAGTCCCCTTCATGGAGAGGTGGACAGGGTCAGTCCCCGTCATGGAGAGCTGGTTAGGGGCATACCTCTGGACAGGGGCCGTCCCCGTCATGGAGAGGTGGACAGGGGCATACCTCTGGACACGGTCAGTCCCCATCACGGAGAGCTGGACAGGGTCAGTCCCCCTCATGGAGAGCTGGACAAGGTCAGTCCCCTTCATGGAGAGGTGGACAGGGTCAGTCCCCGTCATGGAGAGCTGGTTAGGGGCATACCTCTGGACAGGGGCCGTCCCCGTCATGGAGAGGTGGACAGGGGCAGACCTCTGGACAGGGGCAGTCCCTTTCATGGAGAGCTGGACAGGGTCAGTCCCCCTCATGGAGAGCTGGACAAGGTCAGTCCCCTTCATGGAGAGGTGGACAAGGTCAGTCCCCTTCATGGAGAGGTGGACAGGGGCAGTCCCCGTCATAGAGAGCTGGACAGGGGCAGTCCCCGTCATAGAGAGCTGGACAGGGGCAGTCCCCTTCATGGAGAGGTGGACTGGGGCAGTCCCTGTCATGGAGAGCTGGACAGGGGCAGACCTCTGGACAGGGGCCGTCCCCGTCATGGAGAGCTGAACACGGTCAGTCCCCATCATGGAGAGCTGCAGAGGGTCAGTCCCCGTCATGGAGAGCTGGACACGGTCAGTCCCCATCATGGAGAGCTGCAGAGGGTCAGTCCCCGTCATTGAGAGCTGGACAGTGGCAGCTCCCGTCATGGAGAGGTGGACGGGGCATACCTCTGGACACGGTCAGTCCCCATCATGGAGAGCTGCAGAGGGTCAGTCCCCCTCACAGAGAGCTGGACAAGGTCAGTCCCCATCATGGAGAGCTGGACACGGTCAGTCCCCATCATGGAGGGCTGGACAGGGGCAGCCCCCGTCATGGAGAGCTGCAGAGGGTCAGTCCCCGTCATGGAGAGCTGCAGAGGGTCAGTCCCCCTCATGGAGAGCTCCCCCGCTTCTCTTCCCACCCACTGACGGATCTGCTAACACCCGCCATCTCAAGGGAAAGCTCGGCCTGCTAGTTGGACTCCACCGTTTGTGTGGGTTCAGCTAACGGTGTCCAATGTAATAGCAAACAATTCCATCCCAATAAAGTGCTTCCGAAAGGAGCTGCAAACATCTCAAAACACCAAGAATGAGCTAAACATCCGGAGTCTCTGCTAGATATCGTGGCGACCCATGAAGGGTGTCAAAGTTGGGAAATTGGAACCCCCCCCCCTTATTGGAGCAGCACAAAACCTGGAACACCTTCACTGGGTGCAACTTGAAAACTGTCAGACATCTTTCATGCAGATTCATCAAACACACCAAACCTTCTGATATATGAATATTTAAATCCCCTCCGTGATGGGGCGGGGCCGGGTGTGGCAGCAAACACAACAGTAACTCGTTCTTGCTTCCACCTGTTTCCACCTGCCCCTCACTGAGGAGGGTGGACACACCTGACCGTACCGCCTCTCGCGCATGTACTAGGCATGTGCGACTATTGCTACAAGCATATCAAAATGTTTTCAATCTCAATATATATTAAAGCATTAACCCTTTATAGCCATGGCAGCATTTTTTCCAAACACTAATATGTCACTACAGAATGGCTTAACACCAAAGCAAGAAAAGCACAGTTTCTCAGTAAAGTTTCACATTATATTCACTTAAAAAACTAAAGGTTACAGGGATGTTATAGATAGGTTCTGAATTTCCCCGTACAACACCAGAGAAATTCAGCAGACACAGAGTTCTTTCAAGTAACTATAACTCGCGCCCTAAGGTAACTATAACTCATGCGCCCGCCATGAACTGCTTAGAGATACAAGGAGAGACACAAAATGAAAAAAGAATTTCACTCGCAGTCAAACGTATCAGCAAACATGCAAGTAGCCATGTCACAGGGTTGATGGCTAAGGCGGTAACAAAACTGCCCCAAGGAGAGACAAATGTAAAGCATTTACCAATGTCATCAAAGGATTTTTGAAAGGCAAGCCCACGAACGAGTGGAAGTAATGAGCGTGCGGTGGGCGTGGTTAAAAGTCCACATAGATACCAACACGTCAGATAAGCAGCGCTTGTGCTCTGCTATGCTTGACCTAAAAAGGGCTCTTTATGGACCAAGGACTGGCTTTCTGACAAATTTGGTATAATTCTGTCCAGTAGTTTTTGCACTCTCTCTTTACAAAATCCCTATGGAAAAATTAATGGGGACCCACCCCTTTATCTCAGTCTCCCCCCCGATGGATCACCCTGAAATGTTCAGACAGCAGCGGAAGTGAGCGTGAATGTTTTTCAGAAAATTTCATGAAGATTCGTCAACGGCGCCAAAGTTATTAGCAAAACAAAAAATGCTTTTTCTATAGAAACTAGGTCCTAACTATAACTACCTGGTGGTGACTGCCACTAGGTAATATATATATATATACATATATATATGTATATATATATATTTATGTGTTGCCCACTGGCAGTCTTCACTGGGTAGTTATAGGTAGAGTTGTGTTCCATAGCAAAAAACATTTTTTGGCTTGCTTATAACTTTACCGCCGTTTATGAATCTTCACAAAACTTTCCAAAAGAAGTTCATTGAACTCCCCTCCTTCCTGGAAAGTTTTGGGATGATCCGTCAAGCAGAGACTGAGAAAAATGGAAGGGGGCTACCCAGTCACTTTTTCACCCTTCTTTTGCAATAGGAAAATTGAAAAGGGTTACTGCAAAAACTGCTGAATAGAGTTAAACCGAATTTGGCTGATAGCTAGCTCTTGGTCCAGAAAGTGTGCTGTTGTGGTTTGGTGCAATTCCCTTTAGTAGGTTTTGAGAAATTAAGGTTTCAAAAATATAAACAGCTGCAGTGGTCAGCGATGGATCCACAGACCCACAAGGTCAACCATGCATTGTGATTGGCTGGCCGCAACCTGAAGGAAAAGTTGCAACCTGACCCCCAAGGCCTTGTGAAAGGGTCTCCCGGAGTCAACTTTAAAAAAAAATGTTTTTTTCTGGAGTTCCATAGATTGGTTGATTCACCACAATGCACAATGTTCTGGGTGTTTGCTCCGGATTTACAGATCCAGGTCAGATCCCCAGCGGTGTCATGTTGGGCTTTGTGATGGATCCACAGATCTATAAAACCTCCAAAAACATAAAGGAGGAGTTTGTGTGCCTGCAGGGGTTTTGCACCTGCGCGGGGATTGGGTGCAGGGCTGTCCTACAGAGCAGCCTGTGCGCCCAATCACACACAGCCAAAGGGCGTGTGCTTCTGGGGGTTGGGTGCCCGACTCTCCTTTCACACATAGCAATGCCCACCTCCCTTTCAAATAAAAAAAAAAACACATAGAAATTTACTGAAGAAACCAAAAGTTAAAGTGACATTGTAGTTATGAATTATAATAATATCTTACTTTGGTAAAAAAAAAAAAAAAAAAACTTAGAAATTCACTGGAAAAAAAAAATCAAAGGTTAAAGGGAGGGTACAGTTAGGTGAAAATGCCAGTTAAACATACTGTTTTAAACAAAGAAAACCACAGATATTCACCAGTTATAATGATCTCAAATAACCATATCTCATTCCCTAAAGTAACTATAACTTGAACCCTGGCCACGCACTAATTACCTCACATATCACATCACTCATGGCATGTTCTACTACATCACTGATAGCATTGTTGCAACATCAGAAATTACATGATTGTTGACAACACTGTGCGTGGCGGGGGCGGGAGTTATAGTTACTTTAGGGCACAAGTTATAATCAGTGCTTAATTTGTTTAAAAAAAAAAAAAAAAAAAAAGAAGTGGTGCCAGGGCCCTCGTCAGGAGGGCAGTGCAGCTTGCACCACCCATTGCCCCCACTAGGGCTGCCAATGACAGCACTGTCACAACTAACCACCACACTCATACAAGTATCACAACTCAGACTTCAAATACACATTAAAATGTCCAATACATGCCACCCAAGCTATTCTTAAAGCTTTTGGTGGCATGTATCTGTGATTTTAATCCATATTTAATTTTTAAACAACAGCTGTTGGGCTCTTTAAAAAATAAGACAAACAGCACCACCATGTGGCAGACTGTCATAAGTGCTGCTGGTGCTTAGCACTGGAAACCACCGGATCAAATTAAGCACTGGTTGTAATTCCTTGAGATAAATATAACTGGTGAATTTCAGTGTTTTATTAATGTAAAACTGTGTTTTTAACTGACATTTTCACCTAACTATAAGTTCCCTTAATCCTTTTTTTAGTGAATATATATATGTGTGTGTGTGTGTCACTTCAGTGAAAGCAAACGTGGCAGAATAACACATTTAGAGCAGCTGTCATATCAAACACAAATTGTAAAATATATTACTACAGAGGAAAGATCAAGTTTCCACAGTTCATCCACACTGACAAGAAAGACAATATTTACTTCCTGACAGATTGCAAATAACAATTACTTTACAAAGGAAACGCTGTTTCTTAGGAGACCTCTTCAACGGGTTCGAACTTAATACACAAATATGACCAAATGCTTACAGCTTTGTTAAAATAGCTTTTCTTAAAACAAATGCACATTTTTAGGTCGAGCACACCAGCGCACATGCGCTGCTTTTCCGACGTGTTATTACGAATCTGGGTTTTTAACCACGCCCACCGCACTCCCATCACTATCACTCGTTCCCGGGCTTGCCCTTGAACAATCCTTTGCTATCATTGGTAAATGCTTTACGTTTGTCCCTCCTTGGGGAAGTTTTGTTAGCGCCTTGGCCATCGCCCCTGTTACATGGCTAATTGCACTTTTAGATAATTTTGATTGCGAGCGAATTTCTTTTTCCTTTTGTGTGTCTTCTTCACACTCGTGGTGACCGTTTCACTTTAAATTGACTTGCTTATGTCAACTGTTTTATTTTTAACTTTCAAGTTATGTGGCAAGAAAAGTCCAGTTAAGAGTTTCCACAGCAAATAGCTTTAACTCGTCAAACGCGAGACCCGTTGCATTGCAAATGCTTGTTCTGTGTTATGGAATCGACGGGCGAGAACCAGAACAAAGGCCTGCAAAAAGCCTTCTTACGTGTGGCCTAAAACCTCACAAACCTCACAAACCTCCCTCTGACAAACGTAGGAGTACTTGTGGCCCACTGGCCCCGGCCTGGCCTGTCCATCGTCTGTTTCTGCTCCAGGCTCAGCGTCACCACCAGAACTGGAATCTTTCTTTTCTCACATAACCAGCTCAGAAACTTTCTTTGGACATGTTGACATTTTTGTCAAGTTTATGGAATAATGTTTTCGCATTCCAACTAAATCTGAATTTCTGAGATCAGCAGTTTTCCCTGAAGAGAAATGAAAGTGGCAGCGGCTGCTGACTGGTGACATCGGAGCCGTGGCCCTGACCCGCTAAACCGGAAGGCCTTGTGCATCTGGGCGCTTCCACGATCCCACAGCGGTTAACAGGACCGTGCGGAGTTGAACCCCGCGGCCAAAAGGGACTTCATTGACTAACTTTACAGCTTCGTGTAATCGCGAAGGTTCAGGACTCGCGTTGGCTTTGCTGCTGCCGGCGACATTTCCTACAATAATGCGTGAAAGATATTCTCGCGAACAGCTAGCTTTATTGAGATTTTCACCTACAAATCAAACCTTTATTTTGGGGGTACACTTTACACATCGGGCGCAGGTGAAGGTAGCTTCGGACTCCTCTAGTCTCAAAGGGCTGCTTGAGTCCTGGTGTAAAGTGTGTGTTAGTGAAGTGCAGGTGTGATTGTGTATGTGGGCCTGTGAGGGGCGCGCGCGCGCTCCCTGTGCCTGTAAAGCGTGTGTTAGTGAAGTGCAGGGGTGTGATTGTGTATGTGGGCCTGTGAGGTGCGCGCGCGCTCCCTGTGCCTGTAAAGCGTGTGTTAGTTAAGAGCACATTTGATTGTGTGTGTGAGCCTGTTTGTGCTTGCGCACGCTCCCTCAGACTGTAAAGTGTGCTAGTGAAGTGCAGGGGTGTGATTGTGTATGTGGGTCAGACATCAGTGAACCTCTACAGACATCAGTGAACCCATATAGACACCAGTGAACCTCTATAGACACCAGTGAACCTCTATAGACACCAGTGAACCTCTATAGACACCAGTGAACCTCTATAGACACAAATGAACCCATATAGACACCAGTGAACCTCTACAGACACCAGTAAACCTATATAACACCAGTAAACCTCTATAGACACCAGTAAACCTATATAACACCAGTGAACCCAAATAGACACCAGTGAACCCATATAGACACCAGTGAACCTCTATAGACACCAGTGAACCTCTATAGACACCAGTGAACCTCTATAGACAACAGTGAACACCTATACACACCAGTAGAAACCCTGAGACACCAGTGAGACCACCCAAACTCCAGTGACCTCCCATAGACTCCAGAGAACCCCTCAAAGTCCAGTGAGCCCCTATAGACCCCATTTGATCCCAATGGACTGCAGACGGAATGTATAGACTTTAATCCCCCCTCCCCACCTTTGAGTCCAGTTGGCCACCTTTGAGTTCTGAGGACTCGAAAAACTTCACTGAGACCGCACAGTTCTTTGGGGCCCCCTTTGACTTCAGTGGCCCCCCAGGGAGAAACAAGAGATGTATTTGCCTGTTTCTGAAACGGTCACGTCTATTTTTCCTCTGTTCACCCTATGATTGCTTGTTTCTTGATTTTGCTGCTAAAAGTCCGCTTCTTATGCACCGTTTGCCTGGTCTATTGTCTGCACTGAACGCCGTAGGTAGATAGTCGATTCCTGCCGGCACCAGGACCTGTGGTTTGTACTAAAAACACAAGTTACCCAAAAAATTTTGAGGCCTAAAAACATTTAAAAAAATACAGTAGTGTGATTAAAATGTATTGGTCACAAACGCAATATTTTTTTAAAAGTCTTTGAATTAAGTATGCTTTTAAGGATTAAAATATGTTTTCAGAGTAAAATGAACCATAAATTTAGTTTCATTAAAAGTTCATTTAAAGGGTGGAATGGGGGAGCTTAAGGTAAGAGAAGTGGTAATGGGTAAGGGCTGGGGTTAAAGGTTAGGTCAAAGGTTAGGGTTAGGGTTGGTATTAGGATAGTTGGGGGGACCCATGCGGTGGAGTACCAAAAATACTTGGGGTCAGGGCTAAGCTTGGAGTAACACTTTGAGGTCTGGTGAAGGGTTAAAATAAGAACAAAAGAAGGTAAAATCCCCCATTTTACTTCTACATTTATGTAATTCACTTTGAAATGCAGTATTTTGTCACAACTGTTTACCTCTGTCTTTGTGCACAACATGTTTGTGTTTTATATACACCTCGCTTGGTGCTTTGCAGGATTAGTGTAAAAAATGCTGACGCTAATCCTGCAAAGCACATAGAGGCCTGTTGAAAACAATGGGAGCCTCATTTTAATGCTTGCTCTGTGTAGGCGTTAAAAATGCTGCTAGAATGGCGCAAATAAATCGTTTAGATTTCATGGCACTACTTTTGCAGCCCCCCTAATGGGGGAACGCCCCCCTGCATACATCATGCCTGGCGCAGCCATAGTGTGGCGCAAGGGGTTACATACTGACAACGCATGCATTGCGACCCTTTGTCAATAGGGTGCGGTGATATTGGAAGCCTAGCACCACATTGGTGTAAAAAAAATGACGCTAATGTTGTGCTAGGCCTTCTTACATCTGGGCCTTGATGTTTAAGTACATCATAGGACAAGCAGGATGCATGAGAGGGACTTAAGGGGGAGCAGAAAGGGAGAGGAATGTGGATTAGTAGGAGACCAAGAGACAAAACCAACATTTTTGAAGCCTTTGAAGAGAAAGGGAGTGTGTGTGTGTGTGTTTTTGCCTGTGTTTATGTAAAAGCTTCCTGGTGGAATCCGACAGATACCACACTATACTGGACTGAAAGCACCCCTGAACCCGACTGTTTGTCAGAAAATACATTTATCAGGGGGTGTGAGACCTCAACCCCCACCCCCGAGCTACGCCCCTGCGTCGGTCCTCGGGGCGTGTAGGGTGAAGTAAAGGGTGTTGAGCCTGCAGGGCCCTGCCTTCTGCATACTGGGATTGCTGTGTGGGTGAAACTGCCCTGGGGGGGGTCTGTGGGTGACTGCCTGGGACAGCAGCGGCCCCTTCAGCTGGTCTTGCCACTCGGTCTCTGGCTCAGGGTGGTACCCAGAGTCCATCCATCACTTGTTCAAGGCCTGACTGCGCATCACCAGCAGACAGCTTTGGCATCGCTGCCTCCACAGGGGGCACGGGGGGGAAGCTTTGAAGAAGTTGTGCGTCAGGATTGGACAGGCGTTTCTTGTTCAGTCCGTCAAAGTCCCGCAGCAGAGGTATAGCTTTTGGGGAGGGGGTCGTGTTGGAATGTTACACCCCCCTTTACTAAATGTACTTTCTGATAAATAGTTGGGTGCAGATGCTTCCAGTGGGTTTGGTGAGGTGTCTGTCTGATTTCACCAGGAATTTTTACACACACAGGCAAAACCGCACACACTCTCTCCCTCGCTGTGTTGAAAATCCTCACAAATGTTGGTTGTTTTTACACAATATTGTGTTTTCTCTCAGTTAGTACCACAACCAATCATTCCTCTCCCTTCCCACTGCCCCTGGGCTCCTCTCACACGTGCTGCTGGTCCTATAATGTATTATAACACTCTATGCCAGCCTGACTGTTGGGAAATCTGAAGGGCACCCCACTTCCCCAATCTTACTGCCTAACCTACACCCCTGACCTGCAAAGCGCCCCTCAAACATGTGATGTTTCTGGGGGATGCCCCATGTGGGCAGACCCAAACCCTGCGGTGTATAAGGCTTGTAACCTAAATACAGACCACCCCACTTCTGCACACCACCCTGGTCGCTCCCCCACTCACTGTGCCTAGATGACCGAGGACGTAGTGCCGGATTAAACTTTAAAATACTTAGTAATAATCTGAATGTTTAGCCCAAACTACAAAAATGAATGGAATCAAGACTACGACTCCCAGAATGCAATAGGTTGTTGAATAAAAGCAGGGGCTGGTGACATTATCTTGGAAGAGAAGGAATCTTCTTGGAAATAAAGGTGTGCAGTTTATCCTCAGCAAAGATCTGGGAGTGTTCAAAGTTTTACTAAAAGGTACGGAGGGTACTGGGTACTCTCTGCTTATACCCAGCGCTTTGAATGGAAAAATAGAAGTGCAGGTACTGACTAGTTAGGGTACACGGTTGGTCCTGAGAAGTGCCTGTACTCTCCCACTAAATGTACTGCAGCAGTGCTGAGAAGTGTTGGTACTCTCCCATTAAATGTATTGCAGCAATGCTGAGAAGTGCAGGTACTCTCCCATTAAATGTACTGCAGCAGTGCTGAGAAGTACAGGTACTCTCCCAATAAATATATTGCAGCAGTGCTGAGAAGTACAGGTACTCTCCCATTAAATGTATTACAGTAGCGCTGAGAAGTGCAGGTACTCTCCCTGTCAAATTAAAGAAGTGCAGGTACTCAGTACCGGAGAATACCTGCCCAGTTAACGCACTGCTTATATCCCAGAGAAGCTGCTCCTGCATTATAAGAACATTTCGATTTCAAAGCATAGCAACTTAATTGTGTGTCTCACTCGCTGGGTGTGAATGCACACCTTGGTGTGTGTCTCACTCGCTCGGTGTGAATGCACACCTTCCTGCACAGTCTCACTAGCTTGGTGTTAATGCCACACTTTGGTGCAATCTCACATGCTTTGTGTGAATAATACACCTTGGTGCACACCCTGACTTGCTCCGTGTGAACAGCACACCTTCTGGCAATCTTCCTTGCTGAGTGTGAATGGCATACTGCTGCACAGACTCACTCGATTTGTGCGAATGCACTCTCTCGTCTCACTCACTTTGTGTGAATGCACACTTTGCTGCACGGTCTCACTCGCTTTGTGTGAATGCGTACCTCAGTGTACAGTCTCACTCACTTGGTGTGAATAATACCCCCTGGGGTACACCCTGACTTGCTTTGTGTGATTCACACACCATGGTGCAGAGTCTCCCTCAAAGAGTCTGAGTGCCACGTTTTGCTGCACAGTCACACTCGCTTGGTGTGAATAATACACTTTGGAACACAGCGTCCCTCACTGAGCACGAGCGCCACACCCTGGAGCACAGTCTCCCTCACTGAGCGCGAGCACCACACCTTGGAACACAGTCTCCCTCACTGAGTGCGAGAGCACCACCTTGGAGCACAGTGTGCCTCACTGAGCATGAGCGCCACACCTTGGAGCACAGTGTGCCTCACTGAGCGTGAGTAGCGCATGTTGGATCACAGTCTCTGTCACTGAGCGCGAGCGCCACACCTTGGAGCACAGTCTCACTTACTGAGCACGAGCCCCACACCTTGGAGCACAGTCTCCCTCACTGA
This sequence comes from Pleurodeles waltl, assembly GCF_031143425.1. Taxonomy (NCBI): domain Eukaryota; kingdom Metazoa; phylum Chordata; class Amphibia; order Caudata; family Salamandridae; genus Pleurodeles; species Pleurodeles waltl. The sequence continues at coordinate 17,104,314 of NC_090449.1, read as the reverse complement.
GCGTGAATAGCGCATGTTGGATCAGAGTCCCCCTCACTGAGTTCGAGCACCACACCTTGGAGCACAGTCTCACTTACTGAGCGCAAGCGCCACACCTTGGAGCACAGTCTCCCTCACTGAGCATGAGTACAACATCTTGGAGCACTGTCTCAACTCACTGAGCACAAGCGCCATGCCTTGGAGCACAGTCCCCCTCACTGAGCGTGAGCGCCACACCCTGGAGCACAGTCCCCCTCACTGAGCGTGAGCGCCACACCTTGGAGCACAGTCTCCCTCACTGAGCATGAGCGCCACACCTTGGAGCACAGTCCCCCTCACTGAGCGCGAGTGCCACACCTTGGAGCACAGTCTCACTCACTGAGCGCGAGTGCCACACCTTGGAGCACAGGCTCACTCACTGAGCATGAGCGCCACACCTTGGAGCATAGTCTCACTCACAGAGCGCGAGCGCCACACCTTGGAGCACAGGCTCACTCATTGAGTTGGAGCACCACACCTTGGAGCACAGGCTCACTCACTGAGCGCGAGCGGTACAACTTCGAGCACAGTCTTCCTCACTGAGCGCGAGCGCCACACCTTGGAGCACAGTCTCTCCCTCACTGAGCGTGAGCGCCACACCTTGGAGCACAGTCTCTCCCTCACTGAGTGTGAGCGCCACACCTTGGAGCACAGTCTCTCCCTCACTGAGTGTGAGCGCCACACCTTGGAGCACAGTCTCCCTCACTGAGCGTGACCGCCATGACCTGGAGCACAGTCTCCCTCACTGAGTGCGAGCGCCACACCTTGGAGCACAGTCTCCCTCACTGAGCGTGAGTACAACATCTTGGAGCACTGTCTCAATGCACTGAGCACAAGCGCCATGCCTTGGAGCACAGTCCCCTTCACTGAGCGCGAGCGCCACACCTTGGAGCACAGTCTCACTCACTGAGCGCGAGCGCCACACCTTGGAGCACAGGCTCACTCACTGAGCGCGAGCGCTACACCTTGGAGCACAGTCTCCCTCACTGAGCGTGACCGCCATGCCCTGGAGCACAGTCTCCCTCACTGAGCGCGAGCGCCACACCTTGGAGCACAGTCTCCCTCACTGAGCGCGAGCGCCACACCTTGGAGCACAGTCCCCCTCACTGAGTGCGAGCGCCACACCTTGGAGCACAGTCTCACTCACTGAGCGCGAGCGCCACACCTTGGAGCACAGACTCCCTCACTGAGCGCGAGCGCCACACCTTGGAGCACAGTCCCCCTCACTGAGCACGAATGCCACACCTTGGAGCACAGTCTCACTCACTGAGCACGAGCGCCACACCTTGGAGCACAGGCTCACTCACTGAGCATGAGCGCCACACCTTGGAGCACAGTCTCACTCACTGAGCGCGAGCGCCACACCTTGGAGCACAGGCTCACTCACTGAGCGCGAGCGCTACACCTTGGAGCACAGTCTCCCTCACTGAGCGTGACCGCCATGCCCTGGAGCACAGTCTCCCTCACTGAGCGCGAGCGCCACACCTTGGAGCACAGTCTCCCTCACTGAGCGCGAGCGCCACACCTTGGAGCACAGTCCCCCTCACTGAGTGCGAGCGCCACACCTTGGAGCACAGTCTCACTCACTGAGCGCGAGCGCCACACCTTGGAGCACAGACTCCCTCACTGAGCGCGAGCGCCACACCTTGGAGCACAGTCCCCCTCACTGAGCACGAATGCCACACCTTGGAGCACAGTCTCACTCACTGAGCGCGAGCGCCACACCTTGGAGCAAAGGCTCACTCACTGAGCATGAGCGCCACACCTTGGAGCACAGTCTCACTCACAGAGCGTGAGCGCCACACCTTGGAGCACAGTCTCACTCACTGAGCGCGAGCGCCACACCTTGGAGCACAGGCTCACTCACTGAGCGCGAGCGCTACACCTTGGAGCACAGTCTCCCTCACTGAGCATGAGTACAACATCTTGGAGCACTGTCTCAACTCACTGAGCACAAGCGCCATGCCTTGGAGCACAGTCCCCCTCACTGAGCGTGAGCGCCACACCCTGGAGCACAGTCCCCCTCACTGAGCGCGAGCGCCACACCTTGGAGCACAGGCTCACTCACTGAGCGTGAGCGCCACACCTTGGAGCACAGTCTCCCTCACTGAGCATGAGTACAACATCTTGGAGCACTGTCTCAACTCACTGAGCACAAGCGCCATGCCTTGGAGCACAGTCCCCCTCACTGAGCGCGAGCGCTACACCTTGGAGCACAGTCTCACTCACTGAGCGTGAGCGCCACACCTTGGAGCACAGTCTCACTCACTGAGCGCGAGCACCACACCTTGGAGCACAGTCTCCCTCACTGAACGCGAGTACAACACTCTGGAGCACAGTCCCCCTCACTGAGCGCGAGCGCCACACCCTGGAGCACAGTCCCCCTCACTGAGCAAGAGCACCACACCTTGGAGCACAGCCCCCCTCACTGAGCATGAGCGCCACACCTTGGAGAACAGTCTCACTCACTGAGCGCGAGCGCCACACCTTGGAGCACAGTCTCACTCACTGAGCGCGAGCGCCACACCTTGGAGCACAGTCTCCCTCACTGAGCGCGAGTACAACACTCTGGAGCACAGTCTCCCTCACTGAGCGCGAGCGCCACACCTTGGAGCACAGTCCCCTCACTGTGAGCGCCACACCCTGGAGCACATTCTCCCTCACTGAGCGCGAGTACAACACTCTGGAGCACAGTCTCCCTCACTGAGCGTGAGCGCCACACCTTGGAGCACAGTCTCCCTCACTGAGCGTGAGCGCCACACCTTGGAGCACAGTCTACCTCACTGAGCGTGAGCGCCACACCTTGGAGCACAGTCTCCCTCACTGAGCATGAGCACCACACCTTGGAGCACAGTCCCCCTCACTGAGCGCGAATGCCACACCTTGGAGCACAGTCTCACTCACTGAGCGCGAGCACCACACCTTGGAGCACAGGTTCACTCACTGAGCATGAGCGCCACACCTTGGAGCACAGTCTCACTCACAGAGCGCGAGCGCCACACCTTGGAGCACAGTCTCACTCACTGAGCGCGAGCGCCACACCTTGGAGCACAGGCTCACTCACTGAGCGCAAGCGCTACACCTTGGAGCACAGTCTCCCTCACTGAGCGCGAGTACAACATCTTGGAGCACTGTCTCAACTCACTGAGCACAAGCACCATGCCTTGGAGCACAGTCCCCCTCACTGAGCGTGAGCGCCACACCCTGGAGCACAGTCCCCCTCACTGAGCGCGAGCGCCACACCTTGGAGCACAGGCTCACTCACTGAGCGTGAGCGCCACACCTTGGAGCACAGTCTCCCTCACTGAGCATGAGTACAACATCTTGGAGCACTGTCTCAACTCACTGAGCACAAGCGCCATGCCTTGGAGCACAGTCCCCCTCACTGAGCGCGAGCGCTACACCTTGGAGCACAGTCTCACTCACTGAGCGCGAGTACAACACTCTGGAGCACAGTCCCCCTCACTGAGCGCGAGCGCCACACCCTGGAGCACAGTCCCCCTCACTGAGCGTGAGCGCCACACCTTGGAGCACAGTCTCCCTCACTGAGCGTGAGCGCCACACCTTGGAGCACAGTCTACCTCACTGAGCGTGAGCGCCACACCTTGGAGCACAGTCTCCCTCACTGAGCATGAGCACCACACCTTGGAGCACAGTCCCCCTCACTGAGCGCGAATGCCACACCTTGGAGCACAGTCTCACTCACTGAGCGCGAGCACCACACCTTGGAGCACAGGTTCACTCACTGAGCATGAGCGCCACACCTTGGAGCACAGTCTCACTCACAGAGCGCGAGCGCCACACCTTGGAGCACAGTCTCACTCACTGAGCGCGAGCGCCACACCTTGGAGCACAGGCTCACTCACTGAGCGCAAGCGCTACACCTTGGAGCACAGTCTCCCTCACTGAGCGCGAGTACAACATCTTGGAGCACTGTCTCAACTCACTGAGCACAAGCACCATGCCTTGGAGCACAGTCCCCCTCACTGAGCGTGAGCGCCACACCCTGGAGCACAGTCCCCCTCATTGAGCGCGAGCGCCACACCTTGGAGCACAGGCTCACTCACTGAGCGTGAGCGCCACACCTTGGAGCACAGTCTCCCTCACTGAGCATGAGTACAACATCTTGGAGCACTGTCTCAACTCACTGAGCACAAGCGCCATGCCTTGGAGCACAGTCCCCCTCACTGAGCGCGAGCGCTACACCTTGGAGCACAGTCTCACTCACTGAGCGCGAGTACAACACTCTGGAGCACAGTCCCCCTCACTGAGCGCGAGCGCCACACCCTGGAGCACAGTCCCCCTCACTGAGCATGAGCGCCACACCTTGGAGCACAGCCCCCCTCACTGAGCATGAGCGCCACACCTTGGAGCACAGTCTCACTCACTGAGCGCAAGCGCCACACCTTGGAGCACAGTCTCACTCACTGAGCGCGAGCGCCACACCTTGGAGCACAGTCTCCCTCACTGAGCGCGAGTACAACACTCTGGAGCACAGTCTCCCTCACTGAGCGCGAGCACCACACCGTGGAGCACAGTCTCCCTCACTGAGCATGAGTACAACATCTTGGAGCACTGTCTCAACTCACTGAGCACAAGCGCCATGCCTTGGAGCACAGTCCCCCTCACTGAGCGTGAGCGCCACACCCTGGAGCACAGTCCCCCTCACTGAGCGCGAGCGCCACACCTTGGAGCACAGGCTCACTCACTGAGCGTGAGCGCCACACCATGGAGCACAGTCTCCCTCACTGAGCGCGAGCGCTACACCTTGGAGCACAGTCTCACTCACTGAGCGTGAGCGCCACACCTTGGAGCACAGTCTCACTCACTGAGCGCGAGCACCACACCTTGGAGCACAGTCTCCCTCACTGAACGCGAGTACAACACTCTGGAGCACAGTCCCCCTCACTGAGCGCGAGCGCCACACCCTGGAGCACAGTCCCCCTCACTGAGCAAGAGCACCACACCTTGGAGCACAGCCCCCCTCACTGAGCATGAGCGCCACACCTTGGAGAACAGTCTCACTCACTGAGCGCGAGCGCCACACCTTGGAGCACAGTCTCACTCGCTGAGATCGAGCGCCACACCTTGGAGCACAGTCTCCCTCACTGAGCGCGAGTACAACACTCTGGAGCACAGTCTCCCTCACTGAGCGCGAGCGCCACACCTTGGAGCACAGTCCCCTCACTGTGAGCGCCACACCCTGGAGCACAGTCTCCCTCACTGAGCGCGAGCGCCACACCTTGGAGCACAGTCCCCTCACTGTGAGCGCCACACCCTGGAGCACATTCTCCCTCACTGAGCGCGAGTACAACACTCTGGAGCACAGTCTCCCTCACTGAGCGTGAGCGCCACACCTTGGAGCACAGTCTCCCTCACTGAGCGTGAGCGCCACACCTTGGAGCACAGTCTACCTCACTGAGCGTGAGCGCCACACCTTGGAGCACAGTCTCCCTCACTGAGCATGAGCACCACACCTTGGAGCACAGTCCCCCTCACTGAGCGCGAATGCCACACCTTGGAGCACAGTCTCACTCACTGAGCGCGAGCACCACACCTTGGAGCACAGGTTCACTCACTGAGCATGAGCGCCACACCTTGGAGCACAGTCTCACTCACAGAGCGCGAGCGCCACACCTTGGAGCACAGTCTCACTCACTGAGCACGAGCGCCACACCTTGGAGCACAGGCTCACTCACTGAGCGCAAGCGCTACACCTTGGAGCACAGTCTCCCTCACTGAGCGCGAGTACAACATCTTGGAGCACTGTCTCAACTCACTGAGCACAAGCACAATGCCTTGGAGCACAGTCCCCCTCACTGAGCGTGAGCGCCACACCCTGGAGCACAGTCCCCCTCACTGAGCGCGAGCGCCACACCTTGGAGCACAGGCTCACTCACTGAGCGTGAGCGCCACACCTTGGAGCACAGTCTCCCTCACTGAGCATGAGTACAACATCTTGGAGCACTGTCTCAACTCACTGAGCACAAGCGCCATGCCTTGGAGCACAGTCCCCCTCACTGAGCGCGAGCGCTACACCTTGGAGCACAGTCTCACTCACTGAGCGCGAGTACAACACTCTGGAGCACAGTCCCCCTCACTGAGCGCGAGCGCCACACCCTGGAGCACAGTCCCCCTCACTGAGCATGAGCGCCACACCTTGGAGCACAGCCCCCCTCACTGAGCATGAGCGCCACACCTTGGAGCACAGTCTCACTCACTGAGCGCAAGCGCCACACCTTGGAGCACAGTCTCCCTCACTGAGCGCGAGCGCCACACCTTGGAGCACAGTCTCCCTCACTGAGCGCGAGTACAACACTCTGGAGCACAGTCTCCCTCACTGAGCGCGAGCACCACACCCTGGAGCACAGTCCCCTCACTGTGAGCGCCACACCCTGGAACACAGTCCCCCTCACTGAGCATGAGCGCCACACCTTGGAGCACAGTCTCCCTCACTGAGCGCGAGCACCACACCTTGGAGCACAGCCCCCCTCACTGAGCGCGAGCGCCACACCTTGGAGCACAGTCTCACTCACTGAGCGCGAGCGCCACACCTTGGAGCATAGTCTCACTCACTGAGCGCGAGCGCCACACCTTGGAGCACAGTCTTCCTCACTGAGCGCGAGTACAACACTCTGGAGCACAGTCTCCCTCACTGAGCGTGAGTGCCACACCTTGGAGCACAGTCTACCTCACTGAGTGTGAGCGCCACACCTTGGAGCACAGCCCCCCTCACTGAGCGCGAGCGCCACACCTTGGAGCACAGTCTAACTCTTTTGGTCTGACTGCTTGTACATGTGTTTTTCAATATTATCACAAGAGGAGGTCACGTGTGTTGCTGCAGCTGTTGTCACGTGGTCTGATTGGTAGACATGTTCTGGGGCAGGAGAATTGTTGTGGGCTTGCATGACGATATAAGTGTAGGATGCTGTGAGGGTGGTGTAACTTGTAGAGGGCGTGCTTCTTGGTATACTGGTTGTTTTGTAGACTGTGGTGATGCGCTGTGAAGCAGGGGCTCCTAGATTCAGGTGCAAGGGACAGGAGCAGGGAATGTGTGCACCCCTGCTGCGGGGAGGCACCCTGTCCTCGAACCCGGGGCTGCAGCACCTATACAACCTGTCACTGCAGGGTGCGATAACACTGTGCAGGAAGAGCCTTCAGTGTCACAGAGAGACCTCGCCAGTTCACATGCATGATACATCTCTCCACTACCACGTAAAGACCTCGTCAATACCACATAAACATCTCATCAATACCACATAAAAGCCTTACCAGTTCCAAGTAAATCTCACTAATACCATATACGTCTCACTGGCTCTGTGTACAGATCTCACCTGATCTCACTCAAGATGCTCTGAGGAGTTAGAAAATCCAACCAATAGGAGGCCCAGAGAAAGAGAACTCACGTTTGATTGGGTGCTCACTGGCAAGTTGGCGTTGGTTCTCTATGAGACCCATCTATTGAGTTTTAGAACATTGGAATGTCGGGAGCTCCTTTGAAAACAATGGACGGGCTCCAGGCTTCCAAGCTCAGAATTCCCAATATTCCAATGTTTGTCTTTCACAGCTGTCCTGTAAACAAAAGCCTCACAGAGCCTGAGGGGATCTGTGAGGCCTTTGTTTCAGTAATTCTTACCTCTAGTAGCAGAATGTTCTAATAGCATTATAGCTGTCCATAGCTGGGCTTTACCAGCATTAAAGTCCTGCTCCCTTGTTAAAGGCCCTCCCCTGTGGCTCGGGCCTGAAATCCTTGGGTGAGCGTTTAATGGCTGAAATAGCCTTCCAGAGGCTATAATCAAACACGGACCCAATGATGGGATCATGCTTTAGCAGATGCAGAGTGTAAAGAAACAGCAGTCCTGGACTTTTGCCCAGAGTTGACCCCTCGGGCAGTGCTTTCTCCAATTCTAAATCACAACTTTTCAACCTTTCCTAAAATACTTTGGGAATTTATAATGTTCCCCAAAAATGTTCCAGGACTGCAGTCCAAATAGTAAATAAAATACAATGGTTCAGACCAATCAGCTCTTCACTTTCATTGAACAATGCAAAAACCAACTGACAGCTTGACTCGTGTCCAAACATCATGCACATAGAGGAGAGATTTAAAGAGAAGTTAAAACCCATCAGTTGACTATCACACACAAGATGTTCTTTACAGTACCCACAACCAATCACTACAAAAGCATTGGCATAGAACTTTCTTTAATGTTAATAAAGAGCACGTCATGTGTGTGGGATCCCTTGACTCCCTATTATGGCTCTGATTACTTCCACAAACCTCTCAGGTTCCAGTCTCAGGTGTTACCATGTCAACACCACTGTCCTGGGAGAGGCCTTCAGTGAGTCTGTCCTCTGAGAAACCCTCGGTGCAGAGCAGAAATCTACCTCTGTCCCAGGGGAAACCCTCGGTGCAGTAGAGAGGTCTATCTCTGGCCTAGAAGAAGTCTTTAGAGCACAAGAGAGTTCTATATCAGCCCTAGAAGAAGCCCATGGTGCGGTAGAGAGGTCTCTCTCTGTCCTAGGAGGAGCCCTCGTTGCAGTAGAGAGTCTGTCTCTGTCCCAGGAGGAGCCCTCGGTGCAGTAGAGAGTCTCTTTCTGTCTTATAAGAATCTCTCGGTGCAGCAGAGAGCTCGGTCTCTGTCCCAGGAGGAGCCCTCAGTGAGCCCTCGGTGCAGTAGAGTGTTCTGCTGTCTCTGTCCTATAAGAAGCCCTCGGTGCAGTAGAGAGTTCTGTCTCTGTCCTAGGAGAAGCCCTCGGTGCAGTAGAGAGCTCTGTCTCTGTCCCAGGAGAAGCCCTTGGTGCAGTAGAGTCTGTCTCCGGTACAGGAGAAGCCGCTGGTGCAGTAGAGAGCTGTCTCTGGCCCAGGAGGAGCCCTCTGTGCAGTAGAGAGTTTGTCTCTGTCCTATAGAAAGCCCTCGGTGCAGTAGAGAGCTCGGTCTCTGTAGGAGAAGCCCTTGGTGCAGTAGAGAGTCTGTCTCTGTCCCAGGAGGAGCCCTAGGTGCAGTAGAGAGTCTGTCTCTGTCCCGGGAGGAGCCCTCGGTTCAGTAGAGAGCTCTGTCTCTGTCCCAGGAGGAGCTCTTGGTGCAGTAGAGAGCTCTGTCTCTGTCCCAGGAGGAGCTCTTGGTGCAGTAGAGAGTTCTGTCTCTGTCCTATAAGAGGCCATCGGTGAAGTAGAGAGTTCTGTCTCTGTCTTAGGAGAAGCCCTCGGTGCAGTAGAGAGCTCTGTCCTTGTCGCAGGAGAAGCCGTTGGTGCAGTAGAGCTCTGTCTCTGTCCCAAGAGAAGCCCTTGGTGCAGTGGAGTCCGTCTCCGGTACAGGAGAAGCCGTTGGTGCAGTAGAGAGCTCTGTCTCTGGCCCAGGAGGAGCCCTCTGTGCAGTAGAGAGTTTGTCTCTGTCCTATAAGAAGCCCTCGGTGCAGTAGAGAGCTCTGTCTCTGTCCTAGGAGAAGCCCTTGGTGCAGTAGAGAGTCTGTCTCTGTCCCAGGAGGAGCACTCAGCGAGTCTGTCTCTATCCCGGGAGGAGCCCTCGGTGCAGTAGAAAGTTATGTCTGTCTCTGTCCCAGGATAAGCCCTGGGTGCAGTAGAGAGTCTGTCTCCGGTCCAGGAGAAGCCCTCGGTGCAGTAGAGAGCTCTGTCTCTGTGCCAGGAGGAGCCCTCAGTGCAGTAGAGAGTCTAGCTCTGTCCCAGGAGGAGCCCTCGGTGCAGTAGAGAGTCTGTCCCTGTCCCAGGAGGAGCCCTCGGTGCAGTAGAGAGTCTGTCCCTGTCCCAGGAGGAGCCCTCAGCGCAGTAGAGAGCTCTGTCTCTGTCCCAGGAGAAGCCCTCAGTGCAGTAGAGAGTTATTTCTGGCTCTGTCCCAGGAGGAGCCCTCAGTGCAGTAGAGAGTTATGTCTCTGTCCCAGGAGGAGACCTTGGTGCAGTAGAGAGCCTGTCTCTGTCCCAGGAGGAGCCCTCAGTGCAGTAGAGAGCTCTGTCTCTGTCCCAGGACTAGCCCTCGGTGCAGTAGAGAGTTCTGTCTCTATCCCAGGAGAAGTCCTCGGTACAGTAGAGAGCTCTGTCTCTGGCCCAGGAGGAGCCCTCGGTGCAGTAGAGAGCTCTATCTCTGTCCCAGGAGGAGCCCTCGGTGCCTAGAGAGTTAAGTCTGTCCCTGTACCAGGAGGAGCCCTCATGCAGTAGAGAGTTACGTCTCTGGCCCAAGAGAAGCCCCCAGTGCAGTAGAGAGCTCTGTCTCTGGCCCAGGAGACGCCCTTGGTGCAGTAGAGTCTGTCTCCGGTCCAGGAGAAGCCGTTGCTGCAGTAGAGAGCTCTGTCTCTGTCCTGGGAGAAGCCCTCAGTGCAGCAGAGAGCTCTATCTTTGTCTCAGGAGGAGCCCACAGTGCAGTAGAGAGCTCTGTCTCTGGCAGAGGAAAAGCCATACGTGCAGTAGAGAGCTCTGTCTCTGGCCCAAGAGGAGCCCTCTGTGCAGTAGAGAGTCTGTCTCTGTCCTATAAGAATCCCTTGGTGCAGTAGAGAGCTCTGTCTTTGTCCTAGGAAAAGCCCTTGGTGCAGTAGAGAGCTCCGTCTGTGTCCCAGGAGGAGCCCTCAGTGCAGTAGAGAGCTCTGTCTCTGTCCAGGAGGAGCCCTCAGTGCAGTAGAGAGTCGGTCTCTGTCCCGGGAGGAGCCCTCGGTGCAGTACAGAGCTCTGTCTCAGTCCCAGGAGAAGCCCTTGGTGCAGTAGAGAGTCTGTCTCTGGCCCAGGAGAAGCCCTCGTTGCAGTAGAGGCTGTCTCCGGTACAGGAGAAGCCGTTGGTGCAGTAGAGAGTTATGTCTCTGTCCCAGGAGGAGCCCTCGGTGCAGTAGAGAGCTCTGTCTCTTTCCTAGGAGGGGCCCTCTGTGCAGTAGAGAGCTCTGTCTCTGTCCTAGGAGAAGCCCTTGGTGCAGTAGAGAGTCTGTCTCTGTCCCAGGAGGAGCCCTCTGTGCAGTACAGAGTCTGTCCCTGTACCAGGAGGAGCCCTCAGTGCAGTAGAGAGATCTGTCTCTGTCCCAGGAGGAGCCCTCAGTGGAGTACAGAGTATGTCTGTGGCCCAGAAGAAGCCCTGGGTGCAGTAGGAGCTCTGTCCCTGTCCCAGGAGAAGCCTTCAGTGCAGTAGAGAGCTCTGTTTCTGTCCCAGGAGGAGCCCTTAGTGCGGTAGAGAGTTATGTCTCTGTCCCAGGAGGAGCCCTTGGTGCAGTAGGAGCTCTGTCCCTGTCCCAGGAGAAGCCTTCAGTGCAGTAGAGAGCTCTGTCTCTGTCCCAGGAGGAGCCCTTGGTGCAGTAGAGAGTCTGTCTCTGGCCCAGGAGATGCCCTCGGTGCAGTTGAGAGCTCTGTCTCTGGCCCAGGAGGAGCCGTCAGTGCAGTAGACAGCTCTGTCTCTTTCCTAGGAGAGGCCCTCCATGCAGTAGAGAGCTCTGTCTTTGGCCCAGGCGAAGCCCTCGGTGCAGTAGAGAGTATGTCCATGTTCCAGGAGGAGCCCTCTGTGCAGTAGAGAGCTCTGTCTCTGTCCCAGGAGAAGCCCTCCATGCAGTAGAGAGCTCTGTCTTTGGCCCAGGAGAAGCCCTTGGTGCGGTAGAGAGCTCTGTCTCTATCCCAGGAGGAGCCCTCTGTGCAGTAGAGAGCTCTGTCTCTGTCCCAGGAGGAGAGCTCAGTGCAGTAGAGAGTTATGTCTTTCTCTGGCCCAAGAGAAGCCCTCAGTGCAGTAGAGAGCTCTGTCTCTGTCCCAGGAGAAGCCCTTGGTGCAGTAGAGAGTTATGTCTGTCTCTTTCCTAGGAGAGGCCCTCTGTGCAGTAGAGAGCTCTGTCTCTGGCCCAGGAGCAGCTCTCGGTGCAGTAGAGAGCTCTGTCTCTGTCCCAGGAGGAGCCCTCAGTGCAGTAGAGAGTTATTTCTGGCTCTGTCCCAGGAGGAGCCCTCAGTGCAGTAGAGAGTTATGTCTCTGTCCCAGGAGGAGACCTTGGTGCAGTAGAGAGCCTGTCTCTGTCCCAGGAGGAGCCCTCAGTGCAGTAGAGAGCTCTGTCTCTGTCCCAGGACTAGCCCTCTGTGCAGTAGAGAGTTCTGTCTCTATCCCAGGAGAAGTCCTCGGTACAGTAGAGAGCTCTGTCTCTGGCCCAGGAGGAGCCCTCGGTGCAGTAGAGAGCTCCATCTCTGTCCCAGGAGGAGCCCTCGGTGCCTAGAGAGTTAAGTCTGTCCACTGTGCAGTAGAGAGCTCTGTCTCTGACCCAGGAGAAGCCCTCCATGCAGTAGAGAGCTCTGTCTTTGGCCCAGGAGAAGCCCTTGGTGCGGTAGATAGCTCTGTCTCTATCCCAGGAGGAGCCCTCTGTGCAGTAGAGAGTTATGTCTCTGTCCCAGGAGGAGCCCTCTGTGCAGTAGAGAGCTCTGTCTCTGTCCCAGGAGGAGCCCTCGGTGCCTAGAGAGTTAAGTCTGTCTCTGTCCCAGGAGGAGCCCTCAGTGCAGTAGAGAGTTATGTCTTTCTCTGGCCCAAGAGAAGCCCTCAGTGCAGTAGAGAGCTCTGTCTCTGTCCCAGGAGAAGCCCTTGGTGCAGTAGAGAGTTATGTCTGTCTCTTTCCTAGGAGAGGCCCTCTGTGCAGTAGGGAGCTCTGTCTCTGGCCCAGGAGCAGCCCTCGGTGCAGTAGAGAGCTCTGTCTCTGGCCCAGGAGCAGCCCTTGGTGCAGTAGAGAGTTATGTCTCTGTCCTAGAAAAAGCTGGGGGTCGTACCTCTGTCCAGGTGCGAGTATCCCGGGGGTCCTACACCTCTGTCGCTGCAGGGGTCCTACCTCTGTAAAGTTGTGAGTGGAGTGAGGGTCCTACCTCTGTAAAGCAGTGAGTGCAGTGAGGGTCTTATCTCTCTAAAGCTGTGAGTTCAGTTAAGGTCCTACCTCTGTAGAGCTGTGGAAATCTGTGGGTGCAGTGAGGGTCCTACCTCTGTAAAGCTGTGAGTGCAGTGAAGCTCCTAGCTCTGTAAAGCTGTGAGTGCAGTGAGGGTCCTACTTTTGTAAAGCTGTGGGTGCAGTGAGGGTCCTACCTCTGTAAAGCTGTGAGTGCAGTGAGGGTCCTACCTCTGCAAAGCTGTGAGTGCAGTGAGGGTCCTACCTCTGTAAAGCTGTGAATGCAGTGAAGGTCCTACCTCTGTAAAGCTGTGAGTGCAGTGAGGGTCTGCTGTGAGTGCAGTGAGAGCCCTTCCTCTGTCAAGCAGTGCGTGCAGTGAGGGTCTGCTGTGAGTGCAGTGAAGGTCCTACCTCTGTAAAGCTGTGATGCAGTGAGGGCCCTCCCTCTGTAAAGCTTTGAGTGCAGTGAGGGTCTGCTGTGAGTGCAGTGAGAGCCCTTCCTCTGTCAAGCAGTGCGTGCAGTGAGGGTCTGCTGTGAGTGCAGTGAGGGCCCTCCCTCTGTAAAGCTGTGAGTGCAGTGAGGGTCTGCTGTGAGTGCAGTGAGAGCCCTTCCTCTGTCAAGCAGTGCGTGCAGTGAGGGTCTGCTGTGAGTGCAGTGAGAGCCCTTCCTCTGTCAAGCAGTGCGTGCAGTGAGGGTCTGCTGTGAGTGCAGTGAGGGTCCTACCTCTGTAAAGCTGTGAGTGCAGCGAGGGCCCTCCCTCTGTAAAGCAGTGCGTGCAGTGAGCTCCTACCTCCGGCCCCTCTCCAGGTCTGTCCCCGGCTGGATCTCTCTCCTCTTCTGCCGAAGCGAGGCATCCCGATGAGCACTCTTCCCCGCCCCTTCCTGTCACTCTCTTCTGTCTATATATATATTGCCCTCCATCTGTGGCCTCGCACTCCCTGCTCCCACCCGTGCGCCGCCCCCTCCCCCCGTCATTATTCTCATTTCAAACCACAAGTCTCAGGCTTCCCTCCTTCCGGACTCCTTAGATCTCTCCCCCTTCGTTTCCTGTCACCCCTGCTCGATTGCATTTCCCCATCCCATCCAGCTACATTTCCCTCCCTCACACCTTTCCTCACTTTCACTTCTGCCTCACCCCTTTCTTTTGTTTTCTCTCACTCCTTCATGAAGCTACCCTTATCTCAAGCCCTTGTCACTTTCTCTTGACGAGTGCTTGGGCTCCCTTTGTCTCTCCGTGTTTTGATGTATTTTATTTTCTCCCACGCCTTGATTTCGTTTTTTCTGTCCCATGTCGGGTCTTCTCTTTATTTCCTCCTAAGCTGCAGCTCAGCTGCGCTGGGGCAGTAGCCGAGCGCTTTGCATCACATCCACCCTGTATAGGGAGCTTTGCATTTTTACTGATAATACGTCTGACTGCGAGCAAACTTCTTTTTTACTTTTTATTTTCAGTTTATGTGGCAAGAAATGTCCAGCTTGGAATTTATAATGCAAATAACTCTTACTTGAGCAAACGGGAGACCAATTGCATTGCAACTGCGTGTTTATTTTGCCTCTCCCCTTTGTGCTCCATGGTGCTCACAGCACAAACAACACTGGTCTTTACTTGGTTCACACTGTTACCTAATCAGAGTCATTTCTTTTGCTCCCTTCACGCTCCATAGCTTTCACAAAAACCCTTGTAACAGATAAATGCTTTAAGTAAAAAAATCCTCAAAGTGGCTCTCCCAGCATAGTAGGATAGAGATACTCCAATATTCACTGCACTCGGGAAACTCGCCCCCTAATGCTTTGCAAGTCATTACTTTTAGAAAACATTTTGCTCTTAACTCAGCCGGTGGTGGTCCTAGGACAATGGGACCACTGTCAAAATGTTCAGCAGAACTCACTCTTTCTGTCTACGTCATCTCTGGGTCCCCCAAATAACAACTACTTGACAGCCCCCGCACCCCGACAGACCATGCACGAAACCTCGGCGTCGCCTTCGACTTAGCACTCACCATGACCAGTATGTCAACTCGGTCGCATCCTCCTGCTTCCACACCCTCCGATCCCTACAGAAGATTTTCAGATGGATACCAAGCATCTGCCGCAAAACCGTGACACACGCCTTGATCACAAGCAGACTTGTCTACGGCAACGCCCTTTATACCTGAACCACCAAGAAGCACCTGAGCAACAAATCCAGAATTCCGCTGCCCGACTCGTCCTGAACATCCCCCACCGAGAACACATCACAGGACAATTGAGGGACCGCCACTGGCTTCCTGTCGAGAAGAGGATCAACTTCAAACTCCTCGTACACGCCTATAGAGCCCTCCACAACATCGGACCCAGCTACCTCAACCACTGCATCACCTGGTACTCCCCGTCCACACCTCTGCGCTCCTCCCAGCAGTTGCTCACCACAGTACATCCTCGGCTGGAGGAAGATCGTTCACCTACCCGGCGGCAAAAGGATGGAACACCTTACCTCTCCACCTCAGACAGTCGCCATCGCTACCTCAATTCAGGAAGGACCTCAAGACCTGGCTCTTCGACTGAACCCTGAGGACACCTCATAGCGCCTTGAAACCCTATGGGTGTGTAGCGCACTCTAAAAATGGATGATTGATTGATTGACTATTCAGTGTCTTTTTAAGCTCTCTCATGGCTGGAACTTTTGTTTTGCGGATGGGAGTAGTTTGTGCTTTAAAGGCCTTGTTTGTAATTTCATTGCAGTAGGCCTGCTAGCCCTAAAAATGTGTAATGCACTATGCTCTCTAGGGGCTAAATATATGGTTACACTGCATTACTTTTTGACATTTTCTTTTCTTGTGGTTATGTCCTAACATGACTATATTTCTTACAAATGCTATTTTCATTGTGGTGCCCCCTAGGGGCGGTTCTAAGCATTACAGTCTAATGCCAAAAGTTTATTTCTGATAAAGGTTTTTATTGTGTTTATATGATAATTGCATATGTTTAAAAAATCTCTTCTTATTGCAATTATGACCATGATTCAGGCCAGCTTAACATCTTTATTACACTACGACTGTTTGAACACTCTTGATATGTTTGGGTGATCTACTGTGTTAATATATTTTCTTTCCCCATGCCTTGGTTTTCTCTCTCTCCTCCACCAGGTTGACTTTACTGGGCCCACATGCCCACCCCTCCCTTCGGCAGCCTCCGCCCTCCTGCCTACCCCTCCCCTCAGACAGCATCAGCTTGGGGGGGGGGGGGGCTGGGGGCTGGAAGTCTGGGTCCATATCCCACCTCTCCAACTTCAGGCAGCATCAGCTGGGTGGGAGACCTCGACAATCCAGGCCTGATGCACCCCTCCCTGTCAGGGTCAGCAGAGAGGCCTCAGCACTGCGCAACCCCCCTCTCCCCAACCTCCAGTCCACGGACCCCTCCCCTCCTATAGTGAAATGTCAACAGAGCGGACCCATACAGCCCACATGGATCAAGGTCACAGATCAGAGATGTTAGACATTTTAAGTCAGGGTCAAAGTGGGCTCTGGCCCCCGCCTTTCAGGGGCCCCTGATAGAACAAACTCTGATATGCAGGAAGTGACCCTGATGCCCTTGAATAATTCTTAAATATGTTGTTTTAAATACAGTTTCCTTTAATTTATTTTAATGTGGGTAATGTGTGAGGGTCTATTAAAGGCATTTTGCAGAAAAATGTGTTTACGTTTCATGCAAAATCCATAACAAAAGTTTGTTTTAGATCAAAACAGGGCCTTACATCTAAGAAGTAAGAGGGGTCACACGTTATCTGCAGTAATATTAGTGAGCTGCTGTGTCACGTCACTGCCCCTGAGTATTAGGTGTAAACACGTCGAGTTTGGCCCAGTGTGTCTGTCACTGTCAGTGACCTGACCAAAGGGGGCAGGAAAGAGCTGAAACTGGATCATACTTTCAACGCTGTTCCGAACAGAGGCCCTCAGAATAGGTTCGGCCCAGGGTCCCCCAGATCCTTCAATGTCTTTGTCATATATTTGGTACTATCAGGGCTCTATGGAGGTGTCACTTACCAACTTGTATTTACGAGGAATACACTATAAAACGTCACAGATCAATCAGAGCAGGAAATGGGGCCACTGTGTGAAAATAAAGGCGTCAGTGTGTGTATCTGCTGTTACCAAGAACCACTCGTTGGAAGTACAGCGCTCAGTGCGAACAAAGATGACCACGGGTAATAGTGAGCAATAACATGAAAAAATAAATAAAAATAAAAATAAAAAAAATAGAAGTGTACTGGGAAAAAGAGTGCAGGTGTGGTGCAAAGCATCAAAGTCCGCGGGTGTCCATGAATTGGGTACTCTCTGCTGGACTTTGTCTAAAGTTGGTCTGTGGGGCCGTGTGTGTGAGGCGGGAAGCGTGTGAGCAATGCGTGAAGCCTGAGTGTGCAACATGTGAAGTCTGAGAGTGCAACGTCTGAAGCGTGTGTGCTGCGCATGGAGCGTGAGTGTGCAACGCGTGAAACGTGAGTGTGCAACGCGTGAAACGTGAGTGTGCAACGCGTGAAACGTGAGTGTGCAACGCGTGAAACGTGAGTGTGCAACGGGAAGTGTTTGACCAAGGAGGAGCTCTTGTGTGGGAACAAGTACAGACACTACCAGGACACACTGTCTTCTGTTTCCGACACGGAATGACGTGTGAGGTGTATAATACACACCTCTCACATGTATGGCAGCCGACAAATGATAACTCGTTGGAAGGCTGTTGTTTCCAACCCTCCCTCGGACAGTCTCAGCAGAGAGGCCACAGCAGTCCCGACCCATCCTTCCCCTTCTCAGACTGCATCAGCAGAGAGGCCTCTCAGCCCAGGCCTCTCCAGCCCCCTCCCTTCTCACAGTATCAGCAGAGAGGCCTCTCAACCCAGGCCTCTCCAGCCCCCTCCCTTCTTCACAACCAGCTCTTTCCTGCCCCCTCCCTTCTCACAGTATCAGCAGACAGTCCTCTGCAGCCCAGGCCTTTCCTGCCCCCCTCTCCCCCCACACTTCGGACAGTCTCAGCAGAGAGGCCTCTGCAGCCCAGGCCTCTCCTGCCCCCCTCTCCCCCCACACTTCGGACAGTCTCAGCAGAGAGGCCTCTGCAGCCCAGGCCTCTCCTGCCCCCCTCTCCTCCCACACTTCGGACAGTCTCAGCAGAGAGGCCACAGCAGTCCCGACCCATCCTTGCCCTCCTCAGACTGCATCAGCAGAGAGGCCTCAGCCCAGGCCTCTCCAGCCCCCTCCCTCCCCAGAGTATCAGCAGAGAGGCCTCTCAGCCCCGGCGTCTCCTGCCCCCCTCTCCTCCCACCTCCGCACAGTCTCAGCAGTGAGGCCTCTGCAGCCCAGCTCCCCCCTCCCACCTTCGGACAGTCTCAGCAGAGAGGCCTCGCATCAGACCTGGTGCTATTTGTGTGATCAGCTCTGATGCTGTGATCCCTCTGGTCTGTGCTTAGCGTGACCCCTGCTGACCTCACGACAACCCCCGGCTCCGCCCCCACAGCTGGGCTGCTGTGGGGCCTCTCCGCGGTTTAACCAATGCTCGCTGGATGAACGGGGCCGGCCTGGCACCTCCCAACTTTCACCCCTGGGGACATCTTGGACCTCAATAGGAGGTGTTTGTTGCTGTCTTGGGCAGGTCTGCAGGCCGGGGACACCTTAAGGACCTGGGGCGCTGGGCCACACTTATTCTAGGGCCCCTTTCAGAGCAGCGTTGAATGTGTGATCCAATGTCAGCCCTTTCCTGCCCCCTCTGGCCGGGTCACTGACAGTGACGGACACACTTCCCCAGATTCTAAATGCGTTTACACTTGATATTCAGGGATAGTGACCGGTGTATTCAATATTATAACACAGCAGCAGCTCACTGACACCCCTGCAAACAATCTCTGACGCCCCATTTCTCATATATGAGGGACTGTTTTGATCTAAAAGGTACGTTTTTATGGCTGTTACATAAACATAAACGCATTTTTCTGCAAAATGTCTGTAATAGACTCACATATCATTCACAATAAACATAAATCAAAGGAAAACGATATTTAAAACAATCTGGTCAAGAATTATTTGAAGTCATCAGGGCAAGACTCTCACACTGCCCTTCTATGCCATGTATAACCTCCCATGTGGGGAACCCTTGAGCTAGTTTCCTGTCTGGGTACCCCAGAAATATTATCCTATCTCAGAGCCCTCCAGAAACACCCAGTTTTAGGTTCTAGCTACATTTTACATTTTAAATCCAAAAATATCCCCTGTCCGGCAGTTCCTGTCACAGGTCTTCACAGAGTCCTATCCTTGCCATGGAAAGGTTTCATTGAACCCCCTCCCCCCTCCCCCCTCCGGTCTTTCCAAGGACTGAAACCCTTGCTTCCAGGGGCATCAATGGAGCACATCCCACACTCACTCCCTTGGTGCCCAAACCACAACTATTGCCTCCAGTAGCACCGGGGGTACAAAACTATCAGTAACTCCATGTCTGTCCAAACCACAAACCTTTGTTCGATTTGGCACCATCGGGGACTACCCCACTCACTCCCTGTGTTTCAAAACCATACCCTTTTTTTCTAGGGGCACCGTCAGTGCATACCCCATACTCACTCCCTGTGTGCCCAAACCGTAACATTCCTTCCAGTTGCATGTCAGTGCATACCCCACACACACTCCCCCTGTGTGCTCAAACCATAACCTTTCTTCGAGAGTCACAGTCGGTGTATACCCCACACTCACTCCCTGTGTGCCCAAACCATAAACTTCCTTCCAGAGTCACAAACTGTGCATACCCCACACTCACTGCCTGTGTGTCCAAATCATACCTTTCATTCCAGGTGCACTGTTTGTGCACCCCACATGCACTGCCTGAGTGTCCAAACCATAAACTTCCTTCCAGTGGCACCATCGGTGCATCCCGCACACTCACCCCGGTGTGCCCAAACCATAATCTTCCTTTCATGGTCACCATTGTGCATATCCACACTCACTCCCTGTGTGCACAAACCATAACCTTTCTTCCAGTGGGCACTGTGGGTGCATACCGCACACTCTCTCCCTGTGTGCCCAAACCATAACCTTTCTTCCAGAGTCACAGTTGGTGCATACCCCACACTCACTTCCTTTGGTGCACACCCCACACTAACTCCCTGTGTGCCCAACATTAACTTCCTCCCAGTGGGCACTGTGGGTGCATACCGCACACTCTCTCCCTGTGTGCCCAAACCATAACCTTTCTTCCAGAGTCACAGTTGGTGCATACCCCACACTCACTCCTTGTGTGCCCAAACCATAAACTTCCTTCCAGAGTCACAATCTGTGCATACCCCACACTCACTGCCTGTGTGTCCAAACCATACCTTTCATTCCAGGTGCACTGTTTGTGCATACCCCACACGCACTGCCTGAGTGTCCAAACCATAAACTTTCTTCCAGTGGCACAGTCGGTGCATCCCGCACACTCACTGCCTGTGTGTCCAAACCATAACCTTCCTTCCAGTGGCACCATCGGTGCATCCTGCACACTCACCCCGGTGTGCCCAAACCATAATCTTCCTTTCATGGTCACCATTGTGCATACCCACACTCACTCCCTGTGTGCACAAACCATAACCTTTTATCCAGTGGCACAGTCGGTGCATACCCCACACTCGCTGCTTGTGTGTCTACACCACAGTCCTTCCTTCCAGTGACTTTGCCAGTGCCTACACTACATTCATTTCCTGTGTGCCAAAACCATAACCTTCCTTCCAGAGTCACCGTCTGTGCATACCCACACTCACTCCCTGTGTGTCCAAACCATAACCTTCTTTCCAGTGGCACAGTCGGTGCATACCCCACACTCACTGCCTTTGTATCCACACCACAGTCCATCCTTCCAGTGATATACTGTCCTGTCAATGTATACACCAACATCACTTACTGTGTGGCCACACTGCAACCCTTCCAGTGATATTGTTGGTGGATGTCCCACACCCCTGATAGTCATTGTACGGCCCAAGCCCTTTTTGGAGTTCCTAGTTGGGACCATTCCACTGCCATGTGAAGCCTGAACCACTGAAAGCAGCCACTGTCATGTCATAGGTGCTTCCCTGTTTTATGATGGAAATGTAGACAAGCCAGCAGTGCCCGTGAGGAGCAGAGGAGGCAGTGAACACGTTGCTAAGGCACTTAAGTATATCGCATTAACGTTTTAAAATGCAAATCATGGAAAACATTTCCTTGTTTCCGGATTGCATTCCCAGGGGCGCTTTTCTTAAGTTTCTTCTCTGACTGTTTTGTGAATGTATTAACAAAGCAGAGATTAAGAAGAAGAGAAAATAGGAAATTTATAAAGAAACAAATGTTTTTGTAGATTTCTGAATACATACATTTGTTATGTTTTCAGTCTTACTTTGCATCTATGATTGCCCCCAAACACACATCAGTGTGGGCCCCCAGACAAATCCTAAAAATGTACTTTTGCCCCCCTTAATAAATATGTATGAGTTCCCCTTCCCCACACTCACTTCCTGTGCACCCAAGAAACACTATTCTAACTTCCACTGGACATCCCTTGGACATCCTTCCAGTGTGTCCATGAACCACTCTTACTTCATGAATGGATGACCGACAATTGCCTCTAACTCAACTCCAACAAAACAGAAGTCCTGAACTTCTGAAAGAATCCCTCCATATGGGACCAGAGCTGGTGGCCAACAGAACTTGGACCAACACCGGCAGACCATGCATGCAACCTGAGCATCATCCTAGAAAGCCAGATAACCATGAAACGACAAGTCAATGCAGTTGGCAGCACCTGCTCCCACATCCTCTGCATGTTCCACAAAATCTTTAGATAGATCCCATCCATCACCAGGAAGATCGTCACCCAGGCCCTCATTACCAGCCGCCTCGACTATGGCAACACCCTCTACGTTGGAATCTCCACCAAGCTCCTCAGAAGACTCCAGACCATGCACAACACCTCAGCCAGACTCATCCTGCACCTCCCCTAAAGGATCCACATCACCCTCTCAACTCGGAGACCTCCACTGGCTCCCCATTCAAAACAGATGCAAATGCAAGATCCCCACGCTTGCATGCAAAGCTCTCCATGATCAAGGACCACTGACTGAACTTCCACCTGCCCTCAAGATCCCTGTGCTCCGCCTCACTTGCCCTAGCACCCTCCAACTCCTGCCTTCATTGCATCTTCAGTGGCGTCTGCACCTTCTACTACATCCCCTCCAAGTCCTGGAACAGTCTACCCCTCCGCCTCCGAACAGTACCCTCCCTGACTGACTTCAGGAAAGACCTCAAGACCTTGCTCTTCGGCAGAGAACTCAGTTCCGGAATTTCCAACTGAGACACAGCAGCCTTAGCGCGCAGATCCCCCCAGGGGTGACAGTGCTGAGCTATACAGATGCTGAGTGATTACCTTCCAGTGGACCCCACTGGTGCACGCCCCTCCCGTGTGCTGAATAACAGCGACCCTTTCTCCCTACACCTTATGCTGTGCTTGCACTGACCTCTGAGCAGCCTTCAAGTTCTTTATTGTAGGCAAAACTTCACTCGTTCGTCAACTTGCTCCACAAATAATCCCACCCACCATCACACATTGTGTACACAACCCCCTCCACTTCAAGTCTTGTACACTGGACGACTTCACGCGGCAGGTTACCCGTTGTAGTCTGCAGTTCTCCTACTAGCCAGTAGATGGCAGCAGCTTCCCGTAGTAAACCCAGGAAGTTCCAGTTGTCACACGAAGCCCTTGCGTGAGATGCTGCTCCCGGGGGTCTGAGCTTCCACTTTCCATTTCTAGGGCGCGAGCCAAGCTTTTGTGGTAATCAACCTAGAGGAAGTGTGTCCCTCTCACCACAGGCGACTGTCCAGGAGCAGGAACCGGACACACTCGGGTCTTGTGCTCTGTTCAGCATCTGGGCCCAGCCTCAAATCTCCCTCCAGCCTTTCTCTTTTTAAAAGCACCGAAATGTAATTTTTTAAAATTCTCCGATTCTTCATTTTATCTGATGTGTGGTGACGTAAACGTCTCCACAGTGGAATGGAGGCATATGTTTATTTCCTATCTGCATGGACGTCATTTCACCGAAATACCAGGGGTAGCGGAAGTGATATTACACCTTGTTTGACCTCCACTTTCACTCACATACATACACACCAATAGACACATACATTGTCTCACATACACTCACCCACAGGCAAGCACACGAAGTACATTTAAAAGCATTTTTTTTATTTACCTCAGCCGCCACGGAGGGGCATATTACAGATAATTGTGCTCCATTTTTGTTACACTAATAGTGAAAAATATGTTATTATTCACTATTAGTGTAATACAAAATTGACAAAACACAAAGTGAGTGAATACAAAATTGACAAAACACAAAGTGAGTGGAGCCCCCAACTGAGGTCCATAAGGATAGCTGCTACTGGCACTAATTGCGGAACCTCTGAGGCCAGAGTCGCAAAGGCAGTGCCAGGGGTCTCAAAGGGAAAGGCAGGGGTTGCATGTGCAACGTGATGGACGGAATGCTGAACATTGTCAAACACTCACCCCCAGTCATAGATCTGGGTTTAATCCATCTTTTGCTCACCATGCCACCCCAGTTTGGACCCAGCCATATGCAAATCAGTCTTGACCCTGTTCCTCATGGGAACAGTCCAGACCGAACTGCCAAGCCAGGTCCTCACTGGACTGGAAACAAGCATCCTGGGACCGGTTTCGGGGTTTCATCCCTCATCAGCCAGGTTAGCTTGAATCCAGTGGCATGGGAAGCACGGGACCCACATCTGGGCATACCCTTCCCACTTAGGGCGACAAAGCAAAAAC
Source organism: Pleurodeles waltl (assembly GCF_031143425.1). Taxonomy (NCBI): domain Eukaryota; kingdom Metazoa; phylum Chordata; class Amphibia; order Caudata; family Salamandridae; genus Pleurodeles; species Pleurodeles waltl. Next base: position 17,080,664 of record NC_090449.1, on the reverse strand, counting down.
AACAAGTGATGGACGGAATGCTGAACATTGTCAAACACTCACCCCCAGTCATAGATGTGGGTTTAATCCATCGTTCTTTTGCTCACCATGCCAACCCAGTTTGGACCCAGCCATATGCAAATCAGTCTGTTCCAACAGGGTCAAGACTGATTTGCATATGGCTGGGTCCAAACTGGAATGGCATGGGCAGCAAAAAAACGATGGATTTAGGCCCAGATCACTGTACTGGGAGTGAATGTTTGACAATGTTCAGCATTCCGTCCATCACTTGTTATTTTTGCTTTGTCGCATGTGCAACCCCTGGTGTGCCCTAAAAAAGGTCCATGCCTATTTGTGCCCTATGCAACCCGCCCTTCTTACACGCACCGTGTTTGGTGCTTTGTAAAAACTTTCAGCTAGAAATGTTATTGCTGCTGAATGGTAAAGTTGAAAGGTATCACCTTGCAGTGCGTGAGACTGTGGCATATTATCCTGTTGAAATGCAGAGGCCTTCCTTTGGAAGACGCGTGCGCTTTTTATAGGGCTGAGGCACTCTGTGATACGAGTAACGGGTGCATTGACACACCGAGCTGCCATACTGTTACATGCACGTTACATGTTAGCTGAGAGTTCACTCCTGGCCTCACATTCTGAATACTTTTGTAACGCACTTCTTCCTCCACACATATATATATCTATATATATATATCTGTTTTCAAAATCCCCTCGGTTTTAGAGAGATTGAGCCATAGTTGGAGTGTGGCCTCTTTGGGAAGGGGTTTGATGCTGTGTGTATGTGACCCGAGTGCTGCCCACCCCCTGCCTCATACTGTAGCGCCTTGGTTTGTAGCGCTGCGAAGAGGAGTGAGAGACAGGGCGCTGAAGCGTCTACCACAGACACACAGTCTCCTCGTGCCTGCGGGTTCCACTGCACCCCTCACATCCTCCGCGTGCGAAGGGGGGGCTCATCTCAGCACCGAGCCCTTGGGTGAGGTGGTCTCACTTTGCCTCCCTCTGGGTGTAACCAGGGTCAGACTGGCACAGAAAATAGAGCCGAGCACCAAACGAAAAGATTCATACAGCGAGAAAAAGTGCCCCGCATTCTCCAAATAAAAGCAGTTTGGAATTTGTAAAGACGCGCAGTGTGGTTGTTTTGCAAGGAATATGAGACAGCAAGCATTTGTGCTTGATTCAGGCAATATTTGTGGTGATATTAGGGAAATAACAGGAAACCCCGACCGACCAGACCATAAAACAGGCCCACAAACAGCCCCAGAACGGCCCACAACTTACCTGCGAGACCAGCCCTTCTGGCGCCGCCGGATTGCCCTCTGTGCCAGGCCGCCCCTGGGTGTAACTATTGGTCTTAATCCCTGCAGTCTAGAGAGAGCCGCTCCCTGGTGGGGGCACCGCCCCCCGCTCTACCAGGAGATCACAAAAGCAAGGCTGACTTTCTTCTGCAAATGCCCATTTCACGGGCATCGGACACGCTTCATGGCATCTTATGATTCTAAAGGGCAGGGGGTGGTGGCTCGTTTCTTGCTGTGGCCACTGGCACCAAACACCCCTGCATAATTACTGTGCCCGAAACAAATGCACATTTTCTGCTTCTTTGGCCTGGATGAGGCAAGAATGTGCACTTAAAGCCAAACACATCGAGTGGCTTCTCACATGAACTGTTTTGTTTCTGTGGTATTTGAAATTGTGATGGTGTTGGATGGTTCACACATACAGAGCAGTGTCTGTGGCGCGTGAACCTGTGGTGGTGTGGGCTGTACCACACATACAGAGCAGTGTCTGTGGCACGTGAACATGTGGTGGTGTGGGCTGTACCACACATACAGAGCTGTGTCTGCGGTACTTGTACATGTGGTGGTGTTGGCTGTACCACACATACAGAGCAGTGTATGTGGCACGTTAACCTGTGGTGGTGTGGGCTGTACCACACATACAGAGCAGTGTCTGTGGCACGTGAACCTGTGGCGGTGTGGGCTGTACCACACATACAGAGCAGTGTCTGTGGCACGTGAACCTGTGGCGGTGTGGGCTGTACCACACATACAGAGCAGTGTCTGTGGCACGTGAACTTGTGGCGGTGTGGGCTGTACCACACATACAGAGCAGTGTCTGTGGCGCGTGAACATGTGGCGGTGTGGGCTGTACCATACATACAGAGCAGTGTCTGTGGCACGTGAACATGTGGTGATGTGGGCTGTACCACACATACAGAGCAGTGTATGTGGCACGTTAACCTGTGGTGGTGTGGGCTGTACCACACATACAGAGCTGTGTCTGCGGTACTTGTACATGTGGTGGTGTTGGCTGGTTCACACACACAGAGCAGTGTCTGAGGCACGTGAACCTGTGGCGGTGTGGGCTGTACCACACATACAGAGCAGTGTCTGTGGCACGTGAACCTGTGGTAGTGTTGGCTTATTCACACATACATAGCAGTGTCTGTGGCACGTGAACTTGTGGTGGCGTGGGCTGTACCACACATACAGAGCAGTGTCTGTGGCACGTGACCCTGTGGTGGTGTGGACTGTACCACACATAAAGAGCAGTGTCTGTGGCGCGTGTACTTGTGGTGGTCTGCGGCGCGTGTACTTGTGGTGATGTGGGCTGTACTACTCATACAGAACTGTGTCTGTGGCACGTGAACTTATGGCTGTGTGGGCTGTACCACACATACAGAGCAGTGTCTGTGGCACGTGAACCTGTGGCGGTATGGGCTGTACCACACATACAGAGCAGTGTCTGTGGCACGTGAACCTGTGGTGGTGTGGGCTGTACAACACATACAGAGCAGTGTCTGTGGCGCATGTGCTTGTGGTGGTGTGGGCTGTACAACACATACAGAACTGTGTCTGTGGCACGTGAACTTGTGGCTGTGTGGGCTGTACCACACATACAGAGCAGTGTCTGTGGCATGTGAACCTGTGGTGGTGTGGGCTGTACCACACATACAGAGCAGTGTCTGTGGTGCGTGATCTTGTGGCGGTGTGGGCTGTACCACACATACAGTACTGTGTCTGCGGTACTTGTACTTGTGGTGTGGGCTGGTTTATACATACAGAGCAGTGTCTGTGGCGCGTGAACTTGTGGCGGTGTGGGCTGTACCACACATACAGAGCAGTGCCTGTGGTGCGTGAACTTGTGGCGGTGTGGGCTGTACCACACATAGAGTACTGTGTATGCGGTACTTGTACTTGTGGTGGACTGGGCTGGTTCACACATACAGAGCAGTGTCTGTGGCACGTGAACTTGTGGCGGTGTGGGCTGTACCATACATACAGAGCAGTGTCTGTGGCACGTGAACCTGTGGTGGTGTGGGCTGTACCACACATACAGAGCAGTGTCTGTGGCATGTGAACCTGTGGTGGTGTGGGCTGTACCACACATACAGAGCAGTGTCTGTGGCACGTGAACTTGTGGCGGTGTGGGCTGTACCATACATACAGAGCAGTGTCTGTGGCATGTGAAGCTGTGGTGGCATGGGCTGTACCACACATACAGAGCAGTGCCTGTGGTGCGTGAACTTGTGGCGGTGTGGGCTGTACCACACAGAGTACTGTGTATGCGGTACTTGTACTTGTGGTGGACTGGGCTGGTTCACACATACAGAGCAGTGTCTGTGGCACGTGAACTTGTGGCGGTGTGGGCTGTACCATACATACAGAGCAGTGTCTGTGGCACGTGAACCTGTGGTGGTGTGAGCTGTACCACACATACAGAGCAGTGTCTGTGGCATGTGAACCTGTGGTGGTGTGGGCTGTACCACACATACAGAGCAGTGTCTGTGGCACGTGAAATTGTGGCGGTGTGGGCTGTACCATACATACAGAGCAGTGTCTGTGGCATGTGAAGCTGTGGTGGCATGGGCTGTACCACACATACGGAACTGTGTCCGCATCAATGCTTTAAATGGGCAGGTGCTCTCTGGTACTTAGTACCTGGCTCTTCATTAATTTAACTGAGAGTACCTGCACTTCTCCGCACTGCTGCAGTACCTTTAGTAAGAGAGTACCAGCACTTCTGAGAAGCAAACAGGTACTCTGAGAAGTGAGTACCTGCCCTTCAATATTTCCATTTGAAGCACTGGTCTGCAGTACTTGAAATTGCTGGTGACAGAATTGTTATTTGTGTCCATTAATTAGGCGGAATATTATGAAGTGAAGTTCCTCTGACTACATTAAGTGGTGCTCCCGCAAGCAGCGTGAAAGTGTGTCCTCTCATCTGCAAGGAGGGCGGGCCCGGTCACTCCCAGCAGCTTCCTTCCGCCCCGCTCCTTTACCTTCTCTCTCCTCCTCGGCCTTCCTCTTTTTTTTCTCCTCCCCTCCGTTTCTCATTAACCCTCTCCCTAGTGTTTAATTTATAATTAAAAACGTCCCAAAGACCTCCTCTTAAACGTGTGGTTTCTGCATTTAAAAGTGTGAACACGGAATACCGAGGCAGTGTAATCCTGAAGCCATCTCAGGCCTCTTTAATCCATTTACAGCCACTCCCTGCCCCTTCAGCTCACACCTGCAGCTTTCTGCTTTCTTTCTTTGTGAAACTTTTTTGTTTTTCTCTTCCTCACTCTTTCCCATCTGTGTCTCTTACTCGCAGTAAATGCTGGAAGCAGAAACATTTGTGCCGGCTCTCAGAAATAAGTGCCGGTGCTCAGCACCCGAAACCACCGGCTCAAATTAAGCACACCTGTCACTCACTCCCCCCCCTCTCCTCACTCGCCCGGCTCTAGGACCCTGGGTCTTGGGGGGCCTGGAGGAAGCATGGGTGGGCCAGGGGTGTACCACACAATGATCCCCCTTTCCCCAAGAATGTGATGAGGGGGCCCAGTGTCTCCTGCAGCTCACAGATGTTCACGGGTCTTGGGCCGATAGAGAGGGCCCCAGAAGGATTGGGGTGCTGATGAAAGGCTCTCCAGAAGAGACCTGCCTTGCGCCCCTGGGGTGCACCAAGGAGAGCTGGAGGAGTTCAGGGCAGGCAGGTCACGTGGCAGTGTTCAGGCTCTGACATCACTGGCCACGGTGGAGCACTGACGTGTGTCGGTGCTGGCCAATCAGAGAGCCCAAGTTAGTAAGGCACGCGAGCAGAGTGCAGTGACCCCACTGACTAAAAGCTTCCGAAGGTCAGTCGTGACCTCTTGCACTCTGAGGGACTGACAGCTGGGGCTGTGGATATAAATGGCTTTGAATTCATTGGTCGAAAATAAATACACGAGTGACGTCTCCTTGTCAACCATGGGTTACTTGCACCTAGAAATAGTTGGAGTAACAGGATGCAGGCATGCATGTTTACACAAAAACACACATGGGATCCACTGTAGAAACAGAATGCAAGCATGAATGTTTACAAAAGGAAACACACCCAGGGATCGCCGCAGTGATATGATGCGACATGCATGTTTACACCAAGACAAAACACTTAGGAACCACTGCAGTGACACAATCCAGACATGCATGTTTACACGAAGACACACACCCAGAAACCACTGCAGTAACAGAGCACGGACATGCATGTTTACAGAAGACACACACCCAGAAACCACTGCAGTAAGAGAATGTAGGCATGCATGTGTACACCAAGGCACGCACCCAGGAACTTTTGCAGTAACAGAATGAAAGCATGCATGTTTACACCAAGGCATGCACAAAGGAACCACTGCAGTAACAGAACACAGGGATGCATTGTTACACCAAGGCACACACAACTGTTGCAGTAACAGGATGCAAGCATGGATGCTTACACCAAGACACACACCACTTCAGTAACACAATATAAGCATGCATGTTTAGCTTTACACAAAGAACCACTATAGAAATAGAATGCAGGTATGCTTGTTTACGCCATGGCAGGCACATAGAAACCACTACCTTAACACAATACATGTACGTATGTTTACACTTAGACATGCACATAGTAGCCACTGCAGTAACAGAATGCAGGCATGCATGTTTACACCTTGGCACACACATAGTAACTACTGCATTAACACAATGCAGACAACCATGTTTCCACTTAGACACACACATAGGAACCACTGTAGAAACTGAATGCGGGTATGCTTGTTTATACCAGGACATGCACATAAGAACCACTGCAGTGACACATTGCAGGCATTCATGTTTACACTTATACATGCCTGCATTCTGCTACTGTTGTGGTTCCAACGTATGTGTCTTGGTGTAAACATGCATCCTGCATGGTGTGTCTACAATGCTTCCTTGGTATGTGCCTTAGTGGAAACATGATTGCCTACATTCTGTTACTGCAGTGGTGTCTATGTGCAAGCCTTAGTATAACATGCATGTCTGCACTCTGTTTCTGCAGTGGTTCCTAGTTGCCTGTCTAAGTGTAAACATGCATGCCTGCAATGTGTCACTGCAGTGGTTTCTATGTGCATGTCCTGGTGTAAACAAGCATACCCGCATTTTGTTCCTCCAATGGTTCCTATGTGTGTGTGCATAGGAACCACTACAGTAACACAATGCAGGAATGCATGTTTACACCAAGACACACACACACAGGATCCACTGCAGTACACAATGCAGGCATGCATGTTTACACCAAGGTACACACATAGGAACCACTGCAGTAACAGAATGCAGGCAGTCATATTTACAACAAGACCAGACATAAGAACCACTGTAGAAAGAATACGGGCATGCATGTTTACACCAAGACACACACATAGGAATCACTGTAGTAAGAATGCAGGCATGCTTGTTTACACCAAGACACACACATAGGAACCACTGCAGTACACAATGCAGGCATGCATGTTTACACCAAGGCACACACATAGGAACCACTGCAGTAATAGAATGCAGGCATTCATATTCACACCAAGACCACACATAAGAAACACTGTAGATAGAATACAGGCATGCATGTTTACACAAAGACACACACATAGGAACCACTGTAGAATAAATGCAGGCATGCATGTTTACACCAAGGCATGCACACAGGAACCACTGCAGTAACAGAATGCAGACATGCATATTTACACAAAGACTATGAAGGGATGCCCTATGAGTTTCTGGAATGCCCTGTGAGTTTGCTCATGCCTGTAAACTAAGGCCTGTTCACTAACTATTCCTAATGCAGTTCCGTCCCAGAAAACATCAGAAATGTACTCCCCGGCAGAGGAAGTAAACTCCTTGTATTTGTGCTCCTGTGAAAAGGGTCTTCCCAAAGCTTTGCAGGAGTGTAAATTATTGGGTGTGTCCCCTCATGGTAACAACACGTCCTTATCAATCACTGACACGTCACCCTACACCAAGAGAAGATGTGAGTCAGACCCCCTGGGGCCATCTCAAGGCACTGTACCAAACCAACATAGGTGGCCAATGGCTGACAGACTCTCCATGTGGGGTCAGGAGGGCAGGGTGCGCTCCACACAGACCCATGGGATCCGGCTAACCCTTGCCTATATAATCCATATGCACCAAACTGTTCACCATGCCACGCGTTGCACCTTGATATGGGAGACAGTGAAGTGCAGTGACAAGGCGTCACTTTAAAGCTAGAGTGCAGAGTCCCCAAACATGAAAAGCTCCCAGAGTCTGAAACCGCCTCAGAGCCTGTAGAAGATGAAGGGGCAGATGTACCAAAGGAAATTGCATTTTTAACAGACCGAACTTTAATTTCAGTCCGTTAAGAAATGCTAAGCCTAAAATCGGTTGCAAAATATAATTTCCACACAGTAGAAATAGTATTTTCTGGTTCCCCTAGAAATGTCCTACTTGCAATTCCCTAAGCCCATGTACAAAGCATTTCCTGAATGGTAAATGGGCATTTAGGAAACGCATTTACCATTGGATCCAATCCAATTCGAGTGGACAGCACATGCAATATAAAAAAAGCAGCCAAAAGTGCATTTTTTTAAAGTGCCATGTAGAGCGCATGTCCCCTAGGACATTTGTACGTGCTCCGTGCACCACTTTTTTGGGAATGAATCTTGGGGGGGGGGGGGGACCTATAGGCACCTTGGTTTTGCATTTCCAAATTTGTGATTTCTAGGGCCCCATAGGAACAAATGGTGTAGCACTCCCTAAAGAGTGGTTTCCCACTACTGATGCGCTATTAGGAAATCTCTATTTTGGTACATTCCACTTTTCATATAGCAATTTCTTAGGATTCCATATTTAGGAAATGCAAAAACGGAATTTCGTACGTCTGGCCCAAAATGAGCTATACAAATGCAAATGAGAGGAGTGCTGTTATCTGTGTCACGTTATCACTCAAACTCAAAAGCGCTGGTTACAAATTAAGGAAGAAATGATGGGGTTTTAGGGTTTGTCGACCAAGGGGTTCAGTGTTTACTCCCAGCCGCGCCCAGGCGTCCTCTGCCGTTCTAGTGCCGCAGGTATGTGCGATGTGGGGGACAGTTTATCACGCTTCTTACACCCGAAGAGTTCTCAAAGAAACTTTTTTTGTTTTTTGAGAATTTGTGCTTCCGGGGAATTGCCTCAACGTGTCTCTCTCGTGGGTGAACTGACATCAGACAAACTGAGGATGTTTTTAGCACCAAGGGAAGAATAAATATCTGAATGTAAAGCTCCGGAGACCAGGGCTCGCCGTCTCCGGGGAGGGCTCAGTGCACCCCAGGGGCCTCAGCTTAAAACATCTTTCACGACAAACACCGCAGCCCCTCAGACGTGTGGTCATTTGTTCCGCTCAGTGTGATTTATGGAGCCCAGAGGCGTCCACTCAACCGAGCAACACAATCATTCACTTCACGTCTCAAAGCCGTGACGGGGGCTGGTGCTGGGGGACCAGGGGGGCGTATTTATTTTTATTTATTTATTTAATGCGTTTTTATATAGCGCGGACTATACCCGAGGGTGTCAGAGCGCTTCACAATAGGCAAAGTAGAGATACAAGAGGAGAAGAATTACAAGTGAGCCTGTTACAAAAACAAACGTTACATTACATGAGGCAATAGTGAAAATTGTGCAAGTATCAAGAGCAAAAAAGTCCACGAGGTAGCAAACGATACGTTACGAAAGGAAAAAGTGACGTGTGCAGGTTACAAGAGCACATAAAGTACGAGTAAAGGTAAAAAAAAATTGCAATAGATGGTGGACACTCAAAACACTCAAACAATAGTTCCATTACATGAGGCAGTGGTGGCCGTTGTGCATGTATCAAAAGTAAACAAGATATAAGCGGTAGCAAATGATACGTTGTAAAAGGAAAGGTGCCGTGTGCAAGATACAAAAGAGTACAAAATACAGGTAGAGGTATAAAACTGCACTAAATTGCAGACACTCAAAACACAAAAACACCCTGGGAAGGCACTTCTATAGGCGTGGAGAACAGAATTTCCTATAATGGAAGGACTTCCTTCAGGAAACAGAGGTCTTCAATTAACTTTGGAAGTGTCTTTGAAGGAGGAGAGCTTTGAGGTCAGTTTTGAAGGCCTGGGAAGAGGTGGTGGTCCGAAGCTGAGGCGGAAGTGAGTTCCAGATTCTCACTGCGTTGCCTGAAAAGGATTGGGCCATCGATCTTTCCTTCTTGAAAATGGGAGGTTCAAGCAGTAACTTTTCTGCATTACGTGATGGTTTGGAGCCCCCAGAGAGTTTCAGTTTATTCACCAGGTAGCGAGGGGAGGAGGAGTGCAAGGCTTTGTGGGTGATACATGCAGTTTTGTAGATAGATCTTGCCTCTATGGGAAGCCAACGGAGGGTGGATAAAATGGGTGTGATGTGGTCGCTTCTTTTGGCCCCATATATGAAACGAGCTGCTGAATGGAGAATAGACTTCAGGGGGGAAAGGTGGGATTTGGGAAGGCCAGTAAGAAGAGAGTTGCAGTAGTCCAATCTGGAGAGAACCAGCGATTGGACCAGGGTTTTAAGGTCATGCTCCGGGAAGAAGCGACGAATCCCCCAAAGAAGGCGCAGTTGGTGTCGAGCAGACTTTGCAATGGAGTCGATGTGGGAGAGTAGATTGAGTTTTTTGTCGAGAGTGACACCAAGGGATTTTGCGCTCTCGACAATGATGGGCTTATTGTTCATTAGATTGATCTGATCCATCCATGTTTGCACTGGGGGATGAGAAAGTGAGGAGGAGAGGAGGAGGAATTCTGTTTTGGAGGGATTCAGGATCAGTTGATGAGTTACCATCCAGTTTTGAATGGAGTCGAGAGTAGAGCTAAGGAAGGAGAGATCGTGAGTGGAGGCCACCTTGAGGTAGATCTGAGTGTCATCCGCATATAGATGATAGTGGATCCCGGATTTACTCAGGAGATTTCCCAACGGTTCTAAATAGAGATTGAACAGTGTGGGTGCAAGTATGGAGCCTTGAGGAACACCCTGACTGACCGCTAAAGGAGCTGAAAGACTGTTTGCTATTTTGATCATTTGGGATCTATCAGAGAGGAAGGAGGCAAACCATTTGAGCACAGAGCCCTCCATGCCCATTCTCTGTTGAAGAGTGTTAAGGAGAGTGTTGTGATTGACAGTGTCAAAGGCTGCAGAAAGGTCGAGAAGAATTAGAAGACACGACTCCCCTGAATCGAGTATCCGCAGCGCGTCATCAATCACTAGCAGCAGGGCTGTTTCAGTGCTGCAGTTTTGAATGAAGACGGACTGGAAATTGTCAAGAAGATCATTTGATATGGCGAGAGAGTTGTTTCGCTACACATTTTTCTGTGATTTTTGCAAGAAAGGGTAGGTTAGTGATGGGACGGTAATTGTTGAGGTCGTTCGCATCAGCAGTGGGTTTTTTAAGCAGAGGGGTGACCTGCCCAGATTTGAAGGAAACAGGAAGGGAGCCTTGACTGAGGGAGAGGTTGACCAGAGTGGTCCAATAGGAAAGAGAATTAGTATAGAAGTCAATGGCAATGGCACTAGGGATGGGGTCAAGAGAATGGTTAGAGGGCTTTGTATCGAGGATGCATTTAAGGAGAGCATCGTCAGAGATGGGGTCAAAGTTTTGCCAAATGGTTAAGGATTTGCGCTCCTCTGTAGGGGTAGGATGAATGACCTGATCTACAAGTGATTTTACTTTTTCGTCAAAGAATACAGCGAATTCCGCTGCTTTCTTTGTGGAATCTTCCAATTTGGAGGTTGGGTGAGAGCTGTTTGGGTTCTTGATGAGGTCGAATAGTTTTTTGGGTCTATTTTTGGCTGAGTCAAGGAAGGATTTGTAGTGCGACGCTTTTCCAAGGAAGATGAGCTTGTGGTACTTGGATCTTGCTAAACGAAGAGTGGCCAAATTTTCAGTGGAGGGCGCTTGTCTCCATTGTTTCTCAAGGGCTCTTAGGAACTTCCTTTCTTGATAGAGGGATTTGTTGAACCAAGGTGCTGAGGGAGTGGGCCTTTTCTTTTTGCTTTGGAGCGGAGCGACATTATTGATTTCGACTGCAAGGACTGTGAGGCATTGGGAGGTGAGTTCGTTAACATCTAGGTCCGGGTCTAGCCTTGGAAGTGATAGCAAAGCAGAGTCACAGAGGGTGCTGAGGTCAATATGTTTAGTGTCACGGAACCAGGAAGTAGCCCTCTTGGGCTGGCCAAGAGTTATAGAGTGTGATAGGTGAATAGAGAATGGGATGAGGAGGTGGTCTGACCAGTCTACATAGATAGGGGTAGCGATAGTCAGCAAGCCTGCTTTAGAAATAACAAGGTCCAGGATTGAGCCTTTAGAGTGTGTTGTTTCTGTGCAGTGTTGGCTAAGATCGTTTGCAGAGAGGAAGGTGGCCAGCAGATTCGCATAGGTGTCTTGAGGCGAGCCCCAATGGACATTGAAGTCACCCACGAAGATCTGATTGTCACTTTGCGTGTATTGGTCGCTGATGCAGTCCGTGAGTTCCTCCATAAACGAAGGGCTGCTACCAGGTGGGTGGTAAATAACATGGAATCTGAGAGGTGCGCGGTGGTGCAATTGAAGATCAAGAGATAGGCATTCAAAAGTGTGGAAGGAGCTGTTAGGAAGAGCCTTAAGTTGAAGGGAGTTTCTAAAGATGACTGCAACACCTCCCCCAACTTGGTCAATTCTGTCATTTCTAAGTATAGAATAGCCTGTGGGTACCAGGAGATCAAACATAGAGTGAGAGGTATCGTTGAACCAGGTCTCTGTGAGGAAGAGCATGTCAATATTGTGCAAGTTGATGGTATCGGAGATTTCAAGTTTGTGTTTTATTGCAGATCTGCAGTTGTGGAGCAAACAGCGCAGCTCTGACACAACTGTTTTGGTGATGGGGGCACTTGGGCTATGAGGGGTGATAGGGATATTGTACTTATATGAGGGCGCTCGGGATTTAGGTGGGCGAGTGGTTCTGACAGAGGAGATGGTCGGAATAGAGTAGATAACAGGGTTACTGGGAAGTGAAAGTGAAGGAAGGGTGGCATTCGAGTGCTTGTGTGGATTTGCAGACGACAGGCTATGCTTAGCTATAATGGGATGTGGGGGTGAGGTGCATCTCGTGGAAGGGTGAGTGGTTGTCAAAGGAATTGAGGTGTGTGGGAAAGTCGAGATCTTGGAGCTTAAAACTAAAATGGTTGCTTCAAGTTGGGAGATGGCGGTGATTAGAGAGCCTAGCTTATTTTCCAGAGAGAGTGAGGGAGAGCACGGCATGTTGGGTGGCTTGAAGGAAACAGGAGGGGGTGCACTAGGCAGTGTACGGCAGGGAGAGGTGGGGGAACGGGAGGGGAGTAGGGGTATAGGGTTCAGAGGTGGGGAAAGGTTTTGGATGAGAGCAGGAGTTGGTGCATCAGGGGTGAGAGGAGAGTTGTCGTTGTTGGCATTGCAAGAAGGATACACTGCTGGACACAACACACAGAGTGCTGGTCACACCACACAGACTGCTGGACACACACAGGCACACTGCTGGACACACACAGGCACACTGCCGGACACACACAGGCACACTGCCGGACACACACAGGCACACTGCTGGACACACCATACAGACTGCTGGACACACAGAGGCACACTGCCGGACACACACAGGCACACTGCTGGACACACCATACAGACTGCTGGACACACACAGGCACACTGCTGGACACACGCAGGCACACTGCAGGACACACCATACAGACTGCTGGACACACACAGGCACACTGCCGGACACACACAGGCACACTGCCGGACACGCACAGGCACACTGCTGGACACGCACAGGCACACTGCTGGACACACCATACAGACTCCTTAACCCACACAGGCACACTGCTGGACACACACAGGCACACTGCTAGACACACCATACAGACTGTTGGACATACACAGGCACACTGCTGGACACACCATACAGACTGCTGGACATACACAGGCACACTGCTAGACACACCATACAGACTGTTGGACATACACAGGCACACTGCTGGACACACCATATAGACTGCTGGACACGCACAGGCGCACTGCAGGACACACACAGGCACACTGCAGGACACACCATACATACTGCTGACACACACAGGCACACTGCAGGACACACACAGGCACACTGCTAGACACACACAGGCACACTGCTAGACACACACAGGCACACTGCTAGACACACACAGGCACACTGCAGGACACACACAGGCACACTGCAGGACACACCATACAGACTGCTGGACGCACACAGGCACACTGCTAGACACACCATACATACTGCTGACACACACAGGCACACTGCAGGACACACCATACAGACTGCTGGACACGCACAGGCACACTGCTGGACACACACAGGCGCACTGCAGGACACACACAAGCACACTGCTGGACACGCACAGGCGCACTGCTGGACACGCACAGGCACACTGCTGGACACGCACAGGCACACTGCAGGACACGCACAGGCACACTGCAGGACACACCATACATACTGCTGACACACACAGGCACACTGCAGGACTCACCATACAGACTGCTGGACGCACACAGGCACACTGCTAGACACACACAGGCACACTGCTAGACACACACAGGCACACTGCAGGACACACACAGGCACACTGCAGGACACACACAGGCACACTGCTGGACACACACAGGCACACTGCTGGACACACACAGGCACACTGCCGGACACACCATACAAACTGCTGACACATCATATAGAATGCTGACACACCATACACACTGCTGGACACACCATACAGACTGATGGACATACACAGGCACACTGCTGGACACACCCAGACACACTGCAGGACACACAGGCACACTGCAGGACACACCATACAGACTGCAGGACACACCATACAGACTGCAGGACACACCATACAGACTGCAGGACACACCATACACACTGCTGGACACACCCAGACACACTGCAGGACACACCATACAGACTGCAGGACACACCATACAGACTGCAGGACACACCATATAGACTGCAGGACACACCATACACACTGCTGGACACACCCAGACACACTGCAGGACACACCATACAGACTGCTGGACATACACAGGCACACTGCTGGACATACACAGGCACACTGCTGGACACACCCAGACACACTGCTGGACACACCCAGACACACTGCTGGACACACCATACAGACTGCTGGACACGCACAGGCGCACTGCAGGACACACACAGGCACACTGCTGGACACGCACAGGCACACTGCTGGACACGCACAGGCACACTGCAGGACACACACAGGCACACTGCAGGACACACACAGGCACACTGCAGGACACACCATACATACTGCTGACACACCATACATACTGCTGACACACCATACATACTGCTGACACACCATACATACTGCTGACACACACAGGCACACTGCAGGACTCACCATACAGACTGCTGGACGCACACAGGCACACTGCTAGACGCACACAGGCACACTGCAGGACACACACAGGCACACTGCAGGACACACACAGGCACACTGCAGGACACACACAGGCACACTGCAGGACACACACAGGCACACTGCTGGACACATGCAGGACACACACAGGCACACTGCTGGACACACACAGGCAGACTGCAGGACACACACAGGCACACTGCTGGACACACACAGGCACACTGCCGGACACACCATACAAACTGCTGACACATCATATAGAATGCTGACACACCATACACACTGCTGGACACACCATACAGACTGATGGACATACACAGGCACACTGCTGGACACACCCAGACACACTGCAGGACACACCATACAGACTGCTGGACACACCATACAGACTGCAGGACACACCATACAGACTGCAGGACACACCATACACACTGCTGGACACACCATACACACTGCTGGACACACCATACACACTGCTGGACACACCATACACACTGCTGGACACACCATACACACTGCTGGACACACCATACAGACTGCAGGACACACCATACAGACTGCTGGACACACCATACAGACTGCTGGACACACCATACAGACTGCTGGACACACCATACAGACTGCTGGACACACCCAGACACACTGCTGGACACACCCAGACACACTGCTGGACACACCCAGACACACTGCTGGACACACCATACAGACTGCTGGACATACACAGGCACACTGCAGGACACACACAGGCACACTGCCGGACACACCATACAAACTGCTGACACATCATATAGAATGCTGACACATCATATAGAATGCTGGACACACCATACAGACTGATGGACATACACAGGCACACTGCTGGACACACCCAGACACACTGCAGGACACACAGGCACACTGCAGGACACACCATACAGACTGCAGGACACACCATATAGACTGCAGGACACACCATACACACTGCTGGACACACACAGGCACACTGCAGGACACACACAGGCACACTGCAGGACACACCATACATACTGCTGACACACCATACATACTGCTGACACACCATACATACTGCTGACACACACAGGCACACTGCAGGACTCACCATACAGACTGCTGGACGCACACAGGCACACTGCTAGACACACACAGGCACACTGCTAGACACACACAGGCACACTGCTAGACACACACAGGCACACTGCTAGACACACACAGGCACACTGCAGGACACACACAGGCACACTGCAGGACACACACAGGCACACTGCAGGACACACACAGGCACACTGCAGGACACACACAGGCACACTGCAGGACACACACAGGCACACTGCTGGACACACACAGGCACACTGCAGGACACACACAGGCACACTGCTGGACACACACAGGCACACTGCTGGACACACACAGGCACACTGCCGGACACACCATACAAACTGCTGACACATCATATAGAATGCTGACACACCATACACACTGCTGGACACACCATACAGACTGATGGACATACACAGGCACACTGCTGGACACACCCAGACACACTGCTGGACACACCCAGACACACTGCTGGACACACCCAGACACACTGCTGGACACACCCAGACACACTGCAGGACACACCATACAGACTGCAGGACACACCATACAGACTGCAGGACACACCATACACACTGCTGGACACACCATACACACTGCTGGACACACCATACACACTGCTGGACACACCATACACACTGCTGGACACACCATACACACTGCTGGACACACCCATACAGACTGCTGGACACACCATACAGACTGCTGGACACACCATACAGACTGCTGGACACACCCAGACACACTGCTGGACACACCCAGACACACTGCTGGACACACCCAGACACACTGCTGGACACACCCAGACACACTGCTGGACACACCCTACAGACTGCTGGACATACACAGGCACACTGCTGGACATACACAGGCACACTGCAGGACACACACAGGCACACTGCCGGACACACCATACAAACTGCTGACACATCATATAGAATGCTGACACATCATATAGAATGCTGGACACACCATACAGACTGATGGACATACACAGGCACACTGCTGGACACACCCAGACACACTGCAGGACACACAGGCACACTGCAGGACACACCATACAGACTGCAGGACACACCATATAGACTGCAGGACACACCATACACACTGCTGGACACACCCAGACACACTGCAGGACACACCATACAGACTGCTGGACATACACAGGCACACTGCTGGACATACACAGGCACACTGCTGGACACACCCAGACACACTGCTGGACACACCCAGACACACTGCTGGACACACCCAGACACACTGCTGGACACACACAGGCGCACTGCAGGACACACCATACAGACTGCTGGACACACACAGGCGCACTGCCGGACACACCATACAGACTGCTGACACATCATATAGAATGCTGACACACCATACACATTGCTGGACACACCCAGACACACTCCAGGACACACCATACACACTGCTGGACACACAGAAGAACCGACACACACAGGCGCAGACACACAGAACAGACACACACACCTGAACACACACAGGCACTGCTTCACACACACAGGCATAAACGCACAGAGGAAGCAGGTGCCTGGGCCCTGCCCTCCCCACTGCTGGTCTAGGCGCTTGTGAACCTGGCTCCCGCACCCCTTTTGTCCCTTTTTGACCTGTTTTCCTCTCACTGTGTGCTTTTTTTGCAGCTCACTCTCAGCGCTTCTGCGCATTTTGCCTCTCTCTCTTTGCTCTTCTGCTCTATGTTGCATTTTTTACTCTGTTGTTTTTCTGCTTGTTTTGCATTATCTGCCATTTCCATCTCTTTGCTGCCCCTCCCCTGCTCCTTACCTGGCCTTCCTGTGCCTCCCGCTCCTTCCTGTGCAACCGCTAAGCCCCGCCCACCCTCATATGCTCTCCTCCCTCTTCCCAAGGCCTACTTAATGGCGGCAACAGCCATTAAGCCAAAGCCAAGCCCAACTGCAGCCATTCACGCCTGGAGCGCACCCAGCACCACCAACCATGGTCCGTCCACCCTCAACCGATACTCTACAGTTTGCTTCCAGGTACTCAACCCAGGAACTCCTTCGAAGAGTCAGCCGCACCGCAACCACCAAGAACGAAACCACGTACACTTCAAACTCAAATCTTGACAATCTTCACCCTGAATGGAACCCTTGTCGACTGCCCACCTGGACCAAGACCTAGTTTTACCAGCAACGTCGTAGATTTTATTGCTTCTCTCACAGTCAATGCAAAAGTCTACATCCCAGTAGAAGAGCTCAATTTCCACCTGGAAAACCAGATCCATGGCACTCCTCGAAAGCGTTGGAAACGCTGAACTAACAACATAGCAGTGAGCCAACACTCCTCTGGACACACCCTATACCCCGTCTTCATCATGTAGGACAACATCAAAATCACAGCAACCATGCCTCTCACTTGGACTGACCACGCCATCCACCACTTCCAAATCACCCTCCATCATCCTACAAATCCCGCCACCACCAGCCCGGCCACATAGAGCAGCATCACAGAATCAAACTGGTCCCACACCCTGCCCGTGAACCAGTCCACCCCCACTGGTAACTAAAACTCCGATGTCAAACAACTCGACAAGTGGATCACAGAGCACGCCGACTCCCTGGCACCCTGCAAACACAACAACCAAAAGATAACCTGGAAGCAAGTGAGTTGCTACATTGAAGAACTCCGAGCAACAAAAAACACTGCAAACAACTGGAGAGAAGGTGGGGAACAAACATCAAAGAAACAGACAACGGCATCTTCAAAGCGGTGCTGAGACAGCACCACCAGCGGAGATACCATGAAGAAGGCCCTAGCAGAGTGCATAGAAAACAACACCAAACCTGCAAAGAGATCTTTGCGATTGTCAAAGAAGTTGCTTTACCAACTTCCTCCACAAGTAACATCACCAACAAGGTTTATGTAACAGCCTATCAGAATTAGTCAGTAACAAAATCAAAACCATTTACAACAATTTTGACCCACAACCAAACCCCGCCAGCAACACTGCCAGCCTACCCACTGAACACCTTGAACACAGCCCACTTCATGGGAACCATCCAGTACGGGGTCCCGACAGACTCCTGCCCCCACCACATCTTCAAAATGTTTACCTCCCCGATCAGCAAAGTACTCATCCACATCCTGAAGTCCTCCATCATCACTGCAATGTCCCCGGAGACCTGGCAACACGGAGCTGTAAACGTACTACTAAGGAAACCATAAACAGACCCTGCCCAGTTAGTAAACTACTGCCCAATCTCTGTTCTTCTCTATCCAGCCAGGGTAATACAGAATAATCATCAACAAGTAACTCGCCCACCAAATCGACACCCACCAACTCCTAGACGCCACCCAATCAGGCTTCAGACGCAAACACAGCAATGAAACTGCCTTCATCACAACAATCTACGACATCAGGATGGTCCTTGACCGAGGAAAGCAGCAGCCCTTATCCTCCTCGACCTCTCCACAGCATGCGACTCGGTCTTCCACTCCACCCTCGTGAAAAGACTACATGAAATGGGCATCTAAGGACCTTACCTCATCTAGATCGGCTCCTTCCTTACAGGAAGAACGCAAAGAGGCAGTAGGCCACCCTACACGTCAGATGTGAGGAACCTCGCCTTTGGAGTCCCATAAGGAACATCTCTCAGCCAAAAGTTGTTTAACATCTATATGTTACACCCCACTGGCAGCCCTCATCAGATCACACAGAATCAACACACTTCCCTACCCCTGTGACATTCAACTGATACTTCAACTGGTACTCTCCAGACAAACAAGGACCCCACAGCAAAAAACAACTTCCTCACCTGGAAGACTGCAGGAGACACCGGGATGAGATCCAATTGCCTGGAGCTCAACACAGACCGAAGTGGTGATCTTCGTAAGAAGGATCTCTGCATGGGATTCCACCTGGTGGCTAGCAGACCTCAGCCCCACACCAGTCCCCCCTCGCCTGTGCCAGAAACCTAGGAATCACTCCCAACATGACACGGCAGCGCAGGTAAACACAGTGACATTCAGCCGCTTCCACAAACTGAAGATGCAATGAAAAATATTCACATGGCTACAAGAGAACACCAGAAAAACAGTGACGCAGGCCCTGGTAGCCCACAGACCTGGCTGTGGCAACACACTCTATGCTGGAATCTCCAAACAGCTCCTGAACAGGATCCAAGCTGTGGAAAACACGGTAGCAAGATGCATACTAAACCTACTTCGCCCCACCCACATCTCTCGCACCTCAAGGAACTTCACTGGCTCCCCAGACCCAAGCACACTCGAGTCAAACTACTCTCATGCACACACAAAGCATCACACAGCATAGCACCGGCCTACCTCAATAGCCTCCTACACTTCCACCAGCCCTCTAGGCACCTCAGAATAGCTGGGCACATGTATTCCAATACATAAAAACAAACTAGAAGTAGCCCCTTCTCTCACACCCGATGCACCCAGAGCCGGGAAGGACTTCCCACAGCACATCAGAGCCTCCTCAACACCTCTTGATTTCCACAAGAAGCTGAAGACCAGGCTCTTCCAGTAATCCACAGCCTGCCTGCCTGCAAAGCGCCTTGATACCCTCACAGGTGATTATTGCACTATACAAATAGGCATAACATAGCATAACAGACTGCTAGACACACAGGCAGAGGCATACATGCACACTGCTAGATGCAAAGAAGCACAGACACACACTGCTAGACACACACATGCACACTACTAGACAAACGCAGGCACAATCACTCACCCACTGCTACCGCAAACACAAACAGAAGTGTACAAGCAGACACAAACTCTGTTCAAGTGCACAGGCACCTACACACTTGTACACATTCACAGGCACAGACATGACACCACACTGCTAGACACATATGCCAAATCACAGGTAAATATTGATTGACACATGTAGGAACGCATTAACAAAGGCACAGAGACGCATGCACACTACTGCACACACAGATGCCCAGATACTACACACTGCTAGCCACACACAGATACTGATGGGTATTGGCAGACACACACATGCACACAAAATGGGTACAAACACAAAAACACACTGACAGACACACATAGAGGCACCTACACACAAGCACAAACAATCATGCACACTGTTAGACACAGAGGCATAGAAACTCATAGAGGCACAGACACTTACAGGCTGCTAGAGGCACACATGAACAGACACATTCACACGGCTAAACACATATGCGAAGAGACACACGCATCCTGACACACATACTCCTACGCACAAGCACACACATAAAAGCATGCCCAAACACACACAAGACGCACACATACACAGTCATACTGATAAACACACAGTCACTCATAACGAAACACACACGCATACATACATAGAGGCACACATATATGCACATATATGCGCACCTACACTCAGACATATGGTTTCTATGTGCCTTCCTTTCTCTCCAATATTGCCACAAAAATACTACAGGGGGTCAGCTGTGTGTCTTGAGGCCTCTGCCTCAAGCACTGTTAGGCCTAGTTTTAATGTTATTGTTTTTCAGATGCTTGCTGGCGTACATTGAAATCCTATTTAAAAAAAGCAGCTGCCTTGGAAGGGCAGGTCAGGCTGGGGGCGGGAAGAGTCAGTCATAACTCTCTAATATTAACATGTTTTACATACAGTACTTGCTACAGCACTTTGTCTTTGCTCCATAATATAAAAACAAATATTACTATTAGCAATGTCTTTTTGCTTATTTTACCTACTCTGGAATGATGAGCAGGAATGGCCTACAGGGAAACGTGCAGTCAAAAGGGATGG
Source organism: Pleurodeles waltl (assembly GCF_031143425.1). NCBI lineage: Eukaryota > Metazoa > Chordata > Amphibia > Caudata > Salamandridae > Pleurodeles > Pleurodeles waltl. Next base: position 17,059,034 of record NC_090449.1, on the reverse strand, counting down.
TCTGAAACGTCTGTGTGAGCCGGTTTTTGGTTGTTTTATATTCTGGTGGGGCGATTTTTGGTTGTTTTATAGTCTGGGGGACGTTTTTGGTCTGTTTCATAGTCTGGTGGGGTCTTTTTTTGACTGTTTTATAGTCTGGTGGGGCTGTTTTTGTTTGTTTTATGGTCTGGTGAAGCGTTTTTTGTTTTGTTTTATAGTCTGTTAGGCGTTTTTTGGCTGTTTTATAGTCTGCTGGGGCGTTTTTTTAATCTGTTTTATGTCTGATGGGGCATTTTTTGGCTGTTCTATGGTCTGGTGGGGTATTTTTTGGTCTGTTTTATGGTCTGATCGGGCGTCTTTTTGTTTGTTTTATGGTCTGGTGGGTCGTTTTTTTTGTTGTTTTATGGTCTGGTGGGGTGGTTTTATGTCTGTTTTATGGCCTGGTGGCCGGTTTCTTTGGTGTTTTATGGTCTGATGGGCCGGTTTTTGGTCTGTTTTCTGGCCTGTTGGCCATTTTTTTGGTTGTTTATGATTTGGTGGATCGGGTTTTTGTCTGTTTTATGGCCTGGTGCCCGTATTTTTGGTTGTTTTATGGTCTGATGGGCCGGTTTTCGGTCTGTTTTCTGGCCTGTTGGCCATTTTTTGGGTTGTTTATGATTTGGTGGATCGGGTTTTTGTCTGTTTTATGGCCTGGTGCCCGTATTTTTGGTTGTTTTATGGTCTGGAAGGACGTTTTTTTTGTTGTTTTATGGTCTGGTGGGGTGGTTTTATGTCTGTTTTATGGCCTGGTGGCCGGTTTCTTTGGTGTTTTATGGTCTGATGGGCCGGTTTTTGGTCTGTTTTCTGGCCTGTTGGCCATTTTTTTTGGTTGTTTATGATTTGGTGGATCGGGTTTTTGTCTGTTTTATGGCCTGGTGCCCGTATTTTTGGTTGTTTTATGGTCTGATGGGCCGGTTTTCGGTCTGTTTTCTGGCCTGTTGGCCATTTTTTGGGTTGTTTATGATTTGGTGGATCGGGTTTTTGTCTGTTTTATGGCCTGGTGCCCGTATTTTTGGTTGTTTTATGGTCTGGAAGGACGTTTTTTTTGTTGTTTTATGGTCTGGTGGGGTGGTTTTATGTCTGTTTTATGGCCTGGTGGCCGGTTTCTTTGGTGTTTTATGGTCTGATGGGCTGGTTTTTGGTCTGTTTTCTGGCCTGTTGGCCATTTTTTTTGGTTGTTTATGATTTGGTGGATCGGGTTTTTGTCTGTTTTATGGCCTGGTGCCCGTATTTTTGGTTGTTTTATGGTCTGATGGGCCGGTTTTCGGTCTGTTTTCTGGCCTGTTGGCCATTTTTTGGGTTGTTTATGATTTGGTGGATCGGGTTTTTGTCTGTTTTATGGCCTGGTGCCCGTATTTTTGGTTGTTTTATGGTCTGGAAGGACGTTTTTTAGCCTGTTTTATGGTCTGGTGGGGTATTTTTGTCAGTTTTATGATCTGGTGGGGTGGTTTTTTGTCAGTTTTATGGCCTGGTAGCTGTTTTTTTAGATTTTTTTTAATGGTTTAGTGGGGCGTTTTTTGTCTGTTTTATGGCTTAGTGCTCGTTTTTGTGGTTGTTTTATGGTCTATTGAGGACGTTTTATGGCCAGGTGGCCGTTTTTTGGGTTGTTTCATGGCCCGGTAGTGCGTTCTGTTTCTGTTTTATGGTCTGGTGTGGCGTTTTTTGTCTGTTTTATGGTCTGGTGGGGTGATTTTATGTCTGTTTTATGACTTGGTGGCTTTTTTTTGGTTGTTTTATGGTCTGGTGGGGCAGATATATGTCCGTTTTATGACCTGGTGGCTGTTTTTTTTTTGGTTGCTTTATGGTCTGGTGGGGCGGTGTTTTGTCTGTTTTATGGTGCGGTGGTCGGTTTTTGGGGTGTTTTATGGTTTGGCGGGGCTTTTTTTGGCTGTTTTATGGCCTGGTGGACAGTTTTATGGCTGTTTTATGGTTTGGTTTTTGCAGTTGATTATTCATATTACCAGAAACAGCCCCTGGGGTGAGCACACAGACATGAAATATCCCATATTGTGCAAGACACCCCCAAATTAAAACCTGCCTCGATTTGCATACCGAGGGCCACTTTTAATTTGGTGCCCCAGTCCAACCTGGTGACCAGCAGCTCACACACTGATGTCAGCAGCGAGTGACATCAATGATGGGTTGGGAGAATCCGAGCTCCAGGCGATTTTAGGCCGGGCCTACAGACGACTTTAGCTACTGTGCCAGCGTCATTTAATTAAAAAACTAATAAATATAAGGACATATATAGATATATAAATGGTCTTCGAGTTCTCAATTTTACAATTTACTTTGAGAATCAGCCTTCTGCTTGTGTGGATGTAAGTCTGAGCTTGGATGTATGTGTGTGTATGTTTGTGTGTGTGTCTCTGGGTGTTGGCATGTGTGGGTTATGTGTGTATCTGTGTGTGTGTGTTTGTGTGTGTGTTTTTAGGTGTTGGCATGTGTGGGTTCTGTGTCTATGTGTGTATGTGTGCATGTATGTTTGTGTGTGTCTCTGGGTGTTGGCATGTGTGGGTTCTGTGTCTATGTGTGTATGTGTGTGTCTCTGGGTGTTGGCATGTGTGGGTATGTGTTTATGTGTGTGTGTGTATGTTTGTGTGTGTGTCTCTGGGTGTTGGCATGTGTGGGTTATGTGTGTATGTATGTTTGTGTGTGTGTCTGGGTGTTGGCATATGTGGGTTCTGTGTCTATGTGTGCATGTATGTTTGCATGTGTGGCTTTGAGTGTGACTGAAGGTGGGAGTGTGGTGTGTTGGTGCCTGTGATAGTGTGAATGTATGGGCGTATGCGTGTGGTATAGTGGTCTGATGTGTGTCAGTGTGTATATGTATATGTGTGCTTCTTCGGGTGTCTGTGCCTGTGTTCATATGTATATCTATGTGTGTGCGCCCTGTGTGTGTTTTTGTGTCTGTGTTTGTATGTGTGCATATGTGACTGGCAGGTAACATGTGTCACTGGGGCCGGTGTTCTCTCACCCTCCAGTTTCTCAGTCACTCGCTTTGCCCTTTTGTGCTTTACCCACCCCCGCCCCCCGTCCACCCACCAGTCTTCTGCACACATAGCAGTCTGTTGGTGTTATTATGAAATTTAGTGTAATGGCGCAATTTCTCCAAGGGCAGTTTTTTTTTTAGCACATCCCACACAAATGTCAGATTCGTGTCTGAGATTAGCTTTGGCACTAAAAAAAAAAAAAGTATACCCATCCCTGCCCAGGGTTCTTTTACGTAATACACCTCAGGGCCTTCGTATACATAGCTATCTATCATTGGTGAGTTCTAAAGGTCGCAGACTCTGATTTACTCAGTAATTTTTTTGGACCTTCCTAAACATATCATTGGTAAGTTTCAAAGGTCGCAGACTCTATGTTACTCAGTAACTTTCTAAGGCCTTCCTAAACATCATTGGTGAGTTTTAAAGGTCGCAGACTCTATTTCACTTAGTAACTTTCTCGGACCTTCCTAAACATATCATTGGTGAGTTTTAAAGATCACAGACTTTATGTTACTTAGTAACTTTCTAGGACCTTCCTAAATATATCATTGGTAAGTTTCAAAGGTCACAGACTCTATTTTACTTAGTAACTCTCTAGGACCTTCCTAAACATATCATTGGTGAGTTTTAAAGATCGCAGACTCTATTTTACTTAGTAACTTTCACAGACCTTCCTAAACATATCATTGGTGAGTTTTAAGGGTCGCAGACTCCATTTTACTTTGTACCTTTCTCAGACCTTCCTAAACATATCATTGGTATGTTTTAAAGGTCGCAGACTCCATTTTACTCTGTAACTTTCTCAGACCTTCCTAAACATATCATTGGTAAATTTTAAAGGTCGCAGACTCCATTTTACTTTGTAACTTTCTCGGACCTTCCTAAATATATCATTGGTGAGTCTTAAAGATCGCAGACTCTATTTTACTTAGTAACTTTCTTGGACCTTTCTAAACATATCATTGGTAAGTTTTAAAGGTCGCTGACTCTGTTTGACTTAGTAACTTTCTTCCCAGCGTACTCTTGAGTCTCTGAGTGAGGCGGCCAGGGCCAGAATTGGACAAGAAGAGCACTGAGGCACCCCAAGGTCAACACTCCTTGACCTCTGGTATCAGACCGAACATGCAGATCTGACTCCCAGAGTGAGGGGCGGGAGGAGTGAACACAATGCCCCGAATCAGCGGGGGAATAAAGCAAATACCCCCCAGCCAATTCCATGCCATCCGAAAGAAGTATTTACCTAGGATAACAGGCAAGGCTACAATACGAGCAACAGGAATGCAACAGAAGATGGGCAAGGATCACATCTTTGCAAGTTATGGCAAAGCCAATAGGCAGGCTTTGGCAAGCGTGCATTGGTTTATTTATTCTTTTGCAAACATCTTCAATATGCCAACAAGCAAACATATATAAAATACAACAAGCATTTGCAATGCAGTGGGTCGCGCATTTGCTCGAGTTAGAGCTATTAGCGTTGTAAACTCCTAACCAGACTTTTCTTGCCACATAAATTGAAAATGAAAAGTAAAAGAGTTGACATGAATGAGCTGATTCAAAGCGCCACGGCCGCCATGAGCGTGAAGAAGACACACAAAAGGAAAAAGAAGTTCGCTCGCAGTCAAACTTATCGGCAAAAGTGCAATTATCCATACAATGTGGCGATGGCCAAGGTGGTAACAAAACCTCCCCAAGGAGGGACAAATGTAAAGTATTTACCAATGTCATCAAATGATTTTTGAAGGGCAAGCCCACGAACGAGTGGTAGTGATGGGCGTGATGTGGCCATTGTTAAAAGCCCAGATACATACCAACACGTCGGAAAAGCAGCGCATGCGCACTGCCATGCTCGCCTAAAAACGAGGGCGTGCTCCAGCAGCATAGGCACACCAGCTCTGTAAGCTCTGAAGCAGACTGACCGAATACCCCTTTGTTTGTATAAATGTATGTGTGTGTGTGTGTGTGTTTATTTCAATGTTTTAAAAGAACATGAGGATGGCTGGTGGCCAGACCTAAAAGTAGTAATATATTTTATACGTAAATATGTATGCATGGGATGTACAAGTCTGCTGCAGGCATCCACTCGTGGTGCATTCATGTAGGATCTGAAAGAGGCATTCTCAGTGCCTCTGCTGCTCACCACGGTTGGAAGGCCCCTCTTCCCTTTAACACACCAGGGGATGATGCACTCAGTTCTCCTTAGAAGAAGTTCTGTGCAGCGCTTAGAGGCTTGATTGGCAACCAGTCGTATGATAGTCTCTCGCGAAGTCCCTGAAAAGCCCATGGATCTTGGGGAAGTGGTTCATCAGACCGGCTATCTGGTAGAGGTACCACAAGAGGGTCCTACGACTCACAGGGACACAGGTGTCCACCTCGGTCCCTCAGCCCCGACCGGTGGCACGCAGTCAGGAGGGAAGCTCTGGTGCGTCATGCCAGACACACTAGAGCTGGCGACTGACTAGCACCTGTATAGCACTAGGCGTGGGAGGAACTTGCAGAGTTTCACTCCGCAGAATTCCGCGGAGTTACACAAGAACTCTGGGAGATTCAACGAAGTTCCATGAATGGGAGGAATTCGGGCATCTACTTAATATTGGCGAGCTGGGCACAAGAAAAAACTCCACCATGTGGAGGTTTGGTTGAGTTTTGCCAGAACTCTAAGCTGAAATCTGGGTATGGAGCATGGAGTGGGCTAAACTCCGCAAACTCTGTAGGCGGAGAGGAGTATTTCACCCACCCCTATATGATGCAACTTTCAGCAGTCAAGAGGTGTCTTTGTTCAATATGGTCTGAGTCCAGACCCATACCAATCCCAAATCAAAGAGTGTTACCAAAGGGAGACCTTGACAACCGATAGAGGCAGTCACACCTCTGCATCACAAACTCTGGTGTCACCTCACCAACACAAACTCTGGTGTCACCTCAGCAACACAAACCCTGGTGTCACCTCAGCAACACAAACCCTGGTGTCACCTCTGCATCACAAACCCTGGTGTCACCTCTGCATCACAAACCCTGGTGTCACCTCTGCATCACAAACCCTGGTGTCACCTCAGCAACACAAACTCTGGTGCCACCTCAGCAACACACACTCTGGTGTCACCTCAGCAATACACACTCTGGTGTCACCTCAGCAACACACACTCTGGTGTCACCTCTGCATCACAAACCCTGGTGTCACCTCAGCAACACAAACCCTGGTGTCACCTCAGCAACACAAACCCTGGTGTCACCTCAGCAACACAAACTCTGGTGTCACCTCAGCAACACAAACCCTGGTGTCACCTCTGCATCACAAACCCTGGTGTCACCTCTGCATGACAAACTCTGGTGTCACCTCAGCATCACAAACTCTGGTGCCACCTCAGCAACACAAACTCTGGTGTCACCTCAGCAACACAAACCCTGGTGTCACCTCAGCAACACAAACTCTGGTGTCACCTCAGCAACACAAACCCTGGTGTCACCTCTGCATCACAAACCCTGGTGTCACCTCTGCATCACAAACCCTGGTGTCACCTCAGCAACACACACTCTGGTGCCACCTCAGCAACACACACTCTGGTGTCACCTCAGCAACAGACACTCTGGTGTCACCTCAGCAACACACACTCTGGTGTCACCTCTGCATCACAAACCCTGGTGTCACCTCTGCATGACAAACCCTGGTGTCACCTCTGCATGACAAACTCTGGTGTCACCTCAGCAACACACACTCTGGTGTCACCACTGCATCACAAACTCTGGTGTCACCTCAGCAACACAAACCCTGGTGTCACCTCAGCAACACACACTCTTGTGTCACCTCATCAACACACACTCTGGTGTCACCTCTGCATCACAAACCCTGGTGTCACCTCTGCATGACAAACTCTGGTGTCACCTCTGCATGACAAACTCTGGTGTCACCTCTGCATGACAAACTCTGGTGTCACCTCTGCATGACAAACTCTGGTGTCACCTCTGCATGACAAACTCTGGTTACACCTCTGCATGACAAACTCTGGTGTCAACTCAGCATGACAAACTCTGGTGTCACGTCAGCATCACAAACTCTGGTGTCACCTCTGCATGACAAACTCTGGTGTCACCTCTGCATGACAAACTCTGGTTACACCTCTGCATGACAAACTCTGGTGTCAACTCAGCATGACAAACTCTGGTGTCACCTCTGCATGACAAACTCTAGTTACACCTCTGCATGACAAACTCTGGTTACACCTCTGCATGACAAACTCTGGTGTCAACTCAGCATGACAAACCCTGGTGTCACCTCTGCATGACAAACTCTGGTTACACCTCTGCATGACAAACTCTGGTGTCACGTCAGCATCACAAACTCTGGTGCCACGTCAGCATCACAAACTCTGGTGCCACGTCAGCATCACAAACTGTAGTGTCATGTTAGCATGACAAACTCTGGTTACACCTCTGCATCACAAACTGTAGTGTCATGTTAGCATCACAAACTCTGTTTCTTTTGTCCTCCTCTGAGTAAGAAAATGCTACAATCATTTGTATTTCTCTGCCTGTCAAACCCATCAGCCTACATTTTCCAAAAAAGAGGTGAAAAGGATCTTAATGAACTGATTCCTCACTGAAAGTCTCGGTTAACCTGTCTTCAAGGACCTCACAACAAGACTACTACTCCTAATAGGGCAAAGGACACCCATCTCAGTAGAAGTGCAAATAAACACTCCTCACCCTAGTACCTGAAGCTGAATCATCTCAGGCCCTGAAAGCCATCTTGGAGAATTGGCCTAGTGCTTTCTAACTGAGGGGGTGTTCAATAATGGCTCTGATACAGCCTACCATATTTTGTTCAAGTTTAAGTTTTCTGTTATGTGTTTTTATGTTTCAGGTCTTTAAATCTGATTCCAATCTTGTGTACAGCGCTCTGATGCTTTAAGGTCAGGTTCGCACTTTATAAAACACTTTAAATAAATATTTCCGAAGAGGTGGCTGTTCCCCAATACTGTCTCAACCCGCCACCCCTCGATGGTGTAGGAGAGACCTGCCACAAACCAAGCTCCACTGAGATGACTTCATGACTAGTTCAACCACCATCCACAGCTGGGAGGAGGTAGGTGTTAACCATGGCCATCATAGCGCCTTGTCAGGGGTAGTAATCACTATATAAATGAAGTTTTAATTTCAATTCAACCTCAACCATACCTGCCTCTGTGCCAAAGATATGCCTCTACGCAGAGGCAAGACTAGCACACTCCTCGAGCCCTCAGGCGTGACACCTATCACTTCACAGTTAGGACATGCTAAATCATAGGTTCTGGGGAACACACTACATGCTAGGTCTGTCCTACCAGACAAGGAGGCCACAACACTTACAGGCCCACCAGTAGTAGGGATGCACTATTTAAGTGCTACATTAGATACCATTAACCCCAGGTGGGAGTTTAATTCTGCAAGCGGAATTGGAGAAATTTGGTGATTCTGCATTACTCTTGTAACATGGCGTTCATGTTCAAATCTGCCAATCGCTGCATGACGAAATTTGTATCAGGAACAGCGGCAGACTTCGGAAGCTGAGCTGGGAGCCTGATTTGGCATCTCCTAGTGTGATTTGTGGTTGCTAGGAGGACTTCTGGGTGATCTTTTATGAACGTGGGCAGTTGTGGTCAGAGGGCTGCTCCAGAGTATATTTTCTCCTCAGGCGGCAGTGAAATGAACTCAAAAATAGTTTTTCGAGTAGATATTCTACCTGAACAGACAGTTTAGGTATTTTTTTTTTTTATCTTGAAAGGCATTTTATTATTTTACTTTATTTTAACAAGAAGGAGGTGCAACGGAGACTCCAACTTCCTCTTCCTGTCCAGGAGGCTCCTCCCACTGCTTCCTTTTCCACCCCTTGGTCACTTTCCACTTGGATTTGGAGCGAAAGGATCACCCTTTCAGTCTGAAATCCCTGCTGCATATATATATGCTCCAGATTTCAAGATTTTTATGTAAAAAATGGACGTTCGTTGTTTGATGGCGGGCATGCAGCAGTATTTTTTTACCTTTTTCATTTTTCCTTAAATGTTTAAATTTGACTGTGGGTGGCCTGGAGATGGCGTAGGGGGCTATTTTGCATGAACGTTTTTTTAGTTTTATTCTAAGGGAATTTGTTTGTGTGTTGTTTGGAGTGCGAGCAACGCAGCGTACATGTTCTGCCCGTTGGTGGAAACCGCAGAGTCTTGCTGAATTTTTTGTAAGTCTGCGTTATTCGGTGGGGTGAAATTCCACGAGTTCCGCCCAGGCCTTGATACAATCCTATAGGATTGCTTTAAAAAGCAGATGGAATGGTTCCAGTGAAGCCTGGATACTTTACCGGCCGCCTCTAAACTACTGTGATGGTGTGGTGCCTAAATATTGTCACCAGGAACCCATCCTACAAAAATATTGTTTTGGAAATCTCACCTATAGAAATATAGATGCATTGGAGTTAATATTGGAAACTCTACACCCAGTGGGTTGATATTTTGTGAACAATATTTAGGACACAATGCGAAGGTTACGCAACATTTGTATTTGCAATATTTGGACACAGAACCTGGGGGTTTAGAAGACCTGAATTTTAAGCCGTGTTGTACTGGGAGTCAGTGAAGCTTCCAGTGTTTGTTAGACGCAGAGGATCCCCAGATCCCCAGAGAAACAAAATAAAAACTCATTCATGGCACAAAGAGCAATTCTGTGGCTTACTAAATTGAAATAGTGGACAATTTTGTAAAAATCATTCTACAAGTAAATTATAATCTCGAAATGCCTACTCCCCCTCCTTTCTACTGTGTGGCAATAACATGGCTTCCTTTTATCAAAACACCCTGCTAAAAATAAAAAACACATCTTGAGAAAAAATCTCTAGCGACTCGAGGTTCACACGCGGTGACTGTGACAGTAACAATGGGCCTGATTACGATATTGGCGGCCAGGGTTACTCTGCCGCCAATGTGAAGATATCCCGTCTGCCGTATTATATACGATTCCATTATATCCTATGGAGATCGGAATAGGCCGGACATAAAATCCGTCACACATAATTGTGATGAGTGTTCGCTCCGCCAAGGTCGTAATCAGGCCCAAAGTCACCCCACCCACCAACCTGACCCTCCGTTGTGCACCTTTCCTCGCTGTACATCCTAGGGGTGCATCAGAAGTGGGGGACCTGTTTTTAGATTTATGTGTGACCTGAAGGTGTATAATAAAAAGGTTCCCACCACAAGGTTCTGGTACTGGCCCCTGCTCAGAAAAACCCTCCACGGACCACAGAGTCTGGTTGACTAGCGCCCAGTTCCAAATGTACCTTCTCAAGAGAAGTACACTTTCACTTCTGGTTCGACCTCCAGGGGGCGCTCACGCTTATGTGTCAGCACGTGCTGCGGCCCAGGGGCACTGGATGGATGGATGATGAGCAAAAGGATGGATGATTGAAAGAATGTATGTAAAGATGGATGAGTGAAAGACAGGGTAGGTGGATGTCTGGATGAAAGGGTGGTTGGATGGGTGAGTGAAAGGGCGAATTGATGGGTGGGTGGATGGATAGATGAGTGAGTGAGTGAAAGGATGGATGGCTGAGTGAAAGGGTAAATGGAGGGCCAAAGGGTGGATGGATGGGTGTAAGGATGGATGGCTGAGTAAAAGGGTAAGTGGAAGGCCAAAGGGTGGATGGGTGGGTGTAAGGATGAATGGCTGAGTAAAAGGGTGGATAGATGGATGAATGGAACAAAGTGTGGGTGGATGGGTGTAAGGATGGATGGCTGAGTGAAAGGGTGGATAGATGGATAAGCCAAAGGGAGGATGATGGATGGATGGAGTGAAAGGATGGATAGATGGAGCAAAAGAGTGGATGAATGAGAAGATGGATGATTGAATGGATGGATGAAAGGGGTGAATAAGTGAAAGGATGGATTGGTTTGATGGATAGGCGTCCCTGGATCACTGGTTGCTCTTCTTTATGGGCTCTACAGCTACACTACACCCTCCTTGTTTTATGGTCCATTTTTATTAAATGAAGAGTGAATAATCATTCACTCTTGATATAATAAAAATAACATGCAGACCCGCTTCGGGTCCCGCAACAAACTGAGGCAGCTGGTGACATTGTTTGATGCAGACACAGGTGCGTGAAGGTGCATGTGCAGCCATCAGAGAGACTGTACAGAGCTGGTGAATGATCTGCACTGTGGACGTGTCAGAGAGAATGAGTGACAGTAAGGACGAGTAGGTGTGAGAATGAATGTGAGCGAGCGAGGGAGAATGACAGTGAGTGCACCTGAGTGTTACTGTGTGTGAGACACAGTGAGACTGAGCAATTCAGAATGAGTGGGACTGAGTGAGGCAGAGCGGGCCAGAGTAGAATGAGTGAGTGCGTGAATTAGTGAGCCCAAGTGCGACGGAGTGAGACAGTAAACTTAGTGCAAGTAAGTGTGAGAGAAGTCTTCACCAAAAAGGCCTTCGGAGTTGGGGCCAGGGAGTAGTCGCCGCTTTCAGAGGTCTGCAGCCCCCGCCGCTGTGGCCCCTCCTTGGCCCTGGGATGCAGCCTGTGCCCCTTCCAGCGGCTCTTGCACAAGGATCCCTTATCAGATCCTGGGCTCGCTGCTCCAGCCCTCCTGGCTGCCTCGGGTGAGGGGGGGGGGGGGGGGGGAGTTTGGAAATAATGTACTTTCCTGGTCTATGAGATCCCATCGGGTTTTATGCGATGGATATCTGGGTTCACCGGAGGTGGGGTCTAATCTGTCCCTCTGCATATCCGCGCCAATAATTTATGCAACACGTTCTTCCTGCCGGTTACTGGAGCCGAACACTGGGTGGCGGAACTTATCCCGTGTCTGATCTATAAACCGGGGCTCCCGGAGGTTAAGATTGGGGTGCAATGCAGAGCTGTGTGCAGCGTGAGGGACAGACCCGGAGGGCGCAGGAGAGCTGTGTGCAGCGTGAGGATATACCCGGGGTGCGCAGGAGAGCTGTGTGCAGCGTGAGGGACAGACCGCAGGAGAGCTGTGTGCAGCGTGAGGGACAGACCGCAGGAGAGCTGTGTGCAGCGTGAGGGACAGACCCGGAGGGCGCAGGAGAGCTGTGTGCAGCGTGAGGATATACCCGGGGTGCGCAGGAGAGCTGTGTGCAGCGTGAGGGACAGACCCGGAGGGCGCAGGAGAGCTGTGTGCAGCGTGAGGATATACCCGGGGTGCGCAGGAGAGCTGTGTGCAGCGTGAGGGACAGACCGCAGGAGAGCTGTGTGCAGCGTGAGGGACAGACCCGGAGGGCGCAGGAGAGCTGTGTGCAGCGTGAGGATATACCCGGGGTGCGCAGGAGAGCTGTGTGCAGCGTGAGGGACAGACCCGGAGGGCGCAGGAGAGCTGTGTGCAGCGTGAGGATATACCCGGGGTGCGCAGGAGAGCTGTGTGCAGCGTGAGGGACAGACCGCAGGAGAGCTGTGTGCAGCAGAGGGACAGACCGCAGGAGAGCTGTGTGCAGCGTGAGGGACAGACCCAGGGTGCGCAGGAGAGCTGTGTGCAGCAGAGGGACAGACCGCAGGAGAGCTATGTGCAGCGTGAGGGACAGACCCAGGGTACGCAGGAGAGCTGTGTGCAGCAGAGGGACAGACCCGGGGTGCGCAGGAGAGCTGTGTGCAGCGTGAGGGACAGACCCGGAGGGCGCAGGAGAGCTGTGTGCATCGTGAGGATAGACCCGGGGTGCGCAGGAGAGCTGTGTGCAGCGTGAGGGACAGACCGCAGGAGAGCTGTGTGCAGCGTGAGGGACAGACCCGGAGGGCGCAGGAGAGCTGTGTGCAGCGTGAGGATATACCCGGGGTGTGCAGGAGAGCTGTGTGCAGCGTGAGGGACAGACCGCAGGAGAGCTGTGTGCAGCAGAGGGACAGACCGCAGGAGAGCTGTGTGCAGCGTGAGGGACAGACCCAGGGTGCGCAGGAGAGCTGTGTGCAGCAGAGGGACAGACCGCAGGAGAGCTATGTGCAGCGTGAGGGACAGACCCAGGGTACGCAGGAGAGCTGTGTGCAGCAGAGGGACAGACCCGGGGTGCGCAGGAGAGCTGTGTGCAGCGTGAGGGACAGACCCGGAGGGCGCAGGAGAGCTGTGTGCATCGTGAGGATAGACCCGGGGTGCGCAGGAGAGCTGTGTGCAGCGTGAGGGACAGACCGCAGGAGAGCTGTGTGCAGCGTGAGGGACAGACCCGGGGTGCGCAGGAGAGCTGTGTGCAGCGTGAGGGACAGACCCGGGGTGCGCAGGAGAGCTGTGTGCAGCAGAGGGACAGACCTGGGGTGTACAAGGAGAGCTGTGTGCAGCGTGAGGATATACCCAGCATGAACTGGGAGAGAGCTGTGTGCAGCATAAAGGACAGACCTGTGGTGCACTGGGAGAGCTATGTGCAGCTTGAGGGACAGATCCGGGGTGCACTGTAGAACTGTGATCAGCATGAGGGACAGACCTGTAATGCAATGGGAGAGCTGTATGCAGCGTAAGGGACAGACCCAACGTGCACTGGGAGAGCTGTGTGCATCGTGAGGGACAGACCCGGGATGCACTGGGAGAGCTGTGTGCAGCGTGAGGGACAGACACGGGATGCACTGGGAGAGCTGTGTGCAACGTGAGGGACTGACCTGGGGTGCACTGGGAGAGTTGTGTGCAGTGTGAGGGGCAGACCTGGGGTGCACTGGGAGAGCTGTGTGCAGCATGAGGGCCAGACCTGGGGTGCACAGGGAGAGCTGTGTTCAGCATGAGGGATTGACTTGGGGTGCACTGGGAGAGCTCCCTGCAGCGTGAGGGGCAGACCTGGGATGCACTGGGAAAGCTGTGTACAGCATGAGGGACTGACCTGGGGTACACTGGGCGAGCTCCCTGCAGTGTGAGGGACAGACCCGGGGTGCACTGGGAGAGCTGTGTGCAGCATGAGGGAGTGACCTGGGGTGCACTGGGAGAGCTCCCTGCAGCGTGAGGGACAGACCCGGGGTGCACTGGGAGAGCTGCGTGCAGTGTGAGGGACAGACCTGGGGTGCACTGGGAGAGCTCCCTGCAGCATGAGGGGCAGACCCTGGGTGCGCTGGGAGAGCTGTGTGCAGTGTGAGGGACAGACCTGGGGTGCACTGGAGAGCTGTGTGCAGCGTGAGGTACATACCCGTGCACAGGAAGAGCTCCCTGCAGCGTGAGGGAGAGACCCGGGGTGCACTGGGAGAGCTCCCTGCAGCGTGAGGGGCAGACCTGGGGTGCACTGGGAGAGCTGTGTGCAGCATGAGGGAGTGACCTGGGGTGCACTGGGAGAGCTCCCTGCAGCGTGAGGGACAGACCCGGGGTGCACTGGGAGAGCTGCGTGCAGTGTGAGGGACAGACCTGGGGTGCACTGGGAGAGCTCCCTGCAGCATGAGGGGCAGACCCTGGGTGCGCTGGGAGAGCTGTGTGCAGTGTGAGGGACAGACCTGGGGTGCACTGGAGAGCTGTGTGCAGCGTGAGGTACATACCCGTGCACAGGAAGAGCTCCCTGCAGCGTGAGGGAGAGACCCGGGGTGCACTGGGAGAGCTGTGTGCAGTGTGAGGGACAGACCCGGGGTGCACTGGGAGAGCTGTGTGCAGCATGAGGGAGTGACCTGGGGTGCACTGGGAGAGCTCCCTGCAGCGTGAGGGACAGACCCGGGGTGCACTGGGAGAGCTGCGTGCAGTGTGAGGGACAGACCTGGGGTGCACTGGGAGAGCTCCCTGCAGCATGAGGGGCAGACCCTGGGTGCGCTGGGAGAGCTGTGTGCAGTGTGAGGGACAGACCTGGGGTGCACTGGAGAGCTGTGTGCAGCGTGAGGTACATACCCGTGCACAGGAAGAGCTCCCTGCAGCGTGAGGGAGAGACCCGGGGTGCACTGGGAGAGCTCCCTGCAGCGTGAGGGGCAGACCTGGGGTGCACTGGGAGAGCTGTGTGCAGCATGAGGGCCAGACCTCGGGTGCACAGGGAGAGCTGTGTTCAGCATGAGGGATTGACTTGGGGTGCACTGGGAGAGCTCCCTGCAGCGTGAGGGACAGACCCGGGGTGCACTGGGAGAAGTTGGCATGAAATATATGGGAGCCTGCAATCCCTGTCTAAAAGCCTGTCACCAATGTGCTTATTACTGTCAAGTTGTGACTTGCATTATCCTTATAATGACCAACAGGGATCCGTGTTCCATGCCATGAGCAGGTTTGGAGATAAGAGCTCAGCCTGCATTAAAGAAACACTGACACTTACCAGCTACAGTTTAGTCAACAAACTATAAGGTGTGTCCTAATCATGCACTTATTGCAGCTTCACACATTACTGCACTCATGACACCACTAATGACATCCCAAACGACACCACTGATGACATCATCCAGCCACTGTGACGTCACCCCACAGGATCTGGGGCCTGGAAGAATTTCAACAAGTTACACATGTGTACAGTCAAGTGACATCGAAAAAACCTTTCACGAATGTTGGACACACAACACATCTGTCACGTCACCGCTTCTGGTGGGTGTTATCCTCCTTTCTGGCCTCACCCACCTATCAGACTAAATGCCTCCATGTGCCTTAGTGGGGTCACCCCCTTTTCAACCTTCAACACCCCCATGTGTGCAGTCTGTTCACTTTAACAGGATCATCCACGTGACTTGCAGTCAAGGGTTGACAAGTGTGCTTTTCCAACACACGACAAGCTTAGAGCCCTGCTACAACTGCAGAGTGAGTTACAAAACCTCCAAGTGGGTCACCCCTACACCATTCAACAATCTGCAATGCCTCAAAAACTTCAGCACAGTTCTGGAAAGAAAGATCAACACCATAAAATGTGATTTTTTTTCTTAGAATGTGTCTCTAGCATCATATCACAGCTATTTAACAAGGGCACGTTCCCAGACAACCACTTGTGGATTTTCTATTCTCAACAGAGGCTGTGGCTTCTCTCACAATTTCTTACCAATATGCTTTGGCTTTAGGCCACAACCTACTTTAAACTTGTCTCTGCAATCTGTATCAGGCGCGCTCAGCTACTGCCTTGTTAGACATGGAGCACCTCAAACTCTACTGGTCTCTATGGGGCACTAAGTTTCTTTCAACAGACACAACCACACTTGCCTCCAGGGCTTACCCTGTTTCCATTCTATGCACCCACGCGTGTAAACTCTATGCCGTATATGACTATAGGCCACTTATGAACAAATTTATTTTTTGAAATGCTATTTTATATGAGGTCCTGACCAGTGAATGATGGGGGCAGACGTTAAAGTTGGTTCACTAAAATATAACTGGCGAGTTTCAGATTTTTTTAAAAGTTAGTTCCATCAGGTGAGATCTTATTTCCATATCTACCTATAACGTCACTATACCCTTTTGCTGTTTTCAGTGAAATTCTCAGTTTTTTTGATCATGTTCAAAGTTAAGCACATGCCCAATCCCTTTGTGCGATCCGTGGCCAACCACCCAGTGGCTCGGCCTTCGGCTGTGGGGGGTTCGCTGCGTGGTCTGGCCTCCGGCAAGGCCCTGCACGCAAACCTCTGTGGCCAACCACCCAGTGGGCTCGGCCTTCGGCTGTGGGGGGTTCGCTGCGTGGTCTGGCCTCCGGCAAGGCCCTGCACGCAAACCTCTGTGGCCAACCACCCAGTGGGCTCGGCCTTCGGCTGTGGGGGGTTCGCTGCGTGGTCTGGCCTCCGGCAAGGCCCTGCACGCAAACCTCTGTGGCCAACCACCCAGTGGGCTCGGCCTTCGGCTGTGGGGGGTTCGCTGCGTGGTCTGGCCTCCGGCAAGGCCCTGCACGCAAACCTCTGTGGCCAACCACCCAGTGGGCTCGGCCTTCGGCTGTGGGGGGTTCGCTGCGTGGTCTGGGCTCCGGCAAGGCCCTGCACGCAAACCTCTGTGGCCAACCACCCAGTGGGCTCGGCCTTCGGCTGTGGGGGGTTCGCTGCGTGGTCTGGCCTCCGGCAAGGCCCTGCACGCAAACCTCTGTGGCCAACCACCCAGTGGGCTCGGCCTTCGGCTGTGGGGGGTTCGCTGCGTGGTCTGGCCTCCGGCAAGGCCCTGCACGCAAACCTCTGTGGCCAACCACCCAGTGGGCTCGGCCTTCGGCTGTGGGGGGTTCGCTGCGTGGTCTGGCCTCCGGCAAGGCCCTGCACGCAAGCCTCTGTGGCCAACCACCCAGTGGGCTCGGCCTTCGGCTGTGGGGGGTTCGCTGCGTGGTCTGGCCTCCGGCAAGGCCCTGCACGCAAACCTCTGTGGCCAACCACCCATTGCACACGGCCTTTGGCTGTGCACAGCGGGCAGTTGGCTGCATACCCTGGTCTCCAGCCGTGCCCTGCGGCCAGTCTTCTGTGGGCACCCAACCCCCTGCTGCGCATGGCCTTCTGCCATGAGCAGAGTTGGTTTGTCCCGATGCCCACAACACTGCAACCGCCAACCCGGCCTCCTCCCCACCCCCCCACTACACACAGCGATTGCCTGCACAGTGGTAGTTGGCTGCAGTCCCTAGTCTATGACCAGACCCATCTCATTTTCGTTTTTTGAAAGGTTTTTGGTATTGCAGTTCCAGTAACAGCTTTGTGGTATCGCACTGGGGGCCTCGTTGAGTACTGCCGTACTGGGTGCTGGTACCATAGTTTCGAGGTTGGCCACAGAGTCTGGCCTGTGCCAGGCCCTGCACCCAATTCCCCATAGGTGTCCAAATCCCTAATGATGCCCAACCTCAGCCAGGTCCTTAACGGATTCCCCATTAGGAGTCCAACCTTCTAGATGCCAGTCCAACCTCTTGCAAACGTCCAATCCACTGCAGACACTGAACCACCCCTGGGCTTCGAGCCCACCCTGAACACCCAACCCTGCCCTTTGCCCGCCAACCCTGTGACCAACTCTACACTGGCACCTAGCAGCTCCTGTGCACAGCCCTTGGATGTCCACATTGGGCATTAGCCACACGGCATGGCCTCCAGGCAGCCTCTGCACCCAACTCCCCACAAGCACCTTGCCCGAGCAGACAGCAAGCCTCCAATTCACACAGCCTATGGCCTGCTCAATGGCAGATGGCCACAAGGTTTGGTTTCCACCCATAGTTGTTGACCAACATCCTGCTGGGCACGGCCTTCAGCCATGCATAGTGTGAGACTGCGCACGTGGCTCGTCTGGCCCGGCACCCTCCCCCCCCAGGGGCACCAACCACCCGGCATCTAACACCCTGCTGCACAAGGTGTTCAGCCGTGGGCAATGGGGGTTGGCCACAAGGCTTACACCCAGCTCCCTGAGGATGCCAACTAGCAGCAGGTGGCCAACTGTCTGCTGAACATGGACTTCAGCTCTGCACAGTGGTGGTTGGCCACAGGGCCTGCGCCCAACCCTCTCGAGGTGCACAATACCCACTGTATACAGACTTTGGCAGTACACATTGGGGGGTTGAGTACAGGGTGTCCATCAAGGACCTGCACCCCAGTGGTTGGCCAACTGCCTGATGCATGCAGACCTAGGGTGTGCACCGCGGGGCTGTTGTCCGGCTGTGCTCAACCCCCTGCAACTGCCCAACCCCTCATGGGTGCCCTATTCTGAACTCACTGCAGGTGGCTATCAGCCACTGAATACACCCTACGCCCTGCCGAACGGTGGCTGGCATCAAGGTCGGGTCCATGGCCAGACTCTTCCCATAGTTTTATTTGGAATGTTTTAGTGTTATTGTGTTACCACAAAACCGCTACCCCTCCACTAGAGGGGGTGTCGCACTGGATACAGTGGTGCTAGCTGCTGGTACTTATGTCCTTTACAACTTCTCGCACATGGCCCTGGGGGTCAGGGTATGCCCGCCCTGCCCTCTTATGTGGACATTGTATATGTTTTAAGGACTCAGAGATCAAGTCCCCGAGGTCTGTAATGGCTGCCACAACATAGTGCTATGACCAGCCAATCAGCGTCTGCCCATCCACTTTGAATGGGCCAATCAGAGCATATCTGCACCCAATGGCCCAGATGTGTCTAATTGTCTACCGCAATTAACCCCTTCACGCCCACCACAAATAGCGATTTACACACTAGTTTCTTGAAACCGGCTGAACGGATTTAGACCAAATCTCAAAAACAGGTTTTCTGAAGTTCTAACCCTGAATATGATGAAAGTTGTGAAATCCTTCCGATGGCTACTTACAACTGGGCCATCGGCAGAGGTCTGCTGTTGACGGTGCCAACGGAGGCTCCATCGACCCAATACTTAAGGTTTGCCCGACACAAACTGAGGTAGGCAGGTCTTAGGTTGGCGTGCAAGGTCTTCCTCTGCGTCTGCGACGAAGGACCATGTCGGCCAAACTCTTAATGAGGAACTTTTTGGAAAATCAGAATGAAGAAAGCAACCTTTTTTTCTCTTTAAAGGCATTCATTTAGTCCAGTATGCAATCAATGATTTCATCAGGTAAAAAATCAAAAAGGGAATGTCTAATTACAGAGGAACACATGGAGGCCTTTTTCTGTATGTAATTCGAGTGGAGAGGCAGTAGTACACGGGATTACATCCTCCAAGTATGACTTCGTGTTACCTCTTCGTTCACTTGCAGGTTCCCTACATAGTCCCAGCACTTTTAATTCAGTATTTACACTGTCACTGCTTTTAAGAGGAGTGCTCCGCAGGGGGTCAGGGTCCATGTATCAGTGTGCCATGCTAGGCACCTTGTGTGCTCTACAGCGGGCTAGGGTCCATGTACTAGTGTGCCATGCTAGGCACCTGGTGTGCTCTTCAGCGGGTCAGGGTCCATGTATTAGTGTGCCATGCTAGGCACCCGGTGTGCTCTGCAGTGGGCCAGGGTCCATGTATCAGTGTGCCATCCTAGGCACCTTGTGTGCTCTACAGCGGGCTAGGGTCCATGTACTAGTGTGCCATGCTAGGCACCTGGTGTGCTCTGCAGCGGGCCAGGGTCCATGTACTAGTGTGCCATCCTAGGCACCTTGTGTGCTCTACAGCGGGCTAGGGTCCATGTATCAGTGTGCCATGCTAGGCACCTTGTGTGCTCTACAGCGGGCTCAGGGTCCATGTACTAGTGTGCCATGCTAGGCACCTGGTGTGCTCTGCAGTGGGCCAGGGTCCATGTATCAGTGTGCCATCCTAGGCACCCGGTGTGCTCTGCAGCGGGCTAGGGTCCATGTATCAGTGTGCCATCCTAGGCACCCGGTGTGCTCTGCAGCGGGCTAGGGTCCATGTACTAGTGTGCCATGCTAGGCACCTGGTGTGCTCTCCAGCGGTCTAGGGACCATGTATTAGTGTGCCATGCTAGGCACCTGGTGTGCTCCGCAGCGGGTCAGGGTCCATGTATCAGTGTGCCATCATAGGCACCTGGTGTGCTCTGCAGCGGGTCAGGGTCCATGTACTAGTGTGCCATGCTAGGCACCTGGTGTGCACCGCAGCGGGCTCAGGGTCCATGTATAAGTGTGCCATCCTAGGCACCTGGTGTGCTCTACAGCGGGCTAGGGTCCATGTACTAGTGTGCCATGCTAGGCACCTGGTGTGCACAGCAGCAGGCCAGGGTCCATGTATCAGTGCGCCATCCTAGGCACCTGGTGTGCTCTGCAGCGGGTCAGGGTCCATGTACTAGTGTGCCATGCTAGGCACCTGGTGTGCACCGCAGCAGGCCAGGGTCCATGTACTAGTGTGCCATGCTAGGCACCCTGTGTGCTCTACAGCGGGTCAGGGTCCATGTATTAGTGTGCCATGCTAGGCACCTGGTGTGCACCGCAGCGGGCTAGGGACCATGTATCAGTGTGCCATGCTAGGCACCCTGTGTGCTCTACAGCGGGTCAGGGTCCATGTATTAGTGTGCCATGCTAGGCACCTGGTGTGCACCGCAGCGGGCTAGGGACCATGTATCAGTGTGCCATGCTAGGCACCCGGTGTGCTCTGCAGCGGGCTCAGGGTCCATGTATTAGTGTGCCATGCTAGGCACCTGGTGTGCACCGCAGCGGGCTAAGGGTCCATGTATTAGTGTGCCATGCTAGGCACCTGGTGTGCTCTACAGCGTGCCAGGGTCCATGTATTAGTGTGCCATACTAGACACGTGGTGGGCTCCACAGCGGGCTAGGGTCCATGTATTACTGTGCCATGCTATGCCGTGGCGTGCGCTCCAGCGTGCCATGTTCCATGAATTAGTGTGCGATGCAAGTCACGCGGTGTGCTCCGCAGGGGGTCAGGGCCCATGTATTAGTGGTGTGCTCTGCAGGGGGTCAGGGCCCATGTATTAGTGGTGTGCTCTGCAGGGGGTAGGGTCCCATGTATTAGTGGTATGCTCTGCAGTGGGTAGGGGCCCATGTATTATTGGTGTGCTCTGCAGGGGGACAGGGCCCATGTATTAGTGGTGTGCTCTGCAGGGGGTCAGGGCCCATGTATTAGTGGTGTGCTCTGCAGGGGGACAGGGCCCATGTATTAGTGGTGTGCTCTGCAGGGGCCATGGCCCATGTAATAGTGGTGTGCTCTGCAGGGGGACAGGGCCCATGTATTAGTGGTGTGCTCTGCAGGGGGTCAGGGCCCATGTATTAGTGGTGTGCTCTGCAGGGGGTAGGGTCCCATGTATTAGTGGTGCGCTCCGCAAGGGGTTACGGTCCGTGTATTAGTGGTGTGCTCCGCAGGGGCCCGGGAGCGCGCGCCGTGTGTGGCCTCGTGGCCATCACTAGCCTTCTTCACGGCTGGAGAGCCCTTGTCTGTGGCGACGCCGCCCTTCCTAGAGGCGCGGAGGGGGGAGGCACTATTGAGGACTGAGAACCACAGCTCGACCTGTGACCCCGGTGTAGGGACTCACAATGCCTCTGTGCCACTCCCACCGCCAGGGGAACTGTGCAGCCATCTTACAGCAGAACGCACCAGCGCCTGGAGGACTCGTGGGGCCAGGCATGCTCGGTGACACGGAAGGGACAGGCCCCGGGGGCTCCCTGCTTCCCGGGTCTGGGGGCTCTCTACAGGGGTGGTGCAGCTGGCAGGCCCGGTTCCAAGAATTTATATCTGAATGGCCAAGGGTGCCTTTGGATGGGCCAATGTGTGCCCAATTTTCGACATTTCTGGAGGTAGCCTACAACCTGGGCTCTGGTGCCACTGCACCTGCTGCACCATTGGCAGGTAAAACCCTGTCTCCTCTTCCCCAGCGCACACCTCCCCCGCCACTGCAGCTCGCCTCAAACATGAGCTCAGGTCACCATCGGCTTTTCACAGGGATGCCCAGAGTCTTGTCTCAGACCTGAGAAAAATAGGGAAAATCATCCTCCCCATTAGTACACAAGTAAAACAGCTATTATTAAAACAATTCTCTATAAAATGTATTCTAGAGATTTCTCGGTAACCCCTGACAGATAATTAAACAAAAGTGAAAAAAAATCACATTTGCCGACATGGAGGACGCATTTAACAGGTGCTTTCTCTGTGGCCTCTTTTGCTGTTACTGGGAGGGCCGAAGGTCATGTTTGGGTTGGCCTGGTCATGTTTGGGGGGCCTGGTCATGTTTGGGTGGGCCTGGCCTACCCGCTGGAACCGGGCCTGGTCATGTTTGGGGGGCCTGGTCATGTTGGGGGGCCTGGCCCACCCCCTGGAACCGGACCTGGTCATATTGGGGGGGCCTGGCCCACCCGCTAGAACCGGACCTGGTCATGTTGTGGGAGCCTGGCCCACCCGCTAGACCCGGACCTGGTCATGTTGGGGGGCCTGGCCCACCCCCTGGAACCGGGGCTGAAGGAAGGTCTCACACTGTTCTCTCCATGGCGCCACCTGCAGGGTGTCTGTGCCGGGAGCAAGGCACAGGGCATGCTTCCTGGGGGGCTGAGCCCCACCCCCCATATTATAGCATAAGAGCGCCCCCTCGCAGCCACAAGCCCACAACCTTCAGTGAAGGCCTTCACTGCCAGTACTCGCTGGTAAGGGCTGCCAGCTGACCCGCCCTGCACCGGAAAACACGAAAACTGCCCTCCATCTGTGCCATCCCGCCAAGGCTTCCCTCCTGGGCACCGGAACTGATGTGCGCAATATACTGAGGTCTGCAGGGAAAGGCGCTGACAGTCGCATTATCCTGGCAGATCAGGGTCTCCAATCACTCTGTTTAATTCAACTTGTGTCTTGTCTGTGAACTGGGACTTTCCAAGTCCTGGACTTTTGCAAAGGGACTGAGGTGTAAAATCCGTCAAGGAAAGAGTGCGCACACGTTGGAAGCCTCCGCCCTTGTTCTGGAAACAAGCCCCCCGTCTCCTGGCCATCAGCTGCGGGCAGTGGACATAGGCCTCAATTCACCAAAAGGCCGGCGTAGCGGAAGTGACATCACACAACTTCATCTTTACTTTCACTCACACACATGCTTACACGGCACATGTTTTTTACATAAGCACACTCTCCCCATGAGCTCGCACACAACATACACTTAAAGGCAGTGCTTAATTTGTAAATTAAAAGGTGCCGGTGCCCAAAGCGCTCCTTTTAAACACGCGGCTGTTGCAATTAACTGTGCGAACACGGAATACTGAGGCAGCAAAATCCTGAAGCCATCTCGGGCCTCTTCAATCCACTTACAGCCACTCCCTGCCCCTTCAGCTCACTCTTGTTGCTTTCTCCTTCTCCCTTTATGATGCTTTTTCGTTTTTTTCTTCCTCCGTCTTTCCCATGTGTGTTTTTTGCTCGCAGCAAATGCTTGAGGCAGAAGAATAAGCGCCGGCCCTCAAAAATAAGTGCCGGTGCTGAGCACCGGAAACAACAAGCACAAATTAAGCACTGCTTAAAGGTGGTTTTTACTTTCCTCAGCTGCCAAGGAGGGGTATATTCCAGGTTACTGTACTCCATGGGTTATTACACCAGTAGTGAATAATATATGATTCACTATCAGTGTAATAAAAACAAAACTGATTGAAAACAAGTAGCTGGACCCCAAGCAACGCCCAGAAGGCTGAGATGCCACTGTGTCCCTGGCACTGATTTCGCCATCTCTGACGCCAGGGGTTGCACAGGCACTGCCAGAAATCGCAGCTGCGACCCCCAAATTGATGTCCATATCAGTGGGCCCTGCATGCATCAGTTGGTAGTCACAGACTGCATGGAGAACCCAACTCACCCCAGAGAGACGGCTGATTGTGCCCCCTAGAGTTACAACGCGGACTGACCCCTGGGTGGTGCCTGCGACAGGGAGCCCGCCCCAGCCCTGAGGAAAATGTAACATTGGTGAAGGGAGTAGGGACCGCTTCTCTATCACACACCACAACTCAGTGCCGGAAAGCCCTTCCCCCTTCACTGTGTGTATGTTATGTTGGGCACAGAAATGTTCCTGCCAGGCTCTCAAGAGTGTGTACCCCTCCGTTGTGTTAGGCTGGCAGGAAAGTCTTGGCTTGCCCCTGCAGTTTTTTTTGTATTTTGCCCAATGAACAAGACAATCACACAAGTTCACTGATAGGATCCTACTTAGTGGCATGAGACCTCAGGCCCTGGTTCTCAAGAGGGGCACTAAAACTGCCCCCTTCTTTTGGAGAGTAACTATTGTCCACCCTTAAGGGCAAAACAACCGCAGTCAGAACCAACTTCATCAACGGCATGGCCATGGCAGAAGACTGGCTGCCAACCAACCAACTGCAACCCAACTCTGGCAAGACGGAAGTAATGGTCTTCAGCAACAAGGCCTCCCCGTGGGACTCCAGCTGGTGGCTGCTGGAGCTAGAATCAATAGCCACAGACCACACAAGAAATCTAGGGATCATCGTAGACAAGATTAACATGACGGCTCAAGGAAACGCAGTGTGCACCGCCTGCTTCCACACCCTAGACATGCTGCGAAAAATCTTCAAATGGTTGCCTCAGAACACAGGATGCACCATCACGCAAGCACTCATCACCGCACCTCGGGTAGCTTCACTGGCTCCCCATTGACAAGTGCAGCCAACTCAGGCTTCCCACTCACACATACACACCTACACACTTTGCCAAGCGCCTGGAAACACTCTTGGTCGATTAGTGTGCTATACAAATCAATATAGTATAATATAACTCCAGGGTGAGGGGGGCTGGCTGTGATGGCAGCTGGTTCACCTCAACTGCATCATCTCTAAAGTATGTGCATAGATGGCAGACAGAATGAAGGCTGCAGGAGAGCCTGCTGAGACCAAAATATCCCTTTTAAGAGAGCCTGCTGAGAACATCCCTACATCCCTTTGAAGAGAGCCTGCTGAGAACATCCCTACATCCCTTTGAAGAGGGCCTGCTGAGAACATCCCTACATCCCTTTGAAGAGAGCCTGCTGAGACACAAACATCCCTACATGCCTGTGAAGGCTGGAGGAAAGCCTGTTATGATAAGAACATCTCTACATCCCTATGAAGGTTGGAGCAGAGCCTGCTGAGGCAGAAACACTCCTGTGAGGAGAGCCTGCTGAGGCAGAAATATCCCTACATCCCTGTGAAGGCTGGAGGAGAGCCTGCTGAGACAGAAACATTCCTACATCCCTGTGAGGACAGCCTGCTGAGGCAGAAACATTCCTACATCCCTGTGAGAAAAGCCTGCTGAGAAGCCAGGATACAACCTACTCGGGAGAAGCCACAATAGAACCTACTCAGGCAAAGTCATGATACAACCTACTCAGGAGAAGTCACAATACAACCAGTCGCGCCTCGCGGAAGGGGTAGGGTGGCGCACGCAGGTGAGAATTAACATGACATTTTTTTTTTAACAAACACTTACGTGCACGCTGCTGTGCCGCCCCCCTCCTCCGTCTCCTCTGCTTCGTCGATTTAGGCACAGGCTCCCAGCCGGCCCTGAGGCCTATCTTGATGCTGGTCAGAGCAGCGTCAGGACTGGCCTGGTGCGCCCTGCCAGGGTGCTCCCAGGCAGACTGCGAGCCTGTGCAGGCTCTCTCCAGCCCGGCAACTGTGTTGCAGGGCTGAAGAGGGCCTACTGCCCATGTGTGTTTGGCCGCCACGAGACGTCTGACCAAACACACATGCGCTCTGAGGGGGAAGTGACTGCTCGTCACCCCCATGGCCCTGCCCCTTTACAAGAAAACGATAATAAACACAGTTTAAACTGTGTTTATTATCGTTTTCTTGTAACGGTTTTGCAGCTGCTGCTGCTGGCGGGGGAGGCAACATTCCTCTGCCTAATGGAGGAGCGGCCCCTGGATACACAGGCGTAAAGTTGAGCCACAAATAAAGAATCTGAAGTTCACCATACTCCAGATTCAAGGCAAGCTGCAGAACAATGTGTCAAAGAAGCAGCAATGCAAGGATCTGCATGTTCAAGAGAAGCTGCAATGCAAGGAACTGCAGGTTTAAGAGAAGCAGTAATGCAAGGATCTGCTGGTCCAAGAGAAGCAGCAATGCAGGAATCTGCAGATTCAAGAGAAGCTGCAATGCAAGGATCTGAATATCCAAGAGAAGCTCCAATGCAAGGAACTGCAGGTTTAAGAGAAGCAGCAGTGCAAGGATCTGAATATCCAAGAGAAGCTGCAATGCAAGGAACTGCATTTCCAAGAGAAGCTGCAATGCAAGGAACTGCATATCCAAGAAAAGCTGCAACGCAAGAAACTGCAGGTGTAAGAGAAGCAGCAATGCAAGGATCTGGATGTTCAAGGGCAGCAGCAATAAGTAACTGCATGTTCAAGAGAAGCAGCAATGCAAGGCTCAGCAGGTTCAGGAAATGCATCAATGCAAGAATCTGCAGCTTCAAGAGAAGCTGAAATGCAAGGAACTGCTGATGATTCAAGAGAAGCAGCAATGCAAGAAACTGCAGTTTCAAAAGAATCTACAATGCAAGGAACTGCATATCCAAGAGAAGCTGCAATGCAAGGAACTGCAGATCCAAGAGAAGCAGCAATGCAAGGAACTGAAGATTCAAGAGATGCACTGGTATTGACTATTAAGAGCCGGTGCTGAGTACGGGAAACCACTGGCTCAAATCAAGCACTGGAGTAAGGCAAGGCAGCGCAAGTCGCTGTGTTGCCTTATTCTGCGTCGAAGGCATTGGCGTTGCGGTGGGTGTTCCCATGAGTTTTGACGCATTCCCAGATTTGCAAGAACCTGTACATCTGGGAATGTGCCAAAAGCCTACTCCCCAGGACAGGCCCAACCAGGAGAAATCACTTTATTTCCCCTCATGTTTAACCCTTTCTGTGCATGCTGCATACTGAAGCCCACCTAGATGGAGGAAAACACCCTCATTGATTGATGTTGTGCAGGAAGGGGTCTCTTCCTGCAGAAAAACAATCCATCCTACAAAGTACACACCCTTGCACCTTGGTGCATTGGAAGAGGACAGGAAAGCGCAGTATTTTATAGATACGCTGCATTCCTGCCCTTTTGTTGTGATACAGGCCAGCGCTGCAAGAACCCTTGCGGCACTGTCCTGCACCAAAATATTGCAAATATGTCCCAGAGTGCAGACAAACTGAGGAACAATATTTCCGTTACATTTCGACTGGTTGCATACGTAGGTACCATTGGTGCAACAGGTGTAGTGGTGCCAGGGCCCATGCCATATTACTACAACCATAGTGAAAGGGGCCATTTTCCTTCCTCCGGGGCCCATGCCATCCTTGTTATACCACTGTTCATCCCTGCCTTGCCAGGCACCAATTGGGAACCGTGTTGTGCGGGCGCGCAGCGCTTAGAAGCGTAGGTGTGAAAAAGAGTGCAGGAGGCACTGATGCATGCAGCGGGGTGTCACGTCTTCAGAGGACCAGCGTAATGTTGTTCCTGTAGGTATATTCAGAGGCGTAACACACACCCGTGCAACCCCAGTGGGTCAAGGGCCCCCCAACTCTCTGGGGTGGGGGATGGGGGTGACACAACCATCCAAGAGGGGCCCCATTCATCCCAAGGCCAATGAATATTTATAAAATAGGAGAGACTCCGGCAGCGCACCAATTTTTGTGGCATGGCTCCGCCCCAAATTATCCCTCATTACCTGTCAGAGAGATATCTACAACGGGGGGCTGGGAATGTCTAATATTTACTTCTATTACCTGGCAACACACTTGCTGGTAGTTAACGACTGGCTGGGTGGGGGCTGGACGGACCCAGCGTAAAGACTGGAACTCCAAACAATAGGCTACAACGGGATTTTTAACACGCTATACGGGGGCCCGGTCCCACGGGACACTCCGGAAGTGACTAAGATGATTCTTACAGGGTGGCGAGCGGCTCAGAAGGTGTCGGGCTGGTGGAGCCGTCTCACCCAACAGACTCCTCTCTGGCAGGGAAAGTGGTTGGCGGAAGTCTCCGCATTGGAAGGGTTCCAGAAATGGGACAACATTGGAATATCCACCCTGGGGGACGTCTGGGGAGGGTCACACATGCGATCATTTGAGGAGCTCCAAGGAATCTACTCACTAAACAATACCTAATTCCACAAATATTTACAACTTAGACATGCCCTGCTAGTACACGTGCCACCAGGGGACAGCATTCCAGAGCACCGTCCACTGGAGGCGAAGGTCCTGATGGGAAGCTTGGGTAAAGGGGGAATCTCCCAGTTATACCACTCAATACTCACTAACACCTCTCCATCTCTCGGGGGACTCCGTCTAAAGTGGGAGGGCTGGGTGGGTCCTATAGATGAGGCAGATTGGAGGGAAGCGTTAATGGCCCCCCGATCAATGGCCATCTCCTCCCGATTTCAAATGCTGCAAACCCTCTACCTGCACGCAGCATACCTCACCCCCAAAAGACTCTTTAAAGCAGGCCTTCGGTCTACAGCTAACTGCCCCCGATGTCGCAACCCGGAGGCTGACTTTTTCCATATGGTCTGGGCCTGCCCAGTCATAGAGACGTATTGGAAGGCAATCACAGGTGAGGTCTCAGAGGTCCTACAATCTGAGGTGGAGGTGTCTCCTAAACGGCTTTTGCTGGGGGCTATGGAAGAAACGGGCAGACTAGGGCGAGTCGAACCTTCTTGGGAGTGGCTTGCCTGGTGGCAAAGAGAGACATCATGGCAGATTGGAAAGCCGAAACAGCACCGGCTCTAGCCAAATGGAGGCGAGGGGTAGACTGGTGCACGCAATGCGAAAAACCCACATATGAAGCAAGGGGGTGCCCAGATAAGTACAATAGAGTGTGGGGGAGATGGGAAAACGCGATAGACACTTAACCTGTCTGTGCCCATGAGTGGGAGATACATCAGCCTCAGACTTGACGCTTTCGTGATGAGGGATGCACCTATATATTATCTCTATTCAATGTAACATTGAAAACTACTGACTCAGAACTGGATGAATACATGCACTTAGTGTTTGCGGAGCCCGTGGGGGCCAGTGGGGCGAACGATGTACTTTGGTTTAATGGTGCCAAGCTATTTGCATTTGTGTTTGTATTTCCTTTTCCTGTTTATCTTAAAATCAATAAAAGCTCTTTATTAAAAAAATAAATAAATAGGGGAGACTCGGGGTTCCCTTGTGGCATTCTGTTGTATGGTTATTTTATGTGACGTTACCGGGTATATTCCACTTTGTGAAGATCTCTGCGTGCATGCCTATGTCCAGTTATAAGGACATTCCTGGCAGGTGCGTGTCTTCACAGCACGCACCCCCCAAACCCCCCCCACAGGGCCACCTTACCTGTCTTCTTTCTGTGAATACACTTCCTGGTATCAGGTAGGGTGACCAGATTCTGGCCTGGCCCGTTTTCTTGCATAGCTTTGTGAATGTCTGCCTATATGTATGTGTGTGTTTTTATCTATCTATCTATCTAATCTATCTATCTATATATCTATATATATATACACACACACACACATGCACACATTTACAAGACTCCATATATAAAATTAGCTATGGCTTGACCTCCCACGCCGGCACCCCCAACCCGCCCCCACCCACCTCTTTCTGCTCCCCACTCTGTCTCTCTGCTGGGAGCAGACAGGGGACTGTGTTGCCTGACAGTAACAGATAAATTACTTTAACTGTTTCATTGTTTACTTATGCTTTCCTACATGATCTGACCTTTGTCCCAAAAACCGGGACATTTGTTTAATATTAAGAGAAACGTCGGGACACCGGACAGTCCTCTGCAAACCGGGACTGTCCGGGGAAATCCGGGACGTCTGGTCACCCCAGTTCAGGTTCTTTCTACTCCCCGACCCCGAGCACTCATAACTAGTTGCTATACTTCTTGGCGCTATAAGTACATTATTTGAGATTGACACCACCCAGTACTTGATGGCACTTTCCTCCTGCAGCACACCCCCCTCCACCCCACGCCACACCCGCTACCTGAGTGCTCCCCACCTGCCCTCTCCCTGCAGGTGCCACCCGGTCTGCTGCCAGCCTCCTGGGTCGCACCCTCGCCCCCAAACACCGACCCCTCCCACCGACCTCAGTGGGGCTGTCAGGGCCGGTGCGAGCTATCCACGGGGCGGCTAATCTCTGCGAAGGGGGGACAAGAGGGCTGGGGACTCGGTGAACCCCGAAACCTAATATAGCGCAGCGCCCCACGGCTGCAGCACCGGAACTAGTCCAGGTGCTGAAGGCACGAGTTTAAATAGGAAAATGAAAACCAGAAATCACAGCGCCCCCACAACCCCGCAGGAACGGAGGCACCCCTCTTTTCATGCTCCATGCCCAGAAAAGACCCCACAACCACCCGAGGACTGTCTGCAGCGCCCCTCGCCAGTGTCTCTGTCCGCAAGTGCTGCCCATACCCAGCTGTCTATAGCGCCTCTCGTTATACTCACTGTCCTAAGGTGCTGCCCACTCACATACCATGGCCGTCTGTGGCACCGCTGGTGCCAGCCCCACTGTCCTTAAGTGCAGCTCATGCCAGTCAATGATTGTGGTGACCCTCAAAAAAGCCCGACTGTCCAAAAATGACCCCTCACCCAGGCTATGGCTATCTGTGGCACCTCTCGTGTCAGCTCCACTGCCCTCAAGTGCCCCCCACCCTGTCCGCGACTGCTCGCGATTATGCCAGAGTACGCTGCAGCCCCCCCACCCTAAAGCGCCCAGACACCCTATCTTTCTCTGCACAGTGCCCCGTGTCAGAGGAGCGTGAGCGTCTTAAACTGCCCAGACCTGGAAGTTGGAGTGATAGGGGGCGCATGCAAAATCCGGGGGTGGGGGCGCCGTGGATTACCTGCTTGTGCTCTTGGTCTGGATAGCCGGCAGTGTCCACTCGCCAAGGCTGCAGGCGGGCTTCGCGACACCTAATCGGGGTCCCCGGTCACCCTCGATCCGCGGACACGAGTTCCGCGAAGGTCCGCGAGAATCCCGGTTCGCGGACACGGGAGACCCGCGGACTGATGAGATCCGCAGACAGCTCCGAGCTTCAGCCTCTGGGACAGTCCGGCGTCCAGAGTGCTCACGTGCTAGACCTCCTCTCAGGGGAGGGACAGCTCCGGCGACAGCAGGTGGAGAAACTCAGTCTGCTTTCAAGAGAGACAGTCTACTTACAGGTGTCTCTGGGAAGATCGTAACTAGAGTCCAGCAGTCACACAGGAGCCAGCCCTGCTGACAGGCGTCTGCGGGGAGCGCCTAGCTCGTGAGAGAGACAGTCCAGCAGTCACACAGAGAGACAGCCCTGCTGACAGGTGTCTGCGGGGAGATCATAGCTCATGAGAGAGTCCAGCAGTCACACATCCCCGCTGACAGATGTCTGTGGGAAGATCGTGGCTCATGAGACAGACAGTCCAGTAGTCACACACAGAGACAGTCCTACTTACAAGTGTCTGTGGGAAGATCGTAGATCATGAGAGAGTCCAGCAGTCACACACAGAGACAGTCCTACTTACAAGTGTCTGTGGGAAGATCGTAGATCATGAGACAGAGTCCAGTAGTCATTCACAGAGACAGTCCTACTTACAAGTGTCTGTGGGAAGTTCGTAGATCATGAGAGAGTCCAGCAGTCACACACAGAGACAGTCCTGCTGACAGGTATCTGCGAGGAGATCGTAGATCATGAGAGAGTCCAGCAGTCACACAGAGACAGCCCTGCTGACAGGTATCTGCGAGGAGATCGTAGCTCATGAGACAGTCCAGCAGTCACACAGAGAGTGTCCTGCTCACATGTCTCTGCAGCAAGAGTCTGTCTCAGGGAGAGACATCCCAGAGTCACAGGGAGACCCTCTGAAGAGAGACCTCTAGACGGAGCCAGCTGAGACCGCCTTTAAACGTCTGAAACACCGTCTGGCCAAACGCGGAAAACCGCAGCCTTGATCTCCAGAGGCAGCGCGTGGGGAGCCCCTCTCTGGGAGGGGCCCCGAGTCCAGAGGGACACCCCTGAGCGTCTCTGCTCCTCCCTCGCCCTCCCAGCTCTTTCTCTCACTTTATTAGGTTTTTTAAATGAATGTCTTTTCTTCCTCGTTTTTTATTCTCTTGGTTCTTTCTTTTTATTTTGTTTGCTGTGATATGTTTGTTCTCACAATGTTTATTTATAACTCAGCGTTCCCTTTTCGTCTCCCTCAAATCTGGTGCCGGCCGAGACCTTTTGATTTTATGGAAATTCCACCTCTCTGGGAGAGGATGTGGAGCTGCTGACCTCGGAACGGGCGATCCAGGTTCGAGTCTCGGCGTCGGCCGAGCACCCTGTGATTCTAGGCACATCACTCCATCTCCTCGTGCCAACAAAACTGTGGGGCGATATAAAGTGACTGATGCTCGTGCGAAGGGCCCCAGTACCTTCCAATTCGAGCTATAACAACAAAAGGTAGTTGTTGGACCCGCCTTCCTCGTCTCTTATGGGGTCCTTCAGAGGCCTCGACCCCCACAGAATGGGACAGCGGGTCCGCCCTCTTCAGCCATTGGTCAGCTTCACCAGAGGTGACAGGGATGTGCCCTTTCACAGGGAGCGCAGTCGCACAAAGTAGTTCCCCTCAGTTCCAGGGGCTGCTGCGGGAATCTGCGGATTTTGAAACTCATTCTTTTTTTGCTTTTATGTTTTTTTTTTATTTTTTTTAAAGTTGATGAGTCTGGCAGCTCTCCAGCAATAACGCTTTGTAAAAACATGATAAAACAAAACAAGCATTGGCAAAGCCGAGTGGCTGGCAGCCAACACCAGCCCATTCGGGTTTGTGAAGACTCATGTTTTATTCTCACTCGTTTTCTCTTACTGTCCCATTTTGGTGATGTCTAAAACAAATGCTGTTAGTGTCACTTACAATAAAAGAGCTGAATGTTTGTTGGAAATCACTCACTAATATTGTAAGGTGGAAAGTTTGGCAGAATCATCTACCAGGCGCGGACCCTGAAAACGAAAGACTGTCCGGGCTGTGCACCGAGGCCCCAGTAGTGCTGGTCAAGCTACAGGATGTCACAAACTGCCCCCGACAGTCGCTGGCCACGGCCCCTATGAACAAGGATCAGTGGCCTAACAAAACCCGAGCCCACCCCCCCCCCCCCACAAAGTGCATGAAGCCCCTCCCTCCGAACTCACTCAGGAGCTCTCACGCCAGGGTACTGTGCTGAGCACAACCTCCCCGCCCTCCGGGGGCTGCAGGGCCCGTTGTTACGCCACCGATGAGGTTGTTATGTATGAGTTTGAGCTGATTCTGCAAACAAACATGAAACCTAGGTGGGCGGCACAGGTACCCGGATGACGCACGCGCACGCTCACCCCTGGACCCACAGACCGATAAGTAAAGCTTTTAGTAAGAAGGGAACACGAATTGTCACATTTTATGAGTGAATTTTCTCTTTGGCGTTTTACTATTGTGACTGCTTCTTTTCATCTGTGTAATTATTTTGAGTAACCGTACAATACGTTTAATCAACCGTTTCCATAAGGGTTACAGTTTGTCTAGAAGGGGGTCACTCTTTACTGAATGGGGTGCTACTGTCCACTACTTCTTTTGGGGTGGTTCACAACCTTCATTGACTTACACACGACCCTAAGGAGAGTCTCTTGGGGTGGGGACATGCCGCCTTACTATAGGCGTGCCCCTTCTATCGCCCTTTGAACACATCTGTGCCAGCATCCAGTGCTTAATTTGTGGTGGTGGCTGCAGGCGGGGTCCACTGTCACTCATTTTTGGGGACCAGCGCTTACTTTTCCTGATCAGACTTTGACTGAGAGGAAGAGAGAGATAAACCGGAAAGGAGGAGGGGGAGTAAGATGGGAAAAAAGCGACAAAGGGGGCGAGGCTGAAAAGGACCTTGTAAGGATGAGACTACAAGGGGGGGGCGGGGGGGGGGCTGTGGTGCTGGAAGCAGGAGGCGTGACGTGGAATCACGATGACGCAGCCTTGGTAAGTTGGCAAACCCGGCAGTCAGCAGCAGCAGCTGCAAAGTGCTGAGGAATCTCTGGGCACCAGCACGTGATGCTTACAAATTAAGCACTGCCGGGATTGCTGAACCTCCAGCGGGAGGAGACCCAAATATCATCCGAGATATGGAAAAAACACCCCTTCTCATCAGAAAGGACCTCAAAGACCAGATGCCCCACACCAATGCTTTAATTGGGCAATTACTGGCACTTACTGTTCCATGCACTGTGTTAATTTAACAGGGAGAGTACCTGCACTTCTATAATATAAGGGAGAGAGAGTACCTGAACTTATTTAATATAAGAGGGAGAGTACCTGCACTTCTTTAATATAAGAGGGAGAGTATCTGCGCTTCTTTAATATAAGAGGGAGAGTACCTGCACTTCTTTGATGTTGGAGAGTACCTGCACTTCTTTGATGTTGGAGAGTACCTGCGCTTCTTTAATGTAAGAGGGAGAGTACCTGCACTTCTTTAATGTAAGAGGGAGAGTACCTGCACTTCTTTAATGTTAGAGGGAGAGTACCTGCACTTCTTTAATATAAGAGGGAGAGTACCTGCATTTCTTTAATGTAAGAGGAAGAGTACCTGCACTTCTTTAATATAAGAGGGAGAGTACCTGAACTTCTTTAATGAAAGAGGGATAGTACCTGCGCTTCTTTAATATAAGAGAGAGAGTACCTGCCCTTCTTTAACATAAGAAGGAGAGTACCTGCACTTCTTTGATGTTGGAGAGTACCTGCCCTTCTTTAATATAAGAGGGAGAGTACCTGCACTACTTTAATGTAAGAGGAAGAGTACCTGCACTACTTTAATGTAAGAGGGAGAGTACCTACGCTTCTTTAATATAAGAGGGAGAGTACCTGTGCTTCTTTAATATAAGAGGGAGAGTACCTGCGCTTCTTTAATATAAGAGAGAGAGTAACTGCCCTTCTTTAACATAAGAAGGAGAGTACCTGCACTTCTTTGATGTTGGAGAGTACCTGCCCTTCTTTCATATAAGAGGGAGAGTACCTGCACTACTTTAATGTAAGAGGAAGAGTACCTGCACTTCTTTAATGTAAGAGGGAGAGTACCTGTGCTTCTTTAATATAAGAGGGAGAGTACCTGTGCTTCTTTAATATAAGAGGGAGAGTACCTGCACTACTTTAATGTAAGAGGAAGAGTACCTGCACTTCTTTAATGTAAGAGGGAGAGTACCTGTGCTTCTTTAATATAAGAGGGAGAGTACCTGCACTTCTTTGATGTTGGAGAGTACCTGCCCTTCTTTAATATAAGAGGGAGAGTACCTGTGCTTCTTTAATATAAGAGGGAGAGTACCTGAACATCTTTAATTTAAAAGGGAGCACACCTGCACTTCTTTAAGGTAAGAGAGAGTGAGAGTACCCGCACTTCTTTAATATAACAGACAGTATCAGCACTTCTTTATTGCAAGAGGGAGAGTACCCACCCTTCTTAAATTTAAAAGGGAGAGTACCAGCAGTTCTTTAAGTTGAGAGGGAGAGTACCCGCACTTCATTAATATAAGAGGGTGAGTACCTGCACTTCTTTAAGTTAAAAGGGAGAGTACCCACACTCCTTTCATTTAAAAGGGAGAGTCATTTCTCTTCTTTAATGTAAGAGGAAGAGTACCTGCACTTCTTCAAATGTAAGAGCGACAGTACCTGTGCTTCTTTAATGCAGGAAGGAGAGTACCTGTGCTTCTTTAAGGTAAAAGAAAGAGAGGACCTGTATTTCTTTAATATAAAAGGGAGAGTACCTCCAGTTTTTTAATGTAAGAGGGAGAGTGCCTTCACTTCTTTAATTTAAAAGGGAGAGTACCAAATCTTCTTTAATTTAAAATGAGAGTACTTGCACTTCTTTAATGTAAGAGGGAGAGTACCTGCGCTTCTTCAAATGTAAGAGGGACAGTATCTGTGATTTTTTAATGCAAGAAGGAGAGTACCTGCATTTCTTTAATGCAAGAGAAAGAGAGGGCTTACACTTCTTTACTATAAAAGGGAGAGTACCTCAAGTTCTTTAAAGTAAGAGGGAGAGTACCTGCACTTCTTCAATTTAAACAGGAGAGTGTCACACTTCTTTAATTTGAGAGGGAGAGTACCTGCGTTTCTTTAATATAGTAAGAGGGACAGTACCTGCACTTCTTTAATATAAGAAGGAGAGTACCTACACTTGTTTAATACACGAAGCAGAGTACCTGTACTTGTTTAATATACGAGGGAGAGTACCTGCACGTCTTTAATATAAGAAGGAGAGTACCTACACTTGTTTACTACAAGATGCTGAGTACCTGTACTTGTTTAATATAAGAGGGGGAATACCTGCACTTCTTTAATGTAAGAGGGAGAGTACCTGAACTTCTTTAATGTAAGAGTGAGGGTACCTGCACTTCTCTAATGTAAGAGGGAGAGTACCTGAACTTCTTTAATGTAAGAGGGAGACTAACTGCACTTCTTTAATTTAAGAGGGAGAGTACATTCACTTTTCATGTGAGAGAGAGAGTACCTGCACTTTTCAGCAGATATGCAATACTTTTATTGGTAGAGTGTGTTACTTCTCTGAGTGTTGTTACTTTTCAGGTACTTGGGCATAGTGAGAACCTGCACTTCTATGTTTCAGTCACTACCCTGCACCTTCCTTTCACTGGAGCCCCACCTCCGATGCCCCAGACCTCACCTCCACTGGAGCCCCGCCTCCGATGTCCCAGGCCCCACCTCCACTGGAGCCCCGCCTCCGATGTCCCAGGCTCCACCTCCACTGGAGCCCCGCCTCCGATGTCCCAGGCCTCACCTCGACTGGTGCCCCACCTCCGATGCCCAGGCCCCACTTCCACTGGAGGCCTCACCTCGACTGGTGCCCCACCTCTGATGCCCCAGGCCCCACCTCTGGAGGCCTCACCTCGACTGGTGCCCCACCTCTGATGCCCCAGGCCCCACCTCGACTGGTGCCCCACCTTTGATGTCCTAGTCCCCACCTCCACTGGAGCCGTGCCGATGATGTCCCAGGCCCCACCTCTGCTGGAACCCCGCCTCTGATGCCCCAGGCCCCACCTCCACTGGAGCCCTGCCTCTGATGCCCCAGGCCCCACCTCCACTGGAGCCCCGCCTCTGATGCCCTAGGCCCCACCTCCACTGGAGGCCTCACCTCGACTGGTGCCCCACCTCTGATGCCCAGGCCCCACTTCCACTGGAGGCCTCACCTCGACTGGTGCCCCACCTCTGATGCCCCAGGCCCCACCTCTGGAGGCCTCACCTCGACTGGTGCCCCACCTCTGATGCCCCAGGCCCCACCTCGACTGGTGCCCCACCTTTGATGTCCTAGTCCCCACCTCCACTGGAGCCGTGCCGATGATGTCCCAGGCCCCACCTCTGCTGGAACCCCGCCTCTGATGCCCCAGGCCCCACCTCCACTGGAGCCCTGCCTCTGATGCCCCAGGCCCCACCTCCACTGGAGCCCCGCCTCTGATGCCCTAGGCCCCACCTCCACTGGAGCCCCGCCTCTGATGCCCTAGGCCCCACCTCCACTGGAGGCCTCACCTCGACTGGTGCCCCACCTCTGATGCCCAGGCCCCACCTCCACTGGAGGCCTCACCTCGACTGGTGCCCCACCTCTGATGCCCCAGGCCCCACCTCCACTGGAGGCCTCACCTCGACTGGTGCCCCACCTTTGATGTCCCAGGCCCCACCTCTGCTGGAACCCCGCCTCTGATGCCCTAGGCCCCACCTCCACCAGATGACGAAGGAAGGATGTGGTGGGACTGTAACAACATGAAAAGAGCGAGGGGTGCAGTGTGGAGAAAAAAGGAAAAGTAAGACGTGCAGAGTGGAGAAGAATGACAAAAAGAGGGGAAGCGAAAAGGAAATAAAGTGAGAGGAAAATAACTCCCCTGAGACTTAGCAACATTTCATGATGTCACTATCCACAAGTGTGGGCTACTTTTCGGTTTGTGCCGGGCCTAATTTTGATCTCAATCCGAACCTGGGATGTCATTTAGGGGTCACTGGGGATGGTAACTGCAACCCCTGCCACTGCATTTGCGACCCGTGGCCTCAGAGGTGGCAAAATCAGTGCCAGAAACATAAGGGGCAGATGGTCCTAAAGGGCATGGGTTGGGGCAGGAATGTCCTTGTTTTTTGTCAATTCTTATTACACTAGTACTGAATAATAACATATTATTCACTTGTGTAATAAAAACGCAGTACAGTCTGCTGGAATAGGACCAGCCCTAGCAGTAGAGGTAAGAAAAAATGTATGCTGTATGTATGCATGCAGGTGAGAGTGTGTATATGTGTCATTGTGGTTGTATATGTATGCATGCAGGTGAGAGTGTGTATATGTGTCATTGTGGTTGTATATGTATGCATGCAGGTGAGAGTGTGTATATGTGTCATTGTGGTTGTATATGTAAGCATGCAGGTGAGAGTGTGTATATGTGTCATTGTGGTTGTATATGTATGCATGCAGGTGAGAGTGTGTATATGTGTCATTGTGGTTGTATATGTAAGCATGCAGGTGAGAGTGTGTATATGTGTCATTGTGGTTGTATATGTAAGCATGCAGGTGAGAGTGTGTATATGTGTCATTGTGGTTGTATATGTAAGCATGCAGGTGAGAGTGTGTATATGTGTCATTGTGGTTGTATATGTATGCATGCAGGTGAGAGTGTGTATATGTGTCATTGTGGTTGTATATGTATGCATGCAGGTGAGAGTGTGTATATGTGTCATTGTGGTTGTATATGTAAGCATGCAGGTGAGAGTGTGTATATGTGTCATTGTGGTTGTATATGTAAGCATGCAGGTGAGAGTGTGTATATGTGTCATTGTGGTTGTATATGTAAGCATGCAGGTGAGAGTGTGTATATGTGTCATTGTGGTTGTATATGTATGCATGCGGGTGAGAGTGTGTATATGTGTCATTGTGGTTGTATATGTATGCATGCGGGTGAGAGTGTGTATATGTGTCATTGTGGTTGTATATGTATGCATGCGGGTGAGAGTGTGTATATGTGTCATTGTGGTTGTATATGTAAGCATGCGGGTGAGAGTGTGTATATGTGTCATTGTGGTTGTATATGTAAGCATGCAGGTGAGAGTGTGTATATGTGTCATTGTGGTTGTATATGTATGCATGCAGGTGAGAGTGTGTATATGTGTCATTGTGGTTGTATATGTAAGCATGCAGGTGAGAGTGTGTATATGTGTCATTGTGGTTGTATATGTATGCATGCGGGTGAGAGTGTGTATATGTGTCATTGTGGTTGTATATGTATGCATGCGGGTGAGAGTGTGTATATGTGTCATTGTGGTTGTATATGTAAGCATGCGGGTGAGAGTGTGTATATGTGTCATTGTGGTTGTATATGTATGCATGCGGGTGAGAGTGTGTATATGTGTCATTGTGGTTGTATATGTATGCATGCGGGTGAGAGTGTGTATATGTGTCATTGTGGTTGTATATGTAAGCATGCGGGTGAGAGTGTGTATATGTGTCATTGTGGTTGTATATGTAAGCATGCAGGTGAGAGTGTGTATATGTGTCATTGTGGTTGTATATGTATGCATGCAGGTGAGAGTGTGTATATGTGTCATTGTGGTTGTATATGTATGCATGCAGGTGAGAGTGTGTATATGTGTCATTGTGGTTGTATATTTATGCATGCAGGTGAGAGTGTGTATATGTGTCATTGTGGTTGTATATGTATGCATGCAGGTGAGAGTGTGTATATGTGTCATTGTGGTTGTATATGTAAGCATGCAGGTGAGAGTGTGTATATGTGTCATTGTGGTTGTATATGTAAGCATGCAGGTGAGAGTGTGTATATGTGTCATTGTGGTTGTATATGTATGCATGCAGGTGAGAGTGTGTATATGTGTCATTGTGGTTGTATATGTAAGCATGCAGGTGAGAGTGTGTATATGTGTCATTGTGGTTGTATATGTAAGCATGCAGGTGAGAGTGTGTATATGTGTCATTGTGGTTGTATATGTATGCATGGAGGTGAGAGTGTGTATATGTGTCATTGTGGTTGTATATGTATGCATGCAGGTGAGAGTGTGTATATGTGTCATTGTGGTTGTATATGTAAGCATGCAGGTGAGAGTGTGTATATGTGTCATTGTGGTTGTATATGTATGCATGCAGGTGAGAGTGTGTATATGTGTCATTGTGGTTGTATATGTATGCATGCAGGTGAGAGTGTGTATATGTGTCATTGTGGTTGTATATGTAAGCATGCAGGTGAGAGTGTGTATATGTGTCATTGTGGTTGTATATGTAAGCATGCAGGTAAGAGTGTGTATATGTGTCATTGTGGTTGTATATGTATGCATGCAGGTGAGAGTGTGTATATGTGTCATTGTGGTTGTATATGTATGCATGCAGGTGAGAGTGTGTATATGTGTCATTGTGGTTGTATATGTAAGCATGCAGGTGAGAGTGTGTATATGTGTCATTGTGGTTGTATATGTATGCATGCAGGTGAGTGTGTATATGTGTCATTGTGGTTGTATATGTATGCATGCAGGTGAGAGTGTGTATATGTGTCATTGTGGTTGTATATGTAAGCATGCAGGTGAGAGTGTGTATATGTGTCATTGTGGTTGTATATGTAAGCATGCAGGTGAGAGTGTGTATATGTGTCATTGTGGTTGTATATGTATGCATGCAGGTGAGAGTGTGTATATGTGTCATTGTGGTTGTATATGTATGCATGCAGGTGAGAGTGTGTATATGTGTCATTGTGGTTGTATATGTAAGCATGCAGGTGAGAGTGTGTATATGTGTCATTGTGGTTGTATATGTAAGCATGCAGGTGAGAGTGTGTATATGTGTCATTGTGGTTGTATATGTAAGCATGCAGGTGAGAGTGTGTATATGTGTCATTGTGGTTGTATATGTATGCATGCAGGTGAGAGTGTGTATATGTGTCATTGTGGTTGTATATGTAAGCATGCAGGTGAGAGTGTGTATATGTGTCATTGTGGTTGTATATGTATGCATGCAGGTGAGAGTGTGTATATGTGTCATTGTGGTTGTATATGTATGCATGCAGGTGAGAGTGTGTATATGTGTCATTGTGGTTGTATATGTAAGCATGTGGGTGTGAGCGAATGTAAAGGCCAAATGGCGTGCAATGTCATTTTCACAACCCCTGGCCTTTTGGTGCATTGATGTCCATGGATAGAGCCTTCTTTATGATGTGATGTGGTCCCCTCGGACAAGACCCAGAGTGGGGCCAGTGGACGCATTCTGTTCCCTTTGGTGTCTGCATACCTGTGATGTACTTGGCTTCAGGAGAGGCGAGGCGTGAGTGACCGGATGTCATTCACTCCTGCTCTGTGAAGGAAACAAGGCAGAAGGTGTCTACGGTCACTCGGATCCAGAGAACTCATACCAAGCAGAGCTGTTCTGTGCATTATGTCTAAGGTAGGAGTCAAAACAGAGGCCAGTCGGCTGAGGAAAGAGCCTGAGAAAACGTCAGATACAGCATCAGTGCCTCTTTGGACGAAGGTGATGTGTCGGGACAAGAAATGTCCTCTGCGTGCCTATGAAGCGACTGCACCTCTGGCCTGCATTCACCTAGCAAATATCAGATTATTTAAACATTTTTAGCCTTTGCAGGGCTTGCTTACCTTAACCAATGCGTAAACTTCCACCATCCTGCCAGACACCTCCGATCCCCTGCTCTAAGCCACGCCCACATCCCAGGCATCCGTCACAGCTTCAGTGGGGATTGGTCCTTCTCCAGCACCGCCAAGACCTGGAATGCCCTACCTCTCCACCTACGCACCGCTCCCTCCCCGGCGGACTTCAGATGCAGACTCAAGACCTGGCTCTTCAACTACGACCTGCCAAAACCTCAGTGCCCAGATACCCCAAGGAGTGATAGTGCTGCGCTATACAAATGCTGTTTGATTGACTGATTACCACACACCACAATCATGCGTGTGCATTGAAGGCCCCTCTGTCATGGAATACAACCCTGAGTTTAACCTGTGCACTCTGCCGAGACCCCATGTTCACCCTTCCTTTACTAAGAGTGAGTACCATCAGCTCACCAGGCAGTAGAGGACTGATAGTGCTGACAGTAACAGGTGACAGTGGCAGGACAAGCCTTGTCACCTATCGTTCACCCGGGAGAGTTGCCCAATAGCCTATCCTGGTTCAACCTGTTCTTTAGTCCCCTGCAACAGGGTTCTTCACTCCATCCCTGTCTGTCCTGGATGTCACACGCATGAATACTGTCTGCTTGTGCAGAAGAACATAAGAGGCGTGTTTGTGTGTAATACATGGTTGTGGGAGTCAAGGGATCCATTTTGATTCCCAGCCTGTAAGAAATTGGACTACTTTTTGGGTGCAATCAGGCAACTACCCACCTCAAAGAACAATCACAACCCTTGTCAGAGTAAACCCTCAAAGTCACAAAGTTAACATCAGCTCATCCCCCTGTACTATGGTACAGGGCAGGTACAAGTAACTTAGAGCAATGTGTAAAGTATTTATGCAGCACCAAAACAGTAATACATTCGAAATGCAAAACAATAAAAATCCCAAACTGAATTTGAGATATAAAGTAAAATCTAATAAACAAAATGTCACTAAAATTACAAAAATCATATAAGGGTAACCAGAGACATTAATTTTTAAAGTTTTAAGTAGGAGTAGTGCCAAGAAGCATAAAGTGCAGATAATAGTCAATGGTGGTGGGAGTTTGGGACCTAGGTGTGATTTGACCCTCACCGCGATGGAGTGCAAGTCAGAAAGCCAACCTGGTTCATCCTGGTCAAAGACTTTACCATCTGACATTGGTATTTTAAGCCCCAATCCACCACAGGAGTACACTTCTAAAGCCCCTAGGACCTTCGGGGAGGCACTTAGAGACTCATAAGGTGACAGGCAGAGGCCAACAGCAGGGCCCAGTCAAGGACCAGTTGCCACTGATCGGCTGGACATTCGCAGGAAAAGGCCTCTTGTGGCTTGTGTCCCTACAGCTTTAGCTAGGGCTCAGCCTTCGGACCCTTGGAGTCCTCTTCTTTGAACCGGGTACAAGAGGGAGCAGCTCCACTCCTCCAGGGCTTCCCTCAGGTCATAGACAGCTGGTCCAGCCCTCGTCTGTTCTTCCTCAGGTCCAGGAGTGTTCTGAAGTATGTGCCTGGTAGGAGCTGGTATCCCAGAATGACTCCTGGGCACGTTCTAATCAATGGGGTAAAAGCTCCCAGTGCCAACACTGCTCCCTTTGGGCATTTTGTTTTTAAGATGCCGGAAGTCTTTGGCCACTAAACCCGTGCCCTGGGGCTGGGTGTGTGTAAGAGAGAGAGGAAGGTAGTATGGTGATCCTAATGTCTTCCCACATCTAACTCTAAAATCCAGCTTGAAGCAGTCACTGTTCCCCCCATAAACTCAGAGACAGAGGTCTGGTAGAACAAAGCAAAGAGCTTCCACAACCAGGCAGTGGATACACAAGAATTCTTTTGGCATCCTGTCCTCACCCCTTGAAGTGTGCACTAAGCATTAGAGGTAGAACCCCATCTGATCTGCCAACCTGAATTTGACACTCCAGCAGGATATGACACAGTAATGTCAAAAAGAGTCCGAATGTGTCTGGAGCCTGCCTGGATGGGGAGGTGAGGTTGGGGGGACGAATGTGTTCGCTAACCTTTGCCTGTGTCAAGAGGCCTCTTTCAAGTGTGCCCTAAATGTTATATGTAAAAACCCCAGCAGACCTGTCAAGCAGGATTTGACATTCAAGTAGGATTTCACGCAATAATGTCAAACGGAT
Organism: Pleurodeles waltl; assembly: GCF_031143425.1. Taxonomy (NCBI): domain Eukaryota; kingdom Metazoa; phylum Chordata; class Amphibia; order Caudata; family Salamandridae; genus Pleurodeles; species Pleurodeles waltl. Next base: position 17,015,089 of record NC_090449.1, on the reverse strand, counting down.
GCTCACAGCCCCACCCTGCATACTCTTTCTGGTTCAGCAGGGTCCTCTCTGCCCGTTCAGACTAGCCCATTCTTTGCTACGGGGAGGCATTTCACACTCATTCACATCTATTCAAATAATAGTGGGAGGGGGCACATGCAAAAAGGCCTCCAGAGACTTTAGGCAGGGAAAAAGTAGCTTTCTAAACGTAGCCCTTCCTTAACATTTATCAAAAATCTGACTTCACCATTGAAATGGATTTTTAAGAACTATTAAAATATTTGTCTAATTCTTCTTCCGAACTGGTATTAGCATTATTAAATGTAACAATGTAATCCAGCATTTCTTTGGAACAGGCAGCCTTGCAACAGTGAAAACTGTTTTTGTGGCTTTTTCACTGTAGGAACATGTTAACATTAAACACCGACATGTTCAACTTTTAAATACCATGCACCCTGCTTTATGGGTACTGAGGCCTACATAGGGGTGACTAATAAATATTTTAAAAAAAGATTTTGACTTGTGAAACGGGGATATTTTGACAGGTTGAATGTCGAGTGCAAATCTGCAGTAGCCAGGTTACAAATGGTAGGCCTGCAGCCATGTCTGCACTGCACCGCAGTGAGTGACACAATGGTTGCTGCAGTCTATTAGTGGCATTTAACTTACAGGCCACGGATACACTTTGTACCACCTACTAGGGTCCTACGGTTAAGTTAAATATGACAAGCAGATGTATACTAATTCACTATGTTTAAAGGGGGAGCACAAGTACGTCATCACTGATTAGCAGGGGTAAGGTGCCCAGAGTTCTACAGCTAGACAAAAATAGCAGAGGCAAAAATCTGAGGGTTCACCACTACACAAATGATGGTCAATTGTTTAGTATCCATGAGTGGTACATAAGGCTGAGGGTGAAGAGAGCCCCAAAGACCAGTGTGAATTTCTGGGCTTCTCTAAAGCATTCCTGAGGTCATATGAAGCGGGCCAGACTCAAGGGTGTGGAGGATAAGAGGCGGGGGGTCCACTGAACTGTATGGAAGATCCCTGCCCCCACTCCTGAATGTAACCAGACCAGTTTGGGAGGAATAGACAAAAAGCCAGGACATCTTGAAACAAGTCAGAGAGCTGGCAAGCGGTGCAGGCAAGTGTCCAAATGTTGCATAAGTATGAGGCACGAACCACCAGTATTTGTACTAGGATTGCCCAACAACTAGTACCAGGGTGTCCCACACCAGTGGCAGCCAAGAAGGACCTTTGAGTTCTAGAGTTGGGTTGCTAACTGCAGTTTCCCCTTTGTCAGGTTTGGGAACAAGATCCTGGAATCCCTACATCCTGACAGAATAGTTGTCTGGAATTACCTTGAAGAAAGGAGCTCACTGAGTCCTGGGGAGGGGTTTTGAAGATGCCCATGCACAAAGGAAAGGCTGCCAAGAAGAGGAGGGACTCAGGTGGCTGTGCAGGAGGCACTGGCCTCTTATAGTCCATGGAAGAGTCTTCACAGCCAGGCCATGTGGTAAGACCTTTTGACCCAAGGAATCCCTGCAGAGTGCCAAGGAGCGAAGGTAATTGACCCCAGAACCTGTAATTGAGTGAAGACACTGGCTCCATCCTGAACCATCTGGGGAGTGTGCTGGTGCATGATGAGATGCAATTGCAATGAACAGCAAGCACAAACTATCAGAAGGAGCAGTTGTGCTAGCTTGACTCTAGAAGAATGTGTAACCATGAACCGCTGTGTTCATCATTAGTGGTAGAAGTGCTTGTGATGGATGGACACTGATACAGACCGCAACGACGTTCAGTGGATTTATCTCAACTGAGAGCATGACTACGAGCCCAGGTAGGCTTTTCATTTGTTATGGTGGTGAGTTTAAGCTCATGTCTGAGGAAGACTCCTCAAATAAAACCTCCCTTCTTCAAACCAACTAGGTCCACTTAGGGGTGGGTGTACCTCGCGGAATTTCACTCCGCAGAATTCCATGAAGTTCCATTAAAACTCTGCAAGGTTCCAACGAGTTTCCCAACAGGTGAAAAATGCATGTTATGCTGCTCACTCTGCAATTTAGTGCTGGTGGATTGCTTTGCACAGAAACATTTTTGAGTTGATGTTGCTCCTACTCGAGTAGAAAATCCTCCTGACTGCAACCACTCAGGACGGCCCGCTTTAGAAAATCTCCCTGGTAGTCCCCCTAGTGACCAGAATTCATGCTAGGGGGCGCCAGACGTAGCTCACCCTCTCCAGCTCCCATTCTGGAGCCTCATGTTGTTCCAGTTGTCATTGCCTTGCTCGAACGGAAAAAATATTCTGCCACGCAGCGATTGGTGGAATTCGGCGGGAACTCTGCATTAGAAGAGTAATGAAAAGTCAGTGCATTTCTCCAGTTCTGGGTTTGGAATTAAAAACTCCACCCGGACCTAGGATCTATGTGACTCCTGCTGGTCAATTCTGGGAGTGGGACAATGAAAAGCAACCTTGTCTCCGCAGATTTTGGGGGCAGTTAGCTGTCTTAGGTTTAACTTTGATAATGTTGGGGTACACGTCAGACCCTTCATGCCATATGGTAGTTCTTAGTCTATGTATTCATTCTGCCTCTTCCTTTTTGACCTCTACTTTTCACGTGTAGTATTAGTAGTGGTTTGTAATTGGAGCAGTTTTTCTTCTTAAGTAAAGGCACTGGCTGGACATTGATTTATTGAAGGTTACTATATGTCTCATATATTCTGACCCTCTACCCACACACCACCTCTCTGCATAAGCCATGGACTGATCGACCTTGCTACCCTGGAGGTGAAGTGGTAGAAGGGTGCACTTGGTGATCAGTTTAGGATGCAGTAGTTTAATATCCAGGCCAGCTGTGGCAAGAGGCTCTTATTCTTACAATCCGAGCCCAGCAACGCCTGATTGTCCGAGGATGTCCGAAGAGTTCCTACAGAGTGAGATCAGTTTGGCAGCGGTAAAGTTGAAAGACATTGTCAGACATTCTGGACTCAGTCCTAAGAAGGATGCCTAACTGAGCTGGCATGGTTATGTTATGCTGAGCGAGCTGTATATAGACGTGTGTGTCAACTGCAGAGGAATGTACTTTGGGCATGTGTGGTGTTGAAGAGAAAGATTGAATAACAATTAAACACTGCAAGTGAAGCCTGCAAGGCAGTGCAAACTGGGAGGCTTCTCATAAAAAAACAACTCTCTTCAGAAAGGATGCTCCAGAAATGATAATATTTTATTCTGACGGTTTTCTATAGTATGGACTCTTTCTCACAGGACATCAGAGCATGCTACAGAATGGGATGAAGGCTGATGCAATATAATTACTGTCAGAAAGTGTGTTACTAATTTGTGGGGACATGGGCGATTGCTTAAACTATATAAAACACAATCTTGCTAGATTATAACACAGTTCATATAGAAACTCTCCCCAGCCCTGGGAGGTGTGGCACACCAGGAGACAGCCACCTTGAGACGCTAGGAATCATGGGAAACTTTTTTCTATACTTTCCAGATGGCCGGTGTGTTGTGTCATCCACTGCATCATGCAACATGGTGGCCATCTTGAAAATATACAAAGCAATGTTTCCAAACTGTTTTCTAAACTTTTAGTATAGCCTGTCACCGCTATTGGCTGTGCAAATGGCAGCACATTTTCAAAGCATACACCCTTGGCAAAGACAGTAGCAAAGCCAGTAGCTGTGTTAAGAAAGCATTGGGAATGAGAGACCTATTGACTTTGCCAGTATTTGTTATGTGTAGGTCTCTGAATTGAAAACCCATATCTGATAAGCAGTAGGCAGAACAGATTTTCCAACCATAAAGAAATGCCTCTTTTTAAATGATCACTCCCAACGTTTTGAATTGATGCTGCTGAATTTTCCACTCCGAGGGCACATTTACAAAAGTGTCACCCAATGGAGTGCAGCAGACAAAAATGCTGTGCTGCGTGACAGGGAGGGACCAGGAGAGTGCCACATCTAAAAAGATCTAGCACTCTCCCCCTCTCTACCTAGCACAGAATTTTGCTGTTGAGCGCCACTACAGAACTTTGTGCAATAGTACAAGGGTGTGTGTGAGTCTAGCATAGGTTTGTACTAGAAAGGTTCCCTTCCAGTACAAAATATTCTACCTAGGACCGCTTTTATAACTTTTCCTACTTTGTCGTGTGCGGTACAGTGCAGCACACACGTAAAGTGGCAAAAGAAAGGAGAAATAAAACATGTCCTTTTAATGCCTACATTCAAGTGGCATTATGTTTTTTATGTAAAACCATGTCTTCTGTTGTTAGTACAAAAAAGCATTTTGCACTGGTTTATGTCACTTTTGTGATGCAAACGCAGCGCAAAATGTTTGTAAATCTGGGCCTGAGAGCGCACTGTGGTCTGCTACACAGAGCCCTTGCCAGTTCTCTAACCCTTAATAGTGTAACTTTTACTGGCTTATGCGCAATTTACGTAAGTTAACTTAATTACAGGTCCAGCTTCTATGGTACAAAGGGTACACAGGGCCTGTATGTTGAAGTGTCACTCTGAGATTTCAGCACTTATTGTGCCTTCACAAGTGTGACAAAGTAAAACATGCCTGCTAACTCGACTTTGCTATTTAAACTCATAAAGTCCAGACCTTCCTGTTTACGTTGAGCATAAGCGTTCAACCTCCTGTATACTTTTAGTATACTTCTAATGGCTTAAAGCCATTTCATTTGTTGGTTGCAGTGTCCTTTAACAATTCTGTTTCAGAGCAGTGACCAACTGTTGTATTATTCCACTTTGGCTACTTTATCTGTTGCTGTGATGGAGTGTTTGTTGTTGTTTCTTTGTTGCTGCCTTTTCACTGTGGGTGTTTTAGGTTGGTAGCTGCCTGTTTTATTGCAGCATTACGTTCCTCCCCCTCCTCCCATGTCGCTGACATTTGTTTTGGCTTTATTCCAGTGCTGTCCTCCTTTACCTCTGGCTCTGAAAGTAAGCTTATTTTACAAAATAAACACACAGTTGTTTAGCTCACTGCTAAGAAAAGCCACAAGATGCCCTTTCACGTAGCTAAACCTAGAAGCAATGATGTGAAACTTGCTTAGCCTCCCATCTGGAGTCTCTTCTACAGGACCCCTCCCTGCCAGCACTCAGGACATCGCTCACAGAGCATTACTTATCTCCTTTATTTGGGCCATAAATGTTCTCAGGCTGCTCAGCTATTGTTAACTTCATTAGAGCTTTGTTGAAATATGAGGCAAGAACTCTTGCAAGACTTTTCATTCTGTTAAAAGAAAAAGAAAATACTTTTCCAACCTTATTTTCCAATTTCTGTTCAGATTTTTCCCGATGTCAGTAGCCACCAGTGACCACCAAAAAATGGCAGGAAAAAACGAAATTATGAGACAGGTTTGACCAATTTAAATGGCAAGAAAATTCCAGTTCTGAGTTTACAATGCCAATAGCTCTAACTCAAGAAAATGCAAGACATGTTGCATTGGAAATGCTTGTTAATATATATGTTACCCTTAAGGCACAGCTGTCAAGCCCTAAAGCAGAGGGCTTTAGAATAAAAAGTAGGACATGCGTTTTTTTACTACTCCAAGTCACAGCTACCCACGGTTGAGCTAAGGTTTTACAAATGCGCCTGACTGGCCCCAAGACAGGTTTGTCGCACAACAGAACCTTATAATAAACCGCATCTCGTCACACAAGCCTTAAATTAAGGTTTCTGAGAATGGTGATGGAGAAATGTTGGATTGGCAGTCAAGGCAATCGTATTTAGAAGTGCAGCGCCTCCAAGTTCTTCTCGGGGAGGCAGCAGCACGCCAACCAATCAGTGCAAGGTATGGGTACCAGTGCAATAGTACGGTGAGAAATCCACAACCAGGACAATGAGTAATTGCTATGTTAACAAAAAGTATTCGAGCCCAGTGTTGATGGGGCATAATTATCAACAGAAAATACGGCAGTGAGAAGACAACCTGCAGAAGATGTCCTCATCGGCTGCCCTTTGCTGTGTCTAGTGCGGCACATCTAACGGCAGCTCCAAGAGCCCTGAAAGAAGGAAAGGGAGACCGAGCAGCGGGCACTGGTGGATGACTTGTGCATTGGAGAGTGGGCCTGAAGTCCGAAGTTTCCGTCTTTACCCCAGGGAATCATGGGTACTGAATCCTGGTAGCCACGAGGATCTGCAGTGAAGCTGTCAGATGTGAGGTGGTTAATCGAGAAAAGCCAGGTAACTCCTCTTATGGGGCAGACAAGAGAGTGAGTATCGCATTGGGGAGGGCAAATATGCCCTGACACTGAACATGAACTAACAGCAGTGGGCACCTATTGCTGGTCTCACATCCTGTCTCTGTTTTTGCCCCTGCACATCCCAACATTATGCTGTCTCTCAGCCAGTGATCCAGACGATGTCTCCGGTCGAGGACTCCTGTTACCCCCCAGAGAAGCATTCAAAAAGGTCTCTGAACTTACGCATGACTTAAAATGCAAAGAACTTAAGGGCCTAAGTTACTATTGTCAGTGCCCCAAATATTTTGAACTGTATCATAGGGGTGGAGATACTCCCGCAACCTTCGTTCACCCTGGGTAGTGGCGCGTGAGCAGCCTAGGACATGTTTTATCAAACTTTGGGATAGCGTGAGCTCACTAGCTAGGACACTGGGCGGAGCTTTAATAGATATGCCCCATAGTTTGCATCAAATGATGTCACTGTGGAAGTGACAGGTAGCCACACCCCCTTCTGATGTAAGCCTGGGCTCCTGAAAGATGCCCTGCTCTCAGTGACCCTCAGTGGGTCGAATTCACCCATTCATCACTCCCTCTTTGAGCTACCTTCGGCCCTTAGTCCTTCCACGGCCATCTGTAATGTGCCACACCCCTCACCACTACCATTTTTGGGTTTCCTGCTCCACAACTGGAGGTTTCGATTGTGGGGGAGTCCGCACCATTTCCATGAGTATGCACTGTATGTACCCCACACCCCTTTCAGAGGCTGTAGGCTTGAGCTCTAGCCCATAATTACTAATAAGCCAACTGCAGGTAATGGGCATATTCACAAAGGTGAATTTACACATGAGTAATTCTACACCTGTAAATTTACTCTTGCATTGTGTAGTGAATTTACAACTTTTGACTATTCACAATTTTGGAGTATAAATTTACTACAAAGTGTAGAATTACATGTCTACGCCCCCTGATGCAGGGGCTGGACCTAAATTTACTAGTGTGAAGTTCACCACCACTGGGGCAGAGATTTCTCTATGGTAAAGTATAAGGAACATTTAAGAAGTGTATCAAACTTAAATAAAATAGTAAAATATGTTTATGCTAAATATTAATGCAAATTAATTTTCTTACGGCAGGGGTTTACGTCTTGCAACTCCTTTTGCAGTAATTGGTTTCCTCCTTAATGGCGGAGATAAGCAGCACTTTAAGCAGAGTTCAGATACCTTTCTATTATTAAATATAACGCCTAACCAAACTTTAAAACTTTTCTCACTTTAGATGTTTGCTGTACAGTGCAGCACACATTCAAAGTTGGAAACGTTTGGAGAGATAAAAGCATTTCTCCAAACTAATGCCATTCTCAAAAAGGAATTAATTTTAGCTCAAACCCTTATTTAATAGGGTAGTAGCTATGGCTTTGTGTAAAAAATCCCCATTGGTGGTTGCATGGGAACACCCTCGACGCTCCCTGACTCAAAGTAATCAAAGCATGCTTTGCACTTCTTGGCGTTACTTTCAGGTAACTTTCAGGTGCAAAATAGATTTGGCTCTGGAAGGTAAATTCAAAATAAATAATTTGCACTGACTTCTATCACACAAACCCAGCGCAAATCTTAGTAAATCTGCCGCTGTGAGTCCGAAGTGCACTGTCATGAGGTTCAGGGGTTGAATGACATCAGTTGCGTCACATTCTCAGGTTCGTATCTGTGGGTAGGCTAGATTCAGGTTCTCCTTGGAGGGCTCGGCGAGGCCTTTTTTTCTAGACCTGCAGTGCTCCCTGGGAGGCCCATATTCTCAGAAATGATGAAAAGATGAAAGTTGTCTTAGGTGCTGCACGCTGTGCCTAGAGGGATGCTCCAGGCTTTGAAGCACATGTGTGCAATCCTCCTGTTCTGATTCCCAATGACGTAGTCACATGAGACGGGCCCGAGACAGCGCGGCCAGATGTCAATAACAGACAAACTGTGCCCTAGTGTGTGGGCAACCTCTCGTGAGTTGGCAAAGCCTCGTGCACCGACCGGCAGGCGCACAACGGAGGGTTCACTGGACAAGCCGTGCACGAATCACGTTTGCACCTGCAGAAAATGACATCCCGTGCAGGTCACTCAGTGTAAATCAGTCGACATTGAGAGCTACTGCATGACGTATCAGGCGACCCCTGTGTGTATCTGTTGTATAGGTGTTACTGTTGTTTTAGTTCAGCTGTCACAGCATGAGCTCTGTTCGTGCTGTGACGTCTGCTGCATGCTTACATCATTAGGTTCTCTGCAGCAGCACGTTCTGTTTATTTTCAATAGCGTGTGTTGTCTCTGATGAGAATCTCGTGAGTTTCAGTTTGTTTCCTGGTTGTTGAAGCTGATGGCTCGTGTGCAGGCAACATGTTGTATTTTGAATGGCACAACCGGTTTTGAAAATGTAAGTGTGACATCGGTTGGCCAGTTTTCTCCTTGTTACCTGTGCTCATGTCATGCTGGTTGTGAGCTCCTATTTTGAGGCAAATTAAAGAACTTTTTCACAGGAATCCTGCTTGGCCAGCCTCAATTTATTTCTATTTCAAGGCGCTTGCAACATTTGGCGACGAGTTTTCTTAATTTTTTCGGTTTGCCTTAAGTTTATTGGAGCTCACAACTGCATCGTTCCTTGTTCTAAGTAATTAATGAACGGAATCGTTTTTTTTGAGGACACATCTTGTTTGCCGAGTTGCAGTTGGTTTTGTTCCTGCTGTTGACTTTCAGAACAGCCTGTCGTGTGAAATCCGGGAGTTCTCTGCAACAAACTGAAGTCTGTTTACCTTTCAACCTTTCTTGGATGGTTCCTGGTGTTTCCTACTGGATTGCTCTGTTTGCTGTTTTCTCGTGGCTGTGAAGTGACACCTGAATGTAACATTTTCTTATCAGCCCTTGAACCTTTCTGAGTTGTCCATGCAGTGTTAATTCTTTCACTGACAAGCATCCTTGTAGCACAACTCATTTCTAGTCTGTTGGAACTTCTGGAAAGGACTCTTTATTCCAGTGTTAATTACAGCTTCAAGATTCAACACAGTGATGAGCACAGCATCCTGTTGGTAACTGTTTATGTGCTTGCACCACGGTGACAGGCACACCTTTAGCAACTTCAAGTTTTAAAAGACTTCTATATCAGTAGTGTTATATTCAGTGCCATGAAATTTGGTTTGTGTTTAATTTAGACATTTTAGTTTTACAATGTTTGCAATTTAAAATTATCACAGAGTGGCTATTGGTTGGGTCTTAAAGGGAACGAAAAATAGAATTTCTAGCTAGAATGTCGTATGAATCTGCTTCTAACTTGGCTACTATTGCTCCATTCCTACAATGTCCTGGTAAACCTCATGTTAAATGGCCTATTTGGTTACGTTCATTTGAGAACTATCTAGTTGCTGTAGGTGCTGATGGTTTTCCACCTAAGCGTAAAGCTGCCATTTTATTTAGTCACCTGGGGCAAGAAGGCCAACAAGTGTTTGATAATTTACCCAAAGTTATTCCATCTGAAGAAGCGGGTGGTGATTGGAATGAATTTGCAGAAGCTATTGCACGTCTCCAACGTAAATTTTGCGAAGAACCAAGTGTCTTGTTAGAAAGGTTTAATTTTTTTAAAAAAAAACAGGCAGCAGATGAGTCTGTGGAGGATTTTATTTCAGTGTTGAGATCTTTAGCTGTCACATGCAATTTTGGGTCTGCATTAGATACGTATTTGCGTGATCAATTTGTTTACAGTTGCTATTCCAAGAAGATTCAAGAGAGATTATTAAGTTGCAGGGATCCTTCATTAAGTGAGGTGCTGATGTTAGCTAAAAGTATTGAACGCTCTATTGTTTCAACTCAGGTAATAACTCAAGAATACACCAAATCATCTTCAGTGCTGGTAAATTCAGTTAATGAAGGAGAGCATGTGGATTATGTTGGTCTCAAGGGAAGGAATGTTAAGCCTTTTGTTAAAAAAACGAATCAATATTGTTTTAGGTGTGGTTCTAAATCACATTTGAGCAATTTTGCGCAATGTCCTGCTATAGGTAAACGCTGCACTAACTGCAAAAAGGTAGGACATTTTTACAGTGTTTGTAAAAGCAGTAAAAATGTAAAAGTACATAGCATTGAAGTAACAGAAGACGAGGATTTATTGAGTTTATCTAATATGGTACTGAACTTAGATACTGGCACTTGTAAAAGTGAAGTAATCAAAGACCCTGTTTGCCAAGTTCTTTTAGGCAATATGATTTCTATCAATATGACATGTGATTCAGGGGCACCCATCACAATAATTTCAGACACTTTGTTTAACTTTCATTGGAAAGGTAAAGTGATATTAAGTAAACCAGATGTACACCCTAAAGCTTATGGGGATCAAGATATTGATCTGTTGGGATATTTTGAAGAACAAATCACTTGTTTGGGAAAGAGTATTTTTTACTAAAACGTATGTGGCTATTAAAGGAAGGAATATTGTAGGTTGGCGGGATTTAGCCAAGTTAGGCCTCATGCTTGTGCCTGGAGCAGATTTGCCTGTGAGGATATGTAACATTCCTGTATCCATGGTCCAAGTTCAGGAGAAAAGTTCAGTAAAAGAGATTTGTGACGCTTACCCTGAGCTCTTTAGTCACTCTATTGGTTGTTTTAAAAATTACACACACACTATTAGGTTAAAAAAGAATGCAATTCCAGTAATTCATAAAGTTCGCCCTGTACCCTTTACCATCAGAGCAGAATTAAAAAGGTTATTGGACCAAATGGTAAATGAGGGTATCATTAAACAGGCAGAGTCTTCTGAGTGGGTCAGTCCCATTGTGATCGTTCGGAAAAAGGATGGGGACATAAACTCTGTGCTGACCTTCGCACATTAAATAAAAACATTGTTGTTGAATGTCACCCATTGCCCAAGGTGCAAGACTTGTTAGCTAACATTGGTCATGCACGTTTTTTCTCACTATTAGATCTTAAATCAGCGTATCATCAAATTCCGCTCGATCAGGTGTCACAAAATCTCACCACTTTTATAACACCATTTGGTGCTTTCAAGTTTACAAGGCTACCTTTTGGCCTGGCTTCAGCTGCCAGTGTCTTCCAAAGGTTGATGGACACAGTATTGGAGGGTATAGAAGGAGTTCAAGCTTTTCAAGATGACGTACTCATCTTTGCAGAAACTTTGAATGAGCACAATAGAATTTTAACCAGGGTTTTTGATAAATTTAGGGAATTTGGAGTTACTCTTCGGTCTGATAAATGCAAATTAAATGTGCAAAATTTTGACTATTTGGGTCACATGGTTACCCCAAATGGTATTTCTCCCAAATATTCATTAATTAAAGCTATTCAGGATGCAAAGCCTCCCAGGGATAAGGATACCTTGAGATCTTTCCTAGGCTTAAGTGAGTATTATTCACGCTTTGTGAAGGGATATGCATATATTGTGCAGCCATTAAGGAACTTGTTAAAAAAAGGCGCCAAATATATTTGGTCTGATGAGGTTGAGGAAGCATTTCAGAATGTCAAGAGATTGATAATATCAGCTCCAGCATTATCATCTTTTGTTTCTGGAAAGAAATGTATAATTACTGTGGATGCCAGTCAAGTTGGTCAGGGAGCTGTACTATCGCAACGGATTGAAGGCAAGGAAAACACTATTGCTTTTGCTTCACGTGCACTGAATTTGGCAGAGTCACATTATAGTACAATTGAACGTGAAGCACTAGCATGTTCATGGGCAGTGGAAAGATTTAAAAACTACATCTGGGGCACACAATTTGACATGTTTACGGATCACAAGCCGTTAATTCATCTCTTGAATGGAAATGGAACGGGGAAAGCGTTGTCACGTTTAGTGAGATTGATTTCAAGGTTGCATGAATTTGATTTTGTTTTGAAATATATCCCTGGAGGTAAGAACGTTAGAGCAGATTGTTTGTCAAGGTTACCAGTTTCGGATGAAATTGTACTAAATTCGGAAGAAGAATGCGTGGTGGCATCTATAGAGGACATTTTACATAATACTGGGTCACTTTCGCATGAAAAATGGATAGAGGCTTCTAACAATGATCCTATTTTTTCTAAGGTCACAACTTATATGAAGGACGGATGGCCTTGTGAGAGAAATGTGGAGATGTCATTACGTCCCTATATTCAAGTGTCTGAAGAACTATCATTGGTGTCTGGTGTATTAATGCGTGCTGACTTGTGTGTCCCTCCAAGTTCTTTAAGGGAACTACTAATTGAAGAAGCACATAAAGGGCATTTGGGCATAAGTAGCACCTGTAAAGCTCTCAAACAATTTTATTGGTGGCCAGCAATGGAATTCCAAGTGGCCACTTATATTGGTGCCTGTGCTACTTGTCTGGTCTCAGATAAACATTGGAAGTTGCAGGAGACACCTCTACACAACACTCCTTATCCTGATATGGCATGGGAAAAAGTGGCAATAGACATTGCAGGCCCTTTTGAGTTGCTTCCATCTAGTCAAAGGTATATGATGGTTTTAATTGATTATTTTTCTAAATGGGTGTATATTGATTTTGCTACAAATCCAAATACGGACACTGTAATCACATTTTTGCGGAAGATATTCAATATTGAAGGTGCACCAAATGAAATAGTAACAGATAATGGTACACATTTCACTTCACACAAAATGTATGAGTTTTTATCTCAGCATCACATGAAGCATAATAAAGTGGCTCTTTATTCCCCTTCATCAAACGGTTTAGTGGAGCGTATGAACAAATTCTTAAAGGAAGGTGTTCAAACCGCTTTAGCGATGGGTCAGGATGTTAAAATGTTTTTAAAAGAGAAAATTTGGTCATATTTAACCACTCCTCACAGTACTACTGGCGTTTGTCCTTTTGTGTTATTACGCAAAAGGTTGCCCAGATTTAATATGTTACCTGATTGGATTAGAAATTTGAACAAAGACAAATTTGAGGATTTATCTAAAGTGGAAAGTTCAGTGATTAAAAAACAAAATCGAACAAAAGAACTGTTTGACAAGAAATTTAGAGTTAAATTAGTGGATGTTCAGGTTAGAGATTGGGTTTTAGTGAGAGTATCGTCTAGGGTTAAAAAGGGAAGTTCTAAATTTTCCTTACCTGCCCAGGTTGAGAACATTTCTAAAGGTTCTGTGTTTTTGTGGAACAAAGGTTGGTGGAGCAAGAGAGACATTGTTAAAATTTCTAAAGAGCAAGCAAAGAAAATATTGTTCGTCAGATCAAGAACAACAAATCAAGAATATAATTTTGTGGGTGATCAACAACTTATGAATTTCTCTCAAGTGGATGTGAGTAGGCCAACCTTAGAAACACAATTGACGGAAGGTTCAGAAGTTTTGGGTCCGTGTGATGAGGAGAGTGCCTCTTCTAGGCAATCATTACATCAACCTTCTTCAACAGTGAAAAGTAGAAATTCTCGCAATGCGTCTATGCCTGTCAAATTTCAGGACTATTATGTCTCTTAGCTTTAATGCTTTAAGTTATAAGTTCTGCACTGGCTTCTTAGTAATTGGGTAAATGTAATGACAATATGTATATATGTTTATATTTATGTAGTCATTGATTTATTTTATTTTAATGTTTTTTCTTTTGTATTAAAAGGGGGGGGGTGTTGTATAGGTGTTACTGTTGTTTTAGTTCAGCTGTCACAGCATGAGCTCTGTTCGTGCTGTGACGTCTGCTGCATGCTTACATCATTAGGTTCTCTGCAGCAGCACGTTCTGTTTATTTTCAATAGCGTGTGTTGTCTCTGATGAGAATCTCATGAGTTTCAGTTTGTTTCCTGGTTGTTGAAGCTGATGGCTCGTGTGCAGGCAACATGTTGTATTTTGAATGGCACAACCGGTTTTGAAAATGTAAGTGTGACATCGGTTGGCCAGTTTTCTCCTTGTTACCTGTGCTCATGTCATGCTGGTTGTGAGCTCCTATTTTGAGGCAAATTAAAGAACTTTTTCACAGGAATCCTGCTTGGCCAGCCTCAATTTATTTCTATTTCAAGGCGCTTGCAACAGTATCACTGAGTATTGTTACTGCTGGTTCGTGCAGGCTGGAGTTCTTGCACTTAGGAGGGAGGCTTCGAGCCCTAATGCACACTCGTTGTACGGGATCGTGCACATGTCAAGTGCATTCAGTGCACAACGAGGAACGGAGCAGAACTTACAGCGTGCAGGAGGGAGGGGGGGAGGGGGCTGGAGAAAACTCCACTACTCTGCCACTGGGGCCATATTTCTGGCATTTTGTGTGACGCTTTTTGGACAAAATTCTGGAAAATGACCCCATTAGGCCACATGCAGCAGGGGTTGGTGCATAAGAGTATTGCCCTCCGCTCCTTTTGTGGCCCCTCAGTTTCAGAGCCTGCTACTCCACATACGCAGGAGTACAAACCACACATGTGCCTTGCGTGACAGCTCGACTCTTGCTCGGGAAGGTCAGTCACTCGGGAAGGCTCAGTGCACATTTCCAAGCGCGTCTAATCCTTTTGCTACAGCGTAGGAAGGGTTTACCTCCAGACATCCGTGGTATGTGTTTGGTAGTACAGGTGCCCTCTCGTGCCAGACTGATGTTTTTAAAACTGTGCCACCTCCAGAAAAATCTGAAGCCTGTGACAGCATTGAAAGTGCACATCACTCTCCCTGAATATTATATAATATATATAAACAGCTTTAGAATTTGGAGGAGCGCAGCCGTCAGTGACCCGATCACAGAGGGCGTGAAAGAGCTGACATTGGTTCATTAATTCAAAGCTGTTCTGAACAGGGACCCCCAGAATACTTTTGGCCCCAAGCCCCAAAAAGCCGTAAAATCTCCCTGAGTAGGGCACTGCACCGAAAGCATTCTAGCCGCTGGACAGTGCCAAGAGGCCTAGGGCCAGATGTAGCAAAGTATTTGCACGTCGCAAACGGCGAAAATCGCCGTTTGCGAGGTGCAAATGCCTCTTTGCTATGCAGAAATGCATATTGCGAGTCGGTACCGACTCGCAATATGCATTTCCGACTCGCAAATAGTAAGGGGTGTTCCCTTCCTATTTGCGAGTCTGAGTGGTATGCAATACCATTTGCGACCGCGTACGCGGTCGCAAATGGCATCGCAGTTACCTGGAAGGGGTCCCCATGGGACCCCTTCCAGTTTGTGACTGGACCCACAAATATTTTTTCAGGGCAGGGAGTGGTCCAAGGGACCACTCCCTGCCCTGAAAAAATACCGAAACTAAAGGTTTCGTTTTTTTTTAAGTGCAGCTCGTTTTCCTGTAAGGAAAACGGGCTACGCTTAAAAAAAAAAAAAATGCTTTATTTAACAGCAGTCACGAACATGGAGGTCTGCTGACGACAGCAGGCCTCCATGTTTGCGAGTGCCTATACTCGCTATGGGGCCGCAATTAGCGAGTTGCAGTCGGTGTCTGAGACACCGTACCGCATACCAATTTGCGAGGTGCAAAGTGCGAGTCGCATGGACTCGCACTTTGCACCTCGCAAATTTAAAATTTGCTACATCTGGCCCTTAGTGCCTCATCCTCCGACCGTTTTTAGGTCTGGCATTGGCCAAGATGTTTCAATTTTATGAAAATTAACTTCTCATTCATTGGTCTGTTGTTCTGTCATTCTCCTTTTAAATCCACCAACCGTAGCACGGGTCAGCCCACATCAACCATTGTTTACCTTCACTGTGAGTGACGTCACTCTGCCCTTTCACAAGGAGCACACCCACACATAGGGTGACCAGACGTCCAGGATTTCCCCGGAGAGTCCCAGTTTTTAGAGGACTGCCCTGAGATTCTCTTAATTTTAAATAAATGTCCCAGTTTTTGGGACAAAGATCAGACCATTAAATAAATGTCCCGGTTTTTCCAACAAATGTTAGATCATCTAGGGAAGCACAAGTTAAATCTGCTTACAAAGTATGAAATATTTAGAGTAATTTATCTGTTACTGTCAGGGAACACAGTCCCCTGTCTGCTGCCAGCATAGAGACCAGTGGGGAGCAGAAAGAGAGGGGGCGGGTTGGGGGTGCAGGGTGGGCGGTGAAGCCATAGCTAATCTGATATATCTAGTGTTGTAAATGTGTGTGTGTGTATATATATATATATATATATATATATATATATATATATATATATATATATATATATATAAACACACACTATAGGCACATGTGCACACATTCACAAAGCTACGCAAAAAAGGGACCGGCCAGATATAAAAGTGAGGGTAACGTCTTTAGTCCTTCTTTAATGTCTGACCTGTCCCGTGTTTTTGCTCCTCAAAATGTGGTCACCCTATCCACACACAAAGTAGTTCCCTTAAATAACAATGGCAATGGTTGCCTTTTGACACTAAAAAGATATTTTTCTTTTCAGCCAGTGTTGTTGCTTTCTATAACGATGAGGGCCCAGCAGCTCCCCCTGTAGTGTCTAGTGAGTCAGAGATGAAGGGACTCCTGACGGACTCCATAGAAGGTGGGTGCATCTGATTGGAAAAGACGTCTTGTGGGCATTTCAAGAACTTACAGTGGGCTTACAGTGGGCTTACAGCCCGCCCACTGCTCACCATTGGTCAGCTTTATGTTCACTCATTTTCTTGCTTCTTATTCATTGGCTTCCCTTGACTGTCTTGTTTCATCTTGTATCTGTCCCTTCCCGGAGAGTAGCCTCTTTACCACTGTTTGGCTTGCTGGTTTGTATCCTTCCACTGATCATTTGTAGGGAATCACTTTTTCCCCTTTTTGCTTAAACACCCAATAAATGGGTTTTGTAACCCACTTCCTCAGGTGCTTGTCCCCCCACAGCCAAACATCTGGCTTATGTGCTCCATGGTGCTGTCTTACTTGTGTTTGAAGCTCTCTCCTGTGACTCCCCATCTCTCCCCTGCAGTCCATGTTTCTTTCTCCCTCACACGCCTCTCCCTCCTTGCCCCACTGTGGTCTGCCCTACCCGGGTACTCCAAATTGCTTCCTCCACCCACCCACCTGCTCTTCCAAAGGCCTCACCCCTATTTATTCTTAAAAATATTATTCTGTATTTATCTTTTTGGGAAGAACCAGGCAACAAATTGCTGCTACCCCCCTGCTCTGCCTTAGAAATAGAGGCTTTAGTTTGTCTTTATTTATTCACCGACCCATCTCATTTTTGTAAATAAAATAAATCTGCCTGTTCAGCATCTCCAAAAGACTTTGCAAAGGCAATAGATTCCAAAGGCGAGTCCTACTGGCTTTGCCAATAATTGTTTTAGATTGACGAGGGCCCGGCAGCATCCTCAACACTAACATAAAAAAAAAAAAAACACACAAAGCCAAAAGGCTGGAAGCTAACAGCAGACCTACGGGATTTGCTAATGCTTGTTTAAAGAATGGAACTTCGGAACACAGGTATGCACTCCGACAAAGTGGTGCCCCTGGCATGATGCTGGCACTTAAACATATTTCCAGCATAGCAAGCTCAGAAATTAACAGCTACAAAAGCACTTTCCGGCCCCTGCACAACATAACAAGGTACCACCTGCAAGGTGATAAAAGGAAAGACAGACTAAGAGTAACCATGAGGTACAGTGGAGTAATGAAATTTGAGGGCCCCCCTGCAAAATACATGTAGGGGGCTTCCCACTCTGTGGACCGAGTTAGGAGCTCTCAGGCCAGGGGCCCACAGCCCATGCACAGTGCCGGTGGTGGCCTCCTGAAGTCTGGGGGGCTCCTGCACCACGAGGGCTGTGGGGGCTATTGTTACGCCACTGATAAGGTACCTATATCCTGGGCTGTACTGTGTACATCTGGCTCCTGGAATGGAACATAGTGTGTGCAACCACACTCACATGTATGTAAAGTGTGAATGTAAACATAAACCCAAAGACATACATGCACTTGTCCACACACAGACAACACGCATGCAGGAACCTCCCTTGCACCTGCACACACGCTCCCAAGTACGCAAACACCAAACACACATACACGTGCACACGGAATCAGGGACCATTGCACACTTGCGTGTGCTCACCCATCCACCAGCACAGACTCCTCCACAGCTCTTTTCCCTCGCACGCAGGTTCACGAGGATGCGTGCTCTGTTGCACACTGGAAAGACATGCACTATCGCTGACACACATGAGACCGCACAGCGGTGCTAAAATGATTTTCAGAGTGGGGGTGCTCTCATCAATGTTGCAAACAGCACATTTTGCATTTAAATGGCCACAAAACGTGCACTGAAATGCAGTTTTACAGATAAAACTGTGTAGTTCACAAGCGATAAGGTGTGGAAATTGAGTTTCAGCAAATATTTATCATTTGCACATCACTAAGTAAAGTGACTGGAGTTGTTTGATCCTATCATAACCTTTGCTTCTACCACACTTTTGAAGTACAAAAAAATAGTTCATCTGTGATTCCCTAACTGCTGGCTTATTTTAAGCCAGTGGTTCCTAACCTGTGGTCCGGGGACCCCTGGGGGTCCGCGTAGCCTCCTCAGGGGGTCCACGACTGCTCAGAAAATAAACAAAATTTAACAGATTAGGTACCCCGCTTTCAGTAATGGCTTAGTAGGGGGTCCCCGGATTCCAATAATGATTCAGTGGGGGTCCCCGGGTTCCAGTAATGATAAAGTGGAGGTCCACAGATGTGAAAAGGCTGGGGACCACTGTTTTCAGATATTTGTACAATTCATAGGCATTTATATGTTGCTGTGTTACAAAAATACTGACAGCCTACAGCCTTTCACACTCCCTGTACCTCAGCAAGATTGTCAGACAGTTCACCTTATTAGAAAAAGAAACGTAAACACCAATCGCCATGATATAAAAGAAGCAGCCATCTGTCAGAAGACATAGCCTGACAAAGCACCCCTGCCTTTGAGCACACAGCACATGAAAGAATAGTAAACAACATTTAAAGGTATTTTAGTGCTCATTGAGCTTCTGAGTTCCAGCGGCTTTTTCCTGTGGTTCTGCAGCACCCTGGACCCTGACTTCCAGCTCTTGCAGTGTATGCCATCAGTTCTTCAGGGGCTCTGGAGTGCACCCTGTGGTATCACTCATAGCAGTTTGAGGAGGCACATAGTGCTGAAATGTGGGAAAAGGTGCAAGGCCCCCTTCATCCTCCTTCTCACCCCCCCGGGATGTCCTAGGACTTCCCGTCCATGCACCTTGTTTACATCACCCGGCATTACCTTCTCTCACCCACCCTACCTCGGCCTTTGTTTTGTATTCTCTTTATTTTATTGATGTATTTGATCTGCAGATTAACAAACCACACATCTATCTCCTGGATCCTCGCCTCGTCACCCATCCTCCCACGTGTGACAGGCCGGCCATGGGCTCAGGACAAAGGGTCACTGCAGGCCACCTGCCTGCCTGGCTGCTCTCATGTTCAGTGGCGGCGGAGGGAGGGCGGGGGCGGGTGGGAAGCACACTCACACTTATTGCACGCGCATCCATGCACAACACTCCTCAACATTCAAACATGCACGCACGCACCAAACATTCATTTAAACAACACACACACCTACCTTCAGCTCGGAGGTCCTAGGAGGGTTGGGACTGCTGCCTTCCCTCACTGGCTGACCTTAGGTCAGCCAACGAGGGAAGGCAGCAGTTGCAACTTCGTCACAGAGTGGGATGGGGTCAGTGAGACTTCTGACCCCCTCCCCACTCTGTGACGAGGTGTCACTGATTGACACTCGCCCTGGGTGCTTCAGGGCTTAAACCTGAAGCGCCTAGGTGTGACAGTGAAGCTTTTCCTCATTACCAAGGGGAAGGGCCTCGAGGCACCTTTGCTGAGGCAAAGAGGTCATTCCCACAGGAGCTGTGACCTCCTCCGCCCAGCAAAGTTCAGCTCAGGCAGCCAGGAGTCTGTGCAAATCGCGCATGTCTGCTCCTGGCTTCCTGACCTGAACATGAAGAGTGTCTGTCAGGCTGACCTTTGATCAGCCTGACAGACCCTCTTCATGAGGGGCAAAAGGTGTGTGGGGGGGCGTGGCCTCTCCGCCCTAGAGAATGGGCTGCGGCTGCTCATGTTATCTCAGCCTCTAGCATTGTCTGCAAAAGAAGCAGGAACAGAGCATGTGACGGCACAGCTTATACATCTGATGCAGCAATGTATGGTTTGAAATGTACTTCTGAATGAATGAGGCCTAGGGGCGGATTTATGGGATTTGGTGCAGAGCAGGCTGCACGTCACCTTGCTGTGCTGCCCAGCGTCAAAGGGAAAGGGCAGGAATGCACCGTATTTATGCAATACGACGCATTCCTGTCCTTTCCCCCTGCACTGGTGACATTTCAGCAGCCTAGCATCAACACAGGCACCCTTGCACCATGCCCAAGGGAGCCTGCGTTGTTTGCAGGATTGTTTCTGTGCAGGAAGGGGCATCTTCTCAGAAAAACAATCCATGGAGGCGTTTTCCTCTTTTTATGTGCGCTGCAGAAAGCAGCACGTATGCAACGAGGAAAAAACAAGGAGAAATAAAGATATATGTCCTCATTATGCCTCAGCTCGGGAGGCGTCAGGTTTTGGCGCTTCCATAGGTTTACGTGATTTTGTAAATCTGGGTCAGCATCAAAATCCATGGGTGTTATGTGGGAAAAGACACTGCAACGCACATGGAACACCTCCTGAACGCAGAGTAAGGCAACGCCGCGACTTTCACTGCCTTGTGTTACTCCATATCCATGAGGCCATGAAAAGCCGCGCAAAGTGGCTTTGTGTGGCCTCATAGAAATGATTACGTAGTCTGCGCCCCTGACACAGCACAAAAAGTGGCAGAAGGGACTCATAAATATGCTCATTAGTCCACTGCAGTCTTCGAGGTGGTGTGCAGTAGTGTAACCCGCATCCGCGGCCCCCATCCGTGGCCCCCATGCCCCACCACTCCCCACACACCCCAGCAGCTCTGGAAGCAATGACCTGGTGATTCCATCGCTGACGTCAGCACAGGGCCTGGGAAAGCCTGGCCCAGCTTCACCCTCATACGTTCATGTGTGACGACCATGTGGCTGTTGTGGGGGTCACACTTTTACAGATGTGGCAGTCTCTGCTCACTCAAAGCTGAAGATCGTAACTTCAAGACCTGCTCATTTTCCTGCCATGGCTGCACCTATGGGCAGGGCGCTTAGAAGTCGGAATTCTATTCACAAGTTAAAGTGTTGCTTCCTACATTTTTTCAAACTTTCTTTTCCATTGATATTATTTGTGACACTAAAAATGATTCCCGTGGGTTTACATGTAAAAGCAGAAGTGGCCTCAGTAGCAGCTTTGCTTTACATCATGAGGCAGTCAGCACTCTGTGTGTGAGGGGGTGGGGGTGTTGGAAGTGGTGTGGTTGGAGGGCTGTTGTAGAGCCCCTCTGAAATAAGCCCTTGTTGTCATGGACAGGAAGTCAGGCCAGAGAGAGTGCCTATCACGGATGTCATTTAGGGGTCACCAAGGGTCGCAGCTACGACCTTATTCAGGCCAAGAACAGGCTGGGTGAAGCTGGAGAGTTCATGCAAATTCAGGTTTCAGGCAGGGAAAGGTAAGTTCCTGAATGTTACTTTCCCTTGATGCTTATTAAAAATCTGACACTACCATTAAATTGGATTTTTAATAACTATTAAAAATAGTGGTTTAATAATTTTTCTAGCTGATGTCTTTGCTGGGATCAGTATTAGTCTATAAGATAGCTCGTCAGTGTTTCTCTACGTTCCAGCCAGCCTGCTTACAGTGTAAGGAGGTTGTGGGAGCAAATCACTGTAAGGACATGTTAACTTAAACCCCTCGGGTGCCCTGGATGAGACGGTTACGTCCGCTGCCGTGGTGCTCAGGCGCAAGGGACGTAACAATCTCATCCAGCAATGGGCCCCCGGGGGAAGCGCTACCGCTCCCCCCGAGGGCCTCGCACCCCCCTCCCATGGGCAGGGCTGGAAGGGGAATCACTTCCCCTTCCACCCCCGTCCCCCCGTGCCTGCGCGACCTCATCAGAGGCGGCCTCTACCCCGCTGGAAGCTCAGCTTCCAGCACAGATCGGAGGAGTAATGCAAAACCATTTCTCTTCCGATCACGTGGAGGGGCGAGAGAGGCATCACAGGAATGGAAAGGCCTCTCCTCTCCTTTGATGTCTCGGTCAGCAGAAATGCCCACTAGGCACCAGGGATCTTTTAAAAAAAAAAAAAAATTATACAATAAGGGGAGCAGGCTCCCCGGGGGGGGGGAAATCATTTTTAGGCCATTCTGCCTATTTTTATAGGGGGGCAGAAACCACTACGCACCAGGGATTTTTTTTGCGCCAATTTCACACAAGGGGAGCGACCCTTTACGCAAGGGCCGCTCCCCGGGGTGGGCAAATTTATTTTCGGCCATTTCTGCTCCCTTTGGGGGGCAGATCGAACTATTTCTTTTAGGCCTATCTGCCCCCGGGGTGGCAGAAACCACTTAGGCACCAGGGATTGGTGTGTTTTGTTTGTTGGGGCAGCCCATTGGGCAAGGGTCGCTCCCCATGGGGGCACATTACTGTTTTCCATAACTTCCCTCTTTGGGGGCAGATTGGCCTATTTTTTGGAAGGCTCATCTGCCCCGAAGGAGGGCAGAAAGCCCACCAGGGAAGATTTTATTTAAAAAAATAAAAAAAAGAGTGCGGGGGTATGGCCATACCCCACCCCAAATAAGTGGGGCCAAAGTTGTTCTGCCCACTGGTGGGCAGATGAGGCAATTACCCCAGATCCGTTACCCGGGAGGGCAGAAAGCCTATTGGATGCCAGGGAATTAAAAAAAACAACAACAAAAATAGTTAGTTGGTGGCTACCAACCAGTATGGGCAAGGTTATGCCCCCACCCCAACTGAAGGGGGTAACAGTCTTTCAGCTCTCCCCCTGCACACTAAAACATCATATCCCATGGCAAGCAAAAGGGCATTTGGTTATTTTGGGTATTGGTTTTACATTTGGGCCATGAGAGCTTGTCTAACTCTCAAAATCGTCCCACTTGGACTGGTGAGGGCTGCACTTTTTGGACTTTGGGACGCTGCCATGTAGAAAAACCTACAAGACCTAGACACATCTGAAGACCAAACATCTGGGTGAGTCCAGGGTGGTGTGCTTCACATGCACCCCGCACCATCTTCTTACCCACAATGCCATGCAAACCTCCAACTTTGCTGGACAACACACATTTTTGTGATAGAACCTTCTGGAATCTGAGGGAATCCACACAATTCCTGCCACCAGCACTGTCACATCTATACCAATAAAAATTCTGCCCCACAAATGTTTTTTTTTCAAACAGCCCTTTTGGAACCGCTTTGGCTCCCCCTCAATTTCGACATGTTTTTGGCTCTTGCCTGTCACAGGCACTTGGCCATCTACACAAGTGAGGCATCAGGGGAACATTGGGTGGTAAGAAATGTGTCCCGGTGTGGTGATGCCACACAGAAATGTGGGAAAATGTGATTTGTTAGCTAAATTTGAGGTTTGCTGAGGATTCTGGGTAAGAAAACACAGGAGGAGCCACACAAGTCATACCTCCCTGGAGTGTCTAGTTTTCAGAAATGTTTGGGTTTGGTAGGTTTCCCTATATGGCTGATGAGCCCAGGACCAAAACGCAGGTGCCCCCGCAAAAACAGATAGTTTTGTATTTGATCATTTTGATGTGTTCACATAGTGTTTTGGGGCATTTCCTTCCGCAGGCACTAGGCCTACCCACACAAGTGAGGTACCATTTTTATTGGGAGACTTGAGGGAACGCTGGGTGGAAGGAAATGTGTGGCTCCTCTCAGATTCCAGAACTTTCTGTCACCGAAATGTGAGGAAAAAGTGTTTTTTTGGCCAAATTTTGAGGTTTGCAAAGGATTCTGGGTAACAGAACTTAGTGAGAGCCTGACAAGTCACCCCATCTGGATTCCCCTAGGTGTCTAGTTTTAAAAAATGCACAGGTTTGGTAAATTTCTTAGGTGCCGGCTGATCTAGAGGCCAAAACCCACAGCTCGGGCCTTGGCAAAAAACAGGTCTGTTTTCTTTGGGAAAATGTGATGTGTCCGCGTTGTGTTTTGGGGCATTTCCTGTCACGGGCACTAGGCCTACCCATACAAGTGAGGTACCATTTTTATCGGGAGACTTGGGGAATTGCTGGGTGGAAGGAAATTTGTGGCTCCTCTCAAATTCTAGAACTTACTGCCACCGAAATGTGAGGAAAAAGTGTTTTATTGGCCTACTTTTGAGGTTTGCAAAGGATTCTGGGTAGCAGAACCTGGTGAGACACCCACAGGTCACCCCATCCTGGATTCCCCTAGGTGTCTAGTTTTCAAAAATGCACATATTTGATAGGTTTCCCTAGGTGCCGGTTGAGCTAGAGGCCAAAATCCGAAACTAGGCACTTTGCAAAAAACATGTCAGATTTCAATGTAAAAATGTGATGTGTCCATGTTTCATTTCCTGTCGTGGGCACTAGGCCTACCCACACAAGTGAGGTACCATTTGTATCAGGAGACTTGGGGGAATACAGAATAGAAGAACAAGCGTTATTGCCCCTTGTCTTTCTCATCATTTTTCCCTTCCAAATGTAAGACAGTGTGTAAAAAAGACATCTATTTGAGAAATGCCCTGTAATTCACATGCTAATATGGGGACCCCGGAATTCAGAGATGTGCATATAACCACTGCTTCTCAACACCTTATCCTGTGCCCATTTTGGAAATAGAAAGGTTTCCTTGATACCTATTTTTCACTCTTTATATTTCAGCAAATAAATTGCTGTATACCCGGTATAGAACGAAAACCCATTGCAAGGTGCAGCTCATTTATTGGCTCTAGGTACCTACAAGCCTTATATATCCCCACAACCAGAAGAGTCCATCAGATGTAACAGTATATTGCTTTAAACAATCTGACATCACAGTAAAAATTTACAGAGTAAAACGTAGAGAGATGGCTGTTTTTTTCAGCTCAATTTCATTTTTTATTTTATTTCAGCTGTTATTCGCTGTAGGAAAACCTTGTAGGATCTACACAAATGACCCCTTGCTGAATTCAGAAGTTTGTCTACTTTTCAGAAATGTTTAGGTTTCTGGGATCCAGCATTGGTTTCACACCCATTTCTGTCACTAACTGGAAGGAGGCTGAAAGCACGAAATATAGGAACAATGGGGTATGTCCCAGTAAAATGCCAAAATTGTGTTGAAAAATGTCGTTTTCTAATTCAAGTCTGCCTGTTCCTGAAAGCTGGGAAGATGGTGATTTTAGCACCACAAACCCTTTGTTGATGCCATTTTTAGGGGGAAAAACACAAGCCTTCTTCTGCAGCCCTTTTTTCCCCTTTTTCTTAAAGAAACAAACAAAAGTTTCGGTGTATTTTGGCTAATATCTTGGTCTCCTCCAGGGGAACCCATAAACTCTGGGTACCTCTAGAATCCCTAGGATGTTGGAAAAAAAGGATGCACATTTGGCATGGGTAGCTTCTGTGGAGAAAAGGTTATGAGGGCCTAACCGCGAACTGTCCTAAATAGCCAAAAAAAGGCCTGGCACCTGAGGGGGTAAAGGCCTGGCAGCGAAAGGGTTAAAAATCAAGCACCCTTTGCTTGTGGGCCACAAGACCTATATAAGCTAACTTATTAACATTTAAAAGGATGGTTTTTAACCTGACAAAAGTTAGAGGTGGGCAGGCCACTGAAAGCTTGTGCCTCGCTCGAGCCTGAACCCTGACTGGCTCAGCTCGAGGTCCTGTTGGAACCTTGAGCCCATAACAAGTCGAGCTTTCATGTGGTGTCTGCCTGCCACATTTGTGCTACCCAGGATGTGGTATTAAAGCTAGAACTGCCTACTTTCGACTTAGGAAAACCGGTTTGAGTCTCAATGTTGGCTGAACATCCTGTGGTTCTGGACAAATCACTTAATCTGCCTATGCCCAAAAAATTAATGTGACCTTGTGCAATGTAATGTGAAGTGCTCCAATAGCTTCAAGCCAAGTTTGCGCTGCAGAAAAATGCACAAAGAGGTAAAAGAAACAAAGCTTTAACATAATAAAGAGAAACAAATCTATACCCATTAGTGGCTGATTTGTACAAAGTCAGACCAGAAAACCTGGATAAATCATGGCTTCCCTGCTTAAATTGTGTGATCTTAGGCACATATTTTATTTCACAAAAACTCCTTTTTCATATTTGCGTATGAAAGCCCTTTTAATTACGCGAGTTCAGAATATCAGCTATACAAAAACCTATTGTGTTTGGTTTAATTGACTATAATCTGTGCCA
This sequence comes from Pleurodeles waltl, assembly GCF_031143425.1. Classification (NCBI taxonomy): domain Eukaryota; kingdom Metazoa; phylum Chordata; class Amphibia; order Caudata; family Salamandridae; genus Pleurodeles; species Pleurodeles waltl. Next base: position 16,988,723 of record NC_090449.1, on the reverse strand, counting down.
GTGACAACTGTTTTGCTTCTTGGTTCACTAAGCACCAGTGTGGGGATGGGGAGGAATGGTCCAAGTTCATGTTAAAAAGCTATAAAATGTTTTAAAGAACTTCTCAGAGCAGTGCAAGAATGTAACACATTAATGCCAAAGCTTCCACATGTTAAAGAAATTCATTCAATGTTAAAGAGACTGAGGACCTGGTTTGGAGTTTGGCGGACGGGTCACTCCGTCACAAACGTGACAGGTATCCCGTCCGCCATATTATGATCCTATTATACCCTATGGCAGTGGTTCCCAATCTTTTGACTTCTGTGGGCCCGCACTTTATCATTACTGGAACCCGGGGACCCCCACTGAATCATTATTGAAATCCGGGGACTCCCCACTGAGTCATTAATGAAAGCTGGGGACCTAATCTATTAATATTATTTAATTTTCTGAGCAGTCGCGGACCCCCAGGGGTCCCCGGAGCACAGGTTGGGAACCACTGCCCTATGGGAACATTAATACAGCGGACGGGATATCAGTTACATGTGTGACAGAGTCATCTGGTCTCCAAACTCTAAATAACGCCCTGTATCGTATTTCACATGATGTTTGTTGTATTATTTACATAGCAAACCTTTTCAGGGCTTGGCTTGTGCACAGGCTCTAACCAACCCAGACAACTGCCTCAAATCCGACTCTTCTCACCCAGTTAATTTGTCGGCTCACCCGCCTCTAACAAAACTGTCTGTTTTGTGATGGCAGATGCAGTTTTTACATTGTTGCAGTCAGGCTACAGTGGTAGGCCGAAGCTGTGTTTACCCTGCACTCTAGTGGGTGGCACAATGGGTGCTGCAGTCCACTTACGGTATTTAATTTACGGGCCCGGGAACACCTTGTACCATTCTCTAAGGATTTACAGGTAACTTAAATATACCAACTGGGAATATGCAAATTTAACCATGTTTAAAGGTAGAGCACAGGCACTTTACAACTGGCTAGCGGGGGTAACGTGCACAGACTTCTGCAGCCAGCACAAATATAGGGTCCAGAAATAGGAAACAAATCTGGGTGACTACACAGAAAAGGCTGATTTCCTACACTGATCCAGGCGTGACAGCATGCACTGATGACAGCCGAGACTAAGGAGGTTCCCCCGGACACAACTGATGCACCCAGGGCATCTTGCACGTATTGCAGCTGAGGTTGAGAAGATTCCTCTGGGCACAAGTGATCCAGGCGTGACAGCATGCACTGATGACAGCCGAGACTAAGGAGGTTCCCCCGGACACAACTGATGCACCCAGGGCATCTTGCACGTATTGCAGTTGAGGTTGAGAAGATTCCTCTGGGCACAAGTGATCCAGGCGTGACAGCATGCACTGATGACAGCCGAGACTAAGGAGGTTCCCCCGGACACAACTGATGCACCCAGGGCCTCTTGCACGTATTGCAGCTGAGGTTGAGAAGATTCCTCTGGGCACAAGTGATCCAGGCGTGACAGCATGCACTGATGACAGCCGAGACTAAGGAGGTTCCCCCGGACACAACTGATGCACCCAGGGCATCTTGCACGTATTGCAGCTGAGGTTGAGAAGATTCCTCTGGGCACAAGTGATCCAGGCGTGACAGCATGCACTGATGACAGCCGAGACTAAGGAGGTTCCCCCGGACACAACTGATGCACCCAGGGCATCTTGCACGTATTGCAGCTGAGGTTGAGAAGATTCCTCTGGGCACAAGTGATCCAGGCGTGACAGCATGCACTGATGACAGCCGAGACTAAGGAGGTTCCCCCGGACACAACTGATGCACCCAGGGCATCTTGCACGTATTGCAGCTGAGGTTGAGAAGATTCCTCTGGGCACAAGTGATCCAGGCGTGGTCTCATGCACTGATTACAGCTCAGGCTAAGATAGTCAAATAATTGTGATCTTAATGAAACTGTTGGTGTTTCTGTGGCACTGGTGTGAAAGGTTAGCTAATCGAGCCCCAGTTATGGAAGATCACGTTTCAGACATCTATTCTTAATGGTATGTAATAGTGCGGAGTCACCAGTGGTATGGTGCCAGGCCTTACAAGTAGCTGTCATTTGATCTAAACAGTAAAGGGAGTTTGCAAGGCCAGGTGAAGTGCAAATTTACAAGAGAACTGTTTTTGCTCCCAAGATTTTTAGAAATCGTATTATACTCCTTATCAAACAGCGTTTCCCAGGGAAACGTCACTCGTTGCACGTGGAAAGGCAAGCACTATACAGATACTGGTGGAACAGAGCAGTAGTGCCACGACACACCTGTCGAGGGATCAAAGACCTTACAGAGGACAGACGATGGGTATACTAGAGCCTCCAACCCACCTGCCTCCTGGTTGAAATTATAGGGCCCGAAGTGGGGTCTCAACCCTGAACGCCTCTTTGAACAATGTGATGACAGAAGTTATAGCGCCTCGAGATGATTTTCTTCAGAGTTCCAACCTTGGTATCCTATGTGTGCAGTCAGTGCTCTTTACTAACCTCAAGCGATAAGATAAACGTGATGTGCTGTTATTTGGTAGCAGATCACCTGAGCGGAGACAACCCCATGCATAACATGCACTTTGCATGTATGAACAGCCAGCACACAACATACACTAACAACCCGTATTTATTCCACCTAGAAGAGAAGCAGTGAGTATCAGGTGTGAACTGTAAGCAGAGCATGCCTTGGTGTTCCTAGACAGCCAACACCCTTAGCACCCACACTTCACCTCCTGCAAGTTCACCCCTTGGTATCAATAGTGCACACAGGCTGTGGCCCTTTCATGAAGTGAGGAGTGCTATGGATAGGGGGGGTTTGAAGTTCATGCAGGTGAGGAGAAGTGGGGGGCCAATGCTTGTATCAAATGCTTGTATCAATAAAAAGGTAAATAACAGCTCCAGGTCTCTTGTTTCAGTTCACCTTGCTGAGGAAATGCTGGGCCCAGCCACGGGTAACCCCTAACTCATTACTGAGGTCATGATGCCCATTGCTGTGAGTGGGAAGTCTCTGACCATTGGCTCCACACGGCCTTGTGGTTGGTGAACACAGAGAGTGACAACACATCAGCCCACTTCATGCCATCTCTGGCTGTGCAGTCTCACCTGGTCTGAGGCCACTTGCTACACACAGATATATTTAGATATTAACATCTTAGATCAAGTACCTTGGGTACCTTTCCTTTGTCATATTTACTGTACAGGCCACCATTCATGGATGTGTAACTAAGGAAGATGCTTATGTTCTATTGTGATGCTCTGCTCCGCATCAGCTGTTTAGAATTCAAGGTGTGGACTCTGGACCAGCTGCAGGGCAGACACAGGGTGACGTGGATGCTGTGCTGTGAATAAATACCTGCTTGTAAACACCGCATTCATCCCTGAACTTCTACAGTTTACCACACCACTGTAGCAGGATACCGAATTACCAAGAAATGCAGAGGACTTGTGGTTTGCAGAGACCCGTCCAAAAGGAGGGGTATTGGGCATTCTCAGGGTTCCCACACTGATGGACCAGGGGCACAATGACACACACCACCCGTCAGAGAGGAAACTTGTGGCCAGCGCTTATTGGGGATCCTAATCCATGAACCTCAAAAGGTGCTGCTTGACAGGGCAAACCCTTCGTTATCAGTGGGAAGATCTCTAGATTCCTGAAAGTTGGGGAATTAATGAGATGGGGTGCCCTGTGGGCCTGGAATCCCAGCCCCTCTAGCATGCCCCAATCAAGGGGCTCAACGTCAAGTCCCGGAAATGAAAGCGAGGGAGTCAGATGCTGGGCAAAGCATGTCCATTAAGGGCACCCCTTCGTGAGCATTGCATGAGTCCCATGGTAGGGCGACTTATGGTACTTTTATGGTTTCATGTTTGTGTAGTCCGCCTGAAACCAAAATAAACTTTTTATTAATGGCAACAACAGTCTGCTAGTACACACTTGTGACAACAAAGTAATATGCAAATTGGAAGTCCTTGACTCTTCAACAAGCTCATCTGCTCATGTCTTGGTGATATAATTGGGATCGAAGTAGTCTAACAAAATTGTGCTATTATTAACCTTGCAGAGGTGAAAAAGTTGCTTGAGGATTATTATGCGTTTTTTTTGGCAGTTCTATGTACCGTGAACTTGACACAAAGGTACTGGAATACTTTATTTATTTTGCAGTTTTATAAAGCGCGAACTCGATACAACAGTATTACAGCACTTTACATGAACACCGGTTACATTACACAAGAACACATTCATTTTTGGTAGCAAATGGAGATTAAGTTATTTACCCAGAATCACAGGATGTTGAGCCGGCGACGAGACTCGAACCGTGTTCCCCCAGCTCCGAGGTCCGCAGTTCTGGCCCTTACACCACATCCTGTCCCCTAGGCTTCTTTGTCTGGTGCATGTTGGGGCAGTCTAGGAATAACCTGCTTTTTTATATAGCGCTTGGTAATACATGTGCTGCCATTTCAGAGTCCTGCAAATCAGGTGCCATTCTTAACAAAATCGTTATAATTCATTTGCATAGACTTTGCAGAGATAAAGATGTGTAAAAGCTATGTCAGGATTGTAATCTGTGACATTCTCCTTCTGTCAAGACCTCCGCAGTGGGTGCATTAACCAACTGATCTGAGTAGAGCTTAACACTAGGCGATACCACATGCTCTTGATAACCTCACAGGGTCACAAACCAAGCATATAGGTTCGTTCTAGGCAAAAAGATGGCGAAAGGTGTTGTCTCCAAAATGGTCGAAAAGGAGTCGTGACTCCAGACACAAGCATTTCACTGCCTCTGGCTTGATAGCAAAAAACTTGTAAATAAGGCCTCTTCAATTAGGGTTCATTTAGCGCAAACTCGATACAGAGGTATTACAGTGCTTAACACAAACACCAGTTACACTACATATTTATTTTTGGTAGCAAGGGGCGATTAAGTGATTTGCCCAGAATCACAGGATGCTGAGCCGGCGACGAGACTCAAACCGTGTTCCCCCAGCTCCAAGGTCCACAGTTCTGGCCCTTAATCCACATCATGTCCCCTAGGGTTCTTTGTTTGGTGCACGTTGGGGCAGTCTGGGAATAACTCATTTATCTGTTATATAGTGGTTGGTAGTACAGGTTCTGCCACTTCATAGTGCTGCAAAGTAGGTGCCATTCTTAACAAAATTGTTATAATTCATTTGCATCAACCTTGCAGAGATGAAGAGGTGAAAAAGCTATGTCAGGATTGTAATCTGTGACATTCTCGTTCTGTCAAGACCTCTGCAGTGGGTGCATTAACCAACTGACTTGAGTAGAGCTTAACACTAGGGGATAGCACGTGCTTGGTAACCTCCGGAGGGTCACCAACCAAGCACAGAGGTTAGTTCTAGGCAAGAAGATGGCAAATGGTGTTGCTCCAATATGGTGGAAAAGGAGTTGTAACTCCAGACCCAAGCACTTCACGGCCTCAAGCTTGATAGCAAAAAACATCTAGCCTTTGGATGTAAATTGGGTCTCTTCAAATAGAGTTCAGTTAGCGCGAACTCAATACAAAGGTCAGGGCCGGCTTTCGGGTGGTGCGACTAGTGCAGTTGCACCTTGTGCTGGCCTGGATTCGGGGGGGAGGGGAGCTGACCTCAAGGGGGTGCTGTGTTTAGCAATAAATTACAAAACTTGCGATTTAAAAGCACCTGCTGAAAAGTTCCTTTCAGAGCAAAAGATCAGTGTTTTGTCCAGTGGCAGTTTTTACTGGCCATAAAGTAGCGCAGTGGGTTAATGTGCCTGCTGCAAAGAACAGATCTGTGTTTTATGTGGATAGCTGAGTGGATTAGTAAAGCCAGACTTTACCAGCGCTTTAAAACATTTGAAATGTATGTGAGAGAAGGACTTTGGACAGATGAGGGGCACTTTTGCCAGGTGGTAGTGAGGGAATCTGAGGAGCTGGTCATGGGATGGGGGTGCCAAAAAAAGACTGTCACACCATGAGCCACCAGCATTAAAGCCGGCCCTGCCAAAGGTATTTGAGCACTTTACATGAGCACCGGTTACATTACAAAAGAACACGTTCATTTTTGGTTGTAAGGAGACATTAAGTGATTTGCCCAGAATCACAGGATGTTGAGTCAGCACCAAGACTTGAACCATGTTCCCCAGCTCCGAAGTCAGCAGCTCTTGCTCTTACATCACATCTTCTCCCCTATGGTTTTTTTTTTTGTGCATGTTGGGGCAGTCTGGGAATATCTCTTTAAAAAAAAAATAATATAGTGCTTGGTAATACAAGTTTTGCCTTTTCATAGCACTACAAAGCAGGTGACATTCTTAACAAAATCGATGTAATTCATTTGCAATTAAGCTGCCTCTTCTGTTATTCTCTTTGTATGCAGTCAATGTTTTTAAAAGTTAGGCTGGTATTGCCAATGTAGAGGAATGATTCCTTTAAAGGTTTGACACACAATATATGGCTGCCCCCTTTTCTTTGCTCCTAACTCTTTCATTCCCCACATTCTCTGGATTGAATTCCATGAAGGTGCCTCTTTGTGACTTTTTTGGTGCTATAAAAGTTTAGGTAAACTCTCCTGCAGTGACGGGCCTGGGAGGGCTGCTGTGGCACCTGGCATACAACTACTACACTCCAAACCAAAACACATCGGTAAAAGACATTGGGCCCTATTTTGAGTTTGGCAGACAGGAAAGCCTAACTCCCGACAGGCTGACTGCCACCTATGCGGCCACCTCCCCGCCGGTGTCATTAAGAGTTTTCCGCTAAGTCAGCGGGTGGAAACCTGAGTTTCCGCCCGCTGGCCTAGTGGAAAACAGGCTAGAGATTTGTCCCTGGCTCATAATCGAGCCAGCAGCAATGCTGTAGCCTGCAGGGTGCACCAGCACCCTTGCAATTTTCACTACAAAAACACTGCGATGGTGCTGGCCACGGGGGCTCCTGCACTGCCCAAGCCAAGTGCATGGGCAGTGCAGGTGCCCCCTGCCCTCTTTCTCCACCAGACTTTTCATAAAAAGGCTGGTGGAGGACGAGGTTGTAATCCCCAGGGCGGATTAGAACCGCCACTTACCTGCAGACTGCCGGGATCTCTGATCCTGGTGGAGCTGGCGGTTCCCTCGCAGCCCGATCGACTGGGTTGTAATGTGTCGGTCGGACCGTCGCATTGGCGGCAGTACGACCACCATCCGTAAGTCTGGTGGTCTAGTGACCGCCACACTCGTAATGAGGCCCATCGTGAATTACAACGCCAATAGCTCTAACTCTCACAAATGTGAGACCTATTGCAATGCAAGTGCTTGTTCTTCTTGCTGTCCCCTGACTTACTTGCAGCATCGGTCACCACCTCCCAGCAAGGAACTGGCCCCGGGGTCAGTTGTTCCAGGGGCAGCTGGAACAACTGAACCAAAGGCCCAACTGCCCCTGGGGAGAGAGATGCTGCTTATCCCCGGACAGCAGGTCTACTGGCACCTGGCGGTAGCTAGTTTCTCATCGTCATTGTCTGTACTCAACCCAGATGTTTATCTAGCCATGGAAGCACCTGGGCAAAGCTGGAGACCAAACGATTAATGCTGGACTGGCTTTTACCTGAACATCTCCCCAGACAGGGTCGTCAGCAGGGACCCAAGAGTCACGAGACAACATCTGCACCGCGAGGGGGGAGGCAGAACTGTACCAGCAGTTTTCAGCGATGCTGCTAGTTTGGGGGAGGAGGGAGGAGTCACAGCTTGCACGTGGCACCACCCCACTTTCTTTATCCACATGCCTTCACTCACGCACTCTGCACGGCCTGGTGGAGACTAGGGGCCAAATTTACCAACAAATCAAGAAACGCAGCGCAACAGTCAAAAATGCTGTGCTGCTGTGCGTTACAGTGAGGGAGCAGGAGATCACCAGAATCTACAGAGATACGCCTCTCTCCTCCCCTCTCCCTAGTGCCGGCGTAGAATTTTGCTGCTGAACGCCAAGCATGCACTTTTGCTCCATAGTGCAAGGGTGTGTGTGTGAGTCTAACATGCGTTTTGTACTGGAAGGGCTCCCTACCATTACAAAATACTATGACTAGAGAAGTTTTACAACTTTCCTACGTTGTATGAGTGCTGTACAGTGCAGCACGTATGCAAAGTCAGAGAAGAAAGGAGAAATGAAAAAGTTTCTCCATTTAACGTCTGCTTTCAATGCTGTTCATTTTTGACGCAAAACAGTGTCTCAGATTTTTTGTAGATAGGATTTATAGACCGTATATTATTCTCCCATTTAGATATATAACCATTACCTGCCTGTGTGTGTAAAATTAATTGCAGTGACTGATTAGCCGTTGTGAAGACTTTGGATGCCCTCCATCGACTGCTTAATTTGTACACCGAACAAATCTAACAGAATGTACTAGGACAGGTTCTGAAGAAACCAGGGTAACCCCACTGAGCGTCACTTGACTATGCCAACAAACTATACCTTGGTGCAGTCAGATTCATCATATGCGAAATAGAACCCATCGAAAGCTGTGCTGCAAGATTGCTTCTCTGAGTTCACCTACGAGAACGCGGAGTCTAGCCCTGCAATACTTCCCATTGGTTACCAGTAGTTAAAAGAGCAATGCTCAAGGCACGCTGCATTATCCACGGAGACTCTCATGGACCTGGACCTCTATAAATGCAAATTAAATTCAAGGAATACAAACAAAACCGGACAATGCGCTCCAGGCTTGCACCAGGGACCATCACACCACCTTACTGTACAAAACCCGTGGAAGGCACTGCTGTCTCAACACAAGCCATCAAACTCTGGAACTCACGACCAGCCACGATTCAAAACACCCAGGAGGATGTATGCTTCAGAAGGTAGCTTACAACATAGTTATTTGAAAGGTAACTATGACATCCTACTCGACTTGGAAAGAACCAAGAATGATGATCATACCTTCAAGTATAACCTCCCGTTTACAACCCACAGACCGGGAACAGTCCAACCAGCACATGACTTGGCATATCCAAATAAGGGCTGACCAGTGACAATTCTGGGTATTATATAGTAATATCAATTCAAATATAATTTGTTTTGTCCCATACTAACCCTAGTAACCTCAAACTTAGCAGTTGGCAGCCATTATAGTTCACACAGGCTGTATAATAACTTGTTAATACTGCTTTCTCGCGTTGCACCCACATAAGACTTATCTGCTATGGTTCTTGGTCGCCCAGTACTGTACCAGACAATAAACCACCCAACAGGCATGAAATAACTGAAGAGATACGCTACATACTGCTGCCAATCGGAGCACTTCAACCACGCATCCTCAAGAACAAAAGCTTTAAAAAAGATATAATGTTGGAAAACCCAGCGCAGTAGCCGGCTAAGCGGACTTTGGTGACTACACAGACCATAAAGGGACCTGCGGAGCTGCTCAAAGCTGCCGGCTTACTGAGAACCAACAGACTGCGCATGTCTCACACTTCTTCATCCATCACACTGCTAAGCGCTGTGTCCCCTAATCCCATAACATGATAACCGCACCTCGGTGGTCCTCGCGCACGCCATGGAAACACTCCCCGCCTCTGCAACCTCACCCCCACACAGTGTAGCTTGATGGACCCCACCTGGGGGTACTCAGCACAACATAAGTGCTGCACTAAAATGAAAGCCTCATGTCTTTTCTGAGCTGGACCCCTCCCCCACCCCCGACCTCCCTGGCAGAGTGATGGATTGATTCTGCCACAGGACACTGGTTGGCCCTCCTGGGGGCTCGGCTGCGGCCTCTTTAATGAAGTGGACACTCAGTGGTCCATCCCAAAGCCTTCAATACATGTCAGTCAGTGTCAGGTTAATGAACCCACCTCTGTGAGAAGTGCTGCTTATCTGGTGGTCTGGGGCGGGGGGGGGAGGGGGTGAACATGACACCCTGAAACAGGTATTCATGGAGGCCCACACCCGTGCGCCACCCTGAGGCTGCATAACATGCAACACGCGTGAAATGACACTAGATCTGCTGCCAGAGGGCAACCCAGGACATATCCAGACATGGTCAGCACTGGTATTTACATGTTTACTTATGCTGCGAGTTTTGGTGCGTCGGGGGCTTAGATGTCACCTTTAAACAGAAGGCAGAGTCTGGACACAGCGCCGGTCGCAGCCGTGAAAAGCTAAAGTGACCTTGCAGATTTCAGGGGACACTTTCACCATCGAGGTGCAGTGTTTGCACGTTTTTTACAATCTAAAATAATTCCTCGACACTTTTATCACTGCACTTACATACATGATGTTCAGATCTGGTCTTGACTCTCCAGCCTATTGTGATGAAAATAATTGAAAGATAAACACACATTGCAAATGACAAAAGGTCTGGCTTTGGTGTGCAATTTCTTTGCACACTTACTAATATACAAACAAATGGCAAAAATAGAAAGGTAAAGGCGTGGAAGCCCGGTCCATGTACACCACCCTTTAATAGGCCACTATATATGTATATATATTTTTAAAATATATTTTAACTATGATTTTTTTGTTTTTTTGGAAACCACAAGCTGTCTCTAAGCCAGAACTAAAATACAAAAATAAAAACTTAATGGGCTTTGGGTCAACCCTCTTTATCCATTAGTCTATTCAGCTGCCAATCACATTTTACTGCCTCCCACCATATACATAGCCTGGGGCAATGGCGTCATTCCACTGCAGCCATTGGCTCTCTCGCACTATGAGTGACAGTATTTTGCTTGATCACATGTGCACATTCGCCTAAAAAGAAGTGCACTTCAGTATCCTGGCTGATGGGCCAATACTTTACTTTGCCAATATCTTTTCCTTCCATTGTTTATCCTTTTTTAATGTATTTTAATAATTGTGGTGTCACCTTGTATATTTAAATTGTCTTTAGATTACAATAATTCAAAGCAAATATTACCTTTACTTTGTGTAAATAACTGTATGCATATGTCATTTAGGCACAGTGTGTTTTATTTTTTATTTTTATGACATTTGTTTACAGTAAAAATAAAACTGTGCCCTTTGCACCAGCTTGCCAAGGGTCAACTTTGGGGATGATTGCTGTACAGAGCTCTGGTCATGACACAGATATGGCAGACTGAATGAGGGTTGCACCATGCATGCACTGGTCCTGCGGTGTGATGGTTGAGGCGGTCAGGGCGTTCAGCCATTGTTGCAAAAAGCAGGTTCATTGATGCTTCTAGAGGAATGATCATACCCAGACTAGTGAATGATCAATGGCTCCTGAGACTACTATGCAAGAAATCACTCATTAATGATTCAATCAGAGGAATCAATCATTCACATAGTACATTTTACAGGATACTTTGAATGAAATAGAATTTATTGGAACTGCCTATTTCTGCTGCAAAACTCACTTGAAGAATTAAAGATGAGCGCTTGGTCCTCAAGTGAAACATACAACTTAAACAAGCATTTGAAATGCAATGGGCCTCACATTTGCTCAAGTTAAAGCTATTAACGTTGTAAATTCCTAACTGGACTTTTCTTGCCACATAAATTGAAAATGAAAAGTAAAACAGTTTACATAAATGAGCCGATTCAAAGCACCGCGGCCGCCATAAGCATAAGCGCGAAGGAGAGACACAAAAGGAAAAATAAGTTAACTCGCAGTCAAACATATTGGCAAAAATGCAATTATCCATGTAACAGGATCGATGTCCAAGACGGGAACCAAACTGCCCCGGGAAGTGACAAATGTAAAGCAATTACCAATGATAACAAAGGGTTTTTAAAAGTCAAGTCCCCGATCGAGTGATAGTGATGGGCGTGCGATGGGCGTGGCTAAAATCCCACAGATCGATTACAACACGTTAGACGGCTTGCGCTTGACCTAAAAAGACTAAGCACAGCCGAAGCCAGAGAGTGTGGCATTGACTGCCAGACTTTTGGCTTTGTCAATGCTCGTTTTGTGTTTGCAATGGTTTTCATAAAACAGTTTAGGATTTGCCTTGCCACAGACAGTACTAAAAAAAAAGGAAAACAACAAATGTTTTTTGGTATCAAAAAGTAAATTTTGCGGTAGTAGTCCATGGTCCTGAAGGTAGACTTCTCCTTAGCATTGTAAAGAGACAACATAGTCGAGAAAATATAGGAAGGAAATAAATGAAGTGTTGGAAAGGCTAGAGTGTATCTTTGCACTAATGAGCTCTCTGTGTATAACTGTTCTGTCTGCTGTTCTATGCAGTGTCCCTTTCCACTATGGTGTTTAGTGAAGGACGTACACAGGGGCGGTGGAGAGAGTCAAGAAACCTAGGTCACTGGATCCGTCGTGAACCAACTCAACACAGTACCAAGGTAGAGGGTCGAAAGATCTGGACACGCCTGACAGGCAAAGTGTGTGGCATGAAAGTGTTGTTATAATGGTCTTGGTGAAGCTTCACCCAAAGTGTGGATTAGGCAGTGTCATGGACAAGCATGGCGGCACAGAAGCCGATGTCAAGGCGAGGATCGGCAAAGCAAGGGCTGCCTTCATTCAATGAAAGAAGATCTGGAGCTCCAAGGACCTAACACTGCAAGCCAAGATCAGGTTTTAACACCAACATAAAATCAGTCCTTCTTCCTGGAGCAGAAACTTGGAGGACAACAGTGACCACCACCAACAAAGCCCAGACCTTCATCAACACCTGTCTGAGGACAATCCTCCGTATCCGCTGGCCAAACATCATCAGCAACAACGACCTCTGGCAGGAAACTTTCCAGCATCCTGCTCATGAAGAAATTATGAAATTACATTGGGGCTGGATAGGTCACGCCATCTGCTAGCCCACTTCAAACACCACCAGGCAAGCCCTCACCTGGAGCCCTCAAGGGAAAAGGAAAACAGGCAGGCCAAGAAAGAACTGGTGTTGAGGCCTCAAGGCTGAGTCAGTTGAAAGAAAAGCCCAGGACAGGAATGTCTGGAAAGTCCTGGTTCATGGCCTATAGCCCGGGAGGGGGGGGCGTTGTAAAGTGTAGACCAGAAAAGGGTGGAAAGTAGATGGTGAACATTCCAGGTTAAGAGGATTGCAGGCAAAACCAACCATACATTTAAGGGAGCAGCAAAGACCAGAACATCAGAGATAAACTCTGAGATATCCTGCTGGGTAGATGATTTATCTTGAACAAACCAGTGTCCTATGTGCTACAGTTGAAACTTACAAGAACGTATGCGGGTCTACTAAGTGGCCCTTAGAAATTGTAGGTAGTTCTAAATTACGATGCGTGCAAGATGGGTGCAGGAACCAGCAATTCTGATTCTCCGGTATATGTTTAATACAAGGGAACATTGACTCCGAGAAGAACCTGACAACACCACCAAGACTCGCACCTCGCAATCCAGGGAGCTGTGAAACTACCAACAGTGCAAATTTACACCTTAGTTCATTCCTACTGGTATTATGAAGACACAGAAACCCCTGGGTGAACAATAGATAAGTCAATGTTAGGATTCTTTTCTTACACCCTTATAGGAATTTTGTAGGCCGTCTCCTAGGAAAGGATTGAGACCTCAAGTAGAAAGCTAGCAGTCCTTCCTGCAGGAATTACAAATTCATACAGGGTCACTGGGATTGCTGTCTCCTCCAAGCATCTCTTTGCTTTCTCACAAGACCCCACTACTTTTTTGTAGAAATATTTGGAAGAATCATATAAGTCTCACATTGCCCTTTCCAGCAGCCCTATAATCATCACCAGGAGAGGCACATGGTGGGACTCCTCACTTTGTTTTGTTTCTTGTTTTTATGTGACACTGGCGCCGCCTTGGGTTGAGTCACAGTGCTTTCTGTGGGACATTGAGCAGCATGGGACCACAGGAGGTTGGGCGAAGAAGCATTTCAGAGCCCAAGTCCACTGGTCCTGGCAGACAGAAGTCTGATCTCCAGAGAAGCTGAATAAATTCCAGAGACACATGACTATTTATGTAGAGATCTGCCCCTAAACTTTTGTTACAACGTCAGACGAGCTGTTGGCTTGTTTTAGCTCTTGCTCCTAAGCGTGTGGTCTGCCAATAAGGCACCAATTACATTTAAGAGACAGCAAGGTGGCCGACCATGGAGGTACCTATGCACGAGGCATAAGGTCTTGAAATCGTATTGTAGTTCATTTGGAGCCGAAGGAGCTCCATTGCTGCGAGTGAGATATGATCCGGTCACTCCAGGGCAAAGGTGAAGTGGGCTGTGTTTTTTTGTGACCTTTGGATCCTGCCCATCGTCTTTGCCACAGGGCCCTTGCGGATTCTGTTGCTGTAGTAAATTCTGGCAACAACTATTGCAAGAGCAAAGGCAATTCTTGTAGGGTGGAAAATGTTGTTAGCTTGTTGTTAAGTTGTGATAAGGTTTTTGTGAGGGTGTTGTTGTATGCTTGTTGGTAAAAGGGTGTTATTACGTTCATGTTGTTGTTGGGTTGCTGTGGTTATTAAGTTGTGTTTATAAATTGTCTTTGTAAGGTTGTAGTTGCTGGATTGTTGCTGTAAAGTTGTTGTTAGGTTATCGTTATAAGGTTGTTGTTGTGGGGGTGCTGTTAAATCATTAGCAGGTAGCTGTTAAGTTGTTATCAGGTTGTAGTTGTATGGTTGTGGTTGTAAGGTTGTGGTTGTTATGGTGTTGTTTTTAGGTTGTTGCTCTAAGGTTGCTTTATGATTGTTGTTAGGTTTTGGTAATGTTGTTGCTATGTTGAAGTTATTGTTGAAAGGTTGTTGTTGGGGCGGTGCTTTTAAATCGTTATCAGGTGGCTGTTTGGTTGTTGTTGTCATCAGGTAATAGCTGTATGGCTGTGGATGTAAGGTTGTGGATGTTATTCAGTTGCTGTAGTAAGGTTGTTGTTCTGAGGTTGTTGTTTCCCTAAGGTTGTTGTTTTATGTTTGTTGTTCGGTTGAGGTAATGTTGTTGCTACGTTGGGGTTGATGTTTTAAGCTTGTTGTAAACTTGTTATGATAAGATTGGCCTTGTCAGGTTGTTCTTGTTAGGTTACTGTTAAATGCCTGAGTTTGTTGTTAGGTTGTTGTCATGATGGAATTGGACACAATTTACTCCAAGAACACATAAATTGTGGATCAAGGTGTGGCAAAGGAAAGGGGCTGGAGTCACAAAGGACAGAGCTTGAAAAGCAAAGTCTGACGGTCAGTTCATACATTTATTTAAAAATATATATGTTGCAAGGAAATTGACAACAAAGACATAAGTGACAGCAGATCTGTTCAAGATCACTTAAAAGACTAAAAGAGGCATCTTTTTAAAATGTCATACACGCTTCAGGCACCTGCTGCGGAGATCTTTTGTGTGCTCGGCAAATTTGAGGGGATTATAACAACGATAAGAAAACCCCAGTGGTTACAACAGTTCTGGGAGAGTTCTGCTTCTTCCTTTCACAGCCTTGACTTATGAAGTAACGGAGACAGTTAAAGTGCCTGCAGCAAAGCACATCCCATGAGATGCAGAACAACGATTTGTATTTTGTTTAGATACTTCAGTTGGCTACAGCTTTTAAAACTAAGATCATCTTGTTACTTCAGTTCTTAATTTGTAACCCTTCTAGTAAAGCACCGTGACCTACATGGAGCTACATGCAAAATGTAGGTCATGGGTTTAAATCCTTTTTGTTTTTTCAGTCTGTTGTTATTCTAAGATTACAAAGAAGGGCTCCCTTGGAAGTAATAAAGTCTTGTTAGCACAGACAACCACAGTCACTGGTTACTTTTTATATTCTGACTTTGTGTTTCGCCTGAGCATTCATTCTCAGCATAATGTCTACAAGTATGGATGATATCTGATTCGTACCCCTTACAACCCTTGTTGTCGTTTGTAACAATAGCCGTACAGTGCTTTATACCCATGTATGATTTATTGTGCTTCTGTGTGTGATGTTAAGCCTACGATGGGATGAGTAATGCTGTAAAAGAATTTAAAAAATACAACTTGGTGCCATTTAAATAGTTGTTTGGGTAATTCTTCATCCACACAGATAAATCTTGCAGTCTTACAGTATCTGCACGTCTCCTACATGGGGGAGTTGAACAAAGTAAAAAACCTGCCTCCAAGTCATAATTTCTCTTAAGTTCTTGAGAAGTGATAGGATGTGGGCCTTTGTTTCCTTCCACTAGATTGGCATCTAGAGTTTGGGCTCCAGATGGTTCCCAGCCAGGATGATACTTGAACAAGAGAATATGGTCCTTTAAATCAGGCCTTTGTTTTGGGCCCTGCTGGATGGTACAATAAGAAAGTCCCCTCACTGCCTACAAGTTACTGCGTGGAATGCAGACAATTTGCAGGCGCTGCTGAATTGAGTCCTGGTGTTGAAAATTGACACAAGGACAAATTCCGTATGTTCGGCTGGGTTGGCCGAATCCCATATGCGCCCCAGAAATAGCTGCTGAAACCAGGATCAGGCAGGATCCCCCTGCTTTCTGTCATTGATTGTTGCTGTTGGGTGGCTGTTATGGTTGTTAGATTGTTGTTGTAGGCTGTTAGGTTGGTGTGGTTGTAAAGTTGTTGGTGGTATATGCTTGTCATTAGGTTGTTTCTAAATTGTGTTTGTTGCTGTTATTAGGTTGTGGTTCAGTTGTTGGTAGGCTACTAGGTTGTTGTTTTCATTAAGTTGTTGTTGTCGCTAGGCAGTTGTTAATTTATTAGGTAGGCGTCAGCTTGTTTTTGTAGTTGGGTTGTTGTTCAGTTGTTATTGTTTTTCAGTTACCATTAATTGTTTTTAGGTTGTTGGCTTCATAAAAAACAGTCAATCATAAGCTTAATAGTCTTGACTCGCTTTTGACTGAAGAATGAGTAAACAACTCATTACAAAGGGCAGCGCTGCACCGTGGGTGATCAATAGAGAACACTACTTACGTGGGAGATTGGTAACCATTTCTGAAACAGAAATATTTTTCACCTCTTTTAAAATGACTGTCAAAGTGACCTGCTCTTAACACTATCCAGAGGGTGGTCGCTAGCCCGCCCCTACCAACCACTGGCTTTCTTCGACCGTCCTCTCTTAGCCATTGGCTTGAGGCTCAGTCAATCAGGTTTTTCTCAGCTCCGTGACGTATATCCCTCTCAGTTAAGCCTATTGGCTGTTTTGGTGTATCCTTCCACCTTTCACTTTTGTATCTTTCTCCCTGTCACTTAAGACTATTGGCTGTTTTGCAGTATCCTTCCACCTTTCACTTTTGTATCCTTCCACCTCTTGCTTAAGCCTATTGGCTGTTTCGATGTATCTTTTCCCCTCTCACTTAAGGCTATTGACTGTTTCGGTGTATCTTTCCACCTCTCACTTAAGGCTATTGGCTGTTTTGGTGTATCCTTCCACTCCTAGCTGGGGCGTGCATGGAACTACATGACAGACTATTTCACAACTATAGGCACCGCTGCTGCCTCCCCCACAACTGTTTGCTTTAATGTACTAATGCTGCACACATTATCACATTAAACCCAAACACGTGGGCTTTGCAATGCGTGTTCTCTCTTCACGGAGGTGTCCCTCTGCCGACTTTACATACATTTCAGCATCTCCTTTCCCAGAGTGCTGAGCTGTGCGTTTTGTCAATAAAAAGCCTATGGGGGTCATTACGAGCCTGGCGGCTGGTGGTAAGGTGGCGGTAACACCGCCAACAGGCTGGCGGTGTTCCGCCAGCAATTATGACCGTGGCGGAATTGTCACGGCCATACTGCCGGCCCCTCCAATATCCCGCCAGGATTCCGCCTGGCGGTCATAATCCCCAGGGCAAGCACCGCTGCCTACCGCCAGCCTGTCCGTGGCGGTAAACACAGCCATTGAAAGGCTGGCGGTAAGGGGACTTGGGGTGCCCCTGGACTGCCCATGCACTTGGCATGGGCAGTGCAGGGGCCCCCAGGCATAGCCCCGTCGCGCATTTCACTGCCTGAATTTCGGGCAGTGAAATGCGCGACGGGTGCTACTGCACACGCTGCACATCAGCATTGCCGCCGGCTCTATTACGAGCCGGCAGCAATGTTGATGTGACATTTCCACTGGCCCAGCGGAAATGTCATAATAGGGAGCCAGGAATACCGCCGGCAATGGCGGTATTCTGTCTCCCGCGGCCTCGCCGGTCTTTTTGCAAGACCGCCGAGGTCGTAATGACCCCCTATGTCACGTTTCTTGGAACTCGCAAAGGCCACGTTTTACCTTGAAATGAACATTTCAGGAGGAAAGTTACAAAAAACACCTTGATGGGGACCTGTCAGCGATGGAAAATAACCCACGTGACAGCCGGTCACCCGCACCCGGGTGTGTGTGCCATGTGGCAGGAATGTTTAAAGAACCCGTGAGGGTGGTCCCGCCCCTTCACCTGGGGGAAGAGAGACCATCACGGGGTGAACGTCAGTCAACTGAAGATGAAACGACTGACAGTCTGCTAGACTGGCCTGGCAGGCAGAGGCAGAGGGGGGCTCCGGATTGAGCCCCCACAGTGCCCTGAGCTGCCAGCCTGAGGCAGGTGAGAGGGGCTCCTTGGACCCCCTGCGACTCCATAATGGTACTCTGATGGACTTTTGAGAGTTGAGTTAAATCCACCAGAAGCTGGGGTGGGGGGAGCCTCAAAATAAACAATTACTTTCAAGTTACGGGAAAAAGTCCAGAAAATATACGAAACTGTTGTTTTTTTTCACATATAGGACTTTTCTTCATAAAATTGAATCTCAGTGGGTTTAAAACCTGTCTCCTTAACAAAAATGTGTGTCCTAACAATGCACCTCCCCTGCTGCACAGCCGCCATTGGTGCAAGTCAATAGGGATACGTTCCAAATGATTATAGTCACTTGGTGCCAAGAAAAAATACAAAACCGGGTCAAAATGGGCGCAGCTTGTAGGCAAAGGTTTGGGGGCGTGCCAATGGACAGATACCTTACCAGCAGTGCACTATTGTCGTATGTTATGCGCTATAACTATATGTTATTCCCCAGTGTGTCGATGCTCAAGGCACTAGTATTCAGGCAGTGCTAAACACTTGCTGGGCAGACACATGGGCTCCCTCTCGTGCTGTCTGAAAGCATTAAGTAGCAGTGAAATCATTCAGAGACCTGCATATATATTTTAAAATAATTCAAACACTTTAAGGATTCTTGGGGAAAGAAATCATTTGCACCAAGTCTTCTTGAAGTCAGGTTTGTAAATCTGTTTCTCCTCCTCAAAGGTTTTCTCTCTTGGGTGACCTTTTCCAATACTTTGGAATGAGAGAGAAACCTGTTCTAGGGTAAGTAAAAGGTACATTACCTGCAGAATCAACATACCAATCTACAACAACACCTCCAAGACAGCAAATCCACTCACAGCAATGGGAAAACTGGAACCTCCAACACTCACTCCCACCTAAAAAGAACCAATATGCGACCTCATGACATTCCCACTTTCTACAGCTGGATCTCCGCCCCACTGGACAACCAGATTCCACTAGAGATCACCACCAGAACCAACCCCCAAGAAGAGGCCACGAGGGTTACTATTAAGGTCTGAAAAATGAAACCACAAATCGGCATTCCACAATGCAAGTTGAGAAAACGAGAGGTGTCAGTCACACTGCACCGCTACGACTGAGCCTGAACGGATAGTCTTCAGAACCTCCACCCAGGTGTCCATGATCTCATAAAGTAACTCCTCAGTGACCGGTCATATCCTTATAATTTATCCCATACGAATTATTCCAATGCATGCTAGGGCAAAGCCCCCTCCAAGAAATTGTAGAGTGTGAGGGAACCCGAACACCCGCCAAACATCACAGAAATACAGGTTAGAAACATCCTACAGGACTTAAGAGAAGTAAGCACTAGTCCCCAAGCACTTCTAGCAACAATACCTAAAGAAAGAGGGGCTCATGTACAAGCCCCGTCCGCCACTAGTGCGTCACTTTTTCCCATGTAAAAAGTGACGCATCTGTGGTGCAAGGGGTTTGTAAATAAGCCCCATAATGTCCCAGGTTCATGAGAAAGCCACAGAACAACTCTCAGTGATAGCAAACCTAAAATGTTCACAAGAAGAACCAGGAGCATATCAAGACAAATCCCAAGAGCAAGGGCACATCAAGAAAGAGAGAGTCCTGAAAATTAAAGGTTTTATAAAATTCAACATAATAACAGCCAATTCTAGGTTATAATTTCCTGATTCAAATTCTCGTGTTACAGGCCTGAATCATAAAGTCCTGATGAAGGTGTATTTATATTTTTCTTCACTCACCGAAACGCGCGTCGGCTTGTAAATTGGCATGTCTTGAACATTGGCATGAAGTGTTTGAAATTGGCAAATTTGAAGCCCTGACCAGGATTGGCTACCATCAGGCCTGTAACACGCGAATTTGAATCAGGAAATTATAACCTAGAATTGGCTGTTATTATGTTGAATTTTATACAATCCAAACTACAACGCATAATTGTAGCATCAAAGCAGTAACTTTATTGTGCTGTTTAAATATCCTCTCATGTATAAGGCGGTTGTAAATTTGTATGTATACTATTTTGTGATTTTGTTGGTTCTGTGTTATTTGTTTATTTTTTGCGTATTTACTGGTATGTTATTTATGTTTTCATATATGTATGTTTCATTTAGGGTAGGGGGTTGTATTATATTTTTTGGGTTGATTCTATGTTGATTATATTATGTGCGAACTGAATGTTTAATTAGCTATAATAAATATCTAAATTGAAATATATTGTATGTTGTATATTTGAATTTAAGATTTCCATTCCTATGTTTGCTATGTTAATGGAGACTAAACTACGTTATACTCATAGTATCCTATAGAATACCCATTCTACCAACAAAACTAACACACACTACCTCCACTATGGGACTATTTTTAAGAGACTTACGTTAGTCATGTGCATCAATCAGGGCACAGACAACAACCCAAGTTTGAAATTCTGTGGGAAAATGTATAGGACAGTGTAATCTCCCAAGAGGAAAAACTAACAACACAGTGAAAGGATGGCATAATCCTTTCCAAGAACACTTGAAGTTTCTACCAATTTCTAGAAATATTTAAAAAAATACAAAGCTACCAAGAGCTATGAAAAGAACAACCCAGAACACAAATAAAACCAAAAATATCCAAATAGATTAAACAAATGTATGAAATGCTAGCAAGCAAAGTCTTTTATTGCAGTCTCCCACGGCAACTCTACCTTGAAACAATAGCCAGAACAATAATCTAAAAACATCATAATAATAAACATCAAAGTAGAATTATACCTTAAACTAACAATTATAAACTACCCCCTAAAATATATAAATATTGAAAAAAATATTATTCAAATAATTAACATTTATAAAACCACAAATTCAGAATGATAAAAATACATGTAACTTATTGTTTATGAAAAACATGCAATTCAGAAAACTACATAATAAACAAGTAGAAACTAATATACGTCATACAAATCAATAAAGGTCAATCAAGGAACCGCATAAAATACACATGGTTAAACACATTACAATGTAATGATCCCACCCACCAAATGAAAAAACAGTATTTGCAAATTAAAGGTAGAAATGCACCAAAATACAAAATAGTAGATTCCAAAATGCAAAGATGCTTTTAAAAATTAAGCAATCTAATCATATCAATCATATCAATCATTCAATCATATCAAGTCATCAAAACCTTCAAAAAACAAAAAGCATTTAAAAATACAATAAACACTCCAGGACACCCACAAAAAACAAGCACTACAATAAATTGTAGGTAGAAAGTCCACACTCATTTTCCTTGTTAAAAAATAATAATAAAATGCAACAACCATGCAAAACCAAGGTTTACACAGCAAAAACTCTGTAAAAAAGAAAATACAGAAACTCACCCTCGAAACAAACAAAACTCACAAAAAGTTATTACTTCCAATAAAAGAAATTAAAAGTACAATAAAGCATAACTAAGCTATGCATACATAGCAACCTTTACTAAAAAGGTTCTCATGTACACAAATTATACAACTATGACAATATTGTTTACTAATTCAAACCATAAAACGACACCCATCTACAACACCTAACCTAATTAACAATATATGAACTGACCCACATATCTCTATGTTATAAAATAGTTAAAAATTGTTTCTGACCTGGGGAACTTCATTGAGGAATCGCTACACTGGAGACCTGTTGGCAACCTAAAATTACACAGACAAATCACAAAATATAGCAACTGGTATACAAATAAGTGAAAAAATGAAACAATAAAATACTTCTTTACATTTAAACTAATGCAAAAAATAAACATGCCGATTGTATATAATGTTTTTTAAAAAGTAAAAAATAAATGTTAAAAAAATTATTATAAACAGCATAGTAAATATGCTTGAATAAATACTGATAAACAAAAATGTTTACAATATTTATCAATATGACAAGCACTTAAAATATATCTTAACTACATTTAAAAAATATTTTAAAAAGTTGCAAAATGCAGTGTGAATAAAATTGTATAATTAAATGTAGCCAAAAATGCATTTGTATAGAAATATATTTTTGTAACCTACACAAAGACAAAAACCCTATTTTTATTACAGTAAAATATATGCTTACTGAATAAAGATATTTAAAAAAAATCTGTACCTTACATTATTAATAACATAAATACTAAAAAATGACACAATTGTTAACAATGCATACAGGGAGTGCAGAATTATTAGGCAAGTTGTATTTTTGAGGATTAATTTTATTATTGAACAACAACCATGTTCTCAATGAACCCAAAAAACTCATTAATATCAAAACTGAATATTTTTGGAAGTAGTTTTTAGTTTGTTTTTAGTTTTAGCTATGTTAGGGGGATATCTGTGTGTGCAGGTGACTATCACTGTGCATAATTATTAGGCAACTTAACAAAAAAAATATATACCCATTTCAATTATTTTTCATTACCAGTGAAACCAATATAACATCTCAACATTCACAAATATACATTTCTGACATTCAAAAACAAAACAAAAACAAATCAGTGACCAATATAGCCACCTTTCTTTGCAAGGACACTCAAAAGCCTGCCATCCATGGATTCTGTCAGTGTTTTGATCTGTTCACCATCAACATTGCGTGCAGCAGCAACCACAGCCTCCCAGACACTGTTCAGAGAGGTGTACTGTTTTCCCTCCTTGTAAATCTCACATTTGATGATGGACCACAGGTTCTCAATGGGGTTCAGATCAGGTGAACAAGGAGGCCATGTCATTAGATTTCCTTCTTTTATACCCTTTCTTGCCAGCCACGCTGTGGAGTACTTGGACGCGTGTGATGGAGCATTGTCCTGCATGAAAATCATGTTTTTCTTGAAGGATGCAGACTTCTTCCTGTACCACTGCTTGAAGAAGGTGTCTTCCAGGAACTGGCAGTAGGACTGGGAGTTGAGCTTGACTCCATCCTCAACCCGAAAAGGCCCCACAAGCTCATCTTTGATGATACCAGCCCAAACCAGTACTCCACCTCCACCTTGCTGGCGTCTGAGTCGGACTGGAGCTCTCTGCCCTTTACCAATCCAGCCACGGGCCCATCCATCTGGCCCATCAAGAC
Organism: Pleurodeles waltl; assembly: GCF_031143425.1. Classification (NCBI taxonomy): domain Eukaryota; kingdom Metazoa; phylum Chordata; class Amphibia; order Caudata; family Salamandridae; genus Pleurodeles; species Pleurodeles waltl. The sequence continues at coordinate 16,965,284 of NC_090449.1, read as the reverse complement.
TCACTCTCATTTCATCAGTCCATAAAACCTTAGAAAAATCAGTCTTGAGATATTTCTTGGCCCAGTCTTGACGTTTCAGCTTGTGTGTCTTGTTCAGTGGTGGTCGTCTTTCAGCCTTTCTTACCTTGGCCATGTCTCTGAGTATTGCACACCTTGTGCTTTTGGGCACTCCAGTGATGTTGCAGCTCTGAAATATGGCCAAACTGGTGGCAAGTGGCATCGTGGCAGCTGCACGCATGACTTTTCTCAGTTCATGGGCAGTTATTTTGCGCCTTGGTTTTTCCACACGCTTCTTGCGACCCTGTTGACTATTTTGAATGAAACGCTTGATTGTTCGATGATCACGCTTCAGAAGCTTTGCAATTTTAAGAGTGCTGCATCCCTCTGCAAGATATCTCACTATTTTTGACTTTTCTGAGCCTGTCAAGTCCTTCTTTTGACCCATTTTGTCAAAGGAAAGGAAGTTGCCTAATAATTATGCACACCTGATATAGGGTGCTGATGTCATTAGACCACACCCCTTCTCATTACAGAGATGCACATCACCTAATATGCTTAATTGGTAGTAGGCTTTCGAGCCTATACAGCTTGGAGTAAGACAACATGCATAAAGAGGATGATGTGGTCAAAATACTCATTTGCCTAATAATTCTGCACTCCCTGTATAGTTATTGTTTAAATCTGAAGTAGTAAATGCTAACTCTTGCAAATAAAATACTACCTAAATTGGGGATATGTATTAAACATCAGAAATGTTATATTTATTATTACCACTCCAAGCCCAGATATAAAAGGGGATGTGTTGGACTTTTAGGCAGTTAGATTTACCATTCCAACTCAAAACGTAGCCAGACTGGGGAATTTGAAGGGGTTGTATTATTTTTACCACTCCAGGCGTTGCCACATTAAGGAAAGCGTTGGACTTTGAGGGGGTTAAAGTTACTATTCCCACTCAAAACCGAGCCACATTAGGGAATGTTTTTCATACTGAGGGGGTTATAGTTACTATGTCAACTCCAGTGGTACCCACAGTGTAGGGAGTATTGGACTCTAGGGTTATCAGAGGTATTGTTCCTGCTACAAATGTAGCTATATGGGGGAAAGTATTGAACTTGGGGATGCCCAGTTTACAATTCCCACACCACACGGAGCCACATTAGGGAAGGTTTTAATTTCTGGAAGTTGCAGTTCTGCTATCCTTACTCTAGACTTAACTACACAGGGAATCCAGTCTAGATTTTTGGAGGGTAGTATTAACTATTCTCACTCCAAGCTAATCCACAATGGAGGAAATGTTTAATTTTAATGGAGTTAGATGTAATATTCCCACCCAAACACATGAATTTTTTGGAGGGAAGGGGATAATAAGATTTACTATTTGCTCTACAAGCATAGCCACATTGGGAAAATAATAAAAACAAATTCATCACTGCACAACAAATATGATAATAAACATAATACATTTTAAAAGTTATTTTAAAAATTACAAATAGCACAACTTCTAAATCAATGTCTGAGAATAATGCCTATTATTTAATAAAACAATAATAAAATATTGAACCATCTGCCTAAAAAAATAACAAAAACCTAAAATAACCCAAAGATCTATAAACACAAATATTTTCAATATAAGATACATTTAATTAATTAATAGTATATAATATACTAATCAAAGGCTTCAAAAACATGCAGTTAATACAAATTAAATACAATGCATTTTAATAAAAGGTTATTACAAGTGTATCAATTAAAAATGCAATAAAATAATAAAAACAAATACTATGAAAGAACCCAAATCCCTATTAAAACCAAAATTATAATTTGTTATTATTAATAATTATAACAATTCCATGGATAACACGTCAAATAAATATTACTTAACCCTGAGCTGTTGATCAATAAATTAAATTTCAAAAATAAAAATAAAAATAATAAACTGTACGTTAGTCAAAAAAATTAAATAATACCAAGGATCTTCCCACTCAAGCCCCCAGAAAAAATTAAAATGAAACAAAGAAGTTCATCAAGCCTTTTTTAACAATGTGTTCCATGCATCATCTTACAAATGTTGTACAGCGGGGCTAAAAGGCATGGGCAAAGCCAATAGGCCCCAAAATGAGACCTATTGGCTTTGCCACTGCTAGTTTTAAAGTTGGTGGCAAAATTAGGGGCATAGATTTGAAACAAGTTTAAGGGGCTGAAACAACCTTCTGCCAAACTCCCCACCAGGAGGTCGCCACAGTGCTGGTGACCTCCTCGACTGCCCTATTACAACCTTCCCACTGGGCTGACCGGAGGAAACCAAGGTTTCTGCCAGTCAGCCCAGTGGCAAAGGTGCAGCAGCATTGTCACCGGTTCATAATAGAGCCGGTGGCAATGCTGCCGCATGAGGGGGCACCAGCACCCTCGAAATGCACAGTCTGCACAACAGACAGTGCGCATTTCAAGGGTGCTGGGCAGGGGAACCCCTGCACTGCCCATGCCATGGGCTGTGTAGGGGCCCCCCTGTGACCCCCTGCACTTGTTCTCCACCAGCCTTTTCATGGTGGTCAGAGCGCGATGAAAAGTCTGGTGGAGAACAAGGTTGTAATCATCAGGGCGGATCTGAGTTCAGTGCTGCCCTGGATAATTACAACCAGGACCGCTGTCAGCCCGACTAGATCACTAATCCTGGCGGAGACAGCAGTAGGTTGCTGGGTCTGCCCGCCAACCTCATAATGTGGCGGTCTGACCACCACAGCCGTGTCTTTGGACTGCCAGCCTCATAATAAGGCCTTAGTTTTCTGTTAAGAACCTGAACATACATGAGACTTTTGCTCAGGTAGCATGTGCTAGTGCCTGATTCATTGGGCCAGTCACAGCCCCCCCAGCCACTCGACTGCCCGCCTGCCTGCCGCTGCCATCTCTGATGCATTCCTGAGCCTGATTGCAACAGTTCTGCCTGCATTCCTGAGCCCGATTGCGGCAGCTCCGCCCACATTCCTGAGCCTGATTGCAGCAGCTCGGCCTGCATTCCAGAGCCTGACTGCGACAGCTCCGCCCACATTCCAGAGCCTGGTTGTGACAGCTGCACCCACATTCCTGAGCCTGAATGCATCTGCTGATTACCATGCTGATGCCTCCTTCGTGCCACTGCCGCTCCCACCCTCTCACCTTCCCTCCACCCACCCACCCCAGCCTCTCCCACCTCCCAGGACATATAATGGAGGCCGCATAGAAGGTGCACCCAGCGGGCATGCTGTTGGTGTGCCAAGCACAGGCCGAAGTCAAGCCCGTCTGCTCCTGTTTGCACCTGGACCACGCCCACCGACAGGACCCCTGGTCCTCCCAACCCCCACCTCTAAACCACCAAGGAGCTCTGAGCCCTGAACGTCAGACACCCCACCAACAGCTGCTTCATGGCATGCCCATGCTCAACCAAAGGCCCCTTCACCTGCCTACACTGCAGTATCTCCTGCGATGTGGGCCCACCTGCGCACAGTAATGCTTGCACTGCCCCCACACACAAGACTACGAACAACCAAGAACCACTCCAGTGAATCGTGCTAATTGCCCGCTCCTTATGCAAACATGCCACAGAAATCTGGGACACCATCACCACCCACGACCCGGATGCTGCCTTCATCATGGAAACATGGCTAACACCCTCCTCTGACATTTCCACGGCTTCCGCTGATGGCTACATGATGATACACGAGACCTCACCAATAAACATGGCAGTAGCATCACCATCATCTTCAAGGAAACCAACCAATGCACCATCACTGATCACTACCCAGTGCCCCTCATGGAGCACCTCAACTCCTAACTCCAGACCGAGGCCAACACCACGATGTGAGGCACCCTTGCATACAGACCTGTGGGACCACACCCATCCTTCTGCGATGCCACTGCCAACCTCATTGACCTCCTCGCTATCGACTCCCTCCACTATGTCCTACTCAGTGATCTCAATTTCCACCTTAAAGACTCCAATGACACCAACTCCATTTCCCTCATAGAGAACCTCAGCAACATTGGCCTCACCCAACTGGTCACCAAACCCACACACAAAGTTGGACACACATTGGATGCCATCTTCACTTCTAGCAATAGAATCAATTTCACCCATGTGACTGAACTCAAGTTGACTGACCATGTCATTGTCTACTTTACCATCTTTAATTCCCAGCACACGAACTCCAAGCACCTCAGCATCCCCCACTGAAGTTGGGGCAAAGAAACCGAGACCCTATGGCCACAGGCCCGAGGCACCGCAATCCGAGCCCCTGCCAAACCTCAACCAGGTTGTCCAAAACTTCACCACCTGGATCACCAAATCTGCCAACAGAATCACCCCCCTAAAACCAGCTAAACCCAACAACATCTTCAAGCCAGCGAGATGGTGCACTATGGAGCTCAGAAACTCCAAACGCAACAGCCACCAACTCAAGAAACAATGACGCATGACCAACGACTCCTCCGACAGAGCCACCTACAAGGCAGCCCTCAGCAATGACCCACCACTACATCGAGGCAGCAAAAACAGCAGCAATCCCTGCCTGCATCAACACCACAGGCAACCACATGAAACTCTTCTGAATCATCTAGGAATTCTCTAAATTGATAGCCACAGAGACCACCATCTATCCATCCCAGGAAGTCTGCGACACCCTCTCAGACTACTTTCACAGCAAGATCACCACCATATACAATTTTGACCCCCACCCCTCCATCTCCAGTCTAGACAACATCTGTCATGCAGCGAACGCCAGCCAAATGATACTTCCTGGTCCCCGATTACCACACAGTCCACTGCAGTCATCATGTCACCCATCCAATCAGGGGCAACCACTGCCCCCTCCCCCACTGGCTTTTCCACCTCGGAGCCAACACTATTAGCACTGAACTAACTCGCATCCTCAAAACCTCCTTCTCCATGGCAAACATCCCAGATGAATGGAAGCTCCCAGAGGTCAGATCCCCTCCGCCGACCCCAGCGACCTCAAAAACTATAGACCAATCTCCCTGTTCCCCTTCCCACCCAAAGTGCTTGAGAAAGCCATCAACCAACAGCTCACCAACTACCTCGAACAAAACCACCTTCTCGACACCTCACAATCAGGATTCAGGGTCAACCACAGTGCGGGGACCACACTGATCGCAGCCACAGATGACATCAGGACCCTCCTTGACCGAGTAGCTTCAGCATCTCTGATCCTTCTGGACCACTCCACAGCATTCAATACAGTCTCCCACCACACCCTCCTCCAACAGACTCCACAACCTGGCATTCAACAAAATGCCCTTAAGTGGGTTGCCTCTTTCCTCTCAGGCCACACACAAAGCATCCACCTTACTCCCTTCACTTCTACACCAAAGAACATCACCTGTGGTGTACCCCTAGGATCCACCCTCAGCCGAACCCTGTTCAACATCCATATGACCCTCTAGCAGACATCGTCAGATCCTACGGACTCAATATAGTCTCTGGTGACAACACTCAACTAATCCTCCCACTCACGGAAGTCCCCCATAGCACCAAAGCCAGCTCCTGCAACGCCATGACCAACGTAACAACATGGATGGAAAAACAGCTGTCTCAAATTAAACACCAACAAAACAGAAGTCCTGATCTTCTGGAAGAACACCTCCATATGGGAACGCAGCTGGTGGCCAGCAGAACTTGTACCGCCGTCCTCTGCATCCGACCAAGCATGAAACCTCACATCAATCTCGACTGCCAACCATCCCTGAATCGACAAGAAAACTCAGTCACCTCCTCCTGCTCCTACATCCTCTGTATGTGCCGCAAAATCTTCAAATGGATCCCTACTGACACTAGAAAGACAGTCATGCACGCCCTGGTCACCAGCTGCCTCGACTATGGCAAAGCTCTCTATGCCGGAGTGTCCTACCAGCTACTTTAGAGACTTCAGACTCTACAGAACACCACAGCCAGAATCAATCTGAACCCCCCCCAAGCGCTCAAGCATCACCCCACACCTCAGGAACCTTCCCTCACTCCCCGTCCAGAAGAGATGCCTATTCAAAATCCTCACACTCGCATACAAGGCTCTCCACATTATAGGGCCGTCCTACATCAACCATCGAGTGAGCTTCTACATCCCGGCAAGACAACTAGGCTCCACTTCTCTAAATCTCACACACGGACCCTGCATCAATCGTGGCCGCTCCTTCTCCCACACAGCAGTCAAGTCCTGGAACAGCCTGCCCCTCCACCTCTGAACAGCTTCCTCCCTGGCAGACTTCAGAAGGAGACTCAAGACGTAGCTTTTCCACTGAGACACAGCACCCTCAGATACCCTAGGGGATGATAGTGCTGCGCTTCACAAATCCTATGATAGATTGAGTGATATCTATCACCCCCAAAGGCCCAGATAGAACATCCCATGTGGTCATGCAGTGTCATTTTACTCAAAAATCATTTATGCTGCAGTCCATATGAGCTTTGTGAAATGGACTTTTACAGTCGTCAGGAGACTGCAGTGCGGGCTGTCTCATGCTAATATCACTTCACACACTTAAATTGCTGCCCCCAGGCATGTCGGAACATACCTACACAAATACAGGCCCTCATTCCGACATTGGCCGCCAGAATACCGTTCCGCGGTCGAAAGACCGCGGCGGTGATTCTGACTTTCCCGCTGGGCTGGCGGGCGGCCGCCTTCAGGCCGCCCGCCAGCCCAGCGGGAAAGAGGCTTCCACGATGAAGCCGGCTCGGAATCGAGCCGGCGGAGTGGAAGCTGTGCGACGGGTGCAGTTGCACCCGTCGCGTATTTCACTGTCTGCGAAGCAGACAGTGAAATACATTTAGGGGCCCTCTTACGGGGGCCCCTGCAGTGCCCATGCCAGTGGCATGGGCACTGCAAGGGCCCCCAGGGGCCCCGCAACCCCCCCTACCGCCATCCGGTTCCCGGCGGGAGAACCGCCGGGAACTGGATGGCGGTAGGGGGGGTCGGAATCCCCTCGGCGGCGCAGCTAGCTGCCCCGCCTTGGAGGATTCCTATGGGCGGCGGTACACTGGCGGGAGACCGCCAGTGTTGCCGGTCCGACCGCGGCTTTACCGCCGCGGTCGGAATGCCCATTGGAGCACCGCCGGCCTGTCGGCGGTGCTCCCGCGGTCCTCCACCCTGGCGGTTTGAAACCGCCAGGGTCGGAATGAGGGCCACAATGTTTTAAATTTCACAGATTTGACCCCCATGCCTTCTGACACGGAATTGGTCATTCATACTTCCCGAGTCGTTGGGTTAATGCTGTTGAACTGAGGGACTAGTCGTGGGTTTCAACCACTGGAACCAAGCTGGGGTTATGATAGACGTGGACGAGCCACTGAAAGTTTGGACCAGACGCCCAGCTCTGGGTCAGCTCCTGCCCCTCTGGAAACCTCGAGCCCAAAATAAGCCAAGACTTCATGGAAGCCAATGTGGCCTAGTGACTACAGCTGGCGACCATGCAACATGGGGAACCAAGTTAAATATTGGCATCGGTTCAGCATCTTGTGAATGCCAGCAGTTGCCCCTGTGTGGGGAAAAAAAAGATGTCATGTGGTCTCAGACTGTTGTGGAGTGCTTTAATATCCCTGGGCAAGGTTTGCGCTTTGTAAAACTGCCAAAAATATCAAGTAAATTCTGCTTCTCATCCTCCAGGATTTAAGGTCAAAGCATTACATTTTGATGCCAGAAAGAGCTACCCATCTACTGACTGAAATGCACAGTGTGAAACTGGAAAATCTGGGCTCAGTGACCAAACTGTGTGATCTTAGGCAAGTAGTTTCTATCACAAAGCCTCTTTTTGTTTGATCACGTACCAGAGGACCTTCAAACACTGAAGCACAGGGTATACCCTGCACAAAAACCTCTCCTATGTTTCATTTAATACCCGGAGATGTTGCTTCATCTTGAACAATAATTTAGGCCACATTTAGGGTACACATGACAACTGACTTCCCCCAGTCTGCTGATAGATAGCATTGTCATCAGGGTGGGGCAGGAATGATTCTCAGCTGGGGTTTAAAAGCTCAGTTTCTCATGGCAGAGATACAATCTGATGTACTAAGGTGAAAGGCTTCCTCGCGTTAAACAAACACATTTTTTGAATTTTGAAGATACCTTGTCGTTGTGTAACGTGACGTTCGCTGCATGTTTTACATGCCGAGTATTTTCAGGGCTCGGCTCGCCTGTGCCACCCTTGGCTCGGCCCCAGCTCGACTCTGCCTCTTAGTTTGTGGGCTCGCCCACCTCTAGCTGATGAGCGGTTTTGTAGAGAGCATTATAGCACTCCTGCCGTTTCTTAGCGCTGTAGATAGCAGATATATCGTCACTGCCAAGTTAATGATATTCAGTTTATCAACTTCGGAACGATGAAAGGCTGAGTAGGCCGAAGTGGGATGCCCATATGCGACCTGCAGGTTTACTACAACTCACAGAGCCAGCATGCCGGTTACAAATGCTTTAGTAATACATATGTTAATAATATTTGAAATTGTACTTATATAGCGCTTATTAAATGTATGAATTCTCCTTGATACAGATCTTCTCTCTGCATCAGTTCTGCAGAAGCTTGACGCTTGTTGATGCGTAAGACATCTGAGTAGGTGGGTGAATGCATGCCTTTATGTCATGTAATGCAAGAATCCATGTGCTTGCTATGTGGCTGTCTGCATCGCTTGTGCGCAGGCGCACCAGCTTTGTCAGTTACTGAAACTCTGTCCACTTTTCTTCAGTTCTCATGTATACATTTACGATTATTACACTAGATTACTCTGGCACAATGATTTTAAATGCCGAGTATTCAGTAGGAACCGTGTCGCAAAGCATCAGATTCAAAAGTGGTGCATTGCTGAAGCTGGCCTCACAACTGATGCGTCTCCAGTGATGTGTCAGAAATCAGAGACAATGCGTCCGTTCTGACTGACGCAAGTAGCCTAATGTGTAGGGACTAATGTGAAAGACTGTAAAATGGTGGAATAGCACCTTGTACAATCTCACAATTTCCTGGTTGTAGTTTAGCAAGTATTTATGTGTATGTGAGACCTGAGTATGTGTGACATAGTGAGTGACTGTAATGTGAGTGAATACAAGTATATGTTGTGATGTAAAGTGGCAATACATGTATTGCCTACCTTATGTGTGTGCTTACCTGCTGTCATTTGGAGTACGCTGGCCTGGACTTGTAGACATCTTCCTCCATGGAGAAGTGATAATCCTGGCCTGCCCCTTACAGGGAGTAGACACCGTCACATAGCTGTGTTGCAGTGAATGATATAGGTGCCATGGTCCCAGGGTGGTCAAGGGGGTCCTATAACATGATTCTCATATGCATAGGCCTACTACTGGTAGTGGGGATGTGAAATACAGATATATTCCAGTGAGTAAGGTGAACTCAGATGGTCAGATTCCTGTGGCAAAGCCACTGTGTCAGTTTCTACACCTCAGTTATGGAGGAGTAGGAATCCTGACATAGCTGAGGCTTTGCGAGACGTGTCTTGAAGAAGCATCACACAATGAAAAACTTGTGGATATCACTGGGTCAGTTGTAAGTGAGGTTTTCCAATGGAAAGCCCACTCTGCATACATTAAATCTGCATGACACAGCCAGATCCTGTGCAGAATTTTCATGATACAGGCCTCGAAAAATTGCTGCATCTGGCCAAATGCGTTGGCATACAATTATGGAGCTATCATAGCACTGCCGGTGTGTCAAAGAAATGACGCATAGTTGTCACAAGCACCGTGTAAACATGCCCCATAATGTCTACCAGTTTGGACGTTATGTGACTCCATCACCTAGTAAGCCTCATTGTCTTATGTAACATATCCTGTACATTGATTTACAATCTTGTATGATTCTTTGGCTGATTATAAATGTGTGTGCACTATGTAAAGCACCCAAAACCCTATATTGGGATGAGTAGAGCTACAAAAGCAATTGAATGAAAACATAATTGTTAAGTGCTCTTTAAATCATTATTAATGTAATTACTGGCACAGGCTGATACAGCTGACATTCGTACAGTGCATCCATAGCTAAATCAATCAGTCGAACAGGATTTGTAAAGCACGACTAACCCCCCTCGAGGGTACCCTGGTGCTTGTAGGTCTCCGCGGCTCATTCGATTGGCCAGGTCTTTAGGGCTCTATGGAATTCCGGATGAGAGGTGATGGTCCGAAGATTTGTGGGGAGAGTGCTCTCTTACATACAGGGGATGAACAAAGTCAAAATGCTGCCTCCGAACCATAGTGTCTGTTAAGTGGGCTCCAGGCGGCTCTCAGCCAGTGTGAGACCCTAACAGCTTGAAATGAGGCCTTTGTGCGGGCTCCAGCGGGAAGTGAGGATACCAATCCCACCTCGCCCTCTGCCGGTTGCTTCAGACAACAAACGGGCACTGCGGAGTGTGCCCTGCTGTCATCACATTACACCGGTACAAATTCAGCACATTTCACTTGGGGACAGCCAGGATCCACCTCAGTAACAGCCTCTGGATCCATGTCAATCCCACTCTTTTCCTGCACTCTGTATAGCCCTTTACATTGTTTGCTCCTAAGAACTCCCAGCTTTGGTAGCCACTGAAATATATAAGGGAGAAGGGAGGTGTAACAGGTAAACACTCTGGTCAGCGCCATCTCCTCCTCCTCCTGCTGCTACAACACCCTCCGCATGCTTTGCAGAATTTACAAATGGACCCCAACAGAAACAAGAAAAACAGTAACCCAGGCCCTCGTCAGCAACAGACTCGACTACGGCAACGCCCTCTACACCGGTATCTCATCCAAACTCTTCCAACGCCTCCAAAACGCCTCCGCCCGACTCATCTTCAACATCCCTCACCACTGCCACATCACCCCCCACCTAAGAGACCTTCACTGGCTCCCCGTCAACAAGAGGATCACCTTCAAGCTCCTCACCCACGCACACAAGGCACTCCACCACACCGGACCATCATACCTGAACAACAGACTCAGCTTCTAAACCCCCACCCGGCATCTCCGCTCCGCTAACCTCGCCCTCGCCTCCGTCCCCAGCATCCGAAGCAAATCTTCCGGCGGCAGATCATTCTCGTACCTCGCCTCCAAGACCTGGAACACCCTCCCGCCGGATCTACGACAGACTCAGGACCTTCTTTCCTTCAGAAAACTACTCAAGACTTGGCTCTTCGAGCAGTAGCAGCACTCCCCCCCCCCCCCCAGCGCTTTGAAACCCTCACGGGTATGTAGCACACTTTACAAATTCATTGATTGATTGTGAGGACCCCTGGTACTCTGAAGTGTTTCCTTTTCCAATGTACGACACTGTGACACTGCTTGTGATACACCAAATACTGCTCTGTTTATTGCCTCTTCAATATAGATCTCAGTGTCAGATAGTCTGTTTCTTCCCTTCTCAGGTAAGTCTTTATGGGTTTATGATTTCTTCTTGGTTATTCCTTCTTCTTTTCCAGGTACGAGGTCGTCTCTGCCCAGTAGACTCGTCCGCAGCCCGAGTGAGAGAGAAGGAAGAAATAAGACGTATATTAGGTACGTAAAGAGGTTAAATGGACGTTTTTTCCTTTGCTAATTTTCTCGCCCTTTTATACGAGAGAAAAAAAAACTGGTTGTTTCACCTTCTTGTGGGTGTGAGAGTGAAAAAAAAACGTGGGTGTTAGTGTAATTAGGTCCAGGGGGTTTCTTTTTTTTTCAGTAGACGTCTCTCCTTATCAGAGTTAGTTGAGATGATTGGTAGGAAAGGTGTTTCCCAATAATGGGTAATTCATTTCCTTTCTAATTGTTTATTTTTTTCACCCCCCTCCCTCTCAAAGAATTGTTCTTGACTTATATGGTGATTATGGTGACATGCATCCTTTTCCCTTCAGCACAAACAATCCCAGCTGGTAGGTTCAAACGTGCACATAAAGTTGTCCCTACTATTCCTGCCCCGTCCCCCTCTCCCTGCGTTCCATCCCCTACCTCTGTTTACTAGTCCTAGTGTACTGCCTCCTTCCCTTTCCCCGTACCTGGGAAGCCAAGCTCTTATGAAAGCGTGGCGGGTCTTCTCGTTCGTCGTCCTCTCCCACGCAGCAGGATTTCCTCTTCTCGGCTCTCCGGGTCCAGCGCTTCCTCGGATGTCCTTCCTCCGATTTGGCTCCTTACTGTGTCCACCGTATGCTATAGGTGTTCGCTGACTTCCGCCTCCTCGCTCTAGGTTCTCCCTTCCGATGTCCCTGGGTTACTCTTCTCCCCGCGTCTTCGGGGTTCCCGCCCTACGTCTCCTCGTCCTCATGTCTCTCCTCCTTACGTACAGGCGTGTCAGGATGGAGGAGACTCCAGCGGGTGCCCCCGGTGTATTTTCCAGTTTCCCCCGGTACTTTTTTTCCCGGCGCACGGTCAGAGCCGGTTTGCTCAGAGTCACGCTTGTTTGGATATGCGAGGGTTAGACCTGGGGTCTTCCATTGGCTCAGCAGTGCCTCACCCAGCCCTTCCACGCAATGTTTTATTTTTTGGGGTCATTGAATCTGACATCCCCCAAGCTCCTCTAATGCACTGCAACATGGGAGTTATTTCCACTGTGTTTACCTCTTGTTGCCGCCTGACTTTCTCCATCAGATCTCCATGAGGCCTGTGATGGTTTGCCATTATTGTTCAATTGACCAGAAAAGCTGCTGAATGTTGAATACGCAGGGCCTGATTTAAATCTTGGCAGATGAGTTACTCCGTCACAACGGTGACTGACATCCTGTCCGCCGAACTATAAATCCCATAGCGTATAATGTGACATATTTCAGTGATTGGGATGGGATATCTGTCACCGTTGTAAAGGAGTAACTCGTCCGCCAGGATCTAAATTAGCCCTTCAGTTCGCTGAGGTTGTGGTGTGGGGCTTTGGTGTAGTAGACAGCTGCGTAAGGGCACAGATATGCTTCTCATTCTTGGGGCAGATCCCGGGGGATGGTAGTGCAGAGAAGGATGTTGTGGGAGACAAGTGACACAGGGGGCAAATGCTGAGGTGGGAAAAAGATTTATCTGCTTTGGGTGGTCCTGAGGAGCCCAACTGGCTCATCACTGCTGATGGCGGGCTTTTTGGGAGGGAGAGGAGATAAAGCTTAATGGTGTTGTCGAGTGATCTAAGATATTTTTCACTTTCTGCATTACATAAGATAGCTTAGCTGGTCAAGTGCTGTGTGAAACCTTCCAGTTAAGTATTCCAACTGCAAAGTGACAAGCTTGACTTTGATCTCAAGAAGACTATTGCAACCTATCATTCTTGCAAGGCAGATATATTCGGTTGTGTTGAGTAGGCTAGGTGCAGCATATGCTTTCTAGTAACTACGAAACTGCAAAACAACTGTAGTTAACAAACTATCAAACAAGCGTTAGCAAAGCCAATGAGTCTTACCTATGTGCGATCTATTGGCCTTGTTCGAGTGGCATGGAATGAAGTGGAATGGATTGGCACTGAATGGCATGCGGTGACATTGTATGCCATTGAGTGTAGTGGCATTGTGTAGTGTGGAGTAGAGTGGCATTGTGAGGCATGGAGTGGCGTGACATTGTGTGGTGTGGAGTGACATTGTGTGGTTTAGAGTGTCAGTGAGTGGGGTGGCACTGACTGGAATCACACTGAGTAGAATGGAGTGGCATTGTGGGATGTGGAGAGGAGGGGAATGGCATTCTGTGGAAAGGAGTGATATTGTGTGACGTGGAGTGATATCCGCTGGCATTATGTGGAGTGGTGTGGATTGGCACTGAATGGAGTGGAATGACATTTTGTGCCGTGGATAGGCATTGTGTGGACTGGAGTGGCATTGTGTGGAGTACAGTGAATGTGTGGTGTTAAGTGGAGTAACATTGTGTGGAATGGAGTGGAGGGGAATTGTGTGACGTGGAACTGTGTGGATTGGAATGGCACTGTATGGTGTGGAGAGGAATTACAGGCGTGGAATTGTGTAGTGTGGAATTGGTGGCATGGGGTGGAGTAGAATTGTCTGTAGTGGAGAACTGGAACATATTTTTCTTCTTTAGACTTTGAGGAGGAGAAAGACGGGCCAAAACTTGACAAATGGACAAACAGGATTCTGCAAGAGTCAGATAAAGGGACAGGGAGTGTCTGGTGATAGATTAAAGAAGCTAGAGGAGGAATCAAGACTACACAGCCTTGGCATTTGGCACACCCACATTCAATAGCACCTTCGGTGGGCTTCTGAACAAATCATCTTGCCCTGGCACTTGATCTTTTATAAATTAAGTAGAAGTGTGCTACCAAGTACTGTAAGGTAAGTTTTATTTGGGCAGTCTCTGCCCCCGCACATGACATACATCGAACTTGTTGTCACTCCTACTAGTAACGATAGTGAAGATCCTTTGGTGCAGATGCTGCACAAGGCTGTTTTACACAGCGTGCCCAGTGTGTTTGTACACAAATGCCAGCAGTGAGTTACTACAAAGAGGTTCTCTCTGTGCCCTGAGCTGGCATCCATTTGCTTCACTCTCTTCTCTAGCATCGTCCCCATCGTGGGTACCCCCAATGACTATGCCACACATGGAGCTGAATATTACATGTCTTTATTCTTCTGCGTGGAACTGCGCACTCAAAATTCTACACCAGACTTTCATTGCAGTCTGCTCTAAACTCTACGTCACACTGAGTCACACGGAGTCCGTTCTGAGCCAAAAGGGTTCCGTCATAAAACTTGCAAGGCACTACACCTTCCGTGGACGTGAAGGAGCCTGCACTGCACCCCATCACTTCATTTATCATTAAATGACCCGGCAGAGGCTCTGCTTAAGTCCAGGTCTGTGGTGGTCACACATCCTGCAGGCTGGAGGGTATCAAAGACCAAGGTTGACAACACCAGAGAACTCAAACCATGGATGCCCAAGGAGACTATCCAGAGACTGATCAAACTCCTAGTCCACCTGCAAGGTGAAGTCGATCATTACATTTCCAGGAGGGTGAAGATGAAGCAGGTATAGGCGACCCGGAAAGAACGATTCCCCAAAGCAGCAGAAATGATTCTCCTTCACAGCAGGTGGAGCGGGGAGCACGTGCTGAGGGCAAAACTTTCAAGATCAGTTTGGCAACCTCATGTGGTAGTATTTGGACCCGATCCAGAAAGGGAAAGTTAGACTTTTGTCCTAATTTTCCTAATTTTAGACTAAACGTCTAACTTTATGACTTTTTGGTATTTAGCGGACTCCTCAAACACACCTTCACCCAGAGCTAGCAGTCTCTCAATACCACAGCTGTCTCTCCTTACCACAGCAGTCTCTCCTTCCCAGAGCTGTCTCTCCTTACCACAGCTCTCTCTTCTCTGGCATGTTGTTTCCTGCCGATCTTATCGCTGTCTTAGACAGAGGGGACCTACCAGTCTTCCAAGCACAAGAGAGAGGCTGGATATCTGTGGAACAGCAGAGTCCTGGTTCTCATAGGCCTATCAGTCACCATATCTTGATACCCAAACTTCAGCGCCCCTCAACATCCCTGCACAACCCAAGGTGCCCCAATGGTTCTCCGCTTGGACCTCTCCCCCCCACCACCACAGGTGACCCCTGTGAATTCAGCAATAGTCTCATGGGAGTTAAACCCACATCTTCATTCACTGTGGACAGGTAGGCTGCGGCATCACCAGCCCACGATGGGTGGTCTCCTGCTAGCAAATGGAGGAACATCCCAACCAAGATTGGTTCCATCAATGTCAACTCCCCAAAACACGCTGTCAATCCCTTTCCCCTTCTCCCCCCCGCCCCCCCAACTTCAGTATCCTCCGCGGGAGCTGCCATGTTGGTGTCCTCTTTGAGATGAATACAAGGCTCCCTCCCTTCATGGCCACCTTGAATTTATGGTTGTAGTTGGTTTTACTATGGAGCTTACTGGGCAGAAGTCCGTCCCACTCCCCCTCCCTCGTAAATCCCTCCCTTCAGTTCTCCCCACCCACCTCCTGTGGTACCTTCATTTTCTTTCTAAGGCCTCCCCCAGTCTCATTTCCATGTTCGCATTTTTAGGTTGAGCGCACAAGTGCTTTGACCTGCTGTAATCTATCTGTGGGCTTTTAGCCACGGCCACTGCACGCCCATCACTATAACTCATTCATGGGCCTGCCTTTCAAAAATTATTTGTTATCATTGGTAAATGCTTTACATTTGTCCCTCCTTGGGGCGGTTTTGTTACCGCCTTGGACACCTACCCTGTTATATGGATAATTGCATGTTTGCGGATACGTTTGACTGCGAGCGAACGTATTTTTCTTTTTGTCTCTCTCCTTCGTGCTCATGGCTGCCGTGGCGCTTTGAATCGGCTCGCTTATGTCAACTGTTTTACTTTTCATTTTCAATAAGTGGAAATAAAAGTCCAGTTAGGAATTTACAACGCTAATAGCTCTAACTCGAGCAAACGCAAGACCCACTGCATTGTAAATGGTTGTTTTGTCTTGCTCTCATCTGATGTCCTGTCCCTTTACCACATTAAGGGTTTGATTTCCTCACCGGTGGATCTCTCAGAGATGTCATACTTTTGTTTACCACTTTGTGATCTCTGTTTCTGTAAACTCGTTGTGTGCTCTGAATGGTTGTCCTACATCACCAACTTAAGAGCATGCGTCGAACCTACCCTTGTTAAACCTGAACAAGACATTATGCAAAATTGACGCAGCTGTGACTATTTTTGACCAAAAAATGACACTGGGCTAGGCATCCAATAGGTCCATAAATTTTTTTTGAAGAAAAACATCTAAAAGTTCTGATAAATCTTGGCACTTTCGATAAGACAGCTGTTTTTTTAATTTTTTTAAGACATAATGGTAAATACGAATGGAACACTGTTAAAAAGTTAACTAAGTATTTAGGGACATATTTACAAGCCCCGTGGCGCAGGACAGTGCAGGAAGTGACCTTGCTGTGCTGCCCTGCTCCAAAGTGAAAGGGCAGGAATGCGTCGTATTCACAATTTACGGTGCCTTTCTGTCCTGTCCCCCTGCGCAACCACACAAATTGCTGCCTAGCGCCAATGCCAGAATCTTGTGCCATGGTGCAAGGGTCTCTGTTTTGACAGGGACGCCTTCCTGCAGAAAAACAATCCAGAGAGGCAGAATGCAGCACGCATTGGAAAGAGGAAACAAGGAGGAGAAATAAAGGTATTCTCCTTCTTGGGGTTGCCGTGGTTAGGTATACAGTTTTGCACTTGCTCACGTTTACGGATTCTTGTAAATGTTCATCAGAACCAATGGGTGTTGTGTGGGTATACCCAACGCAACGCCCATGGTACGCCTCCCTGACACAGCGACTTGTGCTGCATTGTCTTACATCATATTGATTGGTGTTCATTACTACCGTATCGCAGACCACTACGTACCACATACAGGTTTTTGGTTTTGGACTTTTCCGTTGATCTATTTTTTGGTCTTGAGTTCAAGTTGAACTTCCTACTACATCATGTCTCAGTCAAGAGCATCATCAGTTACATCCCTGGATTTGGTTTTTGAGGAGGACAGATTGGAAACCTACACCGTGAAAGAACTGGAGTCAGTTTGCAAAAGCCTCAAAGTCCAAGTTAGAGGTCTCACCAAGAAGGAGGAGCTACAAAAGGTGCTGAGGGCCTGGGTAGCAGCCAGAACTGCCAGTGGGCTTCTGAGTATCCAATTGTGGAGACCGTGGATCCAAATCCTAGGGAAGATGTGCTGAGGGTGCAGGAGCTGCCGGTGGGAAGGTACCCACCCACCCCCCCCTCCCCGGTCAGGCAGCAGTGGTGGTTCTAAGGGCCTGACTCCAGTGGAACTGGAGGACAGGAGAGAAGCCAGGAGGCACCAAATAGAGTTGGAGAGGTTAAAAATGGAGGACCAGAAGGTGAAGCGGGCCATGGAGGGAAGGAAGATGCTCTTAGACCATGAGCTCAGAATGAAGGAGCTGGATCAGAGGTGTAGATCCAGCCGCAATGGTGTCAGCAATACCTCAGTACAATCAGATAGGATAGTCCACATTTCCCAGGAATGTAGGGAGAGAGTACAAGAAGGCAGATGATATCCAGAAGAGGTTTCAGGAATATGAGGCATTTATCCACATTAATGAGTTCCTGAGAAGAACTGGGGATCAGGATTGTGGAACCACTAGTGAGACATTTTGTTAGCTTTGGGCAAGAGGTACAGCCTCACCTATTCTGACATGAAGGAGGCCCTTCTCACCAGGTATGGTCTCACTCCTGACAAATACAGGAATCAGTTTAGAGGGAGTAAGAAAACTGGTTCACAGATGTGGTTAGAATGTGTGGATTCTTTTTGCAGGGCACAGAATGGTTGGGTGAAGGGCAGTAATGTCACAGATTTTCAGGGGCTGTACAACTTAATCGCGTGAGAGCACTTGTCTAGTCTGTGTTCTGCAGAGCTGCGCCAGCACCTGACTGATAGTAAGCTGACTGACCCCAGGAAGCTTGCTATGGAGGCGGAACACTGGGTGAGTACCGGAGTCCACAAGAAGGTGTATAGGGGAGACCCCGCCAAAGGTGGGCAGAGTCCTCAGCAACAGAGTGGGGGGACAAGGATAAGCAAAAGGAGTTCTCCAAAGGGTCCCAATCTAGTACCCACAGTAATAATTCCTACCCCCCAGGGGATAAGAAACCATGGGCCTCTTCAGGCAAGCCTGTAGATGCGGGACCCCGTAAATGCTTTGCTTGTGACCAGGAGGGTCACATGAAGGGGGATCCCAAATGCCCCAAGTGGACACAGCCACCCACTGGTGGGCAGACCAAGGGGTTGGCCAGTGTAGCGCTTGGGAGGAGTTGGTCCCAGGTGGGTGTGGGGAACCAACCAAGGTGACCCTCGTCTCACTAGGGGACGGTGAGATGGTCCAGAGTATCCTAATGCCTCATAACTCTAAAAAAAGACAGGCAGTGGCTGACCATCAATGGGCAGAGGGTAGAGGCTCTCAGAGATACCGGAGCCAGTGTGACCAGGGGCCAGTGTTACCTGGTGTCTGAAGAGCAGATAATCCCTGATGTATTCCACCAAGTAGCTGCAGTGGGCAACTCAGAACGCCAGTGTAAGGTGGCGCAGGTTCCCTTTGAGTGGGGAGGGGGAACCTGAGGTTCCTTGAGGGTAACTGTGAGTCCCACCATGCCTGTTGACTGTCTGATAGACAGCGACCTGGAGGCTTCCACCTGGAAGGAGGTGGAGCGCATGTCACACTTGGGGATGTTGGGGTTGCCAGAGTGGGCGTGTGTGACCACTCGGTCAATGGCAACCAGTCAGGGTGATAAGAAGGACCTAGAGCCTGAAACAGTGGCCCATGTGCCTGCCAAGAGAAAGGGAAAGGGGGGGCAGGAAAGAGGGGGGCGGGAAACCAACCCCTGAAGTGCCCACGTCCTGGAGGAGGCTGACCTCAAGGGGGATGCCCCAGCACCTACAGGGGAACAAGTGGCTGAACTGGGACACCTAACTGAGCTGACCCATTGGCAGAAAGAAAGGGGTCCCACCAAGGAAGAGTTCTGTGCAGAGAAGAAGGTGGGCCCTACTCTCTAGGGTCTTAGGCAGCAGGCCGAGGACCAGGCAGCTGGAGCTGAGCCCAAGAATCACCTGCTATATTGGAAGAATGGTCTTCTGTATAGCAAGACTAGGGCTGCTGAGCCTGGGGCAGCCCATGTGCTAGTGGTACCACAGCACTTCTGAGCCTTCCTACTGGGTTTGGCTTATGATGGGCCTCTGGCAGGACATTTGGGGCGGGGCAAGAGCTTTGGCAGGCTTGTCACCCACTTCTACTGGCCCCAAATGAGAAAAAATACAGATGCTTTCTGTAGGACCTGCCAGGCTTTCCAAGCAAGTGGCAAAAGTGGAGGGAAATGCAAAGCTCCCCTCTAACCCTTTCCTGTCGTGACCACCTCTTTTGAGCGGGTGGGCATTGACATAGTTGGGTGCCTGGACCCCAAGACAGCCCTGGGCAACCAATTCAACCTGGTCTTGGTGGACCATGCCACGCGGTACTCTGAAGCTATCCCTCTGAGGCCAGTGACGGTGCCTGTTGTGGCCCAGGCACAGATGGGGATCTTTACCCGAGTGGGTTTCCCCAAGGAGGTGCGGAGGTGGTTTCGGACTGGGGTATTAACTTTATGTCCATGAACATAAAGGCCATGTGGAAGGAATGTGGGGTCAACTACAAGTTCCCCACTGCTTACCACCCCCAAAGTAACAGGTTAGTTGAGAGATTCAACTGGACCCTGAAAGGCCTCATTGGAGGTCTGTCAGACTCAATGAGTCATCAGCCTGGCGTTCGATCTGCAACATGTGTGACTTCAAGGGCCCGACGACCCCCACACCAACCTCCGGAACCGACCCGAGTGATGCCGCACTCTTGATCTCATTGCAAGGATCACGATGCCCTACATTTCCGAACGTACTGTTTGCGGGTCTTCCCGACACCGCAGCTGACCTGCGACGCTGTGGCCGGCTTGAACTGTTGGATTTGATGTTCACAACACAGTGATAGTCCCAGACAGAGCTATCGACGTCAAGGAACTGTCTTTTTAAGTAATTCTCTCAAAATTAATATCTTTATTACTGTATGTTGGATTTTTCTTGTTTTGGCCTTGTTTGGCATGGATAAATATTGGCTATTTTTCTGAAACTGGTGTGGTGTCCTTTTGTAATGTTTTCACTGTGTTACGCTATGCTATGTGCAAATGCTTTACACATGGCTTCTGAGATAAACCTGACTGCTCGTGCCAAGCTACCAAGGGGGTGAGCAGGGGTTATCTGAGCAGGGTATCTCCCTTATCCTGAATAGAGTGAGGGTCCCTACTTGGACAGGGTGCAAACGGACTGCCAACTAGAGAGGCCATTTCTTACAATAGCTATAAGGCATGAAAAGCATGCAGAGTGGCTTTGTGCAACCTCGTAGATATGGGTCTGCACTATGCGCTGCATCACAAAAAGTGACGCACCAGTGTCGCACAGAGCTTGTAAATAGGCTTAGTATGTCTACCATGATGCAGAAGGAAGAAGGAACGGGATCAAGTTGGAGGGAGGACAGTACAGGGAAAACTGCAGACTTGCCAAAAGTTCTGATTCAACTGGGAGACTCATGATTTGTTAAGCCAAAAATGCTTTATTTTACATGTCTCAAGCCTAAAATCGCCTCTGCTTCGATAGAGGCCAATGGAGGAATCACATTCCCCCGATTTTTTTCAAAACCTCACACATTCCTGATTTAAAGTGTTGGCATGCATGAAACGCTGGGGAGCGGAGACTGCGGAAGGGAATGTAAAACGATGGGTGAAAGAAAATGAAAAGGCCATTGTCCACAGAAAAGGAGAATAGAAAGCAGCTGAGCTCTGCAGGAGCGCAAGGAGGAGGACGTGAGGCAGAAGTGGAATGGGAGCAGATGGGGCTCTAAGAACAGGGTCAAACAGGCCGATACTCAGGGCCACTAGAACTAGGCGGCAAAAGAGGGCCAAATGATGCAGCAGGGTTGAGTAAATTATGCGGCAAGAAAAGTCAAGTTATGCGGCATAATGTGGCACATTTTGTAATAGTATTTTTTCATTATTTTGACATATTTAAAAAGTGGTAGCACTGTCTGGGTATTAATTCCATCTCATTTGTACTGATTCAACACCCAAAAATAGCAATAAGCAACAGAAAGATGGCCAGTCAAGTTTTGAAAAGGGCCGTCCACCACATGTCAGCACATGTCTGTTGATTTTTTTTTAGCTTTTGTTTCTTAAAATCTGCCCATTATGTGGCAGTTGATGGATTATGTGGCAAATGCGGTAAATCTATAATTATGCCAAAATTGCCACTGCCGCACAATCGCATAATTCCAATGGCCCTACCTATAGGGCTAGCGGGGAGTGCCCAATGTCTGATCCCACAGGGCAGTGTGTGGCTTGGTTTTTACTGTTGATTTTTCTGATATTAAAATAAATATTGCCTCCAGCAAGTTCCAATCCATGCATCCTTCCATTCTTGAAAACACGTATACAGTGTGTCTTTACAAGTTAAAACCTTGCCCCAGTTTGCAAACAGGGGCCACCTTTGTAGTTTTCTACTTCACTAATAGAAGCCACTTTTATTTTGGGGTCAGGGCCTATTTTCCGTCGAAAGGCCAACCCTGCATTATAATGAGAAAAACTAGCAAGTGTGAAAAGGTGGATACATAGGACAGACTGAGTGGAGACCTTTCGCTGCCTTGTTGGACGGCTCTTCCACAAATGACAGACCCTAGGCTCCACCACTGAACAATACCAGTGTCGGATACCCTCCGGGTGATAGTGCGCTTTACAAATACACATAACATAGTAATGATTAGTACCCTCGGGAAGTAGAGTCAACTGCGGGAAAACCGTAAGGCAATGTAGGAGGCTGGCCTGGTTTGTAGTGGGCACCTAAAGTACTTACACCTTATACCAGGTTCAGTTATCCCTTATTAGTGAAATGTAGTAGTGTTCCTGCAGCTTAGGCTGTCTAGGGGTAGCTGCATTAGACCAGCTTTGACTGAACTAGGAGACATGAAAAGCTCTTGCAATACCACTTATAGTCACACAGTACTTATACACAAGTAAAGACAATACTCAGTGTTACCAAAAAGAAGGGTAATTTATTTTTGTGACACAAGGCCAAAAATATGTTAGAGGCAATACTCCGTCTAGAGGTAAGTATTATACACAATATATGCACTAGTAACCAAAATCAGGTAAGTAAACAGTCTTAGCACAGGGCAAACAGTGAAAAACACAATAGATTGCAATGGGCCAGTGCTTTAAATGGGCCGGTACTCTCCGGTACTGAGTACCAGCACTTTTTTATTTTGAGAGGGAGAGTACAGGCATATCTCAAGAAAAACGTAATAGTTTTAATTGGAGAGTACCGGCACTTCTCAGAAACAAGCAGGTACTCTATTACAGAGTACCTGCACTTCTATTTTTCCATTTAAAGCACTGCAATGGGCATAGGGGCAACACAAAACATATACTAAAATAGTGGAATGCGAAAGTCGGATTCCCCCATAGGCAAGTGTAGTGTGTAGAGGGGCACTGGGAGTGTAAGAAAACACCAAAGGTAAGTAAAGTACCCCACCCCAGAGCCCAGGAAAGCAGGAGTAAAGTACAGCAAGTTTCCTCAGAACACACTAGACGTTGTGGTAAAGGATTATCCAAGAATCAAGCAAGACTGCAAGCAACCAACAATGGATTCCTGAACCTGAAGACCTGTGGAGAGAGGAGACCAAGTCCAGAACTCGATGAAGAGTCCAGGAAGAACAGGAGCTACTGCCCACCTGGAAGAAGGTCCAAAAGTGGATTCTCTGGTTGGAAGAAAAGTACAGAAGTGCACGTAAGAAGATAGCTATGGGTTCCTGCTTGGTACAAGAGATGTCCCACGTCGAGTCATTGGATGCAGGCTGTTTGCGTCACTGGATTCCGCCAGCAAGCATTGGTTCATGCAAGAACGAATTTTGGGTCAAAGGGGATCTGCCCAGACCCAGGAGGAACCTGGGGGTCTCAAGTTGCACTGAGGAGACAAAGGGGGCTCTCAGCACTTCAGAGAGCCCTCAGAAGACCAGGCAGCACCCACGGGAGACCCAGAACATGGGAACAAAGGAGTTGTAAAGTGTGGTCATCGCAGCACTACACAGAAGAATCCCATGCCACCGGAGAACAACTCAGAGAGATGTGCGTCACAGGATAGAGTGCGGGGGACCAGGGCTACTTTTGGAAGAAGTGTACAGAAGCCCACGGAGCTACAGAGAACACGATGCACAGGGGCACTGTCTGGCATGGGGAGGCGAGCCCTTACCTCCACCAAATTTGGACAGCTGGACCTTTGGACAGTCAGGATCACTTCAGTCCATCACCTGTGTTCCAGGGATCACGCTCGTTGACAGGAGAGGAGTCCCAGAGTACCAGTTGTCGTTGCAGAGGTGACTGCTGAATCAGGGAAGTGACTCCGTCACTCCATGGGAGATTCCTTTGGTTCTTCTGGTGCAAGGTGAAGACAGGCAGTCCTCACAGCATGCACAACAATTGCAGTTGCTGGCTGGAGCTGAAGTTGCAGGTCACAGGAGCCTACCTGGTTAATTTGTTGCAGTTACAGCAGTTCCTGGAGCAATCTGCAGTTGATCCGGCGGTCATAAGCTGAAACTGAAACTAAATAGCCCTGAGAGGAGAATTGGCTACCTACCCAGGTATGCACCTATCAGGAGGGGTCTCTGACATCACCTGCTGGCACTGGCCACTGAGATGCTCCCAGAGGGTCCCCACACCTTAGAATACAAGATGGCTAACGCCAAGGACACTCTAGAGGAGCTCTGGGCACCACCCCTGGGGTGGTGGTGGACAGGGGAGAGGTCACTCCCCTTTCCTTTGTCCAGTTTCACGCCAGAGGAGGGACGGGGATTCCCTGAACCGGTGTAGACTGGATTATGCAAGGAGGGCACCGTTTGTGCCCTTCAGAGCATTTCCAGAGGCTCTGGGAGGATACCCCTCCCATGCCTGTAACACCTACTTCCAATGGGAGAGGGTCTAACACCACTCTCCTAAAGGAAATGCATTGTTTTGCCTTCCTGGGATTGAGCTGCTCAATCCCCAGGAGGGCAGACACCTGTCTGTGAGGTGGCAGCAGCAGCTGGGGCTGCAGTGGAAACCTCAGAGAGCTGGTTTGACAGTACTGGAGGCCAATGGTGGAGCCCCCAGGGTGCATGGAATTGCCCCCCCCCAATACCAGATTTGGATTGGAGGTTCAATTTCACAATCTTAGACACCTCACATGTCCATATTCGGAGTTACCATTGTGAAGTTACATATATGTATTGACATATATGTAGTGCACGCTTATAATGGTGTCCCTGCACTCACGAAGTCCAGGGAATTGGCCCTGGACAACGTTGTGGCACCTTTGCTATTACAAGGGTGCCCTCATACACAGTAACTTTGCACCTAGCCTTCAGTAACTGAAGGTTAGAGATATAGGTGACTTAGAAGTTACCTGGTGCAGTAACAAATGGCTGTGAAATAGTGTGTGCACTATTTCACTCAGGCTGCAGTGGCAGTCCTGAAGGAGTGTTTGTCTGAGCTCCTTATGGGTGGCAAAAGAAATGCTGCAGCCCATGAGGATCTCCTGGAACCCCTATACCCTGGGTACCTGGGTACCTTATACAAGGGACTTATAAGGGGGGATTCAGAGTGCCAATTAGACTTGGAATATGGAGTCACTAGACTATAGTGACAAATTTGGTACACAGAGAGAGCATAAGCACTGGAGTTCTGGTTAGCAGAACTCCAGTGACACAGTTAAGCATACTGACAACACATATAGGCCACAAACTAGGAGCACTGGGATCCTGACTAGCAGGATCCCAGTGAGACAGTAAAAACACACTGACAAACAGGCAGATATTGGGGGTAACATGCCAAGAAAGATGGTACTTTCCTACAGGCAAGCAAAAAGAAACCCAGCTGTGCAAAACCTGATGCTCTGAATTTATAGGAAAAGAAAAACTGAGGACGTACACTGGGGGAAGCAAAATAACAGAAACCAATTTAAGGAAATACATTTTAAAGAAACAGAAATAAATTGAGAATTAAAGGAAACACTTTGAAAGATGGATAATATGAAGAAAATACAATGAATTTGAAAATTGCATTAAAAACAGCATTATTCTATTGTACTTGAAAATGAGAATGTACACGAAATTGACAACTCAATGTAAGGTAACAATAGGTAACAGTGGCGTACCTTATATCAACATTTCAAAATATACTCAACTACAATTACAAATAATTAATAGTTTTTACTAATGCTTATCTAATTCATTGCTTTTCTCTGAAAAGACATAACTCTCCATAAATGTGTACATGCACACACATCTATCTATCTATCTATCTATCTATCTATCTATCTATCTATCTATCTATCCATCCATCCATCCTACAGTCT
Source organism: Pleurodeles waltl (assembly GCF_031143425.1). Taxonomy (NCBI): domain Eukaryota; kingdom Metazoa; phylum Chordata; class Amphibia; order Caudata; family Salamandridae; genus Pleurodeles; species Pleurodeles waltl. The sequence goes on along the minus strand of NC_090449.1, from coordinate 16,939,399 downwards.
TGTTGTTTCAAGGAGGTTGTCCTAACAGTGATGGCTCATGGATATTAATATTATTAAGGGGCCCTGGGCAGGGTATAGAACGGTAAGAGGAACAGGGATAAAGGATTGATGTGAATCTAGCAGAACACCAGTACAGTGAACTGTATTTCAAGATTAATTGCTTCAACGCCTTAAAAAATAAGCATGCAAAGTACATTTTAAAAAAAGGCATTCTATGAATTGATTTCTATGAAACAGTAAATGACATTTATCTTGCAAACTCCAATAAACAGGTGAGGTGAAATGGTTTCTCAGTAATAGCATTCTTTTAAATTGTTTTTCTAGGAAATCACTTACAACCCTGCAGTCCAGCTTCCCCTGCTTCTCCACAGGCTGTTCCTAAGAGCTCCTCCTTGACGTAAGAGAACTACTGAAGAACCACGGCCATGGCAGCAGTGTATAAGCAAAATCTTGAACTGCATGGGACCTAGGGTCACCTGAATATTGGTACAGCTAGGTCACATGAGCAGCTCCATTGAGGTGATGTCCTTAGCATAAATCTCTGGCTAGTGTGCACGGTGATCCACGGAGAAGAACTAGGATTGGAAGAAGTTCCAGACCCCAGAACCAGAAACAATGCACTCATTTATTAATTTTGTCTAGAGTCAGTCAACCAGCACCAAGCACCTACGACACCCTCCTTTGAACCCAGAGACAGGTACACATTCAAGAAAAAAAGGAGAAAGGATAAATAACTTAATCGAAGGTCAGCAATATCAACTCCTCATCGAAGCGGGTGTCAGAACCTTATCTCGTTCCAGCTGAGTAAAAAAAGTGTGTAATTTATATATGCATGTACATATATGACTTCGGGCCTGACTTAGAACTCAGTGGATGGGTTACTCCATCACAACGGTGGCAGATAACCCATCTGCCTGAATCTAAATCCCATTATATGCCATGGATTTAGATTTTGGAGGATGGGATATCTGTCACCATTGTGACAGAGTGACCCATCCACGAGTTTTAAATCAGGCCCTTACTCTGTGTGGTTTCATACATAAACCACATGTAGGAATCTCAGAGATGTGTCATCATGCTACATTTTTAGGTTTCGCCTGCACAGAGACTGAGAGGCGGTGGTTGAGGTACGCAGGTCCCACGTCGTGGAGGGCTTTGTAGGCATGTGTGAGGAGCTTGAAGGTGACTTTTGCTGACAGGAAGCTAGTGGAGTTCTCTCAGGTGCTTGGTGATGTGGCTGTGGCGATGAATGTTTAGGAAAATGTGGCAGCAGGGTTTTGGACGTTCTGAAGTTTCTGGAGGAGTTTCTGGGTGACGCTGGTGTAGAATGAGTTGCGGTAATCAAGTATGCTGCTGATGAGTGCGTGGGTAATTTTCTTTCTAGACTCTGTGGGGATCCACCGGAAGATTTTTCAGAGCAGGCACAGCTTGTGGAAGCGTGATGATGAGACGGCGTTGATCTGGCGGTTCATGGTGAGTGAGGAGTCCAGTATGATCCAGAGGTTTCATGCATGGTCTGTGGGTATGGGGTGGGGGTACCCAGTGTGGTGTGAGGACTTTGGTCTTGTCTGAGTTAAGCCTGAGTCAGCTGTCCCTCATCCAGGTGGTGACGGCCTTCATCCCATTGTGGAAGTTGCTCCTGGTGACTGTGGGGTCGTTGGTAAGGGAGAGGATCAGCTGGGTGTCGTCTGCGCAGGAGACAGTGTTGAGTCCATGGTTCTGGACGATGGCTGCGAGTGGGACCTTGTAGATGTTAAAGAGGGTGGGGTTCATGGAGGAGCCCTGGGGCACTCTGGAGCTGATCTCAATGGGTTCTGAAAGGAACTGTGGTAATCTGTATAAGGTCAGTGAGGAAGGAGTTTCCAGGGCTTTGACACGAATGCCGGCATCCTGGAGTCTTGAGCATAGGGTACAATGGGAGACGGTTTCAAAGGCGGCCAAGGGATCCAGAAGAATGAGGGCTGCACTTTCGCCTCAGTCGAGGAGGGCGGTCTCGGTGCTGTGTTTGCTTCAGAAGCCAGATTGGGATAGGTCCCAATGGCTGACTTCGATGAAATCAGAGAGCTGGGCGTTGATGGCCTTCTCGATGACTTTGGCTGGGTAGGGGAGCAGGGAGATGGGTCTGAAGTTCTTGAGGTCCGTTGGGTTGGCAGAGGGCTTTTTCAGCAGGAGTTAGTCTCGGCTTGTTTCCAGTCTTCAGGGAAGGCGGCAGTCTCGATGGAGCAGTTGATGGTGTGGCGGAGCTTGGAGGCGATGGTGCTGGCGGCTCTGTGGAAGATGTGGGGCGGGCAAGGGTTCAAGAGGGATCCGGAGGGGATGCTATTCATGATCTTGAGGGTGTTGTCCGTGGTGAGGGGGGTCCTGTTGCCAGGAGGTGGTGTCCGGTAACGTTGAGTGCAGTGGTGGTGGGAGGGAAGGAGGGGTCTTGGGTGTTCGAAGCTGTCATAGATCTGCTTGATCCTGTGGTGGAAGAAGGTGCTCGACCTGTTGCAGAAGTCTTGGGAGGGTGGGATGTCTTTTGTCTCTGTGTTGGGTTTGGGGAATTCTTTGACCACAGTGAAGAGTTCTTTGCTGTCGTGTGCATTGGCGTTGATACTTTCTTGATGGGCTGTTTTATTTGTTGTTCTGAAGAGGTGGTGGTGTCCAGTGACAGTGGTTTTGAAGGCTGTGTGGGCTTCTGGGGTCTTGCTGTTCCTCCATCTCTTCTTGAGCCATCTGCAGGTGCACCTAGACTCTTAAAGGGTGGAAGTAAACTAGCTTGCTTTCTTGGGGTGTTGCTTGGCAGGGGCTTTCTTGAGGTGAGCCAGTCTGTCGGTACAATCGTGATCAATCGGTGGAGGTTGTGTATTGAGGCATTTGCTTCCGTGGATGTCAGCAGTGGGGTCTTAATGAGGTAGTGGTGAGCTGATCTTCAGTGACCTTGTTCCAGCTTCTACAGGGGAGGCGGTGGGCATGGTGGTGCATGGTGGGTTTGGGGAAGGAGAAGTGGACGCAGTGGTGGTCTGTGCAGAGAAGCTCGGAGGTGTGGCGGTAGGCGATGTCACTGGCAGAGAAGACGGGGTTGAATGTTTGCCCTGTTGAGTGAGTTGGAGAGGTGACAAGTTGTTTGAGTCTGACGGCTGAAAGGTTCTCTAGAAGAGATGCGGTGTTTGGGTCGCTGGGATTGTCCAGTTGAAAACTGAAGTCGCCAAGTAGGATGTAGTTGGTGGAGGTGAGAGCATGGGGTGCGATGAAGTTGATGATGGCATCGCCGAAGGGTGGGTGAGGGCCAGGAAGTCTATAGATGAGGGCAGTGGTGGCCGGCAGCTTTAGGAGGGAGGGGGGCGGGTGGGAAACACACACACGCACACACTCATTCTTTCACACACACACTCACGCACATCCATTAACAACACTCATAACACAAACATGCACGTGCGCACCAAACATTCAATTTAAAACATCACACACATACACACACACTTACCTTCAGCCTCCAGGTCCCAGGAGGGTTGGGACTGCTGCCTTCCCTCGGTGGGAAACACACACACACACACACTCATTCTTTCACACACAGACACGCACGCACATCCATTAACACTCATACCATTCAAACATGCACCAAACATTCATTTTAAAAGATCGCACACACTCATTCTTTCACACACACACACATCCATTAACAACACTCATAACACAAACATGCACGTGCGCACCAAACATTCAATTTAAAACATCACACACATACACACACACCCACTTACCTTCAGCCTCCAGGTCCCAGGAGGGTTGGGACTTCTGCCTTCCCTCATTGTCTGACCTTAGGTCAGCCAATGAGGGAAGGCAGCAGTCCCAGCCTCTCACAGAGTGGGATGGGGTCAGTGAAACTGCTGACCTCACCCCACACTGTGACGAAGTGTCACTGATTGACACTCGCCCTGGGCACTTCAGGGCTTAAACCTGAAGCGCCCAGGGAGAGTGTCAATTGGTGACGCTTTCCTCGTCACCCAGGGAATGGCCTCGAGGCACCTTTGCTGATCCGAGGAGGTCACGTCCATAGGAGCTGTGACCTCCTCAGCCCAGCAAAGTTCAGCTCAGGCAGCCAGGAGTGTGCGCAAATCACGCATGTCTGCTCCTGGCTGCCTGAGCTGAACATCGAGAGTGTCTGTCAGGCTGACCTTTTTTCAGCCTGACAGACACTCTTCATGAGGGAAAAAGGTGGGGGGGCGTGGCCCCTCCACCCTAAAGGACGGGCCGCCACTGGATGAGGGTGCCACAGAGGGTGGCGTTTGGGCTGGTCTGTACCTGGAAGCGGAGGTGTTCCATGTTGGTCATTTGGTCGTCTGAGTGGGTGGTCAGGCAGAGGGTGCTTTTGTGTACAATGGCAATGCTTCCCTCTGGATGGTTCGTGCGGCCCTTGCGAGTGATCTTGTAGCTGTCTGGGATGGTGGTGGTGATGTCCGGAGCTTGAGCTGGGGTTCGTCCAGGTTTCTGTGAGAAAGGCGATGTCGGAACAGATGGTCTCGAGAAGGTCCCATATTTCTACAGTGTGTTTGTGAAGGGACTGGGGTGTTGAGTAGGATACAGCTAAGGCGGTCGGGTCCGGTGTTTGTTGGTCGAGCGTTGGGAGGTGCTAGACTGCAGTGGTGGGAGAAGGTGCACTGGCAGTTTCAGCGAGGCTGCTGGCTGTGTGGCATCTCGGGTTGAGGGAATGGCGGGTGCCGGCGTGATAGCGGTAGGGAGTCAGATGGCTAGGGATGGTATCCCTGGGCGTGGTCGTGCGCAGACGGACTTGCTTTTGATGCGCCTTTAGCCAGAAGGATGGCGGAAATCCGGCTGTGGCCATGCCGGCGGATGGCGGGAAGGTGGCGCTGCTGCCAGCAGCAGTGCCACGCCAGTAGACTGCCACCAGCAGTATTATGACCAAAAATATGGCCTGGCGGTGTTATGCTGGCAGACGCTGCTGCTCACAGCAGCGTCCCGTCCCATCTCCTGCTGGAGGGCCCCTGCAGACATGTAGGTGGGTGCTTCGACAGGGGAGAGGGTGAGTGGTGCTGTGTGTGTGTGTGTGTGGGAGGGGCAAGTGTGTATGTTTGTGTGTGCATGTATGCGGGTGTGTTGCGTGTTGGATGCAAGTGTGCACGTATGAAGGTGTGAGCATGTATGTTATGTTTTGTGAATGCGTGCATGTTTTAAAGTATGTGCGGGTGTGTGTGAGTGGAAGTATGCATGCATGGATGTTTGTGGGAATGTGTGTGTGTGTATGTGTGTGTGAAGGGGGCGTGAATGTAGGGGGGGTAACGGAGAGGCGGGTGGTGGGAGTAACTGGAGGGGGAGACCACTATCAGTGACAGGGAAGGAATTCTCTGTCACTGATAGTGTCTACCGCCATGGTTTGCGTGGCGGTAAGAAGCCACGAAAACCATGGCGGTAGGCGGGGTCATAATCCCGCTGTTGGAACAGTGACAGCCGCCGGGCTCGCCATGGCGGTCGGAGTGGTACATTGGCGGGTTGGCTTCAGCCAACCCGCCAATGTCAAAATATGGCAGTAAGTACCGCCAGCCTGCTGGCGGTACTTACCGCCATGTTACCACCAACCGCCAGGGCCATAATGACCCCCATAGTGTCCCTTTGCCTGTGCACGTAGCAAACCTGCCCCCACTGCGTAGTAAAAGTCAACCATAATTAGGTGCAGAAGGCTATTCACACCCGAGTGAGCAGGTACCGCTGCTCACGCTGCATCATTAATAGCTACTTCCCTGTTTAATACCCATTTAAGCTTATTATTGGCTCACAAAAAGGAAACGGGGTAATTATTAAATGCTGAAAGCAACATTCCTGGGCCCATCCTAAAGCCCCTTCATGCTCTGAAGGGCAGACAAGACTGGACTGCTTGTGGGTGCCCCAGCCTGCAGGTGCCTGATGTCTTACACCTGTTCAATGATTGATGGCTCCTTACATACAACTCAATACCCCTCCCAAGCTAAAGCAAACTCGCTATTAACTGCATTACTTCAGAGGGCTGTTTCAATGCAATCTACCTACCTTACCTGAAACATTCTTTGTGGGGATAGTTGCTGAAGCAGATGAAGGCCATAGTGCGCAGTACACATGCACTGAAACCATGCATATATTACATATGGGGATTGCATCATATATTTTCCCTACAGTTTTAAGGAAATGTATTGCCAACTTTTTTACATGTTGCACAGGTGAGCTGCATTGCAACATGGCTTAATTATTTTTTGTTTTTAAGTTATACCACAGCCATCATTGACTGCGTCATAGTGCTTTTTTTTTTTTACTTTGTCATGTTGCATAGAAACGCAAATACTATGCAACATGTAAAAGAAACATTTGTAATGCCAATAGATTTCACATAGACGAAACCGGTTGGGTTTGCCAATGCTTGTTATCAGTATGTATGCATGTGTGTCTGTAGTATTTCTATAGCGTGAACCAAGCCAAAAGGCAGCAGAGCGGTCTATAGGGTCAGAGGCATAAAGTCGATGAGTGATAGCTAGGCGGTGGGCGGTTAATGCATTGTAATGTAATGTTCTTTAAAGAGGTGTGTGTTTATCTCTTTCCTAAACTGTAATGGTGGTCCTGATAGATACAGGAATGTTGTTCCAGATCGTGGATGCACAGATCGAAAAGCTCCTGCTGCCTTTTCTGAAGAGGCTGTGTGACTGTGTCAGCACTATAAAAAAAAAAAACAATAAACTAGATATCACACATGAAAATGTGAAACCATGTCCATGTTATTATAAGTGTGCATATTTGCTTCATATTAAGGGGCGCATGACCTTATAAATTACTCATAGTCACAACATTTTGCATCAGAGGGGAGACAAGTCATTATTAAAAAGGCAGTTTGTCTACAAAAAAAGAAATGTTCTGCTTTGAGGTTTATAATAGTTTGGTGCCAAGGGTCAGGCAAGTGGGTGATGGCTTGGCCTTGGGAGTGTCTCTAGGCCAGAGGTCTTCAATCTGGGGGTCGGGACCACCAGGGGGGCCGTGGAGTCCTGGAAAGGGGGTCCCGCAGTCCCCCAGCTGATCCTCAAAATGCCTCAGCTGAACTTTGAGTCTCCTGTGCTGTGAAAGCCGCACAGACAGCTGAGGCCTTCCCAGGGCGTCTGCTTCCTGAATGAAATGCAAATGTGCTCTATGAGCTCATCTGCAAATGTAAAGGGTGCTTGGGAGCAGCTTTAAATGATGGAATCACTCAAAGCTTTGGGACCACAAATATTTATTCTTTTTGAGGGTAGTGCAAAGAGTTAACAACTGAGCTGTGAAGTGCATGCTTTTAATTGTAATTGTATTTCCACAGTGCTTACTTCACCTGGAGGTGTTGAAGGGACAGCTATTAAAACAAAAAGGTATTGCATATGCTGTGGTATTACTTAAATCTACATTTTGGAACCACAGTTTTGTCTTAAACCTTTTTGTAGTGGCCTATCTTATACTGTGTGTGATGCAAGTATAAAATAATGGCTCACATATTCACAGTGCTTTCTGTCACAGTCTGTGACCTCATGACACTAACAATACACAAGTCACTATTCTCAACAGCACTAACCAAGATTTCGTTCTGTCGCTCTCTGGTTACACGCAGACCTCTGCAGTGCATTAACTAATAGAAGTTTCATAATGCACTACAGTGCATTTACCAATAAGTAACAACTTTATTTTATTTATTTTTCATTTAAGCTGGCTGTTATTTTATATGTAGCTATCGGACAGTGAAAGACCTAAAAAAAACATAGATAATACTTTGAGTTTATTTATGAGAGGCTTGCGCTGCTGGAGCATCACCTTTTTTGATGCTCCAGCGGCGCAAGCCTCTCAATCATACCTATGAGGTGACGCAAAGCCTCCCTGAGTGGCTTTGAATGGCCTTGTAGATATGGAGTAAGGCAAAGCAGCGCAAGCAGCTGCATTGTCTTACTTTGCGTCGAGGAGGCGTTCCATGGGAGTAGTGGTGGGTGTTCCCATGCAACACGCATGGATTTTGACGCTGCCCCAGATTTACAAAATCACGTAAACTGGAGCAGTGCCAAAACCTTACGCCTCCCAGAGCAGGCATAATGAGGAGAAATGTTTTCATTTCTCCTTGTTTTTTCCTCTTTCCATGTGTGTTGGTATCTGCCGCACATATAGAAAGAGGTACAATGCCTCTCTGGATTGGTTTTGTGTCGGAAGGTGCCCCTTCCTGCACAAATACAATCCTGCCTATATTGGCGCTAGGCAACAATTGTGCTCCAGCGCAGGTGAAAGGACAGGAATGCACTGTATTTCATAAATACAGTGCATTCCTGCCCTTTTGTATTGGCGTGGGGCAGTGTAGCAAGAAGACTTGTGGCGCTGTCCTATGCCAAATCCTCATAAATGAGTACCTTTGTTTTTAGCCACACCATTGACCACACCCACTGACCTGTGGTTTGCTAAACACTGTTTAATATTATTTCCTCACAGTAAAAATGATTTGCTGTGGGAAATGGGGACGTTTATTATTGTTGTTGATGATGAGGTGTAACAGGTTCTAGAAATTTTTATCAGAAGGGGGTCCTTACACCTAAAAATTTTTAAGAGGGGATCCCGGCATCAAAATGTTTGAAGACCTCTGCTCTAGGCCCTCTCTGCCCCCTTCAGAATGCTGGTGAGTCTGGGCCTGATGGAGATATTGGTGGACAAGTTACTCTGTCACAACGGTGATGAATATTTGATATGCCGAAATATAAATCCCATAGGATATAATATGACTTAGATTTCGGCGGCTGGGATATCCATCACTGTTGTGACGGAGTATCTTTTCTGCCAATATCTAAAGCAGGCCCTCTGTTTCGCTCCTTGTGCCTCAGAAATACATAACATTATGTAGTGGAATGGCTCTGACCCGACTCCTGCACTTTTACCAATACCATTGGTGGGCCACACGCCTCCCAAGCCCTTATAAACGGGGAATTGTGGGAGACTGCTGGAGCTAATGTGGTGTCCAATCAGATGCGAGGCCATCTTCGAACCATAGAAGGCCATTTTTTGGAGCACCCCTTCTTCAAGCCCTTTCTCCACAGGGGTCATGGTGGGGTGAGCTGGCAGGAGGGAGGCAATCGTTGAACTGAGAGAAGGCCCCCCAGTTCTTGGAGAATGCCTTATTTGAGGCCTGTCCACTGGGATCACAGAAGGGATGTGCTGGCAGAAGAGGGGCAATCTTTGAACTGACTGATACCTCCCCCAGTTCTTCTGGAGCACATCTCACTCAAGGCCTCTACCCAAAGGGATCACAGACAGGGCCGGCTCTTGGGCGGCGTGAGCAGTGCGACTGCACTAGGCGCTGACCTCAGGGGGGCGCTGTGTTTAGCAATAACTTCCGAAACTTGCGATTTAAGTTCCCTGTGCGTTTAGCCTTCAAGAAACAATTAAAATATCAAGATACCTCTTGTGATTAATGTTTCTGCTAGAGAGAGAGATGGGAGTTTTGCCTAGAGGCAGCTTTGAATTAACAAAGTAGCATAGAGGGTTAATAAATGCTGCAATAAACAGAACCTTGGGGCATATTTAAGAAACGTGCGTTGCACACAGTGCAGCACCACTTTTCTTGCACCCCTTAGCGCCCCCTAACGCCACCATGTGTGCGTCATATTTAAAATACGCCGCACCATGGCGGTAGTTAGGGGAGTAGCGTCAGAATTACACTAATCCGGCGCTTTGCAGGATTAGCATCAAAAAAATGTTGACGTTAATCTTGCAAAGCACCCAGAGGCCCATTGTAACCAATGGAAGCCTCCCTTTAACGCCTGCTCTGAGCAGGCGTTAAAAGTGCCGGAAAAAATGATGCAAGGAAATCTGTCAGATTTCTTTGCACCATTTATTTGGCCCCCAAACGGGGGATGCCCCCTTGCATACCTTATGCCTGGCGCAGGCATAATGTAGCACAAAGGGTTACAAAGTGGTGCAATGCATGCATTGCGCCACTTTGTAAATATGGCGCAGTGTTTTGGGCCTTCTAACGCCACATTAGTGTAAAAAAAAATTACGCTAATGTGGCGTCAGAATGGCGCTAGGGTCTCTTAAGTATGCCCCTATATTTTATGTGGATAGCTGAGTGGATTAATGAAGCCAGCCTTTACAAGTGCTTCAAAACACATGAATGTGTGTGAGAGGGGAGCGATGGAGAGATGAGGGGCACATTTGCCGGGTGGTAGTGACTGAAACCGAGGAGGAGGTCATGGGGTGGGGGGCGCCAGTCCTAAAGCCGGCCCTGATCATAGAGGGGTTGACCTGGGAGGAGGGAGGCACTCTGGGAACTGAGGGAAGGTCCCCTGTTCTTCTAGCGCACACCTCACTCAAGGCCTCCCTCCACAGGGATCACAGAGCGGGTCACAGAGGAGGTGAGCTGGCAGACCAGCCAAGCACCATCCAATGAAAGGAAGAGACCCGCCTTCAGGATCTGGGGATCCCCAGGCTAGGGCGGAGGCGGAGGGGCGGCTGTTGCACCTCTGAAGGCGACGATGAAGGCGGACACGCCCGCTGTGGTGCCGGGCAACGGTGCCACGGATCCTACTGCAAGCAGGGAACATGGGCCCCTCATGTCCTTGTTTGGTAGTGAAACCATCTACATTTGGGGAGCGGTGCCCCCCCTGGATTCCTGGGCCACTGCCCCCCCTCGGTTTCCACTGACTTGGAGTAGGTGGGCACAAGCAGCTTTGATAGAAGCTGTAGTGCACCAGGGGTCACTCCAGGACAGCTGCAGGCGGGGGAAGAGGTCTGTCTGAAGACCCCGTGACCTCATTCATTCACTGACTGTGTCACACAACTTTATGTGCCGCGTGAACGTTTTGCAACAGAGATTTCCCAGCGCCCCCTGGTAACCTGATGGCAATCAGTCGCATTGAATTGAATAGAGCTTAGTTTCCACTCTGGGTCCCTTTTGGGTAAGTTTCCTGCCAGAGGAACTTCAGCTCATAAAAGGTCGTATAATTATTATTATTTTTAGCACGGCTTTACCCCCGGCGATGCTGGCACTTCGGATTTCTGGAGTCACATGCTGGATTTTACTGATCGACCCTCCTCTGTAAATAAAGCCTGGCTCCTTTTATAGAGACTAGAACTGGCTGCACGTCAACATCTATTATGTTTGATATGATGACGTCACACTGTGTATGAACTTCAACCCAGCACCGCATCTGTGACTGACCCTCGGATGCTCGACCTCACTGCCTCCAGAGTCAGATCCCACACAACAGGAGCACAGCGAGGGAGGTCAGAGGGCCTGAGGGGTCGAAGTGGGCGGGATCTTCAGGGATCCCCGTTCTCAAACTCTCAAACTCACCAAAACAGTTCCCACAGTCCCTGAAGGGTTAATGGTGACCTCGAGCGGCGTCAGGCTGAAACCGGGGAGCTGGTACCTCAAAGAACTGGTTAATCAGCAAATCTGAAGGCTGATGAGCGTCAGGACAGACACTGCGACACTGAGGGGTACGGGAAGTACTGGTAGTGCAGTGCTGGGATGCAGAGGCAGGTACCTCACTCGCCTTACTCAGTACCCCTCGGGCACCCCGAGTCTTTCGGAGGCTATGGCTTCTCCCTTCTGGCTCGTGGGGAAGCTTAGGGTGCAGAGATATTTTCTGTCCTTGGCCATGCATCTCCTTCAAGTTCTCCAGCAGCAGTATTAACCAGGTGTTACTTTTGGAGAGAGGATGTGGGGGTAACGGCCTGCGATGCCGCCTTCGGAGCTGGGGGACTCAGGTTCAAGGTCCGAGTCTCGGCGTCGCCTCAACAGCCTGTGATTCTGGGCAAATCTGTTAAGCTCCTCGTGCCTACAATTCAGCGCCTTGAGACCCTCTGAGATGATTTGCTGCACTTTACACATTCTTAATTTATATATTTATTGGTGATGATTTTTGGGGTTCTTCACCGTTGTACCCTGTTGGAATGATGGAAACATTTCTAACATGGAACCTTTGAGATTAGAGCTGGCGTCATTACCTTTCGGGAGTGGCCCTGGGCTCCTACATTATGTGGCAATTTCGTTTAGTTTGTGTACTTCCGGGAATCTCGCTAGCAATCTTATGAGGGCAGTTTAGGGTGGGGCCGGGGGGTTTGTCGGACTGGCTGTGGGACTGCCTTGGAAGGATGGGGCAGGGTGAGCTTTAAAGCGTCTCGCACGACTGCAGTTTAAAGCTAACTTCTGTCATTAATGAGGTCTGTAGGGCATGGAGCCAACCACCCGGCATGGACACAAACACCCGCTAATCCAAGTGGCTTCATCAACACCCCCAACACATTGTCACTCTCCAACTCTGCAATCCCACAGCTAGGAATGCTTAGGTTAGTCTGTGAGGTTCGGAGGGTGTGAATCTCAAGTTTCCGAACTGAAAAAGCAGTGGGCTGCGGGGTGGAAGGGTGAGGTGACCAAGGTTCAGATTGGACTGTTTACATGAGGAACAAAGTCAGAAGTGATTTGCAATAGGTGGGTCTCTGTCTAGAGTGCCACAGTGGGTGACAAATGATGTGTTGCAATGCTACACCTGTCCAAGAATTTATCCCAGCATCCTTTGGGTGTTTGATTGCCAGTAGCATCCCTGGAAAGTTGAAACTGATGCAGCTTTCCAAGCCTGAGACCTAATGTTGCCAATGTTTGTAAATTCCAAAACGGAGTAAACTTGCACCCGTTCAAGGAGTACTTCTATAGGTGTAGATGTAATATTGTTTTGATAAGCTGATCCCTATGTATAAGATTCTGATCTAAAAAAAGAACAAGTTAAAATCTCTTAGTAACATGAGAACGACTAGAAACACTGACGCAAACATAGCAGATCCAACTCAGGGTCCAGACTGAACAACCAAACCAAGAATGTACCTGAGGGATGTCACACCCCAGCAGCCCCGCTGAAGTGAGCCCCTGCCTGCCCCACCTGGGCCTCGTAGTTCTCTCTGGGAACTCATGACTACAGTCACATACAACACAATGGCCTGGAATCCCTACCCTGGAATCACTTATTTAAAGTGTATTTTCACTACAAAGCACTTCACTTCTTCATTGCTACAACAAGCCTGGATAGTTGACTTGTCAAATCGCTGCATGCAGGCAGGGATCTAGTCCATGCCTTTTATAAATTTATTTTATCAAGTGACTGACAGCCCCATGTACTCAGCCCGACTTGCAGGTATTAGAGGGGGTGAAGGAAAATAATGCGGCAGGCCACGCCAGAGCGGAGCCATGGGCCTGGCTTGGCTCCAAGATTCCATGCATAAGACAATCCATGAAAACGTTTGGCACGTATATTGGGCAATAAATAGAACATAAAAATATGATAGGATCTCTTCATAACAAAAAAAAGTGTGTTTCTTTGGTATGTGGAAATATTTCACCTTAGCACATTAGAATATATTACTGCATAGACTTTTATTAAAAGTGGTGGTTTCTGAGCAACATTCATTGCTTGACCCTCCAATGATAATGCCGCTAGTGAACTAAGAGAAAGTCAGTAGCCATGTAAGCCCTAAATGTGGCCTAGATTCCTATTATAGGTGAAGCAACATTACAGTCTATTAACTCAAACAGAGAAGGTCCTTGTACAGCAAGCATACTGAACTCAGGTATTTAGAAATATGCTCATATGTGATTAAAAAGAAAACCCAGAGGCTGTGGAGTAAAACATTTGTCCAGGATCACACAACTAGCACTAGTAGGGAAGCCTGTTCTGAGGTTTCACATTTTGGAATGCAGCCACCAGATGGGTACCTAGCAAACCCGATACTGGCCGCCAGACCCAACCACAGAGCCATGAATGCACATTTAGATTTCTGCAGACGACCTATCTGTCACTGTTGTGACGGGGTAACCCGCCCGCCAAAATCTAAAACCACGTCTCAGTCTCTTTCTGGCCCTTTCTCTCTGAATAATGGACAGTCCTTCAGCTGTGGGTGCTATTACTTTCCTTGAAAGGCTTACGGAAGGGTCCAAAAATGTATTTCCTTTGAGCTTGCTAGTGATGTGGAGAAACAGACCACAAGCAGCATCACTGGAGTGAAGCCGGGACCAGTGGACTGAAGGTACAAGGAAGCTGCCCACATCAAAGGCGTGCGAAGGGCGGATGGAGAACTACTTGTGCATGTGGTAAACTCTGGACTATACACAATTCTAAACAAGGGAGTATTGTTCCCCATTTATACTTTAACCATTGACATGTAGGGCACAAAGGACATTGGCTCTCCCCCTAGCTATAAGGTCGACATGTTTCACGCCTCAGTTGTCCCTAAGGATCAATTGGCGTTTCATCAGGACCACAGAAACATTAGCTACTCACAAAAAACACAAAAATACACATTGGGCAAAAGTGAAACAAAAAACTCACATAAATAGCTATGCAAAAAAGAAAAAAGCCACAATCGGCGTAGACCCTCCTCTATTAAGGAACGGGCATCATGGGTTAAGTGCTGGCCAAAGGATTGTCATCGCAAGTGTGGACAGGGCCCAGACTGGAGCACCTACCCAGGGCTGCACACCCGGAAATGAAGGCCTCATCAAAGTAATCATCCCATCGAAGAGATCGAAACGTAAAGCATGATGCAAAGCATTGACACCTTGTTTCTGGGGAGGTTTTTCTGTAAAGACAAAGAAAGCAAATGCTCATAGCAACATCGACTTGGGATTGATATGAAAACTGGTTAGTTAAAAAAACTATAAAAATATATTTTACTATTAAAATAATATGGAGTAACCCGTCCGCTGAACTGTAAATCAAGACCTGACTGAGGTGTGATAAGACATGACCATGTCACTAGCATGTTACCCTCTATCCATCACACTAACAGCTCAAGGATAGTAAACTGGAACATGTCTGTATCGTGACAAATGGACCACATGCAAGGGCGGGTAATCACTGCTTTAGCCTGTTTGTCACTGACCCCGGTTGCCATGACGTGGACACCTCATGAGACATGTCCCAAGTGGTCAGGGAGGTTCCACCGGACGTGGTGCATCCTGCACAGAACCACATCTGGTAGGAAATGACTTTAGGAAACAGGTCCTGCCCGTCGCAGCAGGTGTATCCATCGTGCAAGCGGTACCGGTGCTCCCCGCTCGTCCCTGATGCACTGGTTACTCAGACTCTTGCGGAAGGTTGCTCTCTTTAACGTGTGCATCTTCCAACACTGAGCATCCTTGCCACTCTTTACTCACAGCAGCCAAAATTGGATCCAAGCTTCCAACTTTTAAATGGTGCAAAACCATGCTGCTCGTCTCTGGAATAAATGAACACCCTCCCTCCCCCCCTCAGCATATCTCCCTTGCTGTTGGACTTCAGAAAGAGACTCAAGATCTGGCTTTTTGACTGAGCTCAGCTACCCAGCGCTTGGATATCCTCACGGGTGATAAGCTGTGCTCTACAACTAATAAGTGATTGATTGAACTGGCTCCTTGGGAAGGAAAGATCAAGCGTCAAAGTTCTCTGCCTCAATCATGAAGCTTGCACCTAGATCAGTGGGTCCCAACCTGTGGTCCGGGGACCCCTGGGAGTCCGTGAAGCCTCCTCAGGGGGTCCATGACTGCTTAGAAAAGTAAATTACATTGACAGATTAATAAACTGTATATAATTATCAAAGCTAAATGTACAATTGAAAATCTTAAAAGCTTATTGTAAATGTCAAGGAATTTGAAATTGAAGGCTAAAAATGAAACTAGTATCCTCAGATTGATTCGCGGGAGCAGCGCAGGTGCATCAAACAGAATATGGTACAGAATATAGTACAGAATATAGTACAGAATATAGTACAGAATATAGTGCGGATGAAGTGCGGCTTCAATGGAATTTAGAAGCGCTCCAGCCTGGCTATTAAAATGTTTATTTTTTTATTTTATGTGTTTGCAAATTAAATGAAATGTGTTATCATTTATGTATTTGTTTGATGAATGCTCGTTTCGATATATTTTTGTATGTTGTTTCGCAGTTCAGTGTATAGGCTGGGGTCCCTTGTTTCCAGTAGTGACTTAGTGAGGGGGTCCCCAGATTCCAATAATGCTTCAGTGGGGATCCCCAAGTTTCAGCAATGATAAAGTGGGGGTCACAGAAGTCAAAAGGATGGGAATCACTGACCCAGATTACTTGACTACTTCAATAAACTGTTCATCCGTAACCTTCCGTCCAGAAGCTTGAGATGCATGGAGCAGAGTTTTTGTCTATCTGATCTTTCAGTGTTAGAAGAGTCTCTACGAATGTTCTTCTGCACTTAAAGATCAATCCTCTGGAATTGACTCCCAGGACGGGTGGTGCGGCTTTACTGCACATTGACCTGGAGGAGGGGCACTGACCTCAGTGGGGGGGAGGCGCTGTGTTTAGCAATAACTTACAATTTAAAAGCACCTGCTGCAGAGTTCCTTATGGGTCCAGCTTTCAGGCAGCAATAAAAATGTCAAGATAAATCTTGTGATTGTTGTTTCTGCTAGAGAGAGAGAGATCCGAGCTTTGCCTAGGAGCAGTTTTGACTTACTGTAAAGTAGCACAGTTGGTTAAGAGACCTGCTACAAAAAACAGTTCTGTATTGTATGTCACTAGCCACGTGAATTAGTACAGCCAGCCTTTCCCGGTGCATTAAAACAAATAAAATGTATGTGAGAGAGGGGCTATGGGAAGATGAGGGGTACTTTTGCCAAGTGGTAGTAAGGGAATCTGAGGAGGAGGTTATGGGTTAGGGGGTGCAGAAAAAAAGATTGTTGCACCAGGTGCCACCAGTGCCAAAGCTGGCCCTATTCACTCCCATCTATGACTGGAAAAGAACACTCCCAGGTTGAGGAAGGTCTTAAAATACTATCTTTTGAGCTAGACCAATGGCCAGCCTCCCAGCAGGTGCGCACTGAAGTCACTCACAGGCCCATAACTGGCCCATGTCTGATGTCATCACAATGTTTGTAATACAGGTGCAATGCAACAGTTAGGAGCTTCACATCTAGCAATCCATTGGACCAACTCTATCTCAGTGCAAAGTCAGGACCTACCCCCATGAAACAGATATTAGATCCAGAGTGCAGGCCTTGGTCTCACTCACCGGAGCTGTCCTATATTCAAATCTAGAACTAACGAAGAACACCTTCCTCTCATCTGTATGTCTTATCAAGGGGTTAAAGAACTGCACCCGCATATCGACAGCCCTAAACAATCTCCACCAATTGTCCTTTCAGCCCTGTAGCTTCTTCGTTACCTGCTGTACCCCATGCACAACAGCAGCTAGCAGCAGGACGGTCTGCAGAAACACTGAATATCTCTGGTGGCCAAAAGTCCATAGGAGACCACAACAACAGTGGGATGAAGACTGAAGAACTATAAAAAGGGAAAAAAACGGTAAACATGCTTTATACAGCAACCAGCCCACAAAATTTATGGTACAGCCTCCATCATCCATCAGGGCCGGCCCATCATTCCTGAAGCTAAGGGAACGTCTGAAGGTGCACCTCTGAAAGGTGGATCTGATCTACCAAGAAGGGCCCCTTCAGCCTGGTCCCACATAGATGATTGGTTCCAAGTGAGAAGGGTCCTTTCAGCCTGGTTCCAAGGAGATGGAGGATTCCCAGTGAGAAGGACCCCTTCAGCCTGTTCCTCAGGTGATTGTTTCCCAGCGAGAAGGACCCCTTTCAGCCTGGTTCCCAGGAGATGAAGAATTCCCAGCAAGAAGGGCCCCTTCAGCCTGGTATTCCGGTGATAAAGGATTCTCAGCGATAAGGGCCCTTTCGGTCTGGTCTTCAGGTGATGAAGGATTCCCAGTGAGAAGCCAGAGTCATCCTTGACCTTCCCTGATGATCCCACATCACACCAATGCTCATGCACCTCCACTGGCTCCCCGGAAAGAAGAGGTGCATATTCAAGCTGCTGACCCATGCACACAAAACTCTACACACCCAAGGACCCACCTACAATAACCACCACCTGAATTTTCACCAACCATCAAAAAGACTATGCTTCGCCTCCCTATTGGCTGCTCACACTGCAGGCATCCATCAAAGCAGATGTGAAGGACATGCCTTCTCCCACATAAAAGCAAAAACCCAGAACAGCCTCCCCATGCATCTCCTGACCATCACCTCTAATCTGGAATTCCTTAGAGCCCTCAAGCCCTGACTATTCGAATGAGCCGCTGGGACCTGCAAGCGCCTGGATACCCTTGGGGGTGATTAGTCATGCTTTACAAATCTTTTTTGATTGATTGATAAGTGATCCTTTCAGTCTGATCCCTAGGAGATGAAGGATTCCTAGTGGAAGGGCACCTTCAGCCTGGTCCCCAGGAGCTGAAAGATTCCCAGCAAGAAGGGGCCCTTCAGTCTGATCCCCGGTCTTTGTGGGAGCTTACAATGTCTTCAGTTGTGTCACCTCCCTGCCCTTGATGCTGGTTGTCGCAGGAAGGTCAGTGTGAAGCAAATGCTTGCACTCACTAGCAGACATACAACAACACTTTCACAGCAGTGACCATTATGTGTCATGTGAGTGATGAGGTGCGGAAGACATGTGTAATATCTGTCAGTGGCTGACACACAGCTACCTACAGCTGTCTGTGCCTCACTCAGTTTGGAGGGCTGCATAGTTTTATGCTATGCCTGTGGGCCTCTGAAATGTTACATAAATAAGAGCAATGCTTTGCATCACTCTAATGCATGTGTAGAAACCTTTGGGCATATTTATGAGGGGTTTGCAGCATGCTTGCACCACACGACTTGGTATATGTGTGTCACACATCACTAAGTCATATTTTTTAAGCCATGTAAAGCCACTTGGAGTGGCTTTGAATGGCTTCAAAAATATGGAGTAAGGCGAAGCAGCACAAATTACTGTGTTTCCTTACTCTGCACTAGGGAGATGCTCTATGGGCATTGTATGGATGTTTCCACGCAGCATGGACGGTTTTTGATGCATTTCCTAGATTTACCAACCACGGTGAACCTGGGAATGCTCCAAAGTACTACGCCTCCCTGGGTGAGGTGTAACAAGAAGAAATATCTTTAATTCTCCTCACTGTTTCCTCTTTTTATTTATGCAGCAGCTTGTAGCACTCTTAGAAAGAAGAACTTGCCTCTAAGGATTGTTTATTTGCAGGAAGGTGCCCCTTTCTGCACAAAAGCAATCCTGCGTGCAATGCAGGCACCCTTGCACCATGGCAAAAGGGTGCCTGAGTTGGCCCTAGGCTGCCAGAAGAGTGCCAGCTCCTGGTGAAATAAAGAAATGCACAGCACTGGATAAATATGGTGCATTTCTGCCCCTCCCTGTGGAGCGGCACAGCACAGTAAGGTGGCTTGCTGCGCCACCACACACCACAGTTTGAGAAGATGTAGCCCCTTAGTAAATAACCACCAAGTCTCCCATGGTATTGGGAGAACCTCAGGTGCTGTGCCGAGATATGGGCGCTGCTTCTCCAGGGGATGATTCAAGAAGATACCCCCAGGTTTGAAGGAATCCACCAGAAGGAGGGAGATCGCCCCATCACCGGGGTACACACCCAGCAGAGGGAGAGTAGATTCCGCCACAGAGACATTCACTGCAGGCTTCTAAAGGTCATCCTGTCTGGGATGAGCTATGTGCAGCAATCAATCAGAGAAGCCGATGCAGGGGCTGGCAGGCTCTCCAGTTCAGGTATCGATGAAGTGATGGAGTCAATGATTACTGGCAGTAGGAGGGGCCTCTGCATGAGTGACAGATCAGAGACGGGACATCTGCGGCTCTCGAGCAGCAATAGACCTTAGATGCGAGTAGGAGTACCTGTGGGATGGAGGAGGGTGTGGGGGTGACCTGTGGGATGGAGGAGGGTGTGGGGGTGACCTGTGGGATGCTGGGATTGAAGGGTGACCTGTGGAATGAAGGATGGTGTGGGGGTGACCTGTGGGGTGGAGGAGGTTGACCTGTAGGATGCTGGGATTGAAGGGTGACCTGTGGGATGGAGGAGGATGTGGGGGTGACCTGTGGGATGTTGGGATTGAAGGATGATCTGTGGGATGGAGGTGGGAGTGGGGGTGACCTGGGGGATGCTGGGAGTGAAGGGTGACCTGTGGGATGGAGGAGGGTGTGGGGGTGACCAGTGGGATGGAGGAGAGTGTGGGGGTGACCTGTGGGATGGAGGAGGGAGTGGGGGTGACCTGTAGGTTGCTGGGATTGAAGGGTGAGCTGTTGGATGGAGGAGGGTGTGGTGGTGACCTGTAGGATGCTGAGATTGAAGGGAGACCTGTGGGATGGAGGAGGGTGCGGGAGTGACCTCTGAGATGGAGGAGGGTGTGGGGGTGACCTGTGGGATGGAGGAGGGTGTGGGGGTGACCCGTGGGATGGAGGAGGGTGTGGGGGTGACCTGTAGGTTACTGGGATTGAAGGGTGAGCTGTGGTATGGAGGAGGGTGTGGGGGTGACCTGTGGGATGGAGGAGGGTGTGGGGGTGACCTGTGGGATGCTGGGATTGAAGGTTGACCTGTGGGATGGAGGAAGGTGTGGGAGTGACCTCTGAGATGGAGGAGGGTGTGGGGGTGACCTGTGGAATGGAGGAGGGTCTGGGGGTGATCTGTAGGTTGCTGGGATTGAAGGGTGGGCTGTTGGATGGAGGAGGGTGTGGGGGTGACCTGTGGGATTCTGGGATTGAAGGGTGAACTGTGGGATGGAGGAGGGTGTGGGGTGACCTGTGGGATGCTGGGAGTGAAGGGTGACCTGTGGTATGCTGGGATTGAAGGGTGAGCTGTAGGATGGAGGAGGGTGTGGGGGTGATCTGTGGGATGCTGGGATTGAAGGGTGAGCTGTGGGATGGAGGAGGGTGTGGGGATGACCTGTAGGATGCTGTGATTGAAGGGTGACCTGTGGGATGGAGGAGGGTGTGAGCGTGACCTGTGGGATGCTGAGATTGAAGGGTGACCTGTGGGATGGAGGAGGGTGTGGGGGTGACCTGTAGGATGCTGGGAGTGAAGGGTGAGCTGTGGGATGGAGGAGGGTGTGGGGGGTGACCTGTAGGATGCTGGGATTGAAGGGTGAGCTGTGGGATGGAGGAGGGTGTGGGGGTGACCTGTAGGATGCTGGGAGTGAAGGGTGACCTGTGGGATGGAGGGGGGTATGGGGGGGACCTGTGTGATGCTGGGATTGAAGGGTGACCTGTGGGATGGAGGATGGTATGGGGTGACCTGTGGGATGCTGGGATTGAAGGGTGACCTGTGGGATGGAGGAGGGTGTGGGGGTGACCCTGTAGGATGCTGGAATTGAAGAGTGAGCTGTGGGATGGAGGAGGGTGTGGGGGTTACCTGTGGAATGGACAAGGGTGTGGGGGTGACCTGTAGGGTGCTGGGGGTGAAGGGTGACCTGTGGGATGGAGGAGGGTGTGGGGGTGACATGTGGGATGCTGGGATTGAAGGGCGACCTGTGGGATGGAGGAGGTTGTGGGGGTGACCTGTGGGATGGAGGAGGTTGTAGGGGTGACCTGTGGAATGGAGGAGCATGTGGGGTGACCTGTAGGATGCTGGGAATAAAGGGTGAGCTGCGGGATGCTGGGGTTGAAGGGTGACCTGTGGGATGCTAGGGTTGACGGGTGACCTGTGGGATGGAGGAGGGTGTGGGGGTGACCTGTAGGATGCTGGAATTGAAGAGTGAGCTGTGGGATGGGGGAGGGTGTAGGGGTGACCTGTGGAATGGACGAGGGTGTAGGGGTGACCTGTGGAATGGACGAGGGTGTGGGGGTGACCTGTAGGATGCAGGGAGTGAAGGGTGACCTGTGGGATGGAGGAGGGTGTGGGGGTGACCTGTGGGATGCTGGGATTCGAGGGTGACCTGTGGGATGGAGGAGGGTGTGGGGGTGACCTGTGGGATGCTGGACTTGAAGGGTGACCTGCAGGATGGAGGAGGGTGTGGGGGAGGCCTGTGGTACGGAGGAGGGTGTGGGGTGACCTGTAGGATGCTGGGAGTGAAGGGTGACCTGTGGGATGGAGGAGGGTGTGGGGGTGACCTGTAGGATGCTGGGATTGAAGGGTGACCTGTGAGAAGTAGGGACTGGGGGATGCCCTGTGGATGCAGGGGATGGGGGTGACCTTTGAACGCAGGGGCTGGGGGGTGACCTGTGAGAAGTAGAGGCTGGGGTCACCTGGGGGACACAATTGCTCGTGGATGCCCTGTGGGATGCAGGCGTTGGGATTACCTGTGAGACACAGGGGCTGGGGGGTGACCTCTGGAACGCAGGGGCTAGGGGGTGTTACTTCTGGAACCTGAGGACTGGAGGGTGACTTGTGGAATGTGAGGCTAGGGGGCGACCTGTGTGATGGAAAGTTGGGGGTGACCTGTGGAATGCGGGTGTGGGAGGGTGACCTGTGCAGTCGGGGGACTGGGGGCGACCTGTAGGACGCGGGGGCTGGGGGGTGACCTGTGGAATGAGAGGGCTGTGGGGTGACCTGTGGGACACAGGGGCTGGGAGATGACCTGTGGGATATGGGGGCAAGCGGGGTGACCTGTGGGGCGCGGGGGCTTGAGGTGACCTGTGTGATGCGGGGGCTGGGGGGTGACCTGCAGGATGTGGGGGCAAATGGGGGTGACCTGTGGGACAAGGGGGCTGGTGGTGACCTGTGTGATGAGGGTGATTAGGGGAAACCTGTGGGATACATGGGCTGGAGGGTGACCTATGGGATGCTGGGATTTGAAGTGTGACCTGTGGGATGGAGGAGGGTGTGGGGGTGACCTGTGGGATGGAGGAGGGTGTGGGGGGTAACCTGTGGGATGGAGGATGTGTGCGGTGACCTGTGGGATGCTGGGATTGAAGGGTGACCTTTGGGATAGAGGAGGGTGTGGGGGTGACCCTGTAGGATGCTGGAATTGAAGAGTGAGCTGTGGGATGGAGGAGGGTGTGGGGGTGACCTGTGGAATGGACGAGGGTGTGGGGGGTGACCTGTAGGGTGCTGGGGGTGAAGGGTGATCTGTGGGATGGAGGAGGGTGTGGGTGTGACCTGTGGGATGCTGGGATTGAAGGGTGACCTGTGGGATGGAGGAGGGTTTGGGGGTGACCTGTTGGATGCTGGGATTGAAGGGTGACCTGCTGGATGGAGGAGGGTGTGGGGTGACCTGTGGTATGGAGGAGGGTGTGGGGTGACCTGTAGGATGCTAGGAGTGAATGGTGAGCTGTGGGATGGAGGAGGGTGTGGGGTGACCTATGGGATGCTGGGATTGAAGGGTGAGCTGTGGGATGGAGGAGGGTGTGGGGGTGACCTGTAGGATGCTGGGATTGAAGGGTGACCTGTGAGAAGTAGGGGCTGGGGGATGCCCTGTGGATGCAGGGGATGGGGTGACATTTGAACGCAGGTGATGGGGGGGTTACCTGTGAGAAGTAGGGGCTGGGGGTCACCTGGGGGACGAAGGGGCTCGTGGATGCCCTGTGGGATGCAGGCGTTGAGATTAACTGTGGGACACAGGGGCTGGGGGGTGACCTCTGGGACGCAGGGGCTAGGGGATGTTACTTGTGGGACCTGAGGACTGGAGGGTGACTTGTGGAATGTGGAGCTAGGGGGCGAACTGTGTGATGGAAAGTTGGGGGTGACCTGTGGAATGCAGGGGTGGAAGGGTGACCTGTGCGATCGGGGGACTGGGGGCCGACCTGTAGGACGGAGGGAGTTGGGTGGTGACCTGTGGGATGAGAGGGCTGTGGGGTGACCTGTGGGACACAGGGGCTGGGAGATTACCTGTAGGATATGGGGCCAAGGGGGAGGTGACCTGTGGGACAAGGGGGCTGGTGGTGACCTGTGTGATGAGGGTGATTAGGGGAAACCTGTGGGATGCAGGGGTGGAAGGGTGACCTGTGCGATCGGGGGACTGGGGGCAGACCTGTAGGACGCGGGGGTTGGGTGGTGACCTGTGGGATGAGAGGGCTGTGGGGTGACCTGTGGGACACAGGGGCTGGGAGATTACCTGTAGGATATGGGGCCAAGGGGGGGGGTGACCTGTGGGACAAGGGGGCTGGTGGTGACCTGTGTGATGAGGGTGATTAGGGGAAACCTGTGGTATGCAGGGGCTGGAGGGTGACTTATGGGACAAGGGGGCTGGAGGGTGACCTGTGGATGCAGGGGCTGGGTGTGACCCGGGGGAGGGAAGCCAGTAAGTTCTGTGATTGTGGAGGTCCAGCAATGGAGCCAGACCACTACAAACCACTCCAAGGGGTTGTTGATATGACCCAGGAATCACTCGTGATCAGGAAAATGAGTGAACAGTTGACCAGGAGTCCCCTGGACACAACCAAAGAGTCAAGCTCTTCTGAGTAGAGGATCACTGCACCTTCATATAGCGCAGAGTTGGCGCAACCAATGAAAACAAGAGTTTCAGTTTGCATCACGTATGTCCATCTGTTACTTTTCCATGGGAGTGAGGTTACGTCTCCTACTGGCTACTGCGGACTTCCAGCTTTTTTTCTCTCTGCGCCATCTTGCCTCATTTACATAACTCATGAGCGGATTAGTTTTATCGCTCATTCTTTCCAGGTCCATTCCTGACTCACTCTAAGCTGGTAGCACATCTGTATTTTTCAGGGAAGCAGCCATGATGTGGCCTTGTTACCCTTCTCCGCAAAAGTAAACATTGTGGTAAAAACTCTTTATAAACAATGTGTGCAGTTTTGAACTAATGGTTCAGACTATCTATTGTGATAGGTAGAACAAATAGAGGTCAACCATAGCCATTATATGATGGACGTGAGCCCTCACCCACCTATTGGCGGCATGCTTCATCAATGGGCTGTGGTCCTCGTTGGGCTGGTGCTGCAATGCCCGACGGGCCCTCAAGGGCGCTCTTTGTCAGAGATTATCTCAAAATCAGCCTTAAAGTTGGAAATTTCAGACTCAGTGTGTGTGCAGGGTAGATTGACCAGAAAGGTGAGTGAAGAAACATTAACTAAAGGAAGCCCTTAAAACCACTTTTAATCATAGGGGACCTTTGTTAAGGAAAAATACTGGCAGAGACTTCAGGGAAATAATGACATCCATGACATCAAACGTCGGTCAACACGTTTCGTGCCTGCTACTGTCCCTAAATGGATGAGTAGCCATTCTTCAGGAGCATTGTTCTAGTGCCTGGTCTGCCTGATTGGCTCCTACTTGTGAAGGAACAATTGCTGTTCCTTGTTTGATGGTCCCACATCTGGTGTCTCACCGTAAAGAAACTATGGGCCAGACGTACCAACATTAGGAATACCAATTTCCTAATTACGATTCTCTCAGAATCGCAATTAGGAAATCGGTATTCCCAATGTAAGAAACTCTGTTGAGTTTCATTAGTGATTCCTAGCGGGTCGCAAATAGACCTGCATATTAATGAGGTAGGTCGCAGCTTACAACCCATTAGAAATCGCAGCCATCACAGGAATGGTGGCCTGCTGGGGACAGCAGAACACCATCTCTGTGTTTTATGTTTAATAAAATTATCTTTTTTTCAGATGCAGACCATTTTCCTTAAAGGAAAACAGGATGGGATTAAAAACAAGCATTTTCAATGCAACGGGTTTTGCATTTGTTCGAGTTAGAACTATTAGCGTTGTAAAGCAAAAAACAATGCAGCGGGATCGTGCTATGTAAAATGCAGCACGATCGCGCTGCGTGGAAAATAAATAGATAAAGTAGTCCAGACTCCAGGCTGAAAACATCGAGCCTTGTATGTATTTGGTACTTTACCGGTGCTGTGTAGGTGGGCTAAACACCGGAAAAGGCATGATGTATGCGTGCCTTCCACAATTGAAAGCAAGCGGATTTTAAAAGGCAAGCCCACGAACCAATGTAAGTGACTGACGTGGCGTGGGCGTGGTTTCAAGCCCAAAGAGATTACAGAATGGACGGAGCACTTTGTAACCGCCCATAACAAAAAATGAAACTTTGCAGTTCAAGAGTAGGTATTCTCAAAAGGGAAGGAGTCGCCAAGGGATCCCTTTCCCCTTTGTGAATGAGTTACCACCAGTTGTAAAGTATTACTATTACTGAGTGGCATTTTGCATTTTGCACATTAGAAAAAGCATTTTTCTGGTTGCCAACGGATCAGCTGGGCTGTTTGCGACCTGAAAAATGCTTTGTACTTCTGGCCCCATGTGCATTGATAGTCTGAAGTTACCCCAATTTGAGGAAACCTGCATTGCGCTGTATGTGACCTGAAACATATTCTGAAGGCTGGCTGTCTCCCGCTCTCATGCAGGTTCTCCATATTGGGGGTCCTTCTCCGGGTGTACCCAGGGGACTTGACTCGTGTAGAGGTTTGGGTGAGACGTTCCTTTATTATTTATTTTAGAAGGAGACGAACACGGCTTTTGATTTGGCATGACTACGCGTAAGGCATGTTTTTGTGTACACACTGCTTTGGGGATGAGGCCGACATTTCTAATGAACATGCTACTAACATGATGATTGCATGCATGCATGAGTACACCACAAAAAGCACATTTTTTAACACAGCATCAATATATTCCCTTTATGATTTATGCTTTATGTCTCGTTTATGTATTTCAGGTCATATACAGCACAATAAGGATTTCTGAAATTGGGGTAACTTCAGACTATTAATGCACCCCAACAGGCCTCGCTCATTGCTAACAATGCATATTCACCTGGTATTTTGCATAGCTTGTGTGCCCTTTCTGGGGGAGGGGGGCAACCAGCCTGGGTGAGATCAGTGAGTGTATTCAGCATCACAGTCCAAACGCCCCAGTAGGACAGATCGGGGGAGGTTGCTATAGCACAGCACGTGTGACAGGGCATTGCCAGTACGGGGCTCAGAGACAGAAGGCCTGATTTAGATGTTGGCAGACGGAATACTTCATCTAAAACGTGAAGGATATCCTGTCGCCATATTATGGTCCTCAAAGGGTATAATGGGATTGTAATACAGCAGATGGGATATCCGTCACATTTGTGACATAGTATTCTCCTCTGACAAGATCTAAATCAGGCCCAGAGTGTGGTTTGGGGTATGAAACCCTCCTGGCAGCCTCTGTGAGTTCACACGGTGCCTCGCAAGGTGCAGACAAGGGCAGTGCCAGTAGGGCCGGTTTATAGGCCTCTCTGAAACAATTTGTGTTTATAGTAAACTCTCATGGTAAATAGAGTGCTCTGCAGAGACTTCATTCTGCAGTCTTCCTTCCTGCTCACCTAGGGCTGGGCTGGGGCCCAAAGCAGCCCTGGCAAACATACTCAGACCAGACCCATTCCCTTCATCTCCAGGGGCATAACTTAGTGAGATTCGAGAGGTTGCATCTCAGCCAGTGCTTAATTTGTGCTTGTTGTTTCTGGTGCTGAGCAACAACACTTATTTTTGAGGGCCGGGGCTTATTCTCTCTACCTAAAGCATTTGCCTCGAGAAAAAGACACATATGGGAAAGACGGAGGAAGGGAAAAACGAAAAAGCGTCACAAAGGGAGAACGTGGAAAGCTGCAAGAGTGAGCTGAAGGGGCAGGGAGTGGCTTTATATTGATTGAAGAGGACCGAGGTGGCTTCAGTATTGAGCCGCCTCAGTATTCCGTATTCCTACATTTAATTGCAGCAGCCGCGTGTTTAAGAAGAGGGCTTTGGCACCGGTACATTTTTATTTACCAATTAAGCACTGATCTCAGCACAGCAGAGGGCTGCAGGGTGAATGGGTGAGATGACCAAGATTGGTTATGGACTGTTCCCTTGAAGAGCAGGGTCAGTACGGATTTTCATTAGGTGGGCCTCTGGGGCTGATTTAGAGTTTAGCACACAGGAACTCCATTGCAACAGTACCCTGTGCACCAAACCCAAGGTCCTCCCACCTGATTTTGAATCGGGAGGCTTGCACGTTTCAAGCCGAAGGAGTTAAGTTTACTGCATCATTTTAAAACTTCCTCCAATGGCCCAATAGAGTAGGCGCCATAGGAGGGAAGCCTTCCCACCAACCATTTAAAGTGGGGGTCGAAGGGATTTTGTTTACTGTCCATCACCGTGAGGTATATCCTGGCAGTCCGGTGCAGTAAAAAGAGAAAAAGTACCCCGGCACCATGGGCCAATGGTGTGGGAATCAATAGTATTTTTTTTCCAAAAACACAGTCCTGCTTTGAGAATTAGTTTTTGACATATAAAAAAGTTTGGAAAAGTTTATGGCCAGCCTTCATGTTTGACAGCCTTCTGTCAAACTTTTCCTACATTGACAGGAACCGCCAGGAAGATGGTTCCTGCCAATCTATAGAGTTGTTTTTGAAGCCCGGGATATTTCTAAATTTGGCAGGCGGGTAGAGGCGGGGTCATGGATATAAAGTCCTCTGCGATCCTGCATATAGTTACTCCCTCTGCTAGACCCTAAGCCAGGCCTTCTGTCGAGAGGGCAAAAACAATCCTTGGAATGTTACCCCTATCAACTCTTAGGTCTACCTGCAAGCTTTTGTCCCATTTTCTTTTGGTGTTTGATTGCCAGTAGTACGTATGGAAACCTAAGACTCGCACAGCTTTATAAGCCTACTATTGCCAATGTTAATGAATTCTGAAAAGTAGGAAATTTGCATCCGTTCAAGCAGTACTTCTGTTGGTGCAGATTTGATACTCTGTTGGTAAACCGGTCACGATACTTATTTAAGTTCCTGATCAAAAAGTAAATAGGTTAAAGCTTCTTAGAGAAATCAGGACTACAGGAAAAACCAACAGACAGAGAGCAGATCCGATTCAGGGCTCCCAGATTCAACTGCCAAGCCAAGTGTGCCTTTATTTAGGGGTGAATAACATAAAATGGCGACCCGATATACCCTTGTGGGCTTGGGTACCTAAAGTAGAATAAAGGTGCCAACAAGGGATTTTACTTAAGAAAGTGTTGCACAACTTATCGTTTATTACTAATGCCGATCACTTACATATAAAGTTATTTCATTTATATTTAAGTGTGTATGACATGATTTTGACAAAAATAAAACAATTTTACCAAAGGGTGTATTTGATGTTGAATTTGTATTAAGAACAAAACACATGAAAAAAAAATGAAAAAACAGAAAATGAGGGGTTCTACATCAATAAACTCTAGCAGATATACAAATTATTTAAAGGGATGATGGGTAGTGCACCTCACTACCTATCTTCCCTTAAATAATTTGCAACATCTGCAAGAGTTTCTTGTTATGATCATTAGACAAACTATCTTTTAATATATGTAGAAAGTGGGCCTTGTCATAAGTCAAGTACCTTGTCATATGTCAGCAGAATTTTAAGTTTTTGATTCTATTGAGGTGGAGATTCTCAATGTACTTCGCAACACCATTGATGTACAACTCCTCAACATTTTTGTTTTTTTCTATTCTTTTTCATGTGTCTTGTTCGTAATACAAATGCAGCATCAATTACACCTACTGGTACAATTGTTTTAATTTTGTCAAAATCATGTCATGCACACTTAAATATAAATGAGATGACTTTAGATCTAAGTGATCGACATCATTAAGTAACGATAACTTGTAGAACAATTTCTGAAGGGAAATCCCCTGTGGGCACCTTTACCTATTCTAATTTATTTAGGGGGTGTCACATCTCAACCCCCGTGACGCTACACCCCTGTTCATCTACTCATGCAATCGCTCCCTTTCCATCCATCCCATCTCCTCTCCTCTCTCTCTGTTCTCTCTCTGATCACTTTCTCTCCATCTCCACCCCGTCTCTTGAAGTCTCTCCTGCCTGCTGCAGTTAAGCTTGGGGGGGGGGGGGGGGGGGGGAGGGGAGACAGAGGCACCAGGAGCTACCTCGGCACTGAAGACTGGCCTCCAGGCACTCCACCCCACTGGGAAGGCGCAGGTGGAAAAACAATGAAATCTCTTTCCGGTCCTGTTCTGCCCCTCATGTCCCTTCCCTCCATTTTTAGGTCGAGCACTATGACGTGTTGTAATCTCTCTGTGGCCTTTTAACCACGCCCACCGCACTCCCATCACTATCACTCGTTCATGGGCTTGCCTTTAAAAAATCCTTTGTTATCATTGGTAAATGCTTTACGTTTGTCCCTCCTCGGGTGGTTTTCTTACCGCAATGGACACCGACCCTGTTACATTGATAATTGCACGTTTGCCGATACGTTTGACTGCGTTTTTCCTTTTGTGTCTCTCCTTCGCATTCCTGCTCATGGCGGCCGTAGCGCTCTGAATCGGCTCGCTTATGTCAACTGTTTTACTTTTCATTTTCAATGTAAGTGGCAATAAAAGTCCAGTTAGTAATTTACAACGCTAATACCTATAGCTCGAGCAAACGCGGGACCCCTTGCATTGCAAATGCTTGTTCTCCGTTCTCTCTCCCACCCTGCAAATGTCGTCTTAACCTTTTTCCTTTCTTCCCTCCTCTCGTCCTTTCTTTCCCTTTCCTTAAATTTGAAAAAGAAAATGTTTTGATTTGTTTTACTTTTTTATCAGTCACACATATTTTCCACATGTCAACGTAGAATTCAGCTCAGTGAGGGCTGCAAAGGAAAATATTTCTATGCAGAAATGTTGAACTTGGTCTTCTATCTTTGGACTGCATTTATAATGTGAACATCGTGTGCTGGTGGATTTCCTGAGCAGGCACACTTGCTGCTAGTGTCTCTCTGTTTTCTGCTTGGGGTGTTGATCGCTCCAAAGCACATGAGCGCAGCACATCTGCAGTTCTTTGGCCGTCAGAGGGGTTACTGGCGTGCAGTTCTCTGTTACTCCCAGATAAAAGATTAAAAAATGCCCCCTCCCGGCCTCTCACAGATAAAGGGATGCTGCCAGTGGGAGGGGGCTTTAACCCCACCCTGGGGGCAGGCCACGCACAGACAGGGTTTGCAAAGGGGGGCACAGGGTAACACCCCTCAAACTCCTTTGGACTCATTTAAGGGGTACGGAGTCCCCGCTCTGGCACGGTGGGGGGACGCCGTCCACCCCGTCTAGTGGCCATGGGACACGCACCTGTAATGGCGCCCAGAGGCTGCCACAGCACACGTAGGGCGGCTTTTTAATAAATACAGCAACATTCTTGAGCAGGGTAATGTACCTGGGAGAGGGAAGTTCACAGGGAGGGCACAGATGGACAGATAGGAGAGAGGCCCTGGAGCTCCTGCAGGTGTGGCAGCAAGAGGAGGAGCATCCCGGGGGTGGGGGTGGTGGTATAAGGGTGGGTGTGGGTGCGCGCGCCTGCTTGCTTGTACAACAATACTGGGACCAGAGCTTGATACTGAAATATAACAGTGCAGGTACCCCCCTTTCTCAGAGTACCTCTTTCCAGCTGCTGAGAAAGACAGAAACTCAAAGAAGTGGGGGTACTCCGTACCTGACAATACCTGGGATGAAACGTCACCCGCCTGGCTCTGATGGCTTCCCTGTCATATGTTAGACTGCCGGGAAAGTCAATGTGTGTGATAATCACGCCGTGTCTGCCTGTTCTTTGATTGGCTGTGCGGGCCTGCTCCTCTGACGCTAGTGTGTGCCCCCGTTTCTGTGACTGTCTGACATTCATGTATGTAGCGCTTGTGTGTGCCCCCATTTCTGTGAAAGTCTAACATGCATGGACGTACAGCCTGCGTGTGCCCCTGTTTCTGTGAGAGTCTTACATGCATGTATGTAGCGCTTGTGTGTGCCCTGTTTCTGTGAGAGTCTAACATGCATGTATGTACAGCCTGCGTGTGCTCCTGTTTCTGTGAGTGTCTGACATTCATGTACTAAGACCTTGTGTGCGCCCGTTTCTGTGAGTGTCTTGTATGCATGTATGTACAGACTGTGTGTGCCCTTGTTTCTCTGAGTGTCTTATATGCATGTATGTACAGCCTGTGTGCGCCATAATCATGTATGCACAGCTTGTGTGCGCCCCTGTTTTGTGGCTTATATGCATGTGTGTACAGCTTGTGTGCTCCCTTGTTTCCGTGAGTGTATTATATGCATGCATGTTTAGGCTGTGTGCGCCTTTGTTTCTGTGAGTGTCTTATATGCATGTATGCAGAGCCTGTGTGCGCCCTTGTTTCTGTGAGTGTCTTAGCCCATCTATATACAGACAGCGTGTGCCCTTATTTCTGTGAGTGTCATATGCATGTATGCACAGCTTGTGTGCGCCCCGGTTTCGTGTCTTATATGCATGTATGTACAGCTTGTGTGCGCCCTTGTTTCCGTGAGTGTCTTATATGCATGTATGTACAGCATGTGTCTGCCCCTGTTTCTGTGAGTGTCTTATATGAATCTATGTACAGCCTGTGTGCGCCCTTATTTCGGTGAGTGTCATATGCATGTATAAACAGGTTGTGTGCGCCCCCGTTTCGTGTCTTATGTGCATGTATGTACATTTTGTGTGCGCCCTTGTTTCTGTGAGGGTCTCATATGCATGTCTGTAGAGCCTGTGAGTGCCCTTGTTTCTATGAGTGTCTTATATGCATACATGCAGAGCCTGCATGCGCCCTTGTTTCTGTGAGGGTCTCATATGCATGTCTGTAGAGCCTGTGAGTGCCCTTGTTTCTATGAGTGTCTTATATGCATACATGCAGAGCCTGCATGCGCCCTTGTTTCTATGAGTGTCTTATATGCATACATGCAGAGCCTGCATGCGCCCTTGTTTCTGTGAGTGTCTTATATGCATGTATGTAGAGCCTGTGTCTGCCCCTGTTTCTGTGAGTGTCTTATATGCAAGTATGTACAGCCTGTGTGTGCCCTTGTTTCTGTGAGTGTTTTATATGCATGTATGTACAGACTGCGTGTGCCCTTATTTCTGTGAGTATCTTATATGCTTGTATACAGCCTGTGTGCACCCTTGTTTCCGTGAGTGTCTTATATGCATGTATGTTTAGGCTGTGTGCGCCCTTGTTTCTGTGAGTGTCTTATATGCATGTATGTAGAGCCTGTGTGCGCCCTTGTTTCTGTGAGTGTCTTATACGCATCTATGTACAGACAGCGTGTGCCCTTATTTCTGTGAGTGTCATATGCATGTATGCACAGCTTGTGTGCGCCCCGGTTTCGTGTCTTATATGCATGTATGTACAGCTTGTGTGCGCCCTTGTTTCCGTGAGTGTCTTATATGCATGTTTGTACAGCATGTGTCTGCCCGTTTCCGTGAGTGTCTTATATGCATGTATGTACAGCATGTGTCTGCCCGTTTCTGTGAGTGTGTTATATGAATCTATGTACAGCTTGTGTGCGCCCTTATTTTGGTGAGTGTCATAAGCATGTATGAACAGGTTGTGTGCGCCCCCATTTCGTGTCTTATATGCATGTATGTACAGTTTGTGTGCGCCCTTGTTCCTGCGAGGGTCTTATATGCATGTCTGTAGAGCTTGTGTGTGCCCTTGTTTCTATGAGCGTCTTATATGCATGTAGAGCCTGCATGCGCCCTTGTTTCTGTGAGTGACTTATATGCATGTATGTACAGCCTGTGTGTGCCCTTGTTTCTGTGAGTGTTTTATATGCATGTATGTACAGACTGCGTGTGCCCTTATTTCTGTGAGTATCTTATATGCTTGTATACAGCCTGTGTGCACCCTTGTTTCCGTGAGTGTCTAATATGCATGTATGTTTAGGTTGTGTGCGCCCTTGTTTCTGTGAGTGTCTTATATGCATGTATGTAGAGACTGTGTGCGCCCTTGTTTCTGTGAGTGTCTTATACGCATCTATGTACAGACAGCGTGTGCCCTTATTTCTGTGAATGTCATATGCATGTATGCACAGCTTGTGTGCGCCCCGGTTTCGTGTCTTATATGCATGTATGTACAGCTTGTGTGCGCCCTTGTTTCCGTGAGTGTCTTATATGCATGTTTGTACAGCATGTGCCTGCCCCTGTTTCCGTGAGTGTCTTATATGCATGTATGTACAGCTTGTGTGCGCCCCTGTTTCTGGGAGTGTCTTTTATGTATGTATGTAGAGCCTGTGTGCACCCTTGGTTCCTTTAGTGTCTTATATGCAAGTATGTACAGCATGTGCCTGCCCCTGTTTCCGTGAGTGTCTTATATGCATGTTTGTACAGCATGTGCCTGCCCCGGTTTCCGTGAGTGTCTTATATGCATGTACGTACAGCCTGTGTGCACCCTTATTTCTGGGAGTGTCATATGCATGTATGCACAGCTTGTGTGCGCCTCGGTTTCGTGTCCTATATGCATGTATGTACAGTTTGTGTGCGCCCTTGTTTCTGTGAGTGTCTTATATGCATGTATGTACAGCATGTGTCTGCCCCTGTTTCTGTGAGTGTCTTATATGCAAGTATGTACAGCCTGTGTGTGCCCTTGTTTCTGTGAGTGTCTTATATGCATGTATGTATAGACTGCGTGTGTCCTTATTTCTGTGAGTATCTTATATGCTTGTATACAGCCTGTGTGCGCCCCTGTTTCTGGGAGTGTCTTTTATGTATGTATGTAGAGCCTGTGTGCACCCTTGGTTCCTTTAGTGTCTTATATGCAAGTATGTACAGCATGTGTCTGCCCCTGTAACTGTGAGTGTCTTATATGCTTGTATGTACAGCCTGTGTGTGCCCTTCGTTCTGTGAGTGTCTTGTATGCATGTATGTACAGCATGTGCCTGCCCCTGTTTCATGTCTTATATGCATGTGTGAACAGCCTGCGTGTGCCCTTGTTTCTGTGAGGGTCTTATATGCATGCATGTACAGCCTGTGTCTGCCCCTGTTTCTGTGAGTGTCTTAAATGCATGTATGTGCAGACCGTGTGTGCCCTTGTTTTTGTGGCTACCTCTGTACGCATGTTTCCACAGCCCGTGTGGCCTGTTTCTCTGAGTGCCTCTGTATGGGTGTTTCCACTGCCCCTGTGTGCTCTGTTCCTGAGAATGTTTCTGTATGCATGTTTCCACAGCCCATGTGTGGCCTTGTTTGCGTGAGGACCTCTGTATGCATGTTGCCACAGCCTGTATGTGCCCTGTTTCAGTGAGGGCCTCTTTATGCACGTTTCCACAGCCGTGCATGCCCTGTTTTTGTGAGTGCCTCTGCATGTATGTTTCCAAAGCCTGTGTGTGCAATGTTTCTGTGAGTGCCTCTGTTTACATGTTTCCACAGCCTGTGTGTGCCCTGTTTGTGAGTGTCTCTGTATGCATGTTTCAACTTCCTGTATGTGCCCTGTTTCTGTGAGTGCCTCTGTGTGCATGTTTCCACAGCCTGTGTGTGCCCTGTTTCAGTGACAGCCTCTGTATGCATGTTTCCACATGCTGTGTGTGCCCAGTTTCAGTGAGGGCCTCTGTATGCTTGTTTCTACAGCCAGTGTGTGCCCTGTTTTTGTGAGTGCCTCTGAATGCATATTTCCACAGCCCGTGTGTGCCCTGTTTCTGTGAGTGCCTCTGTGTGCATGTTTCCACTGCTTGTGTGTGTCCTCTTTCTGTGAGTGCCTCTGTGTGCATGTTTCCACTGCCTGTGTGTGACCTGTTTCAGTGAGTGCCTCTGTGTGTATGTTTCCACAGCCTGTGTGTGCCCTGTTTCTGTGAGTGCTTCTGTATGCATGTTTCCACTGCCTGTGTGTGCCCTGTTCTGTAAGTGCCTCTGTATGCATGTTTCAACTCCCTGTGTGTGCTGTGTTTTAGTGAGTGCCTCTGTATGCACGTTTCCACTGCCCATGTGTGCCCTGTTTCTGTGAGTGTCTCTGTATGCATGTTTCCACTGCCCATGTGTGCCCTGTTTCTGTGAGTGTCTCTGTATGCATGTTTCCACTGCCCATGTGTGCCCCGTTTCTGTGAGTGCCTCTGTATGCATGTTTTCACTGCCTGTGTGTGTCCTCTTTCTGAGAGTGCCTCTGTGTGCATGTTTCCACTGCCTGTGTGTGCCCTGTTTCCGAGAGTGCCTCTGTGTGCATGTTTCTACAGCCTGTGTGTGCCCTGTTTCTGAGTGTCCCTGTACGCATGTTTCTACAGCCCGTGTGTGCCGTGTTTCTGTGAGTGCCTCTGTGTGCATGTTTCTACAGCCTGTGTGTGCCCTGTTTCTGAGTTTCTCTGTATGCATATTTCCACAACCCGTGTGTGACCGGTTTCTGAGTGTCTCTGGATGCATGTTTCCACAGCCCATGTGTGCCCTGTTTATGGGTGTCTCTGTATGAATGTTTCCACAGCCCGTGTGTGCCCTGTTTCTGAGTGCCTCTGTATGCATGTTTCCACAGCCTCAGTGTGCCCTTGTTTGTGTGAGCGCCTCTGTATGCATGTTTCCACAGCCTCAGTGTGCCCTTGTTTGTGTGAGCGCCTCTGTATGCATGTTTCCAGAGCCTCAGTGTGCCCTTGTTTGTGTCAGTGCCTCTGTATGCATGTTTCCACAGCCTGTGTGTGCCCTGTTTCTGTGAGTGCCTCTGTATGCATGTTTCCACAGCCCTTTTGTGCCCCCACTTCTGAGAGTGTTTCAGTATGCATGTTTCCACAGCCTGTGTTTTCACTTTCTCTGTGAGGGGCTCTGTATGCATGTTTCCACAGCCTGTGTGTGCCCTGTTTCAGTGAGTGCCTATGTATGTATGTTTACACTGCCTGTGTGTGCCCTGTTTCTGTGAGTGTCTCTGTATGCATGTTTCCACTGCCTGTATGTGCCCTGTTTCTGCGAGTGCCTCGGTTTGCGTGTTTCCACAACCTGTGTGTGCCCTTTTTTATGAGTGTCTCTGTATGCATATTTCACATCCTGTGTGTTCCCTGTTTTTGTGAGTGTCTCTGTATGCATATTTCTACAGCCTGTGTGTGCCCTGTTCCTGTGAGGGCCTCTTTATGCATGTTTCCACTGCCTGTGTGTGCCCTGTTTCTGTGAGTGCCTCTGTATGCATGTTTCCACTGCCTATGTGTGCCCTTGTTTCTGTGAGTGCAACTGTATGCATGTTTCCACAGCCTCAGTGTGCCCTTGTTTCTGCAAGTGTCTTTGTATGCATGTTTCCGCAGCCTCAGTGTGCCCTGTTTCAGTGAGTGCCTCTGTATGCATGTTTCCACAGCCCGTGTGTGCCCCGTTTCTGTGAGTGCCGCTGTATGCATGTTTCCACAGCCCGTGTGTGCCCTCTTTCTGTGAGTACTGCTGAATGCAGGTTTCCACTGCCTGTGTGTGCCCTGTTTTTGTGAGTACTGTTGTATGCATGTTTCCACAGCCTCAGTGTGCCCGGCTTCTGTAACTGCCTCTGTATGCATGTTTCCACTGCCTCTCTGTGCCCTGTTTCTGTGAGGGCCTCGGTATGCGTGTTTCCACAGCCCATGTGTGTGCCCTGTTTCTGTGAGTATCTCTGTATGCATGTTTCCACAGCCTGTGTGTGCCCTGTTTTTGTGAGTACTGCTGTATGTATGTTTCCACTGCTTGTGTGTTCCCTGTTTCTGGGAGTGCCTCTGTATGCATGTTTCTACAGTCCGTGTGTACCCTGTTTCTTGGAGTGCCTCTGTATGCATGTTTCCACTGCCTGTGTGTGCCCTGTTTCTGTGAGTACTGCTGTATGCATGTTTCCACTGCCTGTGTGTGCCCTGTTTCTGTGAGGGTCTCTGTATGCATGTTTCCACAGCCTGTGTGTGCCCTGTTTCTGTGAGTACTGCTGTATGCATGTTTCCACAGCCCATGTGTTCCCTGTTTCTGGGAGTGCCTCAGTATGCATGTTTCTATAGCCCGTGTGTACCCTGTTTCTTGGAGTGCCTCTGTATGCATGTTACCACAGCCTGTGTGTACCCTGTTTCTTGGAGTGCCTCTGTATGCATGTTTCCACTGCCTGTGTGTGCCCTGTTTCTGTGAGTACTGCTGTATGCATGTTTCCACAGCCTGTGTGTGCCCCGTTTCTGGTAGTACTGCTGTATGCATGTTACCACAGCCTGTGTGTGCCCTGTTTCTGTGAGTGCCTCTGTATGCATGTTTCCACAGCCTGTGTGTACCCTGTTTCTGTGAGTACTGCTGTATGCATGTTTCCACAGCCTGTGTGTGCCCCGTTTCTGGTAGTACTGCTGTATGCATGTTACCACAGCCTGTGTGTGCCCTGTTTCTGTGAGTGCCTCTGTATGCATGTTTCCACAGCCTGTGTGTACCCTGTTTCTGTGAGTACTGCTGTATGCATGTTTCCACAGCCTGTGTGTGCCCCGTTTCTGGTAGTACTGCTGTATGCATGTTTCCCTACCTGTGTGTGCCCTGTTTCTGGGAGTGCCTCAGTATGCATGTTTCTATAGCCCGTGTGTACCCTGTTTCTGTGAGGGCCTCTGTATGCATGTTTCCACAGCCTGTGTGTGCCCTGTTTCTGTGAGTACTGCTGTATGCATGTTTCCACAGCCCATGTGTGCCCTGTTTCTGGGAGTGCCTCAGTATGCATGTTTCTATAGCCCGTGTGTACCCTGTTTCTTGGAGTGCCTCTGTATGCATGTTTCCACAGCCCATGTGTGCCCTGTTTCTGTGAGTACTGCTGTATGCATGTTTCCACTGCCTGTGTGTGCCCTGTTTCTGTGAGGGTCTCTGTATGCATGTTTCCACTGCCTGTGTGTGCCCTGTTTCTGGTAGTACTGCTGTATGCATGTTTCCACAGCCTGTGTGTGCCCCGTTTCTGTGAGTGCCTCTGTATGCATGTTTCCACAGCCTGTGTGTACCCTGTTTCTGTGAGTACTGCTGTATGCATGTTTCCACAGCCTGTGTGTGCCCCGTTTCTGGTAGTACTGCTGTATGCATGTTTCTACAGTCCGTGTGTACCCTGTTTCTTGGAGTGCCTCTGTATGCATGTTTCCACTGCCTGTGTGTGCCCTGTTTCTGTGAGTACTGCTGTATGCATGTTTCCACAGCCCATGTGTTCCCTGTTTCTGGGAGTGCCTCAGTATGCATGTTTCTATAGCCCGTGTGTACCCTGTTTCTTGGAGTGCCTCTGTATGCATGTTTCCACTGCCTGTGTGTGCCCTGTTTCTGTGAGTACTGCTGTATGCATGTTTCCACAGCCCATGTGTGTGCCCTGTTTCTGTGAGGGTCTCTGTATGCATGTTTCCACAGCCTGTGTGTGCCCTGTTTCTGTGAGTACTGCTGTATGCATGTTTCCACAGCCCATGTGTGCCCTGTTTCTGGGAGTGCCTCAGTATGCATGTTTCTATAGCCCGTGTGTACCCTGTTTCTTGGAGTGCCTCTGTATGCATGTTTCCACTGCCTGTGTGTGCCCTGTTTCTGTGAGTACTGCTGTATGCATGTTTCCACAGCCTGTGTGTGCCCTGTTTCTGTGAGTACTGCTGTATGCATGTTTCCACTGCCTGTGTGTGCCCTGTTTCTGTGAGTACTGCTGTATGCATGTTTCCACAGCCTGTGTGTGCCCCGTTTCTGGTAGTACTGCTGTATGCATGTTTCCACAGCCCATGTGTGCCCTGTTTCTGGGAGTGCCTCAGTATGCATGTTTCTATAGCCCGTGTGTACCCTGTTTCTTGGAGTGCCTCTGTATGCATGTTTCCACTGCCTGTGTGTGCCCTGTTTCTGTGAGTACTGCTGTATGCATGTTTCCACAGCCCGTGTGTACCCTGTTCTTGGAGTGCCTCTGAATGCATGTTTCCACAGCCTGTGTGTACCCTGTTTCTGTGAGTACTGCTGTATGCATGTTTCCACAGCCTGTGTGTGCCCCGTTTCTGGTAGTACTGCTGTATGCATGTTACCACAGCCTGTGTGTGCCCTGTTTCTGTGAGTGCCTCTGTATGCATGTTTCCACAGCCTGTGTGTACCCTGTTTCTGTGAGTACTGCTGTATGCATGTTTCCACAGCCTGTGTGTGCCCCGTTTCTGGTAGTACTGCTGTATGCATGTTTCCCTACCTGTGTGTGCCCTGTTTCTGGGAGTGCCTCAGTATGCATGTTTCTATAGCCCGTGTGTACCCTGTTTCTGTGAGGGCCTCTGTATGCATGTTTCCACAGCCTGTGTGTGCCCTGTTTCTGTGAGTACTGCTGTATGCATGTTTCCACAGCCCATGTGTGCCCTGTTTCTGGGAGTGCCTCAGTATGCATGTTTCTATAGCCCGTGTGTACCCTGTTTCTTGGAGTGCCTCTGTATGCATGTTTCCACAGCCCATGTGTGCCCTGTTTCTGTGAGTACTGCTGTATGCATGTTTCCACTGCCTGTGTGTGCCCTGTTTCTGTGAGGGTCTCTGTATGCATGTTTCCACTGCCTGTGTGTGCCCTGTTTCTGGTAGTACTGCTGTATGCATGTTTCCACAGCCTGTGTGTGCCCCGTTTCTGTGAGTGCCTCTGTATGCATGTTTCCACAGCCTGTGTGTACCCTGTTTCTGTGAGTACTGCTGTATGCATGTTTCCACAGCCTGTGTGTGCCCCGTTTCTGGTAGTACTGCTGTATGCATGTTTCTACAGTCCGTGTGTACCCTGTTTCTTGGAGTGCCTCTGTATGCATGTTTCCACTGCCTGTGTGTGCCCTGTTTCTGTGAGTACTGCTGTATGCATGTTTCCACAGCCCATGTGTTCCCTGTTTCTGGGAGTGCCTCAGTATGCATGTTTCTATAGCCCGTGTGTACCCTGTTTCTTGGAGTGCCTCTGTATGCATGTTTCCACTGCCTGTGTGTGCCCTGTTTCTGTGAGTACTGCTGTATGCATGTTTCCACAGCCCATGTGTGTGCCCTGTTTCTGTGAGGGTCTCTGTATGCATGTTTCCACAGCCTGTGTGTGCCCTGTTTCTGTGAGTACTGCTGTATGCATGTTTCCACAGCCCATGTGTGCCCTGTTTCTGGGAGTGCCTCAGTATGCATGTTTCTATAGCCCGTGTGTACCCTGTTTCTTGGAGTGCCTCTGTATGCATGTTTCCACTGCCTGTGTGTGCCCTGTTTCTGTGAGTACTGCTGTATGCATGTTTCCACAGCCTGTGTGTGCCCTGTTTCTGTGAGTACTGCTGTATGCATGTTTCCACTGCCTGTGTGTGCCCTGTTTCTGTGAGTACTGCTGTATGCATGTTTCCACAGCCTGTGTGTGCCCCGTTTCTGGTAGTACTGCTGTATGCATGTTTCCACAGCCCATGTGTGCCCTGTTTCTGGGAGTGCCTCAGTATGCATGTTTCTATAGCCCGTGTGTACCCTGTTTCTTGGAGTGCCTCTGTATGCATGTTTCCACTGCCTGTGTGTGCCCTGTTTCTGTGAGTACTGCTGTATGCATGTTTCCACAGCCCGTGTGTACCCTGTTCTTGGAGTGCCTCTGAATGCATGTTTCCACAGCCTGTGTGTACCCTGTTTCTGTGAGTACTGCTGTATGCATGTTTCCACAGCCTGTGTGTGCCCCGTTTCTGGTAGTACTGCTGTATGCATGTTACCACAGCCTGTGTGTGCCCTGTTTCTGTGAGTGCCTCTGTATGCATGTTTCCACAGCCTGTGTGTACCCTGTTTCTGTGAGTACTGCTGTATGCATGTTTCCACAGCCTGTGTGTGCCCCGTTTCTGGTAGTACTGCTGTATGCATGTTTCCCTACCTGTGTGTGCCCTGTTTCTGGGAGTGCCTCAGTATGCATGTTTCTATAGCCCGTGTGTACCCTGTTTCTGTGAGGGCCTCTGTATGCATGTTTCCACAGCCTGTGTGTGCCCTGTTTCTGTGAGTACTGCTGTATGCATGTTTCCACAGCCCATGTGTGCCCTGTTTCTGGGAGTGCCTCAGTATGCATGTTTCTATAGCCCGTGTGTACCCTGTTTCTTGGAGTGCCTCTGTATGCATGTTTCCACAGCCCATGTGTGCCCTGTTTCTGTGAGTACTGCTGTATGCATGTTTCCACTGCCTGTGTGTGCCCTGTTTCTGTGAGGGTCTCTGTATGCATGTTTCCACTGCCTGTGTGTGCCCTATTTCTGGTAGTACTGCTGTATGCATGTTTCCACAGCCTGTGTGTGCCCCGTTTCTGTGAGTGCCTCTGTATGCATGTTTCCACAGCCTGTGTGTACCCTGTTTCTGTGAGTACTGCTGTATGCATGTTTCCACAGCCTGTGTGTGCCCCGTTTCTGGTAGTACTGCTGTATGCATGTTTCTACAGTCCGTGTGTACCCTGTTTCTTGGAGTGCCTCTGTATGCATGTTTCCACTGCCTGTGTGTGCCCTGTTTCTGTGAGTACTGCTGTATGCATGTTTCCACAGCCCATGTGTTCCCTGTTTCTGGGAGTGCCTCAGTATGCATGTTTCTATAGCCCGTGTGTACCCTGTTTCTTGGAGTGCCTCTGTATGCATGTTTCCACTGCCTGTGTGTGCCCTGTTTCTGTGAGTACTGCTGTATGCATGTTTCCACAGCCCATGTGTGTGCCCTGTTTCTGTGAGGGTCTCTGTATGCATGTTTCCACAGCCTGTGTGTGCCCTGTTTCTGTGAGTACTGCTGTATGCATGTTTCCACAGCCCATGTGTGCCCTGTTTCTGGGAGTGCCTCAGTATGCATGTTTCTATAGCCCGTGTGTACCCTGTTTCTTGGAGTGCCTCTGTATGCATGTTTCCACTGCCTGTGTGTGCCCTGTTTCTGTGAGTACTGCTGTATGCATGTTTCCACAGCCTGTGTGTGCCCTGTTTCTGTGAGTACTGCTGTATGCATGTTTC
This sequence comes from Pleurodeles waltl, assembly GCF_031143425.1. Taxonomy (NCBI): domain Eukaryota; kingdom Metazoa; phylum Chordata; class Amphibia; order Caudata; family Salamandridae; genus Pleurodeles; species Pleurodeles waltl. The sequence continues at coordinate 16,897,048 of NC_090449.1, read as the reverse complement.
CACTGCCTGTGTGTGCCCTGTTTCTGTGAGTACTGCTGTATGCATGTTTCCACAGCCTGTGTGTGCCCCGTTTCTGGTAGTACTGCTGTATGCATGTTTCCACAGCCCATGTGTGCCCTGTTTCTGGGAGTGCCTCAGTATGCATGTTTCTATAGCCCGTGTGTACCCTGTTTCTTGGAGTGCCTCTGTATGCATGTTTCCACTGCCTGTGTGTGCCCTGTTTCTGTGAGTACTGCTGTATGCATGGTTCCACAGCCCGTGTGTACCCTGTTCTTGGAGTGCCTCTGAATGCATGTTTCCACTGCCCGTGTGTGCCCTGTTTCTGTGAGTACTGCTGTATGCATGTTTCCCTACCTGTGTGTGCCCCGTTTCTGGTAGTACTGCTGTATGCATGTTTCCCTACCTGTGTGTGCCCTGTTTCTGTGAGTACTGCTGTATGCATGTTTCCCTACCTGTGTGTGCCCTGTTTCTGTGAGTACTGCTGTATGCATGTTTCCACAGCCTGTGTGTGCCCCGTTTCTGGTAGTACTGCTGTATGCATGTTTCCACTGCCTGTGTGTGCCCTGTTTCTGGTAGTACTGCTGTATGCATGTTTCCCTACCTGTGTGTGCCCTGTTTCTGTGAGGGTCTCTGTATGCATGTTTCCCTACCTGTGTGTGCCCTGTTTCTGTGAGTACTGCTGTATGCATGTTTCTATAGCCCGTGTGTACCCTGTTTCTTGGAGTGCCTCTGTATGCATGTTTCCACAGCCTGTGTGTGCCCCGTTTCTGGTAGTACTGCTGTATGCATGTTTCCACAGCCTGTGTGTGCCCCGTTTCTGGTAGTACTGCTGTATGCATGTTTCCCTACCTGTGTGTGCCCTGTTTCTGTGAGGGCCTCTGTATGCATGTTTCCACAGTCCGTGTGTACCCTGTTTCTTGGAGTGCCTCTGTATGCATGTTTCCCTACCTGTGTGTGCCCTGTTTCTGTGAGTACTGCTGTATGCATGTTTCCACAGCCTGTGTGTGCCCCGTTTCTGGTAGTACTGCTGTATGCATGTTTCCACAGCCTGTGTGTGCCCCGTTTCTGGTAGTACTGCTGTATGCATGTTTCCCTACCTGTGTGTGCCCTGTTTCTGTGAGTACTGCTGTATGCATGTTTCCACAGCCCGTGTGTACCCTGTTTCTTGGAGTGCCTCTGTATGCATGTTTCCACAGCCTGTGTGTGCCCTGTTTCTGTGAGTACTGCTGTATGCATGTTTCCCTACCTGTGTGTGCCCTGTTTCTGTGAGGGCCTCTGTATGCATGTTTCCCTACCTGTGTGTGCCCTGTTTCTGTGAGTACTGCTGTATGCATGTTTCCACAGCCTGTGTGTGCCCCGTTTCTGGTAGTACTGCTGTATGCATGTTTCCCTACCTGTGTGTGCCCTGTTTCTGGTAGTACTGCTGTATGCATGTTTCCCTACCTGTGTGTGCCCTGTTTCTGTGAGGGCCTCTGTATGCATGTTTCCCTACATGTGTGTGCCCTGTTTCTGTGAGTACTGCTGTATGCATGTTTCCACAGCCTGTGTGTGCCCCGTTTCTGGTAGTACTGCTGTATGCATGTTTCCCTACCTGTGTGTGCCCCGTTTCTGGTAGTACTGCTGTATGCATGTTTCCCTACCTGTGTGTGCCCTGTTTCTTGGAGTGCCTCTGTATGCATGTTTCCACTGCCTGTGTGTGCCCTGTTTCTGTGAGTACTGCTGTATGCATGTTTCCCTACCTGTGTGTGCCCTGTTTCTGGTAGTACTGCTGTATGCATGTTTCCACAGCCTGTGTGTGCCCTGTTTCTGTGAGTGCCTCTGTATGCATGTTTCCACAGCCCATGTGTGCCCTGTTTCTGGGAGTGCCTCAGTATGCATGTTTCTATAGCCCGTGTGTGCCCTGTTTCTGTGAGAGCCTCTGTATGCATGTTTCCACAGCCTGTGTGTGCCCTGTTTCTGTGAGTACTGCTGTATGCATGTTTCCCTACCTGTGTGTGCCCTGTTTCTGTGAGGGCCTCTGTATGCATGTTTCCCTACCTGTGTGTGCCCTGTTTCTGTGAGGGCCTCTGTATGCATGTTTCCACTGCCTGTGTGTGCCCTGTTTCTGTGAGGGCCTCTGTATGCATGTTTCCACTGCCTGTGTGTGCCCTGTTTCTGTGAGGGCCTCTGTATGCATGTTTCCACAGCCTGTGTGTGCCCCGTTTCTGGTAGTACTGCTGTATGCATGTTTCCCTACCTGTGTGTGCCCTGTTTCTGTGAGTACTGCTGTATGCATGTTTCCCTACCTGTGTGTGCCCTGTTTCTGTGAGTACTGCTGTATGCATGTTTCCCTACCTGTGTGTGCCCTGTTTCTGTGAGGGTCTCTGTATGCATGTTTCCCTACCTGTGTGTGCCCTGTTTCTGTGAGGGTCTCTGTATGCATGTTTCCCTACCTGTGTGTGCCCTGTTTCTGTGAGGGCCTCTGTATGCATGTTACCACAGCCTGTGTGTGCCCTGTTTCTGTGAGGGTCTCTGTATGCATGTTTCCCTACCTGTGTGTGCCCTGTTTCTGTGAGGGCCTCTGTATGCATGTTTCCCTACCTGTGTGTGCCCTGTTTCTGTGAGGGCCTCTGTATGCATGTTTCCCTACCTGTGTGTGCCCTGTTTCTGTGAGGGCCTCTGTATGCATGTTTCCCTACCTGTGTGTGCCCTGTTTCTGTGAGGGCCTCTGTATGCATGTTTATGTTGTATCCATTGCCTTTTGTTGGTTGCAGGGGGAGCTATCAGTAGTGCAGCAGTCCCCTGAGGTCTGATAAGAGACAGCACTCCCCTTACATTCAGGGCCCCTGGAATTTTGTGATTCTGTTGCTGCATCTATTTTCGCATATTTATAGAATTGCTGCACTTCCATAGAATCAATCCTCTGCTGCATAATCTGAGGGTTTAACACAAAAATGGTTTCTAGTTCAAATGGTTCAAAAGTTACTAAAATTACAGTGGCACGTGTTGCCGCGCAGTGGAAGGCTGTTTGCAAAGCTGAACTGGTCACCTTTCTGTTGCCTGTTGGTATATTTGGGTTTTAAGCAGTTACTAATGAGGTGCAACCAATGCCTACACATTTGTTACCAAGTTTAAATACATTTTTGAAGTACTACTAACATAAAATGTGCTGCATTATGTCACATAATTTGCCTTTTCTTGCTGCATAATTTACACAACGTTGCTGCATAATTTGTCCATCTCCCCCTGCATAATTCTAGTGGCTCTGCTTATAAATGTCTTTTACTACCAAATCATGGTATGGTGGCCATTTTCTTCCTTGCATTAGGGTCCACGCCACTCCTCCTATGTCATAGGTCGTTAAGTTTTTGGCTCTTTTGTGGCACATGCATTGGCTTACTCCTATTTAGCACAGTTGTCAGGATTTTCAGTTTTCTCTGCTTGGTCTTAAATCTCATCCTAAACTCCTGAGCAGAAGCCGTTCTTAGTCAGTGCCCCCTCGCCCCTCCCACCTCTGCATGATTGGGCAAGGAGTGGGCGTGGCTCTGGCTGTGGGAGGAGCCAGGCCTGCCCAGCAGGGTGGGTGCCTCAGCATTGCTGTTTTTTTCCTCTCGTGGCACTCTGACGTCAAGGTGAGTTATTCATAACACAATCAGCTGCATCTGGTGTCCAAGGGTGATTACGGGTTAGCGATTAATTCAGCTTTGACATATTTAAAAAGGAATTATGAGCCAGATTTCCATCAGATGTGCTTGCTCCACTGGCTCTATCATTTATTTGGCTCATGGAGCTGCCCTCAGCCCACCCTTTCGCTTGCAAGTATGCTCTGGGTCAAGCCAGGGCACATTCCACCAGAGCTGTGGGGTGAGTCTGGTCCACACACAACTCTTGCAGTCTTGGGGTCGTCCACACTGCACCTGCATGTCCCAGAACCCCCAAATACTCTTAATAGGGGTATGGCTTACTCAGGGCCTGCTTTATGGTGCAGCCACTGGACGCAGACCTCTTGCAAATAATGTTCCTGTCAGAGAGCGAGAGAGGTCAGGGTTTTGTCTAGAAGCAGTTTTGACGCCATAAAGTAGCACAGAGGGTTAATGTGCCTGCTGCAAAGAACAGATCTATATTTTATTTGGATAGATGTGTGGATTAGTAAGGCCAGCCTTTACCAGCACTTTAAAACAAATGTAATGTATGTGAGAGAGGCACTATGGAGAGACGAGGGGCACCTTTGCCGGGTGGTAGTGAGAGAATCGGAGGAGGAAGTAATGGGGAGGGTGCCAAAAAAGATTGTCGCACTAGCAGCGCTAAAGCCGGGCCTGGTCTTACTCCAAGCGGCAGAGCAAGGTGTTCCTGAATATTAAGGCCTACTGCACGAAGTGTTATAGAAGCAGGTGTGCCTGACTCCAGGCTGAGATGTGACTCACAATTTGTAGGACTAAGCGAGGGCTACTTACAGTCTGTCTTGCAGAAAATATTTACAGAAAAGGTGTTGTGAATCAGGCCTGGGTGTTAAGGTGTAACTCACATCTAAGACGTGAGTAAAATACAGCTACTCATAGACAAGTATTTGTTAATTGGATCCTTAAACACCAAAATGCTGATGATCAATCACATACCTTTAAGTGTACATTTAGTGTAAGGATACTATTAAGCATTTTTCCACAAATTAGAATTGTTGGATAGAATTATAATAAAATAATTCACCTGTGAGAAGTGTTTGGTTTGTTTAGAAAAAAAAATATGGGTTGACGTTTTTGTAGGAAGACGTTTACTTATGCCTGAGATTTTGGTAGACTATTAAAGTCCATGGGCCTGTTTTACAAAGGTAACTTTCACTTTTAAGCAATTTACACTTTTGATTACTTTTTGAATATTCACAAAATCGAACCGCACATTTATTCCAAAAGTGTAACTTACATTCAGATGTTGTGAATAGTCAAAAACCAGCAATCTTATTAACAAGTACAAATTATTCAAAAGCGTGTGGACCTCAGGTCCTTCAGTTTGGTGAAGGCATGCAAGTTACACTTTAGGAGCAAATTTACACACAGAGTTTGTGAATAGCTCAAAAGGAGTAAACTTGCTCGAAAGTCTAAATATCTCGAAACTCTAAGTTCCCTTTGTGAATCAGGTATTCTCAAACTCCGGGTCTGATTCACAAAGGTAAGTTACACTTTTGAGAAAGTTTATACTTTGCAGTAAGCTTACTTCTTTCGGTATTCACAAGCTCAGAGCGTAAACATACTATAAAAGTGTATGTTACACACAGAGCAATGCAATTGACTTACTCTTGTGTGGGTGGGTTACATTTGCCCTTAAACCCTTCCCTAACCCCAACCCCTTTAGTAGTATGTCCGCTTTCCCACCCACTCCCCTGTCTCTCTCCAGCATTCACACCTAAAATCTATAATTACTATATAGAGAACTCTCACATATAAGTATAGGCCCTTCAAGTGTACGTTACTGCTACTACGTCTCCAAAAAAAAAAAAAAAAAAAAAAAATACAGTAGTACGTTTGCTCTTCAGATGGCCATTTACTGGTACTTTAACACTTCCCATAAAAATAATGCAGGGAGGGAATTGAAAGGAAACCCCATAAGAAATAATGGTAAGTTAAATTAAAGTACTAGACAATATACATAAACATAAAATAATTATAAAAATAATTTATACAAATAGTACATATGTATTGGTTAATTCTAAAATATTTTAATAGCCTCTTTTGAATTTAAAAAAGAAAGTAACCCTACATTTTATTTAAAAAAATCATTAAAATTATGTTAAGAACTTCTGTACATCACTTCTAATAATTATTAGTGCACATGTATTTATTTTTTAATGTGAAAATTCCATCTGCAGAATCACCTGAAGGAAAAAGGTATGGGGAAAACCTAAAAATGTACTTGACTCAAAAATACACATTAAAAAATATTTAATGTTAAATATGAATGTTAATTAATTTTATATATTAACACTCTGTTTTTATTGAGTTTGGAAAACTAACCACAAAAATACAATGCAGTGCATATCAGTGCGAGATAACACAGTTATATCCAATCTACAATCCAAAACAGGGATCTACTCAACAGTAATTTCCCTCAACCTCCCCTCCCCAATAGGATCTACACGTAACCAATCCTCCCATATATCATGAGAAACAGAGACAGCCTCACCAGAGTAGTTTGTCACCTCTCTGATCGAAGCAAGGTTCACTTAATCAACCATCATCAGCAGTACTCCACTCTGAAATTAACTCTTCCACGCCAGTGAACCAGTAGTGTCCCCCATGCAATCACATCCGTTAGTGCCCCCTCCTCTCTACGTATTATCCGCATATATTGTTCTTCTGCAGCACCCCATTCCATTAAATCTCGGATCCAGCAAGGGATGGAAGGGTTCAGGGCACTCATCCAGCCAATGGCCACCTGCGCTTGGCCAGTACCAGAGCCACTTGTGTGAGCCTATATGGGATACACATACCCCGCGGTCTCCGCACTACACCTAAAAGACTTGTCAAAGGCGTTACTTCTAGCCCCAATCCCGTTACCTCCTCTACTCTCCCAACCACCTTCCTCCAAAATCGGTGTACCATCCTACAGGACCAAGCCAAGTGCAGAAACGAGGCCTTGAATGCGCAACATCTGGGACACCCAGCCCCTCTTGCTGGATCGATCTTATTAAGACGGTCAGATGTTATTACGTGTGATGCACAAAGTTGAAGAGTAATAGTTTAAACCTGTTGTTACATGACACTGTAAGCATCAGCAACAATGCCGTTGCCCAGTTCGCGTCCTCCATGGGGTCCCCCAGCTCCCAAGCCCTACGCGCAACACTTATCGCACCTGGTTGATCACCCCGAAGGGCTTTATAAAACTGAGTGATCAAATGAGTCTCCTTACCCCAATTTATCAGCCCACTCAACACCATCGATGCCGGAGGGGGCACCGGGAAACCACACCAGATCTCCTGAGCCACACTCTCCATTTTAGCATCTTGCAAGAACTGACCTGGGCCCAACCCGAACGTGTCCCGGGCATCAGGAAAGTAGATAAACTCCCCATTGGGGTATAAATCTCCCGCCACTATAGATCCTCCCAGCCTCCAGCCTTCCATTGACATTATGCTATCCATGTCCCTAAAGGGGGCTAAGTTCCAAATCTTTAATTCGCTATCAAACGGGGCACGTTGAAGCACATTCCTAACGGCCTGCTCCCAGATCCAGGCAGTAGTTCTGACCAGATAGGGGATAGCAGACTCCGACCGACCGCCCAATATCAGTACATGCGCCAACACCTTCCCACCCAGCATTCCTGCAAACATTCTCTTCTACCAATTGTCCGATTCAGTCATCCACTTTGCAGCATGTTGTAAGTGCGCCACATAATAATAATGTCTAATATTAGGAATAGCCAATCCTCCCTCTTCCATGACCCTCTGCAGCATCAACAATGCCGCCCTACTACGCCGCCCAGCCCACACCAGTGAAATCAACAAGCTGTCTAGGCGATTAAAGAGCCGAGCGGATAGCGGAAACAGAGAGTTCTGATCCAGGTAATGACACCGTGGAAGGAACACCATCTTAGCCACAGTTGCCCTCCCCATCACTGAAAGAGGCAGTCTATTCCAAAACGAAACCGAGCGCTCAAGGCCATTCACCACTCGTTCTACATTATGTTTTTCATGCCCTGCCACGGTGTGAGTGACCCAAATACCTAAATATCTCAAGCTTTCGAGCTCCCACCCCCGGTATATCCTCCTGAGGCGCACCACAGAGAGAACCTAAAGGGAACAGAAGTGACTTCTTCCTATTCACCTGGAGACTAGACACTGCCCCAAAAGCATCCAACAGCCACAACAACAAAGGCACCGAAACACTTGGCTCTCGAAGGTATAGCAACGCATCATCCGCATATAGGGAGACCACGTGGGTAGTCTGCCCCACCCGAATACCCCAAGGTTCCAATTCCTCACGTAGCCAGATCACCAGTGGTTCCAATGCAAGAGTGAAAGGAGCGGTGAAAGTGGACATCCCTGCCTGGTTCCCCTGCCAATCACCCAGGTTTCCGAGAGCTCTCCCCCACCCGAACCCAGGCGGGGGGTGGAGTATACAGCAGTCTCACCCATGCACAAAATTGTTGGCCAAACCCCATGCCCGCAGCACTGCCAGGAGGTAGCCCCACTCCACAGTGTCAAAGGCCTTCTCCAGGTCCAATGACACTAGCACCAGTTCGCCCTCCTCACCTTCAGTTTCATGCAGCACGTGTGCCAAGCAACGTAAGTTAAAGGTCGTACTACGGCCAGGAATTAAACCGCATTGATCGTCTTGCACCAAGCTCCAGATCACTCCACAGAGCTGAGTAGCCAATATCTTGCACAGGATCTTCACATCGCTATTCAGCATAGTAAGCGGGCAAACATACAATGCCTTGGCGCATGGTTTCCGGTAATATACCTCGCTCCCGGGCCTCCTCAAATACCGCCAACAACTTCTCTTGTAGGAGGAGGGGAAATGTTTGATACAGCTCAACTGGGAACCCATCCCCCGAGGACCTAGATTTCTTCAATGCTTCCACCGCCTTACCCGCTTCCTCCGCAGTTATCGCCGCCTCCGGAGTCTCCATACACTCCAGTTCCAACCGCGGAAGCCGCATCCCCTGCAGGAACTCCTAACTGAGGCGCCAGCCCTCGATACTCTCTGCAGATGTTCCACCAACACCTGAAGGATATCCTTACGACTAGAAATCGTCACACCCTTGGAATTCCTAATATGTAAGATGGGGGGAAACTCCACTTCCCGTTTTAGGATCCACGCCAATAATTTGCCAGATTTATCCCGCTCCCTATGCAGGTGCTGTCTATATGATCTAAGTATTACCTTAGCTAGTGTGTCCCGGCAGCTGTTAACGGTCTTGTACAATCGGGGCTGCTCCCTTTCAACCCGCCCTTGTTGTTGGTGTCGGATGCTGCAGGGCCGCTAGCGTATCCTCTCATTCAGTAAGTTCTTGTTCCATTTGTTTTCGCACCCCACAAGCGTTGCCTATGCATACCCCTCTCACTACAGCCTTCAGGGCCTCCCATTCCGTGCCCCTAGAATTTGTCGTGTTGCAATTCAAGTCCATATAATCTTTAATGGCAATCACCACCTTATCGCGACACCCAGCATCTGTCAGAAAATCTGTAGGCGTGCGCCAACTACGTGTTAAGCTAGTATTATCGGATCCCCATTGCAACTGCAACAACACCGGTGCATGATCAGAGAGAAACCTACCCAGATGCTTAATGTCCAACACCTGTGAACAGTTCAGTCCACCCAGAAGAAACTGATCCAACCGACTATGCATGTTATGCGTCTTAGAATAACAGGTGTACTCCCTACCCTCCGGGTGTAGTTACCTCCATCCATCCCACAGCCCTAAATTGCGCATTACCTCCGCAAGAGATCTCGTCATCAACGGTTTAGTCCCCAATTTAGGCGGGTGATGATACTTCTCACCATCCAAAATACAGTTGCGATCGCCGGCCCATATAATAGGTGCATCCACCCCATCCCCCAAAATCTCAGGTATACTGTTGTAGAAGGAGTGATCATCTATATTGGGTGCATAAGTGTTAAGAATAGAAATGGGCGCCCCATCTAAGGCGCCCTGTATGAGTACATATCCTCTACATCCACTTCACTGTAAACATGGGTAAATGGGATCCCTGGGGCAACCCATATTGTCACACCTCTTGGAAAAGGATGAGGAGAACATCTGACCCCGCAATTTCTTAGCTAGTTTTTGTGTTTCCTCCTCCAACATGTGCGTTTCCTGGAGACAGGCTTTATGAACCTCATGACGCCTCAGAAAGGAATGCACCCTGTCAGCATGTTAATCTGTCAGCCCATCCCAAGGCTTTGTTACCTTCTGTCCCTTTAGCCCTCCTCCCCTCACCTCCCTCCCGAGGAGATAAGGCTAGACAAGTACCCATTTCACCTCTCACATACATACATGCACTGCAGTTGTGAACCTCAAACATTTACAAACCTGACCAACCAGATAACCCAACTCCCCATTACCCGCCCCGGATGAACAGTAGAACAAACACATCAAACAATACTGTAGATCCATATTTGTAAGTGATGCCGGTGCAGCAGCCTAATTCCCATCTCCCCAGTTACTAGGCCCCACCACAACCGTGGAGTAACCACCCACCACCCCGTATGCAATATACTTGTGCCTGAATACCTACCCAACAAGAAACCGGTGAACACGTTACCCCCTCGTACAATATAAATTCAAATAGTGCCTTATCGGAAACGTAACCTTCATCCCGAAACCCCAAACCATGCAGCACAGGTGCCTCCTGCATAGACACAGGCCCCCCAAAATGAGGGCGCGGCAACAGCTTTCCGATAAGAGCAGCAAAGTCAAGTATCTGCAGGGATCGTCTACGCTCCCTAATCTAGTGCCTCTCTCGACCCATCAGCCAGTCCAGGAGTCATCACCACCATTGTATCATCCTGTTAAATCTCGATTCTATTATCAGAATCTACAACCTGTTCCGCGGTGCCCTCCATCCGGCTCTCCCCATGGGTCCTCCCGTCTGGGCCGTCCACACCCGAGGCACGATGAACCACCAGGCCGGTGCTCTGAGGCCTACCAGAAGTGTCTTTGTCCCATACCTCCAGCCATCTCCAAACCTCCTCCAGACGTTCAAAAAAGTGTGACTTGACAGCTCGCGATGGCTACTCTGCAGTCACTGGTGTGCTCGGAACATCTCCTGGCCCACCTAATCGCGTCTGGCGCTGTGGCAGAGGCACCGGTGTGGTGTACTGTTCCATAGTGTTCTCCTGTGACATCGCCACTTGCCTGTGTCGCTCCACCTCGCCACCAGCCAGAAATCAAGAGGTATCACCGCCTCAAGTGACCCAGAAGTGGAGTAAAAGTACCTGGAAGCTGCAGCTCCACTCGGGCAGTTGAAATCAGTCGCCTGGCTCTGAAGCACCCTCAGCCATTGGACGCTGTTATGTCCCCGCCTCCTCGCCTGCAGCCCCAGACTCAGGCGATCCAGGCACTCCCAAAAAGCTCCACGCAGCAAGCCCAATGCACCTTCACTCGATGGGCCCGCAACTAGCCCATGGACTATGTGCCACTAGACCAGCTCTCCAAGTGAGGAGCCTCAGCCTTCCCCCTCCAGGCTGCACCTCAATCCACTTGTCCGCTCTCCTGCCGCTCCTCCACAGCTCCCACTCAACTGGTACTCTGCCTTTCACCTGGGCTCCTCTTCACCGCCTATCTGCGCCGACCCCCCGGTCCAGCCTGGGCCGTCCGCCGGCGTGAGACCGCGCGAGCCGGAGCCAAGGCCGCGCCTGCACAAGCAGCAAAGTTGCGCACACCGAAGAACCAGCAGGCCCACAACTCTACCTCAGGGGGCTGTCCAACCACCAGCACACCGCAAGAAAAAGGGCAGGAAGTCCAACGGGGGTGCTCCCGGCTGCTCTCCTCGCGGCCTGAGACGGACTCTCCTGTGCAGCACCAAATCAAGAGGTCCGGAACACCGAGACAGGGTTATGGCGTGCTGCTTTAACCAGGGCACCTTCCCTTGCTGAGCGGGGGTACTTAGGGCCTGATTACAACTTTGGAGGAGGTGTTAATCCGTCCCAAATGTGATGGATATACCACCAGCCGTATTACGAGTTCAATAGGATATAATGGACTCGTAATACGGCTGGTGGTATATCTGTCACATTTGGGACGTATTAACATCTTCCTCCAAAGTTGTAATCAGGCCCTTAATGTCTCAGGCAGCACAGGATAATGGCAGGATCGGGTCTGGAAAGCGGGAGCTCACTGGGAGCACGTCCCGCCGGCCATTTTGCTTGGCCACGCCCCCAATTAATTTTATATATTAACTTTAAATGTATACCAAAAAAAAAATGCTACACTGCTATTAAAATAGTTTTGAATTAAAACATTGATTAATGTGAACTGAGATGCAGAGACAGAAACTCTAGGGTGGTGGAAGGAAGAGTCATGAGGTGGGCGCAAGAGAAGATAGCCCAGCTATATGGCAACCCCAACATTCGCCGGCACCAGCAGCGGGCTCTTGAGAAAAACTTTGGGCTTCTACGTGTAGTGTTTTACAAATTAAGATTCCTTTAGTCATTGATGTGTCCACATTGAAACCTGCCCTTTGCTCCATGCTGCCTTTCACCATGCAGTCTTCTTCCTGCGGAGTTGTCACTCATTGCCAGATTACTCCAGACAGAACCAGAAGTAATCTCTGTCTTACTCTTTGCTCTGCCCCGAGAGGTCCATTCTAGTCTCTTTCTCTCCTTCTCCAGATCTCACACCCACCCAACCTTCCCTCCCCGGATCCTGGGTTCCACGATCTCATGCATCCCTTTCACTCCAGTCCCTTCCCTCCCCTCCAGCCCTTGCTTCCTCTAACATACTAGTCCGCTCTAGGATTCCTCACTGCAGGGACACTGTTTCTGTTATTTTATTCATAATATTTTTATTGAGGTAATTCAGAGATCTAACAATGACCAAACACAGGACTCTTAGTAAAAGATACAGAGCGAGGATGATCAGCACAAAAGCACTGTAACTGATGGACCTCAAAACTCTCATAAAACAGGAGATTTCTTCCCTTCTGTCCCACATGAACCAACAATGTACACAACCCATGTCTCTTCTACAGATAGGAAGTGGCAAGACCGCTTCCATCCCCCAACCGTATACATCAGCCGATACAGAAGTATACGGCCAAGGAGCACCCTTATGACTCTTGATTCCGTGTCGCTCCGTTTCAGTCCACCCCATCCTTCAGACCTCCCTATCACTCTTGATTCCATGTCAGCCCACCCTTTCCTTCAGTCCTCCCTATCACTCTTGATTCCATTTCACTCACCTCTTCCTTCAGACCTCCCTATCACTCTTGATTCCATGTCACTCCACCCTTTCGTTAAGACCTCTCCATCACTCTTGATTCCATGTCACTCACCCCTTACTTCAGACCTCCCTATCACTCTTGATTCCATGTCAGTCCACCCTTTCCTTCAGTCCTCCCTATCATTCTTGATTCCATGTCAGTCCACCCTTTCGTTAAGACCTCTCCATCACTCTTGATTCCATGCCACTCACCTCTTCCTTCAGACCTCCCTATCACTCTTGGTTCCATGTCACTCGCCCCTTCCTTCACACCTCCCTATCACTCTTGATATCTATGTCACTAACCCCTTCCATCAGACCTCCCTATCACTCTTGATTCTATGTCAGTCTACCCTTTCCTTCAGTCCTCCCTATCACTCTTGATTCCATTTCACTCACCACTTCCTTCAGACCTCCCTATCACTCTTGATTCCATGTCAGTCCACCCCTTCCTTCAGACCTCCCTATGACTCTTGATTCCATGTCACTCACCCCTTCCTTCAGACCTGTCGATCACTCTTGATTCCATGTCACTCACCCCTTTCCTTCAGACCTCCCTATCACTCTTGGTTCTTTGTTGCTCCTTTTCACTCAGCTACAGACTGCCTGCTGGTGAGAGAAAAGCTGTGCACAGGCCACATCTAACAATTAAAAGTATTAATGGGAGGGCCATGACTGAAGTTCCAAAGCATTGGGCACCATAAGGGGTGGGTGAAGGGGGCAAGGGGATTGAAGGGAACACCCTGGTTCTAAGACCTCAGCATCCTATCCTGAACTTACTTTACAACGGCATGCTAACATGGTTTACTGACCACCTCTCCCACTCACGAATGGTCAGAGTACAAAAGATAGACCCTTGGTTCCCCTGTGAACCCAGTACCAAGGAAAGGCCCTTGCCCCCCCCATCCCCCCTTTGAACCACCTGGTGCCGAGGATAGACCCCTGGTTCCCCTGTGAACCTAGAACCAATCATAGACTCTTGATTCCCCTATGAACCTGGTACCAAGGTTAGACCATTGGCTGCCCTATGAACCTGGTACCAAGGATAGACCCGTGGCTGCCTAATGAACCTGGTACCAAGGATAGAGCCTTGGTTGCCTCATGAACCTTGTTCCAAGGATAGACCCTTTGTTCCCCTTTGAAACTGGTACCATGGATGGACCCTTGGCTGCCCTATGAACCTGATGCCAAGGACAGACCCTTTGCTGCCCTGTGAACCTAGTACCAAAGATAGGCCCTTGGTCCCCCGTGAACCTGGTACCAAGGATAGACCCTTGGCTGCCCTATGAATGTAGTACCAACGATAGGCCCTTGGTTACCCTGTGAACCTGGTACTAAGGATAGACCCTTGGCTGCTCTATGAACCTGGTGCCAAGGATAGACCCGTGGTTCCTCCGGGAACCTGGACCAAGGAGAGACTCTTTGTTTCCCTGAGTGCATGGTACCATGGATGGACCTTTGGTTCCCGTATGAGCCTTGTACCAAGATAGCCCCTTGATTCCCCTATGAACCTGGTACCAAAGATAAACTCTTGGTCCCCCTGTGAACCTGGTACCAAGGATAGACCCTTGGACCTCCTGTGAACCTGGTACCAAGGATGGGCCCCTGGTGGCCCTATGAATCTGGTGCCAAGCATAGTCCCTTGGTTCCCCTATGAACCTGGTACCACAGATAGACCCTTGGTTCCCTCCTGAACATGGACCAAAGATAGCCCCTTTATTACCCTGTGAACCTCGTACCATGGATAGACCCTTAGTTCCCCGTGAACCTGGTACCAAGGATAGACCCTTGGTTCCCTGTGAACCTGGTACCAAGGATAGAGCCTTGGTTCCCCGTGAACCTGGAACCAAGGATAGACCCTTGGTCCACTGTGAACCTGGAACCAAGGATAGACCCTTGGTCCCCTGGAAAGACAGACAGACACTAGGTAGAGCTACAGAAGCTATCTGGTTGCCTGCCTTAGATGACATAGAAGACAGATAGCAGTTAAAGCTACAGAAACTTGTTTGCTATAGTGAGAGATGTGGAAGACAGACAACAGTTTAGGAAACTGCAGAATCCTCAACCTTTAAAGAACACTACACCCTGCTGCAGTAACAGTCCTGAAACCAGTGACCCACTCCTAACAGATGCTCACGGTGTCGTGCCTCGACCCTGCAAGGTTCATGGCTACCTTCCAGCTAGGCGTGTGACATAAATATCACACGCATACATAGTAACCTAGTAATCTGGCAAAAATGTTAGCAATAAAGTAAAGATGTAGGTTTTGGAATCAGTAAAATAATGAAAGCACAAATAAATATTTACCCTAGAACAGAAGTATGTATATTTTAAATCTCTTTTAAGAAGAAATACATTACAATAGTCACACCCAGTGTGACTAATGCAATGCTTCTCTACTTAAGAGAGATTTAAAAATGCCATCAGGCCGTCAAAGGAACTTTTATACGGATACAATAAACTTAATTATGTTGGTTTAAAACTTGTGGTCATTCGGGCAGCTAGACCTTGGGTTTGGCGGGCAGGGTACTCCATCGCTGTTGCAACACAAGGTCTATCCAGCAAACTCAAACTGAGCCCCAGAGGTCCACCTAATGCCAGTCAGTACTGACCCTGCTCCTCATGGGGACAGTCCAATCCGAATGATCCTCACCTCACACATTCACCCCGTGACCCTCTTTTTTTGTTGGGAATTTCAGAGTCACATCCCCAAAACTCACTGACTAAGCTACACCCCTGCCCTCTTTGTTTGCCGTTGGGGTATTTCATGCAAAGTTTGAAACATGAGATACAGTCGGTGTGCTCAAGATCACACAGACGTCCACGCAGCATCTGTGGCATGAAATATACCACTAACACCTGCAGGAACTGGCATTATCTTGGGGGATCCAGCAAATCCCTTTCACTTTTGCTGTAGGGATTATGAATTTGTGTTGGGAAAGTGTTGTTGCTTTTCTGTATTTCAAAGGGTTGTTTGCTCTCTGCCCCCAGCTGCCATCCTGTGGAGGTGTGCCAGGGCTGGGAGCTGGTTTGCTGCTGGCCTCTGGGTGACACCACAGGGATCTTTCTGAACAACCCATCTTGTCTTCCCTCTCAGCTGCTGTGCTTTCGGTGACTACAAATAACAGGCTGACAATGGTGGGGGATGGATTCATGCTCCCACGAGGTTCCAGTTTCTAGGCGTAAACAAATGACCGGATAATTAGTTAGGGGCATATTTACCAGAAGCTTGTGCCACTGGAGCGTCACTTTTGCTGATGCTCCGGCAGCGCAAGCTTCTCAACCATATCTATGAGGCCACGCAAAACCACTTTGCGCGGCTTTTCATGGCCTCACAGATATGGAGTAGGGAAAGGCAGCACAAGTAGCTGCGTTACCTAACTCTGAGCCATGGGGCTGTTCTATGGCCATTGCGGGGGATTTTCTCACCCAGCACACATGGATTTTAAATCTACCCCAAATTTACAAAATTACGTGAACCTGGGGCTTTGCCAAAACCAAACGTCTTCCGAGAGCAGGAGAAATATGTTCATATCGCTGCTTTTCCGACGTGTTGGTATCTATATCAATCAATCAATCAATCAATTTATAGAGCGCGCTACTCACCCGTCAGGGTCTCAAGGAGCTGGGGGCTGTTAACCACGCCCACTGCACACCCGTCACTATCACACCTTCGTGGGCTTGCCCTTGAAAAATCCTTTGTTATCATTGGTAAATGCTTTATGTTTCTCCCTCCTTGGGGTGGTTTTGTTAACTCCTTGGCCATCGACCCTGTTACATGGATAATTGCATTTTTGCCGATAACTTTGACTGCGAGCAGACTTCTTTTTCCTTATGTCTCTCTCTTCGCGCTCAGGGCAGCACTTTGAATCAGCTCGCTTATGTGAACTGTTTTACTTTTTTTTTTCAGTTTGTGTGGAAAGAAAAGTCCAGTTAGGAATTTACAATGCTAATAGCTCTACGTCGAGCAAACGCAAGACTCATTGCATTGCAAATGCTTGGTTCCTCTTTCTATCTGTGCAGCATTCTGCAGCACACATAAAGAGGAAAATGTCTCTCGGGATTGTTTTTGTGCAGGAAGGTGTTCCTTCCTGCACAAAAAGAATCCTGCAAGCAACGCAAGCACCCTTGCAGCATGGTGCAGGGGTGCCTGTGTTGGCGCGCGGCTGCCCATTGAGCGCCGGAGCAGGTGGAAAGCACAGGAATGCGCTGCATTTGGTGGATACGTGTATTCTTCCCTTTCACTTTGGTGCAGGGAAGTGCAGGGAGAAGACTTGAGGCGCTGCCCATCGCCAATTCCCCATAAATATGGACCTTGGTACATAAACTTGGTCATGTTAAAAGAGAGGGTTTTTAAATGTCTTGACTTCTCTCCCAGCCCCTCACCCTGCCCTGGTGCTCGCTGCTGCTGTTTAAAAATAAACCAAGACATGACAGTGAGGACCCGACGTCCTGTTTACTGGAGCAGGGCCTTATCGGCAGATTAACCCCCCTGCCCAGCCTCTGCGTCATTCCAAACTTTAATCATTTCTATTAATGGAAGGCACATGGGCTGTGTTTGGTGACCGCGGACGAAAGCTGGTTCCCTCTTACATTCCATCATACAGGGCGGGGGGGGTAAAGGATCGAGGGGGTGAGAGACCTACTGAGAGGTGGCAGTGAACACTTACCCACACCGAGTTATGTTATGTCGAGAAATGTTTTTCAAGCGCCTGCTTGTCAATGAGTAGGCTTTTTAGCGCTAACCCTCCCAGACACAAGCATCATCACTTGTGAGTAGCCCCTTGGGATGATCTGTGGATCTGCACATTGACACACCCTGTGAGAGGTGGAGGCAGTGCTTCAAACGGAAATATTAAAGTGCAGGTACTCTCTATCTAGAGGTGCTCAACCATTGTAATGTACTGCATCAGTGCTGAGACGTGCAGGTACTCTCCCCTTCAAATGAAAGAAGTGCTGGTACTCTACCATACAATACACTGCATCAGTGCTGAGACGTGCAGGTACTCTCCCCTTCAAATGAAAGAAGTGCTGGTACTCTACCATACAATACACTGCATCAGTGCTGAGACGTGCAGGTACTCTCCCCTTCAAATGAAAGAAGAGCTGGTACTCTACCATACAATACACTGCATCAGTGCTGAGACGTGCAGGTACTCTCCCCTTCAAATGAAAGAAGTGCTGGTACTCTACCGTGAAATATACTGCATCAGTGCTAAGAAGTGTTGGTACTCTGCCATGAATTATATTGTGTCAGTGCAGAGAAGTGTTGGTACTCTACCATGAAATATATTGTGTCAGTGCGGAAAAGTGCAGGTACTCTCCCCTTCAAATGAAAGAAGTGCTGGTGCTCTACCATGAAATATATTGCATTAGTGCTGAAAAGTGTTGGTACTCTACCATGGAAAATACTGCAGCATTGCTGAGAAGTGATGGTACCCTACCATGGAATATACTGCATCAGTTCTGAGAAGTGCCGGTACTCTAACATGAAATATATATTGCGTCAGTGCGGAGAAGTGCAGGTACTCTACCATGGAATATACTGCAGCATTGCTGAGAAGTGTTGGTACTCTACCATGAAATATATATTGCGTCAGTGCTGAGAAGTGTTGGTACTCTACTATGGAATATACTGCAGCATTGCTGAGAAGTGATGGTACTCTACCAGGAAATATATATTGCGTCAGTGCTGAGAAGTGTTAGTACTCTACCATGAAATATATTGTGTCAGTGCAGAAAAGTGCTGGTACTCTCCACTTTAAGTGAAAGAAGTGTGGGTGCTCTAACATGAAATATATTGCATCAGTTCTGAGAAGTGCAGGTACTCTACCATGAAATATATTGTGTCTGTGCAGAAAAGTGCAGGTACTCTCCCCTTCAAATGAAGGGAGTGCTTGTGCTCTACCATGGAATATACTGCATCAGTTCTGAGATATGCCGGTACTCTAACGTGAAATATATTGCATCAGTGCGGAGAAGTGTTGGTACTCTACCATGAAATATATTGTGTCAGTGCAGGTAGTCTCCCCTTCAAATGAAAGAAGTGCTGGTACTCTAACATGAAATATATTAAATATATTTCATTAGTACTGAAAAGTGCATGTACTCTCCCATTAAATGTACTGCATCAGTGCTGGGAAGTTCTGGTACTCTACCATGAAATATATTTCATCAGTGCTGAGAAGTGCCGGTAGTCTCCCGTTCAAATTAAAGAAGTGCCAGTAGTCTACCATGAAAGTTAGTGCATTAGTGCTGAAAACTGCATGCACTCTCCCATCAAATGTATTGCATCAGTGTCGAGAAGTTCCGGTAGTCTACCATGAAATATATTGCATCAGTGCTGAGAAGTGCAGGTACTCTCCCCTTTAAATGAAAGGAGTGCTGGTACTCTACCATGGAATATACTGCATCAGTGCGGAGAAGGACCAGTACTCTGCCATGAAATATATATTGCATCAGTGCTGAGACGTGCAGGTACTCTCCCCTTCAAATGAAAGAAGTGCTGGTACTCTACCGTGGAATATACTGCATCAGTGCTAAGAAGTGCTGGTACTCTACCATGAAATATATTGCATCAGTGCTGAGAAGTGCAGGTACTCTCCCCTTTAAATGAAAGGAGTGCTGGTACTCTACCATGGAATATACTGCATCAGTGCGGAGAAGGACCAGTACTCTGCCATGAAATATATATTGCATCAGTGCTGAGACGTGCAGGTACTCTCCCCTTCAAATGAAAGAAGTGCTGGTACTCTACCGTGGAATATACTGCATCAGTGCTAAGAAGTGCTGGTACTCTACCATGAAATATATTGCATCAGTGCTGAGAAGTGCAGGTACTCTCCCCTTTAAATGAAAGGAGTGCTGGTACTCTACCATGAAATATATTGTATGTAGTATGTCTGTACCTTCTGAGGAGATAGTGGAATGGCTATTCAGCGCCTGGATACCCTCTCAGGTGACAAGCAGCGCTCTACAAATTCCCCTTACAATAATTTACATTACTGTGTGAGTTCTCCTCCGTTGCTCTCTAAACTACTCATTTAATATATTTTTTAATTACATTTTTTGGAGGGACCAGCAGCTGCCAGGTCACTCCTCAGTGGAAAAAGCGCTTTCTCAAAACGTAAACTACATTGTTTTTATTTACAGATCCAAATGACATCAGCCTTTTTCGATAGTTAAATAAAGAAGCAAGGGCCAGATGTAGGAAGCGTTTTGCATGGCGCAAACTGCGAAAATCGCAGTTTGTGCCATGCAAAACGCGGATCACGATGCACACTCCCATTTTGCGAGTCGATACTGACTCGCAAAATGGGAATGCGACTCGCAAATAGGAAGGGGTGTTCCCTTCCTATTTGCGACTCGCACCGCAATGCAGAATTGCTTTGTAACCGCGAACGCGGTCGCAAAGCAATTCGCAGTTACCACCAGGGTCACCCTGGTGGTAACCCATTCGCAAAACCCCTTTGTGAATGTCGCCATTAATGTTTTTTCAGAGCAGGCAGTGGTCCTGTCTACTCTGAAAAACCAAAACCAAATGGTTTCGTTATTTTTTTGCATTGCAACTCGTTTTCCTTTAAGGAAAACGGGCTGCAATATAAAAATAAGAAAAACTGCTTTATTTAAAAAGCAGTCACAGACATGGAGGTCTGCTGTCTCCAGCAGGCCACCATCCCGGTGAGTGCAGGGAATCTCAATGGGGTCGCAAAATGCGACCCACCTCATTAATATTAATGAGGTGGGTCTTTGCGACCCCCTTGCGATTCGAAGGTGTCTGAGACACCATTCTGCATCAGATTTTGCGAATCGGAAATTGCGAGTTGCACCGAATTCCTGAATTCGCAAATTCAGATTTTACTACATCTGGCCCCAAAAATCAGGCACCCACATCATTCCCGCGGCTCGCGCACGCGTGGTGACGTCATCATACCTGTGCGCCCCTAGGGGGCGACGCCACCGCCAACCACACCCGTTTCACTGCGCCGTGTTTTTAATGATGCACAGCATAGGAAACAAGCATTGGCAAAGTCAATAGGTCAAAAAGGGTACCAGTTGTTGACTCGTGTTGAAATCTGGAACTTACAGTTACTAGATCTATTCACAAAGGCAGCGCTATTTACAAGCTAAACAAGGGCTTCTGAGAAACCGAGAGCCGCGCATCCTCCTCAGGATGTCTCAGCCCCCTGGCATTATCCAAGGGGCAGCAGCAGGAGGCGCTACTCGTGGCGGCTTCCACGCGCTCGTGCGTAGCTCAGGAGCTGCGCGCGCGGAGTCAGCCGGTGCTGGTAATTTGTTGTAATGTTCTTTTATAAGAAAGAAAGCTCTGAGTGCGCAGGATCTAGGAGTCTCCTGTTGATAATAGAGGCCGGGGGCCTCCGCTTGAGATGCTCTCCGGCACTCAGAGGACTATTCCTGTCCCCCCAGCGTAGGTGGTTAATGACGCTCGCTATGAAATATGTTATTTTATCTCTTCCAGGGAGACTGCTTATTGGCAGCGATTAGCAAGGATTATAATAATGTTATAGTTAAAAATAACTTCCTTTTGTACTTCTGCCATTTCTAAGCTCTGCAAATAACAAGTTTTACTATTAAACTTTTTTAATTCTCAAAGACTGAGGAAATGGTTTAAAATTGCTTTACAACACTGCTCAACTGATGGTGAGGGAATGCTAGCAGTGCCCCGGTGCCAGGGTGCTTCTGTTGGCAGGACTGCCATCTGTAAAGTGTTTAGGTCTGGCCCAGATAGGGCTGTGGCAGTGTATGGTGTTGCTTAAATGTGGGAGGAGTTTATTACTCAGCCTTCAGATGCCAGGCTTTGGGGAGCTCACACCCAGGTTACTTGGCACTGGGGGGGTCATAGTGGTCCCCTCCCCTTGGTGACAGCAGCGGACAGTCCTTGTTTGCCAGGGTCAGAGGCAGGGCCTGGGATAGGAGTATGGCGCCAGGTCCAGGAGGCAGAACCTCTGCTCAAGGAACATTCCTATATTTGGACTCAGTCCTTCCATCCAGTGGATTAGTCTTCTGTTTTTCTTAGGAAGGACACTGTGTTACAATCCAGAGTTGCCAAAATCTGCTCATCCAAAGAAACTCAAATATTCATGGGTAATTTAGAACTATTTTGAGGATTTTCTGGGCTGCGGATCTGACCGGAGTTCCGCTGGTGCTCTTTGGGAACCTGCGGACCTATTTAATGTGATAATGTTTCAACTTTGGGAAGATTAAAACTGGATGAGCTGTTGATGGCAGAGACAGTTTCTGCTGGCTCGATAGTTCAGCTGTGTTCTCCTTTCACGGTTTGGATCATGATGGACAAAATCCGCAAGAGATGTGGATTCCCTGTGCTTCGTAGAGCGATGTCTTGAGGCGGGGTGCTTTTTGTGCGAGTGAGCCAACTTTGAACTGTGCGCGGCCATTGGATAGGAGCCTGAGAGAGCGATACGGGTCTGGTCACATGATGAATGTGCAAGGTGGCTGCAAAGAGTAGCAGCTCTGCACTGAGAGAAGGTGGCGGAGGGTTAGGAAGACTCTTGAGGAGAAGGAGATGTTAGTCAGTTAAATCTGGGGCGAGCCCAAACACAATGGTTATGTCTCAAGTCAGCTAGGATGAACATTTTGACTTATCCTTATGAGTAAAGCTGGTATTTATAGATTTCTTAGGTGAATTGAAATAAGTGTAATTGGGATATCTAACATACCTATATATTTTTAGGTCATGGTACAAATGGTACCTATGGCTTATAAGGTAAATGCCACTGGTGGACTGTAGCACCTGTTGTTCCGTCCTCTACAGGGGCACTGTAAACAGGGCTTCAGGCCTACCACTGTAAACTGGTTTCCACCACACTTTAAATTTACAACAAATGCTTCATTTGTAGTTTCCTAATTCTGATATATTCTGAAACATGTGCACAGTTTATTTACAGACACTTAGTTTTTGTTGTATGCTAGAAAAAATCCTTTCTTTTCACAGCAAGAGTATCACATCAATCCTCTTAATTTGTAGTCCAAGAAAGAAAAGTAAACACTAAGCTCCCTTGTAAGACAAAGCCTGACATTTGACCTCTGTCTTTGAATGCACAACAAATGTGGCAAGATAAGAACAAGATTTAATGGCCCGTTTACAGAAAGCAAGCACTCGAGGAAGAATTGAGTAAATAGGCTAAGATCCACAGGAGGGATGAACTCAAACTGGACAGCCTAACACATAAAGCCAACAAATAGAAAGTAAGCAACTATGAGTTATAAAACACAAAGCCAGCTGCTCTGTCTCGTAGGCTTTGACTTAAAAACACTTTATTAGAAGTGATTGCTCCAAGCAGAAGTATCTTATAGCTTCCCACTCCCCTGGATGACTTCTCCCTTCTTGATAGGTAAACCCAAGAGTAAGTGATGGTACTACATCCAATGGTCTCTGCCTTGTGTATAAGTGAGGTGAAAGCACATCTTTGTAACGTAGACTCCTAGATGCAACCTGAGCTTAAGAGAAGGGTGTGTGCTGATCCCCCCCACCCCATACCTAGTCGCAAAGACAAGGGTGGTGATGATTTTCAGCGGCTGCTCCCTATCTCTGGAACATCCTGCCCAGACATGAACTGATGCAGATGAGCTCCTTCCTCCAAACCCACCTCCCCGAACCACAGGACTCAAGCATTTCTTTCCCACACCTCACCTGCATATAATATACAGTAGATTATCCATCTCTGACTGTTTCTCACTTGTAGACTTTATTTTGCAACCATGCTCAAGGTCATGTATCCTATAGAACTAGGCAACCTCTACAATGTCCTTTAGTTTGAATTATCATGTCAATCCTGCCCTCCACTTATCAAAATTGTAATCTACTTTAAACCCACTTCTAATATATTCCCATTCTTCGCCTCAGCAATGAGGTCATTATTGGCCAAGTCAATGACAGCATGACTAAAAGAAAGGATATTACAAAAATCTGCACTGTAGCGGTTGGACTACAACAGCATCCGCCATGTCCATGTCAAGTAGCGCCTCTTTCAGGAATAATGTGAAATAGGGGTACCCTACCCCACCCTCAATCTAGCTCTTAGAAAAAAACTGTCCACCGTTCGAAGCCCAAACTCACATATTACCACATCTCTGCCCAGATGTGAGAACCGCAGTAGGTTTGCGCTAGTGGAGAGCCAAAGCAGTTGAAGCTAGGTGGTACCCAAGTCGATGACTGAATGTCACAGCTCACCAGTTTTCTGGGCTACAGACTCTTGTATTTGGCTAATCTGCACGCTGTTGAGCTACAGGAAGAAAATCTGATGCCTACAAAACCGAAGGATGCCAACGCCTTCATCTTTCCAAATCCTTTTTGAAAGACCTATTTTGTTAGGAATTTTGGCCCATATTCATTATTTTAATTTTTAGTGCATCAACAAGTAATTTTTCGCTCTAGTAATTCTAGAGAGCATCGGATGAGGCATGGAGCATGTTCACTGTTGATAAAAGGATGGATATGGGAACAGACCCCTGGCAAATCCGGGAAGTGCTGCCCCTCTAGACAGTAAGATCATAAAGAATTATATGAAAGAGTCACCACCAAGACACAGCCCCAAGAGGATCCATTCAAATGGAAAAGAACTTGTGGGCTCCCCTCGCTGCCTAAATCAAACCAATCAATCAGTCAATCAATCAAGGATTTGTAAAGCACGACTACTCACCCGTGAGGGTCTCAAGGGGCTTGTAGTGGGGGGGAAGAGGGAGGGCTGAGGATCAGTCACAGAGCCAGGTGTTGAGGTCCTTCCTGAACTGCGATAGGGCGGGGGACTGCCTGAGGTGGATGGGGAGGGTGTTCCAGGTCTCGTCTGCAAAACCTTGGTGTAATAGTCCTTTTGAAGGGGAGCCAATCAACTTCACCATGGACTCCTTAATTCCAGCTTCCCACAGTGACTTACTGAGAAGGTGTAGCTGGGTATTTTATAAAATGTTCGTTTGAACCTGCTGATGGAGACGACAGCTTAAAAGTGCCCCGTGTCTCATGACTGGGGTGGTGAAGGTCCAGCCAAGGAGTGGATCCATCGCAGGAGATAAATTTGGGAAAATAACGGAGAAACAGCAGATCCCTGATTGACTTCAGACCACAGGGATGGAAATGAGAGAATGAGTATTTCTTGTATTCTGTTGTTGAGGAATGAGTCACTCTGCTGATAATTGATTCAGAATCCATATTTGCTCTAACGTTGCTCAAAAAGTGAGTGATCTACGGTGTTGAAGGCTGCCAACAGATGTAGAAGAAATGACACTCTGTCTCCGCTGTCATCAATTTCATGTTCCATGTTGCCCATGATAAATCCAATTAATGACTCAGTGCCATGTGCATGGGTCCAGCAGGCTCTTAGGTTTGGTTAAATTTGCACCTACGGTAGGTGTGTAGCATTGATGGATCTGACACATGAAAAAAGGGCTCCTAATTGGACAACTCAGCAGGGGCAGCTTGAAGCTTCTTAAGAAAATGGATAACCTTTGTCTTAAGTAAGTCTGGGACCCTTCTTGACTCGCCCCAGCTTCTCAAGATTTCTCAGAGTTGAAGGAACGCTGGTGTGAATTGTGCTAGGTCTTTAATTATTGATGCAGGCCAGGATCATGCAGTGTGTAATCTTAAAGTTGAGTGTTTCTGATTTCACATGGACTGGGTGACTCACTGATGTCTGGATTGCGCTGTCGTGTGATGAGCTCTAAGGAGGGTGAAACATGTGCCAGAAGTTGCTTTTATCTATTCAAGGTTGGCTTAGATGGCATTTTACTTATAAATGACATTACTTGATCCAGATAAATTAACATAAATGTAATGTTCTGGTTTGGAATGCATCACACATTATTAACCCAATCCTTGATGCCGTTCATGGTATTTGGAGTAAAAATGGCTACCTAAGAGCACAGGAACAGAATGCAAGCGGCTGATTACTACAGCTGTTCCTGTTATTTTTTCGCTTATCATTATTTTCATGGCGTAAAATGCATTCTCAAGTTAATTATGGACACAAGGGTGTGTTTTGCGCTAAGAAAATAGTGATAAATGCAGGGTTAACCACCTAGCGTAATTTCACTGTAAATTTCGTGTAATTATCTACAGCAAATTACACAATCTACTCCCACATACCACAGATCTCGCCAAAAGTGCAGTAGAGTACCCAAGCGACGGACTCTGACAGTGGATGAATAGAGGGGTAGATAGTTTGTGATGTAATGTTCTTTAGGGAGGTGAGTCCTCAACTCTTTCCTGAATTGAAGAAGCATTAGGCCCGTCCAGATCTTGTTTTACTTTTTTATACTTCTTTATCTGCAGTATGAGGATGTCCCGACTGTGCCGGTGTCAAGGACCAACAAAGATGGCAAACTTGTCTGCAAGATAAGCGGGGATGCTGGTGTTGATGGTTTTGTACATGATGTAGCTGGTTTTGAAGATGATGTCTGCTGGCGAGAGGAATCAATGAAGTTCCATCATGATGGGGGTGATGTGATCATAATTCACACGCCCTAGAACAGAAGTGCACTTTTGTGTGGGATTCCCTTAAGAGGTACCAGCAGTGAGTCTGGGAGACCATGGCATAGTGCGTTACCTCCATCAAGAAGCCAGATAACGAGGGCTTCAACGGCGGTTCTGAAGTCGCTTTCTGGAAGAAACAGTTTGACTTTCTTTAGAGGAGAGAGCTGGTGCCCGGCTGTCTTTGTTTTTCGGAACTCTCCTCCTTGAGGGCGAGGTTGGTGTCCAGGGTGAATCCAAGTATTGATTAGGTATTGGGTGGAAGTTGGGGTTGGAAGCCGTCGAGGTTCACGTCATTGAGTCAGGTGGTACTACTAGTGCTCATGCTCACAGGAGGACCACTAGTACAGATGTAAACCCCACAAAACATTATGACTAGTACCAGTACTCTCAGCCTGACTGTATGCTGTAGTAACCTTTGCTCAATACAACAAGAACCAAGAGAAGCAGTAGCACTCCAGGCACCAGTTCTGGCCATTAATTATACTACTGGTAGTATTAGTACTGATGAGCCTGCTACTGGGAGGTCTTGTAGCAATGTTACTATCAGTATTGCATGCATAGTGGTTGAATTACTCTATGTTTACTGTACTACCTGACTACTAAAACTATCACCAGTAGTACTAATCCTGTAGTGGTACTACTTGTAATATTACTAGCAGTCCTGTACATATAGTGGCCAAATTACTGTATGTTTACTGTACTACCTGACTACTGCTAATACTATTACCAGTAGCACTAATCCTGTAGTAGTACTACTTGTAATATTACTAGCAGTCCTGTACATATAGTGGCTGAATTACTGTATGTTTACTGTACTACCTGACTACTACTAATACTATCACCAGTAGCACTAATCCTGTAGTAGTACTACTTGTGATATTACTAGCAGTTCTGTACATGTAGTGGCCGAATTACTGTATGTTTACTGTACTACCTACTACTAATACTATCACCAGTAGTATTAATCCTGTAGTAGTACTACTTGTAATATTACTAGCAGTTCTGTACATATAGTGCCTGAATTACTGTCACTAGTGCTTTTACCTGGCTACTGTTACTACAGGCAATCTTCTGCTACCCCGGCTCCTACTAATACCATCAGTAGTATTACTCATACTGCTACTAGTAGTACTACCAGTAATATTACTAGCAATACTGCGCATGTAGAGGTTGAATTAGTGCCACCCAATATGCCAAGAGAATCTGAGAAAATAATGCTGTAAACAACATGAGCTCACTATGGGCTCACTGATAAATAATAACTTAATAGTCCCTGAATTGCCAGCAGATATGGCTTTTTTAAACAAATAACAGAAAAAAGGGTCACAAGGGTCAAAAACAATGTATTAGAAGGTTTAGAAAAATGCCAAATGAAGTCGCACAATGAAGGGAAGACATAAACGCAGTCTTTGTACATACAGGAAAGCAAAGGAAAAAATAGTTGCAATCATGAACCCTTCTTTGGGACTAACGGCATCAATATACAACTCAGAATCAGGAAATGTAATCCGCAAGATTGTTGCTGATGTTTCGACCTGCCAGGTTGCTTCGTAGGTCCTTGTAGGAGGCTGGCCCTGTATGTATTGTGCAAAGCGAGGCGCACTGTGCCGGGGGTCTGGGCAAACACACGTTCGTTTACAGAGGTAAAAACTAGACCACCTAATGCTCTAATTTTTATGGCTTGTTTGAGTATTTAGGCTAATCTTGAACAACTGCAAAGCATTTGTTGAACCCCCGGTATCAATAAATAAGACCACACACTCAAAAGAATAACTCAAGACCAATTTACAAAAATACTTCAGATGTTTATATAAATTTTAATACAAACATCATCAAAATCGGGTAAGTACTTTTCAAGTTATGAATATTTAAAGTTTTAATAAAGTTAGTCTTCTTTTGCGTAATAACGCACAATAGGAATCAATTGAGAAAATACTTTAAAAATGCTTATAAAATCAGGCAATGTGTTTACCAATACCTCCTTTTGCAGGTATGTCAAGGCCATTGGTGAGCCCCATGGACCAGCTGGAGAAGTTCATGCGGCTCCCGTTTTTGGCAGGAGCAGCTGCTGAATGTCATTGGAGCTGGTACCAGCTAGTACCAGACCACTGCGGGGGAATACCTGGAAAGGCACCGCACAGGCGGACTTAAATGCAAGTCCGGTGGGTCCCCTTGAGACTTTAAGGTTGCAAGGGACCTTTAAGGAACAGCTGGATCTTTGGTGCAGGGCACAGGGCGGGTGCAGAGTGCATCGGTGAGCCAGGAGCTGTGCGCAAAGGTGCCCTTGGAAGCAGGAGGTTGGTCACTTGGAAGGTCGCAGATCAGGAGGAGCACTCTGGTGGGAGGTCCGGAAGTTTCCTGAATTCTCTTGACTGGGGCTTTCTCCTGGTCCTTTTTCCATCCGGAATGGACTGCCTTTCTGGGTGTCCCATGTGAGGCTACCAATACCTAGGGCTATTGCACGGTCTGGCCGCTGGAGAGTGCAGTGCCACTAAACTTGGCACACAGGCAAGGTTTGTCCTCACAGTCCGACGTTTGGTCCAGCTGTGGTGTCCGGTTCCTTGGTCAGCAGCCAGTCAGTGAAGTGGCCTTGACTGGGTCTTTGGTTCCTTGATGTTTTGGAGTGATGCCTTCAATCTGAAGGGAGATCTTTGGTGATTTTTTAAATCAGGTCCTCTGGGGGTTTGTAGAGTCTGTCCAATGTCCAAGCAACCCCTTAGCAGCGGTTGTCGAGTCCTGGCTGAAACGGGCAGGGTTTGGAGCCTTTTATTGGTACAGCAGGACTTCAGTTCTCGAGCCTTGGGTTTTAAATATCATATTTAGTGGACATTGTAGGGGGTACCTAGTACTGACCAACTGGTCATCTACCTTAGGATGGCTACGCCCACTAAGTGACCACTTCCTGTGGCAGAGGGCACTTCCCTACACCCGCGTGGCTATTTTCCTTCCATATAAGATGGAGGGAAATGAAATGGAGAGGTCACCTCACATGCAACACCTTAGGGGTTATGCAAGCTGTGGATAACCACTCCTCCTGTTCTTTGCCTGGTTTCTCACTGTTGCTCCTGCCAAAAGTGGGGGTTTGCAACAGGGGTGGCCATCTTCTGCTAGCATGAGACCTGGGGGTTGAGTTTCAAGGGCAGCAAGCCCTTTGAAGCTCGCTAGCAGGGCAGTGCACATTCCCGAGGAAGGGGGTGTTAGCACCTACACCCAGCAAGGACTTTGTCCTGGGTCCCACAGAGCAGGATCTCTCACCCTGGGGACTCAGAGACTTGTCTTGCGGTGGCAGGTTGGTTGTGACCGGACAGCAACCATGCCAAGGTAGTTAGCTTTTGCAGGGGCACATCTAAGGTGACCGCTGGGTACATTTTGTAATAAATCTAGTACTGGTACCAGTTTGGATTTATCATTGTGAGTTGTTTGATAGCAAACAAACCAGAGTTCAGAGTAGCCACCATGTAGCTGTAAAACTCGTACTGACCAGTGTCCAGCACATGCATTAAAATGGCTGCCCTGTTCACTTACTATGTCCCAGGTTTGCAAGGATCCAGCAGGGGAATATTGCTCATGCATCTATGCTCACACACTCAGTATAGTTGACCCTGTGTTAGGGCTGGAAGGCCTGCCAGAGGGGTGATTTGCCCATACTGCATGCAGTGTGTAGTGGACAGGGCACACAGGCTGTGTGCCATATCGAGTTTGTTTTTTAGAATTGTATCAGAACACTCAGGCTGCAATGGCAGTGCTAGGTGCTTCTGGGTGCATGGCCCTAGAGAGTGGCACAATCTGTGCTGCTGCCATCAGGTGCCTACCCTTAGTACCCCATGCCCTGGGTACCCAAGTGCCATTTACTAGGGACTTATAGTGGCAGCTAAAGGTGTTGCCAATTGTGCTAATGCATCACAACAGTTTCAGGGAAAGAGCTCTGGCCCAGGGAACCTGGCTAGCAGGGGCCCTGGGCACTAACGACTTTGGGACCATATTAAATATCATGAAAAATGTATGCGCGTCACAAAGGAATGATGGCCATGGGTACATTGAGCCTTTGAGAAACAAAGGGGAGAGTTGTCGCACTTCTGACAATATTCTAAGGGTGGGGAAAGTTGTGAAACTCTGCCAACTCCTACTGTAGGAAGTGTATTGTAAAGCTTTGCCAACATTGGATATGAAGTTCAAATTCTCCTAATATCACACAATACTCAAGATTTTCATTAAATAAAGTTTAAACCCAAATAAAGTGTGATCCTTTCCTTTCCGCCGTCCTGGCTGAAGACTGGTGCACTGTCTTTATTCAACCTCAGTTTGTCTATGTACGAAAGCAGCCTCTGGAAGCCTTCTCCTCAACCAGAATTATTACACACACACAGATGGATACTTCACAGCGCTCCCTGGTTCTTGTGCCAAGAACCCGCTGTGGGCACCCAGGGGGCAGCTTTATGAAAAAGTGGGACAACGCAGCACAGCAAGCCACTTTGAAAGGGCATGGGTGTACTGTGTCTAAGAAATACAGCACATTTCTGTCCTTTCCCCCCGCACTGGCGCACTATGGGCTGCCTAGCGCCAATTCAGCCACCCTTGCACCACGGTACAAGGGTGCCTGCACTGCGTGCAAGATTGTTTCTGTAAAGAAACGGACACCTTCCTGCACAAAAACAACTCTAGGAACCGTTTTCCACTTTCCATGTGTGGTGCAGAATGTTTTGTGAATAATTAGAAAATATGAGTGAATTAAACATTGAATAGTCTGTAGAAGGGAGTTTAGTTTTGGAGTGTCTCAAGCACTCCTGTTCTTCCAGTCAAACCACTTTTGGCTGTTACACACCTGTGGCCTTTTTCTCCTCCATATTGCACTTTTCGTCTCTTTTCTCTTCAGCACCCTCTTTATTTCCTTGCATCTCCTTCACTTAACTGCAGCCCGCACACACAATGCACCCTCTTACACGTAAGCACTGCATTTCCTTTTACTTTTGCACTGTCAGTTTTTCGACAGCTGTGTATCCCCTTCACACGCTCATTCAATCACAGTTCTAATGGGCGCATATGACCATTGCTTTTTGCTATCTGCAGTGAGGCCAAGGATTGGATGGACATGTATTCTGAACACCTTTCAACTCACTGAATGGTACTATTAAGAACTCACACTTCCTTCAGCCTCAGTTTCAGAGCTTTCAAATGTGGCACTTTATAAACACTCACCCACAACCTGCTCTCACTGGGACATGCAGGGCTGGCTCTGGGGCGGTGCGACCTGTGCAGCCGCACTGGGTGCAGACCTGGAGGAGTGGCACTGAGATCAGGGTGTGCACTGCTGCAGAGTTCCTTGTGCGTCCAGCTTTCAGGCAGCAATAAAAATGTCAAGGTAACTCTTGTGTTTAATGTTCCTGCTAGAGAGAGGGATCAGAGCTTTGTCTAGTGGCAGTGTTGACTCGCCATAAAGTAGCACAGAGGGTTAATATGCCTGCTGCAAAGAACAGATCTTGTATTTTATGTGAAGAGCTGAGTGGATTAGTAACGCCAGCCTTTACCAGTGCTTTAAAACAAATCAAATGTATGTGAGAGAGGAGCTATGGAGAGATGATGGTCTCTTTTGTTGGGTTGCAGTGAGGCAATCCGAGAAGGAGGTCATTTGGGTGCATCAAAAAAGATTGTTGCATCAGGTGCCACCAGCGCTAAACCTGGCCCTGGGGACATGTAGCAACATCTCAGTCCACATTAAGCACTATACAAAATTAATATGCAGCACGGAAAAAAATACAAGAAGACAACATCACTGAAACAGCAAACACTCTTCGAGACTGCAAGAATAAGTAAAACGGTTCAAATGTAAATTGGAATTACAAGCTGACACAGATTACCTTAATGCTTTTTTCAGTCGCTCAATAAGTGATTTTTGCCTGTAAAGTTAAGAACATAAATATAGGCAAGAAAGGGACCTGTTCCAATGTACATCTTTAAGTACTCAAAAAACAAAAATTTGCGTGGAGCCCACCTTTTATCACTCAACTTCTCTTACTCTAAGAGTTGTTTAGATGTTACTCTTCCTATTCCAGAGTTAATTAATAGGTGAATTCTAAGAATTCCTAAAGATTTGGACGAGGCGTGCTCACTTAGGTAATGTGACATGTTTCATCATCGGTCACCTCCTCCCACCCTGGTGAGATGATACTACCAGGTCGGACTCAACCTCAAGTGGGGCTATCTTCAGGGAGGTCTTAGAAATTATCTAGCTGGACATCAAACTCTGGTCCAGGTTCAATTCAAATATCTAAGGATAAACCACAAAGAAATTATTTTATTAGGTGGTATCCTTGATAAGATTAAAACACATGGAAAATAGAGGTGTCGTTGAACAGTAGTCAAGTGGGTATTATGCCCAATCCTACTCATTGCTTTCCATTTTAATTACTGCCAGGTCTGACACCCGAATGGACCCCACACACTTAAAGCCCTGACTTCTCCATCATGGCTCCCAGGATGAGGGTGAGGTACATCATTGCACTGCAACACTCCACTAAGTAAGAAAGAAACTGAAGACCCCGTGTTCCAGTGAACCCAACATCCCTACACAATATAACCCTCCACCCTTGAGTACTCTCCCTCTTTGGCCTCCTTGTAAACTCCGGTAAGTCATAGTTTAGGACTCACCCTCTATGTTCAGTGTCAGCACACTGTGAAGTGCCTAGATAACCTCACGGGTGATTAGTGCGCTGTACAAATAGACATTACATAAAATAACAGTGCTCTGCAGTCATGCTACACAAATATTGCCACACACCTCCATACCTAGATGAGAACTAAATAGTCCCTCGATCCACACATCCCTGAAAACAGCTCTCTGACTCCCCTTCCCGCGCCCAGCCTATGGGGATGCTCCCTGTGTCACTTACGCCAGGTTAGCACTCACTACCAGGTGGTAAGAGAGACTTTTGGGTAGTCTTGGTCATCGGAAGTGGCCCATAGCTGTCTCTAACCATCTTCTGCATTATGTCTTTCAAGCTGGGCCAGTAGGATCATTGAACACTGCGTGGTTTATTCTAGCCCCAGTGGTGCTAGGAGTGCTAGATCCTCCATTGGAAGTTTGCTGTTGGAGAAATCCCTGGTGGACTGGCCTGTGCCATACAAAAGGTACAGAGAAGATTCCACCAGAGGGCACCAGAATTTCATGAATAAAATATCTTCTAAAAGAAATATCATGTTCTAAATATGGTTTATAAAAATATCACCCAGTTAAAGCGAATACTAGAAAATGTGCAATATTTTTGTAAACCATACTTAGGACTCAGGCCTCGATTCACAAAGAGCCTTCTCACTCGGGATGGAGGCTTCTCAGTCGTGGTGAGATCTTCATACTCGTGGCGGGATCTCTTCACTGCCGTTTCCCCTTGCAGAGGTCCTGCCACTAGTGTGGAGATCCCAACATGATTGAGCAGCCCCATGTGCAGAGGCTCTTTTGAATCAGGGCCACAATACTTATCTCAAAGAATATTTTTGCAAACAATACTTAGGACACAATATTAATGTCAGACAATATTTTTGCAAACAATACTTAGGACACAATATTTATGTCAGACAATATTTTTGCAAACAATACTTAGGACACAATATTTATGTCAGACAATATTTTTGCAAACAATACTTAGGACACAATAATTATGTCAGACAATATTCTGAATAAATCAGGTGCTATGTCTTGAAGTATTTAATGATCATCACTGGACATGTGGAGACATTACCAGCTGTCCTCATCTCATAAAAAATAGTGAATTACCATAATTGGAGCATTAAATTAAAATGGAATGGACTGACCTCGGTAAAGGACACTTTACTTTGTTTCAGCATATATACTGATTTTATCAGCAGATGTCATCTTATTCTAAAATGCCAGATGTGCATTTTATTATTTAGAGTCTGCATACTCAGACTTCGAAATACTGCTTCTAATGCAAACCTCTACCACAATGTTCAAAATGTGTCAAGAACAATATCAAAGATGCCTTTCCAGTTTCTTGTCTATTTATTAGGGCTGTGCAAAATTATAAATAGGAGTCACTGACCACGCCTACATGGGTGGTGCAAAATGTACCATGCCAACATCACTGGTGACATTCTGTACTTAAAATAAATAAACAAAACATGTAATTTCCTCCACATGACTGTTAGGAAATCCGATCTGCTCTGGAAGTCCCTATGAGGGCTCAATTGCAGCGTCAAGCCTAGGTACAGTTCCAGGAGGCCAGATACATTCTCTTGAATGCTCCCTTCTGTCACTCGGTGCACAGGTTACAAGAAAGGGTAGTGCTCTGGCAGTGTGAGGTTGATGACCCTGGGACCTAGGGTCGGTGTACTGGCCCACCATCTCGCAAAGTGCCCAAGACATGGTCTTGCATGCCAGAGGAGGGCTCTTGTGCTTGGTCGGGTGAAGACAATGTGACTGGGCTCTAGGTCAGAGCTCCGGTTAGCCCTGTGGTGGAAGTCCCTATCCTTTGCTTCCTTCTTGAGGCTGTCATGTCACAAAATGCCTGGGATGGGGTCCTGCAGGCCCCAGAAGGCTCCCTTGCTGGGCTGGATGAAGCTCTTACCTGGCCCTGGGTCAGAGCACCAACTCGCCCTGGGGTGTAAGCCCCCATCCTGGGCACCAGTCGCCAGGTCACCATGTTGCAAAGTACCCAGAACGGGGTCACGCAAGCCTTGGGAGGGCTCCCTAAGTTGTCCCGGTGAAGAAGCTCTGACGAGCCTTGTGTTAGTGGCCAAGCTGGCCCAGGTGTGGAAGACTCTGCACTGGGCTCCACTCTCCAGCCTGCCTTGTCTCAAAGTGCCCTGGAAGGGGTCCTATGAGTCTGAGCAAGACTCCCCTACCTGTTCAGGTTAAGAAGCCCTTACCGGGCCCGTGTCTGAGCTTTGACCGGTCCAGGTGTGTCTGCCCTTGTCCCTGGGGTCTGTCTTCTAGCCCATGGTGTCTCAAGGTGGATGGGATGGTTGTCCGGCAGGCCTGGTGCGATCTACCCTCTCTACCGGGTTAAGAAGCTTTGACTAGAACCTGGCTAACAGCTCTGGCTCGCCTGGGGTGGGAAGCCTCCAGTCCTGGGCTCCCTTCCCCTGTTCAGCCACAATCCACATCACTTAGAGCCTACGACGAGGTCTCTCCTGCTTGCCAAGGCTTAAGAAGCTCTGTCCAGGTCCTGAGTTACAGCTCCAGCTGGCCGCAGGAAGTAAGCTCCTGTTCCTGGGCTCCATTTTTTAGCCCGCCGTGTTGCAAAGTGCCCTTGAAGGTGTCCAGCAGTCCAGGAAGGTCTCCCCTGCTTGGTTGGGTGGAAAGCCTCTGACCCTGGTTCAGAGCTCCAGGAGGCCTCCCGAGAGGCCCATGCTTGAGGCCCAGCTTGGGCTGTGAGGACCATCCATGGTAAGCCGATGGCCCCCTCAAGGGCTGGTAGAATCTGATCAATAAGAGAAGATGCGGCCCAAAGGCCGTCCTTCAAGCCCGGCCACGTTGTTGCTCTTAGCCTAGCCATCTGGTCACACGCGCTATAGGAATGCACATCACTCCCAGATGACCCTGCTGCTCTGGGCCCCAATCAGGGCTCATTTGACTCTTCAAACCAATCCAGGACCCCAGGAGGTTGGATACATTGTATTCAATTTCCTCCACTCTCACTCTGTGTGCACGGATTACAAGAAATGCAGGTGTCCTTTCTCTAGATTAAGAGGAACAAGATATTAGAATGCCTTTTTTTTTTAAACTATTTTTATTGGGTAGATACAGGAAGCCATACAAAAATTAGACGCAGCAGTAACTCCTTTTTAGAGGCAATTTCTGATCCTGGCAGACAGCGTTCACCGTGTGCTGAATGGGATGCCCACGTAGCGCTGACTGAGGAAGGAAGCGCTCACCATGCACTAAATAATATCACCAAAAACAGTGAAATTGTGGTGCTCAATATGCGCTATGATTCTAGGGGCAGGATCCCAGGCTCTCCATGCACTGGGCCCTTGGGAGGACACTTGGGGAGGACCCAAAGGCAGGCTACAGTGGACGGAGGGGCCAGTGCCCTAAAGGCAGGTAAGGGTGGTTCCTCCTGGCAGCCCAGCAGTGCCCCAGGGAACCAAAGGCAGGGAGCAGCTGGCAGCAGGGCAACAAGCAAAAAAGCAACCCAGATGAGTCCTTTGTGCCACCCAGCAGACATCAGACAGCCAGGCAACAAACAGACGCGCAGTCAGGATGAGTCCTTTGTGCGGTCCAGTCATGCTTCTGACAGAGGTTCGCTCCCAGTTCCAAAAGTGCTCTAAAAATCAGGGGGCTACAGCCCCTCTACTTATACTCAGAAATGCCTTTGCTCAGGGGGTGACTTCAAAGAAGTCCTTTCAAGTCAAGCACCACACTCTGTCAACCCAACCCTATTTCCAGACATCAGTAAGGGGTAATCAGTGAATTATGTGATTGCAATACACAGCCTACTCACATGTAAGGTGTGAACCACCCTCCCTCTCCCCGGCCCAGGAGGACTACCATTATGCAGATGCCTCTTCTGTCACACCCAGCCCCTCCTGTGTGATGGCTGTCTGGAAATTATGCACCAAGTGGAGCGGTCAGTATGCCTCAGACTTGGATTGGAATCAGGCTGCAAAAGCACAAGAGTGATAAGCACTGAGAAATACCCACTTTCTAGAAGTGGCATTTCTAAAATAGTAATAAAAATCCACCTACATCAGTAAGCAGGATTTCTGACTACCATTCCAAACATACTAAACGTGCCCACGCTATCCCTCATAGATCAGAAGATACCACTTAGACAGATGCCCAGGCATTTCTAATGCAATCCTATGAGAGGAGCAGCACTCACAGTAGTGAGAAACTAAGTAGGCTGTTTGTCACTACTAGGACATGTCAAATATAAAGACATATGTCTTACCCTTTTACATACACAGCACCCTGCCCATAGGTCTAGCTAGGGCCTACCTTAGGGGTGACTTAGGTATAGCAAAAAGGGAGCTTGGGCCTTGGCAAGTAGTTTGACTTGCCAAGTCAATGTGGCAGTAAACTGTGCTCGCAGGCCCTGCAGTGGCAAGCCTGAGACAGGTTTGAAAAGCGACTTCTGTGGGGCGTGCAATCTGCACTGCAGGCCCACTAGTAACATTAATTTATAGGCCCTGGGTATGGGGATACCACTTTACAGGGGACTTACAGGTAAATAAATAAGCAAAATAGGTATAAACCAATTATACCGAGTTATAGAGAAGAGATTACAAGCACTTTAGCACTGATTAGCAGTGGTAAAGTGTCCAGACTCCTAAAGCCAACAAAAAGAGGGTCAGGAAAATAGGAGGAGAAAGGCAAAAAGTTTGGGGATAATCCTGCAGGGAGGGCCATTTCTAGCACTTGATATAAACAGCAGAAGAGTGGTCATGGAATTCGGAATCCGCCAAGGAGCATGTAACGACACATCCGTTGTATCAACCAGCACTGAAACGGATGGCGCTGGAGTTCTGGCCATATCTGGTGATCATTGGTACTGAGAGCTGCGGGGCTTGGCCTCAAGGAGGAGGAGGGTCACTGCAGTGTGCACGAAAACCCGGGGTGAGGGCCCGGTTGGAGCTGCCCCAGGTGAAGAGCCTGGAGTTAGAAGCAAATATCCAAACAAGGACAAAGTCTAAAATGGTTCCATGTGAACAGCAGTTGGACATGGGTCTGTCAGTCGTAAAAGATGAGCATGTGGGAAGGGACAGATGATGGCCTTCATTGCCTAGGCTGATCCAAAGGGAATCTAACAAGCAGCAAATCTTCAAAACTGTGGTGGAAAACACAAAATATTATTGCTAACTGAATAGGAAGAAGTATATGAAAACAAAAGGAATATAAATGTACTTATGGTTACATAACATTAACAAAATGATTGCAGTGCAAACATGGGATTTAAGAGAGAAAGGCAAAAAGACTTGAAAATAATATTCATCAACCATCCACTTATTTTGAAAATGACTTTAATGATGAACCAACACTATCAGAGGGAATAATATAAGAAAGACGAAAATAATTTTTAGACATAAAACGAGTACCTAAAATCAAACTTTTGTGATTTGGATGATAGATAATCAAAAGTAAAAAAAAATGAACTCACAATATCACAAAGTTGGTATGAACTTGATGGAAGAAATTGTGTTTTATATCTCAGAAAATACAACTGATACCCCTCCAAAACCAACCAACCAACATCAAATTGAAACACTCAATGAAAATGCTGTTGAACCTATGAGCAAAGTTCAAGACCAGAACCAAAGTGCTTCCACTCAATGGAATAATCCCAAGAATGATAAGAAAAATAGAAAGCATGATAAAAAGCATAAGGAAAAGATGAACAAAATTAAAGGGCAGTTTTAAAAAATATCAGGAAATGTTCAAGAAAGATACAAATAAAATTGCCAAAATAATCGGTGTATGAGGCAGAAGATGCCACTTCCCAGATCAGTGCTCATGACATTTAGCACTATTAGAAAGACATTATTGAAAAAGAAAACAAGAAAACACCAAAATTTGTCCCAGTTGACCGAACTGCAGACGAATGAGACTATGAATATCTGTGTAAAGAAATTAGACTTCTTGAAATAACACATGCTTTTGAAGAAGCCAACTTAAGCAACACAGAGGGCCTGACAATGCTAGCTTAAATTATCTGTGCAATATTCATAAGAAAGAACGAAGTTTTCTGCCCACAATACTATCTACTTGGTTAGAAATTAGAAAAGTCCCAGAATGTATCAAAAATAACTGATCAATATTAATTCCCAAGAAGGTACCAATAACTGAGCTGAATAAAATAAGCAACTGGAGATTGATTACAATTGGGACAGTATTCAAGAATTGACTAAAAAAGAAATTCTGACCAAATGGCTCATTTGTTTCGTAAACTACGACAAAAGACATAAAGGCTTCAGGAGCGTGAGAAGATGTCTTGAAAACCAGACACTCTTATAGAATATCACAAAAGGGCTATGTGAGGAAAGACACTCTCTTGCAGTGGTGTTCGTGCACATTTCAAAAGCATTTGTCACTTTCACAACACATTGAGTTGTGAAAGACAAATAATTTTTTCTTAAATCTGAGATTGAATAATAGACATATAGATTCATCTACGTACTTCAAGGAAAAAAACAATTAATTTACACCAGAAACAGTAATGAAGTCTGGCGTCCGTTGTTTAATATTGCCTTTGCCTTCTAATATTTGATCCTCAGAAAAACGGCAAGGGCTTTACATACGGCTCAGATGGACTTATTGAGTAATCACCACTTTAGCCTTTGGTGGCATCATTACCCAGTACTCAGTAACGCTTGGGAAGGCATGAGTAGTAACTTGAAGGTCATTGAAAAGTTCAGCCACGCAACAGGCCTAAAACTATTTGTCAAAAAGACACATGGGTTGTTTCATAACTCATCACAAAGACAAAATTCTGGTAAGTAACTGCAAATCATGGAAATTTGAAAAACAAAACACCAATAAAATATGTCCAGGTAAGAATGAGAGGTACCTCGGATTGACCTTTGATCCTTCCACGAATCATACAAAGAACAGCAAAGTAAATGAGGTGGCGTCAAACCTGGAAGGAGCCTGGGGCTCCTGCAGCTGAAAAGTTCAAGTATTTCCCAGTGAGAGGCAGACAAACCCATGGGTTTTGCCTAAGAGGACTGAGCTAGCAGGTTAGCTTCAAAATCATGTATTGGCTAAAATGTCAGCAGTGATGTTTCATTCTCAAGAAACATGACCAGCATTGTTTCATTCTCAAGGCCAATCCAGCCAAGAGACAATTATAGGTTTGTCACCTCAGTGAATAATAAAGAACGGATGATGGATGAAATGCTGAACAAATCAAACATTGACCCCCAGTCACAGATCCGGGTTTAATCCATTGTTTTTATGTTCACCATGACACCCAAGTTTGAACCCAGCCATATACAATTCAGGTTTGACTCTGCTCCCCGTGGGGACAGTTCAGCCCGAACTGCTAGGCCAGGTACTCTCTGGACTGGAAACAAGCATACTACAACTGGTTTAGGGGTATCACCCCTCATCAGTCAGGCTAGCTTGAATCCGGTAGCACAGTGAGCCTGGGACCCATGTCTGGGCATACCCTGGAGCTCAGGGCGACTATAGCAAAAAGAACAGATGATGGATGGAATGCTGAACATATCAAACATTCACCCCCAGCCACAGATCTGGGTTTAATCCATTGTCCAACTGGTCTGGCAGTTCGGGCTGGACTGTTCCCATGGGGAGCAGGGTAAAGACTGATTTGCATATGGCTGGGTACAAACTGGAATGGCATGGCAATAAACGATGAATTATTTGTTCAGCATTCCGATGGTCATCTGTTCTTTTTGCAACTCAGTGAACCACGTCACCATCCAAGCAAGCCTAATTTACATTTCACACAGCCCTACTTATGACTTATGACTCAGGACCTCAGATAAAGTCTAAACACAGCAAGATTGATTAGGTGATAACTTCCCACCAGAACATTTCATCTGCTGTACTTGCAGGCATTGATGTTCAACGTTTGGAGGTGGTCATATTTTTTGTGCGCACTCTTTATGAATAAACTTGTGTTTCTGGGTACAGTTTTCTCAATAAACTTCTCTGCACCTGAGGTATGTGCCGGGGCTGGTGGCATGACTGGACCAGCCTATACCTGCCCCTCATTGGCACCACTCGCTGCACTCCACCAGCGCAGATTGGTGCCTGATCCTGTCTACAGAGGCCTCCTCACCGGTTCCAACCCTTGAGACACCATCACCAAGCGCTACAGCAGCACTCATCCGCTGATGACTCGATTAACAGGCTTATCACAGCCATCGCTGGCAAAAAGTGTGCCACCCCAATCCTGCACACCCAAAAATAGGGTTCTCGTTCCTGTCTGAAGCCTCCTTGTGGCACTGCAGCTGGTAAATCACCCGCCCCAGATTGGTTTACGTCTAAAACCTCCATTAAACTAAAGTCACTCCGCGCTCCCACTCTGGGACTGTGGTTCCTCCTGCTGCACTGCTATCCAGGTGCAGGTGGGTAACTTAGGGTAAACCTGTCATCATTGTAAA
Organism: Pleurodeles waltl; assembly: GCF_031143425.1. Classification (NCBI taxonomy): domain Eukaryota; kingdom Metazoa; phylum Chordata; class Amphibia; order Caudata; family Salamandridae; genus Pleurodeles; species Pleurodeles waltl. The sequence continues at coordinate 16,855,566 of NC_090449.1, read as the reverse complement.
CATCCCCTGTCCCTGGGTCACAGCAAGTAGCAGATCCAGGGCTGATACCCATGGCTCTTACGCAAAGCACACTGCTGAAGCATGGCAGTGGCAAATGCCCCTCCTTTAGATTTGGAACAGAGTATGGATGCCCCTTGGTATATTTCTAAAGAGTTGGTAAAGGAGCCTTCCGGTCCTTGGTAAGTGCGATGCCCCAACCCCCGAGTTATTAGATGACTATGGGTCAGATCTATCAAGCATTTGTGTGGTTGCATACGACCCGGTTCAGTGAATCGGGCCATTTGCAACTGGACAAAATGCACTTTGGTGTGTACGAATTCCAAATTGCGATTCGGTAGCATGTTACCAAATCTCAATTTGGAATTTAAAATACATATAAATTCAGTATTGGGAAGGTGCGTGTTTAGAGAGTCCCTCCTTAGAACCAAATTGCAGTGGTATGAAAGAATGGTTTGTGACCAAAATGCAAATCATTTGCATTTTACCACCCACTTGAAGTAGTTGGTAAACCATTCACCAACGGGAGGGGTCTCCAAGGAATTAAACAAAATCTGTTATTTTTTCTCTTTTAAACACAGCACGTTTTCCTTTAAGGAAAACAGGCTGCATTTTAAAAAATTATTGCTTTTTTAAAAGCAGTCACAGACATGTTGGTCTGCTGACCCCAGCAGGTCACCATCCCTGTGATTTTGTGATTTGTAATGGGGTCATAAATTGCAACCTACCTCATTAAAATTAATGAGGTAGGTCGATTTGCGACACACTTGAAATCGCTAAACAAAACTTTATTAGTTTCATGCATTAGAAATAGAGATTACCTAATTGTTATTCCTAAATCCTAATCAAAAGTTAATTGCTATTTCTAATATTGATACCTCTGGCCCTATAAGTGTAAACTCATGGTTTGTCTCAGGTAATATGTCCCCCTCTGCACACTTCATAGAGGATCAATGTCTCATTTGGGTCACGGTTTGTTGTAAACACCCATTGCCCCTTTAGCTGCTGACTGGTGCACAATGCCATAAGACAACATAAAACTACCAGGCAAGGTGGATCCTAGAAGGAGAAGGTGGCCCCGGACACATCCATTCTGCAGGGCATGGTGTCCGTTCTGTGGGGGTGCTCTTAGGGTCCAGGCGGATGAAGGGGGTGGCGCCTTCCAAACCAGACATTGAATGGCTGACAAACATGGCACTGAATATACTGATGGTTACTACAATGTGTCAATGTTAATTGCCTTGTTATATTTTTAAGTTGGTGGATGTTTACAAACATTTTTTTTTATAATATATTGTTTATGGTGCTGTTGCAGGGTGTTCGCCCCTGCTAGAAAAGACGACGGTGCGGGGCCATTAAGATCATGCCCCCGGGGTACAATTAAAAGAAGCCTGTATCGACGTCAGGACGTCTCTAACGCAGACCGGGAAACGAAGGTAGCGGGAGACGCGAAAGAGACGCCAAAGGAACCGGGAGAGGCGAGAACGACGCCGAAGGAGTCGAAGACGGAGGGAAGACGCCAAGGGAGCCAGAGGACCCGGAGAAGACGCCGGTAGAACCACAACAGCTGGAGCGAGCAGGAGACGCGAGCCACAGAGAAAGGGGAGCAGACCATCGAACGACGAGCCGGAACAGCGAGATAACGAGAAAGTCCAGGGAGTGCAGAGCACCGACAAGAGCGACACAACCCCGTTTAGGAGCTTCGCAGCCCGCTACGTCCGAGGAGGGACGTGGCTAACACAGGTACGTGCCCGTATTCCGGAACCTGTAACTACACTATTTAAAAGAGGCAGGAAGGAACAAGGAGAACAACCAGAATTGGAGGGGTTTTTCCTAAAAGAAAAGAGGGACAAGTGGAGCATGAATTCAGTATTCTAAAGGAAGCATGACCAGTTTTTGAGCACATTCACCATTTCACTATGAGCACAAGCTAAACTAAATATTTCACAGAGTGAGCACGCTTGACACTGGGTCCTCACTTACCCTCCCCGTTATATAGACCATAAAATTACTCACCTGAGAATAGTAGACTTCTTTCCTTTTCCACTCTTTCCTCTGTCTTGTCCCCATGCTCTTCTCTGGCGACGATCGGACCATGAGATCCATCTAAGAAACAAAGAAAAGAGAATAATGGGGAAAAAGACCCATAAAGCAGAGACAGATGAAAAAGAGAGACTGATGTTAGAACACAAAAGGGAAAGATGAGGGCTGGAAGGGAAAAACAATGCATAAACAGGAATACATTTTTTCTTCTCTGATGAAAAAGCTCATGTGAGTTTGTCTATTTTATGGGATTCCCAGTCCCAAGGAAGGGACCTCCGTGGTGGTGTTAGGGACCTCCCTGAAAAACCCATTACAGGTGCACTCAATTTGCATACACTCCGATACTTTATAGTGTAGTAACAAATATGGTGTAGTGGGTACATACAAAGACTCACACTGTGCTTCCTGTTCTTAGTGAGAAGCATCTTTGAATGAAACTGTTTCTTTCAACAGGTTTACATCTGGAAACTGCATGCAGAAAGCCACAACCTGCTATAACCCTTAGAATCCTGCACGAAAAACTGACCTTCCATCACTTATGTTTTATAAATCGACCTCAGCTTCTTTCTACCTTGTGTCTCCCTCATCTGTATACAAGTTACTCTAAAATCTCAGGCCTCTCTGCCTTACAGCTCTTTGGAAACATGAGAATATTAATTCCAGCTAGCAATAGTGCCTCGGTGGCCCCCTCTAATGATCACATCTGTGTCAACAATGTACCACAAGGAAACTGTCTGGAATGCATGGAATGAACCCCAATAACCGATGGACTGATTAGGCTTTGGTTAGCATGCTTCTCATCGTAAAGCACTTTGATGCCTTGTCAGGGGTAGTAAGCACTCTAAAAATCAAATGTATTATTATAATGCGGTACCCCTGCAGAATGTGATGGGGGGCTCTAGTCTCCCATATTTCACAGATATTCATTTGCCTTGGGCTGAATGGGGACTCCCTGAAGGGTTAGGGGTCTCCTGTGCCAGAGGGGCTGCAGGGGAGGGTGTTGCGCCCCTGTGGACAATGGATGTCCACAGTATGGCAAATCTTACCTCCGTTCTGCAATGACTAGCATGGCTTCCTACAATATGACAGCTATTACTGGCATTTAGCTAGGGCCTGCAGATCCTCTCAAGCACCCCGACACGCCACTGCTGCCCACATCCCATCAACACCACATGCAATCTGAGCAGTCAGTCCTTTGTTAGGGAGAGTTGTCCTACAATGTTAGTGAAAGATGCTCTTAAGCTTTGAACTGTTTTTGAACACAAACAAATGATTACAGGAAAACCCCATCATATGCTTTAGGTTTCTACAAAAGTGAAACGTTAGCACAAACTAGGGTTCTGTACTTGAGGGTGGAGCACCAAGAAAAGAGAAAATATGCTTTCCATGTGTTATCCAGGGACATTTTACCGAGTTTACGGGCCCTCGGCCAAGCATAGTTTGGGGGGCCCTCTTCGGAACAGATTTCATTTTATGCTCCAGTTTCAGCTCTTTCCTGCCCTCTTTGGCCAGGTCACTGACAGCACATAGACACACTGCTCCAAATACAGGTGTTAATATGTCATGTTCAGGGATAGTAACCTGTGTTTTCAATATTGTAATACAGCTGAAACTCACTGATATTACTGCAAATAATCTCTGTGACACCCTCCCAGTTCTCATATGTGATCTCTGTTTTGATTTAAAATAAACTTTTTTATGTATGTTGCATGAAACATATTTCTCTGCAAAATGTCTGTGACAGACTCTCACACACCACCCACATTAAAAAACAAATTGAAGGAAAATGGTATTTCAATCTGTTCAAGAATCATTCAAGGTCACCAGGGCCAGACTCTCCGCAGAACAGAGTCGGCTCTATCAGGGGCCCTGAAAGGCTGGTGGTCACTTTACATGTGACTTAAACGTCTCTGGTGTTACCCCTGTTCTTCAGAACTTGCGCAGACTGGGCACGCGGAAGGAGATACGTCAGTACGTAGGATGGTGCACAGTGGCTTCGCCGTGGTACCCGTGCCACAGGTTGTGGCTCACAGTCCACAGCGCTTGTGGCGCGTGCACCGGGTCAGAGTTCACTGTGCTGCTTTGACTTGTATGGGCCAGACGACTATTTACTTATTGCTCTGTTTTTATTTGCCCTCCTCTGATATGTCCCTGGTTTTGACCTTTCTCCTGAATTTGTGTCCTGAATTTTGACCCTTTGTTCTGAATTTTCCAAGTCAGTGCCCAGAATGTGCCTTCATGCCAGGTGGTCACCCTAGCGCTGACACCCCCTGCTCACCACTGGTGCTGGCCTCCTCATAGCAGTCCCTTTGTTTAGCTCGGTGGGGTGGGGGAACGTGGCCTGCACGGCGCACACAGCTCACGAACGGTGTTTTCTGCTGCCAAGCGATTTCCTTGATTTCCTGACTCCCCGAGGGTTTCCTGCCGGCTCGAGGAATGCTCGGTCCAGCAGGTCCACCTCCTCCATGACGCCCACAGGATGCGCACGTGGAGGGCATGACCCTCGACCCCACCCAGCCATCCATCCTCCTTCGCAGGCGCTGAGAACAGCCTTTAAGTCTGGGCGCTACAGCCTTGCCAAGTTTCCCAGGCCCATGCGTCATGAACTGATCCAGGCCAGGTTTTTCCTTTGAATTCTGGGAGCTGTAGTTTTATTTATTCCATTATCAAACAGAACTACACGTCCCAGAAGTCAAAGGAAAAAAAATCTGGACTGGAGCAGCACATTACGCACGGACCTGGGAAAGTTGGCAGCTATGGCGCTATGGAAAGCGGCGGACGTCCACCCTGCCGTGTGAAGAATGTGGCGCAAAGATCAGAGATACCGTGGATGATGCTGGTGCCCCTCTAGGTGGATTTAGGGGCAGGGAAGAAGGGGTGCAGCGGGGGTCCTGCTCACCGAGGTGAGAGTTGCAGTGAGGGGGGCTGGGTGATCTGTAAAGGAAGAACTCATGACATTTACTAGCAAGTGAATATTGGCACGAATAAGAGGGGGGAAGTGACCCCCACTCCAGGACTGGACGTTCTGTGGGGTAATGGACTGGCCAGGACCCTTAGAAGTGGGAGCGGGCTGGCATTACGCTGTGCCACAGCCCGTGTTTTGTGGGTGAGGGCATTATTTTTTGATTTTCAAAAAGAAAATCATACTTTGGGTTTTTCATTTTTGAAACCCCCCCCCCAAAAAAAAAAACAATTTGATGCAGGCGTCATGCTGATACAACCCTGCACCAAACAGCGAAAATGCATTGACAGGAACCACCGTGACTGCGGTTCCCAAGGCTTTATAAATGCCCACCAACTTGGAGATCATTTATAAATCTGGCAGGCGGCACCTCCACAGAGGTGATGGGGGTTCCCTGGTGGGACAATAGGTCGTCCACCGGGTTATAAATCAGGCCCTAAATATCGTAAACCAGTGGTTCCCAACTTGTGGTCCGGGGACCCCTGGGGGACCGCAAAGCCTTCTCAGGGGGTCCGCGACTGCTTAGAAAATTAAATAATATTAACAGATTAGGTCCCCAGCTTTCAGTAATGACTCACTGGGGGTTCCCCTGATTCCAATGAGTCAGAGGGGGTCCTCAGGTCCCAGTAATGATAAAGTGGGGGTCCACAGAAGTCAAAAGGTTGGGAACCATTGTCGTAAACCATATACCAAGAGCCACCTCTTGTAGGCCTGGCCCGTGGACAGCCGAAGGGCAGTGCGAGGAGGGGAACGGTACCTGAAGGCAAGTGGACCTGGTTCTACTGTGGAGGGACTCCTGTCCAGAAACTTAAGACTGGCTAGAGCACAGACAGTAGGCCTCATCTCTTTGACTTTGGTGCGAACAACGCCCACTTCTGTTCCTTCACGTTCCCCAGCTCCCACGTTAGGAATTTAAACCAAATTAAATTTAAATTACGCAACATGGTGTAATGGGGTGATTTTGGGCATTTGGCGTAATAAACTAAATGTAAAATTGCAGAAACTACACAAGATTATACCCTGTAAATGACATTTCCACAGTGCCTAACAGACAGTCCTGCCCTTGTGAAGAAGGGTGTGTTGCACAGTTTGGTGCTCTCAGGAAGGAGTGGGTCACCAGGACTCAGGGAAAGCCCACTTAGGCTGAGATTCAGATGTGGCTTCTACAGGTAGATGGATGGGTCTCCAACCTGGCAAACAGCCACGTGGAAACACACACAATTTGTTATTGGGCACCTCTAAACTGCCCTCCATGAGACATTGGACTCCACACTCACTACATTCTCTTGCAAGTGCAACCACTTTCCCACTTTTAGCTCCCAGCTCACCAGTGTTGACCCCAGAGAGCCCTGATACAGGGCCCACTGTCTCTGTATGCCAGACTACTCTCTGGGCACAAGAACCTACCTTTTTTCTCTGCAAATTACCAAACTCTGCACCCCCTCTTCATGTGTGCACGGCTTGGGCGAGAAACACTGCACCGCACCTTGGGTATCAGTAAGGCCACAGCTGTCCAGGACACCACAGATGGTCACCTGGGAGCTGGACAGGGTTTACCCCCAGAAGCACCTGCAGAGGTGAGAGTCACATGGGCTAGGGTCACTTGGTTACCCATAATGAATCAGACTGAGGCGTGCCTTGGTGATAGGAGGGGGCTTGGAGGAGGGGGGATAAAATGGGTTCCAAAATAAAGTTCTGGGTGAAAGCAGCAGCCCAGCAGACTCTTGGGTTCTTCCCGGGTCAATGGCCCTCGCTCTCACCACATTTGTCAGGGGTTCCTTGGGCCCTTGCTGGTGGGTTAGGACAGCCTGGAGGGCTTACAGTCTCTGGTGCCCTGCACTGGGTGCAGGTGGGTCTCAAGAGAGCATGGGCAGCTTCACAAGGGTATCTGAGGGCTACAAACTCAATCAATCAATCAGGAATTTGTGAAGCACACTACCCACCCGTGAGGGTCTCGAAGCGCTGAGGAGGGGTGGGAGGAGCGGGGGGGAGGTGCTGCTACTGCTCGAACAGCCAGATCTTGCGAAGTTTCCTGAAGGTAAAGAGGTCTAAGTTCCACGTTTTGGCACCGAGGTGCGAGAATGATCTACCGCCGGTTGTAGTTTTGCGGACGTGTAGGACAATTGCAAGGGCGAGGTCAGCGGAGCGGAGATGGCAGGTCAGGGTGTAGAAGGAGAGTTGTCTGTTGAGGTATTCTCGTCTGGTGTTGTGCAGTGCTTTGTGAGCGTGGGTGAGGTCTTATTGACTGGGAGCCAGTGCAGGTTTTTCAGGTGGCCTGTGATGTGGCAGTGGTGGGAGATGTCCAGGATGAGGTGTGCGGTGGCGTTCTGGATGCGTTGCAGCCTCTTCTGGAGTTTGGCCATGGTTCCTGCATAGAGGGCATTGCCGTAGTCCAGTTTGCTCCTTACGAGGGCTTGGGTGACTCTTCTTCTGCTTTCGGTGGGTATCCATTTGTAGATCTTTCGGAGCATGCAGAAGGTGTTGAAGCAGGAGGAGGAGATGGCGTTGACTTGCTGGGTCATGGATAGTGAGGTGTTCAAGATGAATCCTAGGTTGCGTGCGTGGTTGGTGGGAGTCGGAGTGGTTCCGAGAGTGGCAGGCCACCAGGAGTCATCCCATGCGGAGGGGGTGGAGCCGAAGATGAGGACTTCCGTCTTGTCAGAATTGAGTTTGAGGCAGCTGCTCTTCATCCATTCGGCGATGGCCTTCATTCCCTCGTGGAGGTAGATATTGGCGGAGTCCTTGGTGAGGGAGAGGATCAGCTGGGTGTCGTCGGCGTATGAGATGATGTTGAGGTTGTGGGGTTGGGCGATGTTAGCGAGTGGGGCCATGTAGACGTTGAAGAGGGTCAGGCTAAGGGACGAACCCTGGGGTACGCCGCAGATGATTTCGGTGGCCTCCGAGCGGAATGGGGGGAGGCAAACTTTCTGGGTTCTGCCAGTAAGAAGGGAGGGAGGGAGTAGTCACAGATGTCCAATGGTGGCTGCAGTTGCCCCCCCTCCCCCCCAGCACCCTCTAGACTTCTGAAATGAATTGCATGGTCTACCAAGCTGTAAACAACCTCTTGGCCAGAGCTCCTGCTCCTGTCTCACTGACTTTTGCAGACTTTGTGTCACTGAGCATCCTTGGCAGTGACCTCAGGGTCAACACAAAGGACTGTTCTGCTGGTTTCACAAAGCACTTCATGTACCACATGCATGTCTCTGCTGGGCGACCATCTCCAGTGACACCTTAGTAGATGGACACAAGTCTGATGTTCAGTCCAAATATCTATTGGGCATTTAAATCAATCCTTGTGCAGCTGTATGCTTGAACCAGGGGCAGCCAGGGCTTCAACTGGGCCTTCAAGGGTCCTAGCAAGTCCAACAAAACTTCTAGGTGAAGGAATCTGTCTGAGCGATGACCTGGGCTCGTTTCTTCGCTTTTATCAGATGGAGCATGGCCTACATCAGTGTGCATTCAGGGTGACATCCCTGATACGAGTGCTGCCTATCTGCCACCAGCATGGCACAAGAACACTCCACAAGACATCGGCCACTGTGGTTGCTTTGCACTCTTTCCAGATTGTAGTGTCTTGCATGATTTAGAAAAGAGCCTTTATGGCTTTCAGAGAACTCCATATCAGTGTGTGATGTAATCGCTAGAATAGAATGCATGAGAGTTTACTTTGGAAAGTTGGAGTGCCCAGGTACAAGCAATGGAATAAAGACATGTGATTTACAGCTCCGTGTGGTCCAATCATTCAGCTGGTACCAGACTGGGGAAGACGCTATACAGATTGCTCCATTTCTAACACAGATGAAGGTCTGTGCATGCACAGTGACGCTGTCCTAAATGAAAAGGGTGTTGTAAAGTCCCTTTATATCTGGTGTCAATTTCAGGACAAGTCAATTGTCCTAAGGTTGTACCATCTTCACTTCCTTGTTGTATATGTCTTTCTGGTGGCACGACACGTGTGGTTTTTCAGCACTGCGCCACATGTGAGGCTAAACCTCAAACCTGAGTCAGGCCAAAGGTTTCTTCAAACCAAGGTGTCCATCATGGAGGCAGAAATATCATTGGCTTATCATTGATCTGGTGATGATGCACCAACAGTTGAAAGGAGTAAAGGGGTGGCTTCCGGCTCTCCAGACACATGACCTACTCTTGGCCAGCTAGGCAGCCTCAAGGTGATGGAGTGATCCGAGTCCCCACCGTTGAATTGAATGCAATGGCGGGCAGACCATAATGCACCCATGGTCAGTCAGGTGAACCCAAGCTCATACACTCTGACCTGTGTCTCCTGGTGAGTTCAGATGGGCCGGTACCTGTGGTTGCCCCAACTTCTTTGCGCTCAATACCTCTGAAGTAATGGTCCATCGGCTGTGCTCCAGAGGTGTTTTAACAATGCGGGAGAGGGCAGGAGCAGAGAAAAGTGGAGAAACCACATTTCACACTGAACATTTGGAAGAATTTTACAAACATTTGAAGACTGTCCAGGCAGATTCTCTTGGGGCAATTCATAACGAAAAAGGGCAATTAATACTGATAGGTGGGCAATATTCCTGAAGATGCTGGTAGCCCATGCTGCTGCTTGAGTGGTATTTTAGAATGACTTGGCAACCATAGTGATATCTGATAATGATTTAAGGACATAATTGGCTGATATTCCAGAATATGGTATGAGTATTGTTGTATGTTTGACGCAAGTCTTGTGATATTTCCTAGGTGACGTTGATGAAATTCTGCATAGCACAAGCTTTTCAGATCTTATCAGGCAAAATGTATCGTTTCTCTTCTCCAATAAAATATTCAAGAGAGAACACATAACTCATAAACATCTCTATAAACTTACATGTGTTTCCCAGGAGTTTGACCGGATGCAGAACACAAATGGACACTGGTCCTTCCCGCTTAAAATACCTGAGGACACCACACCTCTTCTCAGGGCTTTAGGGCCTCCTTGGAACAGGTACTGCTGTTGTTCTTGAACCATGGAGCCAGGCATGGCCCAGTAATGGAATATCACTGTCGGAAGAGCATCGTTTGACATAAACAGTGTGTGTCCTACACAGGGGCGGTTCCTCGACCATTAGAGCAGAGGAGCTTCAATCCACCAAATAAAATGTCCCCAAAACCCCCAGAGATGAAAAATACAATGGTAATAAAGTTATTTTATTTTTCACTAACCTGTCACAAACCGAGTGCCAGGACCGGGTGGCAGCAGCGAGTGGTCGGTTGCCTGTGCACTTAAGTTTAAAGTGCCCATAACTGTTTGGCCGGCTGTCTTGTTACAGCCATCCAGACATGCGCACTTTAAACTTCTCTAACCCAGCTGTCTTAAGACAACTGGGTTGAGAGCAAGCACAGGCCTCCGGTGCCCTCGGGAGCACCGAGAGAGGCCGCATCCTCCAATCCTGTCTCTTCTCCCAGGCTAGTGAACAGCATGTGAGAAGGGCCAGGACTGGTTGAGGGAGTTGGCTGGGCGCTTGCTGAGCACCGGACAAGAGCGACGAGGATGACGTGTCGTGCATACAGCATGTAAGGTAAGTTAATTTTTATTTATTTTATTTGTGGGTTGCAATAGTGCATGCATCCACCCACCACCCATCTGCCAGCCCCACCACTCATCTGCCAGCCCCACCACTCTCCGTAGATGCCGGCCTGTAGATGATATTTAAGACGCAATGTTTATGTCAGATGATATTTGTGTAAACAGTATTCTGATAAACCACCCTGGGTAGTAGTGCAAGCTTGTGAATTTAGAAACACTCCCAATTTTAGGACTTGACTTGCTGGAGTTAGAGAAGCAAAACAGTCAGAAGCGACTAATGTACGAAAATAGGAATAACAATTACCTTATTGCAATTTTTTGTGAATCACCATTAGGAAATCGATATTCCTAATGTATGAAACTCTTTTGAGTTTCATTAACGATTCATAGGGGGTTGTAAATAGACCTTCCTCATGAATAATAAACAGGTAGGTCGCTATTTGTGACCTGCTGGGATTCCCAGTCATCACAGGGATGCTTGCCTGCTGGGGTCAGCAGACCACTATGCCTGTGATTGCTTTTAAATAAAGCATCTTTAAAAAAAAAAAAAAAAACTGCCTATTTCCCTTAAAGAAAAACGGACTGCGTTTGAAAAGAAAAAAAATGAAACTTTGAAGCTTCATTTTTTAAGAGTAGGCCATTATCCCTTGGACAACTTCCTGCTCCTAAAAATATTTTTCCAACCTTTCTCAAGGGGAAGGAGTTCCTTGAGGATCCCTTCCCATTTGCGAATGGGCTAATACCAACTTTGAGTTGGATTTAAATTGCGAATGTATTGCAAGCTCATTTTGTTAGCAAAATATTCGTATATAACATTCTGATTCCATATTAGGAAGGGACGCCCTTGACATGCCCCTTTCAAATACCGAATTGCAAAACCCAAATTGTGATCCTGTAACTGACTGAATCACAATTTGTGCTTTGTATATCAGAAAAAGCATTTTTTTGCGGTAACAAATGGCCTTGTTCTGCTAATTGGGCCGTTTGACAACACAATAATGCACCGTACATCTAGTCCTAAATGAAACCAGCTCTTATATGATGTAAAAAAAAATATTGTTCAAGAAGTTATGTCTTTAAACAAAGAAGAAGATTTTAAATCTGTTAAATTATTTTGCTTACTAATAGGAAGGCAGTTTCAGTAGCTCATGATCAGTTCAGGTTGACCGGTTCAGGCCAGAGCATCAATGTTCTCTCTTAGGCACTGGGTGCAAGGAGAGGGCTCGTCCATGCATGACTGCATCAGGGAGCATCCTAGGTGCAGTGTCTCTTCCAGGGGGAACATCCACATAAGAGCCTTGGTGAAGCCTGGTGGACATGCACAGTGCACTCAGGCACACCCTGCTCTTGCACTTGGATTCAGTTTGGGAGGCAGTGATGTGTTAGGTGGTGCGTCAGCATGGACTGTGCCAGTACAAGTAGGGGGAGGTTCAAGTCTTGCAGTACTCTTGGGAGGGTAAGCCACATGGATCTTCAAGGACCACAGGATCCGTGAGCTGAGTCCAAAGACCTTTGACTCTATCTGGTAGGGCAGTACAGGGTGGGATGAGGAATGCAGCTCACTCTAAGGAAAGGGTCACTGCGGGGTGCGGTCAGGGTGCACTGTTCGGGGTCAGACCAAACATAAATAAAGACCTGGGGGGATTTTTTTGATTGTTGTTGTGGATAAAGGATGTTTTCACATCCATCAGTTAGGGTTCTTAATACTATCTGGACAATCTTCTGACCTCTCAATCCTGGAATACAACTAACAGTAATTTAAAGGTGACTATTTTACGTTTGAAAAGTGTCAGAAGACATATCACACTCTAAGTGCAGTATTTAAGTAATCTCTGAATTATTCTGAGACAGAAGCATGTTATGTGGTATAATTGTTTCTGTTACACAGTATCTAAGTTCCAAGCACAGAATCACCTCTTGGGGTAAAGCCTGGCTGCTTGCCTTGCTTCTCTTAGGCAGTCAAATACAGAAAGGGAATAACCTGGTTATTCATCTTCATTGCAGCAGTCCCTGGGGCCCTGATATGCCAATGGTAAACAACCAGACACTCCATGATTACTATTGAGTTACCACTGATTGCTCCACACCCAGAGCTCAGACCATCCATCTGGGCCATCAACAACTTTACAGTAATAGTTTTAGTGTAGTTGAAACTGGGCCAGTAATCTAATAAATTCTACAGTCTCAGCGCCCTGTGATCGTGTAAACACTGCACTAGCACTTTTCCCTCCAGCGATCTTTGGTGCGAACAAAACAAACAAGAGACATCTCTCAAGACGAGGCAGAGAACCTTCTGGATGTTCGGTTGTTGGAGGGATCAACACAACCATGCTGGAGTTCATTTCTCCTGCAGGATGGGTCACCAGTTGTGCTCTGTTGGCATCTAGTATCATGATGGATTTCATACCGGGGAATAGGAGATGGTCATTGATGCCCAACTTCCAAACCTTTTGTGCAGTGCATCCTGGTCAACGTGTCGCAAGGTCTGCAAAGGATCGGTGCAATTCACTATCACCACCCGTCCTTGTGCCTGCTGCGAGTGATTTCACAACTACTCACTGGAGGACTCCTCGTAGTATGCCCATACTTCAAACCCATGCTTCAAGCTCACTAAGTACCCATAGCAAATGGGCTCCGACAATTCCATCTCCCTTGATTTTTCACTTTTTGACAACCTGGTTTTGGACTTTTTTGCTGTGAATGAATCTCACCAGCTGAGTCTCACTCATGGTAAGTTCTGTGGGAACAGACTGGGAGTGCTTTTTAAGATTAGGTCTGTTGCTGTACAAAAGCAAGCAGCGGGTTCAAAAATGAAGAAGAGATGCACCTATTCCTATCACTAGCTTATATATAGTTTTTATAATCAAAGGATGGAGCGTGTGCACTGAACAAAGTACCTGCTGCCAAGGTACTAACTCCAAAGGATTTTGAAACTAAGAAATTCTTGAACTTGCACCACAAAAAATATTTTTTGTGGTGCACGTTCAGGAATTTCTCTGTTGCTGTACAGCTGAGATGGTTACACACAAACATGTAAGCACTAGAGGTGGGCGATAAAAGCTCCGCCGGTGAAATTCGTAGAGTTTTGGCCACTTCACTCTACGTATGTAACGCACAGTTCCAGCCAGATTCCACTAACAGCTGCATGGTGGACTTTATTCTCGAGCGTGGCTCACCATCGGTAAGTTGGCAACCCAGAGAGAGAATTGGCATCCCAGAACGTGATTTTCAGACGCTAGGAGGGCACCTGGTGAGATTTTTCCAGCTCACGCAATTGCGACCATTCACAATGGCAAAACTTTCACTCTAGTAAAAAATCTACCTGAGCTGCAGTAAAACCAACTCGAGCAGCAGCGCTGCCTGGTGTGCTCTCTGGTTCCTCAGCACGGAACAAGCTCTTGGTGCTAAAAATCAGTGCGGTGTACTGATATCCGCCCGCTTGTGGAACTCCACAGAATCTTGCAGAGTTTTTATGTAACTCTGTGGAATTCTGCAGAAAGAAACTCCATGAGTTCCGCCCACACCTAGTGAGCACACACATGCCTGGTGTAGCCAACATCAGAAAAGGGAGAGAGAAAGATTTTGGGAGAACATCTCAACTACCCAACTAAATTACCAAGGAGCAGCTGCTCTGCTAGGAACCTCTTGCTCAAACCTATTTCTTACCGTAATTACAGAAAATAGTCCTTAATTTTTAAAAAGGACTTTCATCCACACAGATGTGTGGCATCCTTCATCACTGAACCCTACTCCTGGAGCATCTAGTGTTGCTGGGTGGGTTCAAACCCACTTTTAGAAGGAGCAAATACCTTCAATTATAGGGCACCTTCGGCTGATAAAAAGCAGAGAGAATGTGTGAGGAGACTCCATTAGCTCTGAAATCCACACGTATAGGTGCCTTATAATTAAATATAATTTGAGTTCACCCGAGGGCTATTTTAAGCCATCAAATCAGATCCATCCACATCCTTAGGACTGCCGTCTAAGTGCCCCCTTTAAAAGTGGGGTTGAGCCGCCTGGCAACATTAGATGTGCCAGGCATATGACTCAGTGTTGAAGCAATGCTCCCTTCTGAGTGGGTGAGAGTTCTTTTTAGGGTTGAGATTGCGAAAGCATACGCTACCGCATGTGTCTCACCCGTGAGACACTGTTATTAACAAAGAGGGCTTGGAGCCCGCCCGTGCTTACCATTTGTTGGCTTGTGTGGCACTCTTCTTTACAGCCTTGTAATTGGTCACTGCAGGCCTAGCATCATTTCCGTTCCTTTCTGTGCCTGATCACTGCTCCTGATGTGATTGAGGTACTATTTTCTTCTTTTTAACTTCTAGTGCTCTCTAAACAGAAGGCTTGTGACTGACGAAAATGTGCCCAGCAGGACAAACAAAATTGCAAAGTTTTATTTTCTATAGTTCACTTTCTTTCATTTTTCCAAGACTTCCTTTCTCCTCACTTTACACATGTTTTGTTTTGCTTTTGTTCATGGGCGCTGTTCTCAAAAGATGACAATTATCTTATTCTAAATATTGCAAAGTGACATTGTTTTTTAATGTGTAATTTCTGAAATTCTGCTTTGACACATAATGGTGCAGTGCGCCTCAATCCAATCTGTTCCACTCCATTCCATTCTAATCGTCTCCACCTCACCCTACACCAATCCACCCACTCAATCCAGTCCACCCGACTCAATCCAATCCACAGAGCATCTCTAAATAAATCACTGCTTCCAGACAGTGTGCTGAATCTTTTGGGTGAACTCAAGTGAACTTTCCACATGTCCTACTGTGCAAGTGCCCGCCAGCAGAGGTTTTCTGGGACCTGCAGACACGAGTTCAGCAGTTGCATTATAGGAGACAGAGTGCTGAATTAGAAAGGAAGTGATCCGGTTGCTTTTGGGGAGCATGAACAGTGGCCCTGGAAGGAGGTGGCAAAGCTCTATTCACCTATCACAAACAGAGAGATGAGATGTCAATCATCCACACTTCCTGCCATAAGCAAAACAGCGCATACAAATGGTGTGGAGGAAATAAGATAAATCTGTCAGCGGCAACCACTTTGGTTGTGATCCTGTCAGTATTATCTGGGGTTTTTGTAACAGACTATGATGCTAGGACCTGTGTTGGGAATTCCTCCTTATGGAACAGGTGGTCACACACACGTTATAGTGTCATGCTTCATCATAGACCACCTGGCCCCACCCTGGTAGGACAATGCCACCAGGACGGACTCATCCTCAGGGTGAAATGCACCCAGAGGGAGTTCTTTGATAAAGTTATTCTGGATAATACAGGTGTCAAGTCGCATTTAAAAGTACCTGACAGACGACCAGCGTTAATACACCTTTAATTGGTATGTGTGGGTATAATGACTCACCCCTTCATAAAACAAGCCAGCATGTTTCTGCCCTCACATTGAGCCACAACTGGTCAGGGGCATTCCTGAGGGCCAAGGATCCCTAGCCACTCATCAGTGAGGTGAATCCTATTCTGTCCTACTACTGGGAAAAGACACTAATTATCCAAACACCCCAGGCCGACTCCAAACACTACTCCAACGCTCTATTCACTTCAATAGCTGGGCGGTGGGGCAGGCCGATTCGGACAAGGATGGAAGGTTGGATGGATGACTGGGTGGATGGATGGAGTGAAAGGATGGGTTGATGGATGATGAGAGAAAGGATGGATGGATGATTGAATGGATGAATGAATGAATGAATGAGGGAATGGATAAGTGAAGGGATGGATGATTGAGTGGATGGATTGGTTTGATGGATAGGTTTCCCTGGACCAGTAACAAATCTACGTTTATGGGCTCCACAGCTACACTACACCCTCCTTGTTTTGTGTTCCATTTTATTGTATCAAGAGTGCATTATTATTCACTCTTGATATAATAAAAATAACATGCAGACCCGCTTCGGGTCCCGCAACAAACTGAGGCAGCTGGTGACATTGTTTGATGCTGGCATAGGTGCATGAAGGTGCATGTGCAGCCATCAGAGAGACTGTACAGAGCTGGTGAACTCCCAGCACTGTGGGCGTGTCTGTGTGACTGTGTGTGTGGGTTAAAGGGAGAGAGAGGCAGTGAAGAAGTGATTTAGAGTGAGTGAGAATGAGTGACAGTAATGACAAGTATGTGTGAGAATGAATGTGAGCGAGTGAGGGAGAATGACAGTAAATGTAACTTTGTGTTACTATGCGTTACACTGAGTCAAAATAAGACTGAGTAGTTCAGAATGAGTGAGAAGGAGTCGGACTGAGTGAGACAGAGTGGGCTAGAGTAGAATGAATAAAACAGCATAAATGAGTGAGACTGAGTAAGTCACAGTGAGACAGTAAGCTTAGTGCAAGAAAGTGTGAATGAACCCTTCACGAAAAAGCTAATTGGAATGCGAGCCAAGGATTACGCCCATCACTTTTAAAGGTCATCAGTCACCACTGCACTCACCTCAATCCAATCCACACCTATCCTCCCAACCCATCTCAATCCGATCTGGCCCACTCCAATCTGGCCCACTCCAAACTGCCCGCTCCAAACAGCCCCCCTCCAATCTGCCCCAATCCAATCACCCCCACTCCAGTCCAGTCCAATCCACCCCACACCAGTCCAGTCCAAACCACACCAATTCAGCCCAATCAAATCTATCCCAATCCAATTCAATCCACCTCACTCCAACACAATCCAGCTCACCCCAAACCACCACACTCCATTCCAATCCACCACAATCCACCCCACACAAAACCAGTCCACCCCACTAAAGTCCAATTCACTCCATTACACCCCACTCCAGCCAAATCCGCCACAATCCAATCTAACCCACCCCACTCTAATCCATCCTAACCCACCATTTCATTCCAACCCAGGCTACCCCACCCCACCCCATTCCAACCCAATTCACCCCACTCCAAGCCTCCACTTTCCAGTCCAGTACAATCCACCCCAGTCCAATCCAATCCATGCTACTCCAGTCCACTCACTCAAATCCATTCCAATACAAGCCACCCCACCCCACCCCAATCCAATTTACTGCAACCCTATCCACCCTACTCCAATCCAATTTGCCTACCCCACTTCAATCCACCCCCCTTCAGTTCAATTTTATCCACCTTAATCCACCCCACTCCAATTCAATCTAGTCCACCTTGATCCACCCTACTCCAGTCCAATCGACCCCAGTCCAAACCACCTTAATCCACCCCACCCTAGTCCAATCTACCCAACTCCAAACTACCCCACACCAATCCAGATATACCCCACTCCACTCCAATCCAATTCACCCCACTCCAGTCCAATCAATCCAATCCACCCCACTCAAATCCAGTCCACTCCAACCCAATCCACTCCATTCAAACCCACTCTATTCAATCCACCCCACCCCAAAAATTCCACCCCAGTCCACCCATTCCAATGCACCCCAATCCAATCCACCCCTTCCAATCAATCCCATGCCAATCATATCTACACCTTCCAGCCCAATGCACTTCACTCCAGTCCAATCCACCCCACTCCAATTCAACCCAACCCACTACAGTCCAAACCACCCCACTGCAATTCACTCCACCTCACTCCAATCCAATCCACTACACCATACACTACCCCACTTCAAATCACCCCACACCACTGTACTCCAATGCACCCCACCCCACCCACTCCAATCCACCCCACTTTAATCCAAGCCACCCCACTCCAATCAAATCCACCCTACTCCAATCCTCCTCACTCCAACCCTATCCACCCCACTCCAAACCAACCTACCCCAACCCACCCGATTCAATCCAATTCACCCTACTCCAATGCAATCCACCCTGTCTCAGTGCAACCCAACACACTCCAATCCACTCCAGTCCAATTCTCCCCAATCCCATCCACCGCAATCCCATCAACACCATCCCAAACCAATGCACCCCCCTCAATTCACCCCACCCCAGTTCAATTCACCACACTCCAATCCAATCCACCCCACTTGAGTCCACCCCACTCCAGTCCAACCACCCCCACCCCACCCCATTTCAATCCATCACCCTCCAATCCAGTCCACCCCATCCAGTCTGCTCCAGCCCATTAAACCCCACTCTAACCTATCCCACTCCACTGCAATTCAATTAAATTCAACCCCATTTCAATCCACCACACTCCACTCAATACACCCATCACTCAATCAACCCCACTCTATCACAATCCAAGCCACACCACCTCGGTTCAATCCACTCTACCCAATCCAATCCACCCTACTTCAGTTCAATCCACCCCTCCCCACTCCGGTCCAACCCCCTCCAATTCAATTCACTCCAGGCCATGCCACCCCACTCCAAACCACCCAACTCCAATCTAGTCCACCTCAAACCATTTCACCCCACCCCAGTCCAGTCACTCCAATCCATTCACTCCAATTCACTCCACCCACCTCAATCCAATCTAATCCATCCCACTCCAATCGACCCAACTACAACCCATCCTGCCCTGTCCCATCTAATCCAATCCACCTCATCCCATTTCAATCCATCCCACTCCAGTCCAATACAGTCCACGTCATTGAGTCCACCCACGCCAATCCACTCTCTCTAATCCACTCTACCCCACTCCAATCCAATCTACCACACTCCAAACCACCTTGCTCCAATCTTATCCACCCTGCTTCAATCCTATCAAACCTACTCCAACCCATGTAATCTAATCCACCCCACTCAACCCAATTCGCCCCACTTCAATGCAATCCACCCGGCCTCAGTGCAATCCACCCTACTCCAATCCACCCCATCCCACTCCAGTCCAATCCACCCCACTCCACTCCAATCTACCACCCAGTTCAATCCACCTCACTCCAGCTCAGTCCATCCAATCTACCCTACTTTTGTCCTCCCCACTCCAATCCATCCCATCCCATTTCAATCCACCACACAGCAATCCAATCCACCCTGTCCAGTCCACTCCACTCCACCCCAATCCCCCCACTCCAATTCATCCACTCCATTTCAATTCACTCCACCCCATTGTACTCAAATCTGCCCCACTCCAATCAATCGACCCCACTCTACTCAATCCACCCCACTCCACCCCAGTTCAATCCAGTCCGCCCAATCCAATCCTACACACCACCGTTCAATCCACCCCACCCCACTCCAGTCGAACCCATCCAGCTCACCCCCACTTCAATCCACCCCACTCCAATCTAATATACTCCAATCCAATCTAATACACCCCACTCAAGTCCACCCCTCGTCAAACCACCCCACTCCAATCCAATCCACCCCAATCCAATAGATTCCACTGTGGTCCCATCATTCCAATGCATCCAATCCAATCCAATCCACTCACACCAATCCAATCTAACCCACCCCACTCCAATCCACTCCAATTCAATCCACCTCATTTCATTTCAGTCCACCCCACTCCAATCCACCCCATCCAGTCCACCCACTCCATAACACCCCACTGCACTCAAGCCACTCAACCCCAATCCAATCCACCCCATTCCACACCAATCCACCCACTATCTCACTTTACTCCAACCCACTCCACCCCACTCTATGCCCCTCTACTGTACGATACTGCACTCTACGACACTCTTTGTCACTGAACTCTACTCAACTCTAAGACACTCTACTCCGCCTACTCCACTTTACAACACGCTACTCCAACAAATCCACTCTACTCCCCCACTCCACTCTTCGACCCTCCACCCCACTAACTTTCAGTCATGCTGAACAGCAGCCACGCCGGTGTACATCATGGCAAAAAACATTGCCAAAGCCTATCACTCTTGTATAGGTGAGACTATTGGTTTTGCCAATGCTTGTTAGAAAATAGAGACTATTTTCTATATTCCTGGTAGGAAATAGGTTCGAAGTAAGGGGTTCCTAGAGGAGGGACTCATCTTTAATCATTTAGCTGACCTGATGTAAGCATTATAATATGAGTGGGCTTCATAGCGTAGGTTTGCTGTGCTCTCCGAAAGCTCACATGCGCACTGCATTATACCTTATGGGTGAAAACTGCTCCACTGCACAGTTTTATTTTAGGCCTATAGATGACAGGCAGGTTTCAAATTTAGGGTAAACATGTACACAGAGTCCAATTCCACTGTCACTTTTGTGAGAACTGTACTCCTTTCACACTTTGAGGATTGTCATATTTGTTTGGCTCGTCCATAATCTGACTCCCAGGCTTTTGCTCCCCGTACCCGGCCAGGTTACTTCCTCTGCTGGCCGGCAGGAGCATCATAGGGCCCCCCATACAACAGCCATTGTCAGTGCTTGGTCTAGTTCTGGGTAACTGAAGGGGTAGGGAGGAAATCTGCATGTGTTAATGAAATGTGCACACTGCCTCTAGCCTGGACTAGCCCAAGCCAAAGGTGGAAGGCCAGACATCTGAAGCCAAGCACAGGAGGGGATCCCCTTTGATGTTTTGGTGGGAAGGGATCTGGCTGGTATGTCAGTTGAGAGAGGGGCTGAGACTCCCCTGGAAGGTCTTTCACAGATTTCTTGAAAGTTGTCATATTTAAATGTCCCAGAATGGTGTGCAGGGTGGCTGGGACAGGGGTGGAGTGATGATGCAGCACCTCAGATGTGGGCAGAGGGGCCCAACTTCCAGAACAAGGGAGCTGAAGAGGTTGGGTGGTGCACTAAGGTCCCCCCGTGGCCCTCAACAAAGAAGGTATGTTAGTGCCCCATGTGGAACCAGGGCACCTGTAATCAAATAAAAGGGTGGCATGTGGCTGCAGTAAAAGAAACAAAGCATTTCAGAGGAGCAAAAAAATGATTATTTAGTATGCATGCTGCAGGTCCAGAATCATCCCATAAGCCTCCTTTGTGTGCTAACATTTGCATATTGGCAGATGTGGTGCCCATGGAAGAGCAGGGGCACCCCCAACAACTGGCACAGTATTCTGGGGGCTTATGGGAGTGCAGCAGACCCTACCAGAGCCCCAAAAATTTCCTTAAAGTCACCCTAAGTCTCCCAGGGGGTTATTTCCATGCCCCCAGGAGATTTTCCATTCCATTTGCAAGAACTTCTATAGCTTGTGTTTTTGTGTAAAGGCTCTGGAAAGTGGGAATTTCTGTTGGTGGATCTGAATAGCAGAGGCAGCATGGTGAAAGTAGAAATAAGACCCTGGCACCCATGCTATTCAACATAATGCTTTATTGATAATGTTGATGGTTGACAATGCAAAATGTTACAATTTGGTGAATAGTGATGAATGTTAGATTTCTCCCCATTGATTTCAATGATGTTGCAATGAAGGATTTTAACATGTTCTGTTTTTTTTTATGTGGTGACACTCTAAGCTAATAGGCCTTTCTTATTGATACTGGCACCTCCGTTTATTGTGATGTTGCATCTTGTATAGGTGGAGAGGGGTTGTGATGATGGGTTCAAGCCTTGCTGGGGGGTGGTGATCTGTCCTGGGGGTATCACCTAAGGTATTTACATCTACGTGACTGCCCATATTTGTAATTTAATGAACAGTATTCAGTTATGTGTGCGTAATAAAGAACTTTTCCTTTTCATAAGAAAAGGCACTGACTGGACAATTATTTACTGAGTGTTATTGGTGCATACCCATGAGCTGGGGCTACTCGACCCACCACCTCCCCAGACTAGGCCTCTGTCTGTACTTCTTCACTAGCCTGAGTAAGTCAAGTCCTACTGCAGGGTACTTGGTTTGCGGTAATAAGAAAGCTAAGGCGTATTACCTATGAAGAACTTGAATCCTTTGCAACTAATAACCCACTTTCTCACAACAGTAACAGCTCAACAACAATATTACCTATTAGAATTATATAACCTGTGCATCCCTTCTTGTAAATAGTTACTGTGGGGTTATTCTGGTGGAATCTGGCATAGTATCCATATAGAAGAGTGTACAATTTAGCAGTTTTCTGACCCAGACTTTGAATCCTATTTTCGGTACTGGATTGATATACCGTCTGACCCGTGGGCATACAACCCAACCAGGTGATCCAACACGCTTCTACCATATCCATCAGTCATCTTACCCTCAGCAGACCCTGGCCTTTTCGATCCACAGTATGTCCAAGTTATAACCAAGAAACTAACAGGAGAATGACGTCCACACAGCTGCAGAGTGCGTGCTGCTTCGCTGGGTATTGAAGGATCTGCAGTGTAGCCTCATAGCCAACTACAGAAGGCTATACCAGTTGTTAAAGGCCCTGAACCCGAGGTAAAGGCCAGAGCCATAGGTGAGGGACTAAAACGAAGGAGAGGGCTTTTAACAAATGTATAGCCCGAGGCAGAAGGATTATAAGGCTATTAGAACATGCCACCCACTAGAGGTAGAATTTTCTAAATTAAAAAGGGAGAAACATGAATACAGGCATTGGAATGTTGGACCTCTGGGCTTCTACGAGCCATTTTAGGCCCTGAACCACTTCAATGTCTTCGATGGAGATCCCAAGATTTGGTTTTACAGACCACACACCCATCTCTAATACGCCTCTTGATGCCATAGAGTGACCAGCACATCTGTAAGCTAGATGTTACTCACTGCCTGAAAACTCGCAAGGATGCACTGAGGTTTGCACTGAGGGAGGAGCTTAGAAGGAGGTCTTCAATGCGTTTAGGTAATGAAGCCTGGAAGAAGAGCTGAGGAGACAGGGCCACTGGAATTATGTGGCAGGAGAGAATCAAATTGTGTGGCAGGGACGGCTAAATTATGGGACAGAAAATGTGAAGTTATGTGGCATAATGCGGCACATTTTGTGATAGCAATACTTCAATATTTTGTTACTTTTAACCATGTTAAGACTGCCTTGGCAAAGTTTGAACACACTTTAGCACTCAAGTATAGTAATAAATTACTAAAAGGTGACAAGTCAGCCTTTGTGAACCGTCTTCCAATCATCTGTAACACGTGCTGCTGCTTTTTTAAGTAATTTAACATCTGTTTGAGCTAGAAACACATTTAAAAAAAATCTGTAGATTATGTGGCAGATGATGGATTATAAATCAAATAAAGCAAATCCATGATCATGCTGAAAACACAGCAGCTGCAGACTCGCATCATTCAGTGGTCCTGAGCATAATCTTTCCCTAGTGTGAAGGTCTCCTCCAGATCCCGCCCCCAAGGGGCATGGCCACTTCTGACTGGGGCTCTCGGAGGTCACGTGATCTAGGTCCTCCCTCACATAGACTCCTCTGCACTGAGGGCCTACAGGTGAAGGATGGATGTTTATGGCCCACTTCCGGTAGTGATTTCCCTGCTTGCTACTGGTAGCGCCTGGGTGGGGCTTCGGGCCAGATGTGCCTTCCTCCCATTGCCTCTCCTGCGCCCGGGGCCCTCGGTGAGCCGTCTGTCTGTCAGTTCTGAGTACACTGCGCCTAGCACTCTCTTTAGCAGCGCCTCCGTCACTGCATGGAGAGCTTTCTCAGGCGGTTCTGCTTAGAGAAGCCTCAGTTCCAAGGAGTCCTGTGAAGAACCGGCCAGGAGGGGGCTGGGGGTCAGGGGTGCTGA
Source organism: Pleurodeles waltl (assembly GCF_031143425.1). Lineage (NCBI taxonomy): Eukaryota > Metazoa > Chordata > Amphibia > Caudata > Salamandridae > Pleurodeles > Pleurodeles waltl. Next base: position 16,831,563 of record NC_090449.1, on the reverse strand, counting down.
CGTAGTGCGATGAAAAGGGGAGCACCGCTCAGACACGGGGGATGGAGTGCAGGGTGAGCCGGTGCCAAGCGGCCTCGTCGGGTTAGCAGGATGGTGGACCCGTAATTGTGCGGCACCTTAGAGGCAATGCCTTGGGTTCAAAGATTTCTTTTTAATATAATTGTTATTGATTTTCGACAGACAATATACAGTTCAATGGGAATCAATGTAAGGCATCTATTGCATCATAGTGTGCATTGTCGTAAGCATTCCGATACATATATAATATGTTTTCAATTTCCAGGAACAATGAATTTATACCGCCCCCCCCCCCCCCCTCCAAGGTTGTTCGGTATAAAGAGTCATATCTCGCATTTCCAATACATATTTCCAGTTTAGTGTGTGCGTGGTGGGTTGCGCGCGCGCGCGTGTGTGTGTGTGTGTGTGTGTGTGCGTGCGTGTGTGTGTGTGTGCGTGTGTGTGTGTGCGCGCGCGCGCGCGTGTGTGTGTGTGTGTGCGTGTGTGTGTGTGTGTGTGCGTGCGTGTGTGTGTGTGTGCGCGCGCGCGCGTGTGTGTGTGCGTGCGCGTGTGTGTGTGTGTGTGTGTGTGTGTGTGCGCATGCGTGCCTGGGCTCCCGATAAGCTAGGCCCAATACCTGATATATGCCAACCTCATTGTTTTTTATATTTCTTTTTCATTCTGACATGTCTGGCCACCACTCACAGTACACGGGGGGCATTCGGACATGTCTGGCCACCACTCACAGTACACGGGGGGCATTCGGACATGTCTGGCCACCACTCACAGTGCACGGGGGGCATTCGGACATGTCTGGCCACCACTCACAGTGCACGGGGGGCATTCGGACATGTCTGGCCACCACTCACAGTACACGGGGGGCATTCGGACATGTCTGGCCACCACTCACAGTGCACGGGGGGCATTCGGACATGTCTGGCCACCACTCACAGTACACGGGGGGCATTCGGACATGTCTGGCCACCACTCACAGTACACGGGGGGCATTCGGACATGTCTGGCCACCACTCACAGTGCACGGGGGGCATTCGGACATGTCTGGCCACCACTCACAGTACACGGGGGGCATTCGGACATGTCTGGCCACCACTCACAGTGCACGGGGGGCATTCGGACATGTCTGGCCACCACTCACAGTACACGGGGGGCATTCGGACATGTCTGGCCACCACTCACAGTACACGGGAGGCATTCGGACATGTCTGGCCACCACTCACAGTGCACGGGGGGCATTCGGACATGTCTGGCCACCACTCACAGTACACGGGGGGCATTCGGACATGTCTGGCCACCACTCACAGTACACGGGGGGCATTCTGACATGTCTGGCCACCACTCACAGTACACGGGGGGCATTCGGACATGTCTGGCCACCACTCAGTGCACGGGGGGCATTCGGACATGTCTGGCCACCACTCACAGTGCACGGGGGGGCATTCGGACCACTCACAGTACACGGGGGGCATTCTGACATGTCTGGCCACCACTCACAGTGCACGGGAGGCATTCGGACATGTCTGGCCACCACTCACAGTACACGGGGGGCGAACATTCATTCATTTGATGGCAATTGGTATTTTAGCTACCACTAATCTAAGCATCACAAAGTTACGCCTAAGCTTTTCCTTAGGCGGGGAGGATGCCCCCCAGGAGCTCCCTGGTGCTCTGTGGCACCTCCCAACCAGTAGCAGCACCAGGATTACGCACCAGCTCCTTCCAGTCGGGCGCGGATAGAGAGCAGTTCCCTACCACAAGTGCAGTGTCCGCTGCAAACGTTCCGCACCGTGGGCATCTGTGCGGTCTGGGTGAATGACGCGTAGTGTCCTGTTTGTGGGATACACCTGGTGTGCATAGTTATACTGTGTACGTTTAACGCGGGCGTTAGAGCTAATGGTACGCCACCGATGTGGACTTTCTTCCGGTCACGGTCGGGAACAGTATCAGCCAATATTTCCTCCCATCTATCGCATACCCTGGGCGTTATTGTAGAAAGTCCTCTGAAGGCCCCATAATCAGTCTGTGACACCCCAATAGGTCCACTAACCCCGGCAAGCCTTGTCTTCAAAGGTTGTGTGAGATATTAAAAGGAGACTGGTGGGAGGAGAAAATGTGTTCTCAAATGCATTTGCTCAAACCAGGTTCCTGTATGGAATTTCACACTTGTCAAGTAACTTAAAATACGCGAATTTCGCGAGCGTAATGCAACTTTCGCACGTGCCTAGTGCTGAGTAAGACTGAGAGCTTGCAGGGTATGGGCGAGGGTGTGGATGGTTTGTCAAAACTTGAGCTAGGCGAATGTTTTATGTCTTCTCATTATCAAAAATAACCCGTGCAGAATATAATTTCACCTATGTATTATACACTTAAGGCAGGCTATAGGCGAGTAACAAAAGGACATCTGTGAGGAGGCACCTATAGAACCCTTCTCTCTTTACAGGGGCTCACATCTCATCAGACGGGGGGCAGCCGCTTCTCTGCTCCGTTGCCACCCTCATGCCAGCATTATGCCAGCATCAAGCCAGACCGGCGGTGACAGATCCAATCCGAAGGGCCACAGCAGGGAGATGTTTTTTTTATTTTTTATTATTTTTTTATTTGAAATTGAGCGTGAAAGTCTGGTGGTCAGACCCAGTAGTTTAACTCAAGTTTCTTAAAAAATGTGTCATTTTCCAGCGGTGGCCTCAGAATGATCTCTGCAGCCGAGCGGCTTCCACTCAGGGTCACTTTAAAAAACAGATTCAAATGTTATTCGGACCCTTCAACCATAGACGTCATTTAGGGGTCGCCAGTGACCGCAGCTGAGACCCCTGGCTTGCCCTTTACCACCCCTGACGCTGCCTTTGCCACCCCTGGCCTCAGAGGTGGCGAACTGAGTGCCAGGAGCACAGGGACAGGTCCGCTGCTGCCACACTCGCCTTCTTATCCGGAAATGTATTTTACTACACTCATAGTAATAATATTACTTTATTCACTATTAGTGTAATAACAATGGAGTACACTTAGCCGGAATACTGCCTTCCCTAGTTGCTGAGATAAGTAAAGCATGCTTTTAGGTATATGTGAGAGTGTGTGTATGTGAGAGACATTGTGTATGTGACTTTGTAAGCATGTGTGCGCGAGTGAAAGGGAAGGTCAAAGGGCGTGTGATGTCACTTTTCGCTACTCCTGGCTTCTTAGTGAATTGACGTCCATGCCTTCAACACGTGCATTCGATACTAATTTAAATTAAAAACTCTCGTCCACCTCTCAACCACCCACTAGTTGCCCCCTTCCGGCTGCCTCCGGTGGGGGAAGGGGATGGGGGCACCGGGTGAGTTTGTAGACCAGGGTGCCCCTTGCCCACCCCCTCACCTTGCAGCTTCCTCTCCCCATCCCGGGCCCAGGTTAGGGGCGGGCGGGTGACTATGACGGGCTATCAGTGGGTGATAAACTTATCTACAGAAAAATCCGCACTTCAATCAGTTTCCACTGGAAAGTCAAAGCACGATGCCCCTAGCAAACACCCATGTTCACACGCAACACAGGTAAATAGCTGCATGCATGCTCTATTTGTACTTGTTTTTTAACAGGGCAATTGTTACTAACATCAGAGACAATTAGGGCATGGGCAAATCTGGGCTCTGGCCCCCAGGGTCCCAGCCTTTTAGAGTGTAGGGGGGGGGGGGTCTGATAGAGCCAGCTCTGTTCTGCAGAGAGTCTTGCTCTAATGACCTTGAATCATGTTTAAACAGATTGTTGTAAATAGCGTTCCCTTTTAAGTTACTTGTGATATGGGTGGTTTATGGGAGTCTATTGGACACGTTTTGCAGAGAAATGCTTATGTTTTTCAACAGCTTGCAACAGTCATAAAAATGTTTCTTTTTCATCAAACCAGGAGCTCACATATGAGATTTGGAGGGGGACACAGAGATTATGTGCAATGACATTTGTGAGCTGCTGCTGTATAATAATATTGAAAACACACGTCACTGTCCCTGAATATTAGGTGTAAACACATTTAGACTTTGACTTTGGCCCAGTGACCTGGACAAGGAGGGCATGAGGGTGACCAGACGTCCGCGTTTCCCGGACAGTCCCAGTTTTCAGAGGACTGTCCCGGTGTCCCGACGCTTCTCCTAATTTTAAATAAATGTCCCGGTTTTTGGGACAAAGGTCAGATCATCTAGGGAAGTAGTCTTGTAAATGTTGGCACACATTCTCAAAGCTATGCAAAAAACGGGACAGGCCAGATATAAAAGTGAGTGTAAAGTTGTTAGTCCTTCTTTTATGTTTGACCTGTCCCTGTTTTTGCTCCTCAAAATCTGGTCACCGTATGAAAGAGCTGAAACTGTATCATACATTCAAAGCTTTTCTGGGCGGGAACCCCAAATGACTCTTGGCCCAGTAACCCCAAAGTCCCTAAGCTGTCCCTAACTAACATCCTGTTGTTAAGTGAGGCTGTAAGTTGTTGGTGTTTTTATTACACAATGCAGTGATACTCATTTTGCCAGTCTTAAAAGGTTGAACGAGAAGTGAAATTGATTGAGACATTCAAGTTGACATCAGTGTTCAGAGACGTTCACCCACTGAGCTCTCTCCACTGCTGAATCTGCTGGCCGTGTGGCCTAGCTAGTAAGATAGCTCAGTGGGCTAGGGTATATTGTGCAGTCTCCAGCAGGTCTCGGTTTCAACCCTGGCACGGTAGCTCATGTGGCCAGTGTGCCTGCTGCAGGCTTCTGCGTGTTATGTGCACGCCACAAGATAAATCGTAGTAATAGAAGTCAGTGGGTTTATGCACGTGCCACGGAGAGCCGGGTGTCACCTGCAATTTACAAGCTGCAGTCCCGAACACTTCAGTGTGCAGAGCGGCCTCTGCACAGACCTGCATCTCATGTGCAGGGACACATTTTAATCTCTGCAGGACTGATGCACTGTTCCATCCCTCCGAGGTGATGCAGCGAGAATCTCTGGGCTGGGTAGTAATTAACATGTTGTTAAGTAGCATGATGCCGTGCGATGCGGGCATGAGTTTAAGATGGTTTCTGATCTTCCATTCGTAGATGGCACCAGCCCTGGTCGAGTCGGGGTGACCATATGTCCTTAGGGTTTTTCAGTTTTAGGATAATCTGTGTGCGCTCTGAATAGCTTTGCCATGTTAGAATGAATGATATGTTTAAGTTTGGTAAGAGGGTGAGGGAAAGGTTGGATAGGAGAGGAGGAAATGATTGAACCCTTGGGAACGCTGCAGTGGGATGCCCGAGAAGACGACGTGAACAGGGACATTTTATCAGGCTTTTCTCTGTTTTTGAGACATGAGCGGGTCAGTTTCTGGTGTTTCCTTAAAAGCTGAGCTGATGGTGGAAGGTGCTGAAGGTTGGAGATAGGGTCAGAACCCTAATCGTTGGTCAAAGATTAGAACAAGCTTGAGGTCTGGCAGAAGAATGCTCCTTCAGGTTTCCCAGAAATGACCCGCACGAGATGGGTCTTTATTTCCTCCCGGCTGGGTCTCCGCCACTGGCTGAGCCCAGCGCCTGAAGGCTGCCGGCGCAGTGTGATCCTGGGCATGTAGCAAGAGCTCAGCGCCTGAAGGCTGCCGGCGCAGTGTGATCGTGGGCATGTAGCAACAGCTCAGCGCCTGAAGGCTGCCGGCGCAGTGTGATCGTGGGCATGTAGCAAGAGCCCAGCGCCTGAAGGCTGCCGGCGCAGTGTGATCGTGGGCATGTAGCAAGAGCTCAGCGCCTGAAGGCTGCCGGCGCAGTGTGATCGTGGGCATGTAGCAAGAGCCCAGCGCCTGAAGGCTGCCGGCGCAGTGTGATCCTGGGCATGTAGCAAGAGCCCAGCGCCTGAAGGCTGCCGGCGCAGTGTGATCCTGGGCATGTAGCAAGAGCCCAGCGCCTGAAGGCTGCCGGCGCAGTGTGATCGTGGGCATGTAGCAAGAGGGCACTGAGTGCTGGCTGTCCTGCTCCGGATTCCACCGGCCTCACCCAGCTTGTTGACCCAGAAGCCAAGGTGATGCCTGGGTTTGTCTTGGCAGCCTGTCTTGGCACCACCGCTGGGTGAGACTGTGAGGGGCGGGTGTCCTGTGAGCCCAGAGGCGGGGGCACTCAGGGGTACACCTTCCCCCCAGTCTGAGCTGCAGCAGTTACACCCTTAAGATGGCTGTTCTAATGCACCCCAGCCATGGACAGCTGGGCACCTCCTGTCTCAGTACTGAGACCTTCACTCACAGACAACACAACACAGAGGAGTGTAGAGAAACAGCACACACACATAGACAACACACTCACCCACCCCCAGACAACACACAACACAGAGGAGTGTAGAGACTCAGCACACACACACAGACAACACCCTCACCCACCCACAGACAACACACAACACAGAGGAGTGTAGAGACACAGCACACACACACACACAGACAACACCCTCACCCACCCACAGACAACACACAACACAGAGGAGTGTAGAGACTCAGCACACACACACAGACAACACCCTCACCCACCCACAGACAACACACAACACAGAGGAGTGTAGAGACACAGCACACACACACACAGACAACGCCCTCACCCACCCACAGACAACACACAACACAGAGGAGTGTAGAGACACAGCACACACACAGACAACACACTCACCCACTCAGACAACACACAACACAGAGGAGTGTAGAGACTCAGCACACACACACAGACAACACACTCACCCACCCACAGACAACACACAACACAGAGGAGTGCAGAGACTCAGCACACTCACACAGACAACACACTCACCCACCCACAGACAACACACAACACAGAGGAGTGCAGAGACACAGCACACACATACGGACAACACACTCACCCACCCAAAGACAACACACAACACAGAGGAGTGTAGAGACACAGCACACTCACACAGACAACACACGCACCCACCTACAGACAACACAGGAGTGTAGAGACTCAGCACACACACACAACACACAGACATCACACACACCCACCCACAGACAAAACACACACACAAAACATACACAGCTGTTGGTGCTTCTCAAACTGACCCTAAGCACCACCTGTAAATCCAGCACGGAAGGCTACACAAGTCGCCTGCACTTCACCACAACCACTGCTCGCTGCACAACTTCCCATTGCAGTCCTGAGACCTGCACACAGCCTTCACAGCACTTCAGTATCTGGACCCAGATGAGGCTCAGCAGATGTCCCCTCTCCAGGCCTGCAGCAGTGCCAGATGTTCGAGGGCTGGAGCCCACACACAGCTCATCAGATGCACCTCATTCCCTTCTCAGGACTTCCTGTGTGGCCTTTGCCAGCCCCGTACACAGGCGCCCAGCACTGGACTGCACCACAGGGCGCTGTCAGCATCTCCCTTTATGCCCCTGGGCCACAGGGGGTGTTACTTGCATCTAGTTGCCCTCTCTCTCTTCAGGGATACAAGCGGGCATGCACTCAGGGTTACTCTAGAGCTGCGCACATGGGCTTGGGTTTAGGCAGTACAACCAGGCACAGTAACACCCACGGGCATAGTTATGGGGCTTTGCGCAGTCAGGTCACCTTGCTGTGCTGCGTCAAAGTGAAAGGGTAGAAATGCCCATTCTCTATAGGATGTGGTGCATTCCTGTCATTTCCCCCTGTGCTAGCGCCTAGCTCCTAATCGGCTGCCTAGCGCCAAAGCCGGCGCCCTTGCACCATGGGGTGCAGGATTCTCTTCGTGCAGGCCGGGGCGCAGAAGGCAGCACCCGTAGAAAGAGGGAAAACAAGGAGAAGTAAAGATATTTCTTCTTGTTGCGCCTCCCGTGGCGGGTGGGGGATGGGGTGGCAGGTTTTGGTGCGTCCTCAGGTTTCCAAGGCCTTGTAATTCTGGGGCAGCATCAAAATCCATGAGTGTTGCATGGGAACGGCCACCGCAACGACCATTGAACGCCTCCCTGGCGCAGAGTGAGGCAACTCAGAAACCTGCGCTGCCTCGCCTTACTCCACATCTATGAGGCCATTCAAAGCCACGCAAAGTGGCTCTGCGTGGCCTCATACATATGAGTTCAAGGTTTGCGCCACCATGGCATCACAAAACGTGATGCAACAGTAGTACAAGGGGCTCATAAATATGCCCCAGTCACTGATATTTAGTTAACAGGAGGTAGACTTTATCACCCAGCAAGAAAAGTGTGGTGTTTAAGGTTAACGCAACTAGGTAAACCAGAAACATCTAACACTTCTGGGGACCAAGGCGTGGCCCCTGAGAGGCATCCAGTGGTTGGAAAGTATATACTGTATTTATTCCTTCCGACATTTCCAGTTCACATCTGACTTCATGCTGCAGCAGCTGTGTGCCTTCTTGACTCCTTCTTTTCTTATTATTCCTTTGATTGTCTTTTGAGGTGGTTGACTTTTCTCATCAAGGGATGCCTGTTCCCCTTTGTGAGGGAAGATTTGCTCCCCTGACTGAACTTTTTTGGTAACTATTTACTTTGTGGTTGGCCCTGAGGAAGACCCTTCCCACTACATTTGGGTTGAAACGTCGACTAACTGGTCACAGATTGTTTGAACTTCAGCTCAACTAGTTTATGTGCAACTATGAGACCTCGATGGGATTGAGATTCTCTGTTTTTAATTGTGTGCAGTAAATCTGACTTAACTCTGTTTTTCCCGTTGCACTTGTTCACTGCACCGTTCCACTATTTTTTGCATATTAAAATCAGCTAATTTCAAAATCATAAATTTGATAATACAATTATTTCTTGCACCGTTGCCTTCATTCAAATTACTTTTGTTTCATTGCTTATAATGTTGTTAGCACTATCTGCACGAAGGTTTCATGTTTTTAGTATCACTCTGACACCTGAATTCAGAAATGAGCAACACAAAGATGCCCGGTCAACCTTTACAAAGAGCCTTCCACTGTGCAGCAGCATGGGTTGCTGCACTTTTAGTAACTTTTGATCCATTGGAGCAACAAACTATTTTATTTATGAAACCTGCTGCTTATGTAGCAGATGATGGGATTATGTGGTAAATCCGACGTATCCATAATTATGCCGTAAACGTTCCTGCTGTGTAATTCCACTGTCACTGCCTATAAGGGAAAAAAGAAATCTAAAATTCTTCTGCCTCATCAAAAAGTCTTACATGGGCAGGCTCCAAATTACCTGATGTCTAATCTCTTGCAGATGTAGATGATTGTCCATCCCTCTGGCTTGTGACAAGGAGCGACCTTTCATGTGCAAGGCTAAGCCCTGTGGAGCTCTCTACTTCTGCCTCTACTCATGTAATCTGACCTTTTTCCAATTTAGGGGCTAGCTAAAAGCCTACTTCTTCTAGCAGACCACTAGATAGTCCTTCCCATGCCTTCTCTGGTCTCCTGCTTTCCTCAGACCAGTCAGATGCCTAAGACCTGTTGATGCTCCGTTAGCCTGTAGACTTTTCACAAAGGCCGTACCACTGTTCTGTGAACATACATGTTGATGGATTCCTTAAACTATCCAGTTATTGTTCAGACTATGGGCCTGATTTGGTTCTTGTTTCAGGGAATACTCTGTCACAAACATGACTGATATCCTGCCTGAGGTATTACAATTGCATTATATCTTATGGAGATCGTAATACGGCGGTTAAGATATCCCTCATGTTTGTGACGGAGCCTTCCCCCGCTGAGCTTTAAATCAGGCCCTTCATCTATTTTCAGTCTCTGTGTTTGTGATGCATGGAACTCTGAAGCACCGATGAGCAAATGTGTATTGTTTCACAAAAAATAAAATAAATGGGAAGGAGGAAAACTAAACAAGCACTGTAACACTGATGGCAACTGAACACGACAGACTGTCGAGAAGTGCCTTGTGGTTGATGGTGTTGAAAAGCGCATAGAGGCCTGATAAGTCAAGACGCAGAGCATGCCTTCGTCCCGGTATTGAGTACTTTTTACTCCTTGGGGACTAAAACCCATTGAAAGTCATTGAGAAGGCCATCTGATTGCAGGAATGATGAAAGTTGACTGCTGTTTGTAGAGCTTCTACAATACAGGATAAGTTGGAGATGGGTTGGTGGTTTGAAATAGCATCTAGACCTCCAAAGGCTTGTATAACACATGTTTGAGGCATTATGGCATGTTTGAGGTCTTGATCCCGTACAGAGGAAGGCATTAATTAGTTTGGTGGTGAAGGATAATAGTGTAGTGAAATGCAGTCCAACCACTTTTAGATGTTAAACATCCCATGATGAGTATGATTGTTTGAAGGATACCAAGATTTTTCTGGTACTATCATCAGTGATCTTGAGAACTCACAGAGAAGGATACAGCAGTGCTATTGGTCAGTGCCATCAAGCCACAGAGTGGTGGGAGAGATGCTCTCTTTTAAAGAAGTGATTTTATTGGTGGAGAAGGCCAGGAGGTGGTCACACAGCTCATTTGAAAGTATAAGGGCAGTTGCCATTAGGCCATGGGTTAGCACTCCTTGTACATACTTAAAATGTATTTTATTGAATACTTTCCCTCCGCAGCCAGTACTTGGAAGGAGTCTTGTTTTAGCTCTGGTCAACCTGATTTGTAGCCCCCATGGACTCGGCAAGAAGAACGATGATCCCAATGTCTTTCCAGTGCTCTGCCTTGATGTTTCAGTTGGCAAAGGTTATCTGTGAACCCTGACTGGTCTTTATGGAATTCAGCTTCAAGTTGGACGAAGGAGCAACCACATCAAATATATAAGAATATTTTTGAGATATTGTGTAATTCTCGGCTGCCTCAAAATGGGACCTGATGAGGCCAGAGCCACTTATGTGAAATCACAAGGTTGAAGGTTAAACCTTTCTGTCAAATACAGTGTTAAGGGGGAAGAAAGTTAAGATTTGTTTTTCTAGAACTCACCTTAATTGGGTAAGTTAAATCAACCATGGTCTGATCAAGACAGCTACAAGGTCCCAAGACTGATGAGTTCAGTAATTGTGAAAAATAGATGAAGGCAAAGTCCTTTTAAGTAAATTAGGAAAGTGACAGGTTGGGTGAAGTCTGCCCCTTTCCACACTGATGTTCTGACTGCACAAGTTGGAAGGATAATCTACCAAGATATTATGTAATGGGCGGACTATGCCAGCCTACAGCTGTAAGGGCTCACATCACTGCTAGTAAATTCACAGTGGCACAGCAGGGGTGACATGAGTCCTAGTGAAAGTGAGGAATCCACCCCCTTAAAGTGATGACTGAACTCATCAGCACGCCTACCTCTCTATGCCTTTTCTCACACTCTTCTTTGCATCTCCCTCATTCTTTGACTCACTTCCCTTTTTCCATGTTTCCCCCAAACTTTCAGTTTTTTCCTCTGTCTCTTTCCCCGGAAATAGTGTCCCACCTCTCCCGTCTCCCCTACTAACATATAGGGCCTGATTACGACCTTGGCGGCTGGGATACTCCGTCACAAATGTGACTGATATCCCCTCCGCTGTACTACAAGATCCATTATATCCTATGGAGCTTGTGAAACAGCGGGCGGGCTATCCGTCACGTTTGTGATTGAGTATCCCATCCGCCAAGGTCGTAATCAGGCCCATAGATTTCCAAAAATGTTTCATCTCCAGACCAGAGAGGGAGGAGGAAGTAAAAAATGGTAAAATGCACCCTCTTTCTGGACAGCTTTAGTAGGGTGCTCCTGACAGTGATATGGGGGTCCCACCTATAAAGTGGGGAATACAGGAGAAGTCACAGTAAGGGTTCTCCCAAATTGTCCCAGTAGCTAGCCACAGCGAGGGATGGGGAGATATACGACAACCCTATAAGTGCCTGTGGAGCTTTCCATGAAATGCTTTACCCAGTTCCTGATAGCCTCGGCCACATCTCCTGCGCTGTTGTTGCTTACTATTTTACTGAGGGGGGCTGACAACAGAAAATGTAGCCCACCTCCCAGACAGATGCAAGCTGAGAGGGGCGTAGTGAACCCCAGTCCATGCCGCATATTTCCGGTTACCCTCTGCATCCCACATTAGGGGTCTGATTTAGATTTCGCTGTCCGGCAAAATATAAATCCCATTATATCCTATGGTGTTTACATTTTGGCAGACGGGCTATCCATCACCGTTGTGAGAGAGTAACCTGTCCGTCAAAATCTAAATCAGGCCGTATGCCGTTGGGACTCTGGGCCAGGCTGTTTACCTGGCTCCCCAACTTAGGCTGCACCATCTGCGTGCGATTTTTCAAGGGTCATTGTAAGGAGAGATGGATGAATCCCCTTGCTGTGTCCTTATTAGAACTGCCAGCACCTGGTCCGTATGCAGTCACCATAAAGTAATATTTCACAAAATGAGTACGAAGCTTGCTGTTCACCCCCACCTCTCCTTCCAAGTTATAATTTTTTTAATTCACTTAGGTGAGAGAGGTTTGCTGGTCTAATTTGAGGAGACGAGGCCTGTTCCATCCACCCATGTGCTCTGCCTCTGCTTTCTGTCTCCTAAAGTGCCAGCCATCAACCAGACCCACCATCACAGGAGATATAAATAAAAAAACGTATCAGGATTGCAGGGCCATGTGGAAGAGCTCCCAGCCTTGGACCTGTGCCCAGAGTGTTGTCAGAGTTGTTGGGGTATTATTGCCACTTTTGCTGCAATTATGTCATTTTAGATGTCCCCAGTAATGTCACCAATGATGTCATTTAACATGTCATGAGTGATGTAAAACGTGAGGTCATAAGCAGTGCATGGCGTGGGCACAAGTTATTGTTAGCTCAGTAAAGTGAATATCAGTCTTTAAAGCAGTAGCTTTTTATATTATTAAAAGGCTTATGTACAACAACACTTTCATCAGTTTTTTTCAGTATATATATATATATATTCCCACTTAAAAAATCAAAGGTTAAAGTAACGTTATAGTTGGGTGAAATGTTCACTAGCAACATAACGTTTTAAACTCTAAAAACCTCTGAGATTCACCAGATATAGTTAGAGTTATCTCAAGTAACTATAACTCGTGCTCTAAAGTAACTGTAACGTGCGCCCCTGCCATGCACAGTTTTCGCATCAGTAATTTCACTCCAAATGTTGCAGTGACATCATCAATGATGTCATAGAATGTCATGAGTGATGTAATATGTGGAGTAATTAGCAGTGCATGGCAAGGGTGCGAGTTATAGTTACCTTAGGCCATGCAGCCACCTTCCCTGAGCCGCTGCCAGCCCCAGGGACCCCATCCCCCAGGGCTCGCATTTCTTAAAGGTGGGTGTCTTGTGGCCCAAACAAGGTACCACCCAGTGCTTAAATTGTGCTCGTTGTTTCCAGTGCTGAGCACTGGCACTTATTTTTGAGGGCCGGCGCTTAGTCTTCTGCCTCAAACATTTGCTGTGAGCAAAAGACACATTTGGGAAAGACGGAAGAGAAAACCGAAAAAGCGTCACAAAGAGAGAAAGTAGAAAGCTGCAAGAGTGAGCTGAATGGGCAGGGAGTGGCTTTAAATGGATTGAAGAGGCTCGAGATGGTTTCAGGATTACGTCGCCTCAGTACTCCGCACATTTAATTGCAGCAGTCGCATGTTTAAGATGAGGGCTTTGGGCACCGGCACCTTTTTATTTACAAATTAAGCACTGCACCCACCACATAGTTGTTGGGGGCTATGGGTGGGAGACCCAAGGCCCCACTGCCCCAGCTGGCTCCCTGCACACTGCGGGAGCCGGCATTGCTCCCATGCAGAGGGAGCAGCTACTAATGCTTCTCCCTCCAGGCAAGAGAAACATTTTGATCTGTTTCTCTGCTTGCATCAGTGGGGGCAGGGAAACAGATGAAAAGTGTGCTTCCAGCCAGTGGTAGCATTTTCAAAGCTCCTGTCCTGTGTGCTTTGTGTTTGCTCCTGCGTGGCCGGAGTTTTGAAAATGCTCCTGCCAACAGGGAGCAAACACAGTTTCTCTGCCCGTGCCATTGTGTGAAGAGAAACTGATATGTCCTGGGGGAGGGGGTTCCTCGGAACATAGTGAGTGAGCCAGCCCTGGGGCATGGAGCGCCAGGGTCATTATTGGCTCAGGGAGGGTGGCACACTGACCTCCTCCATTTTCAAAAGCTTAGTCGCCCTGGGGGGTGGTGTTCCCAGGGCCTTTAGAGGCTTGGGGAGTGGGCCATGCCGCCCACTCTTAAAAAATATGTGGGGCCCTATGGATGGGATGCCTGTGGCCAAAAACAGCCCAGAATACTGGGCTGCATGCCTCCTCACCCTCAAAAACATTTTGGGCCAAGGGAGTGGTGTCCCTAGGACTGAAAATGCACCGGGGAGGGAGGACCTCTTGCCCCCTCCCCTGAAAAAGAGATCAGACCCCAGGGGTCCCGAGCTTTAACTGACCCTAGGGTCGCCATCCTCTAGGGCAACATGCCAATAAAAAGGAGAGGGGGCATTGCCCCCCTCTGGGCCTAATAAGGCTTGTGGCGTGGGCTGGATACCCCTCTCCTAATTCTAAGGGGAGAGAGTGTGCGACCCCTCTGCTTGAGCCGTCTAAGGCCCCGGGGGACCGCATTGCCCAGGACTGTGTGTTATTTTAAAGGGGAAGGGAGCCATCTGGCCCCCTCTCTGGGCCTTAATAGATCACAGGGACCCAATCCCCTTGGGCCAAATTACGTATTTAAGGGGAGGGGGGCATGTGGTAACCCCTCCTGAGCCTTCTCGGCCCGGGGACCCCATCCCCTGGGGCACATTTAATGAAACAGGGGAGGGGGTGCACACGGCCCTATTGGCTGAGTCATCGCGAGCCTGAGGACCCCATTTCCCGGAGCTGTCTGTTTTTTTTAAGTGAGTGAAGCTCCCATCCCTTCTCCCTCCCCCCCCCCATCATGTGCCTATTTTGACCCCGGGGACTCCAACCTCCAGAACCTCCATTAATTACAGGTCGGGATGCCCCATGTAAGAGTACATAAAAGAGTATTCCTCTAATACTACTTCCCATATTGAAAGGTATGTAAGAGTCCGTAAATGAGTTCCCCTGAAGTACTACTTCCCATGCGAATAAATTGTGTCTCCCGCTCTCCTAGCAGGACGACCTGCTTAACATCATTCACACTTACACATAGGCCCTCATTACAACCCTGGCGGTCGGTGCTAAAGTGGCGGTAATACCGCCAACAGGCTGACGGTAAAAAAAAATGGGATTTGGACCATGGTGGTTACCGCCATCCAAAACCGCCACCTTAACACACCAACTGCCAGGGTGGTAACAGCTGCTGGGCTGGAGACTTCGGTTTCCAGCCCGGCGGCGGTCACAATCACACCCTCAGGATTATGACCCGGCCTACCACCATGGTTTTCGTGCCAATCTTACCGCCACAAAAACCATGGCAGTAGGCACTATCAGTGGCAGGGAATCCCTTCCCTGGCACTGATAGGGGTCTACCCCGGGCCCTTTCCTCCTCCCCAGAGTCCTCCTCCACCCTCGCTCTCCTGCCCCCACACATATACACAACCACATGTGCACCCATATACACACATGCACACATGCATACCCACATCCACCCACGCATGCAGACATACATACCCACACACCGCAACACACACCAACATACCTTGTCACACACATGCATTCACAACACTCACAATCACTCATTCACGCATGCATATTACGTGACTCACACCCGCATGCACCCATAACAAAACATACACACACCCCCCACACACATACACACAACACCCCACCACACCCCTCTCTGGTCGGAGAACCCGACTTACCTGCTTGCAGGGGGGTCCTCTGGCTGGAGACGGTCACCGGCGCTGCTGTCAGCAGCAGCGTCCGCCAGCAAAACACAGCCAGGCCGTATCATTGCTCATGATACGGTCGGCGGTGTTTTGCTGGCGTGGCGGTGCTCCTGTCAGCAGCGCCGCCTTACTGCCGTCCGCCGCCATGACCATCGGCGGTGTTCTGCCAGCATTCTGGCGGGATACCGTCGGCGGTCATGATACGCTTAGACGGCTGGTAGCCACGGCGGCGATATGTTGGCGGCCCTCGCCGTGGCGGTAGGCGGTCAATACCGCCAATGTTGTAATGAGGGCCATAGTCTGGATGTGGCTTAGAGAACAGCTACTTGCAGGATGCCTACTTTAATGTAGCCAAACATGGGCCACACAAGCTCATAATCAGTACATTGTAAATACCCCTAAGCACAGGCACCTATATATGGGCAATATCCCTTCACTCCCCTCTGCAGAATATCATCATGCATCATTCACATACCTTCAAAAACTCATCCCTGAACAGCACAAGTTAGAATTTTAACACCCTCATGTGCACAACACAGCACCAAAGCTGTGCACCTGCAACACCGCAGTCAACCCCCCCAGCAGTGTCATGCACCACAGTTACAGACCCTGCACAGCACTCTGATTAGTCCAGCCTAATCACACCACCCCCATGTGCACAATGTTGTGTCTTAATTACTTACCTGGGGCGCTCTGCGTGGTGAATAAAAGCTTAACTCTGGCCGTGCAAAGGACAGGAGAGCCATTAGTGCAGGATAATGCGTAAGTCCTCGATAGGCCCACCCATGCAGAAAGACCCTAGAAAGACTGCCCGGGGCAAACACATCACAACCTAAAATAACTTAACATACCATAACATAGCATGATGCCACATAACATAATGTAATGTAATATAGAGTAATGTAACAAAACTTTTGCCTTCCATCCTTCTGTTTTTGCTGACTTGGATTTTGTTGGCTCTAGGACTCTACGCACCTTACCACTGCTAACCAGTGCTAGCGTGCTTGTGCTCTCTCCTTTAAACAATGTAAGATTGTCTTACACCTGATTGACATATTTACTTTACTTATAAGTCTGTAGTAAAGTGCTACTACATGCACCCAGGGCCTGCTAATTAAATGCTACTAGTGGGCCTGCAACACTTATTGTGCCAACCATTTCAGTAGTCCTATAAAGAAGTCTCAGGCCTGCCATTGCAGCCTGTGTATGCAGTTTTAAATTGCCATTTCCACCTGACACAATAAACCTCCTGACAGACCCAAATATCCCTTTTTAATACATATACGTCACCCCTATGTTAGACCCTAAACAGCCCACAGTGCAGGGTGCAGTATATTTATTATATTTATTCTTACTATTTAAAAGGTCGGACATGTACTTTTAAGCTTTACATGTCCTGGCAGTGAAAAACTTCTACATTTGTTTTTCACTACCATGAGGCCTACCTCTCCTACAGAGTAACACTGGTTTTTCTTATCACATTTAATAAGTGGTAACTTCCAGTTAGGAGCAGACAGGCATGTTAAGTTTGATGTCTATGCAATTGTAAGTTAAAACCCTGTATAGAGTCGGATTTTAAGTCACAATTCTGGAAAAGCCGCTGTTCAAAAGTTGTCATTTTGTTGTCCTAACCCTTTGGTGCCTGCGGCTTGCATCCCGGGTCACATTTCTGGGTGCTGTTGGCAGTTGGTCTTTGTGCATTACTTTCAGACAGTGAGACATAGGAACATGCTTGTTGGCAGGATTGGCCACTTCTGACTTGATGAGGGGGAGGCGCTGTCACCTACCACATTTGCACATCAGAAAGACTCTCTGCCTGAGCTCTCACAAAGGGTCTGACATTAGTCTTTTGTGGCCGCAAACCAGCTGTGGCCAAGGCAGGGAGGCAGGAAATTCCAAGCACCTCTGGGGGTGGAAACTTCTAGAACCTTCTCCTACTTCAAAGTGGGCACCAGGTATAAATATTGGACCCTAAAACCCAACTCTTCAGTAGACCTCTTGACTTGTGGAAAACTCAGAAGGATTCCTGTGCTGCGCTGCAGGAAGGATGGCTGCTCTGTTGGTCTGCTGCCGGAGTGAAGGACTGGACATGCATCCTGAACGCAGGACACCCAGTGTGACTCATGATCGGTACAACTGGTGCACAGTGTATCTTCGACGCAGGACTTTGTATTGCAAGTCTATTGTTGACAGCATCCTCGGTGACTACAAATGACTCGGCATCGCATCCCTGCAGCTCCTTAAAACCACCACTGCGCAACGAATCCTCGATGCGGGATCTTGCAACGCTCTACAACCGGGAGTTAAGGTCCTTTGTTAAGCGGGCCTAACTTGGTCCCTCTATCAATACCACACTGTGTGCGGTTGGCCTGAACTTGTGACTTTGTCCAATGCAACCAGATAACCACAGTTGGTGCTTTGTGTTTTAGGCACTATTTTTACTTAAATCTTCAAAATTGCATATCTCTCGCTTTATTCATTGGATTTATGTTGTTTTGATCTTAAATAATGTATTACATTTTACACTATTTTTGTAAATTGGTGTGGCATTTTTCTTGTTTGTGTTTTCACCTATTTCTGTTTGAAGTGCTACATAAATACTTTACACATTGCTTCTAAGTTAATACTTTGTGCCGGGCTACCAAAGGGTTAAGCACAGGTTAATCTGGGTGGATCAAGACTTCACTGTAACAGTAATTGTGGTTTTTGCTTGAGTAGGGTTTCGCCCACTGACCGAATTTCATATATACCTGAAGAAAGAAAGCAGCAGTCTACAGGAATGGGTCCAGGATCTTTTCAGCAAACACATCAATTGAAATTGACAACATCGAGAACAAAAAATAAGGTTATAGGTTGCGTTTGCACCATGGACCCTTTGATGAGTGTGCCGTAAGTTAAATTAAACAAAAAAATAGCCCTGCAACACTTTAATCTGGAGCGCTGTTAAAACTGCAGTCAGCCTTACCTGAGTTGTGAAATCTCTTATGGGGACTTACTGACGCACACATACATGTGCAGCTCAGCATTGTACACTCTAATGTGCACACACACACACATGTGTAGCTACCAAAGGAGGCTGCTGCAAATCTCAGGGGGAATGGCGGGGGAGTATAGGGACGAGGATGGGGAAAAAATACAAATTAAAAAACTTACCTTCACAGCCGCCACCGGCCGCCTCGCGCTCCTCTTCTGGTGTCCCACCATTCTCTGGAACACCAGCATAGACTCCCCAGCAATCCTGGTGATGCTTTCATGCTGAATCTAGCATGAAAGCATAAAAGCAGTGTCAGGATTGGTCTGAGCGACTCGGACTGCCGCTCAAACCCTGGGGTCTGTGCACTTTCTCCATTGTGGCTTTTCAACACAGCCAGGTTCTAGAAACCTAGGTGTGCATGTCTGATTGGATGGCCTTATCACGTGCTGCAGGGGCACCCGTCCTTTTGCTTAATGCCACTGGTCTCTATACATGAGCTTTAGTGGTGCACATCAGGGACCACCGATAAAACTGGTGGGGCCATTGTAATGGGCAGCTGGGATTGTTAGGACATTCCCATTCCTCCGTTCTCATCCACGTTGCTCCTTCCTACTTCTCATCCGTGACCTCTGCTTCTCATCCGTGACCTCTGCTTCTCATCCCTGCTTCTAATCCATCAGCCCTAAGACCCATTCCTTGTCCCTTTTCTCATACCAATTCACTTTCAATTTTATAAAACACTCCTTCACACTGACTGGTTGGCAACAGCCAATCAGAGTTACGCGAGAGGGATGCATTCTATAGGTCTAGCCACTGCAAAAAGTACAGCCTTCTCATTGCAAATGCTGCTTGAGGTCAGGAGAGGAAACACAATTGTGTGTCTGCATCCAGTGCCTCTGAGGCTGTACAGCATTTCATTTTATTTAAGAAGGTATTTTCTGTTCACACAGGCCTCTTTGGAAAGCTCTGATGTTTCAGGGAAGGCAGGGGGCCTCAGCTTGGGCCATAACTCAGCACCTGGAGAATGGGCTATACAGTTCATCAGAAACCTTTTCTGGTTTCAGTAGTTATGACAACTCTGTCCAGACCTCTCTTCCTGGTTCCCTACATGCCTGGAGCCCAGCAAGGCCTGAAACCTGCAACCTGCAAAGAAAGAAAGAAAAAATACATCTCTCTGAGCTAAAGGTAGCCACAGGCCAAAAAATGTTTCTATGTTATTCAATGTTATAAGTAAAACTGAAACCAGAAAAGGTTTCCCATGAACTGTATTACCCTGTCTCCAAGAGTTGATTTCAAACATGTTCTCTGCTACCTATTAAACTGAAACCTAAAAAGGTTGATGATGTTACAGCCCTGTCTCCACCTGCTGTTTTATGTCTTTGGAGGCCCCTTCTCTTCCCCAAACCATCAGAGCTGTATGCAGAAACCTGTGTAAACAGAAAAACACTCACTTAAATAATATGAAATGCTGTACAGCCTTGGGTTCACTGCAAGCAAACAAGCAGGTGCACCAATGAGAAGGCTGTTTCTTCAATGGCTAGACCAATAGTAGGAAGTCCTCTTTCTTCACTTGGATTGGCTGTTGGCAACCAATCAGTTTGAAGGTGTGCTTTACAGCATAGGGAGTGTGTTGGTGGGACTGAGGGATAAGGAATGAGAAATAGGGATGATGGTTGGGAAGTAGGGACGATAGAGGATTCATGAGACTTAGGGATGACAGATAGGGATAATGGATGAGAATTAAGGATGAAGGATGAGAAGTAGGGGTAACTGCCGAGAAGTAGGGTTGATGGATGAGAAGTAGGTATGAAAAGCAAGGACAAGGATCAGAAGTAGGGGTGTTGGATGAGAAGTAGGAATGAGAAGTAGGGGTGTTGGATAAGAAGTATGGGTGTTGGATGAGAAGTAGGGGTGCTGGATGAGAAGTATGGGTATTGGATGAGAAGTAGGGATGAGAAGTGGGAATGAGGAGTGAGGGACGGGGATGTCCTATATTTACACCCAGACTTTTTTTTTATATATAAGCTGATATTGGATAGGGTCAATATGTTTGTTCTGTAATACAAACTATATTTCTAAATATTACAGATGGTATTTTTGCAAATATAAAAGATTTAGGGGCCAAGAATAATTGGCTATTAGAAAGGCCCTGATAATGGACAACAAATCATGTCTAGGGCTGGAAAGGAGTTTAAAGGGTGGAAAAATGGTCTGATGCGCATATTTTTATAAGGAATTTAAGGATTGATCTTCATGTCTAGTGCAATTTACAATTATATTTTTTTTAAATCACATGGAGTGAGTTGTACAACAAGGATATGAAAGCATCGCTTTCAACTCACAACCGGCTGTGGGCATTGCTTGACATGTTACCTGTAAAGTGTTGTTTACATGTTTTTTAACTTTAGTTCCTAACAAATATGTAGCTTTATTACCAATAAATATTTAAAAAAATAACATCAAGATAAATCAAGCCAAAAACAAGTTAATATAGCAGTAAAATGTCCCTTTCCTGCTCAAAATGCTACCAAGATTCACTGCCTGTTCGGTAATCGCCGCATAGCCTTGCCTTCCCACGTTTGCTGCACGCATAGCAGGAGCTCTTGTGGGAAGCTGCAGACCGTTGTGTGATAGTCTCCAATCTAAGGTGTGCTTCAAGCTTGAATTTGAATTGGTGCTAATATTGGACAGTTTTTCTCCTGTCTTTGTGGTGTGCAGATGTAATTTATTAACGTTAGTGTTGGAAAGCACGTTCCAGCTGATGTGCTGGTGATGACAAAAACATATGCAGTTTACGCAGCCTGTGCAGTCAAAGAATGGAACAGCGTAAGCTTCCAGAAGGTTAGTAAACTGCAAAACCATGTTCACTAAATGTAATCTGATGTTTTCTTCCTATCTAGAGTGAGAAGTGCTTGTTTAAGCTGTTGAGTCCTCGTGATTTTAATTAGGGTTCCCAGTTTTATGGTATTTATTTTTTAAACATTTTCACCTGTATTTATCCACATTTTGTTTTGGCCATATTGTTGGTATTTATCCATATTTATTTTGTGTTTTGTGAACAAATAAGGTGATAATTTGCATCTTTCCACATTAATTTAACAGATACACGTGGAGTGTCATAGAGTGGAGTGTTGTAGAGTGGCGTATCATAGAGTGGCATGGCATAGAGTGGAGTGGCGTTGAATGGAGTGGCATAGAGTGGAGTGTTGTAGAGTGGCGTGGCATAGAGTGGAGTGGCGTAGAATGGAGTGGCATAGAGCGGAGTGTTGTAGAGTGGCGTGGCATGGCATAGAGTGGAGTGGCGTAGAGTGGCGTGGCATAGAGTGGCGTAGAGTAGAGTGGAGTGGACTGACATAGAGAGGAAAGGAGTGTTGCAGAGCTGAGTGTCATAGAGTGGAGTGGCACAGATTGGAGTAAAATGGCCTGGAGTTAAGTGGCCTAGAGTAGAGTGGTGTTGGGTGGCATAGAGTGGAGTAGAGTGCCATAGAGTGGAGTGGCGTAGAGTGCCATAGAGTGGAGAACCGTGAATTGGAGTGCCATGGAGTGTTGCCAAGCATTGTGTCATAGTGTTGTTATGTAGAGTGGAGGGGCATGGAGTGGAGTTGAGTGGAGTGGCATGGAGTGGAGTGCTATGGAGTGTTGCAGAGTGTTGTGTCAGAGAGTATTCTGTTGTAGAATGCAGAGGCATAGCGTGGAGGGGTGTAATGTGGAGTGGAGTGTCGTAGAGCAGATTGGCATTCATTGGCATAGAGCAGAGCAGAGTGCCATAGAGTGGTGTAGAGTGCCATAGAGTGGAGTACCGTGAATTGGAGTGCCATGGAGTGTTGCAAAGCATTGTGTCATAGTGTTGTGTTGTAGAGTGGAGAGGCATGGAGTGGAGTTGAGTGCCGTGGAGTGGCATGGAGTGTTGCAGAGTGTTGTGTCATAGAGTATTCTGTTGTAAAGCAGAGGCATAGCGTAGAGGGGTGAAATGTGGAGTGGAGTGTCGTACAGCAGAGTGGCATACATTGGCATAGAGCAGAGTGGAGTCAGGTGTCATAGAGAGGAGTGACGTAGAGTGTAAAGGCGTAGAGTGGCGTAGCATAGAGTGGAGTAAAGTGTTGTACAGTGGATTACTGAAGAGTGGGGTGGCATTGCACAGAGTGGAGTGGCACAGTGTTGAGTGGCAGGGCATAGAATGGACTACAGTGGTGTACAGTGGAGTGCTGGGAAGTAGCGTAGAGTGGAGTAGGGTGTGGGAGAGAGGAGTGACGTAGAGTGTAAAGGCGTAGAGTGGCGTAACATAGAGTGGAGTAAAGTGTTGTACAGTGGAGTACTCAAGACTGTGGTGGCATTGCACAGAGTGGAGTGGCACAGTTTTGAGTGGCAGGACATAGAATGGACTACAGTGGCATACAGCAGAGTGCTCTGGAGTGGCGTAGAGTGGAGTAGGGTGCCATAGAGAGGAGTGATGTAGAGTGGCGTAGCATAGAGTGGAGTAAAGTGTCAGAGTGGAGTGGCACAGTGTTGAGTGGCAGGACATAGAATGGACGACAGTGGCGTACAGTGGCGTACAGTAGAGTGGCATAGAGTGGCGTAGAGTGTTTCCTGACACTCTCACTCCAAGCAAAGGTGCAGAGGGGAACGCTCAGTGCTGCACAAGCACCGAGAGACCCGCGTCCCAAGTATAAGACGCACGCTACAGTGCCCTTCTGGAGACGTGCCCCTCCACATTCACCCACCTGCCCAGCCGAACTGCACCATCCCCCGAGAGTAGGGTGACCAGGAGTCCCAGATTTGCTGGGACCGTCCTGGTTTTTCAGCAGCTGTCCGGGCAGATTTCTGCAAATTTGGTTCATGTCTGTTTTTCAGAGCGGGTCGATGGAAAACCGAGGGAGGCACGTTTCTATATGTTCCAAAGCAGTACTCATTAGCAGCTGTTCTCAAAAGCAATTTAATTAATGGGTGTGATAGTGAGTTTAAAAATTGTACTTTCTTTATTTACTCAGTGCCCCTTCTGTTTTTCTAGGTTGATGTGCGCTGTGAATCTGTGTCCTTTGGCTGATGAAAACTTGTAGTCCTTCTTCTATTTTAGTGAAATTTCCCTTTTTTTTTTTTTAGGTCGAGCCTGCGAGTGCTTGCACTTGCGCATGCGTCTTGTTTGTGGGACGCTGTTGTTTCCAGTACAGGGCTTGGATCCTGCCTACTTCACCATTTGTTGGTTTACGTGGCACTCTTCTTTACAGCCTCCTGATTCGTCGAGGCATGTCTGCCATCATCAGCAGGGATCAAGCATTAATTGATGCAACTTAATTAGTGCCCGTCCGCTGCTCCCGGCGTGATCGAGGTACTATTTTGTTCTAACTTCCAGTGCCCGCTAACAGAAGGCTTGTGACTGGCAGAAACGTGCCCAGCAGGACAAACAAAATTGGAAAGTTTTATTTCTAAAGCTAACTTTCTGTTATTTTGCCACGTCCTCTTTTCTAAGTTTCTTCTCACGTTTTCTTTCGTTTTTGCTCGTGACTGCTGTTGTCAAAAATGGACAATTTACTTGTTCGAAATATGCGAGACCTGTTGCATTGCAAATGCTTGTTTTATATCTGGCCACCCTACCCAGGAGTCTGGGCTCGGAGAGGACTGCCCTCTCATTTAACAGCCCCGTCACCCAGGTATTTCCTAACAACTGGCTGGTCCTTCCCCCTCCACCTGCTGTCCCTCGGAGGGCCAGCCTGCACTTAGGGAGGAGGTGTCCTGTCTGCCCTCTTGTCCCCTTGCCCATTGACAGACATCAACATGCAACAGTCCACCTCCCTTGATGCCATCTGTGCACACGCCATCCTCTTTTGACAGTCATACCATCGGGACACAAGTAGCTTTCAGCCCCTGGCAATCTGTAGTGCCCACCAAGGCACCTTCGTGGTAGTGGCACAAAGTGTGCTGACATATCAGTCTTACGTGAAAAAGAAACTCATTTCTCGCCCCGGTGGCAGAACTGGCATCGTGCCGTGCTGGTTCAGGGGGGCATGGGTCCTGAGTGACGTGGCTGCAGTGGCCCTCCGTGTACCCCCCAGCCCACCCGAGAGAGAGGCTGTCTCCTCTCCCTCCTGAGAACCCCAAAGATGTGTGCTGCTCGGAGCTGACACCATGCCCCCTCCTCCAATCAGTGCCAGCTAGCCTCCCTGCCAACGATGCAACAAATTGCTGTGTGCCCAGGAGTAGGGCACCCGCCTCATCTCTGGATTAAAGAGGGCTGACCACAGCTCTTTGCCCATAAAACACCCATGAAATAGAGCAGCTGCAACCCACCTCTATCTGACCCACGTCCCTCTGTGCCCAGGTGCCCTGCGCTCTCCAGCGCGTGCCCTTCCTGCAGCCAGCCCAGGGCAGAGCCACCAGTCCGCCGAGCGCTGCCTCTCCGGCCCGAGTGACGCGAGGTTCATGAGAGACTGAACCCCCACTGTGAGAAGGCTCCTCGAAAAGGGTATTGGCTCCATTTGAGTGTATTCACACCCATTGAAACTGCCAATTATCAGGGCAGGCGCTATATAAATTAATTCACATAAAAAACAGATTCGGGTCAGGCGCGGGTGCCCTGGAAGAGATGTGCATAGTGCGCAAAAGTGACAATAACGTACCCCCTTTTCTGCCTGTGCCCCCAATAAACGTAGATTTCTCGGTACTGGAACGTGAATATTCCAGCTGTAAACCAGTTACCAGCGCCATGTTTCCATTGTCTGTGCAAGGGCTATTTTTTTTTAATTCCCCAGGCTTGGGTATTTTGCTAGGGATACTCTACATAACCCCTCAGACCCTTTGCCCCAGGAGTGGGAACATTCTTTCCTGTTTACAGAGACGGCCTAGCGCCTAGTCCCTTTCCTTGAGCGCCTTAGATGTCGCACTGCCACGGACCTGCTGAGAACCTACTTCAACATTTGTGTCGCTCTAGTTGGTTTTAGGTGATAAGCACAAGATAAACCAGAGCTTTGGCGCGCAGAAATCCAGCTTTCACAGTTGATTTTCTTCGTAGATACTGGTACTTCGTGGTTTTAATAAAAATACATTTCATTTTAGTCAGCATCTAAGCAAAAGATTGTGCGAAATTACAATCTTCAGTGTCAAAGCAAGGATGTAAAGTGAGCTCCCCCACCCTTAACCTTCATCTGATAGCAAAAGAGAGCTATATTTGGGGTGCGGTGGGCCCCTCATATCTCTGAGCTTAGTGCCACTAACGTTAACCCCTCCCTAGCGGCGCCTTTTCACGTCTCACCTATGGACTGCGTTTAGCTGTTGTCAAACTTGACTTGTGGACAAGGGGGGAGCCGAAAAACAGACTAAAATACTCCCCGCCCATTCTATCGGTCCCTCAAATGTTATCGGGAGAGTGAAGCTAGTAAGCCCTATCCCCCCTAAGAGAGCGGCCTTCATCCCTCCTTCAGTCCATCATTCACCATCCTTTCACCCATCGTCCACTTCACCGACCTTTTCATCCATCCATTCATCCACCCATGCGTTTTCATCCATCCATTCATCCACCCATGCGTTTTTATCCATTCATCCACCCATGCGTTTTCATCCATCCATTCATCCACCCATGCGTTTTCATGCCTGCATTCATCCACCCATGCGTTTTCATCCATCATTTCAACCACCTTTTATCAATTCACCAATTTTTCACCCGTCCATCCAGGCTTCTATCCATCTGTCCAAGGGGTCTTCAAACCGGGGGCGGCCCCACATAGCGGGGCCTCAAGTGATCCCTGGGGGGGGGGGCAGGCTCTGGCCAAAGGAAGCATTATGCAGATAACAGTGATTTGTTTTAAGCAGTAGAGGATTTATTGCATTTTTAAAATATAACATAACTGCAATGTTTAAATATGTCTAGATATGTTTAAACATTGCCGACTTAATAGGATAATTGTTTAAAATTCTAAAGGGGGGCACGATGATTCATCCCCCCAACACTAGGGGGGAGGGCGCAGCATTAAAACGTTTGAAAACCACTGATCTATCCTAACGTTCATCCTTCATCCCATCCTCACGTGCAAGTATCACCCTAACCTCCATCGCTCAGCCATTCAACTGCGCATCCATCCTTCTGTTGCCCCTTCCTTCGTGTTACAGTCTCTTCCTTCGTGTTACAGTCTCTTCCTTCTTGTTACAGTTTCTTCCTTCTTGTTACAGTCTCTTCCTTCTCTTCCTTCTTGTTACAGTCTCTTCCTTCTTGTTACAGTTTCTTCCTTAGTGTTACAGTTTCTTCCTTCTTGTTACAGTTTCTACTTTCTTGTTCCAGTTTCTTCCTTCGTGTTCCAGTTTCTTCCTTCTTGTTACAGTTTCTTCCTTTGTGTTACAGTTTCTTCCTTCTTGTTACAATTTCTACTTTCTTGTTACAGTTTCTTCCTTCTTGTTACAGTTTCTTCCTTCTTGTTAGTTTCTTCTGGTTTCTTCCTTCGTGTTACAGTTTCTTCCTTCTTGTTACGGTTTCTTCCTTCTTGTTACGTTTTCTTCCTTCGTGTTACAGTTTCTTCCTTCTTGTTACAGTTTCTTCCTTGGTGTTACTGTTTCTTCCTTTGTGTCACAGTTTCTACTTTCTTGTTACAGTTTCTTCCTTCGTGTTACAGTTTCTTCCTTTGTGTTACAGTTTCTTCCTTCTTGTTACAGTTTCTACTTTCTTGTTACAGTTTCTTACTTCTTGTTACAGTTTCTTCCGGTTTCTTCCTTGGTGCTACAGTTTCTTCCTTGGTGTTACAGTTTCTTCCTTCTTGTTACAGTTTCTACTTTCTTGTTACAGTTTCTTCCTTCTTGCTACAGTTTCTTCCTTCTTGTTACAGTTTCTTCCAGTTTCTTCCTTCGTGTTACAGTTTCTTCTTTCTTGTTACAGTTTCTTCCTTGGTGTTACAGTTTCTTCCGGTTTCTTCCTTGGTGCTACAGTTTCTTCCTTGGTGTTACAGTTTCTTCCTTCTTGTTACAGTTTCTACTTTCTTGTTACAGTTTCTTCCTTCTTGTTACAGTTTCTTCCAGTTTCTTCCTTCGTGTTACAGTTTCTTCTTTCTTGTTACAGTTTCTTCCTTGGTGTTACAGTTTCTTCCTTCTTGTTACAGTTTCCACTTTCTTGTTACAGTTTCTACTTTCTTGTTACAGTTTCTTCCTTCGTGTTACAGTTTCTTCCTTTGTGTTACAGTTTCTTCCTTCTTGTTACAGTTTCTACTTTCTTGTTAAAGTTTCTTCCTTCGTGTTACAGTTTCTTCCTTCTTGTTACAGTTTCTTCCTTTGTGTTACAGTTTCTACTTTCTAGTTACAGTTTCTTCCCTCTAGTTACAGTTTCTTCCTTAGTGTTACAGTTTCTTCCTTAGTGTTACAGTTTCTACTTTCTAGTTACAGTTTCTTCCCTCCATCCCATCCTCACGTGCAAGTATCACCCTAACCTCCATCGCTCAGCCATTCAACTGCGCATCCATCCTTCTGTTGCCCCTTCCTTCGTGTTACAGTCTCTTCCTTCGTGTTACAGTCTCTTCCTTCTTGTTACAGTTTCTTCCTTCTTGTTACAGTCTCTTCCTTCTCTTCCTTCTTGTTACAGTCTCTTCCTTCTTGTTACAGTTTCTTCCTTAGTGTTACAGTTTCTTCCTTCTTGTTACAGTTTCTACTTTCTTGTTACAGTTTCTTCCTTCGTGTTCCAGTTTCTTCCTTCTTGTTACAGTTTCTTCCTTTGTGTTACAGTTTCTTCCTTCTTGTTACAATTTCTACTTTCTTGTTACAATTTCTACTTTCTTGTTACAGTTTCTTCCTTCTTGTTACAGTTTCTTCCTTCTTGTTAGTTTCTTCTGGTTTCTTCCTTCGTGTTACAGTTTCTTCCTTCTTGTTACGGTTTCTTCCTTCTTGTTACGTTTTCTTCCTTCGTGTTACAGTTTCTTCCTTCTTGTTACAGTTTCTTCCTTGGTGTTACTGTTTCTTCCTTTGTGTTACAGTTTCTACTTTCTTGTTACAGTTTCTTCCTTCGTGTTACAGTTTCTTCCTTTGTGTTACAGTTTCTTCCTTCTTGTTACAGTTTCTACTTTCTTGTTACAGTTTCTTCCTTCTTGTTACAGTTTCTTCCGGTTTCTTCCTTGGTGCTACAGTTTCTTCCTTGGTGTTACAGTTTCTTCCTTCTTGTTACAGTTTCTACTTTCTTGTTACAGTTTCTTCCTTCTTGCTACAGTTTCTTCCTTCTTGTTACAGTTTCTTCCAGTTTCTTCCTTCGTGTTACAGTTTCTTCTTTCTTGTTACAGTTTCTTCCTTGGTGTTACAGTTTCTTCCGGTTTCTTCCTTGGTGCTACAGTTTCTTCCTTGGTGTTACAGTTTCTTCCTTCTTGTTACAGTTTCTACTTTCTTGTTACAGTTTCTACTTTCTTGTTACAGTTTCTTCCTTCTTGTTACAGTTTCTTCCAGTTTCTTCCTTCGTGTTACAGTTTCTTCTTTCTTGTTACAGTTTCTTCCTTGGTGTTACAGTTTCTTCCTTCTTGTTACAGTTTCTACTTTCTTGTTACAGTTTCTACTTTCTTGTTACAGTTTCTTCCTTCGTGTTACAGTTTCTTCCTTTGTGTTACAGTTTCTTCCTTCTTGTTACAGTTTCTACTTTCTTGTTAAAGTTTCTTCCTTCGTGTTACAGTTTCTTCCTTCGTGTTACAGTTTCTTCCTTCTTGTTACAGTTTCTTCCTTTGTGTTACAGTTTCTTCTTTCTAGTTACAGTTTCTTCCCTCTAGTTACAGTTTCTTCCTTAGTGTTACAGTTTCTTCCTTAGTGTTACAGTTTCTTCCTTCTTGTTACAGTTTCTACTTTCTTATTACAGTTTCTTCCTTGGTGTTACAGTTTCTTCCTTCTTGTTACAGTTTCTACTTTCTTGTTACAGTTTCTACTTTCTTGTTACAGTTTCTTCCTTCTTGTTACAGTTTCTTCCAGTTTCTTCCTTCGTGTTACAGTTTCTTCTTTCTTGTTACAGTTTCTTCCTTGGTGTTACAGTTTCTTCCTTCTTGTTACAGTTTCTACTTTCTTGTTACAGTTTCTACTTTCTTGTTACAGTTTCTTCCTTCGTGTTACAGTTTCTTCCTTTGTGTTACAGTTTCTTCCTTCTTGTTACAGTTTCTACTTTCTTGTTAAAGTTTCTTCCTTCGTGTTACAGTTTCTTCCTTCGTGTTACAGTTTCTTCCTTCTTGTTACAGTTTCTTCCTTTGTGTTACAGTTTCTACTTTCTAGTTACAGTTTCTTCCCTCTAGTTACAGTTTCTTCCTTAGTGTTACAGTTTCTTCCTTAGTGTTACAGTTTCTTCCTTCTTGTTACAGTTTCTACTTTCTTATTACAGTTTCTTCCTTCGTGTTACAGTTTGAGTTTCTTCCTTCATGTTACAGTCTCTTCCTCTGTGTTACAGTTTCTTCCTTCTTGTTACTTCTTTTCATGTTTCCTACATTTCATTCTCCCTTCCTGCCCTCTATTTTCCTCATTATGTCTCCATCTGTTATGGTTTCCCTTATTTTAAGAGGTTTTCTCGGCAAAGCTGGAGATAAAACCGGTTCATAAATAAGTAATCAATGTTTCTCATATTTATCTTATTGATTTGTATCAAAGGTGTAACACAGTGCAGGCAAAAAGAACATCCAATGTAGCATATCTCTTCAATTTGGTACAGTATCTGCTGAAAAAGCATGAGAAAGATGGGAAAAAGGAAAGGAAAAGGCAAACAACAAAGTAAAAAGGGAGGTGTTGGGGAGATAAGGTTCCCCCCAAATAACTTACACGTAGGTGCAGCTGTGGACATCAGTGCTTCAGTTGTATACAAGATAAATTATAATATTCGATGTTGACTCCAAGGCCCATATTTATGAAAAATGACGCACAACTGCGCTGGCACAGTTGTGCATCATTTTTTTTAACGCGAGCTAACGCCATTCCCTAATGCCATCCATGCACCATATTTAAGAAATGACGCACGATGGCGCTAAAGAATGGTTAGCGTCTCCAAAAAATCTGCTTGCTGGTGATGGGTGGCGTTAGGGGAAATGGCACTAGTGGGTCAAAAATGACGGTAGGCAGATTAGCGGCAAAATATCTCCCGCTAGTCAGCCTAGCATCATCTTTTGATGCACAAGCAGACAAAAAATTACTCCTGTCTAGATCTAGACAGGAGTCATTACCACAACCCCAATGCCCACCACTGGGGATCAGTTTCCCCAGGACAAGCCCAACATAACCAGTGCCAGCCAGGGTGCCCCATGTAAGGGTCCCCCAGTGGCACACCACACACATACACTTTCCTGGGATGGGCTCCCTCCTCCTGTAGTGTCCCTGTGGTGTGGGTGGTGGTGATGCTGGGGTTTGGGGTGGGCATCTATGTGCCCATTCCGTGGTCTTTTCCCATGAAAATGGGCCTACCTGCACTTTAATGCCTGGTCTGACCAGGTGTTAAATAATGACGCTAATCATGCTTAGTGCCATTATTTAGGTCTGCCTCCTAGTTGCGCGCCAGGAGTTAAATATGGCGCTGGGGGCCTAGCGTCATTTTTTGGAAGGGAACGCCTACCTTGCATCTCATTGATGCAAGGTGGGTTGCCACTTCTTATAGATGGCGCTAACTCCAATATTTTGACGCTAGATGGATCTAGCGTCAAACTATAAATATGGAGTTAAGTTAGCGCTGCTTTAGCGTCAATAAAAATTATGCTAAGGTGACACTAACTTTCCATAAATATGTCCCTAAGAGTGGGAGCAGTGTGCATGAGAGATCTCTATTCAGTACATAGGCATGGCATGCCTGCAGCCCCATGATACTGAAAGCTAATCAGCACCTTATAAGTACTGATAAACATATAATGGGGGAACTCTTTAGAGGTACTGTGCAGGTACACACAGTCCTGGCTACAAGCTTCAAGGAGGGCGTTCATCATTTTTCGTCTCCAACTTCATGACATATTCGTTCCAACAATTCCCTGCTCCCATGGCCATGCCCTGCAGGCTCATTCTTGACTATTAGTCAGCTTCGGCTCGAGTCCATGTCAGGAGTGATCTCAACCATTCCCCAATATGTGGAGCAACCGGGGCCTTCCAGTGCATTGCTATCTGGCGAATGAAAAGGATGAAT
Organism: Pleurodeles waltl; assembly: GCF_031143425.1. Taxonomy (NCBI): domain Eukaryota; kingdom Metazoa; phylum Chordata; class Amphibia; order Caudata; family Salamandridae; genus Pleurodeles; species Pleurodeles waltl. Next base: position 16,799,800 of record NC_090449.1, on the reverse strand, counting down.
GCCGTGTTGACAAATTTATGCCGGTATATACCCCTTTTCGCTCGTGTTCCCAACACGCAGGATTCTGGGGTAAGCAGCAGCTTACGCACCACTGCCTCGCTTGAGATACTCGTAACCTCTTCCCAGGCATGAGGGAACAGCAGTCACTCCCACGTCATATGGCAGAAGCCCGCATCTGGGGTTCCACATCAGGGGCAGTCAGAAGCAGTTCCTGGGTACATGCGTTGTATCTGATAAGGAGATAAATATGTTTGGTGTATATCATTAAATTGGGTGAACCTGAAGCATGGGTTGCGTGACACCTCCTTGACTTGTTGCATCGCCTGTGTCCATTGCTTGTCAATCAGTTGTGAAGGTAACACTGAGTCCCACCTCACTTGTGCTTGCATAAACCTGTCAGAGGCCATTGTTTGTAAGGCATAGTGTATGTTTATGATAGCATGCCGTTTGCTCCTGTGTGTGAACATAACGTGTAGTACTTCGGAGCAGTGAGGCTCCTTCCCCTCCGCTCCCCAGACAGCATGCAGAGTACGTTGGATCACATCATAGACCAAGAAGTGCCTACTGGTATCCCACAGCCCCTAATCTCTTAAAAGGTCATGAGGACCCCCTCCTGATATAGGTCTCCCAAGGTCGAAATGTTTGCGGCCTCCCAGGTAGTCACATCAGGACGGCTGGTTATTTCTCTCAATACTGGCATCTGCCAGACCGGAATAAGAGGAGAGTAAGGCAAACTGCCCCCTCGCCCCATCACATACCTCATCCAACACAGTCGAGCAACCCTCATCTGCCGGCTCTCCTCTATCAATCAAGACCATGGCGATGACAGCCATGTATGTATGGGGCCCCATTGAGTGACCTCAGAATTGCTGGTCTCTCGGGATTGGCGCAAGAACACAGCCACCACATTGGCCATTGTAGTTGTGCCACTGCATAGTACCACTCATAGTGCGTGCGCTAAGCCCCCTCAAGCTGCGGTCTTGGCAGCACCGATAAGCCGCTCTCCATCTTCTAATACCCCATATAAGCTTGGATAGCACAGCATATAATTCCCTGAAGAATGATTTGGGTAGGTACGGGGGGCAGCAAAATAATAAAGGAGTCTAGGTAGTACCAGCATCTTTGCTATTGCCACCTGTCCCACTGGGGACAACGGAAGGGAGGTCCAAAAAGGAACAGACTTGCGTATCCCCCACATGGCTTTACCAATATTGCCATCTCTGAGATCGTCGGGCGGTGATATATCTGCACTGCCAAAGATTTGAAGGCATCGGATCACCACTGCAGCTGACACTCCGGGAGGAGCACTCGTTCTGGCCCCAGTACTGTTGCCAACAGGTGTATAATGATTTGCACCCTTAAGCCCGATATCTCCCCATAATCATCCAACAATTTAATTGAGGCCGGGAGTGTGGAGGGGGTGTCTCGCAAGTATACTAGAGCATCATCAGCATATAAAGAGACAATACGACATCCCCCACACCTGTATTCCCCACTGTCTTGCCCTAAGTCATAGTTCACACGCTAAGGGTTCCATGGCTAGGGCAAATAATAGACGGGGTAATGGGCATCCCTGCCAGGTACCTCTTTGAATATCAAAGTTTTCCGATATGGTGATTGCCGTGCTCATGCGCGCAGTCTGGTTCCATATAAGGTTCAGATCCAACTCAAGAGTGGGGCCAAAACCCATATGATCTAGGGAGGTCACAAGGAATTCCGATCCCAGAGTATCAACGACATTTTCTATATCCAAATTATACCACATTCAGTCCTCTATTGAGATCTGGAGTTATGTCAATTAATTGAAGTAGCCGTTGTATATTGAGGAAAGTGCTGCGACCGGGAATAAATCCCGATTGGTCCGCGTGCACCATAACCAGGAGCAATCTATTGGGTAATAATTTTCCGAGCACCCTACAGTCCAAATTTAGGAAGGACAAGGGACGGTAGGACCGGAGGGGCATGTCTAGGCTTGAGAAGTACTACGGTTAGCGTTACTCTGAGGGTTTGCAGCAGTTGTCCCTGCTGCCTAGCCTCGTTAAAGACCTCTGGTAACTTTGGCGCCAATGTGGATGTGTACATCGCATAGTATTCTATAGGTAGCCCATCGTGCCGGGGGCCTTATTACATGCAATCTGCTTAATAGCTTGTTTAATCTCAGCTATTTATCTTGGTGCTTCCAGTTCCTCCCTGTGGGTCAGCAACAGGTTGGCTAGTACCAGTCTATGCAGATGTGCTCACACTCATTCAGTAGAGGGTGCAGGTACAGCCATGTATGGTGATCGATAATATTCCGTAAAGGCAGTATTAATATCTGCTTGTGTATTAATCACTGGACCATCTGGTAGGCGTATGGTTCATATTGGTTCCCGTGTAGGTCTTCCTTAACTAGCCAGGCCAACAGCCTGCCAGATCGGTCCCCTTCTGCGTGCATAGTAGCCAGACAGCGCCTATAATCATGTCTTCCCAACCGTGTCTCTGTGTTCCCTGCATAAGCAGAGCAGTCAGTCCACATAGGGTAGGCCGATGCACCACCTCCATCTCCAAGTCTCTCATCATCCTCTCTAGAGTAAGGAGTTCAGCTGTTAAGACCTTGCGGACCCCCCAGGTTGCCCCCAAACAATGGCCTCTTACGACAACCTTATGAGCCTCCTATTCCAGTGCCCTAGTTGTCGCCATCTTGTTATTGAGCTTGAAATAAGGTAGGATCTGGGTAGACAGTCTGTCTAGGAGGGCCTCTGTCTGGAGCTTCCAAGTGGGGATCCGAGACCACATCATCCCCCAGATAAGCGTGAGAAATAATGGGGAGAGCTCCGAGAACGTATGTGCCAGGTATCTTGCCCCCCACCCCAACTTGCCCACCCAAGGACTCACTACAGAGAAAAAGATCCAATCTTGTGTGAATACTGTTAACTGGAGAATAATAAGAATATTTGTTTAATAAGGGATTATGCAAGTGCCAGGCATCACTCAAGCAATGCTGGGTTATCTACTCTTGGAGGCGTCGCGTCACCCGAGTGCTCGATGCTCCCTGAAGCGGAGGAACCAATCTGTCCCTATTCACATCAGGCCCACAGTTATTGTCTCCACCCTATATTCCAGGGGTTTAGGGTCTTGCAGTAATGCTGGGGAGAGGCTGTCAAAGAAGGCAGACTAGCCAAAGTTTGGGGCATCTATGCCCGCTACCATCAGTAGGAGGCCATCCAGTTGTCCCTCAGGAATCACAAACCTGCCCTCCATATCAATCCTGTGGAACTCAACCACATAGGGGACGCCAGGGAGAATCCATACCAGTACTCCTTTTGCATATGCAGATGATGAGGTGTAGTACACCTGACCTCTCCATGTAGCCTGCACCCTGTCTAAAGCCCTTGGTGCCAGATGTGTTTCCTGCAATGTGTATTTGGCGATGTTTAAGATATGCATTTATCTTACATCGTTTAGAGAAAGTGGCCATGCAGCACACATTCCACGTCAGTAATTCATAGTGAGAGGTGGTGGTGTGGAGGTGATCACCCATGTGTCATAGTATGTGATTGGATCAATCTCTCTCTTGTTGCCCCCGCGTGTTAAAGGTGTAACCTCAAGGGAACCACAGGCCTTTGGTGACCATCGCATATTGCCTGCACCCCCAAATCCGCTCTCAACTGCCTCTTCCAAGCGCACTCGTCATAATATAATGAAAAGAGAAAAAGTATAAGGAAAAACAAAGGAAAGAGGAAACGCACATGAAAGTAATCCCCACCCCTGCCAGTGAGACTACTAATCTCTGGCCTAAGACCCCCATGCAAACAGTAACAGTATGCAAACAGAAGTAGTATCCACCCCCCCCATGGTCCTCTTCTGACTCGGTGGACCTCTAGGGCATGGCACACTTCTAGGAGTGCAGTTCCTGCCTGTTGGCCCCCATTATGAGCATGATGGGGAGGCCGAATCGGAGACATGAAATCACTGAGCAGGCAGATAAGCTGCTAGGTCCGAAAGAGCACAGAGATCATCAATCACTGAAAGGTATCTAAGGTGTTAGATCAATTCATCCACCAGCCCAGCCGTCACCTCCAGTCCCCAAGTCACAGCCTCCGATGAAGTCTCCGAGTCGCTTGCCACCAAGCTGGCATCCGACGGAGTCTGTTGGCTCAGCACCGAAAACAAGTTTGCACCAAGAAGCGAGGCTTTCTCCACTACCTGCACTTACTCTCTGGCCACCTGCTCCTTGGTGGGTCGATGTGTCAGTTTCTTCTGTCTCCAGCGAATAAGCTTAGGTGTCGTCCACTCCTCTGTTGATTCGTCAGTGCCCTCTGCTCTTGCCTTTGCCTTGGCGTGCAGAGAGGTCCAAGTGTCCAGAGCAGAGGAGAAGAAGTGAGTGACATCATCATGTACCACTTTTAATTTGCCCGGAAACAATAAGGCATATTTCAGTGAAAGTTTACAAAGTTTCTGCTAACTGCATTGTAAGAGTAACAATATCATTGAACTTCAGCAGTAAAGGCCAGATATGCTTTAATATTGATGCTTTCATATCTCCAGGGCCCTTAGAGCGAAACAATTGCAGGATCAAGTTGCGGCCTCCATAGTTAAGGAAACTGGGGATCATTGGGCGTGGTTGAGCTCCAGGTGATGGCAGCCTATTGGGTGTGCGATGCTCCCGTTCCACCAAAAAGAACTTTGGCACTTTACTCTTCAGTATTGTTGACATCAGCCACTTCTTCGCAAACAAGTTTGTGTTTCGGCCCTCTGAGGGTTCTGGAAAGCCAAGGAACGGGACATTGTTGAGGCGAGAGCGACCCTCTGCATCTTCTGCCCGCTGATTTAGTGCCATAACCTCTAACTGTAGGTCTTGCACTTGTGTCCAGGGGGCTTGAAGGGTGGGTCTCATGGTGATGATTGTTGATTTTGACTCGTCGACCCTCTCCACCAGTTTACGATGGTCAACCATAAGCAAATTAACTTCCAGGGAGACAATATTGATCTTAGCCTCCAAGGAGGCTTTAGAGCCCGAGATGGCCTGCAATATTTTATCAAATTGCGCAGAGTGACTGCAGAGAGAGGCATCCAGCCTGGTCATGGTGTCCGCCGTCAGATCCAGAGAAGGTGCCTGCTTTGTCGCATCTGTGGGGTCTCGGCTTTATGTTTTGGGAGCCTTAGGTCACACCATCATGCCTTCTTGCCAACACACTAGCCTAGTATATCAGTGTTAGGGATTCAGTGCTCAGCGAGTCTCCAGTGGGCCGGACACCCACTCACCACTCCCCGGCCTACACATGTGCGACAGAGACCCTTTCTGACCGGAAAAGCACCGGGTCACCGTGAGCTGGGCGATACCTGCTTGCGCTAGTAATAGATGTTGAATGTTATTTCAACTCCTGTGTAGGGAGTCAGATTGCAGTTCGAGTGCTGATTTCTATAGTTCCTTGAGTCTCAGGAGAAGGTCAGGGTACCCGCAGCACATTGCAGGGCCCCCAAATACTGGTCATCTAGTTGCAGTTTCCTCCAACTGAGAATGCCCCCCCAGCTCTTCAAGGGGCTCCTATTGCCCAGTGTCACTGGGACTGCATCACCTGGTCCCAGCAGCTTCTACTCTGCAAGACCATTAGGGCAAAGGCAACATAGTAGGCCCCATCGAGTCTGCAGTCAAATGGTATGGATGCCTTTATTATGGGGGTCGAGTCTACAATGCTCGTTAGGACCGCTGAGGTTCGTCGAATTAATGCCCAATCTCAGGTCCATAGCAGTGCATCTCACCCAGTTTAGTGAGGAGGAATGTCCAAGGGATGGACCCTGGCTCCCCTATGCTAGTGCCGATCTGCAGCCACATGTCCCTCTGTCAGTTGTGGCCGACAGCACTAATAAATCTGCGGGGGGCCAATACGTTTTTCTTGTTTCTTATTCAATAGATTTATTTTCTCTTCCTGTGTTGGTCCCTCCCCTGAAGCATGAGCTCCTTACCACCCTTTTGATTGGATGACTTGTATCCTTCCACTGTTTACATTCTAGGGACTACCATGAGACTGCATGTGTGTTTTCTCGCTCTCTCCCGCTCTTCCCCCATCGAACACCCATCGCTCTGCTTGCGCTCCATGTTGTTTTCTACTTCCCCAGATAGTCTTTTGACTTCACAACTCACACCCTGCCTAACTTTGTTTTGGCTTTTTTTTTTTTTTTTTTAGAACTAATCCCATTCCCGGGTAAATTCCCCCATATTTCACCTATTCTTCCTGCATGATCATTTATTCAAAATATTTTGGAGGGTTTGGCTGCTGCATTTTTTTTTTTTATAAAATGAGCTTTGACAAGCATTAAAATATTTTTCTTAAAGTTGCCACCCCATTATTGGTGTCTGCCATCTGAAAGTGGTTTCACTTTTTATTTTATTTTTCTGATTGTCAAATAACCTTGGCAAAGCCAATAGGTCTGTACTGGCAGCCAAAAGGCGACACTTTTTGAGTTTGACAAAGCTTGTTTATTTTCCTACAACTTACCCTGTTGTTTCCCATTTCCCATCACCCTAACCCTACATTTAGGTATATTGTTAGGGTTCTCTGAGCCTTGACCTGACTTTACATGACCTAACTTACTTGCATCTCCTTGACTTGCCTCTATTGTCATTGTTATCATCACCTTAACCCTAATCAACCCCAACAATTTATCTCAGTTGTTATTTTACAACCCCCTAACCCTCATCCCATCCTTAAACCAGTCGTAATTTTTAAGCTAAACCTAACCCTTACGGAAACTCCAATTTGTCTCTCTTTTGGCCATCAGTTGAGGTGGGTTCTCTGCTAAGGCTCCCTATGTCATGAGATTTGCTGTCACTACACATTTTTCTTTCCCATTGTTCATCTTTTCAGAGGCAGCTGTGTTTGTTTAATAGTTTTGTCCTCTGGTGACACGTGACGTCCATATAGTGCAAGAAAACCACTTCAGTAAATCCACAAGGGTGCTGCCGGCCTCAGCCCCTCCTAGGCTTCTGGATCAGTCACACGCGATGAAGAACAGCCGTCTACTTCCCATGGTCAGATGAGCCCAGACCAGGTGGCCGGACCCCCACGCCTGTCCAGGTTAGAGCTGAGTGTCCTCTATCAAAGGCGACTGTCCAGACTGTATAGTTGGCTTACATGTTTGTGTTGTTTGTGGGTTTGTGATTTTTTATGTGTTTGAGTTAGTTATTCAAAGGTAGGGATATGTTTTGGAGGGGGAGATGTTAACGTTTAGGAGAGAGGTAGGTGCCTTGATATAGCTTCTTCCGCACAACCTCTGCACATGTTGTCTGGTGATGGGAGAGTGGGTCAGGGGTATCCACTGCAGGAAAACACTTGCAGTGGGAGAGGGTAAAGGATACCTTTGTCATATTTCAAAAGTGGATAGAATTTGCAGCAGGTCCAGTATTGCTGGGCAGATCGACTAACATGGCACTCCATGGGCCTGGAGTTTGCTGGGCATTTTTACATTTTAGCAATAAATCTATATTTATTCTTGCTTTATAGAACAGATGTTTATTAAAAAATATTGTTCACAAATGAGGGATTTTGCTATGGGAAGTATAAAAAATTGTATTTTGTCATTCACTATCTTTCATGCGATGCATACATTCTAATGTAAGCATTGTGCTGCCTCATGCATGTGACATGTCAGTACAGCTGGGCATTCACTACTGTGTAAATAATAACTTTTTGTTGGACCTTTTGTGCCACATTTTAATTTCGATTACACACTAGATTCATTATTGCACATAAGTCTTTTTGTAAATGTAAAACATTTGTACTCTACTGAAAAAGAATCAAGTTACATGAAATATTGACTGAAAAAGAAACAGACACCTCATGTAAAGAACATCAACACTGAATATTTACTGTAAATCTCACATGACCAATATATATAGATATATATATATATGAGTAGCATAACAAGTCATGTTTGCCGACATTGAAGCACACTTTATGTTTTTGAAGGTAGAAACGGAGAAATACCCGTATCACAGGTTTGGTTAACATTCCAAATACATATTGGCACTCTGCCATCTGGGTAGTATGATAGACAGCTGGCATAGTTGTCTTGCTACAGCAAAGTCACATAATTCAGGAATATGGCAAACAACTTTACAAGTTTAATATGCGCCCAATTGCATTGCAACCTTAGCTAGATAAAGACGCCATTAGCTTGGATAAGTGATTTAAGCTTAAACTAGGAGTTTTTACTTCAGTGCTATTGTTTTATTTCAATATTTTTCTGGTAATCTGAAAATAGGAAAGCTTGTATAGTTGTGACGTCCTTCTTCCAATCTATTAAGCGGGCTGGGATAGCGAGCTTCACCGACCCTGCTGCCGAGTAATAACTGTAATTGGTGATTATAGACTTTAGTGTGGATACCTTGTGTACCGGTTTGTAAGATGATGCACTAATCCTGAACACATTGCATGGTGTATCAAGGATGTACAAAAACCGTTCTCCTATTTCTAAAGGAATCACATTAAATTAGAAATGGACACTCATTTCCCAAACCAATTATAACATTAGAAAGGTAGAGCTTAAAATGACTCAAAAATGATTAGGGCAATGAATGTTTTTTTAGCACAAAAAATTACAAATATTCAATATTTAAAAAAAATACATTAAAATCCTACACAACATGTTTACCTAGCAGGAGAGAATTGAAAGAGGCAATGCTGGAACACTGATTCATAGTGGTGTCTCATCAAATGTGCTTCCAGGACACTTGGCTGTTGTTTTGGTGAATTTCCTTTACAGTCCACAGTAGCCTGGACATTTACAGAATAGGTCTGCCTCCTGTAGCGGTAGATGTGAGCTGTGAGTGCATGCCAATAGCTCCCAAGATATGGGGAAACTGGACTTTGCTACAAAAACCTTGCTTGATCTTGAATTGTTGTTGCCTTGAATTTGGAAATGAAGAAATTGATGTGTTAGGGCGATGAAGGCATCCAAGATTGTTGGCAAAAGGGAAACAAAAGCACCCTGGGAAACCCCTGTCTTTCTGCCGGAAGTGCTCTGAAAGTACCCAGATGCCAACATGTGAATTACCGATGTTAGTTTCACATGTGGTGTGTAGCGTGTGATCGACCAGTTCTAGACTGCAGTCCAATCTTCTCCAATTATACCAAAATGTTCTATACCAAAATGCTCTCCTTCTTCAACCTGTAGACCAGGATCTTCCCTTTCTCCGTTGGAGCAGTGAGGCTGATCCTCTGATGAATGATCTTCCATTTCCTCCTCTGTACCTGAATAACAGCATTGCTCGGTCCGTGCAAGGACTCTTTCACGCCTGTCCAATGCAGACCCGCTAGATTTCCATGATCTCCCAAAGTACATGATCTACCATTACGGATGGTTCCTGTATGAGGCAAACTTCCATTCATTTATCAGTGTGAACTGGGACGCTGAGTAGTGCTTGTGCAAATCTAGAGCACATTACACCATTGTGTACACTAGTATAAAGCCTTACCAGGACTATTCCGCGTTCACCGCATCTCATTATGATCTGTGTGCTATGGCTTCCTTGGGGTGAATTCAGGAGCACATGCAAACATCATCTTAAATGAAGCAGGAGACCATGCTCCCACCAGTTTCCCACAAGGCTGAAGGGCGGAAACCTCAGTTTCCACCGGTCAGCCTAATGGGAAACTCGTAATAGGTCCGGTGGGGTGGTCACCACTACAGCGGCAGCCACCCTATTGGGAGTTTGGCAGACGGGTAATCCATCCACCAAACTCATAATTAGACCCTTTATCTTAAAACCGCCTTTTAGTCTCTAGATATGTATACCCCTAATATTTAAATGTTCATCTAGTGATCTGGAAAGGGTCAGCAAATGCAGGAGAATAGCATCAGTCTGTGAGGCTTTGGATCCACTGATCCGACAACCAGACTAACCACCCTATACTTTGAAAATATAAAGAGCCCTAGCGATGGGGGATTTGGGATCCCCAAAGTACTGAAACAAATCATCTGTGAATAGTGAGATTGTCATCCTAGACAGCGCCCGTCAGACATGATATCAAAGCCTCCTGTCTCATCGCCTGACTGCACGGCGCGGACCAGACTTCTTGAGAACAGTGAGCATGAATGGTCACTACACGGGATCAATTGCATTTTCGTCATCCAGTGACAATACGACCCCCTGTTCATCTACATTTCTAGTATATTCTAGAGAGCAGTAAAGATTTGGAAGATTCAGATTTCTAGAGGTTGAATCAATGTCCCCACGGCTCCATAAAGTGAGTTGTCAGAACCTTATCTAGAATCTTAGGTATAATTCCCGCTGGTAACTTGCACTTTTGAGTCATTTACACCTTTGAGTACATTTACTACTTTTTGGCTATTCACAAAGTCCGATTCTAACTTACTACAAAAACTACAGTAGTAGGTTCAGCACCACACATGGCCACCACTGGTATTGCAACACCCCGTGGAAAAATAATGAAGCTACGGAATCAAAATAAACCACACCAGAAGCAATTTTAAATTACATTATTTAAAATGGTTTACAATATAAATAAATAAATAAATATCATTTTATGTTAAGCATTACAAAAATAGTACATATTTATTATGTAATGATAAAATATGTTAATACTCTATTTTGAATTTAAAAAATAAATCAATTGAACAATATTTTAATTAAAATATAACTAAACTGCTTATAAATATTCAATACATACATTTTAATAATTATTAATGAATATTTTTCCTTTAGGTGGGAGTTTATTAATTTAAACTTCAGAAAAATATTTTTAATTTAATTTATTATATTTCCATTAATTAAACATTAAGTTCAAAATTAGGTAGATAGTGCTGTGGCTTTTTTGTTTAGTTCCACATTGAAAATAAACCTATAAAAAAGACTATACGTTAAGATTTATTCTAAAATATTTTTTTTTAGTATTTAAAAAAAAAAATTCCCAATACTTTACCATAGGGAGACACCTCAGCTCTTTCGCATACCTCAGCAATACATATATTGGTTGTGGCAGGATTGTTGTTCAGTATGTTCAACCTTCACCACAATTTGTAGAGATATAGGCCCTCATTACAACCTTGGCGGTCTCTGACCGCCAGGACTGTTGTGGACTTTGTACCGCTAACAGGCTGGCGGTACAAACTCGGCCATTACGACCGCGGCAGAAGCGCAGCGGTTGCACCGCCGGGACCAGTGGTTTCCCGCCACTTTTGTCCCGGCGGTTGTAATGCCCCAGGGTAGCGCTGCTTGCAGCGCTGCCCAGGGGATTACGAGTCCCCCTCTTGCCAGTCTTTTCATGGCGGTATGAACTGCCATGAAAAGGCTGGCGGAAAGGGGAGTCGCTGGGCCCCTGGGGGCCCCTGCACTGTCCATGCCACGGCCCCATGGAGCTTTTCACTCTCTGCATAGCAGAGAGTGAAAAGCGCCACGGGTGCAACTGCACCCATCGCACCGCCGCGACACCACCGGCTCCATTTGGAGCTGGCTCCCATGTTGCGGCCGACATCCCCGCTGGGCCGGCGGGTGGAAACCAGGCTTCCGCCCGCCGGCCCAGCTGGGATCTCCAAATAGACCCCGAGGGAGTGTGGCCGCATTGGCGGCCGCCCGGCGGTTTCAACTTGGCAGGCGGCAATGTTGAAATGAGGGCCATAGAGTGCACTATTTTGACTATGTCCTACGGGATCTTTAAGGATCTTCAGTTTCTATGGAGAAATCCCAAACACAAAATCTTAAATCTTATTACTACACTCACATCTCCTTTGTTTTAGCACTTTTCATCTTCTAAAACCAGCATAAGGGAGCGACAGGCAGTACCCGGAATGCTTAGCTCAACTCCGTTGCGGCGCAACAGTCCTCATAGGGCAAGAGCCAAGCCACACCCTGTCATTGTTGCCTCGAAGGTATGACTATTGTACTAGGCAGTAAGATACAAAACAGAGTGGCTATGCTACTGGTTCGCACCTCCAATGTGTATCTATAGTAAATTGGGAGAAAACAATGTCCATCCGTCGCAGATAGTGCTGTCGGGGGTGCCAAACTGGTAGGGCACCCAACCACTTCAGGTGCAATTGTGTTGATTGAAAAATCAAACAACACGTAGGAATCAAATATTTGTATACCAAGGCACACCACAATAGTTCTTATAATCCATTCCTTGGTACGCTGTGTCAATCAAAGTTCAAAATACAAGTATGTAAATGGGGGAAGTTTTCATTCATCCAATGCATCACAAATCCAATGAAACAACAGCAGACACGTGTTTCGTCAACATGACTTTCTCAAGGCATAAGTATGAGTATAGTCTAATGTTCCAGGAATGCTGCGAGGTTCCAAGCATCGAGAAAGCGCTAAAAACATGGGTATGTGGTTGCCAAAACATGAAATGTCATGTAATGCAGCTGGCAGACGTCCATGATAAGTCGTGTTCATCTGTGTTCGTCCCGCGTAAGGAAAACAGGTAAGAAAACGGCTGGTACTAGGCGGTGGTGTTTCGTGGAGCAGATGTGAAGACTCGGTGGCATATATACAAGCCGCTAGTACCACCGGACCGGCACTTTTAGTGATGCTCGAGGGGCACGGTGCACTGTGCCGTATTTACAAGGCGGCGTTAAGCCACTTTTTGTGGGTTAACGCCACCTTGTAAATACGGCCCCTTCACACGCAGAACCTTGCGTGGAAGGGGCGTGCAATGGGTGTTGCTGTGGGTATTTCACAGCAACACCCTTTGCATTTTGAAACAGCCCCAGATTTACCAGATTTCGTAAACCTAAGGTAGCGCCAAAATCTAATGCCATCCCAGAGGTGGCTTTAGCTGGCACAATGAGGAGAAATGCTTCAATTTCTCCTTGTTTTTTGCTCTTTTGATGTGCAGCACACATAGAAAGAGCAAATCACGATTGAAGATTGTTCCTTTCCTGCACAAAAACAATCTCCCTGCAAAGCAGCCATCCTTGCACCATGACGCAAGGGTGGATGCATTGGTGCTCGGCAGCTAATTTAGCGCCGGCGCAGGAGGAAACACAGGGATGCACTGTATTCTAGTAAATACGGCGCATCCCTGCATTTTAGAAGTGACCCAGCGCCGCCAATTTTGGCGCACCGGACGTACTGCGCCACTTCTTGTGAGTATGGCCCTCAGTTCCTCGAAAGGATGACAATTCAAGTAACTGGTGGTGTTTCCTGGAGTGATTAGGAAGACTTGGTGCCTTGAGTTGAACTATCCAGTGGAGTTTCATCGGTTAGATATGAAGATTTGGTGCCTTGAAGGGATGACTATTGAACTAGCCAATGGAGTGACTATTGAACTAGCCAATGGAGTGACTATTGAACTAGCCAGCGGAGTTTCATCGGTTAGATATGAAGACTTTGAAGACTTGGTGCCTTGAAGGGATGACTTGAACTAGCCAATGGAGTGACTATTGAACTAGCCAATGAAGTGACTATTGAACTAGCCAGGGGAGTTTCATCGGTTAGATATGAAGACTTTGAAGACTTGGTGCCTTGATGGGATGACTTTAACTAGCCAATGGAGTGACTATTGAACTAGCCAATGAAGTGACTATTGAACTAGCCAGCGGAGTTTCATCGGTTAGATATGAAGACTTTGAAGAGTTGGTGCCTTGAAGGGATGACTATTGAACTAGCCAATGGAGTGACTATTGAACTAGCCAGTGGAGTGACTATTGAACTAGCCAGCATATTTTCACCGGTTAGATATGAAGACTTGGTGCCTTGAAGGGATGACTATTGAACTAGCCAGTGGAGTTTCATTGGTTAGTTATGAAGACTTGTTGCCAGATATGAAGACTTGGTGTCGTGAAGGGATGACTATTGAACTAGCCAGCGGAGTTTCATTGGTTAGATATGAAGACTTAGTGCCTTGAAGGGATGACTTGAACTAGCCAGTGGAGTGACTATTGAACTAGCCAGTGGAGTGACTATTGAACTAGCCAGTGGAGTGACTATTGAACTAGCCAGTGGAGTGACTATTGAACTAGCCAGTGGAGTGACTATTGAACTAGCCAGCAGAGTTTCATCGGTTAGATATGAAGACTTGGTGCTGTGTAGGGATGACCATTGAACTGGCTAGGGGTGTTCTATGGAGTAGATATGGATGGCCTCTGTCCTCAGGTTTGTAGACACTGGAGTTGGGCTTCTAGTGAATAGTGTCTGATATGCAGCCAGTCCCTTGCAGTGGAATTGAGGATGTCCAACATGAACCTGAGATAAGACCTGTTGGTGCCTGTACTGGGACGTGGAAGTACACATCATTTACCTCGAGGGGAACATCCTTCACTCCTTGAAGAAGCATGGTTGCACCTTCTTCTGAGCCTCCCACTGGGAGGATTAATTTTCAGACAGCTATTGGGAGTGAACAAGTCTAGGGTGGGTCTCCAGCCTTCCCCAGGGGTGTCTGTATTCATCGGTGGGTATCCCTGATGGTGGGCACCTTCTTCTGCCTCATCCTCTTCTAGGGGCTCCTTAACCTCTTCCAAGTGGGGGGGTCAGAGGCAGAGGGGAGGGAGGGAGGTAGGGACCGAGGGATAAAACAGAAGAAGAACCAGGAAAAGAGAGGCAGGGAGTAAGACAAGTCTGTGGGGTGCAAGACGGAGAGAAGATGAGGGTCAAAAAACAACAGGAACCCGCATTGGCGTAATGCAAAGTGGTGGGGCTCCCCTTTAGAATGTGATCAGGGCCTTCAGAGCAACTCATAACTCACTGAAATTCATTAACCTTGGGCTGAATGGGGGCCCCCTTCAAGAGTTGGGGACCTCCTGCGCTGCAGGGGTACCACGGACCTGTGTTACACCCCCTGGAAACAAATCTTTTTCTTTTTCACCCAATACTTAAGTTGGACCACTGGTTGCAGGTGGGGGCCAGTGGTGCTCATTTTTTGGGCACCAGAACTTATTAGTCCTATATTTTTTTTGACCCAGAGCAAGAAAGAGAAAAACTCCAAAGGGGGAAAAGAGGAAGAGAAGAACAGAAAACAGATGCCAAGGGAGAAAGCTGGTGTCTGTAAGAGTGAGACAAAGGCAGGACCATTGGAATGATGAGGCACAAGAGGACCAAATTATGCGGCAGGGTTTAGTAAATTATGTGGCAGGAAAAGGCAAATTAAGTGGCACAATGCGGCACAATTTTGTAATAATATTAGTTCTAAACTTGATAGCACTGTCTAGGCATTGGTTGCACCTCATTAGTACAATTTTAATACTCAAATGTAGCAATAAGCAACAAAAAGGCGATCGATCAAGTTTTGCAAACGGCCTTTTACTGCGCTGCAACAGGTGTTGCTGCACTTTTTGTAACTTTTGAACCATTTGAGCTAGAAACAACATTTTTTTGTTAAAATCTGCAGATTATGCATCAAACAGTGGTTTAAATGGCAAATGCACCAAATCTCTAATTGTGCGAAAATTGCCGTGGCTGCGCAATCGCATAATTCCAGTGGCCCTGGATAAAGGGTAAGGGAGTGTCTGGTGAGGGTTTAAAGAGACATTAGGTCAGTACTTAATCTGGAAAACAAAACTGCCAGGGGACCTCGTCAGGAGGCCACTGAAGTTTGCACAACTGCTGTCACACCGCTATAAGTTTGACATTTCACATTATTCCAGACTCCCAAGAATGGCGTGGGAGGCAGATATTGGTCAATTTAATGTGTATCGAATTATTGATCAATTGTTGTTTCGCTCATCTTGAAATTACACAAACAGCGCCACCATGTGGCAGACAGTCACAAGTGCCGATGTTGACAATTAACTGCATAGCACCGGAAACCACTGGCTCAAATTAAGCCCTGCATGAGTTGGAATCGAGGCTACGGAGCCTTGGTATTCGCTATCCCAACCTTCCATAGGCCCGGCTGCAGCCTCCTGAGTAAAGTCTGAGGCCTGGCAGCTATTCTATCACAACCTGAGAACTGTCTCCCCCTCCCCCCCCCCACACCCCCAAAAGGATGGACTCTGCCCCATGACCTCCAATAAAACAAACTCAAGACCCCGCCCTTCTCTTTTCAGCCTGACCACTGACTGCCCCGGCAACGACTTTAGACCTGTACATATTGTAGAAAGCCTGGCCACTTCAGAAAAACACACATCATTTATTGCAGATAGAATTTCTCTGGGTGTACCCCGATAACGTTGTTACTTTCTCCCTCTCTCTCTCTCACGCACACCCTAAAAATACAGAGAACAGGAGTGAGAGACATAAATAGATGGAATAGAATGTGAGGGCGGGCCGGAGCAGAACCGGGCCCCTGTGGTATGTTCTCGATTTTATGGGGACACATCTGTGCCTACAGGATGAAAATGAAATGCTAAGAAGCGAGGGGGTGAGCGGACTGTGGAACGAACCCCCCTTTCGAGTAGTGGTGAGGGGGGCACAATGTTCCTCGTTGTTGTTTTCGTGGAAACGGCGCCAGTCACACAGGGATTTAATTTACGTCCTGAAATGAAAATGGCCCGGGGGCGAACATCAGAAAATAGAAAACAGTGGCCTGGCAGCAGGTGGCGAAATTAGATTTAAAAAAAATTAAAATGTCCTAGAAGACAAAGCGAGGTTGTGCTGGTCTGGCACTGGGAGCGAGCGCTGGCAGTGCCCTGTGGGCAGAGTAACAGGTGCTGTGTGCCAGGGGGATGCAGGTGAGGTGGCTGGGAGCCACCTCCAGCCCCTGGCAAGCGTCCCTGGCATGGGGCTCCTGGAGCAGGGCATAAACTGAACCGAGCCTCCGGCGGGGGCTGTGTAGGGCACTGCCTGCCCTCGAGGCCCTCGTAAAACCCACAGGCAGAAGTGGGTATACACTGTGCAAGAGGGCTTTCAGACTCATACCACAGCATCTCAACCTGGTACCACTGTATCTCACAATAACCAAGAGGTGAGAATACCGTCCTCAGCCTGATACCACAGCATCTCAAACTGATACCACAGCTTCACATTATAACCAAGTGGTGAGAAAGCTGTCTTCAGCCAGATACCACAACATCTCACCCTGATACCACAGCATCACATTATAACCATGAGGTGAGAATGCTCTCTGAAGAGTAATACCACAGCAACATATTATAACCATCAGGGGAGAATGATGTCTGAAGAGTAATACCACAACTTCTCATCCTGATACCACAGCATTATATCCAAGAAGTGATAATACTGTCTTCAGCCTGATACCACAGCATCTCAACCTAATACCACAGCATCACATTGTTAACCAAGAGGTGAGAATGCTGTCTGAAGCGTAATATCATAGCTTCTCAATCTGAAACCACAGCAGAACATTAAAACCAAGAGGTGACATGCTGTATTCAGCCTCATACCACAGCACCTCAACCTGATACCACAGCATCTTAACCTGATACCACTGCATCTCATAATAACCAAGGAGTGAGAATACCGCCGGCAACACTACATTCAGCCTGCTACCACAGCACTTCAACCTGCTACCACAGCATCTCAAACTGATACCACAGCATCACACTGTAACCAAGAGGTGAGAATACTGTCTTGAGCGTGATACCACAGCACTTCAACCTGATACCACTGCATCACATTATATCCAAGAGGTGCGAATGCTGTCCGAAGCGTAATACCACAGCTTCTCAACCTGATACCACAGCATCACATTATAAGTAAGAGGAGAAAATAGCACCTGCAACATGATCTTCGGTCTGATACCACAGCACCTCACCCTGATACCAAAGCAGCACATTATAACCAAGAGTTGAGAATGCTGCCTGAAGAGTAATACCACAGCACCTCATCCTGATACCTCAGCAGCACATTATAACCAAGAGGTGAGAATGCTGTCTGAAGAGTAATACCACAGCACCTCATCCTGATACCTCAGCAGCACATTATAACCAAGAGGTGAGAATGCTGTCTTCAGCCTGTACCACAGCATCTTAACCTAATACTGTGGCATCACATACCCAAGCGGTGTGAATTAAACCTTCAAGTCTTCAGCCTGTACCACAGCTTTAGACTATAATGTGGGAGGTAAGAAGTTGTGTAAACAATGCCTTATAGCCTGAGGACACAGAATCATGAAATACACAGGCAGGGCCACTGCAATTATGCGGCAATGAAGATTAAATTATGCGATAAAGTTGACTGAAATATGCAGCAAGAAAGGACAGATTAGGCAGCATTATGTAGCACATTTTGTGGCACTGTTATTTCACTACTTGCTCATTTCAGCTCACAGTTATGGGCAAACCTTTCAGTTTATTTGCCCCAGTGCAACACCTGACTACTACAAGCAGCAACTCAGAGGGCCTGGTTCACAAAGGTAAAATTACACCTGAAGTCTAACTTCACACCTGAAGTCTAACTTCACACCTGAAGTCTAACTTCACACCTGAAGTCTAACTTTACACCTGAAGTCTAACTTTACACCTGAAGTCTAACTTCACACCTGAAGTCTAACTTTACTACTTTTTAGTATTCACAAAGGTAAGTTACTACTAGTTAAGGTAGACTTTTAGTCTAAGTTAGAGTCTGGCTCTAAACTTAGACTAACTTGGACTTCAGGTGTAAACTTAGGATTCAGGTGTAAAGCTAGACCTTAGGTGTAAAGTTAGACTTCAGGTGTAAAATTAGAATTAAGGTCTAACGTTAGACTTCTTGTCTAACTTTACCTTTGTGAATCGGACCCAAAGGTGGCAAGTTAACCTTTGCAAAGGTTCTGCCACTGATTGGCACCAAGTGTGGTCCTTTGTTTTTGTAAGTTTGACCCCATGGAACTAGAAAGTAGAACAAGGGAGGCAAGTCACAATCTGAATTGTGTGGTACGTAAAGTAGTAGTATAGCAGTACTAGCTATGTACTAGAAAGCGCTATTTAATCCCCGTGAGTCGAGACCGCCGCCTACGTTTCTCCTATTTCTCTGGATGGAGAGCTCAGACAGTTCTGCAAACATCTCCAAACACTATTTTACAGCAAATGTGGGATGGGCAAGGGAGGTGCTGAAAAATGGAAAATGCTTACTACTAAATGGGAGGGGTTTAGGAAAATTAAAGGAGGGGTTTAGGGACCGAGCTAATACACACACCCACAAAACAGTAAGATTTTTGCTGTTCACAAAATACACTTCTAAAATTACTGTAACCAGAAAAGGGACAAAACAGGCTCAAATGTGCTTCAAGTCCAGCCTTGGAGTAAGTCGGGCCTTACTCATCACCACTCACAGGCGCTGCAACACAATCCCACAGAAAACAATGGAATAAAAATAGGGGAAAAGGTGAACTGTTTATTTTGTATTTTTCAGGGTTTTATCTATTTGTTATATTTTTTGCATTTTTTACATTTCTTTTTTAAATTTTATAAGAAAAGATACAACATTTACAACACATTGTTAATGAGAAGGGAAGGAGAGGTGACGGTAGACATCACCCCATCTACGGGTGAAACACAATACAACACCAACCAATCACCTCCCATAGGAGTTACCCTTTGTCCATGTACCCTGTGATCAGGGAAAAACATTAAGGGCCTTATTTACAAGAATCTGATGTTCTGGCTCTGATGCGTAGGATTTCTTGTGTTGCCCTGCGCCCTCCTAACGACACCATAGTAGCACTGAATTTACTATACAGAGCCCCATGGTGTACAATTTCCACAGATGCGTCAGAAATTCTGACGCATCTGCGTCACTAAAGTGACGCTTTGATGGACTAGCGTAAAACAAAATGAGGCTACTCCAGCAATGTGTGGAAGGTCCCCATTTTAAGAAGCCTTGCATCAGTTTCATGTCTCCTCTAAGCAAGCGTTGCATTTTTGGCGCTGTGAAAGCACAGAACGATGCAATGAAATCTTGCAGATTTCACTGTACCAGTTCTGAGTGGCATTTAACGGGTAAACGCCTACCTTGCATACATTATACCTGGCACAGGTATAATGTGGTTCAAGGCTTTACAAACTGGTACAATGGTCCCATTGTGCCACTTTGTAAATGTGACGCACCATAGGGGACTGCTTAGCAACACCGCAGGGTAAAAAATACATGACGGTACGGTGACGCAAGGGGCTTGTAAATAAGCCCCTAATTTGAGTATAGCCAGCTGGAAAGCAAAACTTGAGGACAGAGACTTGATTTATTTTACCAGACCTCAGAATATCTGTTGCGTTCAAGAGACCTGGGCCCTGATCGAGACTGAGCTGGGTGGATTTTCTTGCTACTTTACCAAAGCAACAGAAGAAACCAGTGGTGGAGGGAAGGATTCCCAAGGAGCTGGGTTTGGGTAGTCCTTGGTACAGCAAAACAAGATCATGTTCAAATTAATAACAATATCCAGCTTCGGGTAACCCACGAAATATGGATCATCTATATCATTAATATTCATATGCTGTAGGTTTCTTGGCTCATATAAAGGAGCTACAGAAGTGTAGCAGCAGGGCCGGCTTTAGTGCCGCTGGCACCTGGGGTGACAGGCTTTGTTAGACGCCCCCCAATTACCTCCTCCTCGAATTCCCTCACTACCACCCTCCAACAGTACCCCTCATCTCTCCATAGCCGCTCTCTGACATACATTTCATTTTTTATAGCGCTACTCATAGTTCACTCACACTCAGGGGCTTATTTACAAGCTCCTTGTGCAGCTGGTGCGTCACTTTTTATATGTGAAAAAGTGACGCACTAGCGGGGCAGGACGCCTGTAAATAAGCACCTCAGTTCAGGGATCTGTATGGGGCCCGTTCTTTGCAGCAGGCACATTAACACTCTGCACTACTTTTTGATGAGCCAAAACTGACACTAGACTAAATTCTGAGGCCTCACAAGTGGAAACATTAATCTCCAGAGTTATCTTGACTCTTTTATTGTGGCCTGAAAACTGCTGGACGCTCAAGGAAGTTCAAATGCATTTAAAGCAACAGTTATTTTTAAACACCGCGCCCCCCAGCGTAGTCAGCCCTGGTGTGGCTGCACCGGTCGCACACTCCTAAAGCCGACCCTGTGTATCAGCATTCGTTGACAAGCACCTACTGTGCCAATGCAGGTCCCAAAGCCCAAACTAAACCCCTTTATTACATTTGTGTGCGGGTTTTTAATACCAAGCCTGATGTGTCATGGGTGGACTCAAAGGTGCATAAAGCAGGCAGAGACGTTTTAGGTCCCGGGCAAAGTGGCCTCTGGTCCAGGTCTCCAGCCTTTCAGGGGCCCCTGAGAGAGCCAGCTCTGTTCTGCAGAGAGTCCTGTCCTGATGACCTGGAATAATTCTTAAACAGATTGTGTTAAATACCGTTTTAGTTTAATTTCTTTTCAATGTGGGTGATGTGTGAGGGTCTATTAGAACAATTTTGCAAAGAAATGTGTTGTTTGTTTTCATGCAACCTCCACAGAAAGTGTCCAGGGCCCTCTCATTGTAACCCTTGGGCTCCCCCTGCGGAGTCTTTAGGGACCACAGGGCCTTCTGTCACCTCCCAGGGGCGGAGCTTGGTCATTAAGATGGCGGGGATGAAAGCTTTAGATTTCCCAACAATCATGCTGCCACATCTTGTTAAAATACATTATGAGAAGCGGACACGAGGGGTCTTAAAAGGCAGTGGAAAGCGAGAGGAGTGCGGATTGTTAGAGGTGCTTAAAACACAATAGTTTTCAAACTAACCACCTTTGAAGGCAGAGTTGAGAGAGGGAGAGAGGGCAGGCGTTTGTCAGTGAGTGCATATAAATATCCAGGGTGAAATCCGACAGACACCTCACCCTACTCGACTGAAAGCACCTGTACCCAACTATTTGCTACAGAATACATTTTTGAGGGGGGAAATAACACCCCGAAGACCCCCCCCCTTAAAAGTACGCCCCTGCATCTCAGTAGCAAAAGTTTGTCAAATCAAGCAGGAGTAAAATTGCCTGGTGTAGTGCAAGATCCAAAAGAATAGAGATGCGAAGAGTTCTTGCACAATGGGATTACCAACATGAAGGGTAGTTGAATCTGATAGATGCACTGAATATTGGAGGAATCCAAAAGCTACAAGCCTTGCTAAAGACAACTTCTCAGGCACTGAAGCTGCAGCGGTTGCCCCCGGTAAGTCTTTCATACGTGCAGCACGAGAGGGCTGTGGTTGGATGTCCTCGAGTTCCTCACACGCAGCCCTGTAGCGGCCCGCGGTGGGGGTGGGGTGTCTCAGTGCCATCCAATGCTGGCACGCTTAGTTTCTTGAGCTCCTCCCTGTTGGTGGCAGAGGGAGGGACTCTCCTGGTTCTGGTCCTCAGTCATGACTTGGGTCTGCTCCGTTTACTACAGCGACCTCTGCTGAAGGTCTCGACGCTCCTTGCCTTGTCCGGGGTCCCCGGCATACGGGGTCACCGTTCCTCCTCTGCACATGTGCTACGGCCTGCTCGGCATGGACGCGCGTACCAGTTCTGTCGAGTACACCAGCGAGCAACACCTCCCTGGATCCCATATGGCTAAGACATCTGAATTGAGACTCGAGGATACCAAAAGTGCTTTTAGTGTTGGTTCCTGCATGTGTGTGCGCTCTGGTGAGGTAGTCGGCCGGATATCTAAAGAGTGTGAGGAGATGAGGAGAGAGAGCATACCCTGCATCATGTGCAATAAACTATTTGTTTAGTGTTTCCATCTATATGCAGAGCATCATATGTGCACACTTGCAGTGACTGTAGAGTAATGGCATCTATTGTAGTGAGTTATGAACAGGGACATTGGCATTTTCAATTGGGCGGCCACGGCGATAATTATAGATATCCGCATTTGCCACATAATTCAACTGCTTCTTAATCTGCTGATTTAAAAAACAATTGTTTGTATTTCAAACGGTTTAAAAGTTACTAAAGTCGCACAATGGAAGGCGCTTTACAAAGGTTGACTGGTCACCTTTCTGCCCTTTATTGCAAGATTTCGGTGTTAAACTGGTACTAACTGACATGTAACCAACACCTAGAACGTGTTAGTAAGTGTACAAATGACAAACTAATGAACTATTACTATCACAAAATGTGCCGCATTACTCCATATAATTTACCATTTCTTGCTGCATAATTTACTTAACCCTGCCACATAGTTTGGCACTCCCCGCCACATAATTCCAAAGGCCCTTGTTGTGAGGAGTATGTTTGAGATGCAATCTCCCAGATGCCTATGGAGCCCCCAAGGGGAGATTTGATTACATTACTTTGAGCCACATGTCACCGCTGATGGATGATGGAGCTGTCATGTGCTTCCTGGACACCGGTAAGACAGCCCCTGGCATGGCAGACACCTTGCATATTGATGGAGTGCAGGCGGTGTCTGTTGAAAAGCAGTGCTGAAGAGTCACATGGGTCCAGTCACTGGCACTGAGCACACAAGGGAAGTGGCCAAAGGCATAAAATGTACTTGCAGCATTGGCTTTTCTACCAGTGAATATGGCAAAGTGATAAACTGCTGCACTCTTCTGTTGACCCAGACGGGTACCTGATGCAAGCAGGACTGGATGCCCGTGAGATGCCAATGTTGTCAGAGGCAACCCCTGGGAACATCAGTGGCCACGACATTTTTACATGTGCAGGTGTTGAGACGGAAAGGTCCTCACGTGGTAATGGACGTGCATCCCGGCCCTGAGTGCCCCAACTCTAATGATGTCTGAATCCCTAATGCTGATTTTTGTTCTCATGGGTGAACACGGATCATGCGTGTGCATGCCTGGAGACAAACATGTTAAACCATCAAAGGTCTCTGGGAAAGTCTGTTGAGTCCAGTTTTAGGGTGGCGGAATAGATCCCCACCAGCGGATAATGAGTCTAAAATGATTTATTCTTTATATTTTATGATTTAGTTACATTCAGGCCACCACTGGCACGATAATGAAATGCGTAGTTCTATAGATGTTGTTTCACATCATCACCACATAATGTCAACAGATAACTAAGTACTACAAATATTTTAGGTTATTTTTGATACGTTTTACTCTGAAGGGTGCTTACAGATTATATTTAAACACAGGTAACTTTTGTAATGGTGCTTACAAATGTTACTTGACCTGTGTGTTTTATGGATTTAAACGTGTAGTGGATGTAAGAAAATAAGATTTATTCCCAAATACAAATACATTCAGCCACATTTCCCCCACACTAGCAGAACTTCACTGGGTGGGACGTGATTCTCACAATATAAACATTTCTACAGGTTAGAAGCACCCACATCCAGGACATCACAAGCCATGGAAGAGTCCTTCATAAGCCCAGCAGCCAGCGTGTGCACCTCAGAGGTTTCTATTAGAGAGTGCTGGGGGCAGGGAGCCCTCTGCAGGACCCACACTCCACCCTGCAGATGGAATAAATATATCACAAGAAGGTGTGAAGCTGCCTGCCCATCCGATGTGAGGCCTCTCTGGTGGGCCACCAGTGCAGCGACACAGACGGGTGAAGAGCATGAGCAGAGAGGCCACATCACCGGCCATAAATCCAAGGGTCTCACCCCAGCAATGCAGCAGGACACTCTCTGTGCGGTGTCACCCCAGCAATGCAGCAGGACACTCTCCGTGCGGTGTCACCCCAATAATGCAGCAGCGCAGTCTCCGTACGGTGTCACCCCAATAATGCAGCAGGGCAGTCTCTGTGCATTCACCTTAATAATGCAGCAGCCCAGTGTCCGTATGGTGTCACCCCATAATGCAGCAGGGCAGTCTCTGTGCAGTGTCACCCCAATAATGTATCTGGGCAGTTTCTATGCTGCACCACCCCAATAACACGCCAGGGAAGTCTGTGCGTTATCACCCCAATAATGCAGCAGGGCCATCTCCGTGCGGAATCACCCCAATAATGCAGCAGGGCTGTCTCCGTGCAGTATCACCCCAGTAATGCAGCAGGGCAGGGCAGTCTCCAATTAGTGTCACCCCAATAATGCAGCAGGGCAGTCTCTGTGCAGTCACCTTAATAATGCAGCAGCGCAGTCTTCGTACAGTGTCACCCTATAATGCAGCTGCGCAGTCTCCGTATGGGGTCGCCCTATAATGCAGCAGGGCACTCTCTGTGCAGTCACCTCTATAATGCAGCAGTGCAGTCTCCGTACGGTGTCAGCCTATAATGCAGCAGCGCAGTCTCCGTACGGTGTCAGCCTATAATGCAGCAGCGCAGTCTCTGTATGGCGTCACCCCATAATGCAGCAGCGCAGTCACCGTATGGCGTCACCCCATAATGCAACAGCGCAGCCTCCGTACGGTATCACCCCATAATGCAGCAGCGCAGCCTCCGTACGGTATCACCCCATGATGCAGCAGCGCAGTCTCCGTACGGTGTCACCCCATAATGCAGCAGCGCAGTCTCCGTCCGGTGTCAGCCTATAATGCAGCAGCGCAGTCTCTGTACAGTATCATCCCATGATGCAGCAGCTCAGTCTCTGTACGGTATCACCCCATGATGCAGCAGCGCAGTCTCCGTACGGTGTCACCCTATAATGCAGCAGCGCAGTCACCGTATGGTGTCACCCCATAATGCAGCAGCGCAGTCACCGTATGGCGTCACCCCATAATGCAGCAGCGCAGCCTCCGTACGGTATCACCCCATGATGCAGCAGCGCAGTCTCCGTACGGTGTCACCCCATAATGCAGCACGCAGTCTCTGTACGGTGTCACCCCATAATGCAGCAGCGCAGTCTTTGTACGGTATCACCCCATGATGCAGCAGCGCAGTCTCTGTACGGTATCACCCCATGATGCAGCAGCGCAGTCTCCGTACAGTGTCACCCCATAATGCAGCAGCGCAGTCTCCGTACGGTGTCACCCCATAATGCAGCAGCGCAGTCTTCGTACGGTGTCACCCCATAATGCAGCAGCGCAGTCACCGTACGGTATCACCCCATGATGCAGCAGCGCAGCCTCCATACGGTGTCACCCCATAATGCAGCAGCGCAGTCTTTGTACGGTGTCACCCCATAATGCAGCAGCGCAGTCTCTGTACGGTATCACCTCATGATGCAGCAGCGCAGTCTCCGTACGGTGTCACCCCATAATGCAGCAGCGCAGTCTCTGTACGGTATCACCCCATGATGCAGCAGCGCAGTCTCTGTACGGTGTCACCACATGATGCAGCAGCGCAGTCTCCGTACAGTGTCCGTCTATAATGCAGCAGCGTAGTCTCCGTACGGTGTCACCCCATAATGCAGCAGCGCAGTCTCCGTACGGTGTCACCCCATAATGCAGCATCGCAGTATTCGTACGGTGTCACCCCATAATGCAGCAGCGCAGTCACCGTACGGTATCACCCCATGATGCAACAGCGCAGTCTCTGTACAGTATCACCCCATAATGCAGCAGTGCAGTCTCCGTTTCGTATCACCCCATAATGCAGCAGCGCAGTCTCCGTACGGTATCACCCCATGATGCAGCAGCGCAGTCTCTGTACAGTATCACCCCATAATGCAGCAGTGCAGTCTCCGTTTGGTATCACCCCATAATGCAGCAGTGCAGTCTCCGTTTGGTATCACCTCATGATGCAGCAGCGCAGTCTCCGTACGGTGTCACCCCATAATGCAGCAGCGCAGTCTCTGTACGGTATCACCACATGATGCAGCAGCGCAGTCTCCGTACGGTGTCAGTCTATAATGCAGCAGCACAGCCTCCATATGGTGTCACCCCATGATGCAGCAGCGCAGTCTCCGTATGGTGTCACTCCATTAATGCAGCAGCGCAGCCTTCGTACGGTGTCACTCTATTAATGCAGCAGCGCAGCCTTCGTACGGTATCACCCCAATGGTGCAGCAGCGCAGTCTCTGTACAGTATCACCCCATGATGCAGCAGCGCAGTCTCCGTACGGTGTCACCCCATGATGCAGCAGCGCAGTCTCCATACGGTGTCACTCCATTAATGCAGCAGCGCAGCCTTCGTATGGTGTCACCCCATGATGCAGCAGCGCAGTCTCTGTACAGTATCACCCCATGATGCAGCAGCGCAGTCTCTGTACAGTATCACCCCATGATGCAGCAGCGCAGCCTTCGTACGGTATCACCCCAATGGTGCAGCAGCGCAGTCTCTGTACAGTATCACCCCATGATGCAGCAGCGCAGTATTTGTACGGTGTCACCCCATGATGCAGCAGCGCAGTCTCTGTACAGTATCACCCCATGATGCAGCAGCGCAGCCTCCATACCGTGTCACCCCATGATGCAGCAGCGCAGTCTCCTTACGGTGTCACCCCATAATGCAGCAGCGCAGTCTCCGTACGGTATCACCTCATGATGCAGCAGCGCAGTCTCTGGACGGTATCACCCCATGATGCAGCAGCGCAGTCTCCGTACGGTGTCAGTCTATAATGCAGCAGCGCAGCCTTCGTACGGTATCACCCCAATGGTGCAGCAGTGCAGCCTTCGTACGGTGTCATTCCATTAATGCAGCAGCGCAGCCTTCGTACGGTATCACCCCAATGGTGCAGCAGCGCAGCCTTCGTACGGTGTCATTCCATTAATACAGCAGCGCAGTCTCTGTACGGTATCACCCCATGATGCAGCAGCGCAGTCTCTGTACAGTATCACCCCATGATGCAGCAGTGCAACCTCCATACGGTGTCACCCCATGATGCAGCAGCGCAGTCTCTGTACGGTGTCACCCCATAATGCAGCAGCGCAGTCTCCGTACGGTATCACCTCATGATGCAGTAGCGCAGTCTTTGGACGGTATCACCCCATGATGCAGCAGCGCAGTCTCCGTACAGTGTCAGTCTATAATGCAGCAGCGCAGCCTTCGTACGGTATCACCCCAATGGTGCAGCAGCGCAGCCTTCGTACGGTGTCATTCCATTAATGCAGCAGCGCAGTCTCCGTACGGCATCACCCCAATGGTGCAGCAGCGCAGTAACTGTGCCGTGGTGAGAGCTGAACCCAGGCTGGACTAGTGACACAGTCTGGTGGAGTTCTAAGGAAGCAGCTGCTGCACAGTGACCTTTTTTCAAGGATGTTGGCTAATGTGGGAAGACTGGTAACTGACCAGAAGGTGGAGAGTTGATGTGTGTGTGGGGGGGGGGGGGGGCAGTATTATTAAGCAGTGAAGTGACCAGTCCTTTCAATATGGAAGGCATGTGAAGCTCCATGGAAGAGGGATTCACTTAGTGGCAGCTGATAGGAGCAACAAAGGTGCATGATGTTGTAATAGCCAGAGGAGGAGCAACAAAGGTGCATGGTGTTATAAAAGGCAGAGGAGGAGCAACAAAGGTGCATGATGTTGTAATCGGAGGGGGAGCAACAAAGGTGCCTGCTGTTCTAATAGGGAGAGGAGGAGCAACAAAGGTGCATGCTGTTGTAATAGGAGGAGGAGCAACAAAGGTGCATGCTGTTGTAATAGGAGGGGGAGCAACAAAGGTGGATGCTATTATAGGCAGAGGAGGAGCAACAAAGGTGCATGATGTTCTAATAGGCAGAGGAGGAGCAACAAAGGTGCATGCTGTTGTAATAGGAGGAGGAGCAACAAAGGTGCATATTGTTGTAATAGAAGGGGGCGCGGCAAATGTGCATGATGTTGTAATAGGCAGACGAGGAGCAACAGAGGTGCATGATGTTGTAATCGGAGGGGGAGCAACAAAGGTGCCTGTTGTTCTAATAGGCGGAAGAGGAGCAACAAAGGTGCATGCTGTTGTAATAGGAGGAGGAGCAACAAAGGTGCATGCTGTTGTAATAGGAGGGGGAGCAACAAAGGTGCATGCTATTGTAATAGGCAGAGGAGGAGCAACAAAGGTGCATGCTGTTGTAATAGGAGGGGGAGCAACAAAGGTGTATGCTGCTGTAATCGTAGGAGAAGCAACAAAGGTGCATGCTGTGTAATAGGAGGGGCAACAAAGGAGCATGCTGTTGTAATAGGAGGAGCAACAGATGTGTATGCTGTTGTAATATGCAGAGGGGAAGCAACAAAGATGCATGCTGTTATAATAGGCAAAGGAGGAGCAAGAAATGTGCATGCTGTTGTAATAGGAAGAGGAGGAGCAACAAAGGCGCATGCTGTTGTAATGCTGTTGTAACGGGCATGTGAGGTGCAAACACAGGGCCGTGCTGTTGTAACGGGCATGTGAGGTGCAAACACAGGGCCGTGCTGTTGTAAGGCTATTGTAACGGGCATGTGAGGAGCAAACACAGGGCCGTGCTGTTGTAATGCTATTGTAACGGGCGTGTGAGCTGCAAACACAGGTCCGTGTTCTAATGCTATTATACCAGGCATGTGAGGTGCAAACACAGGGCTGCGCTGTTGTAATGCTATTGTAACAGGCATGTGAGGTGCAAACACATGGCCGCGCTGTTCTAATGCTATTGTAACAGGCGTGTGAGGTGAAAACACTGGGCTGCGCTGTTGTAATGCTATTGTAACAGGCATGTGAGGTGCAAACACAGGTCTGTGCTGTTCTAATGCTATTGTAACAGGCGTGTGAGGTGCAAACAAAGGGCTGCGCTGTTCTAATGCTATTGTAACAGGCATGTGAGGTGCAAATACAGGGCCATGCTGTTGTAATGCTATTGTAACGGGCATGTGAGGTGCAAACACAGGGCCATGTTGTTGTAATGCTGTTGTAACTGGCATGTGAGGTGCAAATACAGGGCCATGCTGTTGTAATGCTATTGTAATAGGCATGTGAGGTGCAAACACAGGGCCGCACTGTTGTAAAGCTATTGTAACAGGCGTATGAGGTGCAAACACAGGGCCATGTTGTTGTAATGCTGTTGTAACGGGCATGTGAGGTGCAAACACAGGTCCGTGCTTTTGTAATGCTATTGTAACAGGCGTGTGGGGTGCAAGCACAGGGCTGCGCTGTTGTAATGCTATTGTAACAGGCGTATGAGGTGCAAACGCATGGCCGCGCTGTTGTAATGCTGTTGTAACGGACGTGTGAGGTGCAAACACAGGGACGCGCTGTTGTAATGCTATTGTAACAGGCGTGTAAGGTGCAAACACTGGGCCATGCTGTTGTAACGGGCATGTGAGGTGCAAACACAGGGCCATGTTGTTGTAATGCTGTTGTAAAAGGCATGAGAGGTGCAGACACAGGGCCGCGCTGTTGTAATGCTATTGTAACAGTCGTGTGAGGTGCAAACACAGGGCCTTGCTGTTGTAATGCTCTTGTAACAGGCATGTGAGGTGCAAACACAGGGCCGCGCTGTTGTAATGCTATTGTAACAGGCGTGTGAGGTGCAAATACTGGGCCGTGCTGTTGTAATGCTATTGTAACAAGCGTGTGAGGTGCAAACACTGGGCTGTGCTGTTGTATTGCTATTGTACCAAGTGTGTGAGGTGCAAACACTGGGCCGCGCTGTTGTAATGCTATTGTCACAGGCGTGTGAGGTGCAGACACAGGGCCACGCTGTTGTAATGCTATTGTAACAGGCGTATGAGGTGCAAACACTGGGCCATGCTGTTGTAATGCTGTTGTAACGGGCATGTGAGGTGCAAACACAGGGCCATGTTGTTGTAATGCTGTTATAACAGGCATGGGAGGTGCAGACACAGGGCTGTGCTGTTGTAATGCTATTGTAACAGTCGTGTGAGGTGCAACCACAGGGCCTTGCTGTTTTAATGCTATTGTAACAGGCATGTGAGGTGTAAACACAGGGCCGCGCTGTTGTAATGCTATTGTAGCGGGCGTGTGAGGTGCAAATACTGGGCCATGCTGTTGTAATGCTATTGTAACAAGCTTGTGAGGTGCAAACACTGGGCAGCGCTGTTGTAATGCTATTGTCACAGGCATGTGAGGTGCAAACACTGGGCCTCGCGGTGTCAGTTGCCAGCACAGACTGGGTCCCAGAGGGAGTGTGCATGAGTCTGTATAAACAAGTGGTCACATCCTTGACGGAAATATCCCTAGTAAAGAAAACAGGCAGGACCCAGAAGCTCTTATCACCAGGGCAGATTACTTTTAAATCAACAGTGGTTTTTCAGAGAGTGCTACTGAGGGCGGTAGAGACCAGTTTGAATGGGGCAGCTGGATGAATTTTTCCGTATGCAATTTCCCATAGGAATTTTGGGAAGTGATACAGAAAACATGGCTGAACAGAATGACACCAAATCTGGCAGAGAGCTAGATCTTTACTCAGAAAGCATGCTTTTAGTAACTTGTAAATGTGGTCAGCTGTTTTTGAGAAATTAAAGGTCAAAATATAATGATATCTGGATGGTTAGTTCCCTGGTATCTCACAGTACGGTAAATAAATAATAAAAAAGAGAAACCTCTCTGATTGGCTGGGTGGGTTTTTTCACTTGTTGGCCCCTGTGGTCTCCGGCCAGAAATCAACATTTCTATTGATTCTCAGGCTGCAAAATCAACAGAAATGTTGTGCCTACCATACCCCAAGACTGCGGCCCTAATGGAGGGATTCAAGGGGGATTCTGCCGGTTAAAAATTTTAAAATTGTGTACAGCTGTGGGCCCCAGCAGAGACTCCTGTGAGGTCCCACACGACTCCTCAGGACCGAGTGTGGCCCTCCCATGTGGTCCAG
The DNA here is from genome assembly GCF_031143425.1 of Pleurodeles waltl. NCBI lineage: Eukaryota > Metazoa > Chordata > Amphibia > Caudata > Salamandridae > Pleurodeles > Pleurodeles waltl. The sequence continues at coordinate 16,768,426 of NC_090449.1, read as the reverse complement.
CTGTTGTACTGTGCATCTGTGCAAGCCTGTAAAAGTCAATTGGAGTGCCAGTTGTGTGGCGGTTCTGTGACAAATGTATATATATATATATTTTAAATGTGGTGGAGTGTCTGTGTGGGGCTTGCATGACCCCGATGGCTCGGCTAGCAATGGCGAGCTGACCCCCATGAGGGGTTGCACACCGGTTATGGCCACATGCCAAACCCTACATCCAAACCATACCACGTACAGCCTAAGAACATGTGCATCGAGGTGATGGATGCTTATGAGGAATTGGATGCAGGGCCTGGCCGCCGGTGAGGTATAGTAATACTATTTTACTTTATGTTAAAAAACAAAAAAAACTCAAAAATTAACTGGAAAAATAAAGGTAAACATGACATTATAGTTATGTAAGGTACTAAGATTTTAGTTTACATTAAAAACCTCCAGAGATTCACTGAAAAAACATAGGTTAAAGTGACATTATAGTTAAGCTTTGCAATAATATAAAAACTATAGGGTCAAAACAAAAAGCAGTGAAATTCGCCAGTTATACTTCACTGGGCTAACTATAACTCGCGTCCCTGTAATGCACTGCTTATGACCTCACATATCACATCACTCATGACAAGTTAAATGACATCATTAGTGACATCTCTGATAACACCATAGTTATATACAGCATAGAGTGCACGTATGTAAGCCCAAAACATGGAAATAGCATAAACCCTGGAGGCAAGTGTGTTTGCGCATGTTCCAAGTTTATGTGTTGCACTGCACCGCTTGCAAAACACTAAAGTTTGGGGTGCAAGTATTGTATATGTTTTATATATATATATATATATATATATATATATATATATATATATATATATATATACATATATATATGTGTATATATATATATATATCATATATATATCTCATATACAATACTTATATAGATAGAGAGATATATACATATATACATATATATTCACTGAAAAAAACAAAGGTTACAAGGACATGATAGTTAGATTCTGAATTTACTCGTACAAAACCATAGAAATTCAGCAGTTAAAGTTACAGTTTTTTAAGTAACTATAACTTGTGCCCTAAGATAACTATAACTTGTGCCCTTGCCATGGACAGTTTTCTTATCAATAATTTTATTGCAAATGTTGTAGTGATAGCAAAGATGCCATACAAGATCTCATCAATTATATAATACGTGGAGTAATTACCTGTGCATGGAGAAGGGACGAGTTATAGGGCGCAAGTTATAGTTACTTGAATGAACTCTAACTATAACTGCCGAATTTTTATGGTTTTGTACGAGTAAATCAGTGAATTTCAATGTTTTTTTTCAATGTAAAGCAATTTTAATTACTATAAGTTATTCCAACCCCCACCACAAATAGCATTTGGCCGTGCGCGGTGGGGTTTGGTTGCAAGGCCTGGCCTTCAGCCATGCCTTGCAGCCAAGCCCTTATAACCACCCAACCCCACGCCATGCACGTTCTTTGGCTGTGGGCAGCGCAGGTTGGCCAAAGGGCTTGTCTCTGTCAGAGGATCTGTGAGTGGGTGGGTGAGTCTGAGTGGGTATGAGGGGGTGCATGAGTGTCTAAGTGGGTGTGTGAGTGGACGCATGAGTCTCTGAGTGCATGTATGAGTGAATGATTTAGTATATGAATGAGTCTGTGGTTTTTTGTTTCAAATTTTTCCATATTTGAAAATAATTCACCGAAATTCACGCATTTTTGCGAATATTGTGTATGGTGATGTAAAATTATTTTAAACCCACAATTTGCACCTAAAACACACCTATATCACACCCCCGTGGTCAGGGTTCCTTCACCCTGACCCCTTATGCCACTTTCAATTTGAATTTTCAGTCCCAGGGACCGTGTGTTTTAAAATAAAATGGCGGCCACAACTTTGTAGTCAGGTTGCGGTCAGCCAATTGCAACGCTTCTTTGCGCATGTGTATTCGTGAAAAATTCATGAATTTGGCAAATTATTTGCGAATTATTCACGTCCAGAAATATACAAATTTATTTTTCCTCTAATATCTCAAAAACTACTGAACAGATGCACACCAAATAAGCGAAAGCGTAACCTGCGCACCGACAGCTAGTTGTCTGCCAAATTTGGTGTGATTCAGTCCAATTCCATGATTGATCCATCATCCAAATGAGAACAGGAACACCTCTTGGTTTGAACAATGACGAGGAACTTTTTCTTCATTTATAAATATTGGAATGATTGATGAATATATATGTAAACAAACAGCATCATTATGTTAATGGTCATAATTATAGTATGATGAAAAAAATTGATTCTGTAAATATTCAAATTATTTGGGTAAATTTTGATCAAGGGCATTAATCACTAAGTTAATTTAATTCTAACCATTATGTATAAAGCATATTCCATTTACAAGGTAAAAGATAAATTACTAATTTTTAGATATAATATTACGAAGTCTTTTTCTCTTTTCGACTTGTGTTAAATATAGCAATTATGTGATGAAACATGTACATTGATTTTTTGTAATTGTTTAGTAATGTTAAATTATGTAGCAGTAGAATATTGTTTATAATGCACTACAATGTCCATAATGCTTTGTACTAGTCACTGGACTAAGGTAGTATAAAAAGAGAGGGAAAGGACTGTGAAACCAGGAAGAAAACTGTTTAGTTGAAACGCGTTGTTTTGTTTTTGTTGCACTGAATAAACTCGAATAATCAAGAACTGCACCGTAACGGAGTGCGTCACCAACAGCTTTTTGTTTAACAAGTAATCGAGGGCTCGGTCAGCCCTCGTGCCTCGCACCAGCTGAGGAGCGCGTCGCTGCATTTGACCGCATTGTTTTTGGATATATATGTATATATATATATATAAATATATATATATATATATATATATATGGATATTTAGATACATGAGATATATTCATATAGACATGACTTCTCATAGCTTGTGTACTTGTGAAAGAAGCAGAACACAAATACAGTTAAAGAAGGAATCTGAAAGTGGCACTTTGAACTATAACTCCCAGAATGCCCCTGTGTCCATATAAGGCAGGTAAATGAGAACCATGTGTGCCTACAAACTGAAACCACCTGAGGAAGACTAAGGGCCTGATTACAACTTTGGAGGAGGTGTTAATCCGTCCCAAAAGTGACGGTAAAGTGACGGATATACCACCAGCCCTATTACGAGTCCATTATATCCTATGGAACTCGTAATACGGCTGGTGGTATATCCGTCACATTTGGGACGGTTTAACACCTCCTCCAAAGTTGTAATCAGGCTCTAAATGTTGAAATGAGTAGTGGTGTTTGAAGAGCTGCTCTGTGAATAAATGGAATCTGCTAATCTTTACCTCTGGGACTGCAGCAATTCTTGTTGGCTTATTTTTCGAGGGTCCTGGTCTCAACCCTATGCTGGCACCAGCAGTCAGAGCGTGCCGAATTTCAGACCAATTGTTTTGCAACATACAGATATATATATATATTTACTGACAAAACCAAAGGTACCCAGACACTATAGTGAGGTTGATGTTTTATCCACACAAAACCATAGAAATTCAGGTTTCGTTATACTTATAGTTGTACTAATGTTAAGAAACTATAACTTGTGGCCTAAAGTTACTTAATGGCACGAGTTATAGTTTCCTCAGATAAGTATAACTATAACTGTTGAATTTCCGTGGTTTTATTTGGGTAAAATGTCAACCTAATTACAGTGTCCCTGTAACCTTTGTTTTTTTTCAGTGAATTTCTATGATTTTTGTAATATATAATGAATGTATGTTAATACAACCACCGCCGTGCACAGCCTTTGGCCATGCACATCGGGGTTAGCAGTAGGCCCTGTGGCCGACCCCCGCATGCACCCATATACTTACAGCAACTGTGAAAGTCATTTCCTTTACAAGGAAACATCAGCGTTTCTAAAGTGTCTCCTTAGTCAGACTTGACGTATTTTGACGCTATACTTTTGTTAGCACGAGCCTGCAGCAATAAGCACCATCTGGTGCATAGACATAGACAACAGACTGCATTGTATTCAACATTCTCTCCATATGTCCACTCTTCTAAGGTACAAAAATGCATCAAATTTAATATGAACCTAAATTCAACGCCACAAAGCACAACAATATTTATCTTACGTGGGGCACAACTGAGTTTGTGAAGGACGAGGGTTGCGTAATACATGACGTATAAATAGACAAATTCAGTTACACAAACAGGTATTATCACCCACAAAGTGCGACGGTTAGAATCACATGACATAAAAGAATCATTTATTTTAAACCACACTTTCATGTAAATATTGGTGGTATTGGGGGGCTTGTTGCACGCGCCCCCGTCTGAGCGTTTGGCAAGCCTCAAGGATGGATTTCTGATGATTGGTCTTCCCAGAATTACTCATACAGACCTGCCGAAATTTGATTTTTTTTTAAATGTATTCATTAGTAGTTTCAAATGGACAAATGGGGGACAGAGCACTCTGTATATGGGGGTGATAAAAACGTGTAAATAATACATAGGTACATGCGATTTGTAGGGCGCAGAAAAGAAGGCGAAGAGATTAAATGTATTTGGACACCGAGATGAGCCAATGTAGACAAACACAGTAGTTCCTCTGCAGCATTGGCACAGCTGTGGCCAGTGGCGCCGGAAGTGACGTGGTACGATTCCTGGCCCCAGGAGGAGGCTGGCCTACGCCTGGTGGAACAGAGTTTCACATCCCAAGGTCCAAAGGGTTGCTTTATCCCCTTTGTCTTTTCAATTCATTCTTTGTGTCTCCTCGGAGGAGTCTGGGATTTCAGGTAAAAGGGCATCAAAGCTTCGGAGGGGACAGTGTCCACCAGCGCTGGTCACTTGCTGGTGTGCAGAGCCGCTCACGTAATGCCGGCTGATCGGAAGTCACCTCACACCCTGATGTGGAGCCACTTGATGGAAATTAGAGTTAGTGGGGTGCGCTTGAATTTTCCCGCACCCTGGTGGAAGACACAGGGCAGCTGATTTGATCAGTCCGGGGCATAGTTTGGGTATCCTCTTGAGAAGGTTGTTGCAGTAATCTAGCCTTGAGAGAAGGAGGGATTGGGCTTCTGGTTTGAAATTGAAGCCTGGAAAGAGTTGTTCCTCTTTGCCCATCTAATGACATGGGTCAGTCTCACTCATTCTGAATGACTCAGTCTCACTGTGACTAGCACACAGTAACACTCAGTTACACTCACTGCCATTCCCCCTCACTCACATTCATTCTCACACATACTCATCCTTACTGTCATTCATTCTCACTCATTCTCACTCACACCTAAAAACATGGCTTTTCGAGCAGTAGCCGCCCCCCCTCCCTCCCAGCGCCTTGAGACCCTACCGGGTGAGTAGTGCGCTTGAGAAATGTATTTGATTGATTGATTGACCCCTTCACTGACTCTCTCACTTTATCTCACGCACACAGTCACACAGACACGCTCAGGGTGCTGGGATTTCACCAGCTCTGTACAGTCTCTCTGACGGCTGCACACGCACCTGCATGCACCTCTGTCAGCAATCTAACAATGTCACCAGCTGCCTCAGTTTGTTGCTGCACACGAAGCTGGCCTGCATTGTATTTTTAATAAATCAAGAGTGAATAGTTACTCACTCTTGATACAATAAAAATAAACCACAAAACAAGGAGGGTGTGGTGTAGCTGTGGAGCCCATAAAGGAGATCCGCCACTGGTCCAGGGACACCCAGCCATCAAACCAATCCATCCACTCAATCATCCATTATTTCACTTATCTACCCCTTTCATCCATCTATTCATCCATCCTTTCAATCATCCATCTATCCTTTCGCTCATCCATCCATCCTTTCGCTGCATCTATCCATCCTTTCACTCCATACATCCATCATCCTCCCTTTGGCTCATCCATCTATCCACTCTTTCACTCATTCATCCATCCATTCATTCAGTCACCAACTCATACATCCCCCCATTTACCCTTTCACTCAGCCATCCATCCTTTCACTCACTCATATATCTACCCACCTATTCATCCATCCATCAGTTCACACTTTCATTCATCTATACATCCATCCTTTCATCCAGACATCTATCTACCCTGCCTTTCACTCATGCATCCACTGTTCTACTCACCCATCTTTATATAATCCTTTCACTCATGCATCCTTTTTCTCATCCATATTTTCATTCCATCCATTCATCCACTCATCCATTATTTTACACTCCCACTCATCCATCCATCCTTTCACTCATTCTTTCATCCATCCATCGATCCATGCTTTCACTTCACCATCCTTCCATCCATACATCCTTTCACTCATACACCCTCTCTCAGTTCCACCCAGCCTTCCTTTCACTCAGTCACCCTCCCAAGTTAATTATGAGCCTTTGTTTGCCGAGCTGCAGACAAAAGAGGGCCAAGAACCCCACGAACCCCACTCCCACCCGTAGCTCATAAGGCAGGGAGTGGGGTTGGGTGGGGGAGAGGGTGATGATCTCCATGATGCAGATGTGTATTTAACTGCACACTTACATCTTAGTCCACTGGTGCAGTTGTTGTCCACAGCTGCTTTTGTCATTCTCTTGGGCCTCTACCAAGTCAAGATAAGGAACACTCTGCCAGGCTCAGCTCCAGAACGTTTTTTTCAAAGGGAAACCAAATGCAGTATTGGGAGAGAAGCCCCCCGCTTCCCTCCCACAGCCTGCCCCTCTGTGAAGACCAACAAATTGTTGCCACCCGATCCCTCCTTGTCCTCATCAGCCTGCCCACCCCCCAGCCAGTGAAGTGAATGGAGCTTTGCCACCTCATCCCAGGGCCACTGTTTGTGCCCCAAAAGCAAACAGATCACTTGCTTTCTAATTCAGCACTCTCACTCCGATGATGTCACTGCTGCGGCTCGTGCCTGCAGGTTGAAGAAAACCTCCTGGCTGGCACTTGTATGGTAGGACATCTGCAAAGATCACTAGAGTTCCCCCAGGAGACTCAGCACCCTGTCTCAGAGCAGTGATTTCTTTTCATCTGTTCTCTGTTTATTTCCCTGTTCTCTCCTCGGACACTGGCAGGGCAACGCCCCTTGTGCGTATGAAGACAAGTCACACCTGCTTATAGGTTAATATAGGTTAATATTCTTGCAAGAGTGAAGTCCATGGGCCGTGTGCTTTCCACAGTAAGGGGCTGCAGGTTGAGGCGTGCAGTCCACTCAGACAGGTTTCTTCCCAAATGCCACGGTTACTGGGGGAAAGTTAGAAGAGATTTGTTTTGTGCAGGTTTAGTTTATGATGCTGATGTGTCTGTGTTTGAATATCATCCGTCAACGTCTTTAGGGAAGAACATTTTCTCATGAGGCTGGGTGTCTTTAGCACTGACGTGATAAAATAAGTCAAAGAGATTGAGTGGAACCACATTGGAAAGAGAAGGCCTTATTTAGAGTTTGATAGATAAGATTCTCCTTCAAGATGTGACAGATATCCCATACTACAAGTGCTGTAGATTGTAATGCATATTTTATAATGCAGAAGGGACATCTGCCACCTTTGTGACAGATAAAGATGCCACCAAACTCTAAATAAAGCCAGGAGTTTCCATTTCTATGCACGGTGGGGACCAGCAGTGGACGGCACCATTCAAACCACTGTGCATATTAAGTGATTTTCAGGCGCTAGAACACTTCCTGGAAAGATTTCTCAACACGGATGGTCGCTGCAGGTCACGACTGTTTGCGTTGAGAAAGCTGCCACTCAAGTAAAAAAATCTCTTCAAGTAGACGAAAGAAGCAGCGCCCTCTGGCGAGCTGGATGGTGCTATTCGTGCTGATTTTACAACGTGGAAGGAAGCCTCTGGCACTAAAAAGCGACACAGGCAGCGTGACATGCCGGATTCCACCCGCTCGTTGAACTCCGCGGAATCTCGCAAAGTTTTTGTGTATCTCCCTAGAATCCTGCAGAGTAAAATTCCACAAGTTCAGGCCCAGGCCTATTCATAAATCTCATTTTTGGGTTGTGTTGCAGCTGTACCAGTCTGCATGGTGCAAGTGCAACTAGGGTCATAAATATGGCCCCACATTCTCTTCGGAAGTGTATTCAGGAGAGTGCGGGGGCAGTTAAAAGGCAAAGTAGGATGAAAAGGCAGGATTTTCCCACATAAAGAATGTGAAGTCAATCATCTGCTTGTTTTTTAGGTTTGTGTTCTGATTGTTTCTCTCTGACGTGTAGCCTTATTGACGGTTAGCGAGATGGTTAATTCCTTTTACTAACACCTTACGTGGGCTCTCCACTGATTGTCTGGCACTTTGGTTAGGAAGAGGAAGACAGAGACCAGCCATTGTTGTTCAGGTCATCTGGGCCACACCTGGCTTCTTTAGTAGAGATGTGACTTGGACTATTTTAGATCATCTGGGACTTCCAGTTTAAGACAAAGGCATTGGCCTTGTTCAACAAGAGGGCAGAACCAAAGAGCTGATCTCTGATAAATGATGAAGGGATGGATTTGAAGAAGTGTGATCAAGAGGTTCCGGATGCAAGGCCTTGGTAAAAGAAAACCAACTAGTCGTAGATTTGGGTTGGAAATAATAATTGTGACAGATAGAGGGCCGGATTTAGAGTTTGGTGGATGATTTACTTGTTCATAAACATGACAGATATCCCGTCCGCCCTATTATGATGTCTATAAGATATAATGGCATTCCAATTCGGTGGATGGGATATCTGTCGCGTTTGTGATGGAGTAACCTATCCGCTAACTCTAGATCAGGCCCAGAGTTGGGGCATATCTTATTTACCATTTCTATAAGTAAACGCTGGATATCTTCTCACAGCTTTGCTTGGAGCAATTGATGAACACGTGTGTTGGTAGGAAGAGGGATTATCTGGCAGTTTAGAAAGGTTTTGTGACTTTGTTTGATGGTCTGTCTCTAACCTGAAAAAGCTAGACTTGGATTTGAAAACATGTGTTTGCAAATCCTTCTTAATTGTGAGAACAATAAGGTTCTAAGATGGCTTTCTGACTCCAGAAACATTCTTTGTGTCTCAGAGTTCTTTATTTTTTGTCATGTTATTTTGAGGATCACTGCACTGATCTTTTGATTGTCTTTTTAATATTTTTGATAGCGTCATGTTGATATGACCTCCTTGTATTGAGTGTGAGCCGATTGACCTCCAGTTCAGGGGAGGAATACTGACTGATGTAGGCTACCGCAGTGGCCAGTGCGGAGAAGCAAATATTCTTCAGGTCTCGACCCAATGTTTGGGTCCTCTGGGTGGCCCAGCCATGCAGGGGTTTTGATGAATGCAGTGAGCAGGGGGTGCGGGTCGGTCCAGTCCTCTGGGACCAAAGTGCTGATATTAAGTCTTCCTTCTATGACCATGAGGAGGTGTAGAATTGAACTTTTGGTGTGTCTAGGTGCTGCATGTAATTGTAAGAGTAAGTTAATCATTTGAGGAAGATATTGTTGCACAAGGCAATTGAATTTTCTGTCACTCAGATCCACAAATTGTTCAACAAAGGTTCTGGTGTCACCAGGCGCATGGTAGAACCATGGAGTTTGAGGGCACTGGGTCTCTTGTTTGGGTTTGACATAGAAGCAATGGAGAGTAGCTGTTACATAATGGTAGTTTTTTACATTTTTTTTATGATGTCCTTGTAGACAATTGCCATCATCAGCCACTTTCTATTTACCTTATCCATGGAAAATTAGGGAAAATGTGTTCCCTTTTGCATCGGTGGCGATGCCCTAAGATCAGACAGCTCCAAGTGTTGTTTCCGAATGACCCTCAAGATTAAGAAACATGAGGGAGAAACTATCAAACTCTTCACTGCAAGACTGTAGAACAATCTCAACCTCACTCTAAGGAATTTACCCAATTTAACAGACTTCAAGAAAGCTCTGAAGATACACCAGCTCAGTGAGGCTGTTTATGGCTGGCTACCAGACATACTGCAGAAGGGGGCACCAACAGTGGTCCAGGACCCCTCCATCCACTGCCATCCTGAGCATGGATGTGTGTTCTCCATCCGTCTTCCTGATTGATTGGTGCACCACTGGAAGGCAAGATCTTGAGCTGTACACCTGAGAATGAAAGAATAAGTTGACATATGGCGCTCTAGATGACCTTTGCATGAATACATTATGAGAGGCCTACCCTGATCTTTAGTTTCACAGTTTTGGTATTTTGATGATATTTAAGAGGTCACAGAAATTGAAAGTTATACATTATTCCTATCTTCATCTGAACAGAGCCTCCGCTGACTCTGCCAGTGAAAGCCTTTGACTTGCATGCCCACCCGCCAAAGAGCCGCCATCTCGTCCTACTTAGGGCGTGGCGACGGTCACTCATTTCATTGGTTGTGTCCAGCATGCGAAGCATGGTGGACCGGGGGTGGGAAAATCAAGAATAGCCCCATGTGCGTCAGGGCCTTTTCGGTTGTGCAAAGACCCAGCGCGTCAGGGCAAGTTCTGTAGCGCAAAAACTCCCAGCGTGTCCGGGCCATTTCTCTTGTGCAAAACCGGGGCTGCTGGCATCAAATGAAAGTGGCGGGGCGGGCAGATAGGTGGTGGGTAGTGGCATGCACCATCACGCCACCCACCGCAGGCGATGTCATTTTTTTTTTTTAATTACCGTACACACACACAACACCTCCTCGCTGCACGTCCTCCTCCTCTGCAGTCCGGTGTTAGGCGTGGGCAATAGCCAACTCCCTTAACCAATCCTGGTGCTGCTCTCATGCTGTTAGCCAACATGAGAGCAGCACCAGGATAGGAGAGAGCGGCCTCTCTCAGCGCTCCCAAGGGCACTGGGGGCCTGTGCTTTCTCTAAGCCTGGGTTAGAGCGGTTTCAAAGTGCACATGTCTGGCCGGCCATCGCAAGGCGGCTGGCCAATGGGACATGAGCACTTTGAAATTAAGTGCCCGGGCAGCCCACCCTCCGTTCTGCTGCTGCCAGTCAGCAGACCCCGCTCCGTCCTGACACTCAGTTCAGGACGGGTGGATGAAAAATTAAATGGTAATAGATAAACATTATTACGATTTTATTTTTCATCTCTGAGGCTTTTGAGGGCATTTTATTTGGCAGGGCGACACTTCTGCACTCTGAAGGAGAAGCCACCCCGGTGCAAAAACTCCCTGCACATTAGGGCCATTTCTGTTGTGCAACAATTCCCTGTGTATCAGGGCCATTTTTGTTGTGCAAAAACTCCCTGCGTGTCAGGGCCATTTCTGTTGTGCAAAAACTCCCTGTGCGTCAGGGCCATTTCTGTTGTGCAAAAACTCCCTGCGTGTCAGGGCCATTTCTGTTGTGCAAAAACTCCCTGCGCGTCAGGGCCATTTCTGTTGTGCAAAAACCCCCTGCGTGTCAGGGCTATTTCTGTTGTTCAAAAACTCCCTGTGCACCAGGGCCATTTTTGTTGTGCAAAAAGTCCCTGCATGTCGGGGGCACTTATTGTGCGAAAACTCCGTGGGCCATTTCTGCTTTGTATTCAGAAAATAAAATCCTGCTTTGAGGTTTGTTTTCTGAATACAAAAATGTTTAGCTAGTGGGCACTTTAAACCAGGCACCCATTTGTCAGACCTTCAATGCCTTGAAGGGAGATGCGGAAGGGACCCCGTCAGGGAGACCATGATCTCTCCATCAGGCGGATGGCCCCCACAAGGGTCTCAATGATACTGTTAGTGATGGGCCACCCAAAGATAAAGCTATTTTTTCAGTAAATAATCTAATAGGGGGCAGAATAATATGAAAATCACTCATCCATTCATCTATCCAACCCATTAACCTCTGCAGCGCGTCGGACGGCCGGTAGCCGTACGACAGAATGGTGCTTGTGTGCATCGGCCGGCTCCCGGCTGTCTGCACACATGGCACTGAAAACGCAAGGGATTTCCTTTATAAAGAAGCAGCCTCGGAAGCGATCAGTGCGTGTGGCACACTGATGTCGGCTCATTTCACTTTCACTGCCTCCATGCTCAAGGGCTGTCCCAGCCCCCTCTCCCCAGCGCCAGGGCAGAGGGGTAGAGGTATCATTAGAAAGGGGTGAATCTCCCCTTTCCAATGGCACCCCTCCCTAGTGGATTCCTGCTTGGGGATTGCTCCAGGAGGGGGATCTTCAAGCAGGAATCCACTAGTAGACACTGGGTAAGGTGAGCGGCCCTTGGGCAAGGGCTTTTACCCCCCCTTGAATTCTTTGGCCATATTCAGTCTTTCTGAATATGGGGGCAAAAGCCTATGATGTGCACACCATGGGGGGCAGAAAGCACACAAGAATTTCTTAACTAGTGTGAAGGGGTGTGGGCTGCCTAAAATGGGCATGCCAATGCCCCCACCCCATTTTAATTAATAGGCACAGTCTTTCTGACCCCCCTGGGGGCACCGGTGACAGGAACATTTCCAAGTGAGGTCAATGGGAGTCTCCACGCAAGCATTCCCGTTGTTCTTGATTTGATCCTGTCCTGTCGCGGCCAAGTTGGAGGATTGCAGGGCATTGTGGGTAAATAAAATCTAATGGCATCCACACAAGACATTCCATCCTGGATTCCCCTGGGTCTCTAGTTTTAGAAATAAACAGGTTTACTAGGTTTCCCTTGGTGCCAGCTGAATAGGAGTCCAAAATCTAGAACTGCCCACATTGAAAAACGAGAGTCAGTTTTGGTGGAAAAATGAGCTGCGTCCATATTGTGTTTTGGGCCGTTTCCTGCTGCGGGCACTAGGTCTACCCACACAAGTGAGGTACCATTTTTATCAGGAGACTTGTAGGAACACAGAACAGTAGAACATATGTTATTACCGTATGGATTTTGTTGCATTTGTGCTTTTCAAATATAAGCCAGTCTATAAGTAGAATGACAGTTTGAAACATGCCTTCCAAATCATACGCTAGTACAGGTACCTGCAGATTCAGAGATGTAGGAATGACCACTGATCCTAAACTCTTTATCATGTGCGCATTTCAGAAACACATACGTTTCCTTGATGCCAATTTTTCACTTTGCCTGTTTCACTGTAAGAACTGGTCTATACTTGGTACTCAATGAAAAGCCTTGTGGTGCAGTTCAGGTGTTTCCTCTTGGTACCTTGGTTTCTTGGTGAACCTACAAACCCTATATATTCCCACAATCAGAAGGGTCTAGCGCACACAATGGTATATTGCTTTTGTCAATCGGCCATTGTGACAAAGTTAGAGATGAAAATGTTGTCACAAATGCCTTTTTTTCCTAGTTATTTTCAATATTTATTTTTTTCAACAGTAATATTCTTTGGGAAAATCTTGAGGGATCTACGCATATGGCCCCTTGCTGAATTCAGAATTGTGTCTACTTTCAGAAATCTATATCTTTTCTGGATCACCCATGGGGTTCCCACTGGTTTCCACCACACACTGGAAGTAGGTTCAGAGCACAAACATAGGGAAAATAGGCTACCTCTTCGAAAAATGCCAAAACTGTGGTAAAAAATTAGATTTTTTCATTAAACTCTGCGAGTTCCTGAAAGCTGGGTAGATTGTGACTTTAGTACAGCAACCTGTTCCTGGATGCCATTTTTAGGGAAAAAAACAGCCACTTTCATATGGAGCACTTTTTCCCTATTTATCTTTAAAAACTCAAAATTATGCTATATATTGCCTGTTGTATCTGTCGCCGCCAGGGGAATCTATAAGCCCTGGGCACCTTTAGACGCTTCAGAATATTGAAAAAAAATGACTCAAATTTGGCGTGGATACCTTATCTGTGCAAAACGTTTTGTGGGCCATAGCATGAACTTCCCAAATAGCTAAAAAAGGGCTCAGCGCCGGGGGATGGGAGGAAAGGCCTAGCAGAGAAACGGTAAAACGTTCATCTTTCCTTCATTCCTCATTACAATCCTCCATTAAACTATCCATCCATCAACACTGAACCATCCATCCATCCATTCATTCCTCATCCCCTCCATTCTTCCCTCTTTCTTCCCCACTGCTCTTCACACTGAGAACTGTCCTCCCAGTTTCCTTTCCTTTCCATCCCCTCATTTCCTCTCATTTCCTTTCCCTCCACTTTCTTCATCCCTCTCTCTTCCCCTTCATTTCCTTTTCTTTTTTCAGTGTGTTCCATCCATCCATCCATCCTCTACATCACATTCCTCTACTCCCTTACTTATTTTGTCACTTTCACTCTCCCTCCCTCCTTCCTTCCAATCTTTCTTTGTTGTTTCCTTCTTCTCTCCCTTTCCTTCCCCATAGTTCCCTCCCTTTCACTTTGTTTCTGCCTCCCAGGCTTCCCTCATTTCTCCCTTCCTTCTTCTTGTCTTCTCTCCCGCTCTATTGTTGATTTCCCTTCTTCATCCCTCCCTTCCCGTATCACTCTCCCCTTCCTTCATTCCCTTTTTAGAAATGTAAGTAGGTATGAAAATGGTGAAAAAAGTATAAAGATTAGGGAACGAAAGGTAGCAAAAGTGAAGAAAGAGAGAGAGAGAGGGAATGAGAGGGAGTGTGGGAGAGAGAGAGACAGAGAGAGACAGAGAGAGTGAGAGAGAGAGAATGAGAGAGAGTGAGAGAGAGTGGACGAGAGTGTGAGAAAGAGAGAGAGTGAGAGAGGGAGAGAGAGAGTGTGAGAAAGAGAGAGACGGAGAGACAGAGGAGAGAGAGAGAGAGTGAGTGAGAGAGAGTGTGAGAGAGAGAGTGTTGGAGAGAGAGAGAGTGAGTGCAAGGGCGGATAGTGATGGGCAGGTGATGGGAAAGTGCGAGGAGTAAGGCGACGGAGACAGTGGTGTGTGGCAGAAAGTCCCACCTTCACAAGGCCTCAGTATGAGCCCTCTACCTGTGCATTAAAGTCAGGGACACTGGAATTATGCAGTTGTGTGGCTGTGGTGATTTTTTTCATATGCATTTGCCGTATAATCCATCATCAGCCGCATGATCTGCAGATTGTAACTGAAAAAAATGGTTTCTAACTCAAACGGTTCAAAAGTTACTAAAATGCATCGACGTGTTGCCGCACGGGGGGGAGAGACCCTTTGCCAAGCTGGACTTGTGAACTTTCTGTTGCTTTATTGCTATATTTGGGTGTTAAACTGGTACTAATGAGGTGCAACCAGTGCACAGACAGTATTACCAACTTTAAAAAAAAGATGAAATAATAAAGTGACACTGTTACAAAATGTGGCGCATTATGCCGCATAATTTGGCTTCTTCATTGCCACATAATTTACTGAACCCTGCTGCATAATTTGGCCCTCTCCTGCCGCATAATTCTACTGGCCCGATTAAAGGGCAGTAACAACACAAGATTGACCACTTGTCCTGCCCCATATTTACTACTGAGGATGAGAGTACAAGAGTCCAGCAGAGTGGGATCCAGGGCACATTTTCAGGGTGATCGCTCACTCCATACATTAGCGTTGTTTAGATTTGCTGTCAGTGTGACTGAATAGTCTGGACATCAGCCATGAACCCAACATATCTTGACCTGCGTTGCATCCTGCTGGGGAAGAGGAAGGGTGATCATTGGAAAGTGCAGACAGTAAACAGGGCCGAATGAAGTGTCTAATTTCTATTCCTGCAGCTGCTTTCCTGGCCCCAGTTCACCACAGCTGCCAAGTGTTCCAAATGCATGTGTGTGACACTTCTGTGTCTCAGGTCCAGGCACACTGTGTGTGACACTTCTGTGCCTCAGGTCCAGGCACACTGTGTGTGACACTTCTGTGCCTCAGGTCCAGGCACACTGTGTGTAACACTTCTGTGTCTGAGGTCCAGGCACACTGTGTGTGACAAGAGGTCCAGGCACACTGTGTGTGACATTTCTATGTCTGTGGTCCATGGACACTGTGTGTGACACTTCTGTGTCTGTGGTCCAGGCACGGTCCAGGCACACTGTGTGTGACACTTCTGTGTCTGTCGTCCAGGCACGGTCCAGGCACACTGTGTGTGACACTTCTGTGTCTGAGGTCCAGGCACACTGTGTGTGACAAGAGGTCCAGGCACACTGTGTGTGACATTTCTGTGTCTGTGGTCCATGGACACTGTGTGTGACACTTTTGTGTCTGTGGTCCAGGCACGGTCCAGGCACACTGTGTGTGACACTTCTGTGTCTGTCGTCCAGGCACGGTCCAGGCACACTGTGTGTGACACTTCTGTGTCTGTGGTCCAGGCACACTGTGTGTGACACTTCTGTGCTTCAGGTCCAGGCACACTGTGTGTGACACTTCTGTGTCTGTGGTCCAGGCACACTGTGTGTGACACTTCTGTGTCTGTGGTCCAGGCACACTGTGTGTGACACTTCTGTGCTTGAGGTCCAGGCACACTGTGTGTGACACTTCTGTGTCTCAGGTCCAGGCACACTGTGTGTGACACTTCTGTGTCTCAGCTCCAGGCACACTGTGTGTGACACTCCTGTGTCTGTGGTCCAGGCACTGTGTGTGGCACTTCTGTGTCTGAGGTCCAGGCACACTGTGTGTGACACTTCTGTGCCTCAGGCACACACTTGCTTGCAGGTGTGTGGCACTGCTGTGCTTGCAGGTGTGTGACACTGCTGTGCTTGCAGGTGTGTGACACTGGTGTCCTTGCAGGTGTGTGGCATTTCTGTGCTTGCAGGTGCGTGACACTGCTGTGCTTGCAGGTGCGTGACACTGCTGTGCTTGCAGGTGCGTGGCACTGCTGTGCTTGCAGGTGCGTGGCACTGCTGTGCTTGCAGGTGCGTGGCACTGCTGTGCTTGCAGGTGCGTGGCACTGCTATGCTTGCAGGTGCGTGGCACTTCTGTGATTGCAGGTGCTCGGCACTTCTGTGCTTGCAGGTGCGTGGCACTGCTGTGCTTGCAAGTGCGTGGCACTTCTGTGCTTGCAGGTGTGTGGCACTTCTGTGCTTGCAGGTGTGTGGCACTGCTGTGCTTGCAGGTGTGTGACACTGCTGTGCTTGTGTGACACTGCGATGCTTGCAGATGTGTGGCACTTCTGTGCTTGCAGGTGCGTGACACTGCTGTGCTTGCAGGTGTGTGACACTGTGCTTGCAGGTGCGTGGCACTTCTGTGCTTGCAGGTGCGTGGCACTTCTGTGCTTGCAGGTGCGTGACACTGCTGTGCTTGCAGGTGAGTGACACTGCTGTGCTTGCAGGTGCGTGGTACTGCTGTGCTTGCAGGTGCGTGGAACTTTTGTGCTTGCAGGTGCGTGGAACTTCTGTGCTTGCAGGTACGTGGAACTTCTGTGCTTGCAGGTGCCGGGCACTCCTGTGCTTGCAGGTGCCGGGCACTTCTGTGCTTGCAGGCGCCTGGCACTGCTGTGCTTGCAGGCGCCTGGCACTGCTGTGCTTGCAGGCGCGTGACACTGCTGTGCTTGCAGGCGCGTGACACTGCTGTGCTTGCAGGCGCGTGGCACTGCTGTGCTTGCAGGTGCGTGGCACTTCTGTGCTTGCCGGTGCGTGACACTGCTGTGCTTGCAGGAGTGTGGCACTGCTGTGCTTGTAGGCGCGTGGCACTGCTGTTCTTGCAGATGTGTGGCACTTCTGTGCTTGCCGGTGTGTGACACTGCTGTGCTTGCCAGTGTGTGACACTGCTGTGCTTGCAGGTGCCTGGCACTGCTGTGCTTGCAGGCGCGTGGCACTGCTGTGCTTGCAGGTGTGTGGCACTTCTGTGCTTGCAGGTGTGTGGCACTGCTGTGCTTGTAGGTGTGTGGCACTGCTGTGCTTGCAGGTGTGTGGCACTGCTGTGCTTGCAGGTGTGTGACACTGCTGTGCTTGCAGGTGTGTGGCACTGCTGTGCTTACATGTGCGTGTCACTGCTGTGCTTGCAGGTGTGTGGCACTTCTGTGCTTGCCGGTGTGTGACACTGCTGTGCTTGGCTTTCAGACCCACAGTATTTGATGTTTAAATCCCTCATGCCCGAGGCTCTTTGTCACACGTAGAAAAGAGGCGGAACGCTGAAATCTCCACTCCTCTTTTTTTTTTTGCATTGCTGTTTTTTTGCAGTGCAAATATCAAAACCACAAGTACCAGAATGCAATAAAAATACCTGGATGCTCTTTTTACAGCTGTCAAGGAAGAACTGGACAAATCGAGGCCTCTGAATCTGTCCCTCAATCCTGAACTTATTTTGCTTGTGGGACTTTTATAGTCATTTTTGTAGAATAGTGAATATTTATTTCAAGTAAACACACATCCTGGTGATTGCAGTTATATACCGCTTACGTCCAGACCAGTAGAGAGACACAACTGGTGCTGGACAAGGTGTGAGGTCACCTAGTTTTTCTCTTGTGGTATGGTATTTCTTTTGCGTACACAGTTGAAGGCGGGATCACGAACACCAGCACACAAAGGTATCAACACAAAAGCAGACCTTGATGAGCTGCTGGCAGAGGAAAGGGGCGAGTCGTGTTCTCAATTTACATATTTCTCGGTTTTCGCAGATCTTTCTAAGCCTTTCAAATGCCATCACAAGTCTCAGAGCCTACCCAGGGCGGGTGCAGTTAACTATCCTGGATGCCATCAACCCCAAGGCTGCGCGCTCCTGAATCCACCAGGCCTCGTTCATCCACCCCCAGAGATGCCCTGCTCCCTTGCCTCACTCTGGCAGGTTCCTGCTTTCTTCCTTTGTGACTTTTTACCACCTTTTTCTTCTTCCATCCCTCTGTTTTGTGTTTCCCCCTCTCTTGCTCTTGGTGAATGCCTCAGGGTCTGATTTAGGACTCGGCGGACGGTCTGGGTCACAATGGTGGCATATCCTGCCCGCCAGAACGAAATCTCATTATATTCTATGGGATTTAGATTTTGGGGGACAGGATATTCATCACTGTTTTGAGGGAGTACTCCGTCCACCTTTTTCTAAATTAGGCCCTGAAAGTTCACAACAAGCAATGGCAAAGACAATAGTTCTCGCCTATGCGATAGTGTATTAGCCATGTTGCTCACCAGTGTGGCTGCTGTTCAGAATGGCTAATAGTGGAGAGGGGTGGGGTGCGTAGATTGGCGTGGAGTAGACTGGGGTACAGTGGAATTGGGTAGATTAGGGTAGCGTGTAGTGGGGTAGATTGGCGTAGAGTGGAGTGGGGGAGGGTGGAGAAGAATGGACTGGGGTAGATTAGGATATATTGGAGTGCATTAGTTGGGTAGGTTAGTGTGGTAGAGTGAAGTGAGATAGATTGAATTGGGTAGGGTTGGGTGGGGTGGGGTGGGTTGGGGTGGAGTGGGGTAGAGTGGAGTGGGGTGGGTTGGGGTGGAGTGGGGTAGAGTGGAGTGGAATGGGGTATCTTGGACTGGGATATATTAGGGTAGGTTGGAGTGGACTGGAGGGACATTGGACAAGAGTGGAGCACAGTGGTTTGTGGTAGATTGGAGTAGGGTAGACTGGAGTGGGGTAGACTAAAATAGGGTTGATTGGAGTGGAGTGGGGTAGATTGGAGCTGAGTAGGATACATTTTAGTGAAGTGGGATAGTTTGGATTGAAGTGGGGTAGATTGTGTGGCTTGGAGTGGAGTAGATTGGGTAGATTGGAGTGGGGTAGGTTGGGATATTGGTGTGTTGTAGATTGGGGTGGAGTGGTGTAGATTGGGGTAGACTGGGGTAGATTGGACTGGAGTGGGCTATGCTGGAGTGCAGTGGGCTAGATTGGAGTGGGTTATATTGGAATGGGGTAAATTGTAGCGGGGTAGATTGGAGTGGTATAGCTCATGGCAGGTGGAGTGAGATATATTGGGGCAGTTTGGAGCAAAATGGGGTAGATTGGGGAAGAGAGGAGTGCAGTAGATTGGGATAATTTGGAGTGGAGTGACGTAGATTGGAGTGAACCAAAATGTTGATAGATTGGAGTGGGATAGATTGTGGGGGAGTGGGGAAGATTGAAGTGGAGAGGAGTGAACTGGAGTGGATTGGAGTAGATTGGAGTGGGGTAGATTGGAGTAGAAAGGAGTAGATTCGACTGGAGTTGGGAAGATTACGGTGGAGTGAAGTAGACTAGGGTGGAGTGGGGGAGATTGGAGTGGGATAGATTGGGTGGATTATGGTGGGGTAGATTGGAGTGAAGTGGGTTTGACTGGAGTGGGGTAGATTGGAGTGACATAGATTGGGTGGATTGGGTGGAACATGGTGGGGTAGACTGGAGTGAAGTGGGTTTGACTGGAGTGGGGTAGATTGCAGTGAGATAGATAAGAGTGGGATAGTTTGGAGTGTGGTAGATTGGGGTGAATTGGAGTGGAGTGGGCTAGATTGGATTGGGGCGGATTGATGTGGTAAATTGGGGTTGGGTAATTTGGGGTGGAGTGGGGTAGATTGGAGAGTGTGATAGATTTGTGTGGAGTGGGTTAGATTGAGGTACATTGACGTGTGGCGGATTGGGATAAATTGGAGAGTGTGATAGATTGGTGTGGAGTAGGTTGGATTGAGGTACATTGAAGTGTGGCGGATTGGGATAGATTGGAGTGTGTGATAGATTGGTGTGGAGTGGGTTGGATTGAGGTACATTGACGTGTGGCGGATTGGGATAGATTGGAGAGTGTGATAGATTGGTGTGGAGTGGGTTGGATTGAGGTACATTGACGTGTGGTGGATTGGGATAGATTGGAGAGTGTGATAGATTGGTGTGGAGTGGGTTGGATTGAGGTACATTGAAGTGTGCTGGATTGGGATAGATTGGAGAGTGTGATAGATTGGTGTGGAGTGGGTTGGATTGAGGTACATTGAAGTGTGCTGGATTGGGATAGATTGGAGAGTGTGATAGATTGGTGTGGAGTGGGTTGGATTGAGGTACATTGACGTGTGGCGGATTGGGATAGATTGGAGAGTGTGATAGATTGGTGTGGATGGGGTTAGATTGAGGTACATTGAAGTGTGGCGGATTGGGATAGATTGGAGTGTGTGATAGATTGGTGTGGAGTGGGTTGGATTGAGGTACATTGACGTGTGGCGGATTGGGATAGATTGGAGAGTGTGATAGATTGGTGTGGAGTGGGTTGGATTGAGGTACATTGACGTGTGGTGGATTGGGATAGATTGGAGAGTGTGATAGATTGGTGTGGAGTGGGTTGGATTGAGGTACATTGAAGTGTGCTGGATTGGGATAGATTGGAGAGTGTGATAGATTGGTGTGGAGTGGGTTGGATTGAGGTACATTGACGTGTGGCGGATTGGGATAGATTGGAGAGTGTGATAGATTGGTGTGGATGGGGTTAGATTGAGGTACATTGAAATGTGGCGGATTGGGATAGATTGGAGTGTGTGATAGATTGGTGTGGAGTGGGTTGGATTGAGGTACATTGACGTGTGGCGGATTGGGATAGATTGGAGAGTGTGATAGATTGGTGTGGAGTGGGTTGGATTGAGGTACATTGACGTGTGGCGGATTGGGATAGATTGGAGAGTATGATAGATTGGTGTGGATGGGGTTGATTGAGGTAGATTGACGTGTGGCGGATTGGGATAGATTGGAGAGTGTGATAGATTGGTGTGGAGTGGGTTGGATTGAGGTACATTGAAGTGTGGTGGATTGGGATAGATTGGAGAGTGTGATAGATTGGTGTGGAGTGGGTTGGATTGAGGTACATTGAAGTGTGCTGGATTGGGATGGATTGGATAGTGTGATAGATTGGTGTGGAGTGGGTTGGATTGAGGTACATTGAAGTGTGGTGGATTGGGATAGATTGGAGAGTGTGATAGATTGGTGTGGAGTGGGTTGGATTGAGGTACATTGAAGTGTGCTGGATTGGGATAGATTGGATAGTGTGATAGATTGGTGTGGAGTGGGTTGGATTGAGGTACATTGACGTGTGGCGGATTGGGATAGATTGGAGAGTGTGATAGATTGAGTGGAGTGGGGTAGACTAGGGTAGCTATGAGCAGGGTGGGGTAGGTTTATGTGGAGTTCAGTAGACTAGGGTGGAGCGGGGTACACTGGAGTGGGGCGGGGTTGATTGGCTTAGATTGAGTGGAGTGGCATAGTGTGGAGTATGCATATTGTGGTGCTGCACTGCCAATACAGAAACACATTTCAGTTGAAACAACCATTATTTTTGCACCAAAATACGGTTTTAGTGCACATAAATGATAGTGAGCGCAAATGTCATCACCTAGTGTATTGATGTGTTTTAATTATATTCAAATATTTGTTTCCACCCCACTTGAAAATTACAAGGGAAATGTGCTTCATTTGTAGTAATTCTGATATATTCTGAAAGATCAGCACAAATCTTTTTTGTTGTGTGCTAGGAAAACGAACATCCCTTCTCGTCTTACATGGTTACTCAGCAGGATTGCCACATAAATGTTCTCACTTTGAAGTCAGAAAGAAAAATAAACACCATACTCCCTGGAAAAAAGAGCTTGACATTTGACCTCTGTCTTTGGATGCACAGCAAATGTGACATGATAAGAACATGATTTAAAGATTTGTTTACAGAAAGCAAGTTTGTGGAAGAATACAGTAAGCATGGTTTAGGCAACTGGAGGGACAAACAAATGGTGAGCCTAAATCAAATAAAGCCAGCAAATAGAAAGGCAGAAAGTGTTAGTTACAAACCACAAAGCCAATGGTAATCAATGAGCCAAATGCATTCCTAGGTCAACTTTCCGAAAATCTTCAAGATGTCTTTAGCAAACACCGGCAACCACCGGCTCAAATTAAGCACTATTTTCAGTTAACTAGTCTCCTTAAAATAAAGGTTGTTGTTTTGTTTAAAGATACTCATGGCTGCCAAATGGACCTGTGCCATCATGTGTGACACATCAATCAGCCCTTACTTTACCCAACAGAACATTCCGATCTGGGATTTGTAGGTTCAATCAGGTCTTTACACAGGCACAGAAATCTCAGCCTGTAAGTTGATGTTGAGTAAACACCCAGGACGAGCTGAAGATGTCACACTCGACACAAGTTCACTTCTTGTTTGATGCGCCTTCTCGACACTCTCCTCTTTAAAATGTTTTACATTTTTAGGGTACGATACTCCTCTGTTCAGTGGAAAGGAACATTTCCCAGCTCTCTATCAATAGTTTACATAGCTAATATAGTATGTCAAGCGTGTGAACACTTTAAATCATGCTCTCACTTTTGAAGCAACATGTGCTGGATTCTCAGGTCAAGTAAAATTAAATATTTAAGGATGTTTTCAAGTAATGTTTCCTGTGAAGAGTCGCAGCTTGATCTCTCAGGCTTTGTTTTGAATAACAGGCAGCACATGAAATACTGAAGTTTTGACTGTTTATGAAGAAAAGGTTTACAGTATAACCAAAGCCTGTTTTGGAACCTTTCTGACACTTTAATTCTTCACAGCACATTTCAGTGTTGACAAAGTTCAACCATTACATGGTCAGCTACAGAATATGCAGAAGATACATGATTGAACCCCGTTTTGTGAGGATGCTGGACATGTCGATTACGTGTTGGCGTCACTCTGTGTGAAACTTGACCTGCCTGGCATGTAGCATGTACAGGAGCCAACCGGAGAGGCCCATGTAGCTGGGACCAGCAATATTTCATGTTCAGACACGTGTATTCAGGCCAGGATTCGCAATGTGGCTTCCTCCTCCCTCAGTCATTAAGGCACACATTTATACTTGCTTTGTGCTGAATTAGGGTACTTTTTTTACGCTAATTCAGTGCAAACCTAACTCCAGATTTATATTTTGGCGCTAGACATGTCTAGCGCCAAAGTATTGAAGTTTAAGTCATTTTTTGCCTGTGGGAAACTGCCTTGTGTCAATGAGTTGCAAGGTAGGCGTTCCCGGGTAAAAAATGACTCTAAGGTCCAGGCTCCTTATTTATCCTCCTGTGCAAAAATGGTGCATGGGAGGGAGGCGGGCCTAAATAATGGCGCTAAGCTTGCTTAGCGCCATTATTTAACGCCTGGGTCAGGGCAGCCGTTAGGGGACCTGTAGGCCCATTTACATGGTGGAACACCATCTAATAAGTACACAGGTGACCTCCCCAGGACCCAGGGACACCCCCAACCACACCAGGGAGACACCAGGGGATGGGGGACCTCATCCCAGGTAAGTAGGGGTAAATATTTCTGATTATTTTAAGTGCTATTGGGGGCCCTGAAATGGGCCCCCATACATGGTACTGGTGCAATGGCCATGCCCAGAGGACCTTGTCCCCTCTGCTGGCCTTTGGAGTGGTGGGCATGACTCCTGTCTTTTATAAGTCAGGAATTGTGTGGTATGGTAGGTTTAATGTCAAGAAATGACGTTAGGCAGGTTAGAGTCATCTTTTTTTACTCTAACCAGCCTAACATCATTTGTTGGTGCAAAACACCCTTCTCCCACAATACTGCCACCCCCACCCGGCTAATGTCATTTTCCATGACGTTAGCCCACCCTTTGCACCGGATTGTGCCATTCCATAAATAAGACGCCCGGCCAGCATCTTGGAATGGCGCTAGCCAGCGGTAAACTTTTTCACGCAAAACTGTGCTAACACAGTTTTGCGTGAAAAAGTATAAATATGGCCCTTAAAGTGTGATGTGACCATTTCAGATATATTCCTAGCACAGAGCAGGCCAGTGTTCAGGTTCTCTTTAAGGGACAATAGCTCACTGGGCATGTCCTCTCAGTGGTTATTGCAGCAGTTCACTGGGGGTTGTCAATCAGGGAGTGTGACACTTTTATTTCCAGAATTCCGCTTCTCTACTAGCTCCCTTTTTGCCCTGACACCTGAAGATGAAAGGCAATGCCTAAAGAGCAAATGTACTTATTACCCAATCAGCATCTGCCCACTCTCAAAGTCATACAAAACAACAATAATCCAATCGGAAAAGCTTATGCTTAAAAATATAGCCAGAATTCTCAACTTACTCCACTTTTTTAGAAATAGTAATCCAGCACCCTCTTTTTCAATTGAGGTAGATGCAATTTTTCAATACAACAAAATATATATTATATTTAAGTAATCGTGCACACACCAAAATGTGTAAGTTCAAAAACAGTTTTTGCTTATGTATATTCATTCATATTCATTGTTGTAAATGCATAATTAATACAATTTTATACATGGGTGCCACCACACAAAGCTGAAAGCATCAAAGAAGCAAGAAAAGTGCTCAAAGAAAAAAGTGCTAATGAATAAAATAAAATAAATAAAAACAGAATAAATTGAACATAAATACATTATAATAAATCCACATAGGCCTATCAGTAACAATTCCAGTACAATATAAATATTATCTCATTAACAGAGGGTACTTGTTTTAATCATAATCACCCTCCAGTGGATTAAATAAACCGTCCAGGCTCCACACTGTCGACGTTTCGACCCGGCGAGAGAAGAAAGGGCCACTTGTGGCCTCAACAGCGGGGCTTCATCAGGACTCAGAACCAAAAAAGATATTATGAAGGGAGCAACCTGTTTAAAAGGGCAAAAATGTCCAATTCATTAAAACTCTCTCTGTGTGTGTAACGTGGTGATTTATATAGAGAGTGATGTGCTCAACTATACTGAGCAATCATGTAGCTAAGGAACAGCAAAATTACTTATACATGGCGGGGGCCAGCTGGTACCTCCAAAATATGGAACCAATCCTATTCCCAGAAGAACGTGGAAGAAAAACAAATATGAAAGGGCACAATTACTCAAAATACTTTGATTCCAATGATGAAATGCAAATAACATGTACATGTATAAGGAGAGCAGCCAAAGCTCACCTTATTATCCAAGGCCAAGGACACGCGCTAAATCCAGTGCAATAAAGTCTCCCCCATAGGTCAAAAGTGCACTTCCATCTAAGTGTTTTAGTCCCAACAATTCTCCCCGATGGACCAATATATTCTAAAGAAGCAATAGAAAAAGGTATCCTATTCGATAACAGCCATTTTTTTATACCTCGGTTGCAAGAGCGTCTCGTGGCAAGCAGAAGGGGTGATGCGTGGGGGAAATTAAAATAAAATAAAAAAATATATAAAAAAAACACTTACTTAACCCCACGCGCCGCTCTGCTCCTCCATCTCTATCGCTGCAGGTAGGCACAGGCTTGCAACCTGCCCTGCGGCCAATCCTGACGCTGCTCAGAGCAGCGTTAGGATTGGCTGGGAGTGCCCAGTGTTGCTGGGCTGGGCTGGAGAGAGCCTACTGCTCATGTGTGTTAGGCCGGCCCGAGACGGCCGGCCAAACACACATGCGCTCTGAGGATGAGTGCTGAGCATTGTCCCTCACTGCTTGTCCCCCCCTTGGCCCTGCCCCTTTAAAAGAAAACGATAACAAAGTTTATTATTGTTTTCTTTTAAAGGTTTTGCAGCTGCTGCTGCTCTTGGGGGGGGCAATGCCCTAATGGAGGAGCCACCCCTGCTCAGTCGGTTGCCTTAAAGGTTACCAACAACCCCAGACAACTCACCTATGCGGCGGGAGCCGGTACGAAACTATTCTCTCAAAAGCTGGTTCAAAAGGCTCGATGTTTAAGGGTTTGATAAAGGCTCGGTCTTGTCGCCAGCAAAGCGTGGCAATTGTTTCACATAGCGGGAGCCAGTCGGCACCTCTAAATAAGAAATTAATACTGTAACAAAAAGAAAACCAAAAATGAGTTGACACCATTGAGCCAAAGGTATACATTTCAAAAATCAAGGTACTTCAAAAGTACGAATGCACGACAATGAAGAGAGCAACCAATGCTCACTGTGTCATCAAAAATGCCTCGGAGACAGAGTAAAAGTAGTGTAACAGTCATTCACGTAGTACAAAGTGCACTTTCATCTGCGCGTTCATCTCAAAGTCAAGCCTTATTCTTTGGACACTTCCATAACTTTCTTTAAACGTTAAGGGGCATATTTAAGAAAAGTGATGCTGTGCACAGTGCAGAGCCGCTTTTCTTGCACCCTTTAGCGCCCCCTACTTCCACCATGTGTGCACCGTATTTAAAATGATGGGGCACCATCGTGGGGGGCAGGGGGCAATAGCATCATGTTTTTTTGGGCTATTGATGACTCTGCAGGTGTAGCGCCAACATTTTGGTGCTATTCCTGCAGATGTACATAGAGGCCCATTGTAATCAATGTCATGCCCCCTTTTGATGCCTGCTCCGAGCAGGCGTTAAAAGTGCTGGAAAAAATGACATAAGGTAATGTGTTAGATTTCCTTGCACCATTTTTTGGGCCCCACTAACAGGGAAACACCCCCTTTGCATGCATTATGCCTGCCGCAGGAATAATGTAGCGCAAAGGGTTACAAAGTGGCACAATGCATGCATTACACCACTTTGTAAATATGGCACAGCGTTTTCGGTCATCTAACGCCACATTTGCATTAAAAAATGACGCTAATGTGGCATTAGAATGTTGCTAGAAGATCTTAAATCTGACCCATATTATGCTAATGCCACGAGAACCTGTATACTAAAACATTGCTCTCACAGCAGTTAACCCAGCAAAATTCACTAACAATGACAGAAGCTATGCTCACCACGGTACCATCAACAACTGAGTATTACCTAACACTGACGTCATTGACCTCCAAAACACAGAGGTAGGAAACACAAGGCCAAAAGGCTTACTCACAAATGTGTAAGCCACCATGGTAGTTATAAATGCTGTTAATTCTTCCGTCATCTCATCCAATCAAATTGTTGTTAAGCAGAGGACAGATCTAAGGTGGTAAAGATCTAAGCCCCAGTCAAGAAAGATGTACTCTTCAATATATTTGTGTGGTATATTGTATTTTGTTTTGTGTGTCTTTTGTTTATATTATGGTCATTTTTGTATTATGTTTGTATTGGTATGTTCCTGCTTCTCCCCCCTTCATTTGATGTTTCTGTGGAGTGTTTTCACTTGACATTCCATTCTGGATTTAGCAGACGTGGGGACACGAGCTTGGGCACTGTCTTTGTGGGTGTGGATGGAGTTTCTTTCCTATGGATAAAAGCTGTAATAAACCTATTACAGTCTCAGTTCCTCTGACTTGGCTTCTCATTTCCTGCTGTGGCTATATTAACAGCACTACAATTTGGTAATAGGTATACGTGTACACCCACATCTCTTGTAGGGAGCTCTTAAATCCACACAGAGCCAGATCTCCCCCACAGGATTTATTGGCTACCTCAATTGGGCCCAATCACTCGGTGGCTTCTGCAGGTTACACCAGACGGAATATTTTTCAAGTTCCTTCAAAACAGCATTATGCACATTGACTAGTAATCTTCTCACCCTGGAAACCACTGATTTAGCTGCTTCCTTCAACTTTATCTTCTACACATATGATTTCAAACTCTGTCCTAAAACCATAAAGAAACACCTTCTCAAAATCCGGAAGCATACTCAGAATGCGATAGACTTAACCCTAAGGGTTGAAATCTAAAATCTTGACCATCATGACTCACACACACAAACACACACACTTCACTGCCAGTGCACCTCATCGGTGGCCTATAGCATGAGGTGAGACTCCTTCAGTGTCGCCAAATTTATCTTTGTGGGGACAGGCACTGACATGCGAGATGTGGGTTAATCTATGACTTCACCCAGGTACTGACATATTGAGCAGAGGACTAAATAATACATTTCTGCTTTGAAACATTTAGAAACTCAGTTTTCTAAAATACATAAAAATGAGAGATGTTCTGATGACTGTATCGTGTAATGCACTTGGTCCTCCCGCAGATGGGGTTTGGGGGGCTCACTCACACTTTGCCTAACTTAGGAGAACTCATAGCATCAGCTATGCTTCCCTCTCCACACACATGCACTTACACTCATGCACACAAATAAAAAAAGAAGAGAATATACACACAGACAGGTAGAGACAGACACATACATATAAAACACAACGCATACACAGGAAGATGTGTACGGACACCACTTCAGGTGAAGTACAGCAGCCCTCTCACATGGGATCCACTGGCTCAGCACAGACACAACCACTTGTTTTAAGCCCCTGCAGCCTGTAAAGTGAATTGATTTAACCTGCTAGTTCCCTGAGTTCGTGCATCACCTTAGGCAGCAACGCTTAAGACCAGTTAGGGGAAAATTCTGTTAACTATTTCTGAACTCCACTGTCTGAAACACAAGCACCAATTGGGAGAAATATCAGGTTAGATGTATTCACTTTATACATTTCAAGCCCATAAAACAGGTGCTCAGTCAGCTCAGCCCATCATCAGCGGTGTCATGAACCCCGCTCTAGCAGTTACAGCGGGGTAGCTGTTCCTTATGGCCCTCTTTTATCTGCAACTTGGAAGATAAAGATCATATTTAAAGCTAAAAGGAAGAAATTAAGATGAGTTAATAGAAACGGGAGAGAAAATGGATAAGTCGATGAATGAGTGGCTGAAGAATGTGTGGATGAGTGGGTGAAAGGATAGCTGGGTGAAAGAATGGATGATTTGTGGATAAATATATGGATGGATGAAAGGATGGATAGATGAGTCAGTGAATGGATGGATGGGTGAAATGATGTATGAATGAGTGGAGGAAAGAATGGATGGATCAGAGAGTAAAAAGGATGAGTGAATGAGTGGGTAAGAGGATGGGTCGGTGGGTGAGTGAAAGGATAGGCAGATGTGTTTGGGAAAGAATGACAGAGTCAATGGAAATCTGAAAGGATGAATGGATGGATTGGTGGGTGAAAGCATGACAGAGTAGATGGAAAACTGAGGATGGATGGGTGGATGAATGGCTGGGTGAAAGTATGGCAGAGTAAATAGAAAGCTGAGAGGATGAATGGCAGAGTGAGTGGAAATCTGGGCGGATGTATGAATGAAGAGTTGAAGACAAGAGTCAGTTGACGGATGAAAGCTTTATTGGTGGATGGCTAGGGGAAATAATGGATCTTTGGGCAGATGGATGTTTGGATGGATGCATGCAGAGAGGATGGACGTGTGAACGGATGGATGGAACGGGCAATGGATGGAATGGTGAAAATGTCAATGATGGACGATAGAATGAATCAATGTTAGAATAGAAAGGTAAAATTGTGGATAGCAGCGTGTGGGTAGAAGGGTGAAAGGATGAATGGATAGATGCTTGGATTGGAGAGCCCAGGGAGCTCTTCTTGGAAGGGTTCCACTCATTTGCTTTGCTTACTTGATGCCCTTAGAGCTTTGGTTCAAAGTGGAGGATATTTTTATTTTCTGGCTACTCCGTTGCTCATCCAGGCCCTAGTGGTGCAGGTGTCTCTGCATCGGTTCACGGGATCTGGTTTGTTCTCACACTTCAGCTGGTAACTGTCCAACGTGTAAAAAGATTGTTATTGCTATTATGGCGGAGGAGCATCAAACATGCCCCAGAAAAGCCCCAGACATTAAAAATTAAACAGAAAAAAAGAATATTTATTACCATTTTATTTTTCACCAACCCCTCCCGAACAGTGTCATGACTGGATGAGGCAAGTGATGCTGAGTGGCAGCAGGGATCTGTGCACTTATGTTTAAAGTGTACATGTTCCTTTGGCTGGCCCTCTTGTGATGACCAGCCAGAAATGAAGATTTAAAATCCCTCTAAACCAGCTGCCTAAGACTACTAGTTCAGAGAAAGTACAGGCCTCCAGTGCTCCTAAGAGCACTGAGAGAGGCTGCTCCCTCCAATCCTAGTGCTTCTCTCATGCTGGTTAACAGCATGAGAGCAGCACCAGGATTGGTTAGGAGAGAGAAGACTGGTACACCGCAGTGAGGAGGACGTTGTTCAGCAATCCTGGAAGGTAAGTTAGTGTCTTTTTTTTTTTTTTCTAACCCCATTTGCCCGCCCCACAGCTCTCCTTACATGCCAGTTCCCAATGTGTTCTTGTCAGAAAAGGGAAATTGTTGGAAATGGCCCTTTCTGCAGGGTTATCCGCAAAAGTTTAGCCTTTGGCCTCCTATTTCTCTGACCCTCTTTCTTTTGGCTTTAGGACTCTTGGCACTTTACCAATGCTAATCAGTGCTAAAGTGCATGGGCTCTTCTCCCCTAAAACTTGGTATGATTATTTTACACCTGATAGGCACAATTAATCTACCTGTAAGTCCCTTGTACAAGGATAACCCTATACCCAGGGCCTGTAAATGTTATGCTACTAGTGGGCCTGCAGCGCTGCTTGCGCCACCCACAGAAGTCGCCTTTCACACCTGTCTCAGGCCGGCCACTGCAGAGCCTGCGTGCCCAGTTTACTGCCACATTGACTTGGCAAGTCAAACTACTTGCCAAGGCCTTAGCTCCCTCTTTGCTACACCTATGTCACCCCTAAGGTAGGCCTGGATAGCCCCTTGGGGAGGGTGCAGTATATGTAAAAGGTAGGACATATGCCTTTATGTACTACATGTCCTAGTAGTGACAAACAGCCTCTTTAGTTTCCACTACTGTGAGTGCTGCCCCTCTCATAGGACTGCATTGGAAATGCCCTGACATAAGATTATGTGGTATCTTCTGATCTATGAGGGATAGCGTGGGCATGTTTAGTATGTTTGGAATGGTAGTCAGAAATCCTGCTTATTGGTATAGGTGGATTTGTTATTACCATAATAAAAATGTCACTTTTGGAAAGTGGGTATTTCTCAGTGCTTATCACTCTTGTGCTTTTGCAGCCTGACTCCAATCCGCGTCTGGGGCAGAGTGACAGCTCCACTTGGTGCATACTTTCCAGACGGCCATCACACAGGAGGGGCTGGTGTGACAGAAGAGACATCTGCATATTGGTAGTCTTCCTGGGCCGGGGAGAGGGAGGGTCGTTCACACCTTACATGTGAATAGGCTTTGTCCTGCCCTCACACCATGGACTGATTACCCCCCTACTGATGTCTGGAGACAGGGCTGGGTTGACAGGGTGTGGAGCTGGATTTGAAAGGACTCCTTTGAAGTTACCCCCTGAGCAAAGGCATTTTTGAGTATAAGTAGAGGGGCTGTAGCCCCCTGGTTGTGAGAGCACTTTGGAACTGGGACCCAACCTCTGCCAGAGAGACTGCTGGAGTGCAAAAGGACTCATCCGGGCGGCTCTTCTTTGGTTGCCCAGCTGTCTGGTGTGTCCTGGGTGGCCCAAAGGACTTGTCTGGATTGCCATTCCGTATGTGGCCCTGCTGCGGGCTGCCCTACTGACTGGTTGTGATGAAGCAGAAAATGAAGGTTTTACATTTATTAACGTAAACGTAGTGTGAAATAATCATGTGTGACTTTAACCGAACTAATAAAGATTGTACGGGGACAAAATGTGCCCTCAGAGTAGTTTGCCAACATTTATAAGCGTGCTTTATATAACGTGGTGTTAATACATTGCACTAATGAATTGCACTAATCCGACATAATCGTAAACGTGTGCTATGATTTGCTTGCTTGAAATGTTTTAGCTTAGCATTACTTTAGCGGAGGCTTTGGCCTAGTTGCCTGGTCTCACGGTTTAGATGCTCGTATTTTTCCAATGTGCTAATAAACGTGTATTTTTGCTTGAAGCTGTACTTTTCCACTGAGATCGTTCACATGCTTATCTTAAGGTTTCGTGCCAGCCTGGCATATTTTCTCTTTACTCCAAGGTCGATTTGCAGGTGCGGACAATGGAGGCTCTGAAAGTGAGCTAATTGGTAGACAATGTTGCAACTTGCGTACCCATCTCCAAGGATAATGTATGCTTAAGTAAAAGCTTGAGAACTGTCGTTTTTGATTGGACAATTTGAAGCTAACCTATGAACCCTCCAATGGAAGACCCTATTGGATTTGAACTGTTGTCTATAAAAATCAGGTGCACGAGAAGAAGGTAGCCATTGCGCTATTATCAGCCATTTTGCCCGCGATTACGAACATTCGGATATTGCAGCTATTATGGCCCACTTTGCTGCGACGCCATTTTGAAAGAGACTTTGATGCTTTCTCTAATCGAGAGAAAGAGACCTTAATGATTCTTGCCCTAGAGACTAACTTTGATTTGATCCCTTGCATGAAGTAGTAGTTTTACCTTGCCGCCGTGAGGCAATTGCCCCGTCCACCCCTGCCCCTTTGCCCCGTCCCATGCCGATCGAAACGGTACCCTTGCTGATCGAAGAACGGTACCTGTGAGACGAAGACTTCCTTGATTGCTGATCGTAATTGGTAAATATGAAAGGAAATTGTAAAATTGCATTGTGTTTCCTTTAGGTAACCAACTGCTGATTTTGATAAGAGCCCTAGTTAGGAGTTTTTCTAAATTAATGTTGCTAAATTGTTTTTGCATGAAGTCCCACATGCCGATGCTAATTTGAGGTTAGACGAGGATTCCATATGTCGCACGATGCAATTTGAGATCTTGTTATGCTGACTAAATGTATGCGATTAGTTCATTACAGATTATCATATTAGTGATTTGCATTGCTATTATCGAATGCCTTGTGATTCAAATGCTACATAGATTGCACCTGTTTCGCCGCTATGGACAGCTATTAATGTTCATTTACGTTTATCATTTGGTGTTGAGACACATTTATATTGTGCTAGCTTTGTTAATATAGGGAAATAAAATTCACTAACTTTGAATAAACTGGTGTGGTTATTCCTGACTGAAAGGTCAGGGTTCGCCGAAATGTATTCTGGATTAATTGTCAAATGTTATGTTGATCAAGGTATTGCTTCTGTTCATTATTGATTATTGATTTGATGAAATTGATTGATTAAGAGTACAGAGAGTTCCCACTTAGTCAAAAGATTCATCGGCCTAAAGAGCGTCCGAACACAGGTAAAATTATTAGTACGGACCGCTCTATCAGTAGATGGTAGCAGAGGACGGTTTCGTCTTTTGGGACCCTGTACTCTTAGAGTACATGGTGTTGAATTAACGGTTACGCATTTTGAGACCCCACTCGAGAAGTTGAATTAGATTTTTCTTGGGTAAAACAGATTGACAGAATGATGATGGGCTAGGTCCACCGCGACTTTCCCGGGATCTCGGAGCTTGCGAATGGAGAGAATGGAGGTGTGGAATCGGCGTTGGCGGTACTAGTGATGGTATGAGTGAAGTTAGGGTTTTGCGCTTGCACAGCTTATTGCCGCAGGGTGTGTGAAAAGGTTGCGAGGATTTTTCTTTTTTAGAGGATAGCGGAGGTGCGACTCCGAGTGTAGGAGTAGTGAAGTCGTCGAACTTCATAGAGATAGCGGAGGTGCGGCTCTGAGTGTGAGAGTAGGGAAGTCGTCGAACTTCATGTGCGTGTGGCGCTTTGTGCATAAAAAGGTCCACGTGGTTGTTGTTGTTGAGACGGGCCCTGCGAGGTCAAGAGACTCCGGAGTAGGTTGATCCATGTTGTGGTCTGGGCGGTTTAGTAGGTTGATCGGGCGTGGTCAACGAGTCGGTACGTGTGTTAGGGAGTGAAAGAAACTTCGACTTCGGGCTTTGACAAGATTCTAAGTGCACTAGAACAGATCATTGACAAGTTGAGAGTAGATCTGCGGGTCAGATTTGCTTGCGAACGTGGGGACCGAGAAAGACGGAATAGCGGCCGAGGCTAGTGAAAAGTCCCTAAGGTCCTGAAGCGACTGTGTTACCCTTCCTGTAGTAAACCGACAGATCTGTTTTATTTTTGGTAGCTCGCGATACATGCAAGAAGTTGTTACGAGAGGAGCTGAGTGAAGGAAGACTAGCCGCGAGGCTTTGTCAGCCGCAGTGTGTGTGAGTGTGACGTCACTAGGAGCCGCGCTGGGATAGGTTGGTTGCAGAGAAGGGTCGCGCACGGATTGGACGCAGTCCGTGGGACTCGATTGGAAGGGGAAAGGCAAGCGAAGAGTATTCCGGGAATTAAAGTCACCTATTGATTACAAACTTTGTGAAATAAAAGACGAGAAAATGAAATTCTTTAAAGCATTTAGGAGTGCGATGAAGGGGGAGTCTTACATTAAAGCGAGCGTGGGAGAGGAAACGCCGCCCGAAGGTACACCAGCTTACATTGTAATGGAAGAGAAGGGGGTAGCTCCGTGCCTTTGGCTAAAGCAATGGCACAAACTGACAGAGAAACATGGGAGCGTAGCGTTCCCGATACATGGGACATTCAATATAAGGATTCTAGAGAATTTGAGATTCACGATGTACGACATGAAGGTGCCTCCAAGGCCAGCACAGTTTGAGGCTCTAGCGATTTGGGAACTAATGGCCAGACAGCAACAGCAGAAGAAGTTTGAGACCAGGATGAGAAAGGTAGAAAAGACACTAGCGGATGCTAGGTGGGATAATGCACAGAAGGTGTGGAGGTCAGATGTATTGCAGGGGATAAAATTGTTCCCCGCAATTACTAAGGAAGAAGAGGAGACAGGTAAGAAAGCTACCTGTAAGACAGACAGGAAGTGTTCCAAGGATAGAGAGGACGAGGAAAAGTTGAGAAGAGAAGAGGAGTTAGAGGATGAGGAGTTAATAATGCAATTGCTGAACGACCGTCCACCACCTTATGCGGAGAATGGACAAGGTCCAAGTACCAGTTCTGCCCCTCCGGCACCGGTACAGAACAGTGAAACCCAGAGTTCAGGAGCGTCATCGGGATCTAAGGACCCGAGTTTATTGTTCACCCCGCAGATACCGCAGGTTAGGAGAATATATCCAGATGTGCCCATGTTGAAACCAGCAGAAAATTATCAGCCGCAGATGCCAGGGTACTACAGCAGTGACAACAGTGCAGGAATGATTCTAGAACAAACCGTAAGGGGAGTACAGAATGGTCACAACCCAACATTGACACAAGCCGAATCAACTCAGTTTTTGATGCCCCAAAAGCAGATGCAGGGGGGAAACGCACATGCTCAAATGACGGGGAGTCAGATGGGCATGCCGGCAATGATGACCCATGGTGTGGGAATGAACATGCCTCAGAACATGGGAAATGGACAAAACCCAGATGCGATATCACTACCTATTACTGTAGGTCCACCGGTACCTTTGTATAGTCAGCCTAACTTAGGTATGAGCGGTCAGGGATCAATGCTGCAGAATGGGACTGAAAGGAGGTGCATAGAAAACACTCCAGGGATAACTCCGATAGCGGCCCAGCCAACCGGATCTGGGTCCTTGATGGAGTTTAGTCCCATATGTGCTCAGTCAACACTGGTGAGGTCGAGTCCCCCACTGATAATACCTCTAACATCGAACACTGAAAAGTTGCCGCAACAATCAATGGCAGTCGATGTGAACGCTACACTTATGGGGTTGAATGCGCAACAGCTGACGCAGTGGTTCAACAGTCTGAATTCCACACAAAGCTCAGACAGTGGGAAGGGAGAAGATTATATGAACAGGATGAGGCTGAACATGGAAGCACAAGAATTGGTGGAAGGGACTATGGGTGTGAATAGATTAGAGTCCTACTCGGAAGAGGAGCTGAGGTATCTATGTCCCAGGATAACAAAAGAAGTGAACAAGGTACACAAAAGCTTGCAAGAAGTAGCTGACAAAAACGGGGTTGACATAGACAAGACAAAACACTTGAGCAGAAGCTACAGGTTGGATTTTGGGGCCACAGATTTTGAACACATGAGGTCAGCAGGCATGAAGGCGCACCTTAGAGAATTGCTGCAGAGTGCACAAGTGTGGAGGTGTTTAGACAAGTGGGAAAGCAGGTGGGTAAAGAGAAAGGAAAAGAGGAGGGACAGCGCTACAGAGCACAATGAGAAAAGACCACAAAGCAGCGAGACAGTAACCATGTTACCAATGAGGGAGACAGCAGGAGGAAAATTAATACATGTACCATGGCACAGAAGCGATATTCAGTCTTTTACGGACGATTTTCCCAAACTGAGAGAGAAACCGATTGAATGGTATCAGCAGACTGACAGGTTTGTGAAGCTTGCAAAATGTCTCTGGGAAGATCTGAACACTCTCTTTGAGATTGTGGTTCCAGCAGATTTGTGGGAGAATGGGCATATGCAGTCAATGATGATTGGACTGACGAGTTTGAATCTCTAAGCATCGAGAACGAAGAAGAGGAAGAGATACCAATAGAAAAGAAAAGTTTTATGGACAGTGTTGATTGAGAGGGTGATAAATGATATCGCTTGCTACAATATAACGTGAAACAAACAACCAGCTGAGACATTGCTAAACCGGATGAGACATTTGCTAAACCGACTGAGTTATTGCCGAATTGAGACAAATGCTGCTAACCGATAAGTGACTGGCCTCTTGAAGAAAACTGTGTGAACATTGTGCTCGTTCAGCTTCGTAACTGAATTGCTAAATAGTTTCATTTATAGGTGCTTCTAGCTCTCTGATTCTATACAGATCATGACGCAAAACAGTAGAAAGAAATATTGTAAATATGTGTGTATAGGTTTGATAATTGCATGTGTACTAATAATAATGTCAATTGTGCTTTGAATACATGGTAAGACTGAGAATGAGAGAATTGATGCTTCTACTCTTGCTCCTGTTACTGTCACCGAACTAACCGCATTGAAAAGACTAGCATTGGATGAGAGACTCTTGCACGATAAGAAAGAGCTTTCATATAACGTTTTCTATCGCTTGCTAACAGAATATGTTGAGACTATGGATGCGAAAGATTGTTCTGTGTGTACACAGATACCGACATCAGTGAAGGAAGGGGTGACATATCACCACATGCCTCTTACATACGGGATTACATGTAGTATAGTAATGTCTAGATTTTATGGTCAAACTAACATACAGTATTTTTACTCGAATTATGATGTTACTTTTGCATATGTTCCTATAATAGCGCAGCTAAGCCAGATTGCTAAAGATTGGGATGCTAAGATAATGAGGGAATTTTTCGAGCCAATGCAACCTTTTGAAACGGCTCACGCTCATAGGGAAAATCTTACCTGCTCGCTCTCTGCAGTAGAGATAAGCTTTTTAGATCGCACAGATGATAGAAGGGCACAAATGAATGCGAAATTAGAAAAGGAGCTACATAAGGGGGCTTCAGTAGATAATTATGATTTTGCTGCGATAAAGACACAAGGGAAAATAGCTTTAGATGCTTGGCATGTAGGGAAATTTTGTATATATCGAGGTGAATCTTATTATGACAACATTTTTGTAGGAGCGAGTGAGTGTAAACATACGTTTATCTTTAAGGCCAAATGGACATTCATGATGAACGGACTTGACCCTGTCATTCCAGGGGTATATTACATTTGTGGGTATAATGCCTATTATCGTCTTCCAAAGGGATGGTGGGGGAGATGTTATTTGGGTATAGTGTTCCCAAAGGTTTATCAACTGGATGACCTATCGATGATTCAAAAGACATCTGGATCCCATCGTATCCAGAAAAGAGAGACCGCAGCTGCTGTGGTAGGAGATATATTTGGAGCCATGATTCCTTCATTGGGAGTTGTGTTGAATTCCATCAAAATAAGAAAGTTGTCTACTATAGTGGATAACATGTTGACAAAGTTTTCAGGTGCTATAATCCTGATAGATGCTGAACTTGCAGCGGAAAGAGCTATGACTCTTCAAAATAGGCTTGCTTTAGACATTCTTTTAGCAAAGGATGGTGGCGTTTGCAAAATGCTTGGTGCACGACACTGTTGTACTTATATTCCAGACAATAGTGTGAAAATTAAAACTATGCTTGCTAATCTAACAAAAGAAAGTGCAGATTTGAAGGAATTGAAAGAACCAGGAGTGTGGGAGAAGGTTGGAAAAGGACTTGCTTCAGTGGGACATTGGATTGGGGGAATTTGGAATGGAATATTATTGAAAATAATAGAAGGAATATTAATAGTAATAATTTGCATATTTGGAATTTGGGGAATAAAAAGGGTGATAATAATGATTATGGAAAGAATTAAAAGAAGAAAAGAAGAGAAAATTATGAAAAGAATGGCAGAAGAATACAAAGCGCAAACTAGGGGAATTAAAAGGAAAAGGGAACTGACAGAATTTTAATGGAATAAAATTTGTGGGCATGATTTGGTGTGATGACAAGTAGTCATCAGAGGAGGGATTGATGAAGCAGAAAATGAAGGTTTTACATTTATTAATGTAAACGTAGTGTGAAATAATCATGTGTGACTTTAACCGAACTAATAAAGATTGTACGGGGACAAAATGTGCCCTCAGAGTAGTTTGCCAACATTTATAAGCGTGCTTTATATAACGTGGTGTATTAGAATTGCACTAATCCGACATAATCGTAAACGTGTGCTATGATTTGCTTGCTTGAAATGTTTTAGCTTAGCATTACTTTAGTGCAGGCTTTGGCCTAGTTGCCTGGTCTCACGGTTTAGATGCTCGTATTTTTCCAATGTGCTATTAAATGTGTATTTCTGCTTGAAGCTGTACTTTTCCACAGAAACTGTTCACATGCTTATCTTAAGGTTTCGTGCCAGCCTGGCATATTTTCTCTTTACTCCAAGGTCGATTTGCAGGTGCGGACAATGGAGGCTCTGAAAGTGAGCTAATTGGTATACAATGTTGCAACTTGCGTACCCATCTCCAAGGATAATGTATGCTTAAGTAAAAGCTTGAGAACTGTCGTTTTTGATTGGACAATTTGAAGCTAACCTATGAACCCTCCAATGGAAGACCCTACTGGATTTGAACTGTTGTCTATAAAAATCAGGTGCACGAGAAGAAGGTAGCCATTGCGCTATTATCAGCCATTTTGCCCGCGATTACGAACATTCGGATATTGCAGCTATTATGGCCCACTTTGCTGCGACGCCATTTTGAAAGAGACTTTGATGCTTTCTCTAATCGAGAGAAAGAGACCTTAATGATTCTTGCCCTAGAGACTTTAACTTTGATTTGATCCCTTGCATGAAGTAGTAGTTTTACCTTGCCGCCGTGAGGCAATTGCCCCGTCCACCCCTGCCCCTTTGCCCCGTCCCATGCCGATCGAAACGGTACCCATGCTGATCGAAGAACGGTACCTGTGAGACGAAGACTTCCTTGTATGCTGATCGTAATTGGTAAATATGAAAGGAAATTGTAAAATTGCATTGTGTTTCCTTTAGGTAACCAACTGCTGATTTTGATAAGAGCCCTAGTTAGGAGTTTTCTAAATTAATGTTGCTAAATTGTTTTTGCATGAAGTCCCACATGCCGATGCTAATTTGAGGTTAGACGAGGATTCCATATGTCGCACGATGCAATTTGAGATCTTGTTATGCTGACTAAATGTATGCAATTAGTTCATTACAGATTATCGTACTAGTGATTTGCATTGCTATTATCGAATGTCTTGTGATTCAAATGCTACATAGATTGCACCTGTTTCGCCGCTATGGACAGCTATTAATGTTCATTTATGTTTATCATTTGGTGTTGAGACACATCTATATTGTGCTAGCTTTGTTAATATAGGGAAATAAAATTCACTAACTTTGAATAAACTGGTGTGGTTATTCCTGACTGAAAGGTCAGGGTTCGCCGAAATGTATTCTGGATTAATTGTCAAATGTTATGTTGATCAAGGTATTGCTTATGTTCGTTATTGATTATTGATTTGATGCAATCGATCGATTAAGAGTACAGAGAGTTCCCACTAAGTCAAAAGATTAATCGGCCTAAAGAGCGTCCGAACACAGGTAAATTATTAGTACGGACCGCTCTATCAGTTGCATTAAGCACTCCAAGGGCCAGCAGGAGGAACCGCCACAGCAATGCCTGGTTTAAGGGAGCAGGTCTGCCTGCACCTGTTGTGCCCCGTCCAAGTGCCCCCCAAGGAGCCTAGAGCAGGAGGGAGTGCCACCCTCTGCCACTTGGTTTGAGTCTCTCCAGCACCACAAGAGGCTTTTACCATTTTTTGTGCCTAGAGGACTTTCCCCAGGTTAGGGCGGAGGGAGTGGAGCGCCTCCTCCTTGCCTGCTTCCACAAGCATGGAGAGGGGAGAACTGACTCTTGAACTCACATAGCATGCCGCTGATCCCTAGTGAGGAGGGTGCGGGCCCCAGGGGCTGCATGCCTACCCTGAAAAGATTGATTTTGGATCACCCAGCACCGGATGAGCACAAGGAATGCAGCGGGGGCCGCCGGCAGGGATTCATTCTGCACGGTGGAGGCATGCACTCAGTGGTGCCCCCCGGGGATAGGCAGGTACCTGCTTTCATGTTTTCTCCGCTGTGACCCAGCTGAACCAAGAGGAAGAGCCCTGCAGCCCTTCCACCGGTCCCAGGAGACTGCCGCCCCATGACCGGCCGGGCCTGGCAGCAGTGCTGGGCTATGCATCCCTGAGCCTTGGAGGGCTCCAGAGGTGCTGTCAAGGAGGTGCACGGCTTGGGAGGACCCCGCTGAAACGAGCAGCCCTCCTGCATGGATGCGAGCGGCTGCCTAGTGACTTCTTCACTCGCCAAGGACCCAGGCACTGTTCCCCGCTGTAGTGGACGCCTTGTGAGCCCCCATTCTCTCTTTCCCTTGGGGGAGGGGTGGCATTGACCGCACAGCTAGCAGGACAAGGTGGTCTTCAACAGAGGTCCCGGATCCTGCTAGGTTGGTTAGGTAATTTACCGCATTACAGATAATAGATGCGCAGGAGCAGTGCGTTCTCTATCGCATAAGGCGACCATCAGTGATTTATGCGTTCCAATGGTTTATGGTGATATTACATGATGTATGCATTACTGGGGACACTGGGCAATGTATAGATGGTACTTCTACCCTATCGGCTGCGTGCTATGCCCTGACATGATGGTGCCCATTCTCTTTGAATGACCTCCTTATCAGGAGAACTATAACAAATAAAACTTCAGTGTTGGCATAATGTGCACAACGCCTATTGTGCATGACAGGTCTGGTCTATGATGCACATTTATGTATGTCAACAATGTACTTATTTTTATTCAACCCTGTGTGTAGTCTCCTTTGTGGTGTATTTATTGTGTCACTCGTGTGTGTGTTGTGCAAAAGCTTTACACATGACCTCTGGGGATAAGCCTGACTGCTCTGAGCCAAGCTACCAGGGGGTGAGCACAGGTTGTCTTTGGTGTGTAACTCACTCGCCCTGACTAGAGTGGTGGGTTCTGCCTGACTGCGCTGCCTACCGTAGCCAACCAGGAACCCTATTTCTAACACAAATGCACAGGTTTTGCATTTCTAACCAGAAAACCACAAGGCACTGTGGGGCGACCCCGCCGAAGTCGCCCTCCTTCCCTTGGGTATAATCAATCTTAAAACAGACAAGAAGTTGGAGACATGAGCTAGCTTTGGGCACAGTGCCAGTAATGACCCTCTCCTGCCTGGAGTGAGCTAAATCCAAACACATCCAATAATAAGGCAGAAAAACTTAGTTTCACTCACATCTTCCTTCAGGTGGCACAGAAGGTGAAACACACATCTCTGAGCAGTGCTGGGCTCAGTCAGGCCGTGATGTCATCTAGTACTGACACTAGTTCTAGTAGACAACAGTTCCCACCACCTGCATCGCAGCGCTAGAGGTGGGCAGTGCGAGCGAGCGGCTCCCATATGGCAGGTGCATTAAAAGCTGTTCCTGAGGTGATGTGCCAGCATTGACACCATTTAGGGCTCAGCCAGGGTCTCTGCTGTGACCCCTGGCTTACTCCTTGTGACCCCTGGCACTGCCTTTGCGAACCTGGAATCAGAAATGGCAAAATCAGTGCGTGGACCCAGGAGCAGCTCATTCTAATGGACGTCGGCTGGAGCTCCATTTTCCTAGTTTTTTTGTTCATTTCCTTATTGCACAAATAGTGAGTAATATTATTCATTATTAGTGTAATAAAAATGGAGTACAGTTATCTGGAATAAGACACTGTCTTGCAGATCAGCTAAGTAAAAATGCTTTCAAAAGTATGTTGTATGTGTGACTGCGGGTGAGAGCGTGTTTATGTGAGTGTGAATGTGTGTATGCATAGGCATGTGATGTGAGTCAAAGTAAAGGTCAAATGGTGTGTGATGTCATCATCGCTACCCCTGCCATCTAGGTGATTCGACGCCCATGTGCACCGGGCCCTCCCTCCACCATCCAACCAAAGGTTCTGTTACCTTCCACAGTACCCTCCCGTATTCTATCACCCCTTTCCATACATGCGGAGAGACCCGATGCAGGCGGGAGACTCATCATTTTTTAAACAAAGATGGCTTTATTTTGTCTCTCCGAAACTGCATCGCCTTCGATAGAAGATAATGGGGAAATGTATTCTCCCAGTTATGTATTTAGAATCTCCCTCTTTCCTCTTCTAAAATGTCCGCCTGTGTGCCTTTACCCCTCACCATTAGTTACCCAGGCATTGTTGATCCATTTATACTTTGCTAAGCCCAGAGAGGAAGGGCCTGCTGGGCTCGTGCTTTACAGTACTGAAAAGATGCATTTATTTTCCCTTTTGGTGGGTGCAACATGATTGAAATAAAGCAGGAAAGTACAATGTTCTCTCTTGCTCATTGTTGAAGAGTTGCCAATCAGTGAGGTACTCAGTGAGGTGTCTGTTGATAATTTTGTCTAAGACTTTGGCTGGGAGTGGCAGCCGGGACATCAGTCTGTAGTTGCCAAGTGTTGAATGGTCCGCACAGATTTGCTTCAGCAACGGGGGGACAGTTGCATGTTTGCAAGCATCTTTGAGTTGTAGAAGTGGTAAGGCATTTAGAATGGATGTGAGCATGTCACTGATGGGTTCCAGTCCTCTGGGGTAGATGCAGTGGGGGGCAGTGGTACGATGGAGCCCTTGAGTGGATACATTTTGTGGTGGCTTTGATTTCTTCTGGGATGATGACAGGTCATGTCGTTAGCATTCGTTCTTTGGTTACTTGGATAAGGTCAGGAGGTTGGCAAGATCTGAATCCAGAAACCCGTGAGGGTTATACTTGCAGTAAATGGT
The DNA here is from genome assembly GCF_031143425.1 of Pleurodeles waltl. Lineage (NCBI taxonomy): Eukaryota > Metazoa > Chordata > Amphibia > Caudata > Salamandridae > Pleurodeles > Pleurodeles waltl. The sequence goes on along the minus strand of NC_090449.1, from coordinate 16,724,876 downwards.
AGTGATTTTGTTGCTGAAGAATTGGTTGAGATTGTTGTAGAGATCCTGCAAAGATGTGATTGAGGTGGAAGTGGCCGATGGTGAAGTGAAATCTTGCACAATGGTGAAGATGTCTTTGCTTCTGTTAGTGTTGGCATCGATGCAGACAGCAAGAGTGGGCCGTTGGTGGTCCGGATCATTTGGTGGTAGCGTGTTAGGGTATATTTGAATGTTATCCTGTCTGCGTTGTCCTGGCTCATTTTCCATTTGTGCTCCTGTTGTTGGCAGTGGCTTTTAATCAGTCTAAGTTCTTCCATGTACCGACTGGCCTGGGGTCTGGATTTTGTTGTATTGCTGTGCTTTAGGGAGGCCAGGGAGTCGGTGCAGGAGGTGATCCAATTATTAAAGTTCTTGATGGCTTTGGTAAGGCTATTGCTGTGTTTGGGTTGGTGAGTGTTGAGAGCAGTGTTCCAATTCTTGTCAGTAATGCTGACCAGTTTTGCCAGGCTCATCAGGTAGTGGAGAGTATACGTTGGATCAGGACAGGGATGCTGAAATTGATTAGGGTGTGGTCTGTCAAGGGGACTGATGTAGGCTCATTGACTCAGATGATGTGGAAGTTGGTGAAAATAGGGTCCAGGAGGTGCCTGGAGACATGGATAGGTGCCTTTACTCATTGGGAGGCCAAGGCCCATGTAGGACACAACCTGAATATAGTGAGGTATAGATGTCTAAAGTCAAATGGAGGAGAGTGGTCCAAATCTACTAATTCGTTAGCCAGTTGGTCAGCCGGCCCCCCTTCACCTCAGACACCATCAGCCTTATCTGTGGAGTTTCATAAGGATACTCACTCAGCCCCACTCTGTTCAGCACCTACATGACCCCGTTCACCAGCATCATTCATATCCGGAGAATCAACATCATATCCTAAGGAGGTAATGTTACTAGCCTCTGTCAGGGGTGTATAGCAGGCCCTTGACCCGGTCTAATACACAAGCTCCCCACCCTTCGGGAGCCCCCATTCAGTCCAGGGTCTATGAATATCTGTGAGATATGAAGAGTTCAAAGGAACTGAAAATAGGCCCAGCAGCAAAATAGAAGTGACCTGCATTTGTGAATCAAGTAGCTAAAAAGTGGTCCCATGTTTGCAAATTAAGGCAGTTTTGAACTTGTAAAAACTTGCTGTGTAGTTGTTTTGAAAGGTATGGTGACTGCATGCATTTGTGCTTGCTACAGACAATGGGGCATATTTATACTCTGCACTTAATTTGCATCATTTGTTTATACAAATTTAGCGCAAACTTAACTCCATATTAATATTTTGGAGTTAAAGTTATTTTTTGGATGCGTGAAACCACCTTGTGTCAATGAGATACAAGGTAGGCATTCCCATCCAAACAAATGACTCAAAGCCCCTAGCGCCTTATTTATCCTCCCATGCAAAAAAGCTGCATGGTGGGAAGGTGGGCCTAAATAATGGTGCTAAGCCTGCTTAGCGCCATTATTTAACGCATGGGTCAAGGAAGGCGTTGGGGGACCCGTGGACCCATTTCCATGGTCAGTCACCATGGAAAGAGCCCACAGGTGCCCACCCCAAGACCCAGGAACACCCCCACCAACACCAGAAGGGCACCAGAGGATGGGGGGGGGGGACCCCATCCCAAGTAAGTAAGGTAAGTAGAGGCAAGTAGTCAAAAACTTTTTTAAAGTGCCATTGGGGGCCCTGAAATGGGGCCCCCTACATGGCACTGGGTGCAATGGCCATGCCCAGGGGACCCTTCTCCCCTGTGCTTGCCATTGGGGCAGTGGGCATGACTCCTGTCTTTTATAAGACAGGAGCCATGTGGTATGGATGGTTTTGCTCCAGGAAATGACGCCGGGCTGGTTAAAGGCATTTTTTTTTTTGCCTATAACCAGCCTAGCATCATTTTTTGGTGCAAAACCTCCTTCCCCCATACTGCCACCCCCACCCAGCTAACATCATTTTCCCAGGCGCTAGCCCACCTTTTGTGCCGGCTTGCAGGATTCCATAAATTTGGACCCCAGCTGTCACTCTGGAATGATGCAAGCTGGCGGTATACTTTTTGACGCAAAACTGTGTTTGAGCAGTTTTGCATCAAAAAGTATAAATATGGGCCAAAGTTTGTTCTAGTAACAGAGAACTCAACAGTAAACAAGCATTTGCAATGCAACGGGTCTCGTGTTTGCTCATGTGAGAGCTGATAGTGTTATAAACTCCTAACCCCACTTTTCACCTATCGGCAAAAGTGCATTTATGTACGTAACCCGAAAAAGTGCAATTAACTGTGTAAAGTGCTCGACTTCTGCCAAGCGAAATCGCGCTAGGAAAATAGAGAAAAAGTAGTCCACGAGCTGGACAGAAAACAGCGAGCCTTGCATGTTTTCTGTACTTGGTCGCTGCGCTCGAGGAGGGCTAGGCACCAGAAAAGGCATGACCTATGCCTGCCTTCGACTAATGAAAGCAAGCAGATTTTATTAGGGAAGCTCACGAGCCAATGAAAAACACTGACGTGATGTCGACAGGGCTCCGAGCTCTTTTCTAATACGTAAAGCGTCTCGCTGCGATACACATGCGCGAGCCTAAAAATGGCCCGGCAGATGTTAAAGTAGGCTGACAAACAACTAAAAAAGAGGCCCACTCTGACCTATCAGACCTGCCGTTCTGACACTGGTAGACCACACATTCTGCAGGCTGGTTCCATCATTGTGTGTTACAAGTGGTCTTGGTGGATTGGGAAAGCTGTGTGATTAAGCCTTTCCAGGGGGAATGGAAACAGATTTTAATTGGTTACCTCTCTGGATCACAGGTATAGAACCCAGACTGTCCTGATCCTTAAAAATAGCCCAAGGGCCCAGGGATCCATCTTTCATGTGGATGTTGCGATGTCATCATGCCCTGCACATGTGAACCAGAAAGAGGGTTAGAAACAGCCACCAAGAGGATTTGGCGAGGACGGATGAAGTTTGATGGGTTTCCTTGCAGCCAGGTATGTACCCTGGGCCAAACTACACTTTGTAGCACACCTTGTAGTACTACAGTTGTACAAAAGTTACTGCCTAGTGCTATTCACAAACTGCACTTTGGAAGTAACTTACACGTTTGAGTAAGTTTACTACCTTTCAGTATTCATAAACTGCACTTTGTAGTAACACACACTTTTGTAGTAACTTACATTTTTGTAGTAAGCCCCTAAGTCCATTATTTTCTATCGGAGTGTGCTGCAATCCCAGTGTTTGGCCTTGTGTAGCACTGCACTCAATACAAAAGTGCAAGTTGTGAATCTCGAAAATGAGTAACCGTACTCATAAGTATAAGTTACCCTTGTGAATCAGGCGCTGAGAGTTTGAACTTCCTCCTTGACAAGGTTAGTAAGTCGCTACAGGGAGCTTGGAAGATGCTGGATGCAGACAGATCCCCACATCTCTGGGACACTCCGCAGATACCCCAGGGGTACCCTTCATTAATATTTGTGGAATGGAGAAAGGGAGCTGGGTTTGTTTTTCAAGTCTCTGGACAGGACATCTTCCACGTGTTTCCTCAGCCCACTCTGTCCTGTACCCCAGCAAGGGTGTCACCGAAGGCCATTTTTCAGCCCCATAAAAGTACATATTCTCCACCTGACAGAAGAATAAGCTGTGATTTCCAACAAGGTGTTCCCTGAACTTTGGGTAATTACTAGTGACCTCTGACAGTCTCTGAAGGCAAAGCCAACCATGGAAGAATAACACCCACCTGTAAAAGTGCCACCACAGCACTTCATCCTCCCCAGTTTCCACCACTTCCGCCCCCTGGGGCCAGTACTTCCCACTGCTGCATCACTCTCCCTGGGCCCAGGAGGTCCTTGCCCCTCTGAGGTCACTGCAGATGTTTCCACAGCTGTAACCAGAGCTCCGCCCACCCCTGTGCACTTCCTGCCTCCGTGCACGTTGAAGCGGGACCAGGGCAGTGCCTCGAGTTTCCACGGAAAATGATGAGGCGTCCATCCTTGCAGCAGGTGGAAATATCCTGAGACTGTAGGCGGGACCCAGAGGCAGGGGGTGCAGGCTAGGGTGGGAGTATCCCACCTCCTGCACAGTGGCGACCTGAACTTCTTGTTAGGCCAGAGTTTACATAGGAAAATCATTTTTTATTTTGCTAATAACTTTGCCACTAGTTGACAAATCTGCACCCTCTCTTTGCCCAAAGTTGATTTTTCTCTCATTGACCATTTTAGTACCAGGGGTCTCAGGACTGGTCCTGAGATACGGAGTGATCTGATTGGCTGGCCGCAACCAAGAAGAAAAGCTGCAGCTGCCATAACAGGATCAGTTTCCCTGTCCTGAAAAAGTTTCTAAAATAGAGTTTAAGTGGGCGGGGTAGGGACACTTTAGCCCCCAGGCACTTGCGCAGAGGACCCAGAGTAACAGCACCCAGGGACCAAATGTGTTTTATGGAACTGTGGCTGAGGTACCGTGGGACAATGTGGAACAGTGGTACTCCTGCCAAACCTGCCGCTCCCACTTCATCCCCATGCCACCTAGGTGCCAGGCAATCTCCTTCAGGGAAGCTTGCCTGGTACCTCACTACTATACGGATGAAACTAGAGCGTCAGATACCAAAGGAGCACAAAATGCGGGTTGGGCATCCTCGGAGGCACATCAGGTGGTTGGGCATCTGCTTTGGGGTGGGGGTGCAGCCCCTGTGGAAAAATATCTACAGCACATGGGTGACTGCGGCACGGTGTGACCCGGGCTCACGATCTTTGGCCAGTCTCTGCAATGGGGTTTTTGGCTGCAGGGTCTGATAATATGTGAAGCCATAAGCAGTGCATGGTATGGGCTCAAGATATAGCTGGCGCCGCGCTCACCCTACACTGCTTATGACATCACATATCACATCACTCATGATGTGTTCTAAGACATCATTGATAACATCACTGATGACATCAGAAATTACATCACTGATGACATCACTCTGCATGGAGGGGCAAAAATTATAGTTACTTCAGCTAACAATAACTGGTGAATTTCAGAGGTTTTTATTTAGTTTAAAATGTTACATTTAAACTGACATTTTTACTTAATGATAAAGTCACTTCAACCTTTGCTTGTTATAGTGAATTTCTAAGGTTGTTTTAGGGTATAGTAAGATATTATTTCCAAGGCCTTTGGTGAAGTTCACGTAGTCCGACTCCGCGGAATTCTGCGGAGTTGATTAAAAACTCAGTGGAATTCTGCAGAATCGGAGTTCTGTGACCCGCGGAGTCCTGAATGCACCAGATCTCGGAAGTGCTAAGCAGGGTCTGGTTAGCTTCCAAGATCAGGCTCATTCAGGAGCGGGCTAAAGGCAGTGAGAGCTGCCAGGCCTCTTGTGCACCGGCCTGTCCCGTTTGCACAGTACACAGGACAGGCCGGTGTACAAGAGCCCTGAAATGGCTGCTTTCACTGCCTATGGTCCTGACCTGAATTCAGTCAAACATACTGTCAAGATTTGTCAAACAGCACCAAAATTATTAGCAAACCATGAAATCCATTTGTTATGGCAACTATAGTAACTAGGTCCTAACAACAACGTCACAGTGGCAATACAATTCCCTTTCAGGCTTTGAGTGCTACATAAAGTATGCATAAAAAGAAGCAGGGAACTGTGGATAGTTCCTAATTTTAGGTGAACTTCAGCTCCTTTAAATGGAGCACCCTGCAACACTACCAAACATCTGAATCTGCTCACCTTAAATGTCTGTTTTCCTAGCAAAGGTTTTAAGCATAGGATAAGCCCAGTGACATCCATGCTGAGCTAGAAGGTGGCAAACCCTTTTGCCATTTTTGTAGCAAAGTCTTTAAGCTCAGGTTTAGCTAGTGCCAACCACACTGAGGTGAAACAATGAGCAAAGCCTGCCTTTTACCACTACAGCTTCGGACTGGTAAAATACCTTCACCCTCGAAGCCAACATGGAATGGATAAAAGCAACCACTGGCCTGCGTTTCGCTTCAAATAGAGGTCATCAGAGAGGCAAAGCTTTGTCCAAACAAAGGAAGTACCCAGTATAAGGAAGACAATACCTTTCAGGCCAGGAGTGTGACTAAATTATGCAAAAAAAGTAAGCGGGGGCTTGTGCCCCACCACGCACAGTGTCATCATCAATAAAGTGATGTCAGACGTTGCAGTGATTTTATCAATTATGTCTTAGAACATGTCATAAGTGATGGAATATGTGAGGTAATTAGCCGTCCTTGGTGAGGGCACGAGTTATAGTTACTTTAGGGAATGAGTTAGAGTTACTTCAGATGTATATAACTGGTGAATTTCAGTGGTTTTGTTTGCTTAAAATTGTATGTATTAACTAAAATTTGCATCTAACTATAATGTCCCTTTAAGCTATGATTTTTTTCATTGAATTTCTATTTTTTAAAAAATATGTAAGATGATGATTGCTGTGCATGTGTGGGGTGCGCTCAGGACTTGCCTGCAGCCAGGCCCAGTGTCCAACCCCTCGCTGACACCGAACTCCCTGATGCGCACGACTTACATTGCATGGGGTTGGGCACAGCTTTGTAACGGTACAGTAGAATGGGTATTATTTAAAGTAAGGCAGAATTACTGGCTTTGTCAAAGGGTCATAACACTAAAATATAAAAAGTGGGCCTATTGGCTCTATCAAGGGGTGAGCATATCAACATATAAAAACCAGACCTACTGCCTTTGACCAAAAAAATTACCAATAATTACAACCATATGTATATTTCATTTTTTCACATAGTACAATATTTAATAAAAGAGTTTGTCATGAAAAATGAATACAGTTTTATTAAATAAAATCAACATGTGTTTGAGTCTTTCTTTTAACATTTTCCAGCTCACAAAATGCAGTCAGAAAAGCAACCACAAGAGGGCCCCACACTCTAGCTGAAGAGCATAGAGATCATTTTATGAGTGATTTAAAAATATGGTAATCTCTCCTGGGTCAATGGATTTAATGGCTCAGGAGACCTACAGTTTTTAAAATATATATATATTGCTGGGGGGAGTCTGCACTCCCTGCAGCCCCCCACAACATTACAAAATGCTTGGTGGTGCACTTGTCCCTTCTAGTGGCACCACCATGCTGAAAAGCCAGTACAAATCCCAGTGGGGTATTATGTGGCACTCTATGCTGGAGCAGTGAATAATAGATTAGCTGTTCTTCATGCTCATTTATTTTTCTTGTATTTTTCTTTATTATTATTTTTTGGGTGTCTGTGTCTACCCAGGACTCCCACATTTTAAATTTTTAATTGGAGCTGTAAATCGAAATCATCGGTTCCCTGCAGGCTCCCTGCAACCGGCCCCATGGGCCCAACAGAAGCGGGTAACACCGTTGTTTTGTTTAATACTGGGGTGCTCCAGTGCCCACCCAGGGCACCCAAGGCATTTCCAACTTTGGGTGCTGTGGGGGAAGCCACGAAGGCCCCTCAGCCCTGTAGGCTCCCCTGCCTGTACCCATCCTGGGTGCAGCAGAAGCTGGTATTGCTCCCACCTGGCAGGGGAAGCTTTCTTCTTGCTTCCGCTGAGAGGTAACAATTCTTTGTTTCCCTGACCGCAAAGGAGCTGACAGGGAGAAAGTCTTGTACTCCCACCCGTAGTAGCAGCTTTCTGCTTCAACTGGGTGTGAGCACATAAGACTTCACTGCCAGCACCCTTGAGTGATTTGAAAAGACATGGTCTTGGGAATGGGCTCATAGGACACAGCAAATGTTTGTGGAGTGGGACTGCACACCTGCTCCCCATTAATTTTAATATGCCCATGAAGTGGGGTGCCTGGGGCCTCAAGGAGACTCGGGGAAGGGGGCTGCACATCCTTTTCCCCTTCATTTTTAGCTAGACCTCCTGTGAGGTCCTTGGGGCCTGGAAATGGTCTGGGGAGGGAGAACACATGCTGCCCACCTTAATAAATATATCAGTTCTGGGGGATGGGGTCCCCAGGCCCTGACAGTGGTCCGGGAAGGGGGGGACGCAAGACGTACACCCACTCTCCTTATGATATAGTATGCGCAGCCCAGCATCCATTCCTCCCGTCCCCTGGCCCTTTCCAGATTTTTTTTTTTTACATCACAGGAGCCTGTGCTTTTTCTGGTTTAATGTACAGCAGATTCACTGCTCCAGTGCAAATTTGCTGTCATTGTTTTTTTCTCAAAAAATACTTTTTTGGCCCTAGGCTTAGGGTTGGCAGGGTAGCCCTACCCTGTCCCCTTTTATGTGTTTTTTAAACTTATTTCCAGGACAAGTGACTCAGCCTCTGATCTGTAAAATCGCTGGCATTAGTCCTTTGTTAAAGTGCTGGCAGCCAATCACATCTTGTTCTAAATCCTACAAAAGTGTGAAATAGCTATATATTTTAATCCCAAATTTGTGAAAACTACAAAACAGAATTATACCAAATCACAAAAAAGGACACTTTCTGCACTAATATCTTACATTCCGTCAAATTTGGTGCAATTCCATTTAGCCATGTTGGCTGTAGCTGTGTCTAATTTTCCCACAGGAACATGAATGGGGGCCATTTCCATGTCCCACTCCCAGTTTGTGCCCACCCCCACAGATCACCCTGAAACTTTCCAGAAAGATAAGCTGGACGAACTTTATTTTTGGAAGGTTTTGTGAAGATTCGTCAAACGGATATAAAGTTATTAGCAAACCAAAAAAACACTTTCCCTACTGAAATGTGTTGCTAATAAATATATTTTGATGGCCCCACCAGTTTTATCAGTGGTCCAATATGTTCCCCCTAGAATGCAGCTCTTGAGAAGCCACTGTTCATGCACCTTCATGCAGAGTTCACCATTGTTTCCCCATTCTTGTCTTCCCCTTGTCTACCTGTTTCTGTCTTGGTCTGGGTAAAAGTCCAGCGATGAAAAATAAGCCCTTGAAGCTTGTTTGCAAACTCCTTGTGCCGCTGCTGTGTGATTTTTTTTTTTCTGGGTCCCTGGCGGATCAGAGTGCAGACCCGTATCTACGAGGCCAAGCAAAGCCACTTTGCCTGGCTTTTCATGGCCTTGTAGAAATGGTGCAAGGTAATGCAGAGCAGGTCTCTGCGTTGCGTGCTCTCAGTTCGGGGATAGTCCCATGGCGTTGCGGTGGGTGTAACCACGCAACACCCATGGGTTTTGACGCATTTCAGCTTTACAAGGATCTGTATATCTGGGAATGTGTCAAAACTGTACGGCAGCCCGGGGGAGGCTTAACCAGGGGAAATATCTTTATTTTTCCTTGTTTTTTTCTCTTCCTATGTGTGCTGCATTCTGCCGCATTCATAGAAAGAGGAAAACACTTCTTGAGATTGTGTTTTGCCGGAAGGCGCCCCTTTCTGCCCAAAACAATCTTGACAACCATGCAGACATGGTGCAAGGGAGCCTGCGTTGGTGCTAGACCCCAAATTGTGCTCCAGCGCAGGGGGAAAGGACAGGAATTCACTGTATCCCGTAAATATGGTGCATTTTTCCCCTTTCAAATTGCCGTAGGGCAGCGCGGCAAAAATCCTTGTGGCGCTGCCCTTCGCCAATTCATTGTAAATATGCCTCCCCCGGTTCCCAAGAAAGGAGCACTGCTATTAGGACACATCATCCGCTGAGAGCGCGAAGGACTTCAGCCAGTGTCCAATGAATGCTTGTCTGTCTCTCTTGAAACGACAGGGTTATTCAAATTCCATGCCCATTCAGTGTTTGGCCTCTCCCTCGTGGAACCACTTAGCTGAAAAGGCACTTCACCCTCCCAGGCTTCTCCGTGAAGGAGTGCCTACCAGACCTGGGGGTGGGGCACTGTTTCCTGGGGGACACTGCTTTCCGGGTCCCTGCGGAGATTGGCCTCTACCTGAGAGATGGCTTGTAAAGTTCAAAGGGCACTTCGCCATCACTGACCAGTCAGTGCACGGCCTCTCCACAGAGGGTTCACTTCTAGAAGGGAGCCTCAGTTTTGCCCAACGCTTTCCCCTGGGTCTGTTGCAGCTTTCTCCCCATCGCCTGTCTCTGGAGCCCCCCCGTGTGTCTGTGGTTTCACATGTGGAGACGTACAGTGACGTTTTAAGGCATGGGCAAAGTGGGCCCAGGGTCCCCAGACTTTCAGGGGCCCCTGATAGAGCCAGCTCTGTTCTGTAGACAGCGCTGCCTTGTTGACCTCGAATAATTCTTAAACAGATTGTTTTAAATACTGTATACCTTTAAATCATGTTTAATGTGGGTGATGCGTGAGTCTGTTACGGACATTTTGCAAACAAATCTTGTGTTTATGTTCCATTCGGCCCCAGGACCCCAAAAGCTTTAAGATGTCCCTGGAGAGGTGTGTACCTGAGCACCAGCAGGTAAGGACTAGCAAGCCTGTCTGCCATGAACTACTTCCATCACATGAGACGCTCGCTGCCGCCCTCTAGGGACATTTAAGTCCTGATTACAGCCTTGGTGGGTGGGATGCTACGTGACGGATACCCCGTCCGCCCTATCACAAGTTCCATTATACCCTGTGGAACTATGCTCCATCCACCAAGGTGTAATCAAGCTCTTAATGTGAGAATAGTCTCTGGCCTTAAACTTCGAGGCTGTTTCATGCTCCGATGGCGCCACCGTCTGGCCTGGCACAGAGCTGCACTGAGACTTTTTAATTCAAGTTGTCTATGTTTATACATGTACTTATCCATTTATTGGTGTCTATTTTCGCATAGCGCTAGGTACCGCTGGAATGGTATTTCTGGGCACTTTTTTCAGCAGGAAGGCAAAGGCGTGTGGGGAGGTCTGTGCTTTGGAATGGCCATTTTAGTATGTACTCTGGGCGGAACTGGTCTGCCAGCGCTGTTTGGGCATTGATACAGTCAGATCGGTAGCAGATGCTGCCGGAAGGAATTGTGACGTCACAGACGTAGAATGTCAATAGTTTATTAAATACAGTTCCACAGAAAAAATATCAATTTAAAATAGCCTTCCAATACATCATGATAAATTGATAAATCTAAAAATAGCATTTGAAAATCGATACGTCTGTATTAGATATTTACTAGACGCGTATGCTTGGGTACATATATATAATTGATAGCGCCTAGATAGCTTAAATATTATGCACTAAAAGCACAGGTCCCTGCAGTGGTTTCCGTGTGTGATCTAAAGACGACATATACCGGACTGGACTCTGTAAAGCGCGTGCGCAGAGACTGCAGCTCTTATTGTTAGAATGAAACCTAGAAATTAGACAATATTCGAAAACTTCCTCTCCTGAAATTACTATAAAAAGGTCGTTCTCCAGGATTTCTCTTAAATAGTAACACATTAGACCGGGAGTGAGGCGGCGACTCACGGGGACCGGCCTGCTGAGACCCACCCCTTCATGTAAGCATTACCATGACTCCCCTGCACGCAGGGCTGACGCCGTACCCGGTGCTGCCATGGATTGGGGGGCGTTGACCTCAAAGGGGCCTGTATTTAGCAATAACTTAGAAACCTGCGATTTAAAAGCACCTGCTGTAAAGTTCCTTGTGCGTCCAGCCTTCAGGAAGCACTTAAAATGTCAAGATACCTCTTGTGATTAATGTTCCTGCTAGAGGGAGAGATTGGAGGCAGCTTTGACTGGCCATAAAGTAGCACAGAGGGTTAATGTTCCTGCAGCAAAGAACAGATCTGTATTTTACGTGGATAGCTGAGTGGATTAATAAGGCCAGCCTTTACAAGCACTTTAAAACAAATGAATGTATGTGAAAGGGTGGCTATGGAGAGATGAGGGGCACATTTGCAGGGTGTTAGCAAGAGAATCCGAGTAGGTGGTCATGGGGTGGGGGCTCCAAAAAAGACTGTTGCACAGGGCGACACAGCGCTAAAGCTAGCCCTCCCTGCTCGTGATCAACTTTAACCAATATTGTAATGACCTTTCACGTGCCTCATCATTAAATGTGTCAGAGCAGCCCTAGAGATGTAAGCAATCAGGGCCATGTGTGTAATTGTGTGCAAGGATGCAAGCAATCAGGGACATGTGTGCAAGTGTGTGCAAGGATGCAAGCAATCAGGACATGTGTGCAAGTATGTGCAAGGGTGCAAGCAATCAGGGCCACGCGTGTAAATTTGTGCAAGGACGCAAGCAATTAGGGCCAGTTGTGTAAGTGTGTGAAAGGATGCAAGCAATGAGGGGCAAGTGTGCAAGGATGCAAGCAATTAGGGGCACATGTGTAAGGGTGTGCAAGGACGCAAGCAATCAGGGGCACAAGTGTAAGTGTGTGCAAGGAAGCAAGCAATGAGGGGCATGTGTATAAGTGTGTGCAAGGTGCAAGTAATGAGGGGCACGTGTGTAAGTGTGTGCAAGGACTCAAGCAATCAGGGGCACGTGTGTGCAAGGACGCAAGCTATCAGGGGCACGTGTGTGTTAGTGTGTGCAAGGATGCAAGCAATCAGGACATGTGTGCAAGTGTGTGCAAGGACGCAAGCAATCAGGGCCACGTGTGCAAGTGTGTGCAAGGACGCAAACAATTAGGGCCAGTGGTGTAAGTGTGTGCAAGGACGCAAGCAATCAGGGGCACGTGTGTGCAAGGACGCAAGCTATCAGGGGCACGTGTGTGTTAGTGTGTGCACGGATGCAAGCAATCAGGACATGTGTGCAAGGACGCAAGCAATCAGGGCCACGTGTGCAAGTATGTGCAAGGACTCAAGCAATCAGGGCCAGTGGTGTAAGTGTGTGCAAGGATGCAAGCAATCAGGGGCACGTGTGTAAGTGTGTGCAAGGACACAAGCAATCAGGGGCACGTGTGTAAGTAGCTATCAGGGGCACATGTGTAAGTGTGTGCAAGGATGCAAGCAATCAGGGGCACGTGTGTAAGTGTGTGCAAGGACGCAAGCTATCGGGGGCATGTGTTTAAGTGTGTGCAAGGGTACAAGCAATCAGGGGCACATGTGTAAGTGTGTGCAAGGATGCAAGCAATCAGGGGCTTGTGTGTAAGTGTGTGCAAGGATGCAAGCAATCAGGGCCACAAGTGTGTGTGCAAGGATGCAAGCAATCAGGGGCACGTGTGTAAGTGTGTGCAAGTATGGAAGCAGCCAGGGGCACATGTGGAAGTGTGTGCAAGGACGCAAGCAATCAGGGGCATGTGTGTAAGTGTGTGCAAGGATGCAAGCAATCAGGGGCACTTGTGTAAGTGTGTGCAATGACGCAAGCAATCAGGGGCACTTGTGTAAGTGTGTGCAATGATGCAAGCAATCAGGGGCACGTGTGTAAGTGTGTGCAGCCCCTTCCATCCATATAATAAAAGTAGTGTCTCTTTTATTCGGCTCTTCCCAGCTATGTTCACAATGCCTCTGGGTTGCTCTCTATCCCGCCTCTACGCCATGTGCCTCCTGCAAGCCATTTTCGGACAAGAAACAACCACGTAGCCTGGTGTCCACGTTACATATTACTTTTCGCATTAGGGATCACTTTGATATTGCAAATATAGTCCCTTTAAAAAAGCAGAAGCATATTGTTTGGTTGTCTTCTGAATTTCACTTTGAAATAACTTCCACTTTGGAAAAGAAATGTAAACATGGTTCAGCATCAACTGGAAAAAATAACATTTTCGTGACAAATACTGAACCATTTTTTCCTCTCTGAAGTGGGTTTAAATAAGATTGGTTTCCTGCTGTAGATAAAAACACTTCACCCTAAAACCTATTTTGGGCTCTTAAAAGCAGATAGACGAACCCCCCACGTCTTTAGGCCCATATTTATACTTTTTGACACAAAACTGCGCGGCACAGTTTTGCGTAAAAAAAAATACCACCGGCTAGCGCCATTTTTGTGCGCCATGCGGACGTCAAATTTATACTTTGATGCACAGCGGCGCAAACCACAGGTGTGAGTCATTATTTTTTATGCACACCGCAGCGTCAAGTCGTAAAGCGAAACAACGTTAACGCGGCGGAAATGACTGTGGGTCGATTTACGACCCGCAAACCGGCTATGCAGCGTTTTTTGACGCAATAGCGTCAAAATTCCCCGCGAACACAGCCATTTCAGCAGAGGAGAGCCAAAATGGATCCCAGATGCCTCTACAGACCCCAGGAAGATGATAACAGACCAGGAACCAGCCAGGAGGACCCACACAAGAACCAGGACACTTTTAAGATGAAAAGAAAGTGTCGCTCCAGTGCAGAGGAACAGGAAATTCTGGTTAAAGAGGTGACGGAACATCAGCACCAACTGTTTATCACCTCAAAATTGCCAATTAGTAGGAGAGAGGCTATATGGCAACAAATTGTCGACAAGATTAACAGTGTGGCAGAAGTACGCAGAACAGTCATCGAGTGCAAGAAACGCTGGCATGACTGCAAATGCAGGATCAATGAAAAGATGGCCAGGAACAGGAAGGCAACACTGCAGACTGCAGGGGGGAGTCCAGCACACCAGGAGGCTCTGGACCACATGGAGGAGATGGTCGCAGCCGTCATCCCTGAGGAGATCGTCTCAGGGATTCAAGGACAGGACAGCGCAGACTACCAGGAGACAACGCACATGCAGGGTAAGTCGCACGAGGAATTAAAATGTAATAATGTTAACTGTAAGCAGGGGGGGGGATACTGACCACAAAATGCATGGAAGTCATCATATACATGGAGTGGCATGGGTAAAGGGGGATGGCATGGGGGCATGGCCTGCACAGGCAGAAGCTGGGCACACCATTACACTACACCAACAACAGTCCCATGGGGGCATGCTGCCATGCCAACGATGGAGCAAAGGTAAAGCCACGCTAGGAGGGAAGGGCACAACGTCAAACTGACATCCTGGCACACGTCAGCCACTATACCCCCTACATTAACTAGGGCCCAATTAACAACCTCTAGCCATACCGACAACTGGAATGTAACAGTGACAACAGTTGTCACTACCACCTCCGCTCTGTGTGCAGCTCAAGTAGCCAATGGCAGTAACCTCCCCATGGATCATACACACCTAAATTAGTGGGTTGAGGATGACAGCTCCAGTAATCCCCTGAAAGAAGACAAAGGCCCCAGTCCTGTCAAATGTCAATGCCCATAGTTGTCGCAAACATCAGCCAATGTCATCAACAGTAGGAGCTACACAGCACTAAGGTCACACCCATGCTGCATATGTCAGGGTCCATCCTGTGCCTGGGTCACAATGTAACATCCTAAATGGCATACTGCTCAGACAACAGAATTGAAGAGGGGACACATGTAACTGGTCAATGACATACACCTGCACAGTCAGAGGAGGAAATAGGACACTGATAGGACTATCAGGGGAATCCAATGTACCACACATTCCCAACATCAGCTGTACACATTACCAATGCCAACATCCATATCGTGCCATAACAATGCTATGCATAGCATATGCCACATGTCAACTACATTTAAGGGGATGTGA
Source organism: Pleurodeles waltl (assembly GCF_031143425.1). NCBI lineage: Eukaryota > Metazoa > Chordata > Amphibia > Caudata > Salamandridae > Pleurodeles > Pleurodeles waltl. Next base: position 16,709,527 of record NC_090449.1, on the reverse strand, counting down.
AAGATCAGAGACTGGGGCAGGTCCAGATTGTTAAGTGTGCTGCCAGTGCCATCAGAGCGCCCAGAGCCAGTGAAAGGCCTCACCATGAGAATGGATGTAGACGGAGGGTTGAGTAGGACAAGAAGGTGGCAAATCACTATTTGGCCAGAACAAACACCTACAGGATGTGTTGCCGACAAGTCTAATAACTTACCACAATACATGTGACATGCAGGTGGGGCATAGGCCTGGGAGAATGCCCATCTGAAAGACTGGAGCAATGAACACGAAACAAGATCACAATGTGAATTCATCACAAGGCAGGCATGTCACATCACTAATGCCACAACACACAAACACACTAATTGTACCCCATTTCATTGCAGAGGAAGATGGATCTCCTGCGGATATGCCTTTCCCAGAATACCCTGATGACATGGATGAGGAGCTGACAAACATTCCCCAGCAGACCATCCAAGAGGTCCTTGGAACCCTCCAGACCCCACCTTCAGTCACAAGGAGGAGCACAGAACAAGCAGCCATCACAGAGGATCCATCCACAACACCAATTGTAAGACCTGCCAGCTCCTATACAGCTGGGGACTCAGACGACACAGGCACCAGCTTTGAGAGAACTGTAGTTGGGGTACAGCGGGAGCTGGCCAAGGAGGTGTAGGTGGGGATGCAAACTATGGCAGCCAGCCTAGAGGGGGTGCGTTCGTGCATGATGTCATCTGCAGATCAGGCAGCAGCCATGCAGGCATTAACATCCATCATGCAAGGACTACAAGAAGCTGTCAAGAAATTCACCACTGTAGTAAGTGAGTTGCCACAACACCTCGCACCCCAAACCTTCCACTGCATGCACGAATGCAATCATGACCCCCTCAGGGCCGACCTGGCTGCCTACCATTGTGATATGGCTGCTATTCTTAAGAACCAGCAGATCCTCCTTGCAGCAGTACTGCCCTTAAGACCTTCACAGGTAGCAGTGACCGGGATGTCTGACTCCACGTCTTCTAAGACTGAGGTGTGTGTTGCCCCTTCACAAACACTACCAACAAGGACAGAGGAGGCAACACACACATCAGAAGAAGAAGACAAGGAACAGATCACCTTCACATGGAAAAGTACCCGGAAGCACTAGTCCCTGCCACATGGCCAAGTATTGCCAAGGTCCAGCGCTTTGTAACATGCCAGTCTTGCAACAACTCTACTTAATGACTGTTCTGCAAACCACTGTATATCTTGTCAGCCTGCCCAGTGATTGTCTCTCTCCTACTCATTGGCAAATCCTGTCCCTCTGCACTGTCTGACACATCACCCCAGCATGTCAAAAGCATTTCCGTAACCCCTTGTGTAGGATCACAATGTAAGATGTCACTATAATGGACTCACAATCATGGACAATGTACATATAGCAGTACAGCACTATTCAATAAATAGCACTCACACAACAAAGCTGTCTCTGGGTAATGTGACACATCAACTGTGCAGTAGATAACTGAAATGCACCTACTGTCAAATTACGTAGCTTGTCAATACAACTGTCCTGATATCATGCAGTCAGATAAATCAGCACAGTGCCCATGATTGCATCATACTCTGCCCTTCCTGAGGGTAATATCTGATGAAGTGAGAAACCATACACCATCATGCTGTGTTGGACAAAATAATGCTTCCTCACGGGATATCTAAGTCATCAAATAGTGGCAGCAAAATGTTGTCACCATGCAATACTAACACATATAACATTGCACCTAAGCTAACACTACAAAAACTGCATAAATGAAGATGTCTGAGTTTACAATCAAATAGGTAATCATGCTGAACAGTGTCACAAATGACGTGTGAGAGTCATGAAGACAAGAATACAAGAGTGCCTACGAGATCTCATCTTATAAGGGTGTCCTCGAACATCACACTGCAGTCAGACCTGAAACTGTTCCCCCAATACCAAGTCTGGAAGCACGGTTTGTGACTTACAAAACATACTTACCGACAAAAACACGTTGGGATCCATATTAACTGTGATTGGTGGTTGCAACGAATGGAGGAATCTTTGCAAGGTAGCTCTGGGGTAGCTGCCAATCTTACAGCTCAGTTTGGATTTGTTCGTAGCATAGGACACAAATGTAATAGAACAAAATTCATGTACACTGATGCCAAGACCCTGATCAACAAGCATTTAACACATACTGTAAAGGGTTCACTATATATTTATTAAATGGTAATCATAGAAGAGGAAACTGAGGGAAAAGTCTTACCTACCCTAATTTACCCTGACTACTCATTACCCACAACTGTCCCTAACTAACCTAACCTAAACTTACTTATCACATGTAACGAAACGTTCTAAACATCAACCTCTACCCCCCTTATGAGACGGGACACATGGAGGACAACACATACTAACCTAACCACATACTATACTATCCTAAACAAATATATTTTTTTAGTATTTTTTTTTTGTATATTTTTATTTTTATTTTTATTAAACACACAAGAACCCCAACATAGCCCCCCAGCCACCCACCTACCCACACACTTAATAAGTAAAAATAGAAAGAATCAGGACCCCCCACCCACTAACACTAACTAAACTAACAGACTATACTAACCTAACACTAAGCCCCCTAAGCCCACTAAGTATGAGAACAAGGAAAGAGGAGGGAGAGGAGGGACTCATGTCCATTGTCATCAAAGTCTAGAGATTGGCCCTCCGGAGGGTCCGCTTTATGTGCTTCACACGCCTGTTAATATGGCTAACATCCCGGCTCAGATTACTGATCTTCAGCAACACACGGTCCATCTTACGTTCCATTTCGTGGAATGCTGCAGGGTCAACTGTTGGAGCTGGGGCAGTCTGGGTACCGGCGGAGGAGGTTTGTGGGCGTGTAGAGCCAAGGCCAGTGGGCTGTCCTGCAGCTGTTGCAATGCTGGGGCCTGGAACTACAGCAGCCGTTGGGACAACAGTCACAGCTGTGGGTGGTGCCACCTGGGTGGAACTGGTGGTTGTGCTGGTGGTGGCTGTGGTGGGCAAAGTAGGGCCACCCTGTGGGAAAGCCCTCCATGCTCCAGAGGCCTGTTCATGGCGGTATCGACGGGCCATCCTCCTGAACCCCGACTCTACCAGCAGGATATGTTGGTATCTCATGGCCCGCCGCTGGAACTCACGAACCTGGATGGGTGTCATGTTTGCAACTGTGAAAACAAAGGCAAATAATTTACATTAGGAACTGCATTGTCTGAAATGGCACAACTAGTAAATCAAATGCAAAAACAACAAGTGATGGACAGAATGCTGAACATTTTCAAACATTCACCCCCAGTCACAGATCTGGGTTTAATCCATCGTTTTTTTGCTGCCCATGCCATTCCAGTTTGGACCCAGCCATATGCAAATCAGTCTTGACCCTGTTCCCATGGGAACAGTCCAGCCCGAACTGCTAGGCCAGGTCTTCCCTGGACTGGAAACAAGCATCCTGGGACCGGTTTCGGGGTTTCACCCCTCATCAGCCAGGCTAGCTAGAATCAGCCTGACTGATGAGGGGTGAAACCGGTCCCAGGATGCTTGTTTCCAGTCCAGGGAGAACCTGGCCTGGCAGTTCGGGCTGGACTGTTCCCATGAGGAACAGGGTCAAGACTGATTTGCATATGGCTGGGTTCAAACTGGGGTGGCATGGTGAGCAAAATAATGGATGGATTAAACCCAGATCTGTGACTGGGGGTTGAATGTTTGATTGGTTCCGCATTCCGTCCATCCAGTTACGCTATCCCACAGCGTTTGTGTTTTGCACAACAAGTAAATCAGACAATACATCTACTGTACTTGTAACAGCTCATATCACCATACAGATCATTGAATGTCCCTGAGGAAGTACATGGCAGGCCAGCCTACAAAGGTCACATCACACATAGCACATCCAAAACCTATGAGATGGGTAACAACTGGCATTGACTTGCCATCTGAGTTCTGCCAGTTATCAGCTAACAATCATGCTGCATATCCTCTGCCAATACCTGGGTTACAGATGTCAGTGTACGGAATGCAAAACTAAAGCCACATGTTCTGCAAGTTCTAACTGGACTTGCCAGTATAGTACCCATGTGCCATACCTGAGTGTGTATACTAGGTTCAGACCAAACAGTCACTTATTCACATGTATGTGTAACATACTGTTAGCATCAGTCCTAGGTACCCTATTCACAAACCCATGCCTGTGCTGTGTTTGAGGGGGAGTGGAGAAACTAAAAACAATTCCAAACAACATGGACACCCAGGAGTGTATAGAAAACTCCATACATGTTTGGCTCTACACACACACCACAGGTAAGGTCTATCAACAATTAGGAGTCTGCAAACCCTAGACCAATCAAAGCGCCACACATGTCAGGAAATGCAGAGCTTGGTACACAACATATACTTCCAGTAAGGCATGACTTACACCAGACACAGAATTGCAAGAACACCCATGATCATGATTAGCATGCACACCTAGGCCATTGCACTCAAGTTCCACATACCTGTAGCATTACATGTGGAAGTACAAGCTACTAGGAAGTTCTACCTACAGTTTAATAAGTACTTTAGTAAATAGGGAAGCAGAAGTCTGTTGGAAAGCGATTTGCAGTACCAATCTGGGAGAATGTGGGTCTGACAGGCTGACTAAATCTGAGCTGAGTTCCAGTGCGACTCTTGTTGATACAAGATTTATCCACATGACTCACCCCAGTACTCATTGTGGGGCTTACAGGAATGACCTACAATCTCTAGATAATACAATCGGATAAGCATTGGCCAACTCAGAACTTATGAGAAACTGAAATCCCACTCATGGAACAAGACAAATGATTGGCCAGCGCATCACACCTTGCTATGTGTTCAACACACAGGAGTCCATCACACATCACCAGCAAACACAACACATAACAGACATATCAACACTTACTTTAGTTGTCGGGGTCCTCAAATGTAGCCACCTCTCCCACAGTGTAGGATGCCGGTCCACCTGTAAGGCATGGAAGGAAGAAATGTGCTCAGAATCTGTGCACTGCCCAACAATTTCAAAGACATATACAATGTGTAGGCTGAATAAGGAAATGACAGCCATTCAGACATGATGATACTGCATCTGATATATCACAGCCAAAGTGTACATAGCATGGGTCTCCTGTGACAGTTACACACATATCTGCACACATGCAGTGGCCCTAACTATCATGTGGTGGCAAACATGCTCCGTCATTAGTGATCAGAAATAATAGTGGAGTGTAATCGTCTCATCATGTGCATCCAAGAGAGACATCCAAAGCCTGGTTACGTGAGGACTGCATTACCTGTCAAACAGCCCATGTGGCCATGACACATTTCATACACATAGGTACAATGTACAGAGGGGCAGGGACTTTTGTAAGCCCTCCTGTTGTTACAGTTTCTTCATTTGATGTGGGCCAGCAATGGTGATTTGCACCAACCATGGAGATGTGAACCCATGTGCATACCTTTGGACTGCCATCCCTAATTGGAAAGTGGCACAACTAACTCCAAATACCAGTCTAAGATGTTAGCTGAGGGCACCTTACACCTTTTCACGATGTTTTCAAATCCAGATCTGACATGTATCCAAAAAGATGAAGGACCACAATAATCCCTAACATTCATAGAACTTCCGTGAACGCTTTCCTTCCACACTCACCAGACTCACATGAGACATATGTCTGGGCCACTTTGCTATCATCAATTGACGTTAAGCCAGCACTCATTTTCTGCATCATGTAGTGTTTCTAAAGACAGTCTAGCTATTGCGTCAACAAAGTTAGCCAATATTTTAGTACATCTTTATTTCTCTGGCAAATGTGACCTATATAGACATAATTAGCTCCTATTTTGTTTGGTTGTTTGACACAAAGGCGGCACCAATGTACTTAACGAAAAGTATCCTGTAAGTTTGCAGAGCACGTGCTTCCTGACAGCTAGCAATTGTGATCCTTCACATAGTGCATCAATTACCCTGTATGTTTCCGCAGCATTACACATAGTCAGCAACTTAGCTGGCGGATATTGTACAAATCATCTGATGTCACTACAGAGCATTTAATTGTGCACATTTACATGATTAGTACTCACCAACAGGGCCACCAATCACTATTCCCAGGTGGTCCAGCAGATCTTGCTCCCTGGTGATGAGGTCAGCCCACCGGTGCTTCAGCTGGTGGTCATTCCTCTGGCTGGCATACACGCGCTGCAGGTGATGCAGCACCTTTCCCCACCGGATTCTGCACGCCTCAGTGTGATACCCCTGTATCACCCTGCCTCGATCATGAGTGGTAGGAAATGGCACACAAGCCACATAAAGCCCCCCAACTCCTCCTCACCCATCCTGCCAAGAAGTGGCCTACCAGACATCTCAGCAATGAAAAGGGGAACAGGGGATAAAGAAGTAGAAAGGGGAAAAGGGGAAAGTAAGGGGACAAAAAAAGAAGAAAAGTAAACTTAACCACTTAAAGAGCCCAACTATCCCCAAACTAGCACTACCCACAACAGACTCCCACAAACAACAAATACACTACAATACTGGACAAATGTAAACAAAACACTCTAGGACACTATACAACAACAATATTTATTTCACAAAATGACAATTAAGATAGCACACAGGACACAAAAGCACAAAATCACTTGACACCACTCTGAACACAGCCACACAATCTAGAAGATTCACAGACTGCAAAGTGAAAGTGAAAGTACACCCACTGTACATAATCTGTAAACAGGATATCCTATTGCATCACTTCCTGCATAAAATGGCCGCCGTTTTGCACGTTATGCGTCATATTTTTTCACGCATACAGTTTGTGCGTCATATTTTTCAACGCACAGGAGTGAAAATTATGCCTCATCCAAATAATAGTAAATAGTCTGTACAATTATTTGGATGCGGCCTAATTTTCGCTCCTGTGCGTCGAAAAATATGACGCACAATCTGTATTGGTGGAAAAAAATGACACATAACGCTAGCAACGTCAAAATTTCAGTGCATGAACTGGTTTTGGGCATTTTTTCAGTTTTTATGTTATGTTACATTTGGGACACATCAGAGATAGGCTGATTGCACCCACTATGGTGTTGATGGTGTCTGTTCACATGTGAGACATCATACTGCAGCGGATCATGACCCGCTACTTCCTTAACAGGATTTTGACAGTAGGCTGACGCACTAGATGGCCATATGTGTGGCCTACATATATGTATTGCACTATTTGGGCATGTTTGGCATCAGGAAAGGATAGCAAGGTGACACACATAAGTACAATACCTCAATGCCTATGGCTCAATGTGTGTGCAGTGGCAACTAATGTAGTTGTTGACCGAGTGTGTGTGCATCACAAAATGCATTATTGAACATATGCTTGTATGAATGTGAAGTCAATGTGTCCATACCTTAGATGCAAGTCATTGTGGAAATGAGAGAGTACATGTGTTAGTCATACATGTAGCACCATCCGTTATGTGCACTTCCAAGATTTTTGGTAACGTAGACACCACAAATAACAAAGCATGCACCAGATAGATGGCAGACGCTTGTTCATGTCAATGGTCCACAATTTCACCATCCTATGTCCTAGATTTTTAGTAACAGCTTCCTAGGCACTTGTTGGTGAATCCCACAGTGAGTCAGACACATTGCATTGAGGAAGTGGGTACCATGTAATTGGCCCAGACAGCCAAAGGTGAACCACAAATGTATGATGACGCCACAGTTGAGGTCATATAACTGAGCCACAACTCTCCCGTGGATGTGGTGGACCAGCAGACGAGGCAGCACGTGTCCACATATTTCCAGTGATCAATTGCACAGAGGTGTCTTGTTCATGTGTGTGGTCCAATGTTGATCCTGTATATTTTAGGGGTGTATGTTGTCACAGTTAGGTCCAGGTCTCATCATGAGTCAGTGGCAGCTATTCCTGTATCTACTGAGTATCCTTTGTTGATCAATGTGAGTAAAGTGGATGAGGACATGAGAACCTACATGGGGATGGTCCCACCCTGTCACTGAAGACGTGTAATGAGACTGTCAACAGGGCAACCTTGGTGTGCTGAGTGAGATATTGTCTCAGGTGTCATGGTCCGGCAGGTGTCATTACAACATTTGTACACAGGTTGGCCTCTGCAATTCCCACTCAATCTGGGAACATCATAGCCTCTGTGCTGATTATTCTCGCAGCTAATCACCACACACGGCCCATCAATATGTTGTGAGCAATGTAATTCTGTGTGTGAATTTTCAGGGTCCTGACATGTGTGGACTTTTCATGGGCATTATCAGAGGTTGCTGGTTCTGCTGAAGGCCCCGTACCCAATCCCTGCATACGGCCCTGGGACACTGTCACACTTTGTCGTTCATGCATAAATGAGACCCAGACAAGGGTTGGGCCATGAATTTTGGTATTCACAGAGGATTTAACTCATATGGTACAATTAAAAGGCAGATGATGCTATACAATGTATTTGGGTATGCATTGATGAAGCACATGACCAAATACCCTCTGAGGAATAAGAGGTTTGGTAAAGCAAGTGTGGTACATATGTAGCCATAGGGAAACTTTAGGGTGCCGCACAGACAGATGCCAGTCAGGCTGACAGGATGCAGGGTGAATCAGGATCCAGCAATTTCACAAGTTACATAATCAGTGGTCTGACTAAAACTGTTTGGAGGACGAACTAGACAGTTGACATGTAAAACTGTGTATGCCCTGTGTTTTTGAAGGTGACACATGAACCCAAGGGCTGTGTTACACGGCTTAATTAGTAGCAATGCTTAACAGTGTATTTGACAAAATGGCTACTCCTATGCTGTTCCAGGCATAAGCAGGGGCAGTGCATGTTAAAATGGGTGGTGTGCATGGAGGTGATGACAGGTGTGGGCTGCATCAGTTTCTCACAAGTCCTGTAGGTGAGATTTGCATTCTAATGGCCAACAGACGTTTTCACACGGGAAGCAATCTACAGGTGCTAACAGGGATTAGAAACTAGAAGCCAGTGTATTAATTGACCTGACGTCCATGCAGTCAGATGTACTATGACAATGGTATACCATAGGAAAGGGTGTAGCACACTGGATTGCTATTGTTAGTCTGTGTGTGTAGAGGAGGGAATATCGGGGTACACATCTTACTATTCCAGGGACCTCTTCAGACAGGTGAGTTGTGACCAGGTGCATGGGTGTGTCAGGAGTTAGGAAATGGGCTGACATGTACATGGAATGTCATGTGCGCAATGCTGCTCATATATGTGGCACTTGTGCTGTGTATGTTCTGATTCTAGGGAACTCTAGTCACAGATAGTCCTTGCAAAGATTGGATGCAGTTGGACTTACTGCTGTCAAAGGTCTGGTCATACATTCCTGTTACTGATGCAAAAGCACATTAACTGCCTCATGTATGCGGCGTGTTTTCCCCTTATTGAGTGATGGTATCTTAGTTGTGTGCCATATGTTGCGATGAACCATGTTTTCAACACGTATGTGTGAAATAGGTGTGGTCCTCTGCTATTGTCCTTCAAAGGTGAAATGTACAGGATGTATGTCATTTACAGTGTGTGTGTATGTGACCGTTGTATGGTACGCATAACATTTGCTCTGGGATTTTCAGTGTCCTAATCGGTAAATCAGCAATGCTCCATGAGGCAACACTGATTCTGATAGTTAGAGATAAAGGTGTGCAAAAATGAATAGCCAAACTATGATATGGTGATTATTATAGGTGATTATTTAAATTAGTTCATAAAGTGGTGATGGTGATTATATTTAAAAGAAATTGTTCACCATATGTTGCCGCCTACGCAAACCAGTGGCCGTGTTTTGTTGTTCCCCCTCATGTTGCAGGCCACCATCCTCCTCTTCCTCCTCTTCAGGCATGTGTGGCTCTGGTTCCAGGAGGGGAATGTTCCTTCTTATGCAAATGTTGTGCAGGATGGCACAAGTTAGAATGATCTTACAGACCATTTCCGGGGAATATAGGAGGCTACCACCAGTGATGTCGAGGCACCGGAATCTCGACTTGAGGAAGCCGAAGGTCCTCTCGACTATGCTGCGTGTCCTCCTATGTGCGTCATTGTAGGAACGCTCTGCTGCAGTACTCGGGTTGCCAATAGGTGTCATTATCTATGGCTGGATGCCATACCCCTGATCAGCTGCAAGAGAAAATGAATGGGATCATGTTGATGTAGCTAGCCCCATTGAAATCACCTTGCATGGCAGTAGTTGTCTGTGACTCTTTTGTGTTATTGTGTCGCATCCTAGGCTTGTAGGATGTACCATCTACATTGTGTTGTTTCCTTGGCGGACGAGTGTTTGGCTGCTGATCAGTTGTCAGCAGTATTTTTTGGGATTTGCAGTACAGTGTGCCCTCCCTAGCATTGTGACTTGTGATACAGGTGTCCCTGTGTCTTCACTGGGGATGAGATGATAGTTCCATACACAGGTTAAAATTGACAGTGTTGTTAACACGTTCATATCAATGTACCCTGGACATCATATACCTTTAGACGTATGCAATGGATTTATGTAAACATAATTGAGACGCTTACAATTTGCAAGGTGACACTTAGGCAACACACTCCAAACGTTGTGATCATTGACGTCTTAACATTAGGCTGTACAGTAATTTCCGATGTGTGACAGGTTCAATGGTGACCTAAGAAACATGGCTAGCGATGTCACGACCTCAGTGTGTTCCTGTTGACATGTTGCTGTTGTGGTGTATGTGTTGTGTGTCCTAGAGGGTTGCTGTGCAGTGTGTATATAAGTATGTTTTTGTACTAACCAACAAGTAGTCCATTGCCATACTGTCCATCCTGGAAGTGTTGATTGATGGTGCTGTGACGGAAGATGAATGAGCCATGGACACTCCCAGGATATTTTGCCACGATGTTGGTGATCAATCCTTGGTGATCGACAATGGCCTGCACATTGATGGAATGTGTGTGCTTCCTGTTGCGGTAGAGGTGCTCAGTTGCAGCAGGTGGTACAAGGCGTACATGTGTGCAGTCGATTGCACCAAGGACGTGTGGGAAGCCACTAATGAGGCAGAACCCCTGTTTTGTTTCCTGCTGCTTCTGCAGTGTGTTAGGGAAGCAGATGTGGCAGGGTGTGAGTCCAATCCAGTACTTTGGGCAAAAAGGCAGAGAATGACAGCTGTGACATTCCAGCAACCAGGGCACCAGTTGTTTAGAAAGAGCCACTTGCCAGCATGTGAAGTACGGCAAGCAGCTTGGTTTCTTTTGGGATGGTACGGGGTGTGAGCAAGGTGGGTGCCAACTGTGGCTCTATGTTTTGCAGCAGCTGCTGAATGGCCCTTCAGTTCAACCTGTACCTCTGGATGATGTTGTGTTCCCTGAGGCCCTGAAGGGTTGTTCTTGGGCGGAATATCCTCTCCTACCTTCTGCGCTGCCTTTTGGGTCCCTGCTGGTGTTGTGGTAGCTGCTGTTGTTGCTGCTGGGCTCTGCGTCTGCGTGCACGCTGGATTAGGATCACCTCCATGGCTCCCTGTTCCTGCTCTGCTGCTCTGCTGTTTGTTCTGTGTGTTCTGATTAAATACAGGTGTGTTTGCCCCATTTTAACGCCTGCCCTGACCCAGGCGTTAATTTTTTACACAAATCGGGCTGTGCGTCATTTTCCGGCTCCGCCTCCCGCCCCTGCGTCATTTTTGCCCGAAAGCATAAATACGACGCATTGCCTTTTAAGTAATTTTTTGGACGGGAACGCCTATCTTGCATATGATTAATGCAAGGCGGGTTGCCGCATCCAAAAAATGACACACAAGGCGGAATTTTGACGTCCGTGGGCTCAGGCGTCAAAGTTTAAATACGGGGCAAGGTTTGCGCTGAATGTGCGTCAAAATGTTTGACGCACATTCGGCGCAGACGGAGTATAAATATGCCCCCTAATGTGTGAATACAACAACAGTTGGACGTGATCCGCTAACTCCTTTACGTGAGGGATAAACATGTTTTTATGGTAAGACCAGCAGAATGTGCAGCAGATAATGCTGTTTGCATTCAAAACACTGCCCTTCGCATTCAGATTTGTAGTTTGGCGCTCACAAATTACCAGTCAGCGAGGTTAAAAAAAAAAAAACCTGCCTGAAATGCCACTCACATAAAAAAATTACCTCAACGGCACATACTGCATTATTAATTCTCACCAAAATTACAAAATGTGGTGTAATGGCATAATCTCAGTAATTTGAAGTAAATTTTGTTATGCAAAATTACAAAAATGTCATCAATTACTCCAGTGTAATTAAAATTTCACCAAGACTAGAAAGATGCTACAGTCTCCACGACCCTGCATGCCCCGGCTTCAGTGGCGTAACAGAATTAGAAGACCCCCCCTTTGAAAAGTACCTGGAGGCCCCCCTCCGGGCTACCTCAGCAGCTCTCAGGCCAGAGTACTGTGCTAAAGGGGGCCCCGGGAGCTCCAGGGAACGGAATAAAACCAGGCTGATCCAGATCCTATAGGGTTGTAAGGGGTTTCTAAACATGGGGGCTACTTTAGGAAGAATATGTAACATGTGCATAGTAGGTTTTTTCTAAACTATAAGAGTCTTTCTGTTGTCTATAACACAAGCCTGCTCACACGTCTTCTTAATATTTGAATATTTGTAGTAAACTATGTGTCCTCACTCCCTGTATGTCTGAGCTGGTGTGTAGTATCCTGTGTGTCCCCACACGCTGTATGTCTGTGCTGGTGTGTAGTATCCTGTGTGTCCCCACTCCCTGTATATCTGAGAAGGTATGTAGTATTCTGCTAGTCCACACTCCCTGTATGTCTGAGCTGGTGTGTTGTATCCTGTGTGTCCCCGCTCCCTGTATGCCTGAGCTGGTGTGTTGTATCCTCTGTGTCCACAGTCCCTGTATGCCTGACCTGATGTGTAGCATCCTGTGTGTCCCTGCTCCCAGTATGTCTGAGCTGGTGTGTTGTATCCTGTGTGTCCCCGCTCCCTGTATGTCTGAGCTGGTGTGTTGTATCCTGTGTGTCCCCGCCCCCTGTATGTCTGAGCTGGTGTGTTGTATCCTGTGTGTCCCTGCTCCCTGTATGTCTGAGCTGGTGTGTAGTATCCTGTGTGTCCCTGCTCCCTGTATGCCTGAGCTGGTGTGTAGTATCCTGTGCGTCCCCGCTCCCTGTATGCCTGAGCTGGTGTGTAGTACCCTGTGTGTCCCCGCCCCCTGTATGTCTGAGCTGGTGTGTAGTATCCTGTGTATCCCTGCTCCTTGTATGTCTGAGCTGATGTGTAGTATCCTGTGTGTCCCTGTATGTCTGACCTGGTGTGTAGTATCCTGCGTGTCCCTGTATGTCTGACCTGGTGTGTAGTATCCTGTGTGTCCCTGCTCCCTGTATGTCTGAGCTGGTGTGTAGTATCCTGTGTATCCCTGCTCCCTGTATGTCTGAGCTGGTGTGTAGTATCCTGTGTGTCACCGCTCACTGTATGTCTGAGCTGGTGTGTTGTATCCTGTGTGTCCCTGCTCCCTGTATGTCTGAGCTGGTGTGTAGTATCCTGTGTATCCCTGCTCCCTGTATGTCTGAGCTGATGTGTAGTATCCTGTGTGTCCCTGTATGTCTGACCTGGTGTGTAGTATCCTGTGTGTCCCTGTATGTCTGACCTGGTGTGTTATCCTGTGTGTCCCTGCTCCCTGTATGTCTGAGCTGGTGTGTTGTATCCTGTGTGTCCCTGCTCCCTGTATGTCTGAGCTGGTGTGTAGTATCCTGTGTGTCCACACTCCCTGTATGCCTGACCTGATGTGTAGCATCCTGTGTGTCCCTGCTCCCAGTATGTCTGAGCTGGTGTGTTGTATCCTGTGTGTCCCTGCTCCCGTATGTCTGAGCTGGTGTGCAGTATCCTGTGTGTCCCTGCTCCTGTGTGTCTGAGCTGGTGTGTAGTATCCTGTGTGTCCCTGCTCCTGTGTGTCTGAGCTGGTGTGTAGTATCCTGTGTGTCCCCGCCCCCTGTATGTCTGAGCTGGTGTGTAGTATCCTGTGCGTCCCTGCTCACTGTATGTCTGACCTGGTGTGTAGTATCCTGTGTGTCCCTGTATGTCTGAGCTGGTGTGTAGTATCCTGTGTATCCCCGCTCCCTGTATGTCTGACCTGGTGTGTAGTATCCTGTGTGTCCCTGTATGTCTGAGCTGGTGTGTAGTATCCTGTGTGTCCCCGCTCACTGTATGTCTGACCTGGTGTGTAGTATCCTGTGTCTCCCTGTATGTCTGAGCTGGTGTGTAGTATCCTGTGTGTCCCCGCTCACTGTATGTCTGACCTGGTGTGTAGTATCCTGTGTGTCCCTGTATGTCTGAGCTGGTGTGTAGTATCCTGTGTATCCCCGCTCCCTGTATGTCTGAGCTGATGTGTAGTATCCTGTGTATCCTCGCTCCCTGCATGTCTGAGCTGGTGTGTAGTATCCCGTGTATCCCCGCTCCATGTACTTCTGAGCTGGTTTGTAGCATCCTGTGTGTCCCCGCTTCTTGTACGTCTGAGCTGGTGTGTAGTATCCTGTGTGCCCAACCCCCTGTATGTCTGAGCTGGTGGTAGTATCTTCCATGTCCCCATTCTTTGTACATGTGAGCTGGTGTGTAGTATCTTGTGTGTTCACACTCTCTGAACATCTGAGCTGGTGTGTAGTATCCTGTGTGTCTACACTCCCTGTATGTCTGAGCTGGTGTGTACTATCCTGTGTGTTCAACCTCCTGTATGTCTGAGCTGGTGGTAGTATCTTGTGTGTCCCCACTCCTTGTGCGTCTGAGCTGGTGTGTAGTATCCTCTGTGTCCACGCTCCCTGTATGTCTGAGAAAGAGTGTGAGCACACAGGATACTACACACCCTATATGTCTGCGCTGGTGTGTAATATCCTGTATGTTCCCACTCTCTGTATGCCTCAGCTGGTGTGTAGTATCCTGTGTGTGCACACTCTCTGTGTGTCTGAGATGGTGTGTGATATCCTGTGTGTCCCCACTCCCTGTACCCCTGAGCTGGTGTGTAGTATCCTGTGTGTCCTCACTCCCTGTACCCCTGATCTGGTGTGTAGTGTCCTGTGTGTCCTCACTCCCTGTACCCCTGATCTGGTGTGTAGTGTCCTGTGTGTCCACACTTCCTGTACCCCTGATCTGGTGTGTAGTGTCCTGTGTGTCCTCACTCCCTGTACCCCTGATCTGGTGTGTAGTGTCCTGTGTGTCCTCACTCCCTGTACCCCTGATCTGGTGTGTAGTGTCCTGTGTGTCCACACTCCCTATACCCCTGAGCTGGTGTGTAGTGTCCTGTGTGTCCCCGCTCCCTGTATGTCTGACCCTGTGTGTAGTATCCTGTGTGTCCCCGCCCCCTGTATGTCTGACCCTGTGTGTAGTATCCTGCATGTCCACAGTCCCTCTATGTCTGAGCTGGTGTGTAGGATTCTGTGTGTCCTCACTCCCTGTACCCCTGGTCTGGTGTGCAGTATCCTGTGTGTCCTCACTCCCTTTACCCCTGATCTGGTGTGTAGGATTCTGTGTGTCCTCACTCCCTGTACCCCTGATCTGGTGTGTAGGATTCTGTGTGTCCTCACTCCCTGTATGTTAGCACTGGTGTGTAGTATTCTGTGTGTCCTTACTCTCTGTATGTCTGAGTTGGTGTGTAGTATCCTGTGTGTCCTCACTTCCTGTATGTCTGGGCTGGTGTGTAGTATTCTGTGTTTCCACACTCCCTTTATGTCTTAGCTGGTGTGTTGTATACTGTGTGCCCCTGCAAGGCTGAGCTGGTGTGTAGTATCCTGTGTCCCTGCTCCCTGTATGTCTGTGCCGGCATGTATCATGTGTGTCTCTGCTCGCTGTGTGTCTGACCTGGTGTGTAGTATCCTGTGTGTCCAAGCTCCCTGTATGATTGACCTGGGGTGTAGTATCCTGTGCCCCCCCCCTGTATGTCTGGCCTATTGTGTAGTATCCTGTGTGTCCAAGCTCCCTGTATGTCTGAGCTGGTGTGTAGTATCCTGTGTGTCCCCGCCCCCTGTATGTCTGAGCTGGTGTGTAGTATCCTGTGTGTCCCTGCTCCTGTGTGTCTGAGCTGCTGTATAGTATCATTTGTGTCCCTGCTCACTGTATGTCTGAGCTGGTGTGTAGTATCCTGTGTGTCCAAACATCCTGTTTCTCTGCGCTGGTATGTAGTATCCTGTGTGTCCCTGCTCCCTGTATGTCTGTGCTGGTGTGTAGTATAATTTGTGTCCCCGCTCCCTGTATGTCAGTGCTGGTGTGTAGTATCCTGTGTGTCCACGCTCCCTGTATGTCTGAGCTAGTGTGTAGTATCCTGTGTGTCCTGGCTCTCTATATGTATGAGCTGGTGTGTAGTATCCTGTGTGTCCCCGCTCCTTGTATGTATGAGCTGGTGTTTAGTATGTTGTGTGTTCACACTCCCTCTATGTCTAAGTTGGCATGCAGTATCCAGTGTGTTCACACTCTCTGTATGTCTGAGTTGGTGTGTAGTATCTTGTGTGTTCACACTCTCTGTACGTCTGAGTCAGTGTGTAGTATCCTGTGTGTTCACACTCTCTGTATGTCTGTGCTGGTGTGCAGTGTCATGTGTCTCCTCACTCTTCTCTGTATGTCTAGGCTGGTGTGTAGTGTCTTGTATGTCCATACACCCGGTATGTTTCAGTTGGTGTGTAGTATTGTGTGTGTTCACACTCCCTGTATGTCTGAGCTGGTGAGTAGTATCCTGTTTGTCCACACTCCCCATATGTCTGTGCTGGTGTGTAGTGCCCTGCGTGTCCACACTCCCTGTATGTCTGTACTGTGTGTAGTATTGTGTGTGTCCACACTCCCTGTATGTCTGAGCTGGTGTATAGTATCTTAGGGGTTCACACTCTGTGTATGTCTGAGCTGGTGTGTATTGCCCTGCGTGTCCACACTCCCTGTATGTCTGTGCTGGTGTGTAGTATTGTGTGTGTCCATACTCTCTGTATGCCACAACCACCGCCCACCAACGGAAAATCAAGAAGGAGGACACACTCCGGGAGCGCATCAACTCCTCCGCACACAACACGAAGGAACTCTTCTCAGTCATCAACAAGTTCACAGATCCCGCCTCTGAAGCCACCAACATCCCCCCGTCACAGGACCTCTGCAACAAGCTCGCCTCCTTTTTCCACACCAAGATCCAGGACCTCTACGACAGCTTCCTCCCGGAAAATCCTGGCACCGGATCCTGTGACCAACCCATCCCCCCCAGAACCCACCCAGACCATACACAGCTGGTCCACGCTCACCACAGAGGAAACAGATAACATCATGAACAACACCCACTCCGGAGCCCCCTCGGACTCTTGCCCGCACCACAAGTACATCAGAGCCAGCGCACCCATCGCCCCGGAGCTCCGTGACACAATCAACTGCTCCATCAGCACGGGCACCTTCCCCGAGGACTGCAAACACGCCGAAATACGCCCTCTCCTGAAGAAACCTTCGGCCGACCCATCATAACTAAAGAATTTCTGGCCCATCTCGCTGCTACCCTACCCCGCCAAAGTACTAGAGAAAGCAATCAACGCACAACTATGGAATTTCATCAAGGACAACAACTCCCTGGACAGCTCCCAGTCTGGTTTCCACAGCAATCACAGCACTGAGACAGCACTCCTGGCAGCCACCGACGACATCCAATTACTCCTAGACCACGGCCACACCTCAGTGCTCATACTCCGTGACCTCTCAGCAGCCTTCGACACAGTCTCCCACAGAACTCTACACACCAGACTGCACGACATAGAAATCTGCAGAAGAGCCCTGGAAAGGATCCACTCCTTCCTCTCTGGGAGGACGCAGAGAGTCAGACGCCCGCCCTACACTTCCAGACCCACAGGAGTCAACTTCGGAGTCCCCCAAGGATCCTCACTGAGTCCCACACTGTTCAACATATACATGGCCCCTCTTGCTGCCATCGTCAGAAGCCAGTGTGAACATTGTGTCAAATGCCGATGACACACAACTCATTTCCCTCACCGAAGACCCAGATACGGCCAAAAGGAACTTTCACTCAGGAATGGAAGCCGTCGCCACCTGGATGAGAGAAAGCTGCCTCAAGCTCAACTCCGACAAGACAGAGCTCATCATCTTCGGATAGCCACCTTAGCTTGGGACAACTCCTGGTGGCCCACAGCCCTCAGCAACCCCCCCAAACACTGCCTGAGCACGCCCGCAACTTAGGAATCATCCTCGACTCCTCCATATCCATGACCCGCCAGGTAAACTCTGTCACCTCCTCCTGCTGGCACACACTCCGCAAACTTCAGAAGATCTTCAGATGGATCCCAGCAGACTGTCCCAAGACAGTCACCCACGCCTTAGTCACTAGCAAGCTCGACTACAGCAATGCCCTCTACGCTGGCACCTCAACTAGGAACATCAAAAAACTTCAAATCATTCAGAACGCTGCCACCAGACTCATTCTGGTCATTCTGGACCTACCTCGCCGAGAACACATCTCCCAACACCTGAGGACCCTCCACTGGCTACAGGTCGAGAAGTGAATCACCTTCAAGCTTCTCTCCCACACATACAAGGCCATGCACAATGCAGGACCAGCCTACCTGAACCACTGCATCTCCTTCCACACCCCACCAGATCCCTCCGCTCCACCCAGATGGCCCTGGCCAAAACTAAACGTAACTGTAAACTTCACACTTGTATAGCGCACTACTCACCCGTTAGGGTCTCAAGGCGCTGTACGCATACCGCTGTGGAACCCCTCCTGGGTTTTCCCTGTGAGGTGCCCATTCCTGGGCAACCCCCAGGGTGAAGCGAGGCATCCAAGTGCTGGCAGGGCCATTGTGGAGATTAATCAAGCTATTCTCCAGAGTGGGATGCATTAATTAGATTAGGCACCAAGGCGAGAATTATCTGGTCCAAGGGAATTGAGCCCAAGACCCGCCGAGGCGGGAATTGAACCCTGGTCCCAGGCCAAAGCTCTGCATCAGGGTCTGCTGCTCTAACCATTGTGCCACACTTCTCCACCAGCCCTCGTGTCTGCAAAACCACAGCCAGAGGACAACCTTTCACCTACACTGCAGCAAAGAGCTGGAACAACCTCCCCCTGCACCTCAGACAAAGCCCTTCGCTAACCATCTTCAGGAAGAATCTCAAGTCATGGCTCATTGGATGAGGCCCCTCCCCTCTCCCCAGCGCCTTGAGACCCTCAACGGTGAATAGCCGCGCTTTACAAAATTGATTGATTGATTGTATGTCTGAGTTGGTGTGTAGTATCCTGTGTGTCCCCGCTCCCTGTATGTCTCAATTGGTGTGTAGTAAACTGTGTGTCCACATTCCCTGTGTGTCTTCCTGCGAAGTACAACCTTCTGTTTTTTCACTTTCTTAGTATTTGTCTTCTTTCTAGAAATGTTCTGATTCTTAATTGTAGCTCTAAACTTGCTTTTCGTTAAATCATTTAATTTTTGTGAAAACATTTCAAAACAATTTTTCGCCTTTATTTATCAGGGTGATTAAACATTGGTCTTGGTTTCAATATAGTTCCTTTGGGCTCTAATATTTGTTCTTGACTAAACTGTGAAATAAATGCTTTTACCTTTGTGTTTCCTGGGATGAGCTCTGATGGGATCTGGAAATGGAGAGCAGCTCTGCAAACCAGGGTTGTGTGTGAGAGTTTGGCACAGTGGGAGTTGTGTGTGACCTTTTAAATAAACTGCAGCGTACGCAGGTATTTAACTGTCTGGTTCCAGTGTTTGAAAGCCTCCTTTTTCATGTTTTTGTCTCTGTGTTTTTTTTTGCTTTAAAAGCGTCCATAGTAGCTTGCACCATTGTAGAGCATTGAAAGAGTTTGTTGTCAGCTGTTCAATGTTGTCGCTACTGCCACATTTATGTGAATTATTCAATATGCCCACACGAGGGCACCACCGCACATGAAATGGGAGCACCTTTCCTGAGCTGTGTATATTAGAGCAGTGGTTCTCAGCCTTTTGGCTTCTGTGGACCCCCACTTTATCATTACTGGAACCCAGGGACCCACACTGAATCATCATTGGAATCCGGGGACCCCCCCCAGTGAGTTATTACTGAAAACTGGGAAACTAATCTGTTCACATTATTCAATTTTCTAAGCAGTCCCGAACCCTCTGAAAAGGCTTTGCGGACCGCCAGGGGTCACCGGACCACAGGATGGGAACCACTGTATTAGAGCCTTAAGCAGGGCCACTGGAATTCTGCAGCAGCGGAGTGCCAAATTATGAAGCAGTGTTAAGTACATTTTGTGTCATGAAAAGGCAAATTATGTGGCATGATGCCGTACTTTTTGGGATAGTATTATTTCATTATTTTCTCATTTTTACATGTGTTAACACTGTCTCGATGTTGGTTGCAAATCATTAGCAGCAGTTTAACACCCAACTATAGCAATAGGCAATGGAAAGGTAAGGGGACTAGCCAACCTTTGCAAAGGGCCTTCCACTGGGAGGCAACATGTATTGCTGGATTTGAGTAACTTTGGTCTGTTTGAGCTAGAATTTTTTTTTGCTCAAATCATCTGGTTATGCGACCGATGATGGATTATGTGGCAAGTGTGGCAAATCTGAAGTTATGTGAAAAAAACTGCAGCCACACAATTGCATAATTCCAGTGGCCCTGAATAGGTAGTGATATATTTTTATTGCGCTCACAAAAGAAGTAGTCTGGTGGCTTTTAAATAAGCATGTAATTGCCCCGCCCATAACACAAAGAATTCCATTTGGCGCACGCAGGCAACTGTCCGCGGGCAGGGACTCACCCTCATGCATTAAGGACTGTAATGAGAAGGTGTAGGCATTGTGTAATGAAGATTAGAGATGGGCGTAACTTGTGTAATTCTCTGCAGCATAATTACTCGTGATTAATGGAAAATTACTCATCATTATGGCTCATTATGTGAGAAGCATAGCCCAGAATGTAATGCTATTTACTTAGTGCAAAATGCACCCTTGCATCCATGTGGGCCAGAGGATGTATTTTGAGCTAAGAAAATAGCACTGAATGCTGCAGGACACCAGCAGCAGCCACCAGCAGCCGCTCGCTATCTGTTAGTTTATGGCCCTGTGGTAAGATTTTTGTCCCCAAATTATTCTTACTTACTCAAGGTGGCATAATCATATAATTTTGGTAATTTTGCCTCACAAAAGTAATACATAGTTACATGACTACTCCAATTACTCCTGCGTAATTAAACGTTCACTCAGCCTAGTGAAGATCCCTCCACTACTCATCTCCAGCATGCCCCCAGGTGATAACCAGGGCGCCATGGTTCCCTGGGGAAGCATGCGGTGCCCACTGCGATACCACAAGTGGGCAGAGTAACCACCCTACAACCCTCCCTGAAACCTGGCCGGCTGAGCGTCCCCTCTCCCACCCGTGGAAATGCCCCTTGGCCAGTTTCAAATGGTTTCCACTAGACCCAGGGGCAGCATATGATTGTTTCCACATTGAGCTGTATATGTTCAGCAGTGATACGAAAGACGACTTCCATGACGGCTGCCTCTTGATGCATGAGCACAAATGCTCCCATCACGTGCTCCCCCGGATTGGGACCAAAATTAGGCCCGGGCAACCAAAGAAAAGGTGGCTTGTGTTTGTGAATGATGACTTTTCATAAAATGTTGCTTAGTAAGGCCTGATTTTGAGTTTGACGGATGGGTTACTGCGTCACCAATGAGACGGGTATCCCATCCGCCGTATTACAATGTCCATAAGATATAATGGCATCATGATAAGGAGAATGGGATATCCTTCATGTTTGTGAAAGAGTAACTCCATCCGCCAAACTGCAAAATCCGGCCCTTAGTAGCAAAGGAGTCATTCTGGGAGTAAAATGAAGCTTTGGAAGCTTGTCGGACTGGATTCGTTGGCCAAGAGTTGAAGCACCATTGTTCACTGCAGCACACGGACACATCTCCTTCCTTTAACCTCAGCCCTCTATGTTGCCTCACTCTTGGGTCTCTGAATCTGTAGGAGGCCCTTTGGACCCTCAGCCAGTGCTGCCGCTCTCATCCCAGAATGCCCTGGCTGCCATCAGGACTGGAAAGTTCTCTTCCCATTGGCTGACAGGACCTCCGTGGACTACGTGCATCTCGTGCCTGGAAGCTTCGCTCGCCTTCAAGGACCAGGGGTCCCTGCTCCTCCTAGGGCCTTGAGGCTTTTGCTCATCATTATTCACTATTCAAGCTCCTTGTACAGGCACCAGACCCTTAAGCTAATTTCCGTTCTCAGTCCCCATGGGCCCCTGCTCACACTGAGGTCCCCAAAGACTCCTGCCTACTGTCAGCTGCCTACGGGCTTCAGGTCACCTGACAGCCCTGTTCACACTTAGGACCTGTCGCTCTTGTTCACTTTCACCCAGGAGCACCAGCTGTGATGTTTACCTTCAGCACACAAGGTGCTGTGCTCACCCTAAGGACCGGAGGATCCCCTTCACTCCCGGTGCCCACCGAGGACAATCACTGGGTGAGACCCCCTGAGGCTCCAGTTCACCCTCATTTCCCTTACACTGTCGCTACACTCATGCCCCAGAGGTTCCTGCCTGTCCCCAAGCCTCTGCTCACCCTCAGGTACGCAAGGTTTCTGCTCACTGTGGTTTCCCAGAGGGTCTTCACCGCCTTCAGGTGTCTCAGAGATTCCTGATGTTTCTAGCCGCCTTAGGCCCCTCGCACACTGGTAACCCAAAGATCCCCAAAGCTCACCATCACTTCATTCCACATTCATGACCCTGATGTTGCTGCCCACCCATGAATCACTGGATTTCCGGGTCACTCTTGGATCCGTTTACCTGGGACCACTCCTCGGCGAGTGTCACTCTCCTGGGGCGCTGCCCGGGCACACACCGCTGTACACCTCAGTCGCAGAAGGCTCCGCTTTGGTTGCCAATCAAAGACCTCTCCACAAGCGATGGTTTACGGGGTCGCATCCAGCGTGGTACTTATGTCCATATTTATACTTTTTTTGAGCCACAGTTGCGTCGTTATGCGACGTAAAAGCGGCGCAAGCTTACAAAATATAATTGTATTTTGTAAGATTGCGCCGATTTTGCGTCAAATAATGCCGGGAATGCGGTGCTAAAAAAGTATAAATATGGGCCTCGATGTCTTTTGTGTTGTAGGTAGAGACATGATTTGAATTTGGACAAACTGCGGGGAATCACTCCAACTTCAGCCTTTTAATGAATCTTCTAGATATTATCTGTGCCTAACACATCTGTAGCCCCTCTCTCCTCTTACCCCTTTCTCTGTTCCAGTGCTTAATTTGTAAATAAAAACGTGCCGGTGCTCAAAGCTCTCCTCTGAAACACGCGGAATCGCGGGCCTCTTTAATCTATTTACAGACACCCCCTGCACCTCCAGCTCACTCTCGCAGCTTCATGCTTTGTAACTTTGTGACGTTTTTTTCGCTTTTCTCGTGTCTTTTGTCGCAAGAGCTCGCAGCAAATGCTTGAGGCAGAAGAATAATCCCCGCCCACAAAAATAAGTGTCGGTGCTCAGCACCGGAAACAACAAGCACAAATTAAGCACTGCTCTGTTCCCTCCCTCCCCTCCGCCACAAGGGCGTCCCTCTCTGTCTGACAATCCCCTTCTATGTATTTCTGTCTGGTCATCTCATTCAACCTTTCTCTGTCTCCGCACCACTTTCTGACCCACCGTTTACACCTCTTTCATGTTCCTGGTCACTTTTATGCTCCTTTCTCTAGTTCTTCCTCTTTCTATGTCTTGCTCTCCGTTCCTTTCCATTTTTTCCACAGACTCTCATTCTACTTCCCTCACTTGCCCTCATTTTTCTTCTCCTTTCCTATCTTTCTAAATCCACAAATTCTCTCTCTCCGCCTCTCTCTCTCTTGTGCCCCTCGAGGACTCTTTCTTGATTTCTCTTTCTATGGCTCATATCTTTATCTTTCCTCTCATTTTGTCCCTGGAGTTTTATTTCATTTCCGTGTCTTGCAAACCTGCCTTTTTCCAATCGTGCTCTCCTGTCAGTGTCACTCGCCCCCTCTGCCCTGAACTCCCTCACGTCCTGTCCCTAGTTATACTCAGTTGTGTCCCCTCTACTGACTGTCGCAGAGACTCCTCCAGCGCCTGGAGGCTCTGCCAGAGCCGAGGAGAGCCCACAAGACGCAGAGAGGGTGAATATTCCGGGGCAGGCAGGGCACCGGTGGGGGCCCTCGGGGGCTCTGTGGGACACAGGTGATACCTGCCACAGAGCAAGGAAGTGAGCCACGACAGGAGGACGGTGGTGATCCCTAGGCTGCCGGAGGAGATGTGGCCTGGATTGGGTCTGCCGACTCTGTTATGTTATGTTATGCTATGTTATGCTGTGCTGTGCTATGTTATGCTGTGCTATGTTATGTTATGCTGTGCTGTGCTATGTTATGTTATGGTATGCTATGCTGTACTATGTTATGTTGTGCTGTGCTATGTTAAATTACTCTAGACCATGCTATGTTATGTTATGTTATGCTAGGCTATGTTATGTTGTGCTATGTTATGCTGTGCTATGTTATGTCATGTTACGCTGTGCTGTGCTATGTTATGTTATGTCATGCTGTGCTGTGCTACGCTATGTTATGCTATGTTAAATTACGCTAGACTATGCTATGTTATGTTATGTTATGCTAGGCTATGTTATGTTGTGCTGTGCTATGTTATGTTATGCTGTGCTGTGCTATGTTATGCTGTGCTGTGTTATGTTATGCTGTGCTGTGCTATGTTATGTTATGTCATGCTGTGCTACGCTATGTTATGCTATGCTATGTTATGCTATGTTAAATTACGCTAGACTATGCTATGTTATGTTATGTTATGCTAGGCTATGTTATGTTGTGCTATGTTATGTTATTCTGTGCTGTGTTATGTTATGCTGTGCTGTGCTATGTTATGTTATGTCATGCTGTGCTACGCTATGTTATGCTATGCTATGTTATGCTATGTTAAATTACGCTAGACTATGCTATGTTATGTTATGTTATGTTATGTTAGGCTATGTTATGTTGTGCTGTGCTATGTTATGCTATCCTATGTGCTATGTTATGCTATGCTATGTTAAATTACGCTAGACTATGCTATGTTATGTTATGTTATGTTATGTTATGTTATGCTAGGCTATGTTATGTTGTGCTGTGCTATGTTATGCTGTGCTGTGCTATGTTATGTTATGCTGTGCTGTGCTGTGCCATGTTATGTTATGCTGTGCTGTGCTATGTTATGCTATGCTGTGCTATGTTATGTTGTGCTGTGCTATGTTATGCTGTGCTGTGCTATGTTATGTTGTGCTGTGCTATGTTATGCTGTGCTGTGCTATGTTATGTTATGCTGTGCTACGTTATGTTATGTCATGATGTGCTGTGCTACGCTATGTTATGCTATGCTATGTTAAATTACGCTAGACTATGTTATGCTAGGCTATGTTATGTTGTGCTGTGCTATGTTATGCTGTGCTGTGCTATGTTATGTTATGCTGTGCTGTGCTATGTTATGTTATGCTATGCTGTGCTATATTATGCTATGCTGTGCTATGTTATGTTGTGCTGTGCTTTGTTATGTTATGTTGTGCTGTGCTATGTTATGTTATGTTATGCTGTGCTATGTTATGTTATGCTGTTCTGTGTTATGTTATGGTATGCTATGATGTGCTATGTTATGCTGTGCTGTGCTATGTTATGTTATGCTGTGCTGTGCTATGTTATGTTGTGCTGTGCTATGTTATGTTATGCTGTGCTGTGCTGTGCTGTGCTATGTTATGTTACTTGAACTTCATATAGTGCAAACAACTCACTCCTGGAGGGTTATGATGCTTTAGGGTTAGAGCACCTTTTCTTTGCTTACAGGTCACCAGACTGTAGTCCTGGTGGAAGCCGCAATGGCCCCGTCAGAGGCAGCAGAAACCCCTGAAACTGGACGACTTTAACTTTCACAAAGAAGATGTTCAGGAAAAAGCAAATAAGTTACTAAGGGTCAGATGTGCGACCTTTTGTTTTGCGACTCGTAATTTGTGTTCCATTTGGGAATCGCAAATTACGAGTCGCAAAACAAAATGTACAACAGTGTTAAGTACACTGTTTGCGATTCCCAGTGAGGTAGCAAATTACCTGCCTCATTAATATTCATGAGCCAGGTTGCAATGTGCGACCCCATTGGGAATGGCCGCACTCACAGGGATGGTGGCCTGCTGGGGACAGCAGACCACCATGTCTGTGGCTGCTTGGGAAGAAGCAGGTATTACAATGACCTACTGAGTTACACCACCAAGATTACATTTTACCAGTCCCAGCATGGCTGCCTGACAGCTTCAAGCTCACCGCTCGTGACAGCCCCACCCATCCTACAGACACGGAAGCCCCTTCGCTGTTAAAGGGGCATGGGATTGCGAGCACGTGGGGAGAGACGCTGTCCCCACTGGGCATGGTATGTGCGCACCAGCCCTACCAGCCGCACACGTGCATTGGTTGCTTCACACAGCGGTAGACCCTGGGGAAGGGCACATTGACATCCAGGCGGCGTGTATCTCTGAGTGACAGCAGTGCCCTCGGGCAGGAGGCAGGCTGCGGCCTGGTGGATGGACGTCTATGATTGACGTCTCTCTGGAATATTAGTACAGCACACTTGTTAAAAAAGTGGCGGGTGAGAGTTATAGTTACCTTAGGGCGCAAGTTATAGTTACTTGAAATAGCTCTAACTGTAACAGCTGAATTTCTATGGTTTTGTACGAGTAAATTCAGAAACTAACTATAAGGTCGCTATAACCTTTGTTTTTTCAGTGAAAAAAATAAATATATTTATATATATATACTGTTTAATTTGTAAAAGAATAAGCACAAAGAATAGGCACAGGGACCCAAAGTATTGCCGAGGCGCCAGCGGCCGAGACGATTGAAGGTCAGTGTGCAGAGTCTTGATTCCATCTCATGCCTCTTTAAAACACCCCCAAACATTTTCTGTCTCTTTATTTTCTCTTTACTATAGTTTTCATCCCTGCTTCCTGCCTTTGACATGGCTTTTCCTTCTTCCTCTTTGTCCGTCTTTCCCACTTTTGGGTTTTCTCTCTCTTGCTCGGAGTCAGAGTCTGATGACGTATTGAAGAGCCGGCCTGTAAAACTGAGTGCAGTGGTCCCACCTGCACAGGCTCAAATTAAGTACGGTATATATGTATGCCACCAAAATAGACATCTCATTAGCAACTGTTTTGTAATAATTGTTTTTAATCTTGCAATAATTATACGTTTTAACTTCCTGTGATGTCATTATGGGGTGTAAAGTTATATAAGTTGACTTTCTGAATCAAAAGGTCCTTCCACGACCCAGTCATGCCCTGATGCACCATTGCCTATGAGCTCAGTGCTTAATTTGTCAATAAAAAGGTGCCGGTGCTCAAAACTCTCTTCTGAAACACGCGGCTGCTGCAATTAAAAGTGCGAGCACATAATACTTAGGCAGCCTAATCCTAAAGCCACCTCGGGCCTCTTCAGTCCATTTACAGCCACTCCCTGCCCCATCAGCTCACTCCTGCAGCTTCCTGCTTTTCCCCTTTCTGACGCTTTTTCGTTTTTCTCGTCTTCCGTTTTTCCCACGTGTCTTTTGCTCACAGTAAATGCTTGAGACAGAAAACTAAAGCGCCGGCCCTCAAAAATAAGTGCCGGAGCTCAGCACCGGAAACAACAAGCACAAAGTAAGCACTGCATGAGTTGTCCTCTATCCCCAGCCGCTGGAAACAATACTCGCCGTACCAGAAGAGACTAAACCGTGTTCACCTTTCACTCCTCTCTTTGCCCTAGTTTGTTTACTGTGTCCATCTTATTTGTCTCGCTACCCCCTGTATCCTGTCAGTTCTTTAACCCCTTCCAAAGCATGCACATCCCTGGTCTGACACACACCATTCCAGACTGTGTCCAGCATCCATGCTGGCCAGCAAGGGTCAGAGCTAGAGCTGTGGCAACCATGGCCCTCCTGCCCTGACATCAGAGCCAGGCAGGGGCTAGGGATGCCACCTGGCCAGTTACTAGCATGACCAGGATTTTATTGTCTCGGTTGGTACAATAATTTAAAAAATCACTTCCAGTCAGTATTTTATCCCCTTATGAGTGCATACGTCAAACAGTAATTGTAAGAAGAAAACACTTTAAAATGTGTTCTGGCGATGCCTTAAGGACCCCTGAATGATAATTAAAGTAAACAGACAGAAACGCCATGTTAAATATGAACACAGATGATTTCATATAAATGTCCATTCAAGATCATGTCCGGGCCTTTGCCAAATCTTAAAATGTGAACAGATGACCTGTATTTTGGTCTGGGAAAGGTGGCAACCCTAGCAGTGGCCTGTCTCTCGACAAGCCATGGATGGTCTGTGTATCTAGCCATGGAGTCCCTTCATGCTCACAGGAAAAAACTCTTTAAAAAATAGACAACTGTCCCTCCTCTAGCTGACGTCTTTCAACTTTCTTTGTGCTCTGCCTTCTTTAAATGAATGTATGTATCAGTGAGAGCTAGCAGGGAGGCCTGTCTGTGCCTGCAGGTGAATGTTTGACTTGTGGAATGGGGCTGCTAGGCTGGTCTGCCTCTGCAGCCCTCCCCAGTGGAGTCTGAGAAGGCCGCTTCGGGGTAGGGAGTTGGTTGTTGTTGGTTCGGAGACAGGCGCAATAGCCCACCTGCCACCTGCAGGCAGAGCCCCCTCCTGCTCGGCTGATTTCTTCCTCACGCACTGTATGCTGCATATCTGCCTCTCACCTGTCACAGATAGCAGAAATACTACCTACCTGGCATGGTCAGCACAGCTATCCCCCTGAAGAACAGCTGAGCTACCCCTGACATGTGGCAGATCACACCCTTGCTCTGTTGGCTGGTAGCAAACTCAGCAGAGCTTCCCCTCACCTGCCTGAGAAAGCAGTACTAGCTCTCATCTGTCACAGGCAGCAGAGCTATGACACAGTGCCTGCTTAGAGCAAAGCAAGCCCTTCCTTCTGTGCGCTGCTGTGGATAGGTCTGTACATGTCTGCAGAGCTGCCGATGTCTACCCACGGGGCCTACCTGTCATTGGGAACAAGGGACAGGAAACTTGGGATGAGAAGGCCCTGGGATAGTGAGCCTCCATGATGACCCAGCTGGAGGAAGAGAAGCGCCCCGAAGTCTCTGTTGGAGGAAGAAAACCTCCCCAAAGTCTCTGTTGGAGGAAGAAAACCTCCCCGAAGTCTCTGTTGGAGGAAGAAAACCTCCCCAAAGTCTCTGTTGGAGGAAGAAAACCTCCCCGAAGTCTCTGTTGGAGGAAGAAAACCCCCTGAAGTCTCTGTTGGAGGAAGAAAACCTCCTGAAGTCTCTGTTTGAGGAAGAAACTTAGTAGAATAGTGAAAACAAGGGGACAGGGTGTCATGGCTAGAGAGGACAGAGGCACTTTCACAGCAGAGCAGCATTGGGACAGCAAACATCAGAGTCAGTGACACAGGGAGGTGACAGCCAAGAGCAACAGACACAGAGCAAAGAAGGACTAGACCTGCTCCAACTACAAAGAGACTGAGAAGCAGGAACCCCGGATGACATGCTTCCATTAGAGCCTACATCTGGAACAACACACCCCAGAAACAGAAGATCCACAACCACTGGTCTAGAATGACTCTGACACGCAACCACCTGTATCCTCGAAGGGCACCAGACCTATTGCCTGACACAAAGACACTTCCATAGCTGACGCTGCTCAGGCAGAGGCTGCAAGACCCCAAATCCTGCCGTGGAGCACTATGAAGAGACTACACACTTCATGCCCACACCGGGTATTCGAGAAGGTTTTAAGACCCACCCCCACTTATGCAAACCCTCAAAACCTTACAACAACAATATATGTAGTGCAGGAACAAACGCCAGATGCACATAGCATTTTTCTGGTAGGAAGCGCCCTGATTCTGCGAATCAGGTCTTTTGCAACCGGAAAAATGTTTTTCCAAATGTACATAAGGCAAAATACAATTCAGTTGGTATGTATTTCAGTTTTTTGACCAAATTCAAGTCGCAAAGCAGTAATGCTTTACCATCATTTTAAAAGTGATGGTAACCCATTAAGAAATGTGAAGGGGTGAAGAGCAGGTAATGGTCCCACGGACCGCTGCCTACTCTTAGAAAATAACACTTCAAAGTTTATTTTTTTTCTTTTTAAATGGATTCCGTCTTCCTTTTGTTTTATGAAAAGCAGTCACAGACATGGTGGTCTGCTAACCCCAACATGCCACCAGCCCTGAGATGGCTGCGTTTCCTAATAGGTTGCAAATTGTGACCTATCTCAGTAATATTCATGAGGTAAGTCGGTTTGCCACCCACTAGGAATTGCTATTTCAAGTATGTAAGCTTTCGAAAATGCAGAATTACGATTTCCTAATTGTGATTTGCTAACAATTGCAATTAGTAGATCACAGTTCTAGATTTTTGTACATCTGGCCTTTATTCCCTCAGTAGAGATCACCCACTGGATAAATCACAACCGCACTCTGATGTCTACGCGAAGGACTAGAGGCCAAGTAATTGGCGAATGCTGTGCTATACAAGTACCCGGTGACTCATCATCTGATTTACTTGCGTAGACATAGTAAACAGACTAGCATGACAGGGTGTGAGAAGAAGGTAGTGTGCAGGAAGGCCTGGTACCAGCAGGTAAGGGAATCTCATGGAAAAAAATACTTTTTTTTTTCTTCACAAAAAAACAACAACATTGTATTATTTTCTGTCTATTTTCTTTCAGGCTGTTGCATGCACTGTCCCTCACCTCCCTCTCTTTTGATGGTCTGTATACCTTTTGCATGTAAACATTAAATAGACGAGGTAAAGAAGACGCATAGAAAGAAGGCAAGTGCACAGAGAAGCCTGTACCAGTGTCTGAAGTCAAACTATATTTTAGTGACAAGTTTGGACCTAAGTTCCCTAGCAGGTTTTTCAGAAAAAGGAAAAAATCCTACCAAACTTTGAGAACTGAACTGACTAAAAATTAAAGTTATTTGGTTTCGACAAGATTTGATTTGCTAGTGGTAACTCAGAACTCCTTTGTAGAAAACAATAGTTTTGCTAATTTTTAATCAGGCACATTATAGTGTTGGTTGAATTGAAGGACGGTGTAGATTCACATCTGGAAATGTTGGCCAAATTGAAGAAGGGTTTAGATTCACACCTTGTAATGGTGGCTGAATTGAATTAGGGTGTAGATTCACATCTTGTAACTTTAGTCTCATTGGAGGAGGGTGTATATTCACATCTTGTAATTTTGGCCCAATTGAAGGAGGGTGTAGAGTCACATCTTGTAACTTTGGCCTAATTGAAGAATGGTGTAGAATCACATCTTGTAACTTTGGCTGAATAGAAGAAGTGTGTAGAGTCACATCTTATAACTTTGGCCTAATTGAAGAACGGTGTAGATGTACATCTTGTAGCTTTGGCTGAATTGAAGGAGGGTGCAGATTCACATCTTGTAACTTTCTCCTAATTGAAGAAGAGTGTAGAGTCACATCTTGTAACTTTGGCTTAATTGAGGAAGGGTGTAGATTCACATATTGTAACTTTGGCTGAATAAAAGAAGGGTGTAGAGACACATCTTGTAACTTTGACTGAATACAAGAAGGGTGCAGGGTCACATCTTGTAACTTTGGCGTAATTGAAGAAGGGTGTAGATTCACATCTTGTAACTTTGGCTGAATAGAAGAAAGGTGTGGAATCACATCTTGTAACTTTGGCCTAATTGAGAAATGGTGTAGATTCACATCTTATAACTTTGACTGAATAGAAGAAGGGTGTAGAGTCACATCTTGTAACTTTGGCCTAATTGAAGAAAGGTGTAGATTCACATCTTGTAACTTTGGCCTAGTTGAAGAATGCTGTAGATTCACATCTTGTAACTTTGGCCTAGTTGAAGAATAGTGTAGATTCACACCTTGTAACTTTGGCTGAATAGAAGAAGGGTGTAGAGTCACATCTTGTAACTTTGGCCTAATTGAAGAAGGGTGTAGTTCCAACCCTAATCTGCATTGCTTGGACCTCTCTAGAAGAGGCTATCTGCACACAGTGGGTGGATGAGTGCCCCTTGTTTATTTCTGGTTTTGATGTGAATGGAGGACAGACTTCCCTCTATTTTGTTTCTGGTCTGTCGTGTGTCTGGTGCATTTCATGTCATTTGTTCCAGCACAGCAGAGCTCTAGTTCACGTTTTATTTCTGCACATGAGTGAAATACAATAAAGTGAAGTGGGAGCTAAGATCAGGATGTGTCCTTTTAATGTGCTTTGTCAAGTGTCTCAGCTCATTAAGACAGAAGTGAGGCTGATAGTGAAATCCAGGCAGGCAGCAGAGATTGCATCTTCTGCGACAGTGAATCTGTGACAGGTATCTGAATCCGCCTTCAGGCCAGCAGACACATTCCACAGCCTGTCAGCCACATACAGAAAGCACACTGAAATAAATGAAATCAAATAAACAGAGGCCATGGAGAAAAAAGAGAAAGTCAGAGCTGTTCATTGGTTTAGGAATCTCTGTGCCTGCAAATGTCTATGAAGTGACAGGTATGAGGTTATTCCACAATTATTTGTTTTGTGATCTCCATCACTCTGAGTTCTAGTATCCCTCTTCATGGTCCTTACATGTGAGAGGTGAGACTTCACCCAAGACAGGTGACCCTTGTTGCTACTGCTAGGGGAAGGTTGTCAGATCCCAAACATCAACACACACAGACACCACAACAAACAGGAGTCCTGGAGGAAGACACAAACAGAAGAGGCTCCAAGAAAGAGGAAGGGAGAACACGGAGGAAGAGGACTACTCAGTGTAATGGAGAGTACTCACTCTACTAGCGTGTCCGCCTATCCCGCACCAGTCCGTACATGTGTGAGGATGTAGCGAGCCGACTCTGGGTGCCAAAGAACTGGCAGGACACAGAATATCCTGCAGGTAGCGCAGAGTTACCATGGTAGGCCAAGTCTGCTCATGGGTCGCTTGTAACACACCAGAATTAAGAGATGCCGCATTGAACCCCTGACATCCTGTCATCATTGGTGTATAAAAGTGTTTGGGACACTCAAGTGGCCGCCAGACAGATACTGTGCAGCACCCCTTACGCCTCCATCCAGGATGCCACCATACATCTAGTGGAGGACGCTTGACCACAGCTGGAGTGCCCAACCTCAAACCCTGATGACCCCCAGCTCCAAACTACTGAAGGTGGCCTCCTATACTTCTTACACCTATGAGAGTGGGGTGCGAGAGGGGAAGGTGGTCAATGGCTCACAAACAGGAAATCAGTGACTCGGAATTCCCTTGATCAGTCCAAGTAAAGGAGAAGGACTGGTGCACATCCAGTGCTTAATTTGTAAATACAAACGTGCCGGTGCTCAGAGTTCTCCTCTGAAACAGCGACTGCTGCAATTAAATGTGCGAACACTGAATACTGAGGCAGCTAATCCTGAAGCCACCTCGGGCCTCTTTAAAACATTTACAGCCACTCCCTATCCCTTCAGCTCACTCTTGCAGCTTTCTGTTTTCTCTCATTGTGATGCCTTTTCGTTTTTCTCTTCCTCCGTCTTTCCCAAATGTGTCTTTTGCTCGCAGTAAATGCTTGAGGAAGAAGAATAAGCGCCGGCCTTCAAAAATAAATGCTGGTGCCCCGCACCGGAAACAGCAAGCACAAATTAAGCACTGTGCACATCTGGTAAAAAAAAAGTCCTGTTAAGAAAGGATCAGGTCAGACAAGGACAGGCCAGTCTCCAGGACAGTGTACAATTGGGAGAAATTCTAGTCTACCCGCCAGAGCCAGAGAAAATGCCAATCTTGTCAGGGAAGAACCACAAAGAGGGCTCGAAGACTGCAACAAAACTCCGCTCCTCAACCCACAAGCAGGGGTTTAGCTTAGTCAGTGAGTTTGGGGAGAGTGAATATCAAATTTCTCAAATAAAAAAGTTGGCTCCACCAGGGTGGAGCAGTGAGATGGCCGAGGTCTGGGGTGGACCGTTTCCATGAGGAACAGGGTCAGGATTGATTTACAGAAGCCTACGAATGCCAATGTTGGTGAATTCCAAAAACTAGAAACGTACACCCAGTCGAGGAGTACTTCTAGGGGTGCAGAGGGACTACTCTTATGGTAAACCAGTCACCCATGTATTTATCCTGATCCCAAAAAAACTTATGGGGAAATAAGAATGATGAGAAAAACTGATTCAGACATTGCATACTCAACTGAGGTGTCCCCGACCCAACTACCAAACCAAGAATGCACGTGAGCGGTGGCACCCAAAATACCCCCCGCTCCCCCCACCCCCCCGAAGCTACGTCCCTGCCCGACCCACAGAGGACTAGAAGTTCTCCCCGGAAACTCATGGCTCTAGTCACTTGGAACACAATGGCCTGGGGTCCCTGGGATCACCTCTTTTTACTGAATGTTTACTGCACACACTCGTCTAGTCTCTGCTACAATGAGCTGTGATGGTTGAGTTGTCACATCGGTGCATGTGGGCCAGGCCCAGGGTTTCTAGTCCTCATGTTTTACAAATCACTTTATCAAGCGACTGATGGCCCCATGCACTGAGCCCAAGGCACAGATAGGGGGTGAGCCGAAGCAGGGCCGAGCCAAAGGTCTGGCTTGGCACTGAGAGTCTGTGAACATCATAAATATATTATAACAAACATAATGTGAAACATGGTGTAATTTCTTTAAAATTCAAAGAGTTTTTCTTTAATGTGTGGCAGAGTTTCGCCTTAGTATATCAGACCGCAGCACTGTACAGGCAGACATTTATTAACAGAGATAGTTTTTAGAAACATTCCTAACTCGCCCCACATCACAAAGCCCTCAGTGAAGGAGAGGCAGGTCAGTAGCGCTTAAACCTTAAACATGGCCTGGATTCTCACTACAGATGGAGCAACATTACACTCTAGTAAATCAAAAGTTACAGGTGCTTGTACAGCAAACATCCCATTCCGGGTGGCGGGGATGTGTGTGCTCCCAGGCACTAGGCAGGTTTACTGCACACAAGCGGGGATGTGTGTGCTTCCAGGCACTAGGCAGGGTAACTGCACACAAGCGGGGATGTGTGTGCTTCCAGGCACTAGGCAGGGTTACAGCACACAAGCATGGATGTTTGTGCTTTCAGGCCCCAGGCTGGGGTTGCAGCACACAAGCAGAGATGTGTGTGCTTCTAGGCACTAGGCAGGGTTATAGCACACATGCAGGTATGTGTGTGCTTCCAGGCACTATTAGGGTGACCACCTGGCACTGAGGCAAATTCTGGACAGGACTGTAAAAAATTCAGGACAAAGGGTCAAAATTCAGGACAAAAATTCAGGACAAAGGGTCAAAATTCAGGACAAAAATTCAAGAACAAACGTCAGTTTTACAGACACACACAAGAGAGGCCATGCCTCACTATGTTGTCAGTGCATTTATTTACTCTTTTTTAACATCGCACTATTTATTCACTGTGGACCTTTTGTGATTGCCTCCTGGTGTGCTACATTCAGGTGTCACATTACGTCCTTGTTCAGTAGTAAATCAATGCCCTTCAGTACTGCGGCAAGGCCATCACCCCTACCCAAATCTACCCGATCTTTCCTGAAGAGAAAGTAACAGCAACATTTTGATTATGTTTCTGAACATTTCAAAACCCCTGGCAAACAGTTTGGGAAACATTAAGGTAATTAACCTTATGTTAGTTTAAACAAATTGAACAAAAACATCTGGCTTACCCCAACCGCCCACGGACTTTCAACCTAATTTTTTTTAAAGAAGCAGGGCAGATGGTGTGGGTGACAGTCTCACACCTAATGACAGGATGTGATGTACCCATAACTTGTCTGTAGTCTCACTGCACTGGAGTGTATGAATGGGACTCTACATTTATCTCAGAAATCGGAGCCCGGACTACCAATCAAAGATAATAAAAGAGTAGGATGAAATCGAGATCAAATGGGAGATCCACAGCAAGTAATTCAAAGGGTTGTTGCTAAGAAGTGGATAAATAAAGAAGAGAAGAACAAGGTGGGACAATTCCTAAAATCAGACAAGATGGGTCCACCAAGACTATTTGAAGGTGTTGGGTACCTGGGGTGTTGTCTGAACACAGGAGCAAAACAGAAAGGGCACTGTCAAGTGGTTGAACAATCAACACCCATCCACCTTGGCAAACTCTTCTGGTGCAATGGTTCGCTGTTAGTGCTTGTGAAGGGTGAGCAGGGGCCAGACCCCTTGCAAGGTTGTTCAAGGCAATTGCCTGCTTAGTCCATGTCTTTATATGGTTTTGAAATTGAGCAATCGCCAAACTAGAGATCTGGGTTATCTCCAAGTGTCAAGTACACATAGAATCTTCAAAATATTTGGGATGTAAATTGCACAAACAAAATTTACAAATTTTAAAATGTAATTAGTGTTTCTTTAGCATATGGCACTGTTTTCGCCTTCATACACAATTAGATCTCAGATTGAACTAGGAACCAGTTACCTTTCGATACCTAATGATTAATATCTACCATTCTTACACTGATTTCCAGGATGAAAATCTCGGCAGAGCGAACGGTCCCTCCAAGCCCAGTTTGCTTTTTGGTCTTCTCTTCTGCTTTCTGTAGAGGCCATGTGGCACTAACGAAGATGGTGTGCTACCCCAATGATAGTATTATTTTGCAAACCTTCCCCTGCTCGTCCTTCATTCCTTCTTCAGACAGGCCACACATCTGATTTGGTCGCTGCAGCGCAATCGGGAGCTCTTTCCACTCTAAAGCTAACTGTGACTGCGGGTGGAGAAGGTCTTCTGGACTTAGAATGCTTTTATTCAGCTGCAGATGTCCAATGGGTGGCTCACTGGCTTTCTACCCACCTCTCTGCATGAGATGGGGTTTACCAGTAAAGACTTTTAAGGAAGGCTTAATGCACTGCTCATCGTTTCCTACTGACCATTCTATGGATCACCCTCCGAGGTTATCATGCATGGCTTTCTCTTGCCTTACCAGAACCTGTAAACTCACTGACACGAAGAAACCCTATGCTCCTGCACTACCTTTCCTAATCCTTCCCACTCGCACAGGATGGCTGTGCTCAGAGCAACTCCATCAGTGGCATGTTGCAGGTGTCTTAAAATTGGGGAGTTTGTTTCAGTGAGCTACTAAATTTCCAAACCCTTGTGGCAGACTACCATCTTCACCCGGTCAACTCCTTACTTACAACCACCTTAAATAATCATTAAATGCCCTATTTCATGTCTGCCACCTAGCACTAACCCTACAAGAGGTGTGCCAGAAACTCTGTACCATAGGAAATGGTAGCAAACTGATAGGATGGGTGTACAGACCTATCCTGCAACATGGAAACCACTCCAGGTCTTCTTGTCATACTGCCTGGGTGATTGATGTAGCCAAACCTCTGCAAGATATGGACTAAAATACTGGACCTTCCCCACAAAGTACCCCACAGATGTCACTTTAAGTAAATTCATGGTGCTTCCTTGTGAATGCATTCTGCCTGTTGCTTGCCATTGGCCTTGTGGTTTCTAACTCACAATTTGTTGCTTTCAATTTGCTGGCTTTATTTGTTTTAGGCTATGCAGCTTGAATTTGTCCCTTCCCTTGCCAAAACCTTATTTACAGTATCCTGCCGAGTGCTCCCTTTCTGTAAATATGCCTGTAAATCTTGTTTTTATCTTATCATATTTGCTGTGCATTCAAAGAACAAAGTCAAATGTCAGGCTCTGTCTTCGTTGGGAACTTAGTGTTTACTTTCCTTTCGCTGACTTCAAAGTGAGAGGATTTATGCGACAATCTTGCTGGATACTGGGGTTAGGAAAGAGTTTTTTCTATCACATGACAACATTTAAATAAACTTCAGAATCTATCAGAATTAGAATTACAAATCAAGCACATTTTTGTTAATTCTGAACTGTGCTGAAACAAATACCTTGACATGATTAAAACAAATCATTGCATTAGGTGATGCAATTTCCACACATCATTGTCTCTGCACAATATAGTTTGATTTGAAAAACTGTATATCTGTGCAAATGTAATGGTCATTTCAATCAAAAATGTGTTGTCTGTAATGGCAGTGTGTTAGCATATCATCCATACTGCACTCCAATCTGCTCTGCACCACTACACGCCACTGCACCCTACTCTGTATCACTCCACTTTACGCCACTCCATGACACTGCACTCTTCTCCATTCGGAACCACTCCACATTATGCCACTGCTCTCTATGCTACTTCACACTATGCCTCTCTACTCTACTCTGTACTACTCTACTCTAAGCCACTGCACTTTACGCCTCTCTACACCAATGCGCTCTGCTCGTCTGCACGCCATACCACTCCAGTCTAGGCAACACCAATCTAATCCGCACAACTCCACTCTCTGCCGCTCTGCAATGCTGCACTGTACGCCACTGCACTTTAAGCTAATACACTCTATGCTAATGCACTTTACTCTGTAACACTCAACTCTATGCCCCTGCACTCTACATCAATATACTGTACATCATTCTAATCTACTCTGCACCTCTGCACTCTATGCCCCGGCACTCTACACTACTTTACTCTATGCCATCACACTCTATGCCACTTTATGCAACTCCACTCTAACCTGCACTTCTCCACTCTAAGCCACCTCACTCTACTGTGAAATAATCTACTTTATGCCACTGCATTCTATGCCACTGCACTCTACCCTGCACCCTACCCTGCACCTCTCCACTCTATGCAACTGCACTCTACTCTGAAACAATCTATTCTACGCCACTGTACTCTATACTACTCTGACCACTGCACTCTAGTTCAATGCACTCTACACTACTGCAAGCTGACACTCTGCAACACTGCTCTGGCCGCCACTATACTCTACACCGCTCTGCTCTGTACTACTGCATTTTGCACCAATATACTCTATTCCACTGCATTCTATGCCACTCTACTCTGCCCAATGCCACTCTATGCAACTGCACTCTACACCAGTGTACTCTAAACAACAGCACTGCCCTTTACTCTGCACCACTGTACTCTATGCCACTGTTCTCTGTACCACTCTATACCACTGCACTGACACTCTACTCTGCAACTCTGCACTCTACACCACTCTACTCTATGCCACTGCACTCTAGGCACTATACTCTACTCTACACCACTCTACAATACTCCACTCTGCACCACTACACTCTATGCCACATGATTCTACTCTGCACTCTATGACACTGCACCACTCTGCATTACTGCACTCTCTGCTACTCTATTGTATGCCACTCTACTCCACTGCACTCTATGTAACTCTACCCCATGCCACTCTATGCCACTGCACTCTGCGTCAATGCACTCTAAACAACTGCACGCCACTGCCCACTGCCCTCTACTCTGTACCACTGTACTCTACGCCACTGCTCTGTGCCACTCTATTCCACAAAACATCACTGCACTGACACTCTACTCTGCAGTGTTGCACTCTCCACCACCGAACTATACACCATTGTACTATGTACAACTGCATTCTATGCCACTGCACTCTATGCCACTCTACTCTGCATCACTCCACTCTACAGCACTTTACCCTACTCTGCACCACTCTACACTACACCACTGCACTCCCTGCAACGTGAGTCTACTCTGCAATCTATGCCACTGCACCACTCTACACTACTGCTCTCTCTTCCACTCTATTGTATGCCACTCTACTCCACTGCACTCTATGCCACTCTACTCTGTCCCATGCCACTCCATGCCACTACGCTCTAAACCACTGCACTCTACGCTAACGCACTCTAAACAACTGCACTGTACCCCACTGCTCTGTACTTTGCACCACTGGGCTCTACGCCACTGCTCCTATGCTACTCTACTCCACACCACACCACTATGCCACTAGCTTTAAGCCATGCTGAACAGCAGCTACTCTGGTGTATAACATGGCTAATGGCTAAAACACATTTGCAAAGCCAATAACTCTTTCGTGGATGAGACCTACTGGCTTTGCCAATGTTTGTTAGTACAATGAGGTACAGAGGTACCTGAAAGAACTGTAAAAAATACAATTACATCATAATAAAGGCTGCTACAAAATGTGCGAATACATTTCGGTTAAATTAAAAAAAAAAGCGCTTCTCAAATACAGATTTGAATAATATACAGTTTCTACCTAGTGCTAAAAAAATGTTATAACACTCCATTAAAACCACACACTCCACAGCTCACCTTGGAAAACCATTACAATACCTCTCTGAAAGAAATATCTTTCCCACCAGAAAACTTCAAGTGGCTCCTTTTAGTAAATTCAATGGAGGTTTTCAAGCCCCTTTGTATTTGCAAATTTACCAGTTGCCCACATTTGCATGTCTTTAGGGAAGGAGACCCCCTGGCAAGAAGGCCTTTTCTTATCTGTCTGCCCCTCCCTCCCTCAGAGCCCAGGAGACCCCCTGCCTTCCAGCCCAGCTGAGGAAACTCCTCTGCCCATAATTTCGCCCTGCCTCCGTTGCCCTTTAGGTGAAAGGCTAAAATTACGGACAAATGCCGTCCGTTAAAGCTTTCATCACGGACAAGGACAGCAGGGCGAAATTACGGACAGTCCGTGAAATTTACGGACGGGTGGTCACCCTAGGCACTATGCAGGGTTACAGCACACAAGCAGAGATGTGTGTGCTTTCAGGCACTAGGCAGGGTTACTGCACACAAGCAGGGATGTGTGTGCTTCCAGGCACTAGGCAGGGTTACAGCACACACGCAGGGATGTGTGTGCTTTCATGTACTAGGCAGGGTTACAGCGCACAAGCAGGGATGTGTGTGCTTCCAGGCACTAGGCAGGGTTACAGCACACACGCAGGGATGTGTGTGCTTTCATGTACTAGGCAGGGTTACAGCACACAAGCAGGGATGTGTGTGCTTTCAGGCACTAGACAGGGTTACAGCACACAAGCAGGGATGTGTGTGCTTCCAGGCACTAGGCAGGGTTACAGCACACACGCAGGTATGTGTGTGCTTT
This sequence comes from Pleurodeles waltl, assembly GCF_031143425.1. Taxonomy (NCBI): domain Eukaryota; kingdom Metazoa; phylum Chordata; class Amphibia; order Caudata; family Salamandridae; genus Pleurodeles; species Pleurodeles waltl. The sequence goes on along the minus strand of NC_090449.1, from coordinate 16,668,561 downwards.
CATGTACTAGGCAGGGTTACAGCACACAAGCAGGGATGTGTGTGCTTTCAGGCACTAGACTGGGGTTGCAGCACACAAGCGGGAATGCGAGTGCTTTCAGGCACTAGGCTGGTGTTTGCAGCATACAAGCAGTGGTGTGGGTGCTTCCAGGCACTAGGCTGGTGTTTGCAGCATACAAGCAGGGATTGGCGTGCTTCCAGGCACTAGGCTGGTGTTTGCAGCATACAAGCAGTGGTGTGTGTGCCATTTTTGGCCAGGTCACCAACAGTGACAGACACACTGGTCCAAATTCTAAATGTGCTTACATGTAATATTCAGGGATCTTGACATTTTCAATATTGTAACACAGAAGCAGCAGCTCACTGATATTACTGCAAATAATCTGTGACATACCCCATTTCACATATGTGACCTCCTGTTTTGATCCAAAAGAAACTTTTTATGCATGAAACATAAACGCATTTACCTGCAAAATCCGTGTAAAAGACTCTCACAAATCACCCACATTAAAAATAAATTAAAGGAAAACAGTATTTAAAACAATCAGTTTTAAGAATGATTCAAGGTCACCAGGGCCAGACTCTCTGCAGAAGAGAGGTGGCTCTATCAGGGGTCCTGAAAGGCCGGGGGCGGGGCCAGAGCCCACTTTGTCCAGGCCTTAACCCGTCTCTGACCCGCAGAGTAACATCTCCGTGTCAAGATGGCGCCATGTCAGACAGAGATAACATGAGGTCCACAGCTCTAATGGGATTACATCTCAGAGGGGAGCGCGCAGGCAGCCCCAGCATGCACTATCAGAGAAGCTGTCCCACTGGTGATCATTAGAGGGCGGGAAGAGCAGCAGTGGGGAGGGAGGAGGCCGGAGGCACAAGGATACAGCAGAAGAGAGGGCGAGAGAAGACCAAATGGGAAGAGAACGGAGGAAGAAGTAAGAGAACAGAGGGAGACATGCCAAGCACCAGCATGCATCAATTAAGGGACCAGGCTAGCATGTACCGGGGGTGGAAAGAGGAGGCGAAGGAAAAGAGGAGTGAGAAGGGACCGGGAGGTAGAAGAATAAAGCAGAAGAGAAGGAGGGGCAAAGAAGGACGAAAGAGGAGGGGAGGCAGAAGGTGAAACAAGCATTGTCAAAGCCAAGTGATATCGCCTATGCCAGAGCTATTGGGTTTGCCAATGTCTTTTAGCCATGTTATACAGAAGCGTGACTGTGCTGTACGGGTAAAAGTAAAGTTAGTTCAAAAGAGCTACGATGCAGCCAGCGCTGGCACTGCCATCTGGTGCTGGCATGCAGGAGTAATGCCAGAAACAAAAAACGTCTATAAGGAGAGAGCTTCACTTCGGTTCTGCCCCAGATCAGGCTGTGTTACCTCAGTGGCAGTTTCTGACTGTGCGGTTCTGAGAGTAGAGAGGCCTGGCACAGACAGCGGAAGCAGCCGGAGCCTGTCTGTAGGGTGGCAGGCCCTGGCACAGGTGCACACAGGTGAACTGTCTCACCTCCCATCCTGAGGGCAGCCGTCTCCCCCTCTCTGCAGCCTGTGCTGCTGTCACTGTGACAAGGGGCAGTCCTAGTCAGCTAAGTTTTCTCTTGGGGCACAGAGATCATGGGGTCCCTGTGGGGCATGGTGGTACTACAGGTGGGCAGAAGTACACGAAAGCCATGTTGTTAGTGCAGCACAAGGCATTTAAACGTTCAGGTCAAGTCTTGTCTGGCTGAGTTCACAGACAAGGTTGTTTGGATGTGGTTGATTCCTGATGTGGCCATATTACCCATCAAACCCCGATGCACAAGGGGTATGGTGCCGGTGCACAGGACTCATCCAGGGAGTCACCAGTGGTGATAGCTGTGGCCCCCGGTTGGCCTTTGAGATCCCTTGCTCTGAGGTGGAAGTGCTGAGAAATCAGGGGTGGCTTAAAGGCACCACAGGGGTGGCCCATGAGCAACACAGGGGTGGCTCATGAGCAACACAGGGGTGGCTCATGAGCAACACAGGGGTGGCTCATGGGCAGTGGAGTTTCACGATCCTTCATTTATATACATAGGAGAAGTGACTGCAAGTGAATGTGTGAGAATGAATGCCGAAGAATGAGTGAGAGAGTGTAAGAGAGGGAGCGACTGAGTGAGTGCAGCTAAGAATGAGAACAAATGAGTCAGAGTGAGTGAGAAAAAGTGAGAATGAATAAGAATGAGCACGAGTGAAAGCAAGTGAATGCAAATGAATGGCTGAGAACCACAGCATGAGAATATATGAGTGAACGAGAATCAGTGAGTGCAAGTAGTTGTGGGTAAGCAAGAAAGTATGAGTGAGTCGGAGTAAAACTGAATGAGTGTGAATGAGTGATTGAGGGTAAGTGTGAGTTCAGGAGAGTAAATGAATAAGTGGCTGGAACTGAGTGAGAAAGAATGGGAGATGGGTGTGAGTGAGAAAGTATGTGACTGAATGTAACTGAGCATGCTTGAGAATGAGGTGTTATGCTTCCACATCTGTTGCTGATTCTGGCAAACTGAAGGTAAAGGTCTTGGCTTACAGAAGCACCCAGGGTAAAATGCTGAAACTGGCATATTGGAAGCAATTCTTAGCATGACAGGCATCTGTGACAAAATACTAGTACTGGCATACCAGAGGCAGAACTTGGCATAGGTGAACCCCCTTTGACAAAATGCTGTCTCTGGCACACAGGGGTGATTCTTGGCATAGGGGACCCAGGTACAAATGCAGGCGTTGGCACCTTGGAGATGAGCATTGCCAAACGTGAGGACAACCATGGCATATGGCAGAGCGGCAGCCATGATAAGATTCTGGCATGTACACACTGGGTGTAGTTTGTGACATGAGAGTGCCCCATGGTACTTGGATGGTGCTAATGCCAAGATTCTGGCACTGAAATATGAAATGTATTTTTTTGGCCCTAGGGTGGACCCATGGCCCATTGAGAGCACCCATGACAAAACTAGCTCAACGTGAACAGTTATTCACACATGGTGGCTTCTATAGCACATTTTGAAATAAATTGGGTCCACTGGCGGGGACCATCAGTTTTCATTGTCCTGGCACATGATCTAATATTTACTTAGTGGTAATTAAGAGACTATGGGGGTTATTACAACTTTGGAGGAGGTGTTAATCCGTCCCAAATGTGACGGATATACCACCAGCCGTATTACGAGTTCCATAGGATAAAATGGACTCATAATACGGCTGGTGGTATACCCGTCACTTTACCGTCACTTTTGGGACGGATTAACAACTCCTTCAAAGTTGTAATAACCCCCTATGGCATTTTAGCAAATTTATGTGTAAAACGGTACTTTAGAATGCAGCACTGATCCAATTTTTTCAAAAGTTTCACAGAGGGAGAACCTCCCCAGCCCTCATAGAAGAGGTCGGGCTTACTTGCTTTGTGTTACTTCAATTTAGGGGGGCATTACGCCCCACAACTTTCATAGGTCACCAGCTCCCACTGCAAGCACAGAAGGTAAACAGTGTCTTCCTGTGCACTGTTTAATTTCTGTAGTTTTCACTAGGACCAGGACTTTCAAAATAGGTTTCGTAAAATAAATTAATTCACCAGTACTATGCCCACACGTATGATTAGGGGTGGGTGAAATATTACATTCCACCCATGGAATTGGCAGAATTTGGCAACTATGTGTTACTCTTGTTACACACTCTGGCCGCATGACACCAATCGACGCATGACAAACGTTTTTCTGGCAAGGCTCCAGAAATGTGTGTGCGAGCAAGATTTGGCACCCCCTAGCATCATTTTCTGACAGGGACGGTCACAGGTGGTTGCGGTCAGAGGGGTGCTACTCAGGTAGATTTGCTGGTACCAAAGCAGATTTTCAACTCAAGCAGCAGCAAAATCAGCTTGCATGGCCGGGCGCTCTTGCACACCTCATGGTATTGTTCGTGCTGATTTTTCAGTGCAGCTCGTGCTACTGGTGCTAAAGTGCAGCATGAGCGGCGTGACATGCATATTTCTGCCCGCGGGCAAACTCCGCGTTTATATGTAACTTTGCAGAATTCCCCAGAGTGAAACTCCATGAGTTCTGTCCACCTCTGCAAATGCTCATAATTCAAAATATATTGAGAATTGGAAATAGTTTAATCTAATAACATAGCTCAGACTCTGGTTTGGCCTACATGAATTAATACGTGTGGACATAACTACTACTGTCTTTTGAATCTCTTTTCCCTCCTCCCTATGATTTATCAGTACGTTTCTTGCAGTGTTATACACCAGGGAACTACCTAATCATTGCAGTGATTACATGTAATTATGCGTATTGGTCATAGTATGTTTGTGAATCTAATCATTACAGTTTGTAGTGGAGGTAACTCCCAGTGCTGCTATGTCACACTGTGGACCTGATTTAGAATTGACTGTTATGATGGAGTAACCCGCCTGCCAAGTTCTAAATCAGACCCTACATCCGCTTCAGACATTACAAAGAGAAACGAGCAGTGTTCCCCAAGCATTACATGTCAGCATCCTAATATTGGATGGTATCTAAAAGATTGATTTGTCTGTCTTGTGTTGTTATATTAATCATGCAGTTATTATGGAACTTGAGCGATGTCAATTATTGTGATATCATTACGGTCACGTGACATAACTTCCTGGGAAGATTCAGGGCCAAAAGTCACATGATGTCCTTTCCAATGATGTGATTAAGGCCTAAGGGTGCTTGATGTCACTTCTGTGACCCCGTCTAATATTCGTGTGAATTAACATCCATGCACCCTGGCCCAGGGGTGGGGGCCATTGCCCCAAATTCTGGCTATGTTCTGCTACCTTTTAGGGCAGGAGAATCTGTTTTCTTTGCTTGCATTAGGGCTCATAGCGCCATGTCTATGCCGATTCATGCTATCATCGGATACCTTGAAGGGACAATTAAAAGACATTTCTCATGAACACGTGGCCATTGATACTCCAAGTTATAGATTCATATCCACATCTAAATGACTGGCCAATGCCTGCATGTAAAAGGATAGACTCTCTTCCTGTTTTAGAAACAATCTTTACTGAAAATATTTTTCCTTTCCCATAAAACGCCCTATCAGCTTGACTCACTGTATACTTCACAGCTCTCAATGTGACCTACTGTTAGCATCATTTCTAGTCAAAGAGTAACCAGCTCTCTCTTGTAACTTTCTTCAAAAATGTTCCAGCCCTCTGTGTCTTAGTGAGACCAGCAGTTTCATGACAAAGGGCACTTAGACCTGGCAGAGTGAGAGCAATGGCAATCTGTACTGTACCAAGGCCTAAAACTGCATTCAGGTAACCTGTTTCTCTTCCCCACACTGAAAAGAGGGCTTGAAGTGAACAGAATTCCTCACAATGCACATGTTATATACTTAATTACCCCTAGGCTTGCACAGGAATTGAGAAACAGTGAGTTAGTGGTTTCCTGGGAGTGACATTTTGTTCAAGAGAGCCCTGATAAGCTCTTCAGAGTTGTGCATGCTTGAGATGAGGTCTTGGGAGCTGTACTTGCTCGAGATGAGATCTCTGGAGTTGTACACAGTGCTCCTGATAAGCTCTTCAGAGTCGTGCATGCTTGAGATGAGGTCTTGGGAGCTGTACTTGCTCGAGATGAGATCTCTGGAGTTGTACACAGTGCTCCTGATAAGCTCTTCAGAGTCGTGCATGCTTGAGATGCGGTCTTGGAAGTTGTACTTGCTCGAGATGAGATCTCTGGAGTTGTACACAGTGCTCCTGATAAGCTCTTCAGAGTCGTGCATGCTTGAGATGCGGTCTTGGAAGTTGTACTTGCTCGAGATGAGATCTCTGGAGTTGTACACAGTGCTCCTGATAAGCTCTTCAGAGTCGTGCATGCTTGAGATGCGGTCTTGGGAGCTGTACTTGCTCGAGATGAGATCTCTGGAGTTGTACACAGTGCTCCTGATAAGCTCTTCAGAGTCGTGCATGCTTGAGATGAGGTCTTGGGAGCTGTACTTGCTCGAGATGAGATCTCTGGAGTTGTACACAGTGCTCCTGATAAGCTCTTCAGAGTCGTGCATGCTTGAGATGAGGTCTTGGGAGCTGTACTTGCTCGAGATGAGATCTCTGGAGTTGTACACAGTGCTCCTGATAAGCTCTTCAGAGTCGTGCATGCTTGAGATGAGGTCTTGGGAGCTCTACTTGCTCGAGATGAGATCTCTGGAGTTGTACACAGTGCTCCTGATAAGCTCTTCAGAGTCGTGCATGCTTGAGATGCGGTCTTGGAAGCTGTACTTGCTCGAGATGAGATCTCTGGAGTTGTACACAGTGCTCCTGATAAGCTCTTCAGAGTCGTGCATGCTTGAGATGAGGTCTTGGGAGCTGTACTTGCTCGAGATGAGATCTTTGGAGTTGTACACAGTGCTCCTGATAAGCTCTTCAGAGTCGTGCATGCTTGAGATGCGGTCTTGGAAGTTGTACTTGCTCGAGATGAGATCTCTGGAGTTGTACACAGTGCTCCTGATAAGCTCTTCAGAGTCGTGCATGCTTGAGATGAGGTCTTGGGAGTTGTACTTGCTCGAGATGAGATCTCTGGAGTTGTACACAGTGCTCCTGATAAGCTCTTCAGAGTCGTGCATGCTTGAGATGAGGTCTTGGGAGCTGTACTTGCTCGAGATGAGATCTCTGGAGTTGTACACAGTGCTCCTGATAAGCTCTTCAGAGTCGTGCATGCTTGAGATGAGGTCTTGGGAGCTGTACTTGCTCGAGATGAGATCTCTGGAGTTGTACACAGTGCTCCTGATAAGCTCTTCAGAGTCGTGCATGCTTGAGATGAGGTCTTGGGAGCTGTACTTGCTCGAGATGAGATCTCTGGAGTTGGACACAGTGCTCCTGATAAGCTCTTCAGAGTCGTGCATGCTTGAGATGAGGTCTTGGGAGCTGTACTTGCTCGAGATGAGATCTTTGGAGTTGTACACAGTGCTCCTGATAAGCTCTTCAGAGTTTTGCATGCTTGAGATGAGGTCTTGGGAGCTGTACTTGCTCGAGATGAGATCTTTGGAGTTGTACACAGTGCTCCTGATAAGCTCTTCAGAGTTGTGCATGCTTGAGATGAGGTCTTGGGAGCTGTACTTGCTCGAGATGAGATCTCTGGAGTTGTACACAGTGCTCCTGATAAGCTCTTCAGAGTTGTGCATGCTTGAGATGAGGTCTTGGGAGCTGTACTTGCTCGAGATGAGATCTCTGGAGTTGTGCACAGTGCTCCTGATAAGCTCTTCAGAGTTGTGCATGCTTGAGATGCGGTCTTGGAAGTTGTACTTGCTCGAGATGAGATCTCTGGAGTTGTGCAAAGTGCTCCTGATAAGCTCTTCAGAGTTTCCCAGAGTGCTTTAGAGGAGCTCAGTGAAGTTGAACACAATGCTTGAGACAAATTCTTCAAAGTTGTACCAGTGCTCGAGATAGCTCACTGGAGTTGTACAGATGTGTCAGGGCATTTTCAGGACAGTGAAAGTCTTCATCCACACTCAACTTGGAGTTTGAGGACTTGGTGGTGGGTGTGGGAGTGTCACAGTAGAATCACCGGTGTCTTCCCACATCTAACACTAAAGTCCAGTTTGAAGCAGGCACTGTACCCACAACAAACTGAGAGACAGATGTCTGAAAGGTAAAACGAAGGGTCGTTCAGCAGCCACACAGGGGGTCCACAAGAATTATCTTGGCATCTTGTTCTCTTCCTTTCAAGTGTCCTCCAAGTGGCGCAAGTGGCCAACAGACTAGTCAAGCAGCATTTTATAGTATGATGTCCCAGGATGTCCACAGATCCCCCTTTGAATATTCTGTGGAGCTCATGTGTACCCAGTCAGGTCAGCTTGTTGCTTGCTCCTGTGAGGCAGTTCACACCTTGTTCACACCTGTTCAAGGCTGAGGCAGGCTGAGAGGAGCTTCAGACCTAATGCAATTTAGCTTCCTGGAACTTCAGGCAGGGAAAAGGTAACTTTCTACCAGTTACTTTTCCTTAATATTCATTTGAATTCCAACTTCACAATTGAATTGGGTTTTAGTAAGTATTAAAAATAGTGGTTTAATTATTTTTCTATCTGCTCCCATTCTTAATATACAATATTAGTATTTAATCTGTAATCTGCTTTCCTAAATAGGACAGCTAGGCTTGCCACAGTGAAACTGGGTTTTGGGTCTTGTAACGTAGGGACATGGTAATTTTAATTTTATAAATGTCACATTTTTAAATGTCACTCACTCTACCTTGTGGACTGCAGCACGTACACAGAGGTGACTTGCTAATATTGAAAAGAGAGCTCTTTAACCCATCAAAAAAGGATATTTTAACAGGTGGCACTGCCGGTGTTACACTGCGGCAGTCCGGCTACTCGGGGTAGGCCCGAGGCCATGTTTTTTGTGGCCCTGTAATGGCTGGAACAATAGATGGTGTAGTGCACTAGTGGTATTTGATTTTCAGGCCCTGGTACATGTTCTACATGATGTACTAGGGGTCACAGACAAGATACATGTGTCAGTTAGGAATAGGCCAATCCTACCACGTTTAAACGGGGAGGGGGGGCACCCTACTCTTGGTAAGCCGGGGTAAGGTGCATGAGTTATACAGCCAGCAAAGCAGATAGGGCAAAGTATAGGGCGACCACGCAGAAAAGGCAGATTTGCTACATGTGTGTTAAAGGAGATTGCAGGGCATGATAAAACAAGAAAGATTGTGCCACTGTTGGACATGCTGCACCTGTGTAGAGCATGTGAGAGAATATTTCTTGTTTGCTGTACATGTTAGACCTGTCTAGAGCATCTCAGAGAAGATTTCTTGTTTACTCTACATGCTGCATCTGTTTAGAGCATGTTAGAGAATATTTCTTGTTTACCCTACATGCTGCACCTGTTCAGAGCATGTTGGAGAAGATTTCTTGTTTGCTCTACATGCTGCATCTGTTCAGAGCATGGTAACAAGGAGAGCACAGTTACTAAACATGCTGAACCTGTTCTGTGTGTGCTATGAAGCTAGGTGAATGCTTTTGACTCCATAAAACCCATCCCCGGGATATTGTTCTTAATGTTCTGCCCTGCTAAAGGTGAGATAATTATGTCTGAAGTTTGAGGCAGCCACGGGCTGGTCACCTGCTGTGTCCTTCATCCCACAGTCTGCTTTGTAGAATCTGTATCTGGTTCAGGGTCGAACAGTGTCCTTGTAAGTATGGGAGGAGGGACAGCGCAATGAGTAATGCCCCTCTCCCTGCCTTCCATATGTCTACTTGCAGGGGTTGGGGGTGCAGACGGGGGGGTTGGGTCTAGAGAAGAAGACACCAACAGCTAATGATTCACTGGTAACACCCAGCAGGTGACCCTTCTGCATTCACCACAAACCTGGAAGGTAATTATCCAGTCTTTTTCAAGTCAGAAACTGAACAAATAGTCTCTTGAACAAAAGCCCCATTGACTTTGCAGTTACATTGACTAAACAAGCATTTGCAAAGCCAACAGATCTCCCCTTTTGGACCCACTGGCCTTGTCAGTGGTTTCCCCAGGTTGCACAGTGTGGCTGATGCTGGTGCAGCATGGGTAATAAACAGGGAAACAATCCTATGAGGTTAGCTGCATCACTTTGTAGGTGCCCACACCTTGCATGTGCGAACCCGCAAAATGATGCAAGTGTTTTTTTCCTTCTTGTTTACTGATCAGAGTTGGATCGGTAAACAAATAAAAGGCAATGTGAGCTGGTGTGGGAGAAGCAGCGCACAGGGTGGAATCACAGAGGGTGGGGAAGCAACGGGCGGGTGGGGGAAGCAACAAGAAGGGTGAGCAGAAGCGAGAGGGAGCTGCATGCGGATGGGGTTAGCGATACCTAGTGCATGGGAGAGCAAGCAGCGCAGAGGGCACGGGGAGGGAAGCAAATGGAGAGAGGTACCGAGGGTGGAAGTGAACGAGCAACACAGGAGCGCCTCGAAGGGCAAGGCTGTATAAAAGTGAAAGCGTACGTAACAGCAGCTCGAAGGACCAAGTTGAAGAAAAAATGCTGGAAGGATTGAGAAAACACAGAGAAAGAAGGAAACACATGCACTCTCATAGAGTGCTTTTAGAAAAAAGGGGGGTTGTTGTTAGGAAGGTGATCGTGCCGGAGGAGGGACATGTCTGTGAGTACTCGAGAACCCATCCTAGTCTGCAGGGGCGTAGCTTCCATTGGTGCAGCAGGTGTAGTGGCACCGGGGCCAGAGGTTTGAGGCGCCCATTGAACCCTGATTGTTGCTGTATTCCACACTACCAAAAGTGTCTACGGGTGTAGTTCCTTCCTTTCACTGGGATACGTTGGTGCTGCAGGTGCAGTGGCACCAGGGCCAGAACCTCGATTATTGCTGCATTCCACAGTTCAAAAAGTGACTAGGGCTGTATTTCCTCCTTGCACTAGGGCCCGTGACACACTGGTCGCGCCGCTGTTAGCCTAGTTGGGTAACATCTTTGCTGTGCTTATGGCCCCTCTTTCTCCAAGTGAGATGTCAACTCTGGCGGCCAAAGTCAGCTGGGCCTGTTCCAAGCACATCATGATGTCTAGGCGCTTGCTGGCTTCTGTAGATACAAAAACTGAGCTCTGCTTTCTCATCGGCAGGTGTTCCAAACTGGCACCAGGACGTTGTGTCTGCCCTGTAAGATGCCATCCACCTAAGTGTGGCATTCAGAGGTACTGGCAGTGCCCAGGAGCACAAAACACACCGAGGGGCTGCCCTGCAGCACCAGGGAGACAGCAGGCTGGCATTCACTAGATGTGCAGGTACTACGAACCAGAGTACCTGCTTGTTTCTAAGGAGTCCCGGTACCCTAACCAGAGTACCTGCTTGTTTCTAAGGAGTCCCGGTACCCTAACCAGAGTACCTGCTTGTTTCTAAGGAGTCCCGGTACCCTAACCAGAGTACCTGCTTGTTTCTAAGGAGTCCCGGTACCCTAACCAGAGTACCTGCTTGTTTCTAAGGAGTCCTGGTACCCTAACTAGAGTACCTGCTTGTATCTAAGATGTGCAGGTACCCTAAGCAGAGTACCTGCTTGTTTCTAAGGAGTCCTGGTACCCTAACCAGAGTGCCTGCTTGTTTCTAAGGAGTCCCAGTACCCTAACCAGAGTACCTGCTTGTTTCTAAGGAGTCCCAGTACCCTAACCAGAGTACCTGCTTGTTTCTAAGATGTCCAGGTACCCAAACCAGAGTACCTGCTTGTTTCTAAGGAGTCCCGGTACCCTAAGCAGAGTACCTGCTTGTTTCTAAGGAGTCCCGGTACCCTAACCAGAGTACCTGCTTGTTTCTAAGGAGTCCCAGTACCCTAACCAGAGTACCTGCTTGTTTCTAAGGAGTCCCAGTACCCTAACCAGAGTACCTGCTTGTTTCTAAGATGTCCAGGTACCCAAACCAAAGTACCTGCTTGTTTCTAAGGAGTCCCGGTACCCTAACCAGAGTACCTGCTTGTTTCTAAGATGTGCAGGTACCCTAAGCAGAGTACCTGCTTGTTTCTAAGGAGTCCCAGTACCCTAACCAGAGTACCTGCTTGTTTCTAAGGAGTCCCAGTACCCTAACCAGAGTACCTGCTTGTTTCTAAGGAGTCCCAGTACCCTAACCAGAGTACCTGCTTGTTTCTAAGGAGTCCCAGTACCCTAACCAGAGTACCTGCTTGTTTCTAAGATGTGCAGGTACCCTAAGCAGAGTGCCTGCTTGTTTCTAAGATGTCCAGATACCCAAACCAGAGTATCTGCTTGTTTCTAAGGAGTCCTGGTACCCTAACCAGAGTACCTGTTTGTTTCTAAGGAGTCCTGGTACCCTAACCAGAGTACCTGTTTGTTTCTAAGGAGTCCTGGTACCCTAACTAGAGTACCTGCTTGTTTTTAAGATGTGCAGGTACCCTAACTAGAGTACCTGCTTGTTTCTAAGGAGTCCCAGTACCCTAACCAGAGTACCTGCTTGTTTCTAAGGAGTCCCGGTACCCTAACCAGAGTACCTGCTTGTTTCTAAGGAGTCCTGGTACCTGGTACCTGCTTGTTTCTAAGACATGGAGGTACCTCAAACCAGAGCAGCTGCTTGTTTCTAAGACATGCAGGTACCCTGACTAGACTACCTGCTTGTTTCTAAGATATGCAGATACCCTAACCAGAGTCCCTGCTTGTTTCTAAGATGTGCAGGTACCCTGAACCACAGTACCTGCTTGTATCTAAGATGTGCACGTACCCTGAACCCAAGTATGTGCTTGTTTCTGAGAAGTCCTTCTACCCTATACCAAAGTACCTACTTGTTTCTGAGAAGTATTGCATGTCTGCTGTGAAGTGCACATACTCTCCCTTTCCAAAGGAAGAAGTGCAGGTACTCAGTGCCCGACAGCACTGGCCCATTGAGATCACTGGTTTCCACTGAAGCTGAGGGTGGCCTGATGGCTGAGAGTCCTCTTGGTTACTTTCATCGCCCATCGGCTGATGCATGTTCTCAAGGGCCTGGAGCAGTTTGTCTTGAAATGTCCACCACAGTATTGTTTCACCTGTGCTTTCACATTTAGGGGTGTCACACCCAGCAACACCCGGATAAATGGATGCTTCCACCACAGGCAAGAACTTTCAGGTCACCTGCATGGGGGGCACTCAGCAGGGACCTTGTCTGGGCTTCCTCCAGAAGGGACCCAGCTGGAGGCTCCTTGAGCTGGTGCAGCAGAGCTGCATCTCAGCATCCCAGCATCCCTGTTGAGCAGGCCAAGCCTTGGGTAATGACACGGTGGAGTTGGTGGCTGCCTCCAACTGGGGCAGGAGTTATCTCAAGGAAACAACCACCGCATCCTGGAAGGGGCACTTGCAGCTTCAGAAGAGCCGAACACAGGAGAAGGTTGTTGCCAAGTGGGCTACAGGCTGATGAGTCACCCCTCAGTGCCACGTCATACGGTGGAGGCAGCCAGTGATGGACAACGCAGCCCGCAGAAGAGAAAGGTCTGATTCAGGGAGATGATTCAGCTCTCAGCGATGGAGGCTATGTTAGAAGAGATGGTTGCCCCAGTGTATTCTGCCATATGGCTGACCCATCCCACCTTCGTAACATAGCACCATTTGGATTTCTGAAAGGAAAGCGGACTGTCGTAAAGAGCCAGTGTGGGCTTTGGTTTTAAAAACATCTTTTTATGAGAAAAAATCAAGTAACGATGGGTTCAAGCATCGCTGCCTGGCACATCACATGGTGCATCCCTAGCATAATCAGTAATCCCGCTGGTCCTCACTCGCCCCACTCCACCCGCCACCATCTTTGCTGCCCGCCCCTGAGACGTCCACAATGCCACCGTCCCAGGATAGTGGTTCTCCAATGCCCATGCCAATATCTCAACGGGCATCCTATCTGCACCAGGTTTTCTTCTATTTATTTAGGCAACCCTTACTTTTGTAGATCACTTTTTCAGCAAGCGTACACCAATCCGTATCTTTCTTCCAGGATGTAACACCCGGCATGTTCTCCACCCCCAGAGTCGAGCAATATTCCTGTTCACTAAGCTCAGGTCCAGAACCCTATACATTTTCAGGTATCATGGGGTCTCCTCATCTCCCCACACACTCAGGATGGACTGGTTTGCTTTATTGGTGAAGCCTGTCCCTCCCGCTTAGTCCATGTAATCCGTAAATTCCACTGAGAACCCCTAGTTTATTGGACAGGCCCATAGTGAATGAAAGAATGGACCTTCTTGTCCGCATCCCGTCTGCATAGCCTGGAGCCAGTGCGGGCTTTTGTTCGCCACACAAAGGGACATCACCTAGGCAGGGTGATGGGTGTAGCTCATGATACTGAGAAACTGGGATCCCTAGGATCAAGAAAGAGTTGCCACCTCAATGGCATCCGAGATGAGAGACAGTCAGACTATGGCCGCACCTCTACGGGAGGGAGTTGAGCACAATCTCATAGAACCTGGGATAAACCACACCACATCACACCCTGATGGCCTCAAGCTGAGGGAGCGGTGGAGACGATATGGGCGCTCTCAAGGTATACTGCATCGCTCTGGAGGAGGAGAAAGAGACAGATAGCATGAGGCAAGTTTTCGAGAAACACCAATAGCAAACCTCATTCATCTCCCAAATGCTCTCATGCATCAGTTCTGTGCTAAGATCCATCGTCAGACATTTCAGCCCATTGTTTGATAGAACCAACTCCATTTATCAGCCCAAGGTACCGGAGGAAGCTCGGAAGAGGGCTGCGGCTGGGGGGACAAGGACCTTGGAGAACCCATCAGGCCAGGGGACACTTTACTTACAGAGCAGTCCATTAGACGTGATTGAACAGAAGGGGTCTTAGGGTGATGGGATAGTGGACTGGAAATCGTCCTTCATTAACAGGATCTTGGCGCCCCTCGCAAGAGCTAGAGAAGTCTGAAGACGTCAGTGCTTTGTGACATTACCCATACGCTCAGATACCCATCACTCCAGCCCGGTATCTCTTGGTGCAAGAGGCACCCAGTTATTTTCTTCAGATGTATCTCAAGTGGGCAGCGATGACCCCAGTACTGAGACCATCGAAACTCTACACCTATCAAGTTTCACGTCCACACTTCTAATCCTTGGTGGCCTAATGGACAATCGTCTCGGTAAAGCCTTTCACCTCACACCCAAAATCAGCATTTGCTGGTGGTTGATGCTGTATGTCAGGCAAAGAGCAAGGTTTTTTGTTAGTAAAATAAAAATGTACTTCCTGGAGTCATCACTGTAGACCAGTGCATCCCACCCTGTGGCCTAGGGATCCCTGGGGGTCCACAAAGCCTCCTCGGGGTATTCGTGACTGCTTAGAAAATTTAATAATGTTAACAGATTAATAAAGTGTATATCATTAACAATGCTAATTGTACAATTTAACATTTTATTGTAAATGAGAAGGAATTTGAAATTGGGGGATAAAAAGTAGGTTAGTATCCTAGAAGGATTTGTGGGAGCAGCACAGGTGCAGCAAGCAGAATATAGTAGGGACGATGTGGACGATGTGTGACTTCAAGTGAATTTATAAAAGCTCTGACTTTCTATTAAAATTAAAAAATATATATATATGTATGTGTGTTTGTGAATTAAATAAAATGTGTTATCATTTGTGTATGTGTTTGATGAATGTTTTTGTGTATTCTTTTGCTGTTCAAATCATCGACAACACTTAGGCTGGGGTCCCCGGCTTCCAATAATGACTCAGTTGGTGGGGGGGTCCCAGACTCCAATAATGATTCAATAGGGGTCTCTGGGTTCAAGTAATGATTAAGGGGGGGGATACCCAGAAGTCAAACGGTTGAGAACCTCTGCTCTAGACTGTAACATGACATTTTGCATCCTCTTGCAGGATTTCCGAATCACCACGAGACATGCTCAAGGTGGTCTGCCTTATCTTCAGTTATGTATGTGCCAGCCCTGTTTAATTTGAATTGTGAGAACCGTAATATAGTTACATTCACATTGTCCTAGTTGGCCATCCTACGACTATATAATTAGGCTACTGAAATTATGCAGCGGAATTTACTACATTACGTGGAAATAAAAGGTACATTATTGGGGTATAACGTGGCACATTAAGCCGATATAGATTCACTATGATCCCATTTGAATACCCTAGTACTGTTTTGACTAGGGGTGGGCAGAACCTGCGTAGTTTCACGCCGCAGAATTGCACAAAAGTTCTGCTAGATTCTGCAGAGTTCCGCAAGCGGGTGGAAAGCGGTACATCTCGCCGATTTTTAGCACCATGTATCTGTTCCCAGTGGAGAAATCAGCGTGAACCGCACCACGCGGCATGCCAGAGGGCACTGCTGCTCTAGTTGATTTTACTGCAGCTTGGGTAGATTTTCTATTTGAGTGGCAGCTTTCCCAACGCGAGCGATTGCGACCGCTGGCAACCCCCACTTTGGATAAATCTCACCCGGTGACCTCCTAACACCCGAACATCCATCTAGGGGACACCAATGCTTGCTCGCACTCATCAATATACCATTGGTGAGCCACACTCGAGAAAAACTCTGCCACATGATGATTAGCAGAATTTGGCTAAAACCCTGCAAACTCCTTCAGGCGGAGTGGGGTTTATCGCCCACCCCTAGTTTTGACATGTTTTACCATATTGGTACTAATTTACCAACTGAAAATAGCAATCAGCAACTGAAAGGTGGTAAATTCATCTTTGCAAAGGATTTTCTTCTGAAACACGATATGGAGAACTTTAAGTTTGTAACTTTTGACCTGCCTAAACCAGTTGTTGATTTATGCAATCTATGCAGCATATGGTGGATTATGTGGTAAGTGCAATAAATCCATAATTATGCGGGAAATACTGAGACCACAGAATCATATAACACCAGTGATCCTTAATATAATGTAATGTGATTGTGCGGAAAGATGCTGTGTGTGAATTAGTGATGAGGGGACGCGGCATCTTTATTTGCCCGTTGGTAATCTCCTGTTTGCTTTCAGATGCTGGTTCACTTCCTAATCCTGGGGATGTCTTTATAGCTCCTGGGTAGCCATGACAGTGCCAGGGTAGTCTATGCAAACCTGGTGCACCGCGTGCTATCCGGGACCACCCCACACCCTTCAGTGCTGCGCAGATTTAGTGTAGTGTGGTACAACATCACAACACACAGACCTGTACATGAAGGAGTGGGAGCCTTAAAGGGGCATCTGTTGAATGATGTCACAATAGATTTTACAACCCAAAGTGACATCACCAAACAAAGTCACAACCAGGAGCCGCTTTTGTTGATGAGTGTTGCTGACGCAAGACTGAGTAAGAAGACAAACTTTACACTTTTCGTTGGATGGCCCCATTAAGGAAAGCAGTGCCGGCTTTAGCGCTGGTGGCATCCAGTGCGACAATCTTTTGTGCCTCACCTCGCCTCCTCAGATTCCCCTCACAATCACCCAGCAAAAGTGCTGCTCATCTCTACAAAGCCCTTCTCTCACATACATTTCATTTGTTTTAAACCTGCTGGTAAAGGGTGGCTTTACTTATCCACTGAGCTGTCCACATAAAATACAGATCTGTTCTCTGCAGCAGGCACATTAACCCTCTCCACTACTTTATGGTGAGTCACAACTGCCACTAGACATAACTCCTGACTCTTTCTCTAGCAGGAACATTAATCACAAGAGTAATCTTGACATTTTTATTGCTGCCTGAAAGCTGGACAAACAAGGAAGTCTGCAGCAGGGGCTTTACATGGTAAGTTATTCTTCAACACTGCGCCCCTCCTCTGAGATCAGTGCCTCCCCGGGACCCACCAGGTCGGCACCCAATGCGGCCCCTCCTGTCACACCCCCATCCTCGCAAAAGCCGGCCCTGAAGGGAAGGGTGTAGAACCAGCAGAAGTCACAGGTGCCAGTGGCTACCTTACTCTGCGAACGTGGCTAGCACGCGCAGTCCATGAAGCCGCTCCGATGGGGCCTCAGCCCCCTCCCGCCCCCCACCACAGGCTCACAGCATCGCCCTCTCAGACGTCCACTCTCCTGTCACAGTCACTCGCCCACATCACCCAGCCAGCCTGCTCTCCGCGTGACACGCAGCTGCTCGCCCGGCCCCGGGGAAGGTCACACATGTTGCGTGACTGGCGGGAACACGTCAACTCTGCTTTGCTCAGACTTTCATTCCCCCGCTCTGACGAAGGTATTTGCTTTTCACAGCTCAGGGAGCTCCGAGGGATTGGTAGCGCCCTGAGGGTGGGCGACATGGAGAAGTCGGCTCTCATTCCTGTCAGCTGCCCGCCACCTCTAGAGCGCGACAGGTTTGTGTCCCCAGCGGTGCCAGCTTCTGTGGGTAGCGCAGTGATGCTCTGACAGTGATAATAACTTCCATTAGAGGGGAGGGGGGGTGTCCAGGGCCGAGGAGAGGAGCTCTCATTGGGTGATGTCCCTTTAGCAGTAATCCCTGCAGGGATGGGGAAGATGTCTGCCTTAAACCTGAAGCGTGTTCCTACGTTTGCCTCCCTCCTCTTCCAGACATAGGTAAGGGCACAGCCTAGTGCAGGACTACAAGCCGCTTCATAAATCTCTCATAAGACCACTGCACATGCGCAAATTCTCACCCGTAGGTGGGAGCTGACGGAAGGCGTGGTTGTTTTTGCAGTTTTATGTAGCGCAAACTCGAGCCGAAGGTATTAGAGCGCTTTATATGAGCACCAGTTACATTACACAAGGACACATTCATTTTTAGTAGACACTACGAGATGAAGGGCCTGACTGAGATCTTGGCGGATGGAATAGTCGGTCACAAACGTGACAAACATCCCGTCTGCCGTATTACCGTCTCCGTAGGATATAATGGGGCGGGATATCCATCACGTTTAAGACAGCGTATTCCATCCGCCAAGATCTAAATCAGGCCCTAAGTGATTTGCCTAAGGATGTTGAGCCGACGACGAGACTCCAAACTGGTTCCCCAGCTCCAAAGTCTGCAGCTCTGGCTGTCACCCCACATCTTCTCCCCTGGTTACAGACATCTTCTAATACAACCTCACCTTTTTCGTTTGATTTTTCTAAGAAATGCCATTTAAACTCCCGCATCAGGGCCATCAGCAGTTTAAAATCTCCCCCTTCACAGGTAAACTCAAGACCACAAAGGCTCTAGGTGAGGTCACAGCAGAGGTCACCATGCCAAGAGTCCATATGAGTGAGGTTTAAGGGATTGTGGCCTATACATTGTATTGTATTGTAATCGTTTTTATATAGCACTTACTACCCCGGACAACGCTTTTCGGTGAGTATCGCGCTACTCCGGACCCCAACATCCAGGTGCACTACACAGTAAAAGTCGGAGGCACAACTGGAAATGTCAAACAGTGAAATTATTTGTCAAAAAACCAAATTCACTCCAGGTGAGACTGTTCTCCAACAAATGGGATTTACACTAACTGATCACACCTAGTGAAAGTGTGTTGCAAGGTATGAAACCCATACTCAGTACCTTTGTGCTCCAACAAGTGAAAGACACACCCCCTTAGTGTGATTGTGCTCCAAGGTGTAACACTTGCACAAAATGAGAGATTCTGTGTACCACAGGGAGAGACTCACACCCTGTGAGTGAGACTGTGTTCACAGGTGTAGGACTTGTATCTTACGAGTGAGGCCCTGGTTCGAGAAGTGAATTGCTAACATTATATCCGACGGTGCTTTGAGAATTAAAATCATACCCAAAGCATAGGTGTGCATGGTACACACAATGGCAGAGGGTGTACACCACACTAAATCATGCATCAGAACAAAAGCATGCATACTGTTTTTGAAGTGATGTGCTCTGTATTTTTTTCACTGAAGAAGAGGTTGATGGCATTGCACTTCCTGTGCGTGTGGGACAGGAGAGTCAGGCAGGATGTTGATGGAGTGTTTGATTGTCTCCAAGAAAACTCTGCTCTTGTGGGCGGCTTTGTTGAAGGTGCTGGTATAGGGCTCGGCTTTGGCTGATGCGATGAGTTGTGCACATGTTGTGTGGAAGGACTTTAGTAGTTTGCGGTGATCATGGAATCATGTTTTCTTTATTCGTTCTTGAATGATTGGTCATTGAGTATCAGGGTGCTGAATGATATTAGGGTGCTTAAGGGCTTGGCTTGCATTTGCGTGTTTTAGCTGGAGCATGTGTGTTCACATTGTTTCCCACCTCTGTGCCAATGACTACCCCAGTTTTGGAAAGAAGAAAGTGAAACTCTGGTAGTTCCTGGGTGTGTAACGACAAAGTCATTGACAGAAAGCAGTGTCTAGAGTGAAGTAAAGTAAGGGATCTGAATCCTGATGAAGGCCGATGACCCATAGTGGTGATAAGAAGACCGAAACATGTTGATGATAGCAGACGGGGGGGGGCAGGGCACTAATTACCAAGGTACACCGCAAATCACAGTTTTCAACCCTGTCAAGGGGGGCCCAGAATAAATTAGGGAGAGTACCCCCTTAGGTAGTTTTAAGTCTATGCTGCCCAGTGGATCCCTTGTAAGGCTGGGGTATTGACTCCAAAAATATACTTTGTTCCACCCTGAGTATTGGTCTGCACCACACTGTTGTAACATGCCCTCTGATGAAGCATTCCACTAGTTAGTGGGTGAGGGCAGTTTTGAGTTTGCTGTAGAGTTTTTTCTCCTCTTTTCCTTTTTTGTATAAGTTAGGGATACTTGTTTGGGATGACAAGGCAGGAGTGGTACCTGTCGCATCTATCATTTTGTGAGTGGCGTGCCAGTTGAATGCCCAGCATGGGGATGCTTCGAGCGTTGGTTCAGGCCAGGGGATGGGTCGTTTGCATTAGAGGGTTGGTTTTGTCGAGAAGACAAGGTTAAGGGCTTGGACTTCAGTGTGTTGTTGCTGGGTGAGATACTGTTTCACGTAGAGGGTTATGGTGTGGTTGAGAAGGGTATCTTTGCATGCATCGGAGAGCCCCAGGCTCCTTCCAGAACACATGTGCATCAGTAACTGGGTCTCACCAAGTGCACTGCTGCAATCCTGGCACCTGTAATGGGGGAAATCCTTTCCATGAAACCACTGAAAACCATGTTACACAGAACATG
The DNA here is from genome assembly GCF_031143425.1 of Pleurodeles waltl. Classification (NCBI taxonomy): domain Eukaryota; kingdom Metazoa; phylum Chordata; class Amphibia; order Caudata; family Salamandridae; genus Pleurodeles; species Pleurodeles waltl. Next base: position 16,648,089 of record NC_090449.1, on the reverse strand, counting down.
ATCTGCAACAGATAACAAGCAGCAGCACTGCCCTAGCCAACTTCCAAGACTAGACCACACACTTCACACGTGTACCACCAACTAACATGACACACGTTTACAGGAACAGGAAGCATGCCCACTCCATCAAAGCCTACCGGCAGGCTTGTGTGGCACACGTGGCCAGCAGAACCCATTAACATATGTGTTATATGCACTTAGTTCCCTGGCACAGATGGCAGAGTAAAGCTGATGACCCACTACAATCGTGCAATGACCCCCGGCATAGGAAACATTCAACCCTTCACACCAGGAGGCCTGAGCATCATTGAGGGGTGTTTGGCACCCTGAAATCAAGATTCAGATATAAGGACCTGGTGGGGATAGACTGCTGCCCCAGCCCAAAATGAGGTGTGGTGCAAATATTGTGTGTTGCAAGTTTTACAACTTAGCGGTTGGAGGTGAGTGCGCCACGACAACTGGCCGGAAAACAATGAGCAAAGTCACTATGATGACAATAAAACAGATTGCTGGAGTGAGGCGAACTCACAAGACAGACACGTCAGGAGGCAGGAAATCATAACAACCTTCTTTGCATGGATGTCCTGTTAACATTAAAACAGAACATGTAGGGGTCATACAGTGCATCTCTGGCCTCATGCTGGCAAGCAAGACTATCTTCATACATGAAAAAAACATATGTAAGGAATCATGAAACAAGATGTGTCACACAAGCATGCAGAGACAGACCTCTGCTAATCTGGCACGGATTCATTCAAACACTGGTCAGACATGGTAATATTACACAAGGCTAAAAGTGAGTTAGACACCCGGTCAGCCACCAATAAGGCACAAGTTTTCGAGCTTGTAAAGGGCTGACAGAGTGGACACCCTGCAGTCCACTCAAGTGCTCTGCCTGGCAGCTCCAATCCTTCTCCCTTGCTTGGTTTGTGGGTGGCAAAAAGCAGGATATTTGGTGCCCTACAGCAGCTCAGTGGGTCAGGAGACAAGACACTCAATAAGTAGGACAAACCATGCCGAAAACTGATTTTTTGCCTACCCCTCTCACCAGCTCTGCCCTTAGCACTTCCTGGGTGCATTGTCATAAACTAAAACAAGCAACACTTGTACTTTGCATCAAGGCAGCCTTTTTAAAAGTCCAATGCAGGGGCGTGGCCTGGTGCAGACCAATGGGCACGCGTCCAGAGATATCACGCCACGCGCTGCTCGCATTAGCTTGATTGCACACGGGCAGCAGGAGACCAGTGCCCCTCATCATGCAGTAAAAACTGTCAGGTGGCTTGAATGATCACTATTGCAAAAGCTCCTATCCACAAAAGTGATCACGCTGATTGAAAAGCATTGTTATTGCTTGTGTAGGTAAGCCTGTGGCCAGTGGAGTAACAAAGACCCCTTCCCCCAGCGGTGGCGGGACTTCCGCTCGAGGAGGCCCCCTCAGCACAGTAACCTGGCCTGAGAGCTCTTGAGTGAATCTGGAGGGTGGGTTCCTCCATGTACTTTGCAGGGGGCACCTCAAGTTACGTTACACCACTGCCTGTGTGTGAGAAACGTGTGCTGTGGACCCTGATAATCCCTCGATGCTTCCTAGCCTCCCGTCCCTGATGATGTCTCGTCGTTATGCTTCCACACCCTTCAACTCCCTCAAAAGATCTTCAAGCGATCCCCACCGCCACGAGAAGGACAGTCACCAATGCACTCGTCAGTAGCAAAGTGGACTACGGCAATGCACTCTATGCCGGCATCACCAAGAAACTGCAATCAAGACCACAAAGAATCCAGAATGCAGCAGCCAGACTCATCGCGGACATCCCCAACAGAGCCGCATCTCCTCCCACCTCAGAGACCTACACTGGCTCCCAGTCAACAAGCGCATCACATACAAACGCCTGATTCACAACTACAAGGCACTACACAACATGGGACCGGGCCACCTCAGCCACCGTCGCACCTTCTGTGTACCCAATAGACAACCCCGTTCTTCCCAGCTCACTCTCACAGCCATTCCCAATATCCAAAAAAGCACAGCAGGAGGAAGATTCTTCTCCTACCTCGAAGCCCAGACGCGGAACACACTACCGCTCAAACTCAGACAGACCGCATCACTGAAGCAGTTAAGGAAGGACCTCAAGACCTGGCTCTTCGATTGAGCAGCACACCAGCGAACGGCGCCTGGAGACCCCACGGGTGATTAGCCACGCTATAGAAGTACTGATTGATTGATTGACCCTTGGGTGCCTCCTGCTGGTGCTGTGCGCTGCTGGCCCTGTAACTCCCTGGGAGCTGAGGAGAAGCTATCAATAGTGCAACAGGTGTAGTGGCACTGGGGCCCAGGAGCACTAGGAGCCCAATTCACCCTAATTATTAGATTTTTTATTACAACACTGAAGAACAGTACATTTTTGTTAAATGCATTGAGCCCCATGCTACCCTTGCTTTGACCCCTACACAGCAATGTTGGTAGCCACTACCAAGCCAATCAGAAGCCTCCAGGAGAAGTGTTATGCTAAGTACACCTTGTACCTCAAATCTCAGCTGAGTGAGCTCTGTAGATGGACCTTCCCTCAGTGTCACAAAAGACTTTTTGTGCCAAAACGTGTGCTTTCATGCAATATCTGGAAGACAGGAGATAAATCAAAACAACCCTTAAAGTATGGTTCTTTAGCCATCCTCTAGTACAAATATCCCTGTGTTTTTACAGACGAGCCAGAAGGGGTGGGGAGCAACACAGCATAGGGGGGGTGTATTTGGGTGGGGGGTTGGGAGGCTGCGCATGAGGGCGAGAGATCGAAAACGTCTGCATGGTCATGGGGTCCTGAACGAAAAAGAAAAAGCAGTTCCCTAAATGTGAGATCTGGAAGCATACGTCGATCAATCAGTAGGATTCCAATGAGGCTATGCTCCAAGGGAGAGACAACCTAAAGGAAGGTAAGCCAACAAATACAAAGCAAGCAACTGAGAGTGACAGTTAAGTCAACGAGGATTTCAATGCAGTAGATCTCACATTTGGGAGAGTACACACTATTGGCATTGCATGTGACAATGTCTTTTAGCCATGGGTTTTGGTTTGGAGTTTGGAGCAATGGTCATGTGTTCCACATGCAATTGTGATTCTGTGAAAATGGGTGTGAAGGAGGTACACAGTTGTCAAAATAGTGTCTTGGCGAAAGCACAAAATGCAGTGCTTAGAGGTCGGAGGGTATGTTGCATGTTTCGGGATGTTAAAGTGAAAGCGATACAAGGAAGTGCAGTGAGGAGAGAGTAAAACGTGGGTGTGGAAAAGTAAAGAGAAAACGTGTAAGATGCGGATGGAGGATATGTGGGGAGAGAACATGCCTAACATAGAACACACGACAGGTGTGATGGAGACGATCTGAGGACCGGTACCCTTTTCACAGGCCTCAGTAATGTTCAATTCACAGACTCACGACTTTGGATTGAAAACTGATTCTATATTATTTCCAACATCATAATTGTTGTTATTTATTGGAAACAGCTAACAGCCACTGACAAAACCACCAGTCATGCCTGCTGTTAGCTGTTGTGCTCTTTCTGGATGCAATAAAAAAAGCTCAAAGAGGCACCAAACTACCTGTTGTGTGATACACCCTGGAAATCACAAACATTTAGCTCATGTGTTTACGCCACGCCCTTAATTACATAGACCACGCCCCTCTATAGACTACCCACCTCACTTTTTTCATCCCACTGAAAGCCCTGCACACGCCAGTGATCACAACGTGAGCGGTGGTGTGTCTGTACGTTCTAGGTGCACAGGCTCCGTGAAACGGCTCCACAAATGTTAAATGGTGCCATGGGAAACGTGACATATTTACTACATCATGGCTTTCCTGTATAACGCTTTTTGTTGTGATATTTTAATTATGTTTTCATCTTTATAAATAGTGTGTTAAATGAACAGGCGTGCAAGGGGGACGTTGGTGTTAAAAATCAACCCTGGTTAAAGGAGTCAAGTGTGACATAAAGAACATTTGGCAACTATGCACATAGGTGCCAATAATATTATGTGGTTTGGTGTAAACAAAGAAAGCTACTCTGTGCACTTCACACTGTGCAACGGCTGTCTGTACGGTGATTACTGAGGTAAGATATTCCCCGCGCTGCGAATGAATGTACATAATGTGCGATCAGCATTGGCAAGGTGTAAAGAGTACTTGCAAAGACACATTGAACACCTCACATGGCTGCCGCAATTGCCTAGCAACAAGTCCACAACCCCGCGCTGCCCACACTTCTCCTGTGATCTCCTCAGTACTTACACGTGTAGGAGTAAGTCACTGCACACGGATCCACACAACAGAAACTCCCAAGAAGGTAGTGAACTAGTTCCTATTAGATGAATGACCTCCAGCAACGACGCAAACATCATGTGCGTCATGTCCTAGTTCTGTGCATCATTGTATGAAAATATAGAATGAATAAGTTGTTCCGACAGTGATGAAAGCTGTGCTGTCCATAGAACAACAACAAAAAGTAAAAAGGGGAGTCAAAGTGAGGAAGCGCTCATGAGAGCACATGGTGGAGAAAGGTTCGCGGCTTGGTTTAAAAGCGAAACTGAAACCAGATGGAGGACGGGCCATCACACGCTGTAACAGGAGGAAGCATGAACGCACGTGAATGTAGTGTGATGGCCAACAAAAATTTTCTCTTAGCGACATCGCCTTGGGAAACTAAGCACAAAAAGGAGGAACATTTAGAAAAATGCACCAATAAAAAGGAAGCATTTAAGACAAGCACAACAAAGAACGAATGGCCATAGTGGGTGCGGTTAAAGCCCTTAGACTGAATACAGCATGTCTTGCAGACAGCGCATGCGCGCTGCCCAGGCTCGACCTAAAAAGTAGTAAGCAATAGGCGGGTGTAAGCCCACTGTAAGTTCAAAATGGATCTATCATGATCTACCTTTTGCTTACTGCCCTGGTCAGATGGAGCTGAAGTGCGCCCTCGGTTCTTGTAGGTCCTGCTCTGGCAGAGGTAGGGGCGACCCCTTCCGGTAGCCACAGTGCTGCTGACAGTAGTACTCCACGACAGTCCGTGCCCTCCAGACGGAGTCCCAGAGGAAAAACGCCAAAGGGAAAAAACCTCTTTGACAGGAACTCCCTGGAACAGAAGAAAAAAGGACACATGAAAAATCTGAACTCCAGTGCCAGGAAAGAAAAAATGGAAAGCTGGAAAAAAACATGAACAAAAACTGGAATCAGAGAAAAACCAGCCAGCGCGAAATCACCATCAAAGGAAGTGTTTCAACGCAAACAGAACAAGAATCTGACCCCTTATATACCACTTAGCAGGAAGTGACATTCAGGAAGCAGCAAGAACGCCATCTTGGATTGGGAAAGAGACTATAGAAATAAGCAGAAGAAATCACCATTTTAGAAAGGGAAACAGATGCAACCAGCAAAAAGAAAATGAGAATGGCATGCTGGGAAGGAGAAAACATGGCCCACAAGGAAAAAAAAGAAAAAAACAAGAAAAGAAGAAAGAAAGAGCTCTAGATCAGGGCACTAGGTAGGTGAAGGGCCGGGTGCAGACACCCCATGGAGAACACCCATGCCGCGCATTGAACGCGGCGAGGCCCGACTCCCAACCCTGGACCTCCGATCTCGCCGCGGGCAATAATATGGAAAAAACGGACCGCAGCTCCCACCTTGGCCCGAGCATTGGCCGCCACAGGAGCCCGCAGCATGACAGGATCTTTTGCATCCAGACAACTTACTCTCTCTCTGGTAAATGAAACCTAAAAATCAGGGGCTTTGCTCAGTTTTCCCAGCCCTTCCAAACTCTCACCCCAGCATATAATGAGCTGTACAGCGCCAGAGAGTGTCTGGCTTGCATTACGGAAGGAGGGTCTTGACAGGTTTTTATGCCATGAACTTTTGATAAGAGGTGGGCGGAACTCACGGTGCTTTTCTGCAGAGTGACATAAAAACTCTGTGAGATTGTGAAGTGTTCTGTGAGCAGGAGGAATACAGGCACGTCACGCTGCTGGCACTGATTTTTAGCACCGGGAGATTGTTACATGCTGAAAAATGAGTGCGAATGGCACCGCACAGCACGCCAGAGGGCGCTGCTTCTTCTGCCGCTTGAGTAGATTTTCTACTGTAGGGGGCGCCTTCTCAACGAAAACAGTTTTGACTTGCCGTGACCGCCTGTGTTGAGAAATCTCGCTGAGAGGCGTTTTCTCACCTGAAAATCACACTAGGGGATGCAAATTCTCACTCATGCTTGCCAACTTAACATTGGGGAACTACGTAAGAGAAAGAACTCCACCACACGGTAGTTGGTGGAGTTTTGCCAGACCTCCGCACTCTAAGAGGAACGCAGAGTGGGCAAAACCCAGCGAACTCTAGCGGAGCAGAATTTTTCACCCACCCCTGTTTATGATGTATTTTAATGCCAGCTGGTGTTTGTGCCACAGCCAGGCCATATCTCCACTTTTGGTACATTCTGGTACCATTTACTAATGGAAAGACTGGCTCAGACGGTAGGTTTGGTGAGTAGATTGAATCGTGAATAACATTCTCTCCAGAAGCAGATGCGAGATGTTCTAAGTCAGCCTTCATGAACTGTGACTTTGGAGCCCCCAGAGACCTGCGATGCTACCTGGGAGCACCCTGCTTTTATGGCCCTGCTGACTGATGTCACAAGGAGCATACCATCTGGAGGTGTGGGGGTGTGTCGGTGGTACGTCTGTGGGGAGGGGGAGGTAACAAGCTAGTTCTGAATACAAGTTTGACAGAATCTATCTAACTTGGAGTGTCTCCACTCCTCTCAAATGCTCTGAAAACCTGGGCGGTGCAAACTTTCCGTAATTTGCTTTTGTGTAATCATGTGAAATATTACACAAAAAATGACACTAAATTATGCATAATTTCACTAAACTCAAATCTGCCATTTCACGCTTTTTTAGTATGAAATGTGTCCTGATGTCAATTTTTGACATGAGGAAGGAATTTGTGGTAAAAAAAAAAAAACACACACACAAAAGCACCACAAACTCAGTCACACACTTTCTGTTGTTCCCAAGCATTTGTGGTAAATTTTGATCCCAAATGTCACGCTTATTAAACGAAGTGGCATAAACCCATGATTTCAGGAATTTCGCGTAACAACCGTTATACAAAACTCTAGAAATGATCGAAAATTATAGTGGCGTAATTTAAATTTCATTCAGGCTTACTGAAATTCCAAGCAAGGACTCAGTGACCTCCCTCTGATCTGAGAGCAGGGTCCATTTTGTGACCCATTGATGAGGAACCAAATCAAACATTTTTGGGTTGAAGCCAGGTTCATCGCCACAGCTCCTTTGTATGTACAAGCCATCCAGGCCATTGAGGTGCAGGGCTTTGCTGGAATATGATCATCAAAACAACACTGCTAGGTCATGGGGTGATTTCTGGCTTGCCAGGAGACAGTGTTGGCACAACCTGAGCGAAACCACGGGTCATCGTGCAGTCAGAAAGTGAATGAAGGCAGATAGACTGCCAGTTAGTCTGAAGGGTGTGAGACCAGAGATCCCAAAATATGGCGGTCAGTGCTCCGACTGAGGAGCTTCCACTGACCAGCAGGTTGCAGTTTTCCTACCGGGGTCTAAATCCTCCTAAGGGAACTGTTCTACAGGCACTACGTTTCTGAAGATGCACGGCTGGGCCTCTGAGAAGCCACAGGTCGGGTCTGGCAGAGCCGCGGATTACTGCATCCACTCCAGAAACCTGTCTTAAATCTCATTGCCAGAGGTTCAAATCCTGCCTGGTCCACTGAACCTTCCATCCTTCTGAGGTCGATAACATGAGCACCATTGAGTCTGATAGTATTAAACACCTGCTATTCAGTGCCGGGATGCCCAGAACGGTGAACCTATGGCTTGCGAGTCATGCGCTATGTTGGGATATTCAGTTAATCCTACTCAGATAATTCAAAGTGTTTGTATCAACACGCACCGACTATGACTGCAGAGGGAGTCACATGTGTAGAAACTATACAATGGGGTAACAGTGTCAGTTAATCACACAGTGACCTCAGAGCGAGTAATTGACACCAGTGAACTCCATGGGACAGGGGCATCTGCCTACATCCTTCAGCGTTCCCACATCTAGGACTCTGCAAAGACTCCAGAAGGGACTTATTCACCCTGCATTTCTAATTAACCAACACAAACCCTACTAGCAACTCTCTCAACAGATCAGGCGTCACCCACCATACACAATGACACCAGACAGCTCAACTCGTGCCCACGAGACCCCAGGACCATGGAGAGGGACACCCAGGTGCCCATGAAGGCGCCAGGCCATACAAGTGGGAGAGATGCCCTGGGCTATTGTGTATAACAGAAAGAAGGGTAACGTAGCGTTACGTAGCGTTGGATACTGTAATGTAACAGCATACATATTGTAACATAACATGTAATGCCATGGTATTCCTTCAGTGCGAACATTGCAAAAGGCAGCAGCGCGCGCTACAGGGTCACGGGCCGGCATGAAGCCAACGAGTGATGGGAAAAGTAGCTCGTTTGTGGATGGGTAATGCATTGTGATGTAGTGTTCTTTAAGAAGGTGCATCTTCAATTCTTGCTTAATTTGGAAGCAGACCTGGTGACATCCTGATGGATAAGAAGATGCTGTTCCAGATCCTGTGGCGTTGACGGAACGGCCTGCAGCCTTGGTTTCCTTTTTACACTTCTTAGTTCAGAGTCTGATGGTGTCCTGCATGCAGGTGTACCAAGAACCACAAGAGATGGTGAGCTTGTTTGCGAGATAAGTGGGGGTGCTGGTCACGATGGCTTTGCAAATGAAGCAACTGGTTTTGAAGATGGTGCGGACCGGCAAGGGAGGAGCCAACGGAATTCCAGCAGGATGGGGTGATGTGATCGTGTTTCTTAAGGCCTTGGGTGAGACTGCTGTGGTGCTCTCATCTACAGACCCCCTGGACCACGCGCCCTCTTCAGCGACTCTATCACTGACTTCATTTCCCCGCACGCCCTTGCCTCGCCGGACTACATCCTCCTCTGTGACCTCAACTTCCACCTGGAACAGAACAACGACCCCAACACCACCGCCCTGCTCGCCAACCTCGGTCTCAAGCAACTGGTGAACACCCCCACCCACATCGCCGGACACCCGCTCGACCCCATCTTCTCCGCCAGCAACCACGTATCCTTCCACCACTCCTCCGTAATACACTGGACCGACCACAGATGTGTCCACTTCACCTTCCGACGCGAGACTCGCCACCTCCGCACACAATCCATCCCACGCCGACATTGGAACAAAATCCCCGCGGAACAGCTTCTCTCCACTCTCAGCGACAACCAACCCACCTTCTCCACCGACCCTAACGACGCAGCCCTCAGCCTCACGCATTGGATCACCAACTGCGCAGACAACCTCGCTCCCCTCAGACGCCTCCCAAGACAGACCAACACCAAAAAACCTCTCTGGTTTACAGACACCCTCAAGGAATCTAAAAAAACCTGCTGCACCCTCGAGAAAGCCTGGCGCAAGATAACATGTCTGCCCTCAAGAACGCTACCCGCGAACACCACCAACTGATCCACGCCACCAAAAGAAATTCCTTCACAGACAGACTGGACAAGAACACTCACAACAGCAAAGAACTCTTCAACATTGTCAAAGAGCTCTCCAACCCTAACGCCAACGCCATCACGCCCTCACAAGACCTCTGCAACTCCCTCGCCACCTTCTTCCATCGTAAGATCACCGACCTACACGACAGCTTCGGACACCAGACCCAGCCAACCACCACAGAACCTACAACCCCAGCCATCACCCTCAACGCCTGGACTCACATCAACACGGAAGAGACCAAAGCCACCATGAACTCCATCCACTCCGGTGCCCCCTCGGACCCCTGCCCACACTTCATCTTCAACAAGGCTGACAACATCATCGCCCCCCCATCTCCAGACCATCATCAACAGCTCGTTTGCTTCTGCCACCTTCCCCGAGAGCTGGAAACACGCAGAAGTCAACGCCATACTGAAGAAACCTACGGCGGACCCCAGCGACCTGAAAAACTTCCGCCCCATCTCGCTCCTCCCCTTCCCTGCCAAAGTCATAGAGAAGACCGTCAACAAGCAACTTACCAACTTCCTTGAAGACAACAACCTACTCGACCCCTCTCAGTTCGTATTCCGAGCCAATCACAGCACAGAAACCGCCCTCATCTCAGTCACTGACAACATCAGAACTCTGATGGACAATGGAGAAACAGTCGCCCTCATCCTCCTCGACCTTTCGGCTGCCTTCGACACCGTCTGCCACTGAACTCTAATATCCCGCCTCCGCTCCACCGGGATCCAAGGACAGGCCCTTGACTGCATCACCTCCTTCCTCTCCAACCGCTCCCAAAGAGTCTACCTCCCACCTTTCCGCTCAGACCCCACCGAGATCATCTGCGGCGTCCCACAAGGCTCCTCGCTCAGCCCGACTCTCTTCAATGTCTACATGAGCCCCCTCGCCGACATCGTACGCAAACACAACATCATCATCACCTCCTACGCAGACGACACTCAGCTGATACTTTCCCTCACCAAGGACCCCACCAGCGCCAAGACCAACCTGCAAGATGGAATGAAAGACGTCGCAGAATGGATGAAACTCAGCCGTCTGAAACTGAACTCAGACAAAACGGAAGTCCTCATCCTCATCCTCCTGCTTCCTCACCCTCCGCATGCTCCGTAAGATCTTCCGCTGGATCCCCGCTGACACCAGAAAGACCGTGACCCACGCCCTCGTCACGAGCCGCCTGGACTACGGCAACACCTTATACGCAGGAACCACCCCTAAACTCCAGAAACGTCTGCAGCGAATTCAAAACGCCTCCGCCCGCCTCGTCCTCGACATACCCCGCAACAGCCACATCTCCGCCCACCTGAGACACCTGCACTGGCTTCCCGTCAACAAAAGGATCACCTTCCGACTCCTCACCCACGCACACAAAGCCCTCCACAACAAGGGACCCGAATACCTCAACCGTCGCCTCAGTTTCTACACACCCACCCGTCAACTTCGCTCCGCCAACCTCGCTCTCGCCGCCGTCCCCTGCATCCGCCGCACCACGGCAGGTGGGAAATCCTTCTCCTACCTGGCGGCCAAGACATGGAATTCCCTCCCCACCAACCTCAGGACCACCCAGGACCACCTCACATTCCGGAGGCAACTCAAGACCTGGCTCTTCGAGCAGCAGTAACCCCTTCCCCCTAGCGCCTTGAGACCCTCATGGGTGAATAGCGCGCTTTATAAATGTTTATGATTTGATTTGATTTGATTTGTGTAGCGTTCCCTGAAGGGGTGCCAGTGCAGAGTCTTGGAGGCCATGGAATGGGGCATTACCACCATCCGGATGTGAGAGGAGAGAACAAGACCTTGAAGAGCAGTCCAGAAGTCGCTTGCTGTAGGAAATGGTTTGGCTTTCTGTAGAAGAGAGAGTGATTACCAGGCTGTCTTTGTAGTTTTTGTTTGGCAGTGTATTGAGTGAGGGTTGTTTGAGGGTGGGGTTGGTGTTCCGGGTGTATCTAAGTGATTTGGTGTTTGGTGAGAATTGGGGTTCGAAGCCAACATGGTTCATGTCATTGAGCCATGTTTGCACCGTATCTTGTTTGCTATTCTTGGCACATAACAGTAATTCTGTGAGGAAGGCACAGGACATCCTGGTCTGGATGCAAGCAGTGTTTGTGGCGTTGGATGTCTGGAGCACAGGAAACTTTCCAGAAGGGTTGTGTATCATCGGCATATTAATGGCTCGATGCTGTTATCTGTGAGTAGAGCACCAAGCGTCTCGATGCAAGAGCTGAAGATGACAGGTGACAGTACGGACCCCTTGGGGACTCCGCAGGTGACAGGGATTTCATGGGACCTGGGCAGTAACACACCATACTGAGCACAACTTGGGGCCTGATTTAGAGTTTCGTGGGTGGGTTACTCCGTCACAGACGTGACAGATATCCTGTCCACCACATTACGATTCCCATAGGATATAATAGGATCGTAGTACAGGAGACGGGATATCCGTCATGTTTGTGATGGAGAAGCCCCATGCGCCAAACTCCAAATCAGGCCCTTAATATTAAATTGCATAACGCAACACAACATATCATGACAGTGCATGACATAAGATAACCATCCCAGCTCGAGAGAGGGCTCCAGCTGTCCTTATGGGAAGGAAGCTTGCACCTGCCCTGTCTGAGCTCAGCTGCCCCTCTCCGGAGGTGTCCGAAGGTTCATTTCAGGTACAATCATTATCTGTGGTTCCCAAAAGGATGTGAGTGTCCCTCGCGCCCCCCCCTGGGGTGAATGAAGCCTCCTCCTCCCCCCCCCCCACCCCCACCTCGGAAGCATTGGTTTCCGAGGGAGGGCAGGCTCGCAGTGTATAAACCCAGACTCCATTTACTGCGGCCGGGCATTATTACCCAAATTGCTCTTGAAGTGCTGGGGCGCTCAGCGCCCGGCTGCATGTATTTCCTCTCTTCTAATGGACTTGATAATTTCATATAAAAGCCAGCGTTGTAAATGAATATGTCAGCTTTCTGCAACCCGAGCACTCTCTCTGCAGCGAGGAAAGGGGGGCTGGCATGTGCACTTCCGCTGTAATGCAGCTCCATTATCAAGAGTGTGAACACTCTCCTCCCCCCCACACAACCTGACACCCCAGCACCAGTGGAGGCATCCGCATGGCTTCCATTTTGTCAAACATGGCTCCTGCAAGAACACTTCACCAGTGGTGGTTCACGGGACGCAGAGTGGGTGGCGCGCAGGGGGGGATAAAAATGAAATTAATAAGAAAGTTTTTTAAAAACTACCTCCTCGCCATCGCGCCGCTCTGCTCCTCCGTTTTTTTCTTGGTGCAGGCGCAGGCTCCCAGCCTGCCCTCCGGCCAATCCTGACGCTGCTCAGATAGACATCCGGATTGGCGGCCTGGTGCGCCCAGCCAGGGCGCTTCCAGGCAGACTGGGAGCCTGTGCAGGCTCTCCCCAGCCCAACAACTGTGTTGCTGGGCTGGAGAGAACCCTGTGCACATGTGTGATTTGCCGGCCCGAGATGGCCGACCAAACATACATGCGCAGTGAGGGGGAGTGCTGTGCACTATCCCTCAGTGCACGTCACCCCTGTGGCCCGCCCCTTTCAAAGAAAACGATAATAAATGTAGTTTATTATCGTTTTCTTTGAAAGGTTTTGCTGCTGCCGCTGCTGGCAGGGGGTAACACTCCTCCACCCTTATGAAGGTGCCGCCCCTGCACTGCACCCATGTTTACCAAGGCAGAGATCAGGGTTGACCTAACCATATAGGTGAACTAGGCGGTTGCCTATGGTGCAAGTTAAGTGGGGTGCCAGATTAATTGCAGGTTACACCTGGTGGTCGGCAGGAAGCCTAGGTTTGTCCCTGGCTGAGCTGGACCTCATGTGAGCAGGGGGTCTGACCCTTTCCAGGAAGGTTGCCCTCACTAGTAGCCAGACTGCTGCCCTCTGCTGGTGAGGACAGATCCCTGGAGACCACCCAGAAGGCACCCCCAAGTGCAGTGTCATCCAGTCCTTGCCCTGGGGGTCAGAAGCCACCGACCCTCTCAAAGACTGGCCAGGTCAGCTCGAAGACTTCTTGGTCCCTCGAGCCCAAAGCGAGCCGAGCTTTCATGTGGCTGCTGGCTGCCACTCAGGTGGTTATTTCATGTGCCAGCACATGAAGACAAAGCTTTGCTGACAAACCTTTAACGGGGAAAGGACAAGAGAGACACAGACACCCATCTAGTGGCAGAACTGCACAGTGTAAAACAAGAAATCCTGGCTTCCCCACTTGAGTAAACTGTGTGATATTAGGCAAATATATTTTTCTCATCATGATTCCTTGTTCTTCAATATTACATTTGAGAAAGCCCTCAAATACGTGCATTCAAGATGCACACAATGCAAACCCCTCTTGTGCTTTGTTTACTAGCCTGTAATGTTGCTCTGCGTGCAATAAAAATCTACACAACATACACAGGGGACACATGACTGCTGACTTGCGTCTTAGTGTACTAGCGGGGGGTAGGAATGTTTTTAAGGTAATCTTTAAAACTATCACTTTTAATAAATACTTCTAAATGCAGTGATATAAACTTAAGTAGTGAAACAGATTGCATGTCAAAGAATACACTTTTTTAAAAAGTTTGAAGTGACGTCATCATACTTTAAGATGGTGTTAGTTACATGGCTTCATGCTAATTATTTTCAGGGCTCGGCTCGTGCACGGGCCCTTAGCTCCAGAGTTGCCCCCTGGCTTGGCTCGGCTCTCCCTGTTAATTTGTTGGCTCGCCCACCCCTAACACTTAGTTCCTCCCTTCACGACCTTTCTCCCCACGCAGGCATGAACTGGAGCATGTAACGTGTGCATGGGTAAAGGAGGTCACTTCATTGCTTCGCGTCACACCATGTCGTACAAGAAGGCTAGCTCATTCCCGCCAGGAGGCGCTATCTTCATTCCAGCACAAAGGGTGTTACAGCAAAAGTTGTGTAAAGAGCTGTCGCCCCTTTGTAATCAGAAAGTGTCGCGCGAGCACCTGCACCTGCACCCCGTACACAAGGGTTTCACTTTCTATAAAGGGGTCCCTGAGCCTCAAGCCTTCCACTTACATTTTATTCGGATTTGTTTGATGTCCTAGTTGTCATGTCGCGATAAAAGATTTCTTGAAGAGACTAATTAGAGGCACCTTGCTTCAGCACTGACTCGTGAGCCCCGGCCCTTCAAAGGCATGTCACGACACAAGCTCAGAAGTAGTACCTGTGTGTAGAGTATGGCCCAGGCCTGTCACGACACAAGCTCAGAAGTAGTACCTGTGTGTAGAGTATGGCCCAGGCCTGTCACGACACAAGCTCAGAAGTAGTACCTGTGTGTAGAGTATGGCCCAGGCCTGTCACGACACAAGCTCAGAAGTAGTACCTGTGTGTAGAGTATGGCCCAGGCCTGTCACGACACAAGCTCAGAAGTAGTACCTGTGTGTAGAGTATGGCCCAGGCCTGTCACGACACAAGCTCAGAAGTAGTACCTGTGTGTAGAGTATGGCCCAGGCCTGTCACGACACAAGCTCAGAAGTAGTACCTGTGTGTAGAGTATGGCCCAGGCATGTCACGACACAAGCTCAGAAGTAGTACCTGTGTGTAGAGTATGGCCCAGGCCTGTCACGACACAAGCTCAGAAGTAGTACCTGTGTGTAGAGTATGGCCCAGGCCTGTCACGACACAAGCTCAGAAGTAGTACCTGTGTGTAGAGTATGGCCCAGGCCTGTCACGACACAAGCTCAGAAGTAGTACCTGTGTGTAGAGTATGGCCCAGGCCTGTCACGACACAAGCTCAGAAGTAGTACCTGTGTGTAGAGTATGGCCCAGGCCTGTCACGACACAAGCTCAGAAGTAGTACCTGTGTGTAGAGTATGGCCCAGGCCTGTCACGACACAAGCTCAGAAGTAGTACCTGTGTGTAGAGTATGGCCCAGGCCTGTCACGACACAAGCTCAGAAGTAGTACCTGTGTGTAGAGTATGGCCCAGGCCTGTCACGACACAAGCTCAGAAGTAGTACCTGTGTGTAGAGTATGGCCCAGGCCTGTCACGACACAAGCTCAGAAGTAGTACCTGTGTGTAGAGTATGGCCCAGGCCTGTCACGACACAAGCTCAGAAGTAGTACCTGTGTGTAGAGTATGGCCCAGGCCTGTCACGACACAAGCTCAGAAGTAGTACCTGTGTGTAGAGTATGGCCCAGGCATGTCACGACACAAGCTCAGAAGTAGTACCTGTGTGTAGAGTATGGCCCAGGCCTGTCACGACACAAGCTCAGAAGTAGTACCTGTGTGTAGAGTATGGCCCAGGCCTGTCACGACACAAGCTCAGAAGTAGTACCTGTGTGTAGAGTATGGCCCAGGCCTGTCACGACACAAGCTCAGAAGTAGTACCTGTGTGTAGAGTATTGTGTTGTTTCTGCCTCCATGTGGGTCTGCGTGACTTGGGACCCTTGAGGGACGTTGTGCTGGGTGTGGAGAGGTGCAGCTCACCTGCAAGGGTGTTTCATGCCCGGATGGTGCACAGCTATCACTGGTGCAGCAGCACCAGGGCCAGAGGTCTGAGGGGCGCACTGAACCCTGATCACTGCTCTATTTCCTATCCGGACAGTTGTGGGTAGGGGTCCATTTTCAAAGGGCAAGTGAAATATTCTGTTTTGCATGCGGTATTGATGGAATTTTGGGAAATCCATGTTACTCTGTTTAAGGAGAGTTCCTGCATAATTCCGCCAATCGCCACTTGGAGGAATTTTTACTTGCACAGAGCTCCAGAAAGGTAAGTTAGCGAGTCAGCTTTGCCATCCCCTACTGTGATTTCCGGTGCTAGGAGGTCATCCGGCGAGATTTTTCTAATGCAGGCGGTTGAAGGCGGTTCCGACCGCTTGCAGTCAGAAGGCAGCGGCTTGAGTAGAAAATCTACTCGAGCGGCAGCAAAATCAAAAACAGTAGCTGTGCTGTCTGTCGCACCACGTGGTGCCCTTCGTGCTGATTTGTGATCGTGGAATGTGCTACTGGTGCTAAATCACAGCGCGAGCAGCAGTGTGCCTGTGTCCACCTGGTGGCAGAACTCCACTGAATCTTGCAGAATTTTTATGTAACTCGCGGAAATCTGCAAACTGAAATTCGAGGAGTTTCGCCAACCTCTGCCGTTTATCTGGCTTTCTGCAGGGCCTTGGCCTGCACACTTGCTAAACCACTGGGGCTGATGGGTTTGTAGGTCATGGAGTAAAGTTAGAATCTGATAGAGGTTGGCTGAGGGGCCAGTACGGTAGCTTTAGGATGGGTGCGCTTGGAGGCTGGACTCGGGGCGCCATGCTGATTGTAGTTTCCTGATGGCTGCCCAGCAGCTGACCCTGCCCACAGTAGGCACTGCTCTGGAAGAGAAGTGGTTGACGCACAAACAGACCTTGTCTCCCCGCTGTGCTACTGACTTACATTCTCTGTGTCTGAACATTTATTGCGTCTTTAAACATAAGAGTGCCGAGAGGCCGAACGCTGTATATCACGATACTGATTAACACTCTTGTGGAGAGCATACGACGTAACGGCCAGACCTCCCGACTTTAGAGCTAGAGTCATGTTCGACTCTCGGCGTCGACTCAACATCCTGTGATTCTGGGCACATCACTTCATCTTCCCATGCCTTCCAAAAATGCGTGTGTCCTTGCGTAATGTAACTAGTGCTCATGTAAAGCATGCGGGTCTAGTTTGCACGACAGAAAACTGCAAACAACAAAAAAATGCTCTGCCTGCCTTCCCTCCCTGGACCTCCAGGAGAAGGTGCAATGATGCAGAAACTGATGGCTGCTCAGGAGTACACACTTCTGCCACCAGGGGCGCAGTCCGATGGACTTACCTGAACCCTCCCTTCAGACACGTTATCACATTCAGCATCACCCGCACACCTCCAGGGGGGGCATTGCCCAGGCCCAGCCAGCTCTAGCGTGTCGGGAAGCCGTGAAGGTTGCAGAGCAAAGCACCATTTAATGTTATCAGCTCTCTTAGAAGTAAAGTCCGTGCTGGCCCCACCGCTTGTGCAGGAAGTCTTACACGCAGGCGCAGTGCCCACTGGGGCAAAGGTGCTTCCCCCTTTGTGTTCCTCAGCCAGGGCTGCTGCAGCTTCCAGAAGACACACAAGTCTCTCACTGACGTGTGCCTGACTGCAGGAGATTGGACCCCAACCACAGCCTCCGGAAAATAATGTTACTGTCCATCCAGAGGTTGCTTTTCCTTAACAGAAGTTTGGCAGCAGTGTTAAAATAATTGTTTGGAAGAGCATTCTTTTATGTTATGAAAGCTCAAAATCTGCCCCGCTCTGCCCCCGTCGCTCTTTTCTGCCTCCAGTGATTCTCTGTAACTGCAAGTGCCATCATGCCAGCCTCCAGTGCTTCTCTCTGTTACTGCTGGTGCCATCATGCCCTGCCTCCAGTGTTTCTCTCTGTAACTGCCAGTGCCATCATGGCTGCCTCCAGTGATTCTCTCTGTTACTGCTGGTGCCATCATGGCTGCCTCCAGTGTTTCTCTCTGTAACTGCCAGTGCCATCATGCCCTGCCTCCAGTGCTTCTCTCTGTTACTGCTGGTGCCATCATGCCCTGCCTCTAGTGCTTCTCTGTGTTACTGCCAGTGCCATCATGCCTGCCTCCAGTGCTTCTCTCTGTTACTGCTGGTGCCATCATGCCCTGCCTCTAGTGCTTCTCTGTGTTACTGCCAGTGCCATCATGCCTGCCTCCAGTGCTTCTCTCTGTTACTGCTGGTGCCATCATGCCCTGCCTCCAGTGATTCTCTGTGTTACTGCTGGTGCCATCATGCCTGCCTCCAGTGATTCTCTTTGTGACTGCCAGTGCCATCATGCCTGCCTCCAGTGATTCTCTTTGTGACTGCCAGTGCCATCATGCCTGCCTCCAGTGATTCTCTTTGTTACTGCTGGTGCCATCATGCCCTGCCTCCAGTGCTTCTCTGTGTTACTGCTGGTGCCATCATGCCTGCCTCCAGTGCTTCTCTGTGTTACTGCTGGTGCCATCATGGCTGCCTCCAGTGATTCTCTGTGTTACTGCTGGTGCCATCATGGCTGCCTCCAGTGTTTCTCTCTGTAACTGCAAGTGCCATCATGCCCTGCCTCCAGTGCTTCTCTGTGTTACTGCTGGTGCCATCATGGCTGCCTGCAGTGTTTCTCTCTGTTACTGCTGGTGCCATCATGCCCTGCCTCCAGTGATTCTCTCTGTTACTGCTGGTGCCATCATGGCTGCCTGCAGTGTTTCTCTCTGTAACTGCAAGTGCCATCATGCCCTGCCTCCAGTGATTCTCTCTGTTACTGCTGGTGCCATCATGGCTGCCTGCAGTGTTTCTCTCTGTAACTGCCAGTGCCATCATGCCCTGCCTCCAGTGCTTCTCTCTGTTACTGCTGGTGCCATCATGGCTGCCTGCAGTGTTTCTCTCTGTAACTGCAAGTGCCATCATGCCCTGCCTCCAGTGATTCTCTCTGTTACTGCTGGTGCCATCATGGCTGCCTCCAGTGCTTCTCTCTGTTACTGCTGGTGCCATCATGCCTGCCTCCAGTGATTCTCTTTGTAACTGCCAGTGCCATCATGCCTGCCTCCATTGCTTCTCTGTGTTACTGCTGGTGCCATCATGGCTGCCTCCAGTGATTCTCTTTGTAACTGCCAGTGCCATCATGCCTGCCTCCAGTGATTCTCTTTGTGACTGCCAGTGCCATCATGCCCTGCCTCTAGTGCTTCTCTGTGTTACTGCTGGTGCCATCAAGGCTGCCTGCAGTGTTTCTCTCTGTTACTGCCAGTGCCATCATGCCTGCCTCCAGTGATTCTCTTTGTGACTGCCAGTGCCATCATGCCTGCCTCCAGTGCTTCTCTGTGTTACTGCTGGTGCCATCATGGCTGCCTCCAGTGCTTCTCTTTGTTACTGCTGGTGCCATCATGGCTGCCTCCAGTGATTCTCTCTGTTACTGCCAGTGCCATCATGCCTGCCTCCAGTGCTTCTCTGTGTTACTGCTGGTGCCATCATGGCTGCCTCCAGTGATTCTCTCTGTTACTGCCAGTGCCATCATGCCTGCCTCCAGTGATTCTCTTTGTGACTGCCAGTGCCATCATGCCTGCCTCCAGTGATTCTCTTTGTGACTGCCAGTGCCATCATGCCCTGCCTCCAGTGCTTCTCTGTGTTACTGCTGGTGCCATCATGCCTGCCTCCAGTGATTCTCTTTGTTACTGCCAGTGCCATCATGCCTGCCTCCAGTGATTCTCTCTGTTACTGCCAGTGCCATCATGCCTGCCTCCAGTGATTCTCTTTGTGACTGCCAGTGCCATCATGCCTGCCTCCAGTGATTCTCTTTGTGACTGCCAGTGCCATCATGCCCTGCCTCCAGTGCTTCTCTGTGTTACTGCTGGTGCCATCATGGCTGCCTGCAGTATTTCTCTCTGTAACTGCCAGTGCCATCATGCCCTGCCTCCAGTGCTTCTCCCTGTTACTGCTGGTGCCATCAAGGCTGCCTCCAGTGATTCTCTTTGTGACTGCCAGTGCCATCATGCCCTGCCTCTAGTGCTTCTCTGTGTTACTGCTGGTGCCATCATGGCTGCCTGCAGTGTTTCTCTCTGTAACTGCCAGTGCCATCATGCCCTGCCTCCAGTGCTTCTCTCTGTTACTGCTGGTGCCATCATGGCTGCCTGCAGTGTTTCTCTCTGTAACTGCCAGTGCCATCATGCCCTGCCTCCAGTGCTTCTCCCTGTTACTGCTGGTGCCATCAAGGCTGCCTGCAGTGTTTCTCTCTGTAACTGCAAGTGCCATCATGCCCTGCCTCCAGTGCTTCTCTCTGTTACTGCTGGTGTCATCATGGCTGCCTGCAGTGTTTCTCTCTGTTACTGCCAGTGCCATCATGCCCTGCCTCCAG
This sequence comes from Pleurodeles waltl, assembly GCF_031143425.1. Lineage (NCBI taxonomy): Eukaryota > Metazoa > Chordata > Amphibia > Caudata > Salamandridae > Pleurodeles > Pleurodeles waltl. The sequence goes on along the minus strand of NC_090449.1, from coordinate 16,627,628 downwards.
TGTTTCTCTGTGTCACTGCCAGTGCCATCATGCCCTGCCTCCAGTGTTTCTCTCTGTCACTGCTGGTGCCATCATGCCCTGCCTCCAGTGTTTCTCTCTGTCACTGCCAGTGTCATCACGCCCAGCCTCCAGTGTTTCTCTCTGTCACTGCCAGTGCCATCACGCCCAGCCTCCAGTGTTTCTCTCTGTCACTGCCAGTGTCATCACGCCCAGCCTCCAGTGTTTCTCTCTGTCACTGCCAGTGCCATCACGCCCTGCCTCCAGTGTTTCTCTCGGTCACTGCCAGTGCCATCATGCCCTGCCTCCAGTGTTTCTCTCTGTCACTGCCAGTGCCATCATGCCTGCCTCCAGTGTTTCTTCAATAATGACAAGCCTCCCCTATTTCTTCCTCCATCTCTGCTACTGACAATCCTGCATCGCTCTGCCTCCCATTTTTCTGTACACTCAGTGGTTTAAATAGACAGGTACTGTCTGGTACTGAGTACCTGCACTTGTAAAATGTAAAAGAGAGGGTAACAACACTTCAGAGCTCTGATGCAATTATTTCGTGGGAAGAGTACTTGCACTTCTTTAATGTAAGAGGGAGAGTATCCGCACTTCTTTAATGTAAGAGAGCGAGAGTACCTGCACTTTTTAAATGTAATACAGAGAGTACTGCACTTCTTTAACATAAGAGAGAGGGTACTGCACTTCTTTAACATAAGAGGGATAGTACCTGCACTTTCTTAATGTAAGAGAGTACCGCGCTCCTTTAATGTAAGTGAGGACTACTTGCACTTCTTTAATGCAAGTGGAAGAGTACCTGCACTTCTATAATTTGAAAGGGAGAGTACATGCACTTCTTTAATTTGAAAGGGTGAGTACCTGTGCTTATTTAACATAAGAGAGTATCTGCACTTCTTTTATGTAGGAGATTACCTATGCTTCTTTAACATTAGAGAGTACCTCTCTAATGTAGGAGAGTACCTGTGCTTCGTTAATATTAGAGAGGAAGTGCCTGCACTTCTTTTATGTAGGAGAGTACCTGTGCTTCTTTAATATAAGAGAGGGAGTGCCTGCACTTTTGTTATGTAGGAGAATATCTGTGCTTCTTTAATACAAGAGAGGGAGTGCCTGCACTTTTCTTATGTAGGAGAGTACCTGTGCTTCTTTAATATAAGAGAGGGAGTGCCTGCACTTCTTTTATATAGGAGAGTACCTGTGCTTCTTTAATATAAGAGAGGGAGTGTCTGCACTTCTTTAATGTAGGAGATTACCTGTGCTTTTTGAGTACCTGTGCTTCTTTAATATAAGAGAGAGAGTGCCTGCACTTTTCTTATGTAGGAGATTACCTGTGCTTCTTTAATATAAGAAAGGGAGTGCCTGCACTGCTTTTATGTAGGAGAGTACCTGTGCTTCTTTAATATAAGAGCGAGAGTGCCTGCACTTCTTTTATGTAGGTGAGTACCTGTGCTTCTTTGATATGAGAGGCAGTGGCCCCACTTCTTTTATGTAGGTGAGTACCTGTGCTTCTTTGATATAAGAGGGAGTGGCCCCACTTCTTTTATGTAGGAGAGTACCTGTGCTTCTTTAATATAAGAGAGGGAGTGCCTGCACTTCTTTTATGTAGGAGAGTACCTGTGCTTCGTTAATACTAGAGAGGGAGTGCCCGCACTTCTCTTATGTCGGAAAGTACCTGTGCTTCGTTAATATAAGAGAGGAAGTCCCTGCACTTCTTTTATGTAGGAAAGTACCTGTGCTTCTTTAATTTAAGAGAGGAAGTGCCTGCACTTCTCTTATGTTGGAGAGTACCTGTGCTTCGTTAATATAAGAGAGGAAGTCCCTGCACTTCTTTTATGTAGGAGAGTACCTGTGCTTCTTTAATATAAGAGAGGGAATGCCTGCACTTCTTTTATGTAGGATAGTACCTGCGCTTCTTTAATTTAAGAGAGGGAGTGCCTGCACTTCTCTTATGTTGGAGAGTACCTGTGCTTCGTTAATATAAGAGAGGAAGTCCCTGCACTTCTTTTATGTAGGAGAGTACCTGTGCTTCTTTAATATAAGAAAAGGAGTGCCTGCACTTCTCTTATGTTGGAGGGTACCTATGCTTCGTTAATATAAGAGAGGGAGTGCCTGCACTTCTTTTATGTAGGAGAGTACCTGTGCTTCGTTAATACAAGAGAGGGAGTGCCTGCACTTTTCTTATGTAGGAGAGTACTTGTGCTTCTTTAATATAGGCGAGAGAGTGCCTGCACTTCTTTTATGTAGGAGAGTACCTGTGCTTCTTTAATATAAAAGAGAGAGTATCTGCACTTATTTTATGTAGGAGAGTATCTGTGCTTCGTTAACATAAGAGAGGGAGTCCCTGCACTTCTTTTTATGTAGGAGATTACCTGTGCTTCTTTAATATAAGAGAGAGAGTGCCTGCACTTCTCTTATGGAGGAGAGTACCTGTGCTTCTTTAATATAAGAGAGGGAGTGCCTGCACTTCTTTATTGTAACAGGGGGAGTGCCTCCACTTCATTAATGTAGGAGAGTACCTGTGCTTCTTGAGTATCTGTGCTTTTTTAATATAAGAGAGAGAGTATCTGCACTTCTTTTATGTAGGAGAGTACCTGTGCTTCTTCAATATAAGAGAGGGAGTGCCTGAACTTCTTTTAAGTAGGGTAGTACCTGTGCTTCTTTAATATAAGAGAGAGAGAGTATGTGCACTTCTTTTATGTAGGAGAGTACCTGTGCTCTTTTTATGCTAAGAGAGAGCGAGTATTTGTGCATCGTTAATACAAGAGAGGGAGTGCCTGCACTTTTCTTATGTAGGAGAGTACTTGCGCTTCTTTAATATAAGAGAGGGAGTGCCTGCACTTCTTTTATGTAGGAGAATACCTGTGCTTTGTTAATGCAAGAGAGGGAATATCTGCACTTCTCTTATGTAGGAGAGTACCTGTGCTTCGTTAATACAAGAGAGGGAGTATCTGCACTTCTCTTATGTAGGAAAGTACCTGTGCTTCTTTAATATAAGAGAGGGGGTGCCTGCACTTCTTCATTGTAACAGGGGGAGTGCCTCCACTTCTTTTATGTAGGGGAATACCTGTGCTTCGTCAATACAAGAGAGGGAATATCTGCACTTCTCTTATGTAGGAGAGTACCTGTGCTTCTTTAATATAAGAGAGGGGGTGCCTGCACTTCATTGTAGCAGGGGTAGTGCCTCCACTTCATTAATGTAGGAGAGTACCTGCGCTTCTTTAAAATGACAGAGTGCCTGCACTTCTTTTATGTAGGAGAGTACCTGTGCTTAATTAATATAAGAGAGGGAGTGCCTGCACTTCTTTCATGTAGGAGAGTACCTGCGCTTCTTTAAAATGACGGAGTGCCTGCACTTCTTTTATGTAGGAGAGTACCTGTGATTAATTAATATAAGAGAGGGAGTGCCTGCACTTCTTTTATGTAGGAGAGTACCTGCGCTTCTTTAAAATGACCGAGTGCATGCACTTCTTTTACGTAGGAAAGTACCTGCGCTTTGTTAATATAAGAGAGGAAGTGCATGCACTTCTTTTGTGTAGGAGAGTACCTGTGCTTCATTAATATAAGAAAGGGAGTGCCTGCACTTCTTTTATGTACGAGAGTACCCCTAGTTCTTTAATATAAGAGAGGGAGTGCCTGCACTTCTTTGATGTAACGGGGAGAGTACCTTCACTTCTATAATTTGAAAGGGAGAGTACCAGCACATCTTTAATTTGAATGGGAGAGTACCTGCCCTTCTCCCCACTCCTACAATACATTTAATGGGAGAGTACCAGCACTTCTCCCCACTGCTACAATACATTTAATGGGAGAGTGCCAGCACTTCTCCCCACTCCTACAATACATTTAATGGGAGAGTGCCAGCACTTCTCCCCACTGCTACAATACATTTAATGGGAGAGTGCCAGCACTTCTCCCCACTGCTACAATACATTTAATGGGAGAGTACCAGCACTTCTCCCCACTGCTACAATACATTTAATGGGAGAGTACCTGCACTTCTCAGGGGCAAACTGGTCCTCTTGTCAGCTAGTACCAGCTCATCTACATTTTCATTCAAAAGACTTACGTACCTCTCTGTCTGCTAGGGTCCTAGTCCCTGTCCTGCGGGGGTGGGGGGTGGGAGGTGGGGGGTGGAGATAGAGACAGAGTGCCCACGGGGCGGGACAATCAGACGTGCAGCAGGGTCAGTGTCACCAACACACAGGAGTGTGATGGGGGAGAGGGGAGGGCTGGGTGAGGGAAGGGGAAGGGAGGGGAGGGTTGAGGAATAAGAGCGTGAGAGAGAAGAAAAAAGAGAAGGAGGCCGGGTGGAGAGATTGAGAGAGGGGGAGGCTGGGTCGGAAGAATAAGAGCGAGCGAGAGTGAAAGAGGGCGAGAGAATAAAAATGCCCACAGGGTCTCCTCAAAGAATCTGATTTGTAATCAGCAGTTCCTTCGCCCTCTACTCGTTACACTCTTTAGGATGACCTCATGGGTGGGATACTTGAGGGTTCTGGTAAAAAACATCTGGAATCAATTGTTTATTAGGGTCGAGCCTTCGAGTGCGTGTTCTCGCACATGTGTTTCGCTTGCGAGACTCTGTTGTGTACAGTGAAGGGCTGGGAGCCCGCCTGTCGCTCACCATTTGCTGGTTTGCCTGGCACTCTTCTTTACAGCCTCGTAATTGGCCAGGGCACGCCTCTCATCTTTTCCATTTCTCTGTGTGGAGCAGGGTTCAAGCATCAATTGATTCAGCTTAATTAGTGCCCCTCCGCTGCTCCCGTGCTCGAGGTACTATTTTATTCAAACCTTTGAGCCCCCCGCAAACAGGAGGCTTGTGACTGGCAGAAACGTGCCCAGCAGGACAAACAAAACTGCAAAGTTTTCATTTTTTAAAGCTATCTTTATTTTATTTTGCCAAGTTGTCTTTTCTCAGTTTCTTCTCATGTTTTTGCTGGTGGGCGCCGTCAAAAGATGACAATTAACTTGCTCGAAATATGCGAGACCTATTGAATTGCAAAAGCTTGTATTTCCAGCTGTAACAACATTTCCAAGCCCACCATACCTTATTCAGATCAGCAGCACACTAGCCACGCCCCTTCCTGCTCCCATGAGTGATTGACAGATGGGGGGCACCGCACCCGGCGATGTCATTCCTGCAGTGCCTTTGAAACACAGAGAAACACTTTAGACGACACATAATTATCTCCCCTGCAGAGAGATGGATATTTCTTCATGGGGGGGAGGGGGAGGAGGGGTACCTCACTGAGGCTAGGGTTTAACCCTTTCTCTTCAGGTAAGGGGTGCCCTCCAGTGTTCCCGGGACTGACACATTACACACGACAGACTGAGCGGCTTCACTAGGTGTCTGATGTACAGACACCTCCTCGCACGCTCGTCCCTAGGAGCCCTTCTTGAAATAGGAATAGCGCTGCGACACCCAGACCTGTCTATCTAGGCGCGGTGAGGCTCCCACACTTTGAACTAATAAGGCCTTTTACAGGGCAGTTCACCCTATTGATAAAAATGAAATAATGCGGTCTCACATGAGAGGAGCCGACCGACCCCCACAGTTATACATTCAATGTGCGGACCAGGAGTCGTGAAATTCAGTCCCATGGTGAACTCTGTGCGGAAATACATTCTTAGCTGAACTCTAGCGCCTCACTCAGTCACTCAGCCAGTGATTACTGCAACAATGGTACCTGTGAAGCCTGGCGCATCACTCAGTGGCTCAGTCAGTGATTACTGCAACAATGATGCCTGCAGCTCACTCAGTGACTCAGTCAGTGACTACTGCAAAAATGGTGCCTGTACTCACTCATTGACTCAGTCATTGATTACTGCAACAATGGTGCCTGTGAACCCTGAAGCATCACTCAGTGACCCAGTCAGTGATTACTGCAACAATGATGCCTGCAGCTCACTCAGTGACTCAGTCAGTGATTACTGCAACAATGGTGCCTGTGAACCCTGGCGCATCACTCAGTGACTCAGTCAGTAATTACTGCAACAATGCTGCTGTAGCTCACTCAGTGACTCAGTCAGTGATTACTGCAAAAATGGTGCCTGTGAACCCTGGGGCCTCACTCAGTGATTACTGCAACAATGCTGCCTGCAGCTCACTCAGTGACTCAGTCAGTGATTACTGCAAAAATGGTGCCTGTGTACCCTGGCGCCTCACTCTGTGACTCAGTCAGTGATTACTGCAACAATGGTGCCTGGGAACCCTGGGGCCTCACTCAGTGACTCAGTCAGTGATTACTGCAACAACGGTGCCTGTGAACCCTGGAGCTCAGTCAGTGATTACTGCAACAATGCTGCCTGCAGCTCACTCAGTGACTCAGTCAGTGATTACTGCAAAAATGGTGCCTGTACTCACTCATTAACTCAGTCATTGATTACTGCATAAAATGGTGCCTGTGAACCCTGGCGTATCACTCAGTGACTCAGTCAGTGATTACTGCAACAATGCTGCCTGTAGCTCACTCAGTGACTCAGTCAGTGATTACTGCAAAAATGGTGCCTGTACTCACTCATTGACTCAGTCATTGATTACTGCAACAATGGTGCCTGTGAACCCTAGCGCCTCCCTCAGTCACTCAGTCAGTGATTACTGCAACAGTGGTGCCTGTGAACCCTGGGGCCTCACTCAGTGACTCAGTCAGTGATTACTGCAACAATGCTGCCTGCAGCTCACTCAGTGACCCAGTCAGTGATTACTGCAAAAATGGTGCCTGTACTCACTCATTGACTCAGTCATTGATTACTGCAACAATGGTGCCTGTGAACCCTAGCGCCTCCCTCAGTCACTCAGTCAGTGATTACTGCAACAGTGGTGCCTGTGAACCCTGGGGCCTCACTCAGTGACTCAGTCAGTGATTACTGCAACAATGCTGCCTGCAGCTCACTCAGTGGCTCAGTCAGAGATTACTGCAACAATGGTGCCTGTGAACCCTGGCGCCTCACTCTGTGACTCAGTCAGTGATTACTACAACAATGGTGCCTGTGAACCCTGGGGCCTCACTCAGTGACTCAGTCAGTGATTACTGCAACAACGGTGCCTGTGAACCCTGGAGCTCAGTCAGTGACTCAGTCAGTGATTACTTCAACAATGGTGCCTGTGAGCCCTGGACCTCAGTCAGTGATTACTGCAACAGTGGTGGTTCCTGCAAACCCTGGCGCCTGACCCAGTGACTCAGTCAGTGATTTCTGCAACAACGGTACTTCTGAACCCTGGAGCTCAGTCAGTGACTCAGTTAGTGATTACTGCAACAATGGTGCCTGTGAACCCCGGCGCCTCACTCTGTGACTCAGTCAGTGATCACTTCAACAATGGTGCATGTGAACCCTGGCGCCTCACTCAGTGACTACTGAAACAACGGTGCCTGTGAACCCTGGAGCTCAGTCAGTGACTCAGTCAGTGATTACTGCAACAATGGTGCCTGTGAGACCTGGACCTCAGTCAGTGACTCAGTCAGTGATTACTGTAACAGTGGTGGTGCCTGTGAACCCTGGCGCCTGACCCAGTGACTCAGTCAGTGATTTCTGCAACAATGGTGCCTGTGTTTAATAAATGAAGTTGTATCTTCATTCGTTCCATGTTTTTTCCTTACTCGCTATAACTGAAAATTCATTCTTCTTCAAGGCTTGCTTTGCATTAAAATAACATAATTTCCTCCATTTGAAACAATATTGGAAAGATCACATATCTCTAGGAATTTCAGAAAAGTATTTCTAAACCACTGTCTACCCCCTGTGAGGCGTGGGCCCCCTGGGGTCCAGTGTCTACCACCTAAGAAGCACGCCCCCCTGGGGTACATTGTCCACCCCCTGTGAGGCGCAGACCCCTGGGGTCCAGTGTCTACGCCCTGTGAGGCGGGGGCCCCCTGGTGTCCAGTGTCTACCCCCTGTGAGGCGTGCACCCCTGGTGTCCAGTGTCTACTCCCTGTGAGGGGGGGGCCCCCTGGTGTCCAGTGTCTACACCCTGTGAGGCGTGCGCCCCTGGTGTCCAGTGTCTACTCCCTGTGAAGCGCGGGGCCCCTGGGGTCCAGTGTCTACCCCCTGTGAGGCGTGCGCCCCTAGGGTCCAGTGTCTACCCCCTGTGAGGTCAGGCCTCTGGGGTCCAGTGTCTACCCATTGTGAGGTGCGGGGACCCTGGGGTCCAGTGTCTACCCCCCTGTCAGGTGCAGGCCCCCTGGGGTCCAGTGTCTACCCCCTGTGAGGTGCAGGCCCCTGGGGTCCAGTGTCTACCCCCTGTCAGGTGTGGGCCCCCTGGGGTCCAGTGTCTACCCACTGTCAGGTGCGGGCCCCTGGGGTCCAGTGTCTACCCTCTGTGAGGTGCAGGCCCCTGGGGTCCAATGTCTACCCCCTGTGAGGTGCGGGCCCCTGGGGTCCAGTGTGTTCCACCTGTGAGGCGCGGGCCCATGGGATCCAGTGTCTACCGCCTGTGAGGCACGGGGCCCCTGGGGTCCAGTGTCTACACCCTGTGAGGTGCGGGCCCCTGGGGTCCAGTGTCTACCCGCTGTGAGGTGCGGGGCCTCTGGGGTCCAGTGTGTTCCACCTGTGAGGCGCGGGCCCATGGGATCCAGTGTCTACCGCCTGTGAGGCGCTGGGCCCCTGGGGTCCAGTGTCTACCCCCTGTGAGGTGCGGAGCCCCTGGGGTCCAGTGTCTACCCCCTGTGAGGCGGGAGCCCCCTGGGGTCCAGTGTCTACCCCCTGTCAGGTGTGGGCCCCCTGGGGTCCAGTGTTTACCCCCTGTGAGGTGCGGGCCCCTGGGGTCCAGTGTCTACCCCCTATGAGGCGTGCGCCCCTGGGGTCCAGTGTCTACCCCCTGTGAGGCGTGCTCCCCTAGGGTCCAGTGTCTACCCCCTGTGAGGTGCGGGCCCCTGGGGTCCAGTGTCTACCCCCTGTGAGGTGCTGGGACCCTGGGGTCCGGTGTCTACCCCCTGTCAGGTGTGGGCCCCCTGGGGTCCGGTGTCTACCCCCTGTCAGGTGCGGCCCCCCTGGGGTCCAGTGTCTACCCCCTGTCAGGTGCGAGCCCCTGGGGTCCAGTGTGTTCCACCTGTGAGGCGCGGGCCCATGGGATCCAGTGTCTACCGCCTGTGAGGCACGGGCCCCTGGGGTCCAGTGTCTACCCTATTGTGAGGTGCGGAGCCCCTGGCGTCCAGTGTCTACCCCCTGTGAGGTGTGGGGCCCCTGGGGTCCAGTGTCTACCCCCTGTGAGGTGTGGGCCCCCTGGGGTCCGGTGTCTACCCCCTGTCAGGTGCGGCCCCCCTGGGGTCCAGTGTCTACCCCCTGTCAGGTGCGAGCCCCTGGGGTCCAGTGTGTTCCACCTGTGAGGCGTGGGCCCATGGGATCCAGTGTCTACCGCCTGTGAGGCGCGGGCCCCTGGGGTCCAGTGTCTACCCTATTGTGAGGTGCGGAGCCCCTGGCGTCCAGTGTCTACCCCCTGTGAGGTGTGGGGCCCCTGGGGTCCAGTGTCTACCCCCTGTGAGGTGCGGGGCCCTGGGGTCCAGTGTCTACCCCCTGTGAGGCGCGGAGCCCCTGGGGTCCAGTGTCTACCCCCTGTGAGGCGCGGGGCCCCTGGGGTCCAGTGTCTACACCCTGTGAGGTGCGGGCCCCTGGAGTCCAGTGTCTACCCCCTGTGAGGCGCAGGGCCCCTGGGGTCCAGTGTCTACACCCTGTGAGGTGTGGGCCCCTAGAGTCCAGTGTCTACCCCCTGTGAGGTGCGGGCCCCTGGGGTCCAGTGTCTACCGCCCTTGAGGCGTGGGCCCATGGGATCCAGTGTCTCCAGGTCTCCTCTTTATCCCGCCAGCATCCTTTGGAGGTCGCTTTCAGAGGACCCCAGCCTCTATTTTGCTGTTGTTGAAACCTCTCTTTAGTGGAGTGGAGTAAAGTGTCATTGAATATAGTGGACTAGAGTAGAGTGCAGTGGCATTGAGTGGATTAGCATAGAGTGGCATTACATAGAGTAGAGTTGTGTAGAGTGCGTACAGTGGCATTGAGTGGATTAGCGTAGAGTGTCATAGCATAGAGTAGAGGTGTGTAGAGTGTGTACCGTAGCATGCGTGGAGGGTAGTGGAGTGGCATAGAGTGGTGTGGAGTAGAGTGGTGTAGAGTCGAGTGCCACAGAGTAGAGTGCATAGAGTAGAGTGGCATAGAGTAGAGTGCACAGAGTGGAGTAGCATAGAGAAGGGTGGCATATAGTACTGTGAGAGTGGTGTAGTTTAGAGCGGTGTACGGTAGGGGGAAAGAGTGGGGTCACGTGGTGTACAGTGGTGTGGAGTGGTATAGAGTGCCATAGAGTGGAGTGGCCTAGAGTAGAGTGCACAGAGTGGCACAGAGTAGAGTGCACAGTGTGGAGAGGAGTAGCTTAGAGTAGGATAACATCTAGTACTGTGGGAGTGGTATAGTTTACAGTGGCGTACAGTACCGGGGAAAGAGTTGGGTCAAGTGGTGTACAGTGGTGTGGAGTGGTATAGAGTGCCACAGAGTAGAGTGGCGAAGAGTGAAGTAGAGTGTCATAGAGTGCTGTAGAATAGCTTTGTGTGAAGCGGAGAGGAATGGCATGGAGTGGTGCCTGTGTGAGAACTCCTGGCTTTGCCAATGTCTTTTAGCCATGTTGTGCATCAGTGTGACTGCTGCTGAACATGGCTAAAAGTCAGTGGCCTGGTGTAGAGTAGAGTGGCGTAGAGGAGAGTGGAGTAAAGTGGTGTAGAGAATAGTGGTGCAGAGTGGCATGGAATGGAGTTACATAGAGTACTATAGAGGAAAGTGGAGCAGTGTAGAGTACAGTGAAGTGACATATGGTGGCATGGTGTCCAGTAGAGTGGGACAGTGTAGAGTGGTGTTGGCTAGAGTGGCACAGAGTAAAGTGAAGTGAAGTAGAGTGGAGTAAAGTGGAATAAAGTGGAGTAGAGTGATGTAGAGTGGCATGGCGATGCATAAAGTGGAGTAAAGTGGAGTGGATTAGTGTGACAGAGAGTAGAGTTGAGTGGCACAGAGTAGTGTGGAGTGGTATTGAGTGAAGTGGCAAAGAGTAGAATGGGCTAGAGTGGAATGGAATCGAGTGGTGTAGGGTGCAGTGGCATAGAAAGAGAGGCATAAAGTGGAGCAGAGTGGCATAGATTAGAGTAGCGTTGAGTAGATTGTTGTAGAGTAGAGTGGGATAGGCTGCCATAGAGTGGCAATATGTGGAGCGGAGCAGTGTGGAATGGCATAGAGAAGAGTTGTGCAGAGAGGATTGGAGTGGCATATAATGGAGTGCCATATAGTTGAGTGGAGTGGTGTAGAGTGGAGTGCAGTGGCATAGAGTGGAGTGGGGTGGAATCGAGTGGCATAGAGTGGAGTGGGGTGGAGTGGAGTGGCATGGAGTCGCATAGAGTGGAGTGTAACAGTGGTGTGGTGTAGAGTGGTGCAGAGTGGAATGGTGTTGAGTTGTGTAGAGTGGAGTGGCATACAGTGGCGTGGGGTGGAGTGGAGTGGCATGGAGTGGCATAGAGTGGAGTGGGGTGGAGTGGCATAGAGTGGAGTGGCATGGAGTGGCATAGAGTGGAGTGTAACAGCGGAGTGGTGTAGAGTGGAATGGTGTTGAGTCGTGTAGAGTGGAGTGGCATAGAGTGGAGTAGTGTAGCATAGAGTGGCGTAGAATAGTACAGTTGTGGGTGTAACTAAAGCGTCAACAGAGATGGCAGATAGGATGGAAGCAAAATAAACAGGAAGCCATAAACATGAACTGATTAATGGTAAGCAAAACCCAATATAAAATTAAGGTGCATCTTTTGAAAGCGTTGGTCACCTTTGCTTTGTAAGAACAGAGGAACCTTTAATGTGCCTGAGTGGTGTCTCAGTAGTACTAAAGCACTGATAGAGACGACAGATACGGCGAAAGCAACGGAAATAAGAAGCTGTACGCTTGTGTTAAAAGGAGGAACGCACATTGCATGTCCAGGATTAATAGTGAAACGTCAAGGAAAAAATAGTGCTTCACAAGAAGACGAGGACGAACAACAGCAATGAAGAACACATGTACTTGGTCCATGCTCCAGGGAGGAGCTAACCCAAGAATGGAGGGGAAGCCAAGCAACTGAAAGACTGCAAATGAGCGTGAGAATGAAAACAGACATTGGTATGCTGTGGGCGGGCTGTAAGTATAAGTGGGTGAAAAGTTCCTCTCCGCCAGCAAAGTTTGCAGAGTTTTGCCTACTCCATGTTCTGCTTGGAGCACAGAGTTCTGGCAAAAGTCCGCCAATTCCGGCATGGAGGAGTTTTTTTCATGTGCATCTCGCCAACGTTAAGTGGGTGAACAGGAATTTGCGTCCTTTAGTGTGATTTTTAGATGGTAGAACACCTCCGGCGAGATTTCTCAATGCGGGTGGTCGCCGCAGGTCATGATTGTTCAAGCTGAGAAAGTTGCTGCTCGAGTAGAAAATGTACTCACAGCAGAAAGAAACAGCGCCCTCTGGTGCACAGCTTTGTGCTGTTCACTCTGATTTTACAGGGTGGGACAAGCTTTCCGTGCTAAAAATCAGGGTAAGCAACTGGACGTGCCTTATTCCACCTGCTCACATACCTCCATATACTTGTTAGAAATGGGGTCTCTAGTTGGCAGTCGGTTTGCACCCTGTCTAAGTAGGGACCCTCACTCTAGTCAGGATAAGGGAGATAACCACTCAGATAAGCCCTGCTCACCCCCTTGGTAGCTTGGCACGAGCAGTCAGGCTTATCTCAGAAGCAATGTGTAAAGCATTTGCACATAACACACAGTAATAAGTGAAAACACTACAAAAGGATACCACACCAGTTTCAGAAAAATAGCCAATATGCTAAAAATCCAACATACTGTAATAAAAATATGAATTAGGCAAGATTTTCTTCAAAAATGTAGTTCCTTGAAGTCGATAGCTCCACCTGGGGCTATCACGGTGTCGTGATCAGCAAAACCAACAGTTCAGGCCGGCCGCGGCGTTGCGGACCAGCTACGGTGTCGGAAAGACCCACAAACAGTACCTGCAGGGTGTGATGATCCTTGCTTTGAGCTCCGAAGAGCGGCGTCGCAGACGTCGTGGTGTCTGTTCCGAAGTCAGTGCAGGAGTCGTCGGGCCCTTGAGGTCACACGCATTGCGGATTGAACTCCAGGCTGATGAAGTCAGGTGCGCCGCTGTGGATGGCGTCGGGGCTGCGGTGTGAAGCGGGACGATGCGACATGTGGTGCCCACAGGTCGCGGTGGAGGCAGAGGCTCGGTGACGGCATCCAGTGGCGTCGGTGAGACCAGGGCTGTGGTGTGAGGCGGGGCGGTGCGACGTGCAGTGTGCACAGGTCACGGTGCAGGCAGTGTTGTCGTCATTGCTGAAGCGCTGTCGTCGGTAGGCCCAAGCCAGCGGTGCAGGATGGGACGGTGCTTCGTGACCCTCACGAGCGGTGAACACAGGCCGCGGTGCAGGCAGGATGCCTAGTGACGACACAGGAGTCGATGGTGCTGGCGTCGATGGACCGGGGCTGTGGTGCAGGGCGGTGCTTCCTGTACCTCACGAGCGGTGTCCACAGGTCACGGTGCGAGCAGCGGCTCGGTGAAGTCATCTGATGACGGCGTTGGGGAGACTAGGGTCGCGGTGCGAAGCGGGGCAATGCGACTCCGTGTGGCATCGGCAGGTCACGGTGCAGGCCAGTGGCATAGTTGGCAGCGTCGCAGTGGTTTCTCCTTTTGAACAGCACAAAACACACAGTGCCCAGTGCTGCAGGTCAAGGAAACTGAAGTCTTTGGTGTCCCTGAGACTTCCAAAAGGAGGCAAGCTCTACTCCAAGCCCTTGGAGAATTTTCTCAAGCAAGACACACAGCAAAGTTCACCCTTTGCACTCTTGGGGCAGAAGCAGCAACTGCAGGCCAGTCCAGCAAAGCCACACAGCAAAGGGACAGTACTCCTCCTCCAGCTCTTCTCCTTGCAGAGGTTCGTCTTGATTCTAGAAAGATTCTAAAACTCTGGGATTTTGGGTCTTCTTATACCCAGTTCTGCCTTCGAAGTTGGCAAACTTCAAAGCAAAGTCTCAAGTATGTGCAAGATCCTTCCTTGTCCAGGCCAGGCCCCAGACACTCACCAGGGGGTCGGAGAGGGCATTGTGTGTGTGCAGGCACAGTCCTTTCAGGTGTGAGTGACCACTCCTCCCTCCTCTCTAGCTCAGATTGCTCATCAAGATATGCAGGCTACACCCCGCCCCTTTTTGTGTCACTGCCTAGAGAGGTGCAAAACAGCCCAACTGTCAAACTGACCCAGATGGGGAATCCACAAACAGGCAGAGTCACAAAATGGATTAAGCAAGAAAATGCCTACTTTCTAAAAGTGGCATTTTCAAACTCACAATCTAAAAAACAACTTCACTAAAAGATGTATTTTTAAATTGTGAGTTCAGAGACCCCAAACTCCAAATTTTCATCTGCTCTCAAAGGGAATCTGCGCTTTAAGGATATTTAAAGGCAGCCCCCATGTTAACCTATGAGAGGAATAGTCCTTGCACAGTGAAAACCGAATTTGGCAGTATTTCACTGTTAGGACATATAAAACACAATAGTATATGTCCTACCTTAAACATACACTGCACCCTGCCCCTGGGGCTCCCTAGGGCCTACCTTAGGGATGCCTGACATGTAGTAGAAGGTAAGGTTTAGGTCTGGCAAGTGGGTACACCTGCCAAGTCGAATTGGCAGTTTAAAACTGCACACACAGACTCTGCAGTGGCAGGTCTGAGACATGTTTACAGGGCTACTAATGTGGGTGGCACAACCAGTGCTGCAGGCCCACTAGTAGCATTTGATTTACAGGCCGGGCACCTCTAGTGCACTTTACTAGGGACTTACCAGTAAATCAAATATGCCAATTATGGATAGACCAATCAACAGTACACTTTACACAGAGAGCATATGCATTTTATCACTGATTAGCAGTGGTAACGTGCCCAGAGTCCTAAAGCCAACAAAAACAGGTCAGAAAAAAATAGGAGGAATGAAGCAAAAAAGACTGGGGATGACCCTGCAAAAAGGGCCATTTCCAACAAGACCCTTGTGGAGTGTATATGTTACTTCACCGAATTCTGCAGAGTGAAACCCTATGAGGTCCGCCCACCACCAGTGTAAGCCCACGGAACAGTGACCAATACTTCTCCCAGCACAGCGCATGTGCTCTGTAGGTGAAACCTAAACATTAGGGGTGTGTGAAATTATTTATATTTTCCTCAGAATTATGCAAAATGTCAGGAAAATTTGCCAAAATGACACCTAGATTACCCAAAATGCAACTTGTGGTATCTCAGGTGGGAAATGAACGAAGTCAATTGAGGTTTTGACAAGGGAACTGGTCTCTCACAACACATTTTCTGCTGAAAACCCTCTGCTCCCAAGACATTTTATGCTCTAACCAGTCATCTGTAGCAAGATAATGCCCAGATTTTTGTGATGGTTTAGTTGACAACATTTCGCCAAGTGTGCAACTTACATGAGTGTAGTGGAACATTTCACATGTCCCTACAAGTAAAACAAGCATTTGCAATGCAACGGGTCTCGCGTTTGCTCGTGTTAGAGCTGATAGCGTTGTAAACTCCTAACCGGACTTTTCACTCGTAATAAAACCTATCGGCAAAAGTGCAATTATGTACGTAACCGGAAAAAGTGCAATTAACTGTGTAGCAGGGTCGATATTATGTAAAGCGCTCGACTTCTGCCAAGCGAGATCGCGCTGGGAAAATAGAGAAAAAGTAGTCCACGAGCCGGACGGAAAACAGCGAGCCTCGTATGTTTTCTGTACTTGGTCGATGCGCTCGAGGAGGGCTATCCACCGGAACAGGCATGGCATATGCGTGCCTTCCTCTAATGAAATCAAGCAGATTCTAACAGGCAAGCCCACGAGCCAATGAAAGACACTGACGTGACGTGGACGGGGCTCTGAGCCCTTTTTAATTCCTAAAGCGCCTCGCTTAGCGAAACGGATGCGCAAGCGCATGTGACGCAGGCTCGACCCTAAAAACCAGACTGTCCTGAAAGTGAGACCCTTGACACATAGGGCCAGTGACAGCTGTGATGTACGTCTCCCCCATCACCATGGCCTAACTTAGTGGTCACTTTGTGATGCCATGTCGTGGCATTTGTAATCCAATGTAGAGTCAACCTTTTACTTACTAACTCACTAGGAGTGTGTAAAGTTTCAAAGAGGGGCGATTGGCAGATTCACAATTTTTTTTCCAAAACAAACTTCATAAGCCCTGCAAAGTGAAATGTTGGCACATTTTTTAAAGTGAAATTGAAGTGGCTCTGTGCTACGAAATGAAACTTCCTTTCACAGCCCTGAAGCTCTGCAGCTGTGCACTAGGAGTCTCTTGAAGGTTAAAGTCCCGCCCTAGGGGCAGTGCTTGATTTGTAAATACAAATGTGCCAGTGCCCAAATCCCTCCTCTTCAACACGTGTATGCTGCAATCAAGTGAGCAAACACAGAATACTGAGGCGGCGAAATCCTGAAGCTATCTCAGTACTCTTTAATGTGTTTACAGCCATTCCCTGCCCCTTCAGCTCACTCTTGCAGCTTTCTGCTTTCTCCCTTTGTGACGCTTTTTCGTTTTTCTCTTCCTCCGTCTTTCCCATGTGTGTCTCAGTAAATGCCTGAGGCACAAAAATAAGTTCCGGCCCTCAAAACACTGGCTAGGCCTGGGGGACAAGTTTCAACAGCAGGGATCACCCAAAGGGTGGCTGCAGAATCACCCTGGTTCCTGACTTATCCACTCCTGTTGAGGGCATCCTTCAAGGGTGGGGCATGAGGATTTTGTAGAATTTCCCATCTGCGCCACTGGGACACCTTTCCGGCCCCTAAAAGGGAGAAGTTTTCCAGACTTGATCCCATTCCGCAGAAAATTTATTTTTTCCGCAGATCCACGACGGATGTAGTTTGAGACAAAATATTTTCGAGAAAGGGAAAAGTGCAGGAAGGATGATCATGTCTTCAAATTTAAAATGTACATTCCCAAATGATAACATGTTGCTGCTGGTGCCATGTTCTTGCAATTCTTGACAAAGATCTGAAACTGAAAAACACAAATTAACTGCCAGCTTTATTCAAGTGTATTTACAATGCAAATATAACACATTAAAGCCTATCGCAGCTGTGGAAAGCCTGCCTCCAATGTTCTTATCATGGTGTACAGTGACATCACGGCTTCCATGTAAGATGAAAAAGACATGGTACTCTACTAAAATACGTTTTTAAAGTTTAGTTGAAATGTCACAATGCCTCTGCCAGAGCCAGCAGACTGTGTGAATCAATCAATCAATCAAAAAAATGTATAGAGCACGCTACTCACCTGTGAGGGTCTCAAGGCGCTGGGAAGAGGGGGGCTCAAAAAGGGGGGGGGGGAAGGGACGGTCACTGTTCGAACAGCCATGTTTTGAGGTTTTTTCTGAAGAGCAGGAAGTCTTTGGTTTTGCGAAGGTTGGTGGGGAGGGAGTTCCAGGTTATGGGGGCGAGGTAGGAGAAGGACCTGCCTCCTGTGGTGGTGCGTTGGATGCAGGGGACTGTGGCTAGGGCGAGGTTGGCTGATCGGAGGTTGCAGGTGGGAGTGTGGAAGTTCACTCTTTCGTTGAGGTAGGTTGGGCCGGTGTTGTGGAGGGATTTGTGTGCGTGGATGAGGATCTTGAATGTGATTCTCTTGTCTATGGGGAGCCAGTGAAGGGATTTGAGGTGTGGTGAGATTCGTTTGTGGCGGGGAGGCCAAGGACGAGGCGTGCGGCTGTATTCTGGATTCTCTGGAGTTTGCGTTTGAGTTTGAGTGTGGTGCCGGCGTAGAGGGCGTTACCGTAGTCTAGTCTGCTGCTGATGAGTGCATGGGTGACTGTCTTCCTGGTCTCTGAGGGAATCCATTTGAAGGATTTTTTTTAGAGTGTGGAGTGTGTGGAAGCAGGAGGAGGTTAGGGCATTGATTTGCTGTGTCACGGAGAGGGAGGGGTCTAGGATGATACCGAGGTTTGCGTGTGTGGTTTGCGGGGGTGGGTGCGGGGCCTAGGGCGGTGGGCCACCAGGAGTCGTCCCATGAGGTTTTGTTGGGGCCGAAGATGATGATCTCGGTTTTGTTGGAGTTAAGCTTGAGGTGGTTAGTAGTCATCCAGTTTGGCGGTGTCGAGGAGGGCAGCGTGTAGGTTGGTTTTGGCGGTGGTGGGGTTGCGGGTGAGGGAGAGGATGAGTTGGGTGTCATCTGCGTAGGAGAGGATAGTGATTCCCTGTGATCGGAAGATGTTGGCTAGGGGGTTCATGTAGATGTTGAAGAGTGTGGGGCTAAGGGAGGACCCTTGGGGGACTCCGCAGATGATCTTGGAAGTGGTGGAGTGGAAAGGTGGAAGGCGGACACTCTGGGTCCGGTCAGTGAGGAAGGAGGTGAGCCAGTCTAAGGCTTTGTGGCGAATTCCTATGTTGTGGAGGCGTGTGAGGAGTGTGTGGTGACAGACGGTGTCAAAGGCTGCGGAGAGGTCTAGGAGGATGAGTGCAATGGTCTCGCCTTTGTCGACTTTGGTCCTGATGTCGTCAGTGCATGCGACGAGGGCAGTTTCCGTGCTGTGGTTCTTGCAGAACCAGGATTGTGAGGGGTCAAGAGTGTTGTTTGCTTCGAGGAAGTGGGATAGGCGGCCGTTGACTAGTTTCTCGGCAACCTTGGCGGGGAAAGGGAGGAGGGAGATGGGGCGATAGTTGGAGAGGATTTCTGGGTCGGCTTTGTTTTTTTTAGGAGAGCGGTGATTTCCGCGTGCTTCCAGGGGTCTGGGTAGGTGGCGGAGTCGAAGGAGGAATTGATTATGTCGCAGAGTATGGGGGCGATGGTTGGGCTGGCTTTGTTGTATATGCGATGTGGACCGGGGTCGGAGGGGGATCCGGAGTGGATGGCGTTCATGGTTTTTTCGGTTTCTTCAAGTGTGGTGGGGGTCCAGGTGGTGAGTGTGGGGTGGGGGGTCAGGAGTGGGGGTTGGGTTGGGTGAGTGAGGGGTGTGTGCGGTGTGTGTGTGTGGTATGAAGCTGTTGTGGATGTCCAGGATTTTGTGGTGGAAGTGGTTGGAGAGGGCGTCACATAGGGGCTGTGCGTGTGAGGGGTCTATGTTGCTGGCTTTGGGTTTGGCAAGTTCATTAATGATGGTGAAGAGTTCTTTGCTGTTTTGAGAGTTGTTGTCAAGGCGTGTCTTGTAGTGATCTCTTTTGGCAGTGCATATGAGTTGGTGAGGGGTGCGAATGATGGTTTTGAGGGTAGAGAAGTTGGTTGTGGAGGGTTCTAGTCGCCATATTTTCTCCGCTTGGCGGCATTTGCGCTTGGAGTCTTGGAGTTCAGGGATGAACCATGGGCCGTTCTTGATGTTGCGGGTGGTGATGTGTTTTCTGAGGGGGGCTAGTGTGTCTGTGCAGGTGGTGATCCATTTGGAGAGGTTGTGTGCTCCTGTGTTGGGGTCGTTGGCGTTGGGAGTTTAGTCGTTCTGTGGGGATCTTGTCCCACATGCGGTAGGGTGTGGTGTGTTGATGGTGGTGTGTGGGGGGTTTGGTGAAGGAGAAGTGGACGCAGTGGTGGTCAGTCCAGAGGCGTTCGGTGGTGTGGGTGTAGTCTATGTGTTGGCTTGATGTGAAAATTGCGTCGAGCGAGTGTCAGGACAGTGAGACCCACAGCTAGTTTTTGAGTTTTTCTAAAATGATTTTTAAAAAGGTTCAGTCATTAGCTGATAAACTGACATTTATGATAGCATGTTTATAAACTGAGCTGCCGGAGTTCATTACAAGCATTGCATTATCCTTATAGGACACTGAAGACGGTATTTATTCTCATATACATTACCGTAAATACCGGATTACCAGCAGTGGTAATCTACAGTGACAGCAGTGGTAATCTATGGACAATGACAGCAGTGGTAATCTAAGGACAGTCACAGCAGTGGTAATCTATACTGACAGCAGTGGTAATCTACGGAGAGAGACAGCAGTGATAATCTACGGACAGTGGCAGCAGTGGTGACAGCAGTGATAATCTACAAACAGTGATATCAGTGGTAATCTACAAACAGTGGCAGCAGTAGTAATCTACAGACAGTGACAGCAGTGGTAATCTACAGACAGTGACAGCAGTGATAATCTATGGACAGTGACAGCAGTGGCACTCTACGGACAGTGACAGCAGTGGTAATCTACGGACAGTGGCAGCAGTGGTAATCTACGGACAGTGGCAGCAGTGGCGCTCTACGGACAGTGACAGCACTGGTACTCTATGGACAGTGACAGCAGTGGCAGTCTACGGACAGTGACAGAACTGGTACTCTATGGACAGTGACAGCAGTGGCAGTCTACGGACAGTGGCAGCAGTGGTAATCTACGGACAGTGACAGCAGTGGCACTCTACGGACAGTGACAGCAGTGGCACTCTACGGACAGTGGCAGCAGTGGTAATCTATGGACAGTGACAGCTGTGGTGATCTACGGACAGTGACAGAAGTGGTAATTTAAGGACAGTCGCAGCAGTGGTAATCTATACTAACAGCAGTGGTAATCTACGGACAGAGGCAGCAGGGGTAATCTACGGACAGTGGCAGCAGTGATAATCTACAGGCAGTGGTATCAGTGGTAAACTATGGACAGTGACAGCAGTGGTAATCTATAGTGTCAGTAGGGGTAATCTACAGACAGTGGCAGCAGTGGTACTCAACAGACAGTGACAGAAGTAATAATCTACAGACAGTGACAGCAGTGGTAATCTAGCGAGAGTGACAGCAGTGGTAATCTACAGACAGTGACAGCCGTGGTAATCTACAGACAGTACCAGCAGTGGTGATCTACGGACAGTGACAGCAGTGGTAATCTAAAGACAGTGACAACAGTGGTAATCTACAGAGAGTGATAGCAGTGCTAATCTATGGACAGTGACAGCAGAGGTAATCTACAGACAGTGACTGCAGGGGTAATCTATGGACAGTGGTAATATACGGACAGTGACAGCAGAGGTAATCAAGAGAAAGTGACAGCAGTGGTAATCTACAGACAGTGACATCAGTAGTAATTTATAGTGACAACAGTGGTAATCTACAGACAGTGACATCAGTGGTAATTTACAGTGACAGCAGTGGTAATCTACAGACAGTGACAGCAGCGGTAATCTATGGACAGTGACAGCAGTAACACTCTACGGATGGTGACTGCAGTGGTAATCTATGGACAGTGACAGCAGTGGTAATCTACAGGCAGTGACAGCAGTGGTAATCTACGGACAGCAGTGGCACTCTATGGACTGTGAAAGCAGTGGTAATTTACGGACACTGGCAGCAGTGGTATTCTACACAAAGTGACAGCAGTGGTAATCTACAGACAGTGACAGCAGTGGTCTTTTAGAGAGAGTGACAGCAGTGGTAATCTATGGACAGTGACAGCAGTTGTCTTCTAGAGTGACAGCAGTGGCAATCTACAGACAGTGACAGCAGTGTCACTCTACGAACAGTGACAGCAGTGGTAATCTATGGACAGTGACAACAGTGACAATCTACGGACAGTGACAGCAGTAGAAATCTACAGACAGTGACAGCAGTGGTAATCTACAGAAAGTGGCAGTAGTGATAATCTACAGACAGTGACAGCAGTGGTGATCTACGGACAGTGACAGCAGTGGTAATCTACGGACAGTGACAGCAGTGGCACTCTACGGACAGTGGCAGCAGTTGTAATCTGCAGACAGTGACAGCAGGGGTAATCTACGGACAGTGGCAGCAGTGGTAATCTACAGACAGTGACAGCAGTGGTCTTCTGGAGAGAGTGAAAGCAGTGGCACTCTACGGACAGTGACAGCAGTGGCACTCTACTGACAGTGACAGCAGTGACAATCTACGGATACTGACAGCAGTGGTAATCTATGGACTGTGACAGCAGTGGTAATCTACAGAAAGTGGCAGCAGTGGTAATCTATAGACAGTGACAGCAGTGGTAATCTATGGACAGTGACAGCAGAGGTGATCGATGGACAGTGACAGCAGTGGTAGTCTATACTGACAGCAGTGGTAATTACGGACAGTGGCAGCTGTGGTAATCTACAGACAGTGACAGTAGTGGTTATCTAAAGAGAGTGACAGCAGTGGTAGCCTATGGACAGTGACACAGTGGTAATCTACGGACAGTGACAGCAGTGGTCTTCTAGAAAGAGTGACAGAAATGGTAATCTACGGACAGTGACAGCAGTGGCACTCTAAGGACAGTGACAGCAGTGGTAATCTACGGACAGTGGCAGCAGTGGTAATCTACAGTGACAGCAGTGGTAATCCACAGACAGTGACAACAGTGGTCTTCTAGAGAGAGTGACAGCAGTGGTAACCTACAGACAGTGACAGCAGTGGTAACCTACGGACAGTGACAGCAGTGGTACTCTATGGACAGTGACAGCAGTGACAATCTACGGACAGTGACAGCAGTGGTAATCTACAGACAGTGGCAGCAGTGGTAATCTACAGTGACAGCAGTGGTAATCCACAGACAGTGACAACAGTGGTCTTCTAGAGAGAGTGACAGCAGTGGTAACCTACAGACAGTGACAGCAGTGGTAACCTACGGACAGTGACAGCAGTGGTACTCTATGGACAGTGACAGCAGTGACAATCTACGGACAGTGACAGCAGTGGTAATCTACAGACAGTGACAGCAGTGGTAATCTACGGACAGTGGCAGCAGTGTTAATCTACAGACAGTGACAGCAGTGGTAATCTATAGACAGTGACAGCAGTGGTGATCTACGAACAGTGACAGCAGTGGTAATCTATGGACAGTGACAGCATTGGTGATCTATGGACAGTGACAGCAGTGGTAATCTATACTGACAGCAGTGGTAATTACGGACAGTGATAGCAGAGGTAATCTATACTGACAGCAGTGGTAATTACGGACAGTGGCAGCAGTGGTAATCTACAGTGACAGCAGTGGTAATCCACAGACAGTAAAAACAGTGGTCTTCTAGAGAGAGTGACAGCAGTGGTAACCTACAGACAGCGACAGCAGTGGTAACCTACGGACAGTGACAGCAGTGGTACTCTATGGACAGTGACATCAGTGACAATCTACGGACAGTGACAGCAGTGGTAATCTACAGACAGTGGCAGCAGTGGTAATCTACAGTGACAGCAGTGGTAATCCACAGACAGTGACAACAGTGGTCTTCTAGAGAGAGTGACAGCAGTGGTAACCTACAGACAGTGACAGCAGTGGTAACCTACGGACAGTGACAGCAGTGGTACTCTATGGACAGTGACAGCAGTGACAATCTACGGACAGTGACAGCAGTGGTAATCTACAGACAGTGACAGCAGTGGTAATCTACGGACAGTGGCAGCAGTGGTAATCTACAGACAGTGACAGCAGTGGTAATCTATAGACAGTGACAGCAGTGGTGATCTATACTGACAGCAGTGGTAATTACGGACAGTGATAGCAGAGGTAATCTATACTCACAGCAGTGGTAATTACGGACAGTGGCAGGAGTGGTAATCTTCAGACAGTGACAGCAGGAACTCTGCAAGGAAGCTGTAAACCCAGGGTGGCTAAAAGTGAAGAACATACCTCTACCTCTGACCCCTCACAGCCAGGCCTGTGGTGGCAGCTGGCTTCCTGTTTCTGGCACAGTAGCCTGGAAGGTTCATGCGCCTGCTGCACAAGCCCATGAATAGCTCTAGTTTGTAGAAGATTAACGCCAAACACCGAAGTTTACTAACACAGCACGGCACAGCGCTACATTGACTTACAATGTCATAAAATATACAGCTGTGTCAACCTCTAACATTGTCACTTGCAGCTGTGTTTCAGTCCTGTGTACATCACAGAAACTCGCATGTGTCAATGATTGGTTTGTCGCTTTGCTTAACATGTCAGTTCCCATCACACACCGGCTTGAAGAAGCCTTGTGCCATTTTCACTTTCAACGGGGGTAACACGTTATGAAATATTAGAAAACTAGACCGCCAACCTTTCTTTTACATCTGCAGACCTTTGGAAGTCGTTTTCCTATGATGTTTGCCCTCACATCTCGTGTCATTAAACAACCTCCCCTTACAGCCGCACACACGCTAACACTGATGCTCATGGAAAGCAGCTTGTAAACCTCAGTGTTTCCCGGGGTCAGTATTATCCGAGCTCTGACTGCCCCCACCAACAGACCGAGTGACACAAGGGAAGCCCATGGACAGCATCTTCTGCTGAACGCCCTCTGGGTCCCCCGGGACCCGGTTCTGCTGCACCTGTCACACCCCTGCTTCAAGTGCCACTGATCACAATTCCCACTAGAGCGCTGGTTTCACTCATGAACCCTCTTCTGCAGTCGGTGCATACAAAAGCCTCTTCTAAAACCGGTCTCCGTGCTCCAGGGACACGTGAATTGAAGATGGACCAAAATGTCTGAAGGGACCCCCTGGGTGTCTGCAGTCAGCCTCATGTCCCACTACAGAAGGAGGGGACCTCACATCAATGTAGCTGGGGGCGGGGCCTAGGGGAAGGGGTGGGGCTTCCTTGGGGGAAGGCTGAAGAGGCCACCTAGTGCAGAGACACAAAGGTGTGAGTCGAAATATCGAGTAGGGGATATTGTGGTACCTTAGTATGACAAAATATCAAGGACAAAACAATAAGCAGGCAAGCAGGTATAGATTTACTATACCTAAGTCCACAGCTATTTATCTTTAAGATATTTAGATAGATTTTCAAAGTACATAACTATAGCATTGACTAGTAAATCTATACTTCCCTATATGCACCTACCTTACAGTCATTTTGTCATCAATATTTTGGTGACAATATGACGGTGTCGTGATATTCCCAACTCGATGTCCCATTCTACATCCAGAAAAGGCTGCTCTTTCCACTCACAGCCACCAACAATGTGTCTTCTAGCATGTTCATCGCTTGGTGACATCTGCTTGGGTTGTGACATCTATCGAGATGCCATTCCTTCGGTTGCCCCTTTAAATTACTTTCGTCTGAGAAAATTAGACTAGTGAGTTGTGCCTGACACTTCTCATTAACTGACTTGTCTAGGAAGAGATGCTGGTTTCAGGCCGCCTTGGCCCTCGTTACTCATCCAGTTTCTTTTTGGATGTTACAAGTGTGTAGTGTGCTTGCAGTCTATCTAACAACCCTTGCCTACGTGTGTGACCTCACAGTATTTTATGTTTGCGTGGCACTTAAATGATGTGTTGACTCCAGCTTTCACGTCACTGTGCTTGGGGGCTTTGAGGGAGTCTTGAAACAAAGGAAGCCCTACTGGTGTTTCATAGTCAACCTCCTACAGGTGGGAAAAGCACGCAGCTTTTCCTGTATGATGTCCCCCACCAGGGTTACCCCTTGGCGGCATGCTTCATCATAGGGTTCCTACCGTTCCGTTACGGGGCGTGCTTCTACCAGTGGAAGACACAGGAGCACTGAAAGGCAAATACCAAATGATGCATAAATCGGGGTTGTGGGGGTTGGTGTTTCAGTAAAAGTACCTGCCTGGTCGTAAAACAATGTTTTTATTCCCCCTCCAGGCGGTATGATTAAAGAGGGAAGAAACGTAGAAGGTCTGTATGGTCTCAGTGACCCTTCCTTCAACGAGGTCTACACGTTTCGACCCACTCTTCCCACTGGCCATCATCAGGACCAGGGCCTAACATCATCAGGACCAAGACCTGACATCGTCAGGGCCAAGACCTAACATCATCAGGACCAAGACCTAACATCATCAGGGCCAAGACCTAACATCATCAGGACCAAGACCTAACATCATCAGGACCAAGACCTAACATCATCAGGACCAAGACCTAACATCTTCAGGACCAAGACCTAACATCATCAGGACCAAGACGTAACATCATCAGGACCAAGACCTAACATCATCAGGACCAAGACCTAACATCATCAGGACCAAGACCTAACATCTTCAGGACCAAGACCTAACATCATCAGGACCAAGACGTAACATCATCAGGACCAAGACCTAACATCATCAGGACCAAGGCTCTCATTCCCTGATTCCACTCCTAGCTAAGGGTAGTGCGATGACTGCAGGGCGTAGCGACCTCACACACTCGGCACGCTCAAATAAACACAAACACCTACTTGGCTGGTTGCTCCATAGACCCTCCGGTGGCGGGGCGAGCCTGTAGTCACACTTACTCCAAGGTCTCATCTCGGGTTAGTAACCTACTGCGACAACACTGGGGTCTGTAATCTAATGCTGGGTGTCATATAGTCAGATTGATCAATGTTTCCACTGTTACCGAAAGAAAGAAGCTTATATAATCTGTGACATGTGACGTGTGGGCTGGTCCACAGGGAGTCCATGAAAGTAAGCCATGCTGCTGGGCTCTAGCAGTCCCCCCACCATCCCTGGAGCTCAGGGCTTGCTATTACACAACCCTGCTCTTGTAAAGGGCTGCATGTTCTGTTCTACTGTGCTCTAACCTTTGTCATTTCAGAATCCAGGGAGATGTGACTTTTCCAGCTGTCATGTTTCCTTCCTGCTGGCCCTAGAAGAGCCATGTACCTGCTCCCACCCCGGCCCTGCTGCTTCGTGCAACCTTCCTGGAGGGATCCGCTGGCAGGCGGTGGGGCAGAGGTGACTGTAGGATGTCAGCTGTGACCTGGAGGACCCTCAGGGGTAAACCACAGCTAACCAGGGGAGTACTTGGCTAACCTTTGGTAGCCTGATCTGAAACGTAAGAGAAACCTGCCCAAAGGGCATCCGAGCTGTGCCTACTGCAAACACAACCAAAATAGAAAAAGCAGCTAAAGAAATATAAAAAATAAAGGTCCTAGGCAAGTTAAAGCGGAAAAATGTAACATTAAAAGACCTGAAGATGCGACTTCTTCACAGTGATGCAAACATGATTGTTAATTGTTTCTGAGCAGCGATGGATGGACTGAGGAGTCACAGTGAGAAAATGGCATCAGTAGTGTTCACAAAACCCAGGCCTCATTTACACTAATGAAGAAGGGGTTCCATTTTCAAATCCCCCAAGCCCCTGAGAAAGATCGACGGAGGCGTGCAAGGGACAGCAGACCCCACCCTTACTCTTCGGAGTATGTCACTAGGGCAGTCCCTATCTCCCTAGCCCAGTGGTACCCAACCTGTGGTCCGGGGACGCCTGGGGGTCCGCAAAGCCTCCTCAGGGGGTCCGCGACTGATTAGAAAAATAATATTAGCAGATTATTAAAGTGTATATAAAACAAGTGGCTAAATGTACAACTGAAAATTTTAAGACGTACCGTAAATGTCAAGGAATTTGAAGTTGGAGGCTAAATATTAAACTAGAATCCTCGGATTGATTGGTGGGAGCAGCGCAGGTGCGTCAAACAGAATGTAATGTAGACGATGAGCGGGTTCACTTGAATTTAGAAAAGCTCCAAGCTTCCTATTAAAAATATGTATATTTTTTTATTTATATTTCTTGCAAATTAAGTAAAATGTGTTATAATTTGTGGTGTGTGTGCTTGATGAAGACTTGTTTTTGTATTTTTTGTGTATTGTTTTGCAGTTCAAATCATCAAAAATGTTTAGGCCGGGGTCCCCAGCTTCCAGTAATGACACAGTGGGGGTGGGGGGGCTCCCCATATTCCAATAATGATTCAGTGGGGGTTCCCGGCTTCCAGTAATGACACAGTGGGGGGTCCCCATATTCCAATAATGATTCGGTGGGGGTCCCCGGCTTCCAGTAATGACACAGTGGAGGGTCCCCATATTCCAATAATGATTCATTGGGGGTCCCCGGGTTCCAGTAATGATAAAGTGGGGGTCCACAGAAGTAAAAAGGTTGAGGACCACTGTCCTAGCCTTAGAAGTGACAGAAGCCCTAGTGTCCCACGATCAGTGCTATTGAAGGGAGAACACAGCAGCCCCCACACCCCCCCATTACTGCTGTCTGCTCGCTGTGATGCCAACATGTAGCACTCACAGCAAAGACGTTGCCCATCACGGCAGCTTTCACTTTGTGAATGGATGCATTTCCATTTAAACAGTGGCGGATGTCGCAAATATCAAGGGGAGGTGCAGGGGGGAAGAAATAATAACATTTAAAAAAAAGACCGTTCCTGCCGCCGCCTCCCGCCGCCTCACTTGTCGCGCCTTTAATGTTCTGGTGTCCCAGCATTCACTGGGACACCAGAACAGGCTCCCCAGCAATCCTGGCGCTGCTTTCATGCTGAACCTAGCAAGAAAGCAGCATTAGGATTGGTCTGAGCAGCTCGGACTGCTGCTCAGACACAACTCTGAGGCCTGAGCAGTTTCTCCAGCCCAACTGTGTACACAGCCGGGCTGGAGAAACGTAAGTGCGCATGTGTGTTTGGCAGGCCTAAGACAATCGGCCAAACACACATGCGCACTTAGTGCACTCTATTCCTCCTCCCCCCCACCTCCTATGGCCCAGCCCCGCCCCTCCATTCACATGCTGGCTCAGCCAACAGCAGAAAAATAAAACAATATTGAACTATTGTTTTATTTTTCTGCTGTTGGCTCTTAGCCAGGGAGACTACGCTCCTCCGCCATTGCGAGGAGCCGTCCCTGCATTTAAGGTGCTGGTACAGTTGCAAACCATTCATACGCTTCATTGCAATTCACAAGAAGTGGGGTCGCCTCTTCGTTCCGGCCTTGCAAGTCACAAAGACATTTGTAATTTATAATTTACTTTTTCTACATTAGCAGTCAGGTTTTGCATCCCTAAGGCATAAAGTTTTGTGACTTAAAACTTTCCTGGTGAGTTAAAATCCATTAGCACAGTGAGGTGTAATGTCACACGAATAAAGGAAACAGTAAAGAGGGTTGGGGAATTCTCAAATGCATCAATATGCCTTAACCCATTTGGCTATAAAAAAGGTAAATACAAAACAAACTTATTGAAAAAACAAAACCAAACAAGGACTTTAGAGGTAGCAATTACCTAACCACTTAGTTAAATGTTAAAGATATTAAAATTCACCCTGACAGGCTATATTTCTGTGATGTTGTGGCCCTTTAAGTGGTATGTGCTGTATCACCTGGACTGGACCCAGTGAACTCTGTTCCATTTGTAAATGTGGAAGGGACTTCTTAACACCTGGTAAGAGGCCCACAAACTTCCCACAGTGGATAAAGATGGCTGCCGCACAGTCCTTCCTCTCCCAGGGAAAGCACACCTGCCTTCATGGAACAGGCCCTCAGGCAAGTTCAGGATCACATGCCTAAAACTCAGGGTCACCTGAGAAGACGCTACCCTGGATCCAGCATTTGGAGTCAACCGAAGCCGGGTGGTGAGGGCGGCCCTAATTGTTTCTCCTCCGGCAGACAATGCAGGAGCACCTCTTCTCAGGGTACCATAGCGATGCATCTGTCCTCATCCCATGTCCTATTGATCTGAGGAGCTGTGTGCTCCACTGATGTTGCAAGTGGTCCATTTTAGGTTGCAGACTTGGTGGTGACTTAAAGGGGATAAGGGACCCTCATATCAAATTTCCACCACATCTTGGGTCATGGGCCCAGTGCTGACTTCTCTGCTTGTAGGATGAAGCCTGGATGCAACCTCAGCAAGCAGAGTCTATGCTCCTAGTACTACCGGTAGATGTCTGAGTCGTCAGTAGATTCCTTGATCCTGGTCGTCTGGGCTACACATCTTTGCGGCCTCTTAAGCTATACTTCCTTGGGTCACCTCTTCAGTCATCCAACCTGTACCGTGGGCTCGTCCTTGAAGCTCAGCAGGAGCTCCAGTCGCAGCACACCTGGCCGCATCCACACAGAAGGCTCAGGCATCCACCAGGCCCGTCAGACAAGGGTCCCACTTCTGGAGTAATGGAAAAGGAGTCCTGGTTATGGTACCCCACACCGCTCCATTGGCCTGCAAACTGTGGTTCTGAAGTCAGAGAGAAAAAACCCAACTCTCTCCTGAGGGCGAGTAGTTTCCAAAGTAGACGTCACCAATGTGAAGCCAAGGCCCAGATTCTGTTCTTGCCCTCTTGGAATGTGAGCCCTTCAACCTACTAGAGCAGTAGTAATTCTGAAAGGACTCCAAACTGTGGCTTCTTGGGGTTCACACTTACTTGGGGTGCCCCCTGACTACTTCACCCACTGTTCAGCGCCTCAACTTGTGGGGGAACTCATCACAGTTTTACAAAGACAGTCTGGGCCAAGTGCTGATCACATCTCCTGGGCACGGCTTTTTCCTGCGGTTTGTGACCACCTGACCTTCCAGCAGGTGTTTCAGTTGGAGGGAAGTTTTTTTGACTCATGCAGCAGGTTTCTTGCCAGTTTTCCTGCCGGCATTTCTGTCTTTCAATATTTAAAAACGTTTAAAGTGTTCTTGTCCCTCGCTGCCCATTGGAAAAATGAGAACGCTGCCATTGGAAGATCAGAAAGATGGCCGCTCGCCTGTTCGGGCTCCATTAGCTGGCCTCATTAAGCGCATCCATGACTCAGAGAGGGTGCCGGCCTTTCAAGCGAGCCGCGCGCGATGGAAAATGGCCGACTTCCATCAGACACCCCCGATGTGCCAGCCAGAGCCCATCCTTAATCAATGCACTCTTCCCAACAGGCCGCCTCTCCTTTCGAACCAGGCTTGAGGTTGGAGTAGTGCATCTTTGCTTTTGCAAGATTCAGCATCCCGTTACATGGTTGTACTGGTTCCATTCTACAGCGTACAAGAGCTGCAAACTAGGTTTCGATGCGAAATAACTAACTTACGGCCTGAGTTAGAGTTTGTTGGGCAGGTTACGCCGTCATAAACATAGCAATGATCTCACCCACTGTATTGCGATGTCCATAGGATGTAATTGAATTGCAATACGGCTAGTCACGTTTGTGATGGGGTAACATCCTCCAAACTGTAAATCAAGCCCTTAGTAAGCCCAAAACCAGTCTGTGGGCGATAAATTGCTAAGGTTTTATCCAGGCCCATGAAGCGCATTGTGCCTCAGTTTTTATTCTTACCACATAGTAAAACTGTATAGTTGTGTTTAATTCGTATCCCCAGCAGTACTTCACCTATCACTAGTACTTCTAAATAGTTACTAGTAATTCCCTCAAAGTCTCCTCCGTCTAATTCTTTACCGTACCCCGTGAGACACCACAGTGATGCTCAGATGCCACATGGCAGTGTTGTCGTGTAGATTAGCACTGGTGGTTGGTGGTGCCCCCGAGAGGTGCACCCGAGCAGTGCTTAATTTGTGTTTGTTGTTTCCGGTGCTGAGCACCGGCACTTATTTTTGAGGTCCGGGACTTATTCTTCTGCCTCAAGCATTTTCTGCGAGAAAAAGACCCATATGGGAAAGATGGAGGAAGAAAAAAACGAAAGAACGTCAGAAAGGGAGAAAGTAGAAAGCTGCAAGAGTGAGCTGAGGGGGCAGGGAGTGGCTTTATTTGGATTGAAGTTGAGTTGGCTTCAGGATTAGGCCGCCTGAGTATTCCATGTTCACACATTTAATTGCAGCAGCCGCACGTTTAAGAGGAGGGCTTTGGGCACCGGCACCTTTGTATTTACAAATTAAGCACTGCACCCGACTCTCAACTTGTCAGGCTCAGAAGGGTAAGCTATAAGTAGAATAGTAAGGCAGAATCTGCTTGAAGCTTTATCTGACCAGTTCAACTCGAGAAATGCTAAAACAACCAGGTGATGGGTGGAATGCCTGAATTAATCTCATCCACTGGCAATTGCTCGGGCTGCATTCCAACCCATCGTTTTTTGCACACCCATTCAACTCGGGATGCTAACCCAAAGGACTGGCTTTATTCTGGCGTAGGCTTCAGAAGTAGCCAGATATTTCTCATCATTCAAAGCAAGTCATGGGATCATGGGACAGAAGGGCACAGAGCTAGACTCAAGGGAGACAGAAGGGCTGTGTTCAAATTTTACACCAAGAGGGATCCTTTTTGGGGTTCGAAGTAAAGGACTCCGGAAGGTGTGGGGCATCTCAGCCTACTCCGCGCCATCTTTGTGCACTGTGGGGCCAGGACAGGCCCTAGCCAGAAATTCCTCTGGGAATCGTCCCCACCACAAACCCAAGAGCAAGGTTGGCAGCACATAAGGGATGCACAAAGACACCAGTGGTTTCCTCTCCTGAACTGCTTTAAAGTTTTCAACACCACTCTTTGCAACAGCTCCTGTCCAAACAGAGATGTTTCTGTTGGTAACCTCGAGATCCATGAGGAATTGTGCAGAGCCTCGGGCGCCATTGCATCCTGTAATGTGTGCTATGAAGTGTGTGCACGTTTCACAAAATCCATGGCCGAGAAGGTCAGTAGTTATCAAATTAATGTCCTACAGAGAAGCCACGCGAACACGTGGGCCACTCACCTGAGTGACGTAAGACATCGTTCTTGACAAGGAACATATGATTATTCAGACATTGAAAACAATTTTTTTAAAAGGATAAAACAGTCTGAAATATCACAAAATAAATCCCAGTGCTTACAGACAAAAACTACTAATACCTGAAGCTAACTTTAGAAGTGTGGGGCTCGGTCACGAGGCACTGTAAGGTACCACCTCCCCTCCCAGGACTAACCCCTGGTGGGCAGTGCAGGGGTTCCCCGTGAGTGCTGGACAGGAGGGGTGCATGATGCTACGAGACTTGTTCCAAGAAGGTAAATGAAGCCCTTCAGTCAGTGCAAACAAAAGTACAAGATGCGAGAAACTAGCCGTACGCATTTTTTTCCAGTTGAGACTCTGGGCCCTCCATCCAGACACAAGCGTTGTCAAAGCCAATAGGTTTCGTTTAGGAGGAATCTATTGGCTTTGTCAATGTTTTTTACATGTTGAACAACAGCGTGAGCTGCTGTGAAACATGCTTTAAAGTAATACTTTATTTTGTCCTTTGCGCCATGTTGCACAGCAACCCCAACTGCTGTGCAACCTAAAAAACAGCATGAGGTGGGGGAGGTCAAGCGACAGGAGGAAGGAAGGTGGGAAATACATCAGAAAGCAGGAGGAGGATGGGTGGGGGGTTGGATGAAATCACAGGGAAGGGGAGTGGGGTAAGGTGATGCCGCTTGGAGGGTGGGTGTCATCACAGGGAGTTGGAGGTGGCCATTTTGTGAGGGTGACATTACAAGGAGGAGGACATGAATGAGGGCAAGGGACTGCAGAGACATGCGCTCTTGACAGTGTATGCCAAAAAGTGAAAGATCAGTACCTACCGGAGCCTGATGGACAGTGGAATGACACTTGTCCCAGGAAGCAGTACTTGGTCTATGCTCCAAGATGTGGATGAAGACTCTGAAGCCCAGGAGGAAGTTGGGGGCAGGAGGAGCAGCTAACCAATAGGAAGCAAGGAAACAACAGTGACGCAGGAGCCAACCAATGATAAATAAAGACATATAATGGGTGGACTCCATTACCTTATTATTTATTTATTATTTTACAAGAGATTCCACAAGCACAGTGCAAGCGCTGTGCGGCTGAAACCTAAAATGAGAAACAGAAACCAGTCAATTAACACCCTGGGAAAAACAAGGCTCCAATGTCTTATAGCCAATACTTACAGCATTATAGAAGTTGTAAGTGCCACCCCACAGTGGTCTTATTAGTGTAAGTGGCAGGGTACAAACGCATGTAAACCAATGGAAAAGCTTTGGACTGACACTCCTCCCTCTGTACAAGTGTGCACAACAGGGAACTGTTCTATAAAATCATGAAGGCATGTCACACTCGTAAAATCGAAATGTATGGTAAGACAGACAAGGGGTCCTTGGGGTGGGTGTGGGTAGGTGGGAGACACTGTTGCACACATGGTGGGCTTGACCAGGCTACCAATTTTTGGGAAATAAATTCTCAGCATATCAAGAGGGGTATATTCACTTCGATCAGAGTCATCTATCAGTACACTTCACATCAGGACCCCTGAAATCAGATACACACGTCAGGTGGACTGGAGACTGATACAACCATGACCTTGGCAGCAAAGCAATTAATTGCACTCAAATAGAAATCTCCCATTATTCCAACCATGCAAGAATTGGGGGCAAGCTCTGGATGCAACTGAGCATGGGAAAACTTCCCTGGGGGCTTAATGCCTTAATGAAAGAGGCAAAGATCCCAAGAGATAAGGCAAGCCTCTGTGAACTATTGGGAACAAAAGAGTTTTGTGTATGGCTGTCCCAAATCTTTAGGAACCCTTCAGTTCTCTACTTAGATATGGAAATAAGACACAAAGGCCCAGAGTTACGGGGAATTGGTGTAGGGCAGGAAAGAACCGTATTCATGCAATACGGAGCATACCTGTCCTTTTCCCCTGTGCTGATGACGTATCTGCAGCCTCGCACCAATGCAGGCACCCGTGCATGATGCTGCAGGGATGGGTGTGTTGTAGCAGGATTGTTTCAAACGATACTGAGAGAGGCTTTCCTCTGTCTATGTGTGCTGCAGAATGCCTCTCACCTAGAGAAAGAGGGAAATACAAGAAGGAATATAAATATTTATCCCTGTTACGCCTCACCTCAGGAGGGGTACGGTTTTGGTGCATCCCCAGGTTTACAGGCTCTTGTGTCACCATGCAAAGTACATGTGGGGAGGGGGGCAAGTTTGGGAACGTACCTGTAGGGCTGGAGGGAGGGAGGAGGTGCAGGCGATAAAGTGGCCTGTAGATATTATAACCTGATTTCTTATTCACTGGCTGTTAGGCCTCTCATGGGCTCCTTGTTACGTAAAAATCAATAACATTTTGTTGAAATTTTTTTAACACCCTTTAGGGAAATTAGGGCCAGATGTAGCAAATTAGCAAATTGCGACTTGCAATTTGCTATGCAGAACGGTGTCGCAGACACCGTCTGCGAGTCGCTATGGGGTCGCAAAGACCCACCTCATAAATATTAATGAGGTGGGTCGCAATTTGCGGCCCCATAGCGACTATGGGCACTCACTGATATGGAGGCCTGCTGTAGTCAGCAGACCTCCATGTCTGTGACTGCTTTTAAATAAAGCAGTTTTTTTTTTTCAAGTGTAGCCCGTTTTCCATAAAGGAAAACGAGCTGCACTTAAAAAAAAAACGAAACCTTTTGTTTCGGAATTTTTTCAGGGCAGGTAGTGGTCCCTTGGACCACTACCTGCCCTGAAAAAATAATTTTGGGTCCAGTCACAAAGGGGAAGGGGTCCCACAGGGACCCCTTCCTGTTTGCGAGTGGGTTACCATCCACTTCAAGTGGATGGTAACTGCGACTCCATTTGCGACCGCATACGCGGTCGCAAATGGAGTTGCATACCACTGCGACTCGCAAATAGGAAGGGAACACCCCTTCCTATTTGCGACTCTGAAATGCATTTTGCGAGTCGGTCCCGACTCGCAAAATGCATTTCTGCATAGCAAACTAAGGTTTGCGACTCGCAAACGGCAATTTTTGCCGTTTGCGACTCGCAAACCGTTTGCTACATCTGGCTCTTAGTCCCTAAGAACATAGGACTTGTTGTGCTGAACAAACATGTAGGAACGTATGTGTAGCAGAGAAAATTAATTATACCTAAACTAAGATTTGTCTTAAAGAGCCTTTGCTTCACCACCATCTAAGTCTGGCTGCAGATTTTTAAAAAGGGTCGACAGCGAGGGACTCATTGCACATGTAATGATCGCTTTGCGGAGCATGGTTTTCAGCATATCCTGATCTGATATATGAACGTGTCCTTGGAGCCGCAGGAGCTTATTATTAATTCAGATTCAGCTGCACATCTCATTAGAAAATATTTTTTTTATATTAACCCTATTACAAAATATTATTCTATCTTAGACTTAACTCCACTGAACTGTCTGAATACTTAATGCTCCATTAGAGTTCATTATATACCATTGTCCATAGCATACATATTGGACCATCTGTGATTCACTCACGATTCAAATCCTGTTGATCGACATTTTAAACAGTAGCTTATTTTATTAAGTTCATCATTTAAATACCAATTGTTAATATAATGAATATCCTCCTATAGGGATAGAGGCTCCTGATTAAAAGGATGTGTTGTGCTGCTGTCCAAGATCACAGAACTCGTAATCATTCCTTCTTCACTTGGTTTCACCACGCGCTGAATACAGAAGAGCCTTTATTAATCATAGTGAGAGGCGGAAAAGGCCTGATTTTGAGTTTGCTGGGTAGTTGTCCATGCATCAAACTCAATTACCTCCGTCACCCCGGCTGGACTACCACCCACCATATTTAGGGGTGTGGAGAGGCACTGTGACCTGTGGAGACCTGGGCACCACTTCTGCAACCCTAGATTATTTTTCTCTGCTCTCTAGTACTTCCGCTCTATACTGATGAAGGGCTAATCCCAGAAACACATGTCTAACGAAAACAGCATCACTTGCAACAACTTTGGGGGAAAACTACAGCAACTTTGAAGCGAGTGTACTGCATTTACCAGGATGCAATGGGGTGAACTGTGCTGGGATGAGAGGCAGTGTGCTCCCACCCCCTATAAAGATCTGTACTGGCTCTGTTAAGCTCTCTGTGTCTCCAGTAGAGCCACCGCCTTGGCCCTGAAGACATTGAAAGTCTGCCGAGCAGTCACCATGCTTCATGTGACAAAAACACTAATGATTCTAATACCCTGGGAGATTTCTCTCATGGAGTAGGGGAGGGCATCTTATCTTTTCAGTTTTTTCCCTTTGGGACATTTATGGGTTCCCTGGCAGCCATGAGCTGAGGAAAAAGTACATCAGACAGTCACTCCAAGTAGGGTGGGATGTCTGCTGCCTGCCAGTGTAGAGTTTCCATCGAACAAGCCAGGGGGGCTACCGCTCTGGGAAATGTGATGGTTTGCCCAACTCTCAATAAAACGTACTGAGGGTCAGTTTGGTGGACAGGGCTCACCTATACCGGAGAAAGGGGTATTCACCTCTGCTAGATGAAGGAGTATTCACCTATACTGGAAGAATGAGAACTCACCTTTACTGGATGAAGGAGTACTCATCTATACTGAATGAAGGAGTACCCACCAATACTGGATGAATGAGTACTCACCTATAATGTATGAATTAATACTCACCTGTACTAAATGAAGAAGTACTCACCCACAATGGATGAAGGAAAGGGTACTCACCTATATTGGATGAAGGGGTACTCACCTATGCTGGATGGAGGAGTATTCACCTATACTGGATAAAGGAGTACTCATCTATACTGAATGAAAAAGTACTCACCCAAAATGGATGAAGGAAAGAGTACTTGCCTATACTGGATGAAGGAGTACTCACCTATACTTGATGAAGTAGTACTCACCTATGCTCGAAGAAGGAGTACTCAGCTACACTGAATGAAGGAGTACTCACCTCTACTGGATGAAGGAGTGCTCCCCTATGCTGGAGGGAGGCGTACTCACCCATATTGGATGAAAGAGTAATTCACCTATACTGGATGAAGAAGTACTCATCTTTACTAAAGAAAGAAATAATCATCTATACTAGATGAAGGAGCAGTCACCTATAATGCAGGAAGGAGTACCACCTATAATGGATGAAGGAGTGCTCACCTATGCTGGAGGAAGGAGTAGTCACCTACAATGGATGAAGAAGTATGCACCTATACTGGATGGAGTACTCATCTGTACTGGTTGAAGAAGTACTCACCTATATAGATGAATGAGTACTCATCTACAGTGAATGAAGGAAAGCATACTTACCTTTATTGGTAGGGGTACTAACCTATGCTGAGTGAAGTAGTAATCACCTTTGCTGGGGGAGGGAGTGCTCGGCTATGCTGGATTAAGGAGTACTCATCTATACTGGATGAAGGAGTATTTACTTATACTGGATGATGTAGTACAAATCTGTCTGGATGTAGAAGTACAAACCTATGCTGGATGAAGGAGTACTCACCAATACTGACTGAAGGAGTACTCAGCCATGCTGGATGAATGAATGCTAGTCTGTGCTGGATTAAGGAGTACTCACCTATACTGGAGGAAGGAGTACTCACCTACACTGGAAGAAGGGGCATTCATCTATATTGGATGAAGGAGGACTCACCAATGCTGGATGAAGGAGTACTCACCTATACTGGAGGAAAGAGTAGTCACCTGTACTGGATGAGTACTCACCTACAATATATGAAAGAGTACTCACTTATAATGGATGAAGGAGTACTCACCTATAATGAATGAAGGAGTACTCACGTGTACTAAATGAAGAATTGCTCACCTGCAATGGATGAAGGAGTACTGACCTATACTGGATGAAGGAGTACTCATCTATGCTGGAGAAAGGAGTACTCAGCTACACTGGATGAAGGAGTCTTCACCTATACTGGGTGAAGGAGTACTCCCCTATGCTGGGTGAAGGAGTACTCATCTATACTGGATGAAGGAGTACTCATCTCAACTGGATGAAGGAGTACTCACCAATGCTGGATGAATAAGTACTCACCTATAATGGATAAATTAATACTCACCTGTACTAAATGAAGAAGTACTCACCCACAATGGATGAAGGAAAGAGTACTCACCTATATTGGATGAAGGAGTGCTCACCTATGCTGGATGAAGGAGTATTCACCTGTACTGGATGAATGAATACTCATCTATACTGGATGGAGGAGTACTCATCAATACTGGATGAAGGAGTACTCACCAATGCTGGATGAATTAGTACTTACCTAGAATGGATGAATTGATACTCACCTGTTCTGAATGATGAAGTAGTCACCCACAATGGATGAAAGAAAGAGTATTTGCCTATATTGGATGAAGGAGTACTCACCTATACTTGATGAAGTAGTGCTCACCTATGCTTGAGGAAGGGGTACTCAGCTACACTGGATGAAGGATTACTCACCTGTACTGGATGAAGGAGTGCTCCCCTATGCCGGAGGAAGGCGTACTCACCCATATTGGATGAAGGAGTAATTCACCTATACTAGATGAAGAAGTACTCATCTTTACTGAAGAAAGGAATAGTCAGCTATACTAGAGGAAGGAGCAGTCACCTATAATGGAGGAAGGAGTACTCACCTATAATGGATGAAGGAGTGCTCACCCATGCTGGAGGAAGGAATACTCACCTATAATGGATGAAGAAGTATGCACCTATACTGTATGGAATACTCACCTGTACTGGATGAAGACGTACTCACCTATATTGATGAATGAGTACTCATCTACAGTGAATGAAGGAAAGCATACTAATCTATATTGATAGGGGTACTAACCTATGCTGGATGAAGTAGTACTCACCTATGCTGGGGAGGGTGTTCTTGGCTATGCTGGATTAAGGAGTACTCATCCATACTGGATGAAGGAGTATTTACCTATACTTGATGGCGTAGTACAAATCTGTCTGGATGTAGAAGTATGCACCTATGCTGGATGAAAGAGTACTTACCAATGTTGACTGAAGGAGTACTCAGCTATGCTGGATGAATGAATGCTCATCTATGCTGGATTAAGTAGTACTCACCTATACTGGAGGAAGGAGTACTCACCTACACAGGAAGAAAGAGCATTCATCTATATTGGATGAGGAGGACTCACTAATGCTGGATGAAGGAGTACTCACCTACACTGGAGGAAGGAGTACTCACCTGTACTCGATGAAGGAGTACCCACCTACAATGTATGAAGGAGTACTCACCTATAATGGATGAAGGAGTACTCATCTATAATGAATGAAGGAGTACTCACCTCTACTCAATGAAGAATTACTCACCTGCAATGGATGAAGGAGTACTCACCCAGGCTGGATAAAGGAGTACTCACCTATGCTGGAGAAAGGAGTATTCAGCTACACTGGATGAAGGAGTCCTCATCTATACTAGGTGAAGGAGTAGTCCCCTTTACTGGAGGAAGGAGTACCCACCTATATTGGATGAATGCGTAATCCACCTAAAATGTGTGAAAAAGTACTCACCTATTTTGGATGAAACAGTACTCATCTGTACTGGATGAAGAAGTACTCATGTACAATGGATGAAAGAGTACTCACTTATAATAGATGAAGGAACGAGTACTCACCTACATTAGATGGAGGAGCACTCACCTGTGCTGGGGGAACGAGTTCTAAGCTATAATGGATGAAGGAGTACTCACATGTACTAAATGAAGGAGTACTCCCCTATGCTGGAGGAGGAAGTACTCACCTATGTTAGATGAAGGAGTGCTCCCCTATGCTGGATGAAGAAGTGCTCAACTATACCAGAGGAAGGAGTACTCATCTATACTGGAGGAAGGAGTACTTATCTATAATGGATGAAGAAGTACTCACCTATGTTGGAGAAGGGAGTACTCACCTATAATGGATGAAGGAGTTCTCACCTATACTGAATGAAGGAGTACTCACCTATAGTGGATGAAAAAGT
This sequence comes from Pleurodeles waltl, assembly GCF_031143425.1. NCBI lineage: Eukaryota > Metazoa > Chordata > Amphibia > Caudata > Salamandridae > Pleurodeles > Pleurodeles waltl. The sequence goes on along the minus strand of NC_090449.1, from coordinate 16,587,361 downwards.
ACTCACCTCTGATGGGTGAATGAGTACTCACCAATAAGGGCTAAAGGAGTACTCACCTATGATCAAGGAAGGAGTAATCCGCTATACTGGAGGAAGGAGTACTCACTTATACTGGATGAAGGAGTACACACCCATGCTGAAGGAAGAAGTACTCACCTATAATGGATGAAAGATTACTCATCTATAATGAATGGAGGAAAGAGTACACATCTATATTGGATGAAAGAGTACTTACCAATACTGGATGGAGTACCCATCTATACTGGATGAAGGAGTACTCACCTATACTGGATGAAGGAGTACTACCCTTTGCTGGAGGAAGGGGTACTCACCTATGTTTGATGAAGGTGTAATCAACCTATACTAGATGAGGAAGTACTCATCTATACTGGAGGAAGAAGTACTCACCTATACTAGATGAAGGAGGACTTACGTATAATGGGTGAAGGAGCATTCACCTATGCTTGAGGAAGGATTACACACCTATACTAGATGACGGAGTACTCGCCTGTACTGAAGGAAGGAGTACTCACCTGTACTGGTTGAAGAAGTAATCACCCACAGTACTGGAGTATTCACCTACAATTGGTGAAGGAAAGAGTACTCATCTGTATTGGATGAAGGAGTACTCACTTAAACTGGATGGCGGAGTGCTCCCCTATGCTGGAGGAAGGTGTTCTCATCCATAGTGGATGAAGGAGTAATCCATCTATTTTTAATGTAGCAGTAACCGACCTATATGTAATGGAAAAGTACTTATCTATACTGGAGGAAGGATTACTCACCTATAGTGCACGGAGGAATACTCATCTATCTAGATATGAAGAAGTACTCAACTATGCTGAATAAAATAGTACTCAACTATACTGGCTGAAGGAGTACTCACCTATGCTTGATGAATGAGTACTCACCTATAACGTATGAAGGAGTGCTCATCTATACTGGATGAATGAGTACTCAGCTATACTGACTGAATTAGTACTCACCTATAGTGGATGAAAAAGTCCTCACCTATGCTGTATGAAAGAGCACTCATCTATATTGGATGAAGGAGTAATCCACCTATACTGGATTGAGAAGTACTCACCATACTGGCTGAATGAGTATCCATCTATACTTCATGGAGGGGTACTCATTTATACTGCATGAAGAACTACTCAGCTCTGGAGGAAGAAGTACTCAGCTATACTGCATGGAGTGCTTATCTATAGTGAATGGAGTACTCTCCAGTACTAGATGGAGTACTCACCTATACTGCATGGAGTGCTTATCTATATTGAATGGAGTACTCTCCAGTACTAGATGAAGGAGTACTCACCTGTACTGGAGGAAGGAGTGCGTACCTAAACTGAATAAAGGAGTACTCTCTCATCCTGCAGTAGATGACCTATCCATGGACTCAGGACTTCAGAGCATCCTTTGTAGAAGTGACTAGGGGCGCTCTCGGATCTGGAGACATCCCTTCCAGGGCTGTAACGACCTCCCTAACCCTGACGCCTCTGGCTCCTCTTGTGTGTAACAATACCTCGCGACCCACCGGTGCCTCAGCCAGGTAAGTTACCCCTCACGTGGTACCTCGGGATGGTTCACAGACAGGGATGAAGAACGTCTCCAGGGTTTGAACTCTCTCGATACACACCCTTTCCAACTCCTACGTGTAGCTGCTGCGCACACACGTTCTCTAAGTGGCACCCCCTTCACCTGAGCCACCCCCCGAGGAGTCTCTTCGTATGACGCCTGAGAGCTGCTCAGTCACACATTGTCGCGGTCACTAAAGCATAAAATGCACATTGTATGTAACAATGTGACCGGACAGCCCAGCTCCAGTCTTAGGTTTGCACCACTGTGTACAGGTCACATTATAGATCGAGGGACCGGTCTCCAGGTGGAGAAGGGTCCCCTGCATGTCTCTGGAGACCACGTGGCCCTGCATGAAGTCCCATAACAAACAGCAGAGTTGTTGACCCCCCACCTCGGCACACACGATGATCATGTGTGTGCCTCGAGGCCCTTCTATGATCTGCAGTGCGGCCCAGAGTGGGGCACCACGGCACAAGGGTGTCTGCATTGTAGCCAGGATTGCTTTTGTGCAGGACGGGGCACCTTCCTGCACAAAAACAATCCTGAGAGGCATCTTCCTCTTTCTGTGTGTGTTGCAGAATGCAGTACACATGGTAAGAGGAAAGAAAAAGGCGAAATTAAGATATTTTTCCTGTCACGCATCTCCCCAGGGGGCATATATGTTAGGCGCTTTCCTAGGTATATACCAGGTTTGGGAAATCTGGAAATGCATCAAACACCACGTGGGAACATCCACACAACGCCCATGAAACACCTCCTTGGCGCAGAGTACGCAACGCAGCAATTTGCGCTGCTCTGCATTGTGCCAGATATTTTTAAACCATTCAAAGCCACGCAAAGTGGCTGTGCGTGGCTTCAAAAATCTGACCTAAGGTTTGCATGGCTCCGACACCACGTTGCATGGTTGCATGGTGCAACAGCGCCGCAAATGGGTCATAAACACGTCCCTGGTCTGCAGAGGGGTGGCAGTGATGACGGCAAAGTGGTTGTGGTTCAGGGGGCCCTTTTTCACGTTACTTACCTGGTAGCGTGGCTTACCGGCCTCCCTTATTTTTATAATTGTTCTGTTAGTCCCCTATGACTGTTTTTTTCTAGGTGTGTGCAAAATTCACGTATTTTTTTGCAATTCCTCAAAAATTTAGGATAATTGTGTGAAATTGTGCTTTATTAAGCAAAATACAAAACCAGCATTTGGCGCTATACTGTAGCGCAAAATGCTTTCTCGCATCCATGGTGGACACCAGGACGCATGTCACGCAAAAACATAGCGCAAAAGGAGAATTGCTGTAAACAGCAGCTACTCGTTTCCTGCTTCTTTGCGTGGCTCCTGTGTGCTCGAGCTAAGGGCCAGATGTAGCAAAGGGTTTTTCTCATTCTGTGTCAATGGGAAAATGTGTTTATACATATGGCCCTTAATTCTTACTGTGATCGGTGTGTCATTGCATAACGTGGCATAGTGTGCGTCGCTACCGGAATGTCACATGACAAGAGGAATGTGGAATTACTTAAATCAAGCGAGATTACATCAAGCAATAGAAACTTTGCACTTCCAGTTCTTTGTTAACCTAAGAGTTGTGTAGGTGTGCGTGTGTGCACTGTGTGCACGTTTTGTGAGTGCCGTGACAGATTTAGAATGCCTGCACGCCTCCATGTCTGACTCATCACTTCTGTGCAAGATCACGTGTGAAGCATTGCATGTTTGCATAAAACAATAGAACATGTAACTGATGCACTGGGAGGAAACTCTTACCATGGTATGGACTTTTAAAAAGTGGGTGCTGGTGGGGTACCCCAACTTAAGGCTAACTTTCAGGGTGACCATTGGTGGGGGGGAAGGGGCAGAACAAGTTACAGGGTGGAGGGGAGCGAGTGGTCAGATGGGTGGCATGTCATGGGGGCAGATCATGGAGGTGGAATCATGGGAAGGGCAGTGGCTGTCGCCATGTCACCTGCAGAGGCCTCAGGAGCTCAGTGGGTTAAAGCACCAGCTGCCTTCGCGGTGGCTGCAGACCCCGGACATTGCCAGTATCACTTCCCATACAGTTGTGAGAGACTCCAGGCCTGGCTTTCGGCCTCCGTGGTGACTGGAGGATGTTTCCTCACGTTACTGCTTCTTCTGTTGTTGCTAGAGCTTTGGCACCCGGGGGTGTGACGCGCTTTACAAATCCTAAATATCCAAGGTGATGCTAATCTTCAGAACTGGTGGTGGTGGGGTGGGACCCCGATGCTGGTCCACCAAACTCTTAATCAGGCCCTCGCTTTCCTACAGGGTTTTGGTTCCTTCCACTTGTTTTTTGATGGTTTTGCAATAAGGTTCACATTAGTGAACCAGCAAGATCGCTGCACCATCTCCTTCCAACCAGTGGTGGGGCACTATTTGACCGAAACAACTGCATTTCCATCGGTTACTGCGAAACGTCATGAAGCTGGAGCCCAACTTTTGCCTCCGAGCCAGCTCGCCTCAATGGGTTAATGATGCTGCTGCAGAGAGCCGAGTGGAATCTGGGCAAGACGTTTGGCTCCTGATTGGCTGACGCAGATGTCCTCCTCCTGCGTGCAATAAGATGAGTATCCTTGGGTTGAGTGACAGTGACCCGCGGCTCCACCAGCTTCATTGCACTTGGGACCCCAGCATCGCCCCTCCATGCCTCTCCGTAAACAATCCTGAGGCCCATGCCCAATGGTCAGCGTCAGTCTCCAGCTGGTTTCTTGCTGAACATATAGTGGTCTGGGATGCTTACGGCAGAAAGGCCCAACCCCCAGGAAGGAACAGAGCGCTCCCTTGTCTAGTGTTGGCTTCACTGCCCCTACTGGTCCTCAAAGCTGGGCTTTTAATGTGGCTGACCACTGGTTCTTGGCTTCCCTCCAAGCACAGGTTCCTTCCAGGGGTCAGCATGTGGTCCTGTGTCCAGAGACAGAGGAGAGCATCTGCTTGGGAATGAGAAGGACCAGATCAGCAGCTGAGCAGCAGCCGCTCTTCACTGCGAAGATGGACCATCAATGGAAGTCATTGATAGAGGAGGCATCCCGGCCCCTCCCCTCCGCTCCCTCCTGAACCAGAGCCCTCTCCTCCATGGTCGGGTGGATCTTTGGACAGGAGGGCCTTTGTGGGGAGCACTGAGCAAGTTAGCTGGAGGCTCCTTTCCAGGCTCCCTCTCTGTGTCCATCCCCTGAAGCTTCTTCCTCCACCTTGTTTAAGTCACTCAAACTTCCTGGAGGCATCAACCGTAAGGGTTCAAGCTAAGGGTTCAAGCTCAGGGGCGCCGGGGCAGCGGCGGGCTCTAGGCGTTGATGCATTGAGGAACTAATAGTTGAGGTGTCCTAGGATGCAATGCTGAGGAAGAGATAGATCTGCAGACCAGAGCTGTAGTAGCTCTCAGATTTACTAGGTACTGCAGGATACACAAAACATCCCATCCTCAGTGCACCAGCAGCAAGGACCGTCTTTAGCATGGTCTGGGCATGACGTCTGGTCTGTGTGCAGTGAAACGTGTATTGTTGTTGGTCTGTGTGCAGTGACATTTGTATTGTTGTTGGTCTGTGTGCAGTAAAACTTGTATTGTTGTTGGTCTGTGTGCAGTGACATTTGTATTGTTGTTGGTCTGTGTGCAGTGAAATGTGTATTGTTGTTGGTCTGTGTGCATGGCTGTCTGAACCAGAGGCTTTTCCGTGTGCCAGATGGACCTAGTAAAGATGGTTATTAGGAGGTGTGTGGTCTGCGTGCAAGCCCCTAGCCTGCAGAGTTCCTTTGTGTTCATGGACTGTACAAAACTCACACCTATCAGGTTTCTCACTACTGGCCTCCTTCCCTAGGGGCCAAAGGCTAGGACTGGGCAAAATGTTTAATACGTCAGAGTAATTGGAGTATTTTTTTTGTTTTTTTGTGTTGCTAGTGTGATTTGAAATTATAGAAATTGCGCGATTACGCCGGTTTGTGTAATTTGGGGCAAAAATGCCTTCCCAAGAGCACAGGAAGAGAGTGTGAGTGGCTGATGGCTGTTGCTTTTCCTGTTCGGTTGCATTTGGCCCTATTTCCGTAGCCCAAATGCATCCTCTGGTTCATTTTGGATGCGAGGGTGTATTGTATGCTCCAAAACTAGTGCTAAATGCAAGGTTACGCTCCTCGCATAATTCTGCGTAATCTTGCATAACGTTGCTGTAATTTTGTGAATTTACACCACAGGAAATTATGCAAATTGCGCCCACCCCTACTGAAGGAAAAGCTGGTATAGACTCAGAGGGAGGCACCTTCAGTAACCCCGCATGGGTTGAAGATCCACTGCGATCCCTCTCTGATGCTCTACCTCTGATACGACTTCTCCTACGCTCTGCTGTTGGAGCACTGGGTATGTCAGTCTATTGGGGCTCTGGGTGGGGTTCTGTTATATGAGGGCAGCTTTGCTAGAACCCCTGCTGTAAGTCTGTCCGTTCTTGGGGTTATTGTGCTGGTGTTGGTGGTCCTAAGGATGCTCCTCCAGAAGACATTGCAGTGTCTCCCTCGCTCCTCGGCTGCCCTCCATTATATTCTGCATGTTCCTGTTGTTTGCTCTAGATGTCCAGCTAGTCCCTGGCTCTCAAGGGTCCCACTGTCTTCCCTACCGCTGTGTGACGTGTTGTCAGGACATCTAGACGCAGTGCGGTAAGGGAGGGCACTGGCCATTATTAGTAGGAAACTGGCCCAGAGTGTGGCATGCACAGTTGTCAAATTGTCAGAATAAAAATAGTTTTAAATTGGAATTAGGCACCGAGCAACGTTGCATTTAAAAAAAAAGAAAGGGCATCTAGAAGGCTGGTCGGGGTTTTTTAGGGCTCCAGGAGTGAATGAGTTTTTTTGTGGTGTGTGTCACTTTCAGTATTAGGATTTGAGTTCAGATACAGCTATAAGTTAGTTTTCAGTCCACTTCATCGATAGGTTTAGTAGGAGCTCGGTAAGACTCCCTGAAATTCTTGAGAACATCAGTGGCCTGTCCACAGCGTCAGAATCTTTACACAACTTTGGGTTTAGTGTGGTTGGGTGGTAAGCGTAAAAGTCTTGAAGAATGAGTTGGTTTGGCTCAGAGGGGCACGGCTAAGAAAGTAAGGCCACAAAAAAACAATAGTGCCTTTCTGTTATACATATTTCATTGAAATAACACAAGGACATACTTTGAGGTAAATATATATGTACATATTTGTGATTTGGTGTAAATCCACTCAGTAGTTTTTGAAAACTTAAGGTTTAAAATGTCTAGATACTTGGATGGTTGGGCACTCAGTAATCCAACTGAAGGTCCACCTCACGCAGCTTGAAATAAGAGTGAGGTGATTGGCCGACTGGCTTTTTCTCATTCGACGCCCCACTCCTCACCATGCACAGCTTTTGAGCTCACCTATTATATCACTCATGACATATTCTATGACATCATTGATGACATTTGAAATGACTTCATTGATGCCAACACTGTGCATGGCAAGGGCGCCAGTTATAGTTACTTCAGTTAACTATCACTGGTGAACTTCAGTGTTTTTTTTCAGTTCACAATGTTACATTAAAACTGACATTTTCAGCTAACTATAATGTAACTCTAACCTTCGGGTTTTTCAGTGTGTTAATCTATCAGAATTTTTAAAATGTACTATTATTAAATTAGGGCGATGATAAGCGACTGAGAAGATGCTTAGGCGGATTAAACAGATATGCAAAGTCGATGATGTACTTATGAGGACACAGTAACTATTTTTAGCCCTGTTCAAAATACAAATTAGTAAAAACCCACATCCTCTGGAACATTTCTAATCATCTGGTTTCATACCCGCATTAATATCTCAGTGATCATCTACTTCAGCTCGCTCTTCAGGAAACGCTTTGAATTCAACAGCTCCCATCCAAACAAAACGCCATCTGGGGAGCCTCCATTTGGTTTTAAATACAAAATATTAGTGATCTAGTTGCTCAACGACCTCGGTGGTGATGCTGCAGTCAAACACCACAGCGTTAACTGACGGACCGCTGCTGGTGTTGAAAGTTCGTGTCGCATTTTCATTGCCAGAATGTTGTAATGACTCGGATGAGAAAGATATTTGTGAACTCATAGAAAATGTGTCCTCATTTTAGCTTTCTAGAGCACGAACCGTAACTTCTGTGGCAAAACAAGCCTCCTGATTGTGTTCATTTTTTAAGAAAATGATGTAAGTTTTACAACTTTGATTTCATCACAACAGCTTCAGTTTTGTCACAGTTTGTGTTAGAAACAGAATGTTATCAGTCTAGTTGTTCGTCGGAAGGCTGCAGTAGGACACGAGAATCAAGGGACCTGCTGCTGCAGTTGTTGGAGGTACACGTGTTATTGAGAATATCAGACTTCATTCTCACACGGCTGAGGAAGATACTCTTAACATATTGAAAATGTGCTCTCGTTTTATTTTATGGAGCGCCTTCCATAGCTCCATGAGGAAGCAGTTTCCCCTCATACATGGTTCATCATATCCCAGCAGAGGGTCATCATTTTACAAAGGGTCAAATAACCTTTGAACACACCACAATTCCTAACATTAGCGTGGAACCACCAACAAACGATTTATATGGTGACTATAATCAGTTTCCCCCTAATATGTGCTGCTTTTGGTGACCATCAGAGGCAGGTCTTCACTACAATGGCTCCTCCAGAAAATGCAGCAATGAAATGGAAGCTACGACCGCCAGCATCCATGGTGCTGAGATTTGGGGGGATACAGACGTCCCAGGGTTTACAAGTGATAGAGAATAATTCCCTAGGACGTGCATTACACCTTGGCCCAGGGTCCCCAGTGTCCATACTGAGAGCAGAATGAGGCCTGTGCAACACTGAGGATGTTACAGCCCTCAAACCCAACCTTCTAGAAGCAGCAGAAGTCAAAGTTTGATATAATCAGAGCACAAGAATAATCTAAAAGGAAAACGGAAGCAGACTGGGGTAGGCTCTCACCCAAGGCTGACATTATCCTTCTCACAATGACTTCACCATGTGAACTTGATTTCTGCAAGAGTGTGAAATGTAATCAAAAGTAATCATTCCTTTGATTACTTTCATAATACCAAAAGAGATTGGAATCCAAGAGCAAGTTAGTACAGAATAGTGATGTTAACACTTGCTTATGTTATTGCGTCTTTATCCAAAAAACAGAACTACGCCTCGAAGGGAAGGACCAGAACTATCTATATAGTTAGAGCTGAACACTAAGAAAAGTAATACATATGCTAAGAAGTATGTGGAAAAGAACGTTTAAGGCTATTAAAGTCATCAGGTAGTATTCTAGACCTTTTTCTCGTCTCGTGTCTCCCTCACTGCTAATCCCTACGTACCCTACCCCTCACCCAGCCGCTCCAAAGTCCTGTCCCTTAATTAGGGGGGGCGGGGGATATTGGTTCCGCATGGAGGTGGGACCATCTTAAGCATTGTACCACTCCTGAGGAATCACGGAGGTCTCATATGGCACATGCGCCTTGCGGACAGGATATGATCTCCATGATATCAAATACATTTTAAATTCATTTTTTAGGACACACGGACTACACCCCTGAGTCCTGTAATGGATGCAACAACATATTGTTCAGGTTGTAGCCAACCAATCAGGATTGACATGTCCCCTTTAAAGGACACCAACAGTCCAGGTATACCTAACCTTTAGACCCCTTCACAACCACCCCAAGCATCCCTTTAAGAAAAACTTTCTTGAAAACGGATTTACACAAATAAAAAGCATACTGACTGCATTCTACCTTTCTGACAAATTTAGTGTAATTCAGCTCAGCTGTTTTTCCTGTATCACATCCCAAATTTTCCTACAATAATTAACATGGGAATTTAACGTTTTGGGTCCCTCCCCATTTTCTGGACCACTCAGGGAAGAAATCTATCTAAAACGGTGATTGGGTTTTAAAATTACCTGAGTCGTTTTTTGCGTTAAAATTTCTCCCCAAAATTATGTGACGTGGCATATTGGAATAATCGCTGCAATTTTGCATTCATTTTGTTAAGCGAAATTACCGAATTTACCCCAATTACTTTAGCATAATTAAAATTGCACCCTATTTTTTTAACGTTATTTAAGGTCTTAGAAAATAACCTAATGATAACGTTACTTTACCCAGAGTTCCTGAGTCCTGAGATGCCTACATAACATAACATTTTCTTGAGCTGTCACAATTGGCCAATCAAATTGTGAGGTATCACAGTGCCATCCCCGGTACTTTGGGAGCGCATTGAATGATGGAAAGTAAGGCTCCCTCAGCCAATGAGATTTAAGTACTTTTTAAAATTCGGCACCACAGGAGTCTGGCGGGAGTCCAACAGTACAAAACAGTCCAGATACCACTATCTTTTCCAGAACATTAACCCCTTCATGATCATCCTGTGCACGTATTTAAATGCCCATTTCTCAAAAACTATTGAACAGATTTACACCAAATGATGAAAGTACACTTTCTGAGTAAAGGTCTACCTTTCTGCCATATTCAGTGTAATTCAGTTCAGCCATTTTTTCTGGGTTGGAGAGCAAAGTATCCTATGGGAACCAAAATGGAAGATTTCTGTTTGGTGGTTTCCTTTTTGCCTTTATTTCCCCCTCCCCCTCACCCCCCCTCGAAGAAACAATGCAAAACTCTCCATTATTTATTTCTGGAAAATGTCATACTGAATTTTTGATCTGTGCCAAAGTTTTTAAAGAAACAAAAATGCCTTTCCTGTCGAACCTTTATGCTAACTATAATTACAGTGGGTCTAGGACCGAGGAGGAGATAAACCTCTTCAAGAGTCTCAGGGTAAGGAAAGGATACAATTGTTGATGTTTAGAGAAGAGAAGAACACAGAGAAGGTAAGCTGGTAGGATGCAATTCTTTTTGGAGGGATCTTAGCTGCATTATTCTGCTGGGTTTGGGTGAAGCAGAGGGGTGATATCAGTCATGGGCACCATCAGGAAGCACTGGGTAGGAACCTATACTTTCAGATCCCTATCTTGGCCACCCGCCTACAGGTGACTCTCATGAAATCCAAGTACCTTGTTCTCTCTGCTGGTGGTAACTCACTCATGTTAGACTCACCGGTCCCTGAGGTCAGCCAATGGCATCTCGGTTTAGTGCCCTGGGCTTGGTGGACTTTTACCTGAAACGCAGCGCTGCTCATGAAGAGACGTTTTAAGGCCTGGGCAAAGTGGGCTCTGGCCCCGGGCCCCAGCCTTTCAGGGGCCCTTGATAGAGCCAGCTCTGTTCACCACATTCTCTCGCCCTAAAAACCTTAAATAATTCTTAAACAGATTTTTTTAAATATCGTTTTCTTTTGATTTATTTTTAATGCGGGTGATGTATGGGGTCTACTGCGGACATTTTGCAGAGAAAGGTTTGTTTTTCAACAGCATGCACTATCCATAAAAATTTTATGTTTAGATCAAAACTGGGCCTCACAGTTGAGAAATGGGAGGGGGGTCACAGAGATTATTTGCAGTGAAGTTACTGAGCTGCTGCTGTTACAGTATTGAAAACACTGGTCACTGTCCCTGAATATTAGATGGAAACACATTTAGAATGTGAGCGAGTGTGTCTGTGACCGGTCAGTGACCTGGACAAAGAGGGCAAGAAAGCTGAAATTGAACCATAAACTCAAAGCTGTTCTGAACTGGGCACCTTGCCCCAGGACCCCCCAAATCATTAAGATATCCCTGGTACATGATGGACAGGCCTATCTCAACATCATCTAACGGAGCATCACTGGTCCCTGTCAGTCAGTGCATCAAATGTAAGTCTTCCCACTGCCATAAAGAGATTTATGGGCAAAGTCCTGATTTTAAATGCAATTTAATCGCCTTCTATCATCAGGCGCGGATAGCGTAGAGCAATCTGGTGCTCACATAAAGCGCTCCAAAGACCTCGGGCCGAGTTTCTGCAATATAAAACTGCAAAATAAACTCTACCATCTATGCGTTTTTACTTAATAGGTACTCCTGGGGTTCGCAGAGGCAGAGCTGGGGGTCTTTGCATTTGTGGCTACCAATGCTTTGGGTGCAGACTTCTTATCTGATCACGTGATCTATAGGACCCCCTGAAGAGCTCCCCTTTCATCACTGATCTCCGTCACCTGCCTGAATGTTACTGCTCGGTGGTCCTGCCCAGGACACTGAAGGGGCCTCCACCGGTGACCCCCAGCAGGGGGCGCCATCAGTAAGCCCCAGTGTGGCCAGGCGGCCGAGGCCCAGCTAGCCCTGAAGCCCCGCACTGAATGAGTTAACATCATTCAGGTGCTCCTCCTGGGGTGGGTTATGACTGAGGGATGATTGCTTGTCTCTGACGTCAGAGCTCCTCTCTGCTGGCTCCAGAAGCTGAAGGGCCATCGATCCGATAGGGTCAGAAGTGAATGATACCCCTGGAGAGAGGAAGGGGGGCGGGGTGGGGACAGAGAGGGCCGGGGAGGGGGGAGTCCGCTGCCTACACACCCAAACACGCACGTGCACGCATGCACGACCCGGAAACCCATCCATGCACACTGCTCTTGCGGTGCACGCCCATCGTGCCCTGCAGGGCCCCCGCCGGCATAGCCGCCAAGTATCCCAGGTCCATGCGGGGTGTGCTGCTCCAGTCCAGTTTTTTTCCCTTTGAATTCTGGGACTTGAAGTCATGTTTTCTTCTGGGATAAACAAGACTACAATTCCCAGAATTCCAATATGCATCCTGGACTGGAGCAGCACATCCCAGCTTGGCAGGGCTCAGCAGTCACATCCCAGACAGGGACAACTGCTTCACCAGAGCTATGGAAGCCACACGCAGGTCTGCAGGAACCCCTAAGCTTGACCAGCAGCACCCCAGTATTTAGGGTGACCAGATTTTGAGGAGCAAAAACTGGGAAACGTCAGACATAAAAATGGACTAAAGACTTTACTCTCACTTTTATATCTGGCTTGTCCATTTTTTTGCACAGCTGTGTGAATGCGTGCCTATGCATGTGTGTGTTTATATATAAATAAACACACACGCATTTACAAGACTACATATATATAAAATTAGCTATGGCTAGACCTCGCACCCTGCAACCTCTACCCGCCCCCACCCACCTCTCTCTGCCCCCCACTCCCTCCCTCTCCTGAGAGCAGGCAGGACTGTGTAGCCTGAGGGGGACAGATAAATTACTTACATTATTTCATACTTTGTAGGCGTCTGTTAAAGGAGAGCATACCTTTAATTCATGCTTCCCTAGATGTGCTGATCTCTGTCCCAAAAACCAGGACATTTATTTCATGATCTGACCTTTGTCCCAAAAACCAGGACATTTATTTAAAATTAAGAGAAGCGTCGGGACAACGGGACAGTCCTCTGAAAACCAGGACTGTCTGGGGAAATACCCTTCCAGTATTGCAGACTCCTATCCAAGTAGGCCTCTTCACCAGGGGCGTGGCTTGTTCAGTAAAATGGGGGGCAGGGGATGAACTTCAGGAGATCTTCCAACAAAAACGGTGTCATAAAATGTTCAAGGTGCAGGGTGTGTGCAGAGGTCTTAAGGTGCAGTGGAGAGAGAGAGGGTCGCGGATTTGGAGGAGTACTGAGTGAGAGAAAACACAATCTTTTGTAAAATAACCAACATTTTGAAGACTCTCAAAACAGAGAGAGGGAGAGTGTGTGCGTTTTTGTCTGTGTGTATGTGAAACTTCCTGGCAAAATCTGACAAGCGCCCCACCATACCCGGCTGAAAGCACCTGTACCCAAGTATTTACCTGAAAATACTTTTATTCAGCCCTGCCAAGTTTCCCAGGTCCCTGCATGAGGTTTTTTTTTTCTTTGAATTCTGGGACTTGCACTCTTGTCTTTCCGTTATAAAACAGGACTACAACTCCCAGAATGCAAAGGAAAAAACTTGGAGTGGAGCAACGCATTACGCTTGGGAAGGGAGGGCGTGAAGGTAACACCCCCACCCTGCCCTGCTGGTCACGTGTAAATGAGCAACTCCCTTTTCTTAATGATGCACGACTACTCTGGGTGCCAGAGGGACAGACTGCATGTCACAGTTCACCAACATGTCCATGATGAGAAATACAGGGGCGTAACGCCCATTAGTGCAACAGGTGCAGTGACACCGGGACACAGAGGTCCGAGGGGCCCACTGAAACTGATTATTGTTATATTTTATCATCCAAACAGCGGCCAGGGGTCATTTTCCTTCCTTGCACTAGGATCAGTAACACACTGGCTACCACTGGAGAATACACAAGCTAGGAATAATAAAAAGCAGCAAAGTTTTGCACCCTCCCTGAAGTATCTGACAACTTTAGAAGGATGGGTGTTTTAAAAGCACTTGAAAAGGAAATGTTCAAATACTGAATATCTGTTAATAGCAGCTCTGTTGGAAATGTCCTACGCATACCGTGGAATCATACACGCCACCGGACTGTTGCTAGATGTCTTGGACACATGGTAGACTTTAAACTGTACCTTGATGCCACGTAAAATGAAGCTTTATTGCTACTAAACCTGCTGGGAACAATAAGACTTGGTAATACAAATAATTCCCGTATAATCCTATAAATGGTAATCCTGTTCAGCTTGGGTTATGGAAACCTAGCCTGACTTAGAGTCGGGCTGAGTGGTTTCTCTTTCACAAATGTGATGGATTTCCCGTCCGCCGTATTCCTAGTGCATTACATCCTGTGACGTGTAATAAGGTGGACTAGATATCCGTCATGTTTGTGATGGAGTAAGCTGGCCACCAAATTCTAAATCAGGTCAATAATATTTGAATAATAAACTCACAGTATCAAAGTTTTTTATGGCTTTAGCAATAGTAATAATGTCAATGAGCTTATTGATATGTTGCATAAAATATAGAAAACAGACTATGGGGATCTGTGGCCTGCATTCACCTCTTCAGGGCTGGCTGGCGCTTACGCATATAGTCTGAACTGTCAGTCAGTGTACACATGGAGTACTGGGGACATTTAAAGACTTCGCACTTCGTAGGACATGCTTCAACAGTCAATGAAACTACATGTCCCATGATGCCACGGGAAGCCACCGAACTCTTACTAGGGTTGTGAAAGACTGCAGCTATTTTGAAGTACAGAGTATAAACTCCTCGTGGTCCAGAGTGTTGTTGAAAGGCAATCAAGATACTTTGCTGCTGCAGTCAGGAGCTTGTTGCCAGGCTACAGAAGAAAAAAAACTTTGGAGATTGCTTGTGAATGTATTTTGTAATTAATGAAAGTCTGAACTCGATACAAAGAAAACATGTTAGAAATTCAATCATATTTGTGAAGACAAGCTCTATTTTTAAAATACTGTTTCAAGGCTACCTTTTCACGATTATAAACTTGTATTCACTTTGCACATCTTGATAACGTACGGAAGGACTGAGTAGAAGACGCATCATTTTCAAAGAATGATATTTTTCTCAGGATGCACATACTGTAGTCAGGCTAGTGACGTGATTATTTGGTATGCATGTCAACTTTATAATTCTGATGAACATTTCATATATTGCAGTTTAAGTAAACATCCTTGAATATATTTTCAACCAGAGAACAAGTGCCCATAAAAAGAAGGTATTTACATTAGTAAGGGAAGCTGGATAATTCCAAATACTATTCAACTTAGTTCCATATTCAATATTCATGTCAAGTTTCTCAGGAAATTCAGAGTTCCTTCAGAACTTAGAGAGCTGGAAACACAGAGATATACAAAGTAAATAGTGGTTGTAATAGAATGTGTTAGACACTGTACACGTTGATATGACACTAGGATCTTTATCTGGACTTGTATGCTACAGCTTGGTAGAAGTCAGCGCCCAGCTTAATGGCAAGATAGAGTGGGAACAACTTGTGTCCCTGTTTTCTCTCTCACCCCAACCCCCTTGCCCATGGTATACTGCCAACCAGCACAGAGGTGAGGCCACGCCCATCACTCCTGTTGTGAAGGGACTAGAAGGTTACTGCTGAGAGTTCAAAGAGTTTACATTGTAGGTGGGTTGAAGCATAACTCTACCCCAGACAGGTAGCACGAAGCTCCCACCGAGCTAGGTTCAGAGTCTAAGCACTGTACCCCTCACACTGCCATGAGGGGAGTGGTCTGGGAGGAGATGGGAGGGAACAGATGCTGTTGGGACAATTAAAAGCAATCTCATTGGTTGATTTGTGATTCAGACTAATTCTCAATCTTTATACAAACTAGTGAGGAGAGAAAGTGCCCATCTCAGATTGCACTTGGGGGGTCATTCTGACCCTGGCGGTAGACTACCGCCAGGGCCAACGACCGCGGATGCACCGCCAACAGGCTGGCGGTGCATCCCAGGGCATTCTGACCGCGGCGGTACAGCCGCGGTCAGAAACGGAAAACCGGCGGTGTTCCGCCGGTTTTCCGCTGCCCTGAGGAATCCTCCATGGCGGCGCTGCAGGCAGCGCCGCCATGGGGATTCCGACCCCCTTACTGCCAGCCTGGTTCTGGCGGTTTTGACCGCCAGAACCTGGCTGGCGGTAACGGGTGTCGTGGGGCCCCTGGGGGCCCCTGCAGTGCCCATGCCAATGGCATGGGCACTGCAGGGGCCCCCTAACAGGGCCCCACCAAGATTTTCAGTGTCTCCGCCGCCCGCCAAAGTTAGAATCACCCTCTTAGTGTTCACTCAGGGATTCTCTTGCCCCTGGCAGGACAAATATTGGACAAGGGTTTCCTCCCATGAAAAGGGAATTTGACCGAAAAAGGAGCATGTTTTAAGGATCCTTCAGAAATGTTACTAACACTTGAAGGGTTATACTAGGCTCAGGCATAATTTTTGTTACTGCAGCATTATTTGGCGTAATCTCCAGATGTTTGCAGTGTAAAAATTGCATGTAACATGTAAGATTCCATCATTACAGCTCCTCACCAAAGAGATGCCAGTGGGGGAAACCCCCTATTGCAGGAGCACAGGAACCACATGCCGCACGAATGGAATCCAACCATGAGAGCACATTTGTGTAACATGGGCACCGATAAAATAACTTTTAAAGTCATTCTGTGTTAACTTTTTGTAAGGGTGCAGATCCTTAGGATTATTTGGTAGTGCAAAATGCCTCTTTTTTTATTTTTTATTTTTATTTTTGGTTGACAGATCATTTGCCACAAGGATGAGGCTACTGTACAAAATATATCAACTTCGTCTTCCTGGCCTGCCTGTGGTTTGTCCGGCCCTTGGTACTTTTTGATTTAGATTTTGGGGTAAATCATCACTCCTCCTCTGCAATCTCTGCAGCATCGGCCACCACTGGGAGTTGGAATTTTGTACTTTTTTTGGAAAATCAACGAACTTTAGTGCAGATCTTTCTGAAACATTTGTGTTGACAGGCACTGATATTTGTTTCTTTTCTGTTTTTTAATTTTTTATTTGTTTGTTGCTGATGGATAGCAATTTAAGAAAGGGAGGGTGTTTTTGTGTTGGGAGACGCCTAGAATTTTCTCATTTTCCTTATAGTTTTGTGTGAATTGTTTCCAGGTTTTTCTTCATACAGTTGTGTGTTTTACTTTTGGGGGCTTAATCTGGATGTATTTTTAATGTATTTTCACATCCTCACTGCTTCTGTTCTTGAGATTTTGTATTGTACTATGGATTTGTGGATGGCCTTGTGTTCATTCCAAACTTAGCATAGTATTTGTCTGCAGGTGTTTTCTGGTGGCTAGGGTCATGGTGGCGCCAGGAGTCCAGGAGTTCCTTAATTCTTCCACATGTGCTTGCCCACCGTATTGTGCGTGCTCTTGTGAGATGACCGATTAATCGTCTTTCTTAAACTTATAGAAGTATTTTGCACAGGTACTTGTCATCTTGTGCTGTTTGTGTTTGAGGCATTTTTTAAATGTATTTTACCCTTTTCTCACTGTTTCGATTTTGCTGTGCTGTTATCTTGGATGAATTTCCTTCTATAATAGTGTCTGTATCTGTGTGTTTATTTTGTTTGTCTGTGTCACAGGAAATCATTTTGTCTTTGTTCTCTGTGCTTCTTTCTTTGCTGACCAGATGGTGAGCGACTGCCCTTTTGTGGCGCCCGTCTGTGTTTGTTGCTGATTATCATTTTATTCCAGTTTAAAATGCCATTTCCTGGGAACATTGATAGAAACCTGTGTAATTTTTTATTTTTTCTTAATATATTTTGTTGGTATATTTATTTGTGTTGGTGACTGAGTGTAGTAAACAGCAGTACATGTTAGGTTTTTGTGAAATGTAAATTATGCCAATCAATTAATCAGAGTATTTGAAAGCGCACTACTCACCTGTGAGGGTCTCAAGGCGCTGAGGGGAGGGAGGCCTGCTACTGCATGAACAGTCAAGTCTTGAGGTGTCTTCTGAGGGTAAGTAAGTCCTGTGTCTGTCGCAGGTGGGTGGTGAGAGTGTTCCACGTCTTGACGGCGAGGTGGGAGAATAATCTGCTACCGGCAGTCCTTTTGTGGAAGCGTGGGACGGTGGCAAGGGCAAGGTTGGTGGAGCGAAGCTGTTGGGTCGGGATGTAGAAGGAGAGCCGTCTGTTGAGGTATTCTGGTCCAGTGTTGTGCAGTACCTTGTGAGCGTGGGTGAGGAGTTTGAACGTGACTCTCTTGTTGACGGGGAGCCAGTGTAGATCTCTAAGGTGGGCTGTGATGTGGCAGTGGTGGGAGATGTCCAGGATGATGCATGAGGAGGTGTTCTGGATGTGTTGCAGTCTTTTCTGGAGCGTGGCCGTGGTTCCTGCGTAGAAGGCATTGCCGTAGTCCAGTTTGCTGCTTACGAGGGCTTGAGTGACCATCCTTCTAGTTTCAGTGGGGATCCATTTGTAGAGCTTCCGAAGCATGTGGAGGGTGTTAAAGCAGGAGGAGGAGATGGCATTGACTTTCTGGGTCATAGATAGTGAGGTGTCCAGGATGAATCCCAGGTTGCATGAGTGGTCACTGGGTGTTGGAGCCTTTCACAGTGTGGCAGGCCACCAGGAGTCATCTCATTGAGGAGGTGGAGCCAAATATAAGGACCTCAGTCTTGTCGGAATTCATTTTCAGGCAGCTGTTCTTCATCCAATCAGCGATGGCTTTCATTCCTTCATGGAGGTTGGTCTTGGTGATGGCGGGGTCCTGGTTGAGAGAGAGGATCAGCTGGGTGCCATCGGTGTATGAGACGATGTTGAGGGTGTGAGATCAGGCGATGTTAGCGAGCGGAGCCATGTAGATGTTAAAGAGGTTCGGGCTGAGGGACGAACCCTGGGGTACGCCACAGATGATTTTGGTGGCTTCAGAGTGGAATGGAGGGAGGCGGACTCTCTGAGTTCTGCCAGTGAGGAAAGAGGTGATCCAGTCCAGGGCTCTGTTGCGGACTCCTGCACTGTTGAGGCGTGTGCGTAGGGTGTGGTGGCAGACGGTGTCAAACGCGGCTGAGAGGTCCAGGAAGATGAGGGCCACAGCTTTGCCATTGTTAAGTATGGTCCTGATGTCATCGGTGGTGGCGATGAGGGCTGTGGTTGCTGCGGAATCCGGATTGGGATGGGTCCAGAGTGTTGTTCTCCTCGAGGAAATGGGTCAGTTGTTTGTTGACAATTTTCTATATGACTTTTGCCAAGAAGGGGAGCAGGGAAATGGGCCGGAAGTTCTTGAGGTCCTTTGGGTCCGCCTAGGGTTTTTTGAGGAGGGTGTCAATCTCAGCGTGTTTCCATCTCTCCAGGTAGGTGGCGGTCTCAAAGGAACTGTTGATGATCTTCCGGAGTTGGGGTGCAATGATGGAGCTTGCTTTCTTGAGAATGTGGTGAGGGCAGGGGTCGGAGGGTGAGCCGGAGTGGATGGTGTTCATGATTTCGATGGTGTCGATGCCGTTGACGTGGAACCAGGAGAGCAGGAGGCTGGTGGGTGGTGAGTCTGTGGTGTCGGTGGTTGACGGGGAGTCTGAGTCCTGAAGCTAATGTGATTCACGTAATTTCGTGGATTTCTTGTTACAATTGTTACTCAAAGTTCCTGAAATTATGCTGTTATGCAGTTTACATATTTTAGTGCCATTCATGGTAAACATTTACAGCAAATAGCTCCATTCACGTTAAAGATTTACAACCAATAACACCACTCGGGTTAAAAAATTACCACAAATGCACTCAAACAATAGAACGCAAGGCAGATACAAGGTGCTTTGTTTAAATGCATCTTCACACCAGAGATTGATGCAAGGACATGCTAAAATATAGTGCAAAATGATGGATATGCATTGTATGTAGTTTTGTGTAATTCTACATAATTTTACAGAAAGTTTGCATAATTATGCAAACACAAATCACATGAAATTCACACACCCTAGAACAAGGTTGTTGTTTTAATTACTGTATTTGATTTTTTCAATGGCCCTTCTGCCCCCCATACGGGGCTCCATGGTCCCTGTAGAGACACCAGATATTTTTAAAATCCATTTATTCAATATTTATATTGTTATGGTGGTGATGGCAAGAATTGCCAGGCCTCACTCTCATCCTTTTATTTTTCATTGCCTGAAGGTGCACAAGAGGATACTGACTGAGACGGAGAGAAATCTGTGAATTAGCTGACACTGGAATCCAGAGATCTCTCTGCTAGGACTCCTGTTTGTGCTGCTGACCAGCAGAAGAAGTAGTGAAGAGGACTATGCTGCCAAGGAGTTGGCCAGTGATGTGAAGAAGCCACCACCGGCGTTAAGCCTAATCATTTTTCGGGCAAGGCAACATACCTGCTCCGGCCTCTTCAGAGCAGGAAGACTCTGGGAATAGGATCACCCCTGTGTCAATGGCACCAACATCCCCAAAACCAAGGCAGATGTCTCTTGGCGCTGCAGTGACTGCAGTCGTTAATGAGAGTAGTGGATCTGAAATCAAATTATCTCAGCAGCAAACTGAATCTTCATCACGGGAAACACAACAGCAACTAGAGTCTGCAATACCAGATCTTCTAGAGGCAAGGCGGCATCCTTATCTTCTCCGCCTCCCTTCCTGAACATCTAGACCTTGTTTGTTCCAACTTTCTATGTCTCAAGCAAAACCATCTATTCTGTGAAGCAGAGAAGCTTGAGTATGAAAGAACAGAAGTGGAGTATTTGGGGCCTTGCCTCTCTGAGATTGGATTATCTATGGACCCTCTTAAGATCTTCACCACCTTGGGCCTGCGGACTCCTATGTCTGTTAAGGAGACAGAAAACTTCTTAGGCCTGGATATCTTTTATAAACAGTTTATGAAGTACTTTGACGATAAATGTGCCATATATCCGCCACTCTGAAGAAGGAGAACTTAACTAAACGTTTTTCTTGGACTCTTAAAGCCCACAGGCTTTTGTCAATTACAAAAAGGTTTTCACCCAAGCACCCATTCTAGAGACACAAAGATCCATCCAGAAAGTGTATTGTGTGTTAAAGGGTGCAGTCTAACATTTTGAGGTTTGGAAGGACCAGCGAAACCTCCAGTTTCTGCAGAGCATGCAATGTAGAAACAACAGACAATATTTCTGACCCTATTGCTTTTCTCAGTGTGATTTCTATGTCACACAGGACGTTCTTGCTGATGCTTTGTCTAGATAGGACATTTTGGTTGAAAATTCTGAAACTCCAGTCCTTTCGCTTAATGACAAAGTTGTCAGTGTCGCAAGGTCAAGACACACTTAGGGGTGGGCAAAAAATTCCACTCCGCAGACACAGTTTGCCGAGTTTTGCCCACTCCGCAATCCACTTGGAGCACAGAGTTCTGGCAAAACTCCACAAACTGCCACTCTGCAGAGTTTTTTCTTGCATGTGGCTTCACAATGTTAAGTTGGCGAGTGAGAATTTGCGTCTCCTAGCATGATTTTCGAGAGTTAGAACACCTCCCGGTGAGATTTCTCAGCGCAGGCAGTCGCGGCAGGTCGTGACCGATCGTGGCGAGTAAGGTGCAGCTCAATTAGAAAATCTTTTCAAGCAGAAGAGAGAAGCAGCGCCCTCTGGTGTGCGCCCTGGTGGTGTGTGTGCTGAATTTACAGCACGGAACAAGCTCCCGGTGCTAAAAATCAGTGCGAGCAGCAAAATGTGCAGAATTCCGCCCACTCACAGAACTCTGTGGGATCTCGTAGAGTTTTTATGTAACTCCTCAGAATTCCGTGGAGCGAAACTCTGCAAGTTTCACTGTGGCCTGGACATGTTCACACTGAGATCTTTCAAGACGACCTTGATAATCTGTCCTCCTTCTAGAATCTGTATTTTATCCTGCAGGCCTTGTGGATCTTTACCTGGGTCCTTCAAACTGAGGTTCTGGAGATGTGTCTGCAGTTGTAGATATTTGTGGCTTAGTCAATCATAGAACTAGTCCTGTGTTCCTTCTTGGAGGCCGACTGTTTGCAGGGGTGTAGAGGATTAAGTTAAATCCTGTTCTGTTTGTGCACAATCCAAAGTAGTCCACAGAAAGCCTTTTGGCTTTCTTCAGCCTTTGTCTGTCCCTCCTCATCCATGGCGCATGATTTCCATTGACTTTATTGGGGATTTAACCCCTTCAGTAGGAGACCGGGTGAGCATGGTCACAGTAGACCTCTTTTCTAAAATGACTCCCTTTTCTTTGTACCAGAGGTTTCCATCTGCCAGCATGATGGCAAGGAAATTTCTGGCTGATTTATTCTGCCTGCATGGTATCCACAACACTATGGCCCTCATTATGACCCTGGCGGATGACGTTATTTTGGAGAAAGCTACTGCCAACAGGCTGGCGGTACCTTTTCCCAAAATATGACATTGGCTCAAGCCAAACCGTCAATGTACCAATCCGTCCGCCAGGGCGGTAACAGCCACCGGGCTGGAGACTTCGGTCTCCAGCCAGGCGGCTGTCACTGTCCGACCCTCAGGATAATGACCCCGCCTACCGCCATGGTAATGCTTTGCTTTGCTTTGCTTTCATGGCAATCTTACCACCACGAAAACCATGGCGGTAGGCACTATCAGTGGCAGGGAATTCTTTCCATGGCACTGATAGGGGTCTCCCCCACCCTCCTCCCTCTCCCCAGAGTCTCTCTCTCCTCCCCCGCCCGACCCCCCGACATACACACACCTACACGCGCAGACATACACACTCATACACACATGCATACCCACATCCACCCACGCATGCATACATTCATACACACACACCGCAACACTCACTAACATACATAAAAGCACACACGCATTCACACGGCACAACATACACGTACACTCACACCCATTCATGCACACACGCATTCCACACACCTCACACACGCATGCATGCATACAAAAACAATCACACACACCCCCCCCCCCCCACACACACACACAACACCCCCACCCCTGTTGGAGAACCCGACTTTCCTGCTTGCAGGGCGTCCTCCGGCAGGAGACGGGACGGGGCGCTGCTGCCAGAAGCAGCGTCCGCCAGCGCAACACCGCCAGGCCGTATCATGTGTCGTGATACGGTCGGCGGCATTCTACTGGCATGGCGCTGCTGCTGGCATCAGTGCCACCTTACCGCCGTCCGCCGCCATGACCATAGCCGGAATTCCGCCAGCCTTCTGGCGGAATTCCAGCGACGGTCATATTATGGTGGACGGTAGGTAGCCACGGCGATGGTCTTTTGGAGGCCGTCGCCGTGGCGGGAGGTGGGATTTACCGCCAATGTTATAATGAGGGCCTATATTCCCAGGCAAGGAGCTATCAGTACATTTTTGGGTTCTAGCACTCAGTTTACTCTACCATGAGTATCCATCAAGCTATGTCCTCATGTTACCATCTGCAATTTAATGGACAGACTGAGAAGGTCAACCAGAGTCTTCAACAGCATCAGAGGTGTTCCTGCAAAGCCTCTCAAAACAACTTGGCAGAGGGATTGTGTGTTGAGCAGCAGGCAGTGGAGTTGTTTCTTGGGCTTAGAAGGTGGCTGTGTAGGAGCAGTGAGGGTCCCGGTATTGCAGGTAAAGTGGCATTGGAGGCATGAGAAGGGTCCAAGTGTGATCCAGAGGGAGCAGATTCAGCAGTTGTTGTCCTGGGTCCTGAGGGCCAGGGCCCGGAGTTCGGCAGTAGGGTATCGGTGGATGGAGGGAGAGCCAGAGTTTCTTGGTGCTGGGCACTGTCCAGGCACGGACGAACACAGACAGGCTTGCCGTTAGCGCACCTTCAGCGTATCACAGGGGCAATGTGTAAAGCAATGGCACTGCACTTCCCCACAACAATTACACTGAGTGTCACAAAAGTGACTTCACACACGGTGTATGTAAATAAAGTTTGTATTCAATAAGCAAATTATTAACACAGCATGAACATCATGTAAAACTGGGCGTGGATCACATTTAGAAGTATTACTCGCAGTACTAGCCCCAACTGTGTTAAACACCATAAACAGTATGTACATGTGTGAAAAACAATACGTCCCCTTCCAGCACCCTCATGCGGTGCCCAACATTGTCAGCACGAGACCCATCCTAGGGATTACCCAATTCAATAACACACTATTTCAGGGTGCACCCCGGTTCACAACATTAGCAGCACTATGTACATACAAAGACTTACACCACTTTTAATTAGCTCCACAGAATGGGCCACAACAGCGAAACTCAATGTCAACCACAAGAGTCCTCTGACCAGAAATAGTGGATACGGCAACACTCGTGTGTTGTTTCATCAATCTCCTGCACTCAGTCCCTTACATTCCCTCCACACTGCTGTGCAGTGCCACGGATATTAGGTGGCTCGTACACACTCACTTGCATGCACTCGCTTCTAGCACCCTAATGCGGTGCTTTGATATCCAGCTGGTGAATGTCCCTATGTTGGCAGACACCATGGGCCCCAGACCACCCTCCACCTGCCTACAAGTTCCTGCTACCATGTCCCCAACGAACTGGAAATGAAAGCAACCTTTCCCCGATAGTAGGCCACTCGCAGCAAAAGTCACACTTCTCCGGATCCTGTAGACAAGGTGGGGGGAAAGAAAGATAACGGCTGATCAGGCAATAGTTTACTAATGGAGGCTTCTGCACCACTCGGAGGTTCACTTAGAGATCTGCAAAGCACTGGGGAGGGTCACTGGGGCACACTTTAGCCACAGCAGCACCCAGCCAGGCACTCCAATATCCAAATAGTTACCAATTCTACTCCTCCCAGGAAGGAGGCACAACATCGGACATGATGACTTCAGCTGCCCTGACAATTCCAGTCGCACACGAGTTACGGGGTCCGCACCTCCCGGAAAGGATGCACAAAGTGTGCTGCATGATGACTTGAGTTGCCCCAGTCAATTCAATCACACACAAAAAGGTTTCCAATGCAGTACCTCCCTGTAATGAGGCACAATGTCTGGTGCGTGATGGCTTGAGCCACACCAGACAATCCGGTCACACACAAAAAACCTCCAATCCCACACCTCCCTGAAATGAGGCACAACATCTGGTGCACGATGCCAAATTGCACTAGATAATCCAGTCACACACAAAGTCTCCAATCCCGTACCTCCCTGGAATGAGGCACAATGTCGGGCGCATGTTGACTTGAATCGCACCAGACAATCCTGTCACACACAAAGACGCAAGTTCAGCGGTGCCACATGAGGTAGAATGCGGCACTGCTCCGGGTACATGTCCACCACCTGAGGGTCATATCCTGTGAATTAGGCACTGCACACAATGAGCATGTAGTCGGGCGTCCCATGAGAGAAATACGATGCACTCGACAAGAGCAGGCCAAGTGCGGTCCTGCAACCGGTGAGCCCATTCACAACAAGATGTTTAAGGTGCAGCGGCCTCATGATGAAGGGCCACAATCATTGAGTGCAGGCAGCACTTTGAAGGCTCTGCACCAGGGAATTCTGGTCTCCAGGCACAATATTTGGTTTCACACTCACACCGTTGCTACCACATGGAGTTCAGCAAATGATGTAGGCGCTGAGGAGGGCACTGCTGTCCAGATGACACCAGTAAATGGTGTAGGTCCCTCGCAGGAGGTCTTTGATGTCTGTGACACCTCCAGAAAGAAAAGGGAGCAAGCCAACAAGCCCTTGGAGAGCACCCCTTTGAGTGCCACACAGCAGCAGGTAGTCTGCCCAGGCCAGCCATGATGCGGGAAGGATGTGTGGATCCAAGGACAATAAATACTCCTTCCCACAACAGATTCCTCTGGCAGTGTGCACCATGCGGTCCAGCTGTACTCGTCCCAGGTCCCTGCAAGTGTATATTTAGGATGCTGAGGTGTGGTACTCGTAATTATACTCAGGTGTGCCTTTGAAGTGGGGGTGGTTCATAAGGTTCTCCTTTGAACCACAGATGTCTCCCCTAAATTTCAGTCCTGTATGCCCTGGGGCCACGAAATGTAGATCCTTACCTTCAGTGATGCCATGAACTGGCTCCCTGAGGCCAAGTGTCAGAACCTCTCCTTCCAATCTATCCAGCCAGGCCCTCAAATGGCAGAGGTATGTTGTTCCAGTTGCGTACGTTTTATAGCTGTCACTGGGGGATGCACAGATGTGCTCTTCCTCCAAGTGGGATGAAGCTGAATTAAGAGAGATATACAAAAAGAATTTTAGAATATAGAAATGCCCACTTTCTAGAAGTGGTATTTCTATGGTATTATAGACAAAAAACCCTTTGACATGAGAAAGGGTTTGTCATTGTGAATCCAATGATAGTAAACACCATGCGGTTTCTCCACTGCAATCCACTATTGCAGCCAGGATTAATTATACATTTTCACCCATGTTAACCTATGGGCAGAGTAGCTCTCGTGGGCAGTGAGAACACTTATGGGTATTCTGCACTCCCTAGGCACATGTAAAAGCCTGCAGGCGCAGGCTGGACACAAGTTTAGGATCACCACAAAGATGCAAGTGTGCCCATACAGGCCTGCTGTGACAGACTCTGTATATATATATATATATGAAACCACCCGTGTGCAAGTGTGCATATGCTGGCAAGTCGTGACAGGCTCAGTATGTATGTGAAAACACCCGTGTGCATATGGGCACACATGGACACACACTGGCAAGTTATGCCAGGCTCAGTATATATGACACCACCATTGTGCAAGTGTGCACATATATGCCAGCTGTGCCAGGCGCAATGTATATAAAAAACACCATTGCGCAAGTGTGCACAACTGCGAAGCTTTGGTAGGCCCAGTACCTAATTAAAAATTATTGGGCAAGTGCGCACACACTGGCCTGCTGTATCAGGCTCAGTATATATTAAACCACCATTGTGTAAGTGCACGCACACTGGTCTGCCCTGACAGGCACAGTCTTTCTTACGGCACCACGGTGCCCGTACACACCCACAGACCTGCCATGGCAGGTTTAGTACATGCTGGTTAGCACCACTTCCTAACTAGCAGAGGAAAGGCATGCGCACGTCCCCCCTGTACATCAAGGTGGTCAGTGCCCTGGACCCTAACGCTATGACCAGAGAACCAGCCTACCCTATGGAAAAGGCTGACCCCCTAAGTATGGAAAACCCAGGTTAGGGTTCTTCCCTATAAGGGCATGGCCCACCTTGATGTAGTTGACCTGACGCACACCTACCACCCACTCTGCCCTCTAGGGGACACTCTATTGCAAGTGTAAGGCCTGCTCAGGAGTGGCCACTACATAGGAGATGCCACCCTGAGCGTAGGCTCACAAGCACCCCCACAGGCCTGCACTGTCAGGTCTAGGATGTGGTTGACAGGCTCTTCTAGGGGGTGGCACACTCAGTGCATTGTCCCGGTAGTAGCCAGGGCTGTCCCCACCCCTGGTATGTGGTGTACCTTTTTACAGGGCACTCCTGGGTACGGCACTGCAACCACACACATGAGCACCTCTTCCTGGCATGTGTAGGAAGGATGCATGCACTTTTCCACTGCAGTATAGTGGGAAAGTGCCCAGAGTCCTAAGGTCATGTGGAGAGAGTCAGCAAAAAACTGGGAGAAAAAAGCAAAAAGTTTCAGGAATATGCCATAAGAAGGGCCATGTCCAACATGGTGGGAGGTTATGAAGTGTCTGTGGGAAGTGTGGAGGTATAGATTGATGCAACAAGTTGTTTGGATGGGTGTGATATAGTGTATGATGAGGCAGTTGTGGCAGGGGGTTTGGGGAATGCGGGTGCTAGGGTGGCTGGGGAATGTGGGGTGGAGTGGATAGCCTTATGGTGTTGGTTTGTGTGTGTTGTTGGATTAGATGACTGTGAGCTATCTGTGGGATGTGATAGTGGAGGTAGATGGTCTTGTAGTGTCAATGGGGTGTGATTGCTGGTATGGGTGGTGGTGGTCTTGTGATGCGGTGCTGAGGGCAAGTGCTGCTGCAGTGTCAGCTGGGTGTGTGTTGTTGGGTAGTTGTGATGTAGTGTTCTGTTATCTGGGGATGTGGTGGTGGGATGTATGGCAGTGTGATGTCAGTGAGAGATATTCAGTGCAGTCAGATGTATCAGTGGGTGGTCGTAGTTTGTGGCATTTTGGTATCTGGAACTGTGGCAGTGGGATGGATGATATTGTGCTTTTGGGTGGATGTGAATGTGGTGATGGTTTGAGGTTTATGGGTGGTGGGTGGGTAATACCATCTTGAGATGTGGCATTGGGGCAGATGGTGGTGTGTTGTTTGTGAGAGATGATTATGCAAGTACAGTAAAGTGTATGAGTGTCGGGAAGTATATGACATCTGTGTATACAACAGTGGGGCGGGGGCATTGTGCTATTGGTAAGATGTGAGTGTTGATTTATTGATGTGTGAGCTGGGTGCGGTGTTGAGGTGTCTGGTAATGTGGTGGGGGTTAGTGTTGTGGTGTCGGTGAGAGGTTGTGGTGGGCTCAGATGTAGGGTTGGATGCTATTAGTCAGTTGGGGTATTGTGGTATGTGGTGGTGTAAGTTTGGGTGGTGTGATGTCTATGGAATAAGAGTTAGTGATGGCTTAAACTCCAGGGATGAGTGGTGGTGTTGCGCTGCCAGGTGATTTGGCGATGGGTGGATGATGGTGCAATGTTAGTGAGAGATGATGCGAACAGTGGAATGGTGGGTGTGAGTGGCTGCCAGTGGTGGTTTAAGGTGTGATATATCAGGATGTTGGTGTGGTTGGTCTTAATATGGTGGTGGTTAGATGTGAGAGGTGTAATGTATTCGGGTGTAAGGTTCATAGTTTTGTGCTGCCTGGGGGATGTGGTATTGGGGTGAATAGACGTGCTGTCTGTGAAAGGTGGTCAGTGCAGTACAGTGAGGTGTGTGAGTGGATGGTGTTTGGGGGTCGGTGATGCTGTCATTTGGATGTGGGAGGTTATGATGCGTTGAGGTGTAAGAGGACGGTGGTGGTTTGTGGTTCCGGGTAATGATCGTAGGTGGTGGTGTGTTGGTGCGATGCAGGAGTTGTGATGGGCGTGGTGTATGAAGATGGTTTTAGTGGAAGTAGGGAAGTGTGATGTCTGGTGGTGCAGTGGAAGAGGGTTGTGGGGAGACTGGTGTAGTGGTAGGGTTGGTGGTGTTGTGCTGTTTGGATAAGAGTGGTGGTGGAGTGTTGAGGTGTACGGTGGTGGTGATGGTGTGTCATGTGGCACATGGTGATTTGAGGGTGGGTGGTGGTGTTCTGTTGTTTAGATTTGGGAATGGTGAAGTGTGGAGGTGTGGGGTGACGGTGCTTGTTTGTGGTTCTGGGTGATATGATTGTAGGTTGTGGTGTGTCGGTGCGATGCAAGAGTTGTGATGGGCGTGGTGTATGAAGATGGTTTTAGTGGAAGTAGGGAGGTGTGATGTCTGGTGATGCAGTGGAAGAGGGTTGTGGGGAGACTGGTGTAGTGGTAGGGTTGGTGGTGTTGTTCTGTTTGGATATGAGAGATGGTGGAGTGTTGAGGTGTACGGTGGCGGTGGCGGTGATGGTTTGTAGTGTGGCACATGGTGATTTGAGGGTGGGTGGTGGTGTGTTGTCGTTTATTTTTGGGAATGGTGAAGTGTTGAGGTGTGGGGTGACGGTGCTGGTTTGTGGTTCCGGGTGATATGATCGTAGGTTGTGGTGTGTTGATGCGATGCAAGAGTTGTGATGGGCGTGGTGTATGAAGATGGTTTTAGTGGAAGTAGGGAGGTGTGATGTCTGGTGATGCAGTGGAAGAGGGTTGTGGGGAGACTGGTGTAGTGGTAGGGTTGGTGGTGTTGTTCTGTTTGGATATGAGAGATGGTGGAGTGTTGAGGTGTACGGTGGCGGTGGCGGTGATGGTTTGTAGTGTGGCACATGGTGATTTGAGGGTGGGTGGTGGTGTGTTGTCGTTTATTTTTGGGAATGGTGAAGTGTTGAGGTGTGGGGTGACGGTGCTGGTTTGTGGTTCCGGGTGATATGATCGTAGGTTGTGGTGTGTTGATGCGATGCAAGAGTTGTGATGGGTGTGGTGTATGAAGATGGTTTTAGTGAAAGTAGTGGGGTGTGATGTCTGGTGGTGCAGTGGAAGAGGGTTGTGGAGACTTGTGTAGTGGTAGGGTTGGTGGTGTTGTGCTGTTGTTTGGATATGAGAGGTGGTCGAGTGTTGAGGTGTACGGTGGCGGTGATGGTTTGTAGTATGGCACATGGTGATTTGAGGGTGGGTGGTGGTGTTCTGTCGTTTAGATTTGGGAATGGTGAAGGGTTGAGGTGTGGTGTGACGGTGGTGGTTTGTGGTTCCGGGTGATGTGATCGTAGGTGGTGGTGTGTCGGTGCGATGCAAGAGTTGTGATGAGTGTGGTGTATAGAGATGGTTTTAGTGGAAGTAGGGAGGTGTGATGTCTGGTGGTGCAGTGGAAGAGGGTTGTGGAGACTGGTGTAGTGGAAGCGTTTGGTGGTGTTGTGCTGTTTGGATATGAGATGTGGTGGAGTGTTGAGGTGTACGGTGGCGGTGATGGTTTTTAGTGGGGCACATGGTGATGTGAGGGTAAGTGGTGGTGGGCTGTTGTTTAGAGTTGGGAATGGTGACGTGTTGAGGTGTGGGGTGACGGTGCTGGTATGTGGTTCCTGGTGATATGATCTTAGGTGGTGTTGTGTCAGTTGGATGTGAGAGGTTGTGATGGACTGGGGCGCAGGGTCGCGTGGTGCATGGAGATTGTTTTAGTGGAAGGAGGGTTGTGTTGCCTGTCTGGTGGTGCAGTGGAAGAGGGTTGTGGGGACTGGTGTAGTGGAAGCGATTGGTGGTGTTGTGCTGTTTGGATATGAGAGGTGGTGGAGTGTTGAGGTGTATAGTGGCGGTGATGGTTTGAAGTGTGGCACATGGTGATTTGAGGGTGGGTGGTGGTGTCGTTTAGAGTTGGGAATGGTGAAGTGTTGAGGTGTAGGGCGACGGTAGTGGTTTGTGGTTCCGGGTGATATGATCGTAGCTGGTGGTGTGTTTGTGCGATGCAAGAGTTGTGATGCCCATGGTGTACGAAGATGGTTGTAGTGGAATAAGGGGGGTGTGGTGTCTGGTGGTGCAGTGGAAGAGGGTTGTGGAGACTGGTGTAGTGGTAGGGTTGGTGGTGTTGTGCTGTTTGGATATGAGAGGTGGTAGAGTGTTGAGGTGTACGGTGGCGGTGATGGTTTGTAGTGTGGCACATGGTGATTTGAGGGTGGGTGGTGGTGTCGTTTAGAGTTGGGAATGGTGACGTGTTGAGGTGTGGGGTGACGGTGCTGGTTTGTGGTTCCTTGTGATATGATCTTAGGTGGTGTTGTGTCAGTTGGATGCGAGAGGTTGTGATGGACTGGGGCGCAGGGGCGCGTGGTGTATAGAGATGGTTTTAGTGGAAGGAGGGTTGTGTTATCTGTCTGGTGGTGCACTAGGGTCGTTGGTGGTCCCTGCAGTGAGACATGATAAGCTCCAGGGACGGAGGAGGCTTGCGCAGGTGGGTGGCTGGCATTTCTTGGCCGGTGGCTGCGGGGCTGGCTGCCTGGGGGACTGGGGCTGTAACAGGCGCCTTCTGCCCATGAGATCACTGTCTCTCCATCTCCTGGTCCTCCCCTCCACCCCGCCCTCTCCACCGCTCCTCCCATCCCTCCCCCTCTACCAGGGAGCTCCAGACCTGCCGGCAGAAGCATCGGGGAGGCGGCCGGACCTTCGCTCCATCCCTGCCCGTCTCAGGTAAGCGGACACTGGGCTGCTCCGAGCGGGGCTGCCCGAGCCCCGGAACCCCTTCCAAGGGCGCGGGTGCCCATTGGCACATTTCCCCCATCAGGGGTCCAGTGTTCGGGCGTCTGAGCGGCGGGGACCGGGCTCAGACTGTGGCTGTGTGTGGGCGGGTGGGAGACCCAGGGGGAGCGAATGAACAAGGGGGGCGACCCCAATGAGCCCCTCCACCCCCGTCACTGGGCGCACTGCACGAAACTGCACTGGGCAGTGGATTATACCAGGCCTGGGCACTGCACCGAGCTGGGCATAGTGCACTCCTGAGCACCGAAAAGACAACCCCTGGCCAACACCAGCCACAACCACAACACTGCACCCCACCCTTCCGGGCCCTGCACTACACCCTCCCTGGCACTACACCCTACCTGGCACTGCACTACACCCTCCCTGGCACTGTACTACACTCTCATTGGCACTGCACTACACCCTCCCTGGCACTGTACTACACTCTCCCTGGCACTGTACTACACTCTCATTGGCACTGCACTACACCCTCCCTGGCACTGCACTACACCCTACCTGGCACTGCACTACACCCTCCCTGGCACTGTACTACACTCTCATTGGCACTGCACTACACCCTCCCTGGCACTGTACTACACTCTCATTGGCACTGTACTAGACCCTCCCTGGGCACTGTAGCACTCGTCCCTGGGCACTGTACTACACCCCCCTTGGGCACTGTACTACACCCCCTTGGGCACTGTACTACACCCTCCCTGGGCACTGTACTACCCTCCCTGGCACTGCACGAAACCCTCCCTCGGCACTGTATTGGGTAATCCATGGCCAATGCACTGGGCCACACCCCACTGGACCGAGCCTCGCCATTGCCTTACAGAAGCATTTGTTACTGAGCTACACTATTCCCTGACCACTGCACTACAGCGACCCTAGCCACTGCACTAGACTATCCCTGGTCACTTCACTAGACTATCCCTGGCCGCTGCACTAGACTATCCGTGTCCGCTACACCTGCCTATCTCTGGCCGCTGCACCAGACATACATAGCACACTGCAGCCCTATCTACTGTACCAGACTATCCCTGGCCACTGCACCTGCCTATCCCTGACCACTGCTCCTGCCTATCCGTGGCCACTGCACTAGACTATCCCTAACCACTGCACCTGCCTATCCCTGGCCACTGCACCTGCCTATCCCTGACCACTGCTCCTGCCTATCCCTGGCCACTGCACTAGACTATCCCTGGCCACTGCACCTGCCTATCCCTGACCACTGCTCCTGCCTATCCCTGACCACTGCACCTGCCTATCCCTGGCC
Source organism: Pleurodeles waltl (assembly GCF_031143425.1). Taxonomy (NCBI): domain Eukaryota; kingdom Metazoa; phylum Chordata; class Amphibia; order Caudata; family Salamandridae; genus Pleurodeles; species Pleurodeles waltl. The sequence goes on along the minus strand of NC_090449.1, from coordinate 16,554,477 downwards.
AATGCACCTGCCTATCCCTGACCACTGCACCTCCCTACCCTGGCCACTGCACTAGACTATCCGTGTCCGCTACACCTGCCTATCTCTGGCCGCTGCACCAGACATACATAGCACACTGCAGCCCTATCTACTGTACCAGACTATCCCTGACCACTGCTCCTGCCTATCCGTGGCCACTGCACTAGACTATCCCTAACCACTGCACCTGCCTATCCCTGGCCACTGCACCTGCCTATCCCTGACCACTGCTCCTGCCTATCCCTGGCCACTGCACTAGACTATCCCTGACCACTGCACCTGCCTATCCCTGGCCACTGCACCTGCCTATCCCTGACCACTGCTCCTGCCTATCCCTGGCCACTGCACTAGACTATCACTGGCCACTGCACCTGCCTATCCCTGACCACTGCACCTGCCTATCCCTGGCCACTGCACCTGCCTATCCCTGACCACTGCTCCTGCCTATCCCTGGCCACTGCACTAGACTATCCCTGGCCACTGCACCTGCCTATCCCTGACCACTGCTCCTGCCTATCCCTGACCACTGCACCTGCCTATCCCTGGCCAATGCACCTGCCTATCCCTGACCACTGCACCTCCCTACCCTGGCCACTGCACTAGACTATCCCTGACCACTGCACCTCCCTACCCTGGCCACTGCACCTGCCTATCCCTGACCACTGCTCCTACCTATCCCTGGCCACTGCACTAGACTATCCCTGGTCACTGCACTAGACTATCCCTGGCCACTGCACTAGACTATCCCTGACCACTGCACTAGACTATCCCTGGCCACTGCACTAGACTATCCCTGACCGATGCACCTGCCTATCCCTGGCCTTCTCCAGACTATCCCTGACCACTTCACCTCCCGACCCCTGGCCACTGCACCTGCCTATCCGTGGCCACTGCACTAGACTATCCCTAACCACTGCACCTGCCTATCCCTGGCCACTGCACCTGCCTATCCCTGACCACTGCTCCTGCCTATCCCTGGCCACTGCACTAGACTATCCCTGGCCACTGCACCTGCCTATCCCTGACCACTGCTCCTGCCTATCCCTGACCACTGCACCTGCCTATCCCTGGCCAATGCACCTGCCTATCCCTGACCACTGCACCTCCCTACCCTGGCCACTGCACTAGACTATCCCTGACCACTGCACCTCCCTACCCTGACCACTGCACCTGCCTATCCCTGACCACTGCTCCTACCTATCCCTGGCCACTGCACTAGACTATCCCTGGTCACTGCACTAGACTATCCCTGGCCACTGCACTAGACTATCCCTGACCACTGCACTAGACTATCCCTGGCCACTGCACTAGACTATCCCTGACCACTGCACCTGCCTATCCCTGGCCTTCTCCAGACTATCCCTGACCACTTCACCTCCCAACCCCTGGCCACTGCACCTGCCTATCCGTGGCCACTGCACTAGACTATCCCTAACCACTGCACCTGCCTATCCCTGGCCACTGCACCTGCCTATCCCTGACCACTGCTCCTGCCTATCCCTGACCACTGCTCCTCCCTACCCTGGCCACTGCACCTGCCTATCCCTAGTCACTGCACTAGACTATCCCTGGTCACTGCACTAGACTATCCCTGGCCGCTGCACTAGACTATCCGTGTCCGCTACACCTGCCTATCCCTGGCCACTGCACTAGACTATCCCTGGCTACTGCACCCGCATATCGCTGGGCACTGCCCTAGATTCACACGGCACACTCCACTACATTGACCCCCGTCACTGCATCTGACTATCTCTGGCCACTGCACCAGACATACATAGCACACTGTAGCCCTATCTACTGTACCAGACTATCCCTGGCCACTGCACCTGCCTATCCCTGGCCACTGCTCCAGACTATCCCTGACCACAGCACTAGACTATCCCTGACCACTGCACCTGCCTATCCCTGGCCTTCTCCAGACTATCCCTGACCACTGCACCTCCCGACCCCTGGCCACTGCACCTGCCTATCCGTGGCCACTGCACTAGACTATCCCTGACCACTGCACCTGCCTATCCCTGGCCTTCTCCAGACTATCCCTGACCACTGCACCTCCCGACCCCTGGCCACTGCACCTGCCTATCCGTGGCCACTGCACTAGACTATCCCTGACCACTGCACCTGCCTATCCCTGGCCACTGCACCTGCCTATCCCTGACCACTGCACCTGCCTATCCCTGACCACTGCACCTGCCTATCCCTGACCACTGCACCTGCCTATCCCTGGCCACTGCACTAGACTATCCCAGACTACTGCACCTCCCTACCCCTGGCCACTGCACCTGCCTATCCGTGGCCACTGCACTAGACTATCCCTAACCACTGCTCCAGACTATCCCTGACCACTGCACCTGCCTATCCCTGACCACTGCACCTGCCTATCCCTGGCCTTCTCCAGACTATCCCTGACCACTGCACCTCCCGACCCCTGGCCACTGCACCTGCCTATCCGTGGCCACTGCACTAGACTATCCCTAACCACTGCTCCAGACTATCCCTGACCACTGCACCTGCCTATCCCTGACCACTGCACCTGCCTATCCCTGGCCTTCTCCAGACTATCCCTGACCACTACACCTCCCGACCCCTGGCCACTGCACCTGCCTATCCCTGGCCACTGCACTAGACTATCCCTGTCCACTGCACCAGACTATCCCTGGCCACTGCATTAGACTATCCCTGGCCACTGCACCCGCATATCGCTGGCCCCTACGCCAGATTCACACAGCACACTGCACTACATGGACCCTAGTCACTGCAGCTGACTATCCCTCATCCCTGCACCAGACATACATAGCACACTGCAGCCCTAGCTACTGTACCAGACTATCACTGCCCACTGCCCCAGACAGCGCACTGCACGACATTTGCCCCCACTGGCCCCAGCACGGCACCGTTCTCAGCCACTGCCCTAGACTGCCCCAGGGCCCTACACTGTCCCTACAGCAGCTCGTGGGTTGCACTGCACTGTCACAGGGGTGTGGCTTCAGAGGGATGTTTGTTAGGTGGCAGACAGCCCCTGATAAATGTATTTTCTGATAAATAGATGGGTGCAGGTGCTTTCAGTCAAGTATGTTGGGGTGTCTGTCGGATCTCACGTGGGGTTTTTGCAAACACACACTCACCTCTGTTTTGAGGTTCCTCAAAATGTTGGTAATTTTATGAAATATTGTGTTTTTCTCTTAGTGCCCGCCCCTTCTTCCCCCAATCCGCATTCGTCTCGCTTTCCACCGCTTGCCCTATACGGTACTATTACATTATATGCCAGTGATTGTTGGGGAATCTGAAGCTGGCCCCCCCGCCCCCAATCTTACTGACCGAGGGGCGCCCCAGGCACTGCCCCTACAGCAGCTCGTGGGGGCCACACTCCCAGCCTCTGCCCCTCTTCTCTCTCTTAACAGGGCGGGGCCAGTGGAGACCCTTCCAGAAGGTTCTGTTGTCCAGGGCCACTGAGGAAGTAAGGGGTCAGAGTGCCCGAAGGTGGGGGTTGGGGAGGAGGGCTGCCTGCTGAGTGGGGTGCAAGAGGGCAGAGGGGGCTGTCAAACGAGGGCATTTACACCAGCACTACGTACAGCATTGGGAGGGGGTGTGGGGCTGGGTGGGGGGCAAGGAATGAATGGAGAGGTTGGGGAGGGAGGAATAAAGGGGGAATGGAGTTGGGGTGAAACGGTGGAGATGGGAAAAAAAGGGAGAAGTGGAGAAGAGGGACAGGAGGTGTAAGAGGGTGGGGAGGGTAGTGTGGGGAGAGAAGGGGTTTAAGTTGAGAGGGGGCTGTCTCTCAGCGGTTACCTCTCTCTGGGGTCAGGAAATACCGGTGAGTGTCCGTCCTTGTGTCTCTCAAAGGTTACCTCTCTCTGGGGACAAGAAGTACAGGTGAATGCCTATCCTTGTGACTCTCAGTGTTACCTCTCTCTGGGGTCAGGAAGTACCAGTGAATGCCTATCCTTGTGACTCTCAGAGGTTACCTCTCTCTGGGGTCAGGAAGTACCAGTGAGTATCTCTTTGTCTCTCAGACGTTACCTCTCTGTGTGGACAAGAAGTACCAGTGAGTATCTCTTTGTCTCTCAGACGTTACCTCTCTGTGTGGACAAGAAGTACCAGTGAGTATCTCTCTGTCTCTCAGCAGTTACCTCTCTCTGGGGTCAGGAAGTACCAGTGAGTATCTCTTTGTCTCTCAGACGTTACCTCTCTGTGTGGACAAGAAGTACCAGTGAGTATCTCTTTGTCTCTCAGACGTTACCTCTCTGTGTGGACAAGAAGTACCAGTGAGTATCTCTCTGTCTCTCAGCAGTTACCTCTCTCTGGGGTCAGGAAGTACCAGTGAGTGTCTATCCTTTGTGACTCTCAGAGGTTACCTCTATCTAGAGTCAGGAAGAACTAGTGAGTGTGTCTTTGTGTCTCTCAGCAGTTACTTCTCTCAGGGAACAAGAAGTACCAGTGAGTGTCTATCCTTGTGTCTCTCAGTAGTTACCTCTCTCAGGGGACAGAAAGTGGTGAGTGTCTATCCTTGTGACTCTCAGAGGTTACTCCTCTCAGTGAACAAGAAGTACCCGTGAGTGTTTATCCCTGTGACTCTCAGTGGTTGCCTCTCTCAGGGGACAAGAAGTTCCATTGAGTAACTATCCTTGTGTCTCTCAGTGGTTACCTCTCTCTGGGGACAGGAAGTACCAGTGAGTGTCTATCCTTGTGTCTCTCAGCGGTTACCTCTCTCTGGGGTCAGGAAGTACCAGTGAGTATCTCATTGTCTCTCAGTAGTTACCTCTCTGTGTGGACAAGAAGTACCAGTGAGTATCTCTTTGTCTCTCAGACGTTACCTCTCTGTGTGGACAAGAAGTACCAGTGAGTATCTCTCTGTCTCTCAGCAGTTACCTCTCTCTGGGGTCAGGAAGTACCAGTGAGTGTCTATCCTTTGTGACTCTCAGAGGTTACCTCTATCTAGAGTCAGGAAGAACCAGTGAGTGTGTCTTTGTGTCTCTCAGCAGTTACTTCTCTCAGGGAACAAGAAGTACCAGTGAGTGTCTATCCTTGTGTCTCTCAGTAGTTACCTCTCTCAGGGGACAGAAAGTGGTGAGTGTCTATCCTTGTGACTCTCAGAGGTTACTCCTCTCAGTGAACAAGAAGTACCCGTGAGTGTTTATCCCTGTGACTCTCAGTGGTTGCCTCTCTCAGGGGACAAGAAGTTCCATTGAGTAACTATCCTTGTGTCTCTCAGTGGTTACCTCTCTCTGGGGACAGGAAGTACCGGTGAGTGTCCGTCCTTGTGTCTCTCAGCGGTTACCTCTCTCTGGGGACAAGAAGTACAGGTGAATGCCTATCCTTGTGACTCTGAGTGGTTACCTCTCTCTGGGGTCAGGAAGTACCAGTGAGTATCTCTTTGTCTCTCAGTAGTTACCTCTCTGTGTGGACAAGAAGTACCAGTGAGTATCTCTCTGTCTCTCAGCAGTTACCTCTCTCTGGGGTCAGGAAGTACCAGTGAGTGTCTATCCTTTGTGACTCTCAGAGGTTACCTCTCTCTGGGGTCAGGAAGTACCAGTGAGTGTCTATCCTTTGTGACTCTCAGAGGTTACCTCTCTCTGGGGTCAGGAAGTACCGGTGAGTGTCTATCCTTGTGACTCTCAGAGGTTACCTCTCTCTGGGGTCAGGAAGTACCAGTGAGTATCTCATTGTCTCTCAGTAGTTACCTCTCTGTGTGGACAAGAAGTACCAGTGAGTATCTCTTTGTCTCTCAGACGTTACCTCTCTGTGTGGACAAGAAGTACCAGTGAGTATCTCTCTGTCTCTCAGCAGTTACCTCTCTCTGGGGTCAGGAAGTACCAGTGAGTGTCTATCCTTTGTGACTCTCAGAGGTTACCTCTATCTAGAGTCAGGAAGAACCAGTGAGTGTGTCTTTGTGTCTCTCAGCAGTTACTTCTCTCAGGGAACAAGAAGTACCAGTGAGTGTCTATCCTTGTGTCTCTCAGTAGTTACCTCTCTCATGGGACAGAAAGTGCTGAGTGTCTATCCTTGTGACTCTCAGAGGTTACTCCTCTCAGTGAACAAGAAGTACCCGTGAGTGTTTATCCCTGTGACTCTCAGTGGTTGCCTCTCTCAGGGGACAAGAAGTTCCATTGAGTAACTATCCTTGTGTCTCTCAGTGGTTACCTCTCTCTGGGGACAGGAAGTACCAGTGAGTGTCTATCCTTGTGACTCTCAGAGGTTACTTCTCTCACAGGACAGGAAGTACCGGTGAGTGTCTATCCTTGTGACTCTCAGAGGTTACTTCTGTCAGGGGACAAGAAGTACCAGTGAGTGTCTAAAATTAAACTAAAGGAGGTGGTGCACCGCAAGGAGGACAAATCCTTAAATATAGTGAAAAAACAGGCCAATACTCCAGTAGCGGAGACAAGACAGATCCTCCATTTGATTATTTTAATTCCACACAATTCTCATGTTCTTATTGCAGCACATGGTACAGAAAAATAACATCCAACGCGTTTCGCCCATCAACAAAGGGGCTTCTTCAGGGCTGTAATGTAACATAGAACATAAGCGTATAACATATGAGAAAAGGTAGTAGTTGCATGATGCTAAACATAATAATACCCTGTTGCCCCCTCTAGGATGTGTAGAAATATGATCAATCCCATGAAACCAAATCTTTGCATTATCGAGATGAGCCCATGCTATGTGTGCAGTTAGTGGATAACTGGTGTCATAGTTTTTGAGGGCACGTAAGTGTTCCTGTATTTTAAGTTGATTTAGGGCTTTTATCCTTTATACTTAGGATGCATTGACCTCTTTATATTATATTTGTTTTTATTGTTTTTCTTCACTAGGCAGTTCTTCTCTTGCCTTACCATTATTGATTACTGTGACTGGCTGGATATCATCCTGGTACGCTTAACTTATCTGTTTCTCACTTATGGTGTTAGTCCATTTTCCCACATACATATATTATTCTGTGGCACCAGTATTTATTTCATCACATTATCACTTCACCCCTTTGATTCTTGACTTTTAGGTTGGTTTTGGCACTGGTTGGAGATTTTTGTTCTTTTTGCTCTTACAGCATCGATTTTTTACTCTCATTCTTCTTCATATTTCTTCTGTCAGATTCTCAATTTTTTTTGCTTGCATCTTCCCAATCACTTTTTCTCTCACAGATATGATATTACTTTTGCACTTTCAATGCACGTTTAGCGCATTCCACAAAGTTACTAACAGTGATTCACTCTGTGTTGGTACGCAGTGTATTATTATGTTTTGCATCATGCAACTACTACCTTTTCTCATATGTTATACGCTTATGTTCTATGTTACATTACAGCCCTGAAGAAGCCCCTTTGTTGATGGGCGAAACGCGTTGGCTGTTATTTTTCTGTACCATGTGCTGCAATAAGAACATGAAAATTGTGTGGAATTAAAATAATCAAATGGAGGATCTGTCTTGTCTCTGCTACTGGAGTATTGGCCTGTTTTTTCACTATATTTAATGATTTGTCCTCCTTGCGGTGCACCACCTGCTTTAGTTTCATTTTAGGGCCTTGGTTGCCTTTTGGGCCCTCTATGCAGCAGGGGCCTTGGTGGAGCTGCATGCCCTTGACACTAGAAGTCATTACTCCCTCATTTAACACTGTGACAATCAGGTACCCATAGGGATTCTGTGCGTATCTATGAGCATGCTGCATGGTCTTTTTGTGTGCTTACCAGTGAGTGTCTATCCTTGTGACTCTCAGCGGTTACTTCTCTCTAGGGACAGGAAGTACCAGTGAGTGTCTATCCTTGTGACTCTCAGAGGTTGCTTCTCTCAGGGGACAGGAAGTACCAGTGAGTGTCTATCCTTGTGTCTCTCAGCGGTTACCTCTACCTGGGGACAGAAAGTACCATTGAGTGTCTATCCATGTGTCTCTCAGCGGTTACCTCCCTCTCAGGACAAGAAGTACCAGTGAGTATCTATCCTTGTGTCTCTCAATGGTTATCTCTCTCTTGGGACAGGAAGTACCAATGAGTGCCTATCCTTGTGTCTCTCAGCTGTGACTTCTCTCAGGGGACAGGAAGTACCAGTGAGTGTCTCTATGCTTCTGTCTCTCATTGGTTACCTCTCTCAGGGGACAAGTAGTACCAGTGAATATCTATCCTTGTGACTCTCAATGGTTATCTCTCTCTTGGGACAGGAAGTACCAATGAGTGCCTATCCTTGTGACTCTCAGCGGTTACCCCTCTCGGGGGACAGAAAGTACCATTGAGTGTCTATCCTTGTGTCTCTCAACCGTTCCTCTCTCAGGGGACAAGTAGTACCAGTGAATGTCTATCCTTGTGACTCTCAGCGGTTACCCCTCTAGGGGGACAGGAAGTACCAGTGAGTGTCTATCCTTGTGTCTCTCAGCGGTTCCTCTCTCAGGGGACAGGAAGTACCAGTTAGTGTCTATCCTTGTGTCTCTCAGCAGTTCCTCTCTCAGGGGACAAGAAGTATTAGTGTGTCCTTGTGTCTTTCAGCGGTTACCTCTCTCTGGGGACAGGAAGTACTGATGAGTATCTATCGTGTCTCTCAGCGGTTACTTCTCTCAGGGAACAGGAAGTATCAATGAGTGACTCTATGCCTCTGTCTCTCAGCAGCTACCTCTCTCAGGGGACAGGAAGTGGTTAGTGTCTATCCTCATGACTCTCAGCGGTTACCTCTGTCTGGGGTCAGGAAGTACCGGTGAGTGTCTATCCTTGTGTCTCTCAGCAGTTCCTCTCTCAGGGGACAAGAAGTACCAGTGTATCCTTGTGTCTCTCAGCGGTTACCTCTCTCTGAGAACAGGAAGTACTGATGAGTACCTATCGTGTCTCTCAGCGGTTACTTCTCTCAGGGAACAGGAAGTATCAATGAGTGACTCTATGCCTCTGTCTCTCACCGGTTACCTCTCTCGGGGGACAGGAAGTACCGATGAGTGTCTATCCTTATGACTCTCAGAGGTCACCTCTCTCTGGGGACAGGAAGTACCAGTGAGTATCTCTTTGTCTCTCAGCAGTTACCTCTCTGTGTGGACAGAAAGAACCAGTGAGTACCGGCCGCCACTCTCTGGAGACAGAGAGAGCAGTGGGTATCTCTCCCTGACGTCAGGTCACTGAGTAGGCACCTGCAGTCTGCCATGCCTGACTACAGAGGACTGGCACCTGGGACAGAGCATTATATACGGGAGAGACCCCGCGTGGGCGCCTCCCTGGCAGAGAGAGGTTCGTATTGTTAGGTGGTAGACAGATATGCAGACAGACACTTAAGGGAGGGTGTCTCTTCCTGTAATGTGTTCGCCTTTGGCACCCGTGCCTCGTGGCTTGGCAGCAGTCACCTGGGGTGCAGAGTGGCTCTCCCGTCTGTGCTACCTCATTGGCTCCAGGGCTCCTGGCCATGGTGTGTCTCTCCTCCTGCTTGTACCCCTCTCTCAGCTGGCACGGTGCCAAAGAAGGGTGTGCCTCTTCCTGTATTGTGTTCGCCTTTGGCACCTGTGCCTCGTGGCTTGGCAGGAGTCACCTGGGGCGCAGTGTGTGTCTCCTGTCTGTGCCACCTTATTGACGCTGGGGCTCCTGCTTGTATCCCTTTCTCAGCCAAGCAAGGGTGTGCCAGGGCTAGAGTCGGGCTTAAGCCTGCTCTGGGTGGCTTTACGCACCCGCCCCTGTCACATGGATGGAGACTGATGGTATCGGCACTCTGGCCCGGAAGGTGGGTGTACCGGGCAGAAGCTTAAAGTGTTCCGGAGTTCTCCATCCCATTGATGTTTTTGTTGTTGTTTACAATTCAAATGCTTTATGTTATATAATTTACTTTGCATAGTATTGCTGTATTCATATAGCGCCTCACACCCCCGACGAGGCATTGCAGCGCTCCGATTGATTCCGGGTTCTGGGCGCTCTGTCGCAGGGATGGTTGAAAGGGTGTGTCGTTTTCCAGTGGTTACGTCATCATCTCCCAGTTATACTGTCTGGCGCGCTGCAGCTTTCATAAGCGCTTCTGACTGAAGAGAAAGGCAAGGAACCTTCTGGAATGTATCGGGTCTGGAAGCCGAGTGGACTCAGCAGCATCCACAGCAGGGACAGTGCTTGACGTCATGGTCACTGGTTCAAATCACGACCCCCCACCCAGCCTCTTATCTTTCTGAGGTCCATAAAATGAGTCGGACATCAGGAAACATCCTTTATTCAGCGCCAAGAGGCCCCAGGGGGTGTAAGTGTGCTTTTCAGATTCTTGTTGTAAAGCTGGTGGATGGTTTATTGGCACACTTCACAGGACCAGCACTTCCTGTGTGTGCGTTTAGGAAAATACTGCGCAGCTCCCTGGGGGGGAGGAGGGGAGCACTCTGAGAGCTAATTACCCCCGCCCCTCCCGCAGGACTGCTTCTCTCTCCCCCATGGCTGCTTCAGTGGTGGGCGTGTCTGTCTTCCTCATGGTCCATCCTTGGGCAGCAGTGCTTCGCAGGACGTGCCCCCTCCATGCCCCCTCTCTTCCATAGCAGCAGTTCTCTAGTGGCAAGGCATGCCCCCAACCGCCACCCTCCATGGGCAGCAGTGCTTCACAAGACACGCCCCCCCCCCCCCCGCCTCCCTTCCATAGCAGCAGCTCTCTGGGGGCAAGGCATGCCTCCCCCCCGCCACCCTCCATGGGCATGAGTGCTTCACAAGACACGCCCCCCCCCCCCCCGCCTCCCTTCCATAGCAGCAGCTCTCTGGGGGCAAGGCATGCCTCCCCCCCGCCACCCTCCATGGGCATGAGTGCTTCACAAGACACGTGCCCCCCCCTCCCCCGCCTCCCTTCCATAGCAGCAGCTCTCTGGGGGCAAGGCATGCCTCTCCCCCGCCACCCTCCATGGGCATGAGTGCTTCACAAGACACGCGCCCCCCCCCCTCCCCCGCCTCCCTTCCATAGCAGCAGCTCTCTGGGGGCAAGGCATGCCTCCCCCTGCCACTCTCCATGGGCATGAGTGCTTCACAAGACACGTGACCCCCCCTTCCATAGCAGCAGTGCTCCAGGGGCAAGGCATGGCATGCCCCCCCCCCCCCATTGCCCCTCCCTGGGCAGCAGTGCTGCGGGACAAGGCGTGCCCTCCTACCTGCCCCCTCCCTTCCATAGCATCAGTGTTCTAGGGGCAAGGCATGCCCCCACCCGCCACCCTCCATGGGTATCATTGCTTCACAAGACACGTGCCCCCCTCGCCTCCCTTCCATAGCAGCAGTGCTCCAGGGACAAGGCATGGCATGCCCTCCCACTCACCTAGTGCCCCCCCTCCCTAGGGAGCAGTGCTGCGGGACACGGCGTGCCATCCTACCTGCCTCTCCCTTCCATAGCAGCAGTGCTCGAAGGACAAGGTGTGACCCCTCCTACCTGTTACCTCCCTTCCATAGCAGCAGTGCTCTTGGAACAAGGCGCGCCCCCTCCTATCAGTTCTCTCTCTCTCTCCTTTCCATAGCAGCAGTGCTCTAGGGACAAGGTGTGGCCCTCTCATATCTGTTTCCTCCCTTCCATAGCAGCAGTGCTCTTGGACCAAGGCGTGCCCCCTCCTATCAGTTCTCTCTCTCTCTCCCTTCCATAGCAGCAGTGCTCTAGGGACAAGGTGTGGCCCCTCCTATCAGTTCTCTCTCTCTCTCCTTTCCATAGCAGCAGTGCTCTAGGGACAAGGTGTGGCCCTCTCCTATCTGTTTCCTCCCTTTCATGGCAGCAGTTCTCCAAGTACAAGGCATGCCCCCCTCTACCTGCCCCCACTCTCCCTGCATTAGCAGTAGTGCTCTAAGGACAAGGTGTAGCCCCCTCCACCCTCTTCCGTCCCTCCCTTCCATAGCAGCAGTGCTCTAAGTACAAGTCATGGCCCCCTCCTCCCTGTCCCCTACCTCCCTGTCCCCTTCCTCCCTTCCATAGCAGCAGTGCTCCTGGAACAAGGTGTCCGCCACCTACCAGTTCCTCCCCTTCCATAGTAGCATTGCTCTAAAGGCAAGGCGTGGCCCCCTTCTATCTGTTCTCTCCCTCCCTTTCATAGCAGCAGTGCTCTTTTGGGCAAGGTGTAGCCTCTCTTACCTGTTCCCTCCTCCTCCCTTCCATAGCAGCAGTGCTCTAGGAACAAGACGTGGCCCCCTCCTACTTGTTCCCTCCTCCTCCCTTCCATAGCGGCAGTGCTCTTGGGAGAAGGCGTTGCCCCCTCCTACCTGTTCCCTCTCCCTCCCTTCCATAGCAGCAGTGCTCTAGGAACAAGGCGTGGCCCCCTCCTACATGTTCCCTCACTTCCATAGCAGCAGTGCTCTAGGAACAAGGCGTGGCCCCCTCCTACCTGTTCCCTCCCCCATATTCCATAATAGCAGTGATCTAGAGGCAAGGGGTGGCTCCTTACTACCTGTTCCTTCCCTCCCTTCCATAGCAGCAGTGGTCTAGGGACAAGACCTGGCCCCCTCCTGCCTGTTCCCTCTCCCTTTGTTCCACAGCAGCAGTGCTCCAGGAACAAGACATGGCCCCCTTCTACCTGTTACACACACACCCATAACAACACTGGTCTAGGGACAAGGCTTGGTCCCCTCCTACCTGTTCCCTCCCTTCCATAGCACGAGTGCTCTTGGAACAAGGTGTGGCCCCCTCCTACCTGTTTCCTCTCTTTCATAGCAGCAGTGCTCTAGGGGCAAGGCATTCCCCCCTCATACCTGTTCCCTCGCCCATATTCCATAGCAGCAGTGCTCTAGAGGCAAGGTGTGCCCCCCTACTACCTGTTGCCTCCCTCCTGTCCATAGCAGCAGTGGTCTAGGGTCCAGGGTTGGCCCCCTCCTTCCTGCTCCCTCCCCCTTCGCTCCATAGCAGCAGTGCTCTAGAGGCAAGATGTGGCCCCCTACTACCTGTTCCCTCCCTCCCTTCCATAGCAGCAGTGGTCTAGGGACAAGGCTTGGGCCCCTCCTACCTGTTCCCTCCCCCTACGTTCCATAGCAGCAGTGCTCTAGAGGCAAGGTATGCCCCCCATCCTACCCGTTCCCTCCCTCCCGTCCATAGCAGCAGTGGTCTAGGGTCCAGGGTTGGCCCCCTCCTTCCTGCTCCCTCCCCCTTCGCCCCATAGCAGCAGTGGTCTAGAGGCAAGGTGTGGCCCCCTACTACCTGTTCCCTCCCTCCCTTCCATAGCAGCAGTGGTCTAGGGACAAGGCGTGGTCCTCTCCTGCCTGTGACCTTCTTTCACAGCAGTTGTGAGGGCAGGCCAGCCCCACCCTGACCTCCTGACTGACAGCAGGGCTCTGATGACCTCCGGTGCAGGGTGAGGCTCAGAGGAGAGGAGGTGAAGTTAGGTCTAGAACTGCTGACTTTGGAAGTAGGGAACCAGGTTTGAGTCTCTGTGTCGGCTCACCATCCTGTGATTCAGGGTAAATCACTTAGGGCCGATTTAGAACTCAGCAGACGGGTTACTCTGCCACAACGGTGATGGATATCCCATCTTCCGGAATGTAAATCCCGTGATGGATATCCCCTCTTCCGGAATGTAAATCCCGTGATGGATATCCCATCTTCCGGAATGTAGATCCCACATGTGGTTTGCCCTGATCGGCTGGCTCTGCTTTGCATGGAGTGTGCCCTGTGTGTGATGCCAGCTCTGCAAACACACAGTAGAGGTGCCCCACCCCCTCTCACCCACACGTACCGTCTTTCTCCTCTCTCTGTTCTAATCCGCCCTCACCGTTATTTTCCTCTCCTACCAATCCCTGCCCCTTTATCCTGAAGCCCACCCCACCTTAGCTAGTACCCCACCTGTCTACCTTTCACTTCTCCCCTCTTCCAGAGCATAATTCACCCCGAAAGCTTTCCTTCGTGAACACTCGCTCCCTCCATCCTATCCCCTCACTCTCCTCTGTGCACCTCCCCCTCCTCACCTCTCTTCCTTTGTACCTCTTTTACCCACAGCCTCACCCATTCATATCCTACCCCTCACCAACTCTCTTCCTGGTGACACACAACCTCTTCATCACACACAACCCTCTTCCCTCCACTTTATTCTTCATCACACACAACCCTCTTCCCTCCACTTTATTCTTCATCACACACAACCCTCTTCCCTCCACTTTATCCCTCCTCACACAACCCCCTTCCCTCCACTTTATCCCTCTTCACACACAACCCTCTTCCCTCCACTTTATCCCTCCTCACACACAGACGACCTCTCCCCTCCACTTTATCCCTCCTCACACACAGCCCTCTTCCCTCCTCTCTTTCTCCTTTCTCATCCCTCTTCACACACAACCCTCTTCCCTCCACTTTATCCCTCCTTCTTATGTCTTCAATACACACAACCCTCTTCCCTCCACTTTCTACCTCCTTATCTCATCACACACAACCCCCTTCCCTCCCCTCTCTCTCTCTCTCTCTCTCCCATCTCCGTATCTCTTCATCACACTCATTCCTGTCTCCTCACTTTCTACCTCCTTATCCCTTCATTACACACAACCCTCTTCCCTCCACTTTATCCCTCCTCACACGCAGCCCTCTTCCCTCCACTTTATCCCTCCTCACATGCAGCCCTCTTCCCTCAACTTTATTATTCGTCACACACAACCCTCTCCCCTCCACTTTATCCCTCCTCACACAAAGCCCTCTTCCCTCCACTTTATCCCTCCTCACACACAGCCCTCTCCCCTCCACTTTATCCCTCCTCACACACAGCCCTCTTCCCTCAACTTTATTCTTCGTCACACACAACCCTCTTCCCTCCACTTTATCCCTCCTTCTTATGTCTTCAATACACGCAACCCTCCACTTTCTACCTCCTTATCCCTTCATCACACTCATCCCTGTCTCCTCACTTTCTCACTTCTTATCCCTCCTCACACACATCCCTCTTCCCTCCACTTTATCCATCCTCGCACACAGCCCTCTTCCCTCCTTTCTTTCTCACTTCTTATCCCTCCTCATACACAACCCTCTTCCCTCCACTTTATCCCTCCTTCTAATCCCTTCATCACACACAACCCCCTTCCCTCCTCTCTCCCTCTCTCTCTGTCTCTCTCCTTATTTCTTCATCACACTTATCCCTGTCTCCTCCACTTTCTACCCCCTTATCCCTTCATCACACACAATCCTCGTCCCTCTACTTTCTACCTCTATCTTATGTCTTCAACACACACAGCCCTCTTCCGCCCACTTTCTCTCTCCTTCATATCTCTTCATCACATTCAACCCCCTTGTCTCCTCCCTCTTCTCCTTATCTTTTCATCACACACAACACTCTCTTATCCACTTTCTTCTCCCTTCTTGTCCCTTCATCACACACAGCCCTCTTCCCTCCTCTCTATCTCCCTTTTCCTTATCTCTTCATCACAAAATTATCCCCATTTTAATGTCTCCCCTCCATTCCTTTCTTGGGTCATAGCTCTCCTGCTCCACATCCTCCCTGCATACGTCTCTCCCACTTTACTTCTCTACATACATCACTACATCCTCATCTTTATTACTTCCACCTCCTTCTTCTCCCTTCATGCTGAAGTTGCCCTTCGGGGTAATTCTCCCACCACTGTGCAAAGCTGGCACCTAGTCAGGCAAACCCTCTTTTTCTAAGGCAATCTTGTCTCCCTGGTAGTAGTGCAGAACCGAGACGGAAGGCAACTTCCGGGAACGTGTTAACGGTTAGCAGTACCAGCAGAACACTAGCATCCAAAAACATGGAGCGCCTGATTCACAAAGGTATGTTTTTAATTGCAGAGACCCCACACCCCTAAAGATACTACTCTAAGGGCCATATGTAGGAACACTTTTTCCCATAGACACAGAATGGGTAAAAACCTTTGATATAGCTGGCTCTAAATCCCCTCTAAATAGCAAACAATTCTAAACTTACACAAAAGTGCAAGTTTACCTTTGTGAATCAGACCAATTTAGGAACATCAAAAAGTTTGTTATTAAAATAAGGCAAAAAAAACGCAAATTGGATCAAACTGCGAAGTTGTAGAGTGGTAAAGAGATAATTCCATTCCACATGCCTTCCCTGGTCTGCGATGAACTAGAAACCAGTCAGTGAAAGTTCCTGTGCTGTATTTACAAGTGGCCACTTGAGGCGTCTTCCTCCTCCATTCGCACAGCACTGCTTCTAGCTCAAGGCTGCTTCCAGCCTTTAGTCATGTCAGCGGGGCTGAAGGAGAGTCAGTCACCTCGTGCAGCCTGGTACAGCTTACAGCTTCCAAAGTTTACAGAGTTCCTCTGGGGCTGTCTCTGGCTTGTGTTGCTAGGCCAAACAGAGTCTCTCTGTGTTTTTGTCACTCTGCCCAATCCAGTAGATGTACCTTCTCCTTCTCAGCTACCAGTTCAGTACTTAATATTGCACCAGAGTCCTTGTTTTCTCCAGAAAGTCTTCTTTCTGGATATCAGTTCACAAGAAGTGTAAGTTAGCTATGTCACTCACTTTCCAGTTCCTACAAAGAATCTTCGCCAAATCCAGGGTAGACAAGTCACAAGTGGTCAGCAGGTCAGTCTACTGAACATTTTGTTATGACCCAGGCAACTAACCAGAGATCAACTGACAAGATCCTTTTATAGAACAAAACATAAGGGTTGATTAAGGCCACTCACTCCCACCCACAGTTCAGCAGTCTCTTGTGGACTTCAAATCCTGCACCACACAAGTTGTGGGTCTGGTTGGATTTCTGCTGTGGTCAGATGTCAGTCGCCCGTCTATCTCTTGGAGCCTCACAAGCCTGAGGTCTGGTGGCCAAATGACCACCCATGTGACCCGCCACCACTTCAGGAGATCTGTGTCCCAGCCTTGCAGGCGATAAGCAGCAGAAGTGTCTGTCTCAAATCCAATGCTAAGATCTGAAACCCCATCAGATATTCCACTTTTAAGGTGGGGGAGGGGTTGCCCTGACTCTGATTTTGTTCACCCAATCTGTTACAGTTTCTATTTCTATCTTATGTTTAGGGTTCCAGGTTTTATGATATTCACTTTTTCGGCATTTCCATCTATATTTATCCATATTTATTTTGTGCTCACTTTTTCTGTATTTATCCATTTTTATGTTGTGTTCACTGTATAAATGAAGCTGCAATATGTATTTTTCCCCATTTAACTGATAAATGTACTCTTGCATTTGAATGTCCAAAAGGTTTCAGCAGTGTGCGGCGCAATAGCCTTATCTGAAAACACTTGCATTGTAGAACAGCATAAATAGCTGTAGATTTGGACAATGAAATCTATTGTCTTTTTTTGATCCCCCCTATTTTTAATCTGTACACCTACAAACCAGGCACTCATTACGGACAGTAGAAAAAATCATGCACAGAAGGTCTTTTTTCCATATTTTTCTGAATTTAAAAATAAATATAGATAGGAGAATACATTATTTCCTGCCTGTATTTATCTGTAAAAATCAGTAAAAACTGAAAACTGGGTGCCCTACTTATGTTGAACACTGCCGAGTGGTCAGATTGAAGGTTTGAGTAAGCTTGAGTAAGAAAGTTGAAAGGCTGGGTTTCTCTGGTGCAGCCCATGCACATCGATTCCCTCCCACTGAATGCCGAGGCTGGTGTCACCTGAACAGTTTGGGTGACCTCTGATCATAGGTGTCACTATGGAACAGGCTGAACATCTACAGCTTCCATGGCCACATCCTGGCTTTGAGGTCCTTTGAAGCTTCTCCATAGCTGTGCCCAGCTGTGCTCATGGACTGTCTCCTCAATCGTACAAGAAATGTGGCTCTAAAGCCCTCCTGAAGCTTGAGACTGCAGACCCCTGTGAGGTCCTACGGAGGGAGTCTGTCCCTCTAAAGCCCTCCCATGCAAAGAGCAGGTAGGAAGATGCTCACATGAAACACATAAACTAAACACAACAACAGAAAGAAAAGACGTGGAATGAGGAACCAGTTAGTGACAATGCACAGAGTGGAAATACTAGCAGTGTCTGGAAGAGAACAAGCATTTGCAATGCAACGGGTCTCGCATTTGCTCAAATTAGAGCTATTAGCATTGTTAACTCTTAACCGGACTTTTCTTGCCACATAAATTGAAAATGAAAAGTAATGAAGTTTCACATAAATGAGCCGATTCAAAGTGCCACGGCATCAGCGTGAAGACACACAAAAGGAAAAAGAAGTTCACTCGCAGTCAAACTTATCAGCAAAAGTGCAATTATCCATGTAACAGGGGCGTAGCCAAGGCGGTAACAAAACTGCCCCAAGGAGGGACAAACGTAAAGCATTCACCAACGTCATCAAAGGATTGGGCGAGCCCACAAACGAGTGGTAGTGATGAGCGTGCGGTGGGCATGGTTAAAAGTCCAGATACATACCAACATGTCAGAAGAGCAGCGCTTGCGCGCTACTATGCTCGACCTAAAAAGGATGGGAACTATGAGCAAAAGCAGATTTTCTGCCTTTCGGTTTTCCTCATATTTATGGTCTTCCTTCCTTTTCCTGTTCTGCTTCCTTTGTCTGTTTCTCCTTCTCCTTCCACCTTCGTGTCCCACCAATCTTGTCTTCTCTACATCTATTTCACACATCTTCTCTCTCATCCTCACTTGCTTCTCCATTCACCCTCTTTTACACCTCACAATACAGCTCCCGTTTCACTTCCTCCTCACCCTTCCCTCAGTTATTTCCCTTCTTCCTTCTCTCTGTCTGGCCTCTGATTCCCATCCCTTCCCTCACAGGTCCCTTCCTCTCCCTCTTTACCTTGCTCTCCTTTCCTCACCTTCCCACCAGCTTTTTTCCATCAGTCTGGCCAGAGGACAAGCCTGAGCGAGGGTCTTCCACATTGAGGGTCTTCCTGAGCCACTATGATGACCAGTCACACAAGGAGGTAGTATGTTCCTCCTCTGGGTGATGTGCTCTTTGCTCCACGCAAGTACTGTTATCAGCTCCTGAATAATGTCACTTCACAAAAGGGGTGTAGTGCTCATCTCCTCTGAGTGATGCGTTCCTTGCTCCAAGCAAGTACTGTTATCAGCTCCTGAGTAATGGCACTTCACAAGAGGAGTGTAGTGCTCGTCTCCTCTGGGTGATGTGTTCCTTGCTCCAAGCAAGTACTGTTATCTGCTCCTGAGTAATATCACTTCACAAGAGGAGTGTAGTGCTTGTCTCCTCTGTGCGATGTGTTCCTTGCTCCACGGAAGTACTGTTATCAGCTCCCGAGTAATGTCACTTCAAAAGAGGAGTGTAGTGCTCGTCTCCTCTGGGCGATGTGTTCCTTTCTCCACGGAAGTACTGTTATCAGCTCCCGAGTTATGTCACTTCAAAAGAGGAGTGTAGTGCTCGTCTCCTCTGGGCGATGTGTTCCTTTCTCCAAGAAAATACTGCTATCAGCTCCTGAGTAATGTCACTTCACAAGCAGAGTATAGTGCTCGTCTCCTCTTGGTGATGTATTCCTTGCTCCAAGCAAGTACTGTTATCAGCTCCTGAGTAATGTCACTTCACAGGAGAAGTGTAGTGCTTGTCTCCTCTAGATGATGCGTTCCTTGCTCAACGCAAGTACTGTTATCAGCTCCTGGGTTATGCCACTGCACAAGAGGAGTGTAGTGCTTGTCTCCTCTGGGTGATGCGTTCCTTGGTCCACGCAAGTACTGTTATCAGCTCATGAGTAATGTCACTTCACAAGAGGAGTGTAGTACTTGCCTCGTCTGGATGATGCTTTCCTTGCGCCAAGTAAGTACTGTTATCAGCTCCTGAGTAATGTCATTTCACAAGAGGAGTGTGTAGTGCTTGTCTTCTCTGGGAGGTTTGTTCCTTGCTCCACGCAAGTACTGTTATCAGCTCCTGAGTAATGTCACTTCACAAGAGGAGTGTAGTGCTCGTCTCCTCTGGGTGATATGTTCCTTGCTACAAGCAAGTACTGTTTCAGCTCCTGAGTAATGTCACTTTACAAAATGAGTGTTGTGCTCATCTCCTCTGGGCGATGTGTTCCTTGCTCCACGCAAGTACTGTTATCAGCTCCCGAGTAATGTCACTTCACAAGAGGAGTGTAGTGCTCGTCTCCTCTGGGTGAAGTGTTCCTTGCTCCAGGCAAGTACTGTTATCAGCTCCTGAGTTATGCCACTGTACAAGAGGAGTGTAGTGCTTGTCTCCTCTGGGTGATGTGTTCGATGCTCGACGCAAGTACTGTTATCAGCTCCTGAGTAATGTCACTTCACAAGAGGAGTGTAGTGCTTGTCTCCTCTGGGTGATGCGTTCCTTGCTCCAGGCAGGTACTGTTATCAGCTCCCGAGTAATGTCACTTCAGAAGAGGAGTGTAGTGCTCATCTCCTCTGGGCAATGCGTTCCTTGCTCCACACAAGTACTGTTATCAGCTCCAGAGTAATGTCACTTCACAAGATGAGTGTAGTTCCCATCTCCTCTGGGCGATGCGTTCCTTGCTCCAAGCAAGTACTGTTCTCAGCTCCCGAGTAACGTCACTTCACAAGATGAGTGTAGTGCTTGTCTCCTCTGGGCGATGTGTTCCTTTCTCCAAGCAAATACTGTTATCAGCTCCTGAGTAATGTCACTTCACAAGCAGAGTATAGTGCTCGTCTCCTCTTGGTGATGTATTCCTTGCTCCAAGCAAGTACTGTTATCAGCTCCTGAGTAATGTCACTTCACAGGAGAAGTGTAGTGCTTGTCTCCACTAGATGATGCGTTCCTTGCTCCACGCAAGTACTGTTATCAGCTCCTGAGTTATGCCACTGCACAAGAGGAGTGTAGTGCTTGTCTCCTCTGGGTGATGCGTTCCTTGGTCCACGCAAGTACTGTTATCAGCTCATGAGTAATGTCACTTCACAAGAGGAGTGTAGTACTTGCCTCGTCTGGATGATGCTTTCCTTGCTCCAAGTAAGTACTGTTATCAGCTCCTGAGTAATGTCATTTCACAAGAGGAGTGTGTAGTGCTTGTCTTCTCTGGGAGGTTTGTTCCTTGCTCCACGCAAGTACTGTTATCAGCTCCTGAGTAATGTCACTTCACAAGAGGCGTGTAGTGCTCGTCTCCTCTGGGTGATATGTTCCTTGCTACAAGCAAGTACTGTTTCAGCTCCTGAGTAATGTCACTTTACAAAAGGAGTGTTGTGCTCATCTCCTCTGGGCGATGTGTTCCTTGCTCCACGCAAGTACTGTTATCAGCTCCCGAGTAATGTCACTTCACAAGAGGAGTGTAGTGCTCGTCTCCTCTGGGTGAAGTGTTCCTTGCTCCAAGCAAGTACTGTTATCAGCTCCTGAGTTATGCCACTGTACAAGAGGAGTGTAGTGCTTGTCTCCTCTGGGTGATGTGTTCGATGCTCGACGCAAGTACTGTTATCAGCTCCTGAGTAATGTCACTTCACAAGAGGAGTGTAGTGCTTGTCTCCTCTGGGTGATGCGTTCCTTGCTCCAGGCAGGTACTGTTATCAGCTCCCGAGTAATGTCACTTCAGAAGAGGAGTGTAGTGCTCATCTCCTCTGGGCAATGCGTTCCTTGCTCCACCCAAGTACTGTTATCAGCTCCAGAGTAATGTCACTTCACAAGATGAGTGTAGTGCTCGTCTCCTCTGGGCGATGCGTTCCTTGCTCCAAGCAAGTACTGTTCTCAGCTCCCGAGTAACGTCACTTCACAAGATGAGTGTAGTGCTCGTCTCCTCTGGGCGATGCGTTTCTTGCTCCACGCAAGTACTGTCATCAGCTCCTGAGTAATGTCACTTCAGCAAGAGGAGTGTAGTGCTTGTCTCCTCTGGGTGATGCGTTCCTTGCTCCACGCAAGCACTGTTATCAGCTCCCGAGTAATGTCACTTCTCAAGAGGAGTGTAGTGCTTCTCTCCTCTGGGCAATGTGTTCCTTACTCCAAGCAAGTACTGTTATCAGCTCCTGAGTAATGTCACTTTACCAGCTCCTGAGTAATGTCACTTCACAAGAGGAATGTAGTGCTTGTCTCCTCTGGGCAATGTGTTCCTTACTCCAAGCAAGTACTGTTATCAGCTCCTGAGTAATGTCACTTCACAAGAGGAGTGTAGTGCTCGTCTCCTCTGGGAAATGTGTTCCTTACTCCAAGCAAGTACTGTTATCAGCTCCTGAGTAATGTCACTTTACCAGCTCCTGAGTAATGTCACTTCACAAGAGGAGTGTAGTGCTTGTCTCCTCTGGGTGATGTTTTCCTTGCTTCAAGCAAGTAATGTTATCTGCTCCTGAGTAATGTCACTTCACAAGAGGAGTGTAGTGCTTGTCTCCTCTGGGTGAGGCGTTACTTGCTCCACACAAGTACTGTCATCAGCTCCTGAGTAATGTCACTTCACAAGAGGAGTGTAGTGCTTGTCTCCTCTGGGCAATGTGTTCCTTACTCCAAGCAAGTACTGTTATCAGCTCCTGAGTAATGTCACTTTATCAGCTCCTGAGTAATGTCACTTCACAAGAGGAGTGTAGTGCTCGTCTCCTCTGGGAAATGTGTTCCTTACTCCAAGCGAGAACTGTTATCAGCTCCTGAGTAATGTCACTTTATCAGCTCCTGAGTAATGTCACTTCACAAAAGGAGTGTAGTGCTTGTCTCCTCTGGGTGATAGTTTCCTTGCTCCACGCAAGTACTGGTATCAGCTCCTGAGTAATGTCACTTCACAAGAGGAGTGTAGTGCTTGTCTCCTCTGGGCAATGTGTTCCTTACTCCAAGCAAGTACTGTTATCAGCTCCTGAGTAATGTCACTTTATCAGCTCCTGAGTAATGTCACTTCACAAGAGGAGTGTAGTGCTCGTATCCTCTGGGTGATAGTTTCCTTGCTCCACACAAGTACTGGTATCAGCTCCTGAGTAATGTCACTTCACAAGAGGAGTGTAGTGCTTGTCTCCTCTGGGCAATGTGTTCCTTACTCCAAGCAAGTACTGTTATCAGCTCCTGAGTAATGTCACTTTATCAGCTCCTGAGTAATGTCACTTCACAAGAGGAGTGTAGTGCTTGTCTCCTCTGGGTGATAGTTTCCTTGCTCCACGCAAGTACTGGTATCAGCTCCTGAGTAATGTCACTTCACAAGAGGAGTGTAGTGCTCGTCTCCTCTGGGTGATAGTTTCCTTGCTCCACGCAAGTACTGGTATCAGCTCCTGAGCAATGTCACTCACAAGAGGAGTGTAGTGCTCGTCTCCTCTGGGTGATAGTTTCCTTGCTCCACGCAAGTACTGGTATCAGCTCCTGAGTAATGTCACTTCACAAGAGGAGTGTAGTGCTTGTCTCCTCTGGGCAATGTGTTCCTTACTCCAAGCAAGTACTGTTATCAGCTCCTGAGTAATGTCACTTTATCAGCTCCTGAGTAATGTCACTTCACAAGAGGAGTGTAGTGCTCGTATCCTCTGGGTGATAGTTTCCTTGCTCCACACAAGTACTGGTATCAGCTCCTGAGTAATGTCACTTCACAAGAGGAGTGTAGTGCTTGTCTCCTCTGGGCAATGTGTTCCTTACTCCAAGCAAGTACTGTTATCAGCTCCTGAGTAATGTCACTTTATCAGCTCCTGAGTAATGTCACTTCACAAGAGGAGTGTAGTGCTTGTCTCCTCTGGGTGATAGTTTCCTTGCTCCACGCAAGTACTGGTATCAGCTCCTGAGTAATGTCACTTCACAAGAGGAGTGTAGTGCTTGTCTCCTCTGGGTGATAGTTTCCTTGCTCCACGCAAGTACTGGTATCAGCTCCTGAGTAATGTCACTCACAAGAGGAGTGTAGTGCTTGTCTCCTCTGGGCAATGTGTTCCTTACTCCAAGCAAGTACTGTTATCAGCTCCTGAGTAATGTCACTTCACAAGAGGAGTGTAGTGCTTGTCTCCTCTGGGTGAGGCGTTACTTGCTCCAAGCAAGAACTGTTATCAGCTCCTGAGTAAGTTATTTGAATGCAATCACAGACAGAGTGGTCCTAAGACCCTTACACACCATTGCTATGTTTGTGTCCAATAGAGTGAGTTGCAATTTGCAACCTACTCTTTAAATATTAAGGAGGGGGTTCAATTGCAAACCACTCCTATTTTGAATTTTACGAATCAAACTATTAGTACATTGGCCGATTCACAAAATTCCATACTGGTCACAAAAGTCCTGGCTGCAATTTGCAACCCATTTTTGCGACCAGTGTAGTGGTACATATAGTCTTAAGTTTAAATGTTCTTTCTCCTTAGAGAGCTCTGCACTGGTCAGATGGGCTTGTAGGACTGGGTCTAGGTCAGCAAACAAACACCAGAATAGCACGGCCTGTGACCACAGAGAGTACCTGTTATTTGAGATGAGCATACCTCATGGACCTGGTGGTTTTGTGTCATGGGGACATTCTGGTCATCAGGTGCCGAGACCCTCACCCAAAGTGGCATGTTTCACTAAACAGTCTGCTCCTCGCCTGGCCAAGGTGCTTGGTCTGGCCTGAGGGACTCAGATAGAGATGTTTTTTAGGAGGATATTTCTTGGTTTTGAAAATGATGTGGAATCCAGTAAGTAAATTGGAATATTTTTTGTTAGAGTCCTCTCCAGTGAGATTAAAAGCTCTGAGTACGTGGGGAGATCAAGGGCATCATTTGCACCTCAGGTCCATAGCTCAGCATATTTCAGCCAACTTCTTGAGCTCCCTATGGCGTCTGGGTATCCTCTCAAGGCTGGAGACTCCCTAGGGTCACCTCTCCTGTGCTTAGCAACGTCCAGTCTAGTTAGTGGAAGAAGAGGGGACAGATGAAAGCAGAAGTGAAAAAGAAAAGCTGAAATGTTGGTTCTATTAAACCCAATTCCTCTTAATAATCCAACGGAAAGCAGCAAAGCTTAGTGGTCAATGGTTGTGTATCTCCACACTGTGTGCATAGCATAGTGTTGGTCTACAACTATTGTACAAATGTACACATGCAAAGAAATGTTTGTGCTGCTGTCATTCTTGTGTGACTGAGTGATGCATGAATGTGGCAGTGGCTTATCATACTCTGACCTGAAGCCTAGGAGCCCCCTTCAAGGTCTGGCAAAAGTAATCGGCATCATTCGCGTTATTTTGGGAATTTTGTGTTATGCTTGTTAAGCGAAATTCTCAAAAATACCCCATTACCCCACTTCAAGTAATTCCCCACCATTCACGGTAAGAATGGTGCAATTCATTGGAAAAATGTAGAGCTAACACTCGGGAACAGGCTGCAGTTCGCGTCGTTCTTGTTTAAATGCACCTTTGTGCCACAAATTGATGCGAGGATGCATTTCATGCTAAAATATATCTCAACATGACTGATGCCGTACATGTAATGATGCAGAATTTTGCTTGAGTATGCTGTAATTTTGCTTAATTATGTAAAAGTAAATTATGCAGATTTCCTGCGCGTATACCTTATTCATCATACGCTGTCATCCGTAATGGATATGTACACACATTTTCAAATGTTGTCTATTTATTTTTTAGAAAAGACAATTTAGATACGAAATAAATATATATATGGATTTACTGCTTCATGAGTGGTTACCCACCTTTTCATCTTACTAATGGCTGATATAGGATAACCACTGCTAATTCCATGTTAATGAGCTGGACAAGTGGACCACATGCATGATGCATGTGACGTCATCACGTACACCACATGTTATGCCAACTGCTAAGGTGTATGGTATAGGGCTCGTTTTGTGGGTGCAGGGAAACTTTAGGCTGTTTTTTTGCGTAGGCTGATCGACAGGTTTCAACCCCAAGATATTTACCAATATGTACTTCTCTTCACAATATTTTCACACTCAATATTTATGCCTGGGTATTTTGGCCCGCAATATTTTTGTTTGGAATTCTGGTGGAAAACCTTCTGTTAAAACTTTGGAAGCTTTTGGGTGGCTTTCTTTCGCAAAGATGGTGTTGGACATTTGTCGCTCACTCAGACTACAGATGCCCAAACTCAACATGTATAAGTACAATGCTCCCTAAACACCTAAGTAACTCAAGGAAGCAGCTCATCTAGGTACCCATTCTGTGTCCCGGTCTGGAAGAGACTAACCCACTAACTGAGTGATACCTCACCCTCTAAAATAGGGTAGAGGAGACTGAGGACCACTGTCCTATGGATGGGGCTACAGCAAAGCAGATGGGTTTTGAGGACAGAAGGTTCATCTCAGGCTGAAGACAGAGGCTCGCTGAGCTGTGCGGCTGTTATGGTCAGTGGTGTATTTCAAAAGTAAATCTAGGACTTAGCATTTCAGGGTGATTGTCGGGAATGTGTTAGGGGTCACTGGGACTCTTCATCCTTCTTCAGAAGTAGAGTGGGTGTAACTTGCATGATTCCATGTAGCGCAATCACACACGATTACCCAATAGTTCCGTGAGATTATGCAGAAATATGCTAGAAGAATTATTATGTATTTAGCGTTATTAGCAGAATTGGTGAGAGGATGCATTTTGTGCTAAGAAATAGCAGCAGAACATGAATAGCGAGTGTAAGCAGCATTCCTGCTCACTAGATGTGCTCTCGCAGTAGGATGTTTCCCCCCAAATTACTCTTAATTACTTAAGCAGGCATAATCTCTTTATTATTGGTAATTCTGTGACAAAGAAGAATCTGGAATTGCTGGAATTACTCAGGTTGCTCCTACATAATTGAAATTCTGCCTGGGGCTAGTTGGGGATCACTGTCAATTGCTCATCCTTCTCAGATGTGCCATAAGGGTCACTGACAGTTGTTCATCCTTCTACAAAGGGGAGCTAAGGGTCACAGACAGTTGCCCACCCTTCGTCAGACGTGCAGTAAGGGATCACTGACAGTTGCCCACCCTTCGTCAGACGTGCAGTAAGGGATCACTGACAGTTGCCCACCCTTCTTCAGACGTGCAGTAAGGGATTACCAACAGTTGCTCACCCTTCGTCAGACGTGCAGTAAGGGATCACTGACAGTTGCTCACCCTTCGTCAGAGGTGCAGTAAGGGATCACCGCCAGTTGCTCACCCTTCGTCAAAAGTGCAGTAAGGGATCACTGACAGTTGCTCACACTTCGTCAGAAGTGCAGTAAAGATTCACCAACAGTTGCTCACCCTTCGTCAGAGGTGCAGTAAGGGATCACCGCCAGTTGCTCACCCTTCGTCAGAGGTGCAGTAAGGGATCACCGACAGTTGCTCGCCCTTCGTCAGAAGTGCAGTAAGGGATCACTGACAGTTGCTCACCCTCCATCAGAAGTGCAGTAAGGGATCACTGACAGTTGCTCACCCTCCATCAGAAGTGCAGTAAGGGATCACTGACAGTTGCTCACCCTTCATCAGAAGTGCAGGAAGGGGTCACCGACAGTTGCTCACTCTTCGTCAGGCGTGCAGGAAGGGGTCACCGACAGTTGCTCACCCTTCGTCAAACGTGCAGTAAGGGATTACCAACAGTTGCTCACCCTCTGTCAGAAGTGCAGTAAAGATTCACCAACAATTGCTCGCTCTTCAGACATGTAGTAAGGGATCACCGACAGTTGCTCACCCTCCATCAGAAGTGCAGCAAAGGATTACCGACAGTTGCTCACCCTCCGTAAGAAGTGCAATAAAGGTTCACTGACAGTTGCTCGCTCTTAAGAAGTGCAGTAAGGGGTCACCGACAGTTGCTCACTCTTCATCAGAAGTGCAGTAAGGGTTCACCAACAGTTGCTCACTCTTCGTCAGAAGTGCAGTAAGGGTTCACCGACAGTTGCTCACTCTTCATCAGAAGTGCAGTAAGGGTTCACCAACAGTTGCTCACTCTTCGTCAGAAGTGCTGTAAGGGTTCACCGACAGTTGCTCACTCTTTGTCAAAAGTGCAGTAACGGTTCACCGACAGTTGCTCACTCTTCATCAGAAGTGCAGGAAGGGTTCACCAACAGTTGCTCACCCTTAGTCAGAAGTGCAGTAATGGATCACCGACAGTTGCTCACTCTCCATCAGAAGTGCAGTAAGGGTTCACCGACAGTTGCTCACTCTCCGTCAGAAGTGCAGTAAAGGATCACCAACAGTTGCTGACCCTTCATCAGAAGTGCAGGAAGGGGTCACCAACAGTTGCTCACCCTTCATCAGAAGTGCAGCAAAGGATTACCGACAGTTGCTCACCCTCCGTAAGAAGTGCAATAAAGGTTCACTGACAGTTGCTCGCTCTTAAGAAGTGCAGTAAGGGGTCACCGACAGTTGCTCACTCTTCATCAGAAGTGCAGTAAGGGTTCACCAACAGTTGCTCACTCTTCGTCAGAAGTGCAGTAAGGATTCACCGACAGTTGCTCACTCTTCATCAGAAGTGCAGTAAGGGTTCACCAACAGTTGCTCACTCTTCGTCAGAAGTGCTGTAAGGGTTCACCGACAGTTGCTCACTCTTTGTCAGAAGTGCAGTAACGGTTCACCGACAGTTGCTCACTCTTCATCAGAAGTGCAGGAAGGGTTCACCAACAGTTGCTCACCCTTAGTCAGAAGTGCAGTAATGAATCACCGACAGTTGCTCACTCTCCATCAGAAGTGCAGTAAGGGTTCACCGACAGTTGCTCACTCTCCGTCAGAAGTGCAGTAAAGGATCACCAACAGTTGCTGACCCTTCATCAGAAGTGCAGGAAGGGGTCACCAACAGTTGCTCACCCTTCATCAGAAGTGCAGTAAGGGTTCACTGACAGTTGCTCACTCTTTGTCAGAAGTGCAGTAAGGGATCACTGACAGTTGCTTACCCTCCATCAGAAGTGCAGTAAGGGATCACCGACAGTTGCTTGCTCTTCAGAAGTGCAGTAAGGGATCACCAACAGTTTCTCACCCTTCATCAGACGTGCAGTAAGGGATCACCGACAGTTGCTCACCCTTCGTCACAGGTGCAGTAAGGGGTCATTAACGTGAGGTCATCTTTCCTCAGAAGTAAATTTAAGGGCCACCAGCAGTTGCTCATGCTCCCTCAGAAATGGATTCAGTGGTACTCAAAAGTTGCACATCCTTTGCCAGAAGTGGAGTTGGGGGTCACTGACTGCTGCCCACCCTTCACCAGAAGTGGCTTTGGGGGTCACAAACAGTTCCTCATCCTTCATCAGAAGTTGAGCTGGGGTCACCAACAGTTTCTCACCTTCCTCAGAAGTGGAGTTGCAGTCACAGACTGTTTCCCATCCTTTGTCAGAAGTGGACTTGGGGGCCAGTGATGGTTGCCCATCCTTCTCAAGCATTTACCTGAGCGCCAGCAAATCCCACCACGATCACATCTGAACTTCGCAGTGTTTCCCTAACAGTGAAATTCACGGTGCTCCACTCCTATGCTCTCTGTGGGGCTGGCGGTATTTTTGTCACGAATCCTTCTGGCTTTTAAAACTCTTATGCAGGTGTTTTCAAATTGTACCTGCTTGTATTGGCTGGAGTATTTTGAAGATGTATAGTTCATCTACGTGGAATGTCACCCTGGAAGTTGCCAAACAACGCCAGGCTCTTTTTATTCGTGGAACAGTCCCTGTATGCGGATTACACATTTTTACTGCTTCTTGAGGTGCAGTTTGCAGTCACTCTTGTCTGTTGTGGGGTGTGAGTGCTTACTCTCTCTTAGGGTGTATAAAGAAGGTTGTCTTGATGGCCTTTTAAACATTTTGGCCAAGGTGGCCTCTGTGTGTTACTTTATTCAAACTCTTACCTCACCTCTGGTTTCCCACACCTCAGAGCCCCAGGGATGATGGCTCTGCACACCTGGGATGCTGAGAGAGTAATTCAATCCTGTGAGCAGTGGGGGGAAGAGCAGGGATTACCAGACAGCTGTTGGCCATGTTTAGCCATCATCTACACTAGCCACAGCATAAACATGCCAATCACCTCCAGATGGTTGGTCTCTCCTGCAGCTGCTGAAGAGCCTGTTCTGGGGGTTTAAATGTTCATTCGGTTACAAGAATGAATGATACTCCAGCATTTACCTTTTTGTTTGTGTATTCCTGTGGGTGCCACCTCCTGGCTCTGGATACCAAGGATGATGCTAGGTCTGTGGTGCAATATTGATGAATCCCTTTCTGAACAGAACAATTCCTACTGTCTCCATCCTTGACTTCTGAAGAGTCTGACTGTGCCAGGAGAGTGTGGGCTCTTGAGAGGGACTGCCCCACCATGGATGTCATCTTAAATTAATTGTAGGGGAGGTGGCGTTGGCAAGTATGTTCTAGCATACCAATTCTGGGATAAGATTGTCCTGCCGTGGACATCCCTGACTTATGAGCGCCTGAGCCCTGAGGGCACTGGCTCTGTCATTAAAACGTGAGCGATTTAGATCAACTGCACAATGTCAACTACTAACTAGGGGTGGGCAAAAAATTCCTCTCCGCCGGCAGAGGTCATGGAGTTTTGCCTACTCGACTTGGAGCGTGGAGTTTTGGCGAAACACTGCAAACCGCTGCATGGCAGAGTTTTTTCTCATGCACGGCTTGCCAATCTTAAGTGGGAGAGTGAGAATCAGTGTCCCCTAGTGTGATTTTTGGGTGCTAGAAGGCCTCCTGGTGAGATTTCACACGGGCGGTCACAACCTTTCGTCTTGAGAAAGCTGGTGCTCGAGTAGAATACCTACTCGATCAGCACAAAGGTGCAGCGCCCTCTGGTACACCGCATTGTGCCGTTTGCACTGCTTTTACAGCGCGGAACAAGCTCCCGGTGCTAAAAATGCCTGTATTTTGCCCGCTTGTCGAACTCTGCAGAATCTCGCTGAGTGTTTATCTCATGCCGCAGGACTCTGCAGCGTGTAACTCAGTGAGTTTTGCCCAGGCCTACTAATAACCGATAGTGAAAGTAAACATATGTGGAGTTAAAGAGCTAAGAACAGTGACTCTGCACTTCCCTGTGCATGCTTACCTTAGCAGTATATTGATAGTCATTATTCTGGAGTCGACTTAATTTACATCAGTACTTTCACGTACGACCCATGGAGGCCATTGACTTTCCATCCCTAGACACTTGTGGCCACATGTATCATCATCCCAGTTTGCATTTCCTAAATAGCGATTTTTAAGGAATCGTTATTTAAGAAATGCACAATGGGATGTATGAAAATTGAGATTCAGTAATAGCGATTAGAGAATGGGATTCCATTCATCCCTATGGGCCTGTAGGCCGAATGGCTTTCCTTTTAGGAATTCGCAAATTAGGTAATGCAAACCCCACAGTGCTGGGGGCCTAAGGCCCCCTTTGATGCAACCCAAAAAAATATTTGTGGACATGTAAAGCGCACACATGCCCAAAGGGCATGTGTGCGCTACATGTCATTTTTAAAAATGCATTTGTAATGCATTTTTAGAAATTGCACATGTTTACCACCAACTTGAATTTGTGGTAATTGCATTTCGTAATTGCCAAATTCGCATTTAGGAAATGCATGATACATGTGAATAGGTAATCGCGCGTAGGGACTCCCTATTTGCGATTTCCTATTTGGGGAATCGCAAGTTGTGATTCCCTAATCGGAGTCGCAATTTTAAGATTTTAAGGAATCACTATTTTTGCGATTCCTTAAAATTGCACTGCGAACTCCTTTCATAAATCATGAAAGGCGATTTTGGATTCACAAACGGTGGAATTTACTGATTCGCACCGTTTGCAAATGCAAAATCCTTTCATACATCTGGCCCTTGGAGTAGTTGCCACTGTCCTGGCGCATGCCTATGCCAATCCCCTGTGCCATATTTACAAAGTGGCACAATGCATGCATTGCACCACTTTGCAACCCCTTGCGCCACATTATGCCTGTGCCAGGCACAATGTATGCAAGGGGGGCCTTCCCCCGCTGGGAGGCCAGAAAAAATGGTGCAGTGAAATTTACCAGATTTAACGGCGCCTTTTTTTCTGTAATTTTTAAAGCCTGCTTAGGGCAGGCATTAAAGTGGCGCTCCTGTATTGTCCTATGGGCCTCCCTGTGCTTCGCTGCACTAGTGCCAAGATTTTTGGCACTTCTGCAGTAAAGTGCCACAATAGCATCAAAAATGTAGACGCTGTTGTGGTAACGACCGCCATGGTGCATCATATTATAATATGGCGCAACCATGGTGTCGTTAGGGGTGCGCAGGTGGACACAAGAAAAGTGGCGCATCGGGACCGATGCGCCACTGTCATGTAAATATGCCCCTATATACGGTAGGCATTGACGCGTGCCACAACTGAGACAGATATGGCTGGTTTTTTAGAGGATACCTGCTCCTCAACAGTGTCTAGAGCCTCACAGCCCCTCTGAGTTGTTGGCAGGATGGTGATACAACCACCATCTGGCACTGCTTGCTTTGTGCATGTGTTCACTGTGGCACAACAGAAGGTGCGCAGGGTGACATGCAGGGCAGCCTCTTGGCTACTCCCACACCTCCAATGGGAACCATAGTCTGTGTGCCATCTCTACAGTTGGCGCCCCAGTTTTTTCAGGTGGTGCTCATCAGCCTCTCGGCTCAGTGCCTAATTTGGCCCTTCGTGGTGGCCAACTCTCTGATGCCTGCTTTTGCAGAAAAACTAATCACAGTGAGTTGTAAAAGTGAAAGGCACCAACTTTAACCACGACCCTACTTTGTTCCAAGACAGATCCTGTCTCGCACCAGGCAAAGTGACATCAAAGGAAGTGACATCACAGCAGTGATATTTGCAAAGAAATATTTATAAAGTAAAATAACTAAACTAGCTTCAGGACCAAATGGGCATAGTTCTGAGAGTACCAACTTTAGAGGCAGGTAGGCGTCCTGCCGGGAGGCGTAGGAGTGGGTGGGAAAATCCGCTCTGCCAGCGGAGTTGATGGAATCGAAATTCTGCCAACCGCCACATGGTGGAGTTTTTTCTCACATGCGGCTCGCCAAAGGTAACTTTTTTCAGGTGCTAGGATGGCACCCGTTGAGATTGTCCCAACGTGGGCGGTTGCGGGTGGTTACAACCATTTATGGTGAGAAAGCTGCCGCTCAAGTGGAAAAATCTTCTTGCGCGGCAGCCAAACCAACTTGAGAAGCAGCGTCCTATAGTGCACCGCGTGCTGCCCGTTTGCACTGATTGTTTTAGTGCAGAACAAACTCTCGCCACTAAAAGTCAGTGCGACGTGCCGATTTCTGCCCATTTGCGAAACTCTGTGGAATTTTGCCAAATTTTCATGTAACTCTGTGGAATGAAACTCCCCGAGTTCCGCCCACCCGTAGAATAAATTCTATGGACTAATAGAAACAGAGTCACCCTAAATTAACTGTACTCCTCCCTGGTGACCCTGCCAGGATGACTGTGGCCCCCTGCCTCATCTTTACACCCTGCATTTTCCCCTGATCACTGCTACTCACTAACTTATATGGTCACCATGCTCCAGTGACTGTTGCCTGCCTCATTCACTGTTCACTTGTAGCTCACTGCCTCATTCACTGCTCACTGATTCATTCACTGCAAAAAACATAACAGGGGCAGAGTAAGGATACCCTTCCCCCCCTAGGGCTTGTTGGAGCGTCCCAAAGGGAACTACCCTGGGGCCAGAATTAATGATTTCTCTGTCTGTTTGGTACTTCCGTGTAAGTAATTCGATCTGACTGAAACACAGCCTTAATTTATCTGGCTGTTACTCCAGTATCAGCACCTTGCTCTGGGATACCAGCCCTTATTTCTCCACCCTACTGGCACTCAGGCACCAGTACCCTGATCCAGGGTACTACCCTTGATTTCTCTAGCTGGCTCGTGTTCAGGCAATCCGGAATATCCGCCTTGATTTCTCTATCTGGCTGCAACTTATTTATCAATACCTCTATCTGTAACACCAGCCTTGATTTCTCCAGCTGCCCATTACTTCAGCATCAGTACCTTAATCTGGGATACCAGCCCTGATTTTTCTGTCTGGCTATTACTCCAGGATCAGTACCTCAATCTGGGATACCAACTGGCACTCTGGCATCAGTATCCAATCTTGTATTCTAGCCTTGATTTCTCTGTTTTACTTTGATACGGGATACTAGCCTTTATTTCTTTACCTGACTGGTACTCTGGCATCAGTGACTCATTCTGAGGTACCAGTCTTGATTTCTCTATCTAACCTTCTTTGCTAATCTCCTTTGGGAGTGTCACTGAAGCCTGCAATCGCCCTCTCAGTATTGGTACTCAGTATTGGTACTCCGACATCAGTAACTCGATCCGGGGTACCAGCTTTGAATTCACTATCTTCCTGGTACTCCGTCATCAGTACCTCAACGACAGTGGCCACTGGCACTTTTCTTGGGGACTGGGACGTATTTGTCATCACCAGGCTTTGACCCAGGGCAAGAGATATAAAGTTAGAAAACGAAGAAAGAAGGACAAGGAGGAAGATTCGAAAACACATAAAGTGTAAAAGAAAGGATGTAAATATGTTGTAGGACTCTTGTCATGGGAAGAAGACTGCTAGTTTCGCACGGCAGCACTACCACTTGTGAGGGGCTGAGTCTATCCCACACAGCCTGGTAGCTGTTGGCCTAACCCTTTCAGCTAGCTAGCAGCATCTCACAGGAACACAAAAGTAAAGGTGATTTGTGGCAGCCTGACGCATGACACTCAGACTCCGTAGGAAAGACGTGGTGGAACAAATATTACCCCTTTCTCTCATACATGCAAAGACAAACAGAGGCAGGATTTGATCAATATATTCATTAAAGCAACTGCATTTTATGTAAAAAGGTATGAATTGCAATTATTAGGAAAATGAAACACAACACAATTATTATTGTGACCAGGAACGCGAAACAGATAAAACGTTCCAACATCCTGTCAAACTAGTGAATGTAAAATCCTTTCCTTCAGTACAAAATCTACTTGCAAGCATTAGCAGTGCTAGCCCTTATCTGCTTGTACTAGTCTCTGCAAGGAAGCCCCAGCCCCATACCTGCCCCCCATCTGCCTGTGGCTCCCTTTCAGACCCCCCTAGTAGATGGAGTGGCAAGGCCAAGATCAGCAGAGCTGTGACAACATGGTACAGCGTGAGATGGATGGCTGGAATGTCCCCTCTAACCTGGTTTGTGTCAGCGTGTTGTATTAAAACAAAACCTGTTGTTCTGAGAACTGCCCTGATGTGATAAGGCGTGTTGTCTGTGTAAGGTGGACATCCTATTTTTGGACAGGCAATACTCTGTAAATTATCATGTACAGCCTTAGGCACAGCACAAGATGAAATGTCGTGGAAAAAGAACTAATAACAAATTCTGCGTGGAAAGGCATCTGATAAAAAGTATAAAACAACGCCACTAAAATGAAGCCATGCTAAAATAGTAAAAAGGAATAAACGAAATGAAGGAGATAAAGAGCACAAGCTGCCGGAGAGCTCAAATAGGTGTGCCCAAGCAAAGCGCTAAGATAACCCAAAGACAAAAGAACCTGCAAGACTGAAGTAAACGGTGACAGTGAATGGCATGAGAGGTACAAGGCACATGGATGCAGTCAATCTGGTGAATGCCTTGGCATTCAGTAATCCTGGAATTCAGAAGTGGTGTGTTCACGAGAAAAACTTTGGGACCCTGCACTGGCCTAAGGTGTGTGGACTTCTCATTATGGGGTCTACTCTTAGGCAGATGAGATCTCTGGGTTGGGAAGTGAGTAATCTGCAGGGTTCCCCCACTGTTCACTGTGTGCAGTGTGAGTCACTGGCAATGCAGACTCTTCCCCTGGCGGATGTGTGCCTCAGTGCCAGGTTGGCCGAAGGGACCCGCCTGCATTGCCCTCATCATGCCATACCTCCCAGGGCTTGAAAGAAGTTCCTGTCTTGAAGCATCTCATGTGGTTGATTGTAGGCCCTGTGGCTTGTACTCACTTGGGAGTGGGGTGGGTGGGATGCTTGGCGCAGCAGCGCTTTTACTCCTCCAACAGCCTTCATGCTTCCCCAAAAATGGTGGCACTTTTAATGTCCAGCGCGCTAAGAAATTCTGAATCTGTTCTTCCCCTATCCTGCTATCAGATATTGTATTTGCTCGTCATCATCACTCTGTAATTTTACACTTCACTGAATTCCAGAAGGAATTGAAAAAAGTGTCTGTGGTTAGTTTATGAAAATCTTTTACACTTTCTTCCCTCTGTAGATCACTTTTCATGTTGCGTTAGTGCTAGGTAACGCTCATTTCTGATAAGATTACTCTACTTTGTACTTTTAACATCTTGTGTTTGCTTTTTTTTTAAATAATTGCCAAGGTGGCTTCTCTGAAGGCGCTGAAAGTTTGGTGCATGCCCTCATCTTTCAGGCAGCTGCCATCCAAACTGTGTTTTTCTTCGGAAACAAATTCTAAAAAAAACGATGAGTGGGCTTCTGAGATAGAAAAAAAACAAATGTCCGCACACGTTGTGAGTTTTCTTCCAGGGATGGGGGTCATTTGTTTCTGTTCATGACCAAAACCTGGCAGTGAAGGACAGAAATAAAGGACTTCCGGCTTTCTGCCCTGAAAAAGGCAGGCGGTATGATGCCCTCACTCTAGCAGGCTGTCGGAGTAACTATTTGGACTGGAGAGCCAGCGGGGGGGACCAATGTTGGAAAACTGATTGTCTGTTGGCTCAAACTAAGGGCCTGATTTAGAGTTTGGCGGACGGGTTACCCCTTCGGTTATCCTGTCTGCCATATTACGATTCCCATAGAATATAATGGGATCGTAATAAGGCAGGCAGGATATCCGTCACGTTTGTGACAGAGTAACCCCATCTGCCAAGCTCTTAATTCGGGCCCTAAAGCAAGCAGACTGAGGACTTGGCAGACAAGGCACTCCAAACCATTGCGGCAGAGACTCTTGTCTGACAAACTGTAAGTCATGCCGAAGGGTCTGTATCAGAATCACCCCTAGCAAGTGTTAGAAATGGGGTCTTTGGTTGGCTGTCAGGTTACCCCTGTCCAAGCATGGACACTCTCACTCTGGTCAGGGTAAAGGAGAATCACCCTCAGTTAACCCCCACTCACCCCCTTGGTAGCTTGGCACGAGCAGGCAGGTTTATCTTCAGAAGCAATCTGTAAAGTATTTGTACCAGTGGAGGCCGGCAGTTTTAGGAAGGAGGGGGGTGGGCGGGAAGCACACTCACACTTTCATACACACACACGTATGCACGCACATTCATTAACAACACTCATCAACATTCAAACATACACGCATGCACCAAACATTAATTAAAAAAGAACACACACACTTTTACCTTCAGCCTCGGAGGTCCCAGGAGGGTTGGGACTACTGCCTTCCCTCATGGTCAGCCAATGAGGGAAGGCAGCAGTCCCCGCCTCATCACAAAGTGGGATGGGGTCAGTGAGACTGCTGACCCCACCCCACTCTGTGACGAAGTGTCACTGATTGACACTCGCCCTGGGTGCTTCAGGGCTTAAACCTGAAGCACCCAGGTCGAAGTCAATGGGTGACGCTTTCCTTGTCACCCAGGAGAGGGCCTCAAGGCACCTTTGCTGAGCCGAGGAAGTCACGCCCACAGGAGCTGTGACCTTTTCAGCCCAGCAAAGTTAATCTCAAGCAGCCAGGAGTCTGCGCAAATCGTGCATGTCTGCTCCTGGCTGCCTGATCTGAACATGAAGAGTGTCGGTAGGGCTGACCTTTGCTCAGCCTTACAGACACTCTTCTTGTGTGGCAAAAGGTGGGGGGGCATGGCCCCTCTGCCCTAAAGGATGGGCCATGCCTGATTTGTACCAACAGACACAGTAACTCAGAGAAAACACTACAAAACGACACAACACAGGTTTAGAAAAATAGATAATATTTATCTAAACAAAACAAGACCAAAACAATAAAAATCCGACATACACAAGTCATTATGAATTTAAAAAGCAAAAAGAGTCTTAAACCCTTTAGAAACAGTGAGAACGCTGTTAGTGCACAAAAGTACGTGGGTATCGCCAAAATAAAGCTGCACGGGCAAGTGTGCGTCAAAAAATGTCAGTGATGCGTCGATTTCTCACCCGCAAGTGAGAATGTGCGTTGTTCCTACTCCTGTCGGGCTTGTGTGCGTCGTTTTTTCTCTCCCGATCCAGACAGGTACCTTGGGTCTGGGCAGGCTTTGCGTTGATTTTCCACGCCCAGCGATGTTGCGTTAAAAATCCGATCACACGGTATCAGAAAACCACGCTGCATGGGGTTTGCATCATTAGCGGGTGTTGTGTGTCGTTTCTCCAGCAGCGTTGCGTCAATCTTCCAGCCATGATGTAGGTGGAGCGTTGATTTCAGCGGCGAAGCCGGCGGTGCGTCGTTTATCAGCCGCGTCACTAATTGCGCATTGGAAATTTCCCTGCACGGCAGTCTGTGTGTGAATTTTCAGTTCTTGACTGCCAGCTTCACCTTTCAAAGGCCCTGGAACTGGAGAGGGCACCACTTGGCAGGGCAGGAGTCTCAGAGAGTCCAGTTGCTGGCAGAGGAAGTCTTTGATGGCCCTGAGACAACAGGAGACAAGCTCAGTTCAAGCCCTTGGAGATTCTTCTCAAGCAGGAATGTACAACAAAGTCCAGTCTTTGTCCCCTTTCACAGGCAGAAGCAGCAACTGCAGGATAGCTCCATAAAGCACTGTCACAGGCAGGGCAGCACTTCTCCTCAGCTCTTCTCCTTGGCAGAGGTTCCTCTTGAATCCAAAAGTGATCTCATTTTCAGGGTGTTTTGGGGGCTGCCTTTATACCCCTTTCTGCCTTTGAAGTAGGCAAACTTCAAAGGAAAGTTTCTCTTGTTTGTAAGATCATGCCTTGCCCAGGCCAGGCCCCAGACATACACCAGGGGGTTGGAGACTGCATTGTGTGAGGGCAGGCACAGCCCTTTCAGGTGTGAGTGACCACTCCTCCCCTCCCCTCAGCACAGCTGGCACATCAATATACCCAGGCCTCATCCCAGCCCCCTTTGTGTCACTGCCTAGAGGAGAGGTGCAACCAGCCCAACTGTCAAACTGACACAGACGGGGAATCCACAAATAAACAGAGTTACAGAATGGTTTAAGCAAGAAAATGTCTACTTTAAAAAATGGCTGAAAGACAAACACCATGTGGTAATAAAGGCAGCAGATAAAGGAAGAGGCATTGTTCTACAGAATATATCAGATTACAGTCAGGAAATTCTAAACCAACTAAGTGACACCTGCTGTTACCACAAGATTAAATCAGATCCTACCAAGGAATTGAGGACCAAAATTGCAGAGATAACAAAATTGGATTTAGACCAGGGCTTTCTTAGTATGAACAAACACCAGTTCCTCAATAAGCAAGACTCTCGAATACCTGTACTGTACACACTACCCAAAATACACAAAAAGTTGGAAACTCCTCCTGGTTGACCTATTGTGTCAGGCTGTGGTTCCTTACTGGAACCCTTTGTACCGCTGACAACTACATATGTGAGGGATAGTATGCACCTGATCACTATGTATGAGGATGCTGAGTTCTCCAAAAACACGGACCTTCTAGTCAGAAGGGATTTACAATCCCTGTACACTAGCATCCCACAAGACGAGGCCTTGAGGGTAATAACTAAGGTGCTTGATTCTCGCACCTAACCAATACAAGTACCTACTGAGTTTCTAATCTCCCTGATGGAAATAGCTATGGGAAAGAACTATTTCCTCTTTGATGACTGTTTCTATTCCTAAATAAAAGGAGTGGCTACGGGGGCAACCTTTGCACCACACTTAGCTATTCTCTTTATGGATGACTATGAGATTCGACACATCTTTACCCATATTGACCCGTTTTTAAGAAACATAAAGAAATGATCTAGATACATCGATGATGTTCTTATGATTTGGCGTGGTTCAAATATGCAACTACAAGAGTCTAAGCTGTGGCTAAAAATAGATCACCAGACATACAGTTCACTATGGATTTCAGTAAAGATAACATTCCCTTTCTAGATCTGAACATAGGAGTAGATAGAGACAAGTTATTTGTCTCCCTTTATCGAAAACCGACAGAAAGGAACATGCTATTACATTACAAAAGTAACCATCCCAGAAGTTTGAGGGACAACCTTCCATTTGGGCAATTTCTAGGGATTTGGAGAAATTGCTCGAGAAAATTTTACTATTTCAGAGAAGTCGGATACCCTCATAGCAAGACTTATAGAGAGAGGTTATCCCAAAAGACTTGTAAAGAGAGCGAGAAAGAGGGCTTGGTATAACCATAGAGAGTAGCTATTAGAGCCCAAACCACCGAAAGAGAATAATAACAGATTAGCATGAATAACAACTTTTAGCCTGGCCAGTAATGAAATTAAAACGATTATTATGCACCACTGGGAACTGATCAAGGAACATCTTCACACACAAGACCCTCCCTTGTTTTCTTTCAAGAAAGGAAACATTTAAAAGACATCTTGACAAGAGCACTTTTACCACAAAGACAAACTATGTCCAGTAACACACTGCGGGGTCTCCCAGCTGTATTGGGACATCATAAATGTGGACATTGTGTGGCGTGCAAATTCAGTTTTAATACCACAGAGTTTTGCTATAGAGACACCACTTTCTCTTTGGCCGCATTCACAAATTGCAATACATGTGATGTTATTTATGTGATTTGGTGTCCTTGTAACCTGATGTATGTTGGAAAAACAACACAGAAGGTGAAATGCAAGATTCTACAACATAGAAGTAGGATCAAATGCAATGCTGCAGGAGCGCCTCTAGTGGAGCACTATCAAAAATTCAAACATGATAGTGAGGAATTGAGATGGCAAATTATTGAACGAATCACTTTGGGCCCAAGAGGAGGGGATAAAAATAATCTCCTTTCCAAACGAGAACTATATTGGATGGAAAAATGTAAGACAATAAGCAATGGGCTTAACACTTTGGAGGATTGGAGACAAGCCTCAACTATTTAGTTATGCCATTTACAATTTCTTATAGATCCATGATTTTGACGTATATGATTGCCCTATATTGGTAGGACACACTGTATAACTAGATTTCTAGTAAACATTTATGTCCACTCACTTGTTTAATCAAATGTGTAATGCATCATGTTGTATGCCTACAGAATGTAACCATCACATAGTGACAAAATCTAAAGAACAGACTGAATTATCATTAATCATCTTAAAAACTGACCTTAAATTTATATTGCTGATTGGTAACTGTTGGGGATAACAAACTTAATACTCAATCAACATGCGGGTTTTTATATATAATAAGCGTATACCAATTAGACCGTCTGTATATTGGCGAGGCTACTGCCTTAAGTACTTCAAAGAGGTCGGCTCAGGTAGATACACCACCTATTAGAAATGTCACGAACAAACCGCTGGGTATCGTTTAGCGTGTTCGAAATCAGGCGGACCATAGAGGGCACTTCAACATGTATGAAACTACGTCAGGCACATCCGACGTAATTATGAGCACAGTTCAGTCGGGTGGACCTGAGAGGACACCGCTCAACGTATCCCTTGATGGCGTCCACGTTTATATAAATGGCCGCCAGGACCATATACAGAAGGTTGCTGATTCGGCGCGTCCGCTACGTCCTGAAAGAATTAACACAGTAAGTTTCTAAAAAGCAGAATTGCGTCAGTACTAGACGCTAGCAACTTAATTGTACGGACTCTGACCCTGTGTAATTTTCCTTAGGGCGCACCATTATCCCTACCAGAACGGCTTGTAAAAGAAAGTGTGGCGGTTGGTGTGGAGTCATCCATATATGCTACAGACTCCAATGATACGGTGATTCCTTTTCCAATAAGATTACCACAATACGACATGTGGGTTGATGCCATTAATGATCGTGAGTAACTTTCAATATAATAGAACCACTTTTAATGCTGGTGATTACTGCATCTTAGCAAATTAATTTTATGAACTACAAAATAGAACAACATAATAAAAAAAACTCCAAATACCTTCTGTTTCTAAATAGGATGACGACCAATAGTTTTGGTTACTGTCACTTGTGAGATAACTGCAATAAGTGAACTAGAAACATCGGATATGACAGGTGAGCATTATCCTACAACAAAAATAATAGGGGAAACACTTGAAACTCAGTTCTTTTAGAGATTCACAATAAAAATATCATTTGTTTCTAGGTGCTACCATTATAAAGAAATTCCCAGTCCTGATGATGACCCATCGCTGATTGATATCTGTTCCCAGGGTCGAAACGTCGACATAAATTATGTGTGGCTTGATGTTTCATAATTCAGTGACTTCAGGACTCCTGGATTAAAGGAGCCTACTGGAAGTTCACGTTACATTTTTAACCACTATTTTTGTATATATTGTACATAACACTGGCACTTTCCTTGTGTATCACAATACTCACCTTCACTTTTTTGATTAGGAGCACCTATGACTTACTAACAATGATAATGAATCCATGAAGTAAATTTGGAAATTAAAATGGATGATTCAATAACTAGATGTGATATTGAACAATCCTAAGGATACCGGACTGAATATATGTGGTTCCTTATTTTTTTACTGTTTATTTTTGCCATGGAAGTGAAGGCATACACTCCCCCCTGTTTGGACCATAGTGTTCGTAATAGTAAATTACCCAGGTCTAAGGGTTATTGGGTTGCCTCATTTTTTGAACTTACTTTCTAAAAGTGGCATTTTCAAACACACAATCTAAAAACCAACTTCACTAAATTATGTATTTTTAAATTGTGACTTCAGAGACCTCAAACTCCACATTTCTACCTGCTCCAAAAGGGAATCTGTGCTTTAATAACACTTAAAGGCAGCCCCCATGGTAACTTGTGAGAGAGATAGTCCTTGCAACTATGAAAACCGAATTTGGCAGTATTTCACTGTCAGGACATGTAAAACACATAAGTACATGTCCCACCTTTAACATACACTACACCCTGCCCATGGGACTACCTAGGGCCTACCTTAGGGGTGCCTTACATGTAAGAAAAAGAAAGGTTTAGGCCTGGCAAGTGGGTACACTTGCCAAGTCGAAATGGCATTTTAAAACTGCACACACAGACACTGCAGTGGCAGGTCTGAGCCATATTTGCAGGGCTACTACTGTGGGTGGCACAACCAGTGCTGCAGGCCCACTTGTAGCATTTGATTCACAGTCCTGGGCACTTCTAGTGCACTTTACTAGGGACTTACTAGTAAATCATTTATGCCAATAATGGAAAGCCAGTTACACAAACATTTTACATAGGAGCACTTGCACTTTAGCACTGGATAGCAGTAGTAAAGTGCCCAGTGAGTCCAGCACACAACAACAACCTGGGGAACAGAGGCAAAAACTTAGGGGAGACCACGCCAAGGAGGCCAAGTCTAACCATAGGTAAATGTTTAAATCATTTATAGATATATTTGATGCAAAAGTGGCATTTGTTGAGGTTTGATATTTTCCTTGAATAAGGCTCATGGTGGGCTTGAATGACAAACCCCCTTTACAGTGGTACATGTAATTTACACTCCAAAAGTGTAATTTACATTCACAACATTTGAAACTACTCTGAAAATCCAAATGCTAATTCACAAAATCAGGACCTTTTTGTATTTCTGCCCAGAGATTACATGTATGACCGCAGGTGTGCAGATATACCTGTAGTCACAGGGCGCCTGACATAGTTAACATACACACACAAAAGGCCAAAATTATTTTGGGGTGCAGTGTTTTTGGGAATGGCAGAAGCATTGCCGATCCTGCCCTGGGCCTCTGTAGCCAATTGTCAGGTATATTTATTTGTGCAGTGCCCTGGTGCACACACTATGCAGTTAGCTGTGTATCTTATACTGTATGGATTGGGGTAGCTGTGTGTATGGACGCAGACTAATTGCTGGTGGTAATTCACTGGATTAATTTTGAGAAACTGAGGTAGTTTCTTAAAAGAAGGGTGACAACACCTTGGAATTATAGGTAATTTATTTGTTTTTGAATATCCCAGTGGCTCTCAATTAACCTGGCATTGTGGAGAACGTTCATATGATACACCTTCATGTGCCAGTGTCCACGGGGCTCGAGTGTCTGCCATAGTGAGATAATAAAAAGGAATACATGAAATGAACTAGGTAAAATGGCACAGTCCGCAGGCGCAAAGCTACAATAAGGGTGCCCAAGCAAATCACTAAAATAACCCCACGACAAAAGAACCTGCAAGACTGAGATAAACAGTGAAAGTGGATGGTACGAGAGGAACCACAATGTCTGACACACCTTTGATGAGTTGCATCCACATGGCATTGAATGATTCTTCTACAAGTGCGCTGTTGCCATGGTGATGACCAATGCAGAGCACTTTGTACAATTATTACGCAAATAGGCACTTTATGACACTTAGAGAAAATCCCTAAATGCACCACTTAGTAAGAGTGTCAGTCATTCATGTGGAATTTACAACAAAAGGAAACACATTTACCAACCACATTAGCTTGAACCAGGATCTGAACTGCAATGTGTAAATGTTGGGTATTCACAAACACCTGCAGTGCATTGCACATAAATTCTGTACTTTGAAACGTACACAAATACAGTAGGCTTGAGTCGTGCAGTGTTATGGTAGGGGCATGTGTGTATCTCCTTAGTAGCATTTGTGAGGTCCTTTTGTGCTGTCACAGCCTGGGATCCACCATAGGTCAGGGGCTCTCATTCCCCAGGATCAAGGTGGTCTGTGGGCACTATGGGGGTGATTCTAAGTCTGGTGGGCGGCGGCGGAGGCCGCCCGCCAGACTTCCCCCTCCAAAATACCGCTCCGCGGTCGAAAGACCGCTGAGGGTATTT
The DNA here is from genome assembly GCF_031143425.1 of Pleurodeles waltl. NCBI lineage: Eukaryota > Metazoa > Chordata > Amphibia > Caudata > Salamandridae > Pleurodeles > Pleurodeles waltl. The sequence goes on along the minus strand of NC_090449.1, from coordinate 16,510,019 downwards.
TGGGTTTTGCACTGGGCTGGCGGGCGACCGCCAAAAGGCCGCCCGCCAGCCCAGTGCAAAACTACCTTCCCACGAGGACGCCGGCTCCGAATGGAGCCGGCAGAGTGGGAAGGTGCGACGGGTGCAGTGGCACCCATCGCGAATTTCACTGTCTGCAATGCAGACAGTGAAATTCGCTGTGGGGCCCTCTTACGGGGGCCCCATGACAACCCATACCACCATCCTGTTCCTGGCGGGTGAACCGCCAGGAACAGGATGGCGGTATGGGCTGTCAGAATCCCCATGGCGGCGCAGCGAGCTGCGCCGCCATGGAGGATTCAAATGGGCAGCGGAAAACCGGCGGGAGACCGCCGGTTTTCCACTTCTGACCGCGGTCAAACCGCCGCGGTCAGAATGCCCAGCGGGGCACCGCCAGCCTGTTGGCGGTGCCCCCGTCATTTTAGCCCTGGCGGTCTTGGACCGCCAGGGTTAAAATGACCCCCTATGTGTGGTTGTGTTCGCTTATGCTTCTCACTGAACCACATTGGTTAGTGTCTGCGAGAGTAGAACTGGGCATGTATTGTTTAGCAATGGTTCACACTTAATAGCGGCTCAAGAGGGTAGAAATGACATGCTTTGCTTAGTTATGGTTTATTGTGGATGGGGCTGACTAGGGTAGAAATTACTTATGTATGGTTTAGTTATGGTATACAGGGGATGGGGGTTGACTAGGGTAGAAATTATGTATTGTTTAGTTTATAGTTTACTATGGACAGTGGCTCAAAAGGCCAGAAATTACTTATGTATTGTTTCGTTATGGTATACAGTGGATGGGGGTTGATTAGGGTAGAAACTACATGTATTGTTTAGTTATGGTTTACTGTGGATGGGGTTGGCTAGGGTAGAAATGACATGAATTGTTTATTTATGGTTTACTGTGGATGTGGGCTGACTAGGGTAGAAACTATATGTATTGTTTAGTTATGGTTTACAAAGTATGGGGGCTCATTAAGGTAGAACTGCCATGCATTGTTCAGTTATGTTTCATTGGGGAATGGGGCTGACTAGAGTAGAAATAACTTATGTATTGTTTAGCTACGGTCTACGGTGGATGGGGGTTGACTAGGGTAGAAATCACTAGTGTATTGTCTAGGTTTGGTTTACAGTGGAAGGGGGCTGACTAGGGTGAATTGAATAATGCATTGATTACTAATGATCCATATAGGGTAGTGGCTGATTAGGATAGCAACGGCTTATGTATTATTCAGTTATGATTTACAGTGGATGGGGCTGATTAGGGTAGAAATGACCTCTGTATGGTTCAGTTGTGGTTTACTGTGGATAGGAGTTGACTAAGGTAGAAATGACATGCATTGTTCAGTTATGGTTTACAGTGGATGGTGGTTGACTATGGTAGAAATTACTTGTCTATTGTTTAGTTATGGTTTACTGTGGATGGACGTTGACTAGGGTAGAAATGACTTATGTATTGTTCAGTTATGGTTTACATTGGATGGGGGTTGAATAGGGTAGAAATGACATGTATTGTTCAGTTATGGTTTACAGTGGATGGGGGTTGACTAGGGTAGAAATGACTTTTGTATGGTTTAGTTATTGTTTACAGTGGATGGGGGTTGACTAGGGTAGAAATGACATGTGTTGTTCAGTTATTGTTTACAGTGGATGGGGGTTGACTAGGGTAGAAATGACTTATGCATGGTTTAGTCATGGCTTACAGTGAATGGGGCTGACTAGGGTAGAAATGAGATGCATTGTGTAGCTATGGTTTACTGTGGATGGGAGCTGACTAGGGTATAAATGACTTACGTATTGTTTAGGTATGGTTTATTGTGGATGGGGTTGACTAGGGTAGAAATGATGTATTGGTTAGTTATGGTTTATAGTGGATGGGGCTGAGTAGGGTAGAATGGACTTATGTATTATTAGTTACAGTTTAGAGTGGATGGGGGCTGACCAGGGTAGAAATGACATGTATTGTTAGTTTTCAGTTTAGAGTGGATGGGGCTGCCTAGGGTAGAAATGACATGTATTGTTAGTTACGGTTTAGAGTGGATGGGGTTGACTAGGGTAGAAATGACATGGATTGTTTAGTTATGGTTTAGAGTGAATGGGGCTGATTAGGGTAGAAATGACATGGATTGTTTAGTTATAGTTCACAGTGGATGGGGGCTGACTAGGGTAGAAATGTCATGTAATGTTTAGTTATGGTTTACAGTGGATGGGGCTGACTAGGGTAAAAATGACATGTATTGTTTAGTTATAGTTTACTGTGAATAGTCGCTGACTAGGGTAGAAACTACTTGTGTACTGCTTAGTTATGGTTTACTGTTGATGAGGGTTGACCAGAGTAGAAATGACTTATGTATTGTTTAGTTATGGTTTACTGTGGGTGGGGCTGAGTAGGGTAGAAATGACTTGAATAATGTTTAGTTGTGGTTTTCTGTGGATAGGTGTTGACTAAGGTCAATCAAGCAATCATTGTTCTTGTATACCGCAGTTAATCATCTTTTAGGATCTCAAGGCGCTACGGGAGCGCTGTAGAAGTTTAATTGTCCAGTCCAGGTTTTGAGGTCCTTCTTGAATTGAGACAGTGAGAATGATTGCCTGGGATGTAGTGGAAGAACGTTCAAGGACTGTGCTGCGAGGTAAGGGAAAGATCTTCCTCTAGCTGAGTTCTTCCTTGGGGTGGTGGCCAGGGATCGTTCAGAGGAGCAGAGGTGTCTGGTGGGCATGTAGAAGGACAGGCGGTGTTTGGTATGCAGGTCTGATGTTGTGGCGAGGCTTGTAGGCATGTGTGAGAAGCTTGAAGGTGATTCTTCTTGTTGTTCAGGAGCCAGCGAAGGTCTCCCAGGTGAGCGGTGATGTGGCAGCGGCGGGAGATGTCCAGGATGAGGCTGGCCGTGGAGATCTGGATTCTCTGCAGTTTCTTTTGGAGTTTTTGGGTGGTGCCAGCATAGAATGGGTTGCCGTATTCAAACTTGCTGCTGACAAGTGCCTGGGTGACTGTTCTCGTGGACTATATGGGGATCCATTCGAAAATCTTTTGGAGCAGGCGGAGGGTGTGGAAACAGGTGGATGAGACAGCATTGATTTGGCATGTCATTGAGTGAGGAGTCGAGGATGATGTCGAGGTTGCGTGTGTGGTCTGTGGGTTTAGGGGGGCTCCTAGCACTGAGGGCCACTGGGAGTCATCCGAGGCGGAGGGGGTGGAACCCAGGATGAGGACCTCGGTTTTGTCGGAGTTGAGGTTGAGGTAGCAGTCCTTCATCCAGGCGGCGACTGCCTTCATTCTGTTGTGGAAGTTGCTTTTAGCTGCTGTCGGCTCGTCGGTGAGGGAGAGGATCAGCTGGGTGTCACTGGTGTAGGGGAGGATGTTGAGTCTGTGGTTTGTGATGAAGTTTGCAAGTGGGTCCATGTAGATGTTGAAGAGGGTGGGGCTCAGAGAGGAGCCCTGGGGAACTCCGTAGCTGATCTCTGTTGGTTTTTAAGAGAACAGTGGGAGACTGACTCTCTTTTTACGGTAGAAATTACATGGATTGTTTAGTTATAGTTCACAGTGGATGGGGGTTGACTAGGGTAGAAATGACATGTAATGTTTAGTTATGGTTTACATTGGATGGGGCTGACTAGGGTAGAAATGACGTGTATTGTTCAGTTATGGTTTACAGTGGATGGGGCATTGAATAGGGTATAAATGATTTGGTTTAGTTATGATTTACTGTGGATGGGTGCTGACTCTGGCCTGCTCTTTGGACCCTGAAGCATCCCTCCTCTGACTCTAGCCTGCTCTTTGGACTCTGGAGATGCCTTTCTCTGAGTCTGGCCTGCTCTTTGGACCCTGGAGCTGCCCTCCTTTGAGTCCGGCCTGCTCTTTGGACCCCTGGTACCCTCCTCTGAGTCTGGCCTGCTCTCGGGATCCCTGGAGCTGCCCTCCTCTGAGTCTGACCTGCTCTTCGGACACCTGGAGCTGCCCTCCTCTGAGTCTCGCCTGCTCTTTGGACACCTGGAGCTGCCCTCCTCTGAGTCTGTCCTGCTCTTTGGACCCCTGGAGCTGCCCTCCTCTGAGTCTGGCCTGCTCTCGGGATCCCTGGAGCTACACTCCTCTGAGTCTGACCTGCTCTTCGGACACCTGGATCAGCCCTGTGCTCCCTAGCTCCAAAAGAGTTGCAAAGGCAGTGGCAGGAAGGACCATTAAACTGGACACAGTTTTCATCCCTTGTCCATCCCTACCCACTCCCTTACCACTCAGAAACAGATAGGAAGGTCTTGGTGCTAAGAGTGAGGCGAGGTGTTGCCTCTACGATTTGTACGTGATTAAAGAGTATGTGATCTCACTTCCGCTTTCCGTAAAATTGAGGTCTATGTGATAAGCGGCTTGGCTTGGGCGGTTACACTGCGCACACAAAGGCCCCAGTAGACCAAGAATTGTGTCATTCAACATTCTGCAGATTTTTTTTTCAAAGTTGCGTTTATTAGGTGGCCCTTGCAGAGCCGTATCCACAGAGGAACCTGAGGGGGGGTCGGGCACCCCGCACTCGCCCACAATATTTTTGCTCACATGTGTGCCAATAATGCCATGTTTTTAGTCGCTACACACGGTTCACCCTTGCACCATGGTGGAAGACCAGCCAGCGCTGCTCGTGAGAGATTTGAAACTGAGGCACACCCTCCAGTACTGACCTGTACATGCTGACACCTGTCCAATAGACCGTGCAGTAGGTGTTGGCAGCACAAAAACACACACTTTGTGTCAGCTGGCGCGTGGCTGTGCTCCTTTAGTTGATCTGGTGTTGTGTGGAACCCTACAGATGCTGACCTGTTCCCAGGGGTGTAGCTTGGTCAGTAAGATGGGGAGGGGGGGTGGGGCGTTAGCTTCAGATAGTCCGAAAATCAGACTGGCATATACGGGGTCATTCTGACCCCGGCGGTCATGGACCGCCGGGGCCAGGGTTGGCAGGAGCACCGCCAACAGGCTGGCGGTGCCCCGCAGGGCATTCTGACCGTGGCGGTTTGGCCGCGGTCAGATGCGGAAAACCAGCGGTCTCCCGCCGGTTTTCCGCTGCCCAAATGAATCCTCCATGGCGGCGCAGCTCGCTGCGCCGCCATGGAGGATTCTGACACCCCATACCGCCATCCTGTTCCTGGCGGTTCGCCCGCCAGGAACAGGATGGCGGTATGGGGTGTTGTGGGGCCCCTGGGGCCCCCTGCAGTGCCCATGCCAGTGGCATGGGCACTGCAGGGGCCCCCGTAAGAGGGCCCCACTTTGTATTTCAGTGCCTGCTTTGCAGACACTGAAATACGCGACGGGTGCCACTGCACCCGTCGCACCTTCCCACTCCGCCAGCTCAATTCTGAGCCGGCGTCCTCGTGGGAAGGGTGTTTTGCACTGGGCTGGCGGGCGGCCTTTTGGCGGTCGCCCGCCAGCCCAGTGCAAAACCCAAAATACCCTCAGCGGTCTTTCGACCGTGGAGCGGTATTTTGGAGGGGGGAACTCTGGCGGGCGGCGGAGAGAATCACCCCCATAATGTTTAAATACATTATTCGACAAGCACGAGGGGGGCATACAGGGCAGTGAAAAGGGAAAGGAATGTATATTGGTAGGAGTCCTAGGAGAAAAAACACAATATTCTGTAAAATAACCAATATTTTTGAGGACTTTCAAAGTGTGTGTGGCTTTTTCTCAGTGTGTGTATGGAAAAATTCCTGCTGAAATCCTAGTGACATTTCGCAGTACTGGACTGAAAGCACCTGTACCCAACTATTTATCAGGAAATACATTCATTTGGGGGCTTGGAGTTAATTCCCCCTATTCCGCCCCCGCACCCCACCCTCCTCCAATAGGACCTTGGCTGCTCCAACCCCACTTTGCAGATGATCAGGGGATTCAATTAGGCGACGTGAGGTCTAGATTCTGGACATCCCTTGTGCAAGCAGAGGACGCCCCCTACAACTGTCTGCTCTGCTTGCATCGTGCAGCCCCCCTTGCATCGCAGTGTATAATAAACCGGCGGTGAATCTGCTGACGTTGCAGCTGAGCTGCATTTACAACACATCAGTAGCTCGTGGGCGCCGGAAGTGTCCCTGGTCTCTGCTGATGGCAGCCTCCTGTCCCCCTCTTGGCTGCAGCCATGTCCCCTCCTGACGCTGGGGCCCTCCTCCCTCTCCATGGAAAGCCAAGCAGGCATCGAAACACGGGGGAAATGCCAAAGTATCTGAAAACTGCAGGACCATTGGAATATCGACTTATTGATATTGGTCTGCCACGATATTGACTACCAGAATAGGCTGAAGGCAAGCTCCTTGAAAGTAGCTTCAAGGCACGTAGCTGTGGAGTTAGGTATAGTACTTACCTATGTATACATTGGGATTTTGTGTCAGCCGCATTTTTCACACCATTCTCATATACAACCTTCTTTGCTTACCTGGGATTCGCACAGCGGACTCTGCAGCACAGGCCCGCATAGCCCTTTACAATGATCCATAATGTATATATAAATGTATGCTGCCTACATTCTGCTGCAAGCTGAAGCGCGTGCACGTAAATCAAGATACTCGGTGCCGCGATAATCCGCAGTCTGGGGTGCAGAAATATTGTTTCTTTGTAGTTGTTCCCCAGTTCCACTAATAATGTTCTCTTTGAAGGTGGCAGCGGGAAACAATTGACACGGGGAAGGATTGGCTTTTGGGAAGAATTGGCTGCTGGGAGGGAGGGGGCAGCAATCTGTTGCCCAGCAACAAGCATCTCTCTGTTGACTCACCCTTCCACTGCCCCATCAATTTGGAGGGGGATAAAAATAGCTGGAGGCCCAGGAAGCCGCAGGCAATTTATACCTGCAAATCTTTATCCTGCTGTTGGATATCAAGGTCGTGGGATTGGAACAGGACAGGACCGCCCCCCCACCCGTTTCACCTTGAGGCACCTGGGATTGCAGAACTCTGCTCTAGAAACAGTAGACCTGGAACCATCAGGCGCCCCTTCCCCCAGAAGCAAACAAACATGGCAAAAACGTTCTGGCAACAAAACCTAGGGTGTATTTATTTTACAATAAACATAGTTTAAACAATCTTGTAAGGCCACCAGATTTCACATTTTTCTGCAAATCTAAATTGCATTGCCAAAACAATTCTAAATGATAATTTTGGACACTGGAAGGTACCACAGACTGCCAGATAAAGATTGCATAACGGTACTCTGTCGCAAAGTTAATAGGGTACCCTGACCCCCAAACTCTGTCTGTCCATTTCATTTAGAGATCCCTGAACTGTGAGGTTTCTGTTCATGGAGCCCCTGTCGGCTCTATTGGTGGAAAGGTTCCTCTGATCGCTTGACAGTATAGGGGCCATTAGGGGAAGAGCTTTGATTATGCTGCCCCTCCTATTCAGCGTGGGTGGTGTAATGTCCTTTTTTCCTGTCTGTCATCATCAGGAAAAAAAACACTGGCAGTGAGGGATAGATAAAAAACTACAATTGCCCCACATCCTGGAGGAAAAATCCCAAGTTGGCTGGGTCATTTGTTTTCCAAAAATAAGCTCCCATTTGGGCACCTTGTTTTTGAAAATGGAAAATCATCTTTAAAGGGACTCCAACCTCATTCCTGAAGCGTGAGTCCCCAACACTCTGCACCCGACGCCCCCAGCTCGTGTCCATAAAAACCAACACTGTAGCGAGGATCCCCCAGACGACTCCCACGACGTGGACACCCTGAGTCGACCTCCCTGCACCCCCACAGCGACGCCTGCAGAGAGAATCCAGAGGCTCCCCCTGACAGACTGCCCGATAACAAAGGAACCCGACGCCTGGAAGAAGACTGCACCCGCAGCCCCCAGGACCAAGAGGAACCAGCTACTGGTGCAGGAGTGACCAGCAGTTGGCCCCCATCTTTGCCCAGTCAGTGGCTGGCCCGCGAAGTGCCCCTGTACCCTGCCTGCATCACCAGATTAACCCCTGGGTCCCTCCATTGAAACCAATGTAAAACCCGACACCTACTTTGCACACTGCACCTGGCTGCCCCTGTGCCGCTGAGGGTGTATTTTGTATGCCTGTTTCGGACCCCCTCTGTGCTCTACAAACCTCCCCTGGTCTGCTCCCCGAGGACGCAGGTACTTACCTGCTAGCAGACTGGAACCGGAGCGCCCAAGTCTCCATAGGTGCCTGTGCTATTTGGGCCCCTCTTTGACCTCTGCACCTGACCGGCCCTGTGTTGCTGGTGCTGGGTGTTTGGGATTGAATTGAACCCCCAAAGGTGGGCTGCCTATGCCCTGGAGACTGAACTTGTAAGTGCTTTACTTACCACATTAATCTAACTGTACTTACCTCCCCTCAGGAACTGTTGATTTTTGCAGTGTACACTTTTAAAATAGCTTATTGCCATTTTTGCCAAAACTGTGTACCTTACTGTTTTCATTCAATGATTTGTACTTACCTATGCCAAGTACCTTACAATTTATGTACTTACTTGAATTCTGAATCTAATGGTTCTAAAATAAATTAAGAAAAGAATATTTTTCTCTATAAAAACCTATTGGCCTGGAGTAAGTCTTTGAGTGTGTGTTCTCATTTATTGCCTGTGTGTGTACAACAAATGCTTAACACTACCCTCTGATAAGCCTACTGCTCGACCACACTACCACAAAATAGAGCATTAGAATTATCTAATTTTGCCACTATCTTACCTCTAAGGGGAACCCTTGGACTCTGTGCACACTATCGCTCACATTGAGGTAGTATATACAGAGCCAACTTCCTACAACACGTTTTGCTACTCACATTTTCCTAGTGTGGATTTACCCCAAGTGTAGATTTACATGTCCCACCTTACGAATACAGGGGTGGGGACATTTAAGACTCAATTTATGAGAGGAAAGTTACTACCAATAGGTGAAGAGGTCCACCACCAGGGCTGAGCTCTCCCTGTGGTAAAGTATATTTTTTAAAAAGGTTAAAATATTTTAAAGTAAATTAAAGTAATATAATTATTCTTAATCCAGATCAAATAAAATAAAGTGTTACAGCACGTTAACTCATATAACACTATAAAGTTAATATTTAAACAATAATTGGTAAATTTAGCTGGTACTATTTACATAAAAAAATAATTGGAAATTATTTTTGGAATATTTTTAAATCTGTTCATTATTATTGTTTAAACTATTAAATATTAATATTAAATGTAATATATTTTTTGAACAGTGGAAACAATTTATAGATTGCTCCTACCTCCCCCCCCTTTCCTTCCCATCTCCTCTCGCTCTGCCTGTCTGCCAGGCTGGGCGCTCACATGAAACACACACCGGCTTGTCTGGGCTGTCGGCTCCAGCTCTGGGCGCGCATCGCATCAAACGAGCCTCTCCTCCCAGTGAAGTGCGCCCATCCTCGGCGGACCCCGGTGCCCGGCACCGAGGCTTTGATTGGGGCTCCTGCACGTCACCGAGAAGCCCATTAGACGCCGCGGAAGATCCGCGGAGGCTGCTGCGCGGCGCGCAGTCATTACTGCCAAGAATCTTTCATCCTCTGCAGCGAGTGCGCCCCAGATTAGCATTTCACACACTTCAACTGGTGCTGCAGTCACACCAGGCAACTTCACACACACAGTACTACCTGCCACACACACATACATCCGTGCCACCCTCCAATGCACACAGAGACAAATGCACACACAAGGTGCCCACACAAGTGCTGCTTTACCCACCACACACACAGTACTCCCTGCCACACACACAACCGTCCCACCCTTCTATGCACATTCACGCTGCTTATACACACAAAGCACTGCTCACACACGCACACACAGTACTCCCTGCCACACACAACCGTCCCACCCTTCTACGCACATTCACGCTGCTTATACACACAAAGCACTGCTCACACATACACACACACATATGGATCCTTCACACGCACAGCTTCTCCACACACACAGTTCCTTCACACGCACAGCTTCTCCATCACACACACACACACTCAGTTCCTTAACACGCAAAGCTTCTCCATCACACACACACACACAGTTCTTTCACACGCACAGCTTCTCCATCACACACACACACAGTTCCTTCACAAGCACAGCTTCTCCATCACACACACACAGTTCTTTCACACGCACAGCTTCTCCATCACACATACACACACAGTTCCTTCACACGCACAGCTTCTCCATCACACACACACACAGTTCCTTCACATGCACAGCTTCTCCATCACACACACATACACACAGTTCTTTCACACGCACAGCTTCTCCATCACACACACACAGTTCCTTCACACGCACAGCTTCTCCATCACACACACACAATCTTCTCCATGCCACCCTCCAATGCGTGCACACACATACAGTTCCTCCACACGCACAGCTTCTCCATCACACACACACAGTTCCTTCACATGCACAGCTTCTCCATCACACACATACAATCTTCTCCGTGCCACACTCACACATGTGTGCCACCTTCCAATGCATACACACGCACACACAGTTCCTTCACATGCACAGCTTCTCCATCACACACATACAATCTTCTCCGTGCCACACTCACACACTTGTGCCACCCTCCAATGCGTGTACATGCACACACAGTTCCTTCACACCACAGCTTCTCCATCACACACATACACAGTTCCTTCACATGCACAGCTTCTCTATCACACACACACAATCTTCTCAATACAACACTCACACATGTGTGCCACCTTCCAATACATGCACACGCACACACAGTTCCTTCACCCGCGCAGCTTCTCCATCACACATGCACACACAGTTCCTTCACACACACAGCTTCTCCATCACACACACACACAGTTCCTTCACACGCACAGCTTCTCCATCACACACACACACACAGTTCCTTCACACGCACAGCTTCCCCATCACGCACAAATCCTTCTCACGCACAGCTTCTCCATCACACACACTTTTCTCCGTGCCACACTCACACACCTGTGCCACCCTCCAATGCATGCCCATACACACTCAGTTCCTTCACATGCACAGCTTCACCACACACACATAATACTCCCCACACACAGACAAATGCACACACAAACAAATGCACACACAAGGTGCCCACACAAGTGCTCCTTTCCCCACCAAACACACAGTACTCCCTGCCACACACACAACCGTCCCACCCTTCTACGCACATTCACTCTGCTTATACACACAAAGCACTGCTCACAAATACACACACACACACATGGATCCTTCACATGCACAGCTTCTCCACACACACACATACACACAGTTCTTTCACACGCACAGCTTCTTCATCATACATACACACACAGTTCCTTCACACGCACAGCTTCTCCATCACACACACATACACACAGTTCTTTCACACGCACAGCTTCTCCATCACACACACACACACACAGTTCCTTCACACGCACACCTTCGCCATCACACACACACAATCTTCTCCATGCCACCCTCCAATGCGTGCACACACATACAGTTCCTCCACACGCACAGCTTCTCCATCACACACACACAGTTCCTTCACATGCACAGCTTCTCCATCACACACATACAATCTTCTCCATGCCACACTCACACATGTGTGCCACCTTCCAATGCATGCACACGCACACACAGTTCCTTCACACGCACAGCTTCTCCATCACACACATACAATCTTCTCCGTGCCACACTCACACACGTGTGCCACCCTCCAATGCATGCACATGCACACACAGTTCCTTCACACCACAGCTTCTCCATCACACACACATACACAGTTCCTTCACATGCACAGCTTCTCTATCACACACACACAATCTTCTCAATACAACACTCACACACGTGTGCCACCTTCCAGTACATGCACACGCACACACAGTTCCTTCACCCGCGCAGCTTCTCCATCACACATGCACACACAGTTCCTTCACACGCACAGCTGCTCCATCACACACACACACAGTTCCTTCACACGCACAGCTTCTCCATCACACACACACACACAGTTCCTTCACACGCACAGCTTCCCCATCACACACAGTTCCTTCACACGCACAGCTTCTCCATCACACACACTCTTCTCCATGCCACACTCACACACCTGTGCCACCCTCCAATGCGTGCCCATACACACTCAGTTCCTTCACATGCACAGCTTCACTACACACACATAATACTCCCCACACACAGACAAACGCACACACAAACAAATGCACACACAAGGTGCCCACACAAGTGCTCCTTTCCCCACCACACACACAGTCTTCTCCCTGCCACACACACACATATGGATGCTACTCTCCTAGCCATATGCATATGTACGAGTTACTTATAAACTTGGTTTCTCACATATACTGCTCCCCCCACACACCAATGCAGGCTACTCCCAGCCACACACATGCCTGCTACCCCCCTAGACAAACATTGCTTCCACACACACTTGGTTCCCTCACACACACGGCTCCCACCCACAGTACTCCGTCCTACATACATGTACTGCCCGCAATGCTCCCTTGCATGCACTGATCTCACACACACATGCTACCTGACACTAACAAATGGTCGCCTCACACACACACACACAGACAAACACAGCACATTTACAGTGCACTCCTATACAGACGCTGTGCTCCTCCACACCACCAAGCCACACACAACCATTCACTACCCACACACATTCTTGTGCTGCCTTCACACACACACTGCCCCAACATGAAACACACACATACTAAGGCCAAATAGATGCACTGCTCCCACACAGACATGTACTGCAGCACTGCACAGAAAACACACATCACAACCACCTCAACATCATGTTTAATTTGTGAAAGATTAAGTGCTGGGGCCCAAAATCGTGCCCAGAAGCCCGTGGCTTTCGCTATTGACAACAGCGTGCCGAATACCAAATCCATGTAGTCTTAATTCCACCTCAGGCCTCTCAAATCCACCCCCAGACACTGCCTGCCCTTATTTCACTCCTGCAAGTTCCTGCTTGCCTGTCTCCCCCTCAGGTCCCTCTCTTGCACTGTCTTCATACACACACACACACACACACACACACTTGCAGACTCCACACATTTTGACACACTGTGACTTCACACCCAGATACACTGCCTTCCTACAGAAGCAACTCACACGTCCACAGTCCTACCCCCAGGCACCACAACAAATAGTCCTGCACAGGCCCACACAGTCACACACTGTCCCATGGGGACATGCACATACACACATGTACACATGTAACTCCACTCCCATATTAAGACACATCCACCACACATGCCCCCCTACAAACACAAACAACTCCTCAAACACATGCACTGTCCCTCATATGTGACCCCCACCCATTCACATACTCAGGTTCATAGCAATTGAATGCACATGGAACCCCACAAAAACACAACCCCTGCACACACACATGCACTGCCCTAGCACGCACACTACCCTCACAAAAATGCAACGCACACAGCCCATTCCCTCCACAGAGGCACATTACCCAAACTCATACACTCCTGCCAAGACAAACACCTCCTGCCACAAATCCACACTGCCACATACACAATGCCAGGGGTGTCTGGATTGACTGTACGCCACTCCATCAGGGACAGAGTCAAGGACTCCATGCAGGCCTCACAGTGCAGAAAGAGTGGCCTCCACTGTAGCCAATGCAGGCTTCTGGAGGTCTCAGCAATGCCTTGCACTGCCGGGGGCAACAATACACCAAACCTTTGCCTGTAGATAGGACTTAGCTCTGTAATACTCAGAATGGGCCTTGAATCAGTCCAGGGCTTCTCCATGGTTTGCTTTCTGGTCAATCTCATTTACTTGCTTCTTATTCAATGGCTTTCTGTCCTCTTCTTCAGCATAGCCTCGTTACCATCCTTTGTTGGATGACTTGTATCCTTCTACGTCTCCCTTCGGGGAACTTCTTTTTCCTTTTAATTTGAGCACTCAGAGTGCATGTTTTTTCTCTCTCGTCTCAGGTAATAAGCACCAGAACCTGGACTGTTTGGGAATAACTAGAAGATTTTGGTTAGCTTATCCACGGTTCTGGGTAGTTGAGTGAGGAGATAGAATGACAGACAAGCACTTAGGAGCCCAACCATCCACTGCCTTGAATACAAGTGACAGAAGGTAGTTAAGGACCCTGTTTTTGTTGGAGATCCAGTTGATGGTACGATGAGGTGGGGTTATGCCTAGGGAAGTGTACGAAGTTCTGGTGGCTAAGTTTGTTACCTTGTTGAGTGCTGCAAATAGTGCTTAATTTGTTCCGGTGTTAGCCAGTGCTCGGCCCGGCACTGAATTCTCAACACTGGCACTTATGACCCTCTATCACATGGTGGTGCTATGTGACTAACTTTTAAGTGATCACAATATATTGTTAATGTTTAATGCAAAATACGTAAAAAATTAAAAATACCTATTGGGCAGGCCTTTCTTACAGGTTTGGGAGGCCTAAAGTAATCCATATTGTCACACTTGTAGGCGTGTGATGTTAGTGATCGTGGTGGTTCGTCACTGGCATGGGCAAAGGGTGGTACAAGCTGTAGAGAAGTGTCTTGGCAGCTCGTTTCATTTACAAACGAATTTCTGGGTGCAAAGAGGTACTGGGGGAGGTCACTAGTAATCTCTCCTAGGAGTCCTCTTGGCTGAGGACACTGATTTTGTGAGCACTCTCACTTTGCTGAAAGGGCTTTGAGGACATCTCTTGAGTATGTTCAGCGACTGGTCTCCCGCTTCAACTCTTGTTTTTTTTAGGATTCCATTTTCGTGAGTGGGTTGAAGATCGGTCAGTTGTCGCCAGGGTACATATAACATCGAACCCCCTGGGAGTGCGGTGGTTTCACCAAAGGTTCCGCACAGATTTTGCCAAAGAGGGGGAGCAGCACCGGAGAAGCTGATGGGACTACTGTAGATGTTTGTATAATTTTCCAACAAGAGAAAGTTTTTTAAAGTTTGTGAAGTTTTCAACTTTCTTCGTAGAACTCTAATTTTTTGAAGCCCTGTGAGAGCTCGAACCGAGCTGAGGAGGGCAGTGCGCTTGGCATGGCTGTTGCGAACAGAAGCAAAGCTCCTGTTGGTAGATTCTAAAGTCAGATCAGAATCTCATCTCACAAGCCCAAAACCCTTCAAAGGCAGTAGAGTGATTATTGGAAATGGGGCAGATTTGAGAGAAAATCATTGCCCCTCCTCCCCCCAAGATTGAAAATATAGATCGAAAAAGAAGGGGACGGTTTACACAACCTTACATGATGATCTTATAAAGATGTTGGATTTAGTTGAGCTTGTCTCCATTTCCAATGTTTTCATAAACCGAGGAATAAGAATCTGTACTCTGACCCTTTTCCAGAGACCAACTAGTGAATTTAACTAAAAGTCTAATTTTGCCAAATTGACCGAAGCTGGAACTATGTTCAAAAAAGGAGTTAGAGATGTTAGGACTTGTCGCCAGTGTGGTTACAATATTCTGGTTATCAGTACCTGAAGGTTCTCCAAATCTTGTCTGAAAGAAGAGGATTATCTGTTTATCTCTTACCAATTCCATCAGCTGTGATACGGGACTTTAGAAGCCCCCTTCCCTCAGGACTTTAGAAGCCCCCTTCCACTCAGAACTTTAGAAGCCCCCTTTCATCAGGACTTTGGAAGCCCCCTTCCCTCAGGACTTTAGAAGCCCCCTTCACCTCAGGACTTCAGAAGTCCACCTTCCCTCCGGACTTTAGAAGCCCCCTTCCACTCAGGACTTTAGAAGCCCCCTTCCATCAGGACTTTAGCAGCTCCCTTCCCCTCAGGACTTTAAAAGCCCCCTCCCCTCAGGACTTTAGAGCCCCCCTTCCCCTCAGGACTTTAGAAGCCCCATCCCCTCAGGACTTTAGAAGTCCCCTCCCATCTGGACTTTAGAAGCCCCCTTCCATCAGGGCTTTAGAAGTCCCCTCTCATCTGGACTTTAGAAGCCCCCCTCCCCTCAGGACTTTAGAAGCCCCCTTTCCCTCAGGACTTTGGAAGCCCCCTCCAATCAGGACTTTAGACGCCCCCTACCCCTCAGCCTCCAGTAGGAATCAGCCGCTCCCCTGCAGGGCTTTCCTTACAACCCTTCTTGTAAGAGGGTTGGAATAGGCTACCCATCCATGTCGGATTTTTCCCAGATGACCCATTTGCTCAAAGACTAGAAATAAAATTGTGGACCAGAGGCTGAGGCACATTGGGGTAGATTTATGGAGGCCCCACTGGGACTCGAAGGTGCGGCTAGCTTGGAATATCCAATTAAGTTTAAACCATCTAGCCTCGTGCACCCGTCATCAAAAGCCAATTTTCAGTCCAATAAAAATTGAATTGGCCCATTATGGCGACAAAAATGCTTTATTAAGACTTCCAAGTGAGCAGAACCCAATAGAGTTGCATCATTAAGGGACGCAGAAGATATTCCTTCTTCAGTGAAATTCCCAAAACACTGATTTCTAGTCACAACTGTGATCTGCGTCCGCAGCGAAGTCTGTTTCATTTCATTTTTCAATGCGTTAATTGTCAGCACACCTGAGCCATTCTTGCTAT
The DNA here is from genome assembly GCF_031143425.1 of Pleurodeles waltl. Classification (NCBI taxonomy): domain Eukaryota; kingdom Metazoa; phylum Chordata; class Amphibia; order Caudata; family Salamandridae; genus Pleurodeles; species Pleurodeles waltl. The sequence continues at coordinate 16,493,511 of NC_090449.1, read as the reverse complement.
AGGGTACAGTCCGTGTTTTTTCTTTAACCAGTCACGGCCCGTGTGACCCTTTATGTAATTATATGCACTGATATCTTTTTACTGAGTAAGGACTTTCTCGAAGAATACAAAGGCTGCCCCCGTGCATAACTGTCAATCACCACGGCGCATACCCCGGATGTGAACTGTGAACCCGTGGAGTGTTTGTCAGTACCAGCTGATGACGTCAATTTGGCATTACTCGGTGTGACTTAAAAGTAGTGATGTTGGGTTTATCAAAGCAGCATCGCCATTATGTGCCTAAAAGCCAAGCGCTTCCATCCTGGCGAGTGTGAGGTAACAGGGTAACACACAGTCCAACCTCCATCCATTGTAGGTTAACTAAAACTAGCTCTCTAACCAGTCCTGCATTGGTAACAATCACCAGAGACGCCCATCCCAGCATCTCCCTTTGTTTCATGACGTGTGTTGGGGGTTCGGAATCTATTGTGACTTCACAGGTAAAGTCTCTCCTCAATACAATCAAGTCAGCTGGAAGTGCATTAATTCATTCATCCAGACAAAACGTGAATGGCTCCGTTGGCTGGCACTCCTCGTCGATTTGTCCGGGTAGTTTCATTTTAAAGACTGATGCACTTTTTGTCTAACCAAAACCAACCCGTTGTCCTGCGTATCACCAACATGTCCTTGACCAGCGCAGATTGGATTGCTTTGGAAGCCATGTCTTTGAACCTAGAGTGACCAGCCCCCCGGTGGCCCCCCCATGGATCATAGACAGAATGTGATACACAGAGCTCGGCCCTGATGTCTACTGAACTTATCCAGTGTATTAATGGGTTATAAAGGCCCAGCCCAGTTACAAAGCAGTGGCGCGCAGTACAATACTGGGCCCAGATTTACTACATTCTCGCGCGGAAGGTGGTGCGTTGCGCTGCGTGCGAAGGAGAGCGCGTCATATTTACAGAAATCTGGCCCTCTGCTCCCCTCTCCGTAGGGTGGGCGCTGATCTTAGCTGCCGTGTGCCACACACACACCTTTGCGCCATAGTACTAGGGTGTGTGGGCGAGTCTAGCTTAGGTCTTGTACAGGAAGCGTACCGTTCCAGTACAAAATACTGTGGGCCTTACTACGACCTTGACGGAGGAGTTTCCTCCATCACAAATGTGACGGATTTCCCGATCGTCGTATTACAATTCTCATTTAATATAATGGGACCATAATAGGGCGGACGGGATATCCCCCACACTTGTGACGGAGGAAACCCCTCCGTCAAGTTCATGATAAGGCCCTATGCGTAGACACACTTTAAGGGTCTGATTACAACTTTGGCGGAGGGGGTTAATCCGTCCCAAATGTGACGGATATCCCGCCCGCCGTATTACGAGTCCATTATATCCTATGGAACTCGTAATACAGCAGGCAGGATATCCGTCACATTTGGGACCGATTAACCCCCTCCGCCAAAGTTGTAATCAGGCCCTAAAACTTTTCCTACGTTGTATGCGTGCTGCACAGTGCAGCACGCATGCACAGTCGGAAAAGAAAGGAGAACTGAAAACATTTTTCCATTTAACGCCAGCTTTCACAATGCGTTAACTGGGCGCAAAACCCTGTCTACTGTTGTTTGTAGATAGGGTTGTGTCAAAAGGCATGGGAACGCCCAGGTACCGCCCATGTAATGCCCCCTTGGCGCTAAGTAACGCAAAGCACTGCTACACGCTGCTTTGTGTTACTTTTAGGGAACTTTTTAGCACAAAACATGTTTTGCGCTGCAAAGTAAATAGGTAAAATAAGATTTTGCGTTGATTTGTGGCGTTTTTGTGATGCGATTATGGTGTAAAATCTTAGTAAATATACCCCTGGGTGTCACAGACGAGCCAGGGGAGTAGACATTTGGGGTTGGGGAGAGAGTGGAGGAGGCGAAGGTGGGTTACAAATGTCCATGGGAGGAGGCAGTGGACCGGAAGGTGGGACCAGTGTGGAGTGATACGGGTAAAGAGAGTTACAGTGTGCTGAGAAGCTGCTTTAACGCTAGCGTCATGAGCTCTCTTCTGAAGCGCACGAGGGAAGGAGTCGGGTGAACTCCCACTTGGGTGGAGTTTGAGACCCTCATGACATATCTGGAGAAAGCCAGCAGCCATACTTTCACTTTGGAGTATCTCTTCTCTCTGGTCTGACTATTCTGTCGCAGCCGGGGTCCCACATCTCTCTAAAAAACCTGGGTTTAGCCACTGAGTCTGATGGGTGTCTCTTGCTGACTGACTACCTTGTAGGTAACAGATGCTGGTCTTCAGGAGGATGTCACAGGCAAAGGACTCCGTTTTTAAGGTATCTGTATCATTCTCAGGAGCCTCAGGAGGCCTTTGATGAGGCGAGCTGCCTCAAAGAGGATGCCACAGGCATGGTACTCAGTTTTTAAGGTTTCTGTATGATTCTCAGGAGCCTCAGGAGGCCTTTGATGAGGTGAGCTACCACAAAGAGGATGCCACAGGCATGGGACTCAGTTTTTAAGGTTTCTGTATGATTCTCAGGAGCCTCAGGAGGCCTTTGATGAGGTGAGCTACCACAAAGAGGATGCCACAGGCATGGTACTCAGTTTTTAAGGTATCTGTATCATTCTCAGGAGCCTCAGGAGGCCTTTGATGAGGCGAGCTGCCTCAAAGAGGATGCCACAGGCATGGGACTCAGTTTGTAAGGTATCTGTATCATTCTCAGGAGCCTCAGGAGGCCTTTGATGAGGTGAGCTGCCACAAAGAGGATGCCATAGGCATGGGACTCAGTTATTGAAGCACGTGTATCATTCTCAGGAACCTCAGGAGGCCACCGAGAGGATGCTCTTCAGGGGACCAGATTGGTCCCTGATGAGGCTGGTGAGCAGGGATTTGCTTCCGTTTATATTGAAATTAAGGCCTTTCTGAATTCCTCTTACAGAAAGAATTGTTCAGCCTTTGAAGGGGGGAACTGATGTCAGGCAATCTCTTTTGTGTGCTTTGAGAGTTTTGATTCTGAAGTTGTTCTCTATGTAGATTCCCAGGGACTTAGCACTTTTAGTGAGCCATGGAGAAAGGTTTTCCAAACTCATTTCATCTAACCATCCTTGGACTAGACCTGCATGATTTCTTTGTTACACCAGTGTAATCTCATGCAATGTCCACATTTTGAGTTAGGCAAAACGTGTGATGTTTTCAGCAGTTCACATGACCTAATGTTTTCCCTGATTTGTGGTAAACTGGTTCGAGTAGAGAATGTCTCACTGAGAAACTGAGGGCCTCATTTAGATTTTGGCACACAAGTGACTCAGTCACAAGGGTCATGGAGAGCCCATCTACTGAAATATAAATCCCATTGGAAGCTACGAGATTTATATTTTGGCAAAAGGGCTATCTGAAACCTTTGTGACAGAGTCTAAATCAGGCCCTTTAAGCCTGATTTACTTCTTGACCGATGGAATACTCCATCACAGATGTGATGGATATCCCGTCCACCCTATTATGATCTCTATAGGATATAATGGGATTGCAATAAGGCGGGCGGGATATCCGTCACCTTTGTGATGGAGTATCCCCTCCGCCAAGTTCTAAATCATGCCCTCTGTCTCTGTGAACAAGATGTTTTGCTCTTCCAAACCATCTCTTGGCAATATCCCATGTCACTCTTCTGTGCGAGGCATACCCTCATGGAGGTAAGTAACTCTGATAGATAGCCAAGGGAGATGCGCCATGAAGCTACTGCTAGACTTTCCAGCAGCTTTCCGCACACATGCATGGTGTGGGTGGCTCTTTAGCTATCCTCAAAGTTCAACAACGTCTCCAGATCAAAGAGGCAGACAATAATAGCATCTTGTTTCTAGAGAGCACATGCATATGTAACAGCTGTTGTGGATCCCCCTTTACGTTACAAATTTCGCTTTGCCCACAAGGATTCAAGTGCATGTATCACACATCACCATATTTGTAAGCCTGGGCAGAGTTCACAGAGACCAACTCCGCAGAATTCAGCCGAGTTGAATAAAATCTCAGTGGAATTCTGCAGAGGCAGAGTTCTGTGACCCACAGAGTCCTGAATGCGCCTGATCTCAGAAGCGCTAAGCAGGGTTGGTCTGGTCAGCCAGGCCCGACCCTGCTTAGCGCTTCTGAGACCGGGCACATTCAGGAGGGCCCTAGGCAGTGAAAGCTGCAGTTTCAAGCCTCTTGTGCACTGGCCTGCCCAATGTGCAGTGCACACAGGACAGACCGGTGCACAAGAGGCCTGAAACAGCAGCTTTCTTTCGGGTGCTTACGGCCCTGACCTGAATTCAGGCCAGGGCCGTAGGCAGCGAAAGTTGCCAGGCCTATTATGCACCAGCCTGCCCCATGTGCACTGCACCCTACCCTGGTTCCACTTGTACTGACTCACAAGCACTATGTTTCCCTCCATTTAAGGCAAGAAAACTCTGATATGTGCAGTTCTTGGCCTAAAAAGGGGCACTAGTATTTCTGAGCCTACTTTCTCATGGTGTTAGAAACTATACGATCACCTGCGACATTACCGCTTCTATTGCCATGCATACTAGACCAATACAAATCCTGTTGTAAACCCCTTGGGCATCATGGCGATGTCACACATCGAACATTGGAGGACACGTCACGTTTACTTTGGCCCCTTCCTTGATGAGATGGAATATCTTGCTGGTGCCACAAGTGCTCGGGCGGGTGTGATATCAGGCTACTGCAACTATTATAGTTTCTTATTATAACTTTTGATGGTTTTATAGAGCCCTGCACTCGATGACCATCTTGAAGCATTACAAAGGCAGAGATGGATTGCAAGGGGTTCAGTTGATGCAGCAGCACTCGTTTACATGGCACTCATTTACATAGCACTTGTTTCCATGGCACTCTTCCATGACACTAATTTACATGGCGCGCGTTTCCATAGCACTTGTTCACATAGCACTTGTTTCCATGGCACTCTTTTACATGACACTCTTTTCCATGACACTTATTTACATGGCACTCATTTACATGGTACTTGTTTTCATGGCACTCATTGTTTCCATGGCACTCATTTACATGGTACTCGTTTATATGGCACTTGTTTAGATGGCATCCATTTACATGGCACTTGTTTACATGGCACTTGTTCACATGGCACTCTTTTCCATGGCACTCGTTTCCATGGCACTCATTTCCACGGTACTCGTTTCCATGCCACTCATTTACATGGCACTCGTTTACATGGTACTTGTTTTCATGGCACTCATTTACATGGTACTCGTTTATATGGCACTTGTTTACATGACACTTACTTACATGGCACTTGTTTACATGACACTTATTTCCTTGGCACTCATTTACATGGCACTCATTTACATGCACTTGTTCACATGGCACCGGTTTACATGGTACTCGTTTACATGGCACTAGTTTCCATGGCACTCGTTTACATGGTACTTGTTTACATGGCACTCGTTTACATGGTACTCATTTATGTGGCACTTGTTTACATGGCACTCGTTTACATGGTACTCGTTTATATGGCACTCGTTTCGATGGCACTCATTTACGTGGCACTCGTTTACATTGTGCTCCTTTACATGGCACTCATTTATGTTGCACTCGTTTCCATGACACTCGTTTATATAGCACTCATTGACATGGTACTCATTTCCATGGCACTTGTTTACATGGCAGTCATTTACATAGCACTTGTTTCTGTGGCACTCGTTTCCATAACACTTGTTTACATAGCACTCATTTACATGGTACTCATTTCCATGGTACTTGTTTACATGGCACTCACTTACATGGCATTCATTTACAAGGCACTCATTTCCATGGCACTCGTTTCCATGTCACTCGTTTCCATGTCACTCGTTTACATGGCACTCACTTACATAGCACTCGCTTACATAGTCCAGAGTGGTTAGGATGGTCATAAAAAGACCAGGTGGAAGACCAAAAGAATACTGATCCCTTGAGCTGGTAAATCAAGAATTTGCCAGGAACATCCAAACAGAACTCTTCTGTGGTGGCTGATGATGGTGATTAAGATGGTGAAGCCCTCTTAGAGGATGGACAGAGCTCACGGGTGCAGACTGAGGTGGCAGAAGTTTCTGTGATGGCTGGTGATGGTAATTAAGGCAGTGAAGTCCTCTTAGAGGATTGACAGAACTCACGGGTGCAGACTGAGGTGCCAGGAGTTTGTGTGATGGCTGGTGATGGTAAGGCAGTGAAGCCCTCTTAGAGGACGGACAGAACTCGCGGGTACAGACTGAGGTGCCATGGGTTTGTGTGACGGCTGGTGGTGGTAAGTAAGGCGGTGAAGCCCTCTTAGAGGATGGACAGAGCTCGCGGGTGCAGACAGAGGTGCCAGGAGTTTCTGTGATGGCTGGTGATGGTAAGGCAGTGGAGCCCTCTTAGAGGATGGATAGACCTCACGGGCAGACTGAGGTGCCAGGAGTTTGTGTGATGGCTGGTGATGGTAAGTAAGGCAGTGAAGCCCTCTTAGAGGATGGACAGAACTCTTGGGTACAGACTGAGATGCCAGGAGTTTGTGTGACGGCTGGTGGTGGTAAGTAAGGCGGTGAAGCCCTCTTAGAGGATGGACAGAGCTCGCGGGTGCAGACAGAGGTGCCAGGAGTTTCTGTGATGGCTGGTGATGGTAAGGCAGTGGAGCCCTCTTAGAGGATGGATAGACATCACGGGCAGACTGAGGTGCCAGGAGTTTGTGTGATGGCTGGTGATGGTAAGTAAGGCAGTGAAGCCCTCTTAGAGAATGGACAGAACTCTTGGGTGTAGACTTAGGTGCCAGGAGTTTGTGTGACGGCTGGTGATGGTAAGTAAGGCGGTGAAGCCCTCTTAGAGGATGGATAGAACTCTTGGATGTAGACTGAGATGCCAGGGGTTTGTGTGACGGCTGGTGATGGTAAGTAAGGCGGTGAAGCCCTCTTAGAGGATGGACAGACCTTACGGGCAGACTGAGGTGCCAGGGGTTTGTGTGATGGCTGGTGATGGTAAGTAAAGCAGTGAAGCCCTCTTAGAGGATGGATAGAACTCTTGGGTGTAGACTGAGGTGCCAGGAGTTTGTGTGACGGCTGGTGATGGTAAGTAAGGCGGTGAAGCCCTCTTAGAGGATGGATAGAACTCTTGGGTGTAGACTGAGGTGCCAGGGGTTTGTGTGACGGCTGGTGATGTAAGTAAGGCGGTGAAGCCCTCTTAGAGGATGGATAGAACTCTTGGGTGTAGACTGAGATGCCAGGGGTTTGTGTGATGGCTGGTGATGGTAAGGCAGTGAAGCCCTCTTAGAGGATGGACAGAACTCACGGGTGCAGACTGAGGTGCCAGGAGTTTCTGTGATGGCTGGTGATGGTAAGGCAGTGAAGCCCTCTTAGAGGATGGACAGACCTTACGGGCAGACTGAGGTGCCAGGAGTTTGTGTGATGGCTGGTGATGGTAAGTAAGGCGGTGAAGCCCTCATAGAGGATGGACAGAACTCTTGGGTGTAGACTGAGGTGCCAGGGGTTTGTGTGACGGCTGGTGATGGTAAGTAAGGCACTGAAGCCCTCTTAGAGGATGGACAGTCCTTGCGGGCAGACTGAGGTGCCAGGAGTTTGTGTGATGGCTGGTGATGGTAAGTAAGGCAGTGAAGCCCTCTTAGAGGATGGACAGAACTCTTGGGTGTAGACTGGGGTGCAGGGGTTTGTGTGACGGCTGGTGATGGTAAGTAAGGCAGTGAAGCCCTCTTAGAGGATGGACAGAGCTCTCGACTCTGGGGCGTCACCTGCTGAGGACTTATAAAATCTTTAGTCTGCTGACCGGACATTGTTAATATTTTGGGGGCTCCCTACTGACGTTGCCACAACTCCCTACTGACGTTGCCACAAACATACCTGCCCTTTACTCATATTTTCCAAGAAACTTTATGTCTCGGAATATTACTGCACCCCGATAGAGTAATATTGGGACCTATCAATGGTGCTCAGTGGTGCATGTTGTCGTCAGTATGCAGCGCTTAATTTGTACAGAGAAGGGCTCAGTGAGCAAAGGGCAACCAGGTCCGGCCTCCCTTTGATGAGTGTGAGTCCTGCCTCGCACAGGGCTGTAGAGAACTGACAGTGGAGCCAGTGGAATGATCATAGGGGCAGGACAGGCCTCACCCACTGTCGCCTGCGGAGGAGAGCCGCCTACCAGCCTCTGATGTGTTTCTAAAAGTGCTCTGCCTGTGTTGTGCAGGTCCATCCATGTGGGTGACAGATGCTGTAAGCATGTGCATCACTTGTGTGTGTAGAGGGCGCATGTGGAGGGAACATGGCACAGATGGCTTTGGCCCCACTGGGTTCCATTTTGAAGTGGGTGCACATCAGTGGCGCCTAAGATGGAGGATGGGACGGAGAGCTCCAGGCAGCAGTTGTGAGTGGCGGGGCTTCCTCGGAGCAGTTCAGGGACCCTCTCTGTGGGTCAGACAGAGGAGCGTCGTGGAAAGAGACGGAGGACTCCCTTCGAGCTAGAGAATGTTCCCCAGCCCTTTCCTGGCCCACTGGTCACTGGGACTCCCCAACCCCCTCCTTCGCAGGTTCACGGGTAGTTAAGAGCATGTTTAGTGCAGAATATTGAAATAACGCGTGTGCATATTGCCTTTGAAGCTGTAACCTTAGTTACCGGATATTCAGAATCTGAGATCCCCCTCTCGGCTGGCATTACAGATGGAACAGTGAAGACCTGAGCGCTACTCTAAACATTAAATGGGGGTCCCTGGGCATGTGGGGGCACTGGGCAGTTGTCGCCTTTGCCCATGCCTTAAAAGGCCTCTGCACGCCTCCTCCTCTTGCTCTGCTCAGCTTTACTACCCGGAGAGCCGAGCGCTTAGGGGTAACTTGGCGCTCACTTTTGGGTCCAAGAGAAGGGGTACGCCCCCGGACATCAGTGGTAAAAAGGCTCCGATGACACAATCTGAGCCCAGTAAACGCCCTGGGACTCCGGTGTATTTGGTGTGAGTGCTGGGTGGGGTGGGGGGGGGGGGGGGTCAGGAAGGGGGAGGGGCGGGGGGGAGAGGGGCAGAACAACAGAGGTGAGGGGATAGAGGACCCGATCGGGGCCCAAAGACCCTTGATTGACACTAGACACCCTATATCAGTCCCCACATTGCTGTGTCAGAGTCACTGGCCTCGGGTCAGGGAGGTCCCTACCTTTAGGAAACAAACAGACAGAAAATCACATGTTCATTGAAAAAAATGTTGTTTTTCTAAATCTGCGGGCTGTAACCGTTAAGAGGTTCTTAGCTGTTTTAGCGCTTGGAAGCCAATTAGCAGCGGCGCCCTTTATAAATGACGTCACTTCATTTAATCTCTATTGAGGTCTTGGAAACTTGTAATACTGCAGAGCTTTTCTCATGTCACTTTTCTTTTCTATCATGGTTTGGCATTTCTCTCCCACCCTCCCTCACACCCCCTCCCTCTCCTCTGTATCCCCCCTCACTCCCTGGCCTTTCTCTTGCACCCACCCCTCCCTGGGCTCTCTCCTTCTAGGGCCTTAACCCAGCCTCTTCTTTCTCACCCGTCTGCAGTCTGCCCTCCCTCCTTCCATCTCTCCATGCCAACTCTACTCCCCCCGCACCCCACCTTCTCCACTCCCCCCGCCCCCTTGTATGAGGCAGCCCCCCCCCCCCCCGCACACCGCCACTGAGTTCAGCTTTAGATGCCCAGTATGTGTGTGACTTACAGTGAAAGAGAGTCAGTGAAGGAGTGAGTCAGGCTGAGAATGAGTGACAGTAAGGACGAGTATGTGTGAGAATGAATGTGAGCGAGTGAGGGAGAATGGCAGTGAGTGTAACTGAGTGTTACTGTGTGTGATACACAGTGAGACTGAGTAATTCAGAATCAGTGAGAATGAGTGGGACTGAGTGAGACAGCGGGCCAGAGTAGAATGAGTGAGACAGAGTGAGTCAGTAAACAGCAAACAGAGTGCAAGAGATCCCTTGAAGAAATGCCCATTGGAATTGGGGCCAAGGATTAGTCTCACCACTTTCAAAGGTCACCAGTCAACAGTGGTCACAGGAGGCCAGAATCACGTGCCTGCCCCCCCCCCCCCCCCCAACGCGGAGGAGGGCAGGATGTGGCCCCTCTCTCTCGCCCCCTCCCTGCTGAGGCACAATGCCGGGCCCTGTGCTATGGACTCTGGGACACGGCCCGGGCCCTGTTCCCAGGCAGGAGCCCCCTGGACCTCAGTCCTGTGCCCTCCTTTGATGCGGTCTGTAAGGGCACAAGAGCTGCTTCAAGCGCCTCTCTCTGTCACGCTGACTTTTGGCGCCTTTTTCCCAGGCAGCGCCTCCCTTGATCCCGGCGTTGGCTCCGGTCTTTGGCTGGGCCTGTCTGTGGCTGTGCTTGATGAGCGGTGCTGAGGGCAGGCTTCGCATGGTGCCCGTCAAGCCGGCACCTCAAGGGGCAGAGAGCCAACCGTAGCTCAGGGATGCAAGCCTCTTATGAACAAGAGCAGAAGCCTAGAAGCAATCACAGCCAAGGATCCAAGCTTCTGTGAACAAGATCACAGGGCTCAAGGCAATCACACCTCAAGGATCCAAGCCTCTGTGAACAAGATCACAGGGCTCAAGGCATCCACAGCCAGGGATCAAATCATCTGTGAACAAGATCACAAGACTTGAGGCAATCACAGCCAGGGATCCAAGCTTCTGTGAATAAGATCACAAGACTCGAGGCAATCACACCTCAAGGATCCAAGCCTTTGTGAACAAGATCACAAGACTCGAGGCAACCACACCTCAAGGATCCAAGCCTTTGTGAACAAGATCACAAGCAGCAAGGCAACCACAGCTAGGGATCCAAGCATCTGTGAACAAGATCACAAGACTCGAGGCAATCAGAGCCAGGGATCCAAGCTTCTGTGAATAAGATCACATGCCGCAAGACAATCACATCCAGGGATCAAAGCATCTGTGAACAAGATCACGAGACTCGAGGCAATCACAGCCAGGGATCCAAGCTTCTGTGAACAAGATCACAAGACTCAAGGCAATCACACCTCAAGGATCCAAGCCTCTGTGAACAAGATCACAAGACTCGAGGCAATCACAGCCAGGGATCCAAGCTTCTGTGAACAAGATCACAAGACTCAAGGCAATCACACCTCAAGGATCCAAGCCTTTGTGAACAAGATCACAAGCAGCAAGGCAACCACAACTAGGGATCCAAGCATCTGTGAACAAGATCACAAGACTCGAGGCAATCACAGCCAGGGATCCAAGCATCTGTGAACAAGATCACGAGACTCGAGGCAATCACAGCCAGGGATCCAAGCTTCTGTGAACAAGAACACAAGACTCAAGGCAATCACACCTCAAGGATCCAAGCCTCTGTGAACAAGATCACAAGACTCGAGCCAATCACAGCCACAGCCAGGGATCCAAGCTTCTGTGAACAAGATCACAAGACTCAAGGCAATCACACCTCAAGGATCCAAGCCTTTGTGAACAAGATCACAAACAGCAAGGCAACCACAGCCAGGGATCCAAGCATCTGTGAACAAGATCACAAGACTCGAGGCAATCACAGCCAGGGATCCAAGCATCTGTGAACAAGATCACGAGACTCGAGGCAATCACAGCCAGGGATCCAAGCTTCTGTGAACAAGATCACGAGACTCGAGGCAATCACAGCCAGGGATCCAAGCTTCTGTGAACAGGATCACAAGACTCAAGGCAACTACACCTCCGTGATCCAAGCTTCTGTGAACAAGATCACAAGCTGCAATGCAATCACAGCCAGGGATCCAAGCTTCAGTGAACAAGATCACAAGCTGCAAGGCAATCACAGCCAGGGATCCAAGCTTCTGTGAACAAGATCACATGACTCGAGGCAACCACACCTCAAAAACCCAAACCTCTGTGAACAAGATCACAAGACTCGGGTCAATCACAGCCAGGGATCCAAGCCTCTGTGAACAAGATCACAAGACTCGAGGCAACCACACCTCAAGGATCCAAGCCTCTGTGAACTAGATCACAAGACTCGAGGCAATCACAGCCAGGGATCCAAGCTTCTGTGAATAAGATCACAAGCTGCAAGACAATAACAGCCAGGGATCCAAGCATCTGTGAACAAGATCACAAGACTCGAGGCAATCACAGCCAGGGATCCAAGCCTCTGTGAAGATCACAAGACTCAAGGCACCACAGCCAGGGATCCAAGCTTCTGTGAACAAGATCACAAGACTCAAGGCAACACAGCCAGGGATCCAAGCTTCTGTGAACAAGATCACAAGACTCGAGGCAATCACAGCCAGGGATCCAAGCTTCTGTGAATAAGATCACAAGTCGCAAGACAATCACAACCAGGGATCCAAGCTTCTGTGAACAAGATCACAAGACTCAAGGCAACACAGCCAGGGATCCAAGCTTCTGTGAACAAGATCACAAGACTCAAAGCAACCACACCTCAGCTCTCGACTCACTCAGGACAGGTGCTCTGCTGACGGGCCCCCTGGAGCTCGTCCCCATCCCACCCCCTCAGAGGCTGCGGGGCCCTTGTTACGCCACTGGGTCACTGGTCTTGTTTGTACAGTCCTCAGCATCTCCAAGAGGAAACTTAAGGTGTGCCAGTCCGGCCATTGGGAGAATGGTGTACACCACCAGGGCTGTCTGTAGGCACAGGAAAGCTGGGCAGGGGCCCAGGGCGCCCTGCTTCAGGTGGGCGCTCTGTGCTTACCTACCAATTACATTTGAGCATTTTTTTCAGTCTAGGCCCCCAGCGCCTGCACATTATATTCTTTCTATAAATCTTTTTGTCCCCTTCCCTGACTCCCCCCCTTTCCCTGTCTCCTCTGCATGCCTTCTTCCTCAAGTTCCTCTCCCTACCACTACCATTTGGCTCAGAGGACAAGGAAGCGATCACATTTGCTTCCGGGTGGGGGGTCCATAAGAGAAAAGGTCGGCCCTGCATGGCACCCTACATGCGCAGTGAGCTAAGGTGGCGTGCGTTAGACCACAGCGCGTTTGTGGGAGGGCCGACCACCCTATTAGCAGAGATGGCGTGAGGGTACGCGCTGAAGCGACCAGATGCCAGTTTTCAGTGCGCTTGCTTTACTGGCTGTATGTCTTTATCCCTCCTCAGTTTGGCACAGTCTCTTCATCCTCTCAGCACAGACCCTGCCACGTCACCTAGCTGCTGTGCAAACAGATACTTGCGACAAGACTATGGGCTTGATTTAGATCTTGGCAAAGAGAAATACGCCTTCACAAATTTGATGGATATCTTGTGTGCTGTATTACGTTCCCATTATATCCTGTGGAGATAGTAATATGGCCGACGGGATATCAGTAACATTTGTGACCGAGTATGCCATCCGCTGAGACCTAAATCAGGCACTACGCGTCCTGTTAAAACTCTGACCTGGTCATTGTTTTGTATGGGGCTGAGCTTACCTGGCGGCCATCTTGTAACATTCACTGCACAAGGAGCTCAGCTCTGGCTGAGGACAACATGGCCGCCCTGCTATAAAGCCACCACTGAAAGGGCCTCGTGCTCACGCATGTCACATTCAGAGACCCTTGAATCGCTTGATTCAAGGTCCCTAGAGTGGAGCTGTGGCTTCCGCCCACATCGAGCGGCTGCTTTGGCTGCAATAAGCCTGTCACAGCCTCTTCTAGCATCCCGCCTTGCATGGGCAGCTATTGCATGTGGCCTCAGCGTCGACAATGCGGGCCGGTGTTTATTTATAGTGACTACTTGAAAAAGGGTCCCCTCTGTACTGAGTGGGCTGTCCTTCATTCCCTGCCTCCGCCTCCTGTGGATCAATAGTGTTCGTTCTTCTCGAAGGCCCTCCTGAAGTATTGATTCCTACATGGCACCCCTGGGGCAGCGGGAGGCCTGGTGTGTTGTTTAGAGTGCAGGACATCCGGGCTACCAGGTACCGACAGGACCTCCTGTGAGGGGAAGGTTTCAGGAGGGCCGCTTAGAGGGAGCAGAGGGAGTTCCCAGCGCCTCCAGTAAAAGCCTGATGCTCAGACACTAGGGGGGTTATTTACTAAGAGTTGTACAGTTGTGCACTGCTCTCACATGCTTGTATAACGGTCAGTAATTTGCTGCAATGCTTTGCACTACGCAAGCGCCTTTCAATAGTCTTTTTAAATACCCCTAGCAGAGTAACCCTGGCTTTAGGATGTGTTGTAACCTAGAACAGTGGTTCCCAAGCTTTTGACTTCTGTGCACCCCACTTTATCAGTACTGGAACACGGGACCCCCACTGAATCATCATTGGAATCCGGGGACTTTTCATTAATGAAAGCTGGAGACATAGGCCCTCATTCTGACCTTGGCGGTCGGCGGAGAGGCGGCGGTCGGACCGCGAACAGACCGGCGGTCAGAAAAATGGCATTCTGACCGCGGCGGTCACCGCCGCGATCGACCGCCACTTCCCCACTCCGACCGCCACGGCGGTCATGACCGCCGGGCTGGAGTTTGCGCACTCCGGCCCGGCGGTCGTCCCAAGACCGCCAACGGTATCATGACCCTGCCTACCGCCGCGGTTTCTGGCGGTCGGGAACCGCCATGCGAACCATGGCGGTAAGCACTATCGGGGCCAGGGAATTCCTTCCCTGGCACTGATAGGGGTCTCCCCCACCCCCCACTACCCACCGAGTCCTCCCCCCACACCCTCCACCCCCCTGCCACCCCCCAGAGGTGGTACGAACCCCCTCCCCACCCCCACCCCGACATGCACATACATGCACCCCGACATGCACACACCCCCAACATGCACATATACACACCCCCTACACACACATACACAACGGGGACACATACCCGCACACATACATGCAGACATGCGCACCTGCCGAACAGCACACATTACCCATAGACACAGCAGCACCCCCCGCCCGCATACACGCACTCACACACCCCCTCTACACACTCACACGCACACCCCCATGCACGCCCACATCACACAACACCCCCCCTCCCCCTCCCCTCACGGACGGTCAACTTACCTTGTGCGTTGGTCCTCCGGGAGGCGACGGGAGCCATGGGGAGCTGACCGCCAACAGAACACCGCCAACAGAAGACCGCCACACAGATATGTGGGTCGTAATTCTGTGGGCGGTGTTCTGCTGGCGTGGCGGTGGAGGTTGACCAGTCTCCACTTTTCCGCCGACCGCCAGTGTGGCTGCTGGCGGTTTCCCGGCGGAACGCTCCCAGCGGTTGGAATGCGCACAGCGGCATACCGCCGCGGTCGGCGGACTTCACCGCGGCGGTAACTCGGCGGTCTCGCGAAAAGACCGCCAAGGTCAGAATGAGGGCCATAATCTGTTAATACGATTACATTTTCTAAGCAGTCACGGACCCCCCTGAGGAGGCTTCGCGGACCCCCATGGTCCCTGAACCACTGACCTAGAAGCAGAACTCTTATCACAACAGAGGTGGTTTTAATGCACGTGAAAATATCTGAAATGTGTTGCAAAATGTATTCTGAAGTGGAAGGCAGCTTTTCACTGCCCTTGTGGCCGGCAGGTGATACCTGGATGGACAGGCGTCCTCTGCCCCTCACTTCTCTCTGTCCTGTATCACCTGTAGTTTGTTTCTGCAGCACAAAGACCACAGATCTGGAGAGCAGATCCCTGCACAGGTCATTGTGACGCAGGAGCACAAGGAATACATTTAATAACATGAACGCTCAGAGAGCACTCACTGTTCACACGTAGGGGGACACAAGGAAAGTGGCCCGTCGGGAACAGTGCGCCACTTTCTTGTAAATCTGCCCCAAAGAGCCTAAGGAGGTGTTAGGGCAGCACGGAACAATACCTGGACGAGCATCCTTTGAGATGTAAGTATTAATGTACAGGTAGGTACTCCTACAAGGCGGGTACGTACGATGCAGGGCACAGACTGGGTAGTAAAACACATCACAGAGTCAAACTGAGAGTGGGCCTGGAAGTACCAAGAAGATACTATTTACTGCAAGAGTGAAGTACATACCTCAGTGCTGAAAGAGAACCCTGAAAGTACCAGCGAGGTCTACGCTGCAGCCCCTGATGTGTGTCAGAAGCGTCACCATGAAGCTGGACCCCTGAAGGATGTATGGCCAGACCATAAATGATGGGCGTTGTGCGTAAACCGAAGCATCAATGTAACTCGGGGAGAAAACACGAAGATGTAACTTCGCTCAACAAGACGAGACACAAAACCTTCTGAGGTGAGGGCAGGAGCGGAGTATCATCTGATACTCAAAGCAGAGATGCACAGGAAACATGGACCAAAAACCTCTGCCGTGGAAGATGGCGCTTCAGGTGCTGTACGGCCGTGTGCCTCTAAGCGCAAGCCCTTGAGGTTACAGCCGCGGAGAGAATGACAGGACATCACACATTCACTCAGACATCTGTCTCCATGGATATAACAAGAAAGTTTATAACAATAACCTAGAGTCCTACTAACTGACAGACGAAAAGTGTTCCGGGTTCTAGGGCACTGGCCGACAAAGAAGTTCTGTGGAAATAATTCTTTTCGTGGGAGAGTTACCTGTAAGATATTTAGTTTTTTCTCCCAGATTTCATGGGCCTCCAGGACTAGGCAGCTTTGGACCCTGGGTTACTTGGGGGAAGGTTTGTAAGAGATGAAGGCAGTTCCTATGTTGTACAGAGCATCCTTAGGGAGCCATGTAAAGTGGCAAGAGCTGGGCGATAGCATGCTTTTTGGTGTTAATTATGAAAAAGGCTTCTGTTTTTCGATTTTACTAAGTTTTACAGATACATCCAGACAGAAAACAACGTGTTTCCGGTCTGTATTTATTTTTAAAAGTGGAAAAATGCTGGAAGTTGTGCTTCTTATGAGTAACTCGCCATAATGTCTTTTGTGATTTACAGGACAACAGCTAAGCAGATGGGCAACATGGGGGGGTATAAAAACAGGATGATGTTTCTTTAAATACAAGCATGTGTTATGGTATATAAGAAGTATAATGGTAATATTTACTTGTGTGTGTAATGTTTTGTTATATTTGGCTGCTCAATTTTCTAAACCGCGCCAGGCATCAAAGCATGAGTGTATGTTCGTCAGTTAAATAAATATGGGAATGTACCATTTTACGACTCGACTTATTCTCAAAATACAAAATAAATATGGATAAAACCATTACCATGGCCAAAAAAATATGGATAAATATAGATGGAAATGTAAAAAAAAAAAAAAAATACAATAAAAACCCGGATCCTTAATTATAAATCTCCCATCACCATCGGGCAGCTCTTACAGTCGCAAGAAAGTTTTTGGGGAGACAAGTAAGGGGACCAGTACATAACTGAGGCAGGAACTTACTAGCGCCTTCCACTACGGAAATGTCAGGACTCTACAGAGAGTATATATTCAAAGTTTTTGAGCATTTTTAGGTTGAAATAGAGCATGTTAAGGCATTGTTTGTTAAGTGGAAGCTTTTAACCAGGAGGAGTCTAAGGGGTTAGGCACTGGTGATAGGTTTCAGAATTATTCCTGCAATCTTGATGGTGTCAAGACAAATTTGGCAGTAATTAAGGTTTAATTTGTTTATTCAAAGAAATTCAATATTTAAAAATTGATTTAGTATGTATGCAGAGCCAGCTTTTTCAGAAGTAGGAATACAATTTACAGTAGATACGGGTGTCATCAGGTGCTTGAACAAGCACTGGCAAAGCCAACAGGTCTCTGTTGTTAAACCTATTGCCTTCCGCAGTGCTTCTTGTTTCTGCTAGGTGGCCGCCATGCACACTCACCGACCATGGTGGCTATCATCAAATGCATGCGATGGTGCTTTCAGACGATCCATTTAGAGGTGGCTTCTTTGATAGACATCTTTGAATGCATTTTATTCAACCATAAGAAACTTCATTAAGAGACAGCTATTGTTCATGCTTGAGTACACGCACACACAGGTGGTCACTTTGGAATGGTCAAAGCACTATTTTAAGGTAACCACCTGCAGATGCAATGGTTGCCGTCACATAGGGCGGAATGGGTTAGGGGCAAACAGCACAGGGGCTGTTTGTAATAAAGAGAGAGGGGTAGGAGAGCGTGGGGAGCATGGCGAGGTACAGCGGGAGAGAATACAGTCCGTCATAGGCACAGGATCTGATTTCAACAGCGGAAGGATACATACCATGCAGAAGCAGAGACGTGAGAAGGTCAGAAACCATCCACACATGACCAATGGGCTGACCCAGAGCATCCTCCATGTGTTGTATTGTTTACAATAGGTCTTAGCCTCCAGGCAAGATCTAAAAATGCCAAGGGGCACATTATCTTAGCTGTGTTTTTTTACTGAGAAGCAACACATTTCTCAGTGATGTTTACGGTGAAGGACAAGCCAGAGATGGGGCATTGATGATCAAACATTGAGTGCTGAGGGTTCTGTTATTTTTAACAGTACTTTGACACGTGCACCCTTAAGGCATTGTGGTACAGCACTGCTTTGAAGTGAGAGCCAGACAGTCTGGGACAAAGTTTGGGTTGGATTCTTAGCGCCAGCAGGAGGGACAGCGTCAACCAAGTACGCGAGGAACTTAATGTCAGGGTCGTAGAGAAAACGGTTTCTTTAGAAATTGGAGAGAATTCATTCAATGTTGAACTCAAATTAGACTGTCATTGAGATGCAGGGGCTGTATAGAGGTGGAGGAAAGTTGTGTCCTGATCCTACCTCTTAAAATTGAGGTGAAAAGTTCCTCTCTCGACAATTTTATTGGAGAAAAGAAAGCTCTTTACTCGTCAGGTCAAGGAGGAGAAAGTTTTTTAATTTCTTATTTGAATATTTCAAATAGTTTTTAGGTCAGTTTTTGCAGAGATATTTGTGGGCTTTAGACAGGCTGAAGTTGCAAAATGATTCGTAGATTTTCTTTTGAGCTGAGATAATTTAGGGAGAGGGTTTTTTTTGGTGAGTGACCAGATTTTGAGGCTGATACTGGTAGTGAAATATTAGGAGGTTTCAGTGTTATTTGCAGCAGTCCTGCATAGAGATGTAAGGACATCAAGGAAGACTTAAGAGAGAGGGTTACCTCCTAAAGAGTGACGCTGTTTGCACCCAGTGGTTGGAAAAGAACAGAGATGACCGAAGTTTGCCAAGGTTTGTGTGTTTTCGTGTCCAGATGAACAGAGGTTCTGCAGATTTGGATGTGGACTGACGTTAGTCCTACTTGTGGCTTACAGATTGTCAATCCTTTAAGCCACGGAGAAGCCACTGCATACTGGGCTGTGCAATGGACAATGTGTCAGGGTGTTTAGATACCTGTGCGTTAAGCTATTTCCTTCAATATTAATAAACATGTCTCCAGGGTTCTCATTCTTTGGACTGCCTCTAGGCACATGAAAATGTGTTGGACCATAGGTTATGCGAGTGTCCTGGCACAGGCTGTGACGTACGCTTGCATCAATGCACGGGCATTGCAAGGTGATGCCCACTTCAGCCCTGGGCTGTTGGAAGATGGCTGACCGCTGGAAGAGTCCAGCACTCTAGGAGTGACAAAGCAAGGATGCCGCTGGCCCTGATGCAAGCAAAGAAATGATCTTCACGCTAAGTGAGTACTAAGCCCCATATTTATACATTCTTTGCGCCACATTTGCGTCATTCTTTGATGAAAAAGCGGCGCAAACGTACAAAACACAATTATATTTTGTAAGTCAAAAAATGATGCAAATGCGGCGCAAAAAAGTATAAATATGGGCCTAAGAGACCGAGGGCCTGACTTAGAAGTCTTTGCATCTTGTAAGCCGATTCTAAATGGGTAGAGGAGCTAAACATTTTTAGGTTCGAGCGCAAAGCACTCTGTCCCTGGTGTAATCTCTCTGTGGGCTTTTAACCATGACCATGTCACGCCTATCAGTTTGGTTGGTTTGTGGGCTTGCCTTTTAAAATTAGCTTGATTCAATTAGCAAAAAGCATGCATACGTCATACCTTTTCCGGTGTTTAGCCCGCCTTGAGCGCACCAGCCAACTACTGAAAACATACTAGGCTCCATGTTTTCCGTATGGTTTCTGGACTGCTTTTTCCCTTTATTTCATAGGCAGCGCGATCTCGCTGGGCAGTAGTCGAGCGCTTTGCATGACATCGACCCTGTTATATGGATATTTGCACTTTTGCCGGTTACATGGATAATTGCACTTTTGCTGATACGTTTCACTGCGAGCGAACTTCTGTTTCTTTTGTGTGTCTGCTTTGCGCTCATAGTGGCTGTCAACTCACTTATGTGAAACTGTTTTGCTTTTCATTTTCAGTTTATCTGGCAAGAAAAGTGGAGTTAGGAATTTACGACGCTAATAGCTTTAACTAGAGCAAACGCAAGACCCATTGCATTGCAAATGCTTGTTCATTTTGCTGACATTTTAAATGTTTCTGTTGTTGACTTTTCAATTTCTCTTTTCTTTTCTTCTTTCCTATAAACAACACTGTGGCCCCACAGAGTTCACGGCTGGGTATGTCATCGCACTACATCTAATATCTCCTACGGTTGGTGAGTGCCTAGAATTTTAAAACATTTTATGTGTCTTACAGTAGGCATTGGAAAGGGTGGGTTGCCAAAAATTTATTTTTAGGAAGTTCAGTCCTAATGCTCTTACTTCATTGATTGGCAGGCAATCTGCTCCAAACTATGTATTTTTCTGTGTGCACGAGGATCCAGTTTGAATTATGCTACTCCATTGGTGGACTGGGGATTCAACATTAATTACCCCTCGGTGTCTGCATGCTCCAGTCCTAATCTACTTGATTCATGGTCTAGGAGATAAATTCTAATTCTCTCATTCATTGACGGATAATGCAATGTAATCATAAATATCACACTCTGCTCGAGGACTGAGAGATTTGTCCCCAATCCCTCACTCTACTGGTTGATTCGTGGTATCCATCCCTCAACATCTCACCGCATTGGTGTGAAATGGTACACAATCCTAACTCTTACATTCAGTGGATCCAATCATACGTGTCGTTCATTTGCCAACAATTTGATTCCATGCTAGATGTGTGATCTGATTCACAGATAGTGGAATTCAATTCGAAATCTCTTACTCCGGTAATGGTGACTGGGACAATATCTTAAATCTCCTATTCCTCTGATGGATAGTGTACCCAATCATAAAACTCTCATTTCTGGACAGTGGAGGTCAATAAATAACCTGTTATTTAATTTGCAGATATCTAATTTGGTTAATCTAAATCCCTTATCCATTGGTGGAGAGTGATATTCAATCATTAATATCTCAACCAATCAGTAGATAATGGGACCTGTTCTTAACCAGAGGATAATGAAACCCAATCATAAATGTCCTCTGTGTTGGTAGCTAATACGATCCAATGTAAAATATCTTATTCTCTTGAAAGATTGTGGGATCTGATCCTTAGTCCCTTAATCAATTTGTAGGTGGTAGGACCCCATCCTATCTGGAATATTCCACTAATCATTAGTGACACCTGGTCCTATATAATCTAGCATTGGATTTTGATAATAATGTATAAATCGTTTAGACGTCAAGTGGATAGTGGAGCTGATCCTAAATTGCAAACTACACTTGTGTGGATTGGGATCAATCCTAAAACATTTTTGTCTGAGTGTATTATGGGATTCAGTCATAAACCTGCTTTTCCATCAGCGAATAGTGGGATCCATTCCTAAATCTCTGAGCCCACTGATGAACTGTGGAAAACAGTTCAAAATATCTTGTGTATTAGTAGATAGTAGGAGTCAGACATAAGTAGTTTTCTTCATCAGTGGATAGCGGGACAAGACCATAACTCTTTTATTCCATTGGATAGTAGTGGGATTTATTCCAAACTTGACTATTCTTCTGCTGGATTGGGAGATGTTACCTTGAATCTCAACTTTATTGCTGAATAAGAGGATAGGATTTTTAATCTCTTCTTCCAATGACATTGAGAGTAACAATGTCTAAAAAAGTACTATTAGACTGAGTTTAACACTGTTTATATTAAACAAAAAAGTAGACAAACTCAAATGTAACAGTGGTTTGATTGCCCCAAAATTAGAGGTGTCGTGGAATTGATAAAACATGAGCCATGAGACCTGATGGCATCACAAGAAGGGTCCTTACATGACACCTTGACACAACTGACAAACAATCACGCCTTTGTTCTGTTAATATGATCTTTATTCAACTCTATTGCCTGCAGCATGTTAGTAAACAGTGACTGATAATTAATACAAATCCGAGCAATAAAAGTTAACAACAGGTAAAAGCATTCTTACTTTGAAAAGACCAGCAGGTGCTACCCTGCACTCCTTAAATTTGTATGTGGTAGAATTAACTGTCCCTTACTCAAATCACTGGAGCTTAATTTATGCATAGGTGAATTATTTATTATGCAAGGATAATCTTACATACATTCCTATTATTGAGCTTCTGTAGTGTCTGTTTATGCATTTGTACATAAAGGTCAGCCGTGGGAGATTTGTTTATGCAGAATATATCTCATTTGACCTGCTAAACTGCATACGTGTTGTGGTAGCATGTGCTACACATGCAACGTTTCCTGCTTAAAATTGGAAAATGCATTGAACCCGTGTCGTACCTGGCTTCTATGCTTGAAGCCATACCTCACATAGAGTTGTCACGTGCAATTTTCATCAAAGCTTCACTTGGCAAAACAATTTTCAATTTCATCCAGGCTTAGATTAATTAGGCATCAAAAACATTCAGAATCCAGTTCTACCAAATAATTAATTCCAGACTCAGGGTCCAAGAACCCCTCCGGGTGGAAGTGGACGAGGAAGCCCAAAATTACTAAATGAAATGTAGCGCAGCGAAGCATCAGTCAGTCCGCAGCCTGTGTGATCTTCAAGCAGAGAGATTTTCTCAGACGTGGGTCCCCCATACCAGGGAGAGATGGACGGCTGACATCGGGTGATCCAGAAAGGTGCATAGCCAAATGAGTTGTTTATTTAGACCTGGTGAGACCGGACAAGCAGCTGCAAAAGGTGGCACAACCTGCCAAAGACGAGCAAACCGCTAGGAGGCAAATCTCAGACTGATCTACCTGCAGGGTCTCAGAAGACTATGACCTGCTCTCCTAGCTTTCTGAAAGTATTAGGAAAATATTTAGCAAAATAGTTTCAAATACACTGAGAAGTGACAATAACTTGGATTCTGAAACGGGACAGAAAATCTCATAAAGAATTTTAAAGACTTTCTTTGAATTATTCAAGCCTTCCAGAGTCTTACTAAATGATGCTTCTTGTTTGTGAATGTTAGGTCTTAGGTAGAGCATGACGAGAGTCTCTGCAGCACTTTCTTTCAGATGCATGTGTAGAAGATATCCTAGTGGGACACACTAAAGTAAAGAGAATACCCCCCGCCCCATGTCCTTAGTGGAACATGGGAACCCAAGGCAGATGATAATTATAGATTTAATTTAACAAGAGCTAATTTAGGATTGTTGCCAACACCAACACTGAAGTAAGAGAGAAAATAAATCCAGAAAATCCTGCTATATCAAGGCAACCCAAAAGCCTGACTCTTGCTAAAAAACACAGAATAGAGAACAGCGTGTGTGCAAAAGAGACTGAATGCTGATACTGGTGAAGAACCAGTACATTACAGACGGAGAAAACTAAATCAAGGTTCACAAGAAGTTAAGACTATATAAACATGGTCAGAATAAATTATGGAACACAACAGTATGGTACCATGAGGACCTTCCTATACCATAATAAAATGATCAAATTTGAATACTTGAAAGAGTTCACCAGAACCCAAAGTTGACATTGAACTAGTGTGTACTTCACAAGAGCTCAACATGCATTTTTTATATTAGTTGAGTTGCTTTGATTCAGTATTTTCAAGCAAAGGGAAGCCTCCTTGCTCATTTGCACGACAGGGACCAGGATAATTACTATAGCGGTGGGCCGTGAGCGGAGCTCTTTGTTCAAGCGTCCGCTCCGGCAGCCATCTTGGCCACGCCCCTCAACATGCCTTTGTTATATTAGTTGAGGTACTTTGATTCAGTATTTTCAAGCAAAGAACAAATGTGTTGGAAGAGGTTATACATCTTAGAATGGAAACAATACAGGTAAGTTATGCTTTTATCAGTCAGAAGTTGAATACATCCCTGATAATGGAGACATTGTCTTTCTATTTCTAATGTTGCTTTTTAACAGAATGCTTGCATTAGCAGGTTCTTTCTCTAATGTTCACTTGTTTGGCTAATAAAGGCAGAACATTGTATATAGTATTTGTGTTCTGCTTTTAAACTCTGGGATTGAAATTTGAGGAAAGAAAGATAGGCAGGTCTGCTGAACGGTGTTCTTTATCTGTCATGCTGAGTGAACAAAGTAGGGTAATTGGTTGCAAATCATTCACTGAACTAATTTGCCGCTGTTGATTTGTGGTTAATCTTTTAATGGAGATATTTCCCTGTTCATTTTCTGACAATTACCTTCACTTGTTTTGTAAGAGTATCACACCAAACTGCCTATTATTAGACTATATATAACTATGTAGCGGCAGTAGATTATGTGTCCTTTTAAACACAGGTGGATCCTTTTTTTATTAATCAATATATTGATTACACACCTATGTCATTGTCCTTCCTACAAGAGGTAGGGCAAGGAGTTTGAGAAATGCATGTTGATTTTAGGGGTGGGCAGAACTTGTGGAGACACTCTGTGACATTCCACGGAGTTTCGCCAACAGGCAGAAAATATGCATGTCGTGCTGCTCGCGCTGCAATTAAGTGCCGTTGCATGAGCAGCATTGAAGAATCAGCTTGCATGGCACCATGCGGTGCGCAAGAGCACACAGCCATTCGGGTTGACTTTGCTGCCGCTCGGGTAGAAAATCTACTCAAGTTGAAGAAAATCTACTCGAGAAGCATCCCTCCGACAGTGACTATTCGCTACTGCCCATGTTAGAAAATTGCACTTGGGGATGCCAAATCTCATACCCTCCACCTTGCATTTCTACAGCCTCAAGGGAAAAAAGTTCCACCACACAGCGATTGGCGGAATTTGGCCAGAACTCGTTACAAGAGTAATGCAGAGTTGCCGAATTCCACCAATTCCCCAGGCAGAATGAAACAATCCATCCACCCCTGGTTGTTTTTAGGGTTGTGCAAAAACATTCTGCTGCACCGGCAGAATTTACAGAGTTTTTCCCACTCCGCATACTGCTTGGGGCTCAGAGTTGCATCAAAACTCCAACAACCACTCTTGTGACAGAGTTTTTTTCCCATGTGTGGCTCACAAGCAAGAATTTGAGCCCCTAGTGTGATCTGTAGGCACTAGAACACCTCCCACCAAGATTTCTCAATGCGGGCAGTTGCGGGAGGTCACAGCCATTCATGTTGAGTAGGCTGCCAATCGAGTAGAAAACTACTCGAACGGCAGAAAGAAGCAGCGTCCTCTGGTGCGCTGCTTGATGCGGTTCACACTGATTTTACAGTGCGGGACAAGCTCCTGGCATAAAAAACACAGCGCGAGCCACGCAACGTGCCCGAATTCCGTCTGCTCGCAAAACCTTGCAGAATCTCGTGGAGTTGTTATGTAACGCCGCAAAGAGTGAAACTCTGCAGTTTCAGCCAGTCCTGGCT
This sequence comes from Pleurodeles waltl, assembly GCF_031143425.1. Classification (NCBI taxonomy): domain Eukaryota; kingdom Metazoa; phylum Chordata; class Amphibia; order Caudata; family Salamandridae; genus Pleurodeles; species Pleurodeles waltl. The sequence goes on along the minus strand of NC_090449.1, from coordinate 16,467,987 downwards.
ATTTTGACAAAATCTATTTCCCAGCCCATCCTCCTTTTGTTTGGCGAAAGCATGGCTTGGGTCAGACGTTTAGCGGGGTGCGCTCATTATATGAAGCTACCAGCCCCACCAGGATTTTTGCTGCAAGCTGCCCTGGACCCATCATGCTTAAACCACACGCATGGCTTTTCTCCGGACTGACAAGTAACATCCCACAGGAAGCTAATCCTTGTAGAAGTGTAATGTTGCCTTCCTTTTTCATCTTAACAGACCATAGTGCTTCTTGGACAAAAGTGTCACCTTATTAGCATCAGGTTAGTGCATGAATGTAATAATTTCCAGAGGAAATGAGACTGGCGAACCTCTGCAGAGTGACTACCACTGCTCAACACCACACATGGCACTTTTTATGGTAACTTTGTATCCAGTTGAACTAGACCGAGCCCACTGGAGAAACCTGTGTACATTCTACTATGCTAGCTGTGCTGTTTATGTATGGTGACGTTTTGTACAATACCTAATGGTATTTTTGGTGGGATGATGTTTTGTCAATTAATTTTATTTTATGATAATTTAGGTTTCTCGTAAAAATGGTGGGGCAGATTTTAAGTTTGGTTTACTGTTGCTTGGACTTGCTTGGATACACAAGGCTGCAGACAATGGGTTTTGGAATTGCAACAATGGAAGTATTTGATTTATATGTACATGCTGTTTTGTGTGTGCTGTTTTGTTATGTTTCTAGTTGCCTTGAAGTTATACCCACTGATACTGTTGCTGCTTTATAAACTAAAGTTACTTATATTAAAGTCATGCTCAAAATACCTTCTTACCAGGAAGACTTTCTCAGCAAAGTGTTTTTCTGTTTGCATAATGTGTTTTTCTATTTGCACAAAATTTACAATTGTATATATGCTGCTATGTTATGCTTATTTGCATAGCATGCTTATCACCCGTGAAGGTATCCAGGCGCTGTGCAGGTGGGTGGGTGGCTGTCTCCCTGGTTGATCATGTGAAGAGCCCGGCCTTCAGCTTCTTGCGGAGTCAAGAAGTGACGCGGAATCTTTGATATAATGTTGGAGGTTGTTCCATGCTTTGGACCCATATCGAGAGTTTGTGGGCTTCACATAAAACAAACAATAGACACTGAGACCTAACTACAATGTCACCATGCAGTTCAAAACTAGAAAATGTGTGAAAGAAACTATGAATATGACATTAAACCATAAATCACTGTCTTTTTAACGAAGGAGGCGTGCAAAGGGTCTAGGATGGGAATAGAATGATTTGACCCCCTGTTCCACAACCACCAAAGATCTAAAGGGAAGTCCCAGTTTCAAATTCTGCCAATCTGATTACAAATACAAGCTATAAGAGTTGGCATATTGAGTAGTGAGCCTGCTACTCTGGCATGCCCACAGGTCAATACCCCACGGAAAGGCACCGCAACTGGACTCCGTAGGATGAATATTCGTTTTTCCCTGGGTTGGGTTCGACCTGCTTCCCGCTTCCCTCCCCGCTGTGTCGCCGGCACACTAATGGCATGCGCTTGTAACGCTACTCGCCTAAAGATGGCGGTTACTACCAGCGATGTGTTTTAATTGGTTTACTCCGCCCTCGCAGCCTCTGAAGTTGCCTTGATTAACGGTACGACTCATTGCCTCCTAATGAAGCCCCATCTCTGGCAGCAGTGCATGCTGCGAATGCGCGTGTGTCGACGTCCCCTGCTCTGCGCCTGCCTATGACAGATTCAAGATATATATCTACGGCTGATGGAAAGCTCCAGAAATTAAAATACTCTCTTCATCGCCTATGCCGGCCGTGGACAACAAAGCTGTGCTTAGTTTGTCAAAAATATCTGCAGGGGCTGTAAATCTTGCTAGGAGCCCCCACCAGAGCTACTGCATGCCGTGGTGGTGTTTATCGCTGCCTAGACCTGATCCCACCTCAGGTCTCTTTCTCCCACCACCCTTTCTTCTCTCACTCTACACTTGGGGCCTGATTTAGAGCTTGGCAGATGGGGTAACTCTGACACAAACGTGATGGATATCCCATCCTCCATAGTACGATTACATTATATCCTATGGGCATCGTAGTACGGCGGACGGCATAGCCGCCACATTTGTGACGGACTATTCCCTCCGCCGACATCTAAATCCGGCCCTTAATCTCTTGAATGCAAGGATTGCCTAATCCTGATTCCACCTCTTGCATTTTTCTTCCTCTACTCTAGCTATAAAACTGCCAAGAATTTATTACACCTCAGCTCTCTTTCTTGCACGACCCCACAGCTCATATCTCTTCTTTCAATCTTGTGGATTCTTTTAAATCCCTATGTTCTTTCCATGTCACGGTTTCCCCTTTCTCTCCCTCCTTCTTTCTCTTGTCTCCCTCTCTTTCTCGCTAGGCTGTGCTCTTGTTGTCTCTTGGGTTGCAGCGCTATGGGATGTAATGGGGGAACGATAAGTGAGAGACAGAGAGCATCAAGGTTATACAGGCGAGCTGATATGTTTAACTTTAAAGGAATATTGATTGTGCCTTGATTTACTAAAGATAATCAGTGCATTGAGGGTTCAGTTTGAAAGAACCAGGAGGGACACTTCCAGACTGTGAGCCTGATTTTGAGTTTGGCAGACAGGTTACTGCGTCCCAAATGTGATGTATATCCCGCCCGTTGTATTACGATGTCCATAGGATATAACGGAATTGTAATACGTCGGATGTGATATCTGTCAGCAACCTCACCTGCAAAACTGCAGATCATGGCCTGTATGAGCAGCCGAGGAGGGCGTGGCTCAGTGCTTAATTTGTGAATAAAAATGTGCCGGTACGCGAAGACACATAATACTGAGGCAGCATAATCCTGAAGACATCTCGGGCCTCTTTAATCCATTTACAGCCACTCCCTGCCCCTTCAGCTCACTCTTGCAACTTTCTGCTTTCTCCCATTGTGACACTTTTTCCTTTTTTCTCTTCCTCTGTCTTTCCCATCTGTGTCTTTTGCTCGCAGTATCCTCAAAAAATATGTGCTGGTGCCCGCACCGGAAACAACAAGCACAAATTAATCACTGGTATGTCTGCTTAAACTGCTGAAGTATTGAAGGCGATAGTAGCTTTTATCTACAGGCCTAAGATGTGGGGGCTGGGGTTATTTACCTCTGATGGCCACGGCTTTTCCTACCATTGCTTTGCAAATACGGTTCAGTATCAATGCCCATTCAGTGCTCGGCCTCTCTCTCTGGTGTTAACTTATTCCTTCCTTCCTAGCATTAGTAAGGTGGCTATCCTACACCTCCGAGCTCCCATCCCTTGCCAATCTCTTGCCTCCTTCACTTCCTCTGTCGACTGGGTACCTTCTTCGACTCACTTTTCCCTTCACTCCCCATCCCCCCACTGTCCTGCAGGCATATAGAATCATGAAATGATATTATCGTACAATAATGTCTCAGAAATGATGAAAACCATCAAAACTAATCGGTGAAAGTGAATCACCGGAAAACAGTCTCCATCTCTGAGATATAGTTATAGTCAGCCCTGGGGAACAGTAACATTGTCTGCTGCTCTGTGTTTCCAGGCTTAGCTTCTCTGGTACAAAACATTACTGTCCCCAATAATGAGCTCACACGGGCAGTCACTGCTCAGACATGTATTGTCTATTGGCTTACAAGACAGGAGGCCGCCTACTCACAGCAGCACCAATGACCCCCACCTGGAACACAGGTGAGTGCAGTGTTGAACACACCCACACTGGAAGAAGGTGTGAGTTTGTCTTTCTAAGGCAGGGGTCTCCAACCTTTTCTTTAGTAAGAGCTACTTATGTTCAATGAAAATTATCCTGAGCTACTTATATTATTAGTATTGTTGTGATATAGTAGTCGCTGCATCAGTCAAGATTACATCAGTTACCCCCCTTTGCAAGATTAGTCCCTGTGATCACATCAGTACATCAGGCAGGATCGCCAGCAGTTACTAAAAAAGGGTTTTTCATTCTGGAATGCCTTTTCATGGGTGGTACAAGCAGTCATAGCTGCAGTCCCCCTGGCACCAATGCAATAGTATTATTAATACATCTCCCAACTGATGTATCACTTAAAAATCAGCTTTAAATATATTTTGGAAATTTAACAATTTTTTTGTCCAAACACCAGTTTAGGAGTTCCAAAGATGCGCACATTTGCATTTCGAGTGACACTTTTTAATTTTGATAAGCATATAATAATTGAGACAAGCAAAAGCATTCAGTTGACTAGGCTGGGATGCACAAAGTGAGATACTTACAGGTAGCAGAACTACCTGTAGCTCACAAGAAGCTCGTTGGAGAAGCCTTTTATAAGGCTTCTAATATTATTACAACTGATGATGGGAGTTGGTGCTGCCTGGAGTCCGAAAGATGGAATAGGACGAAAGTTGTGATTGCCTTTGCATCATATTCACTATCTCCTGCTGAAGAAAAATACTCAGTAACTGAGCGTGAAGCTCTGGTGTGTGTATGGTCATTAGATTATTTCAGAACATTCATATCAGGAGACATACTTAATATTAGGAGTACTTACAAACATCTGATTAAACTGTTCACAAGTGAAGGATTAGTTAATGCTTCTGATTGACTTGCAAGACTGTCGACGCAGTTATATATGTTCCTGGAAAAACAATGTTATGGCAGATTTTTTGTCAAGCATGCCAACACAAATAATAGCACCTGAGTGGAATGAAAGAGAGGATTAGCGAATTGCATGGTGAAAGAAAACAGCCATCCTACTATTAAGAAGGAAAGTTGGGATATTGGAGATGAACGTGACAAAACTTTGTTCAAAGTGAAAGAGTATGTTAAGTATGGTTGGTAGAAAAAAAGGTATGTGGGGGTGAGGAAGCCAAACTGTTTTGGGAAGTGAGAAGTTGAGAAATGAACCTGCGGTGGATGGAGCATACATGGAAGGGGATGGAGAGAGGGGAAGAATAATTCCTCCAAATGAGTCTAGACAAACTGTTATGAAACAAATCTATGAGTTCCACTTAGCCAAAGTCAAGACAAAAAAGGCTGTGAAGAGTTTATATTGGTGGCCTGGTCTGGATGTTGATATGCGACCTTGGTACAAGAACGCATTAAAATGCGAAGGGCCAGATAAGCCCCTTAGGACACTGAAACCACCCATGGTTGAAACTGATCATCCAGATTCTCCTTGGGAATGTGTTTCTGTGTATATCATGGGACTGACTGGTGAAAATCACAAGTATGTTTTTGTCTTGGTGGATTAATTTTCTAGGTGGCATGTGATTAAAAGAGTTAGAGAAGCAGACACCAATGTTGTTTTCGAAATTTTGGCTGATATGTTTCTGTGAAAAGTGATTCCATTAAGTTTGCTTACAGATAATAGAGTGCAGTTGATATCTAGCAAAAATAAAGCATTTATATAATCCCAGTATGAATGGAATGGTGGAGCGATTCAATAGATTCAGTGCTTAATTTGAGCCAACGTTTGCCGGTGAGGGCCACTAGTACTCATTTTAGGGACCAATATTTATTTTTCCTCATGGGAGATTTCCTGAGCGCAATAGAGGGAAAAACACACAAACAGGAAAAAACGGAGGAAGAGAAAGAAGGAAAAGCCTTCCTAACAGGAGAGAGGAGAAAACTGCAAAAGTAAAATTAAGGGGCAGAGGTTGTCTGCTAGTTGATTAAAGAGACCTGAGGGGGTTTCCAGGCTATGCTGACTTAGTGTTCGCTGAGCTGTCATTCAAAAGCGCCAGCAGTGGGCTTCTGCGCATGAAAATGTTTGTGTGTAATGAAATTGGGGTTACACCATTTGAGAACTGTGTTGAGATTTGCTTGAGGCTGTTTCTTTTCAGGTCGCCTTAGCCGAAAGTAAGAATAAAATCAAATCTATACCTTATTCCAGTGTGGGTGCTTTTGCAACAGTACAGTACGCTCAAATAAAGTGTGACATGTACAAGGTTCATTGGTATCTAGGTAACCATATCAGACAAGGTTCAAAACCTGCTTGGAGCTTGGTCATCACACATCCCCCACCCAACACAACAGAAGAAACAACGGACAAGGGACAAGGGACAAGGAACAAGAGAAAGATGCAACATCTGAGGGACAAGCAACAAATGGAAAAAATAGGGCAACTAATGAAACCAGAATTATAACAACAAGGAATGGATATGATTACCACCGAACTCAGGAGAATCTGGCAAGTAATTCAGTAAATGCTGATGATGGAATTGCGTTGTGGAGTCCCAGGATGACAGGAAAAATTAATTTCATGGCATAGACTTTCCACCACTTGGGCCCCTGCCTGTGTCTTCCAAGTAAATCACTCCTGAGTGCAGAGGTATTTAACATGGCAAAACCATCAGTCCTGTTGACATCTTTCTTGGCGGCATGGCAATGGGCAATTTACCTGAATCATATTTGTTGTATGGAGTTGTATTACACTTTACCACTTTGGACATGCTCCACATCTTGAATCCAAGTCAGAAGATTCCTTTTTACTTTATTTATGATGACTGGTCCAAAGAATCTCGTCTCACCCTCCTTAATTAACCCTGGTCTTTTCACGAGAACAGAATCACCCACTTTCCACAAAATATTTCACACAATTCTTAACATCAAATCTGGCTTTACTCCTCTCTGGTATTCCTTTGTTCTAGCAGTGATAACACCCCAACTTCAGCAATCACCCCCTTGCCTCTGTTTTCCTGCCCCTAACAAGGCAGGTTTAAGTTTGTAACTGGGCATCCCACCCGTCAAGGAGAAGAAAAGTGATTTTAAAGCCACACAATTACGGGCACTATGAAGATCTCACCAAGGTTCAAGCAAAACATCCTTAGGTGGATTGTTGGTTTCAGCTGCTCTCTGTACACAGGCCTTGGCCATTTGGTTCCTTCGCTCTGCTAATCCATTAGCTTGAGGTGAGTAAATTGCTGTCTACTAGTGCTCAATGGACAATCCCCTCAAAAACTCTTCATCTCTTGAGAAACATACTCTACACTATGTTCTGTCACAATGGACCTAGGAGTGCCTTCATGAGTGAATTGAGTGAATTAACACTTCAAAAACTCTATTGTGGCACTGCTATTTACCAAACTCACATTTGTAGTAATTATCCGCCTAGAAGTTTGATCAAAAACATAACACTCCCTCTGGGGTAGGAGCGCTCGCATGGATGAATAATGTCCAATCCAATTTGTCCAAAGTTTAAGTGGAACTTCAACCTGAGCCGGTGGAGGAGAATGAGTTGCTTTACACTTGGCAGAAAGTCAACAGTCTTTTGTAACCTCTTTGGTTTTCTAATTGTGATCTGGCCACCAATGCATCTCTCACACCAAGGTCTTTAGCAAGCTCTTTCCTAAATGTCCCTCATGTACCAAGTTTATCACCTTTTTTCTCAGTTTGACTAGTGGCACCAATCGGGTGCCCCTGAATAGATCCCCATCAAAGAGGCTCAGTTCTTCATGCACAGTCAAAAGCCTTGAAAACATTAGAACGCTTCCAGCTTTGGGCCCTGACTTGATGCTTTGAATACCTCCTGCATATTTAGGGCATTTTCCCTTTCCCATCTAACCACCACAGCTTCTATACCAATCCTCAATCTGTTCAACTAGCAAGTATGATAGATAGTCAGCAACACAAATGTTATAGTCAGATGTGCTGTACTTGGGAAATGTAATCTGACAAACCCTCCTTCCACCTTCTTATTCTAGGGAACACATTTTCACAATTCTTCAGAGAACAAATATGCACAAAGTGGCGATGGTGAAACCTAACCATAAAGGGTAAACCATAAAGGAAAAAATTGAAGTGGTTGCTTGCCCATGCTGCTGTTAGAACCTCTTGTTCAGAAACAGAGTAGTTTTCTTCAGCCTTTTTGAGGGAACATCAAGCAATATCCACAACTCTCGACACCTGCATATAATCTTGAAAAAAACAAGATGTGAGGTTTTGCCTCAAGCACAGTCTTCATCATGCTCTGGAAATGTGTAGAGTCAGATGCTAAGGCAAAGGACACACATATCAACTTGTATGCTTCTAGAGGCACTACAAAAGATGCGAGGTGCTTAGAGTCAATGTGTAATTGGTTCTGGTAGTATGCAGATGATGAGTCCATAACATTAAATAGCTTTGCATTCCCATTCCTCAATGCTTTGTTAGAAATTCTGAGACATTAGGAGGTGGCTGACAGACCTTCCAAATGTGTTTGTTGAGGTCTCAGAGGTCAACACACATTCTTATTTTTTCCTGCTTCCTTAGGTGCTAGTACAACTGGGGCAACCACTGGGAGGATTCAATCTCCTCTGTAACACCTGGTTTTAGAAACTTCTGTAACTCATCCTTAAGTGGACCTGTCATCATGTTAGAGACATTCCTGACCCTGTCCACACATGACACAGCAGCGTTCTTGGGGTGATTTTGTGCTCAAAACTCTTTATTAACCCTAATTCCTATCTAAAACACTCTGTAAATCTTGGACTTTATCTGTTCCCTAGTCATTGTTAAATATTAGGAGCAGTTATCAAGGTTCATTGGGATTTAAAATAATTCCCATCTCACCTTGGTGACCCCTTCCTCGTTTGTTATCTCCTCTTTTGGTAACATGTATCTCACTAACCATCTCCCTGTCATGAAATGTGATCTTCGTGACTCTGTCACCAACTACATCAGTCCTCGTGCCACCATATCCCACTGGATTTATATCAGAAGGCAATAATGTAATCCTATCTTCACAAAATTGCTAATCCCAATGTTTATGACAAATCATGGCATCAGGCGACCTGTCGTCTTCCAACACTAATATTTCTTACCATCCACAACGGGTTGGCACTCAGCAAGACCAAAGGCTCACATCTTCCCTTACACTCAAAATCATCTTCCTCACACCTTCAGAAACACATTCAGCTTTTTTAACTCTATCACAATGACAAACCATGGCATAATGTCCTCTTTTCCAACATTTCTTTCACATGGTATTTTGGCAAAACAGCTGTGACTGATGGATAAATGATCTACATTCCCACGTCTGTTGCATTTATTTTGTGAATCTTAGAATTCCCTTCTAGTAAAGGAGGCTTTATTTATACCTGATACTTTTTTGCACACAACTTTCTACATTGTCCTGAATTACCACCTCACATATTGACTCTCCAACTTCCTTCACTTCACCGCAACAACTTTCTCAAAACTCTTGTGCTATTGTTGGTATTCTTTAACCCTTCACTTGTTATTACTGAATGCTTTAAGTCTGGTTTCTTATCAAGTCACTTCTCCTGAACCCTTTGGCTATTGGTGGATCGTCCCAACTTGTCTCTAATAAGCAATGGTGGGTGGAATTCACAGAGTTTCACTTTGCAGAATTACGCAGAGCTGCAGAAAAATTCAGTACGATTCCGCAGAATTCTGCCAGCGGGTGGGAAATATGTAGCTTGCACTGACATTTAGCTTCAGTGGTGCGAGCTGTGCTGAAAATCAGTGAGAGTGACACCGTGCGCTGCTGAAGAGCGCGGCCATTCGAGTTGATTTTCCTGCTGCTTGAGTAGCAAACCTACTCAAGCTGCAGCACATCCATTGAAAGGCAGCTCCTAGACTGTGACTGCTCGCAAACGCTGGCGCCACCAGTAGTGCAAGCTGTGCTGAAAATCAGTGAGAGTGACACCGTGCGCTGCTGAAGAGCCAGGCCATTCGAGTTGATTTTCCTGCCGCTTGAGTAGGAAACCTACTCAAGCTGCAGCACATCCACTCGAAAGGCAGCTCCTAGACTGTGACTGCTCGCAAACGCTGGCGCCACCAGTAGTGCAAGCTGTGCTGAAAATCAGTGAGAGTGACACCGTGCGCTGCTGAAGAGCGCGGCCATTCGAGTTGATTTTCCTGCCGCTTGAGTAGGAAACCTACTCAAGCTGCAGCACATCCACTGAAAGGCAGCTCCTAGACTGTGACTGCGTGCAAACGCTGGTGCCGCCTGCGTTAAAATATTGCGCTAGTGTACCCCAAATCTTGCTTGCATATTGCTGAGCCTCGAATGAGAAAAATTCCATCACACGACGACTGGCAGAATTTTACCAGAACTCCGCATTAAAGAGTAATGCAGAGTGGCCAAAATACCACCATTACCGCGGGCGGAACAGAGTATTCCGCCAACCCCTAGTAATTTGGGAATCAGAGTGTACCACATTTACATGCGTGAGCCTGGGTATTTAGGGGCGCGCATCATTTCCAGCCTTCTCTATTTTCCCTTGAACCTTCACAAAGAATTCATCATTACAGGACGAAATGAACCTGTACACCAAAATGTCCTTCCAGCGGTACAACAGGTGTTTCACACACGCCATTTGGTTCCTCTTCAGCAATCGCCAGGAGATCCCATCCTGACTCTCGTACAGGTTTCTTCCTTGCACCCCTAAATGATGGAGACGTAGCCCTTGCTTCCTAGCTGGAGAAGAATCACCCCAAGAGCAGTGAGGTATGAGCCAAATACCTGCCTCCAAGGCCTGAGGGGAGACAGGTGCCGCTGACATCCCTGCAGCAGCCATGGTGGCTTCATGACCAGCCAGCCTCGGGACTGATGCCTTCCAGGAAAGGGTGAGCATCTTTGTGGCTAGTGTTACAGATCCCACCACAGCACTGTGGATGAAACCACTGAGAATGCAAGAACCCCTGAGGAGAAAGGGGACACACAGAAGAAGGGCAAGGAGAGACAGGGATGTTGGGGATGGAGGGACAGGGGAAGTGCAGACTGCAAACATGTGGGGGGCAGGAAATACCGCAGGAAGTGTGGGGGTCGGAGATCTGGACAGAAAGAGGAAGGTGAGGGAGAGGAAAGCTAAAATGTTTTAGAGAGAGACAGAGGGAGAGATGAGAGAGCAGAAACAGCTGAGCAGAGAGAGGTTCGGGTGAAGGGAGAGGAGAAGGGCGAGGATTGCTGTGCAGGGAGGGCCGCTCTTGGGAGAGCAGGGAGAGCCGGAGGGGGGAGGGGGCAATCACACGCCGCAGAAGGAATGGGAGGCAACTTCGAGAAAAGCAATAATCTTCTGAAATAACGATTCTGATGAAAGTGGTGGAAATGCAATTTTCTTTGTGGCTGTGCATCCATAAACAGCCCGTGGGGGATGAAGGGGCGGCGGGCCCTGCCACCTGACTACACAATTTACATTCACAGCCTGAGCACCAGTGGCCCTGATAACAAGAGCGGGCCGTTCTGCTAACGCCGGCTGACAGGGAGCACTCCAGCGGAAAAACGAGCTCCCACCTCGCAGGAGAGGCCGCTGGTTCCCAGCTGGGTGCAGCGCGCGCCTGGGGGGGCCGTAAACGGCGCAGGCTGCACAACTTACCTGCAAGTGATCCTCGGCGCATCACACGTCTGGATAGGAGGGGGCGGAGCCCGGTGACTCGGGGGGTCTGGGAGGGGCTGAGTCCAGCTTCGGAGGGTAAACCTGGGAGAGTGAGTCCTACCTGGGAGGGGCTGAGTCCAGCCTGGGAGGGTAAACCTAGAAGGGTCGGCCCCAGCCTGGGAGGGTAAACGTTGCGGGGCCAACCCAGTTTAGGAGAACAAGTCTAGGAGGGGCTGAGTCGAGCCTAAGGGGGAGGTTAGGAGATCCTGATCCCGACCTCCGAGACCAGGTGCCGGGAGGTCTGAGCCCAGTTTAAGAGAGGATGAGCCCAGCATAGAATGGCCTAGACCTAACCTCTCGGATTACAAGCCTCGGAGCTGTCAGTCAAGCCCCTGGGAGGGCAGCCTTGAAGGGTGTGCCAGCCTTTTGGAGCCGAAGCCTGGGAGGGCAAACCTCAGGTGGGTGACCTCAGCCCAGGCAAAGGCAAGCCTGGGAGGGCAAACCTCAGGTGGGTGACCTCAGGTGAGACAGAGGCAAGCCTGGGAGGGCAAGCCTCAGGTGGGTGACCTCGGGTGAGGAAGAGGCAAGCCTTGGAGGGCAAGCTTCAGGTGGGTGACCTCAGCCCAGGCAGAGGCAAGCCTGGGAGGGCAAGCATTGGGTGGGTGACCTCAGGTGAGACAGAGGCAAGCCTGAGAGGGCAAGCTTCAGGTGGGTGACAGCCCAGGAAGAGGCAAGCCTGGGAGGGCAAGCTTCAGGTGGGTGACAGCCCAGGAAGAGGCAAGCCTGTGAGGGCAAGCTTCAGGTGGGTGACCTCAGGTGAGACAGTGCCAAGCCTGGGAGGGCAAGCTTCAGGTGGGTGACCTCAGCCCAGGAAGAGCAAAGCCTGTGAGGGCAAGCCTCAGGTGGGTGACCTCAGGTCAGACAGAGGCAAGCCTGTGAGGGCAAGCCTCAGGTGGGTGACCTCAGGTCAGACAGAGGCAAGCCTGGGAGGGCAAGCCTCAGGTGGGTGACCTTAGCCCAGGCAGAGGCAAGCCTGTGAGGCAAGCCTCAGGTGGGTGACATCAGCCCAGGCAGAGGCAAGCCTGTGAGGGCAAGCTTCAGGTGGGTGACCTCAGGTGAGACAGAGGCAAGCCTGGGAGGACAAGCCTCAGGTGGGTGACCTCAGGTGAGGAAGAGGCAAGCCTTGGAGGGCAAGCTTCAGGTGGGTGACCTCAGGTGAGACAGAGGCAAGCCTGGGAGGACAAGCATTGGGTGGGTGACCTTAGCCCAGGCAGAGGCAAGCCTGTGAGGGCAAGCTTCAGGTGGGTGACCTCAGCCCAGGCAGAGGCAAGCCTGGGAGGGCAAGCTTCAGGTGGGTGACCTCAGGTGACACAGAGCCAAGCCTGGGAGGGCAAGCTTCAGGTGGGTGACCTCAGCCCAGGAAGAGGCAAGCCTGTGAGGGCAAGCCTCAGGTGGGTGACCTCAGCCCAGGCAGAGGCAAGCCTGGGAGGGCAAGCTTCAGGTGGGTGACCTCAGGTCAGACAGAGGCAAGCCTGGGAGGGCAACTTGTAAGAGTGAGTGAGTATAGCCTGGGAGCGTCTGAGCTGAGTCCCTGCGGGGACAAGCCTGGAAGGGCAAGCTCATAAATTTGTGCCCGGTCTCTGGGATAATAAGTTTGAGAAGGACAGCCCAGCCCCTCGTAGACCAGCCCAGGACTTCTGGCCAACCACCAGTGGCGTAGCGAAAATCCCCCCCCCCCCCCCCCCCCCCCCCAACTTCCTTTCAAAGTACATGGAGGGTCCCAGGCTCCTGATTCAGTCAGGACCTCTCAGGCCGGGTTACTGTTCTGAGGGGGCCTCCGGAGCTCGGGGCTGCGGGGTCGCATGTTACGCCTCTCCCAACCCCCTGGGATAGTAAGCCTAGGTGGGCGTACTATGAGGGTCTTGGGTCACGCCCTCTTATATCAGGCCTAGGAGTGCCCGATAGCCATCATTGAGAAATCCGTCTGGGGACTGAGCACACCCCATAGAGTAACTATTACTAACCCCTCAGGAGAGCACTTATTACAAGCCCCCCAGACTAGGCCGCATTTCAGAAGGTCCTTCCTCTCGGTGGACCCCATGTTTGTAGTCCCGGCCGCCATGACAGCATCACACAGTCTAGAAATGTGCTCTTGGTTCGTTTCCATTAAACACATTGGACTCCCACACCCGATGACCCATGCTTTTAGCAGAACAGCCCTAAGCTGAAATATGGAGGCCTGAGCCCTGCAAGTTGCACAAGTCCTGACAGTGAATGAACACGGTTTCAACTTTGCATATTTAAGAAGCTCCGCACTTCGGGAAATCCGACTGAAATTGTGACTTCTGCAGCTATTCCTGTCAAACGTGCTTTCTTTCACATCAAACATGTATCCACACAAAGGTTCGCAGAATGTAAACAAACACAGTTAAAATCTGCACACGTTTCCAACATGGAAATCTGCTGTGAGGATGCGGGTAGCAGAGATTAAATTTCAGTTGCATCCCACCCGTCAGGCTTCGATTTCTGTGAAAACTCGCTTCTCGTGTACAGAAAGGACGTTTACATGTGAAAAACCATGAAACTTCACATACATAAACCAGGATAGAAATCGGGAACTTCACGACCTTTACAGGATAATCACACATCCTGAGTCACCCTTTAAGGCTGGAGGACGTTTTCCTTTGACTCGCTACTATAGAGGCAGCAATTGTGTCTTCTGTGGGTCATTGCGTCATCTTTGTCTCAGACTTGTTCAGCCTGAGTGTAAGCAGTGCTTAATTTGAGCCGGTGGTTTTCGGAGCGGTGGTCACCTGCACTTATTCCTCTGCCTCAAGCATTTACTGCGAGCAAAAGACACAATTGGGAAACACGGAGGAAGAGAAAAACGAAAAAGTGTCATAAAGGGAGAAAGCAGAAAGCTGCAAGAGTGAGCTGAAGGGGCAGGGAGTGGCTGTAAATGGATTGAAGAGGCCCGAGATGGCTTCAGGATTACGCTGCCTCAGTATTCAGTTCTTGCACATTTACTTGCAGCAGCCGCGTGTTTACGAGAGCTCTGGGCACCGGCACGTTTTTATTTACAAATTAAGCATGGAGTGTAAGGTATGTAGTCACTTGTGCCTTGAGTCCCCTCCACCTACAGAGGTCTGAGGAAGATGCTTTCAGTTCTTGAAGGGTGTCAACAAACTATGCGTCTTGAAATGCATAACTCTCACCTCCATGGTCTGCTGTGTGGTTGGTCTGCTTTCCCAAGAACCTCATCCCTGCAAAGGACTGGAGTGAGTCGGACTCACCCACCCTTGGAACAGAGTGAGTTGTTCTGACCCCCATTGAATAGAGTGAGCTGCCCTAACCCCCATCAATACAGTCCGTTGGCCTGTCCCCCATGCAGTGAGTGTAGCCCTCCTCCATGGGTTGGCCTGTCCCCCAAGCAGTGAGTGTAGCCCTCCTCCATGGGTTGGCCTGTCCCCCAAGCGGTGAGTGTAGCCCTCCTCCGTGGGTTGGTCTGTCCCCTATGCGGTGAGTGTAGCCCTCCTCCGTGGGTTGGCCTGTCCCCCATGCAGTGAGTGTAGCCCTCCTCCGTGGGTTGGCCTGTCCCCCAAGCGGTGAGTGTAGCCCTCCTCCGTGGGTTGGCCTGTCCCCCAAGCGGTGAGTGTAGCCCTCCTCCGTGGGTTGGCCTGTCCCCCAAGCGGTGAGTGTAGCCCTCCTCCGTGGGTTGGCCTGTCCCCCATGCGGTGAGTGTAGCCCTCCTCCGTGGGTTGGCCTGTCCCCCATGCAGTGAGTGTAGCCCTCCTCCGTGGGTTGGCCTGTCCCCCAAGCAGTGAGTGTAGCCCTCCTCCATGGGTTGGCCTGTCCCCCAAGCAGTGAGTGTAGCCCTCCTCCATGGGTTGGCCTGTCCCCCAAGCAGTGAGTGTAGCCCTCCTCCATGGGTTGGCCTGTCCCCCATGCGGTGAGTGTAGCCCTCCTCCATGGGTTGGCGTTTGCTGGCTTGCTAACCAATGGATGAAGCCACCGGGTACATCAACTCTTGGGCTGGGCTCTGTTTCTCCTGGGTCTTGATGGCTGTTCCTCCGTGATCTAAGGGTAAATTGCCAGTCCTTATGGCCTGGAGAGTTTGCCCTGTCAGCCATGTTGTGCATCATGTCATCACAATCACTTTTCTACCAAAATTCTAACAATTAGCTCTTGTGTTGCGAAAACGTGAAGGGGGGCTGTAAACCCTCATTGGGGGTGCTAGAATATCAGGATCTACTGTGAATCTCGATTGAGGTGCAATGGCAGAGCTGTGTGTGTGTGTGGGGGGGGGGATGTATCGGGCTATGCTCTGGGTCAGGATTGAGGTGCAATGGCAGAGCTGTGTGTGTGGGGGGGGGTGTATTGGGCTTTGCTGTGGGTCAGTATTGAGGTGCAATGGCAGAGGTGTGTGTGTGGGGGGAGGGGTGTATCGGGCTTTGCTCTGGGTCAGGATTGAGGTGTAGTGGCAGAGGTGTGTGTGTGGGGGGAGGGGTGTATTGGGCTTTGTTGTGGGTCAGGATTGAGGTGCAATGGCAGAGCTGTGTGTGTGTGGGGGGGTGTATTGGGCTTTGCTGTGGGTCAGTATTGAGGTGCAGTGGCAGAGGTGTGTGTGTGTGGGGGGAGGGGTGTATTGGGCTTTGTTGTGGATCAGGATTGAGGTGCAATGGCAGAGGTGTGTGGGGGTGTATTGGGCTTTGCTGTGGGGCAGGATTGAGGTGCAATGGCAGAGCTGCGTGAGGGTGGGTGGTGTGTATGTATTGGGCTCTGCTGTGGGTCAGGATTGAGGTGCAATGGCAGAGGTGTGTGTGTGTGAGGGTGTGTATGGATTGAGATTTGCAGTGGGTCAGGATTGAGGTGCAATGGCAGAGGTGTGTGTGCATTGGGGGTGGTGTGTGTGTATTGGGCTCTGCTGTGGGTCAGAATTGAGGTGCAATGACAGAGGTGTGCTTGTGTGTGGCCGGTGTGTGTGTATATTGGGCTCTGCTGTGGGTCATGATTAAGGTGCAACGGCAGAGGTGTGTGTCTGTGCGTGTGTGTTGACAAAGCTCTGTGTAAGCAATCGCTGGTTGTCTCCTGGCTGTGGTAGAAGGGTGTGTGGCCCCATTAATGAACTCAGTTATGCAGCAGTGTGCCAGGACTGGGGTAAAATGGCAGAGCTGTGTGTGTGTGGAGGGGGTGGTGTGTGTGTGTGTATTGGGCTCTGCTGTGTGTCAGGACTGGGGTGCATTGACAGAGCTGTGTGTGTGTGGAGGGGGTGGTGTGTGTGTATTGGGCTCTGCTGTGTGTCAGGACTGGGGTGCATTGACAGAGCTGTGTGTGTGTGGAGGGGGTGGTGTGTGTGTATTGGGCTCTGCTGTGTGCCAGGACTGGGGTAAAATGGCAGAGCTGTGTGTGTGTGGAGGGGGTGGTGTGTGTGTGTATTGGGCTCTGCTGTGTGTCAGGACTGGGGTGCATTGGCAGAGCTGTGTGTGTGTGGAGTGGGTGGTGTGTGTGTGTGTATTGGGCTCTGCTGTGTGTCAGGACTGAGGTGCATTGGCAGAGCTGTGTATGCGTGGAGGGGGTGGTGTGTGTGTGTGTGTATTGGGCTCTGCTGTGTGTCAGGACTGGGGTGCATTGGGAGAGCTGTGTGTGTGTGGAGGGGGTGGTGTGTGTGTATTGGGCTCTGCTGTGTGTCAGGACTGGGGTGCATTGACAGAGCTGTGTGTGTGTGGAGAGGGTGGTGTGTGTGTATTGGGCTCTGCTGTGTGTCAGGACTGGGGTGCATTGGGAGAGGTGTGTGTGTGGAGGGGGTGGTGTGTCTGTGTGTATTGGGCTCTGCTGTGTGTCAGGACTGAGGTGCATTGGCAGAGCTGTGTGTGTGTGGAGGGGGTGGTGTGTGTGTGTGTATTGGGCTCTGCTGTGTGTCAGGACTGGGGTGCATTGACAGAGCTGTGTGTGTGTGGAGGGGGTGGTGTGTGTGTATTGGGCTCTGCTGTGTGTCAGGACTGGGGTGCATTGACAGAGCTGTGTGTGTGTGGAGGGGGTGGTGTGTGTGTATTGGGCTCTGCTGTGTGTCAGGACTGGGGTGCATTGGCAGAGCTGTGCGTAGGGAGACCAGAGAGTGCTGCTGAGCAGGGTGAAGTGTAATAATCAAGCTTTTTGTGAGCCCCAGGAATGGAGTAACTGAGGGGGCTCTGGGGCAGGATTAGTTCAGCAGGCAGAGATTATGTGGGTCCGGTACTGAGATGTCAGAGACTGTTGCACAGCAAGGTTGAGGCTCACTGGCAGAGCTGCCTAGCAGAGAGTCCATGAGGGCAGGGATTGAGCTGCAGAAGGGTATCCTCACACTACATCAGGATATCCATCTGAGGGAAATATTTATTCATTAAAAAAAGCAAAGGTTAAAGTAACATTATAGTTAAACATCTAATAAGATATTAACTTACATTAAAAATAAACAACTTCAAAGAAGAGAACAAGGGTTTGAGTGACAATATAGTTAGTTGTTGAAATGAGGTTTAAAAACCGAAAAACCACTGAAATTCACCAGTTATAGTGAAGTGAACTAACTCTAACTGGCGCCTTGGCGTGCATTGCTTATGACCTCACATAGATCACGCTTGACATGTTAAATGGCATTGATGCTATTGCTGATGACATCTTAAATAACATGGTTGATGGCATCATCCAGTGGGTGTGAGTGTCCTATAGTGTCCTATAGTGAAGCGAAATGCATTCTGCCCATTTAATCCACCAAAATGTTTCTCTTTTGATCACCCGTTTTAGACCTTCCCTGTGGGTGATTCTCACTACTTGTGCCTCACCCACAGTAATCACACGGAAATAGACTGCACATGTTTACCACCAGTGTTTGCCTTTTAAGATAAGGCTGCTATGAAACAGCGAGGATAAGAGGCACTTAGCTGCTTACATGTGAACATGTGTGCGGGCTGTGCATGTGAGACTGCTATTGTGCAGTCAGGTAATTGCTCACAGGTAGCTTGGTGCAAGAGGGACTTTGCCAACTTAGATGTTGATTTAGGGTAGGCCTTATAGTGTCAGTGGGCACTGATGGGTAAGGTCAGTAGGGTTTACAGGTTTATCTGCATAGGGGGGAAATCCTCCTCCAAGTGTAGTTTTGCTTCCCTCAGGCCTACAAAGTCCAGTAAGGTATCAAACTCGGGTGAAACATGAGAACCACGTTTAATTACGCAGGTCCCAAGAACCTACACGTACACCTCGTGGGTCATACAAAATTGTATTTCTCTGGCTCAGCTCAGAATCAGATTGTAGGCCTTTTGTTACCCTGCTGGCAAAGTTATTTACTCTACTCCCCAACAAAGGGAACAAAGTCCTCCCCACAGAAACGGAGCAACTGACAGTGCTACACTCAGTTCCTGAGGAGTAAGCCATGGGGAAGAGAATCTGCATCCGTTAATTAGCTGTCACACTGTACCAGGGTTGGGATAGCCCAGGTTCACTGAACAAAGGAGGATGCCCAGACCTCTGGAACCAACACAGGAAGGCTTTCCCCTTTGAGGTATTGGTGGGAATCCAGGCGGTGATGTCAGCTAGTGGCAAATCTGAGACCGCCAGAGGAGAAGCACATAGTGATACTTAATGACACCATTTGGTACTGTCCCAGCATGCCGTGCCTAATGGTTGGGACAGGTGTGGACCCTCAACTAGGAAAGGAGAGTGGGGAGTGTCATTGTGCTCCTTTTACAATGGAAGGAAGAGGGCCGAGACCCATCCCGGGTCCCTGATGCAGAGAACAATGGGGTACCATTGTGGCCCTTCGCAACACGAGGCAGGGGCCTAAGACCCCAACGAGAGAGGACAAAGGGAGAGTACTGTTGCCATCCCCACAATAGCGGTGGGCTCGCCACCACTTCCCGTACCTGTGTCTGGGGGTAGCGGGTGGCCACCACAAAGGAAACACCCAGCCTAAATGGAGTGGATATGAAGAATCCAGTTGCTGGCTCCCTCACCAGCAGTGAACCGAACCTGCCTGGCAGAGAGCCGACTGGGCTATGCAGGAGTGAGCACCACATGCTGCCCACCAAAAGGGCATGTCGGGGTGTCAAGGTGGAACCAAGTATCCCCCAACAAAGCAAAAGAAAGTGAAGAAGATGTGGGCGGGAAGCCCTGCACAGAAAAAAGGAGAATAAAATATTCACGCTTCTAGAGGAAGTGTCCCATAATGCCTTGCAGGACTTACCCTTCCCAACGTTTGCTTTCTTGTAGTGGTCCCAGGAGGGCAGAGATACCACCAACATTACAAGGGGGGGGGGGCTTATGGGGAGCTGCAGAAGTCATGGCAGCCTCTCAAAGTAGTTTAAAAATGTGACCCTAAGCTTCATGGGTCAACAGATTTATTACTCTCCAGGTTTTTCAGCCTACAATTTTAGCGTTCCTAAGGCTGGAACGTTTGTTTGAGGACCAGGGGCTGCAAGGACCACTAGTATGGCAGTGTGTTTTGTGGGCTAAAGTGGTTTAACAAAAATGCAGTCACCTGTTATGGTTTGATAATGCTTTATTTAAAAAATGTATTGCTGGCAGTGATGCTTCCATAAGTGTTGCAATGTTTTATTTGTACAAATGGTTGTAGGTTATCATAGTTATTGATGTCAGTGATAGAGATAAGGTTTGTAATGTGATTCGTGATTTGTTAATGTAGTAGCCCTGACAGAGTCAAAAGGCTTGCTTTATTTAAAGTGACACCCTCCTATATAGTAATGTGCTATCTGGTAGGGTGGGGGCGGTTATTGTGATTTTTGGGGGTCAAATGTGATTTCTGATGTCACCGAAGGTATTTCCACCTATGTTATGTATGTAGTCGTAAATTGATGTGTAGTATTGAGTAGTGTGTGTACTAAATGCACTTGTACTTTTCCAAAGAACAAGCACAGACTGGACAATCATTTATTGAGTTCTGTTATTGTGTGTCAGCGATTGGTGATTACTGGCCCACACCACCTCCCCCGAGCAGGCCGTGGGCTGCTCGGCCTCGGTACCTAGTCAAGTGCTGCAAGGGGGTGTTTAGTTCCCAGTGTGGGGGGGATTGTGGACCTATTAGTTGCACAGGCCTCACATCCTGCATAATTAATAGCCCAGTTTCCTTACACACAGGCTTTGTGGGCCTAAATGAATTCAACAGGCTACGCCAGGGGCTACTTTTCCACAAGCAGTCAGGTGATAATGGACACAGACTTCGCCCCATCACAGTTCCCACGGGCCACACTTGGGGTTTTGGCACAAGCTGAAGCTTGAAAGCGGCAGTGGGCAAACCCTGGTGTGCACTCCCTTCAGCTGTGCACGGTGGGGTTGATTCCATGGCTAGTTGGGTGCAGGCCAGGCCCTCCGCCCAACCCCACTGCACACGGGCAAACACCCGACCCTGGCCATCTGCAGAGGGTGGGATCAGGCCTTGTGGCTAACCTGTGTTGTGCATGGAGAAAGTCACCAATGATGCAGTCAGTTATGTCATTAAACATGTTGTCAGTGATGTAAGTGAAGGGTAATAATCAGTGCATGTGGGGGAAGGGACTTATGGACACTTTACCTAACCAGAACTGGAGAATTCAGTTAAATTAATTTAGTTCAATGTTACAAATGGCACACCCCAATGTAATGACTCGAGCTTATGTCTGTTATGTAGTGACTCCCAGTGTAGTAAAGAGTGACGTACTGACGTACACTGCATCCTTCGGTTCACCCTGAGGCCCCTGGCAGAGATCACGTGACAGGCGGAGGTGACGTAAGGCGGTCCAGGGCAGGTCGGATAAAGCTGTTCTGCAGCTAGCTACACAGATTTAAAGTGGGCCCTAAGCTGTGTTTATGTATTTTATTTATACAAGACTTTATGGCTGTCATAACACTGGAGCTCCGCATGCCACATTTCGGAATCTGTGACGCAAGTTTGCGAAGTGGAGCCTGCGTCATCGCCAGTTCTTCATAAACCTGGGCTGAGCCCATCTGATTTACTGACGACTCCCTGGTAACCTCTCCAGGTGCCCCGAAGGCCCCCACCCCGTGCAACCATCGTGGGTGGGGGCTGTGTGGGGGCTCCCCGATGGCTGGGACCAGAGATGGATACAGGGGTTGACAATGGCGCCCTGATGAATGTTTTTGTAGTATTATCAGGAAATGATGCGCCTAGGTTAGAAATATAGAGGCTGAGCCATTCTGTGTTTTTTACTGGTCTGAATCACTATTTCAGGCAGTTAAGAAATGCAAAATGGGATTTTCAGATGTACAAAGCCCTTTAGGGAGTCACAGATTGCGATTTCTACACAGTAGAAATGGTAATTTGCGATCCTCTTTATAAGAAATCGTAAACAGGGATTACCTATTTTCAATTCCTATTCAGATGTACAAAGCATTTCCTAAATGCAAATGATACTTTTAGGAAATGCAATTACCATCGACTTCAAGTCGATGGTAACCATGTGCAATTTAAAAAAAGCACCCCAAATGTTTTTTGTTTTTTTAAAGTGCCATAGAGCCACACATGCCCCTTGGGCATTCGTGTGCTCTAAATGTGCACCACTATTTTTGGGTTGCACCAAGGGGGGTCTTTTGCCCACAGCCATCCTTGGTTTTGCATTTCCCAAGTAGCAATTTCTTAATAGGAAATCACTATTTGAGAAATGCAAAACCGGCCATTGACTCAAATGCAATGGGATTCCTTATTTGTGATTTCTTACTAGAAATCAGTGTCTTGGTACATAGCGGTTCCCATTTCCTAGATAGTGATTGCTATGAAGTTGCTTTTTAGGAAATGCACAATTGCATCTACGATCATCTGGCCCATTGTGCTTTATTCAAGTAATGTGTCTAGATCTTGGGGTCACATCACTTCTGAGGTTCTGGAAGATGTATCCCTTCTAAAAGCACATGACACTCACAGATGAAGCCCCCCAGCTGCTCAGGCCCAGAAACCCCTCACCTAAGAAAGTGTTCCACTCTCTCTCCCACACTGATCTTTAACCGTTGCCTTTGACTTTCTAGCTCTGCTTGAACTCGGTCACATCTTCGAGCTTTGTTTTCATTTGTTTGCAGTTTTATATAGCGCTCTACATGGATTCCAGAGTACATTGCACATTTTTAGGCCCATTGAGAATGTATGAATTGGCCAGACCCGCTCCTGTTGAGCTGAGGCCCGGTTCACTTAAACCTGTGGCCAGATATACAAAGCCATTTAGTGGTTCCAAACCCTGCAGTTTGCTAAATCACAGCGTCTGCAACTATTTAATGGCTTTCCACTGTCTTCTGAACCCATTTTGTGATTTGGTAATTGTTTACTAAATCACAAAATTCAGTAAATGGGTTTTGAAATTCTAAATAAATCACAGTTTTGGGAGGTGTTCACTCAGAGCATCCCTTCCAGATTCCAATTTGGAACACTATGGGGCTTATTTACAAGCCCCTAGCGCCACTGGAGCGGCAGCTTTCCGTGATGCTCTGGAGGTACTGTGCCCATTTCCACATTTACCAGGCGGCGCTAGGCCACTTCGCGTGGCTTACCACCGCCATGTAAATATGGCCCTCCCGATGCAGTTTTCTGCATCAGAGGGGCATGCAATGGGTGTTGCTGTGTGCAATCCACCACAACAGCCATTGCTTTTAACACTGCCCCAGATTCAAAAGGAAACGGAGCGCCAAAAACTAATGTCACCCCAGGGATGTTGTCAGAGTGGCGCAACGAGGAGAAATACTTTTATTTCTACTTGTTTTTGATTTTTCCATGTGTGCTGGATTCTAAAGCACACAGCTTGGGGAATGTAAAAAAAGTTTGTGAGTGGATAAAGGTCCAGGGACCAACTCCTAAACAAACTGTTTAGAAAAAGTTTGTTTTCCTTAATGCAGCTGTGTACTTTAAGACAAACGAGCTGCATTAAAATATACAAATTAAAAAAAATAAACTTTATATAAATGGATTTATAGGCATGATTTTCTGCTCACTGTAGCAGATCACCAACCCTGTGTTGGCATCTGATTGGAGAAAGTTGGAATTTGCAAGGTACCCCATGAATACTGATGTGCTACTTTGAATTAGGACCCACTTCGAACTGTGATCTTGCGATCGAACCTACTAGTACATAGGTTGCTTTGCAAAATCAGAACTCATTTACTAAAAGTAGGTGTACAATTTGCTACCAGGTTTGTGAACTGATTCTTAGTACATCTAGTCCCCCAGTTCCAAGGTGAGCAGTTCTTACGTCTCTTGCTTTAGGTATATTTAAGAATTTTGTCTTTTAAGTCTCCTCAGGCGTAGCTTGTCAATTTCTGGAAAAGAAGATTTATAGGCAGATAAAGGAGAGGTCACCCAAAATATTCCTGATGTAAGCCGCATGTGTAAATTAGATACTTCACAAACTTTTAACCCTTACCAGTCTGACTAGGTTCGAGATATGGGCCTTTTCAGTTAAAAACCGCAGGTAGAGGGGATCAGGCTGGACCTGCTTTCAGTGTCATTGACCCTGCTGATCAGCAAAATCCATTCAATAGTTCGCCTCGAGAGACCAGTTAAGAGCCTCAGCTGGACTCCCTAGAAAGGGGCCCAATAACCTGTCCCCGACTACCAAATTGCCATTACCCCTGTCAACTGGACACCGAGAACTGGCCAAGGACAGCCTAAACACATCACCTTGATCTGAGTCTGACCTCCTTCTTTGGGGGTAGACTTTTTGTGCGGTTTCATTGCATGGCACCCTTGTGCAGAGTCTCAGCCATTTAGTTTCAAACCCACTGAGTTGCTTCGACTTGCACCCAGAGCAATTTGTAACATCCTGCCTGGCGCCTCCACAATACATTTATATTTTCGTAAAAGGGCTCGACTTGCATTTAATTCATAAATCCAGCCAAGATCCTTTTCCACATATTTCAGGGCTATATTCATATACTGGTCTAATTCCATTGGCGGCATGTTTAGGGGGCCAGTGCTTTGGAGTAGATGCTGGCACCTGTTGCCGTTTTTGGAAATAAATACTTGTTTATGGTCAATATTTTTTTAGTCTGTTTTGGGGACTATGGGTCCGATTCACAAAGGTAAACGTAGATGTTTATGACTGTGGGAATTCACAAAGGGCATTTACGAGTACTATCTTTAGGTCTGCACTCAGGGCTTTTTTTTTTAAAGATAATTTTGCCATCTATGTTTTTACATACCAACCATGGGCGTGTTTTCTTTTTTTCAGCTCCTTACCTTATAAAAGGTATGTTTGATTCTTAGGCCCAGTAGGTGGCAGTATACAGTTTTCTGCCTGTTTCATAGCTTTACCCTACTTTTCCTACACATGTATGAACACATATTTACTTTCATGGAATTATTTGTGACTATAAACTGAGTTTACAAGGTGTGATTACTGCGTCAAACTGTACCTGAGTTCCAAACCTTTCACCAAACCCAAAGTAAGCAGTGACTGCCAGTGGCAAGTGTACATGGACATTTATTGTTTATCCAATAGAAGTGCAATAAGCTGTCAGCCCTGGGGACACCAATGCTAAATGATAGCAGCCCACCCACCCCGCCCCATGGGTGCTGCCCAGTAACCACTGCCTGTCTCTGCACTCAGAGAAAAGACCTGTAGGGGAGACCATATTTGGGGCATGTCTTCGAACTATATGAACCACACACAACATCTTCCACATAGGGTTTCCCACACCCAACATCTCCCACAGAAAACTTAACACGCTCAACATCTCCCACATAGGACTTACCACACCCAAGATCTCCCAAGTAGAACTTAACACGCTCAACATCTCCCACATGTGACATACCACACCCAACATCCCCCACATGAGATGTACCACACTCAAAATCTCCCACATGTGATGTACCACACCCAACATCCTCCACATGGGACATACCACAACCAACATCTCGCACATAGGACTTACCACACCCAACATCGCCAATGTAGGACTTACCACACCCAACATGTCCCACATAGTACTAACCACACTCAACATCTCCCAGATAGGACTAACCACACCCAACATCTCCCACTTATGACTTACCACACCCAACATCTCCCACATGTGACGTACCGCAACCAACATCTCCCACATGGGACGTACCACACTCACATCTCCCACATGTGACGTACCACACCCAACATCTCCCACATGGGACATACCACAACCAACATCTCGCACATAGGACATACCACATCCAACATCGCCCATGTAGGACTTACCACACCCAACATGTCCCATATAGTACTTACCACACTCAACATCTCCCAGATAGGACTAACCACACCCAACATCTCCATAGAAGTGCAATAAGCTGTCAGCCCTGGGGACACCAATGCTAAATGATAGCAGCCCACCCACCCCGCCCCATGGGTGCTGCCCAGTAACCACTGCCTGTCTCTGCACTCAGAGAAAAGACCTGTAGGGGAGACCATATTTGGGGCATGTCTTCGAACTATATGAACCACACACAACATCTT
Organism: Pleurodeles waltl; assembly: GCF_031143425.1. Taxonomy (NCBI): domain Eukaryota; kingdom Metazoa; phylum Chordata; class Amphibia; order Caudata; family Salamandridae; genus Pleurodeles; species Pleurodeles waltl. The sequence goes on along the minus strand of NC_090449.1, from coordinate 16,442,230 downwards.
CCACATAGGGTTTCCCACACCCAACATCTCCCACAGAAAACTTAACACGCTCAACATCTCCCACATAGGACTTACCACACCCAAGATCTCCCAAGTAGAACTTAACACGCTCAACATCTCCCACATGTGACATACCACACCCAACATCCCCCACATGAGATGTACCACACTCAAAATCTCCCACATGTGATGTACCACACCCAACATCCTCCACATGGGACATACCACAACCAACATCTCGCACATAGGACTTACCACACCCAACATCGCCAATGTAGGACTTACCACACCCAACATGTCCCACATAGTACTAACCACACTCAACATCTCACAGATAGGACTAACCACACCCAACATCTCCCACTTATGACTTACCACACCCAACATCTCCCACATGTGACGTACCGCACCCAACATCTCCCACATGGGACGTACCACACTCACATCTCCCACATGTGACGTACCACACCCAACATCTCCCACATGGGACATACCACAACCAACATCTCGCACATAGGACTTACCACACCCAACATCGCCAATGTAGGACTTACCACACCCAACATGTCCCACATAGTACTAACCACACTCAACATCTCCCAGATAGGACTAACCACACCCAACATCTCCCACTTATGACTTACCACACCCAACATCTCCCACATGTGACGTACCGCACCCAACATCTCCCACATGGGACGTACCACACTCACATCTCCCACATGTGACGTACCACACCCAACATCTCCCACATGGGACATACCACAACCAACATCTCGCACATAGGACATACCACATCCAACATCGCCCATGTAGGACTTACCACACCCAACATGTCCCATATAGTACTTACCACACTCAACATCTCCCAGATAGGACTAACCACACCCAACATCTCCCACATACAACTTACCACACCCAACATCTCCCATGTGACGTACTACACCCAGCATCTCCCACACATGACTTAACACACCCAACATCTCCCACATCGGACTAACCACACCCAACATCTCTCAAATAGGACTTACCACACACATCTCTCACATGACTTACTACTCTCAACATCTCCCACATAGGACTTACCACAGCCAACATCTCCCACATAAGACTTACCACAGCCAACACCTTTCACACAGACTTACCATATCCAACACCTTTCCACCCATGCACCTGCCAAAGGGCCCCAAAGTTTCAATGCAAATAATAATGCATCAAGGCTCTTTCCAGTCAGGGGCACAAAGTGCTATTCAAATGCTCCTACAAGAGAATGTAGGCACTATAGTGCCATATGTGGGCTCTTTATGTCTATGTAACGCAGTCTTTTCTCAACTTATTGAACCAAAATGGTAGGATTGTGGTCATTTGCAACAAAAGATTTCTGCCATTGGCAGACTATTTTATATAATTGCCTTATTCAACGTATGTTCTACAGAAATGGAGGGGCAGAACCCAAGGCTGTTCGGTCTCTGTATTCTCTGCTGAGCAGCCTCTGCTGTGCGGGGCCTGCTGTACACGGGAGGCTTCAGCCCTTAGGTAAATCCCATGCAGACTTAGTCCTTGCACGTTTTTGTATGTGGTCCACCAGGGTAAGAGTTTGTGATCTCCTCACTCACCAGCTCCTATATTTTGTGTTTCAACCCTGGGACCAGAGCCCAAGTTACCATGCTGATGGCGGTAAACCCCTCAGCACAAGAGCTGACGGCACAGTACTGATGGAGGTAGACCCCTCAGCACAAGAGCCGACATCTCAATACTATTGGTGGTGGACCTCTCAGGACAGGAGCTGACGACACCATGCAGATGGCGTTAGACTTCTCAGCACAAGAGCTGATGTCACAATACTGATGGCGTTAGACTTCTCAGCAGAAGAGCCGACGGCACAATACTGATGGAGGTAGACCCCTCAGCACAAGAGCCGACATCTCAATACTATTGGTGGTGGACCTCTCAGAACAGGAGCTGACAACACCATGCTGATGGCGGTGGACCTCTCAGCACAAGAGTCGACGGCACAATACTGATGGAGGTAGACCCCACAGCACAAGAGCAGACATCTCAATACTATTGGTGGTGGACCTCGCAGGACAGGAGCTGACAACAGCATGCTGAGGGCGGTAGACCTCTCAACAAAAGAGCTGATGTCACAATACTGATGGAGGTAGACCCCTCAGCACAAGAGCCGACGGTGCAATACTGATGGAGGTAGATCCCTCAGTACAAGAGGTGATGACACCATGCTGATGGAGGTAGATTCCTCAGTACAAGAGCCGACGGCGCAATACTGACTGAGGTAGATCCCTCAGCACAAGAGCCAACATCTCAATACTATTGGTGGTGGGCCTCTCAGGACAGGAGCTGACAACAGCATGCTGATGGCGGTAGACCTCTCAACACAAGAGCTGATGTCACAAAACTGATGGAGGTAGACCTCTCAACACAAGAGCCGACGGTGCAATACTGACAGAGGTAGATCCCTCAGCACGAGAGCCGACGGTGCAATACTGACAGAGGTAGATCCCTCAGCACGAGAGCCGATGGCGCAATACTGATGGAGGTAGACCCTTCAGCACAAGAGTCGACATTGCATTACTGATGGCGGTAGACCTCTCAACACAAGAGTAGACGTCACCATACAGATGGACGAAGACCTCCAGCACAAGAGCTGATGTCACCATTCTGATAGAGGTAGACCCCTCAACACAAGATCTGACGTCATCATACTAGTGGTGGTAGGCGCGCCTGCACAAGAGCTGATGTCACCATACTGATGGAGGTGGACCCTTCTGCACAAGAGTCGACATTGCATTACTGATGGTGGTAAACCTCTCAGCAGAAGAGCTGACATCACCATGCTGATGGTGGTAGACCCCAGAGCACAAAAGCTGACGTCACCATACTGACGGTGGTAGACCCCACAGCACAAGAGCTGACGTCATCATACTGATGGAGGTAGGCCCTAGAGCACAAAAGCTGACGTCACCATACTGACGGTGGTAGACCCTCTCATGAGGGCAGAGCGGCTGGGTCTTGTAAATGACCACAGAGGGGAGGGCAGGGCTAGGCCCACCGCTGGTGCTGATGGTTCCTGGGCAGGCACCGCCTCCGTAGCTGTCAATCGTCAAGGCCGCCCCTCAAGGCCGCTCTCTCCCTGTGCGCCAATGGGCTCTGGAAGGAAATGTCAGCTTCCGCGAGCTCAGGCCCTCATTAGTTTCAGGGTCAGAAGTGATCGATGGCACCAGCTGCCTCTGACGTGCACTGTGCGCTGCGAATCCCAAAAAGGGCTTTCTTGCCCGTTTGTTAAGTTGATGTACAACGCTTGCACACAGTCCCTCCACCCCTGGTCGGTGAAATCTTCTCTCCAGTATGTCTTCCAAAGGGATGTGCCATTCTATTTGTGCATTGTAATAGTGATTGGCTTCTTGATGGTTCAGCAGAGCGCCTCAGTGTCGCACCCTTGAGGCGCTATCCCGACAGGCAGATGATGAGCAGGTGGAGATGCTGGGTGAGCGAAGGGGTGCTCTCCAGTTGAGGAGACTAGGGGGTCCTCCAGCAAGGGAGGGCGTCAGAGGGCATAGTCTGTGCCTCAGCTCTACAATTTGCATAAAGCAAACATCATATTTACCGTTCACTTGCATGAGTGCCCCTGCTATGAAAAGTGGCGCTACACGAAGCAAAGCGGTGCAGATTAAATATCCCGGGCAAAACATGTCCTGTCCTGAAAAGTCACAGACACGAAGGCGCATTTCACCTTCCAACAGCGCGAAAGACACACTGCTCACTTTCTGGCTGTTCGCGTCGCCCCCATGAACTTGAAGTAAACTTTTTCAGTGAATGGCACATATTTACGCAACGTAGAGTAATGGTACAAAATCAGGAATTTTGCAACAAGTGTAACATGATATTGCTAAGAATGCGCAAAATACACCTCTATAGTGTACATTTTTTCTTGGTCTGGATTCTCTCCCCTCTGTGTAAAGTTGCCTTCCAGGCAGGCAGCACTGTTTCTCTAAGACATCTGTCTGCCCCTTGGGACATGAGACCGAGATGGGGCGACTTCAGAAAATGTGTGTCGGGGTGCACCGCAGTTACAAAGCACTCAGTCAACAAATCATTCAGTGAAGCTCCTAAACCACTGTAGTAAGCTGGAAAGTATTTTGTGATTATTAAAAAGAACAAAATGGAAAAAACAAAACATCTTCTTCAAAGGTAAAATCAGGGCCACTGGAATTATGTGATTGTGCGGCTGCGGCTTTTTTTTTTTTTTTTGCGTAATTATAGATATGCCGCATTAGCCACATAATCTGCAGATTTCAACAACAAAAAAATTATGTTTCTAGCTCAAATAGTTCAAAAGTTACTAAAAATGCAGCAACAGGCGTTGCAGCGAAGTAGGGGGCCCTTTGTAAAGGTTGACTGGCCACCATTCTGTTGCTTATTGGTATATTTGGTTGTTAATCTAGTATTAATGAGGTGCGACCAATGCCGAGATAGTGTTACCAAGTGTGAAAACAACAAAATCATAAAGTAAAACTGTTACAAAATGTGCAGCATTATGCCCCATAATTTGCCTTTTCTTGATGCATAATTTACTCAAACCTGCCACATAATTTGAGCCTTTCCTGTCATATACTGCCAGTGGCCCTGGGTGTAGTCTTTCAGAGTAACAATTTACTTTACGATTATTTTCCGTTCAGCTAGGACAGCCAGCGAACACTTGTGCATAGTATTCACAGTGGCCACAGAAGGCTTCTTCTTACACTAGGAGCACCCCGGGGCTCCCAGCCTTGGGCTGCCACTAGCCTTGTGGCCACAGAAGGCTTCCTCTTACACTAGGAGCACCCCGGGGCTCCCAGCCGTGGGCTGCCACTAGCCTTCAGTCAGGCCAGAGGGCAGGAGGAGAGTTTGTTCATGACTTCTAAACTTCTCAGAGTTCCTCTGGGGTGTCCCTGGCTTGTGTCCTCATTGCAGTGAGGGCCTCTTCTGGTGTTTCAGAGTCCACATAAACCGTAGACCAGTGGTTCCCAACCTGCGGTCCGGGGACCCCTGGGGGTCCACGAAGCATCTTCAGGGGGTCCGCGGCAGCTTAGAAAAATAAATAATATTAAGAGATTAGGTCCCCAGCTTTCAGTAATGACTCAGTGGGGGGTCCCCGGATTCCAAGAAAGATTTAGTGGGGGTCCACGGGCTCCAGTAATGATAAAGTGGGGGTCCACAGAAGTCAATAGGTTGGGAACCACTGCCGTAGACAGTATCCCAACCTCGCCCATTCCAAGTTGAGTCCTAAGTGCTGACGCGTCAATCCTCACCTTTCACTGCCAAGGTGTTCTAGTTCTGGATACCAGTTCACAGTGCATGGAAGATGCCTTCTTTCCTCATGTCCAAATTCAAACAAAGAATCTTCGCCAAGACCAGTGCAACCCAGTTGTAACTGGTTGGCTTTACAAGAAGAGTCCTTTTCAGTGACTCTTTGTGTTCCTGGGAATCACCACGAGGTCAGCTGACTCTGATCCTCTTTTGGAAATGGGAGAGGCACACAGTCCTTGGCACTGATGGTCACAGCCCTTTCCACTGTTCAGCAGTCTCTCTTCTGTTTGAGACCCCTTCACCATGCACATGTGTGGCCTGGATGGATTCCTGGAGTGATCAGATTCCAGACATAGGGGCTGATATAGATATTGGTGGACAGGTTACTCAGCCCCGACGGTGATGGATATCACGTAGGCCAAAATCTAAATTCCATTATGTCCTACGGGATTTAGGTTTTGGCTGATGGGATACCCATCACAGTTGTGACGGAGTAACTTGTCCGTCAATTTTTAAATCAGGCCCACAATCTGTCTGTTGAGAGCAAAACAACGCTTGTTGCCAGTGTCTACAGACTCACACAACCTTCAATCACATCCTTAGGTCCAGTTCTTCTACCCCCAAGGCCGAGTAACACTCTTCACGGCAAGAAGATTGTAGGCATACTTCAAAGGATGACCTCAGACTCCATCAGATATAATAATCCGAGCAGAGGTGGGGGATGACCCTTCTCCGATCCTCCATCCCTAGCTACTACAAACTGTGCTAAAGGTTACTAATGTATGCCTAAAAACACTGCAAAGGTATTAGTTAGTATGAAACTTTAAAAAAAAATCACAATTCTTAAGACTAAAAATTGAATGCCCCTAGAAAAGGGTATTGGCACTCCCTGTCTGCAGTGGTGAAACAGTGCTGCTTGGTTTCAGTTATTATGAAACCAGGCTCTTTATGAGAACAAGCCAGGACTAGTTATCCTGTTCAGTTCGTCTCATCTAATGGTCCTTGGAAGGCTTGAGGCCGGTGCTGGGCGAGCTTTGCTTGTAGATGGTGTATGGGAGTGAAGGACACATCTTTGGTTGTACTGGCTGGTATAATCTTTGATGCTGTAATTTTATTGTCTACACTCAACAGCATCTGAAGTATCTGAGATACCGAGAGAGAAGAGAACCTGGGGTGGTTGTTGCAGCTGTTTGTTTCTTGGGATGAAGAGAAGTCCCCTGCCTGGCCCTCGAGAGCCTGTGCCCTGCTTCTAGCCGGGCGTAGCACGTAATACATGTTGACCCCTACTCAGCACACATGACCATCGTGTGTATGTTCTAGAGGTATGTGTGTAACATGGGTGGAGGCCCGGAGCAGGGCCCTGTGGTCTGGGGGGACACTTCTTACCTTAATTACCATCATCTCGCCTGACTGTAGGGAACTGACAGTGGTGGCACCAACAGCAGTTAGAGGTGCAAAGCAGCTCTTCTTACATTTCCCTTCAGGAAGAGTTCCCCATGGCCTCTCCCATCTTTTTAGATGGATGTGCCAGTCCCCTGCAGCCTGCACCTTAGCCCATCCATGTAGGACACGGAGGCAGCAGGTGTAAATCCGGGATTTGTAAAGCGCAGCAAATCACCTCTGAGGGACTCAAGGTGCTGAATTGTAGGGGCACGGAGAGTAAGGGTCTGATTTAGAACTTAGCAGATGAGTTACTCTGTCACAACCGTGACGGATATTTTCTCCACCGAAATCTAAATCCATAGGACATAATGGGATTTGGATTTTGGCAGATGGGATATCCGTCGACGTTCTGATGGATATCCGTTACCGTTGTGATGAATATCCGTCACCGTTGTGATGGAGTAAACCCATCTGCTGAGTTGTAAATCCGGCCCTAAGTGATTTGTCCAGGATCACAGGATGTTGAGCCGACGCCAAGATTTGAAACTGGTTCCCCCATCTCTGAAAGCTCAGGCCGTTACGCCACATCCTCTCCTCTCGTAATGCCCTTCTGCGTGTTCAGAGGATGAGTATGGTGCGGGCGTGATGCATGTAGCCTATCTGGACCGGGATCCATCTTGTGTTGTTTACATCCCGATGGTACCTGAGCAGATGTGAATTGCAGGGCTCCCTTAGGACAACACTGCAAAAGGCACAGCACACCTGGCGATCAGTCAAATAACTAATGGTAACTAGGCCAACATACAGAAAGATCTATGAGCTCTAGTCCTCTCGAAGCCAAGGGCAGAAGAGTCTGGTCCTTCTCCAAAAAAGCACATCTTTTATGCTGTGCTGGACAAAGAAAGCGCACAAACTCATGGTCATTTTAACTAAATGGGCAGCTCTAGGCGCAGCAAACCAATCATCTGTTAAATTCAAAACAACACATACTTGCACATTATTTTCATTGGCTGTAAGGTACATTATTTTTTGCACAGATTTTTTGTTAATGTTTTATTGATACAAAAACAGAGACAACAAAGGAAAGTGTCTCCACATTCATGAGAGGGGAACTTTAGCTGATGGCCTTGCAATGTTGCAGCATAAAAACACCCTTCCTGAGCAAACTAGGGGTGAGTGACATTTGCACCCAGGGACAGAGAGCGTGGTTTGCAGCTAATGCCAATGACTTTTTGAAAACAAAACATATATAGGAGTTCCGCTCATGCACCACAGATAAACGTTTTTGCAGGGTGACAAGCACACTTGTTAATGCGGCCTTCTAATGCTAACTAAAGAAACATCTGTTAAGCACTATTTTCGTATAAAACATTTTACTTTCACGCCTGCATAGGCCTTGGACTGCTCGGCTTCGCTACCCTGGTGGTGGAGTGCTAGGGAGTGCAGTTAATGTGCACTCTTGGGCTCCACAGTGGGTAAAACCACCGAACTCCAGGGATAAGAGCAGCGGGCGCTGGCTCAATTCTCAAGGGGAGGGGTGGGCACATGGAAGGGTCGGGAACAGCGGGGGGGATTTGAATAAAAAATAATTGTAAAAAACCTTACCTCTTCTCATCTTCCCGTCCTCGCCGCCGTCTCTGCCACCTCTTCCCTCAATGTGGTGTCCCAGCATTCACTGGGACACCAGCACAGGCTCCCCGGTAGTCCTGGCGCTGCTTTCATGCTAACGCTAGCATGAAAGCAGCGTCAGGACTGGTCTGAGTGGCTTGGACTGCTGCTCGGACACAACCCTGTGGCTGGGCCAGATGCTGAAAGATAAACCTAGAGGCCTCTCAGTGTTACAATCTGATCCCAGTAACTCTTGGTAGAGCAGGTTTGTGTCACTGGGGAGGGATAGAAACAGTAGTGGTGACTGACAGAGCAGGATGTGAAAGAGGCAAGCACATTTTAAGGATTTTAGGGGCCCTGGGCCGAACATATATGGGGGGCCAGGCTGGAACAGCTTTGAATTTCTGGTCCAATTTCATCTCTTTCCTGCCCTCTTTGGCCAGGTCACTGACTGCACACAGATACACTGGGCCAAATTGTTTATGTGTGTACAGCTAAAATTGTGGGATTGTGACGCAGCAGCTCACTAATACCACTGAAAAATAATCTTTGTGACCCCCTCTCATATGTGAGGTCCTGGTTTGACCTAAAAGAAACTTGTGTTGCATGAAACATAAACAGATTTTCTGCAGAATGTTTTTAATAGATTGAGGCACATCACACAAGTTAAAATAAATGATAGGAAAACAGCATTTAAAACAATCCGTTTAAGAATTATTCATCAGGGCAAGACTCTGCAGGAGAGAGAGAGCGAGAGAGAGAGTTATATTTATGTGTATGTATATATATATATATATATATATATATATATATATATATATATATATATATATATATATATATATATATATATATATATATATATATATATATATATATATATATATATATATACACACACACACACAAAGACAGAGCTGGGGGGTGGGGAGAGCACCTGCACACAAAGGCAGAGCTGGGGGGGTGGGAGAGCAGGAGAGACTGATAATTGGCAGAGAGGGAGGGAGGCGAGCCATGTTTCTGTCCCATCGATCGGACGAGTTAATGGGCCACTCAGAGTCTATTTGCGTGCTCATTACGCTGTGCTGGGATCCCTGATTGACAGGTAGTGTGGGGGCGGGGCCTGCGCCTGTGTGTGCTGCTCTGTGCCTACCTGTTCTCAGCATGCACCTCTGTCTCTCCATCCGCCCTTGTGTCTTGAGTGCAGATATACATGCGCTTGTGTTTGCTTGCGTGTCTGTGCGTCACAGTTGAGTATTTATTGTGCATATTTATCCACCTCGTGTTTATGTTATGTTTGTGGACCATTTTTACTCTGCTCGTGTGTCTCTGTGCACGGGGTTTGTGTGTCTTTATTTACTTGCGTGCCTCTGTATACAGATATCTGTGTGTGTTGGTATGCCTGCATCTCTGCGCGCCTCTATTTACTTGTTTGTTTCTATATAGAAGTATCTGTGGGTCTCTGTTTATGTCTCTGTGTACAAGCATCTGTAGGTCTCTGAGAACAAGTATTTGTAGGTCTCTGTGTATGTCTCTGTGTACAAGTATCTGTAGGTCTCTGTGTACAAGCATCTGTAGGTCTCTGTGTACAAGTATCTGTAGGTCTCTATGTACAAATATCTGTGGGTCTCTGTTTATATCTCTTTGTACAGGTATCTGTAGCTCTCTGTGTACAAGTATCTGTATGTCTCTGTGTACAAGTATCTGCAGGTCTCTGTGTACAAGTATCTGCGGGTCTCTGTGTACAAGTATCTGTGGGTCTCTGTGTACAAGTATCTGCGGGTCTCTGTGTACAAGTATCTGCAGGTCTCTGTGCACAAGTATCTGCGGGTCTCTGTGTACAAGTATCTGCAGGTCTCTATGTACAAATATCTGTGGGTCTCTGTTTATATCTCTTTGTACAGGTATCTGAAGCTCTCTGTGTACAAGTATCTGTATGTCTCTGTGTACAAGTATCTGCAGGTCTCTATGTCTCTTTGTACAGGTATCTGTAGGTCTCTGTGTACAAGTATCTGTAGGTCTCTGTGTACAAGTATCTGCAGGTTTCTATGTACAGGTATCTGCAGGTCTCTGTGTACAAGTATCTGTATGTCTCTGTGTACAAGTATCTGTAGGTCTCTGTGTACAAGTATCTGCGGGTCTCTGTGTACAAGTATCTGCAGGTCTCTATGTACAAATATCTGTGGGTCTCTGTTTATATCTCTTTGTACAGGTATCTGAAGCTCTCTGTGTACAAGTATCTGTATGTCTCTGTGTACAAGTATCTGCAGGTCTCTATGTCTCTTTGTACAGGTATCTGTAGGTCTCTGTGTACAAGTATCTGTAGGTCTCTGTGTACAAGTATCTGCAGGTTTCTATGTACAGGTATCTGCAGGTCTCTGTGTACAAGTATCTGTATGTCTCTGTGTACAAGTATCTGTAGGTCTCTGTGTACAAGTATCTGCGGGTCTCTGTGTACAAGTATCTGCGGGTCTCTGTGTAGAAGTATCTGCAGGTCTCTGTTTATGTCTCTGTGTACAAGTATCGGCAGGTCTCTGTGTACAAGCATCTGTAGGTCTCTGTGTACAGGTATCTGTAGTCTCTGTGTACAAGTATCTGCATGTCTCTGTGTACAAGTATCTGTAGGTCTCTGTGTACAAGTATCTGTAGGGTCTCTGTTTATGTCTCTTTGTACAGGTATCTGTATGTCTCTGTTGTACAGGTATCTGTAATCTCTGTGTATAGGTATCTGCAGGTCTATGTGTACAAAGATCTGTAGGTCTCTGTGTACAGGTATCTGTAGGTCTCTTTTGCCCTGTGTGTCTCTGTGTACAAGTATCTGTAGGTCTCTGTGTACAAGTATCTGTAGCTCTCTGTGTACAAGTATCTGCAGGTCTCTGTGTACAAGTATCTGCAGGTTTCTATGTACAGGTGTCTGCGGGACTCTGTGTACAAGTATCTGTATGTCTCTGTGTACAGGTCTCTGAGTACAGGTATCTGCAGGTCTCTGTGTACAGGTCTCTGTACTGCATGTGTCAGTATACAACGATCCGTATGTCTCTGTATTCAAGTATCTATATGTCTCTCTTGCCCGATGTGTATCTCTGAGAACAGGGATCTGTAAGTCTCTCTTGCCCTGTGTGTCTCTGTGCAGGTACCTGTAAGTCTCTGTGTACAGGTATCTGTATGTCTCTCTTGCCTGTGTGTGTTTGTGTACAGGTATCTGTATGTCTCTCTTGCCCCGTGTGTCTCTGTGTACAGGTATCTGTATGTCTCTCTTGCCCTGTGTGTCTCTGTGTACAGGTATCTGTATGTCTCTCTTGCCCTGTGTGTCTCTGTGTACAGGTATCTGTACGTCTCTATTGCCCCGTGTGTCTCTGTGTACAGGTATCTGTATATCTCTCTTGCCCCGTATCTGTATGTCTCTATTGCCCCGTGTGTCTCTGTGTACAGGTATCTGTATGTCTCTCTTGCCCTGTGTGTCTCTGTGTACAGGTATCTGTATGTCTCTCTTGCCCCGTGTGTCTCTGTGTACAGGTATCTGTACGTCTCTATTGCCCCGTGTGTCTCTGTGTACAGGTATCTGTATGTCTCTCTTGCCCCGTGTGTCTCTGTGTACAGGTATCTGTACGTCTCTCTTGCCCCGTGTGTCTCTGTGTACAGGTATCTGTACGTCTCTCTTGCCCCGTGTGTCTCTGTGTACAGGTATCTGTATGTCTCTCTTGCCCCGTGTGTCTCTGTGTACAGGTATCTGTATGTCTCTCTTGCCCCGTGTGTCTCTGTGTACAGGTATCTGTATGTCTCTCTTGCCCCGTGTGTCTCTGTGTACAGGTATCTGTACGTCTCTCTTGCCCCGTGTGTCTCTGTGTACAGGTATCTGTACGTCTCTCTTGCCCCGTGTGTCTCTGTGTACAGGTATCTGTATATCTCTCTTGCCCCGTATCTGTATGTCTCTATTGCCCCGTGTGTCTCTGTGTACAGGTATCTGTACGTCTCTATTGCCCCGTGTGTCTCTGTGTACAGGTATCTGTATATCTCTCTTGCCCCGTATCTGTATGTCTCTCTTGCCCTGTGTGTCTCTGTGTACAGGTATCTGTACGTCTCTATTGCCCCGTGTGTCTCTGTGTACAGGTATCTGTACGTCTCTATTGCCCCGTGTGTCTCTGTGTACAGGTATCTGTATGTCTCTCTTGCCCTGTGTGTCTCTGTGTACAGGTATCTGTACGTCTCTCTTGTTCTGTGTGTCTCTGTGTACAGGTATCTGTATGTCTCTCTTGCCCCGTGTGTCTCTGTGTACAGGTATCTGTATGTCTCTCTTGCCCCGTTTGTATCTCTGAGTACAGGTATCTGTATGTCTCTATTGCCCCGTGTGTCTCTGTGTACAGGTATCTGTATGTCTCTATTGCCCCGTGTGTCTCTGTGTACAGGTATCTGTACGTCTCTCTTGCCCCGTGTGTCTCTGTGTACAGGTATCTGTATGTCTCTCTTGCCCCGTGTGTCTCTGTGTACAGGTATCTGTATGTCTCTCTTGCCCCGTGTGTCTCTGTGTACAGGTATCTGTACGTCTCTCTTGCCCCGTGTGTCTCTGTGTACAGGTATCTGTACGTCTCTCTTGCCCCGTGTGTCTCTGTGTACAGGTATCTGTACGTCTCTATTGCCCCGTGTGTCTCTGAGTACAGGTATCTGTATGTCTCTCTTGCCCCGTGTGTCTCTGTGTACAGGTATCTGTATGTCTCTCTTGCCCCGTGTGTCTCTGTGTACAGGTATCTGTATGTCTCTCTTGCCCCGTTTGTATCTCTGAGTACAGGTATCTGTATGTCTCTCTTGCCCCGTGTGCCTCTGTGTACAGGTATCTGTATGTCTCTCTTGCCCCGTGTGTCTCTGTGTACAGGTATCTGTATGTCTCTCTTGCCCCGTGTGTCTCTGTGTACAGGTATCTGTATGCCTTTCTTGCCCTTTGTGTCTTTGTGCAGGTATCTGTATGTCTTTCTTGTGCAGTGTGTCTCTGAGTACAACGAAGGAAAAATTAATGAAGGATCTGTAGTTCAGTCCCCCTTGAGAGTTCAAATATGGAAAGAGGAGGGGCTAAGAAAGATACTAACAAGATGTGACCCCCTGGCCAGCTGGAGTTGGCTGCCCTCCATCTTATCTTCAGGAATGGTCCCTAAAAGTTGAACAACTCAACAGCCACCATCCCCACAAGGAGTATTGAGCATCTGCTCGTGGAGCATAGGAGGTCTGCAGGCAAAGTTGGAAGAAACAGTAGTAATCCAACTTTTAGGTTCATTTGATATTATAATGATACAGGAATCCTGGGCTCCAGCGTCTATACCCTTAATTGGATATAAAGATTTCAACAAGCCGGCAGAGAAAACAAGCATGTTTGGAAGGGCAAAAAGTGACCTAGTGACCTCCATTAGTACCAATATTTTGGCCAAGACATCAGAATTCAATGTGGAAGATCTGCCGTTTCTGCTGGTCCGATTAGATTGTTGGGCAAAAAACATATGTTAACCAGTGATATTAATTAACGTATATGTATCAATCCAAAAAGAAATCTGCTGAAGCCAATAACCTGATAAAACATCTGCTTCATATAAAATTTTCAATATATCCGGAATATTGGCTAATTTAACGTGACTTCAACCTCAGTCTATTCCACAGCCCAAGTGAAGAACACATGCAAACAGTAGTAGCTTTGCCAAACCAAAACATCCCATTGCCCATCAAGAAAGAGAAGATTGGAGAGAATGTATTAAAGACCCGTGAGTTAGTTGGCCTATTTACTCTAAATGGACGGGATTCGGCTGATATTCCCCCTGTATTGACAAGAACTTCTGGAAAGGTGATTTCATATCTAGATTACGTTCTGGTTAACCTCTCACTGTACAAGCATGTGAGCGACTTCCGAATCCTGGACGTGCGGAAAGTGACCATAACCCCACGAGGGAAAGTTTCATGTCTACAGGGGGAGATCGACACAGAAAACCTTAAGCGACTGAAATGGTCATCCAAGTCTATCAAAATCCAAGCAGAAGTGGCAGTGAGCAGTCTGGAGTCCGTGGCCACTGGAACTATAAACCTGACAACTGTTTGGAGGCCTTTGCTAAGGAACTTACAAGCCAAGGTTCCTTGAAAAAAACGAACAAGAGAGTCCATCTGGGATATTGCAATGGCGTACATATGCCACGCACGGTGCACAGGAGGAAAGCGGTTGTGTGTAGGCTGTTGAGGCAACTGTGCAAATTCCCAGAGGATGGAATATTATTAAATACCCTCCGGGAGCAAAGGAGGCTCTTAAAAAAGGAAATATGGTCTTTTAAAAATCTCCAGCAAGAAGCATTATGAGCTAAACTACACTACGCGTCAGGATTATCAGACTCAACACGCTTTTGGAAACTGGTTAACTCCATTGAAAAAGGCCCAAAAGCTGCCCACGATGCAAACATAAACAAGGAAGCTTGGGTTGACCACTTGAAATCACATTTTAAGGAAAGTCCCACTGGAGAAGTTGTGCCAGTTCAGCTGGAGAAGGATATACAGGAATGTGATGATTTGGATTCTGTGGTATTTACAGCGTCAGAGATATTGGAGATTATTGGGAAATCACAATTGGACTGTGCACCTGGACCTAATGGACTACCACAACTGTTTAAGCAGTCAACGAGAAGATGGGCGGACTTTCTGGCTGCAATATTTAATTACATTTTGTCAACTGGAATTGTGCCGGCTAGTTGGAAGGGTTCAATAATTCACCCTATTTATAAGGGAAGGAAGGCTGCCTCTCCAAGTAACTATAGATTATTCACCCTTTTAGATGTGGACTTCAAATACTTTTCAATACGCTTATTGCAGCATTTAGTCCTGGGCCGTAGATAATGGCAGACTTCCTATAAACCAAACCGGTTTTAAGAACCAAGGTACCCTAACAAACCTTATGGCTCTGGATTTGATCATTAACAGAGCAAAGGCAACAGGGACCCCATTATATTTGTACTTTGTTGATTTTAAAGCAGCTTTTGACTGTGTCCCTCGTGGCAACTAGTGGGAAAAAGTACAGCAATTGGGGATGGTTCGCATTCATCTGGTGCAGTCAAAAAAACAGATGGTTTAAAACAAGGCTTTGTTTTAACACCACTTCTCTTTAATGTTTACATTACAGACCTCCCCACAGTGTTAAACGGCCCATCTGCCCATTCACCCACACTTGGTGATCACCAATCATCCAACCTGCTATATGCGGATGACCTGCTGTTGCTTAGCAACTCCAGAATAGGTATGCAAAAATTTATGAATAACTTAGGAGGGTATACAAAAATTTATGAGTTGGAAATAAAGCAGAGTAAAACAAAAATGATTGTTCTCAACTGTAGACCCTCCAAACAGCGCAAGTGGCATTTAAATGGAAAGATAATAGAGGAAGTGACCACCTATACGTATTTAGGGGTTAAGATGGACTCAGGAGGAGTTTATGTATGCCACAGGGTAGCAATCAAGAATAAAGCACAAGCTGTCAATCATGCCTTTGGAATTTTAGCAAAGACCATCCGTGGGCAAACCCTTAAACCGCTAACTGCAGTAATGGGAGCGAAATTATGACCAACACTCTCTTATGGCACAGAAATAATGAGGGGGGCAGAGGACGTTCTCTTGGATAAACTAATGATAAAATCCTATAATCAAGTTTTCCGGTTACCTAGGTCGGCGTCCCCGACCCACGTTAGAATGGGATTCTCTCTAGTAAGGCAGTCGTTGGCTAGACCTGCAGCGTTTATCAAATGTTGCCATAAATTTTGGTATTCCCCATAAGTTAACCAAGTTAGTATGGCAGGAAATTAACCTTGAGAGGGGCAATAGTCTAATAATTATAAAGCGTATCTGGAAAGAAGTGTAAAGCAGCTGGATCTGGGTGACTTATGGGACCAGACGTTATCTAGCCCAGCATTTAAGAAAGTAGTGAATAAATCAAGTAAGCTACGAAGCTGGCTAGAAGATAGGGAGGAACTAGCTAAAAGGTCACATGGATGGTTGGTTCCTAAATCATATTAAACACCTAATGAATCACCAATGATAGCCGCACCCCATTCTTAGAAAATTAAACAACGCTTCTTAAGGCTAAGACTGGGAGATATTCCAACGTTAGACCAAAATGGAAGATGGAGACTCAAAGAGCCAGTCAGGATTGAAGCTTATGCCATCTCACTGTGGAAATGTTGAGGCACATGGTCTGCAGTTGTCCAGCCTTGGCTATTCAAAGAAGAAAATTGTTCAAAAAATAATTCAATGCACTAGGGATTAGCTCATGCAGACAGGCCCTAATAGAAGCACCTGATCCAAGAAATGAAATACTGAACATTAGGCTGGTCCAATGTTTGGAAATCTTTATTTCCCTTACTGCCCCATCGAGAACCCAGAGACCCCAGCAACTGGGCAATGAATAGAGGAGAGTACCTCCATAGAGGCTCGGTTAGGATATGTATACTGTCGTCAAAGATTAATCACTTAACATCTAATCAGTATTAGTTGCATGCAGAAGGAATGTAATGCATTTTTTGGCCAACTTTATACATTATCTAAGTTGGTAACTTTGAAATACCAAATGCTTTTTGATACTTTGTTTCCAGGAATCTGTGCCTGCTGAACAATAAACACCAAAAAACGTGATTTAGAAACTGGTTCCCTCCACAACCTTAGTAGATATGAATGATGCTGGAGGTGGGGTTATTTTGTATTTTACCTTGATTTTGACCCTTTTTTATATGTTTGGAAATGGTTTCATGGGGGGTTAATAGATATGAATAATGCTGGGAGGTATTTCGTGCTTTACCTTGATTTGAACCATGTTTTATATATGGAAATGAATTCACAGGGGCTGATGTACTTATTACACTGATCATGCCTTTCACTTTTTACTGCACTGATTATGTCTTGTTCTATTTATATGGAGATGGAATTTTTTATGGTTTTTATTAACTAATAAAATTACTTACTACTACCTCATACACAGATAACGACAAGCTCTTCAGGGTGTAACCGAGTTGCTCCTGAATGTTTAAAGCAATACGTGCCCTGTGGTCACAAGAAGTGACTCATTTTCATTTTAACTTACCCTCTGCATCTAACATGCCAATCCTCACTCACTTGTGCAAATGCACAAACTGTGACCATTAAAGACAAAGGGCCTCATTACAATCCTGGCGGTCAAAGACCACCAGGGCTGTTTTGGCGATTGTACTGCCAACAGGCTGGCTGTACAATCTGCCGTATTACGACCGTGGCGGTAGGGCCGCGGTCGCGCTGCCGGGACCGCCGGTTTCCGGCTATGGTTGTCCCAGCGGTTTTAATCCTCCAGGGCAGCGCTTCTTGCAGCGCTGCCCAGGGGAGTCGCGGGGCTCCTGGGGGCCCCTGCACTGCCCATGCACTTGGCATGGGCAATCCAGGGGCCCCCAGGCACAGCCCCACCCCGCTTTTCACTGTCTGTACAGCAGACAGTGAAAAGCACGACAGGTGCAGCTGCACCCGTCGCACGGCCGCAACACCGCCGGTCCTTAAGGAGCCGGCTCCAATGTTACGGCTGACATCCCCGCTGGGCCGGCGGGCGGAAACTCTGTTTGGTTTCCAAGGTTGTAATGAGGGCCAATGTGCCTTACTTAGAGTCTGTAGGACGGGATACTCCGTCAAAATGTCGGGAATTTCCCATCTGCAGAAATAAAAGTACTATGGCTATGATACACTTGTAAGATGGTGGACAGGACATCCGCCATGCTTTTGATGGAGTATCCTGTTCTCCAAAATCGAAATTAGGTCCAATAGTATCATGGAATGGGATGAGCTGAGTCCCTGCCCCTTCACTGAGTAGCCTTAGAGCCATGGTCATTAGCCCTGCACCATCAAGTTACTCTTCTACACAAGCAACATCACAGGCCGACGTTCACCTGAGCCAATTGAAAGTGAGGACTTAGGGGACAGTGGCATAGGAGATTAAAAAGATTGCCCAGGTGGAGATGGGTAACGTCTGTGGTCATCTAGCTGGCAACATACTGCCCTCATTGGCAACAAAAAATATTTTCTTTGCTTTTCCAGGATGTTATGTTAATATAACTTGATAAAGCGCAACAAATCATACCCAAAGGTATATCTCAGCGCGGATAGGTGAAAGGGCGTAAATCTCTGGGTTATGTTCTTTTCCTACACCAAGGAGATGGTACATACTGCCTAAGGTCACTCCTGTTGCAAAACTGGCAATGACATCGAAGATCATCAGAGCTACCGATGCCCACCTGTGGTGCCAACATGTCCCTTCCATGCATCTTCTTTGAATTCAATATACAAATCTAGATCTCACAGGTAAAATTTAAGCTTTTCTGAAGCTTCTATCATTCACTTCACTCCATTGGCCATGCCTCCCCTCGGAGCTTGTGGACCCGGCACTCGGCAAGAAGATGATTTGAAAAGTATATTCATTTTTGTGTCCCTTTAGGTAGTATTATGGGTGGGGATGGAAACGTTTCCAAACTTAGGGCCTGATTTAGAGTATGGTGGAGGGTTTAGTCTGTCACAAACATGAGAGACATCCTGTCCGCCATATTACACGTTCCATAGGCTATAATGGAATTGTAACATGGCTGATGGAATATCCGTCACATTTGTGTCAGAGTAACCCCTCCACCAATCTCTAAATCAGGCCCTTAGTGAATGAGGACAAATTCCAATTGATTCTTATGCAGGATTACATCTTAATGCCCTCTACAGTGAGAAACACGCTGAACGTGTGCGTCGAGACCAAGACAATGGAAGGCCAGAAGTCCGTGCTTGCATTTATTTATTTGTTTATTGTTTGCTATAGTGTGAACTCCAGCCTTGTGAGTGAGGTACACAGAATGAGTACCTAACAGGAGGTAATTTTGTGGAGTAAATATACGTGAGCTGCAGGTGTAAGGCGAATTTGAACATCACCTGTAAACAATGAAATAAAGGGAGACTCGCTCAGCAGAAGGAACACCTACGTTAGTAGGAATTGCCCCCAGGTTTGAGTATTTTCAGACTTAAAACTTAAACTTGATTTTAGGTTTTATGAATCACCTTTAGAACCTATTGATTCTGGTTCTTACTTTCTATATGCATCTAACTTGGCCTGGGCATAATTCTAATTATCCGGAGTAATCAGAGTCATTTTGGTAATTCCATTTTACTCTCGGTTGCGAAAATACCAGGAACTCAGTTGCACATGCTTGCCTAACTAAAAAGGAGCTTGGTGGAAAAAATCCTACCACTAAATGCACAATTAATCTTCTTGCGTCCTTCTGCATAATGTCACAGAATTTGTAGGTAATTCCACACGATTACGCTACACGGAATTACATGAGTTAATCCGCCCCCTAACTTTAACGATAATCACTTGCTCCAGAGTAGCCAGTAAAATCAATACATTCTCTGCTGAGTCTCCCAGGGAACTGGTCCGTGACTCAGCAGTGGCTAATGATGCAACATACTTTCAACTTAATTGGTCAGTCATGGGAACACTGGTGTCCTAGACCATATGCAGCAATTGTTGGGAAAAAATCAATGAAAAGAGATATTCAATGGACACTTTGGGCCTGCTTTAGAACTCAATGGTGATGGATATCCCGTCCGCCAAAGTGTAAATCCCAGAGATTATAGCGGGATTTATATTTCCGCAGATGAGATATCTGTCACCTTTGTGATGGAGTAGCCCGTCCGCCAATATCTAAATCAGGCCTCTTCTTTTTTTTCATGATCTACGTATCTCTCTCTCGCGCCTTCTTTCTTTTTGGGATCTATGTAGTGCTTTCCTCATCCTAGGGATGCCCACAGCGCTTTCAGAACATCAAGTAAAATCTACGTTGTTTGTTGTGCTTGGCTAGTGTGTGTTATTGTAAATGGTCTATGAGTTTTTGTGCCAGGCGTGAGGTTTGGGAGTTGAGCTCTAATCATGTTGCGGCATACATGTGTCCCTGCTTGAGCATGATATGCATCGAAGATATGTCGGTGGGCTAGAATGCCTGTTGCGCATACATTACTTTCCCACATTAAGGGTCTGTGAGTAACCTGCGGCGTCTGAGTAATCTGTTATGTAGGAGTACCATAGATTTGTGTAGCAGGGTGTGTGGTGGACCATCATAAGCAGTGAGGGGTAGTGGGAGAGGAAGTGAGAGGAAGTTAAGTCCGGGATAACAAGGGACTTAACCCGGAATGTAACCCGACGATTTTTGGAACTCTGCATAATCCCATACTGAATGAAAAATCTGACCAGCCAATACGCATTCTACCACAATGGATTTCCTTTGATGACTCCCTATTAGCCTTGACAAAGCCCCAGGCAGACCCGCCAAGGGAGGCGAAACACGTGTCGGCTCTCTGCACATAATGCATACAATACCTGTAAAAAGAACTTCAATAAACTATTCTGAACTGAATATTTGGGTTCAAAGTGATTATTTTATATCTTCTTCACTACTAAACGTGACAATCTCGGTACCTTCGCTTCAGACGCACTGTGGGTTTCGCAACTCTCTTCAGTTTCAGTTCTGTTGTAGTTGCAAACTACTGGAACCTTCTTTTTTTTGCAGATTGTTGTTTAAAATTCACTATTTTAGCAAAGCATGAGCATGGCAAAGTTGTACCAGTGGAGCCAAAAAGGCGCCCTGTCAGCAGTGGGGAGGTTCACTCGCGGCCAAGGGCGCGAGGACACCGCCGGGCAGCCGGGTAACATTGTCAGAAATCTAGCAGTGGGCAAAGGAGAGACATGGGCTGCCGGGTGTCGGACCCCTGCCACCCTAGGCTTGGTAAACCCTTCTCACCAGGGTCCCTAGAGCCTGATGTCCCATCCATGTGGGGCACGTGCACCATCCGACTGCTGGACGGTGAGAGGGGAGGCTGCGAAGTGGGGTACCTTTGCTCTTCTTTGCCCTTTAACATCAATGTGGGACCTCCATTTTAGTGCTGTCAGCAGGGCCACTGGGGGTATGCAATTGTGGGGCTGCAGCGATTTCCGCATAATTACAGATTTATTGCATTTGCCACATAATCCATTGGCTGACGCATAATCTGTAGACTTTAACAAAAAAATGGTTTCTTGCTCTAACGGTTCAAAAGTTACTAAAACGCAGTGACGTGTGTTGCTGCGCAGTGGAAGGCCCTTTGCAGAGCTGGACTGGTCACTTTACTGTTCCTTATTGGTATATTTGGGTGTTAAACTGGTACAAATGAAGTGGAACCCAAGTTTAAAAAGTATAAATGACGAAGTAATACTATTAAAAATGCGCCGCATTGTACCACATAATTTGACTTTTCTTGCCGCATAATTCCCTCCACCCTGCTGCATAACTTGTCCCTCTCCTGCTGCACACGTTTGCCCAGGCAGTAGTGACCCACGGTCTATGTGCTGCTGGCATTTTATTTTGGGAGCATTTTGTGAATTCTTGAGAAATTCCAGCTCGTCCTGAACCTTGGCCTTTAGAACAAGAGCGCCTTGAGTTTGTCGGGAAGCAGCGGTGGCGGGGGCGCGCCCCCACATTTCCTATCTGCTGGCCCTCGCTCGGGTGCTCTGTTGTTGTTCTGGGCTCGTGTATGCTTCTGTGCCAAGCACTGCGTGTGTCTGTGACTGCCCCCCAGGCCAGGCTGGGACCCCGAAGCAGCAGCGAGCCTGAGCGCTACGATGGGGCTTGGTGGGAGGGGGGTCTTTCTTCCACCCCTCAAGAAGATTTGTTTAAAAATGGCATCAACAATGCATTCTACAACACAAACAATTCATTCTACAACACATTTTTCAATATGTATTCAATTGCTTTAGTTTTTAAAGCACAGTAAATGATGACTTTACAATGCACCAGGATACAGCAATGTTTAATCTTTATTGGGCTCTTCAATGAGTCCCCCACCATAACCCTCTAACAGCGCCTCGCATCTCGCCATAGCACGTGTTTCATTTGATTTATAGCGCCTCTTCTACCAGCGTAGGGACTTGGAGCACTTTACATTACACAACATACACAGACAATGAATAATACATGTGTCTGCCAATGTATAGAAAATGTTACATCAAACAAAGGGGCCTACAAGGTGTAGGACTCACGTCATCCACACTGGTGGCATTTTGTGAGAGCACATGGTCTGGGGAAGAATAAACCCCGGATTCAGCACGTAACACAACGGTTAGAGTTGACTTCACTAGTACTAATTTATTTCTACTTGAACCCTTTTTAGCCAAATTAGAATAACAAAAAAACTGGGGGAAAACATAACTTTCTAACCTGTACCCTGCAGTTAACATGGCACTCTTTGGTGGCAGTTCATAGCTCCCTGTGCTAGATTATGACTATACCTTATGAACTGCACAGTAACTAAAGGAGCCCTGTGACACAAGCAGTATCCACTGAGGTCACATTAACCCCCTGCGCTACCTTAGATGAGTCAAAACTGCCACTAGACGAAACCCTAATCTCTCTCCAGCAGGCTCATTAATACCAGACTTATCTTGACACTTTTATTGTTGCCTGAAAACTGGTGGATGTACAAGGAACTCTGCAGTGCTTTTAAAACTGCTGCCCTGCTACAAAAGTGCACTCCCCCAGGAACAAAAGCAGCCCCCACACTTCCAGCCTCCCGGGGGAACCCCGATGCCTGGTGTGGCCAGTCCGGCCAAGCTGCTTTGGCATCTCTCGCACTGCGCCCCTGGTGAAGAGACAGACAGGCCATGCTCTACCCAGAAGGCTGTGCCCGGGCTTAGAGCTGAGGTGACGACCAGGGTGCCCCCTCAAACTTGAGTAGTGAGGCAACCCCCCTCACGACATCCAAGGTGCCATCTCACACTTTAAAGAGAGGCTCTGAAGCGGTAGCATGTGGCGTTTTATTTGTGACACATAGTTAGGGCTCCCGGTTTTATGGTATATATTTTTTCCATTTCCTTACACTTCTTGATTTAGGAATAGAATCGTTTTACCTTATGTTAGTTGTCATCAGACTTTTTTTAATTTCTGCATCTAGGGATGTCACAATCTTTAGTGAAAGACAACAGATCGGCCAGACTCATTCGTGGCCCGGGTAGGAGGCATCGGAGTGGCCCACACTTCTTAGCTCTTAACTGCCTCCGTCCTTGAACACTTTTTATAACTAGGGCTCACGGTTTTATGGTGTTTATTTTTTTAACATTTCCATCTGCATTTATCTATATTTATTTTTTGGTCATTTTGTTGGTATTTATCCATATTTATTTTATGTTTTCAGATTAAGTAGTCATAAAATGGTACATTTCCACATTTATTTCACTGATAAACATGCATTCATATTTTGATGCCTGTCGCGTTTTAGCAAATTAAGCAGCCAAATATAGCAAACTGCTATACCGACAGGTAAATATTAGTATTATATGCAATATGCCTATATTTAAGGGAGTCTCATCCTGTTTTTAAATCCCCATGGTGTCTGTCTGTTCAGCAGCTGGTCTGGAATTCATGAAAGACAACAAGGAGAGTCACTCAGAAGAAGCACAATTTTCTGTATTTTTCCACTAAAAAAAAATAGACAGGAAATAGATTGTTTTCTGTCTGTATTTATCTGTAAAAATCAGTACAAATAAAAAACTGGAAGCCTTACATACAATATGTGTATCATAAAAGCAAGCGTGAAGAGAGTCTTGTGTCTGAGCTGCAAAACGTGTGGGTGGGGGGGCTATAAAAGTGGTGTAGCTTAGTATTCAAGGGTGGGGCTTAACTTAAACACATAGACTACATTTTTGTGACTCCCACAGTGGGGCATGTGTCTGATATTTTGGCTCTCCTCTGGTATTTCTATTATTGCATCCATGTATATAATACAAGAGCTGACACACATCTGAAACCTGCCAGGTCCATTGGCTCTGCCAATGGTTGTTTGCTGTTTAAGATAAATGAGCAGCGATAATGATTTTGTTGTAAATAATTAACATTGAAAATGTTTCAGTTCTGAAATTGTGAGACTGAGAACTAAATATTATTGAGGCCTGTGAAAGGGGTAGTGGTCTTCAGTGTCTCAATCACTCCCATTATGTTCACTCCTTGTAGTGGCCTAAGAAACATGAGGGGGCCCCTGTATTGTAAATGGCCCCCTCTGACCCAGTCAGGTAGCTCTCAGTCCAGGGCCCCCCGCCCGTGTACATTGCACTGTGCTGAGGGGGCCCGTTGTCACTCGGGGTCTCCCTGCACCACAGGGGCTGCGGCGGCGAAAGTTACACCAGTGGCTTTATGTTAGACATGTACACCGTTTTCTGACGACATCTCCTCCACCTGCATAAACCTACCAACCACTCCAAACTAACACAAAAAACTGGAGTAAATGAATTAAATGATTTCCTTGAGAGCACAAGTCTGATCTCAATTTCCAATGATAATTGGAACAAAGCCTTTTATTTTACCCAAGATGTTTAGTCAAGGCTGTGTCTGCAGGGTGGGGAGTTCTGCATGCAGCTGTTCGGGGATGGCAGATGTTTGAGGGCAAGCCCCCCACAGCCCAGTACTGCCTCCTGAGCTGCATAACCCCCTCCGGTCCGCGTGCTGGGACCTTGCAGCCCTGGTCCATGCCTGAGGTGCTGCTCCAGTCCAGGTTTTTTTCCTTTGAACTATGGGACTTGTAGTTTTATTTATTCGATTAAAAAACAGGACTACAAGTCCCAGAAATCAAAGGAAAAAAAACTAGAATGGAGCAAAGCATCATGCATGGACCTGGGAAACGTGGCAGCCATGCACTTGTGGCCTCCAGACCAGCGGTCACCTGGGCCACCCTTGGAAGGGAGAAAACCGCTGTATCACAAGTCACCTCTAGGGGGCGGAAGTGGATTTCAGCCATCTTGGCCATGCAGTCAGTGGCCTTTGACCCTCTGCATTGTGTGTGGGACACCTCTCTGGGTGGGCGGAGGGGGTTAAAACCTCTTGGACACCCAGCCACTGGCCTCTCTTCATGACCACATCACACCTCAGAGAGAGAGGGGCGTCCACTGCTGAACCCCATCCTGGAATATCCAACCAGGGCACTGTAGAGAGCAGGAGGGGCTTCAGGAAGAGGATCTGAGATGGGGGCTTTACAAAGACTGTGGAGAGATGAAAGAAAATGTCCCCACAGGGCTGCCGTACATCAGGTGCCATGTTACACGGAGAAGGGGTTGTAACCCTTTGATCCCCTCTTCAGGAAGCAAAACTAGTGTAGCCCCCTGTGGAGGTTATTTCCAGCGTCCACCCGCCTCCGCCCCCCCAACCTTTTCATGCAGGTCCCCCCTCCCTGTCCAATAAACGTCTTTATTTCAGATCCATCCATATGCACAGAACAACGCACAGGATGAGCCACGGATCACTTCCGTTCTGGCACAACATCTCCAGCCAGACATTGCTTGCACGTGATTTCCTGTTTCATTTTTAACAACTCGTTTCCTGCATCAAGATCCTGCTAACCCTGCACCCAGACCCTGCATCCTCCGGTTTCCAGAGTTTCCAGAACCTGTAACCAGTCTTTGATTCCTCCCTGCATCCAGGCCTCTTTCCACCCTGCACAGAGTCCCTGTTTCCTGGCCATGCTTCCACTCTGTATCTAAGCCATCCCTGTCCCTGTATCCAGGCCTCCTTCCACCCTGCACAGAGTCCCTGCTTCCACTCTGTACCCAGCCCATCCCTGCCCCTGCATCCAGGCCTCCTTCCACCCTGCACAGAGTCCCTGCTTTCTAGCCCTCCTTCCACTCTGTATCCAAACCACCCCTGTCCCTGCATCCAGGCTTCTTTCAACCCTGCATCCAGTCCCTGCTTTCTAGCCCTGCTTCCACTCTTTATTCAAACCACCCCTGTCCCTGCATCCAGGCCTCCTTCCACCCTGCATCCAGTCCCTGCTTTCTAGCCCTGCTTCCACTCTTTATTCAAACCATCCCCGTCCCTGCATCCAGGCCTCCTTCCACCCTGCCCAGAGTCCCTGCTTACTGGCCCTGCTTCCACTCTGTACCCCGCCCATCCCTGTCCCTGCATCCAGGCCTCTTTCCATCCTGCACAGAGTCCCTGCTTTCTAGCCCTGCTTCCACTCTGTATCTAAGCCACCCCTGTCCCTGCATCCAGGCCTCCTTCCACCCTGCTCACACTCCAGCCCACCCCTGCCCCTGCATCCAGGCCTCTTTCCACCCTGCACAAACTCCCTGCTACCTGGCCCTGCTCTCAGTCTCTATCCAGCCCACCCCTGTCCCTGCATCCAGGCCTCTTTCCATCCTTCACAGAGTCCCTGCTTTCTAGCCCTGCTTCCACTCTGTATCTAAGCCACCCCTGTCCCTGCATCCAGGCCTCCTTCCACCCTGCTCACACTCCAGCCCACCCCTGTCCCTGCATCCAGGCCTCTTTCCATCCTGCACAGAGTCCCTGCTTTCTAGCCCTGCTTCCACTCTGTATCTAAGCCACCCCTGTCCCTGCATCCAGGCCTCCTTCCACCCTGTTCACACTCCAGCCCACCCCTGCCCCTGCATCCAGGCCTCTTTCCACCCTGCACAAACTCCCTGCTACCTGGCCCTGCTCTCAGTCTCTATCCAGCCCACCCCTGTCCCTGCATCCAGCTGCTGTCAGGCCTTTTATTCAGATTTTGCACAGCCAGCGTTGCTCGCTCGTTCTCACTGACCTACATTTTATTATTGCCTGTGTAGCGCTTCCCATAAAACTTCGAAGGTTTAAAGCGCTTTGGGTTTTTTAACAGCTACTCCCTGGGGTTCCTTCAAAGCAGAGGCTCTTAACTTTGACTTCCGTGGACACCTCTGTATCAGTACTGGAAGTCGGGGACCCCGGCCTGAGCAATTTATATTTGAACCTCAAAACAATACCCACAAATAAAACATAGCTTTTAATTCACAAGCAAACAAATATACAAAAATATTTTATTTTTATTTTTATTGAAAGTTTGGAGTTTTTCAAAATGTGGGATTATTTTTAAAAGATAAAGCAAAACGCTAGACTTTAGCATATCTCTTGTGTTTTTAGTTTCTAATCCTTGCTCGCGTTTAGGCCGGCACGTGCTGGAGCTCCAGGTGACGTCACTGCCGTCCATAGTGGATTCTGTTTGATGTATGTGAGCTCCACCAACACATCAGGCTGGGAATATCGACTTAATATTTAGTCTCCATTCAGATTCTTGCATGCAACGCCCCACGATATGCATGTGCTAGCATCCATCCGACATACAACCCATTAGGTTCATCTCTGTGGTTTGCAATGCTCAAATATAAACAAGCGTTGGCAAAGGCAATAGTTAGGGCCTTGTCAAGCTGCAGTGGCTACATTTTTTTAAGCAATCCCCACAAAAAAGAAAAAAAACAAGAAAATGCATTGCTTTGTAAACCTGGGAGGCCTGTGCTTCTAGTGGAAGTTTTAAATTTAAAAAATCATATATAATTTTAATAGAACAGTACGAGGCAGCCTAGCTAGAGGGTGTACTTAAAATAGAGATAAACCTTTTATTTTAATTTCAATCCATGGGAAACTGTGATACTTCTGAGGGGAAAGGAGCAGTATGACAGAGATGACTAAAAAATAAAAAAGCGAAATAATAAAAATTAAAAATGCATTTTGCTAAATAAAGTATTGGCCCGCCAGCCACTGAACCAACATCACTCACTAGGGAAGTCAGTCAGTGACTGAAGTGGGTTGATCCATTGCCCCATGCTGTGGCGCGCGGCAGCGACATGTAAACGAAGGCTGAACGAACCAATGAATGAAGGGGGCTGACCCAAAGCCCCTCCAGTATGTTTCTATGCATTTTTCTTTAGATTAATTGTTTATTACATGAGGCTGGGGATACGGTATAGCTGTTTCTGGGCCAGACCTAAACACGTGAACAGATTAACAAATCTGCGCCTCTGCCGCACAGAGCCCAGTGTCGGCGCTTTGGAAGTGTTTCTAGGAGCGGCTCTCGGGGGCTAGGGCAGGGCGTCCCTGGCCTGGGGCCCTGGCACACGGCGGGCATCAATGCCCCTTCTGTGTGCAGAAGGGCGCCGCATGGCCCCGGAAGAGACCTCGGCCTCCTTCACACAATGGCGGGGTCCCAGGCCACAGTGACTCACAGAGGACAGGGCTGGGAGTGTGGTGGGAGGGCCTGGGGCAGTTAATGTCTCTCTTGTTCCCGCTGACATTCCGGGCCCCTGAGTGTGCTGAGCTGGAGGGGTCCGCCGTACCAGGCCTCGCGCACACGGCACCCTTTGTCCAGGCCTGGCAGTGGCATTACTCATACCTGGCATTTGTGTATGTTATGGTGCAGTGCGGTATGGCCTGCTATGTTATTGTACGGCTTGTTGTGGTCTATCATGGGATGGGTTCCTATGTTATGTAGTTTGTTATGTGGTGCCAGGCTATGCTATGGCATGTTACCATCATTTGTACAGTGCATTTCTAACATCCTTAAGTTTCTATAGCGCATATGAAGTTCGGGCGTTCATTAAGGCGCTAGAATATTCGTTGACCAGAGCCAATGTGGTCTGTTGTGTTTTGTCTTTGCTGCATGAGAGATGCACTGGACAGGAAGTGTCTCACACTGTTGTGTAACATTGTGTGTTTAAGGACTGGCCCATGTATTTCTGTTCTCTCCGGTGCCCCCTTCTGCATTGTCCCACCTATGGAGTTAAGAAGCGTCATTAACTGATGGCTTCCATGACATGTCATGCATGTGTCGGTACAGTGTGCTGCTGTAATGTTTATCAAAGTTGTGTAGCAGCTTTCTGATATGTAGATGGGAGACAACGGGGCAGTGCTGGTGAGGTGGCAACTCTTAGCCAACAAGGTTTTAGAAGCATTATTGTGAGCATGTGTACTGCTGGTGTGATGTCAGCAGCACAGTGACATCAGAATCAGTAGCACGCGCTCGGTGACATCATAGCCAATAGGTGGCACACGCCTCACTGACATCAGAATCAGTAGCACGCGTCCGGTGACATCATAGCCAGTAAGAGGTACACGACTCCATGACATGACAACCTATTTATGGTGCAAACTGACCACTTTATTGGGGAAGTGGGTGATTAACAGAGAGGCCAGACCCTCTGAGAGGCCTGAGTCAGAGGCTGACATGTATGGAAAAGAGACCCTAAAAGGTTCTGAGGACTCGTTTTACATAAAAAACACACCCCCCAGGTCTCGTGAACGACTCGTGGTGCGTGCACAATCAGCTGCATGCCATCTATCTACCTAGGATTGCTTTGTAGCGCCTCGCAGACTCTGTGGCCTCTAGGCGCACGTAGAAGGTGTGGCTCGTAGCTCTTTAACACAAGCAGTTTGTAAATTGTTTTCCTAAACTTGGGATGAGAAACGGTGGAGTTTAAGGACAAAGAAGGTGTGTTCCAAGCCTTGGGGCAAGGTTGGTAGATGTGCGACCACCCTCGGTGGCTCTGGGTCTACGCGGGGCCTTTAACCGAAGAAGACTGGAGACACAAGAGGAGGGAGTGAGGACTGAGGCTGCACCTCTCCTGAGGGACAGTGGGAGCCGGAGACAAGAGAGTGCAGTGGGAGGTGCTTGAGATGTGTGGATAACGCCCTCACCAGCTCCTGGTTTCAGGTCCTTGGAGCTCTGAGTGTTTTGAGGTTTGTTGTAGCCAGGGAAGAAGTTCTGTTCCCTTTTGGTTGTTGGGAAGATGTTCTCTGAGGGATTTCCAGAAGTCTGTCGGTCGTGAGACCCTCTAGAGCAGTGGTCTTCAAACTTTTTAATGCCGCGCCCCCCCCCCAGTTGAAAAATAAAAATCATTGGCCCCCCCTCAGAATTTTTCACAATTATTTTAGAAAGATGGCAATGTTTAAATATGTCTAAACCTATTTAAACATTGCAGTTAAGTACTGTTACCTTTTTTAAACTGCAATAACGTGCTTCTGCTTAAAACAAAGGCATGCTATCTGTATAACATTTCTTTTGGCCAGAGTCTGGGGCCCCCCCTGGGATCACTTAAGGCCCCCTAAGGGGGGCCCGCCCCCCAGTTTGAAGACCTCTGCTCTAGAGCCTGGTCCTTCCAGCACAGGTGGTTCCTCTCGGGTGGATGGTGGTTTCCGCTTCTCTCGAAGGAGCTGGTCTTGTCCAACCACCAGGTGGGCTGCAGTGTGGCCGTGGTTGTCTTCGAGGCTGAAACTCGTATTAGGACAGACAGCCCAAACCACTGATTCCCGTTTTAAATCCCGACTTTGTGTCCCCCCGACCATGCACTCGTGACATATGATGCTGCCAGTGAGGGTGATATGTGACCTGTACACCTTGCAAGCCTCATTGTCCTATGCAACATTTCCTGTGCATTGATTACACACTTGTAGCATGTGTTGTCTCTGTAGAATGGGTGCTTCGGATGGAAAGTGCTATTTGCACCTTAAATTGAGATGAGTAGCGCTATAAAAAATGTAATAACAAAATGTAAGCTTTATTTTGGTAAATACTCCTACAGGCGGTGGTTTACACCTGCTTTTCTTAGAGTGCAAGCCCATCGCATGCACACAGTGGTGAACAGATTCAAAAACCTGCCCCAAACCGTAGTGTCTCTTAAGTACTTGGCGAGTAACAAAAAGTCGTGTGCCTTTGTTTCCCTCCATTGCCTTGGCTTCTAGGTGCTAAGCTCTGGGTAGCTCCCAGTGAGGATGATAGTGAGTAAAAGAGGGCAAAGCACACACTGTGCAAGCACCGCTGGAAATGTCCTGTGTCAGCAAATGACACCGCTACAAATTCTGCACATTTCCCTGGGGCCATCCCGGATCGGGCTCATGAATAGCTGCCGGGGGCGGGATCCGGGTGATCGCCCTTATTTCATGCACTGATCACTACTCAGTGTTTCTGATCAGTGGTCTCTTCAGCTCATGCACGAACTTGGAGAGTTTCGGAGTTACATGCATGTGCTTTAGAAAGTACAAAAACACGCACACTCGCCAAAGCACTCTTTCATGATAGGGTCCCAGGTCTTCTGTTCACAACATGCCCCCCCCCCCCCCCCCCACACACACACACACACTCTGAGCTTGATTCCAGGCATATGTTGTCTCGCAAGCCCTGAACAAGGCCACAGGCAGTGTCTTTGTTCAGTAGTGAAACATGGTATGACCCCCACCCCCTTTCAGAATTGACGAGGAGTCCCTCAAACTCCTGTATCTCACAGATATGCGTACGGTGAATGGGGGTCCCCGTGCACCGCAGGGGCCTGTGTTACGCCTTGGCTTGTGCACACAGGAGCCAATGTGCGTTTGAGGACTGTACCCTGGAGGGAGAGACACTCCAGAAAGCTGAAGCAGCAACTCTTCGCCTGTGTTGTGTGATGCTGGGGTCTGGTGTGCGGTGATAAGCAGCCCCACTGGGCCACAGCGTCTGTGGGAGGCGCCACACCTCGGAGCGCTGCTTTGAGGCGCTGCCACTGAGCTGTTTGATCCTCTGCAGCTGCTGGCTTCAGAAGGTTCATTTGAAGCGTAAAGCTGCTTGCCTAGCTCCGTGAGCATCCTCGGCACAGCTCCGAGGGAACAAGGGTGGGAACCCCTCACACACACCCATTGGAGCTGCCTTTCCTTAACAGCATGGATGTAGGAGGTCGGACTTTGAGGGAACTCCCGGCGGCCATGTTGGGAGAGGCACGTGGGCCTTGGTGCGAGTCTGCCTCACCCGAGGAGCCTGCTGTCCAGGCTAAGAGAGCTCAGTGTCCAGGGGAATCCCTCGACCAACCTCTCTCTGTGGGACCGCAGCCTCTTGCGCAATCTTTGGACTGATTCAAAGCCTCTCTGTGCTCCAGGGGTGGAGGACTGACTTCTAACTCCCCCATACCAGGCTTGTGACCAGAACCCCAGGGAAGTTCTGCAGACATCCCAGAGGAGCTGCAGTGAAGGGGCAGCTGACTGACTGCTCGAGGGGCCTTGGAGGACCCTTGACCGAGGAAGGCTAGGCCAGGGAGAGGGTTACTAGCAGAAGCTAAGGCAGGAGGAACTAAAGCTGCCCGCTGTGGCTCACAGGAAGGGCCAGCATTGCTGTGGCCCAGAGTGATGCACTGACCCGAGGATCCCTCAGCATCCTTACAAGCTGCAGGGCCTGTAATACGCAGTGCACATCGGAACCACAAACCTCCCTCGTGGGGTTTCTGCCAGAGAAGACCTAGCGCCTGTGACCCCAAGGTGCTGAGAAACCACCACATCACCTGGCTCACCTGCAGAGCTGCAGTGGTGCAAGATGGGTTGCACCAGACCGAGAATCACTCCCCAAAGTCATTGTGAGAGTTAATCTGCACCTCTCCATCACCGCTGCAGCCTGGTACGGGCCCCTTGCTATGCTTGGGGGTTGGAGTTGTGTTTACTGCAGCAACAATGACTGGCCTGAGGCAGTCAGTGTGTTCCCACTCGGGGGCCTGCTTGGGGATACACAACACCAGCAGTGGCGCTGCCTCACCTCCCGCCGGCACTTGTATTCCTGGTCTATACAACACCAGCAGCGGCGCTGCCTCACCTCCCGCCGGCACGCGTATGCCTGGTCCATACAACACCAGCAGTGGCGCTGCCTCACCTCCCGCCGGCACTCGTATGCCTGGTCTATACAACAACAGCAGTGGCGCTGCCTCACCTCCCGCCGGCACTCGTATGCCTGGTCCATACAACACCAGCAGCGGCTCTGCCTCACCTCTCACCGGCACTCGTATGCCTGGTCTATACAACACCAGCAGCGGCGCTGCCTCACCTCCCGCCGGCACTCGTATGCCTGGTCCATACAACACCAGCAGTGGCGCTGCCTCACCTCTCACCGGCACTCGTATCCCTGGTGTACACAACACCAGCAGTGGCACTGCCTGACCTCCCGTCGGCACTCGTATGCCTGGCCTATACAACACCAGCAGCAGTGTTGCCTCACCTGCTGCCGGCACTCGCATGCCTGGTCCATACAACACCAGCAGTGGCGCTGCCTCACCTGCTGCCGGCACTCGCATGCCTGGTCCATACAACACCAGCAGTGGCGCTGCCTCACCTCCCGCCGGCACGCGTATGTGTGAGAATGTAGCCTCTTTCTAGCCTTGTTACCCCCACTTTTGGCCTGTTTGTGAGTGTATGTCAGGGTGTTTTCACTGTCTCACTGGGATCCTGCTAGCCAGGGCCCAGTGCTCATAGTGAAAACCCTATGTTTTCAGTATGTTTGTTATGTGTCCCTGGGACCCTGCTAGCCAGGACCCCAGTGCTCATAAGTTTGTGGCCTATATGTATGTGTTCCCTGTGTGATGCCTAACTGTCTCACTGAGGCTCTGCTAACCAGAACCTCAGTGGTTATGCTCTCTCTCTGCTTTACAAATTGTCACTAACAGGCTAGTGACCAATTTCACCAATTCACATTGGCATACTGGAACACCCTTATAATTCCCTAGTATATGGTACTGAGGTACCCAGGGTATTGGGGTTCCAGGAGATCCCTATGGGCTGCAGCATTTCTTTTGCCACCCATAGGGAGCTCTGACAATTCTTACACAGGCCTGCCACTGCAGCCTGAGTGAAATAACGTCCACGTTATTTCACAGCCGTTTACCACTACACTTAAGTAACTTATAAGTCACCTATAAGTCTAAACTCTACCTGGTAAAGGTTGGGTGCTAAGTTACTTAGTGTGAGGGCACCCTGGCACTAGCCAAGGTGCCCCCACATCATTCAGGGCAAATTCCCCGGACTTTGTGAGTGCGGGGACACCATTACAGCGTGCACTATACATACGTCACTACCTATGTACAGCGTCACAATGGTAACTCCGAACATGGCCATCTAACATGTCTAAGATCATGGAATTGTCACCCCAATGCCATTCTGGCATTGGGGAGACAATTCCATGATCCGCCGAGTCTCTAGCACAGACCCGGGTACTGCCAAACTACCTTTCCCGGGGTTTCACAGCAGCTGCTGCTGCTGCCAACCCCTCAGACAGGTTTCTGCCCTCCTGGGGTCCAGCCAGGCTTGGCCCAGGAGGTCAGAACAAAGGACTTCCTCAGAGAGAGGGTGTTACACCCTCTCCCTTTGGAAAAAGGTGTCAGGGCTGGGGAGGAGTAGCCTCCCCCAGCCTCTGGAAATGCTTTGATGGGCACAGATGGTGCCCATCTCTGTATAAGCCAGTCTACACCAGTTCAGGGATCCCCCAGCCCTGCTCTGGCGCGAAACTGGACAAAGGGAAGGGGAGTGACAACTCCCCTGACCTGCACCTCCCAGGGGAGGTGCCCAGAGCTCCTCCAGTGTGCTCCAGACCTCTGCCATCTTGGAAACAGAGGTGCTGCTGGCACACTGGACTGCTCTGAGTGGCCAGTGCCAGCAGGTGACTTCAGAGACTCCTTCTGATAGGCTCTTACCTGTGTTGATAGCCTATCCTTCCTAGGTAGCCAAACCTCCTTTTCTGGCTATTTAGGGTCTCTGCTTTGGGGAATTCTTTAGATAATGAATGCAAGAGCTCATCAGAGTTCGTCTGCATCTCTCTCTTCACCTTCTGCCAAGGAATCGACCGCTGACTGCTCAGGACACCTGCAAAACCGCAACAAAGTAGCAAAGACGACTACTGCAACCCTGTATCGCTGATCCTGCCGCCTTCTCGACTGTTTTCCTGGTGGTGCATGCTGTGGGGGTAGTCTGCCTCCTCTCTGCACTAGAAGCTCTGAAGAAATCTCCTGTGGGTCGACGGAATCTTCCCCCTGCAACCGCAGGCAACAAAAGACTGCATCACCGGTCCTCTGGGTCCCCTCTCAGCACGACGAGCGTGGTCCCTGGAACTCAGCAACTCTGTCCAAGTGACTCCCACAGTCCAGTGACTCTTCAGTCCAAGTTTGGTGGAGGTAAGTCCTTGCCTCCCCACGCTAGACTGCATTGCTGGGTACCGCGTGATTTGCAGCTGCTCCGGCCACTGTGCACTCTTCCAGGATTTCCTTTGTGCACAGCCAAGCCTGGGTCCCTGACACTCTAACCTGCAGTGCACAACCTCCTGAGTTGTCCTTCGGCATCGTGGGATCTTCTTTTGTGACTTCAGGTGAGCTCCGGTTCACTCCTCTTCGTAGTGCCTGTTCCAGCACTTCTGCGGGTGCTGCCTGCTTCTGTGAGGGCTCCCTATCTTGCTGGGCACCCCCTCTGTCTCCTCACGCAATTGGCGACATCCTGGTCCCTCCTGGGCCACAGCAGCATCCAAAAATCTTAACTGCGACCCTTGCAGCTAGCAAGGCTTGTTTGCGGTCTTTCTGCGTGGGAACACCTCTGCAAGCTTCTTCACGACGTGGGACATCCACCCTACAAAGGGGAAGTTTCTAGCCCTCTTTGTTCTTGCAGAATCCACAGCTTCTACCATCCGGTGGCAGCTTCTTTGCACCCTCAGCTGGCATTTCCTGGGCATCTGCCCAATCTCGACTTTGTCGCGACTCTTGGACTTGGTCCCCTTGTTTCACAGGTACTCTCGTCCGGAAATCCACTTTGGTTGCATTGCTGGTGTTGTTCTTCCTTGCAGAATTCCCCTATCATGACTTCTGTGCTCTCTGGGGAATATAGGTGCACTTTACACCTACTTTTCAGGGTCTTGGGGTGGGCTATTTTTCTAACCCTCACTGTTTTCTTACAGTCCCAGCGACCCTCTACAAGCTCACATAGGTTTGGGGTCCATACGTTATTCGCATTCCACTTTTGGAGTATATGGTTTGTGTTGCCCCTATACCTATGTGCTCCTATTGCAATCTATTGTAACTATACACTGCTTGCATTACTTCCTTTTGCTATTACTGCATATTTTTGGTATTGTGTACATATATCTTGTGTATATTTGGCATCCTCATACTGAGGGTACTCACTGAGATACTTTTGGCATATTGTCATAAAAATAAAATACCTTTATTTTTAGTATATATGTGTATTGTGTTTTCTTATGATATTGTGCATATGACACCAGTGGTATAGTAGGAGCTTTGCATGTCTCCTAGTTCAGCCTAAGCTGCTCAGCTATAGCTACCTTCTATCAGCCTAAGCTGCTAGAAACACCTCTTCTACACTAATAAGGGATTACTGGACCTGGTACAGAGTGTAAGTACCTGTTAGTACCCACTACAAGCCAGGCCAGCCTCCTACAGTATGCCTGGTCCATATAACACCTCTAGCTGCGCTGCCTCACCTGCTGCCGGCACTCGTATGCCTGGTCCATACAACACCGGTAGCGGCGTTGCCTCACCTCCCACCGGTACTCGTATGCCTGGTCCATACAACATCAGCAGTGGTGCTGCTCACCTCCCGCCGGCACTCTTATCCCTGGTCTATACAACACCAGCAGTGGTGCTGCTCACCTCCCGCCCGCACTCGTATGCCTGGTCTATACAACATCAGCAGTGGCACTGGCTCTCCTTCTGCCGGCACTCGTATGCCTGGCCCATACAACATCAGCAGTGGCGCTGCTCACCTCCAGCTGGAACTCTTATGCCTGGTCTATACAACACCAGCAGTGGCGCTGCTCACCTCCCGCCCGCACTCGTATGCCTGGTCTATACAACATCAGCAGTGGCACTGGCTCGCCTTCTGCCGGCACTCGTATGCTTGGTCCTTACAACACCAGCAGTGGCGCTGCCTCACCTCCGGCCGGCACTCATATGCCTGGTCTATACAACACCAGCAGTGGTGCTGCCTCACCTCCGGCCGGCACTCGTATGCCTGGTCCATACAACATCAGCAGTGGCACTGCCTCACCTCCCGCCGGCACTCGTATGCCTGGTCTATACAACATCAGCAGTGGCACTGGCTCTCCTTCTGCCGGCACTCGTATGCTTGGTCCTTACAACACCAGCAGTGGCGCTGCCTCACCTTCGGCCGGCACTCATATGCCTGGTCTATACAACACCAGCAGTGGTGCTGCCTCATCTCCGGCCGGCACTCGTATGCCTGGTCTATACAACACCAACAGTGGTGCTGCCTCACCTCCGGCCGGCACTCATATGCCTGGTCTATACAACACCAGCAGTGGCACTGCCTCACCTCCCGCCTGCACTCTTATGCCTGGTCTATACAACACCAGCAGTGGCGCTGCCTCAGGTCCCGCCAGCACCTGTATGCCTGGTCTACACAACACCAGCAGTGGTGCTGCCTCACCTGCCGCCGACACTCGTTTGCCTGGTCCATTCAACATCAGCAGTGGCGCTGCCTCACCTGCCTCTGGCACTCGTTTGCCTGGTCCATACAACACCAGCAGTGGTGCTGCCTCACCTGCCTCCGGCACTCGTTTGCCTGGTCCATACAACACCAGCAGTGGTGCTGCCTCACCTCCCGCCGGCACTCGTATGCCTGGTCCATACAACACCTCTAGCTGCGATGCATCACCTCCCGTCGGCACTGGTATGCCTGGTCTACACAACATCAGCAGTGGCACTGGCTCTCCTTCTGCCGGCACTCGTATGCCTGGTCCATACAACATCAGCAGTGGCGCTGCTCACCTCCAGCTGGAACTCTTATGCCTGGTCTATACAACACCAGCAGTGGCGCTGCTCACCTCCCGCCCGCACTCGTATGCCTGGTCTATACAACATCAGCAGTGGCACTGGCTCGCCTTCTGCCGGCACTCGTATGCTTGGTCCTTACAACACCAGCAGTGGCGCTGCCTCACCTCCGGCCGGCACTCATATGCCTGGTCTATACAACACCAGCAGTGGTGCTGCCTCACCTCCGGCCGGCACTCGTATGCCTGGTCCATACAACATCAGCAGTGGCACTGCCTCACCTCCCGCTGGCACTCGTATGCCTGGTCTATACAACATCAGCAGTGGCACTGGCTCTCCTTCTGCCGGCACTCGTATGCTTGGTCCTTACAACACCAGCAGTGGCGCTGCCTCACCTTCGGCCGGCACTCATATGCCTGGTCTATACAACACCAGCAGTGGTGCTGCCTCACCTCCGGCCGGCACTCGTATGCCTGGTCTATACAACACCAACAGTGGTGCTGCCTCACCTCCGGCCGGCACTCATATGCCTGGTCTATACAACACCAGCAGTGGCACTGCCTCACCTCCCACCGGCACTCTTATGCCTGGTCTATACAACACCAGCAGTGGCGCTGCCTCAGGTCCCGCCAGCACCTGTATGCCTGGTCTACACAACACCAGCAGTGGTGCTGCCTCACCTGCCGCCGACACTCGTTTGCCTGGTCCATTCAACATCAGCAGTGGCGCTGCCTCACCTGCCTCTGGCACTCGTTTGCCTGGTCCATACAACACCCGCAGTGGTGCTGCCTCACCTGCCTCCGGCACTCGTTTGCCTGGTCCATACAACACCAGCAGTGGTGCTGCCTCACCTCCCGCCTGCACTCGTATGCCTGGTCCATACAACACCTCTAGCTGCGATGCATCACCTCCCATCGGCACTAGTATGCCTGGTCTACACAACACCAGTAGTGGCGCTGCCTCACCTTCCACCGGCACTCGTATGCCTGGTCCATACAACATCTTTAGCTGCGCCGCATCACCTTCCTCCGGCACTGGTATGCCTGGTCTACACAACAACAGTAGTGGTGCTGCCTCACCTGCCGCCAGCACTCTTATGTCTGGTCCACACAGCACCAGCAGTGGTGCTGCCTCACCTCCCACCGGCACTTGTATGCCTGGTCCATACAACACCAGCAGTAGCGCTGCCTCACCTGCTGCCGGCACTCATATGCCTGGTCCATACAACACCAGCAGTGGTGCTGCCTCACCTCCCACTGGCACTCGTATGCCTGGCCAATACAACACCCCTAGCTGGGCTGCATCACCTCCCGTTGGCACTGGTATGCCTGGTCTACACAACACCAGTAGTGGCGCTGTCTCACCTCCCACCGGCACTCGTATGCCTGGTCCATACAACACCAGCAGTGGCGCTGTCTCACCTCCCGCCCGCACTCGTATGCCTGGTCTATACAACATCAGCAGTGGCACTGGCTCACCTGCTGCCGGCACTCATATGCCTGGTCCATACAACACCAGCAGTGGTGCTGCCTCACCTCCCACTGGCACTCGTGTCCCTGGCCAATACAACACCCCTAGCTGCGCTGCCTCACCTGCCGCCGGCACTCGTATGCCTGGTCCATGCAACACCAGCAGTGGAGCTGTCTCACCTCCCGCCGGCACTCGTATGCCTGGTCCATACAACACCAGCAGTGGCGCTGTCTCACCTCCCGCCCGCACTCGTATGCCTGGTCCATACAACACCAGCAGTGGCACTGGCTCTCCTTCTGCCGGCACTTGTATGCTTGGTCCATACAACACCTCTAGCTGCGATGCATCACCTCCCGTCGGCACTGGTATGCCTGGTCTTCACAACACCAGCAGTGGCGCTGCCTCACCTCCCGCCGGCACTCATATGCCTGGTCCATACAACACCAGCAGTGGCACTGCCTCACCTGCTGCCGGCACTCATATGCCTGGTCCATACAACACCAGCAGTGGCACTGCCACACCTGCTGCCGGCACTCATATGCTTGGTCCATACAACACCAGCAGTGGTGCTGCCTCACCTCCTGCCGGCATTCGTATGCCTGGTCCATACAACACCAGCAGTGGTGCTGCCTCAACTCCCGCTGGCACTCGTATGCCTGGTCTACACAACAACAGCAGTGGTGCTGCCTCACCTCCCACTGGCACTCGTATGCCTGGTCCATACAACACCTCTAGCTGCGATGCATCACCTCCCGTCGGCACTGGTATGCCTGGTCTACACAACACCAGCAGTGGCGCTGCCTCACAACCCGCCGGCACTCATATGCCTGGTCCATACAACACCAGCAGTGGCACTGCCTCACCTGCTGCCGGCACTCATATGCTTGGTCCGTACAACACCAGCATTGGTGCTGCCTCACCTCCCACTGGCACTCATATGCCTGGTCCATACAACACCTCTAGCTGCGATGCATCACCTCCCGTCAGCACTGGTGTGCCTGGTCTACACAACACCAGTAGTGGCGCTGCCTCACATGCCGCCCGCACTCGTATACTTGGTCCATACAACACCAGCAGTGACGCTGCCTCACCTCCCGCCGGCACTCGTATGCCTGGTCCATACAACACCAGCAGTGGCGCTGCCTCACCTCCCGCCGGGACTCGTATGCCTGGTCCATACAACACCAGCAGTGGCGCTGCTGACCTCCCGCCGGCCCTCCTATGCTTGGTCCTTACAACACCAGCAGTGGCGCTGCCTCACCTTCGGCCGGCACTCATATGCCTGGTCTATACAACACCAGCAGTGGTGCTGCCTCACCTCTGGCCGGCACTCGTATGCCTGGTCTATACAACACCAGCAGTGGTGCTGCCTCACCTCTGGCTGGCACTCATATGCCTGGTCTATACAACACCAGCAGTGGCACTGCCTCACCTCCCGCCGGCACTCTTATGCCTGGTCTATACAACACCAGCAGTGGCGCTGCCTCAGGTCCCGCCGGCACCTGTATGCCTGGTATACACAACACCAGCAGTGGTGCTGCCTCACCTCCCGGAGGCACTCGTATGGCTGGTCCATACAACACCGGCAGTGGCACTGCCTCACCTGCCGCCGACACTCGTTTGCCTGGTCCATTCAACATCAGCAGTGGCGCTGCCTCACCTGCCTCTGGCACTCGTTTGCCTGGTCCATACAACACCAGCAGTGGTGCTGACTCACCTGCCGCCAGCACTCTTATGTCTGGTCCACACAGCACCAGCAGTGGTGCTGCCTCACCTCCCACCGGCACTTGTATGCCTGGTCCATACAACACCAGCAGTGGTGCTGCCTCACCTCCCACTGGCACTCGTATGCCTGGCCAATACAACACCCCTAGCTGGGCTGCATCACCTCCCGTCGGCACTGGTATGCCTGGTCTACACAACACCAGTAGTGGCGCTGTCTCACCTCCCGCCGGCACTCGTATGCCTGGTCCATACAACACCAGCAGTGGCGCTGTCTCACCTCCCGCCCGCACTCGTATGCCTGGTCTATACAACATCAGCAGTGGCACTGGCTCACCTGCTGCCGGCACTCATATGCCTGGTCCATACAACACCAGCAGTGGTGCTGCCTCACCTCCCACTGGCACTCGTATGCCTGGCCAATACAACACCCCTAACTGCGCTGCCTCACCTGCCGCCGGCACTCGTATGCCTGGTCCATACAACACCAGCAGTGGCGCTGTCTCACCTCCCGCCCGCACTCGTATGCCTGGTCCAATCAACACCAGCAGTGGCACTGGCTCTCCTTCTGCCGGCACTTGTATGCTTGGTCCTTACAACACCAGCAGTGGCGCTGCCTCACCTCCGGCTGGCACTCATATGCCTGGTCCATACAACACCAGCAGTGGCACTGCCACACCTGCTGCCGGCACTCATATGCTTGGTCCATACAACACCATCAGTGGTGCTGCCTCACCTCCTGCCGGCATTCGTAAGCCTCGTCCATACAACACCAGCAGTGGTGCTGCCTCAACTCCCGCTGGCACTCGTATGCCTGGTCTACACAACAACAGCAGTGGTGCTGCCGCAACTCCCGCCAGCACTCGTATGCCTGGTCCATACAACACCAGTAGTGCCACTGCCTCACCTGCCGCCGGAACTCGTTTGCCTGGTCCATACAACACCAGCAGTGGCACTGCCACACCTGCTGCCGGCACTTATATGCTTGGTCCATACAACACCAGCAGTGGTGCTGCCTCACCTCCTGCCGGCATTCGTATGCCTGGTCCATACAACACCAGCAGTGGTGCTGCCTCAACTCCCGCTGGCACTCGTATGCCTGGTCTACACAACAACAGCAGTGGTGCTACCTCACCTCCCACTGGCACTCGTATGCCTGGTCCATACAACACCTCTAGATGCGATGCATCACCTCCCGTCGGCACTGGTATGCCTGGTCTACACAACACCAGCAGTGGCGCTGCCTCACCTCCCGCCGGCACTCATATGCCTGGTCCATACAACACCAGCAGTGGCACTGCCTCACCTGCTGCCGGCACTCATATGCTTGGTCCGTACAACACCAGCAGTGGTGCTGCCTCACCTCCCACTGGCACTCGTATGCCTGGTCCATACAACACCTCTAGCTGCGATGCATCACCTCCCGTCAGCATTGGTGTGCCTGGTCTACACAACACCAGTAGTGGCGCTGCCTCACCTGCCGCCCGCACTCGTATACTTGGTCCATACAACACCAGCAGTGACGCTGCCTCACCTCCCGCCGGCACTCGTATGCCTGGTCCATACAAAACCAGCAGTGGCGCTGCCTCACCTCCCGCCGGGACTCGTATGCCTGGTCCATACAACACCAGCAGTGGCGCTGCTCACCTCCCGCCGGCCCTCCTATGCCTGGTCCATACAATACCAGCAGTGACGCTGCCTCACCTCCCGCCGGAACTCATATGCCTGGTCCATACAACATCAGCAGTGGCGCTGCCTCACCTCCCGCCGGCACTCGTATGCCTGGGCTATACAACACCGGCAGTGGCGCTGCCTCACCTCCTGCCGGAA
The DNA here is from genome assembly GCF_031143425.1 of Pleurodeles waltl. NCBI lineage: Eukaryota > Metazoa > Chordata > Amphibia > Caudata > Salamandridae > Pleurodeles > Pleurodeles waltl. The sequence goes on along the minus strand of NC_090449.1, from coordinate 16,399,515 downwards.
CTCGTATGCCTGGTCCATACAACATCACCAGTGGCGCTGCCTCACCTCCTGCTGGCACTCATATGCCTGGTCCATACAACACCAGCAGTGGTGCTGCCTCACCTGCCTCTGGCACTCGTTTGCCTGGTCCATACAACACCAGCAGTGGTGCTGCCTCACCTCCGCCGGCACTCGTGTGCCTGGTCCATACAACACCAGCAGTGGCGCTGCCTCACCTTCCACCGGCACTCGTATGCCTGGTCCATACAACACCTCTAGCTGCGCTGCATCACCTCCCTCCGGCACTGGTATGCCTGGTCTACACAACAACAATGGTGGCGCTGCCTCACCTGCCGCCAGCACTCTTATGTCTGGTCCACACAGCACCAGCAGTGGTGCTGCCTCACCTCCCACCGGCACTTGTATACCAGGTCCATACAACACCAGCAGTGGCGCTGCCTCACCTGCTGCCGGCACTCATATGCCTGGTCCATACAACACCAGCAGTGGTGCTGCCTCACCTCCCACCGGCACTCGTATGCCTGGCCAATACAACACCTCTAGCTGCGCTGCATCCCCTCCAGTCGGCACTGGTGTGCCTGGTCTACACAACACCAGTAGTGGCGCTGCCTCACCTGCCGCCGGCACTCGTATGACTGGTCCATACAACACCAGCTGTGGCGCTGTCTCACCTCCCGCCGGCACTCGTATGCCTGGTCCATTCAACACCAGCAGTGGGGCTGTCTCACCTCCCGCCGGCACTCATATGCCTGGTCCATACAACACCAGCAGTGGCGCTGCTCACCTCCCACCGGCCCTCCTATGCCTGGTCCATACAACACCAGCAGTGGCACTGGCTCTCCTTCTGCCGGCACTTGTATGCTTGGTCCTTACAACACCAGCAGTGGCGCTGCCTCACCTCCGGCCGGCAGTCATATGCCTGGTCTATACAACAACAGCAGTGGCGCTGCCTCACCTTCTGCCGGCACCCGTATGCCTGGTCCATACAACACCAGCAGTGGTGCTGCCTCAACTCCCGCTGGCACTCGTATGCCTGGTCTACACAACAACAGCAGTGGTGCTGCCGCACCTCCCGCCAGCACTCGTATGCCTGGTCCATACAACACCAGCAGTGCCACTGCCTCACCTGCCGCCGGGACTCGTTTGCCTGGTCCATACAACATCAACAGTGACGCTTCCTCACACCCCGCCGGCACTCGTATGCCTGGTCCATGCAACACCTCTAGCTGCGCTGCATCACCTCGCTCCGGCACTGGTATGCCTGGTCTACACAACAACAGTAGTGGCACTGCCTCACCTGCCGCCAGCACTCTTATGTCTGGTCCACACAACACCAGCAGTGGTGCTGCCTCACCTCCCACTGGCACTCGTATGCCTGGTCCATACAACACCTCTAGCTGCGATGCATCACCTCCCGTCGGCACTGGTATGCCTGGTCTACACAACACCAGTAGTGGCGCTGCCTCACCTCCCACTGGCACTCGTATGCCTGGTCCATACAACACCTCTAGCTGCGATGCATCACCTCCCGTCGGCACTGGTATGCCTGGTCTACACAACACCAGCAGTGGCGCTGCCTCACCTCCCGCCGGCACTCATATGCCTGGTCCATACAACACCAGCAGTGGCACTGCCTCACCTGCTGCCGGCACTCATATGCTTGGTCCATAAACACCAGCAGTGGTGCTGACTCATCTCCCACTGGCACTCGTATGCTTGGTCCATACAACAACTCTAGCTGTGATGCATCACCTCCCGTCAGCACTGGTATGCCTGGTCTACACAACACCAGTAGTGGCGCTGCCTCACCTGCCGCCGGAACTCGTATGCTTGGTCCATACAACACCAGCAGTGACGCTGCCTCATCTCCCGCCGGCACTCGTATGCCTGGTCCATACAACACCAGCAGTGGCGCTGCCTCACCTCCCGCCGGGACTCGTATGCTTGGTCCGTACAACACCAGCAGTGACGCTGCCTCACCTCCCGCCGGCACTCGTATGCCTGGTCCATACAACACCAGCAGTGGCGCTGCCTCACCTCCCGCCGGGACTCGTATGCCTGGTCCATACAACACCAGCAGTGGCGCTGCTCACCTCCAGCCGGCCCTCCTATGCCTGGTCCATACAATACCAGCAGTGGCGCTGCCTCACCTCCCGCCGGAACTCATATGCCTGGTCCATAAAACATCAGCAGTGGCGCTGCCTCACCTCCCGCCGGCACTCATATACCTGGGCTATACAACACCGGCAGTGGCGCTGCCTCACCTCCTGCCGGAACTCGTATGCCTGGTCCATACAACATCAGCAGTGGCGCTGCCTCACCTCCTGCCGGCACTCATATGCCTGGTCCATACAACACCAGCAGTTGTGCTGCCTCACCTGCCACCGGCAGTCGTTTGCCTGATCCATACAACACCAGCAGTGGTGCTGCCTCACCTCCCGCCGGCACTCGTATGCCTGGTCCATACAACACCTCTAGCTGCGCTGCATCACCTCCCTCTGGCACTGGTATGCCTGGTCTACACAACAACAGTAGTGGCGCTGCCTCACCTGCCACCAGCACTCTTATGTCTGGTCCACACAGCACCAGCAGTGGCGCTGCCTCACCTTCCACTGGCACTCGTATGCCTGGTCCATACAACACCTCTAGCTGCGCTGCATCACCTCCCTCTGGCACTGGTATGCCTGGTCTACACAACAACAGTAGTGGCGCTGCCTCACCTGCCACCAGCACTCTTATGTCTGGTCCACACAGCACCAGCAGTGGTGCTGCCTCACTTCCCACCGGCACTTGTATGCCTGGTCCATACAACACCAGCAGTTGCGCTGCCTCACCTGCTGTCGGCACTCATATGCCTGGTCCATACAACACCAGCAGTGGTGCTGCCTCACCTCCCACCGGCACTTGTATGCCTGGCCAATACAACACCTCTAGCTGCGCTGAATCACCTCCTGTCGGCACTGGTATGCCTGGTCTACACAACACCAGTAGTGGTGCTGCCTCACCTGCCACCGGCACTCGAATGCCTGGTCCATAGAACACCAGCAGTGGCGTTGTCTCACCTCCCGCCGGCAATAGTATGCCTGGTCCATACAACACCAGCATTGGCGCAGTCTCACCTCCCGGTGGCACTCGTATGCCTGGTCCATACAACACCAGCAGTGGCGCTGCTCACCTCCCGCCGGCCCTCCTATGCCTCGTCCATACAACACCAGCAGTGTCACTGGCTCTCCTTCTGCCTGCACTCATATGCTTGGTCCTTACAACACCAGCAGTGGCGCTGCCTCACCTCCGGCCGGCACTCATATGCCTGGTCTATACAACAACAGCAGTGGCTCTGCCTCAGGTCCCGCCGGCACTCATATGCCTGGTCCAAAAAACACCAGCAGTGGTGCTGCCTCACCTCCTGCCGGCACTCGTATGCCTGGTCCATACAACACCAGCAGTGGTGCTGCCTCAACTCCAGCTGGCACTCGTATGCCTGGTCTACACAACAACAGCAGTGGTGCTGCCGCACCTCCCGCCTGCACTTGTATGCCTGGTCCATACAACACCAGCAGTGCCACTGCGTCACCTGCCGCCGGCACTCGTTTGCCTGGTCCATACAACATCAGCAGTGACGCTGCCTCACACCCTGCCGGCACTCGTATGGCTGGTCCATACAACACCAGCAGTGGTGCTGCCTCACCTGCCTCCGGCACTCGTTTGCCTGGTCCATACAACACCTCTAGCTGCGCTGCATCACCTTCCTCCGGCACTGGTATGCCTGGTCTACACAACAACAGTAGTGGCGCTGCTTCACCTGCCGCCAGCACTCTTATGTCTGGTCCACACTACACCAGCAGTGGTTCTGCCACACCTCCCACTGGCACTCGTATGCCTGGTCCATACAACACCTCTAGCTGCGATGCATCACCTCCCGTCAGCACTGGTATGCCTGGTCTACACAACACCACTAGTGGTGCTGCCTCACCTCCCACTGGCACTCGTATGCCTGGTCCATACAACACCTCTAGCTGTGATGCATCACCTCCTGTCGGCACTGGTATGCCTGTTCTACACAACAGCAGCAGTGGCGCTGGCTCACCTCCCGCCGGCACTCATATGCCTGGTCCATACAACACCAGCAGTGGCACTGCCACACTTGCTTCCGGCACTCATATGCTTGGTCCATACAACACCAGCAGTGGTGCTGCCTCACCTCCCTCTGGCACTCGTATGCCTGGTCCATACAACACCTCTATCTGCAATGCATCACCTCCCGTCAGCACTGTTATGCCTGGTCTACACAACAGCAGTAGTGGCGCTGCCTCACCTGCCGCCGGCACTCGTATGCTTGGTCCATACAACACCAGTAGTGACGCTGCCTCACCTCCTGCCGGCACTCGTATGCCTGGTCCATACAACACCAGCAGTGGCGCTGCCTCTCCTCCCGCCGGGACTCGTATGCCTGGTCCATACAACACCAGCAGTGGCGCTGCTCACCTCCCGCCGGCCCTCCTATGCCTGGTCCATACAATACCAGCAGTGGCGCTGCCTCACCTCCCGCCGGAACTCATATGCCTGGTCCATACAACATCAGCAGTGGCGCTGCCTCACCTCCCACCGGCACTCGTATACCTGGGCAATACAACACCAGCAGTGGCGCTGCTCACCTCCCGCCGGCCCTCCTATGCCTGGTCCATACAATACCAGCAGTGGCGCTGCCTCACCTCCTGCCCGAACTCGTATGCCTGGTCCATACATCATCAGCAGTGGCGCTGCCTCACCTCCTGCCGGCACTCATATGCCTGGTCCATACAACACCAGCAGCGCCGCTGCCTCACCTCCCACCGGCACTCGTATGCCTGGGCCATACAACACCTCCAGCTGCGCTGCATCACCTCCCGCCATCACTCAAATGCCTGTTCTACACAACACCAGCAGTGGCGCTGCCTCACCTCCCACTGGCACTCGTATCCCTGGTCCATACAACACCAGCAGTGGAGCTGCCTCACCTCCCGCCGCCACTCGTATTCCTGGTCCATACAACACCAGCAGTGGCACTGCCTCAACTGCCACCGGCACTCGTATTCCTGGTCTATAAAACACCAGCAGTGGCGCTGCCTCACCTGCCACCGGCACTCGTATTCCTTGTCTATACAACACAACAGCTGCGCTGCCTCACCTCCTGTCGGCAATCGTATGCCTGGTCCATACAATACCAGCAGTAGCGCTGCCTCACCTCCTGCCGGCACTCGTATGCCTGGTCCATACAACACCAGCAGTGGCGCTGCCTCAGCTCCTGCTGGCACTCGCATGCCTGGTCCATACAACACCAGCAGCAGTGCTGCCTCACCTCCCGCCGGCACGCGTATGCCTGGTCCATATAACACCTCTAGCTGCGCTGCCTCACCTGCTGCCGGCACTCATATGCCTGGTCTATACAACACCAGCAGCGGCGCTGCCTCACCCCACGCCGGCACTCGTATGTCTGGTCTACATAACACCAGAAGTGACGCTGCCTCACCTGCCCCCAGCACTCTTATGCCTGGTCTACACAGCACCAGTAGAGGCGCTGCCTGACCTCCCGCCGGCACTCGTATGCCTGGTCTACACAACACCAGCAGTGATGCTGCCTCACCTCCCGCCATCACTCGTATCCCTGGTGTACACAACACCAGTAGAGGCGCTGCCTCACCTTCCGGCGTCACTCGTATGCCTGGTCTATACAATACCAGCAGTGGCACTGCCTCTCCTACCCCCGGTACTCTTATTCCTGGCCTACACAATACCTCTAGCTGCGCTGCCTCACCTCCCGCCGGCACTCGTCTATCTGGTCTATACAACACCAGTAGTGGCGCTGCCTCACCTGCCCCCGGCACTCTTACGCCTGGTCTACACAACACCAGAAGTGGCGTTGCCTCACTTTCCACCAGTACTCGTGTGCATGGTCTATACAACACCTCTAGCTGCGCTGCCTCGCCTCTCACTGGTACTCGTATTCCTGGTCTACACAACACCAGCAGTGGCGCTTCATCTCCTGCCGCCTGCACTCTTATGCCTGTTCTATACAACACCAGAAGCGGCGCTGCCTCACATCCCGCCGGCACTCGTATTCCTGGTCTATACAACACCAGCAGTGGCGCTGCCTCACCTGCCACCAGCACTTGTATTCCTTGTCTATTCAACCCCAGCAGAGGCGCTGCCTCACCTCCTGTCGGCAATCGTATGCCTGGTCCATACAACACCAGCAGTAGCGCTGCCTCACCTCCTGCCGGCACTCGTATGCCTGGTCCATACAACACCAGCAGTGTTGCTGCCTCACCTCCCGCCGGCACGCGTATGCCTGGTCCATATAACACCTCTAGCTGCGCTGCCTGACCTCCCACCGGCACTCGTATACCTGGGCTATACAACATCAGCAGTGGCGCTGCCTCACCTCCCACCGGCACTCGTATGCCTGGTCCATACAACACCTCCAGCTGCGCTGCATCACCTCCCGCCATCACTCGAATGCCTGGTCTACACATCACCAGCAGTGGCGCTGCCTCACCTCCCACTGGCACTTGTATGCCTGGTCCATACAACACCAGCAGCGGCGCTGCCTCACCTCCCGCCGGCACTCGTATTCCTGGTCTATACAACACCAGCAGTGGCACTGCCTCACCTGCCACTGGCACTAGTATTCCTTGTCTATTCAACCCCAGCAGAGGCGCTGCCTCACCTCCTGTCGGCAATCGTATGCCTGGTCCATACAACATCAGCAGTCGCGCTGCCTCACCTCCTGCCGGCACTCATATGCCTGGTCCATACAACCCCAGTAGCGCCGCTACCTCACCTCCCACCGGCACTCGTATGCCTGGTCCATACAACACCTCCAGCTGCGCTGCATCACCTCCCGGCATCACTCGAATGCCTGGTCTACACATCACCAGCAGTGGCGCTGCCTCACCTCCCACTGGCACTTGTATGCCTGGTCCATACAACACCAGCAGCGGCGCTGCCTCACCTCCCGCCGGCACTCGTATTCCTGGTCTATACAACACGAGCAGTGGCTCTGCCTCACCTGCCACCGGCACTCGTATTCCTGGTCTATACAACACCAGCAGTGGCGCTGCCTCACCTGCCACCGGCACTCGTATTCCTTGTCTATACAACACCAGCAGTGGCGCTGCCTCACCTCCTGTCGCCAATCGTATGTCTGGTCCATACAACACCTGTAGTAGCGCTGACTCACCTCCTGCCGGCACTCGTATGCCTGGTCCATACAACACCAGCAGTGGCGCTGCCTCAGCTCCTGCTGGCACTCGCATGCCTGGTCCATACAACACCAGCAGCAGTGCTGCCTCACCTCCCGCCGACACACGTATGCCTGGTCCACATAACACCTCTGGGTGCGCTGCCTCACCTGTTGCCGGCACTCGTATGCCTGGTCTATACAACACCAGCAGCGGCGCTGCCTCACCCCCTCCGACAGTCGTATGCCTGGTCTACATAACACCAGAAGTGACGCTGCCTCACCTGCCCCCAGCACTCTTATGCCTGGTCTACACAGCACCAGTAGAGGCTCTGCCTCACCTCCCGCCGGCACTCGTATGCCTGTTCTACACAACACCAGCAGTGACGCTGCCTCACCTCCCGCCGGCACTCGTATCCCTGGTGTACACATCACCAGTAGAGGCGCTGCCTCACCTCCCGGCGTCACTCGTATGCCTGGTCTATACAACACCAGCAGTGGCACAGCCTCTCCTGCCCCCGTTACTCTTATGCCTGGCCTACACAATACCTCTAGCTGTGCTGCCTCACCTCCCGCCGGCACTCGTATATCTGGTCTATACAACACCAGTAGTGGCGCTGCCTCACCTGCCCCCAGCACTCTTATGCCTGGTCTACACAACACCAGAAGTGGCGTTGCCTCACTTTCCACCAGTACTCGTATGCATGGTCCACACAACACCTCTAGCTGGGCTGCCTCGCCTCTCACTGGTACTCGTATTCCTGGTCTACACAACACCAGCAGTGGCGCTTCCTCTCCTGCCGCCTGCACTCTTATGCCTGTTCTATACAACACCAGCAGCGACGCTGCCTCACCTGCCACCGGCACTCCTATTCCTTGTCTATACAACACCAGCAGCGGCGCTGCCTCACCTCCTGTCGGCAATCGTATGCCTGGTCCATACAACACCAGCAGCGGCGCTGCCTCACCTCCTGTCGGCAATCGTATGCCTGGTCCATACAACACCAGCAGTGGTGCTGCCTCACCTCCTGCCGGCACTCGCATGCCTGGTCCATGCAACACCAGCAGCAGTGCTGCCTCACCTCCCGCCGGCACGCGTATGCCTGGTCCATATAACACCTCTAGTTGCGCTGCCTCACCTGCTGCCGGCACTCGAATGCCTGCTCTACCCAACACCAGCAGTCGCACTGGTTCTCCTTCTGCAGGACTTGTAGGAGTGAAATTTTAAAATACGTCAGACTAATCAGAGTAATTTCAGTAATTATGCATTACTCTTGCAATGAGAAATTGATGAATTTTCACATCTACGCAATCTTGAGTAATTAAGAGTAATTTGGGGCAAAAATCTTACCACATGAGTACAGGAACCCCAAACAAAACGAGCACGAGCGGCTCCTGGCTACTGCTGTTCCTGTCCTGTATCATTTAGTGCTATTTTTTTACTGCAAAATGCATCCTCGAGCCCATTTTGGATGCAAGGGTGCATTTTGTACTAAGAAAATACACCTAAATGCCGAAAGTCACTTCTCACTTAATCACACATATTTATGAGTAATTTTGTAGTAATTACGCTACAGAGAATTACACCAGTTACACCCTCCCCTAATGTACACAACAGCTCTGGCAGTGCTGTCCCACCTCCTGCCGGCACTCGTAAGCCTGGTCTACACAACACCATCAGCTGCACTGCCTCACCACCTGCTGACACGCAAATGCCTGGTCCATACAAGACCTTTAGCTACGTTCATTCACCGCCGCCCGGCACTCGTATGCTTGGTCCATACAATACCTCTAGCTACGTTGACTCACCTCCCGCCGGCACTCGTATGCGTGTTCCATACAACACCTCTAACTGTGCTGCCTCAACTCCTGCCAGCACTCGTAATCCTGCTCCATACAATCAATCAATCAATCAGGGAGTTCTTGTAAAGCGCAATTTTGTCACCTCTGGGGGTCTCCAGGTGCTGGTTTGGTGCTGCGGGCTTCGCCTGGCTGGTGGAGGTGGTGGTTGACGAGCCAGGTCTTGAGCTGTTTTCTGAAGTCCTTCAGGGAGGGAGACGCAGAGGTTGATGGGGAGGTCATTCCAGGACTTGTCTGTGAGGTAGGAGAAGAAGCGTCCTTTGAGGCATTAGCAGCAGATGCCAGGGGCGTGGGCCAAGGCAAGAGAGGCAGAGCGGCTTTCTCTGGTAGGCTGGTGGAATATGAGGCGGTTGTTGATGTTGGTGGGTCAAGTGTTGTGGAGGGCCTTGCATGTGTGTGAGGAGTTTGAAGAGGCATCTGTGCTATATAGGGAGCCAGTGGAGGGCCCCTAGCAGGGGGGTGATGCTGGTCCTTCTAGGGAGGTTGAAGACGAGTCTTGCTGTGGCATTCTGGATAATCTGTACATGGTTTTGAAGCTGTTTGGTGGTTCCAATGTAGAGTGCGTTGCTGTAGTCGAGACGGCTGGAGATCAGGGCCTGGGTGTTTGTCTTCCTGGTGGAGATGGGTTCCAGCGGAAGATCTTACGGAGCACGTGAAGGATGTTAAAGCAGGCCAAGGACACCGCATTGATCTTTTCTTACATGGTTAGGTTGGTGTCTAGGATGATTCCAAGGTTCTGTGCTTGGCTAGTGGGTGCGGGTGGAGGACCAAGGGTGGCAGGCCACCTTGAGTCGTCCCAGTGGGAAGGCCTGTTCCCGAAGATAAGTAGCTTCGTCTTGTCTAAGTTTGCTTGAGACAGTTGGACCTCAACCAGGCAGCGATGTCTGTCATTGTGTTTTGGAAGTTGGTTCGTGAGGAGGTGGCGTCCTCTGAGAGGAAGAGGACGAGCTGGCATTTGAGATGATGTTGAGCCTGTGGATACGAGCTATGTCGGCTAGTGGGGTCATGTAGGAATTGAAGAGGGTAGGGCTGAGGGAGGAACCCTGAGGGACACCACAGATGACCTTGGGGGTGGAGACAAAAGGTGGGAGGAGAACCCTCTGTGTTCTGCCACTGAAGAAGGAGGAGATCCAGTTGAGCGCATTGTCTTGGATGCCGAGGATGTGGATTCCGGAGATTAGGGTGTGGAGGGAGACGATGTCGAAAGCTGCAGATAGGTCAAGGAGGATGAGGACCACTGTGTGGGAGATGAGGCCTCTATCTGCACTGCCTCACCCCCCACTGGCACTCATATGCCTGGTCCATACAACACCTCTAGCTGTGCTGCCTCACCTCCCGCCGGCACTCGTATGTCTGGTCCATACAACACCTCTAGCTGCGCTGCCTCACCTCCCGCCGGCACTCGTATGCCTGGTCTATACAAAACCGCTAGCTGCGCTGCCTCACCTCCCGCCGGCACTCGTATGCCTGGTCTATAAAACACCTCTAGGTGAGCTGCCTCACCTCCCGCCGGCACTCGTATGCCTGGCCCATACAACACCTCTTGCTCACTGCCTCACCTCCCGCCGGCACTCGTATGTCTGGTCCATACAACACCTCTAGCTGCGCTGCCTCACCTCCCGCCGGCACTCGTATGCCTGCTCTATACAACACGTCTAGCTGAGCTGCCTCATCTCCCGCCGGCACTCGTATGCCTGGTCTATACAACACCTCTAGCTGAGCTGCCTCACCTCCCACCGGCACTCGTATGCCTGGTCCATACAAAACCTCTAGCTGAGCTGCCTCACCTCCCACCGGCACTCGTATGCCTGGTCCATAGAACACCTATAGCAGCTCTGCCTCACCTCCCACCGGCACTCGTATGCCTGGTCCATACAACACCTCTAGCTGCGCTGCCTCACCTCCCACCGGCACTCGTATGCCTGGTCCATACAACACCTCTAGCTGCGCTGTCTCACTTCTCACCGGCACTCGTTTGCCTGGTCCATACAAAACCTCTAGCTGCGCTGCCTCATCTCCCGCCAGCACTTTAATGTTGAATATGCTTCTCACGTCATTACAGATAATTACAAGTAATTTTGCAGTAATTTTGAGTAATTATGCTAAAGAGAATTACATCACCCCAATCTACAGGACACCTGCAGCTGTGCTCTCCCACCTCCTGCTGGCACTCGCAAGCCTGGTGTAAACACTAGTAGCTGCGCCGTCCCACCTCCTGGCAATACTTGCATGCCTGGTGTACACACTAGTAGCTGCACTGCCCACCTCTCACTAGCACTCGCAAGCCTGGTGTACACACTAGTAGCTGCGCTGCCTACCTCCTGCCGGCACTCACAAGCCTGGCGTACACACTAATAGCTGCGCTGCACGCCTCTCACTAGCACTCGCAAGCCTGGTGTACACACTAGTAGCTGCGCTGCCTACCCCCCGCCGGCACTCACAAGCCTGGCGTACACTAGTAGCTGTGCAGCCCACCTCCCGCTGGCACTCGCATGCCTAGTATACACACTAGTAGCTGCGCTGGCTACCTCCCGCTGGCACTCGCAAGCCTGGCGTACACACTAGTAGCTGCGCTGCCCACCTCTCGCTGACACTCGCAAGCCTGGCGTACACATTAGTAGCTGCGCTGCCTACCTCCCGCTGGCACTCTCAACCCTTGCGTACACATTATTAGCTGCGATGCCTACCTCCTGCTGGCACTCGCAAGCCTGGCGTACACAATAGTAGCTGCGCTGCCCACCTCTCACTGGCACTCGCAAGCCTTGTGTACACACTAGTAGCTGCACTGTCCCATCTCCCGCTGGCACTCGCAAGCCCGGTGTACACACTAGTAGCTGCGCTGTCCCACCTCCTGCCGGCACTCGCAAGCCCGGTGCACACACTAGCAGCTGCGCTGTCCCACCTCCGCTGGCACTTGCAAGCCTGGCGTACACACTAGTAGCTACGCTGTCCCAACTCCCGCCAGCCCTCACAATCCTGGCGTTCACACCAGTAGCTGCGCTGTCCCACCTTCCGCCGGCACTCACAAGCCTACCGTACACACTAGTAGCTGTGCTGCCTACCTCCCGCCGGCACTCCCAAGCCTGGCATACACACTAGTGGCCGCGCTGCCTACCTCCTGCTGGCACTCGCAAGACTGGCGTGCACACTAGTAGCTGCGCTGTAGCACCTCCCGCCAGCACTCGCAAGCCTGGCATACACACTTGTAGCTGCGCTGCCTACCTCCCGCCGGCACTCACAAGCCTGGTGTACACACTAGTAGCTGTGCTGCCTACCTCCTGCTGGCACTTGCAAGCCTGGCATACCCACTAGTAGCTGCACTGTCCCACCATCTGCTGGCACTCACAAGCCTGGCGCACACACTAGTAGTGTTGTGCCGCGTGGTGCCCCGCAAGCCGAAGGTTCGGCTCGGGACGCGGCACGCGGCAGCAGGACGCGCCGCGCCCCGAGCCTTGCATATGTTTGTCAAGGCCCCAAATTGGGCATGGGGCCTCGTTTTCTCTTCAGTGTGGCGCTTCCCCAGTAGATCCTGCTCCCCCCACTCACCTCTTTTCTTTCTTCTTTTCTTTCCTGTCGCCCTTGTTTAAAGCTCCTTATGTACTTACTATCTTTCCCATGTTTCTTTCTCTTTTCCCACGATGGTTCCTTTTTTCCCTGCATGCACTGGTTCCCTATTCACTATGGTATTTTTTCTATAGCATTCTAACACTGGATCCCAATTCAAGATGGCACCTTTTTACTACCTGTCTGTTATTTCCTGTTCCTGGGGTATATAAGGTGTGTGATTTTTGTTCTCTTTGCGCTGCAACACTTTCTGTTTGGTGGTGATCTTCGCTCCTGTTTCTCTACATGTTCTATTGAAACTTTGATTTTGTTCCAGCTTTTTTCCTGGTCATTTTTTCCTTTCCTTTTGTTTTGATTTTCTTTTACTCTTGTTTGTTTCAGGAGTTCCCTCTTGTTGAGGTTTTTTTCCCTTTTGGTTTTTTTTCCCTCAGGGACTCCTTCTGGAGGACACGGACTGCCTTTGGCGTTCCCTCCGACAGCAGCACCGTGGCTACCAGAAAGGGTCACCCATATTTGGGCCAAGGCAGAACTTACAAGAACAGGAAGCCTGCCACACTTCCTGTGGGTCACAGACACAGATTACGAGTAGGTCGTGACAGATTGCAGCGCCCAACTAACGAGACCTCGTCAAGCGGAATGGAAGATACAGCAACGGCGGCTGCAGATCCTGACCAGTCCCTACTTGTACCTATTCAGCAACAGGCCCAAGAACTGCAACAATTGAGAAATGAAAATGTGGCCTTACGACAAGCCTTGGCCTCCCGAAGTACTGATGTTCCTACTGTCTCTACCACTACTCCTCGGTTTTCAGGAGGCCCCCATAAGCTGCGAGAATTTCTGGATGCTCTGACAGTCTACTTTGCTTTCAGACCCACACAATTTTCACACGATAAGAGGAAGGTGGGTTATCTCATCACTGCATTATCACTCCCTGCCTTGGCCTGGGCGACCCCGATAGTAGCCTCCAACGACCCGGTGTTGTCTGACTATTCCGCCTTCATATACAGATTCAATCAAATGTTTGAACGCCCAGGATTAGAAGTATCAGCCGAGGAAGCACTCTGCGATATCCAACAAGGCACCCAGGATGTTCTACAATACATCACACGCTTCAGACAATTAGCAGCTGAGACAACTTGGGTCGAGTGTACTCTGGTAACTCTGTTTCATAGAGGGTTGCGAGAAGAAATCAAGGACGAATTAGTACACTCTTCTAGAGTAGAAGATCTTTGAGGCCTGATGGATTTAGCCCTTTCTATTGATATTGTCTCCAAGAATGTCGTTTATAGAAAAGAAAGAGTCGAGGACCTTCCCAGTCAGGTACCTCACGAGTTTTTGTACATCGTCCTGAAGAACCTCGACCCATTTCCAGAGAGCCTGAAGCAGAACCTATGCAGGTAGACACTGTGCGAGGCCCACTTTCTAACAGCGAATGGGAAGAAAGATGACGAAGAGGATTGTGTCTTTATTGTGGAGCTGCTGGTCATTTACTTCGTACCTGTCCAATTCGTCCTATGACATCTTCGGGAAACGCTGCTTCCCGTCCTCTTTGAGAAGGGCGGGGTCGGGATCATCTGCTATACCTTCCATCAGTTCTTCCAAAGAAAATGCCACTATCCTATTTATGTTACCAGTTATCCTGCAGTTATCTGGTGGATGAGAAGAAGGAACCCTAGCATTATTAGATTGTGGAGCTAGTGGCATATATATGGACATGACTTGGGCTAAAACACTACAAATTCCAATGCTGCCTAAAGAAGTTCCTGAACAAGTGCATACCGTTGATTGCTCTTTACTATCCTCTGGCCCTGTAACATCAACCACCACAAGTTTAGGTTTACAGTTTGGGAAACATCAAGAACGTATCTCCTTTGATTTAATCTCCTCTCCCAATCATTCCATAATCTTAGGCATTCCATGGTTCATAAAACACAATCCGTATGTTAACTGGGAAACCAGAACCATCTCTTTGTCTTCTCAGTTCTGTCATGATCATTGTTATGCTTCAGATACGTATTGGTCTCCCAAAAAGATCGTAACCTCAGAATCTAGTTTAGGGCTTTCCATAAATACAGTCCAAGAGATACCAAGCCAATATTTGGAATTCCAAGATGTATTTCAAAAACCACCTCTACCTATATTACCTCCACACAGAGACTATGATTGTGCCATCCCTCTGGAACCCGGAGCAATTGTTCCTTTTGAGAGAATGTATTCCTTCACCGAACCAGAAAAAAAGGTTCTCAAGGATTATTTACAAGAAAATCTTCACAGTGGTCGTATCACTCCATCTTCTTCTCCTGCAGGAGCTCCCCTTTTCTTCGTACCTAAAAAGACTAAAGATCTTCGCCCCTGCATAGACTTCTGCGGATCGAATAAAACACACGTCAAACAAGTCCTAAAGAGACTCCGGCAGCATCAACTTTCTTATAAACCGGAGAAGTGTGAATTTGATAAAACCGAGGTACAGTATTTGGGTTACCATATCAGCCCAAAAGGTATCTCTATGGATCCAGAAAAAGTGCAAGCCATTCTAGATTGGCCATCCCCTTCATCAATCAAGGAAACTCAATGTTTCTTAGAACTGGCCAATTTCTACCATCAGTTTATTCTGGACTTTGCGAAACAAACCAGTCAAATTTCACAAACTCTTAAAAAAGAGAATCTGCTAAATGGATTCATCTGGACAGACACGGCGGAGGCGGCCTTTCAAAACTTAAAACTGGATTTCACCCAAGCACCCATATTGTAACATCCAGACACTAGTAAACTATTTATTGTTGTAACGGATGCTTCAGAAAGAGCTATTGGGGCAGTGTTGTTACAACAACAAGACGATGATGGTTTAGAACATCCCATATTTTACCTATCCCATGTACTCTCTGATTCCGAACAGCATTATTCAGTACTGGAAAGGGAACTATTGGCTCTAAAAACTGCATGCCAAGAGTGGAGACAATTTCTCATGGGTTCTAAGGAACCTTTTGAAGTAAGAACAGACCATCGAAATCTGCAATGCCTACATAATTTTCAGTGCCAAAACAGTTGTCAGGCTCGTTGGGCCTTTTTCTTCAGTCAGTACGATTTTTATGTTACTGATATCCCAGGATCTCAAAACATTCTGGCCGATGCCATTTCTCGCCATTATCACGAAAGTGTTCATATCCAGCCACCATATCTACTTGAACCTGACAAGACCATAGGTGTAGTTTAGTCATTCCAAGAGGAAGTACAATCTGAATATTCCACCCTTTCAGAACAAGAGCTAAAGGATCTGCGTTCTAAGATACGTAAACATAGAGGATACTACTATCACAATGACACCTTATTTCTCCCTTGTAAGAAAGTCCAGGAAAAGGCACTTCAGATGTGTCATGATTCCCCAGTAGCTGGCCATCGAGGTATTAAAGCCATACAAGAATTACTTCTTCGTTCCTTTTGGTGGCCTACGTTGAAACAAGAATCTGAACGATATGTGAAATCTTGCCCTATTCGTGCTCAAAGTAAGGTACCCCGTACAAGGCCGGCAGGACTACTTCCACCGTTACCAGTTCCACCAACTCCTTGGCACACAATATCAACTGACTCTATGTGTTCATTACTTCCATCAGCTGGAAACCGGGTTATAATGGTAACAGTAGATTCCTTTACTAAGATGGCCTATTTTACCACCTTAAAGAAATTACCCATCTCACAAGAATTAATTCAGATATTCATTCAACATGTTTTTCGCTTCCATGGTCTTCCCCAAAGTATTGTGTCTGACAGGGGACCTCAGTACATTTCACGGTTCTGGAGACACTTCTGTAAGATCCCAAATATCAATGTGGCATTATCATTGGGATTTCATCCTCAAACCAATGGGCAAACCGAACGTCTCAACCAGGGACTTGAGCAATATCTGCGTTGTTTCTGTAACTCTACTCAAAGTAACTGGAGCATTTATCTTCCACTTGCAGAGGTTTCATACAATAATACCGTCCATAGTGCTTCCAAGGTCACTTCTTTTTTCTGTTCATACGGATTCCATCCAACCTTTTTTCCTACTACTCCTAAGACGTCCTCTACTCTTCCCGCTATCACCTCTCTTTCCAAACGACTACAAGGGATTCAAAGACTGAATCGAGATAATTTATTAGGCACTAAGAGATATATGAAAAGACTGGCTGATAATAAACGTAGTGAGGCTCCGGTATATCACATACAAGATAAAGTCTAGTTGTCTTCAAAGTTTTTGCCCCTACGTCTCTCCCAAAACAAGTTCAAACCTCGGTACTATGGCCTCTTTAGCATTTTACAGAAAATCAATCCTGTCACTTTCCGTCTCCGTTTACCTCAAACTTGGAAAATCCATCAGGTCTTTCATGTCTCCCAGTTGAATCCCTATGTACCTGATCCTTTTTCTCGCCATTATACTTGTCCTCCTCCTTTGTTGGTAGATGGTGAATCGGAATATGAAGTGCATGACATATGTGACTCTTGTATATTCCGGAACCGTCTTCAGTATTTGATTCATTGGAAGGGCTATCCTCTTAGTGAATGTTCTTGGGAGGATTCCTCTTCAGTTAAAGCCCTTCTTCTGATTCGTCATTTTTTCCAGTTGTTTCCGCACAAACCAGGGCTCCGGGGGGGGACCTACTGTTGCGTCGCATGAAGCTGGGCAAACCTAAGGTTTGGCTCGGGACACAGCACATGGCAGCAGGATGCGCCGCGCCCCGAGCCTTGCATATGTTTGTCAAGGCCCCAAATTGGGCATGGGGCCTCGTTTTCTCTTCAGTGTGGTGCTTCCCCAGTAGATCCTGCTCCCCCCACTCACCTCTTTTCTTTCTTCTTTTCTTTCCTGTCGCCCTTGTTTAAAGCTCCTTATATACTTACTGTCTTTCCCATGTTTCTTTCTCTTTTCCCAGCAAGCTTCTTTTTTTCCTTGCATGCACTGGTTCCCTATTCACTATGGTATTTTTTCTATAGCATTCTAACACTAGCTCCCAATTCAAGATGGCACCTTTTTACCACCTGTCGTTTATTTCCTGTTCCTGGGGTATATAAGGTGTGTTATTTTTGTTCTCTTTGCGCTGCAACACTTCCTGTTTGGTGGTGATCTTCGCTCCTGTTTCTCTACATCTGCTTTTGAAACTGTGATTTTGTTCTGGCTTTTTTCCTGGTCATTTTTTCCTTTCCTTTTGTTTTGATTTTATTTTACTCTTGTTTGGTTCAGGAGTTCCCTCTTGTTTAGGTTTTTTCCCCTTTTGTGTTTTTTTCCCTCGGGACTCCTTCTGCAGGACACGGACTGCCTTTGGCATTCCCTCCGACAGCAGCACCGTGGCTACCAGAAAGGGTTGCCCCTATTTGGGCCAAGGCAGAACTTACAAGAACAAGAAGCCTGCCACACTTCCTGTGGGTCACAGACACAGATTACGAGTAGGTCGTGACAAATAGCTGCGCTGCTCACCTCTCACTGGCACTCACAAGCCTAGTGTACACACCAGTAGCTGCGCTGTCCCACCTCCCGCCGGCACTCCCAAGCCTGGCATACACACTAGTAGCTGCGCTGCCTACCTCCTGCTGGGACTCGCAAGACTGGAGTACACACCAGTAACTGCGCTGTCACACCTCCTGCCAGCACTCGCAAGCCTGGCATACACACTAGTAGCTGTGCTGCCTACCTCCTGTCGGCACTCACAAGCCTGGCGTACACACTAGTAGCTGCGCTGTCCCACCTCCCTCTGGCACTCACAAGCCTGGCATACACACTAGTAGCTGCGCTGCCCACCTCCTGCTGGCACTCGCAAGCCTGGTGTACACACTAGTAGCTACGCTGCCCACCTCCCGCTGGCACTCGCAAGCCCGGCGTACACAGTAGTAGCTGCGCTGCCCACCTCTCACTGGCACTCGCAAGCCTAGCGTACACATTAGTAGCTGCATTGCCTACTTCCTGCTAGCACTCGCAAGCCTGGCGTACACATTAGTAGCTGCGGTGCTACATTCTGCTGGCACTCGCAAGCCTGGCGTACACACTAGTAGCTGCGCGACCCACCTCTTGCTGGCACTCGCAAGCCAGGTGTACACATTAGTAGCTGCGCTGGCTTCCTCCTGCTGGCACTCGCAAGCCTGGCGTACACAATAGTAGATGCCCTGCCCATCTCTCACTCGCAAGCCTGCGGTAAACACTAGTAGCTGCTCTGTCCCACCTCCCGCCGGCACTCACAAGCCCGGTGTACACTCTAGTAGCTGCGCTGTCCCACCACCTGCTGGCACTCACAAGCCTGGCGCACACACTAGTAGCTGCGCTGCCCATCTCTCACTGGCACTCGCAAGCCTGGTGTACACACTAGTAGCTACGTTGCCGACCTCCCGCTGGCACTCGCAAGCCCGGCGTACACAGTAGTAGCTGCGCTGCCCACCTCTCACTGGCACTCGCAAGCCTAGCGTACACATTAGTAGCTGTGTTGCCTACTTCCTGCTAGAACTCGCAAGCCTGTCGTACACATTAGTAGCTGCGCTGTCCCACCTCCTGCCAGCACTCATACACCCAGCCTGCTGAAAGAGTCACCCAAGGACAGAAAAGTACTCTGCAAAGGTGAAACCTCCATGGGGAGCGGAACCTCACGTTGGGATTATTCTGCTCCAGCGAGAGGTGGACAGAACCCAGAGGAACAGCCTGGAAACATTATCTGATGATCCCCACAGCAGGACAAGATGTGAGGCAGCTTTCTTCAGGCTGCCACTTGATACCTGTCCTGGAGAGCAGCCTGGGCTGTCTACAAACCACAGCAACTGTTATCTGATAACCGTGGCTCGCTGACTCAAGGTCCGTTGGTAATGATGTACAGGGTTGTGTGTTAGATGTAATGTGGTTTTTCTATATGTAAAAACACTGGCTGGACATGTATTGTGTATTGACCTGTATTGTGTGTTCTACTGAGTTCTGAGTCTCTGATCCCTCACCACCTGCCTGAATAAGCCTTCACCTGCTCGACGTCAGTACTCTCAGGGTCAAGTGCTAACGGGGTGGGTGTGCTCAGAGTTTGGCCGAATATTAGGGTGAAACCCTGGGACGTCACATTCCTATTTCTTATCACAGTATGAAAGAGGTCCAGAGCTCCAGAGCTCTTTCATACTGTGACATGAAAAAGGAATGTGATGTCATTTCTTTTTTTTTTTAAATAAATCGCAATGAAACACAACTTATGGAAGTTGTAGGTCCATCTGTGGCATTGATGCTTTCTGTAATCGGTCCCTAGAGTCAGATTATATTGAGTTTCAAGCCTCGCCCTGGTTGGACACTGGTCTAGTAGCCAGGACCTTAGCTCAGGGCCATTATCGTCACCATTTGTTTACAGAGTTCAGGGAAACAAGGTTGAGGCAGCCTGGAGGCCTTGGGCCCAAGTGTCTTAGAGACTTGGTGGGGGGGCCCAGCCGGTACCTAGAGGACTGGTGGGGGGGTCACGCGAGGCCTCGAGGCTTTGGTAGGAGGCAGTATTACCCCACAGACCTGCTGGGGACAAAAAGCAGAAATGGAAGCTGGACAGCAGAGGTCTGGGGTGTTTGCTAGGCCTGGGCAGAACTCATGGAGTTTCACTCTGCGGAATTTCACGGAGTTACATAAAAAGCTCGATTTTGCGGAGTTCCACGAGTGGGTGGAATTCAGGCACATTGCATACTTGCACTAATTTTTAGTGCCGGGAGCTTGTTCCGCACTGATAAATCAGCACGAACGGCACCCTACAGCACGCCAGAGGGCGCTGCTTCTTTCTGCCGCTCCAGTAGATTTTCTATTCGACCGGCAGCTTTCTCACGCTAGCAGTCGCAGCCTGCAGAGACCGCTCGCATTGAGAAATCTAACTGAGAGGCGTTCTAGCCCCTGAAAATCGCACTAGGGGACGCATATTCTTGGTCACGCTCTCCATCTTAACGTTGGTGAGCCGCACACGAGAAAAAAACTCTGCCACTTGGCGGTTGGTGAAGTTTTGCCAGAACCCCGTGCTCCAAGCGGAACGCAGAGTGCTCAAAACTTGCAAACTCTGCCGGTGGAGCAGAATTTTCTGCCCACCCCTAGTCTTAGCCTGGGAGGGCGCCATGGGCCTGCCGGGGGACGTGGGGTGGAACTCAGTCCACGGTAGGATGGGAGCTCAGCATCGCCCTCATCTCTACCAGTCTTCGCAGTGCCCGCCTCTTGCCCTACATTAATACCTGTGCCCAGCGATCGAGCAGAGCTCATGCATACTTAATGTGGTCTGAGTGCAGGCACTAATGGAAAACTCATGGGGGGGTATGGGGGGGTTGAATAATTATGAGAGATCAATGAGGATTTTGGGGGGGGGGTTGAACCCCCGCTACTGTAGAAGAGGGTGCACAGCCCTACAGATTGACACGCAGGTGAAATGTTTATTTTCAAGTCTGAGACAGCGCCGACCACGCTGATGTCAAGGACAAGGCGCTTTACAATGATAAAGACAGACATAGAAAGTATCTCTTTAAATGCGAGGGTGCGAATACCATATCGACGACCAGGCACGTGCACAGAAGGGAGATATAATGGCCCATATTTATACTTTTTGACGCTAAACTGCGCTAACGCAGTTTAGCGTCAAAAATTTTTGCGCCGTCTAACGCCATTCTGAAGCGCCATGCGGGCGCCGTATTTATGGAATGGCGTTAGCCGGCGCAAGCAGACCGGCGCTGCCTGGTTTGCGTGGAAAAAAACCACGTACACCAGACAGCGCCGGCGTAGGGGGAAAATGGCGTATGGGCGTCTTAAAATGGGGCAAGTCAGGTTACGTCGAAAAAATCGTCGTAACTCGACTTGCGCCATTTTTTTTCGACGCCCATCCCCCATCAACATGACTCCTATCATTGTAAAGATAGGAGTCATGCCCCCTTGCCCAATGGCCATGCCCAGGGGACTTATGTCCCCTGGGCATGGTCATTGGGCATAGTGGCATGTAGGGGGGCACAAATAAGGCCCCCCTATGCCACAAAAAAAAATTGAAAAATAACAAAAATTATACTTACCTGAACTTACCTGTACTTCACTGGGATGGGTCCCTCCATCCTTGGGTGTCCTCCTGGGGTGGGCAGGGGTGGCAGGGGGGGTCCCTGGGGGCAGGGGAGGGCACTGTGGGCTCATTTTGAGCCCACTTGTCCCTTAACGCCATCCCTGACCCAGGCGTTAAAAAGCGGCGCAAATGCGCCGTTTTTGGCCACGCCCACTCCCGGGCGTCATTTTTGCCCGGGAGTATAAATACCACGTAAAGGCCTGGGAGTCATTTTTTTAGACGGGAACGCCTCCCTTGCATCTCATTAACGCAAGGAAGGGGTTCACGCTAAAAAATGACGCTCACTCCGGGCACTTTGGGGCCCGAAGCGTCTAACGCCATAGTATAAATATGGCGTTAGTTGGCGTTAGTTTAGCGTCGAATTTGCGTCGAAAAAAACGACGCAAATTCGGCGCAACCAGAGTATAAATACGGCCCAATATGTGCAGTGACTTCTTATCACGTGGCCTGGCTGGACGGTAACAGTGTGGTGGTCATGTGATAAGAAGGGGCGTGGCACCTCGGGGTTTTCACTAGTGGTATTTAAGTGCACAAGTGCCTCCTTGAGGGTGACAACAAGCCTTGTCTTCCACCTAGTTAAGGGCGTGAGTGACCCCGTCGTGAGAATGTCCCCTTATCATTGAAATCGCTCCATCCTAAGAACTCTTTCCTCTCGTTCGTCAAGACGCTGTAAGAAGTTGGGCTTCTGAGCACTAGTCGGGCGGCATTCCAGATCCCAGATGCTGCCCCTGAAAAGTGCTGGTTGATGGTTTTTTTGGTTATTAAATTTCAGAATTTCTTGCATGAGCACTTAAATGATTCTAGAGTTTCTGTTTTTTTGTTAAAATTCCTAATTTCTTTGTTGGACCAAAGATAGTTGTGACGCGCGGTCTTTTAACACACGCTCCTTCTGTCTTCAGGGAGCTGGATGAAGGATTTTAGAGCTGGTGAGGTGTAATGGACCTGTTCAGTTGTAGAGCTCCCCCTGTACCTGGCTTGTCCTGGGGGTGTAATGGCAGGTGAGAGCAGAGCAGACTGAAGGTACCCCCTCCTGCCCCTAGGGGGCGGTCTCCACCAGGTGTACACATGACATCAGGGGAGACGCCTGTACCTAGCCTGTTACAGGCAGGTCCTGGGTGGGAGGGGAGGGGGCGGCGTGGCAGGGTAGAGCAGAGCAGGCTAAAGGTCCTCCCTCCTGCAGCCAGGGGGCGCTCTCCGCCAGGATGAAGCCTGGCATCAGGGGAGACGCCCGTACCTGGCCTCTCACAAGCAGGTCCTGGAGGTGTCATGTCAGGTGAGAGCAGACTGAAGCCCCCCACTCCTGCAGCCAGGGGGCGCTCTCCACCAGGTGTAAGCATGGCTTCAGGGGAGACGCCTCTACCTGGCCTGTCAGAGGTGGTCTGGGGGGTGTCATGTCAGGTGAGAGCAGAGCAGGCTCAAGGCGCCCCCTTCTGCTTCTAGGGGCGCTCTCCACCAGGTGTAAGCATGGCTTCAGGGGAGACGCCTCTGCCTGGCCTGTCAGAGGTGGTCTGGGGGGTGTCATGTCAGGTGAGAGCAGAGCAGACTGAAGGCCCCCCTCCTGCCGCTAGGGGGCGCTCTCCACCAGGATGAAGCCTGGCATCAGAGGAGACGCCTGTACCTGGCCCGTCACAGGTGGTCTGAGGGGTGTGGCAGGTGAGAGCAGAGCAGGCTGAAGGCCCCACTCCTGCAGCCAGGGGGCGCTCTCCACCAGGTGTAAGCATGGCTTCAGGGGAGACCAAGTACCACAAGCCCCCCGCCCTGCCTCACACACTCCTCAGGGGGAGTTTCCCGGCTCGGCTCGGGGACAGCAGCTCCGCTTCACGAGAGGCTGTTATTTCACAGCACCTGGGTCTCGGGCCCAGGGGAGCAGGTGAGGTCTCACTGAGGGAGGACGGGGGGCCCTGAGGGGTGAGCAGGTGTGTCTGTGCTTTTCTTATCTCATGCCCCTACTCGTGGAAAGGGATGGGAGGAGAAACCTTGAAGGGCATTGGGGGTGGGGGTTTGTGTGAAAAAGAATATATATATGTATATATATATTTTTTTTCACTGAAAAAAACAAAGGTTCCAGGATGTTATTGGATGTTATAGTTAGGTTCTGAATTTACTCCTACAAAACCATAGAAATTCAGCAGTGATTGTTAGAGTTCTCTCAAGTAAATAGGACTGGAGGACAGAGGTGAGCAAGGTGAGGTGAAGATTAGAGGTCTGGAGGGCAGAGAGGGGGTGAGGAGCCCTCCCACCCCCGCACTGTGGGTGGTTGGGGATGTGATGGGTAAAGCGGTGGTAGGGAGGGGGGAGAGTGATCACTGTGGCGTGCTGTACCCTATACCCACCTGTGATTGTGAAGTGTTTGTTGTCTGCGGTTGACGCACCGTAGCGCCTTGACTCAAAGAACCCGCACTGTCACAATCCCTTCAGATATGAAATGAGGGGGGGGCAGCAAATGCACTCAGATGGTGAGAGTGCAGTCAGGGGCGCAGCGGGTGAGAGTGCAGTATGACGGACAGCGGGTGAGAGTGCAGTATGACGGACAGCGGTTGAGGGTGCAGTATGGGGCGCATGACGTGAGAGTGCAGTATGAGGGACAGTGGGTGAGTGTGTAGTATGAGGCGCAGCACGTGAGAGTGCAGTGTTGGACACAGAGGGGAGAGTGCAGGGCAGAGCACAGAGTGGAGAGTGCAGTGTTGGACACAGAGGAGAGAGGCCAGGACACAGATGGTTAGAGTGCAGTGTCGGTCACAGAGGGGAGAGTGCAGGGCCTATTACAGAGGGTTACAGTGCAGTGTCGGTCACAGAGGGGAGAGTGCAGGGCAGAGTGTCAGAGTGCAGTGTTCGACACAGAGGAGAGAGTGCAGGGCAGAGCACAGAGGGTTAGAGTGCAGTGCTCGTCACAGAGTTGAGAGTGCAGTGTGGGACACAGAGGGGAGAGTGCAGCGCGCAGAGGGTCAGAGTGCAGTGTCGGTTACAGAGGGGAGAATGCAGGGCAGAGTGCAGCGTCGGTCACAGAGGGGAGAGTGCAGGCCAGAGAACAGAGGGTTAGAGTGCAGTGTCGGTCACAGAAGGGAGACTGCAGGTCATATCACAGAGGGTTAGAGTGCAGTGTTGGTCACAGAGAGGATAGTGCAGTGTGGGACACAGAGGAGAGAGGCCAGGACACAGATGGTTAGAGTGCAGTGTCGGTCACAGAGTGGAGAGTGCAGGGCCTATTACAGAGGGTTACAGTGCAGTGTCGGTCACAGAGGGGAGAGTGCAGGGCAGAGCACAGAGTGTCAGAGTGCAGTGTTGGACACAGAGGAGAGAGTGCATGGCAGAGCACAGAGGGTTAGAGTGCAGTTTTCGTCACAGAGTTGAGAGTGCAGGGTGGGACACAGAGGGGAGAGTGCAGCGCGCAGAAGGTCAGAGTGCAGTGTCGGTTACAGAGGGGAGAATGCAGGGCAGAGTGCAGCGTCGGTCATAGAGGGGAGAGTGCAGGGCAGAGAACAGAGGGTTAGAGTGCAGTGTCGGTCACAGAAGGGCGACTGCAGGTCATATCACAGAGGGTTAGAGTGCAGTGTGGGTCACAGAGAGGATAGTGCAGTGTGGGACACAGAGGGCAGAGTGCAGGGCAGAGCACAGAGGGTTAGAGTGCAGTGTCGGTCACAGAGGGGAGACTGCAGGTCATATCACAGAGGGTTAGAGTGCAGTGTTGGTAACAAAGGGGAGAGTGCAGTGTGGGACACAGAGGGGAGAGTGCGGAGCACAGAGGGTTAGAGTGCAGTATCGGTCACAGAGGAGAGAGTGCAGGGCAGAGCGCAGAGGGTTAGAGTGCAGTGTGGGACACAGAGGGGAGAGTGCAGGGCATAATAGAGAGGGTCAGAGTGCAGTTTTGGACACAGAGGGGAGGGAGTGTGCAGGGCATATTACAGAGAGTTACAGTGCAGTGTTGGACACACAGGGGAGAGTTCAGGGCAGAGCGCAGAGGGTTGGAGTGCTGTGTTGGGCACAGAGGGGAAAGTGCAGGGCAGCGCACAGAGGGTTAGAGTGCAGTGTTGGTAGAGAGGGGAGAGTGCATGGCAGAACACAGAGGTTTAGAGTGTAGTATCGGTCACAGAGGAGAGAGTGCAGGGCAGAGCGCAGAGGGGTAGAGTGCAGTGTGGGACACAGAGGGGAGAGTGCAGAGCGTGGAGGGTTAGAGTGCAGTGTCGGTCACAGAGGGGAGAGTGCAGGGCAGAGTACAGAGGGTTAGAGTGCAGTGTTGGACACAGAGGGGAGAGTGCAGCGCAGAGCACAGAGGAGAGAGTGCAGTATTAGACACCGAGGGGAGAGTGCAGGGCAGAGCACAGAGGGTCAGAGTTCAGTGTTGGACACAGAGGGGAGAGTGCAGGGCATAATAGAGAGGGTCAGAGTGCAGTTTTGGACACAGAGGGGAGGGAGAGTGCAGGGCATAATAGAGAGGATCAGAGTGCAGTTTTGGACACAGAGGGGAGGGAGAGTGCAGGGCATATTACAGAGAGTTAGAGTGCAGTGTTAGACACACAGGGGAGAGTGCAGGGCAGAGCGCAGAGGGTTGGAGTGCTGTGTTGGACACAGAGCAGAGAGTGCAGGGCAGAGCACAGAAGGTTAGAGTGCAGTGTTGGGCACAGAGGGGAAAGTGCAGGGCAGAGCGCAGAGGGTTAGAGTGCAGTGTTGGTAGAGAGGGGAGAGTGCAGGGCAGAACACAGAGGTTTAGAGTGCAGTATTGGTCGCAGAGGGGAGAGTGCAGGGCAGAGCACAGAGGGTTAGAGTGGAGTGTGGGACACAGAGGGGAGAGTGCAGAGCGCAGAGGGTTAGAGTGCAGTATCGGCCACAGAGGGGAGAGTGCAGGGCAGAGGGTTGGAGTGCAGTGTCGGTCACAGAGGGGAGAGTGCAGGTCATATCACAGAGGGGAGAGTGCAGGGCAGAGCGCAGAGGGTTAGAGTGCAGTGTGGGACACAGAGGGGAGAGTGCAGATCGCAGAGGGTTAGAGTGCAGTGTCGGTCACAGAGGGGAGAGTGCAGGGCAGGGCGCAGAGGGTTAGAGTGCATTGTGGGACACAGAGGCGGAGAGTGCAGAGCGCAGAGGGTTAGAGTGCAGTGTCGGTCACAGAGGGGAGAGTGCAGGGCAGATCACAGAGGGTTAGAGTGCAGTGTTGGACACAGAGGGGAGAGTGCATGGCAGAGCGCAGAGGGTTAGAGTGCAGTATCGGTCACAGAGGGGAGAGTGCAGGGCAGAGCGCAGAGGGTTAGAGTGCAGTATCGGTCACAGAGGGGAGAGTGCAGGGCAGAGCGCAGAGGGTTAGAGTGCAGTATCGGTCACAGAGGGGAGAGTGCAGGGCAGAGCGCAGAGGGTTAGAGTGAAGGGCAGGTCACAGAGGGGAGAGTGCAGGGCAGATCACAGAGGGTTAGAGTGCAGTGTTGGTCACAGAGAGGAGAGTGCAGTGTGGGACACACAGGGGAGTGCGCAGGGCAGAGGACAGAGGGTTAGAGTGCAGTGTTGGACACAGAGTAGAGAGTGCAGGGCAAAGCACAGAGGTTTAGAGTGCAGTGTTGGTAGAGAGGGGAGAGTGCAGGGCAGAGCACAGAGGGATGGAGTGCAGTGTGGGACACATAGGGTGAGAGTGCAGTATGAGGCGCAGCGGGTGAGAGTGCAGTATGGGGTGCAGCGGGTGAGTGTGCAGTATGAGGGACAGCGGGTGAGAGTGCAGTATGAGGCACAGAGGGTGAGAGTGCAGTATGAGGCGCAGCACGTGAGAGTGCAGTATGAGGTGCAGCGGGTGAGTGTGCAGTATGAGGTGCAGCGGGTGAGTGTGCAGTATGAGGGGCAGCAGGTGAATGTGCAGTATGGGGCGCAGAGGGTGAGAGTGCAGGTTGAGGCGCAAAGGGTGAGAGTGCAGTATCAGACGCAGAGGGTGAGAGTGCAGTGTGGGGCATAGAGTGTGAGAGTGCAGTATGAGTGAAAGGAGGTGAGTGTGTATTATGAGGCGCAGCATGGGAGAGGGCAGTGTTGGACTGTAGGAAGGTAGCCTCTTTCTAGCCTTGTTACCCCCACTTTTAGCCTGTTTGTGAGTATATGTCAGGGTGTTTTTACTGTCTCACTGGGATCCTGCTAGCCAGGGCCCAGTGCTCATAGTGAAAACCCTATGTTGTCAGTGTGTTTGTTATGTGTCCCTGGGACCCTGCTAGCCAGGACCCCAGTGCTCATAAGTTTGTGGCCTATATGTGTTCCCTGTGTGGTGCCTAACTGTATCACTGAGGCTCTGCTAACCAGAACCTCAGTGTTTATGCTCTCTCTGCTTTCTAAATTTGTCACTGCAGGCTAGTGACTAAATTTACCAAATCTCATTGGCACACTGGTGCACCCATATAATTCCCTTGTATATGGTACTTAGGTACCCAGGGTATAGGGTTTCCAGGAGATCCCTATGGGCTGCAGCATTTCTTTTTCCACCCATAGGGAGCTCATACAATTCTTACACAGGCCTGCCACTGCAGCCTGAGTGAAATAACATCCACGTTATTTCACAGCGATTTTTCACTGCACATAAGTAACTTATAAGTCACCTATATGTCTAACCTTCACCTGGTGAAGGTTGGGTGCCAAGTTACTTAGTGTGTGGGCACCCTGGCACTAGCCAAGGTGCCCCCACACCGTTCAGGGCAAATTCCCCAGACTTTGTGAGTGCGGTGACACCATTACACGCGTGCACTATACATAGGTCACTACCTATGTATAGCGGCACAATGGTAACTCCGAACATGGCCATGTAACATGTCTAAGATCATGGAATTGTCACCCGAATACCATTCTGGTATTGGGGGGACAATTCCATGATCCCCCGGGTCTCTAGCACAGAACCCGGGTACTGCCAAACTGCCTTTCCGGGGTTTCCACTGCAGCTGCTGCTGCTGCCAACCCCTCAGACAGGATTCTGCCCTCCTGGGGTCCAGGCAGCCCTGGCCCAGGAAGGCAGAACAAAGGATTTCCTCTGAGAGAGGGTGTTACACCCTCTCCCTTTGGAAATAAGTGTGAAGGGCTGGGGAGGAGTAGCCTCCCCCAGCCTCTGGAAATGCTTTGATGGGCACAGATGGTGCCCATCTCTGCATAAGCCATCTATACCGGTTCAGGGATCCTCCAGCCCTGCTCTGGCATGAAACTGGTCAAAGGAAAGGGGAGTGACCACTCCCCTGACCAGTACCTCCCAGGGGAGGTGCCCAGAGCTCCTCCAGTGTGTCCCAGACCTCTGCCATCTTGGAAACAGAGGTGTTGGGGGCACACTGGACTGCTCTGAGTGGCCAGTCCCAGCAGGTGACGTCAGAGACCGCCTCTGATAGGCTCTTACCTTTCTTGGTAGCCAATCCTCCTTTCTTGGTAGCCAAACCTCCTTTTCTGGCTATTTAGGGTCTCTCCTCTGGGGTATTCTGCAGATAACGAATGCAAGAGCTCACCAGAGTTCCTCTGCACTTCCCTCTTCGACTTCTGCCAAGGATCGACCGCGGACTGCTCCAGGACGCCTGCAGAACCGCAACAAAGTAGCAAGACGACTACCAGCAACATTGTAGCGCCTCATCCTGCTGGCTTTCTCAACTGTTTCCTGGTGGTTCATGCTCTGAGGGCTGTCTGCCTTCACCCTGCACTGGAAGCCAAGAAGAAATCTCCTGTGGGTCGACAGAATCTTCCCCCTGCTAACGCAAGCACCAAAAGACTGCATCAGCGGTCCTCTGGGTCCCCTCTCATCCTGACGAGCGTGGTCCCTGGAACACAGGAACTCTATCCAAGTGACTCCCACAGTCCAGTGATCCTTCAGTCCAAGTTTGGTGGAGGTAAGTCCTTGCCTCCCCACGCTAGACTGCAAACCTGTGTACTGCGTGATTTGTAGCTGCTCCAGCTCCTGTGCACTCTTCCAGGATTTACTTCATGCGCAGCCTAGCCTGGGTCCCCAGCACTACGTCCTGCAGTGCTCAACCCTCTGAGTTGGCCTCCGGCATTGTGGGACCCTCCTTTGTGACTCTGAGCCAGCTCTGGTTCACAAATCTTTTGAGTGCCTGTTTGGGTACTTCTGTGGGTGCTGCCTGCTTCTGTGGTGGCTCTCTGAGTTTTTGAGCGCCCCCTCTGTCTCCTCCTACAAGGGGCGACATCCTGGTCCTTCCTGGTCCCCAGCAGCACCCAAAATCCTCTACCACGACCCTAGCAGCTAGCAAGACTTGTTTGCGGTATTTCTGTGTGGGAACACTTCTACAACCTTCAGCACGCCGTGGGACATCTTCCATCCAAAGGAGAAGTTGGTCCCCTTGCCTTGCAGGTCCTCAGGTCCAGGAATCCGTCTTCAGTGCTTTGCTGGTGTTTGTGGTTCTTGCAGAATCCCCCTATCACGACTATTGTGTCCTTTTGGGGTAGGAGGTGTACTTTACTCCTACTTTTCAGGGTCTTGGGGTGGGGTATCGTGGACACCCTGACTGTTTTCTTACAGTCCCAGCGACCCTCTACAAGCTCCCATAGGTCTGGGGTCCATTAGTGATTCGCATTCCACTTTTGGAGTATATGGTTTGTGTTGCCCCTAGACCTATGTTCACCTATTGCATCCTATTGTAATTCTACACAGTTTGCTTTACTTTTCTTATTCTTTCTTACCTGTTTTGGGTTTGTGTACATATAACTTGTGTATATTACTTACCTTCTTACTGAGGGTACTCGCTGAGATACTTGTGGCATATTGTCATAAAAATAAAGTACCTTTTTTTTTAGTAACTCTGAGTATAGTGTTTTCTTATGATATTGTGCATATGATATAAGTGGTATAGTAGGAGCTTTGCATGTCTCCTAGTTCAGCCTAAGCTGCTTTGCCATAGCTACCTTCTTTCAGCCTAAGCTGCTAGAAACACCTCTATTCTACTAATAAGGGATAACTGGACCTTGGACAGGGTGTAAGTACCACAGGATACCCACTATAAGCCTGGCCAGCCTCCTACATTGGTGGCAGCGGTGGGATAAGTACTTGCAACTGCTTTACCACTTTGTCATTTTGTACTTTTCATAAGAGAATCATATACCAAACAGTTCAGTATATGTACACTTAACCAAAAAAGTTTACTTTTCTATTCTAACTTTTACAAAGTTCTGAAAAGTTTCTTAAAACTTCTAATTTTTTTATCAAAGTTAGAAAAAGTTTTTTCTGTGCTTTCAAAAATTCTAAAGCTTTTTCTTTTCTCACTATCCTTAAACCTTTACTATCATGTCTGTTGAAGAGTGCACTCTCAAGACTGTTAATGCAACATATGAGAGTTTGAACTATAAAAGTTTGAGGGGTCTCTACCTGGATAGAGGTTTGAGTATAGGAAAGAACCCTATAAAAGAGTTTCTCTTTAATATGCTTGTTGTAGATGACCAGAACCAGTCTGGACCATCAAATGAGAGGTTAGAAAAGGGAGAAGCTTCCCAGTCTGATTCAGAGGAGTTCCCTGGAGAAGCTGGGGAGGGTTCTGACAAGGGTCTGCCCCCTAGCAGGGCACCTAGTGATGCTGGTAGTGATAGAGGTTCCTATAACAGTAGGGCATCCTTTTTCCCTAGAGGCCAGGTTACCAGGGTCCAGACAGTTAGGGACAGGTCCCCCTCTGAAACTTCCCATATTTCATCTGTGTCAAAGCATTCCCAACCCACCCACCCTGAGGATAACATGTTAGAAAGGGAACTCAAACCTCCTACATGGACACAGAAGGGAGAGTGCAGGGCAGAGCACAGAGGGTTAGAGTGTAGTGTTGGCCTCAGAGGGGAGAGTGCAGGTCATATCACAGAGGGGAGAGTGCAGGGCAGAGCGCAGAGGGTTAGAGTGTAGTGTTGGCCTCAGAGGGGAGAGTGCAGTGTCGGTCACAGGGGGGAGAGTGCAGTGTCGGTCACTAAGGGTTAGAGTGCATTACTGAGCGCAGAGGCCAGAGCTCAGTGCCTGGCTCAGAGGGTGACCTGCAGCTGCGGGTACAGAAGGTGACAGCCCAGGGGTTCGTCGCTGGTGGGGTGCCCAGTGGAGTGCCCAGAGTGGGGGTGTATGGGTGGTGGTGATGCGTATATCCATGTTACGTTGCACCGGTGGTTCGCTGCTGGTTTGCCAGTGTCCCCATGATCCCAGGTCCCTGGAGTGCCCTGACCCTGACCTTGGACCGTGGGTTGAACCTGTGTTGTGATGCTGGGCTGGTTGAGATGTCTCTTCAGAGTCACACCTCCTCTCTCAGTCTTTGTTGTCAACGGGAAGCGAGGGCTGGAGTTGGAGGAGTGTTTGAAGGTCACTGAAGGGCACCTTTAAGAGTTTTCAGTTATCTAGTGGGGAGGCAGGACTCCTGGGAGGGGGGGTTGGAAGAGGGAAGATGGGGGTACAGAGGGCAGGATGGAGGGTGCAGCGGGACATTGCTTCGCAGTGATTGGCTCTTTCCTAAGTCCCATGCTGCTCTCCGACTGGGGGCCTTTTATTGTAGTTATTTGGGTGTTTTTCCTTCCCTGGTCTTTGGCTTCTAGAAGATTGGGGTTTCTTGCAGAAGCTTTGCACCCGCCCTGGGTCTTAGACAAGACTCTGCGTGCTGTTGTCTCTGTGGATGTCTCTCAATGGTGCCTACCCTATGGGAAGAAGACTGAGGGCTGGTGGAGACGGTGTAAGAAAGATGAAACAGGAGAAAAAGAGACACATAGACACACAGGAGGGCAGGAAGGGGGAAGTAGAATGATGACACAGGGGGCAGAGGCAGCTGGGCTGGCAGCTGAAGACACCTCTGCTCTCTAAATGTTTTTTAACACAAAGTACATCTCTACTGTCTAAAAGTTCTTCTACCTAAGGGTATTTGTCTACTGCCTCTGTTTTATACCCCAAGGGACGTCAGCTCTGGGAACGGTCTGTGACCCAAGGAATATGTCTGACGTCAGAGTGTTTAAGTAAGCCAGTCTGATGAAATCATGGCCCAGTGAGGCTGCGGGGGACAGGCCAAAATCCAGCAAATATGACACTACGCCTTCTATATTACAAGCTAGTTAGGCCAGTGGTTCCCAACCTATTGACTTCTGTGCACCCCAACAATATCATTACAGGAACCCGGGGACCCCCATTTTATTATTACTGGAACCTGCAGACCCCTCACTGAGTCATTACCGGAAGCTGAGGACCCTCCAGTGAGTCATTACTGGAAGCCGGGGACCCCGTCCTGAACATTCTCGATGATGTGAACTGCAGAACAATACAAAAAATACAGAAACAAGCATTCAGCAAACATACACAAATTATAACACATTTTATTTAATTTGCAAACAAAGAAAATGAAAAATACAATTTATAATTTTAATAGGAAAGTTGGAGCTTTTCTAAATTCAATCAAAGCCACACTTTGCCCAATCAATATCCTGTTTGACGCACCTGCGCGGCTCCCACAAATCAATCTGAAGGTACGAATTTAATTTTTAGCCCCCAATTTCAAATTCCTTGACATTTAGAGAACGTTTAAAATGTTTCAGTTGTAGATTTATCCACTTAATTTATATACATGTTATTAATCTGTCAATATTAGTTAATTTTCTAAGCAGTCGCGGACCCTCAGAGGAGGCTTTGCGGACCCACACAGGTATCGCGGGACCACAGGTTGGGGACCACTGATCTAGGTAACTGAACGCTACTCTTTACTGCAATTTAGAAATGTTTAATTTGATTTGAGGCGTTTGCAGTGGTCACGTTCAGCAGCACCACTGACTAATAGATGTAGGTGTCTAGAACGTGTGTGTTTCACTCATGACATGTTCTATGACATCACTGATAACATCTCAAATGACATCATTGATGACATAACTGATGACATCATCGAAGCGTTGTTTCCCTGCGTATTGCTGTATAAATTACTGACATTATGTGTAGCATAGTTCACATTAACAAACAACCACAGGTATATGGGAAGTCCTCATTGAGTACGGCGTTCAATCTGTATATATCTGTTCGGAGAAAGCCTAAATAGTGAACGCCAGTTCCAAAACAAATGCCCTACTACGGACAGCGTTTAGCTGTATCGAACCCCTGACACACCAAACCTACATATCTGCATCCAAGCTGTACAAAACTATACAGAATGAATATGGTCGTTTTTCACCACTATGTAAACTGTTAAAGAAACTTGCATATTCATTGGATGATGTCATCAGTGATGTCATCAATGATATCATTTGAGATGTTATCAGTGATGTCATAATGATGTCATAGAATATGTCATGAGTGATGTCATGTATGAGGTTATATGCAGTACATGACAAGGGCTCAAGTATATATACATTTTATCGCTAGGTCAGAGCTACCACAGGGAAAACGTTTTGCTAATATCTTGTGCACCATCTGACGAATCTGATCAAAACTTTCCAAAAAAGGTTCATCCGTCGCAGCTCCTTCCCGAAAAGATTTGTGCCGACCCATCAGGTGGATGCCAAGGAAAGGAAGAATTTCCATGGAAACCTTGCTCTATTGATAAAAAACTGAAAAAGTTTACATCAAATATGGCAAAAAGTAAGAATATAAGTTAGAAAACATGATCTTTAAGCCTGGCTTACAGTGCAGCTGTCTTCAAACCTTATGTGATCATCCTAATAACATAGGTGTCAGTTCCACGAAGAAAGGCTTTGTCTCTGCCCACATGTTGGTGGCCAGGAGTATATGCAGGGCCACTTGAGTTATGCGATTCTGCTGCCATGGCAATTTTCGCATAATTATGGATTTACCACATTTGCCACATAATTCATCATCTGCCACGTAATCTGCAGATTTTAACAGAAAAATGTGTTTCTAGCTGAAATGACTGCATTTTTATTTTTAAATATGGCAACTCAGGTTCCTGTGCACCAGAAGCCTATTCACAAAGCTTTACTGGTCATCTTTCAGTTGCTAAATGCTGTATTTGAGTGTGAAATTGGTACTAATGAAGCAGAACTCTTTTCTCAGACACAGCAGGTGTAAACATTACAAAATAATGAGGAATTACTATCACAAAAACTGCTGCACTATGCCACATAATTTACCTTTTCTTGCTGCATGATTTAGTTTACTGTGCCGCATAATTTGGTCCTCCTTTGCCACATAGTTCCAGTGGCACTAAGTATATGTTTTGATTGGACAAGCATATGTTAATGTTAATAGGGATAATGTGTGGATTTGTATTACTGTATTTTAAATCCTACAATATGTATTTTGTTACATGGAATGTCACTGATTACTGCAGTGGGTACGGTGCTCGTGTTAGTTACCCCCTGTGACAAACCGTGGATATAGACTATTTTCTATGTGAGAACACTTGTTACGTCCTCTTTGGCGGGATAGTATTTTGCTAAGCCAACTGTAATTTTGTACACCTTTCTGATTGTACGCCTGTATACTTGCTGGCTGCCTGGGGGAAACTTTCTGCGCTCAAAAGAGAAGCCCGGAGTTGAGTTTGGCTACAAGCTATGGGCTAGACTGGTGCACAAGGAATTGTTATGTCAGATGTCATAGGTCTGGTCCGCTTGTTACGAACAATTATGACAAAGGCAGTTGGTCTAGCTTATTTATTGTGGAACGCGTTTTCTAAAGCCATTAGGCCTTTAAGAGTGGGTGGCTATCTGATTGTGCTACAAGCAATAGGCAATTATTTTGCTACATGTAATCTCCCAGGTTACTGTAACACGCAATAGTTTTGGCATTGGCCACCCACTATAACAAACTCTGGGAGGTGTTCACTTTGATGATCCTAGTTAGGCCCTCCTGAGAAGGGTTTTACACTGTTTTCCCAACTTAAAGTCTGTGTCTGTAATTTTATAACTGTATGCCTGATGGTTGCCAGCTTATGTGCTCTTCGTAGGTCTGGCTTGGTTTTAGTATCGAGCCACTGGTAAAGCCTAGAAGCCTTGCTGCTTCATTGGGAGAGGTTATGTCAGATTCCTGAGGAGTGATTTTTTCAAAATGAAAAGTTATGAGAAAGCAAGTAGGCCTGCCGTTCTCATTTTGAAAAGCATGTGTTAAAGACAATGGGGGTTATTACAACTTTGGAGGAGGTGTTAATCCGTCCCAAAAGTGACGGTAAAGTGACGGATATACTACCAGCCGTATTACGAGTTCCATAGGATATAATGGACTCGTAATACGGCTGGTGGTATATCCGTCACTTTACCGTCACTTTTGGGACGGATTAACACCTCCTCCAAAGTTGTAATAACCCGCTATATGTTTTAAGGGTGTATTGTTACCACTCTGTGCTAAAGCCTGTAGGTAGGTATTTTGTTGGGATGTCTGAACTGTGAGTAATGTGCTTTCACTTAATTGCATGAAGGTTTGAGAACACTGGAACCTTAAAGCGACGATAGGCTATGTACAATACCTCCTCAAGGCAGACCCCGCTGCTATGATTAGCTTAGTTATTACAAGCATGCGCTCACCGTGTTTAGGCAGTAGCATGTTTTCTTTTTTTTACTTGCACTCTTTTAATTTAGCTTGCATATGTTAAGTATTTCTGTGTTTTGGTGTGGTTGTGTGGGAGGGTGAACGCAAGAATAAATTTGTGGATCGAGTAGTGGATACATGAGTGTAAATCTGAGAGTGTGTATATGATGATGTATTGAGTGCCTAAGCCCATTAATGACACAAAAGGGACTTTCATTCAAAAGTCAGACCTATAAGCGTTGCCAATGCTTCTTATTGTGATGTGATGTACATCTGTTCATCTGTGTTTGAGAAATTTGCATTTAAAGAGGCACTGGGACTAGGCTTCTAGGAGTTAAACAGTTTGGTACATTTGGATAGTTGGTTCTACAAGAGTCCTGTTGTACTGAAAAAAAAATAAACTAAATAAGGCACACCGATTGGTCAGTGGAGCTTTTTCGCCTGTCGGTCATTTTGGTACTGCTGGAGCACTGGTTGGCCATAACTCTGAAGAAAAGGTTGCAGCTGCCATTATAAGACTCGGGGACTCAGTCCCAGTTTCGTAAAAATGTTTTGAAATGTAGTGCGGGCGCGCAGGGTACAGAACCCCAGACAATTATGTGGTTGGGACTCAGAGGGGATCTTCAGGGGCTAAATACTATATATATATATATATATATATACATATATAATATATATATATATATATTTTTTTTTTTGCTGTGGTGCTGCAGTACTCCTGTGAGACCCTGTGTGGTATTCCAGTGAGGTGCCACTGTCCTCCCACAGTACCCACCGCCCAACCTCCTCCCCCAATGTACTGCGGTGCCGTTCAAGCTTCCTTTCTCCATGTTACCGTGAGGTTGAAGCTAGCGAGTACGCAGGAATAAAGCAATACGTGAATAAAACAAGAAATATAAAAATACAAATTGGGTTGGAAGCCCACAGGGAGACACGGTCTAGGGGCCAGGCCCGTGGCCAATGCCCTACTGGGCATGGCTTTTGGCCGTGCCCAGCTGGGCGATGGCCATCCATGGTAGGGATGGGCACAAGACCAGAGGGCAGGCAGCACAGCCGAGCACCACAGCACGTGACCCAAAGCTGGGTGCAGCGGGGCAGCCAGATGAAAATGCGAAAAAATCCAAGAATTTACTGAGAAAAACACTGTACGTGGATACTGTGGTACTGTGCGTGCTTCCCATGAGGAACGTTGCGTAGTACCACAGTACCACGAGGGTGACACGTGAGCAGCGGGTAGTGCGGAAGTAACTCAGTACTCGAAAAAAGACCAGCCATCCAGTTATACCTAACATTTTACCCTTCAAGTCCAACCTAACCACTCTTTAAATGTGTTTTTCTCAAAAAATGCCAAACAGATTTACACAACATCATATAAGGCTTACTTATTGAGCAAGGTTCTAACTTTTCTCTAAATTTGGTGTAATTCTATTCAGCCATTTTTTTCTATATCAGACAGCAACATTTCCAATGGAAATTAACATGGGAAATCAATGTTTTGGGGACACCACGATAGAGAGAGAGAGATGAGGGTGTCAATAGAGTGAAAGGGAGACAGGTAGAAAGTTCTTCACAATAGAAGCTTCTAAGTACAGCAATCTATTGCTAGCAATCCTTCTTTACAAACAATGATATTTATGTTGTAGGATGGAATCTATTCTGTGGTTTCCCGAAGGGGAACTGTACGACAGAAAGATTTGTATTGTATTTTTAAATCAATCAGAGTCACTTCTGGGGCTCGGTAATTGCTGCAAAAAGTCTGTGCTCCTCCCCGGGACGTTAATGTTTCGACCTGCTTGTGGGTCTGACATTTCACAGACTTCCACAGGTCTTTGGGGTCCTTCAGAGAGGAAGGAGAAGGGGTATTTTTCAGGGGTGTGCACATTTCATGGTATTTGCTTCTGTGTAATTATGCAAAATGTTGGCAACATTTTTGAAAAATTACACATAAATATTTGAAATCCAGATCCATCATGTAGCACTATATTTTAGCATGACATGTATCCAGGCATCAGTTTTGTTTGACAGGATGCATTTTGTGCTTAAAAAGTGGGAGAAAGGCAGACGTTCCACGATCAACAACTGGTCGTGTTTTGGGTTTTTGCGTTGTTCCCACACGCTGGTGGTAAAATTTTGTGTCTAATGACACGTAATTACATGATCTGGCATTATGGCATAATTTTGTGAATTTTGATTAACAAGCATACCACGAAATTCCCCAAATTTGCAAGTTGTGCCTCAGCGCAATTTAAATTGACCTATCATTTAGAAATCTAACTTTGACTAATTCCTACTGGAAACAAGCGATAATGTCTGGCTTATATACCTTTTTTCTCTGTCACCCGGACTGGTGATGTCAGAGGATTAAAAAATGTGCAGCATCATTTCAGGGCTGATCATGAGTGCCTCAGGATAAAAAATAAAAAAATATGGGGGTGATTCTAAGTCTGGCGGGCGGCGGAGGCCGCCCGCCAGACTTCCCCCTCCAAAATACCGCTCCGCGGTCGAAAGACCGCTGAGGGTATTTTGGGTTTTGAACTGGGCTGGCGGGCGACCGCCAAAAGGCCGCCCGCCAGCCCAGTGCAAAACTACCTTCCCACGAGGACGCCGGCTCCGAATGGAGCCGGCGGAGTGGGAAGGTGCGACGGGTGCAGTGGCACCCGTCGCGAATTTCACTGTCTGCAATGCAGACAGTGAAATTCTTTGTGGGGCCCTCTTACTGGGGCCCCTGCAGTGCCCATGCCATTGGCATGGGCACTGCAGGGGCCCCCACGACAACCCATACCGCCATCCTGTTCCTGGCGGGCGAACCGCCAGGAACAGGATGGCGGTATGGGCTGTCAGAATCCCCAGCCGCCATGGAGGATTCAAATGGGCAGCGGAAAACCGGCGGGAGACCGCCGGTTTTCCACTTCTGACCGCAGTCAAACCGCCGCGGTCAGAATGCCCAGCGGGGCACCGCCAGCCTGTTGGCGGTGCCCCCTTCATTTTAGCCCTGGCGGTCTTGGACCGCCAGGGTTAAAATGACCCCCTATATATGTTATGTCTTCCTTACCCAAATCACATATTCTTTTCGGGGGTGGGGGGTATTAGTGTTATAGTTATAGCACCCCCACCCCGAGTCAGGAGCTTGAGAGGACTATATTTGCTGAAGCTGTACCCATGTTTATTGGTTCTTAAAGAGTCCCAGTGGTGGATTATTTAATGCCGGTCCCAAAAATTCCACCTCCCTTGGAGCAAGACTCTTCATATAGGATTTATCGTAAATAAGCAGCGTCTAATACACGTCATCTAATGCTATTGCACTTTCTGCTATGAGACTCTTTTATGTTCAGACTCACCAAATACAAGCCCTTTAATGCAGTCACTGTTATGAAGGGTCCCTGTTTTCCCTTTTGGCGATACAAACTTTAATTACAGTATTGAAAAACTTCAAAACAATAGACTTAAATACCATATTTACAGTAAGAAATATGCCAATAAGTACAGGCGTGTACTGAGAATTAAATGCAGGAGCATACAACTTAAAAGATATAGGGCGTGACTTAGAACTTGGCAGACGAGTTACTCCACCACAACGGTGACGGATGTCCCATCGATGATGAACGTCTCATTTGCTGAAATCTCAAACCCATCATATCCTGTGGGATTTATAATATGACGGGCAGGGTATCCGTTGTGACAGAGTAACCCGTCCGCTGAGTTCTAAATCTGGCCCATGTTCATGGGTAAAGATTATGCTTTCCAATGCTTCCGACCTAGCAAACAAGAGACAGGTACATTTGCTGGAGCGTGATGAAAGCAGAAGCAGTCGGGGTTCATCCGTCACGTGTGTCTAGGGCTGGATGTGAAACAAACAGTAGGAAGACTGGACATTCAGCAGCTGATGGGGTGAAAGAGATTCTGCTCTTTTTTATTGGCAGGAAGTCTTGGGCACTCACAAACATTTCATCGATGGACAAAAAGTCCAGTCAGTCTGGGATGCCCGCGTGGATGCTAGGGCATCCGGAGGGAGATGGGGTGGGTCAGGGAATTATGGGGACAGAAAAACATATCTTTTCAAAAGGTTACTATAAGATGCTTTCTTTCAAATCCTTTTTTGCACAATTTGCAGCAGCCTCGGTTACACAGTCTATATATAGTTAGATTGTGGAGCCTCTCTTGTACTGTGCAATGCATTTTTGAACTAAAGACATGCATAGTCACAGCACTTACTGTCACAGTATAGGATACCACAGCACTGGTAACACACATCACTTTTCCCAAGTGCATGAACCTGGATTCCAGTCATTGACCCTCCTGTTACATGCATAGACTTCTGAAGTGTGTAGTTATCACATTAACCAACTGAGCTTTTCCATAAATACAGTGCATTTCAACGGATTAGTTTAACTTGCTTTCATTTTTCGGTCAAGCCTACCAGACACCGTAGGTCTCTTGGTGCCAAAGACATATTGTGGGTTTACCAGGAACATAGAAGGGCTGGCAGCCTGCCCATTTCTACCACTGGTTACGTTCCAGTCTCTCTCATTCTTACAGAATGACGTGCCTTGCCCATTTTGTCTGTTTCTTCCATGAAGAACTTGCACTTTACTTCTGTCCTTCCAGTGCTCACTTTTAGGGAACTATTATTTTCTTTTGTCTGAAGTAGTCCACAAGAGTGCATGTGTTTTTTGGCTGTCTCTCTAGTATGTTTCTCTTCCCTCCTCTGCTCTATCTTGCCTGTGGACAATGACCCACCTTTCTTGTCCATGCTCTTTTCTCCCACAGATCCACGTTACTCCCTCTCACTTGTTTGCTTTTCTCCCCCGCACCCCACATTGATTCCTCTCTTGTTCATTTGCTTTTTTCTATCCCCACTGTGCCTTCCGTGTTGCTTCCAACCATTCACACCATGTGTTGCTTCCGCTGCTGCACCTCCATGTTGCTTCTGCCAAGTGTTGCTTCGTCACCTGCTTTAAAAATAAAAACTTGTTTGTGATCCAAGTTAGATCGGTAAACAAAGAGAAGAAAAAGTGCCCACATAATTCTGTAGGCAAATGTACGTGTGGTGCGTGTGCCTACAAAAGGACTCAGGTGACTGCGTCAAAGGCTTTTCTTTTCTTCTTCAGACTCTCTACATAGCATCAGGGATTCTGTACAGCATCACTATAAACTATTGACAAAGGTAATAACTCCCCAATGTGAAGCCTGTTGGCTTTGCCAATGCTTATTCATTCGAGGTGCGTACATTAAAATTTATATTCAGTTGCCTGTGTGTTTGAGGCCAACAAAATATTCACAGAACATTTTTTTCTTCTTAGCTACCTGCCTGACCCCCCTGCTCACAATAATTGGCCCTGCCCCGTTGTGCTAATGATTACAATTCAGATACCCTTTTTATGCATTTCCACAGTCCACTAAACTAAGCTTTCACCCATGAGCAGGGCTGCCTTTCTGATAATACAAGCTGAACTGGCTCTAGAAACAAAGCCCATACCCAGAAGAGCACAAAAGTACCTTGCAACATTACTTTATTTGTTTATTTTCTGATTTATGGGCTTTGTTTCTACAGTCCTTTCAGCTTGTTCTGTGAGCAGGGCAGCCCTGCTTATACAACACCCAGAACTGACTGTAGAAACAAGCCCCAGGATCACAAAGTGACATTGGTTGGCTAGCAGAATCAACCAAAAGATGTAGCCCTGGAACTTCTCTTTGCAAATCTTGTTTTACTGGGTCCCAGCGGAAGGTCTGCGGGCCACAGGGAAATGTCTGCCGGGCCATACATTGAGTGACTCTGCTGTAGATTGTTCTCAATCTCAGGCTGACATAGTCTACAAATATTTCACAGGTAAGAGAAATCAGGCCCTTTTGTCTTTACTTTTCGCCATTGCATGCCTTAACAGTAGCAGTATGTTTCGCAAATTGATACAATTCGATGTTTCATAAGTAGGACATAGTCCATTTTTCATAAAAGACTAAAGAAAAAACTACTTCCTTTAGTGGCCTGGCTCGTGGTAAGGGCATATATTGAACCCAGGTGTGGGGAAGAGGTTGGTAATCAAGAGACTGATGGAGGGATGGAGGGACCTGAGACAGTAGTACGCAGGTGACCTTGGCTGATGCTAATAAGAGGGAAGTTTGCACTTTAATCGTGACGCAATCGAAAGAGTCTGTAAAGGTTAATTCATGTAGGTTTCGTCATCTGTTATTTTCTAAATAAGACTTTCAGAGGTGTGTGTTTTCAACCACCATGTTGCACTTAGCAAAATGCTAGACCTATAATAATTTTTACGGTCTCAAAAACCAAAACCTTTTCAAAAGGTGGAGATTTTAAGCTTTGTTTAAACATGTTGGTTTAGACAGTGGCGTAGCGTGGGTTGTCAGCACCCGGGGCAAGGCAAGTAATTTGCGCCCCCTAACCCGTGGATTTTAGCACTCACGAGCGCGCCCCCCCCCAAATGTTGCGCCCGGTGCGGCCGGCCCCCCCTCCACCCCCCACGCTACGCCACTGGGTTTAGACTTAGGAGCCCGAACAATCTTTAGGAAAAACTGATGTGACAGTTTGTAAAACATTGCTGAGTGGGAAGCATAAGTTAGATATGACATAAGGGATCTAGGCATGAGGATCCTTTTGAACATGTTGAGTCTGGACTAGTTTTTAATGTTGAATGTGTTCCACAGACTAGTGTCATGTTTAGTTTGTCCCCTCAGCCTGTTCATACTTAAGGACATTAAGGGCCTGATTTAGGACTTGGCGAATGCGTTAGTGTGTCACTCAGTGACGGATATCCCGCGCTGAAATCTAAATCAGGGTAAAAGATAATGGAATTTGGAATTCGGCGGGCGGGATATCAGTCACTGTTGTGACGGGGTAACCCGTCCGCGAGTTCTAAATCAGGCCCTAAGTTATCAAGTTGTGACCCCATGCCTAAAGATTGGGCTCCAGATGGAACTCAACGTTTACATAGTCTGATTGACGTAGTGTATTTGAGACTTGAATTACAAGGATTTATTTATCAAGAAGTTGTAGAAAGCTCTGCATGTCTCCTTTCTGTTATTTCAGAGTGTTGAACAGAGCTATGAAGGAATATCCAGTGTGCAGGGAGTTTGAGTCCAATTTGGAGATTGATAGTAATATAAAAAAATTAAAAAAAAATGTTTTGATTTCATGGGAACTTGCAGTATCTTGTTTAATTACTTATGTATTTCTATTCCTCTTTAATGAATGACCCTCTGAAGTATGTATT
Source organism: Pleurodeles waltl (assembly GCF_031143425.1). Lineage (NCBI taxonomy): Eukaryota > Metazoa > Chordata > Amphibia > Caudata > Salamandridae > Pleurodeles > Pleurodeles waltl. The sequence continues at coordinate 16,356,177 of NC_090449.1, read as the reverse complement.
TATATGTCACGGACCTAGCCAAGAACCAGCACAGCTCTGTACAGCATCAAAGACAAGCCAAAACCAAAAAGCGATAGGAGAGGCAGCTTGGTGGTGCACGGGTTGATGTATTGTGCTAAAACATTCTTTAAAGAGGTGTTTCTTAAGTTCCTTCCTAAATTGGAAAGGCGTTGGGGTGGTCCTGGTAGATACAGGGATGTTATTCAAGTTCCTGGGTGCAAAGATGTGAAATGCCCGCTGTCGTGTTTTTTCTATTTCACATCTGCAGTCTGATGTTGTCATGGCTGAGGGTGTGCCGAGAACCACCAGAGATGGTGAGCTTGACTGTAAGACAGGGGAGTGTTGGTCATTATAGATCTGTTAAGGATACATATGGTTTTGAATTTGGTGCGGGCCACCAAGGGGAGGCAATAGAATTCCATCAAGGTGAGGGTGGTACCATCATATTTCTTCGGGACCTGGATGGGATGTGCGGGGATGGAATACAGCATTACCGCCATTCAGATGCGAGAGTACGAGGGCTTGAATAGCAGTTCTGAAGCCGCTTTCGGGAAGAAATTGGTTCCCTTTCTTTAGAAGAGAGAGCTGGTACCAGACTGACTTTGTTTCTTGGCAATATGGTCCTTCAGGGTAAGGTTGGCGTCCACGATACATCCAAGGCAGTTTTGCCTTTTCTGCCCGGTGGCAAAGCTGTTTGCAACATTTTCACCTCATAATTTCTGATCCACAGACCACCCAGGAGCCAGTTTGAAGGATTAGACTCTCTCTTGTTGAGCAGCTGACATCACTACGTTTACTCACCTCAGCTAGAGATGGCCTCGGGAAGTAAAGGGAAACCCTCTCCCTGCTGTTACAACAAGCAGAGATAGTGGTACAGCTTTTTTCTGTGGAATCATCTTTTGTTTTAGTGCCCAGATTTACAGAGGTGTTTTAAGGCATGAGTCAAGTGGGCAGTCGCCCAGGGTCTCCATCTTCCAATGGGTCATCTGGGAACATGAACTTTCTGTCTAACTCACTTCTGTATATTTCTGTATCTGAACCTTCAACATATAATTCAATATTGTTTGACAGCATAGCGCTTGAATTAGCAGATTATGGAAAATGAAAATCAAAGATGTTCCAAACAGGGGCCCCCAAAATATTGCTGGCCTGTGGCTCCCAGAATTCTCGAGATGGCACTGTCCAGACATAATCCCTCCTTCTCAGAACATCTGCTGCTTGCGCGCCTGTTTGTTTCTCCCTCCGCCGGCCCCCTCCCTCACCCCTCCGGCTGCCAAGTGGCTTCTTATGCAGAGTGGCTCTCATTACCCAGCAGCCCCCGCAGCCTCGGGTAATCTAGAACACCAATTAGAGCCTCCTCCGCCGTCCAGGGAAGTGTTTGTCAAAGTGCTGCACTCTCCATGTTTTCTACAAGTCATCATATTTCTTGAAATTTGCAGCCAGCCCTGAAGGGCAGCAAAGACCAGCCTGCCCCATGTGACCTGGCAGCTGGCACAGAGGGGGCACCAGCTCCATGTGCACAGCATAGCCATCGCATCTGCATAAAACCTATAACAAGCAGTTCTGTCTGCACACACCAGGACCGAGTTAGATGAGACCTCATATTTTCCCAGACTGTAGATGGGCGGACATACAGGTAAACCTCCTACGCCTCTTACTCTGTCAGGCAGTTGGAGGCGTGTAGCCAAGGCAGAGACAGAGCAGTCTCCACCGTCATTGCATCAAAGTTCCTCCCACATTTAAATTGGGCAGGCAGACCATTACTCTGATGGCAGCATGCTCTGTTGCCTTTACGATGGAGTATCTTTACTGCCAACATATAATTCACCTGTGTGTCTCTGGGACAAGACCCCGCCAGGGTCAGCTAGTTTGAAGACGTTGGCACCAGAATGTTACCAATAGTCCTGCCCAGTAACAACAGTCAGCCCTCCCTTTGAAGTGCTGCACCTTTGAAACCAAGAATTGTGCAGGGAGGGCCCTATGTCTCCTGTGGTGTGAGGTCCACTCCACCCCATGTGTTGCACTCTTTTCTTGCCTGTGAAGGGGCAAATAGTTCCCCTTCTTTGCATGCACTAGGACTCTTGCTGATGTACATTTCACTCTCGGTCTTACAGAGGTTCAATCCTTTCAGTGCTTAATTTCAGACGGTGCTTGCAGATGGGACCCACCAGCACTCATTTTTGGAGAGCGGCACTTATTATTCCTCAAGAGACTTTGATTGAGAGCAAAAGAAAGGGAAACAAAATGGAATAAAGATAAGAGAAAACAGTCCCAATGGGAGAACGCAGGGATAAACAAGCATTTGCAATGCAATGGGTCTCGCGTTTACTCGACCTAGGACTATTAGCGTTGTAAACTCCTAACCGGACTTTTCTTGCCACATAAATTGAAAATGAAAAGTAAAACAGTTTCACATAACTAATCGGACTTTTCTTGCCATATAAACTAAAAAGTAAAAGTTTCACATAAGCGAGCCGACGGCTGCTATCAGCGCAAAGCAGACACACAAAGGGAAATAAAAGTTTGCTTGCAGTGCAACCTATTGGCAGAAGTGCAATTATCTATGCAACCAGCAAAAGTGCAATTACCTATGTAACAGGATCGATGTCATGCAAAGCGCTCGACTACTCCCCAGCAAGATCGCGCTGCGAAATAAAGAGAAAAAGTCGTCCAGCAACCAGATGGAAAACATTGAGCCTCGTATGTTTTCAGTCGTTGGTCGGTGCGCTTGAGGAGGGCATATGCATGCCTTTCACTAATGAAAGCAAGCACATTTTAAAAGGCAAGCCCACAAACCAATGAAAGTGACTGACGTGACTTGGGTGTAGTTAGAAGCCCAAAGAGAGATTACAACAGAGGACGGAGTGCTTTGCGCTCGCCCCTAAAAAGAATGTGCAAAAGTGAGGTATAAACGCAGGGAGAGCCTGGTTGTGAATAAAAGAGGCTTGAGGTGGTATCAAGACTACACAGCCTTGGTATTCAGCACACGACCTTTGAAAGCGCCGACCACAGGCTTCTGGGCCCCGGCACTTATTCTTTTACAAATTAAGCACTGAGGGCCAGATGTACGGAAAAAAAATGTGGATGCGATTTCCTAATAGAGAATTTTTGTAATTCAGTATTAGGAAATCACAAACGGTGATGTAGCGCAGTGTGCACTGTTTGGGTTGGTTCACAAGGGACCTGCCTCATCAATATTCATGAGGCAGGTCGCAATTTGAGACCCATTGGGAATGGCTGCACTCACAGGGACGGTGGCCTGCTGGGGTCACCAGACCATCATGTCTGTGTTTGCTTTTTAAAGTAAGCATTTTTTTTTAATGCAGCCCATTTTCCTTAAAGGAAAAAGATATGCAGTACAAACCTGAAACAAAAAGTTGTATTTTCATTTTTTAAGAGTAGGGAATGAACTGTGGGACCACTGCCTGGTCTTTAAAAACATTTTTACGACCTTTCACAAAGGGGAAGGGGTCCCATCTCCTTTGTGGAGTCAATAAAAGTTTTGCAACTGCATTCTGGTAGCAAAACATTCAGACATGGCCCTTTGCAAGTACCGATTACAAGAAGACCAATACAGACTCCAAACCCCCTTTTTAAAGTTCAGTAATGGGTTACCGAATCGCAAAATAGGGTTGGTACGTACAAAAAAGCTATTTAGTGGCCGCAAACCGCCTAATTCTCTGTTTGCGAAGGCTGAATCTTTTTGTACATTTGGCCCCGAGTCCTTTCTTGCGAATAACTGCACTTTTGGCACCGAGCACCGCAGGGGAGGGGCAGATATCCATATGTTGGACAGCCACCTGGAGCCCTGCAGCCCTCGCCAGCCACACACAAAGGGGCCTTGCTGTAATCCCATCTCCTCCTCCCTTTCAACGCCAGGAAACATTATTACACGGGGGTTTATGGGCATTAAAGATCGATAAGGCAGGGCTGAGGTTAATCGTTTTTCTCAGTTATTTATTATAATATATCCATGCTCACGCGCGCGCGTGCGCAAGAGGATGACAGGCTGAGGGTCTATCAAATCACGTAGTGATCAGAGGAGGCGGGAGATGCGGGGGGACAGGTCATATTGTTCAGGCTTAATGGAAGAAACAAGAATACAAAATGGCGCTGCCAACCTATGTATTATTTAAATGTCGGAGAACAGTGCTTAAAGATCCCATTACGGCTGGCTGCCCCCTCCCCCCTCTCTTCTGTTACCATGGAAACCTGGCACTCGCATCCTTCCATCAGGCCGCCTCCCGCTCCTAGGGGACAGTCACAGAGGAAAACACATGGGGAGGAAACAGCAGCCGTGAGGGCAGCCCTGGAAGGGGGTGGGGGTGGCCTGTGACCCCACGGGGGTCTGTAGGTGGCCACATACTCCTCGGATACTTTGGACCACACCCCAACTTTACATGACCCTTCACCCTGAAACGCCGCCTGTCCTTCCAGGTGTACTGCCCCCCCACCCCAGGAAGTTGTTGGTTGTGTGTTGTGCCCCGTTCTCTGCCCAATGCTTCCTCTGCTCATAGGTTCCCCTGTGCGTTTAACCCTTACATTCAGTGCACTTTTCCTCACACCTGTATACATTGCATAATAAAACTAGTAATCTCTGCCTTCTACACCTGTGGCACTCTGCATTTACCAGATGTATATTGTCAGATAGCGCTTTATAAAAATAAAAGTTTAAATATGATAAAAGTTGAGCACTCCTCCCCACCAGAGGTGGGCGTAACTCGTCGAGTTCCATGTAGCGTAATGCGGAATTACCTAAGAATTCCTTGAGATTACTCTTGAATTACACAACAAAAGAGTCATTCTGCATTTAGAGATATTTCTTCGCTCAAAAATCCCCCCTTGTGTCGAAATGCACACGGATGCATTTGACACCAAGAAATAGCGCTAAATGTAGCAGAACTTGAAAAGCAGACGCGACCTCCATCTACCCACACACAAAATCCAACTTCAAACCTGACACCCACAATCCTGTCAAAGCAGGCTGACTCCTGTCAAAGCAGGCTGACTTCAGCCTAAACACCCCAAATCACCCTCACACACACCAACTTCAGGTTTAGACACCAAACACCCTCCCACAAAATTCGACTTCAGCTCTGACACTCTCAACCTTCTTGCCACCCAACAGGTCCGATTCACAAACTGCGTTTGGAATACGTAAAGTACCACCCAGGGCGGCGTTTGCCCCTACCAATGACCCTCTTCTTCACGTATTCCCTCACTACCACCCTCCAACGGTGCACCTCATCTCTCCACAGCCCCTCTCACATAAATATTTCATTTGTTTTAAAGCGCTGCTTGGGGTTGGCTTTAATGATAAAAATGTGTAAAACACCCAAATGGTACATTTTAACAACATTAAGAAGAGATAATGAAGACTGAGGAAAAAAATCATACCTTCATCCTAGCCTGTACCATGCAGCCGGCAAGCAGCTCCTTGATGCGGGGTCATTAGTCACTATTCTGTATTACAATTGTAACTTATGAACTGTGGTAACAAAAGATCTCTGTGATAAAAGCAGTAACCCACTGAGCTATCCACATAAAATACAGTTCAGTGATATCCATGGTACACGTTCTTTGCAGCAGGCACATTAACCCTCTGCACTATTTTATGATGAGTAAAAACTGCACTAGAAAAACCTTCAACTCTCTCCAGCTAGAACATTAATCACTTATCTTGACATTTTTATTGCTGCCTGAAACTGCTGTGTTCACAAGGAACTCTGCAGCAGGTGCTTTTAAAACCAGGTGCAGCTGCACCGTACTCCAGTACTGCTATTTACTTTCTACAAAATGATATTCACAAACCTACGAGTGGAGATCTCCCCTCTGCCTCGCTTGCCTTTTCTTTACAGCGATCGGTGCACAAGTAGATCTAAAATTCTGCAGTAGATGTTTGAGGAAGCAGCACGAGTGGTGGGGAAATGGAACTGTGGGGCAAAGAGAACATTATGGGGGAGTTAGGGAAGGAAGTGCTCTTGCAAAAACATACCCCCCACAAATGTTAAACTGTTGCAATTCACAAAATACACTTTTACATTTACTACAGCTGGAAAATCTTATACAGGCTGAAATGTACTCCCGTCCAGCCTTCGATAAAGTCAATTACCACAGATGGCCAACAGCTGGTACTACACGCTGGTACTACACCGCTGGTACTACACGCTGGTACCACACCACTGGTACTACACCACTGGTACTACACGCTGGTACTACACCACGCCGGTACTACACGCTGGTACTACACGCTGGTACTACACCACGCTGGTACTACACGCTGGTACTACACCACGCTGGTACTACACACTGGTACTACAACACACTTCCATAAAGTGGTGGAGACAGTGAGTTAAATTAACACCCCATAGAAATTAATATTAATCTAATCAAAGTATTTGTAAAATTATTCTATATATATTTCATTATTTAGTGATAAAAATGAAGTCTAATAATTTATTAATAGAAATTGTAATAGTGCATTTAATTTAAAAACAAACAGTTTTTTTATTATATATATATAGATATATTTATATATATATATATATATTTAAATGAATTAAAAACATCACTTTTATTCAATTATATTACAAACTACATTAAAACATTTTTTTAGTGGTAATGGGTTATTTGATTTGTAAGCTACTGTTTAAAAATAATGTTTATAAATTACGTTGAAATTTTTATAGTTTTAGAATGTAATGCCAATTTAATATTGAAAGTAATGCAATTTTTTTATTTTTGTAGTTTAGGGCTAATATTAATGATTTTAATTTAATTTATTTACCTGTATATTTTACCTTTAAAAATTATATTTATTTTAAGAAAAAAATAATAAACACTTTCAAACTTTTCTCTATATTTTATTTTACTTGGGGTTTCTGCCTCTATGGTGTAGATATCCACAAACAGACACAAGGCTGCTAATTGTAACATTATAGTCATAACATGGGTTATAAGGAGTTCCACCTCACCTAGGTGCAAATCTCCACTCAGCAAAGGTGAATAGCAAAAAAGTGGAAATTAAATTCTAGGGATAGGAGAAAATCTACACAAACGTATTACATTTACCTTTGTGAATCAATTCCACTGATTCCAAGACAATAAAAACTCACACACGTAGTCCAGCTGCAGCCTTGACACACACATGGCTGCCAACACACACTGACATCAGCTCAAATATCAAAATCATCCCCCAAACACACAAACTTCAGCTTAGACACCAACCCTCCAAATAATCAAATTTTGGGACTAACAACCACACCCCTGAAAACACATACCACCTTCAGATTAGGCTGCCAAAAGCATCCCCAAGGCCTCCAACGTCAGCTTATACAAAAAAAAAAAATATGTGATCCAATACCCTCTACTGTGTCTACACACTTCAAATTTAGCCTAGACACCACTGCATTTAAAACCACACTCAAAACCTGTGTATTGCATGTCATAAACCTATCAGGCGCTGCAGTCCCAGTGACACAATTCTCTCATTATGCACTATCTAGATACTCAACAAAAATGTTTGCTATAAAACTTAGGGCCTGATTTAGACTTTGACAGATGTAATACTCCATCACAAATGTGATGGATATCTCATCTGCTGTACTACAAGGGCTTTATCTCCTATGACACTTCTAATGCACAATGAATAGATAAACTTTAATTCAGCCCTTAGTTCTTATAAAAAATATAGCTGAAAAAAGTTACCTTAAAAGTTTATACATAAAAATTATACAAGAAATCCACTTTTAGTAGAAATATTCTCCCACAAAAATATTTTTTACAGGGGAAACTTTCTTAAGTAAAGTTGATAAACTAGGAGTCTTCACAAACGGTTGGAGAGAGAAAAGTGTTCTAGCTCTGCCCAACTCTGACGAAGCAGTTTGAATCTGGAACCATCTTAGATCACCTCTCTGGCTGCACAAAGTTTTTACTACGCAAGCTTAGTCACCGAGGTCCCTATAGCTGGCCCGACTGATAGCTCACAAAGTTCCCTATTATAGCTCACTCCCAGTTCACAGAATTTCTTCATATTGGTCTACTCATAGCTCGCATAATACCCATAGATCATAGAGTTTCCTGTTATTGGCCTTCCTGTAGGTCACGGAGTTCCCCATCATTAGCCTACCCGTAACTTGTGCCTTTCCCAGTTGTCTTACTATAGCTCATGGAGTACCTGGTTATTGGCTTTCCAGTACCTTGCAGAGTTTCCTATTTTTGGCCTACTCATAGCTTGTAGAGTTCCATATTATCGGCATACCCATAGCTTGTGGAGATACCTATGAGTGGCCTGCGGGTATTATTGGCCATCCCGTAGCTTCCCAGTGCCCTACTGCCGTCCTTGCATAGCCTGTGGTATTCTCTATAATTGGCCGAACTGTAGCTCGTAGTGTTCCTTAGTATTGGCCAGTGAGTAGTTTTCAGAGTTTCCAATTATTGTGCATCTCTTGTTTGCAGAGTTCCTTGTTATTCTCCATCCCGTAGTCTGCAGAGTTCCCTATTATTGCCCTACCTGTCGGTTTCAGAGTTCCCTATTATTGGCCTACTCATAGGTTTCATAACTTCCTATTATTGGGGTACCATGGCCTAGGAGATTCCATATTGTTGGCCAACCAGTAGTTTCCAGGGACTACTTTTATTAGCCAACCTGTAGCTTGTGGAGTTTCATATTTTGGTTGTACCAAAGGTTGTAGGCTTCTTGATTGTTGGTCAACCTGTAGCTCATATAGTTCCTTATTATTGGCCTACCCGAAGCTTCAGAGTTCTTTATTAGCCTACCCATAGATTGTGGAATTTGCTATTATTGGCCTACATGTGACTAGCAGAGATGCCCATAATGTGTCTACCCATATGCTGCAGAGGTCGCTATTACTGCTCTAGCTGTAGCTCATGGAGTTCCCTGCTGTAGCTATCAGAGTTCTTGATTACTGGCCTACCTGTAAATCATGGAGTTCCCTATTATTATCATACCATAGCTTTCAGAGTTCTCTATTACTGCTTTTATTATCAGACCATAGCTCGCAGAGTTCTCTATTACTGGCCTACCCATAGTTCATGGAGTCCCTATTATCAGACCATAGCTTGCGGAGTTCTCTATTACTGGCCTACCCGTAGCTCATGGAGTTCCCTATTATTATCATACTGTAGCTTGTAGCGTTCCCTATTACTGGCCTACCCGTAGCTCATGGAGTTCCCTATTATTATGGTACCATATCTTGCAGAGTTCTTTATTACTGGTCTACCCATAGCTCATGGAGTTCCCTATTATTATTGTACCATGTCTTGCAGAGTTCTCTATTACTGACCTACCCGTAGCTCATGGAGTTCCCTATTATTATAGTACCATATCTCGCGGAGTTCTCTCTTACTGGCCTAAACGTAGCTCATGGAGTTCCCTATTATTAAGAGATCATAACTTGCGGAGTTATCTATTACTGGCCTACCTGTAGCTCATGGAGTTCCCTATTTTTATCAGATCATATCTTGCAGTGTTCTCTATTACTGGCCTACCCGCAGTTCATGGAGTTCCTTATTATTGTGGTACCATATCTCGCAGAGTTCTCTCTTACTGGCCTACCCGTAGCTCATGGAGTTCCCTATTATTATCAGATCACATCTTGTGAAGTTCTCTATTACTGGCCTACCCGTAGCTCATGGGGTTCCCTATTATTATCATCCTGTAGCTTGCAGAGTTCTCTATTGCTACCTACCCGTAGCTCATGGAGTTCCCTATTAATATAACACTGTAGCTCATGGAGTTCTCTTTTGCTACCTATCTGTAGCTCATGGAGTTCCCTAGTATTATCATTCCGTAGCTCGCAGAGTTCTCTATTACTGGCCTACCCGTAGCTCATGGAGTTCCCTAGTATTATAGTACCATATCTTGCACAGTTCTCTATTACTGGCCTACCCGTAGCTCATAGAGTTCCTTGGTATTATAGTACCATATCTCATGGAGTTCTCTATTACTGGCCTAGCCGTAGCTCATGGAGTTCCCTATTATTATCGTATCATATCTTGCGGAGTTCTCTATTACTGTCCTACCCGTAGCTCATGGAGTTCCCTATTATTATCGGACCATATCTCTTGGAGTTCTCTATTACTGGCCTACCCATAGCTCATGAAGTTCCCTATTATTATTGTATCATATCTCTTGGAGTTCTCTATTACTGGCCTACCCATAGCTCATGGAGTTCCCTATTATTATTGTACCATATCTCGTGGAGTTCTCTATTACTGGCCTACCCATAGCTCATGAAGTTCCCTATTATTATTGTACCATATCTCTTGGAGTTCTCTATTACTGGCCTACCCATAGCTCATGGAGTTCCCTATTATTATTGTACCATATCTTGTGGAGTTCTCTATTACTGGCCTACCCGTAGCTCATGGAGTTCCCTATTATTATGGTACCATATCTTGTGGAGTTCTCTATTACTGGCCTACCCGTAGCTCATGGAGTTCCCTATTATTATCGTATCATATCTCTTGGAGTTCTCTATTACTGGCCTGCCCATAGCTCATGAAGTTCCCTATTATTATTATTGCAGGTATTTTGCATCCAGGTTTATTGTTTGTGTAAATATTCATTTTTCTTACCAGTAGCTGAATGAATGCTGTGCCTGTAACTCACAAGCATTTTGCATGCTAGTGCCTAACTTGGAAAGATTATTCTCAGGAGTACTCACAAGTATTTGGAATCTCAGTACTTTGGTTTGCTCTTCCTACAGAATGACTCAACTTATATAATGTTATGTTACGAATCTTTGTCTTTCATGCATTCATCAATGAGTTGGCCTCTTGGCGCTTTGGGAGCAGACTGGGGCTGTGGTTGTTGTTGGAATGGCGTTGTCTCTGTTTTGATCCTATGTGGGGAGCAGTGGCGTAGCGTGGGGGGTGCAGGGGGTGCCGGCCGCACCGGGCGCAACATCTTGGAAGAGACTAAATCCACGGGTTAGGGGGCGCAAATGACTTGCCTTGCCCGGGGTGCTGACAACCCACGCTACGCCACTGGTGGGGAGTGTTTCCGTGTTGTGCCTGATGAGCACCGAGGTGGTGTGGTTATGGCACACAGCCCTTCCATGTGTGATGGATGAAGAGGAGTGAGCGACTGGCTCTCAGTCATGGCTCTCAGTGATGCCATCAGCTCTGCACATCTCCGCAGGTCCCTCCGTGGTTTTCCTAATGTCCGTGGTCCACTTCCCTCTGAGACATCTTGTTTAAAGAGGGAGGGGAGACCTGCTGGGGTCTCTGCCACGCGCCCCTCGCCCAGCCTGCCAGAGGGACCCCCTCCCCAGACACCCTCTGCAGCACGTGCCTGACGCCCCCACATTCTCACGGCTGAGAGGAACCGTCCGCTCATCACTTCTGGACAAAGAGCTGTCAGTCTCCTGTTTAATGAAGACCCCGATGTTATCTGGGGGGGTCAGAGGGCACGTTAATGCCGCCTCTGCTCCCTCGCCTGGTGGGGGCTCCCCACCGATTGCGGTCCCGTGTTACTGAAGGTGCTTTATCATTCATTCTGTGGGAGGGGCTTCCGCAGACGTGTTTTAAAGGTCTTATAATTATTATTAATGCTGTGGGGCGGGAGGGGCTCCTGCAGGCGCATGTCCTCGTATAATTAATTCCTCCGCGGGTGCCCTTGCGGTTAGGCAGATGTGGTTTCGATTCCTCAGTATCGTAAAGGGACTGGTGACTGCATCCGCCCCGCGATGCATTCTGGGTATTGTAGTAACATTGCTCCTAGGACATACTCCGAACGGATTGGGCTCCAGGCCGCTCGAGAATCTGGGGTGCTCCACTGACACTGGCACAGACGTACAGAGTTTGTGTCCACAATGTTAATTTGGACTCTAGCGCACTGGCGAGGCCTTTTCTGCCTCTAGTGCCTCGAAGTCCTGACCTTGGAGTTAATGAATGTTGCTCCATAGCGGCTGATGCCTCCTTCAGGTGTGACTCTTAGGTGAGGAGAGAAGAAGCTGGTACCAATGCTACTGGAGTACCAGGGGAATAGTGTTCTTGTAACTTTACTTTCCCTTTAGAGAAGTAGGCGCGAGTCTTTCCCAGAACACGTGGTGTTTGCAAACCAAAAGAATCGCGGTGGAGTCCCAGAAAATACCTGGCACGTGTTTTGCTCTGTTTTTTGGGCCCATTTCCTTCCTCAAGGCAAATCGGTTCTTCGGGTAATGGCTCCCTCAATGAGCGGGTTGGTCGTAGGTGGTGAGGGGGAGCACGCCTGTCGCTGGTTTACCCTCTCCAAAGTAAAGTCCGGATCTCAAACTTAGGGCCTGATTCAGATATTGACGGACGAGTTACTCTGTCACAACGGTGATGTATATCCCACCTAACGTATTACGTTTTCCATAGGATATAATGGGATTTAGATTTCGGCGGATGGGATGCCCGTCACCATTGTGACGGAGTAACTCGTCCGCCAATATCTAAATCAGGCCCTTAGTGTCCATCGGTCCGTCCGTTTCGTGTCCGCGTGGTGGGAGATGCAATTACCGCAACAAAACAGCCAGCGAAGCAGGAAGGTGCCCCCAGCCCACTTCAATGTATAGTACATATAATATAAGGGGCATTTAATAATATAAACATATATGTAAAGTTTCACTGGGAACTGATACTCACTCTTTTTAAAGTGAGGGTCATGCTAGTGCTGGGACATCACTTCCTCTAATCGCATGGAAGACTGAGTGTTAGTTCTACCACAATCTCCATCCCTTTGCGACCAGAAAAAAGTCTCTCCTTGCCTTTTCTTCCTTACATTACTGGAACAGTTATGTCACTAAAGAACGAAATATATATTTAAAAAAGAACATCAGTGAGCATCACTATGGGTTCAATGCATACATTTTCAATGTCTAAATTGATTTTTTTTTTGATTGCGTGGAAACAACGCAGTCATGTGTCCGACCGTGTTGTTTCGGCATGCGTAGTTGCCGCATGCGTTGTTCCATCATACAACCGCAGCTATTCAAAGAACCCTGGACTCATGTAACATGATAATATTCAAACTGTAAGCTTCCGGCTGCTCCTGTACATCACGGAGATGTTAACCTTTAAGGCGGCCAGCAGTGGCCAGAGGTCATGTACAGGGGTTGTACCCTCAAAGACCCCCATAACCCACCGGTTACCTTGTGTCCACGAGGAGTCGGGGCGCAGGGGACGCTTTGGAAGAGTTCACTACATTTCCCACAGTAAAGGCTATTGTGCAGTACTGTGTGCCCAGTACAAAAGCACGGGTTCACTCACGGGTGGGCAGATGATGCCACGAGCGCAGGAATGAATTCCTTCTGTGACACCCAAGCACAGGGAGTGACCTCAAAGCCAGTTATTTTTAGAAGAATGTTTAGCTGGTCATATGTCACATTTGATGCCTTCCTTTATCCGGAAGAGGGCGGTCTATGGTGGACGCCGCTGCCATACAGTGGCCAACCCCTGCTGGTCCACCCCGGAAGTGGACTTCCCTCGGCGGAAGCCACCTGCCTCTGATAGGTTGTCCGGACTACCCCTGTGCATCGACCTTCTACAAGTAGGCGAGCTGGCACGCGGTACGCAAACTTCCAAAGGCATTCTTCCACAAACTTTAAGGTTTTTCTTTTTTCAAAGCTTCACAACATTCCTGAACTTTGGAAAGGGAATGAACTTTGGAAATACCTAATTTTAAGGAAAAAATCCTGCAGAAGCAGTTTGTTTGTGAAATAATTCCAGCAACAAAACCATTAGCTGGAGAATTCTCTCACAAGATGGAACATTTTTCTTTAAAGCTATTTTTTTTTTCTGGAATTTTTGCTTACAATGTGTCTTGAAGACACCAGGTTCCGCTGCATTAAAACGCTGTGAAGTTTGGCACCTCAGGTGACTTACCTGCAAAATTATCGTTTCGGGCCCCCCATTTTTGGCCCGTCACTGCGACTGCTATCCAATCTTGGCACTCTTCTCATAGCTGGCTTTGAAATATTTCCAATTAGTCAAGAAGACAGAGGTAGCACATCAGGCATGCGTCCCTGTGGACTATAGGGATGGCACAGGAAGTGACGTCACAGGAAGTGTCATAATAGGAACCTCATGACTGACTTGTTATGGCATACAAGGCCTATTTACTGACTCATTCCTGCTCTCTGTGAGTCTCCGGAGAATTTGATGAGTCACACATTTTACATTTGCAGCTTTGAAATATAAATAAATCCCAGAGCTGCTTAGAATTTGTAATATGTTAACTCATGGTTGAAAGAGAGAACATGCACACTTTTGAGGTGGCAAAGATATATATGTATATATATATATATATATATATATATATATATATATATATATATATATAAATATATATATATACATTTTTTCACTTAAAAAACCAAAGGCTACAGGGATGTTATAGTTAGGCTCACATTTTAAACGTACAAAACAATAGAAATTCACCTGTTAGAGTTATCTCAAAAAACTATAACTTGTTCCGTAAAGGTAGCTATAACTCGTGCCCCCGCCATACACATTTGTTTTTCTCAAAAATGTTACTACAAATATTACACTGATATTATCAATGATGTAATGAGTGCCGTAATTTGTGGGGTAATTAGCAGTGCATGGCGAGGGTGTGTGTTATAGTTACGTGAGATGACTCTTACTATAACAGGTGAATTTCTATCATTTTGTATGATTAAAATTAACCTAACTATAACATCCCGGTAACCTATGTTTTTTTCAGTGAATAAACAGGGATGTTATAGTTAAGTTCAGAATTTACACGCACAAAACTATAGAAATTCCACAGTTATAGCTAGAGTTCTTCTAAGTAACTATAACTCGCGCCCTAAGGTAACTATACCTTGCACCCTAAGGTAACTATAACTCTCACTCTTGCCATGCCCGGTTTTCTTATCAATAATGGTATTGCAGATGTTGCAGCAATATTATAAATGATGTTACAGAAGATGCGATGACTGATGTAATGTGTGGGGTAATTAGCTGTGCATGGCGAGGGCGCACAACTTTCAATAAATATAAAATAACCAGAGAAAAAACAATGTTTTTATTGTAAGAAAAATACTTCACAAAATCCTATTTATGTGGACACATTCCCCCATAAGTGAAGTTGCAGAAACTTGGCGAACTGATCAAACATCAGAAAGCAGGCAAAAATACAAGTTTGCCCAGTGTTCCCGAAGTTGTGTCCTAGTTCAACACTTTGCCCAACCCACACTGTTCGCCCACCAGGTGACAGTCACGGGTTTTGTGGGTGGGATCTACAATTTCAGTATTATTCCCATGGAGATTTCTCCACACATCTTCACGAAGAAAGTAGCCCAGATCCTTCAAGGAAGAGGTTGACAACCACCTTAGAAACTTTACCTCACCTGAAAGAGTTGCCGCCTCGGCGCGCTCATTGGCGCTGGAGATCATAGCCAGTGACTGAGCAGCGTTAAGGGGCTTCTATTTTGAGTTGAGCACCATATAGAAACAATGAATAACATAAGAACTTAAAATATATTAGAAAGACTGACCCTCTGCTCTCTTGCCTTCATTCTCTTCTAGAACCACATCACCCGGAGATCTCTTGAGACCCAGCGAGGGATCCACCAACTGAGCAGAGGTAAGCAAGCACCATGAATGGTCCAGGCTGTTCAGTGCCTGGAGGATGCCTCATCTGGTCTATGTTTTTATGGGATTATTTGAACATCTATCAAGCACTGATGTCCTCTCAGTGGTGGGTCTGGATGGCAGAGTGAGGCGAGGTGTCACACAGTGACCCATGGTGGGAAGAGGAGGCCCACTTGAAGTGCACAAACTTGACAAAGATTAAATAGTTGGTGAAGAGTTTGTACTGTGGTCTGTGGGTGGCCGAAGACTTGTGGCTCCTGAGGCGGTCTGAGATCACACTGAGTGCCCACATTGGCCACTACACATGGTCGCAGATGGTCCAGATTAGATGGGGGGGGCAAGTGAATTTCTCAGGTTTGTGGCCTTGATCAAGAAGTTTCATTCCATTTTGAGTCTGATGGAGACAAATCCCAGGGTGTGACATTGTGAAGATGAAGGGCCACATGTACGAAATACAGGTTTTGCGACTCGCAAATTGCGAGTCAGAGCCACTCACAATTTGCAAGTCGCAAAACCTTATGTACAACAGTGTCAATGACACTGTTTGTGATTCGAAGGGGGTCGCAAATGACCTAGCTCATGAAAATTCATGAGGTAGGTCACAATTTACGACCCCATTGGGAATGGCTACCCTCACAGGGATGGTGACCTGCTGGAGACAGCAGACCACCATGTCTTTGGGTGCTTTTAAATAAAGCTGTTTTTTTTTCCTGAAATGTAACTCGTTACAAAAAATGAAAAAATATGTTTGCTGCCATTCACAAAGGGGAAGGGGTCCCATGTGGACCTCTTCCCATTTTCGAATGGGTTAGCACCAGTTTGAAACTGGTGCTAACTGCAATTGTTTTGCGACCGCATTTGTGGTCACAAAACAATCATACATGGGACTGTGACTCGCAATTAGGAAGGGAACACCTCTTTCTAATTGCGACTCACAAACCCTTTTTACGATTCGGTAAACAGAATACTGAATCGCAAAAAATGGGTCTGTACATCCCAAATTGTATTTTGCACGTCGCAAATGGCCCTATTTGCCGTTTGCGATGTGCAAAATGCTTCATACATGTGGCCCGAAGTGCGGTGCTTGTCCCTACATTGTTATGTCGGTGACATAGAGGAACGTAGCTCTGGGGGCAGCTGGTTGGGTGTGCCTGGGATCAATCACTACCTAAGAACACACAAGAGTCACATTAATCAACGTATAAAGTGGCCAAAGTGGGCCCTGGCCCAGGGCCCCAGCCTTTAAAGGGCCCCTGATTCGGCCCTGCACTGATGACCTTGAATAATTCTTAAATAGTTTGTTTTAAATACTATTTTCATTTAATTTACTTTTAATGTGAATGCTGTGAGGAGATGTGCTACAGATATTGTGCAAATAAGTGTTTTTATGTTTCATGCAGCATCCACAAAAAAGGTTCCTTTGGATCAAAACAGGACCTTAAATATGAGAAATGGGGGGTTCACAGAGATTATTTTCAGTAACAGTAACAGGGGTGCTGCTGTGTTACAATATTGAAAACACACTTCACTGAGCCTGAATATTAAATGTAAACACATTTAGAGTTTGGCCCAGTGTGTCTGCCACTGTCGGGGACCTGACCAAGGAGGGCTTGAAAGAGCTGAAACTGGATCATAAATTCCAAACAGTGCTGAACAAGCCCCCCCATAATACGTTTGGCCCCGGCCCCCCAAATCCTTAAGCTGTCCTTGTCTAAACACACCTGAACAATGGGCGGGACCCCCGGGGTACGATCCAAGGCCGTTTAGAGGGATGCTCATGAGAGATGTGTGCCTCATTTGTTTGGGGGGTGGGGGGCGGCCGTTTTCCTTGGGAAGACGAGTCTTACGTTTCCTTGGTTTCGGGGGGGGGGGGGGCTGCAGGAGTTATGTTGTTGACTAGGCTCGTCATCGACTGCTTGGGACAGTCTGTAAAAGTAGCAGTCGGATATATATTGATTTATGATGGGGGAGCTTTGAGTGTCTTGAACAGAGGATGTTGGGGACTATCAGCAGTGTTAGGGGGTTACAGGTGATCCCCACATCCCCGGAGCCCAGATGTACTCACCCTGAGGTATCCAGCTGTGGGTTTGCTTAAGAATACAGGGGTGAACCCTTCATTTGGACATCTGCACGCGCCTTACAAAAGGCTTGACAACCGCAAACACATTACAGGCAACATTTTTTTCTTTTCATATGATATATGTGTATATTTACTTTAAAATGCTTATTTAAAAAAAATGTTTTTCTTCTCATGCCTCCCAGTAAGAGTGTTGCAAAACACTCTATAACTGAACATTGTCAAACATCTTAAAATAAACATGTTTCAACAGTTTGAAAAACGTGTGGTGTCCAGCATAGACTGATCTAATGTTACATGCTGGCGCTGATGGTTTTTTTTCTCCTTTCAACGAGTTTTAGATAATATTAAATCTGTGAACTTTGCAATTAGGGGGTGGAAAACCTAAAGCACGCACTGTGTTCGCAAGCGACAGCGGTGGATGCCAGAAACCATTTTACAAAACCCGTGTTTTTTAAATGTTCATTTTTCATAATTCATGAATTTAAATGATTGGTTAGTACTCCACTAAACGAGGTTGTGTGCTATAACTTGTTAAAAATTGTTTCAAAACTTTTTTAAAAAAATCAAATAATTGTGTATGATGCATTTTGTAAATTGTTGACGTTTAGGGCCTGATTTAGATATTGGCAGATGGGCTACTACATCATAATGGTGACAGCAGTACTTAATTTGTAAATAACAAGGTGCCAGTGCTCAAAGCCCTCCTCTTAAACACGCGGCTGCTACAATTCAATGTGGAAGACAAAATATTGAGGTAGCGTAATCCTGAAGCCATCTCGGGCCTCTTCAGTCTATTTACAGCCACTCCCTCCCCTTCAGCTCACTCTTGCCGTTTTCTGCTTTCTCCCTGTGTGACGCTTTTTTGTTTTTCTCTTCCTCCGTCTTTCCCATATGTGTCTTTTGCTCGCAGCAAATGCTTAGGGGAAAAGAATAAGCACCGGCCCTCAAAAATAAGTGCCGGTGCTCAGCACCGGAAACAACAAGCACAAATTAAGCACTGGGTGACGGAGATCCCATACGCCGAAATCTAAATTCAATTATGTTCTATCGCATTTATATTTCAGCGGATGGTATGTATGTCACAGTTGTAACAGAGTAACCCATCCACCGAGTTCTAAATCAGGCCCTAAATATTTTTATAAAAAGTATTGATCTCAGTCAAAATCGAAATCAATAAATGATTATTAATTAAATGTGAGTAATGTTTGGAACCACTTGTGTTTGTGCTCTGCCACACCTGGCTTCCACAGCTCCTGCCTCTTACCCCATGGGCTCACTCTTTGCCTGATACCCTCACCGATGATTAGTGAGCTTTATAAATCCGATGATTGATTGATTGACTTTTCCGGGATATACTGAGGCAGGGACGCTCTGGCAGCCAGGCTGCCTTCCACACTCTGCTGGCTCATGACTGGTTCTCGGGAGACATCCCCACTGTTGGACTCTCTCTTGAGACTCTAAGCCTGCGCGTACACAAGAGGGATGCCTGGTTCTCATTGGTAGAATCTTAGCCTGTGTGTACACACAAGGGGTCCCTGGTTCTCACCTGTGGACTCTTAGCCTCTGCATACACTTGAGGGGTACCTGGTTCTCACCTGTAGACTCTTAGCCTGTGCTTAGACACGAGGGGTGCCTGGTGCTCATCTGTAGACTCTTACCCTCTGCCTAGATTCGAGGGGTGCCTGGTTCTCTTCTCTAGACTCTCAGCCTGTGCTTAGGCACAAGCGGTACCTGGTTTTCATCTCTAGACTCCCAGCCTGTACTTAGACACAAGGGGGTGCCTGGTTCTCACCTGAAGACTCTCAGCCTGTGCGTAGACACAAGCGGTGACTGGCTCTCACCTGTAGACTCTCAGCCTGTGCGTAGACACAAGGGGTGCCTGGCTCTCATCTGTAGACTCTCAGCCTGCGCTTAGACACAAGGGGTGCCTGGTTCTCATCTGAAGACTCTCAGCCTGTGCGTAGACACAAGCGGTGCCTGGCTCTCACCTGTAGACTCTCAGCCTGTGCGTAGACACAAGGGGTGCCTGGCTCTCATCTGTAGACTCTCAGCTTGTGCGTAAACACTAGGGGTGCCTGGTTCTCATCTGTAGACTCTC
This sequence comes from Pleurodeles waltl, assembly GCF_031143425.1. Taxonomy (NCBI): domain Eukaryota; kingdom Metazoa; phylum Chordata; class Amphibia; order Caudata; family Salamandridae; genus Pleurodeles; species Pleurodeles waltl. Next base: position 16,336,393 of record NC_090449.1, on the reverse strand, counting down.
AGCCTGTGCTTAGACACAAGGGGTGCCTGGTTCTCACGTGTGGGCTCTCAGCCTGTGCGTAGACACAAGGGGTGTCTGGCTCTCATCTGTAGACTCTCAGCCTGTGCGTAGACACAAGCGGTGCCTGGCTCTCACCTGTAGACTCTCAGCCTGTGAGTAGACACAAGGGGTGCCTGGTTCTCATCTGCAGACTCTCAGCCTATGCCTAGACACAAGGGGTGCCTGGTTCTCTTCTCTGTACCCTCAGCCTGTGCTTAGACACAAGGGGTGCCTGGTTCTCACCTGTGGGCTCTCAGCCTCTGCGTAGACACAAGGGGTGCCTGGCTACTCATCTGTAGACTCTCAGCCTGTGCTTAGACACAAGGGGTGCCTGGCTCTCATCTGTGGACTCTCAGCCTGTGCATAGACACAAGCGGTGCCTGGCTCTCACCTGTAGACTCTCAGCCTGTGCGTAGACACAAGGGGTGCCTGGCTCTCATCTGTAGACTCTCAGCCTGTGCGTAGACACAAGCGGTGCCTGGCTCTCACCTGTAGACTCTCAGCCTGTGCGTAGACACGAGGGGTGCCTGGCTCTCATCTGTAGACTCTCAACCTGTGCGTAGACACGAGGGGTGCCTTGTTCTCACCTGTAGACTCTCAGCCTGTGCGTAGACACAAGCGGTGCCTGGCTCTCACCTGTAGACTCTCAGCCTGTGCGTAGACACAAGGGGTGCGTGGCTCTCATCTGTAGACTCTCAGCCTGTGCGTAGACACGAAGGGTGCCTGGTTCTCATCTGCAGACTCTCAGCCTATGCTTAGACACAAGGGGTGCCTGGTTCACTTCTCTGTACCCTCAGCCTGTGCTTAGACACAAGGGGTGCCTGGTTCTCACCTGTGGGCTCTCAGCCTGTGGTTAGACACAAGCAGTACCTGGTTCTCACCAGTCGACTCTCAGCCTGTGCTTAGACATGAGGGGTGCCTGGTTCTCACATGTAGACTCTCAGCCTGTGCTTAGACACAAGGGGGGCCTGGTTCTCCAGTGGAGACTCTCACCCTGTACATAGACCCAAGATGTGCCTGGTTTTTACCCGTAGACTCTCAGCTGGTGCTTGGATACGAGCGGTGTCTGGTTCTCACCTGTAGACTCTCAGCCTGTGCTTAGAAACGAGATGTGCCTGGTTCTCATCTGCAGACTCTCAGCCTGTGCGTACACAAAAGGGGTGCCTGGTTCTCATCTGTAGACTCTCAGCCTGTGCTTAGACACAAGGGGGGCACGGTGCTCATCTGTAGACTCTTAGCCTGTGCCTAGATACGAGGGGTGCCTGGTTCTCATCTCTAGACTCTCAGCCTGTGCTTAGACACAAGGGGTGCCTGGTTCTCACCTGTAGACTGTCAGCCTGTGTTTAGACACCAGGGGTTCCTGGCTCTCACCTGTAGACTCTCAGCCTGTGCTTAGACACGAGGGGTGCCTGGTTCTCACCTGTAGACTCTCAGCCTGTGCCTACATACAAGGGGTGCCTGGTTCTCATCTGTAGACTCTCAGCCTGTGCTTAAACACAAGCAGTACCTGGTTCTCTTCTCTGGACTCTCAACCCCTGCTTAGACACGAGGGGTGCCTGGTGCTCATCTCTAGACTCTCAGCCTGTGCTTAGACACAAAGGGTGCCTGGTTCTCACCTGTGGGCTCTCAGCCTGTGCTTAGACACAAAGGGTGCCTGGTTCTCACCTGTGGGCTCTCAGCCTGTGCTTAGACACAAGGGGTGCCTGGTTCTCCCCTGGAGACTTTCAGCCTGTGCCTAGACACAAGGGGTTCCTGGTTCTCACCTGTAGGCTCTCAGCTGGTGCTTGGACGCGAGTGGTGTCTGGTTCTCACCAATAGACTTTCAGCCTGTGCTTAGACACAAGCAGAACCTCGTTCTCTTCTCTGGACTCTCAACCCCTGCTTAGACACGAGAGGTGCCTGGTGCTCATCTGTAGACTCTTAGCCTGTGCCTAGATACGAGGGGTGCCTGGTGCTCATCTCTAGACTCTCAGCCTGTGCTTAGACACGAGGGGTTCCTGGCTCTCACCTGTAGACTCTCAGCCTGTACGTAGACACGAGGGGTGCCTGGTTCTCATCTTTAGACTCTCAGCCTGTGGTTAGACGCGAGGGGTGCCTGGTTCTCATCTGTGGACTCTCAGCCTGTGGTTAGATGCGAGGGGTGCCTGGTTCTCACCGCTAGACTCTCATCCTGTGCTTAGACACAAGGGGTTCCTGGCTCTCACCTGTAGACTCTCAGCCTGTGGTTAGACACAAGGGGTGCCTGATTCTCGTCGTTAGACTCTCAGCCTGTGCTTAGTCACGAGGTGTGTCTGGTTCCCTTCTCTAGACTCTCAGCCTGTGCTGAGTCACAAGGGGTGCCTGGTTCTCACCTGTAGACTCTCAGCCTGTGCTTCGGCACAGTGGGTGTCTGGTTCTCACCTGTGGACTCTCCGCCGGTGTTTGGACACAAGGGGTGTCTGGTTCTCACATGTAGACTCTCAGCCTGTGGTTAGACACAAGGGGTGCCTGGTTCTAACCTGTAGACTCTCAGCCTGTGGTCAGACGCGAGAGGTGCCTGGTTCTCACCTGTAGACTCTCAGCCTGTGGTCAGACGCGAGGGGTGCCTGGCTCTCAACTGTAGACTCTCAGGCTGAGGTCAGACGCGAGGGGTGCCTGGTTCTCATCGGTAGACTCTAAGCCTGTGGTTAGATGCAAGGGGTACCTGGTTCTCACCTGTAGACTCTAAGCCTGTGGTTAGACGCAGGGGGTGCCTGGTTCTAATTTGTAGACTCTCAGCCTGTGCTTAGACACAAGAGGTGCCTGGTTCTCACCTGTAGACTCTCAGCCTGTGCTTATACACGAGGGGTGCCTGGCTCTCATCTGTAGACTCTCAGCCTGTGCGTAGACACGAGGGGTGCCTGGTTCTCATCTGCAGACTCTCAGCCTATGCTTAGACAAAAGGGGTGCCTGGTTCTCTTCTCTGTACCCTCAGCCTGTGCTTAGACACAAGCGGTGCCTGGTTCTCACCTGTGGGCTCTCAGCCTGTGGTTAGACACAAGCAGTACCTGGTTCTCACCAGTCGATTCTCAGCCTGTGCTTAGACATGAGGGGTGCCTGGTTCTCACATGTAGACTCTCAGCCTGTGCATAGACACAAGGGGGGCCTGGTTCTCCAGTGGAGACTCTCACCCTGTACATAGACACAAGATGTGCCTGGTTTTTACCCGTAGACTCTCAGCTGGTGCTTGGATACGAGCGGTGTCTGGTTCTCACCTGTAGACTCTCAGCCTGTGCTTAGAAACGAGATGTGCCTGGTTCTCATCTGCAGACTCTCAGCCTGTGCGTACACAAAAGGGGTGCCTGGTTCTCATCTGTAGACTCTCAGCCTGTGCTTAGACACAAGGGGGGCACGGTGCTCATCTGTAGACTCTTAGCCTGTGCCTAGATACGAGGGGTGCCTGGTTCTCATCTCTAGACTCTCAGCCTGTGCTTAGACACAAGGGGTGCCTGGTTCTCACCTGTAGACTGTCAGCCTGTGTTTAGACACCAGGGGTTCCTGGCTCTCACCTGTAGACTCTCAGCCTGTGCTTAGACACGAGGGGTGCCTGGTTCTCACCTGTAGACTCTCAGCCTGTGCCTACATACAAGGGGTGCCTGGTTCTCATCTGTAGACTCTCAGCCTGTGCTTAAACACAAGCAGTACCTGGTTCTCTTCTCTGGACTCTCACCCCCTGCTTAGACACGAGGGGTGCCTGGTGCTCATCTCTAGACTCTCAGCCTGTGCTTAGATACAAAGGGTGCCTGGTTCTCACCTGTGGGCTCTCAGCCTGTGCTTAGACACGAGGGGTGCCTGGTTCTCCCCTGGAGACTTTCAGCCTGTGCCTAGACACCAGGGGTTCCTGGTTCTCACCTGTAGGCTCTCAGCTGGTGCTTGGACGCGAGTGGTGTCTGGTTCTCACCTGTAGACTTTCAGCCTGTGCTTAGACACAAGCAGAACCTCGTTCTCTTCTCTGGACTCTCAACCCCTGCTTAGACAGGAGAGGTGCCTGGTGCTCATCTGTAGACTCTTAGCCTGTGCCTAGATACGAGGGGTGCCTGGTGCTCATCTCTAGACTCTCAGCCTGTGCTTAGACACGAGGGGTTCCTGGCTCTCACCTGTAGACTCTCAGCCTGTGCTTAGACACAAGGGGTGCCTGGCTCTCACCTGTAGACTCTCAGCCTTTGGTTAGACACAAGGGGTGCCTGGTTCTCATCTGTAGACTCTTAGCCTGTGCTTAGACACAAGCGGTGCCTGGTTCTCTTCTCTGGACTCTCAAGATGGGCTTAGACACAAGGGGTGCCTGGTTCTCATCTGTAGACTCTCAGCCTGTGCGTAGACACAAGGGGTGCCTGGCTCTCACCTGTAGACTCTCAGCCTGTGCGTAGACACAAGGGGTGCCTGGCTCTCACCTGTAGACGCTCAGCCTGTGCGTAGACACGAGGGGTGCCTGGTTCTCATCTTTAGACTCTCAGCCTGTGGTTAGACGCGAGGGGTGCCTGGTTCTCATCTGTGGACTCTCAGCCTGTGGTTAGATGCGAGGGGTGCCTGGTTCTCACCTCTAGACTCTCATCTTGTGCTTAGACACAAGGGGTTCCTGGCTCTCACCTGTAGACTCTCAGCCTGTAGTTAGACACAAGGGGTGCCTGATTCTCATCGTTAGACTCTCAGCCTGTGCTGAGTCACAAGGGGTGCCTGGTTCTCACCTGTAGACTCTCAGCCTGTGCTTCGGCACAGTGGGTGTCTGGTTCTCACCTGTGGACTCTCCGCCGGTGTTTGGACACGAGGGGTGTCTGGTTCTCACCTGTAGACTCTCAGCCTGTGGTTAGACACAAGGGGTGCCTGGTTCTAACCTGTAGACTCTCAGCCTGTGGTCAGACGCGAGAGGTGCCTGGTTCTCACCTGTAGACTCTCAGCCTGTGGTCAGACGCGAGGGGTGCCTGGCTCTCACCTGTAGACTCTCAGGCTGAGGTCAGACGCGAGGGGTGCCTGGTTCTCATCGGTAGACTCTAAGCCTGTGGTTAGATGAAAGGGGTACCTGGTTCTCACCTGTAGACTCTAAGCCTGTGGTTAGACGCAGGGGGTGCCTGGTTCTAATTTGTAGACTCTCAGCCTGTGCTTAGACACGAGAGGTGCCTGGTTCTCACCTGTAGACTCTCAACCTGTGCTTAGACACGAGGGGTGCCTGGTTCTCATCTGCAGACTCTAAGCCTGTGGTTAGACGCAAGGGGTGCCTGGTTCTAATCTGTAGATTCTCAGCCTGTGCTTAGACACGAGAGGTGCCTGGTTCTCACCTGTAGACTCTCAGCCTGTGGTTAGATATGAGAGGTGCCTGGTTCTTATCTGTAGACTCTCAGCCTGTGCCTAGACACGAGGGGTGCCTGATTCTCACCTGTAGACTCTCAGCCTGTGCCTAGACACGAGGGGTGCCTGGTTCTCATCTGTAGACTCTCAGCCTGTGCCTAGATACGAGGGGTGCCTGGTTCTCACCTGTAGACTCTCAGCCTGTGGTTAGACACAAGGGGAGTCTGGTTCTCACATCTCCTCCTGTTTCTCAACAGCCTCTTTGGAAAGAGGATACCATGAGCCGGTTGGTGCCAGGTCACTTGTAAACTTTTCAGACAGTTTGATAGAGGAGGAACAACTGTTGGTCGTTGTATAGATTGTTCTACCAAAATATTGAGTCAATCTTCTCTTATCTGGACTCAACAATGTTAGCTACCAACTTAAAACTACATGTGGCATTAAGAATAATAAGCGTACACTGAGTAGGGATGGCTATTTTGAAATGGATATAGGGCGGGTATGTGGACCTTACATCCTTGGTGTGGTTTCCCCCAAACATTTTGCCTTCACCCTCCTGTTTTCTGAACTCATTTTTGTTGGCCTTCGACTTTGCACTTTGCAACTGCTAGCCAGTGCTAATGTGCGTGTGATCGCTCCTTTAAACATGGCATCATTGACTTACACGCAATTACCACATTCAATTTACTTATAAATCCCTATAAAATGGTTCTCTGTGTACCCAGGGCATGTTAGTTCATTGCTACGAGTGGCCGTAGCAGTTGTTGTGCCTCCCACCCAAGTAGCCCTTTAAACACGCCTCAGGCCTGCCATTTCAGCCTATGTGTACTATTGTAAACTACTATTTCAACCTGGCAAAAGAAACCTTTTGTGAGGCCCAAACCTTCCTCTTTAACATACTTAAATCAGCTGTAGGGTAGGCTACCTAAACAGCCCATGGGGCAGGGTGCAGTGTATTTTACAAATTGTACACGTACTTTTAAGTTTTACATGTTATAGTAAACATTTTTACATGTTCTAGTTACATTTGTTTTCACTATGGCAAGGCCTACCTCTCCCAAAGGGTAACATTGGGTAAACTTATTACATTTATTAAGTGATAACTTTCAATTCGGAGCAGGTAGAAATGTCGAATTTGGTATCTAAAGAATTGTAGTTTGAAGCCCTCATAAATGGTAAAGTCAGATTTTAAGTCAGAATTCTGAAAATGCCACTTCTATAAAATTGCAATTTTCTTGTTCTAACCATTTAATGCCTGCAGACCGTTTATTGGGTCGTCTGACTAGGTGCAGCTGGCAGTTGGTATTTCTATATTGCTCTAGATAGTGAGACAAAGGAATATAGGTGATGGAAGGATGGGCCATCCCTGGCTTGATGAGGCAGAGGAGCTGTCACCTACCACACTTACACGTCACAAAGATTGCCTGCGCACACTTGCAAAGGGATTGACACTAGTCTTTTGTGACCCCAGACACTCTGGGGGCAGGGTATGGAGGCAGGAAATTCCAAACACATCTGGGGTGGAAAGCTGTAGAAACCTCTCCTACTTCAAAGAGGGCACCAGGTATAAATATTGGACCCTAAAACCCAACTCTCCAGTAGACCTCTTGACTTGTGGTAAACTGAGAAGGGTTCCTGTGCTGCTCTGTTGCTCTGCGGCCGAAGTGAAGGCCTGGACATGCATCCTGAACGCAGGACACCCAGTGGGACTCATAATGGAAGTTCGTTGGCCTCCTGATCAAAGCGTCAGGAACAGAAAAGGCACCAACCACTTCAGACCCAGCACCTGGACTTCGTCTGCTGAGTCTCGCCCCTTGTCCTGGACCTTTGGAAGTGGACTTGAAGGTGCTTTGCCGGTGCAGCTGTGGTTTTGTGGGCTGCACCGATGCAGCGCGACACATATCCTGCCAGCTCCGCTTTGGATCTTCGCTGCACGACATATCCCCGAAGCAAAACTCAGCATCTCCGCTTGCAGTCTCCTCTGAACCACTGCTGCAGGATGCATCCTTATTGCAGGCGTTCTCATGCAAACCCCTTGTCAACGTTATCCTCAACAATGACGCAGGACTCAGCATCACAAGGCCAGCAACTTCTTCAGAAGTGCTGGTGTGTGACTCATCTTCAACGCAGGAGATCATCGCAAGCTCCTCATCTACAGCATCCTCAATGGCAATGCAGGACCTAGCATCGCAGCCTAGCAGCTCCTTCCAACCACCACTGCGCAGCGCGTCCTTAATGCGAGATCTTGAAACGCTCCACAACCAGGATTTAAGGTACTCTTGTTCAACAAGCTTCATTTGTTTCCTGTTTCCAGCCCATGCTCCCTCGTGGTTGGCCTGACCTTGTGACTTTGTCCCAGTCCAGTACAACCAGGTAACTTCAGTTGGTGCGTTGTGCTTCCAAGCACTATTTTTACTTAAAACCTTGAGATGGCATATCTCCGGCTCTACTGGTTGGATTTCTGTTGTTTTGGTCTCTAATCATTTATTACAGTTTACTCTATTTTTCTAATTTGGTGTAGGTTTTTTCCCGGGCTGTACTTTCACCCTATCACTGTTTGAAGAGCTGCGTAAATACTTTACTCTTAGCCTCTAAGTTAAGCCTGACTGTTTTGTGGCAAACTACCAGAGGGTTAAGCGGGATAATTTGGGGTTCGATTGTGTTTCACCCTAACAGAGATTGCAGCTTCTGCTAGAGAACTACCAGAGGCTTAAGCACGGGTTAGTTTGGGGTGTGCTTGTGTTTCACCCTAACAGAGACTGGGCTTCTGCTGGAGTAGGGATTCACTCCACTCCACGAGTAACCAGTTTCCAACAAGGTGGAGTTTCCTGCCCTAGAGTGTTTTTTAACACAGCCTTGATAACCCCTCTGCAGAGATGCCCAGGCTGTGGATATTTGAGCTGCTAGCCTCCTGGTTGGTTCTTTGGCACAGGTACCACCCTGCTGGGTGAGCCTCCTGTCAGGTTCCTGGGGGTCTCGCACTGGACATTGGTGCTGACTAGATCCTCATTGAAGGCTCTTTAAGGTAGAGACACACCCTGGTTAGTCTCTTGAACAGTCTTCTTCCTTGTTGATTCTTTATTTTAAGACCAGACAGTCCCCGGCTCTCGAGCTGTCTGTCTAGATCTTTAGTGATGGTGAGTTATTTGAGCACGAGACGCTCCCCGGCTCTACGACTGTCTATCTAGATCTTTAGTGACGATTAGCTCTTTGAGGGTGAGCTCTTTGAGGAAGAGACAGTCCCTGGCTCTCGAGCTGTTTATCTAGATCTCTAGTGACGGTGAGCTCTGTGAGGAAGAGACAGTCCCTGGCTCTCGAGCTGCCTATCTAGATTTCTAGTGACGGTGAGCTCTTTCAGGATGAGGTCTTTGAGGAAGAGAAAGTCCCTGGCTCTCCAGCAGTCTGTCTAGATCTCTAGAGGCGGTGAGCTCTTTGAGGAAGAGACAGTCACCGGCTCTCGAGCTGTCTATCTAGATCTTTAGTGACGGTGAGCTCTTTGAGGAAGAGACAGTCCCTGGCTCTCGAGCAGTCTGTTTAGATCTTAAGTGATGGTGAATTATTTGAGGACGAGACACTCCCCGGCTCTACGACTCTCTATCTAGATCTTCAGTGACGTGGAGCTCTTTGAGGAAGAGACAGTCCCTGGCTCTCGAGCTGTCTATCTAGATCTTTAGTGACAGTTCTTTCAAGAAGAGACAGTCCCTGGATCTCGAGCTGTCTATCTAGATCTTTAGTGACAGTTCTTTCAGGAAGAGACAGTCCCCGGCTCTCGAGCTGTCTGTCTATATCTTTAGTGAAGGTGAGTTATTTGAGGACGAGACACTCCTCGGCTCTAGGACTGTCTGTCGTCTGTCTAGATCTTTAGTGACAGTTCTTTCAGGAATAGACAGTCCCGGCTTCGATCTGCCCATCTGTCTTGGGGGGGGGGGGGGGGGTCGAGTTTAGACGTGGGGGGGGGGGAGCAGGTGCTCCTGAGAAGCTGTTCTTGCTGGGGAAGTGGGGATCTCTAGAGACCTGTCGGCGGTGCCCAGAAGCCGCGCCCAGGCTTAGTGCCAACTTCACCAGGGGCACTCCCCGATGGCTGCCAATCCAGCCATGAGAGAAGGAGAGAGAGACACACGCGCGCGTCTGCCGTCCACCTGTCCATCACTTACTCCGCCTCGCCGAACCACTTAAAGGCATCGAAGCGCTGGCCCCGCTCGTCGCAGGGCGCCTTGTTCCCCCGCCCCTACTCCTTGATGCCTACCGCCCGCCCCCCTGCTCTCCGTGTACTGCCGACAACCAGGGCGCAAGGTGTCTCAGCGGGATAACGCACTGCACAGATCTGAGTGCAGCGTGACCGTCACATGTACGAGCCCCAGCGGGGCCGGGCCTGCTCTCCATCCCCTGACGTCGATAAGAGGAGAGCGTGGTATCAGCACTGCTGAGATTCCATTCTGTGGCACTCATTAGTGGCAGTGGCGGGGTCGAGGTTTTTTCCCCGACTCAACGCGTGTCTTTCCGTTCTCTTCATCACACGCCTAGGCCTGGGTGAAATTTCGTGTACTACGGCATAATTGTGCGTAACGCATTTTGTATTACACGTGTTATTCGAAATGTCCAATTTGAAACCATTACGCCACGTCGCATAATTGAAATGTCATTCGGATAAAAAAATCTGACAGAAGCAGGGACATCTTAACAACTTTAGGGTCCCTGTGCCAAAGTATTTTGGGGGACCCTGCTCGGAACAGCTTTGAATGTATTAATCAGTTTAATCTCTTTCTTGCCCTCTTTGACTGTGACAGACACACTGGGCCAAATTATACACGTGTTTACATCTAATATTTAGAAATAGAAATGTGTGTTTTAAATATTCTAACACAGCAGCAGCTCACTGCTGTCACAGCAAATTATCTCTGTGACTCCCTCCTCTTTCCAATATGTAAGCTCTGTTTCTGCTCTAAAAGAAACTTTTTTAAGGATGTTACAAGAAACACAAACACAACATTTCTCAGCAAAATATCTATAACAGACTCATGCATCACCCACATTTAAAATAAATCAAAGGAAAACAGCATTGAAAACCATCTATGTTTAAGAATTACTCAAGGTCATCGGGACAAGACTGTCTGCAGAACAGGGCTGGCTCTACAAGGGCCCCTGAAGGGCTGGGCCCCGGGCCAGAGCCCACTGTACCCCTCGCCTTAAAAGGTCTCTGCACCGGAAGAACCTGAACGAAAAAGAGGAGGCGTGACTGTTTTTTGCGTCATTACACGTTCGTGATATTTTTAGTGCAAAATGTTCCCACTTTGCATCAAAGGATCCTGCGAGGACGCATTTCAGGTAAAAGGTGCTTCGGTTTTAGACATTTCGGGTCATTTCTGCCAAGGAAATTGCGCACGTTTTGCTCAGGCCTGGTTACAACTCCACATCTCATGTTTGTCCCGCCTCCAGCCCTTCCCCTGCTTTCTCTTCCGGTGTCCAGTTCTCCCCTGTGGACCTCCGGCCAGTGTCCAGTGAAAATCCCAGTCAAACACCGATGGTTAATTGTATGAGTGAACGGCTGGCAGGGACGGGGCAGGGTCAGTCACTGCTCTTGTTGTGTCACACTAATATGTACCTGGAGTTCAGCTGTGTGTGGGTCCTGTGAGGGGCTCCTACAGCAGCCCCCCTGAGTCTGAGGGGTCACAGCATCCCTCGTGACTACATCCACTGGATTATGGAAATATCAGATCGGACTAGTGTTTGTTCCCCAGAAGATTGGGGGGGGGGGGCAAACACCCAGGTTGAGACCAAGAGAGACATTATCGTGAGTGTATATTCCAGGAAGTGTGACTCTGTAAAATAGTCAAGGTGAGGAAATACTTTACAATTCTTCCAGAAGCTTCCCTGACTGGAGGGTGGGTGGTCACAGAATTCCTTCTGGAATGATAACACACAAGGGGCCAGATTTACTAAAAATGCACACAATGCAGCTTAGCAAGGCAATGTGTTGTGTTGCATTGCAAGAAAGGGACAGAGCAGAAATGAGCCACATCGAGTAAGATACGGCGTGCTTCTGCTCTCTAATAGCGCCGGTGCCCTTCAGGCTGCCTAGCACCAACGCAGGCTCACTAGCACCATGGTGCAAGGGTGCCCGCACTACAAGGAGAATGGGACACCTTACCGCACAAAAGCAATCTTGAGGTATTGTCCTCTTTCTATGTGTCCTGAAGAATGCAGCACATATCATGAGGAAATAAGGAGACAAAATATTTTTCGCCGCGTTACGCCATCCTCTGGTAGGCGTAGGGATTTCACGTAATCCTAGGTTTACAAACCTTTGTAAATCTGGGATTGCGTGAAATTCATAGGTGAATGCATAGAAATGCCCATGTACCACCCATGGAATGCTCCCAAGAATGAAATGTAATGCAATGCAGCACAAGCCGATGTGTGGCTTTTTTTATTTTTTTGTTAACAAAGCCACACAAGGTGGCACAAATCACCCCTTGCATGGCTTTATAAATATCTACTAGCATTTTGCATCACGGATGTGCCCCAAAAGTGGTGCAACCATGACGCAAAATGTTAGCAAATCCAAGGGTAGGGCTAAAGGAATCTCACTGTGCTTGGCAGAGCAAAGTGACCAAAAAACTCTGTTGCGCTACGCGGAGTTCCGCAAGCTGCAGAATGCATTAGGTCACACTGTTCATGCTGATTTGTAGTGCTGGGTGTTTCCCAAGCTAAAAAATCAGCACTAACGGCACCGCTCGCAGCGCAAGAGGGCGCTGCTGCTTTTCTGCCACTTGACTAGATTTTCTACTCGAACGGCGCCTTCCTCAATCCGAAGGGAAGGTTGCTCAATGCGAGCGGTAGCGACCATCCGCAACCGTCCTCATTGGAAACCTCAAAGGGAGGTGGTCTGAGTAAGATTTTCCTCGCTCGTGCTTGCCAAATTAACGTTGGTGAGAGTAAATGAGGAAAAAAACTCTGCTTCGCTCTACTACGCAGACTTTTACAGAACTCCACACTTTAAGTAGAATGCAGAGAGGGAAAAAGTCTGCAAACTCTGCGAGCAGGGTTCACCGCCCACCCCTAAGCAAAGTGCAGTCAATTACGTAAGGATTGACTCAATAAATGAGTTCAGGCAGAATTAGGAAATTTAGGAGGATTTATTACAAAAAATCAAAAACTACAATGCAGAAGATGTAAATGCAGATGCGTAAAGTAATTGCCATGAAGCTTATCAGCAACAAGGCATTGTAGAATAATAAGCAAAATCAGAAGCATTTTAAGTCTCATGAGTAGCAAAGTCAGTGTAAATAGGCCAGCATCCTTAGCAGCATTCGTAAGTTATCTGCGTCTCCCCCGAATTTGAGGGTCTGTATAGGAAATCTTCTCATAGCACATAACTAAACTGCAAAGTCATCACAGTGTAAGGAAATGAAGTCTACGATTTTAGCGAATCAAAGCTCAGAAATATTTAACGCCATATTGCCTTACCACCTGTGCACTATTTTACTGCATCAATATAGCGTTAGCCCGCTTCCTGTGATGTCAACCGGAGGCGGCAGAACAAGCTAGTTACAAACAACAATAAGCAGTGCTGAGAAATGCTGGTACTCTCCCATTACACGTACTGCAGCAGTGCTGAGAAGTGCAGGTATCCTCCCATTACATGTACAGCAGCAGTGCTGAGAAGTGCTGATACTTTCCTATTACATGTACTGCAGCAGTGCTGAGAAGTGCAAGTACTCTTGCATTACAGATATTGCAGCAGTGCTGAGAAGTGCTGATACTCTCCCATTAAATGTATTGCAGTAGTGCTGAGAAGTGCAGGTACTCTCCTATTATATGTATTGCAGCAGTGCTGAGAAGTGCAAGTACTCTTGCATTACAGATATTGCAGCAGTGCTGAGAAGTGTTGGTACTCTCCCATCAAAATTAAATATGTGCAGGTACTCAGTACCAAACAGTACATACACTCCCTTCCCGTCTCCTCCTGCGCCCGTCTCATGAGTGTACACCCTTCTCTAGACTATGGGCCTCATTATGACCCTGGCGGGCGGCGGAGGCCGCCCGCCAGGATCCCGCCCTCCAAATTACCGCGCCGCGGTCAAAAGACCGCGGCGGGTATTACGAGTTTTCCCCTGGGCTGGCGGGCGGTTCCAGTAAAACCGCCCGCCAGCCCAGGGGAAAACGACCTTCCCACGAGGATGCCGGCTCGTAATCGAGCCGGCGGAGTGGGAAGGTGCGACGGGTGCAGTGGCACCCGTCGCGTATTTCAGTGTCTGCAAGGCAGACACTGAAATACTTTTCGGGGCCCTCTTACGGGGGCCCCTGCCGTGCCCATGCCATTGGCATGGGCACGGCAGGGGCCCCCAGGGGCCCCGCGACCCCCCCTACCGCCATCCTGTTCATGGCGGCTTTCCCGCCATGAACTGGATGGCGGTAGGGGGGGTCAGAATCCTCATGGCTGCGGAGCGCGCTCCGCAGCCATGGAGGATTCCAAAGAGCAGCGGAAAGTCAGCGGGAGACCGCTGACTTTCCGCTTCTGACCGCGGCTGAACCGCCGCGGTCAGAATGCTCATTGGAGCACCGCCAGCCTGTTGGCGGTGCTCCCGTGGTCGGTGGCAGGGTCAGAATGACCCTCTATGTCATACATGTCGTGTGTCTCCCTGCCTCCTTCTCACAAGTGTACGCCCTTCTCTAGTCTCTGTCATACATGTCCCGTGTTTCCCTGCCTCCTCACGAGTGTATGCCCTTCTCTCTCTGTCATACACATCCTGTGTCTCCCTGCCTCCTTCTCACGAGTGTACGCCCTTCTCTGGTCTCTGTCATACATGTCCTGTGTCTCCCTGCCTCCTTCTCACGAGTGTATGCCCTTCTCTAGTCTCTGTCATACATGTCCTGTGATACATGTCCCATGTCTACCTGCCTCCTTCTCACAAGTGTACGCCCTTCTCTAGTCTCTGCCATACATGTTGTGTGTCTCCCTGCCTCCTTCTCACAAGTGTACGCCCTTCTCTGGTCTCTGTCATACATGTCCTGTGTCTCCCTGCCTCCTCGCGAGTGTATGCCCTTCCGTAGTCTCTGTCATACATGCCCTGTGTCTCTGTGCCTCCTTCTCACAAGTGTACGCCCTTCTCTAGTCTCTGTCATACATGCCCTGTGTCTCCCTGCCTCCTTCTCATGAGTGTACACCAATCTCAAGTCTCTGTCATACATGTCCCGTGTCTCCGTGCCTCCTTCTCACGAGCATACGCCCATCTCTAGTCTCTGTCATACATGTCCTGTGATACATGTCCTGTGTCTCTGTGCCTCCTTCTCACAAGTGTACGCCCTTCTCTCTCTGTCATACATGTCCTTTGTCTCCGTGCCTCCTTCTCACGAGTGTACGCCCTTCTCTCTCTGTCATACATGTCCTGTGTCTCCCTGCCTCTTTCTCACAAGTGTACGCCCTTCTCAAGTCTCTGTCATACATGTCCTGTGATAAATGTCCTGTGTCTCCCTGCCTCCTTCTCACGAGCGTACGCCCATCTCTAGTCTCTGTCATACATGTCCTGTGATTCCATGCCTCCTTCTCATGAGTGTACGCCCTTCTCTAGTCTCTGCAATACATGTCCCGTGTCTCCCTGCTTCCTTCTCAGGAGTGTACGCCCATCTCTAGTCTCTGTCATACATGTCCTGTGTCTCCCTGTCTCCTTGTCGCGAGTGTACGCCCTTCTCTAGTCTCTGTCATACATGTCATGTCATACCTGTCCTGTGTCTCCGTGCCTCCTTCTCACAAGTGTACGCCCTTCTCTAGTCTCTGTCATACATGTCCCGTGGCTCCCTGCCTCCTCATGAGTGTACACCCTTCGGTAGTATCTGTCATACATGTCCTGTGTCTCCCTGCCTCCTTCTCACGAGTGTACGCCCTTCTCTAGTCTCTGTCATACATGTCCTGTGTCTCCCTGCCTCCTTCTCACGAGTGTACGCCCTTCTCTGGTCTCTGTCATACATGTCCTGTGTCTCCCTGCCTCCTTCTCACGAGTGTATGCCCTTCTCTAGTCTCTGTCATACATGTCCTGTGATACATGTCCCATGTCTACCTGCCTCCTTCTCACAAGTGTACGCCCTTCTCTAGTCTCTGCCATACATGTTGTGTGTCTCCCTGCCTCCTTCTCACAAGTGTACGCCCTTCTCTGGTCTCTGTCATACATGTCCTGTGTCTCCCTGCCTCCTCGCGAGTGTATGCCCTTCCGTAGTCTCTGTCATACATGCCCTGTGTCTCTGTGCCTCCTTCTCACAAGTGTACGCCCTTCTCTAGTCTCTGTCATACATGCCCTGTGTCTCCCTGCCTCCTTCTCATGAGTGTACACCCATCTCAAGTCTCTGTCATACATGTCCCGTGTCTCCGTGCCTCCTTCTCACGAGCATACGCCCATCTCTAGTCTCTGTCATACATGTCCTGTGATACATGTCCTGTGTCTCTGTGCCTCCTTCTCACAAGTGTACGCCCTTCTCTCTCTGTCATACATGTCCTTTGTCTCCGTGCCTCCTTCTCACGAGTGTACGCCCTTCTCTCTCTGTCATACATGTCCTGTGTCTCCCTGCCTCTTTCTCACAAGTGTACGCCCTTCTCAAGTCTCTGTCATACATGTCCTGTGATAAATGTCCTGTGTCTCCCTGCCTCCTTCTCACGAGCGTACGCCCATCTCTAGTCTCTGTCATACATGTCCTGTGTTTCCATGCCTCCTTCTCATGAGGGTACGCCCTTCTCTAGTCTCTGCAATACATGTCCCGTGTCTCCCTGCTTCCTTCTCAGGAGTGTACGCCCATCTCTAGTCTCTGTCATACATGTCCTGTGTCTCCCTGTCTCCTTGTCGCGAGTGTACGCCCTTCTCTAGTCTCTGTCATACATGTCATGTCATACCTGTCCTGTGTCTCCGTGCCTCCTTCTCACAAGTGTACGCCCTTCTCTAGTCTCTGTCATACATGTCCCGTGGCTCCCTGCCTCCTCATGAGTGTACACCCTTCGGTAGTATCTGTCATACATGTCCTGTGTCTCCCTGCCTCCTTCTCACGAGTGTACGCCCTTCTCTAGTCTCTGTCATACATGTCCTGTGTCTCCCTGCCTCCTTCTCACGAGTGTACGCCCTTCTCTAGTCTCTGTCATACATCTCCTGTGTCTCCCTGCCTCCTTCTCAGGAGTGTACGCCCTTCTCTCTCTGTCATACATGTCCTGTTTCTCCCTGCCTCCTTCTCAGGAGTGTACGCCCATCTCTAGTCTCTGTCATACATGTCCTGTGTCTCCCTGCCTCCTTCTCACATGCGTACGCCCATCTCTAGTCTCTGTCATACATGTCCTGTGATACATGTCCTGTGTCTCCCTGCCTCCTTCTCACGAGCGTACGCCCATCTCTAGTCTCTGTCATACATGTCCTGTGTCTCCCTGCCTCCTTCTCACAAGTGTACGCCCTTCTCTAGTCTCTGTCATACATGTCCTGTGTCTCCGTGCCTCCTTCTCACGAGCGTACGCCCTTCTTTCTCTGTCATACATGTCCTGTTTCTCCCTGCCTCCTTCTCACAAGTTTACGCTCTTCTCTAGTGTCTGTCATACATGTCCTCTGTCGCCCTGCCTCCTTCTCACGAGTGTACGCCCTTCTCTAGTCTCTCTCATACATGTCCTGTGATAAATGTCCTGTGTCTCCCTGCCTCCTTCTCACGAGCGTACGCCCATCTCTAGTCTCTGTCATACATGTCCTGTGCTTTCATGCCTCCTTCTCATGAGTGTACGCCCTTCTCTAGTCTCTGCAATACATGTCCCGTGTCTCCCTGCTTCCTTCTCACGAGTGTACGCCCATCTCTAGTCTCTGTCATACATGTCCTGTGTCTCCGTGCCTCCTTCTCACGAGCGTACGCCCTTCTTTCTCTGTCATACATGTCCTGTGTCTCCCTGCCTCCTTCTCACAAGTTTATGCTCTTCTCTAGTGTCTGTCATACATGTCCTCTGTCTCCCTGCCTCCTTCTCACAAGTGTACGCCCTTCTCTAGTCTCTCTCATACATGTCCTGTGATAAATGTCCTGTGTCTCCCTGCCTCCTTCTCACGAGCGTACGCCCATCTCTAGTCTCTGTCATACATGTCCTGTGATAAATGTCCTGTGTCTCCCTGCCTCCTTCTCACGAGCGTACGCCCACCTCTAGTCTCTGTCATACATGTCATGTCATACCTGTCCTGTGTCTCCCTGTCTCCTTCTCTCGAGTGTACGCCCTTCTCTAGTCTCTGTCATACATGTCATGTCATACCTGTCCTGTGTCTCCGTGCCTCCTTCTCACAAGTGTACGCCCTTCTCTAGTCTCTGTCATACATGTCCCGTGTCTCCCTGCATCCTCATGAGTGTACGCCCTTCGGTAGTCTCTGTCATACATGTCCTGTGTCTCCCTGCCTCCTTCTCACGAGTGTACGCGCTTCTCTAGTCTCTGTCATACATGGCCTGTGTCTCCCTGCCTCCTTCTCACGAGTGTACGCCCTTCTCTAGTCTCTGTCATACATGTCCTGTGTCTCCCTGCCTCCTTCTCAGGAGTGTGCGCCCATCTATAGTCTCTGTCATACATGTCCTGTTTCTCCTTGCCTCCTCACGAGTGTACGCCCATCTCCAGTCTCTGTCATACATGTCCTATGATACATGTCCTGTGTCTCCCTGCCTCTTTCTCACGAGCGTACGCCCATCTCTAGTCTCTGTCATACATGTCCTGTGTTTCCATGCCTCCTTCTCATGAGTGTACGCCCTTCTCTAGTCTCTGCAATACATGTCCCGTGTCTCCCTGCTTCCTTCTCAGGAGTGTACGCCCATCTCTAGTCTCTGTCATACATGTCCTGTGTCTCCCTGTCTCCTTGTCACGAGTGTACGCCCTTCTCTAGTCTCTGTCATACATGTCATGTCATACCTGTCCTGTGTCTCCGTGCCTCCTTCTCACAAGTGTACGCCCTTCTCTAGTCTCTGTCATACATGTCCCGTGGCTCCCTGCCTCCTCATGAGTGTACACCCTTCGGTAGTATCTGTCATACATGTCCTGTGTCTCCCTGCCTCCTTCTCACGAGTGTACACCCTTCTCTAGTCTCTGTCATACATGTCCTGTGTCTCCCTGCCTCCTTCTCACGAGTGTACGCCCTTCTCTAGTCTCTGTCATACATCTCCTGTGTCTCCCTGCCTCCTTCTCAGGAGTGTACGCCCTTCTCTCTCTGTCATACATGTCCTGTTTCTCCCTGCCTCCTTCTCAGGAGTGTACGCCCATCTCTAGTCTCTGTCATACATGTCCTGTGTCTCCCTGCCTCCTTCTCACATGCGTACGCCCATCTCTAGTCTCTGTCATACATGTCCTGTGATACATGTCCTGTGTCTCCCTGCCTCCTTCTCACGAGCGTACGCCCATCTCTAGTCTCTGTCATACATGTCCTGTGTCTCCCTGCCTCCTTCTCACAAGTGTACGCCCTTCTCTAGTCTCTGTCATACATGTCCTGTGTCTCCGTGCCTCCTTCTCACGAGCGTACGCCCTTCTTTCTCTGTCATACATGTCCTGTGTCTCCCTGCCTCCTTCTCACAAGTTTACGCTCTTCTCTAGTGTCTGTCATACATGTCCTCTGTCGCCCTGCCTCCTTCTCACGAGTGTACGCCCTTCTCTAGTCTCTCTCATACATGTCCTGTGATAAATGTCCTGTGTCTCCCTGCCTCCTTCTCACGAGCGTACGCCCATCTCTAGTCTCTGTCATACATGTCCTGTGATAAATGTCCTGTGTCTCCCTGCCTCCTTCTCACGAGCGTACGCCCATCTCTAGTCTCTGTCATACATGTCCTGTGCTTTCATGCCTCCTTCTCATGAGTGTACGCCCTTCTCTAGTCTCTGCAATACATGTCCCGTGTCTCCCTGCTTCCTTCTCACGAGTGCACGCCCATCTCTAGTCTCTGTCATACATGTCCTGTGTCTCCGTGCCTCCTTCTCACGAGCGTACGCCCTTCTTTCTCTGTCATACATGTCCTGTGTCTCCCTGCCTCCTTCTCACAAGTTTATGCTCTTCTCTAGTGTCTGTCATACATGTCCTCTGTCTCCCTGCCTCCTTCTCACAAGTGTACGCCCTTCTCTAGTCTCTCTCATACATGTCCTGTGATAAATGTCCTGTGTCTCCCTGCCTCCTTCTCACGAGCGTACGCCCATCTCTAGTCTCTGTCATACATGTCCTGTGATAAATGTCCTGTGTCTCCCTGCCTCCTTCTCACGAGCGTACGCCCATCTCTAGTCTCTGTCATACATGTCCTGTGCTTTCATGCCTCCTTCTCATGAGTGTACGCCCTTCTCTAGTCTCTGCAATAAATGTCCCGTGTCTCCCTGCTTCCTTCTCACGAGTTTACGCCCACCTCTAGTCTCTGTCATACATGTCATGTCATACCTGTCCTGTGTCTCCCTGTCTCCTTCTCTCGAGTGTACGCCCTTCTCTAGTCTCTGTCATACATGTCATGTCATACCTGTCCTGTGTCTCCGTGCCTCCTTCTCACAAGTGTACGCCCTTCTCTAGTCTCTGTCATACATGTCCCGTGTCTCCCTGCATCCTCATGAGTGTACGCCCTTCGGTAGTCTCTGTCATACATGTCCTGTGTCTCCCTGCCTCCTTCTCACGAGTGTACGCCCTTCTCTAGTCTCTGTCATACATGTCCTGTGTCTCCCTGCCTCCTTCTCAGGAGTGTGCGCCCATCTATAGTCTCTGTCATACATGTCCTGTTTCTCCTTGCCTCCTCACGAGTGTACGCCCATCTCCAGTCTCTGTCATACATGTCCTATGATACATGTCCTGTGTCTCCCTGCCTCTTTCTCACGAGCGTACGCCCATCTCTAGTCTCTGTCATACATGTCCTGTGTTTCCATGCCTCCTTCTCATGAGTGTACGCCCTTCTCTAGTCTCTGCAATACATGTCCCGTGTCTCCCTGCTTCCTTCTCAGGAGTGTACGCCCATCTCTAGTCTCTGTCATACATGTCCTGTGTCTCCCTGTCTCCTTGTCGCGAGTGTACGCCCTTCTCTAGTCTCTGTCATACATGTCATGTCATACCTGTCCTGTGTCTCCGTGCCTCCTTCTCACAAGTGTACGCCCTTCTCTAGTCTCTGTCATACATGTCCCGTGGCTCCCTGCCTCCTCATGAGTGTACACCCTTCGGTAGTATCTGTCATACATGTCCTGTGTCTCCCTGCCTCCTTCTCACGAGTGTACGCCCTTCTCTAGTCTCTGTCATACATGTCCTGTGTCTCCCTGCCTCCTTCTCACGAGTGTACGCCCTTCTCTAGTCTCTGTCATACATCTCCTGTGTCTCCCTGCCTCCTTCTCAGGAGTGTACGCCCTTCTCTCTCTGTCATACATGTCCTGTTTCTCCCTGCCTCCTTCTCAGGAGTGTACGCCCATCTCTAGTCTCTGTCATACATGTCCTGTGTCTCCCTGCCTCCTTCTCACATGCGTACGCCCATCTCTAGTCTCTGTCATACATGTCCTGTGATACATGTCCTGTGTCTCCCTGCCTCCTTCTCACGAGCGTACGCCCATCTCTAGTCTCTGTCATACATGTCCTGTGTCTCCCTGCCTCCTTCTCACAAGTGTACGCCCTTCTCTAGTCTCTGTCATACATGTCCTGTGTCTCCGTGCCTCCTTCTCACGAGCGTACGCCCTTCTTTCTCTGTCATACATGTCCTGTTTCTCCCTGCCTCCTTCTCACAAGTTTACGCTCTTCTCTAGTGTCTGTCATACATGTCCTCTGTCGCCCTGCCTCCTTCTCACGAGTGTACGCCCTTCTCTAGTCTCTCTCATACATGTCCTGTGATAAATGTCCTGTGTCTCCCTGCCTCCTTCTCACGAGCGTACGCCCATCTCTAGTCTCTGTCATACATGTCCTGTGCTTTCATGCCTCCTTCTCATGAGTGTACGCCCTTCTCTAGTCTCTGCAATACATGTCCCGTGTCTCCCTGCTTCCTTCTCACGAGTGTACGCCCATCTCTAGTCTCTGTCATACATGTCCTGTGTCTCCGTGCCTCCTTCTCACGAGCGTACGCCCTTCTTTCTCTGTCATACATGTCCTGTGTCTCCCTGCCTCCTTCTCACAAGTTTATGCTCTTCTCTAGTGTCTGTCATACATGTCCTCTGTCTCCCTGCCTCCTTCTCACAAGTGTACGCCCTTCTCTAGTCTCTCTCATACATGTCCTGTGATAAATGTCCTGTGTCTCCCTGCCTCCTTCTCACGAGCATACGCCCATCTCTAGTCTCTGTCATACATGTCCTGTGATAAATGTCCTGTGTCTCCCTGCCTCCTTCTCACGAGCGTACGCCCACCTCTAGTCTCTGTCATACATGTCATGTCATACCTGTCCTGTGTCTCCCTGTCTCCTTCTCTCGAGTGTACGCCCTTCTCTAGTCTCTGTCATACATGTCATGTCATACCTGTCCTGTGTCTCCGTGCCTCCTTCTCACAAGTGTACGCCCTTCTCTAGTCTCTGTCATACATGTCCCGTGTCTCCCTGCATCCTCATGAGTGTACGCCCTTCGGTAGTCTCTGTCATACATGTCCTGTGTCTCCCTGCCTCCTTCTCACGAGTGTACGCGCTTCTCTAGTCTCTGTCATACATGGCCTGTGTCTCCCTGCCTCCTTCTCACGAGTGTACGCCCTTCTCTAGTCTCTGTCATACATGTCCTGTGTCTCCCTGCCTCCTTCTCAGGAGTGTGCGCCCATCTATAGTCTCTGTCATACATGTCCTGTTTCTCCTTGCCTCCTCACGAGTGTACGCCCATCTCCAGTCTCTGTCATACATGTCCTATGATACATGTCCTGTGTCTCCCTGCCTCTTTCTCACGAGCGTACGCCCATCTCTAGTCTCTGTCATACATGTCCTGTGTTTCCATGCCTCCTTCTCATGAGTGTACGCCCTTCTCTAGTCTCTGCAATACATGTCCCGTGTCTCCCTGCTTCCTTCTCAGGAGTGTACGCCCATCTCTAGTCTCTGTCATACATGTCCTGTGTCTCCCTGTCTCCTTGTCACGAGTGTACGCCCTTCTCTAGTCTCTGTCATACATGTCATGTCATACCTGTCCTGTGTCTCCGTGCCTCCTTCTCACAAGTGTACGCCCTTCTCTAGTCTCTGTCATACATGTCCCGTGGCTCCCTGCCTCCTCATGAGTGTACACCCTTCGGTAGTATCTGTCATACATGTCCTGTGTCTCCCTGCCTCCTTCTCACGAGTGTACGCCCTTCTCTAGTCTCTGTCATACATGTCCTGTGTCTCCCTGCCTCCTTCTCACGAGTGTACGCCCTTCTCTAGTCTCTGTCATACATCTCCTGTGTCTCCCTGCCTCCTTCTCAGGAGTGTACGCCCTTCTCTCTCTGTCATACATGTCCTGTTTCTCCCTGCCTCCTTCTCAGGAGTGTACGCCCATCTCTAGTCTCTGTCATACATGTCCTGTGTCTCCCTGCCTCCTTCTCACATGCGTACGCCCATCTCTAGTCTCTGTCATACATGTCCTGTGATACATGTCCTGTGTCTCCCTGCCTCCTTCTCACGAGCGTACGCCCATCTCTAGTCTCTGTCATACATGTCCTGTGTCTCCCTGCCTCCTTCTCACAAGTGTACGCCCTTCTCTAGTCTCTGTCATACATGTCCTGTGTCTCCGTGCCTCCTTCTCACGAGCGTACGCCCTTCTTTCTCTGTCATACATGTCCTGTGTCTCCCTGCCTCCTTCTCACAAGTTTACGCTCTTCTCTAGTGTCTGTCATACATGTCCTCTGTCGCCCTGCCTCCTTCTCACGAGTGTACGCCCTTCTCTAGTCTCTCTCATACATGTCCTGTGATAAATGTCCTGTGTCTCCCTGCCTCCTTCTCACGAGCGTACGCCCATCTCTAGTCTCTGTCATACATGTCCTGTGATAAATGTCCTGTGTCTCCCTGCCTCCTTCTCACGAGCGTACGCCCATCTCTAGTCTCTGTCATACATGTCCTGTGCTTTCATGCCTCCTTCTCATGAGTGTACGCCCTTCTCTAGTCTCTGCAATACATGTCCCGTGTCTCCCTGCTTCCTTCTCACGAGTGTACGCCCATCTCTAGTCTCTGTCATACATGTCCTGTGTCTCCGTGCCTCCTTCTCACGAGCGTACGCCCTTCTTTCTCTGTCATACATGTCCTGTGTCTCCCTGCCTCCTTCTCACAAGTTTATGCTCTTCTCTAGTGTCTGTCATACATGTCCTCTGTCTCCCTGCCTCCTTCTCACAAGTGTACGCCCTTCTCTAGTCTCTCTCATACATGTCCTGTGATAAATGTCCTGTGTCTCCCTGCCTCCTTCTCACGAGCGTACGCCCATCTCTAGTCTCTGTCATACATGTCCTGTGATAAATGTCCTGTGTCTCCCTGCCTCCTTCTCACGAGCGTACGCCCATCTCTAGTCTCTGTCATACATGTCCTGTGCTTTCATGCCTCCTTCTCATGAGTGTACGCCCTTCTCTAGTCTCTGCAATAAATGTCCCGTGTCTCCCTGCTTCCTTCTCACGAGTTTACGCCCACCTCTAGTCTCTGTCATACATGTCATGTCATACCTGTCCTGTGTCTCCCTGTCTCCTTCTCTCGAGTGTACGCCCTTCTCTAGTCTCTGTCATACATGTCATGTCATTCCTGTCCTGTGTCTCCGTGCCTCCTTCTCACAAGTGTACGCCCTTCTCTAGTCTCTGTCATACATGTCCCGTGTCTCCCTGCATCCTCATGAGTGTACGCCCTTCGGTAGTCTCTGTCATACATGTCCTGTGTCTCCCTGCCTCCTTCTCACGAGTGTACGCCCTTCTCTAGTCTCTGTCATACATGTCCTGTGTCTCCCTGCCTCCTTCTCAGGAGTGTGCGCCCATCTATAGTCTCTGTCATACATGTCCTGTTTCTCCTTGCCTCCTCACGAGTATACGCCCATCTCCAGTCTCTGTCATACATGTCCTATGATACATGTCCTGTGTCTCCCTGCCTCTTTCTCACGAGCGTACGCCCATCTCTAGTCTCTGTCATACATGTCCTGTGTTTCCATGCCTCCTTCTCATGAGTGTACGCCCTTCTCTAGTCTCTGCAATACATGTCCCGTGTCTCCCTGCTTCCTTCTCAGGAGTGTACGCCCATCTCTAGTCTCTGTCATACATGTCCTGTGTCTCCCTGTCTCCTTGTCGCGAGTGTACGCCCTTCTCTAGTCTCTGTCATACATGTCATGTCATACCTGTCCTGTGTCTCCGTGCCTCCTTCTCACAAGTGTACGCCCTTCTCTAGTCTCTGTCATACATGTCCCGTGGCTCCCTGCCTCCTCATGAGTGTACACCCTTCGGTAGTATCTGTCATACATGTCCTGTGTCTCCCTGCCTCCTTCTCACGAGTGTACGCCCTTCTCTAGTCTCTGTCATACATGTCCTGTGTCTCCCTGCCTCCTTCTCACGAGTGTACGCCCTTCTCTAGTCTCTGTCATACATCTCCTGTGTCTCCCTGCCTCCTTCTCAGGAGTGTACGCCCTTCTCTCTCTGTCATACATGTCCTGTTTCTCCCAGCCTCCTTCTCAGGAGTGTACGCCCATCTCTAGTCTCTGTCATACATGTCCTGTGTCTCCCTGCCTCCTTCTCACATGCGTACGCCCATCTCTAGTCTCTGTCATACATGTCCTGTGATACATGTCCTGTGTCTCCCTGCCTCCTTCTCACGAGCGTACGCCCATCTCTAGTCTCTGTCATACATGTCCTGTGTCTCCCTGCCTCCTTCTCACAAGTGTACGCCCTTCTCTAGTCTCTGTCATACATGTCCTGTGTCTCCGTGCCTCCTTCTCACGAGCGTACGCCCTTCTTTCTCTGTCATACATGTCCTGTGTCTCCCTGCCTCCTTCTCACAAGTTTACGCTCTTCTCTAGTGTCTGTCATACATGTCCTCTGTCGCCCTGCCTCCTTCTCACGAGTGTACGCCCTTCTCTAGTCTCTCTCATACATGTCCTGTGATAAATGTCCTGTGTCTCCCTGCCTCCTTCTCACGAGCGTACGCCCATCTCTAGTCTCTGTCATACATGTCCTGTGATAAATGTCCTGTGTCTCCCTGCCTCCTTCTCACGAGCGTACGCCCATCTCTAGTCTCTGTCATACATGTCCTGTGCTTTCATGCCTCCTTCTCATGAGTGTACGCCCTTCTCTAGTCTCTGCAATACATGTCCCGTGTCTCCCTGCTTCCTTCTCACGAGTGTACGCCCATCTCTAGTCTCTGTCATACATGTCCTGTGTCTCCGTGCCTCCTTCTCACGAGCGTACGCCCTTCTTTCTCTGTCATACATGTCCTGTGTCTCCCTGCCTCCTTCTCACAAGTTTATGCTCTTCTCTAGTGTCTGTCATACATGTCCTCTGTCTCCCTGCCTCCTTCTCACAAGTGTACGCCCTCCTCTAGTCTCTCTCATACATGTCCTGTGATAAATGTCCTGTGTCTCCCTGCCTCCTTCTCACGAGCGTACGCCCATCTCTAGTCTCTGTCATACATGTCCTGTGATAAATGTCCTGTGTCTCCCTGCCTCCTTCTCACGAGCGTACGCCCATCTCTAGTCTCTGTCATACATGTCCTGTGCTTTCATGCCTCCTTCTCATGAGTGTACGCCCTTCTCTAGTCTCTGCAATAAATGTCCCGTGTCTCCCTGCTTCCTTCTCACGAGTTTACGCCCACCTCTAGTCTCTGTCATACATGTCATGTCATACCTGTCCTGTGTCTCCCTGTCTCCTTCTCTCGAGTGTACGCCCTTCTCTAGTCTCTGTCATACATGTCATGTCATACCTGTCCTGTGTCTCCGTGCCTCCTTCTCACAAGTGTACGCCCTTCTCTAGTCTCTGTCATACATGTCCCGTGTCTCCCTGCATCCTCATGAGTGTACGCCCTTCGGTAGTCTCTGTCATACATGTCCTTTGTCTCCCTGCCTCCTTCTCACGAGTGTACGCGCTTCTCTAGTCTCTGTCATACATGGCCTGTGTCTCCCTGCCTCCTTCTCACGAGTGTATGCCCTTCTCTAGTCTCTGTCATACATGTCCTGTGTCTCCCTGCCTCCTTCTCAGGAGTGTGCGCCCATCTATAGTCTCTGTCATACATGTCCTGTTTCTCCTTGCCTCCTCACGAGTGTACGCCCATCTCCAGTCTCTGTCATACATGTCCTATGATACATGTCCTGTGTCTCCCTGCCTCTTTCTCACGAGCGTACGCCCATCTCTAGTCTCTTGTCATACATGTCCTGTGTCTCCCTGCCTCCTTCTCACAGTGTACGCCCTTCTCTAGTCTCTGTCATACATGTCCTGTGTCTCCGTGCCTCCTTCTCACAAGTGTATGCCCTTCTTTCTCTGTCGTACATGTCCTGTGTCTCCCTGCTTCCTTCTCACAAGTGTACGCCCTTCTCTAGTCTCTGTCATACATGTCCTGTGATAAATGTCCTGTGTCTCCCTGCCTCCTTCTCACGAGCGTATGCCCATCTCTAGTCTCTGTCATACATGTCCTATGATACATGTCCCGTGTCTCCCTGCCTCCTTCTCACGAGCGTACGCCCATCTCTACTCTCTGTCATACATGTCCTGTGTTTCCGTGCCTCGTTCTCATGAGTGTACGCCCTTCTCTAGTCTCTGCAATACATGTCCAGTGTCTCCCTGCTTCCTTCTCACGAGTGTACGCCCATCTCTAGTCTCTGTCATACATTTCCTGTGTCTCCCTGTCTCCCTCTCGCGAGTGTACGCCCTTCTCTAGTCTCTGTCATACATGTCATGTCATACCTATCCTGTGTCTCCGTGCCTCCTTCTCACAAGTGTACGCCCTTCTGTAGTCTCTGTCATACATGTCCCGTGTCTCCCTGCCTCCTCATGAGTGTACGCCCTTCTCTAGTCTCTGTCATACATGTCCTCTATCTCCCTGCCTCCTTCTCACGAGTGTACGCCCTTCTCTAGTCTCTGTCATACATGTCCCGTGTCTCCCTGCCTCCTTCTCACGAGCGTACGCCCATCTCTAGTCTCTGACATACATGTCCTGTGTTTCCGTGCCTCCTTCTCATGAGTGTACGCCCTTCTCTAGTCTCTGCAATACATGTCCCGTGTCTCCCTGCTTCCTTCTCACGAGTGTACGCCCATCTCTAGTCTCTGTCATACATTTCCTGTCTCTCCCTGTCTCCTTCTTGCGAGTGTACGCCCTTCTCTAGTCTCTGTCCTACATGTCATGTCATACCTGTCCTGTGTCTCCGTGCCTCCTTCTCACAAGTGTACGCCCTTCTGTAGTCTCTGTCATACATGTCCCGTGTCTCCCTGCCTCCTCATGAGTGTACGCCCTTCCCTAGTCTCTGTCATACATGTCCTGTGTCTCCCTGCCTCCTTCTAACGAGTGTACGCCCTTCTCTAGTCTCTGTCATACATGTCCTGTGTCTCCCTGCCTCCTTCTCACGAGTGTACGCCCTTCTCTAGTCTCTGTCATACATGCCTTGTGTCTCTGTGCCTCCTTCTCACAAGTGTACGCCCTTCTCTAGTCTCTGTCATACATGCCCCGTGTCTCCCTGCCTCCTTCTCACGAGTGTACGCCCTTCTCTAGTCTCTGTCATACATGTCCTGTGTCTCCCTGCCTCCTTCTCACGAGTGTACGCCCTTCTCTAGTCTCTGTCATACATCTCCTGTGTCTCCCTGCCTCCTTCTCAGGAGTGTACGCCCTTCTCTCTCTGTCATACATGTCCTGTTTCTCCCTGCCTCCTTCTCAGGAGTGTACGCCCATCTCTAGTCTCTGTCATACAAGTCCTGTGTCTCCCTGCCTCCTTCTCACATGCGTACGCCCATCTCTAGTCTCTGTCATACATGTCCTGTGATATATGTCCTGTGTCTCCCTGCCTCCTTCTCACGAGCGTACGCCCATCTCTAGTTTCTGTCATACATGTCCTGTGTCTCCCTGCCTCCTTCTCACAAGTGTACGCCCTTCTCTAGTCTCTGTCATACATGTCCTGTGTCTCCGTGCCTCCTTCTCACAAGCGTACGCCCTTCTTTCTCTGTCATACATGTCCTGTGTCTCCCTGCCTCCTTCTCACAAGTTTACGCTCTTCTCTAGTGTCTGTCATACATATCCTCTGTCTCCCTGCCTCCTTCTCACGAGTGTACGCCCTCCTCTAGTCTCTCTCATACATGTCCTGTGATAAATGTCCTGTGTCTCCCTGCCTCCTTCTCACGAGCGTACGCCCATCTCTAGTCTCTGTTATACATGTCCTGTGATAAATGTCCTGTGTCTCCCTGCCTCCTTCTCACGAGCGTACGCCCATCTCTAGTCTCTGTCATACATGTCCTGTGCTTTCATGCCTCCTTCTCATGAGTGTACGCCCTTCTCCAGTCTCTGCAATACATGTCCCGTGTCTCCCTGCTTCCTTCTCACGAGTGTACGCCCATCTCTAGTCTCTGTCATTCATGTCCTGTGTCTCCCTGTCTCCTTCTCTCGAGTGTACGCCCTTCTCTAGTCTCTGTCATACATGTCATGTCATACCTATCCTGTGTCTCCGTGCCTCCTTCTCACAAGTGTACGCCCTTCTCTAGTCTCTGTCATACATGTCCCGTGTCTCCCTGCATCCTCATGAGTGTACGCCCTTCGGTAGTCTCTGTCATACATGTCCTGTGTCTCCATGCCTCCTTCTCACGAGTGTACGCGCTTCTCTAGTCTCTGTCATACATGGCCTGTGTCTCCCTGCCTCCTTCTCACGAGTGTACGCCCTTCTCTAGTCTCTGTCATACATGTCCTGTGTCTCCCTGCCTCCTTCTCAGGAGTGTGCGCCCATCTCTAGTCTCTGTCATACATGTCCTGTGTCTCCTTGCCTCCTCATGAGTGTACGCCCATCTCCAGTCTCTGTCATACATGTCCTATGATACATGTCCTGTGTCTCCCTGCCTCTTTCTCACGAGCGTACGCCCATCTCTAGTCTCTGTCATACATGTCCTGTGTCTCCCTGCCTCCTTCTCACAATGTACGCCCATCTCGAGTCTCTGTCATACATGTCCTGTGTCTCCGTGCCTCCTTCTCACAAGTGTATGCCCTTCTTTCTCTCTCGTACATGTCCTGTGTCTCCCTGCTTCCTTCTCACAAGTGTACGCCCTTCTCTAGTCTCTGTCATACATGTCCTCTGTCTCCCTGCCTCCTACTCATGAGTGTACGCCCTTCTCTAATCTCTGTCATACATGTCCTGTGATAAATGTCCTGTGTCTCCCTGCCTCCTTCTCACGAGCGTATGCCCATCTCTAGTCTCTGTCATACATGTCCTATGATACATGTCCCGTGTCTCCCTGCCTCCTTCTCACGAGCGTACGCCCATCTCTACTCTCTGTCATACATGTCCAGTGTTTCCGTGCCTCCTTCTCATGAGTGTACGCCCTTCTCTAGTCTCTGCAATACATGTCCCGTGTCTCCCTGCTTCCTTCTCACGAGTGTACGCCCATCTCTAGTCTCTGTCATACATTTCCTGTGTCTCCTTCTCGCGAGTGTACGCCCTTCTGTAGTCTCTGTCATACATGTCATGTCATACCTGTCCTGTGTCTCCGTGCCTCCTTCTCACAAGTGTACGCCCTTCTGTAGTCTCTGTCATACATGTCCCGTGTCTCCCTGCCTCCTCATGAGTGTACGCCCTTCTCTAGTCTCTGTCATACATGTCCTGTGTCTCCCTGCCTCCTTCTCACGAGTGTACGCCCTTCTCTAGTCTCTGTCATACATGTCCTGTGTCTCCCTGCCTCCTTCTCACGAGCGTACGCCCATCTCTAGTCTTTGACATACATGTCCTGTGTTTCCGTGCCTCCTTCTCATGAGTGTACGCCCTTCTCTGGTCTCTGCAATACATGTCCTGTGTCTCCCTGCTTCCTTCTCACGAGTGTACGCCCATCTCTAGTCTCTGTCATACATGTCCTGTGTCTCCCTGTCTCCTTCTTGCGAGTGTACGCCCTTCTCTAGTCTCTGTCATACATGTCATGTCATACCTGTCCTGTGTCTCCGTGCCTCCTTCTCACAAGTGTGCGCCCTTCTGTAGTCTCTGTCATACATGTCCCGTGTCTCCCTGCCTCCTCATGAGTGTACGCCCTTCTCTAGTCTCTGTCATACATGTCCTGTGTCTCCCTGCCTCCTTCTCAAGAGTGTACGCCCTTCTCTAGTCTCTGTCATACATGCCCTGTGTCTCTGTGCCTCCTTCTCACAAGTGTACGCCCTTCTCTAGTCTCTGTCATACATGCCCCGTGTCTCCCTGCCTCCTTCTCATGAGTGTACACCCATCTCAAGTCTCTGTCATACATGTCCCGTGTCTCCGTGCCTCCTTCTCACGAGCATACACCCATCTCTAGTCTCTGTCATACATGTCCTGTGATACATGTCCTGTGTCTCTGTGCCTCCTTCTCACAAGTGTACGCCCTTCTCTCTCTGTCATACATGTCCTTTGTCTCCGTGCCTCCTTCTCACGAGTGTACGCCCTTCTCTCTCTGTCATACATGTCCTGTGTCTCCCTGCCTCTTTCTCACAAGTGTACGCCCTTCTCAAGTCTCTGTCATACATGTCCTGTGATAAATGTCCTGTGTCTCCCTGCCTCCTTCTCACGAGCGTACGCCCATCTCTAGTCTCTGTCATACATGTCCTGTGTTTCCATGCCTCCTTCTCATGAGTGTACGCCCTTCTCTAGTCTCTGCAATACATGTCCCGTGTCTCCCTGCTTCCTTCTCAGGAGTGTACGCCCATCTCTAGTCTCTGTCATACATGTCCTGTGTCTCCCTGTCTCCTTGTCGCGAGTGTACGCCCTTCTCTAGTGTCTCTCATACATGTCATGTCATACCTCTCCTGTGTCTCCGTGCCTCCTTCTCACAAGTGTACGCCCTTCTCTAGTCTCTGTCATACATGTCCCGTGGCTCCCTGCCTCCTCATGAGTGTACACCCTTCGGCAGTATCTGTCATACATGTCCTGTGTCTCCCTGCCTCCTTCTCACGAGTGTACGCCCTTCTCTAGTCTCTGTCATACATGTCCTGTGTCTCCCTGCCTCCTTCTCACGAGTGTACGCCCATCTCTAGTCTCTGTCATACATGTCCTGTGTCTCCCTGCCTCCTTCTCACAAGCGTACGCCCATCTCTAGTCTCTGTCATACATGTCCTGTGTCTCCCTGCCTCCTTCTCACAAGTGTACGCCCTTCTCTAGTCTCTGTCATACATGTCCTGTGTCTCCGTGCCTCCTTCTCACGATCGTACGCCCTTCTTTCTCTGTCATACATGTCCTGTGTCTCCCTGCCTCCTTCTCACAAGTTTACGCTCTTCTCTAGTGTCTGTCATACATGTCCTCTGTCGCCCTGCCTCCTTCTCACGAGTGTACGCCCTTCTCTAGTCTCTCTCATACATGTCCTGTGATAAATGTCCTGTGTCTCCCTGCCTCCTTCTCACGAGCGTACGCCCATCTCTAGTCTCTGTCATACATGTCCTGTGATAAATGTCCTGTGTCTCCCTGCCTCCTTCTCACGAGCGTACGCCCATCTCTAGTCTCTGTCATACATGTCCTGTGCTTTCATGCCTCCTTCTCATGAGTGTACGCCCTTCTCTAGTCTCTGCAATACATGTCCTGTGTCTCCCTGCTTCCTTCTCACGAGTGTACGCCCATCTCTAGTCTCTGTCATACATGTCCTGTGTCTCCCTGTCTCCTTCTCTCGAGTGTACGTCCTTCTCTAGTCTCTGTCATACATGTCATGTCATACCTGTCCTGTGTCTCCGTGCCTCCTTCTCACAAGTGTACGCCCTTCTCTAGTCTCTGTCATACATGTCCCGTGTCTCCCTGCCTCCTCATGAGTGTACGCCCTTCGGTAGTCTCTGTCATACATGTCCTGTGTCTCCCTGCCTCCTTCTCACGAGTGTACGCGCTTCTCTAGTCTCTGTCATACATGGCCTGTGTCTCCCTGCCTCCTTCTCACGAGTGTACGCCCTTCTCTAGTCTCTGTCATACATGTCCTGTGTCTCCCTCCCTCCTTCTCAGGAGTGTGCGCCCATCTCTAGTCTCTGTCATACATGTCCTGTGTCTCCTTGCCTCCTCACGAGTGTACGCCCATCTCCAGTCTCTGTCATACATGTCCTATGATACATGTCCTGTGTCTCCCTGCCTCTTTCTCACGAGCGTAGGCCCATCTCTAGTCTCTGTCATACATGGCTTGTGTCTCCCTGCCTCCTTCTCACAGTGTACGCCCTTCTCTAGTCTCTGTCATACATGTCCTGTGTCTCCCTGCCTCCTTCTCAGGAGTGTGCGCCCATCTCTAGTCTCTGTCATACATGTCCTGTGTCTCCTTGCCTCCTCACGAGTGTACGCCCATCTCCAGTCTCTCTCATACATGTCCTATGATACATGTCCTGTGTCTCCCTGCCTCTTTCTCACGAGCGTACGCCCATCTCTAGTCTCTGTCATACATGTCCTGTGTCTCCCTGCCTCCTTCTCACAGTGTACGCCTTCTCTAGTCTCTGTCATACATGTCCTGTGTCTCCGTGCCTCCTTCTCACGAGTGTACGCCCTTCTTTCTCTGTCGTACATGTCCTGTGTCTCCCTGCTTCCTTCTCACAAGTGCACGCCCTTCTCTAGTCTCTGTCATACATGTCCTCTGTCTCCCTGCCTCCTACTCACGAGTGTACGCCCTTCTCTAGTCTCTGTCATACATGTCCTGTGATAAATGTCCTGTGTCTCCCTGCCTCCTTCTCACGAGCGTATGCCCATCTCTAGTCTCTGTCATACATGTCCTATGATACATGTCCCGTGTCTCCCTGCCTCCTTCTCACGAGCGTACGCCCATCTCTACTCTCTGTCATACATGTCCTGTGTTTCCGTGCCTCCTTCTCATGAGTGTACGCCCTTCTCTAGTCTCTGCAATACATGTCCCGTGTCTCCCTGCTTCCTTCTCACGAGTATACGCCCATCTCTAGTCTCTGTCATACATGTCATGTCATACCTGTCCTGTGTCTCCGTGCCTCCTTCTCACAAGTGTACGCCCTTCTGTAGTCTCTGTCATACATGTCCCGTGTCTCCCTGCCTCCTCATGAGTGTACGCCCTTCTCTAGTCTCTGTCATACATGTCCTGTGTCTCCCTGCCTCCTTCTCACGAGTGTACGCCCTTCTCTAGTCTCTGTCATACATGTCCTGTGTCTCCCTGCCTCCTTCTCACGAGCGTACACCCATCTCTAGTCTCTGACATACATGTCCTGTGTTTCCGTGCCTCCTTCTCATGAGTGTACGCCCTTCTCTAGTCTCTGCAATACATGTCCTGTGTCTCCCTGCTTCCTTCTCACGAGTGTACGCCCATCTCTAGTCTCTGTCATACATGTCCTGTGTCTCCCTGT
Source organism: Pleurodeles waltl (assembly GCF_031143425.1). Taxonomy (NCBI): domain Eukaryota; kingdom Metazoa; phylum Chordata; class Amphibia; order Caudata; family Salamandridae; genus Pleurodeles; species Pleurodeles waltl. The sequence goes on along the minus strand of NC_090449.1, from coordinate 16,302,709 downwards.
CTCCTTCTTGCGAGTGTACGACCTTCTCTAGTCTCTGTCATACATGTCATGTCATACCTGTCCTGTATCTCCGTGCCTCCTTCTCACAAGTGTACGCCCTTCTGTTGTCTCTGTCATACATGTCCCGTGTCTCCCTGCCTCCTCATGAGTGTACGCCCTTCTCTAGTCTCTGTCATACATGTCCTGTGTCTCCCTGCCTCCTTCTCACGAGTGTACGCCCTTCTCTAGTCTCTGTCATACATGTCCTGTGTCTCCCTGCCTCTTTCTCACGAGTGTACGCCCTTCTCTAGTCTCTGTCATACATGTCCTGTGTCTCCCTGCCTCCTTCTCACGAGCGTACGCCCATCTCTAGTCTCTGACATACATGTCCTGTGTTTCCGTGCCTCCTTCTCATGAGTGTATGCCCTTCTCTAGTCTCTGCAATACATGTCCCATGTCTCCCTGCTTCCTTCTCACGAGTGTACGCCCATCTCTAGTCTCTGTCATACATGTCCTGTGTCTCCCTGTCTCCTTCACGCGAGTGTACGCCCTTCTCTAGTCTCTGTCATACATGTCATGTCATACCTGTCCTGTGTCTCCGTGCCTCCTTCTCACAAGTGTACGCCCTTCTGTAGTCTCTGTCATACATGTCCTGTGTCTCCCTGCCTCCTCATGAGTGTACGCCCTTCTCTAGTCTCTGTCATACATGTCCCGTGTCTCCCTGCCTCCTCATGAGTGTACGCCCTTCTCTAGTCTCTGTCATACATGTCCTGTGTCTCCCTGCCTCCTTCTCACGAGTGTACGCCCATCTCTAGTCTCTGTCATACATGTCCTGTGTCTCCCTGTCTCCTTCTCGCGAGTGTAAGCCCTTCTCTAGTCTCTGTCATACATGTCATGTCATACCTGTCCTGTGTCTCCGTGCCTCCTTCTCACAAGTGTACGCCCTTCTGTAGTCTCTGTCATACATGTCCTGTGTCTCCCTTCCTCCTCCTTATGTGTACACCCTTCTCTAGTCTCTGTCATACATGTCCTGTGTCTCCCTGCCTCCTTCTCACGAGTGTACGCCCTTCTCTAGTCTCTGTCATACATGTCCTGTGTCTCCCTGCCTCCTTCTCACGAGTGTACGCCCTTCTCTAGACTCTGTAATACATGTCCTGTGTCTCTATGCCTCCTTCTCAGTAGTGTACGCCCTTCTCTCTCTGTCATACATATCCTGTGTCTCCCTGCATCCTTCTCAGGAGTGTACGCCCATCTCTAGTCTCTGTCATATATGTCCTGTGTCTCCCTGCCTCCTCACGAGTGTACGCCCATCTCTAGTCTCTGTCATACATGTCCTGTGATACATGTCCTGTGTCTCCCTGCCTCCTTCTCACGAGCGTACGCCCATCTCTAGTCTCTGTCATACATGTCCTGTGTCTCCCTACCTCCTTCTCACGAGTGTACGCCCTTCTCTAGTCTATGTCATACTTGTCCTGTGTCTCCGTGCCTCCTTCTCACGAGTGTACGCCCTTCTATCTCTGTCATACATGTCCTGTGTCTCCCAGCCTTCTTCTCACAAGTGTACGCCCTTCTCTAGTGTCTGTCATACATGTCCTCTGTCTCCCTGCCTCCTTCTCACGAGCGTACGCCCATCTCTAGTCTCTGTCATACATGTCCTGTGATACATGTACCTTGTCTCCCTGCCTCCTTCTCACGAGCGCTTGCCCATCCCTAGTCTCTGTCATACTTGTCCTGTGTCTCCGTGCCTCCTTCTGACGAGTGTACGCCCTTCTTTCTCTGTCAAACATGTCCTGTGTCTCCCAGCCTCCTTCTCACAAGTGTACGCCCTTCTCTAGTGTCTGTCATACATGTCCTCTGTCTCCCTGCCTCCTTCTCACGAGCATACGCCCATCTCTAGTCTCTGTCATACATGTCCTGTGATACATGTCCCGTGTCTCCCTGCCTCCTTCTCACAAGTGTACGCCCTTCTCTAGTCTCTGTCATACATGTCCTGTATCTCCGTGCCTCCTTCTCACGAGCGTACGCCCTTCTTTCTCTGTCATACATGTCCTGTGTCTCCCTGCCTCCTTCTCACAAGTTTACGCTCTTCTCTAGTGTCTGTCATACATGTCCTCTGTCTCCCTGCCTCCTTCTCACGAGTGTACGCCCTTCTCTAGTCTCTCTCATACATGTCCTGTGATAAATGTCCTGTGTCTCCCTGCCTCCTCACGAGTGTACGCCCATCTCTAGTCTCTGTCATACATGTCCTGTGATACATGTCCTGTGTCTCCCTGCCTCCTTCTCACGAGCGTACGCCCATCTCTAGTCTCTGTCATACATGTCCTGTTTCTCCCTACCTCCTTCTCACGAGTGTACGCCCTTCTCTAGTCTATGTCATACTTGTCCTGTGTCTCCGTGCCTCCTTCTCACGAGTGTACGCCCTTCTATCTCTGTCATACATGTCCTGTGTCTCCCAGCCTTCTTCTCACAAGTGTACGCCCTTCTCTAGTGTCTGTCATACATGTCCTCTGTCTCCCTGCCTCCTTCTCACGAGCGTACGCCCATCTCTAGTCTCTGTCATACATGTCCTGTGATACATGTACCTTGTCTCCCTGCCTCCTTCTCACGAGCGCTTGCCCATCCCTAGTCTCTGTCATACTTGTCCTGTGTCTCCGTGCCTCCTTCTGACGAGTGTACGCCCTTCTTTCTCTGTCATACATGTCCTGTGTCTCCCAGCCTCCTTCTCACAAGTGTACGCCCTTCTCTAGTGTCTGTCATACATGTCCTCTGTCTCCCTGCCTCCTTCTCACGAGCATACGCCCATCTCTAGTTTCTGTCATACATGTCCTGTGATACATGTCCCGTGTCTCCCTGCCTCCTTCTCACAAGTGTACGCCCTTCTCTAGTCTCTGTCATACATGTCCTGTGTCTCCGTGCCTCCTTCTCACGAGCGTACGCCCTTCTTTCTCTGTCATACATGTCCTGTGTCTCCCTGCCTCCTTCTCACAAGTTTACGCTCTTCTCTAGTGTCTGTCATACATGTCCTCTGTCTCCCTGCCTCCTTCTCACGAGTGTACGCCCTTCTCTAGTCTCTCTCATACATGTCCTGTGATAAATGTCCTGTGTCTCCCTGCCTCCTTCTCACGAGCATACGCCCATCTCTAATCTCTGTCATACATGTCCTGTGATAAATGTCCTGTGTCTCCCTGCCTCCTTCTCACGAGCGTACGCCCATCTCTAGTCTCTGTCATACATGTCCTGTGCTTTCATGCCTCCTTCTCATGAGTGTACGCCCTTCTCTAGTCTCTGCAATACATGTCCCGTGTCTCCCTGCTTCCTTCTCACGAGTGTACGCCCATCTCTAGTCTCTGTCATACATGTCCTGTGTCTTCCTGTCTCCTTCTCTCGAGTGTACGCCCTTCTCTAGTCTCTGTCATACATGTCATGTCATACCTGTCCTGTGTCTCCGTGCCTCCTTCTCACAAGTGTACGCCCTTCTCTAGTCTCTGTCATACATGTCCAGTGTCTCCCTGCATCCTCATGAGTGTACGCCCTTCGGTAGTCTCTGTCATACATGTCCTGTGTCTCCCTGCCTCCTTCTCACGAGTGTACGCGCTTCTCTAGTCTCTGTCATACATGGCCTGTGTCTCCCTGCCTCCTTCTCACGAGTGTACGCCCTTCTCTAGTCTCTGTCATACATGTCCTGTGTCTCCCTGCCTACTTCTCAGGAGTGTGCGCCCATCTCTAGTCTCTGTCATACATGTACTGTGTCTCCTTGCCTCCTCACGAGTGTACGCCCATCTCCAGTCTCTGTCATACATGTCCTATGATACATGTCCTGTGTCTCCCTGCCTCTTTCTCACGAGCGTATGCCCATCTCTAGTCTCTGTCATACATGTCCTGTGTCTCCCTGCCTCCTTCTCACAGTGTACGCCCATCTCTAGTGTCTGTCATACATGTCCTGTGTCTCCGTGCCTCCTTCTCATGAGTGTATGCCCTTCTTTCTCTGTCGTACATGTCCTGTGTCTCCCTGCTTCCTTCTCACAAGTGTACGCCCTTCTCTAGTCTCTGTCATACATGTCCTCTGTCTCCCTGCCTCCTACTCACGAGTGTACGCCCTTCTCTAGTCTCTGTCATACATGTCCTATGATACATGTCCTGTGTCTCCCTGCCTCCTTCTCACGAGCGTACGCCCATCTCTACTCTCTGTCATACATGTCCTGTGTTTCCGTGCCTTCTTCTCATGAGTGTACGCCCTTCTCTAGTCTCTGCAATACATGTCCAGTGTCTCCCTGCTTCCTTCTCACAAGTGTACGCCCATCTGTAGTCTCTGTCATACATTTCCTGTGTCTCCCCGTCTCCTTCTCGCGAGTGTACGACCTTCTCTACTCTCTGTCATACATGTCATACCTTTCCTGTGTCTCCGTGCCTCCTTCTCACAAGTGTACGCCCTTCTGTAGTCTCTGTCATACATGTCCCGTGTCTCCCTGCCTCCTCATGAGTGTACGCCCTTCTCTAGTCTCTGTCATACATGTCCTGTGTCTCCCTGCCTCCTTCTCACGAGTGTACACCCTTCTCTAGTCTCTGTCATACATGTCCCGTGTCTCCCTGCCTCCTTCTCATGAGCGTACGCCCATCTCTAGTCTCTGACATACATGTCCTGTGTTTCCGTGCCTCCTTCTCATGAGTTTACGCCCTTCTCTAGTCTCTGCAATACATGTCCCGTGTCTCCCTGCTTCCTTCTCACGAGTGTACGCCCATCTCTAGTCTCTGTCATACATATCCTGTGTCTCCCTGTCTCCTTCTTGCGAGTGTACGCCCTTCTCTTGTCTCTGTCATACATGTCATGTCAAACCTGTCCTGTGTCTCCGTGCCTCCTTCTCACACGTGTACGCCCTTCTGTAGTCTCTATCATACATGTCCCGTGTCTCCCTGCCTCCTCATGAGTGTACGCCCTTCTCTAGTCTCTGTCATACATGTCCTGTGTCTCCCTGCCTCCTTCTCACGAGTGTACGCCCTTCTCTAGTCTCTGTCATACATGTCCTGTGTCTCCGTGCCTCCTTCTCACGAGTGTACGCCCTTCTCTAGTCTCTGTCATACATGTCCCGTGTCTCCCTGCCTCCTTCTCACGAGCGTACGCCCATCTCTAGTCTCTGACATACATGTCCTGTGTTTCCGTGCCTCCTTCTCATGAGTGTACGCCCTTCTCTAGTCTCTGCAATACATGTCCTGTGTCTCCCTGCTTCCTTCTCACGAGTGTACGCCCATCTCTAGTCTCTCTCATACATGTCCTGTGATAAATGTCCTGTGTCTCCCTGCCTCCTTCTCACGAGCATACGCCCATCTCTAATCTCTGTCATACATGTCCTGTGATAAATGTCCTGTGTCTCCCTGCCTCCTTCTCACGAGCGTACGCCCATCTCTAGTCTCTGTCATACATGTCCTATGCTTTCATGCCTCCTTCTCATGAGTGTACGCCCTTCTCTAGTCTCTGCAATACATGTCCCGTGTCTCCCTGCTTCCTTCTCACGAGTGTACGCCCATCTCTAGTCTCTGTCATACATGTCCTGTGTCTTCCTGTCTCCTTCTCTCGAGTGTACGCCCTTCTCTAGTCTCTGTCATACATGTCATGTCATACCTGTCCTGTGTCTCCGTGCCTCCTTCTCACAAGTGTACGCCCTTCTCTAGTCTCTGTCATACATGTCCCGTGTCTCCCTGCATCCTCATGAGTGTACGCCCTTCGGTAGTCTCTGTCATACATGTCCTGTGTCTCCCTGCCTCCTTCTCACGAGTGTACGCGCTTCTCTAGTCTCTGTCATACATGGCCTGTGTCTCCCTGCCTCCTTCTCACGAGTGTACGCCCTTCTCTAGTCTCTGTCATACATGTCCTGTGTCTCCCTGCCTACTTCTCAGGAGTGTGCGCCCATCTCTAGTCTCTGTCATACATGTCCTGTGTCTCCTTGCCTCCTCACGAGTGTACGCCCATCTCCAGTCTCTGTCATACATGTCCTATGATACATGTCCTGTGTCTCCCTGCCTCTTTCTCACGAGCGTATGCCCATCTCTAGTCTCTGTCATACATGTCCTGTGTCTCCCTGCCTCCTTCTCACAGTGTACGCCCATCTCTAGTGTCTGTCATACATGTCCTGTGTCTCCGTGCCTCCTTCTCATGAGTGTATGCCCTTCTTTCTCTGTCGTACATGTCCTGTGTCTCCCTGCTTCCTTCTCACAAGTGTACGCCCTTCTCTAGTCTCTGTCATACATGTCCTCTGTCTCCCTGCCTCCTACTCACGAGTGTACGCCCTTCTCTAGTCTCTGTCATACATGTCCTGTGATAAATATCCTGTGTCCCCCTGCCTCCTTCTCACGAGCGTATGCCCATCTCTAGTCTCTGTCATACATGTCCTATGATACATGTCCCGTGTCTCCCTGCCTCCTTCTCACGAGCGTACGCCCATCTCTACTCTCTGTCATACATGTCCTGTGTTTCCGTGCCTCCTTCTCATGAGTGTACGCCCTTCTCTAGTCTCTGCAATACATGTCCAGTGTCTCCCTGCTTCCTTCTCACAAGTGTACGCCCATCTGTAGTCTCTGTCATACATTTCCTGTGTCTCCCCGTCTCCTTCTCGCGAGTGTACGACCTTCTCTAGTCTCTGTCATACATGTCATACCTTTCCTGTGTCTCCGTGCCTCCTTCTCACAAGTGTACGCCCTTCTGTAGTCTCTGTCATACATGTCCCGTGTCTCCCTGCCTCCTCATGAGTGTACGCCCTTCTCTAGTCTCTGTCATACATGTCCTGTGTCTCCCTGCCTCCTTCTCACGAGTGTACACCCTTCTCTAGTCTCTGTCATACATGTCCTGTGTCTCCCTGCCTCCTTCTCATGAGCGTACGCCCATCTCTAGTCTCTGACATACATGTCCTGTGTTTCCGTGCCTCCTTCTCATGAGTTTACGCCCTTCTCTAGTCTCTGCAATACATGTCCCGTGTCTCCCTGCTTCCTTCTCACGAGTGTACGCCCATCTCTAGTCTCTGTCATACATATCCTGTGTCTCCCTGTCTCCTTCTTGCGAGTGTACGCCCTTCTCTTGTCTCTGTCATACATGTCATGTCAAACCTGTCCTGTGTCTCCGTGCCTCCTTCTCACACGTGTACGCCCTTCTGTAGTCTCTATCATACATGTCCCGTGTCTCCCTGCCTCCTCATGAGTGTACGCCCTTCTCTAGTCTCTGTCATACATGTCCTGTGTCTCCCTGCCTCCTTCTCACGAGTGTACGCCCTTCTCTAGTCTCTGTCATACATGTCCTGTGTCTCCGTGCCTCCTTCTCACGAGTGTACGCCCTTCTCTAGTCTCTGTCATACATGTCCCGTGTCTCCCTGCCTCCTTCTCACGAGCGTACGCCCATCTCTAGTCTCTGACATACATGTCCTGTGTTTCCGTGCCTCCTTCTCATGAGTGTACGCCCTTCTCTAGTCTCTGCAATACATGTCCTGTGTCTCCCTGCTTCCTTCTCACGAGTGTACGCTCATCTCTAGTCTCTGTCATACATGTCCTGTGACTCCCTGTCTCCTTCTCGCGAGTGTACGCCCTTCTCTAGTCTCTGTCATACATGTCATGTCATACCTGTCCTGTGTCTCCGTGCCTCCTTCTCACAAGTGTACGCCCTTCTGTAGTCTCTGTCATACATGTCCCGTGTCTCCCTGCCTCCTCATGAGTGTTCGCCCTTCTCTAGTCTCTGTCATACATGTCCCGTGTCTCCCTGCCTCCTTCTCACGAGCGTACGCCCATCTCTAGTCTCTGTCATACATATCCTGTGTCTCCCTGCCTCCTTCTCACGAGTGTACGCCCATCTCTAGTCTCTATCATACATGTCCTGTGTCTCCCTGTCTCCTTCTCGCGAATGTACGCCCTTCTCTAGTCTCTGTCATACATGTCATGTCATGTCATACCTGTCCTGTGTCTCCGTGCCTCCTTCTCACATGTGTACGCCCTTCTGTAGTCTCTGTCATACATGTCCCGTGTCTCCCTTCCTCCTCCTTATGTGTACGCCCTTCTCTAGTCTCTGTCATACATGTCCTGTGTCTCCCTGCCTCCTTCTCACAAGTGTACGCCCTTCTCTAGTCTCTGTCATACATGTCCTGTGTCTCCCTGCCTCCTTCTCACGAGTGTACGCCCTTCTCTGTCATACATGTCCTGTGTCTCCCTGCCTCCTTCTCAGGAGCGTACGCCCTTCTCTCTCTGTCATACATATCCTGTGTCTTCCTGCCTCCTTCTCAGGAGTGTACGCCCATCTCTAGTCTCTGTCATACATGTCCTGTTGTGTCTCCCTGCCTCCTCACGAGTGTACGCCCATCTCTAGTCTCTGTCATACATGTCCTGTGATACATGTCCTGTGTCTCCCTGCCTCCATCTCACGATCGTACGCCCACCTCTAGTCTCTGTCATACATGTCCTGTTTCTCCCTACCTCCTTCTCACGAGTGTACGCCCTTCTCTAGTCTATGTCATACTTGTCCTGTGTCTCCGTGCCTCCTTCTCACGAGTGTACGCCCTTCTCTCTCTGTCATACATGTCCTGTGTCTCCCAGCCTTCTTCTCACAAGTGTACGCCCTTCTCTAGTGTCTGTCATACATGTCCTCTGTCTCCCGGCCTCCTTCTCACGAGCGTACGCCCATCTCTAGTCTCTGTCATACATGTCCTGTGATACATGTCCCTTGTCTCCCTGCCTCCTTGTCACGAGCGCTTGCCCATCTCTAGTCTCTGTCATACTTGTCCTGTGTCTCCGTGCCTCCTTCTCACGAGTGTACGCCCTTCTTTCTCTGTCATACATGTCCTGTGTCTCCCAGCCTCCTTCTCACAAGTGTACGCCCTTCTCTAGTGTCTGTCATACATGTCCTCTGTCTCCCTGCCTCCTTCTCACGAGCATACGCCCATCTCTAGTCTCTGTCATACATGTCCTGTGATACATGTCCTGTGTCTCCCTGCCTCCTTCTCACGAGCGTACGCCCATCTCTAGTCTCTGTCATACATGTCCTGTGTTTCCGTGCCTCCTTCTCATGAGTGTACGCCCTTCTCTAGTCTCTGCAATACATGTCCTGTGTCTCCCTGCTTCCTTCTCATGAGTGTACGCCCATCTCTAGTCTCTGTCATACATGTCCTGTGTCTCCCTGTCTCCTTCTCGCGAGTGTACGCCCTTCTCTAGTCTCTGTCATACATGTCATGTCATACCTGTCCTGTGTCTCCGTGCCTCCTTCTCACAAGTGTACGCCCTTCTATAGTCTCTTTCATACATGTCCCGTGTCTCCCTGCCTCCTCCTTATGTGTACGCCCTTCTCTAGTCTCTGTCATACATGTCCTGTATCTCCCTGCCTCCTTCTCACGAGTGTACGCCCTTCTCTAGTCTCTGTCATACATGTCCTGTGTCTCCCTGCCTCCTTCTCAGGAGTGTACGCCCTTCTCTCTCGGTCATACATATCCTGTGTCTCCCTGCCTCCTTCTCAGGAGTGTACGCCCATCTCTAGTCTCTGTCATACATGTCCTGTGTCTCCCTGCCTCCTTCTCACATGCGTACGCCCATCTCTAGTCTCTGTCATACATGTCCTATGATACATGTACCGTGTCTCCCTGCCTCCTTCTCACGAGCGTATGCCCATCTCTAGTCTCTGTCATACATGTCCTGTGTTTCCGTGCCTCCTTCTCATGAGTGTACGCCCTTCTCTAGTCTCTGTCATACATGTCCTGTATATCCCTGCCTCCTCACGAGTGTACGTCCTTCTCTAGTCTCTGTCATACATGTCTTGTGTTTGTCCTCCCCTTTCGTGTGTATGCCCTGCTGTGTCTATTACGCATGTTACACCATTGTCTACGCATGTCTACCATCCGTCTCACGTGTGTGTTCTTCTGCCCCAAATATGCACTTTGCACCCCGTCTCTGTGTTACTCTGTTTCTGTCACACATGTATATGTTCTGCCATCTCTTACATGCATGTCACACCCTATAGCCGTCTCTTTGTCTTTGTTTCATAAGTAGGTGCCGCTGCCTCTGCCAGGTCCAGTCTCCCCCTCTCTCTCTCACGTGTATTCCCTGCTGTCTCTATGAGACGTGTAATCCCTGCTGTCTCTGACATGAGTGTCACACCCCATGTCCGTGTCTCTCCGCCTCTGTTTCACAGGTCTCTGCCCGGGTGTCTCCCTCCCTCTCTCACGTCTCTCCCCTGCTGTCTCTTCCAGGGGTGTTGCGCACTGTCTCCGTCTCTCACAGATGCTCTGCGGTGAGCCGGCTCCGGGGCACCTGGGTAGATGTGGTCACTGCTGGAGAGGGTATTCTCGATACCCAGCCCCCCCCATTTTCAGGCTCCTCACAAGTGAAGGTGGTGGTGGGGGTGGGGGGGGGGGGGGGCTGTGAGCGCAGGAAGTCTGAGAGTGACCAAGGCCATCCTTTGTGGCAGTGGGAGTGCAGGGCTCCAGTGGCCGCACAGCCCGCCCCCCCCCCCCCCCCCCCCCCCGTTTTCAGGCTCCTCGCAAGTGAAGGTGGGGGGCTGTGAGTGCAGGAGGTCTGAGAGTGACAAAGGCCATCGTTTGTGGCTGTGGCGAGTGCAGGACACCGGTGGCCGCAGAGACCCCCCCCCCCCCCTCCCCCCAGGACTATAAGACACCGGCCACACCCTCTGTACCGGGCTTCAGTGTTTCCATGACAACCAGCCTCGCCCCTGCCCTCCCCAAGGACAGCCTCTCCATCCTTCCCTCTGTCGTCCAGTGTGTCCAGCCCACCCTGTCTCTTTCACCTCTGACCCATCCTTTCCGCATCCGGTACACCCCCCCTTCCCTAAATCTTTCATCCGCCTCTATTCTCCCTGTCACCCACCACCATCCACCGCTGCCCTCCGCACTTCTCTCCCCTCCACGCCCCTTTCTGCCTTCCCTCAGCTCTCTCTCCCCTGGGTCTCCCTCTGTCCCCGCCAGGCTCTGTTTCATCTAGGGTCTCCTATGCACAGGGCCGGCTTTAGGGGCGCACTGGGCGCTGACCTGTGGAGGGGCGCTGACCTCAGAGTTCGGGGGCGCTGTGTTTAGGATAACATGATTTAAAGGCACCTGCTGGAGTTCCGTGTATGTCCAGTTTTCAGGCGGCAACAAAAATGTCCGGATAACTCTTATGATTAATGTTCCTGCCAGAGACAGAGAGATCAGTGTTTTGTCCAGTGGCGGTTTTGATGCCATAAAGTAGTGCAGAGGGTTAATACGCCTGCTGCAAAGAAGAGATCTGTATTTTATGTGGACAGCTGATTGGATTAGTAACCCAGCCTTTACCAGCGCTTTAAAACAAATACATTGCATTTGAGAGCGGGGCTGTGGAGGGGTGAGGGGCTCTTTTAATGGATAGTAGTGATGGAATCTGAGAAGGATCTCATAAGTGTGGGGGGGTGTAAAAATATTGTCAGAGTGGGCGCCGCCAGCGCTAGAGCCCCTCTGCTTATGCCCTGCCCGCCCCACCCTGGCCTTCATCCTCACGCTTCTACCCCGCCTGACCCTGACCTCCTCTCACCCCATATTTCCATCATTTCAAGCTTTATGTGGTCTGTGGTGGCATGAGAGATAGGGTGACCAGATGTCCCCGATTTCCCTGAATAGTCCCTGTTTTTAGAGGACTATCCCAGTGTCAGATTATCTAGGGAAGCATAAATTCAATGTATGCTCTCCTTTAACAGACACCTACAAAGTATGCAATAATTAAAGTAATTTATCTGTTACTGTCATGCAACACAGTCCCCTGTCTGCTCCCAGCAGAGAGACCAGTGGGGAGCAGAGAAAGGTGAGTGGGGGCGGGTTGCGGGGGCAGGGTAGGAGGTCAAGCCATAGCTAATTTTATATGTGTAGTCTTCTAAATGTGTGTGTGTGTGTGTGTGTGTATATATATATATATATATATATATATATATATATATAAATATAAATATACACACACATGTATAGGCACAGATTCTCAAAGCTACGCAAAAAACGGGACAGGCCAGATATAAAAGTGAGTGTAAAGTTGCTAGTCCTTCTTTTATGTCTGACCTGTCCTGGTTTTTGCTCCTCAAAATCTGGTCACCGTAATGAGAGAGCCAGGGAGTCTGAGAGGTGCCCCTCCCTGTAAGTCTGTGGTCCGAGGACTCTGCCTGGCACCTGAGCTCAAGCGCCTCGAAGCTCCCTGGTCGCTTGTGGCCGCAGGGGCTCTGCTGGAAGAGGTGAGGGGACTGACACATAGTATAAAACACCAGCTCATCCAACAGAATAAAGAGCAGCACGGAGGGGGATACTTTACCAATAATCGCTGTTACACAGCGCTTTTACCGTTAATGTGCCGTCGCAGCGCTTTCTTATTCTGGGCGGCCTTGTCGCGAGGTTATGAGGTTTTCATTTTCCGACTGTTTACAGGTAGCTCTTTAATTGCTGAATAAAGATCGCACCATAACAATATTACCAAATCTGGGCTGCACCCCAGAAGTAGGACGCCAAAGAGTTTAGGCAGGACCTTTAGCCCTGGTGGTGACCCCATATCCCAGTTGACCTCACTGCCACCCAGCAAAAGAGCCCCTTATCTCTTGTAGCCCCCCTAACATGCATTCCAGCGCTGGTGAAGGCTGGTTGCAGTGACCCACTCAGCTATCCTCATAAAACACAGATCTGTCCTCTGCAGCAGGAATCTCAACCCTCTACTTATGGAGACAAAACTGTCACACACAAACCTTCGATCTCTCTCTGCAGCAGGAGCATTAACCACACGAGTTATCCTGGCATTTGTATTGCTGCCTGAAAGCTGGACGCACAAGGAACTCTGCAGCAGGTGCTTTCAAGTGGTAAGTTATTGGTCACCTTCCAACCCCCAGGTCAGTGGCTCCCCTGCAGGTCAGTGGCACCTCTCCAGGTCAGTGGCACCTCTCCAGGTCCGTGGCTCCCCTCCAGGTCAGTGGCTCCCCTGCAGGTCAGTGGCACCTCTCCAGGTCAGTGGCACCTCTCCAGGTCCGTGGCTCCCCTGCAGGTCAGTGGCACCTCTCCAGGTCTGTGACTCCCCTCCAGGTCAGTGGCTCACCTGCAGGTCAGTGGCTCCCCTGCAGGTCAGTGGCACCTCTCCAGGTCAGTGGCACCTCTCCAGGTCAGTGGCTCACCTGCAGGTCAGTGGCACCTCTCCAGGTCAGTGGCACCTCTCCAGGTCAGTGGCTCACCTGCAGGTCAGTGGCACCTCTCCAGTTCAGTGGCTCTCCTGCAGGTCAGTGGCTCCCCTCCAGGTCAGTGACTCCCCTCCAGGTCAGTGACTCCCCTCCAGGTCAGTGGCTCCCCTCCAGATCCGTGGCTCCCCTCCAGGTCCGTGGCTCCCCTCCAGGTCCGTGGCTAACCTCCAGGTCAGTGACTCCCCTCCAGCCCAGCGCCCCGTGCGGCCGCACAGGTCGCACCGCCCTAAAGCCTGTCCTGAGTTTAGGAATTGAAGGTGCGAGGTGGGGGGTGAAGAGATGCTGCTCCCCAGCAGCCCCGGTACCCTCAGCAGGAGCCGAGCCCCTGTCCATGGCGCAGATACGCCCAGGGCTGAGCAGGGATGACACATCTCGAGTTCACACTTTTTCCTCAGGCAGTTGGTACCCGAGGCCTCTTGCATACAAAATCAATGGTTTTCATATTAAACCGGGGAGAACTATCAGAGCGGAAGTGTGGTGGGGGGTGCGTTCAGTTCTGAAGGTGGGGGGCAGGACACAGGCGGAGTGGAGATGCCGGGCGGATGGAGTCCGGGTGGGAAGGGGCAGCGTCGATGGAGGGGGCAGGGTGGCAAGTAAACAGACCCCTGTGCTGGGTGTGTGGGCCTGGCCGTGTCACCGGCCGGTCATCTGAGGGTGGTTGGTGCTCCGGAGGGGCGCGCACTCTCCCCCGAGGGGTGTTAGTGGTTGGTTTCAGACCTCCGCTCGACGCTCCTTCATTTCTTACCCATGACATCCGCTCACACACAGAACACGACAAGCTGTGCATGTATGAGGACCAGCTGGGCCCATCACACATGCAGGTTTCCCTGTCACTCTGGGGGTCTGGGTCCATGTGGCACCGACTCCATGAAGCGCCCTGCACAGCTCCAGACTCTCGGAGTAAAATAGTGTTTCTGGTGCCACACTCCCTCGATGCCCACATGGGCGAGGGGGCGCTGAGTCTATGTGCTGTATGTAGCAGGGAGATGCTGCTGGGCAAACATTGGTGCATTTCCACCCCGAGCCCAGCAGGCACCAGTGAGGTCTCTAGTAAGCCTGGGTGAAACTTGCAGAATTTTACTCCACGGAAATCCACAGAGTTACAAAAAAAAAAAATCCGAGAGATTCCGCCGAATTCCGCGACTGGGTGGAAATAGGCAACTTGCGCTGCTCACGCTGTGATTTAGCGCCGGGGACTCATTACACGCTTTAAAATCAGCACGAACAGCTGCACGTGGTGTGCCAGAGGGGCAGCTTCACGAGTTGATTTTGATGCCACTCAAGTAGGTTTTCTATTCGAGTGGCAGCGTTCTGATTGTGAACGGTCGCGACTGCACGCGTTGGAGAAATCTCGCCACATATCCTGTGAGCAAACGAAAATTGTGCTGGGGACGCCAAATTTCACTCGCGCTCACCAACTTATTGTTTTCGAGCCGCATGCGAGAAAAAACTCTGCCACATGGTGGTTGGCAGAATTTGGCCGGAACTTTGCATCAAATGTGTAAGGTGGAGTGACCAAAATTCTGCCGGTGGAGTGGGGTATAGCGCCTACCGCCATTCTCTGGGACAGCAGAAAGCAAGTTAATGTATCGATGAAGATGACAAAGTCAGCCTGAAGGGAGCCACCATCATACAGTGCCCTCCTCTGTACAGCATCCACATGGCACAGATTCCGTGTCTCGTGGCACTTGTGGGATGTGACACTGGGCACAGTGATTGCCAGGAATGGATGTACCTATGTGGACAGCATGGATTTTACAGGCGAGGGCCGGTATGGTGCCAGACCTGCACAAGAGTGTGTAAAGCGGCCTGTGCAACCCAACTGTCCTATATCCTGGTATGAAAAGGCAGTAACCACCCTCACATTTTGGTGCTCTTAGGACAAAGTGAGCATCACCACCATGGACCATGTCCTGTGGACTCTCAGTTTGTCGAATCCACTGGGTCAAAGGCACAGGGCAGGTCAGACCCCAGCACTAAAGGCCACTAAAGGGTTGTTCTTCCTGTAGGGGTCATACATACATTGAGTGACGGTCTCCCCTAGCAGTCTAGATCAGCTTTTCCCCTCATCGAGAGGAGCCTGTGGGCCACGGTGCTTTAATACACAAAAAGGTGTGGGGGGTAACTGGAAGGAACTGGACTATTAGGCCCTGTTCAGGAGGCGCTAGTTGGGCGCGTATTTTCCAGGTAGGAATGAGTGTAAGAAGTGGCTGTGTCTTTTGAGGGAGTTCTCTTTTACGAACTAGGTGGTCTCACACACATTATAGTGTCATGCTTCATCATTTGACCACCTAGCCCCACCCAGGTAAGAGGATACTACCTGGGCGGACTCAACCTCATTCTTAAAAGAGCTGCAGAGGGAGCGCTGAAATTAAATCTAGCTGGACAGTACAGGGATGCAGAAAAAGAATCAGTAGATAAAAATAGCTTACAAATCACCTGTTACAATTGGAGATTATTTAATATAGGTGTTTGTAGGTAAGAATAAAAACTGTGGTAAGGACTCTGTTGAGAATGATGACTCGGACTCTAAAAATAAGGGACCAACAGGTTTCTGCGCACTAGGAGCTGGAAGGTCTGGGGGATTCGCAGGGTAGGGGATCCCTATAGGAGAAAGAGCATGAAAGCGTGCTTGAAAGGTAAATAAATGTCAGGCCTACCTGAACATTTTGTTTTTGGGGGGAGGCCCTGCGAGATAAGGCGGATTGCCTCTGGTCTGGAAGGTAACAGAGGGGAGTTGCCCCTTATAGTCACACTCACTCTAAAGGGTACAACTGGTGTGAGCACCTATGGTCCGTTTTCCAGCCGCCCGAAGGCCACGGTGCTTTCACAGGCAGGGCTGGGAAGGCAGGTGAGAGCCTTACCCTTGACACAGGTGATGCAGGGAGCGACCCGTGCAGGGGGCGGTATCTGCAGGTCCCCGACATCACAAGGGACCAGACAATAGCAGTTGCTGCTGGTGAAGAAGGCCAGCATCACTGCTTCTCCCTGCTGAGACACCCATCGTGCTGGGTCCTCTAGGAGTGAGAGGAGGTGACTCTGGGCCCCCAGTAGACACGGGATCTGTAGATGTGGTTTTCTCAGATCTCCATCCCTCAGCCTCCCTTCGCCTCATACAAGTATTTGAGCTCCCCCTGAGCAAGAGCATCTTTCACCCCAAAACCGTGGAGCGCAAAAGAGCCTCAGGGCCTTGGTGGGATGAAGTGTGTATTTCCATAGCCTGTCATCCCAGACCTACCAACATCACTTGCCACCAGGATGTGCCACACACCAACATCCAACACCACACGTGAGACAGAACACATCACGTATGTAGAGAGAAGCCTGGCTACCCTGTGGAGGTGCTTATTACGAGGCTCACAGTAGCTTTTGTAACACAGATAAACTACACGTGAACCTCAAACACAGCACATTCCACTGGTCATATCACATGCATGCCCCAGTGTCTACAAGCGTCATTTACACCTGTACCCCAATAGAGGTTCAGCTGCTTTACTCAAGTAGGCTCAACTGTGACAGAACGTGAAACATGCTAGGACGTCACATAAGGCCCCAAACTCACATCAGGGGTGAGTTATTGCTGCCCCAATGCCCCGGCCCTCTGTGCTCCCCACCTTACAGCCCAGAGCCCACAGAATTGCCAGGTTAGGCTGTACCCTCACACACACAAAATGGCATTAAAGCCTGATAGCCTACTAAAAGTCGATGCTTCTAAATTACACTCCACTGAGCAGTCAGCCATATGTCACAGAAGCCATGGAACCCGTTACGTACCCCCTAACATGCCAGCATGAGTGAAACATGGCTCTGAAGTGACATCCTAACTGCACAGATACGTCATGCCGTGCACTGAACAATACAGCTCTTTTCCAGATTGGTTTGCGCTGGACAATAACCACCACATACCTACATCCATAGATAGATACATACATGCAAATCAAAGTTCTACAGCACATGCACTCAGCTGCAAATTACACAGATGCACAGTGGGACTGGACACAACATATTCGTCGCACAGAATTAGCAGGTTCGGACTGGCAGTACCGGGCACTGGACTTTTTCCCAGTGGATGGCAGGATGGGACCAGTTTCACTGCTGATGGGGCCAGTTTCACTGCTGGTGGGAGGCTTCTTTCAGTGCTGGTGGGGGCCAGTTTCACTGCTGGTAGGGCCAGTTTCACTGCTAGTGAGAGCCAGTTTCTCTGCTGGTGGGGGGCTTCTTTCACTGCTGGTGGGGCCAGTTTCACTGCTGGTAGGTCCAGTTTCACTGCTGGTGGGGGCCAGTTACAATGCTGGTGGGGGGCTTCTTTCAGTGCTGGTGGGGGCCAGTTTCACTGCTGGTGGGGCCAGTTTCACTGCTGGTGGGGGGCTTCTTTCACTGCTGGTGGGGCCAGTTTCACTGCTGGTGGAGGGCTTCTTTCAGTGCTGGTGGGGCCAGTTTCACTGCTGGTGGAGGTCTTCTTTCTCTGCTGGTGGGGCCAGTTTCACTGGTGGGGCCAGTTTCACTGCTGGTAGGGCGCATTTCCTGCCTGCAGCCCTTATAAATAAACAATGCACAACAAGTGGCGTTAGACCTGCTTCCAAACAATTTCTTTTTGTGTTTTGAGTGGCTCCTGTCTCTTGCAGGGTCGCCAGGAGCTGCCTGACCTTCAGGCTTTGTGGGGGTGGGGGGAGGGGGCGGCTGTTGCTTGGCTCTGAGAGTCCACTACATTTATGTATCTTCAAAATTCAAATCTATTGCCTTGTGGCAGTTGTTACAAGTGAGAGGGGGTTATTCTAACTTTGGAGGAGTGTTAATCCGTCCCAAAAGTGACGGTAAAGTGACGGATATACCACCAGCCGTATTACGAGTTCCATAGGATATAATGGACTCGTAATACGGCTGGTGGTAAATCCGTCACTTTTCCGTCACTTTTGGGACGGATTAACACCTCCTCCAAAGTTAGAATAACCCCCAGAGTCTCTAATCATGAACTTACAAACATTCAGGCCCTAACGCCATTGGCTGGCGACGGTGCTATTGGGGAATCCATTGGACATCTGTCTTCTGTCCCTGCCGGTGGCCTGGGGTGTTACTATAAATGATGTGACTCTTACTGTCGCACACCTCAAAAGATGTATTTTAAGTGCTCTTATGCGATAGTGAAAGAAAAGGCGGCATTGTGAAAAAATAATTGCCTGGGATCACAAAATGTGGTCGAGTGGAAGCCGGGATTAATACAAGGTTTTTATGCAATTCAACCTGTATACGGTTATGTCATTGCTTCATCCATTTTAGATGAAAGCTTAGTGCTTTGTAATTCATTCTTTGAGGTGCTCAGTCAGTGCACGGTCTTAAATACATACGGGCTGTGGATGTTTCACAAGGATCGGTGGTCCTAGTGCTTGGGGAGGGCAATGGTTTAATGCAAAACCTGAAATGAAAACCCGAGCATCCACCCTTGCTCAGTGCATTAGGACCATTTGCTTCAAGGAGCTAAAAGTCTTTATTAGCTGTCATAAGTCCTGGATTTAATTCATCCACCCAACCCTCACCATCCAACTATTCATTCATTCAGCAATGCGGTCCTGCCTCTAATCTCCATCCATCCATTCAGTGATTGGATTAGGTTCGTTCATGAAAAATATGCTGTAAAACAAACCATATTTACATTTTTTTTTAAATGTCTTGGTTGGAGAGCTCGCCCAAGCCTCGCTTGCTGTGGTCAGGCACACTCGCTGCACTCACTCACTACTTGCACAGTGGGGGCTGGACTGACAACATTTGCCAGGGGCTCCTTGTGTTCCCAGTCCGGCCCTGCCAGCATGAACTGCCACCAAACCGAGCTTCGAACAGACAAGTTTTCACTGACCAGCCATTACAACAGCAGGCCAACATGCAGCCACAGGAGATTAGAAACCAGATATTCGATAAGGAGCTTCGCATCGATTTAGCATCTGTACCCTTATTAAAAACATCAAAGTAATACCAATAGGCCTGGGCAGAGTAAATGGAGTCTGACTTTGCAGAATTCCATGACCCATGGAGCCTCCTGAATGAGCCCGACCCTGCTTAGCACTTCCGAGATCAGGCGCATTCAAGAGGGCCGTAGGCAGTGAATGCTGCTGTTTCAGGCCTCTTGTGCACACAAGGCAGACCCGTGCACAAAAGGCCTGAAACCGCAGCTTTCTTTCATTGCCTACGGCCCTGGCCTGAACTCAGGCCAGGGCCATAGGCAGATAAAGCTGCCAGGTCTGTTGTGCCTCGGCCTGCCCCATGTGCAGTTCACACGGAGCAGGCCAGTGCAAAGAGGCCTGAAACGGCAGCTTTCTTTCACTGCCTGCAGCCATGGCCTGAATTCAGGCCAGGTCCATAGGCAGAAAAAGCTGCCAGGCCTGTTGTGCCTCGACCTGCCCAGTGTGCAGTTCCCACAGGGCAGGCCAGCGCAAAAGAGGTCTGAAACTGCAGCTTTGTTTCGCTACCTACAGCCATGGCCTGAATTTAGGCCAGGGCCTTGGGCAGTGAAAGCTGGCAGGCTGTTGTGCACCAGCCTGCCCAGTGTGCAGTGCACACGGGACAGGCCGGGGCACAACGGCCCTGAAACTGCAGCTTTCACTGCCTATGGCCCTGGCCTGAATTCAGGCCAGGGCCGTAGGCAGCGAAAGCTGCCACTTCAGTCCTTGTTTTTGCACCAGTGTGCACAAACAAGAACAACAAAAGAAAGAGACGAGGACTTACCTGGGTCTTCCCTGGGGTCCTCCTCTCCTCGTCGTCCGACAGTGATGAGTCTTCAGCAGCCGCCCCCCTCTGCCCTCTGCTCCAGCGCGCACCGGGTGCGCTCCACTCCGCCGGCAGGACGTTCCGAGTTCTTGGATAACTCCGGGCTCCAAGCAGAGTGCAGAGTTCCAAAATCGTTGTTAGCTCCACCAGCGGAGCGGAGCTCCCTGCACACCCCAAATATACATGACAACATATGTTAGTGGTGGCCCATTACAGAGCAGTTTACTGCTGCTCAATTTTAAAACAAAGCTCTATTATTAGCATAACCCTTCTTTTGGCCAGAGCCTGGCGCCTCTCCCCTGGGTCCCTTGAGGCCCCCCTAGGAGGGGGGTGCCCCCCAGTTTGAAGACCCCTGCTCTAGTTGATGGCCTTTCCTTCTTGTCTGTTTCCTTCACTCCCTGTCCTGGCTGTCCCATTCTGCATCCTCTTCCCCGACTTCCACTGTCCTTCTATGTTTTTGATTCCATCCACCCTTTCCATCCTCCCCATCCTTCTGTCCCTCTAGTTCCTTGTGGCTGCTTCCTGTCTGTCTCCTTCACCCCCTGCCCCATCTCTCCCCTTCGTCCCCTCCCCACCTTTCTCTGTCCTTCTGTGTTCTTCATTGCATTCTGTCCCTTTAGGTACTTGAAGAAGGGGGCTGGGGGTGCTGCAGGACCCCCAGAAATAATCTTGCTGGAGCTTAGAAGGTGAATGAGTAATGAAGATGCCTTTAAAGTTTGTGTTTATCTTGTCACATTTGCTACACGTTCAAAGATAAAGGTCAAATGTCAGGCAATGCTCTGAGAAACTCCTGCTTATGAGGATTTTGTAAAAGTGACGTAGGAGACAATCCTGCTGGGGTGCAGGAAAGGACGGAAAGACTGCAGGGAACTAGTTTTTTTCTAACACACGTTTAAATATCAGTGAGTGAACTATACATACATTTCAAATTATATCAGCAATTAGGAAATACCAAATTAAGCACTTTTTGTAGTTATGAAGTGCTGTGGAAATAAAGATTTTAATAGAATAAAAACAAATCTAGACACTTTACTTGGTGATGCACAAGTGATATAAATATTTGTTGAGCCCTGATTTCCATATGTTGTCATTGTTGTGCCATGTAGCTTTGCCAGTAAATCCACACGTCTTTGCAAATGTAGTGGCCATTTCAACAGAACTGTGGTATCTTTAAATGACAGTGCACTACCTCACCACTGCTCCATAATGCACCACCGCCCACATAGCAGACCCCAGCCCTCTGCTGCTGAATGGGCGTGGCTCATGTGGTACATTTGTTCTTTTATACGGCACTCGGGCCTTTCACATCCATATGACTCCAGTGATATAACATTAATGGCAGTACCACCTCCACTCTGAAAACTGTTCCTGCACCACTGACTGTCCCTCTTCCTCCCCACTCCTCTGTCCCTCTGGTTTCTGGTCCTTCCGTCCTGTCCACCTGATTCACTCCCTGCCCCTGTGTGGCTTCTCCATCCTTCTGGCTCCGGCAACACTGGACTGGCCGTCCTGGGCATCAGGCTTTTCCCCGGGAGGCTGGAGGGGTGGAGGGGATGCCATTGTTGCTTGGGGGGAGTTTTAAAAGCACTGCAGAGTTCCTTGTATATCCAACAGTTTTCAGGCAACAATAAAAGTGTCAAGATTACTCCAGTGATTAATGCACCTGCTGGAGAGAGATGGAGTTTTGTCTCGTGGCAGTTTTGACTCATCTAAGGTAGCGCAGAGGGTTAATGTGCCTGCTGCATGTACTATGCAGATGACAGAACAGTATTTTATGTGTACAGATCAGTAGGATACTGCTTGTGTCACAGCTCAGTTGGTACTGTGCAGTTCATAAGTTACAATCATAATCTAGCACAGTGAGCTATGAACTGCATCCTGTATACAGCTCCAGCGCCTCGAGACCCTAAGAGGTGATTTGCCACGCTATAAAAATGTTTGATTGATTGACTGAACTACCATAAAAGAGCTGAATGCAAACTCCATGGCACAGGTTTAGCAAGGTTTTTTTCACTCTTTGATTATCCTAATTTTGTGAAAAAAGAGTTTGTTTGGGAAGAAATGAATTGTTATTAGTAGAGTCAACCTTTGGTACTGTTATCTTCTGAATCTTGAGTTTGTGCTCCCCCAGACTAAGTGCTCTCAGTATGGATGAGATGTGAATCCTAGCCTTGTAGTCCCCTCTGTCTTATATAACATTTTCTATACATTTTCTATGCACTGATTTACACATGTATGATTCATTGTCTGTGTGTGTGTGTGTGTGTGTGTGATGTAAAGTGCTCCGACACTCTACGCTGGTAGGAGAGGCGCTATAAGACAAATGAAACACATGTGAGAGGTGCTATGGAGAGACGAGAGGCGCTGTTAGAGGGTGAGGGTGAGGGACTCATTGAAGAGACCCAATAAAGATTGCCCTCTCCTGGTGCCCTGTAAGGTCCTATGGATTGAAAAACGTGTTGTAGAATGCACTATTGTTGCCAATTTTCTCGAGGGGGATGTGAACCCCCCTAGCCCCATTGTAGTGCTCTGCACGCTCCCTGTGCACCCTGTGGGGGCTGGTCTGACATTTGCCGGGGCTGGTTGGGTTTCCCAGCCCTGCTGAACATGGGGGGCTCCTCGGCCTTGGGCGGATGGATACCTCCTAACAAGGGCTCTTTCAGCACCAGGGCTGTGAAAAGCTCTCCTCGCATCGTGTCCCTCAGAAGGGGTCCCCCCTCTAGTCACACCTCTTGATCACTAGTGGGGTCACTGCCCTGGGACAGTGTCGGGTGAGGGGGTTCTGTGTACGAACACCCCCACCCCCTTCCTCCCCAGGATAGTCACAGCCACTGAACACCCTCCGGTGACGCGGGTCATGGTGACTCAGTCATCCGTGCTCCTTCAGAGCAGCAAAACAAGCAGGCCCCGTTGATTCATCCGTCCGTCCGTCCATCCATCCACCTCCCATTCTTCCATCCATCCTTATACCCATGCAGCCACCCACCCACCATTCCATCCATCCTCATATCCATACATACATACATCTCTCCGTCCATTCATCCATCACCCACCCATCATTCCATCCACCCATCCTCATATCCATACATACATCTATCCGTCCATTCATCCATCCACCCACCCATCATTCCATCCATCATGCCATCCATCCATCCTTATATCCGTACATGCATACATACATACATCTATCCGTCCATTCATCCATCCACCCACCCATCATTCCATCCATCATTCCATCCATCCATCCTTATATCCGTACATGCATACATACATACATCTATCCGTTCATTCATCCATCCACCCCTTCCTATCCACCCACCCATCATTCCATCCATCCATCCTTCTATCCGTACACACACATCTATCCCTCCAAACATCCATCCACCCCTTCCTATCCACCCACCCATCCATCATTCCATCCATCCTTATATCCGTACATGCATATACATCTATCCATCCTTCCATCCATCCATCCACCCTCCTATCCACTCAGGGATGGATGGGTATAAGGATGGGTACCCATCCTTATACCCATCCATCCACCCACCCATCATTCCATCCACCCTCCTTCCATCTGTCCATCCACCCATCCATCCATCCATCCACCAATCCATCCACCCACCCTCACATCCATCCCTACACCCATCCATACATCCTTATACCCATCCATTCATTTTCCTTCCTTTCGGACATCCACCCATCCATCCGAAGGCCAGGCTTAATATCTCGTGTCCAAATGCCCCAGCGGCTCGGGTGGTTCGGTTCAGCGCTCAGGGGGGAGTTCGGGGCGCTTTCCCGGTGATCTCACCCGTTCTTGTTTGGTATTTTGTTACCGCGGTCCTGATATTTTTGAGTTCATGATTTCTTTCAAGCTGTGCATTGATTAATTGAATGATATATACTTGGGAGACCCCTTCCTTTCCTACTCACTCCTTTCTTCCAACCCTATCCCTCTCTCACATTACTCAATTCTGCACTCTTTGTATCTTCAATTCTTTTTTACCGTAAGGAAGTCATTTGTATTTCGATTAACAGGTTTGTGTGAAACGATACTTTTGCAAATTTACATAAAGGTGCGCGTTTAGTCACCATTGGAAAACGTTTACTGTTTGCGAATTTGTACCTGAAAGAATTGAATAATTACTTTGTCAAAACTTTTTCATCATTCCAGCAAAAACGTATTCCTTTCGGTTTTCGTTGGCAACATTTATTTTTTGTGAGTCATGTTTCCGGTGTGTTTTTGGAACTTTAAAAAGTCATGAGGTAGTCGAGATGTACAAGAAGCTTCCCGAAGTTGACAAAAAGGCCTCTCCGGCAGTGTTGCCCCGTCCCTCATAACTAGACAGGCTTGTGCCCCGCTAGGCGCTATGAACAAATCTGGCTGCATAGAATTGAAACTGCGCCTTCACAGTGAGCCAAAGGGGCGCTCTCAAGTGTGGCTCCTAGACCCCTTATAATTGGCGTGTAGTGAGCCATTCACGCTTCTGTGCCCGGGTGCCACTGCACCCTCTGCACACATGGTAGCACCTGCATGCGGCAAAGCCCAGTGTCACGTGAGCACAGATTAAAGCAGCACACACCGGAAGAGGCACCGCCGAGAGGACGTAGAAAGACACAATTGTAATCATACTTACTGAGTGCAGGGGTCGCACTTAAAGTAGAGCCTCACTCATTCAGTGGGTCTCGCTTCTTGGAGAACAGACTCACTCATTTTGTGTGAGTCTCACGCATTAGTACACAGACTTACTCATTTGGCGTGACTCTCACACATTACTACACATATTCTCTTATTGAGTGTGACTCACAAACAGTAGTATCAATCAAAAAATGTATAGAGCGCGCTACTCACCCGTTAGGGTCTCAAGGCGCTTGGGGTGGGGGGGGGAGGGAGTGTCACTGTTCGAATAGCCATGTCTTTAGTTTTTTTCTGAAGAGCCGGAGGTCCTGGGTCTTGCGGAGGTTGGTGGGGAGGGAGTTCCAGGCCTTGGGGGCGAGGTAGGAGAAGGATCTGCCTCCTATGGTGGTGCGTTTGGTGCAGGGGATTGTGGCGAGGGCGAGGTCAGCAGATCGGAGGTGGCGGATGAGAGTGTGGAAGTTCACTCTTTGGTTGAGGTGGGCTGGGCAGTCGTTGTGGAGGGATTTGTGCGCGTGGATGAGGATTTTGAAGGTGATCCTCTTGTCGATGGGGAGCTAATGAAGGGATCTGAGGTGTGGTGAGATGTGTTCATGGCGAGGGAGATCCAGGATGAGGCGTGCGGCTGTGTTCTGGATTCGCTGTAGTTTGCGCTTGAGTTTGAGTGTGGTGCCGGCGTAGAGGGCGTTACCGTAGTCTAGCCTGCTGCTGATGAGTGCGTGGGTGACAGTCTTCCTGGTCTCTGAGGGAATCCAGTTGAAGGTATTTTTCAGCGTGCGTTGAAACAGGAGGAGGTGATGGCGTTGATTTGCTGGGTCATGGAGAGGGAGGGGTCCAGGATGATGCCGAGGTTGCTTGCGTGGTTTGCGGGGGTAGGGAGGGGCCTAGGGCGGTGGGCCACCAGGAGTCATCCCATATGGTTTTGTTGGGTCCAAAACACAGTCTCACTCATTTAGTGTGTCCCACGCGTTATTACATAGTCTCACTCAATCCGCGTGACTCCCACACTTTGCCTCAGCCTCACTCATTGGATGTGAGTGTCCCTCCTGAGCTGCAGGCTCTGTCTTTGGCCTTCTCAGTAGTTCTATTGACTTTAAAAGATTCGTGAGGCAAGGACTTGACTTCAAAATCCCTCGAATTTCCCTTCTGTGTACTTTTGCAGGGAGACGTGGTGTGCACTTTAAAACCTCCCGCCTAGCACAGCCCCTCACGCGGCTTTCGTGAAATGTCACAGTCGGTAACAACCAGAGACCTGCAAATCGGTGACAGGTGCCTTGTTATTGAGGGATGTCTGGACAAACTTTAGTTTACACAGGGATTAAAATGACAACTGATGCAGATGTTACTCTCACAGTAAAGAGCAGCTGAGATGACCTCCCCTCCGACCCCCTTAAATGTCGGCTGGACAAAGTGAGCGAGCCCGGCTTCTCATAGGAAGGTTCGGGGGTCACTCCAAGTAAATTCAGCAGTGAATTTTAAGGCACAGTCTGCGCACAACTGTGCTAAAAGCCACGGGCGCTGAAAGGTCACTCATGAAACAGTCCAGTACCTTCATGGCCCCAGCGAAGCGTAGCACGTCCCAGGGCTTAACCCCATGTGTTTTCAAAGTACTAGGGATGTCCCTGGTATGGTTACAATTGCCTTGGGTGTGCCAAGGGTTCCCAGATGGAGTCGGTGTTTATGTATCCTGTGTGCTGCAGTGGTAATCAGGACCTTTGCCTCCTGGGCTCAGTTTCGGCTGCTGGTCGAACTCATGGTGAGCCCTCTTTGTTAATACTAGTCAGGGGCGGTGCTTAATTTGAGACTGTGGTTTCCGGTGCTTGGCACCGGCACTTATTGTCAACACAGGCAATTATGACATCTGCCACATGGAGGCGCTGTTTAGACATGATCAAAGCAACTGTTTATGACTTCAATACACATGGAAAATGTTTAAAAGCTGTCACCAAAGCCATTCTTCTAGCTCTGGGGGCCTGGCACAGTCTGAATGGTCACTCTGGTAGGGGCTTGAGGATTAGTAGGTGTTTTGGGACTGTGTTCCCAGAGAAGTGGGCGGTGCAAGCAGTATTGGCCTCCTGACAAGGGCCCGGGCACTTAATTTTTTACAAATTAAACACTGCTCAGGTGGAGGTACCCCACTTCGCACAGGGTTAAACACGGGCCCTGGAATTGTAAAGCACTGCTCCTTGATGTTAAAACTCAAAGTAGGCAGCAAGTTTATGTCACATGAGGTTAAAGGGTCCCAAGAAATACAGAATCCCTTGATTAAAACCAAAATTCAAACTATTGACTTAAATGCCCTGCACAGGTACTCAGTGCTCTTACCCACCATTTACAACTCAGATATGAACTGGGTACTAGTTGAGGGTACACGTGTGTAGACGCGACCACCCACTCTCTTCACAGGGGCAGTCCACCACTGGTTCTTCTTGGGGTGACTTGCTGAGCCGGTTTCACAAACCTGTGAGCTGTGACCATGCTGACAGGGTGAGTGTCTAGGATTGGGACCCATGGGCCCCTTTTAACCCTGCAATTTGTTTGGATGCTTCCTCAGTTTATATCTTCCGCAATCATGTTCTCCTCTTTTGATATTCTCCTACAAGAAATGTCTGTCCCACACTTGATTAGGTGCCACATCTGCCCTGAAGAAGACCCTGTTAAATCAATGTATCGAGGTCGAAACGTCGGCTGTTATGACCATTGATTCATTTACGGAATGACTATTTCGAGGAACATATCTAGATTTAACTCACAGTTACTCCTTCTGCAAGGAGTGTCCTGTTGGTTGAGACTGCATTGTATGTTCTGCGCACTTTATATATTTCAGCACTTTTTGTCACTTATTTTTCGCTTGCACTGTGCTGTCCCAAGTAGCACCTTTTTGCAGTTTGGAATTGTCACTTGATGAATGTGACAAACTTAAATAATAAAACAGTATACTTTTTCATATTTGGTGAAAGTGGGAGTTGTGGTACTTTGTTCCCTGGCCCAATCATCTAGTGTTTTCAGATGATTACCTTTGGACCGTATGTTGTATCAGCGACCTTTCGATTAGGCCTGGGTGGGACTCGCTGAGTGTCACTCCGCGGGATTCTGCTAAGTTACATAAAAACTCCACAAGATTCCACAAAGCTCCGCAAGCAGGTGGAATTCGGGCACACTTAGCTGCTAGCGCTGATTTTTAGTGCGGGTGCTCGTGCAGCGCTCTAAAATCACTGCAGACGGCACCGCATGGCACGCCAGAGTGCGCTGCATCTTTCAGATGCTCGAGAAGAATTTCTACTCAAGTGGCAGCTTTCCCAACGCGAACGACTCCCTGCAACTGCCCGTAATGAAAAATCTCTCCAGGAGGCATTCTAGCATCCGAAAAGCACGCTAGAGGATGCAAATTCTCACTCACCCTGGCCAAGGTAATGTTAGTGACCAACCCGTGAGAAAAACCTCCGCGAGGCACTGGTTGGTGGTGTTTTGCTGGAACTACGCGCTCGGCTGGCGGAGCGCAATTTTTTACTCACCCCAACTTTGGATGTGAATCCAACAATATGGCGCCAGTCCCACTGAAATGGTCCGCAGGGCTAAGAATATGTGTATTTATCACTGTAGCACTTCAGGGGGAGTCATCAGGGGACCCCAGCAGTTCTGAGGGGCCCAGGTGGATCCTGGCATGTGAACCCTAAACCAAGGCGCAGACCAAAACCAATCTCATCGTTTTCAGATCACTGTGGAGTCAGCAAAGGTCACCGATTTTAACCAAATCCCATTTCCCCCGCCTGAAGCGCTAGGAAACGCCCCCTCTGAAGGGAAAACATTCACCCTCAAACATGCCAGCCTCTTATAAGTAAGCATGTGACTGACACTGCACCAACCCTTGTGTCTCCAGACATGAGCAATACTGACTGTCCCTACCTCAGCCCTACCTGGCGTTCACAGAAAGGTGGGCGTCACATGACTGGCCTAGGGCTCCCTTGCCTTCCCCACCTCTGGAAATCTCCTTTCCCTTTCCCTAAAGGTCCAGTCAGCCTCTGCTAAATGCCCCACCACAGTAGGGGCCTCTTCCAGAGAAGCCATGCGCGGCCCCGCGCCCCTCCCCACCGGGTACAGTGGCTGATTGTACCCCACAAAGGCTATAATTGCTGTGTCCATGAGGCGACCTTCGGCTCTGATCCATGTATCACAGCACTGTGGGCGCCCCCTCGCCCGCCCCCCACGCATGCCCTTTAAGCGCCTCACTCATTTACCAGGCGCTATCACAGCTGGATCTAGTGCCTAGCTGGATCTCTTTTGCGCAGAGTGCACATTCGTGCACCTCGGGGCGCCACATGCCTGGCCCCGCCCATCCTCGCCCCTTTATCCCCTGCTCGTGGAGCCTGACGGCCGGGAAGGGGGGTGGGGGAGAAGAAATAAATACGTTTAACTAGTAATGAGCTCCTGAGAAGGCCCGTCCTGAGCAGCTTGTACTGAGGAGACAGGTCCTGAACGATATGTACTGACGAGGCCCACCCTTAACAACATGTACTGAGGGGGCCCGTCCTTAACAACATGTACTGAGGAGGCCCGCCCTTAACAACATGTACTGAGGGGGCCCGCTCTTAACAACATGTACTGACGAGGCCCACCCTTAACAACAAGTACTGACGAGGCCCACCCTTAACAACATGTACTGAGGGGACCCGCCCTTAACAACATGTACTGAAGAGGCCCACCCTTAACAAGATGTAGTGAGGGGGCCCGTCCTTAACAACATGTACTGAGGGGGCCCGCCCTTAACAACATGTACTGAGGGGGCCCGTCCTTAACAACATGTACTGAGGAGGCCCGTCCTTAACAACATGTACTGAGGGGGCCCGCCCTTAACATGTACTGAGGAGACCCGTCCTTAACAACATGTACTGAGGGGGCCCGTCCTTAACAACATGTACTGAGGGGGCCCGCCCTTAACATGTACTGAGGAGACCCGTCCTTAACAACATGTACTGAGGGGGCCCGCCCTTAACAACATGTACTGAGGGGGGCCGTCCTTAACAACAGGCACTGAGGTGACCCGTCCTTAACAACATGTACTGAGGGGGCCCGCCCTTGACAACATGTACTGAGGGGGCCCGCCCTTGACAACATGTACTGAAGAGGCCCGCCCTTAACAACATGTACTGAGGGGGCCTGCCCTTAACAACATGTACTGAAGGGGCCCGCCCTTAACAACATGTACTGAGGGGGCCCGCCCTTAACATGTACTGAGGAGACCCGTCCTTAACAAGATGTACTGAGGGGGCCCGCCCTTAACAACATGTACTGAGGGGGCCCGTCCTTAACAACATGTACCGAGGAGGCCCGCCCTTAACAACATGTACTGAGGGGGCCCGTCCTTAACAACATGTACTGAGGGGGCCCGCCCTTAACAAGACGTACTGAGGAGACCAGTCCTTAACAACATGTACTGACGAGGCCCGCCCTTAACAAGATGTACTGAGGGGGCCCATCCTTAACAACATGTACTGAGGGGGCCCGCCCTTAACATGTACTGAGGAGACCCGTCTTTAACAAGATGTACTGAGGGGGCCCGTCCTTAACAACAGGTACTGAGGAGACCCGCCCTTAACAACATGTACTGAGGAGGCCCGCCCTTAACAACATGTACTGAGGAGACCCGTCCTTAACAAGATGTACTGAGGGGGCCCGCCCTTAACAACATGTACTAAGGAGGCCCGCCCTTAACAACATGTACTGAGGGGGCCCGTCCTTAACAACAGGTACTAAGGAGGCCCGTCCTTAACAACATGTACTGAGGGGGCCCGCCCTTGACAACATGTACTGAAGAGGCCCACCCTTAACAATATGTACTGAGGGGGCCCGTCCTTAACAACATGTACTGACGAAGCCCGCCCTTAACAACATGTACTGAGGGGGCCCACCCTTAACAACATGTACTGAGGAGACCAGTCCTTAACTACATGTACTGACGAGGCCCGCCCTTAACAAGATGTACTGAGGGGGCCCGCCCTTAACAACATGTACTGAGGGGGCCCGCCCTTAACAACATGTACTGAGGAGACCCGTCCTTAACAACATGTACTGAGGAGGACCGCCATTAACAACATGTACTGAGGGGGGCCCGTCCTTAACAACATGTACTGAGGGGGCCCGCCCTTAACAACATGTACTGAGGGGGCCCGCCCTTAACAACATGTACTGAGGAGGCCCGCCCTTAACAAGATGTACTGAGGGGGCCCACCCTTAACAACAGGTACTGAGGAGACCCGTCCTTAACAAGATGTACTGAGGGGGCCCACCCTTAACAACATGCAACATGCAGGCAGGTCGCTCCCTCCTCGCCACTGCTCCGGTAGGTGCTGCCATTCTTGAGTGTTTTTTTTCTTTTCTTGGGCTTTCCCTCCAAGTTTCCCACCGCTGGTTCCCCGCGGCCCACCCCCCTCCCTCCTCCTCGGAGCTTCCCGCTCCTGACTCCTTCTGCCCCCACCCCCGCACTCCCATTGGAGGCTTCCCTCCCTCCTCCCAGCTGCCACTCCCTCCCACCTCCCCTCTTATGCCGGCTGTAGCGCGGGCACGCCGCTGGTGGGCCAAAGGCACGCGAAAGGCAAGCCCCTCTGCGCCCATCCGCGCAAAGTCCATGCCCAGTGCCAGACCCCCTGGCCAACACACCCCCCTTGCCACCAAACACCATTACTCTGCCAACAAACTCCACGCCCTTAATCCAGGACGCTCCTCCATCTGCTTCCAGTCCACACCAACGTGCACCAAAGGACCCTTTTCCTGCAAAGCCTGCAATTTCACCAGCAACCTAACCTCCAAACTCCAAATCAAAACAGACAACCGCCTAAGATGCATCCTGCTCAACACCCGCTCCGTCCACAAACATGCAATTGAACTCTGGGACCTACTAACCACATACTCACCCGACGTGGCATTCCTCACCGAAACCTGAATGAATTCGGCCTCGGAACCAAACATAGCCATAGCCATACCAGAAAACTACAAGATCACCAGAAAAGACCGAATCAACAGACCAGGAGGAGGAATCGCCTTAGTCCACAGAAACACCATAAATGTCTCCACCAACTCCCACGACACCATCAACTCCGCCGAGCACCTCAACTTCAAAATCCACATCAACGCCAACAACACACTCAGAGGAACACTGGTCTACAGACCCCCTGGACCCAGATCGCAGTTCTGCGACGACATCGCCGATGCCATCAGCTCCCAAGCCCTTGCCTCAACAGACTACATCCTCCTAGGTGACCTGAACTTCTACCTAGAAAATAACATTAATATCAACACCACCAACCTTATCAACAACCTCGCCAACTTCGGTCTCAAGCAACTCGTCACTTCACCCACCCACTCTGCAGGCCACACACTTGACCACTTCTTCTCAGCCAGCAACCACGTTTCCTTCAGCCACACCATCGAACTCAGCTGGACGGACCACCGCTGCATCCACTTCTCCTACAAGAAACCAGTCACTCACCACCACTGCACACAACCCCCGATGCAACTGGAGCAAAATATCAACGGATCAACTGATCTCCACTCTCGCCCGGGCCCCACCCCCTGGCACCCTGGACCCCAAAACAGCTGCCACCAACCTACACTGCTGGATAGAAGACTGCGCCAACACCCTCGCATCGTCAAAAAACAAACAAACACCTCCCACAGAATCAAGGCCAGCTGGTTCACACCAGAACTACTGGAATCCAAACGGCTATGTCGCAGAATGGAAACAACCTGGCACCTTGACCCTACCAACTCCAACCACATCGCTTTCAAGGGTGCCCTACGCAAACATCACCAATTGATCCGCACCACCAAAAGGACCCACTTCAAAAACTGCATTGACGCCAACGCTCACAACAGTAAAGAGCTATTTGGAATCATCAATTAACTCTCCACCACCAGGACCTGCTCCAACGAACCCCCGCCATCACAAGAATTCTGCAACTCACTGACAACCCACTTCCTTCGAAAGATAGAAGAAATCCATAATAGCTTCAAACCCCAGACCCACCAGCTGACTACAAACACCCAAGAACCCAACGCTCCAAGCAACACCCACCTTCTCCACACCTGGACCCCCATCAACATAGAGGACACCGCCACCACCATGGCCTCCATCCACTCCGGATCACCATCGGACCCCTGCCCACACCATATCTTCAACAAGGCAAATATCATCATTGCCCCCCACCCCTGCAAAACCATCAATAGCTCCTTCGAGTCAGCCACCTTCCCAGAAAGATGGAAGCACGCAGAAATCAACGCCCTGCTGAAGAAACCAAAGGCAGACCCAGAAGACCCCAAGAACTACTGGCCGATCTCCCTCCTCCCCTTCCCAGCCAAGGTCAGCGAAAAAATCGTGAACAGCCAACTTTCCCGGTTCCTGGAACACAGCAAGGCACTCGACACCTCCCAATCCTGATTCCGCAGAAACCACAGCACCGAGACCACACTCATCGCTGCCACAGACGACATTAGGACCATGCTCGATGAAGGAGAAACAGCAGCACTCATCCTCCTGGACCTCTCATCAGCATTCGACACAGAATGTCATCACACTCTCCGCACACGCCTCCACAACGCTGGAATCCGCGATAAGGCACTCAACTGGACCTTGTCATTTCTCTCAGGCAGAACCACGAGAGTTCGCTTCCCACCGTTCCTGTCAGAAGCCTCCAGAATCACCTGTGGCGTCCCCCAAGGATCTTCGCTCAGCCCCATGCTCTTCAACGTTTACATGGCCCCCCTCGCCAACATCGCACAAACCCACCACATCAACATAGTTTCCTACGCAGGCGACACTCAGTGCATCCTCTCCCTCACAAAAGACCCTACAACTGCAAAGAACAACCTCCACAACGGACTTCACGCCATCGCCAGCTGGATGGAATCAAGCCACCTCAGGTTAAACACAGACAAGACAGAAATCCTCATCTTTGGCACCAACCCCTCAGCTTGGAATGACTCCTGGTGGCCCACCTACCTAGGATCCGCACCCTCACCCACCACCCACGCACGCAACCTGGGCTTCATCCTGGACTCCACACTCAGCATGACTCAGCAGGTCAATGCCATCTCCTCCTCCTGCTACAACACTCTCCGCATGCTCTGCAAAATCTTCAAATGGATTCCCGTAGAAACCAGGAAAACTGTCACCCACGCCCTGGTCAGCATCCGATTGGACTACGGAAACGCCCTATATGCAGGAATATCAACCAAACTCCTAACAAAGCTGCAAAGAATCCAGAACGCATCCGCCCGCCTCATTCTGGACATCCCACGCTGCGACCACATTTCCCCCACCTCAGAGACCATCACTGGCTACCAGTATCAAAGAGGATCCCCTTCAAACTCCTCATCCACGCACACAAGGCCCTCTACAACACAGGTCCTGCCTCCCTCAACGACAGACTCACCTTCCACACCCCCACCCGCAATCTTCGCTCCGCCAGCCTCGCCCTCGCCTCCATCCGCCGCACCACCGCCGGAGGAAGATCCTTCTCTCACCTAGCCGCCAAGACCTGGAACTCCCTACCGCTCCACCTTTGCTAGACCCAAGACCTCTTCACATTTAGGAAACGCCTCAAGACATGGCTCTACGACCAGTAGCTCCCCCCAGCACCTTGAGACCCTAACGGGTGACTAGTGCGCTCTATAAATCATTGATTGATTGATTGATTGATTGAGGAGGCGCATCCTTAACAACATGTACTGAGGGGGCCCGCCCTTAACAAAATGTACTGAGGGGCCTGTCCTTAACAACATGTACTGAGGAGGCCCACCATTAACAACGTGTACTGAGGAGGCCCGCCCTTAACAACGTGTACTGAGGAGGCCCGCCCATAACAAGATGTACTGAGGGGGCCTGTCCTTAACAACATGTACTGAGGAGGCCTGTCCTTAACAACATGTACTGAGGAGGCCCGTTCTTAACATGTACTGAAAAGGTCCATCCTTAACATGTACTGAGAAGTCCCTTGCCTAATGACAGGTACTGAGAAGACTCATTTATTGACGTCCTGATAAAGCCAGCTTAAATAGACATAAACCTACTCACAAGCCAAACAGTGCAAAACAAGAACTCTTTTTCAGTGGAAGCATAGAACGTCTGCCCAATTAAATTCTGTGCTTGTGAAGGGACCAACGTCTGGGTGGGGCCTAAGCTTCTGTCTCCATGATCCTTCCGAAGGCTCTTTTTCTGTTGACCACATAAGGTCTGTCAACATCAGTGCTAATGGCCAGAGCTAAACCGAAATCTAAACGTAATCTGTGTACATGTAGCTACGGGCTGTCATACTCACAGGTGTACCCACTTTATGCCATAAATACCCAGGTCTGTAGCCCCTTGAGTGGAGTAGCCTGACGCCCGCCCTTTCCCCGGTAACCCCAACTTGCCTCCAAACCCCCTTAATGCTTCCAGCACTGAGGCCCAGTCGCAGCTGGTCTCTGCTGGTTTCAGGCGCGGGCTTCTGGCATTACCTGCGCACTGTCCCCAAGCACTAGACCCCTACCCAAAAGCTTGCGTGGCCCCCTTTCCCCATAACTAACCCCCATCCCCCCTCATCACAGAGCCACGCCCCCTTTCCATCACGAGCATCACTGCTTCTGTCTGACCCGAGCGGAGAGAGCGCCCGGTCCTGATGCTGAGAGAGCGCCCGGTCCTGATGCTGAGAGAGCGCCCGGTCCTGATGCTGAGAGAGCGCCCGGTCCTGATGCTGCGACTTATTTCTTGACACACAGCTCCATCTGCGGGGGGCAGGGGGGTGGAGGGGGGCAGTGCAGCTCACCCTGTGATACACGGTGTTAACCAGTCTGACGTGCAGCCTGGGGCAGGAGCCATCACTGTGTGTCCTCATCACCCTCCTTCACTGCTGTGTCTGTGAAGGGAGGCGAGTCGCGGCAGCAGGCGCCGTCCGCGGGGGGGGGGGGGGGGGGGGGAGGGGGGGGGGGCGGCATGCCTCGCGAGCAGGGGGCAGCAGGACGCAGAGTCCAGGGAGAGCATCAGACACGTCCAGGGAGAGCATCAGGCCTCGCGAGCAGGGGGCAGCAGGTTGCAGAGTCCAGGGAGAGCATCAGAGCACCAGACCTGTCCAGGGAGAGCATTAGGCCTCGCGAGGAGGGGGCTGCAGGACTCAGAGTCCAGGGAGAGCATCAGGAGAGCATCACAGCTCTCCAGGGAGAGCACCAGACCTGTACTGGGAGAGGATCAGGCCCCACGAGCAGGGGGCAGCAGGACGCAGAGTCCAGGGAGAGCATAAGAGCACCAGACCTGTCCTGGGAGAGCATCAGACGAGCATCAGAGCTGTCCAGGGAGAGCACCAGATCTGTCCTGGGAAAGCATCAGGCCCCGCAAGTAGGGGGCAGCAGTACACAGAGTCCAGGGAGAGCATCAGGAGAGCATCTGAGCTGTTCAGGGAGAGCACCAGACCTGTCCAGGGAGAGCATCAGGCCGCGCGTACAGGGGGCAGCAGGACACGGAGTCCAGGGAGAGCATCAGAGCATCAGACCTGTCCAGGGAGCACATCAGACCTGTCCAGGAAGAGCATCAGGCCTCACGAGCAGGGAGCAGCAGGACATGGAGTCCAGGGAGAGCATCAGACCTGTCCTGAGAGAGCATCAGACGAGCATCAGAGCTGTCCAGGGAGAGCATCAGGCCTTGCGAGTAGGGGGCAGCAGGACACAGAGTCCAGGGAGAGCATCAGACCTGTCCAGGGAGAGCATCAGACCTCGCGACCATGGGGCAGCAGGACACAGAGCCCAGGGAGAGCATCAGGAGAGCCTCAAAGCTGTCCAGGGAGAGCATCAGGCCTCGTGAGCAGAGGGAAGCAGGACTCATAGTCCAGGGAGAGCATCAGACCTGTCCAGGGAGAGTATCGGACCTGTCCAGGGAAAGTATCAGACCTGTCCAGGGAAGTATTAGGCCTCACGAGCAGAGGGCAGCAGGACACAGAGTCCTTGGAGAGCATGAGAGCATCAGACTTGTCCTGGGAGAACACCAGATCTGTCCAGTGAAAGCATCAGGCCTCGCGGGCATGGTAGGAGGTGACCGCAGAGCACAGAGAGCAGCAGGCATTGTCCACAGGGAGGGGATTGGTGGGTAGGGCAGCAGGACACAAAAACCAGGGAGGGCACCAGATCTGTCCAGGGAGAGCATCCGATCTGTCCAGGGAGAGCATCAGGCCTCGCGAGCAGGACGCAGAGTCCAGGGAAAGCATTAGACCTGTCCAGGGAGAGCATCAGGCCTCGCGAGCAGGGGGCTGCAGGGTGCAGAGTCCAGGGAGAGCATTATACCTGTCCAGGGAGAGCACCAGGTCTCGCGAGGAGGGGGCAGCAGGACTCAGAGTCCAGGGAGAGCATCAGGAGAGCATTACAGCTCTCCAGGGAGAGCACCAGATCTGTCCAGGGAGAGCATTAGGCCTCGCGAGGAGGGGGCAGCAGGACTCAGAGTCCAGGGAGAGCATCAGGAGAGCATCACAGCTCTCCAGGGAGAGCACCAGACCTGTACTGGGAGAGGATCAGGCCCCACAAGCAGGGGGCAGCAGGACGCAGAGTCCAGGGAGAGCATAAGAGCACCAGACCTGTCCTGGGAGAGCATCAGACGAGCATCAGAGCTGTCCAGGGAGAGCACCAGATCTGTCCTGGGAAAGCATCAGGCCCCGCAAGTAGGGGGCAGCAGTACACAGAGTCCAGGGAGAGCATCAGGAGAGCATCTGAGCTGTTCAGGGAGAGCACCAGACCTGTCCAGGGAGAGCATCAGGCCGCGCGTACAGGGGGCAGCAGGACACGGAGTCCAGGGAGAGCATCAGAGCATCAGACCTGTCCAGGGAGCACATCAGACCTGTCCAGGAAGAGCATCAGGCCTCACGAGCAGGGAGCAGCAGGACAATGAGTCCAGGGAGAGCATCAGACCTGTCCTGAGAGAGCATCAGACGAGCATCAGACCTGTCCAGGGAGAGTATCAGACCTGTCCAGGGAAAGTATCAGACCTGTCCAGGGAAAGTATTAGGCCTCACGAGCAGAGGGCAGCAGGACACAGAGTCCTTGGAGAGCATGAGAGCATCAGACTTGTCCTGGGAGAACACCAGATCTGTCCAGTGAAAGCATCAGGCCTCACGGGCATGGTAGGAGGTGACCGCAGAGCACAGAGAGCAGCAGGCATTGTCCACAGGGAGGGGATTGGTGGGTAGGGCAGCAGGACACAAAAACCAGGGAGGGCACCAGATCTGTCCAGGGAGAGCATCCGATCTTTCCAGGGAGAGCATCAGGCCTCGCGAGCAGGACGCAGAGTCCAGGGAAAGCATTAGACCTGTCCAGGGAGAGCATCAGGCCTCGCGAGCAGGGGGCTGCAGGGTGCAGAGTCCAGGGAGAGCATTATACCTGTCCAGGGAGAGCACCAGGTCTCGCGAGCAGGGCGCTGCAGGGTGCAGAGGCAGGGAAAGCATTAGACCTGTCCAGGGAGAGCACCTGGCCTCGCGAGCATGGTAGAAGGCGACAGCAGAGCACAGAGAGCAGCAGACATTGTCTGCAGGGAGGGAATTGGTGGGGAGGGCAGCAGGTAACAGGGACTAGGGAGAGCAGCGGCAGCATTCCTGTTGGTCAGTTTGCCCTTTATTGATGGGCACCCCAGATTTTTATTTTGCCTTTTGCTGAGACTTTTTTTGCAGGCTATAGAACTCTGTACTTTCCCCATACTAGCCAGTGCTGTGCGCCTCCTTTTAACATGTTGAATTGGCGAACACCTGATTGGCATATTTAACGTTCCTATTAGCCCCTAGTATGTGGTACCAAGGTGTACCCAGGGCCTGAAAGTTAAATGACAGAAGTGGACTGCAGCACCCATTGTGCCTCCCACTACAGCCACAATGTAAACGTGACTGCAGGCCTGTCACCAGTAGCCTGGCTGTGCAGATTTTAACTGCAAGTTTGATCTGTCAAAATGACCCCTTTTGATGGACCTACATTTTCCTTTTAAATAATTCTAAGCTACTTGTAAGTACGTCCTATTGCCCCTGAGGCAGGGTGCATGGTCTTTAGAAGTAGGACAGGTGAAAGTTAAATTTTAAACATGTCTCTGCCATGGGTTGCCCCTCAAAGCTACTTTCAGTGTAGCAGGGTTGGCTGCTCCATATAAAAGCATTGGGATACAGTACTACATACTAACACTGTGTCCCAGGAATGGGACTTACTAAAAGAGTAATGAAATAATTATTTTTAATAATTATTAAGAATCCAGTTCAATTGTGAGGTTGGATTTTCCTAGATACTATGAAAAGGTAACTTGGAAGTTAAATCTGCATTTTTCATTTCCAGCTCCTGGTGGCTCGTGATTAGCATTTGAGTACCCATGCCTGAGCTGTGAGCTTGCTCCTAGGAGCAGACAATAGGCTGACCTGAAATGGCAGAGGTGGCCCATCTGAAGTGTCAGGATAAGCACTGGGTGAGGGCTCTGAGAATCTTTATTGACATTAAAGTGTCAAGTCCTGCTTGAATGTCACATCCTAGTGACAGGTCTGCTGGTATCTTTCACATGAGACTTGGAGCACACTTTAAAGAGGCCTCCACTGTCACAGGCAAATGTGACTTGGGCAGGACCCTTCTTTTGTTCCCTATCCAGTCAGGCCTCCAATCACAGTGGGCCTCTTTTTGACATTACACTGCCATCGCCTTTTGAGAGGTCTGCTGGGAACACATATAAACTTTGGGGTGCACTTCAAAGGGCAAAGGTGGGATGCCAACTCAATTATTGTGTATCTCATGTCTGGATGCTGAAAACTCAGCTTTGTTCTACCAGACTCCTCTCTTTGAGGTTTTGGTTGTACATGGACTGTCACAAACTGGACACTGAAACACAGGCACCTGCAGCCCCGGTGGCGGTACCGGAGAGGCAGCTCCCCCTCACCCAAACACACAACCCTCCTACCCCCTTCAAAAGGGCCCCATTCAGCCCATGGTCAATTCATATTTTGGAGATGAGGTAGTCTTAGACACCTCTCATCACATTTTGCGGGGGGGGGGGCATAATTCTGCGATACGCCACTGATTGTGTTTGAATTCAGCTTCGCGGCGCTAGAGGCAGCTCAAGGCGCTCGACTAAACTAAAGACAGGAACAGACAGCGGACGGAGCTGGCATCGGATACTGAGGTGCTGGCAAAATAGGAGGGTCCCACCCGCCCCACAAATGCGAGCCCCCTTACCGGCTGCCCCAATTATAAAGTGACCGAACCCCTTTGCTCTTGGATAGACAAGTGACTAAAGTGATGTTTAAATTAAAAAGTGGGGCCTTCGTGGGAAGGTGGACCCCGGAATAACCCTGCACCCCGAGTGAAGTGAACCTGCTGGGCGAATCTAGGGCCCGGACTCCACACGTGGGGCCCCTGTTTTACACAGCATCAAGGGCCCCCACCCACCCATTATCAGTCCAATAGATCACTGGCCCCACCGAGACCCTCCATCCACCCTGATCAGTGACCACACGCCCCAGCCCTGCTCTGTCCAGCAGATGGCCTATAGCGCTCAATGCAAGCACCCCCGAGGCGCTTTACCAGCTGGAAGTCTAAAAGCCGGCTCTCCCGGGGAGACTCTTTAACCAGGGGCTGGTTACTGTACACCCCCACGCTGGAAGCATTAGTCATCCGAGGCGCGGCCCCTCCTGAATTATTGAGTGGGTCTGGGACGGGGGCAACATATGGCGGAGTCGAGGCGGATTTCTCTGCCCAGCTGCGGTGTTTACCAGGCTCCGAAGATGGGCCGAGCGGGACGGTGGAGTGTCAGGCGAGGCCTCAAAGATGGGGCGAGTGGGAGGTGGTTGTAATTCTATAACTTGCATTTAAATAGCGCTTTCTTCCATTGGCGAGGCGTTGAAGCGCTTTGCAGCCAGTACTGCGCTACCCCCAAACCCAAGAATTTAAAAGTTAGTAACAAGTGTTTTTTCCCCTTGGGCTTCAGAGTTAGAGCTCTGATTTCTTTTCTGTTTAGCACAGTTTAGCGTAGGGGGTAGAATGATGAGAGCAGAGGAAGTTATAGCTTTTTAGTAAGTAGAGGCTCTGCGTGTCTGTTAGTTGGGTGGCCTGGCTAACAAAGGAGGGGAAAGTTTGAGGAGGATGTATGGGGTTTCATAGTATTTAGAAAGGTTTGGGATCAGTCACAGAGAGGAGGGACGGGAGAAAGGTCGAAGGGAGTAATTTTTGTAACAAAACTGAAATTAATGTATACATACATAGAGCCAAGACACATGGTAAAGTTTTAGTGGCAGGGGTAAACCCCTCTATATAAATACCCATGTGTACATGTACATATGTACATAGAAGCAGGAATATTTACATGCTATGATATGCACACGTATCGTGTGGTGAAGTATGCAAAGTTTTTTTTTTAATGTTTATCTAATACCTGTAATTAACTAATACACACATAAATATACATGACAATTGCTAAAGATTTAGTGACTGGAGCAAACCCGTGAGAACATTCAAGCAACGATATATTACATGGTCTGATATACACATTTATCTCGATGTGATATTTCCATAAATGCGTCCATCTGCTTCTTATATGTGGCATGTGTTGCATGTGGGTGCAAACCTTGGGACTTGTTGGTTTGAGGCCTGTTTTTTTACCCTGGTAACTATTGTTTGTCTTCTTCACACACCAATGGTTAAAGATAACTTACCTACACACCAGCATGAAGTGTCCATATGTGTCAGTCACACAAGCTGACGGGGTAAAGGGACGGTGGTGCAGTGTGTGTGGGAGAGGCCTGGACGATGTGGTGAGAGGACGGTGGTGCAGTGTGTGTGGGAGAGGCCTGGAAGATGTGGTGAGAGGACGGTGGTGCAGTGTGGGTGGGAGAGGCCTGGACGATGTGGTGAGAGGACGGTGGTGCAGTGTGTGTGGGAGAGGCCTGGAAGATGTGGTGAGAGGACGGTGGTGCAGTGTGGGTGGGAGAGGCCTGGAAGATGTGGTGAGAGGACGGTGGTGCAGTGTGTGTGGGAGAGGCCTGGAAGATGTGGTGAGCAGACAGTGGTGCAGTGTGTGTGGGACAGGGCTGGAAGATGGGGCGATGCAGAGGTCTGTGTGAGAGAGATGCCACAGAGGTGGTGCAGTGTGTGTGGGACAGGCCTGGAAGATGTGGCGAGGTGGAGGGCTGTGTCAGAGAGATGCCACAGAGGTGGTACAGTGTGTGGGACAGGGCTGGAAGATGGGGTGAGTTGGAGGTGTGTGTGTAAGAGATGCCACAGAAGTGGTGCAGTGTGTGTGGGGCAAGGTTGGAAGATAGGGCGAGGTGGAGGACTGTGTGAGAGAGATGCCACAGAAGTGGTACACTGTGTGTGGGACAGGCCTGGGAGATGGGGTGAGGCAGAGGTCTGTGTCAGAGAGATACCACAGAGGTGGTGCAGTGTGTGTGGGACAGACATGGAAGATGGGGCGAGGTGGAGGACTGTGTCAGAGAGATGCTAAGAGGTGGTGCAGTGTGTGTGGGACAAGCCTGGAAGATGTGGTGAGAGGACGGTGGTGCAGTGTGTGTGGGAGAGGCCTGGAAGATATTGTGAGAGGACGGTGGTGCAGTATGTGTGGGAGAGGCCTGGAAGATGTGGTGAGAGGACGGTGGTACAGTGTGTGGGGGAGAGGCCTGGAAGATGTGGTGAGAGGACGGTGGTACAGTGTGTGTGGGAGAGGCCTGGAAGATGTTGTGAGAGGACGGTGGTGCAGTGTGTGTGGGAGAGGCCTGGAAGATGTGGTGAGAGGACGGTGGTACAGTGTGTGGGGGACATGCCTGGAGGATGGGGCGAGGCGGAGGACTGTGAGAGAGAGATGTCACAGAAGTGGTACAGTGTGTGTGGGACAGGCCTGGAAGATGGGGCGAGGCGGAGGTCTGTGTCAGAGAGATGCCACAGAGGTGGTGCAGTGTGTGTGGGACAGGCCTGAAAGATGGGGCGAGGCGGAGGTCTGTGTCAGAGAGATGCCACAGAGGTGGTGCAGTGTGTGTGGTACAGGGCTGGAAGATGGGGCGAGGCAGAGGTCTGTGTGAGAGAGATGCCACAGAGGTGGTGCAGTGTGTGTGGGACAGGCCTGGAAGATGGGGCGAGGCGGAGGTCTGTGTGTAAGAGATGCCACAGAAGTGGACCAGTGTGTGTGGGACAGGGCTAGAAGATGGGACGAGGCAGAGGACTGTGTGAGAGAGATGCCACAGAAGTAGTAGTGTGTGTGGGACAGGCCTGGAAGATGGGGCGGGCGGAGGTCTGTGTGAGAGAGATGCCACAAGGGTGGTGCAGTGTGTGTGGACAGGCCTGGAAGATGGGGCGAGGCGGAGGTCTGTGTGAAAAATATGCCACAGAAGTGGTACAGTGTGTGTGGAACATGCTTAGAAGATAGGACGAGGTGGAGGACTGTGTGAGAGAGATGCCACAGAAGTGGTAGTGTGTGTGGGATAGGACTGGAAGATTGGGCGAGGTGGAGGTCTGTTAAGAGAGATGCCACATAGGTGTTGCAGTGTGTGTGGGACAGGCCTGGAAGATGGGGAAAGACGAAGGTCTGTGTGAGAGAAATGCTACAGAAATGGTACAGTGTGTGTGGGACAGGCCTGGAAGATGGGGCGAGACGGAGGACTGTGTGAGAGAGATGCCACAGAAGTGGTAGTGTGTGTGGGACAGGGCTGGAAGATGGGGTGAGGCGGAGGTCTGTGTAAGAGATATGCCACAGAAGTGGTGCAGTGTGTGTGAGGCAAGGTTGGGAGAAGTGGTGAGAGGACGGTGGTGCAGTGTGTGTGGGAGAGGGTTGGAAGTTGTGGGAGGACGGAGGTGCAGTGTGTGAGAGAGATGCCTCAGAGGTGGTGCAGTGTGTGAGAGAGGGTTGGAAGATATGGTGAGCGGACGGTGGTGCAGTGTGTGTGGGAGAGGCCTGGAAGATATGGTGAGAGGACGGCAGTGCAGTGTGTGTGTGTGAGAGATGCCTCAGAGGTGGTGCAGTGTGTGTGGGACAGGGTTGGAAGATGTGGTGAGAGGACGGTGGTGCAGTGTGTGTGGCACCGGGTTGG
This sequence comes from Pleurodeles waltl, assembly GCF_031143425.1. NCBI lineage: Eukaryota > Metazoa > Chordata > Amphibia > Caudata > Salamandridae > Pleurodeles > Pleurodeles waltl. Next base: position 16,259,103 of record NC_090449.1, on the reverse strand, counting down.
AAGATGTGGCGAGAGGACGGTTGTGCAGTGTGTGTGGGACAGCGTTGGAAGGTGTGGTGACATGGCGGTGGTGCAGTGTGTGTGGGAGAGGGTGGTGCAGTGTGTGTAGGAGAGGGTTGGAAGATGTGGTGAGAGGAAGGTGGTGCAGTGTGTGTGGGAGAGACCTGGAAGATGTGGTGAGAGGACTGTGGTGCACTGTGTGTGGGAGAGGTCTGGAGATGTGGAGAGAGGACAGTTGTGCAGTGTGTGTGGGAGAGGTCTGGAGATGTGGAGAGAGGACAGTTGTGCAGTGTGTGTGGGAGAGGGCTGGAAGATGTGTTGAGAGGATGGTGCTGCAGTGTGTGTGGGAGAGGCCTAGAAGATGTGGTGAGAGGATGGCGGTGCAGTGTGTGAGGGTTAAAAGATGTGGTGAGAGGACGGAGGTGTAGTGTGTGTAGGAGAGGGTTGGAAGATGTGGCGAGAGGACAGTGGTGCAGTGTGTGTGGGAGAGGTCTGGAGATGTGGTGAGAGGACGGTGGTGCAGTGTGTGTGGGAGATGCCTGGAAGATGTGGTGAGAGGACGGTGGTGCCGTGTGTGTGGGAGAGGGTTGAAAGATGTGGTGAGAGGACGGTGGTGCAGTGTGTGTGGGACAGGGTTGGAAGATGTGGTGAGAGGACGGAGGTGTAGGAGAGGGTTGGAAGATGTGGCGAGAGGACAGTGGTGCAGTGTGTGTGGGAGAGGTCTGGAGATGTGGTGAGAGGACGGTTGTGCAGTGTGTGTGGGAGAGGGTTGGAAGATGTGTTGAGAGGATGGTGGTGAAGTGCGTGTGGGAGAGGCCTAGAAGATGTTGTGAGAGGACAGCGGTGCAGTGTGTGTGGGAGAGGGTTAGAAGATGTGGTGAGAGGATGGTGGTGCAGTGCGTGTGGGAGAGGCCTGGAAGATGTGGTGAGCGGACGGTGGTGCAGTGTGTGTGGGAGAGGCCTAGAAGATGCGGTGAGCGGACGGTGGTGCAGTGTGTGTGGGAGAGGCCTGGAAGATGTGGTGAGAGGACGGTGGTGCAGTGTGTGTGGGAGAGGCCTGGAAGATGTGGTGAGTGGACGGTGGTGCAGTGTGTGTGGGAGATGCCTGTAAGATGTGGTGAGAGGACGGTGGTGCAGTGTGTGTGGGAGAGGCCTGGAAGATGTGGTGAGTTGACAGTGGTGCAGTGTGTGTGGGAGAGGCCTGGAAGATGTGGTGAGCAGACGGTGGTGCAGTGTGTGTAGGAGAGGGTTGTAAGATGTGGTGAGAGTACGGTGGTGCAGTGTGTGTGGGAGAGGCCTGGAAGATGTGGTGAGTGGACGGTGGTGCAGTGTGTGTGGGAGAGGCCTGGAAGATGTGGTGAGAGGGCGGTGCTGCAGTTTGTGAGAAACTGGCCTGGAGTATGGGGCGAGGTGGTCGATTGTGTGAGAGACATGCCACAGAAGCGGGGAAGTGTGTGTGAGACGGTCTCAAAGATGGGTGAGCTGGTGGATTGTGTCAGAGAGATGCCACATAGATGGTGATGGGTGTGTGGACAGGCCTGGAAGATGGGGCGAGAGGACGGTGTTATGGGTGAGGGGCAGGCAGGCCTTGAAGGTGGGCTGTGGGCAGAGTTGGCACAGTACCAAGGTTGTAGTCCTTGAGGCCGGGGTGAGGGACAGCCTGTAGAGATGGTGTACCGTGTACGAGACTGGTCTCGAAGATTGGGTGAGGGCCAGAAGAGACACTCGAGAGACGCCGGAAGAGTGGTAATCAGAGAAATATCATAGCAGCGAGGGACAGTCAGGGCCAGTAGACACACTCAGAGAGAGAGACTCTGAGAGATATGGAGAAACATGCAGGCTGGCGTTATGGGAGAGACTCATAGAGACATCCGAGTATAGACAGAAACGTACAATAGGAAACAGACAGGGTGGAGTTAGGCGAGACACTCAAGGAGACACCAGAGGAGAGACAATCAGAGAGGAGAGACACTGAAGGGACCATCAGAGGAGAGATAGAGAGGCTTCAGAGGAAAGAGACAGGGTGGAGCTAGGCGAGACACTCAAGGAGACACCAGACGAGAGACAGTCACAGAGGAGGGACACTGAAGGAGACATCAGAGGAGAGACAGAGAGGCATCAGAGGAAACAGACAGGGTGGAGCTAGGCGACACTCAAGGAGACACCAGTGGAGAGACAATCACAGAGGAGTGACACTGAAGGAGACATCAGAGGAGAGTCAGAGAGGCATCAGGCGAAAGAGACAGGGTGGAGCTAGAAGAGACACACAGGGAGACATTCAGAGGAGAGACAGTCAGAGAGGATACACACTGAAGGAGACATCAGAGGAGAGACAATCAGCGAGATATCAGAGGAAAAAGACAAGGTGGAGCTAGGAGAGACATCCAGGGAGACAACAGAGGAGAGACAAACAGAGAAGTATCAGAGGAAAAAGACAAGGTGGAGCTAAGAGAGACACCCAGGGAGACACCAGAGGAGAGACGATCAGAGAGGACTGGGTGGAGCTAGGGAAGACACACAGGGAGACACCAGAGAAGAGACAGTCAGAGAGGAGAGACATCAGAGGAGAGTCAAAACAGCGAGATATATGAGGAAGAAGACGTGGTGGTGCTAGGAGAGACACCCAGGAAGACAACAGAGAGACAGACATATCGGGGGAAACTGACTGGGTGTAGGTAGGAGAGACACACAGGGAAACAGCAGAAGGGAGACAATCAGAGAGGACATATACTGAAGGAGACATCAGAGAAGAGACAGAGAGGCATCAAAGGAACGAGACAGGGTGGACCTAGAAGAGACTCACAGGGAGACACCAGAGGCGAGAACCAGAGAGCAGAGACCCTGAAGGAGACGTCAGAGGCGAGTCAATCAGCGAGGTATCAGAGGAGAGAGACAGGCAGTGTCCAGGAGAGACACCAGATGAGAGAGACATGTAGGCACATGCATGGCCTGACGGTTGCCATGCCACAGTCTACCAGATACCAAGCTGAGCTGGCACCCTAGCCTGGCATCAGAGAGGCACGAGCTTTATTGGCATCAATAAATCAGGCTTATGAGTAATTCTTAGTAAAAGAGTGCGGTCCGGTTTTGATCCAGTTTTTGAGCGAACCATACTATTTTATGTTTTTCTTGCACTTACGCCAACAAAGTACCTTTCCTTCGAGAGAGTTTGGTTTGAGCTGTATGTCTCAGGACTGTGGACAGACAGAAGAGAAAGGTAAATAAAATAATGTAATCTTGCTAACATACCTGAATGAAAATGGACACACTGCGGTGAAACGTGTTGTAGGGTTCCTATTTTTCACCCAGTTGGAATTCATTGCTTAGGCCGGGCAAACCCGCAATTTTTGCTAAATTATATTTGCTATGCTAGAAAAGAAATGTATAACTTTGTCTAACCCTAGAATAGCACGCCAAATCAAAGCTTGATAGCAGTTCTATCACGACCTGACCAGGCACCCCAGTGTGGACTGAACATACGAGTCCACCATCGTCTCACCAGCCATCTATAGCGTGCCCTGGCCTGATGGCCCACCATGGCCTGACAGCAGTCTCAGAATGACCTGACAGTGGTCTCAGCATGGCCTGACAGCAGTCTCAGCATGGCCTGTCATCATGGCCTGGCAGCAGTCTCAGCATGACCTGACAGCAGCCTCAGCATGACCTGACAGTGGTCTCGGCATGGTCTGACAGCAGTCTCAGCATGGTCTGTCAGCATGGCCTGACAGCAGTCTCAGCATGGCCTGTCAGCATGGCCTGACAGCAGTCTCAGCATGGCCTGACAGTGGTCCCGGCATGGTCTGACAGCAGTCTCAGCATGGCCTGTCACCATGGCCTGACAGCAGTCTCAGCATGGTATGTCAGCATGGCCTGACAGCAGCCTTATTATGACCTGACAGTGGTCTCGACATGGCATGACAGCAGTCTCAGCATGGCCTGTCAGCATGGCCTGACAGCAGTCTCAGCATGGCCTGTCACCATGGCCTGACAGCAGTCTCAGCATTGCCTGTCAGCATGGCCTGACAGCAGTCTCAGCATGGTCTGTCAGCATGGCTTTGGCCTGACAGTGGCCTCAGCAGCATGGCCTGACAACAGTCTCAGCATGGCCTGACAGCATTCAACGCATGGTCTGGCAGGGCATCAGCATGGCCTCACAGGAGTCTCAGTATGGCCTGACAGTGGTCTCAGCATGGCCTGTCAGCATGGCCTGACAACAGTCTCAGCATGGCCCTACAGCAGTCTCAGCATGGTCTGACGGTTGTCTCAGCATGGCCTAACAGCAGTCTCAGCATGGTCTGACAGTGGTCTCAGCCTGGTCTGACAGTGGTCTCAGCATGTTCTGATAGTGGTCTCAGCATGGCCTGTCAGCATGGCCTGACAACAGTCTCAGCATGGCCCGACAGCGGTCGTAGCATGGTCTGACAGTGGTCTTAGCAGAGTCTGACAGTGATCTCAGCATGGTCCGACAGAGGTCTCAGCATGGTCTGACAGTGGTCTCAGCATGGCCTAACAGCAGTCTCAGCATGGCCCTACAGCAGTCTCAGCATGGTCTGACTGTGGTCTCAGCATGGTCTGACAGTGGTCTCAGCATGGCCTAACAGCAGTCTCGGCATGGTCTGACAGTGGTCTCAACATGGTCTGACAGTGGTCTCAGCATGGCCTGATAGTGATCTCAGCATGGTCTGACAGCATGGCCTGACAACAGTCTCAGCATGGCCTGGATGGCCTGACAGTGGTTTTAGCATAGTCTGACAGTGGTCTCAGCTTGGCTTGATAGCAGTCTCAACATGGCGTGACAATGGTCTCAGCATGGTTTGGCAGCGGTCTCAGCATGGCCTGGCCAGAAGGCCGTACCATGGCCTGACAGCAGTCTCAGCATGGTCTGACAGAGGTCTCAGCATGGTCTCACAGAGGTCTCAGCATGGCCTGAAAGCAGTCTCAGAATGGTATGGCAGCGGTCTCAGCATGGTCTGACAGCAGTCTCAGCATGGTCTGACAGCAGTCTCAGCATGGTCTGGCAGTGGTCTCAGCATGGTCTGGCAGCGTTTTCAGCATAGTCTGGCAGCGTTCTCAGCATGGCCTAATAGCAGTCTCAACATGGCCTGACAGTGGTCTCAGCATGGTCCGACAGTGGTCTCAGCATGGTCTGGCAGCGGTGGTCTGGCAGCGGTTTCTGCATGGTTTGGCAGCGGTCTTAGCATGGCCTGGCCAGAAGGCCGTACCATGGCCTGACAGCAGTCTCAGCATGATCTGACGGAGGTCTCAGCATGGCCTGAAAGCAGTCTCAGAATGGTATGGCAGCGGTCTCAACATAGCCTAACAGCAGTCTCAGCCTGGCCTGACAGTGTCTCATCATGGCCTGACAGCATCCCTAGTATGGCCTGACAGTGGCCCTAGAAAGGCCTTAAGCAGCCCTAGCATGGCCCGACAGCCCTCTTAGGATGGCCTGACAGCGGCTTCAGCATGGCCTAACACTGGTCTCAACATGGCCTGACAGTGGCTCTAGCATGGCCTGACAGTGGTGCTAACATGGCCTGACAGCAGCCCTAGCATGACCTGACAGCAGTTTCAGCGTGGCCTGACAGCAGCCCTGCCATGACCTGACTCGACAGTTAAGGCATGGGCTGACTAGATGGCCACAGCGTGATCTGGGACACCCCACTCCAGGCCTCACCGGAATGTTTCCGGGTCACACCTGCCTATCCGGTGGGGTCAGGAATGACGTCATGTACTGTCTGACCTGGAGGAGGGCGTTGCTTTCTTCGTCTTGGGCAGGAGGACCCCTTGCTGGGGGAGGGGCCGAGGCACCGCCCTCACTCCCTGCAGGTCATGGCTCGAATCCAGCTCCTGACACTGCACTGCTCTCCTCATGGTGTTAATGAATGGAAGGGCCTCTCCAGCCATTAACGCCCTGTTACATGCACTGGGTCATCAGACTGCGGAATCCGAGGGCCAATTACCAGACATAATTACATAAAAGACATGAAGGCGCTATTTCTGTCCGGGGTTTATGGCGCTCCTATGGAGACGGGAAGGTTGGGGGCGCGGTGGCACACAGCTGGAGATGTGGTAAGAATTTTCATTTCTATTAAGGACATGGAGATGAGGATTATGTTTCTTTTTCTTTCCTGAGGATTTCACAGCAGCCAATCCAAACATATAAAAGTTTAAACTGCATATCCCATGAGGTCCCAGGCCACAGTCTCCTTCAATCATAGTCCTTCCTCTTTCTTTGCAAAACACAAAGGGCCATATGTACGAACACATTTTCCCATAGACATAGAATGGGTAAAACCCTTTGCTACATCTGGCCCAAAATGAAGTCTCCGAACCTGAATCCAACGTGAAACAGCAATGGAACTACCATGACCCCTCCAAGGAACAGCCTCTCATAGAATAAAGAGAACTCCTTTTGCAGCAACAGATTAGCCATCAGATATTCTATAAGTAGCTTCACATCGATTTAGCGTCGGTACCTGTAATAAAACATCAAAGGAGTACCAATAGGCCTGGGCAGAGCAAACAGAGTCCAACTCTGCAGAGTTCCGCAGAGTTGAAAAACAACTCAGTGGAATTCCGTGGAGGTGGAGTTCAGTGACCCGCAGAGGCCTCCTCAATGCGCCCGATCTCAGAAGCGCTCAGCAGCGTCGGCCCTGCTTAGCTCTTCTGCGATTGGGAGCATTGAGAAGGCCGTAGGCAGTGACAGCTTCCGTTTCAGGCCTCTTGTGCACCAGCCTGCCCCTCTGTTTTTGTTTTTGTTGTTTGTGCACACTGGTGCACAAACAAGGACTGAAACGGCAGGTTTTGTTGCCTACAACACTAGCCTGAATTCAGGCCAGGGACGTAGGCAGTGAAAGCTGCCAGGCCTGTTGTACACAGGCCTGCCCCGTGTGCCGGTTTGTTGGGGGGTTGTTGGGGCACACATATGGTGTGCAGGTGTGACTCAGGCCTGCTCCTTGTGAATGGAGGTCTCTAGGCATGCTTGACATGCATCAAGCCCCTGTACAGGTGTGAGGATGCCCTCATTCTATGAGGCCCATGCCTCGCAGAGGTAGTGGGGTCTCTGACTCCCGAAGGTGTGCCTTGCGTTGCGCGCTATGAAGCACCCAGCTCTGGAGTCCAAAGCTCCCTTCACACAAGAGCTGGACCGCCCCAGGCATGGTTTACTAGTTGGCATGGTGGGATGGCATGTTCCAATGGGTCTGAGTTTTGGGGTGTTGTGAATGTAGCAGTGGAAGCTTCTGTGCGGGATGGGGTAACCCCTTATCTGGTGTTTCTATTGGTTAAAGAGTTGACCTTAGAGTGCCCTTCAGGTACCCCTATATCCATCTCAGGATCAGTGGTAACAAAGGACTAAAGTTAACCCAGGGTCCCTGTGGAAGATTCACTCAGATATTGACTCCACTCCAGTGCTTTAAATGGGCAGGCACTGTCTGGTACTGAGTACCTGCACTTCTTTAATTTGAAAGGGAGAGTACCTGCACTTCTTTAATTTGAAGGGGAGAGTACCTGCACTTCTTTAATTTGAAGGGGAGAGTACCTGCACTTCTTTAATTTGAAAGGGAGAGTACCTGCACTTCTTTAAATTGAAAGGGAGAGTACCTGCACTTCTTTAATTTGAAGGGGAGAGTACCAGCACTTCTCAACACTGCTGCAATATGTTACAATGGATGAGTGCCGGCACTTCTCAGGAGCAAGTACTTACTCTAAATAGAGAGTGCCCGCATTGCTATATTTCCATTTAAAGCTCTGCTCTGGGCCCTCAGGTGCTGAGCATGAGTCTTGGTGCACGCGCCTTCGCCCCTGAACCCCAGGTATTGTGTCTATAGAAGCCGGACCTTGGGGTGTGATATCTGAAGGGTCTTTCTGAAGTGCCAGAGCTGAGAAGCCTCAGCCTCCTCCAGGAGACGCTTGAATATCAGAGAGCTTAGCTATGGCAGCATTATAACAATGGCACTCACTGGTGACTGGCACCCAAGAGATGCATGTGAAGGCTCACCTGCACAGGTGGGGGTTCATGGTGGAAGTCTGTTCCTGTGGAGGGGAGACTCCCCCAATTTCACCCTCCATTCCTGAGGGTGTTCTATGTGTAAAGGATGACCGGGTGCTTCTGATCCTACCAGTGAAATGCGAGACAGGATGTGGCCTAACGGCCTGGGCTGCAGACTTTGGAGCTGGGGAACCAAATTTGAGTCTCGACGTAGGCTCAACATTCTGTGATCCTGGGAAAGTCACTTAGGTGGTCATTACAACCTAGGCGGTCTTTTAACAAGACCGCCGAGGGACCGCCGTGCGGAAGACCGCCAGTAGTGGCGGTTTGCCGCTCGGCGTATTATGACCGTTGGCTGTCCTCCGTCGTTTTTCCGACGGAGAGCCGCCAACAGCCATACTGGCGGGCGGCGGGGAAGTGGAGGTTGCTCCACCTCCACCGCCACGCCAACAGAACACCGCCCAGCTAATCACGTCCTGTGATTCGGCTTGACGGTGTTCTGTTGGCGGTGTGGTGTCGGCGGAGCAGCCCCCATGGCTCCCGTCCCCTCCCGGAGGATCGACGGACAAGGTAAGTCGATCGTCCGTAAGGGGAGGGGGGTGGGGGGGTGTTGTGTGGGTGCATGGGGGTGTGCGTCTGTGTATGTAGAGGGGGGTGTGAGTGCGTGTATGCTTGCGGGTGTGTTGCGTGTGTTTGGAATGAGTGCGTGTATATCTGTATATGGGTGTGCATGTCTGACTGAGTGTGTGGATGTAGACATGTAGGTTGCTGTGTGTGCTGGTGGTGCCTGCGTGCGTGTCGTGTGTGTGTGAGTTATGTGATGTTGGGGGTCGGGGTGGGGAGGGGGGCCCTGCCACCTTTGGGGGGTGGCAGGGGTGGTGGGGGGGTGTAGGGGAGGGAGTCGGGGTGGGGGTGGGGGTGGGGGGTAGGGGAGACCTCTATCAGTGCCAGGGAATGAATTCCCTGGCACTGATAGGGCTTACCGCCATGGATTTCATGGTGGTTCCTACCGCTGGAAATCCGCGGCGGTAAGCCGGGTCGAAATACCGGCGGCGGTATTGTGACGGCCGCCGGGCTGGAGACCCAGGTCTCCAACCCAGCGGTCGTCTCCGCCCTGGCGGGTGGAACGGTGAAGCGGCGGATGACCATGGCGGTAACCGCCATGGTCATAATACTCAAAAAAAGACCGCCAGCCTGTTGGCGGTCTTACCGCTGCTTTAACACCGTCCGCCAGGGTTGTAATGACCCCCTTAATCTCCCCGTGCCCACCAAAAATGAATGTGCCCTTAATGTAACTGGTGCTCATGTAAGGCGCACCAATACCTTCAGTTCGAGTTTGCGCTATGTAAAACTGCAAAAAAAAAACAAGCATTAGCAATTCAATAGGTCTCACATTTGCTTAAATTAGAGCTATTGGCGTTGTAAATTCATAACTGGGCTTTTCTTGCCATATAAATTGGTCAACTCTGCCTCATAATTTGGTATTTTCACATAATTCCAGTGGTCCTGCATATAACTAAAGCACTTCCATTTACCTTCTTCCTCTGTCTGCAGCCAAAAATGAAAGTGTTACCACTTAGCATCCTACTTTAAATCTGACATGCTAATTCCAATAGAATACCACGTTCACCCCCCCCCCCAACCATCAGAGTTGTGGGCTGGCTAACACAATTCCCAAAACAAGACAGCCACGGAGAAGTAACGAGAGAAATAAACTAGAAGGGTCGCCCAAACATATCAAGAGTGTTCAAACAGTCATAGTGTAGTAAGGATGTTAAGTTGGCCTGATTCATGGTCATAATTGCAATAAGGGGAGCGTAATTAAACAGATACAATAATCGTATCAACCTAATACAAACCGTTATCAGAAATAAAAGTTTGGTATTAGACTGTAAAGCTCAGAACAGCAGGGGGCACCACAATTAAACTAGCATTTGTAGGAAACATGGTTCTGTTTCAAACAGTGGCCATGATGGGACAACCCACCTTGAGAGATGGTGCCATCTTGGGCTGAGGGTGTCGGTGACTTGGTTTGGGATATTTCTGGAGCAGTGATATGGTCTTTACTTCTCATCATCACCTGGAGGTGAGTACACTTGGACGGCGGAGTTTGTTTCCAAGGACCTCACCTCAGAGTTCGCCCTTGAAATATGCTTCAGTTGCACCAGTCTGGAATTAATTTCACGTCTGCCGGCTCTCTGGTGCAGTGCTCCTTATACAAACCATAAACTGGCTTGGATACATCCTTATTGATATGAAAGGACTGGGACGAGTAACGTGAAGAGGTAATGCCTCGGTTACTTCCTTGTAATCTAATTACTCTGCCTTCCTTCACTCTGTCCTTACAAGCCCCTCCTCTTCTTTTCCCTCACACCCCGCCCTCCTTCATGGTGTGCACTTATAGATTTGTCTTTTAAGTTCTAAAAAATCAAATACAATATGTGAGAAGGAGTCAGCTCAGACAGTGCTTAATTTGTAAAAGAATAAGGGCCGGGCCCAAAGTTTTTCTCAGAAACCTGGGGCCGGTGCTGAACACCAAGGCTGCATAAACTTAATTCCACCCTGATGTTTCTTAGATCCACCACCAGACACTCCCTTCCCCGTATCCCAGTCTCACAGGTTCCTGCTTTCTCCCTTTGTCATGTTTTTCCATCTTTCTGTTCCTCCTTATTTACTCCTTGTGTGTGTTTCTCTCTCTCCCTCTTGGTCAAAGTCTGATGAAGAAAAGTAAGCCCCCTCGGTCCCCTGAAATGAGTGCCAGTGGGGTTCACATGCAATCACCGGCTCAAATTAAGCACTGCGCCTGTAGGCGTCTCCCAAGTTAGTGTGAGGCTCCTGCATGTGGGAGCACCAGGGCTCCCTGTGGACAGCATCTGGCATGTCAAGGGGGTGCACAGACTTCACTCTCATGTAGAAAGCGGGGAGGGGAAGAAGGGATCAGAGTAATGAGATTACCGGTGAGTAACGAGGCGTTCCTGCCAGCTCTCTCACAGGACCTGAGGTTAAACAAGGGCAGTGCTCAGCAGCTGGAGGAGGGGGCTGTGGAGAGGGCAGGGAACAAACAGCTGCATGAGCCATGGTCTCTGCCTCGCCAGTAATAACCCTCTGATAAAGATGGACTCCAGGCCTGGGTGCAGACACATCCTTCCACAATGCGGTTGACTCATCCACGGGCCTCTGTGCCCTGCCTCGGCTGCGATCGCACACTGCCGCCTTTATTCAGCCTGCCAGGAAGTCCTGCCAGGGCGCCCTAATCCGAGGAACAATCTGGGGTTACTCGCCACTCGGGCCCTGACTTCAGAGAGGGATGGAGGCAAGAAACTGACAAGCTGCTGTTGTGTAGAGAGGAAGGAGAGCAGAAGACAGATTTAGCACGGGGGGGAGGGGAGGCGCAGAGTGAGAGTAAAGGGACAGTAGACCTCGCGGGCAGGGGTGGCAGAGTTAGAGATGGGAGGCAGACTTACAGAGATGTGAGGCAGATTTACAGAGATGGGAGGCAGATTTACAGAGATTGGAGGCAGATTTACAGAGATTGGAGGCAGATTTACAGAGATGTGAGGCAGATTTACAGAGATGGAAGGCAGACTTACAGAGATGGAAGGCAGACTTGGAGAGATGGGAGGTAGACTAAGAGAGATGGGAGGCAGACTTACAGAGATGGGGCAGATTTAGAGAGATGGGAGGCAGACTTAGTGAGATGGGTGGCAGACTAAGAGAGATGGGAGGCAGATTTACAGAGCTGGGAGGCAGACTTACAGAGCTGGGACGCAGACTTGGAGAGATGGAAGGCAGACTTGGAGAGATGGGAGGTAGACTAAGAGAGATGGGAGGCAGACTTACAGAGATGGGAGGCAGACTTACAGAGATGGGAGGTAGACTTGGAGAGATCGGAGGCAGACTTAGAGAGATGGAAGGCAGACTTACAGAGATGGGAGGCAGACTTACAGAGATGGGAGGCAGACTTACAGAGATGGGAGGTAGACTTGGAGAGATCGGAGGCAGACTTAGAGAGATGGAAGGCAGACTTACAGAGATGGGAGGTAGACTTGGAGAGATGGGAGGCAGACTTAGAGAGATGGAAGGCAGACTTACAGAGATGGGAGACAGACTTAGAGAGATGGGAGGCAGACTTAGAGAGATGGGAGGTAGACTAGGAGAGATGGGAGGCGGACTTACAGAGATGGGAGGCAGACTTGGAGAGATTGGAGGCAGACTTGGAGAGATGGGAGGCAGACATGGAGAGATGGGAGGCAGACATGGAGAGATGGGAGGCAGACTTGGAGAGATGGGAGGCAGACTTACAGAGATGGGAGGCAGACAGAGAAATGGGAGGCAGACTTGGAGAGCTGGGAGGCAGACTTGGAGAGCTGGGAGGTAGGTTTAGAGAGCAGGAGTAGAGTTAAAGTGTAGGGGAGACAGATTGAAAGAGCAGAGAAGATAGATTTAGACAGCAAGGGGTAGACCTAAAGAGCAGGAACACAGATTTAGAGAGCCCTGAAGATAGATTCAGAGAGCAGCGAGGACAGACTTACAATGAAGGGAAGACAGACTCAGAGGGCAGGGGAGATAGATTTAGAGAGCAGAGAATAGACAGAGCGGGAGTACAGCTTTAAGGGGCAGAGAGCATAGGTTTAGACAGCAGGGGCAGATCTAAAGAGCATGGAAGACAGACTTGGAGAGCAGAGAATACATACTTAGAGAGCAGGAAGAATAGATTTAGAGCCCAAAGGGGAGAGTTAAAAAGCATGTTATGAAAACGTATTGAGCGCATGGCTACCCGGAGGCCTCCCAGCACTGATCAGAAATCTTCAAAAACACTGCCTTAGGGACAAAGATTAAAACAACCACGTTTTAAGTAGATGGCAAAAGGATAATTTGTGGCTGGTTTGTCCTAGGGCCAAAGGTAGAGAATGCCACAATTTGGCGCCACGATACGACATAGATCTTCCGCCCCATTCCGCCCCAGCATTGAAGAAAGACTTAAAGAGCAGGGAGGATAGACGTAGAGAGCATGGAAGACAGACTCAGAGTGCAGGAATGATAGATTTAGAGATCAGGAATGATAGATTTGGGACTTGATTCACAAAGGTAAACTTTGACTTTTTTGTTTAAGTTTAGACCAGAATTCTAAGTTTATGACTTTTTGGTATTCTCATAGGTACGTTACGAGTAGTATCTTTGCGTACACAGTTGGGTGGAATGTCCGCACTCAGGGTGGAATCTCTGCACCTGGAGTGTACTCTCCACTCCCGGAGTGGAACCTCTGCACTTGGGGCGGATCTCCACTCCGAGCGTGGAGTTTTTGCCTCAGTGAAGACGTAAAGATACTACTTCTAACTTACATTTGTGATTACCAAAAAGTAATAAACTTAGAAGTTTGGTCTAAACTTAGACCAAAAAGTCAAAGTTTACCTTTGAGAATCAGGCCCTTAGAGAGCAGGGGGAAAGTTACAGAGCATGGAACACAGACTTAGAGAGCAGGGAAGATAGATTTAGACACCGAGGGTAGATTTAAAGAGCTCGAAGACAGACTTAGAGAGCAGGGGGGAGAGACTTAGAGAGCAGGGAAGATAGATTTAGGCACCGGGGGTAGATTTAAAGAGCTTGAAGACAGACTTAGAGAGCAGGGAGGAGAGACTTAAAGAGCAGGGAAGACAAACTTACAGAGCAAGGAGGATAGATTTAGACGGTGGGATACAGACTTAAAGATCAGAAAAGACAGAGTTAGGGATCAGGGAGGATGTTCAACTAGAACAACTTAAAAATTACTTGTAGTAAAGTCACGTGGTATTTTAAATCATACATGTCTCCAACTCCTCTTGTAATGGGCAGTGGTGTAACAAAACTTGTGCCCCCCCCGCACAGTACATGACTCACTCATGAGCTCCCAGGATAGGGTACTGTGCTGAGGGGGCGCACTGGAGCTTGGGCCCCCCTGCACTCCAGGAGATGCAGGGGTCTTTGTAATGTCACTGGTAATGGGGTGGGAACATGTGTGTGCATGTATACGCCCCAGTAGCTGATCCCTAGTATACACACACGTCCCCACCCGCTAGCTGATGCCTAGTATACCTGCACATGTCCCCACCCCGCTAGCAGATGTCTAGTATACACGCATATGTCCCCACCCCGCTAGCGGATGCCTAGTATGCATGCACATGTCCCCACCCCACTAGCTGATGCCTACTGTGCGTGCACATGTCCCCACCCCGCTAGCAGATGCCTAGTATATACGCACATGTCCCCACCCCGCTAGCTGATGCCTAATATACATGTCCCCACAACACTAGTGGATGCCAGGTATACTGTATACACACATGTCCTCACCCGCTAGCTGTTGCCTAGTATATGTGCACATGTCCCAACTCTCTAGCTGTTGCCTAGTGTGCGTGCACATGTCCCCACCCCACCAGCTGATGCCTAGTATACCTGCACATGTCCCCACCCCACTAGCAGGTGCCTCGTGTACATGCACAAGTCCCCACCAGCTGCTGCCTTGTATACACGCACATGTCCCCACCCGATAGCTGATGCCTAATATACATGTCCCCACAACGCTTGCGGATGCCAGGTATATACACACATGTCCTCACCCGCTAGCTGTTGCCTAGTATATGTGCACATGTCCCAACTCTCTAGCTGTTGCCTAGTGTGCGTGCACATGTCCCCACCCCACCAGCTGATGCCTAGTATACCTGCACATGTCCCCACCCCACTAGCAGGTGCCTCGTGTACATGCACAAGTCCCCACCAGCTGCTGCCTTGTATACACGCACATGTCCCCACCCGATAGCTGATGCCTAATATACATGTCCCCACAACGCTTGCGGATGCCTAGTATACCCACACATGTCCTCACCCGCTAGCTGATGCCTAGTATACCTGCACATGTCCCCACCCCACTAGCAGGTGCCTCGTGTACATGCACAAGTCCCCACCAGCTGCTTCCTTGTATACACGCACATGTCCCCACCCGATAGCTGATGCCTAATATACATGTCCCCACAACGCTTGCAGATGCCTAGTATACCCACACATGTCCTCACCCGCTAGCTGATGCCTAGTATACCTGCACATGTCCCCACCCCACTAGCAGGTGCCTCGTGTACATGCACAAGTCCCCACCAGCTGCTGCCTTGTATACACGCACATGTCCCCACCCGATAGCTGATGCCTAATATACATGTCCCCACAACGCTTGCGGATGCCTAGTATACCCACACATGTCCTCACCCGCTAGCTGATGCCTAGTATACCTGCACATGTCCCCACCCCACTAGCAGGTGCCTCGTGTACATGCACAAGTCCCCACCAGCTGCTGCCTTGTATACACGCACATGTCCCCACCCGATAGCTGATGCCTAATATACATGTCCCCACAACGCTTGCGGATGCCTAGTGTATACCTAATATGAGCACTGTTGTTTTATTCACGAAAATATTCAGACTTGGAGTTCAAACCAAACTGTGTCTTTTTTAGATTTTGTAATGAAGAACAAATCTTAAACACAATATACATATATACGTAGGTATGGGTCAGCCCTCTTTATTTATTTGTGTGTCCAACTTGTGTTTACATTTTTTTCATGCCACCACGGCATAAGGCTCGGGGCAGATGGTCAGTCCACGGGGCAGATGGTCAGTCAACATCAACCGTTGGCTGTTTTTGCTGT
Source organism: Pleurodeles waltl (assembly GCF_031143425.1). Classification (NCBI taxonomy): domain Eukaryota; kingdom Metazoa; phylum Chordata; class Amphibia; order Caudata; family Salamandridae; genus Pleurodeles; species Pleurodeles waltl. The sequence continues at coordinate 16,243,440 of NC_090449.1, read as the reverse complement.
AAGTGGCAGCATTTATCCTGGTCACACGTACACAACTGCCATCGAAGTAGTTAATTTCCTTGCCATGTTTGATGGATCACTATTTTGGCAAAGTTTTGTCCATTCTTTAGCCTTTTATATGTTTCTTTAATCATTCATGTTTGTAAAACTATGTCTTCAGGGACAGCAATCCCAAGCTAATAGCCTCAATAGGAATTATATTTCCTGTGATGTGCATTAAAACCTAAAAGGAGTTTCTGTACCTGTTCACAACAGGCTTTCCTACTAGGACACACTTGTAGTGTTCTATTAAAATCATATGCGAAGGTTCTTTTTTACAAAATGTACAGTTCCTACGACAAACAGATAGCAGCCACATTTAGGTGGCAGCATTTTATTATTTTTCTCTTTGTTTTGAGACATATGCTTCCACTTAAAAAAAATGTAAAAGAAAAACATAAAACCAGCTTGCAAAGGCCAGACCTGTTGGCTTTGCCAATGCTTAGTTTGGAATCATAAAGTTATGTTCCATGGTTTTCAAGCTTATTGTGATAAAGATCATGCTCAGTGTGGACCGGACCGGGCTGCAACTGAAACCACACATGAGCAGCAACAAACTCAAAAATAAAATGCAGCTGTGATGCTTCAAAACTCTTCAGTTTCAGTGTAAATATTAAATAGAAGGATGGCAATCCGCAATCAGGGTATTAAAACACCGATAAAGCCCACGGAGGGCCACCACGCCAGCCACCGCAGAGATCACCACCATATACACAACCACAATTAGGGCATAGGGTTCACGTAACACAAATAAGCATCTTAACTGGAGGATTTTACAACTTTGGAGGAACTGTAACCTCAACATCTCTCTTGGTGCGTGTAAATCTTTGTCAATCTTCGCTCATGTCTTTTTACACTCTAACCCCCCAATGTCATGACATCACGCCTGGGTACCGCTCATTGGTTCCAAGGCCTGACCCTCTCTGCCAGGAGTTCATGTGCTGAAAGAGATGGAAAAGACTTCACAACATCTCAGCCATTGGTCCCTGTGCTGTGCCGGCGAGACACACCAGTGCGCAAACAACCTCACAATTCCATTGTGAAATATATTCAGTGCCCTTCAGAATCATCTCAGTCACACACATTGAAAGTACGTGAATAAGTGAAGTCACAAATAAGAGCATAACCTTGGCATTATTTCCATTTCTCCATTTTTTCTAATATCATGATTCACTATTTTAATCCGTACTTCCTTTGTTTGAAGCAGTGGGTGTTGTTTTAATTTCTGATCGTGTGATGTTCCACCTAGTCTTGTGCAAAGACAGATCTGGTTTCCCGGGGAAGCTGATCTCAGGCTCCCAAAGGGAGGTGACAGTCTGAACATGCCAGGAAAAGAGACAGATCAGCGAGACATCACCCCCAGAGACATCCACTGCTTCACCGTCTGAGTGTTTCACCGACAATAAGACAGAGTCACAGTTAGAACAGACAGAAGGTTGTTTTAGGCACACTCATGGGAACTCTCAAGGCACCCTTCTAGGAAAATAGGAAGAATAAAACACTGAAGTGAATACATATGCTAAAGGTGCTCTTTCAATAATAGCAGCGATTCCCTCCGGGGTCCCAGTCGCATCAGCTTGGAGGTGGCTCTCCAGAGGTGATGACATCATTGTTGCGTCAGAGACATTTCTACCACTGTGGGTAACCAATGGTGGTGTCATTGTCTGCGAGGTGAAGTGTTTCCTTCCTTCCAAGGACACTTTTATTGTACATATTTTCAGAGAAGAAAAAGATAAAACTCATTTTAAATTGAAAAAGGTGACTCCGTATGTTGCTTTTCTGAAACGAGTGTACATGCGCATGTCCTTGGAGGGGGGCTGTGCGGCACGGGGAATTGTGTTTTTTCATGGCTCAGTGTCTTTCAGTTCCTACAATACTGTGTGTAGACCAACTCACAGATCCTTTTGGTAAATTAATTAATTTGCAAATTGTTTGAATTATCTTTCTATAGTTCTGAATTTTCAAATCCACTTCTTTTTTAAATATAAAGCTCATGTTTAATTCATTTGTTTGTTAGCGTCCGAAGGCCCCTATGCATTACCCATTTCTAATAAATCAAGGCACCCCAATGAGGTAAAATAAGGAATTTGGAAACATAATTGCAAATATCTGGTTGATTGTTTTTCTACGAAGTGAAATCATTCGGCCTTCAGAATGTTCTTTGGCCGGGGTGCAAAGCTGCTCTCTGGTGACTGACAAGATCCGAAGGTACCACATGTAAGAACAGTAAAGAAACTTTAAGATCCGACCAGAAACAAATTAAAAAAATTAAATTTAAAAAAATGACCCAGAAATAGAAAAATGTTCAAAAAGCCCACTCAAGGGACATAGAAAATATCAATTTGCAGTAATAAACCTTTACCTCATCGAACTGTGGTGTGCACCTTTGCTGCACGAGGGCTGGACCCGTGCCCGATTTTCATGGGTATCAGCAGTGGATACATTTACGCACGACCAATCTCACTAATATTACTCACAATAGCAGTGAACACACTGAAAATATGGCATGAATCAACCCCATGTGAACCAATGCCGTTTCCACCGCATTTCAATAACCAAGACTTGATCTTTGCAGATGCTGAACAAGCAGGTATGCATCTGTCATGACGGCTGCCAATCCCAGAGTGGGGAGAGATAATAAATGAACTCCCCCCGGCACCACGGCCTTTGGTAGCAAGCAGGGTCTTGGGGAGGCTGACGAGAGCATTGCTTACAGAAAAAACGAATGACCTGATTTAGAGCTTGGCGGACGGGCTACTCCGTCACAACATGATAGATATCCATGTATTGTATTACAAGTGCCTTAGGAGATAATGCGAATCGTAATACGGCGGACAGGATACTCATCGCGCTAGTGACAGAGTAACCCCGTCCTCCGAACTCTAAATCAGGCCTCAAGTGCAGAAGGGGGAAGTAAACACACCTTTATTTTTATTTTTATTTTTTTGAATGCAATTGTAAATTGTATTTATATAGCGCCTACTACCCCTGATGAGGTGTGACGTGCTGCTTCCAAACCCAAGAAGGATTAGTAGAAGGAGAGTATAAATTGCTGTTGGGAGAGGCGGACATGGGCGCCTGTTAGGGGGTGAATATGATAACGGAGGAAAGAGCTTGGAAAGGGTTATTGGGAGCTCATCCTAGCATGAGAGGTTTGGAAGGAGTCAGAGAGCGCAGGTAGGGAGTAGTTCGAAAGAGTTTAGGATGAGTCAGAGAGTAGTGGTTTTGGAAGAGTTGTGACTTTTTTTTTTCTCTGCAGTAGGTAGAAACTACATAAATATATAGATAAGTATCCAAACAAAAAAAAGCATACATAACTTGGAGATGTTAATGTATTACACATATGCAAAATAATTAAAGGATTTTTTGGGAAAGATGCCTCAGGGATTCGATGACCGGGGTTGAAGGTGCGCAGTGATTTAGTAGAAGAAAATTATGATATGACCTGGGTTCCAGGGGGTAGCACATCAGTTTTCATAGGATAGACCTGCCCTTGAACGCCTGTAGAAATACCTTGAGTATGATGAATCAGCTGTGTGAGAAAGGAGACTTGTGCACTCTTGGAAGGCCTCTGAAAAGTGACCATGTGAAAGAGTTTTCAATCTAAGTAGCAAAATCTACTCAAATGATTGGAGGCGTCAAGGGTGGGGCAGAATGTGACGGATATCCCATCCGCCAAAATATGAATTCCTTTGGATATAATGGGTTTTATATTTCAGCAGACGGGATATCTGTCACCCTTGTGATGGAGCAACCACTCCGCGGGGTTATAAATCAGGTACAATGGGGGTCATTATGAACACGGCGGGAATCCCCACTGTGTTCATGCTGGCGGTCTTATCACAGACCGCAGGCCTCCTTGAGACCCCGCCGGCTGAATAATTAACATTCTGCTGGGCCGGATGTGGAGCCGTCGTCAATGCCGCTGTGCGGCGGGTGCAGCAGCACCCGTCGCGCAGATCACTACACGTAAATCTATATAAAATATATATATATATATATATATATATATATATATATACTTTTTTTTTTCAGGGTTGGACCATGGGGTGCCCTCCAGAAATTTCTATGGGTGCCTTGATCAATCATTTTACTGAGACAATATCTCCGGCTGTGATTTTCCGATTGTTGGGAGATAAACAGATATGATATCACTAGCAGACGGTGTAATATAGCATTCAATGTCACAGTTGTCTGAGAAGTGAAATGAATGCACTGTGCTGCCTGCTGTCAGGTCTACAGTGATGCAGATTTTTAGATGGTGCATGTTAGCGTTGGGGAGGAGGCAGGGCTCACTAGAGGTGAAGCCTCAAGTGTGTCATGACCCCCTATCCCCCCACACCAGCAATGAGGATGAACAGCACCTTCCCATCAGCACACCGGCTTCTATGCCATATTCAACTACTAGACGCTCCACAGGAAGGCCACCGGAGCACAGAGGCTCGATTCCACACCCGAGCATCTCAATAGATACAGGAGGCCTTGTGAGTCAGTGCCTGTTCCATCCGTTGTGAAGTGTTTGTATTTGTAACATGAACCTGTGAGGCAGTGAGCAGTGAATGTGTGCAGTAGAGAGTGGGCTTTGCACTGTAGTGGTAAATGTGTACAGCAAACACTGGCCATTCCACTGTAGGGGTAAATGTGTGCAACAGACACTGGCCTTTGCCCTGTAGTAATAAATGTGTGTAACAGACACTGGCCTTTGCCCTGTAGTAATAAATGTGTGTAACAGACACTGGCCTTTGCACTGTAGTGGTAAATGTGTGCAATAGACACTGGAATTTGCAATGTAAGAGTAAATGCACTGTAGTAATACATCTATATGTGTGCCTCAAGTAGCACACCTGCTGCACATAACATGTTTTATTGGTGCACGTGTAATCACACCAGCCTGGAATGCCTGTACCTGTGTTGCACATGTATGATTTGTGTCTATTCACCCAGGGTTACACACCCCCTGCATGCAACGCATATTACAGCCTAGGGCCACTCTTCACGCAGACCTGACTTCACTATGATCTGGAGCATAGGTACTCACAAACATTTTACCAGGGGCCACAAAATGTGGTCTGTGGTGTGCCCGAGGACCGCATTGATGCCAGCGGGATGGGAGTGGGCTTTGCGGGGCGGGGCGGGGTAGGTGTGTGTTAGGGAAGAGAAGGATGTATAGATTGTGTGCTCAGTGAGTCATGGAGGTATTTTGAGGGTTTCATTCCATACTGCCCTGTAATTTAATACCCTGGTCTCCAGAAGAGACATAGATTTGACAATACTGACTTAACAGCAGGTCTTTCAGCAGGGGTCTGCATGTGAAGGTCCGTACTTTGAGTATCACTGTCCTAAGGTACACTTCAATAAGGGGGGTGGTAATCTGCATACTGGCGATGGTGGGTGTTCAGCATACAAAGGTGATCTGGAGGGTGCTGTATAGCATATGGGGTGCTCTGAGGGTGTTCCAAACATTTGATTGAGAGACTCCACCCGCAGAGAATACATTCTGATTGTTTTCGGTGAAATCTAAATTTTGGGGAAATGTATTTAATATAATCACGTTTGTATAATTTTATTTTTTGTTAATGCCAAAAACAACCATTAATGAGCCAGTCTGGAAATGTTTAGATGCTGTAATATTCAGAGTGATCATGGGATAGAAAGCAGGGCTCTCTTGTGGGTATGGTGCGAGGAATAGGGGAGGAGACTCTTCGATGGGGACTGGTTAGGTCTTGCTACTGACAGCTTTAGCTCCCTGTTGTAAAAAAAAAAGCGCTCTTATGGATCATACCAAACACTTACATCAGGCTTTGTTCCAGCCATCTGCTTATCCCTGCTTGGGTTTCCTGTCACTCTCGTTTCTTTCCTTAATATTTAATGCTGACTTTCCTCCCCTTGCCTTTGTTCCTACCTGGGGCACTTTTTTTTACCGTCTTTTGACTGTGTGACATATCCTTCCGCTGCTCACATTCAGGGAACTACTTTTTTCTTTTTCATTCAGCACCCCATGACAGTGCATGTGTTTTCTTGCTGTCTCCCTCATGTGCTCCTTCTCCCTTAACTCTCAGTGTTGCTTCCCACCCCCAGCTTGTCTGTAAAAGCAGAGCAACAGGTAACTTTGAGAGTTGTTTTTGATTTATCTCCACCTATTGCTTGAAAGCAAATCTTGGCACACAAAGGCTTTTATGGCGCTGATGGAAGGGCCGTCCGCTGCACTCACTCAGATGGGTCTGGGCAGAAGGTGTACTTAACATGACGCTAAAGGAGATATCCCTTCTCCTGGGGGGGCTTTAAATCTGCTTTCTTGGCTACTGACAAGAACAAAATACCTGGAGTATTTGTATTGTTTCTGAGCCCTGAGGAAAGTAAGTTAGGATTCGGCAAACAATTCTTCTTAAATTCTGGCAGTTTTCTATTCTTTTTAAATTTCGTTCAGCGTTTCCGGAGTTAAAAGTATTTCAACACTAAACCATGCCATTTATGAAGCTTGAAAATATTCAAAGTACGGTTCAGAGATACTTAAGATATAGTTGCTTTTTTTCCCAGTGTTTTAAAATGTTTTTTTCCTTGGTATTTTTAAAGAATGCTTTACACACAAGCGTTTCCAAAGCCAAGAGCTTGATACTTGCATTAAGGAGGTGAAGACCCTTGGCTTTGCCAATTCTTGATGATGGAGATAGCACAGCATGGCTTTGTGTACTGGACACAATGGCTCTGGAGTGGGGGCAGTCCATGCAGAGGGGGTTTGAGGTGGGAATAGTGTGTTCGGCAATGACTCTGGTGTGTTGGTGGCTGTATACACAAGGGTTGGGTCAGAGCAGGAATCTTCAAACTGGGGGGTGGCCCCCCTAGGGAGGCCTCAAGTGATCGCGGGGGTGGGGGGGGGTGGCGCCAGGCTCTGGCCAAAAGATGTTTTATGCAGATAAATGTGCTTTGTTTCAAACATAAACAATTTCTTGCATTTTTTTAAAAGTTAACATAACTTCAATGTTTAAATAAGTCTAGACATGTTTAAACATTGCCATTTTAATAGAATAATTGTGAAAAATTATGAGGGGGCCCAGTGATTTTTATTTTTTCACTGGGGGGGCACAGCATTTAAAAGTTTGAAAAACATTGGGTTGGAGTGTGGGGTGAGGGTTCTATATAGGGTATTTTGGGGTGAGTCTTTTATATGGGATATTTTGGGGTGAGGCTTTTATCCGGGGTATTGTTGGTGGTCGCTGTATATGGAGGGTTCGCATAGGGGGCAGGTGTGACTGCACAGTTTGTGTTGCTTATTACTATATATTGGTGGGGGCGGGGCTATGAGAGGGGATGTGTACAAACAATGCGCAGGTCTTTGGCCTGGGGTCTGCTGTACATGGGGTGCATGGGAGTGCCTGGTGACCAGCATGGGGGACCCAGTAAGGTGGGGTTGATGAGTACACAGAAGATCTGGGAGTGGCTGGGACATGCGGGAGGCTTTTGGGGGGCACTAAATGTATACTGGGGACTCAGTTTGGGGCTGATGTACACAGAGGCGCTCACGGAGACCCTGTAAACAGGGGTACCTAAGGTGGGTCTGGTGGCTGATGTCTGAGGACGCAGGTGTTGTCAGTAAAAAGTGAGTGGTCTTTGGTGGGGCTCTGGGTGTGAGTAGGGTAACTCTGGAGGGGGGGGGGGACCTTAGGGTATGAATGGTGAATGCAGGGGGTTCTGGGTCAGGAGTGGGCCTGGTCCCTACTGGAGGAAGGGTTTTAAAGTGAAATGTTAAGGGGTGGAGGCCACGGGTTTGCCTGGTGGTGGGGGCTATAGTTCTGGTTGGTTACTAGGGTATATGCCTGGGTATGAACACACTGTGGGAGACTGATACTCAAAAGGCACAGTGCGGCCTTCTGACCTTTACATGTGGCCCTTGTCAACAGCAAAACTGTGCTGGAGTTTACTCACTCTCATTAATGTTAAAAGATGTTAAATAGGTGGGCAGCACTTTATTTAAAGGTTAAAGAAAAGAAGTAACAAGGGTGTCCTGCAGCACTTGCCATCAGGAGCGCCCTCATTCTTAAAGACATCTTGCAGAAAAAGTGTAAAAATATGATAAAGTCTCTTCACAATCCAAAAGTACATTTCATTAACACATTATATCCGTGCAATGGGAAGTATTTTTTTTTTAGTGATCGTTTTCAAACATTAATTTAGAAACATTCATTCTTCTTCCAACCTGACAACAATGCTAACTGTGAACGAAGAGGCGAGTAAGTTTTTATGTGCACTCAGTGGAGGGCCAGGGTTGCTATTGTACATGGACAACACTGCATTTTATTAAATCAAGCACAGGTCATCCTGAAGTCATGGATTTTGAGGTGCTCTCATATGTAATAGTGAAGTAAAAGGAGGGAAAGTGAAGTAAAAAAAAATGCGTAGGATCACACAATTTGGTAAGGTGGGGAAGCCGGGATTAAAGCCAGCTTTCCTGCTATCACAACGTGCAATCCAGCCACTAGGTGTATGTGCTTCGCTTCCCTGCATCCACCTTATCACCACCCAGAACCCTTGACCACAGCCCAGGGGTTACCAGTGCCCCCCCCCCTCACATCTCAGGCCAAACTTGTCGGCCCCTGGGACCATGTTTGTGAGCGGCTTCCCCTGGGGTGGGCGATGTGGGACTGTGGGTGCTTTGCACAGTAGTGTGTCTTGGGACTGGTATTTGCTGGTGGGGGGCATTGGAGGTTTGTACTGGGAACAGGTTGTATGGAGGGAGGGGCTGTGGGGCTGACGGTGGGGGTTTATAGAGAGGTGAGATGGTGGGGGGGTCTGTGGGTGTATTTATACAGCACTGTGCTGTGTACCGAGGGAGGGAGTGTGCGCGGGTGTATGGTGGGGGGGGTCTGTGGGTGTAGTTATACAGCACTGTGCTGTGTACCGAGGGAGGGAGTGTGCGCGGGTGTATGGTGGGGGGGGTCTGTGAGTGTAGTTATACAGCACTGTGCTGTGTACCGAGGGAGGGAGTGTGCGCTGGTGTATATGGAGGGAAGAGGGCGAGGGAGGGGTTGTGGGGTTGGGGAGGGCGCGTGGCTGTTAAGAAGTTGTTTGTGTCCTGTGGAAGGGCTCGCAGCTGTTTTGTGTAGGCGACAAGAGAACGAGCGAGCTGTACAGGAGCTGTGCACTGTGAGCTGCTGTGCGCACTAGGAAGGGTGTGGGCTGGTATGTACGCTAGAAAGCGCTATATGAGCTGTAGTGAAAGGGATGGTGGGGCCAGACTGTACAGGAGCTGTGCAGTGTTAGCTGGTGTGTGCCCTGGGAGGGGTGTGGGCTGGTCTGTACGCTGGAAGGCGCTTTATGAGCTGTAGTAAAAGGGATGGTGGGGTCGGGCGGTACAGGAGGTGTGCAGTGTTAGCTGGTGTGTGCCCTGGGAGGGGTGTGGGTGGAATGCTCTATGGGATCCACAGAAGTGTGCGTCGCTGGGTTTAATGGGGGTTAGGGGGACTGGGCTCTGGGTTACACGAGGGAGGGGCTGTGGAAGCCGGGTTGTAGAGGGTCTGTAGGCTGCTGTTACAGTGGAAGGAGCTGTGGTCTGGGTTACACAGGGAGGGAGGGAGGGAGGGATGGGCGGATGGGGGGTGATGCACAGGCCTGTGGAAGCCGGGTTGAAGAGGGTCTGTAGGCTGCTGTTACAGTGGAAGGGGCTGTGGTTTGGGTTACACAGGGAGGGAGGGAGGGAGGGAGGGAGAGATGAGCGGGTGGGGTGTGATGCACAGGTCTGTGGAAGCCGGGTTGGAGAGGGTCTGTAGTTTGCTGTTCCAGTGGCAGAGGTTGTGCGCTGGGTTACATAGGGATGGAGGGAGGGGCGGGTGGTGTGTGATGCACAGGGTCTGTGGTCTGCTCCATCCAGTGGGAGGGGCGGGTGGTGTGTGATGCACAGGGTCTGTGGTCTGCTCTTTCAGGTAGGAGGGGCGGATGGGGTGTGATGCACAGGGGCTGAGGTCTGCCCCTTCCAGCGGGAGGGGCGGGTGGGGTGTGATGCACAGGGGCTGTGGAAGCCGGGTTGTAGAGGGTCTGTAGTTTGCTGTTCCAGTGGCAGGGGCTGTGCGCTGGGTTACATAGGGATGGAGGGAGGGGCGGGTGGTGTGTGATGCACAGGGGCTGTGGTCTGCCCCTTCAGGGAGGAGGGGCGGATGGGGTGTGATGCACAGGGACTGTGGTCTGCCTCATCCAGTGGGAGGGGCTGGTTCACCCAGAGGGGAGGGTCCAGGGAGGGGCTGTGTGCTGCAGCCATGCACAGCTGCTTGTCACTGACGATGCCCCCCTCTCTCTCTCTGTCTGCAGCCGCCTGAGCCTCGGAGGAACCGCGGGGCCGCGCCTGTGTGGATACCCGCTAATGGTCGAGGGCAGGATGGACGGCCCGTGGGCTCTGCTGCCCCTGCTACTGGTGCTCTGCAGCCCGGCGCGCTCCATCTTGATTCCGGAAGGATGTGAGTACCATCGAGCCCTGCTGGGTGTGCGGTACCTCCCTGCGCAATCTCCTCGCCTCCACCCTTCCTCCTCTCCGCTCCACGCACCCACCATCCCAGCGCGGTGCCCGCTCTTTCCACCCATCACATCCCCTCCTCCGCCCTGTTTCCCCCTCCCGACTTCTTCTCATCCCGTTCATTCCTCCACTACCTTCTCTCCATCCCTTCACTTCCGTCCACCGCCCTCCCTCCCACCACACCCCAAGTGCCCATCCACCGCTCTCTCACGCCCCCTGTCCTCTCTCAGCGCCTCTCTCCTTAACACTGAGACAGGGCTTGGGGCGTCCCCCCGTAATTCCACCATTCCCACCCACCCCCGGATGCTCTCTTCCCTGGCGTGTATTCCTCTTTCTCGGGCCCGGGAAATGTGGTGTTTTTTGGTGTTTATAGGTTTTTGTGTGGGGCGCGGGTATTTTGAGGTGGTGGTCGTGGGAGAACTGGCCTCCTTTCCAGTATATTTAGGGGTCCAAAACAGGAGAGCATCTCTTTGGGAGGAGCGGAACTGACCTGGATGAAGACACTGACGTGTGCCAAGAGGCTGGTCCTTCGGGGGGGGGCAAAACAGAGTAGTCGGGCGTTGTCGGGTGACTGACCCTGACCCAGAGCAGCTGGACGTCCCCTGATACCTGCCTAGGAGGAAGTCTCCGGGATACAGGACAGGCCAAGCTGCAGATCATAAAGCCGGGTATAGACCATCCGTGTGGGTGCCCTGTGCCGCGGAGGGTTGATTCTGTGGTGGTGGTGGGATGTGGTTGGGGGTGCCTCGTAGGCTTTGATAAGTGGTGGGGTACCTGTGCCTCGGGGTTTGGGTGTGTGGTGATAGTATGGAGGGATGGGGGGGCTCGAATGCTTTGATATGTGGTGGGGGGCCCGGTGCAGCCGAGGGTTGGTTGTGTGGTGGTGGTATGTGGTCGGGGGTGCCTCGAAGGCTTTAATATGTTGTGGACAGCTGACGGGCGGTGCCTAGAAGCGGCTGTGCCCAGCCCGTGTTCAGATACTGGGGCATTACGGGCGGGCATGGACCGACCGACAGGCCCCTGGTGAGTGGGTGGCGGAAGGGACCGGCCGGGGCCCTCAGGGGCCTCCCCTCCATTCTGGAGCCCCGGGTTGTAGTAGCTGCACGCCGGGCGTGCATGTGCTTCAGATCTAGGCACCGGCTCCTTAGAAGCCCCGTAAGTGACATTGACTGCATTGGTTGCCTTGACAACTGTATGGCAGCAAGCGGTCCGCGTCATCCCCCCATGGCCGTGTCGGAGCCGGGAACCCTCTCTGAAGGAGGGCGCCAGTCCTGCAGAAATCCCCATTCTCTGATCGTCTTCTGGATTTCGTGATGTACGGGTTTCTTTATGCCCCCCTCTCGCCCACCTGCGAAGCATCCCTGGCACCACCGACAGCTCGCATACTGGGCAGGAGGCACGCTTACATGGCATCTGCCTTGCCCTAGAAAACACGAGCTTCACCCTAGCTGGTTCGAGCTAGCAGCTGTCGTGTCCTAGCTAGCATCTGCCTTGTCCTAGCTAGCACCTGCCTTGCCCTAGCTAGCATCTGCCTTGTCCTAGCTGGTACCTGCCTTGTCCTAGCTAGCACCTGCCCTGTCCTAGCTAGCACCTGCCTTGTCCTAGCTAGCATCTGCCTTATCCAGGCTAACCCTGCATTACCCTAACTAGCACCTGCCGTGACCTAGCTATCACCTGGCTTGTCCTCGCTAACACCTGCCTTGTCCTAGATAACCTCTTATCCTAGCTAGCACATGTCTTGTCCTAGATAGCACCTGCTTTATCCATGCTAACCCTGCCTTATCCTAGCTAGCACCTGCCTTATCCTAGCTAGCACCTGTCTTGTCCTAGCTAGTACCTGCTTTGTCCTAGATATCCCTCATCGTAGCTAGCATCTGCCTTGTCCTACCTAGCACATGCTACCACCTGTCTTGTCCTAGCTAGCACCTGCCTTTTCCTAGCTAGTGCCTGCCTTGTCCTAGCTAGCCCCTGCCTTAATCTAGTTAGCACCTGCCTAGTCCTAGTTAGCACCTGCCTAATCCTAGCTAACATCTGCCTTATCCCAGCTAGCAGTGAGCACATGCCTTGTCCTAGCTAGCATCTGCCTTAACCTAGCTAGCACCTGTTTCATCCTAGGTAGCACCTGTCTAGTCCTAGCTAGCACTTCCCTCACCCTAGCCAGCTCTTCCATTGCCCTAGCTAACTCCTGCCTGGTCCTAGGTAGCACCTGCTGTGTATTAGCTAGCACCCACTTTGTATTGGCTAGTGCCTGCCTTATTGTTTGTAGCGCTTGCATTTTCCTAGCTAGAACTTAATGTGATCTAGCTATCATCTGTCTTATCATAGCTAGCACCCACCTTGCCCTAGCTAGTACCTTTCTTGTGCTCACTAGCACCTATCTTGTGCTAATAAGTATTTACCTAGTCCTGGCTGGTAATCGCCTTGTACTAGTTAGCGGCCTCCCTTGGTAACAATTTTCTTATCCTAGGTAGTGCCTGCCTTGCCCTAGGAAATGCTTGTCTTATCCAAAGTAGCATCTGCCTAGTTACCATCTGCGTTGTGCTGCCTAGCACTCACTGTGACCTGTCTAGTACCTGCATTGTCCTAGCTAGCACTCGTCATATCCTTGCTAGCACCCTTCTTGTCCTGGCTAACAATTCTCTTGTCCTAGCTAGCACCCATCTTACCCTAACTAGCATCCACCTTATTCTAGCTAGCGCCCGCATTGTCCTGGCTAACACTTCCCTTGTTCTAGGTGACACCTGTTTTATCCTAGCTATGGCCTGTCTTTTTCTAGTTGACAATTGTGGTATCCTAGCTGGTGACTGTCTCACCCTAGGTAATATATGTGTTATCCTAGCTAGTACCTGCCTTATCCTAGCTATCACCTTTCCTATCTTAGCTACCACCCGTCTCACCCTAGCTAGCACCCACTTTATCTAAGCTAGCACCCACCTTGTTCTAGTTAATACCTGCCTTATCCTAGCTTGCATCTGCTTTATCCTAGCAAGTACCTGTCTTGTGCTAACTAGCACCTGTCTTTGCGTAGCTAGCACTTGCCTTGTCCTGGCTAGTAATTGCATTGTACTAGCTACTGGCCACCTTGTTCTAAGTAACACTTTTCTTATCCTAGGTAGTGACTGTCTTGCCCGAGGAAATGCTTGTCTTATCCAAAGTAGCACATGCCTAGTTACCATCTGTTTTGTGCTGGATAGCACTCACTAGGACCTGTCTAGCACCTGCCTTGATCCAGCTAGCACCACCTTATCCTAGGTAGGTTCCACCTTATCCTAGCTAGCACCAGACATATCCTGGCTAACACTTCCCTTGTCCTAGCTAGCATCAGTCAATTCTTGGCTAACACTTCCCTTATCCTAGATAGCACCAGCCATAGCCCGGCTAACACATTGTCCTAGCTAGCACCAGCCATAGCCTTTCCAACACTTCCCTTGTTCTAGCTAGAACCAGCCATAGCCCGGCTAACACTTCCCTTGTCCTGGCTAGAACCAGCCACAGCCTGGCTAACACCTTGTCCTAGCTAGCACCAGCCATAGCCTGGCCAACACTTCCCTTGTCCTAGCTAGAACCAGCCATAGCCTGGCTAACACTTCCCTTGTCCTAGCTAGCACCAGCCACAGCCTGGCTAACACCTTGTCCTAGCTAGAACCAGCCGCAGCCTGGCTAACACTTCCCTTGTCCTAACTGGCACAAGTCATAGCCTGGCTAACACTTCCCTTGTCCTAGCTAGAACCAGCCATAGCCTGGCTAACACTTCCCTTGTCCTAGCTAGTGCCCGCCTTGTCATGGCTAACACTTCCCTTATCCTAGCTAGTGCCTGTCTTTTCCTAGGTGACACTTGTATCCTAGTTAGTGCCTGTCTTTCCCAAGGTGGCACTTGTCGTATCCCAGCTAGCGCCTGTCTTTTCCTAGGTGACACTTGTCATATCCTAGCGAGCGCCTGTTTTTTCCTAGGTGACACTTGTCATATCCAAGCTAGTGCCTGTCTTCTCCTAGGTGATACTTGTCGTATTTTAACTAGCACCTGTCTTTTCATATGTGACATTTGTCATATTCTAACTAGCACCTGTCTTTTCCCAGGTGACACTTGACGTATTCTAGATAGCGCCTGTCTCTTCCTAGGTTAAACTTGTATCCTAGCTAGTGCCTGTCTTTTCCTAGGTGACACTTGACGTATCCTAGCTAGCGCCTGTCTCTTCCTAGGTGACACTTGTGTCCTAGCTAGTGCCTGTCTTTTCCTAGGTGACACTTGTCGTATCCTAGCTCGTGTCTATCTTTTCCTAAGTGGCACTTGGCATATCCTGGCTAGCACCTGTCTTTTCCTAGGTGACACTTGTATCCTAGCTAGTGCCTGTATTTTCCTAGGTGACACTTGTATCCTACCTAATGCCTGTCTTTTCCTAGGTGACACTTGTTGTATCCTAGCTAGTGCCTGTCTTTTCCTAGGTGACACTTGTATCCTAGCTAGTGCCTGTCTTTTTCTAGGTGATACTTGTCGTATCCTAGCTAGCGCCTGTCTTTCCCTAGGTGATACTTGTTGTATCCTAGCTAGCGCCTGTCTTTTCCTAGGTGACACTTGTATCCTAGCTAGTGCCTGTCTTTCCCTAAGTGACACTTGGCGTATCCTAGCTAGTGCCTGTCTTTTCCTAGGTTTTACTTGTTGTATCCCAGCTAGCGCCTGTCTTTTCCTAGGTGACACTTGAATCCTAGCTAGCGCCTGTCTTTTCCTAGGTGACACTTGTCGTATCCTAGCTAGCGTCTGCCTTTTCCTAGGTGATACTTGTCATATCCTAGCGAGCGTCTGTCTTTTCCTAGGTGATACTTGTAGTATCCTAGCTAGCGCCTGTCTTTTCCTAGGTGACAATTGTATCCTAGCTAGTGCCTGTCCTTTCCTAGGTGACACTTGTCGTATCCTAGCTAGTGCCTGTCTTTTCCTAGGTGACACTTGTCGTATCCTAGCTAGCGCCTGTCTTTTCCTAGGTGACACTTGTATCCTAGCTAGTGCCTGTCTTTCCCTAGATGACACTTGGCGTATCCTAGCTAGTGCCTGTCTTTTCCTAGGTGACACTTGTTGTATCCTAGCTAGCGCCTGTCTTTTCCTAGGTGACACTTGTTGTATCCTAGCTAGTGCCTGTCTTTTCCTAGGTGACACTTGTCGTATCCCTGCTAGTGCCTGTCTTTTTCTAGGTGACATATGTCGTATCCCAGCTAGCGCCTGTCCTTTCCTAGGTGACACTTGTATCCCAGCTAGCCCCTGTCTTTTCCTAGGTGACACTTGGCATATCGTAGCTAGCGTATGTCTTTTCCTAGTTGACACTTGTATCCTAGCTAGTGCCTGTCTTTTTCTAGGTGACACTTGTCGTATCCCAGCTAGCGTCTGTCTTTTCCTAGGTGACACTTGTCGTATCCCAGCTAGCACCTGTCTTTTCCTAGGTGACACTTGTCGTATTCTAGCTAGCGTCTGTCTTTTCCTAGGTGACACTTGTTGTATCCTAGCTAGTGTCCGTCTTTTCCTAGGTGATACTTGTCGTATCCTAGCTAGCGTCTGCATTTTCCTAGGTCATACTTGTAGTATCCTAGCTAGCGCCTGTGTTTTCCTAGGTGACACTTGTTGTATCCTAGCTAGCGCCTGTCTTTTCCTAGATGATACTTATCGTATCTTAGCTAGCGCCTGTCTTTTCCTAGGTAACACTTATCGTATCCTAGCTAGCGCCTGTCTTTTCCTAGGTGACACTTGTTGTATTGCAACTAGCGCCTGTCTTTTCCTAGATGGCATTTGTCGTATCCTACCTAGTGTCTGTCTTTTCCTAGGTGACACTTGTCATATCCCAGCTAGTGCCTGTCTTTTCCTATGTGACACTTGTATCCTAGCTAGCGTCTGACTTTTTCTAGGTGAAACTTATCGTATCCTACCTAGCGTCTGTCTTTTCCTAGGTGACACTTGTTGTATCCCAGCTAACGTCTGTCTTTTCCTAGGTGACCCTTGTTGTATACCAGCTAGCACCTGTCTTTTTCTAGGTGACACTTGTCGTATTCCAGCTAGAGCCTGTCTTTTCCTAGGTGACACTTGTCATATTCCGGCTAGCGCCTGTCTTTCTAGCTAGATCCTGTCTTTTCCTAGGTGACACTTGTATCCTAGCTAGTGCCTGTCTTTTTCTAGGTGACACTTGTCGTATTCCAGCTAGAGCCTGTCTTTTCCTAGGTGACACTTGTCATATTCCGGCTAGCGCCTGTCTTTCTAGCTAGAGCCTGTCTTTTCCTAGGTGACACTTGTATCCTAGCTAGTGCCTGTCTTTTTCTAGGTGACACTTGTATCCTAGCTCGCGCCTGTCTTTTCCTAGGTGACACTTGTATCCTAGCTCGCGCCTGTCTTTTCCTAGGTGACACTTGTTGTATCCTAGCTCGCGCCTGTCTTTTCCTATGTGACACATGTCGTATCCCAGCTAGCGCCTGTCTTTTCCTAGGTGACATATGTCGTATCCCAGCTAGCACCTGTCTTTTCCTAGGTGACATATGTTGTATCCCAGCTAGCGCCTGTCCTTTCCTAGGTGACATACGTCGTATCCCAGCTAGCGCCTGTCTTTTCCTAGGTGACATACGTCGTATCCCAGCTAGCGCCTGTCTTTTCCTAGGTGACATATGTCGTATCCCAGCTAGTGCCTGTCCTTTCCTAGGTGACATACGTCGTATCCCAGCTAGCGCCTGTCTTTTCCTAGGTGACATACGTCGTATCCCAGTTAGCGCCTGTCCTTTCCTAGGTGACATACGTCGTATCCCAGCTAGCGCCTGTCCTTTCCTAGGTGACATACGTCGTATCCCAGCTAGCGTCTGTCCTTTCCTAGGTGACATACGTCGTATCCCAGCTAGCACCTGTCTTTTTCTAGATGACACTTGTCATATTCCAGCTAGCGCCTGTCTTTTCCTAGGTGACATATGTTGTATCCCAGCTAGCGCCTGTCTTTTCCTAGGTGACATACGTCGTATTCCAGCTAGCGCCTGTCTTTTCCTAGGTGACATACGTCGTATCCCAGCTAGCGCCTGTCCTTTCCTAGGTGACATATGTCGTATCCCAGCTAGCGCCTGTCTTTTCCTAGGTGACATATGTTGTATCCCAGCTAGCGCCTGTCTTTTCCTAGGTGACATATGTCGTATCCCAGCTAGCGCCTGTCCTTTCCTAGGTGACATACGTCGTATCCCAGCTAGCGCCTGTCTTTTCCTAGGTGACATACGTCGTATCCCAGCTAGCGCCTGTCCTTTCCTAGGTGACATACGTTGTATCCCAGCTAGCGCCTGTCTTTTCCTAGGTGACATATGTTGTATCCCAGCTAGCGCCTGTCTTTTCCTAGGTGACATATGTCGTATCCCAGCTAGCGCCTGTCCTTTCCTAGGTGACATACGTCGTATCCCAGCTAGCGCCTGTCTTTTCCTAGGTGACATATGTCGTATCCCAGCTAGCGCCTGTCTTTTCCTAGGTGACATATGTCGTATCCCAGCTAGCGCCTGTCCTTTCCTAGGTGACATACGTCGTATCCCAGCTAGCGCCTGTCTTTTCCTAGGTGACATATGACGTATTCCAGCTAGCGCCTGCCTGTCTTTTCCTAGGTGACATACGTCGTATTCCAGCTAGCGCCTGTCTTTTCCTAGGTGACATACGTCGTATTCCAGCTAGCGCCTGTCTTTTCCTAGGTGACATACGTCGTATCCTAGCTAGCGCCTGTCTTTTTTTAGATGACACTTGTCATATTCCAGCTAGCGCCTGTCTTTTCCTAGGTGACATACGTCGTATCCCAGCTAGCGCCTGTCTTTTCCTAGGTGACATATGTTGTATCCCAGCTAGCGCCTGTCTTTTCCTAGGTGACATATGTTGTATCCCAGCTAGCGCCTGTCTTTTCCTAGGTGACATACGTCGTATCCCAGCTTGCGCCTGTCTTTTCCTAGGTGACATACGTCGTATCCCAGCTTGAGCCTGTCTTTTCCTAGGTGACATACGTCGTATCCCAGCTAGCGCCTGTCTTTTCCTAGGTGACATACGTCGTATCCCAGCTAGCGCCTGTCTTTTCCTAGGTGACATACGTCGTATCCCAGCTAGCGCCTGTCTTTTCCTAGGTGACATACGTCGTATCCCAGCTAGCGCCTGTCTTTTTGTAGGTGACACTTAAAGTGCCAGCCTTCGACTAGTATCACAAGGAACACATACAACGTCGCAGATGACTAGTGAGGTGTCGATAACACAAGGTGCATTTACAACAATCACCGTGATGGTCGAGATACCAGTAACGCAGGTTGTAGACAGGGCAAGAGCAGAGGTAGGGAGGTACTGCGAACACAAAGTGCACTTGAAAGAGTACCCAGGAAGGGGTAGACACCAGTAACCGAAAGTGTAAATAGAGCAACAACCAGGAATATGCTAACTACTAGTAACACAAGGTACCAATAAGTGTGCTCATGGAAGAACACCCAGGAAAAGTTAACGCACTTGTATCACAGGGTGCACAAAGAGCAACAACCAGGAATATGCTAACTACTAGTAACACAAGGTACTCAGTAACATGGCAGACACCAGCAGCACATAGGTGCCAATAAGTGTGCGCATGGAAGAACACCCAGGAAAAGTTAACACACTTGCATCACAGGGTGCACAAAGAGCAACACTCAGGTTAGAGAGAATGGTAACCCAGGGCACACACTGAACAACACCCAGGAAAAGTTAACACCTTGTATCACAGGGTGCACAAAGAGCAACACTCAGGTTAGAGAGAATGGTAACCCAGGGCACACACTGAACAACACCCAGGAAAAGTTAACGCAATTGTATCACAGGGTGCACAAAGAGCAACACTCAGGTTAGAGACAATGGTAACCCAGGGCACACACTGAACAACACCCATGAAAAGTAACACACTTGCATCACAGGGTGCACAAAGAGCAACACTCAGGCTAGAGAGATTGGTAGCCCAAGGTGCACACTGAACAACACCCAGGAAAAGTTAACACCTTGTATCACAGGGTGCACAAAGAGCAACACTCAGGTTAGAGAGAATGGTAACCCAAGGTGCACACTGAACAACACCCAGGAAAAGTTAACACACTTGCATCACAGGGTGCACAAAGAGCAACACTCAGGTTAGAGAGACTGGTAACCCAGGGTACACACGGAACAACACCCAGGAAAAGTTAACACACTTGCATCACAGGGTGCACAAAGAGCAGCACTCAGGCTAGAGAGATTGGTAACCCAAGGTGCACACTGAACAACACCCAGGAAAAGTTAACACCTTGTATCACAGGGTGCACAAAGCGCAACGCTCATGTTAGAGAGACTGGTAACCCAGGGCACACACTGAACAACACCCAGGAAAAGTTAACACACTTGTATCACAGGGTGCACAAAGAGCAACGCTCAGGTTAGAGAGACTGGTAACCCAAGGAACACACTGAACAACACCAAGGAAAATTAACACACTTGTATCACAGGGTGCACAAAGCGCAACACTCAGGTTAGAGAGACTGGTAACCCAAGGAACACACTGAACAACACCCAGGAAAAGTTAACACACTTGTATCACAGGGTGCACAAAGAGCAACACTCAGGTTAGAGAGAATGGTAACCCAGGGCACACACTGAACAACACCCAGGAAAAGTTAACACACTTGCATCACAGGGTGCACAAAGAGCAACACTCAGGTTAGAGAGAATGGTAACCCAGGGCACACACTGAACAACACCCAGGAAAAGTTAACACACTTGCATCACAGGGTGCACAAAGAGCAACACTCAGGTTAGAGAGAATGGTAACCCAGGGCACACACTGAACAACACCCAGGAAAAGTTAACACACTTGCATCACAGGGTGCACAAAGAGCAACGCTCAGGTTAGAGAGAATGGTAACCCAGGGCACACACTGAACAACACCCAGGAAAAGTTAACACCTTGTATCACAGGGTGCACAAAGAGCAACACTCAGGTTAGAGAGAATGGTAACCCAAGGTGCACACTGAACAACACCCAGGAAAAGTTAACACACTTGCATCACAGGGTGCACAAAGAGCAACACTCAGGTTAGAGAGACTGGTAACCCAGGGTACACACGGAACAACACCCAGGAAAAGTTAACACACTT
This sequence comes from Pleurodeles waltl, assembly GCF_031143425.1. Taxonomy (NCBI): domain Eukaryota; kingdom Metazoa; phylum Chordata; class Amphibia; order Caudata; family Salamandridae; genus Pleurodeles; species Pleurodeles waltl. Next base: position 16,222,781 of record NC_090449.1, on the reverse strand, counting down.
GCATCACAGGGTGCACAAAGAGCAGCACTCAGGCTAGAGAGATTGGTAACCCAAGGTGCACACTGAACAACACCCAGGAAAAGTTAACACCTTGTATCACAGGGTGCACAAAGCGCAACGCTCATGTTAGAGAGACTGGTAACCCAGGGCACACACTGAACAACACCCAGGAAAAGTTAACACACTTGTATCACAGGGTGCACAAAGAGCAACGCTCAGGTTAGAGAGACTGGTAACCCAAGGAACACACTGAACAACACCAAGGAAAATTAACACACTTGTATCACAGGGTGCACAAAGCGCAACACTCAGGTTAGAGAGACTGGTAACCCAAGGAACACACTGAACAACACCCAGGAAAAGTTAACACACTTGCATCACAGGGTGCACAAAGAGCATGTAGGAAGTTGGCTCTGTATGTGCTATTTCAAAGTAAGGAATAGCATGCACAGAGTCCAAGGGTTCCCCTTAGAGGTAAAATAGTGGTAAAAATAGATAATACTAATGCTCTATTTTGTGGTAGTGTGGTCGAGCAGTAGGCTTATCCAAGGAGTAGTGTTAAGCATTTGTTGTACATACACATAGACAATAAATGAGGTACACACACTCAGAGACAAATCCAGCCAATAGGTTTTTATATAGAAAAATATCTTTTCTTAGTTTATTTTAAGAACCACAGGTTCAAATTTAACATGTAATATCTTGTTCGAAAGGTATTGCAGGTAAGTACTTTAGGAACTTCAAATCATCAAAATTGCATGTATACTTTTCAAGTTACTGTCAAATAGCTGTTTCAAAAGTGGACACTTAGTGCAATTTTCACAGTTCCTGGGGGAGGTAAGTTTTTGTTAGTTTTACCAGGTAAGTAAGACACTTACAGGGTTCAGTTCTTGGTCCAAGGTAGCCCACCGTTGGGGGTTCAGAGCAACCCCAAAGTCACCACACCAGCAGCTCAGGGCCGGTCAGGTGCAGAGTTCAAAGTGGTGCCCAAAACACATAGGCTAGACTGGAGAGAAGGGGGTGCCCCGGTTCCGGTCTGCTTGCAGGTAAGTACCCGCGTCTTCGGATGGCAGACCAGGGGGGTTTTGTAGGGCACCGGGGGGGACACAAGTCCACACAGAAATTTCACCCTCAGCAGCGCGGGGGCGGCCGGGTGCAGTGTAGGAACAGGCGTCGGGTTCGCAATGTTAGTCTATGAGAGATCTCGGGATCTCTTCAGCGCTGCAGGCAGGCAAGGGGGGGATTCCTCGGGGAAACCTCCACTTGGGCAAGGGAGAGGGACTCCTGGGGGTCACTTCTCCAGTGAAAGTCCGGTCCTTCAGGTCCTGGGGGCTGCGGGTGCAGGGTCTCTCCCAGGCGTCGGGACTTTAGGTTCAAAGAGTCGCGGTCAGGGGAAGCCTCGGGATTCCCTCTGCAGGCGGCGCTGTGGGGGCTCAGGGGGGACAGGTTTTGGTACTCACAGTATCAGAGTAGTCCTGGGGTCCCTCCTGAGGCGTCGGATCTCCACCAGTCGAGTCGGGGTCGCCGGGTGCAGTGTTGCAAGTCTCACGCTTCTTGCGGGGAGCTTGCAGGGTTCTTTAAAGCTGCTGGAAACAAAGTTGCAGCTTTTCGTGGAGCAGGTCCGCTGTCCTCGGGAGTTTCTTGTCTTTTCGAAGCAGGGGCAGTCCTCAGAGGATGTCGAGGTCGCTGGTCCCTTCGGAAGGCGTCGCTGGAGCAGGATCTTTGGAAGGCAGGAGACAGGCCGGTGAGTTTCTGGAGCCAAGGCAGTTGTCGTCTTCTGGTCTTCCGCTGCAGGGGTTTTCAGCTGGGCAGTCCTTCTTCTTGTTGCAGGAATCTAATTTTCTAGGGTTCAGGGTAGCCCTTAAATACTAAATTTAAGGGCGTGTTTAGGTCTGGGGGGTTAGTAGCCAATGGCTACTAGCCCTGAGGGTGGGTACACCCTCTTTGTGCCTCCTCCCAAGGGGAGGGGGTCACAATCCTAACCCTATTGGGGGAATCCTCCATCTGCAAGATGGAGGATTTCTAAAAGTTAGAGTCACCTCAGCTCAGGACACCTTAGGGGCTGTCCTGACTGGCCAGTGACTCCTCCTTGTTTTTCTCATTATTTTCTCCGGCCTTGCCGCCAAAAGTGGGGCCTGGCCGGAGGGGGCGGGCAACTCCACTAGCTGGAGTGTCCTGCTGGGTTGGCACAAAGGAGGTGAGCCTTTGAGGCTCACCGCCAGGTGTGACAATTCCTGCCTGGGAGAGGTGTTAGCATCTCCACCCAGTGCAGGCTTTGTTACTGGCCTCAGAGTGACAAAGGCACTCTCCCCATGGGGCCAGCAACATGTCTCGGTTTGTGGCAGGCTGCTAAAACTAGTCAGCCTACACAGATAGTCGGTTAAGTTTCAGGGGGCACCTCTAAGGTGCCCTCTGTGGTGTATTTTACAATAAAATGTACACTGGCATCAGTGTGCATTTATTGTGCTGAGAAGTTTGATACCAAACTTCCCAGTTTTCAGTGTAGCCATTATGGTGCTGTGGAGTTCGTGTTTGACAGACTCCCAGACCATATACTCTTATGGCTACCCTGCACTTACAATGTCTAAGGTTTTGTTTAGACACTGTAGGGGTACCATGCTCATGCACTGGTACCCTCACCTAGGGTATAGTGCACCCTGCCTTAGGGCTGTAAGGCCTGCTAGAGGGGTGTCTTACCTATACTGCATAGGCAGTGAGAGGCTGGCATGGCACCCTGAGGGGAGTGCCATGTCGACTTACTCGTTTTTGTCCTCACTAGCACACACAAGCTGGTAAGCAGTGTGTCTGTGCTGAGTGAGAGGTCTCCAGGGTGGCATAAGACATGCTGCAGCCCTTAGAGACCTTCCTTGGCATCAGGGCCCTTGGTACTAGAAGTACCAGTTACAAGGGACTTATCGGGATGCCAGGGTCTGCCAATTGTGGATACAAAAGTACAGGTTAGGGAAAGAACACTGGTGCTGGGGCCTGGTTAGCAGGCCTCAGCACACTTTCAATTGTAAACATAGCATCAGCAAAGGCAAAAAGTCAGGGGGCAACCATGCCAAGGAGGCATTTCCTTACACAACCCCCCCCCAAACGAAAGAGGATGAGACTAACCTTTCCCAAGAGAGTCTTCATTTTCTAAGTGGAAGAACCTGGAAAGGCCATCTGCATTGGCATGGGCAGTCCCAGGTCTGTGTTCCACTATAAAGTCCATTCCCTGTAGGGAGATGGACCACCTCAACAGTTTAGGATTTTCACCTTTCATTTGCATCAGCCATTTGAGAGGTCTGTGGTCAGTTTGAACTAGGAAGTGAGTCCCAAAGAGGTATGGTCTCAGCTTCTTCAGGGACCAAACCACAGCAAAGGCCTCCCTCTCAATGGCACTCCAACGCTGCTCCCTGGGGAGTAACCTCCTGCTAATGAAAGCAACAGGCTGGTCAAGGCCATCATCGTTTGTTTGGGACAAAACTGCCCCTATCCCATGTTCAGAGGCATCAGTCTGCACAATGAACTGCTTAGAATAATCTGGAGCTTTGAGAACTGGTGCTGAGCACATTGCCTGTTTCAGGGTGTCAAAGGCCTGTTGGCAGTCCACAGTCCAGTTCACTTTCTTGGGCATTTTCTTGGAGGTGAGCTCAGTGAGGGCTGTCACAATGGATCCATATCCCTTCACAAACCTCCTGTAGTACCCAGTCAAGCCAAGGAATGCCCTGACTTGAGTCTGGGTTTTTGGAGCTACCCAGTCCAGAATAGTCTGGATCTTGGGTTGGAGTGGCTGAACTTGGCCTCCACCTACAAGGTGTCCCAAGTAAACCACAGTTCCCTGCCCTATCTGGCATTTGGATGCCTTGATAGAGAGGCCTGCAGATTGCAGAGCCTTCAAAACCTTCCTCAGGTGGACCAGGTGATCCTGCCAGGTGGAGCTAAAGACAGCAATATCATCAAGATAAGCTGTGCTAAAGGACTCCAAGCCAGCAAGGACTTGATTCACCAACCTTTGGAAGGTGGCAGGGGCATTCTTTAAACCAAAGGGCATAACAGTAAACTGATAATGCCCATCAGGTGTGGAGAATGCTGTCTTTTCTTTTGCTCCAGGTGCCATTTTTATTTGCCAGTACCCTGCTGTCAAGTCAAAGGTACTTAGGAATTTGGCAGCACCTAATTTATCAATGAGCTCATCAGCTCTTGGAATTGGATGAGCATCTGTCTTGGTGACAGAATTGAGCCCTCTGTAGTCCACACAAAACCTCATCTCTTTCTTTCCATCTGTGGTGTGAGGTTTGGGGACTAAGACCACTGGGCTAGCCCAGGGGCTGTCAGAGCGCTCAATGACTCCCAATTCCAGCATCTTGTGGACTTCCACCTTGATGCTTTCCTTAACATGGTCAGACTGTCTAAAGATTTTGTTCTTGACAGGCATGCTGTCTCCTGTGTCCACATCATGGGTACACAGGTGTGTCTGACCAGGGGTTAAGGAGAAGAGTTCAGGAAACTGTTGTAGGACTCTCCTACAATCAGCTTGCTGTTGGCCAGAGAGGGTGTCTGAGTAGATCACTCCATCTACTGTACCATCTTTTGGGTCTGATGACAGAAGATCAGGGAGAGGTTCACTCTCTGCCTCCTGATCCTCATCTGTTACCATCAACAGATTGACATCAGCCCTGTCGTGGAAGAGCTTAAGGCGGTTTACATGGATCACCCTTTTGGGGCTCCTGCTTGTGCCCAGGTCCACCAAGTAGGTGACCTGACTCTTCCTCTCTAGTACTGGGTAAGGGCCACTCCATTTGTCCTGGAGTGCCCTGGGAGCCACAGGCTCCAGAACCCAGACCTTCTGCCCTGGTTGGAACTCAACCAGTGCAGCCTTTTGGTCATACCAAAACTTCTGGAGCTGTTGGCTGGCCTCAAGGTTTTTGGTTGCCTTTTCCATGTACTCTGCCATTCTAGAGCGAAGGCCAAGTACATAGTCCACTATGTCCTGTTTAGGCTCATGGAGAGGTCTCTCCCAGCCTTCTTTAACAAGGGCAAGTGGTCCCCTTACAGGATGACCAAACAGAAGTTCAAAGGGTGAGAACCCTACTCCCTTCTGTGGTACCTCCCTGTAAGCGAAAAGCAGACATGGCAGGAGGACATCCCATCTCCTTTTGAGTTTTTCTGGGAGCCCCATGATCATGCCCTTTAATGTCTTGTTGAATCTCTCAACCAAGCCATTAGTTTGTGGATGGTATGGTGTAGTGAATTTATAAGTCACTCCACACTCATTCCACATGTGCTTTAGGTATGCTGACATGAAGTTGGTACCTCGGTCAGACACCACCTCCTTAGGGAAACCCACTCTGGTAAAGATACCAATGAGGGCCTTGGCTACTGCAGGGGCAGTAGTTGACCTAAGGGGAATAGCTTCAGGATACCTGGTAGCATGATCCACTACTACCAGGATATACATATTTCCTGAGGCTGTGGGAGGTTCCAGTGGACCAACTATGTCCACACCCACTCTTTCAAAGGGCACCCCCACCACTGGAAGTGGAATGAGGGGGGCCTTTGGATGCCCACCTGTCTTACCACTGGCTTGACAGGTGGGGCAGGAGAGGCAAAACTCCTTAACCATGCTGGACATATTGGGCCAGTAGAAGTGGTTGACTAACCTCTCCCACGTCTTGGTTTGTCCCAAATGTCCAGCAAGGGGAATGTCATGGGCCAATGTTAGGATGAACTCTCTGAACAGCTGAGGCACTACCACTCTCCTAGTGGCACCAGGTTTGGGGTCTCTGGCCTCAGTGTACAGGAGCCCATCTTCCCAATAGACCCTATGTGTTCCATTTTTCTTGCCTTTGGACTCTTCAGCAGCTTGCTGCCTAAGGCCTTCAAGAGAGGGACAGGTTTCTTGTCCCTTACACAGCTCTTCCCTTGAGGGTCCCCCTGGGCCTAAGAGCTCAACCTGATAAGGTTCAAGTTCCAAAGGCTCAGTTCCCTCAGAGGGCAGAACTTCTTCCTGAGAAGAGAGGTTCCCTTTCTTTTGCTGTGTTGCAGTTGGTTTCCCAACTGACTTTCCTGTTCTCTTGGTAGGCTGGGCCATTTTTCCAGACTCCAGCTCTACTTTTTCACCCTGTGCCTTGCATTGTGCTCTCGTTTTCACACACACCAGTTCAGGGATACCCAGCATGGCTGCATGGGTTTTTAGCTCTACCTCAGCCCATGCTGAGGACTCCAGGTCATTTCCAAGCAGACAGTCCACTGGGATATTTGAGGAGACCACCACCTGTTTCAGGCCATTGACCCCTCCCCATTCTAAAGTAACCATTGCCATGGGATGTACTTTTCTCTGATTGTCAGCGTTGGTGACTGTGTAAGTTTTTCCAGTCAGGTATTGGCCAGGGGAAACCAGATTCTCTGTCACCATGGTGACACTGGCACCTGTATCCCTCAGGCCCTCTATTCTAGTCCCATTAATTAAGAGTTGCTGTCTGTATTTTTGCATGTTAGGCGGCCAGACAGCTAGTGTGGCTAAATCCACCCCACCCTCAGAAACTAGAGTAGCTTCAGTGTGGACCCTGATTTGCTCTGGGCACACTGTTGATCCCACTTGGAGACTAGCCATACCAGTGTTACCTGGATGGGAGTTTGGAGTGGAACCTTTCTTGGGACAGGCCTTGTCTCCAGTTTGGTGTCCATGCTGTTTACAGCTATGACACCAGGCCTTTTTGGGATCAAAGTTTTTACCCTTGTACCCATTGTTTTGTGAAGAGGCTCTGGGCCCACCCTCCTGTGCAGGTTTTTGGGGGCCTGTAGAAGACTCTTTACTATTTTTAGCTTTGGTTGTCTCATCACCCTTCTGCTGGGGAGTCTTTGTGACCCCTTTCTTTTGGTCACCCCCTGTTGAAGTCTTGGACACCCTTGTCTTGACCCAATGGTCCGCCTTCTTTCCCAATTCTTGGGGAGAAATTGGTCCTAGGTCTACCAGATGCTGATGCAGTTTATCATTGAAACAATTACTTAACAGGTGTTCTTTCACAAATAAATTGTACAGCCCATCATAGTTACTTACACCACTGCCTTGAATCCAACCATCTAGTGTTTTCACTGAGTAGTCAACAAAGTCAACCCAGGTCTGGCTCGAGGATTTTTGAGCCCCCCTGAACCTAATCCTGTACTCCTCAGTGGAGAATCCAAAGCCCTCAATCAGGGTACCCTTCATGAGGTCATAAGATTCTGCATCTTGTCCAGAGAGTGTGAGGAGTCTATCCCTACACTTTCCTGTGAACATTTCCCAAAGGAGAGCACCCCAGTGAGATCTGTTCACTTTTCTGGTTACACAAGCCCTCTCAAAAGCTGTGAACCATTTGGTGATGTCATCACCATCTTCATATTTAGTTACAATCCCTTTGGGGATTTTCAACATGTCAGGAGAATCTCTGACCCTATTTATGTTGCTGCCACCATTGATGGGTCCTAGGCCCATCTCTTGTCTTTCCCTCTCTATGGCTAGGATCTGTCTTTCCAAAGCCAATCTTTTGGCCATCCTGGCTAACTGGATGTCCTCTTCACTGGAGTTATCCTCAGTGATTTCAGAGTTGTTGGTCCCTCCTGTGAGGGAACCAGCATCTCTGACTATTATTTGTGGAGTCAGGGCTTGAGAAGCCCTGCTCTCCCTAAGTAGGACTGGAGGGGGGGAATTTCCCTCCAAGTCACTATCTTCATCCTCTGAGTTGCCATCCTCAGAGGGGTTGGCCTTTTCAAACTCTGCCAAAAGCTCCTGGAGCTGTACTTTGGTAGGTTTGGGGCCCATTGCTATTTTCTTTAGTTTACAGAGTGACCTTAGCTCTCTCATCTGTAGATGGAGGTAAGGTGTGGTGTCGAGTTCCACCACATTCACATCTGTGCTAGACATTTTGCTTCTAAAAGTTGGAATACTTTTTAAGAATCTACAACTGGTTCTAGAATCTAATTCAAACTTTTACAAACTTTTAAAAGAAATGCTAAACAGGGACTTAACACACAAGGCCCTAGCAGGACTTTTAAGAATTTAGAAAACTTTTCAAATTGCAAAAATCAATTTCTAATGACAATTTTGGAATTTGTCGTGTGATCAGGTATTGGCTGAGTAGTCCAGCAAATGCAAAGTCTTGTACCCCACCGCTGATCCACCAATGTAGGAAGTTGGCTCTGTATGTGCTATTTCAAAGTAAGGAATAGCATGCACAGAGTCCAAGGGTTCCCCTTAGAGGTAAAATAGTGGTAAAAATAGATAATACTAATGCTCTATTTTGTGGTAGTGTGGTCGAGCAGTAGGCTTATCCAAGGAGTAGTGTTAAGCATTTGTTGTACATACACATAGACAATAAATGAGGTACACACACTCAGAGACAAATCCAGCCAATAGGTTTTTATATAGAAAAATATCTTTTCTTAGTTTATTTTAAGAACCACAGGTTCAAATTTAACATGTAATATCTTGTTCGAAAGGTATTGCAGGTAAGTACTTTAGGAACTTCAAATCATCAAAATTGCATGTATACTTTTCAAGTTACTGTCAAATAGCTGTTTCAAAAGTGGACACTTAGTGCAATTTTCACAGTTCCTGGGGGAGGTAAGTTTTTGTTAGTTTTACCAGGTAAGTAAGACACTTACAGGGTTCAGTTCTTGGTCCAAGGTAGCCCACCGTTGGGGGTTCAGAGCAACCCCAAAGTCACCACACCAGCAGCTCAGGGCCGGTCAGGTGCAGAGTTCAAAGTGGTGCCCAAAACACATAGGCTAGACTGGAGAGAAGGGGGTGCCCCGGTTCCGGTCTGCTTGCAGGTAAGTACCCGCGTCTTCGGATGGCAGACCAGGGGGGTTTTGTAGGGCACCGGGGGGGACACAAGTCCACACAGAAATTTCACCCTCAGCAGCGCGGGGGCGGCCGGGTGCAGTGTAGGAACAGGCGTCGGGTTCGCAATGTTAGTCTATGAGAGATCTCGGGATCTCTTCAGCGCTGCAGGCAGGCAAGGGGGGGATTCCTCGGGGAAACCTCCACTTGGGCAAGGGAGAGGGACTCCTGGGGGTCACTTCTCCAGTGAAAGTCCGGTCCTTCAGGTCCTGGGGGCTGCGGGTGCAGGGTCTCTCCCAGGCGTCGGGACTTTAGGTTCAAAGAGTCGCGGTCAGGGGAAGCCTCGGGATTCCCTCTGCAGGCGGCGCTGTGGGGGCTCAGGGGGGACAGGTTTTGGTACTCACAGTATCAGAGTAGTCCTGGGGTCCCTCCTGAGGCGTCGGATCTCCACCAGTCGAGTCGGGGTCGCCGGGTGCAGTGTTGCAAGTCTCACGCTTCTTGCGGGGAGCTTGCAGGGTTCTTTAAAGCTGCTGGAAACAAAGTTGCAGCTTTTCGTGGAGCAGGTCCGCTGTCCTCGGGAGTTTCTTGTCTTTTCGAAGCAGGGGCAGTCCTCAGAGGATGTCGAGGTCGCTGGTCCCTTCGGAAGGCGTCGCTGGAGCAGGATCTTTGGAAGGCAGGAGACAGGCCGGTGAGTTTCTGGAGCCAAGGCAGTTGTCGTCTTCTGGTCTTCCGCTGCAGGGGTTTTCAGCTGGGCAGTCCTTCTTCTTGTTGCAGGAATCTAATTTTCTAGGGTTCAGGGTAGCCCTTAAATACTAAATTTAAGGGCGTGTTTAGGTCTGGGGGGTTAGTAGCCAATGGCTACTAGCCCTGAGGGTGGGTACACCCTCTTTGTGCCTCCTCCCAAGGGGAGGGGGTCACAATCCTAACCCTATTGGGGGAATCCTCCATCTGCAAGATGGAGGATTTCTAAAAGTTAGAGTCACCTCAGCTCAGGACACCTTAGGGGCTGTCCTGACTGGCCAGTGACTCCTCCTTGTTTTTCTCATTATTTTCTCCGGCCTTGCCGCCAAAAGTGGGGCCTGGCCGGAGGGGGCGGGCAACTCCACTAGCTGGAGTGTCCTGCTGGGTTGGCACAAAGGAGGTGAGCCTTTGAGGCTCACCGCCAGGTGTGACAATTCCTGCCTGGGAGAGGTGTTAGCATCTCCACCCAGTGCAGGCTTTGTTACTGGCCTCAGAGTGACAAAGGCACTCTCCCCATGGGGCCAGCAACATGTCTCGGTTTGTGGCAGGCTGCTAAAACTAGTCAGCCTACACAGATAGTCGGTTAAGTTTCAGGGGGCACCTCTAAGGTGCCCTCTGTGGTGTATTTTACAATAAAATGTACACTGGCATCAGTGTGCATTTATTGTGCTGAGAAGTTTGATACCAAACTTCCCAGTTTTCAGTGTAGCCATTATGGTGCTGTGGAGTTCGTGTTTGACAGACTCCCAGACCATATACTCTTATGGCTACCCTGCACTTACAATGTCTAAGGTTTTGTTTAGACACTGTAGGGGTACCATGCTCATGCACTGGTACCCTCACCTAGGGTATAGTGCACCCTGCCTTAGGGCTGTAAGGCCTGCTAGAGGGGTGTCTTACCTATACTGCATAGGCAGTGAGAGGCTGGCATGGCACCCTGAGGGGAGTGCCATGTCGACTTACTCGTTTTTGTCCTCACTAGCACACACAAGCTGGTAAGCAGTGTGTCTGTGCTGAGTGAGAGGTCTCCAGGGTGGCATAAGACATGCTGCAGCCCTTAGAGACCTTCCTTGGCATCAGGGCCCTTGGTACTAGAAGTACCAGTTACAAGGGACTTATCGGGATGCCAGGGTCTGCCAATTGTGGATACAAAAGTACAGGTTAGGGAAAGAACACTGGTGCTGGGGCCTGGTTAGCAGGCCTCAGCACACTTTCAATTGTAAACATAGCATCAGCAAAGGCAAAAAGTCAGGGGGCAACCATGCCAAGGAGGCATTTCCTTACACAACCCCCCCCCAAACGAAAGAGGATGAGACTAACCTTTCCCAAGAGAGTCTTCATTTTCTAAGTGGAAGAACCTGGAAAGGCCATCTGCATTGGCATGGGCAGTCCCAGGTCTGTGTTCCACTATAAAGTCCATTCCCTGTAGGGAGATGGACCACCTCAACAGTTTAGGATTTTCACCTTTCATTTGCATCAGCCATTTGAGAGGTCTGTGGTCAGTTTGAACTAGGAAGTGAGTCCCAAAGAGGTATGGTCTCAGCTTCTTCAGGGACCAAACCACAGCAAAGGCCTCCCTCTCAATGGCACTCCAACGCTGCTCCCTGGGGAGTAACCTCCTGCTAATGAAAGCAACAGGCTGGTCAAGGCCATCATCGTTTGTTTGGGACAAAACTGCCCCTATCCCATGTTCAGAGGCATCAGTCTGCACAATGAACTGCTTAGAATAATCTGGAGCTTTGAGAACTGGTGCTGAGCACATTGCCTGTTTCAGGGTGTCAAAGGCCTGTTGGCAGTCCACAGTCCAGTTCACTTTCTTGGGCATTTTCTTGGAGGTGAGCTCAGTGAGGGCTGTCACAATGGATCCATATCCCTTCACAAACCTCCTGTAGTACCCAGTCAAGCCAAGGAATGCCCTGACTTGAGTCTGGGTTTTTGGAGCTACCCAGTCCAGAATAGTCTGGATCTTGGGTTGGAGTGGCTGAACTTGGCCTCCACCTACAAGGTGTCCCAAGTAAACCACAGTTCCCTGCCCTATCTGGCATTTGGATGCCTTGATAGAGAGGCCTGCAGATTGCAGAGCCTTCAAAACCTTCCTCAGGTGGACCAGGTGATCCTGCCAGGTGGAGCTAAAGACAGCAATATCATCAAGATAAGCTGTGCTAAAGGACTCCAAGCCAGCAAGGACTTGATTCACCAACCTTTGGAAGGTGGCAGGGGCATTCTTTAAACCAAAGGGCATAACAGTAAACTGATAATGCCCATCAGGTGTGGAGAATGCTGTCTTTTCTTTTGCTCCAGGTGCCATTTTTATTTGCCAGTACCCTGCTGTCAAGTCAAAGGTACTTAGGAATTTGGCAGCACCTAATTTATCAATGAGCTCATCAGCTCTTGGAATTGGATGAGCATCTGTCTTGGTGACAGAATTGAGCCCTCTGTAGTCCACACAAAACCTCATCTCTTTCTTTCCATCTGTGGTGTGAGGTTTGGGGACTAAGACCACTGGGCTAGCCCAGGGGCTGTCAGAGCGCTCAATGACTCCCAATTCCAGCATCTTGTGGACTTCCACCTTGATGCTTTCCTTAACATGGTCAGACTGTCTAAAGATTTTGTTCTTGACAGGCATGCTGTCTCCTGTGTCCACATCATGGGTACACAGGTGTGTCTGACCAGGGGTTAAGGAGAAGAGTTCAGGAAACTGTTGTAGGACTCTCCTACAATCAGCTTGCTGTTGGCCAGAGAGGGTGTCTGAGTAGATCACTCCATCTACTGTACCATCTTTTGGGTCTGATGACAGAAGATCAGGGAGAGGTTCACTCTCTGCCTCCTGATCCTCATCTGTTACCATCAACAGATTGACATCAGCCCTGTCGTGGAAGAGCTTAAGGCGGTTTACATGGATCACCCTTTTGGGGCTCCTGCTTGTGCCCAGGTCCACCAAGTAGGTGACCTGACTCTTCCTCTCTAGTACTGGGTAAGGGCCACTCCATTTGTCCTGGAGTGCCCTGGGAGCCACAGGCTCCAGAACCCAGACCTTCTGCCCTGGTTGGAACTCAACCAGTGCAGCCTTTTGGTCATACCAAAACTTCTGGAGCTGTTGGCTGGCCTCAAGGTTTTTGGTTGCCTTTTCCATGTACTCTGCCATTCTAGAGCGAAGGCCAAGTACATAGTCCACTATGTCCTGTTTAGGCTCATGGAGAGGTCTCTCCCAGCCTTCTTTAACAAGGGCAAGTGGTCCCCTTACAGGATGACCAAACAGAAGTTCAAAGGGTGAGAACCCTACTCCCTTCTGTGGTACCTCCCTGTAAGCGAAAAGCAGACATGGCAGGAGGACATCCCATCTCCTTTTGAGTTTTTCTGGGAGCCCCATGATCATGCCCTTTAATGTCTTGTTGAATCTCTCAACCAAGCCATTAGTTTGTGGATGGTATGGTGTAGTGAATTTATAAGTCACTCCACACTCATTCCACATGTGCTTTAGGTATGCTGACATGAAGTTGGTACCTCGGTCAGACACCACCTCCTTAGGGAAACCCACTCTGGTAAAGATACCAATGAGGGCCTTGGCTACTGCAGGGGCAGTAGTTGACCTAAGGGGAATAGCTTCAGGATACCTGGTAGCATGATCCACTACTACCAGGATATACATATTTCCTGAGGCTGTGGGAGGTTCCAGTGGACCAACTATGTCCACACCCACTCTTTCAAAGGGCACCCCCACCACTGGAAGTGGAATGAGGGGGGCCTTTGGATGCCCACCTGTCTTACCACTGGCTTGACAGGTGGGGCAGGAGAGGCAAAACTCCTTAACCATGCTGGACATATTGGGCCAGTAGAAGTGGTTGACTAACCTCTCCCACGTCTTGGTTTGTCCCAAATGTCCAGCAAGGGGAATGTCATGGGCCAATGTTAGGATGAACTCTCTGAACAGCTGAGGCACTACCACTCTCCTAGTGGCACCAGGTTTGGGGTCTCTGGCCTCAGTGTACAGGAGCCCATCTTCCCAATAGACCCTATGTGTTCCATTTTTCTTGCCTTTGGACTCTTCAGCAGCTTGCTGCCTAAGGCCTTCAAGAGAGGGACAGGTTTCTTGTCCCTTACACAGCTCTTCCCTTGAGGGTCCCCCTGGGCCTAAGAGCTCAACCTGATAAGGTTCAAGTTCCAAAGGCTCAGTTCCCTCAGAGGGCAGAACTTCTTCCTGAGAAGAGAGGTTCCCTTTCTTTTGCTGTGTTGCAGTTGGTTTCCCAACTGACTTTCCTGTTCTCTTGGTAGGCTGGGCCATTTTTCCAGACTCCAGCTCTACTTTTTCACCCTGTGCCTTGCATTGTGCTCTCGTTTTCACACACACCAGTTCAGGGATACCCAGCATGGCTGCATGGGTTTTTAGCTCTACCTCAGCCCATGCTGAGGACTCCAGGTCATTTCCAAGCAGACAGTCCACTGGGATATTTGAGGAGACCACCACCTGTTTCAGGCCATTGACCCCTCCCCATTCTAAAGTAACCATTGCCATGGGATGTACTTTTCTCTGATTGTCAGCGTTGGTGACTGTGTAAGTTTTTCCAGTCAGGTATTGGCCAGGGGAAACCAGATTCTCTGTCACCATGGTGACACTGGCACCTGTATCCCTCAGGCCCTCTATTCTAGTCCCATTAATTAAGAGTTGCTGTCTGTATTTTTGCATGTTAGGCGGCCAGACAGCTAGTGTGGCTAAATCCACCCCACCCTCAGAAACTAGAGTAGCTTCAGTGTGGACCCTGATTTGCTCTGGGCACACTGTTGATCCCACTTGGAGACTAGCCATACCAGTGTTACCTGGATGGGAGTTTGGAGTGGAACCTTTCTTGGGACAGGCCTTGTCTCCAGTTTGGTGTCCATGCTGTTTACAGCTATGACACCAGGCCTTTTTGGGATCAAAGTTTTTACCCTTGTACCCATTGTTTTGTGAAGAGGCTCTGGGCCCACCCTCCTGTGCAGGTTTTTGGGGGCCTGTAGAAGACTCTTTACTATTTTTAGCTTTGGTTGTCTCATCACCCTTCTGCTGGGGAGTCTTTGTGACCCCTTTCTTTTGGTCACCCCCTGTTGAAGTCTTGGACACCCTTGTCTTGACCCAATGGTCCGCCTTCTTTCCCAATTCTTGGGGAGAAATTGGTCCTAGGTCTACCAGATGCTGATGCAGTTTATCATTGAAACAATTACTTAACAGGTGTTCTTTCACAAATAAATTGTACAGCCCATCATAGTTACTTACACCACTGCCTTGAATCCAACCATCTAGTGTTTTCACTGAGTAGTCAACAAAGTCAACCCAGGTCTGGCTCGAGGATTTTTGAGCCCCCCTGAACCTAATCCTGTACTCCTCAGTGGAGAATCCAAAGCCCTCAATCAGGGTACCCTTCATGAGGTCATAAGATTCTGCATCTTGTCCAGAGAGTGTGAGGAGTCTATCCCTACACTTTCCTGTGAACATTTCCCAAAGGAGAGCACCCCAGTGAGATCTGTTCACTTTTCTGGTTACACAAGCCCTCTCAAAAGCTGTGAACCATTTGGTGATGTCATCACCATCTTCATATTTAGTTACAATCCCTTTGGGGATTTTCAACATGTCAGGAGAATCTCTGACCCTATTTATGTTGCTGCCACCATTGATGGGTCCTAGGCCCATCTCTTGTCTTTCCCTCTCTATGGCTAGGATCTGTCTTTCCAAAGCCAATCTTTTGGCCATCCTGGCTAACTGGATGTCCTCTTCACTGGAGTTATCCTCAGTGATTTCAGAGTTGTTGGTCCCTCCTGTGAGGGAACCAGCATCTCTGACTATTATTTGTGGAGTCAGGGCTTGAGAAGCCCTGCTCTCCCTAAGTAGGACTGGAGGGGGGGAATTTCCCTCCAAGTCACTATCTTCATCCTCTGAGTTGCCATCCTCAGAGGGGTTGGCCTTTTCAAACTCTGCCAAAAGCTCCTGGAGCTGTACTTTGGTAGGTTTGGGGCCCATTGCTATTTTCTTTAGTTTACAGAGTGACCTTAGCTCTCTCATCTGTAGATGGAGGTAAGGTGTGGTGTCGAGTTCCACCACATTCACATCTGTGCTAGACATTTTGCTTCTAAAAGTTGGAATACTTTTTAAGAATCTACAACTGGTTCTAGAATCTAATTCAAACTTTTACAAACTTTTAAAAGAAATGCTAAACAGGGACTTAACACACAAGGCCCTAGCAGGACTTTTAAGAATTTAGAAAACTTTTCAAATTGCAAAAATCAATTTCTAATGACAATTTTGGAATTTGTCGTGTGATCAGGTATTGGCTGAGTAGTCCAGCAAATGCAAAGTCTTGTACCCCACCGCTGATCCACCAATGTAGGAAGTTGGCTCTGTATGTGCTATTTCAAAGTAAGGAATAGCATGCACAGAGTCCAAGGGTTCCCCTTAGAGGTAAAATAGTGGTAAAAATAGATAATACTAATGCTCTATTTTGTGGTAGTGTGGTCGAGCAGTAGGCTTATCCAAGGAGTAGTGTTAAGCATTTGTTGTACATACACATAGACAATAAATGAGGTACACACACTCAGAGACAAATCCAGCCAATAGGTTTTTATATAGAAAAATATCTTTTCTTAGTTTATTTTAAGAACCACAGGTTCAAATTTAACATGTAATATCTTGTTCGAAAGGTATTGCAGGTAAGTACTTTAGGAACTTCAAATCATCAAAATTGCATGTATACTTTTCAAGTTACTGTCAAATAGCTGTTTCAAAAGTGGACACTTAGTGC
The DNA here is from genome assembly GCF_031143425.1 of Pleurodeles waltl. NCBI lineage: Eukaryota > Metazoa > Chordata > Amphibia > Caudata > Salamandridae > Pleurodeles > Pleurodeles waltl. The sequence goes on along the minus strand of NC_090449.1, from coordinate 16,206,461 downwards.
AATTTTCACAGTTCCTGGGGGAGGTAAGTTTTTGTTAGTTTTACCAGGTAAGTAAGACACTTACAGGGTTCAGTTCTTGGTCCAAGGTAGCCCACCGTTGGGGGTTCAGAGCAACCCCAAAGTCACCACACCAGCAGCTCAGGGCCGGTCAGGTGCAGAGTTCAAAGTGGTGCCCAAAACACATAGGCTAGACTGGAGAGAAGGGGGTGCCCCGGTTCCGGTCTGCTTGCAGGTAAGTACCCGCGTCTTCGGATGGCAGACCAGGGGGGTTTTGTAGGGCACCGGGGGGGACACAAGTCCACACAGAAATTTCACCCTCAGCAGCGCGGGGGCGGCCGGGTGCAGTGTAGGAACAGGCGTCGGGTTCGCAATGTTAGTCTATGAGAGATCTCGGGATCTCTTCAGCGCTGCAGGCAGGCAAGGGGGGGATTCCTCGGGGAAACCTCCACTTGGGCAAGGGAGAGGGACTCCTGGGGGTCACTTCTCCAGTGAAAGTCCGGTCCTTCAGGTCCTGGGGGCTGCGGGTGCAGGGTCTCTCCCAGGCGTCGGGACTTTAGGTTCAAAGAGTCGCGGTCAGGGGAAGCCTCGGGATTCCCTCTGCAGGCGGCGCTGTGGGGGCTCAGGGGGGACAGGTTTTGGTACTCACAGTATCAGAGTAGTCCTGGGGTCCCTCCTGAGGCGTCGGATCTCCACCAGTCGAGTCGGGGTCGCCGGGTGCAGTGTTGCAAGTCTCACGCTTCTTGCGGGGAGCTTGCAGGGTTCTTTAAAGCTGCTGGAAACAAAGTTGCAGCTTTTCGTGGAGCAGGTCCGCTGTCCTCGGGAGTTTCTTGTCTTTTCGAAGCAGGGGCAGTCCTCAGAGGATGTCGAGGTCGCTGGTCCCTTCGGAAGGCGTCGCTGGAGCAGGATCTTTGGAAGGCAGGAGACAGGCCGGTGAGTTTCTGGAGCCAAGGCAGTTGTCGTCTTCTGGTCTTCCGCTGCAGGGGTTTTCAGCTGGGCAGTCCTTCTTCTTGTTGCAGGAATCTAATTTTCTAGGGTTCAGGGTAGCCCTTAAATACTAAATTTAAGGGCGTGTTTAGGTCTGGGGGGTTAGTAGCCAATGGCTACTAGCCCTGAGGGTGGGTACACCCTCTTTGTGCCTCCTCCCAAGGGGAGGGGGTCACAATCCTAACCCTATTGGGGGAATCCTCCATCTGCAAGATGGAGGATTTCTAAAAGTTAGAGTCACCTCAGCTCAGGACACCTTAGGGGCTGTCCTGACTGGCCAGTGACTCCTCCTTGTTTTTCTCATTATTTTCTCCGGCCTTGCCGCCAAAAGTGGGGCCTGGCCGGAGGGGGCGGGCAACTCCACTAGCTGGAGTGTCCTGCTGGGTTGGCACAAAGGAGGTGAGCCTTTGAGGCTCACCGCCAGGTGTGACAATTCCTGCCTGGGAGAGGTGTTAGCATCTCCACCCAGTGCAGGCTTTGTTACTGGCCTCAGAGTGACAAAGGCACTCTCCCCATGGGGCCAGCAACATGTCTCGGTTTGTGGCAGGCTGCTAAAACTAGTCAGCCTACACAGATAGTCGGTTAAGTTTCAGGGGGCACCTCTAAGGTGCCCTCTGTGGTGTATTTTACAATAAAATGTACACTGGCATCAGTGTGCATTTATTGTGCTGAGAAGTTTGATACCAAACTTCCCAGTTTTCAGTGTAGCCATTATGGTGCTGTGGAGTTCGTGTTTGACAGACTCCCAGACCATATACTCTTATGGCTACCCTGCACTTACAATGTCTAAGGTTTTGTTTAGACACTGTAGGGGTACCATGCTCATGCACTGGTACCCTCACCTAGGGTATAGTGCACCCTGCCTTAGGGCTGTAAGGCCTGCTAGAGGGGTGTCTTACCTATACTGCATAGGCAGTGAGAGGCTGGCATGGCACCCTGAGGGGAGTGCCATGTCGACTTACTCGTTTTTGTCCTCACTAGCACACACAAGCTGGTAAGCAGTGTGTCTGTGCTGAGTGAGAGGTCTCCAGGGTGGCATAAGACATGCTGCAGCCCTTAGAGACCTTCCTTGGCATCAGGGCCCTTGGTACTAGAAGTACCAGTTACAAGGGACTTATCTGGATGCCAGGGTCTGCCAATTGTGGATACAAAAGTACAGGTTAGGGAAAGAACACTGGTGCTGGGGCCTGGTTAGCAGGCCTCAGCACACTTTCAATTGTAAACATAGCATCAGCAAAGGCAAAAAGTCAGGGGGCAACCATGCCAAGGAGGCATTTCCTTACAGAGCAACACTCAGGTTAGAGAGAATGGTAACCCAGGGCACACACTGAACAACACCCAGGAAAAGTTAACACACTTGCATCACAGGGTGCACAAAGAGCAACACTCAGGTTAGAGAGAATGGTAACCCAGGGCACACACTGAACAACACCCAGGAAAAGTTAACACACTTGCATCACAGGGTGCACAAAGAGCAACACTCAGGTTAGAGAGACTGGTAACCCAAGGAACACACTGAACAACACCCATGAAAATTAACACACTTGCATCACAGGGTGCACAAAGAGCAACACTCAAGTTAGACGAGAGACGGGTAACCCAGGGTACACACTGAACAACACCCAGGAAAAGTTAACACACTTGCATCACAGGGTGCACAAAGAGCAACACTCAGGTTAGAGAGAATGGTAACCCAGGGCACACACTGAACAACACCCAGGAAAAGTTAACACACTTGCATCACAGGGTGCACAAAGAGCAACACTCAGGTTAGAGAGAATGGTAACCCAGGGCACACACTGAACAACACCCAGGAAAAGTTAACACACTTGCATCACAGGGTGCACAAAGAGCAACACTCAGGTTAGAGAGAATGGTAACCCAGGGCACACACTGAACAACACCCAGGAAAAGTTAACACACTTGCATCACAGGGTGCACAAAGAGCAACACTCAGGTTAGAGAGAATGGTAACCCAGGGCACACACTGAACAACACCCAGGAAAAGTTAACACACTTGCATCACAGGGTGCACAAAGAGCAACGCTCAGGTTAGAGAGAATGGTAACCCAGGGCACACACTGAACAACACCCATGAAAAGTTAACACACTTGCATCACAGGGTGCACAAAGAGCAACGCTCAGGTTAGAGAGAATGGTAACCCAGGGCACACACTGAACAACACCCAGGAAAAGTAACACACTTGTATCACAGGGTGCACAAAGAGCAACGCTCAGGTTAGAGAGAATGGTAACCCAAATAACACACTGAACAACACCCAGGAAAATTAACACACTTGTATCACAGGGTGCACAAAGCGCAACACTCAAGTTAGAGGGACTGGTAACTCAGGGTAGACACGGAACAACCCCCAGGATAAGTAACACACTTGTATCACAGGGTGCACAAAGAGCAACACTCAGGTTAGAGAGACTGGTAACCCAAGGAACACACTGAACAACACCCAGGACAATTAACACACTTGTATCACAGGGTGCACAAAGCGCAACACTCAGGTTAGAGGGACTGGTAACCCAAGGTGCACACGGAACAACACCCAGGACAAATAACACACTTGTATCACAGGGTGCACAAAGAGCAACACTCAGGTTAGGCGAGAGACTGGTAACCCAGGGTACACATGGAACAACACCCAGGAAAAGGTGAGATTATTAAAATACATGTTTTACTATGTGGACAGTTAGAGACTATCTGCACAGACATTAATGAATAAAGCATTATCTTTTATATGGTTTGCGCATGTCTACTTATATTCATTATAATATTTAATGCACAAAATATATATCTATGTACTTTGAAAATATAAACTATAAAACACAAGTTCAGCCCTGAGTGTTCATTTAATTATGTCTCTCTGGGTAATGAAGTGCATTGATAGAATCTTTAAAACAAAAAATACAAACATTACAAAAAAGGTTTGATATTTCTATTTCTATTTTTAAAGTTCTTCTAAGCATGATATTTCTGTAGTGGTAGCTACTATGTTAGAGATGTGTGGGGCTGTAATACATGCATTTGTAGAGGAGATGTTCTGAGGAGATTTCTAGAGAGGGAGTTCTTACAGTATGTAACCCTAGTAGATCTGTTTAGAACAAGAGGCCTTATGGGCGTTATCTGCAGAACGGGCTCTTACAATACATACTCTTAGTAGATATGTTTGTAGTAAGAATCCTTATAAGAGTTATCAGTTCTTACAATACATATCCCAAGGAGATATGTTTGTAGTAAGACACTTTATATGAGTTATCAGATCTTACGATACCTACCTCTAGTAGATACATTTGTAGTAAGACTCCTTAAAAGAGTTATCAGTTCTTACAATACATACTCCTAGTAGATATGATTGCAGTAAGACTCCTTATAAGAGTTGTCAGTTCTTACAATACATGCTCCTAGGAGATAGGTTTGTAGTAAGAATCCCTATGAGTTATCAGTTCTTACAATACCTCCTAGTAGATATGTTTGTAGTAAGAATCCCTATAAATGTTATCAGTTCTTATATTACCTACCTCTAGTAGACATATTTGAAATAAAACTCCTTATAAGAGTTATCAGTTGTTACAATAAATGCTCCTAGTAGATACGTTTGTAGTAAGAATCCTTATGAGTTATCAGTTCTTACAATACATACTCCTAGTAGATATGTTTGTAGTAAGAATCCCTATAAATGTTATCAGTTCTTACAATACCTACCTCTAGCAGATATATTTGAAGTAAGACTCCTTATAAGAGTTTCAGTTCTTACAATACATACTCCTAGTACATATGTTTGTAGTATTAATCCTGATAGAAGTTATCAGTACTTACAATACGTACCTCTAGTAGATATATTTGAAGTAAGACTCCTTATAAGAGTTATCGGTTCTTACAATACATACTCCTAGTAGATATGTTTGTAGTAAGACGCCTTATAAGTGAATGAATGAATATTTATTGCCAGTCAATTAAAACTTACAATATAAAACCACAACAACTGCAATAAAAAGCATTCAAAGGAAATATTTTAAACACAAGTTATACTAATAAGACCAACATTGGTTCCTCATTTAAAACCATACTTCTTATAAAAGTCACCAGTTCTTACAATACATACTCCTAGTAGATATGTTTACACTGAGACTTTGTATTAGTTTTATTAATTCTTATAATACATACTTCTAGAAGATATGTCTACACTGAGACTCTGTATGAGTTGTCAGTTCTTACAATACATATTCCTAGTAGATATGTTTGTAGTAAGACTCCTTATAAGATATATCAGTTCTTACAATACAAACTCCTAGTAGATACCTCTACAGTGAGACTCCGTATAAGAGTTATCAGTTCTTACAATACATACTTCTGGTAGATATGTCTGTAGTGATATTCCTTGTAAGTATTATCAGTTCTTACAATACCTACCTCTAGTAGAAATATTTGTAGTAAGACTCCTTATAAAAGTTATCAATTCTTACAACACATACCTCAAGTAGATATGTTTCACAGTAAAAACCTTTATTAGAGTTATCAGTTCTTACACTGCATACTCCTATTAGATATGTGTAGATCGAGACTCCGTATAATACTTATCTACAGAGCAGAAGTTCTTACAATACATACCCTAATTAGATATGTCAAGAGTGACGCTCTATATAAGTGTTATCAGCAAAGTGGGAGTTACTAGAAGTACATTTGTAGATGTGGGTCTACAATAACAGGCATTTGATAAGTAGGAGTGACTGTAATACATACATTTTGTACCAAACGTTCTTCAAATATATATGTGCTTTGTTGTCGTTTTTTTTATAAGAGTTATTGGTAGAACAGACGTTCTAATAAATTAGATTTTTATTTAAAAATAAGTTAATGTGGGGCATCTTTGTGGAGCTCGTTGTTACAGTGATAATATGGAGCTTGTTACATCTTATAGAAGAAGTTTGTAGAGGAGAAGATTGGCAGATCAGAAGTTCTTGTAAAACTGTATAGAAGAGACCTTGCTGTAAGATATGTTTAAGTTGCTCTGCAGTGACTCCTACTGGAGATGTTTGTCATCTGCTTGTGGAGCAGCAGCTCTTGTAAATAAATAATGCCTGCAAAGAACAGTTTTTCATAGAATAAAAGTTCTTATAACTTGTTTTTAAGCAGAAACATTTAAGCAGCAGGGGTATGTGATAGTGTTTAGCAAGAGATGTAAGTGTGATGAGCATGAGATAAGATAGCTAAGCGAGCAACGTATTGGCTTCACAGAGTTGTACGTAATATGCGCATCTATGGTTGAAATGCCACCCGGACTGACTCCGCATTTCATCCTCATGGTAAATAATGAATAATAAAAACACTGGTTGTGTGTAGCACTGTGGAGCAGCGCAAATATGGTAGCAGATGTTGTGTAGAAACACAATATCAGCACTGGGCAGCAGAAATGGTTGCATGTGAGATGTGTACTGAATAGGGTGGACACGAGTTATCTGTGTATGTCAGTGACTATACGAGGGAACTATCTGGAGAGGAGCTTTACTTGGAAGTGGCATGCACACAAAGGGGGTCATTCTGACTCCCGCCGGCCGCGGTAACCGCGGTGCCCGCAGGGGCCACCAGAATACCGCTACGCGGTCAGAAGACCGCCGCGGTTATTCTGTGTTTCCCGCTGGGCTGGCGGGCGACCGCCAGAAGGCCGCCCGCCAGCCCAGCGGGAAACCCCTTCCCACAAGGAAGCCGGCTCCGAATGGAGCCGGCGGAGTGGGAAGGGTGCGACGGGTGCAGTTGCACCCGTCGCGATTTTCAGTGTCTGCATGGCAGACACTGAAAATCTTTGTGGGGCCCTCTTACGGGGGCCCCTGCAGTGCCCATGCCATTGGCATTGGCACTGCAGGGGCCCCCAGGGGCCCCACAACACCCCTCACCGCCATCCTGTTCCTGGCGGTCGAAACCGCCAGGAACAGGATGGCGGTGAGGGGGTCGGAATCCCCCATGGCGGCGCAGCAAGCTGCGCCGCCATGGGGGATTCCTCAGGGCAGCGGAAAACCGGCGGGACACTGCCGGTTTTCCGTTTCTGACCGCGGCCATACCGCCGCGGTCAGAATGCCCTTAGGAGCACCGCCAGCCTGTTGGCGGTGCTCCCGCCGACCCCGGCCCTGGCGGTCAAGGACCGCCAGGGTCGGAATCACCCCCAAAGTTGCTTTTATTCTCATAAATGTGATATTTTAGTGCAAGAGCTTCGAACGAAGCTTTGTTTGTCAGGAGTTCTGCTCCTGAGGATGTTTCCAATGTTTGTTGTGTTGTGGCATTGCTTCTCTGCAGGTGTACCCTACTGACGCTAACCTTAATTGACCGATCAATTGAGGCATGTTTTCTAAGGGTGTGGCCAATTTGCTTTACTTACTTTCATTCAGATGTGATACTAGCAGTAGTAGAAATAGAGTTGTAGCTGTTTTAGTACTAGTAGTAAAGAACAGCACTTATAGCTGTGTTTATACTAATAGAAGAACAGGAGTAGTATCTGTGGTACTACTAGTAGCAGAACAGGAGTAGTAGCTGTGGTACCACTAGAAGTAGAACAGGAGTAGTAGATGTGGTACCACTAGAAGTAGAACAGGAGTAGTAGCTGTGGTTCTATAGTAGAACCGGAGTAGTAGATGTGGTAGAACAGGAGTAGTAGATGTGGTACCACTAGTAGTAGAACAGAAGTAGTAGATGTGGTACTACTAGTAGTAGAACTGGGGGGTAGTAGATGTGGTACTACTAGAAGTGGGACAGGAGTAGTAGCAGTGGTTCTACTAGTAGTAGAACAGGAGTAGTAGATGTGGTACTACTATAAGTGGAACAGGAGTAGTTGCTGTAGTACTAGCAGTAGAACAGGAGAAGTAGCTGTAGTACTAGCAGCAGAACAGGAGTAGTAGCTGTGGTTCTACTCGGAGTAGAACAGGAGTAGCAGATGTACTACTAGTAGTAGAACAGGAGGAGTAGATGGTACTACTAGAAGTAGAATAGGAGTAATAGATGTGGTACTACTACTAGAAGTGGAACAGGAGTAGTAGCTGTAGTATGTGTAGTAGAACAGGAGCAGTAGGTGTGGTACTAGCAATAGAACAGGAGTAGTAGCTGTGGTACTACTAGTAGTAGAACAGGAGTAGTAGATGTGGTACCACTAGAGGTAGAACAGGAGCAGTGGTTCTGCTAGTAGTAGAACAGGAGTAGTAGATGTGGTACTACTAGTAGTACAACAGGAGTAATGGATGTGGTACTACTAGAAGTCGAACAGGAGTAGTAGCTGTGGTTCTAGTAGTAGAACAGGAGTAGTAGATGTAGTACTAGTAGTAGACCAGGAGTAGTAGCTGTAGTACTAGCAGCAGAACAGGAGTAGTAGCTGTGGTTCTACTCAGAGTAGAACAGGAGTAACAGATGTACTACTAGTAGTAGAACAGGAGGAGTAGATGGTACTACTAGAAGTAGAATAGGAGTAATATATGTGGTACTACTACTAGAAGTGGAACAGGAGTAGTAGTTGTAGTATGCGTAGTAGAACAGGAGCAGTAGGTGTGGTACTAGCAATAGAACAGGAGTAGTAGCTGTGGTACTACTAGTAGTAGAACAGGAGTAGTACATGTGGTACCACTAGAGGTAGAACAGGAGCAGTGGTTCTGCTAGTAGTAGAACAGGAGTAGTAGATGTGGTACTACTAGTAGTACATCAGGAGTAATGGATGTGGTACTACTAGAAGTGGAACAGGAGTAGTAGCTGTGGTTCTAGTAGTAGAACAAGAGTAGTAGATGTAGTACTAGTAGTAGACCAGGAGTAGTAGTTGTACTACTAGCAGTAGAACAGGAGTAGTAGCTGTAGTAGTAGTAGTAGAACAGGAGCCGTAGCTGTAGTACTATCAGTAAAACAGGAGCAGTAGCTGTAGTACTAGTAGTAGAACAGGAGCAGTAGCTGTAGTACTAGCAGTAGAACAGGACTAGTAGCTGTAGTACGAGTAGTAGAACAGGAGTAGTAGCTGTGGTAGTAGTAGTAATGTCTTCATTATAAGGATGCGTTCCCTGTGCACACCAGTGGCTGCTTCAAGTCGAGAGATCACCTTGCTGTACTGTGTGATAGGGAAACTGCATGAATACGCTGTATTTAACATAATACTGCATTTTCATGTCCTTACCCTGCGCTGCTGCACAACGTGCTGCCTAGCGCCAGCTCAAGCACCTTTGCACCAGGGTGCAAGGGTGCCTGGTTTGTATCAGGCTTGCTTTTGTGCAGGAAGGGACATCTCCCTGCACAAACACAATCCTCTGAGACATTTTCCTCTTTCTCTGTGTGCTGCTGCAGCCTGCATAGAAAGAGGAAGTAACAAGGGCTAATAGAGCTATTTCTCCTTGTTACTCTTCACCTGGGGAGGCGTAACATTTTGACACATTCCGAGGTCCACCAGTAATGGTAAATCTGAGAATGTGCCACCCATGGAAAGCATTCCCAGGGCAAAGTAATGCAGCACAGCAATTTGCACTGCATTGCATTACTCTAGATTTATCAAGCCACAGAAGGCCACACAAGGTGACCTAAGCAAACAAACGCAATCAATTATTTTGCTCATCACGCCACATGAGTGTTTGATTTATTCCGTATTCTGTCCATCATTTGTGTTTGATTACACAAGGTGATAGGTCATGGCTTGATAAATCTAACTTCAGTTGCATCGCTCTTGCACCCTATTGCAGGCGCAACTCTTTAATAAATATGCCCTCAGGTTCTAGAGGAGCAATGGAATCCACTCCAGCAATATGTGTTTGAGTTGACGGTCACATGTTTGAATCCCGGCAGGCCCACTAAGCCTTTCATCCTTCTGAGGTCGATAAAATTAGTACCTTTGGGTTGGTTAACAATACAAAGACTTGTTATTTCAGGTTGTCCTTCTGAGTGAACAAACACTTTGCAAATACACATGATGTTAGGAGAAGTCCTCAGCAGTCTTCTTTCTAGGCCCAGAGGTGTTAGCATCAGTGCTCTGATCCAACATATGCAGGGCTGGGTTTGCACTTCACAATAAAATGTTGCAGTTTCTCCCATTCTTTGGTCTCCTGGGAGAGACCCTCCGAGCAGGTCTGGCCAAGCAAGTCCTGTGAGGGCTGCTTCCCACCGCGTCCTTGGGAGCCCTGGGCTCTGCAGTCATCTGGCTTGAATTAAATGTCCCTCTGACCAACAACTGGTGAGCAAACAACCAGTGAGAAGGGAGAAGAGCTCGTAAAAGGTGTGCAGACGAGATTAGAGGTAGTGTCTATTAATAGGAATTTGAATCAATTGCAAAATAACCTTTTCCGCCAGCACTGGACCTATATTTAGCACTGGACAGAGACTTCAGCCAGCACTTGGTTATACTTCAGCACTAGATCAGGGACTTTGGCCAACACAGGATTATAGTTCAGTACTGGAAAATAAATGTCAGCACTGGGTTATATTTTAGCACTGTGCAGAGGTTATACCCTGCACTAGGCTTATATTCATTTATTAGCTACAGACTTCGGCACTAGACGTACGTTTCACGACTGGACAGAGTCTTCACCCTGCACTGGATTACATTTCAGCAATGGACAGGAACTTCACCCTGCACTGGGTTACATTTCAGCAATGGACATAGACTTCACCCTGCACTGGATTACATTTCCAGCACTGCACAGCGACTTCAGCACTGGCGATATAGCGAGCAATGTAATACTTTTCAAAGTTGCTGAGAGTTTATAGCTAGACTGGGACTTCAGCCAGCACTGTTTCATTTCAGCACTGGACAGCGACTTCAGCCAGCCCTGTGTGACATTTCACCACTGGACAGCGCCTTAAGCCAACGCTGTGTTACATTTCAGCACTGGACAGCGACTACAGCCATCAATGGGTTACATTTCAGCACTGGACAAGCGACTTCAACCACTATTGGGTTACATTTCAGCACTGGACAGCGACTTCAGCCACCATTGAGTAACATTTCAGCACTGGACAGCGACTTCAGCCACCATTGAGTTACATTTCAGCACTGGACAGCGACTTCAGCCCCCATTGAGTTACATTTCAGCACTGGACAGCGACTTCAACCAGCACTGTTACATTTCAGCACTGGACAGCGACTTCAGCCACCATTGAGTTACATTTCAGCACTGGACAGCGACTTCAGCCACCATTGGGTTACGTTTCAGCACTGGACAGCGACTTCAGCCACCATTGGGTTACATTTCAGCACTGGACAGCGACTTCAACCAGCACTGTTACATTTCAGCACTGGACAGCGACTTCAGCCAGCACTGTTACATTTCAGCACTGGACAGCGACTTCAGCCAGCACTGTTACATTTCAGCACTGGACAGCGACTTCAACCAGCACTGTTACATTTCAGCACTGGACAGCGACTTCAGCCAGCACTGTTACATTTCAGCACTGGACAGCGACTTCAGCCAGCAGTGGGATATATTTCAACAGTGGATAGGTACCTCAACCAGATCTGGATTATATTTCAGCACTGAACAAAAACTTCAGCCAGTGCTGATTTATATTTCAGCACTAAACAGATACTTCAGCCAGCAATGGATTATATTTCAGCACTGGACAGATATTTCAGCCACCTTTGGATTTTATTTTGGCACGCGACCGAAACTTCAGCCAGCAATGGATTATATTTCAGCAGTGGCCTGAGACTTTAGCACTGGTGATACAGTCAGCCAGCTCTGTGATGCTCTTCAACGATGCAGAGAGCTCAGCACTGGACAGCTGCTGCAGCACTGGTGGTACAGTCCGCTCTGTAATACACCATGGAGAGCTCAGCTCTGGACAGCTGCTGCAGCACTGGTGGTACAGTCCGCTCTGTAATACGCTGCGGAGAGCACAGCACTGGAGAGCTGCTGCAGCACTGGTGGTACTGTCCGCTCTGTATTACGCTGTGGAGAGCACTGGACAGCTGCTGCAGCACTGGTGGTACAGTCCGCTCTGTATTACGCTGTGGAGAGCACTGGACTGCTGCTGCAGCACTGGTGGTACAGTCCGCTCTGTAATACGCTGCGGAGAGCTCAGCACTGGAGAGCTGCTGCAGCACTGGTGGTACAGTCCGCTCTGTATTACACCATGGAGAGCTCAGCCCTGGACAGCTGCTGCAGCACTGGTGGTACAGCCCTCACTGTACTACCTTGTGGAGAGCTCCGCTCTGGACAGCTGCTGCAGCACTGGTGGTACAGTCCGCTCTGTATTACACCATGGAGAGCTCAGCACTGGACAGCTGCTGCAGCACTGGTGGTACAGTCCGCTCTGTAATACGCTGCGGAGAGCTCAGCACTGGAGAGCTGCTGCAGCACTGGTGGTACTGTCCGCTCTGTATTACGCTGTGGAGAGCACTGGAGAGCTGCTGCAGCACTGGTGGTACTGTCCGCTCTGTAATACGCTGCGGAGAGCACTGGACAGCTGCTGCAGCACTGGTGGTACAGTCCGCTCTGTAATACGCTGCGGAGAGCACAGCACTGGAGAGCTGCTGCAGCACTGGTGGTACTGTCCGCTCTGTATTACGCTGTGGAGAGCACTGGACAGCCGCTGCAGCACTGGTGGTACTGTCCGCTCTGTATTACACCATGGAGAGCTCAGCTCTGGAGAGCTGCTGTAGCACTGGTGGTACTGTCCGCTCTGTATTACGCTGTGGAGAGCACTGGACTGCTGCTGCAGCACTGGTGGTACTGTCCGCTCTGTATTACGCTGTGGAGAGCACTGGACTGCTGCTGCAGCACTGGTGGTACAGTCCGCTCTGTATTACGCTGCGGAGAGCACTGGACTGCTGCTGCAGCACTGGTGGTACAGTCCGCTCTGTATTACGCTGCGGAGAGCACTGGACTGCTGCTGCAGCACTGGTGGTACTGTCCGCTCTGTATTACGCTGCGGAGAGCACAGCACTGGAGAGCTGCTGCAGCACTGGTGGTACTGTCCGCTCTGTATTACGCTGTGGAGACCACTGGACTGCCGCTGCAGCACTGGTGGTACTGTCCGCTCTGTATTACGCTGTGGAGAGCACTGGACTGCTGCTGCAGCACTGGTGGTACTGTCCGCTCTGTATTACGCTGTGGAGAGCACTGGACTGCCGCTGCAGCACTGGTGGTACTGTCCGCTCTGTATTACGCTGTGGAGAGCACTGGACTGCTGCTGCAGCACTGGTGGTACAGTCCGCTCTGTAATACGCTGCGGAGAGCACTGGACTGCCGCTGCAGCACTGGTGGTACAGTCCGCTCTGTAATACGCTGCGGAGAGCTCAGCTCTGGACACCTGCTGTTTCCTGCCTCTCACTTGCTTGCGGTTCATGGCCCGTGGTCTGTCCTTCATCGCTTGTCCTCAAGTCGCCCGTCGTCGGTGTTTGGGGTCTGTAATTGCGGAGTGTGGACAGACGTGTGAAGTGAGGGCAGGTGGTGCCTGTGTCTGGTGTCACCGAGGCATTGGTGTCCAGGGCGGGTGTCTTCTCTTCTCACTGTATTGTGTTAAGTGTTGCATTTGTACAGCGCTGTGTTCACCGACGAGGCACCGAAGCGCTTTGCAGAAGTGTAGCACGCTTCCTCGTGGAGGAGCCATGGATGGAAGAATGAGTCTGCACTCATCCTGTTGAGATCCCTCTAATGGACCCTGAACACGTGTCCCCAGTAGTAGAGGGTACCTCGTGCCTACGCACACGACCTACGACCCTTTGTGGCCTGGCCTTCTTTCCACAGTAGACCCATCTCCATAATTTGCTTCCATCCATGGTGAGGCGCCTTGAGCCCATATCAGCTGGTCGAGACGCTTTGCAGCAGTGCTGTGTTATGCACGAGCGTCAGTTAGGGCTACCAGGTCCTTGCCTCTTTGGTACCCCAGACTCTGCCCTCATGTCATGGAGAGAGCGCCAGGCAGGGGAAGCACACATTGTTTTAAAGTCTCTCCTCACTGCCTGTGGTTCCCACACCTCGCCCTGGTCCTCGCCCCTCAGCAGGTAGAAGGGGATTCCGATACCGAGGGGTCTGTAGGCACCCAGGGGCACCGAAGGGACATTCCAGAGGTGGGCAGAGGCTGTGTGCTGTCACCCTGCTGCCCTGTGCACTCTAGTGAACGGGCATCCATACTGTCTGAGGCTTAGTGGAGCTGTGACAAACCTGAGCTGTGGAATGGCACTGAAGGGCTGCAGTAGGCCCACGCTGCCGTAGGGTTGACCCTTAAAAGTAAGGGTGGGAAGAACTTGTGGAGTTTTACTCTGTGGAATTCCCCAGTTACTTAAAAACTCCATGAGATTACGCAGAGTTCCATGAGATTACACAGAGTTCCATGAGATTACACAGAGTTCCGCGAGTGGGCAGAAATCAGTAGGTCGTGCTGCCTGCGTTGATTTTTATCGCTGAGAGCTTGTTCCATGCTGCAAACTCAGTGCAAATGGCACCACTCGGCGTAGAGTAGACCGCTTTCTCGACACAAATGGTGGCAACCGCCCGTGTTGAGTAAATCTCACCGGGTGAGATGTTTGAGGTGCAGCTGTCCCCTCATAACAGTGAACCCCAGTGCCACTGCACATGCTGCACTAGTGATAGCCGAGCATTGTAAGCCGGCCCAGCCAATCCCACAGTAACAGAACAAAACACTGGTCCGCTCGGGAGACGATTAAGCCTCTTCTTCCTCGGCAAGTCAGAAAAGCCATCAATTGATTGTTTGTTACAATAAAATACAATCTAATTCAACCCTAGTAACGTTACTTTGAAAGGGTCATTATGAGGGTTAAAAACATGGTATTAACTGAGGTGAGGCGATAAATCCAGTTATGAGGGTTTTTCAACCTCTGGACACTTTAAGTTGATTCAACCAGGAGCGATTGGAAGCAGCTCTTCTCGAGCACCCTGGAAAGATTGGTGGTCAGTAGCTGCAAGCTGGACGCGGCTGGACAGCGCTAGGAATACTCAACGTCCAGCTTGTAGGTCCACATCGAAATGTCAATGAATTCACGAGAGGACCTATTTCAATTATGATGTTGTACACACCCTACTCTGATCCAGAGTTGTGTTGTTGAAATTTATATTCATATCTGTCCCTAATTTTGTACATATGCTTTGTATACAGCACTTCTGCACTTTAGTTCACTCATTCACTGCATCGTTTTGTTGGAGCACCTTTTTGTGAAACAATGTGTTTGCATACTTCTGTGCTGTTTTTACAGTAAATAACTTTGATTAGATTTTTTGTAAAAAAGCAATCAATTGATGGCTTTTTTGATTTGCCAACCAAGTTGAGGCTTACTCTTTCCTAGGCCTGGGAGGAGTTTGTGGAGTTTTGTTACGCGAACTGCCAAAAAACCTCTGTTGCACTACACAGAGTTCCGCAAGCGGCGGAGTTTGGGTAAGTTGCACTGATTTCAGCACAGGAGTTTCTCCTGCACTGTAAAATAAGTTCAAACTGCATCACGCGGAGTGCCAGAGGGCGCTAACTTCTTTCTGCCGCTCTAGAAGATTTTCTACTCGAGCGGCATCTTCTTCAACACGAGCGGCAGCTTTCTCATTGTGAGGGGTCGTGGCCTACCATGACCTCTCGCATTCAGAAATTTCACTTGTGCTCACCAAGTTAGCGATTTCTCTTGCTCATGCTCGCCAAGTTGGCGAGCACGAGCAAGAGAAAAAAATCCACTCCACGTCACTTTGTGGAGTTTTTTGGAACTCCACACTCAGCATGGGCGCTGAAAACTCTGCAAACTCTGCCGGCGGAGCAGAATTCTTCACCCACCCCTACTCTTACCCCGAGGGGACCGGTGTTTTGTCCGATTTGGGCTGTAGGGCTGCCCATGATTATTTAGTGCAGTCATTCCCACAGGGCAGTCCTTGTGAACATGGAACAAACAGAGCAGGTGTCCCTGTGCAGGATGCGAAGGAGTCTGGGAGATGGCTTCAGCATGGCCACGCCCTCTTGGAACGGCCACGCCCTTCTCACACCATCTCCTCAATCTTTACACTGTCTCCCTGCCTCTTTCCTTCACTTCCTGGTCTCCCCTTTATATACATCAGTTTCCCTCCTCTTCTGTCTGTTTCTTTCTTTTCCGTTGCTCATTTCTGCCCTTCCACTTCTCCACTCGTACACCTTTTCTTTCACCCCTTGTTACTCTCAGCCTTTCCCTTTAATTCACTGTTTTTTTCATGGTTTCCTCCTTTTTCACCCCACCCTTCCTTTCTTCTCTGTTGTCTCCCTCTAGCCCTTTTCTTCCTCCTCGTTCCTCTGTTTTCTTCCCCTGCTTGCTTTCTCCCTGCCTATTTTTTTTCTCTAACGACTCTTCTGTATTTCGCCCTCTCTCCTCCCTCCCCTGCAGCTCCTCTTCTTTTACCTGTTCCCTCTGCCCGTGGTGTTTCCCTTTCTCTTTCCCTATCTTTTCCCTCTTCCTGCCTGTTCTTCCCTTTCCTTTGATTCATTTCCCTGAACATTTTTTTCTTCTCCCTCCCTCCTCTCTCCTCTTCCCTTCTTTTTTCTTCTCCACCTCTCGCAGCCTTCAGTTCCAGCCTGCCTCTCCCTCTCCCCACCTCTTCCCCCAGTTCTTTATGTCCTTATAGTCCTATCTCTGCGCTCTTTCCACCTTCTCTCCTATCGTCTACGCTCTCACCTCCCTCTCTTTCTCTCACCTTCCTTCCCTCCCTTCTACCTTTCCCTTCTGTCCATCCTTCCTTCTTCCCTCCCTTCCTGTCGTCTCTTCTTCTTCTCCTCTCTCTGTCCCTCTCTCCTTTCCTCTCTCCCCCTTTCTGTCGTTTCCTCTTCTCCTTTCTCGATCCCTCTCCCCTCCCTTCCTGTCGTCTCCTCTGCTCCCTCTCCTCCTCCTTCTAAACCTCTCCCCATCCCTCCCTTCTTCCATTTCTCTCCTACCCACCCCCCCACTTCATGTCGTCTCCTCTCCCCCTCTTTGTATCCCTCTCTCATTCCCTTCCTTCCCCTCTGCGGTTCCTCCCCCCGCCTCCCTTTCTATCCTGCCCTCTCCCCCCTCCGCCACCTCCCCGCGCCCACCGATGATGTCATCATTCCACTGTCCTTCCACGCGCTGCCCGGCTCCGCTGAACCCCCTGAGGCACCGTCTGGCCCTGGGCAGGTCCCGGTGAAGGCCGCGGGTTACCAGGGTTACTGCGGGCCGGCCCGAGCTCGGCAGCTTTCATGGTGGGGGGGGAGTTTTATAGCGGAGGGCTAGAAATAGAGAGGTGAGAAAGCGAGCACAGACCACATTAAACAACGTGCACAGACCGTATACACAGACCACATTGAGCTATAGAACTAAGACCCCACCTCGAAGGGCATACAGACCTCCCCAGACTCACGCCCAGAGGACACATACACGGACATAGACAGGACCACCTTAAGAGAACAGACCACACCCAACCAACCCCGCACAGAAACCCTTCAGCCACTAGGACACCCCTCCCCCCCCACCACCAGCCCCCCAACCAGTGGATGCAGGAAGAATTCACCCGCAGTGCACTGGGCAATCCTTAAGGAAACACAGACCAGAGCAAGCAGCCTGCATAGACCACTCTACGCACAGACCACACCCACCACCCATGGACACAAACCCTTCAACCACTGAGACACAGACATCCTGCCCCCCAACCAATGGATGCAGGGAGCATTCACCAGAGGTGCACTGGGCAATCCCTAAGGAAACACAGACCAGGCCAAGCAGCCTGCACAGACCACTGTAAGCACAGACCACACCCAACCAACCCCGGAAACAAACCCTTCAGCCACTGGAACACAGACCCCCCCAACCAATGGATGCAAGGACCATTCACCAATGGGGCACTGGGCAATCCCTAAGGTAACTCGGGCCAGTCCACGTGCCTGCAAAGACCACTCTAAGAACAGACCACACCCAACCAACCTTGCACACCCTTCAGCCACTGGAACACAGACAACCACAACCAATGGATGCAGGGAGCATTCAACATCAGGGCACTGGGTGGTCTCAAAGGAAGCACAGACCAGGCCAAGCAGCCTGCACAGACCACTCTACGCACAGACCACACCCAATCAACCATGGACACAAACCCTTCAGCCTCAGGGACACAACGCCTCGCCCCCCCACCCCAACCAATGCGTGCAGGGAGCATTCACCAGAAGTGCACTGGGGCACCCTGAAAGCAAACATGGGCCAGGCCAAGCAGCCTACACAGACCATTCTAAGCACAGACCACACCCAACCAACCATGGACACAGACCCTTCAGCCTCTGGGACACAGCCCCCTCACCACCCCTCCAACCAATGGATGAAGGGAGCATTAACCAGGGGTGCACGTGGCAATCCCAAAGGAAACACGAGCCAGACCAAGCAGCCTACACAGACCACTCTAAGCACAGACCACACCCAATCAACCATGGACACAAACCCTTCAACCACTGGGACACAGACCCCCCAACCAATGGATGCAGGGTGCATTCACCATCAGGGCAGTGGGTGATCCCAAACGATACACAGGCCAGGCCAAGCAGCCTGCACAGACCATCCTAAGCATAGACCACATCCAACCAACCATGGACACAAGCCCTTCAGCCACTGGAACACAGATTTCCCCCCCCCAACCAATGGATGCAGGGTGCATTCACCAGAAGCGCACTGGGTAATCCCAAAGGAAACACAGACCAGGCCAAGGAGCCTGCACAGACCACAGTAGGCACAGACCACACCCAACTAACAATGGGCACAAACCCTTAAGCCACTGGAACACAGATCTCCCCCACCCCAACCAATGGATGCAGTGTGCATTCACCAGCAGGGCACTGGGTAATCCCAAAGGAATCACAGACCAGGCCAAGGAGCCTGCACAGACCACAGTAGGCACAGACCACACCCAACTAACAATGGGCACAAACCCTTCAGCCACTGGAACACATACCCCTCCCACCCCACAACCAATGGATGCAAAGTGCAGTTAGTAGCAGGGCACTGGGGAATCCCAAAGGAAACATAGGCCAGGCCAAGCAGCCTGCACAGACCACTCTAAGCGCAGACCACGCCCAATCAACCATGTACATAAAGCCTTCAGCTACTGGAACACAGACCGCCCCAACCGATGGTTGCAGAATGCATTCACCAGTGGGGCACTTGATAGTCCTAAAGGAAACACGGGCCAGGCCAAGCAGCCTACACAGACCGCTCTAAGCACGGACCACACCCAACCAACCATGGACACAAAATCTTCAACCACTGTAACACAGACCCAGCCAACCAATGGATGCAAGGTGCATTCACCAGCGAGGCACTGAGTGATCTTAAAGGAAGTAAAGGCCTAGTCAAACATAATACACAGACCACCCAAAGCACAGCCCACACACAACCAAACATGGACACAGAACCTTCAGCCACTGGAACAAAGACCACCCCAACCAATGGATGCGGGGTGCATTCACCAGAGCACTGGATGATCTCAAAGGAAACACAGGCCAGGCCAAGCAGCCTGCACAGACCACTCTAAGCACAGAGCACATCAGTGGAGCACAGACCACATCCACAGGTACAACACAGACCACAACAATGGAACACAGATCACACCTACCAATGAAACGGAGACCCAGCAGAACACAGACCCCCCTTAGGAGTGAAACACAGACTATCCTTAGAGAGGAAAACAGACCACACCTAGCAGTGGAGCACAGACCACCTGTAGCAGTGGAGCACAGACCACCCCTAGTAGTGGAACACATACCACACCTAGCAGTGGAGCAAAGACCACCCGTAGCAGAGGAACACAGATCACACCTAGTGGTGGAGCACAGACCACATCAAAAGAACATATATCATACAACATGGAAAGAAACCCATGAGTGGAACACAGATGGCATCAGTGTAACACAGATCACTCCTAGCAGCGGGCCTAGAAGTGGAGAACAGACCACACCCAGCAGTGGAGCACAGACCACCCCCAGCAGAGGAGCACAGACCACACCTAGCAGTGGAACACAGACCACACCTAGCAGTGGAACACAGACCAAATCAGTGGAACACAGATCATACCTACCAGTGGAGTGCAGGCCACCCCCAGCAGTGGAACCAAGACCACATGAGTGGAACACAAGCTACACTTAGCAGTGGAACACAGACCACATCTAGCAGTGGACCGCAGAACACATCAGTGGAACACGTCACACCTACCTATGGAGCAGGGACCACTGTGGTGAACGGATTACATCTACCATTGGATCACAGACCTTCTCTCTAAAGGAAATGCAGACGGTGCCAATCAGTGAAAGACATCCCAGTACAACCAATAGAAAACAAACCACATTCATATCCACCTATGGGAAACAGGCACCAACCTACCAATGGACGCTGTACCCTCCAAAGATGGAGGAAAGCCCACACCCCCAACGCAAAGTGAACTACACATGCTACAGGAGACCCGCAGGGCACATAAATAGAACACTGATCACATCTACCAAGGGACCACTGACCACATTAGTGTAACACAGATCACACCTAACAATATAGCGTAGATCTCATCAGTGAAACAACAGATCATGTATTCCAGTGTACTGCATGTCACATCAGTGTAACACAGATCACACTTACCAGACCACATCAGTGTAACTCAGATGAGACCTACCAGACCACATCAGTGGAAAACATATCACACCTACCGGTGCACATCAGTGGAAAACAGAGTACACCTCCCAGACCCCATCCGTGGAAAATAGATCCCACCTACCAGACCATACCAGTGGAACACAGATCACACCTACCAGACCACATCGGTGGAACACAGATCACACCTACCAGATACAGATCACACCTACCAGACCACATCAGTGAAAAATAGATTGCACCTACCACACCACATAAGTGGAACACAGATCACACCTACCAGAACACATCAGTGAAAAATAGATTGCACCTACCGGACATGTTAGTGGAACACAGATCAGATCTACCAGACACACATCACAACTACCAGAACACATCAATGGAACACAGATCACACCTACCGGACATGTCAATGGAACACAGAAGACACCTACCAGACCATATTAGTGGAACACAGATCACACCTACCGGACATGTCAATGGAACACAGAACACACCTACCAGACCATATCAGTGGAACACAGATCACTCCTGCTAGAGACAGATCACACCTACCAGACCACATCAGTGGAAAACAGATCACACCTACCGGACCACATCAGTGGCATCAGTGTCACTTACCAATGGAGCACAAACATGCCCAAAAGCAAACAGAGACCATCCCAACAAATGAAACATGCCCCCCTATACCTAATGTAAAACAGTAATGGGATATAAATGCGCTATGGAATACAAGCCACCTCCATAGACACCGCCCACACCACGCAATGAATTACAGACCACTTCCTGGTTATGCCTAAACTTTGACACCGGCCAATGACCTATAGCTGTGCTGGAGGTGCCTGAAATGGCCCCAGCCCAGCGCGCAGTCAAGGGTCACTGATAATAGCTTGGCAACCTCAGGGCCTACCCCTCCAGTGCTGCAGGATTTAGAAGTTCTGATATTTCGGTACCCCCTTTGGGGCATGAAAGGGCTTATGCTATCTGTGCTGTGATCCCTTTAGAGAGTTCAAGGGAATCCCAGGCTCTCGAAGACGGACTGTATGCAGGGCCACTGGAATTATGCGGCAGGGAAGGACCAAATTATGCTGCAGGGTTTAGTAAATTATGTGGCAAGAAAAGGCAAATTATGCTGCATTATTCAGCACAATTTGTGATGGCTTTACATTATTATTTTGTAATTTTTAGGGTTGAGCGCAAATTGCTCTGTCCCTGGTTAATCTCTCAATGGGCTTTTAACCACGCCCATGAGTTTGGTTGGTACGTGGGCCTGCCTTTTAAAATTAGCTTGATTTAATTAGTGAAAGGCATGCCTTTTCCAGTGTTTAGCCTGCCTCAAGCGCACCGGACAACTACTGAAAACATACAAGCCCCCATGTTTTCCCTATGGTTTCTGCACTAGTTTTTTTACTTTATTTTGTAGGCAGCGCAATCACGCTGGGCAGTAGTCGAGCGATTTGCATACATCAACGCCGTTACATGGATAATTGCACTTTTGCCGGGTACATAGATAATTGCACTTTTGCCGATACGTTTCACTGTGAGCGAACTTCTGTTTCCTTTTGTGTGTGCATCGTGCTTTTGGCGTCCGTCGGCTCGCTTATGTGAAACTGTTTTACATTTCAGTTTATGTAGCAAGAAAAGTCTGATTAGGAGTTTGCTACGCTAGTAGCTTTAACTTGTGTAAACGCAAGACCCAGTGCATTGCAAATGCTTGTGAAACTTGTTAGCAATGTCTTATTAGTACCAGTTTAACACCTAAATATAGCAATACTCTACAGAATGGTGACCGGTCACCCGTTGCAACGGGCCTTCCACTGCGCAGCAACACGTGTTGCTGCTGCATTTTTAATACTGTTTGAACCGTTTCAGTTAGAGGCAATATTTTGTTGAAAATCTGCAGATTATGCGGCAGGCGATGGATTAGATGGCGAATGTGGCAAAACTACAACTAAGCGAAAATTGTTGCTGCCGCAAAATTGAATAATTCCAGTAGCCCTGGCTAAATGTATATAATTCTGACGCTGTCACTTACAGGTCAACTTCGGTGTCCAGGCCCCTCCTCGCCACCACCCACTTTGTGCACAGACCCGCCTCTCCTTTCACAGTCCATGCCCACGGCGTGCAGGGCTGAGGGAGGGCCATCCTACCCGGGCCGCTCTAGGCTTTCAAGCGCCCTCGTGTGTTGGGACCAAGCATCTCTTTCAGAGTCATAAGGTCCCAGAAGCATCACTTCCTGTCAATGCGTTACTTTTTGAAAGAGCCAAGAAGGCGCTGTGGGCGAAGGTGCCACCACACACCCTTTAACACAGGGAAAGACTTTGCGCCTGCTGCTGTGACAAAACCACAGCGCCACAAACCTCACTGACCGGGCAGTGACTGACCACTCTCTCTCCTGACTGAGGGGGCAGTGCCAGAGCGAGGGTAGTGCCAGTGAGAGGGCAGCGCCTGTTGTCAGCAGCACGTCGGCGCTCGGCGTTGCGGCTCGGCGCTTTAGGACTGCTGGTGACCACGTTTTCTTCTGTGATTGTAACAAGCTGCCCGTCATCTCTTCACACTTCCCTGCAGACATGTCATTGCTGTCCACGCTGCAGCAGTGCCAGAGGGAGCACGCAGGGACGGGGGGAAACAAGGCTTCTAGGAGCCACAGACCCTCAGCCACTCTGTAGCAATACTAACGGGAGCACACGGTGAAGGGGTGTGGGGGACAAGGCTTCTAGGAGCCACAGACCCTCAGCCACTCTACAACAACATCAGAGGGAGCACACGAGAGGGGGGTACAAGGCTTCTAGGAGCCACAGACCCCCAGCCACTCTGCAGCAATACCACAGGGTGCCCCAGTGAGGGGAGGTACAAGGCTCTTAGGAGTCATAGACCCTCAGCCACTCTGTAGCAATACTACAGGGAGCACCAGAGAGGGGGGGTACAAGACTTCTAGGAGCCACAGACCCTCAGCCACGCTGCAGCAGTACTAGAGGGAGCACACGGGGCGGGGGGAAACAAGGCTTCTGGGAGCCACAGACCCCCAGCCACTCTGTAGCAATACTAGAGGGAGCACCCGATGAGGGGGTGGGGGGACAAGGCTTCTAGGAGCCACAGATCCTCAGCCACTCTACAACAACATCAGAGGGAGCACACGAGAGGGGGATACAAGGCTTCTAGGAGCCACAGACCCCCAGCCACTCTGAAGCAATACCACAGGGTGCCCCAGTGTGGGGAGGTACAAGGCTCTTAGGAGTCATAGACCCTCAGCCACTCTGTAGCAATACTAGAGGGAGCACTCGGTGAGGGGGTGGGGGGACAAGGCTTCTAGGAGCCACAGACCCTCAGCCACTCTAAAACAATATCAGAGGGAGCACACAAGAGGGGGGTACAAGGCTTCTAGGAGCCACAGACCCTCAGCCACTCTGTAGCAATACTAAAGGGAGCACCCGGTGAGGGGGTGGGGGGGACAAGGCTTCTAGGAGCCACAGACCCTCAGCCACTCTACAACAACATCAGAGGGAGCACAAGAGAGGGGGGTACAAGGCTTCTAGGAGCCACAGACCTCCAGCCATTCTGCAGCAATACCACAGGGTGCCCCAGTGAGGGGAGGTACAAGGCTCCTAGGAGCCCCAGACCCCCAGCCACTCTGCAGCAATACCACAGGGTGCCCCAGTGAGGGGAGGTACAAGGCTCTTAGGAGCCCCAGACCCCCAGCCAACTGCAGAAATACCAGAGGGAGCACCAGAGAGGGGGTACCATACTTCTAGGAGCCACAGACCCTCAACCACAGTGCAGCATTACCCAAGGGCGCTCCAGAGTGGCTTCTAGAGTAGCACCTCTGGCATAGACACAGGGAGCACTGCTGCGTATAACCTGTGCATGAGCAACACTGCACTGCTCCCAATCACCCCGTGCACATGCAGCTCTGGCATAGACACAGGGACCACTACTGTGTATACCCTGTGCACGAGCAGCATGCTCCCCATCATCTGGTGCACAAGCAGGTCTGGACTGATACCAAGGGTACAGCTGCATATCATCCCATGCACAGGTAGCTTTGGCACATACTTTGAGTACACCTGTGTCTGGTACCACATACAAGCAGCTTTGGCACTAATGCCAGGGGTACAGCTGCATACCATCCCATGCACGGGCAGCTCTGGCACCAATGCTAGGGGTACAGCTATATATCGTCCCATGCAGAGGAAGTTCTGGCACATATTTTGAGCACTCCTGTGTCTGGTACCACATACAAGTAGCTCTGGAACCCACAGCCTGGCACCTTCGGCTTCATTGTAAATGATCCTAAATGGTGCCTTGGGGCTCCCGCTATTGCTTGGGGCTCTACTTCTCTCTAGCCAGGGGTGCATTCTACCAGTATCTACCTACATATGTGCACACATGACCACTCATGACAGGTGTGCGGTACACGAGCAGCTGGCAGTGCTGCCACTCTCTTTCTTTAGTGCCACACCGACACAACTCTAACACCGATTCAGAGTACCGCCTGCTCCTGGTGCCACGCACGAGCAGCCGTGGTGCCCACAGTGTGGCACAGATGCCAAGTAGGCCTACCTCTTTTACTGCGCATGTGCAGTTCTGCCACCAAAAATCTCAATGTATTATCTTGCTTATACATATATTCCCTTTATATGTAATCATGTATCTATATATTTACTACTTTAGCCGTACTGTACAAGAGAAAAAAAAACTCTTTCCAGTGCACTTCTCTGACTCAATCTATACCTGTCTCTATCTATCGTCTGTCTCCACTCTCTGACGCATCCCAAACCTCATTCTACTACTAGGATCACCAAAATATCTCATCCTAGACTGTTCCCTCCTCTTCCCCTCCTGGCTCACCAGAAAACCTCAGCGTACTACTAAGAGCTCCTAAACACCCTACTAAATTCTCCCTCATTCACCTCTCCTTTACTCATCCCAAACCTCACCGTACTTCAATGTTCTCCCAGGTAACACTTTCTAGATGCTTCCCGCCTGTGCCCCTCCATTATTCTATTCAATCTAACAGACTCACGTGTCCACCACTCAAATTAACTCATATTTCCCTCTACTAATTCACAGAGTAGCATGCTATGTGCCGAAAAGCTCTTTGACGCCTCATCAGGAGTAGTAAGCGCTGTATAAATACAATTACAAGCCCTGGCAAGTCTCCTTGTGGCTGTGCAGTGCGTCATCCCCCACAGCCGGGCCTGTTAGCTCGGTTCCCGTCAGAGTGCCCCTCTGCATTGGCACAGACAGGGCGCTGGCACCTCGCAGGCTGCCAGCTTCCCGCAGCAATGCGGACAGGAGGGCTGAAGCGCTGCTGGAGGGTGGGGCTGTTTTCTCTCAGCTCCCTGCTGGCAGACATATCTAGGGCAGCCCGCCCCAGGTGTGCCAGAGATGAATGTGAGCATCGCCCGACGGGCAGACACCGGTTTTGAGTGGTCCTGTCTCTGCCATCCCTCCCCCTGTCCCCCGGGGGCTTCCGTAGAATGCTTGTCCGCTTCAGTGACCCTGTGTTTGTCCCCCTCGCCCACCGAGAGGTCCTGGCAGCTCCTTCTGCAGAGATGACAGCGCCCTCCCTCACATGGCACTGCCAGCTGGTGCCCCCAGACATGGCAGAGGGCCGAGGTGGCCGTGACTGCAGCATTTCTTTTCCTATTTTAAATAGCGCAAACCCGACCCGAAGGTATTGGAGCGCTTTGCACGAGCACCAGTTACATTACTCAAGCGCACATTAATTTGTTCTCGAGACAAAGTGATTTGCCCAGAATCACAGGATGTTGAGCCGACGCCGAGATTCCAACCTGGTTCTTGTACACCAACGTGGGCATCTCTAGCCCTTACACTACACCCTCTCCCCATTTACCCAGTCATTAGAGCGTCCCCCTTGAAAAACGATTTTAAAGACACAGCAGAGAATAATGGGTCTTATGGCCCTCTCGCCCCCCTCGCGCCCCCATTTGCCGCTCCCTCCTGCCTCCCGCCTCCCAGCTGCTCCTCCCTCCCCCCTCCCTTCTTAATGGCTGGCGCTGCGCGTCGCGAGTGAGCGAACTCTGACCTGTTTCAGGTCCTGAGCTCGCCCCCCACGACCGCAGCACCAACCTGCTGCCTCCTGCCTCTGTCCCACGACCACGCTGCCGTTTGCGTGTTCGAGGCCCTCCTCCACCCGCAGGCATCCTCCTGCGCCTCATCCCTGGTGGCTAGTGGGCTCACTTGACCCGTGTGCCGCTTCCGCCGTCCCATAAGTTGTTTTTCGTTTTTTCTGCGCCTCGCCGCCGGCGCTTCTGCCCCCATTGTGCCCCCCTGATTGCTGTCTCCCCGATCGTGTATTGTGCCAGTATTGTATTTCTTATTGTGTATTTCTTCGTTTTGTGACTGCCTTGAATTTTGCCTCGATTTCTGTGCTTTTTTGCCCCTTGTGCGCTCCCCGATCCCTGCCGCTGCCTCCCTGCGGCCCCGCCCCCCTCGCGCCCCCATTTGCCGCTCCCTCCCGCCTCCCGCCTCCCAGCTGCTCCTCCCTCCCCCCTCCCTTCTTAATGGCTGGCGCTGCGCGTCGCGAGTGAGCGAACTCTGACCTGTTTCAGGTCCTGAGCTCGCCCCCCACGACCGCAGCACCAACCTGCTGCCTCCTGCCTCTGTCCCACGACCACGCTGCCGTTTGCGTGTTCGAGGCCCTCCTCCACCCGCAGGCATCCTCCTGCGCCTCATCCCTGGTGGCTAGTGGGCTCACTTGACCCGTGTGCCGCTTCCGCCGTCCCGTAAGTTGTTTTTCGTTTTTTCTGCGCCTCGCCGCCGGCGCTTCTGCCCCCATTGTGCCCCCCTGATTGCTGTCTCCCCGATCGTGTATTGTGCCAGTATTGTATTTCTTATTGTGTATTTCTTCGTTTTGTGACTGCCTTGAATTTTGCCTCGATTTCTGTGCTTTTTTGCCCCTTGTGCGCTCCCCGATCCCTGCTGCTGCCTCCCTGCGGCCCCGCCCCCCTCGCGCCCCCATTTGCTGCTCCCTCCCGCCTCCCGCCTCCCGCCTCCCAGCTGCTCCTCCCTCCCCCCTCCCTTCTTAATGGCTGGCACTGCGCGTCCGTGCGTCCGCGCGTCCGTGCGTCCGCGCGCAGCGGGCGCGCCAGAGGCAAACCCGTCTGCGCCCGTCCGCGCCTGGACCGCGCCCAGCGCCACCCCCCCTGGTCCTCGCGCCCCCGCGTCCGCTACTCAGCCAACGAACTCCGCGCTTTCAACACCGGCTCCTCCACGGAGTGCTTCCTGGCGTCCCCGAAGCACACTAAAGGACCTTTTTCCTGCCGCTCCTGCAACTTCTCCTGCATCAGAACGACAAAACCAACAATAGAATCACTCAACCCCAACCACCTGAACTGCATCCTCATCAACACCCGCTCCGCACGAAAACACGCCATCGAGCTCTGGGATTTGCTCGACTCCACAGCACCCGACGTGGCCTTCCTGACCGAAACCTGGTGGAACGACTCCTCGGCTCCGGACATCGCCATCGCCATACCGGACGGTTACAAAATCACCAGAAGAGACCGAACCAACGGAATCGGCGGCGGAATAGCCATCGCTCACAAAGCTACCCTCAAAATCCAGACCCACACTGACGACACCCTCAAGACAGCCGAACACCTCCACTTCCAGATCCACACAGACCCCAACACGACCCTCAGAGGAACCCTCATATACCGCCCTCCAGGACCAAGAGCCCCCTTCAGCGACACCATCGCCGACCTCGCAAGCACCCACGCCCTCGCTTCCCCGGATTACATCCTCCTGGGAGACCTAAACTACCACATGGAAAATAACAACGACGTCAACACCGCAGCACTGACCTCCAACCTCCTCAACCTCGGACTCCGCCAGCTGGTCAACACTCCCACCCACATCGCTGGACACACCCTCGACCCCCTCTTCAACTCAAGCAACCACATCTCTTTCAGCCACACCTCCGAACTCCACTGGACCGACCATCACTGCGTCCATTTCTCCTATAAGAAAATTACCGAGCAGCACCGCTTCCATCTACTCCCCTACAGCCGCTGGGGCAAAGTCACCCAAGACCAACTGACCAGCACCCTCGTTAAAAACCCTCCACCCGACGCGACCGACCCGAGCACAGCCGCCATCAACCTCCACCAGTGGATCCTCGACTGCGCCAACACCTTAGCCCCACTCAAGAAGCCCACCGCCAACCAAGGAAAGAAAAAACCAGCCTGGTTCACAGACGAACTGACCACCTCCAAAAGCCGTTGTCAGAAGCTCAAAAAGAAATGGATCCTAGAACGCACGCCCGACAACCTCGCCTCCCTCAAAGACGCAAACCGTGAACACCACCAACGGATCCGCGTCGCCAAGCGCGCCCACTTCACCGAACGCATCAACAACAACGCCCACGACTGCAAAGAACTCTTCGGCATCGTGAAAGAACTCTCAAATCCAAAAGCCAACGCCAACGACGTCCCGCCCTCCCAGAAACTCTGCGACGACCTCTCCACCTTCTTCCACCAGAAAATCGCTACCATCCACAACAGCTTCAACACCGACCCACCGCCAGATCCCCCCCCGACGTCTCCAACCGCGACTGCCGCCTCACCGCCTGGACCCACATGGACGACGCAGAAACCATGGCAACCATGAACACCATCCACTCAGGCTCCCCCACGGACCCATGCCCTCATCATGTTTTCAACACAGCCAACGCCACCATCGCCCCCAAACTCCGCAAGATCATCAACCTCTCCTTCACTTCCGCCACCTTCCCGGACAGCTGGAAACACGCTGAAATCCAACCCCTCCTCAAGAAACCCAAGGCCGACCCCAACGATCTCAAAAACTTCCGTCCGATCTCTCTCCTCCCTTTTCCAGCAAAAGTCATCGAGAAGATCGTCAACACACAACTCACCCACTTCCTCGAAGACAACTCCATCCTGGACCCCTCACAATCCGGATTCAGACGAAACCACAGCACGGAGACTGCTCTCCTCGCCGCCACAGATGACATCAGACATCAAATGGACAATGGCGAAACCTCGGCCCTCATCCTCCTCGACCTATCAGCCGCTTTTGACACAGTCTGCCACCGCACCCTACTGACCCGCCTCCAGGAAGCCGGCATCCAAGACAAAGCCCTCCACTGGATCTCATCCTTTCTCTCCGACAGAACTCAGAGAGACCGACTCTCCCCCTTTCGCTCGAAAGCCACCAACCTCATCTGCGGCGTCCCCCAAGGATCCTCCCTCAGCCCTACTTTGTTCAACGTCTACATGGCCCCCCTCGCAAAACTGGCCCGCCAGCATCACCTCAGCATCATCTCCTACGCCGACGACACCCAGCTCATCCTCTCCCTGACCAAAGACCCACTCACTGCCAAAACAAACCTCCACGAAGGACTAAAATCCATCGCCGAATGGATGAACAACAGTCGCCTGAAACTCAACTCCGACAAGACGGAAATCCTCATCCTCGGGCGCTCTACTTCGGCCTGGAACGACTCATGGTGGCCCGCCGACCTCGGACCCCCACCCACCCCTGCCAGCCACGCAAGAAACCTCGGCTTCATCCTGGACTCTGCACTCACCATGTCCAAACAGGTCAGCTCCGTCTCCTCCTCCTGTTTCAACACCCTCCACATGCTCCGCAGAATCTTCAAGTGGATTCCAACAGAGACCAGAAAGATGGTGACCCAAGCCCTCGTCAGCAGCAGACTTGACTACGGCAACGCACTCTACACAGGCATCCCAACCAAAGACATCAAACGACTCCAGCGGATCCAAAATGCCTCCGCCAGACTGATCCTCGACATACCCCGCCGATGTCACATCTCCCCTCACCTGAGGGAACTCCACTGGCTCCCGGTGGAGAAGAGGATCACCTTTAAACTCCTCACCCACGCTCACAAGGCACTTCACAACGCCGGACCCTCCTACCTCAACTCCAGACTCAATTTCTACGCTCCCACACGTCAACTTCGATCCGCCAACCTCGCCCTCGCCGTCGTCCCCCGAATCCAGCACAAGACCTGCGGCGGCAGATCCTTCTCCTTCCTCGCCGCCAAGTCCTGGAACTCTCTCCCCACATCTCTACGCCAGACCCAGGACCTCCTCGCCTTCAGGAGACTCCTCAAAAGCTGGCTCTTCGACCGCTAACTGCAGCACACCTCCACCCCCCCCCCTTCCTCCCAGCGCCTCGAAACCCTGACGGGTACATAGCGCGCTTTATAAATATCGTGATTGATTGATTGATTGATTTAATGTAAATTCACAAATAGAATCTAAAATAAAATGCACTGGCTGGACGCAGAGGATGGGTGTGGTGGTTAATCTTCTATAAATCAGATGGTTCTCAGTAGTCATTTCCAGCAGAAGGCCCCCACTGTAGAGTTCTCGGAGTCATGACACACCCCTGAACCCCCCCTCAATGGCTCGGAGGCGATGATAGGTGGCCAAGGAGAATGCACCACCCCCTTGGTGAATACGGCCCGTGGCCCATATTGGGTGGCCAAAAGTCCATCCTGTGTGGTGGTCATTGGTACAGGTCCAAAAATCACAGGGAGTGGTATATGGGCAGCGCTTAATTTGAGCCGGTCGTTGCAGGTGGAGCCCATCAGTACTCTTTTTAGGGGTGAGCACAAAGCGCTCCGTCCCTCTTCTAATCTCTCTTTAGGGGGATTTTAGCCATGCCCATGTTACGTCAGTCACTTTCATTGGTTCGTGGACTTTCCTTTTAAAATCCGTTTGTTTTCATTTTCATTTAGCCCTCCTCGAGAGCACCGGTAAACTACTGGAAACATTGAAGGCTCCATGTTTTCCATATGGTTTCTGGACTACTTTTTCTCTTTATTTTGCAGCGCAATTGCGCTGTGTTTTACACAGCGAGATCGCACTCATTTTTTTTTTGCCATTTAATGTGGCAAGAAATGTCCGGTTAGGAGTTTACAACGCTAATAGCTCTAACTTGACGTAATGCGAGACCCATTGCATTGCAAATGCTTGTTTTTATGTGGAATGACACTTGGACCCAGAGCAAAAGAGGGAAAAACAAAAAATAAGGTTGCTTAAGCTGGAATCTAGAGTACGCAGCCTTGTCATTTGGCAATGCTAACATTCGTCAGCACTGGCTGTTGGCTTCAGAGAAGAACTTTGGGTTCCAACGCATTTTATTTTACAATTTAAGCATTGTTTATTTGGTAATTTTGGAGTTGATACAACAGGCATAGTAAGGAAAGCATCTTAAATATTGATTTTCCTTCCTATTAATAACTGCATGAGGACAGACCAAAATGTGAAATCACTTTGCAGCCTGGTCATCTGAGGTTGCTCTCCCAGGCATACTTCTGTCCATGGCTATGGTGGTTCCTAAGTGTGGGAACCAATCCAAAGCAATATTTAGACAAACCACAAATGTGGCAAAGTTCATCCCGAGGCTTGTGTATCTGCCAAAGAGTTAGAGCATCTGAAGGGCCCTTGGTCCAGACCACTGAGGATGTTGAAGTTATAAAAGAAGATTATCCGAATACAGAGGCACTCGTGTACGACTGCAGGTGGCTACTCAAGCCCCAGCATCATGGTGCCAATTGTGATCCAATCTGCTAGGGCACCAATTGCAATAGGGAAGGGCAGTGGTGATGGTGGGCATCCCTGTCTAGTGCCCATGCCCACCAGGAAGGTTTCTTAGAAGGCCTTGTCTAGTGAGACCTTGGCCACTAGAGTGTAGTCCAATAATCTGGATCCAAAGTTGACCTTTTCAAGAAGTACACAGAAGTAATCCCACCCAGGTAATACCACTCAAGTAATCCCACCCATGCGAGTCGAAAGCCTTCTCAAACTCTACCATCAGCAGGGCCCGTCGGCCCCCAAGACGATTTGATAGGGTCAACTGGTTACAGAGGCATCTGATGTTGTGTCCTTTAGACTTCAGGGCATGAAGCCACATTGATCCGAGTGTACCGAAGAGCCAATCACTTTGAGTATGCGAGTAGCTTTAATTTATCAATGATCTTGGTTTCAGTATTATTCAAAGATATTCGGTGATATGACAAGCAGACTGTATGTGGTCTGTCAGGTATTCCTCCCACAGTTATCTCAGAGCTTCATAGATCTAGTGAGAACTCTCCCTACGCAAGAGCCTCTTCTAACATTGCTGTGAGAGGGGACATAGTCGTTGGCACTTTGTACTGGAAAAGGATTATTGGGAAGCCACTGGGACTGCGTGTTTTTCTTCGTTGAAGATTACCCAGAGCTTAGACTAACACTATCGCCTCTTCCAGAAGGTCCCTTTCTTCTGCTGGTAGTCGTCACATTGAGAGATCCCGTAGGAGTTCCTTAAACTCAGCTGGTCACAGCAGATCCCCTCTTGTGTACAACTGATGATAGCGATTTGCAAGGAACCCGTACTCTCTTTACACACTTTACAATGAACTACCCAGATCAGTACCTACCTCGCATTCTTACCCCATGCGAACACGTGACTTTGAGGTGCTAGCCACGTGCCTCGAGCCTCTCCCATAAGGGTCTTTGTCAACTTGGTTTTAAGATGTTCAGTGTTTCTGGGGATTTCAGGGTCTTTCATTTCGATCTACCAGATTTCCAAGCCTAGGAGGGCTCCTTCAATCTGGGTCAACTCTTGTTGTTGTGAGTTGTAACCGAGTGTGTAACTCACGCCTCTGCCTCATAAAAGGTCTTGAAGGCCTCCTAGAGGGTGATCTGCGAGGCAACTGAGCCACTGTTTTGTGTGAAGCAGCTCTTGTCTTGTTTGATTTGATGTGGGATTTCTAAAGCACGAGAATGCCTGTGGGAGTCTTGGCGCTAGCATTTACCTAAAATAAAAACCTGAGAACCCTAAAAGCAAGGAAAACTAAATGCTATAACAAAATAGAGAACAACCAAGGTTTACCTGCTTCCAAAAGGTCTGTAGATTGACTTCTGAGGTGCACGGGCAGTGTGATCCAAAGATGGCCAGTGGACAAACAAAACTGGTTCGAATTTCTGGTCCATTACCCACTATGTGCTTAGACACCAACACTCTGTTGTTGCATCAACGCATAGTGTAAGCGCAACAGGCATGTGGTCTGAGAGACCTCATGCTAGTATGTTTCTCTTTCTAACTTCAGTCAGAACAGAGATGGGCAGAAGGAACTAGCACTATGATGAAAAGTTTAATATACCCCGGAGAAGAAGGTACATTCCCTATCAGTTGGATAGAAGCGACACCAGACATCACTCATTCCATAGCAAGTAGTAATTTAATGAGGTTGGTGAGACCTACTTGGGTGGGTGACCTTCCGTTCCCCTCATGTGTCAATGAAGCCCACAGACCTCCCACTTCCAACATAACAGAGAAGGACCTGTCATCTCCCCGCAACCTCTCCTCTCCTCTCACAGGGACAAGGACAGATCCCACAGACCTCCCACCTCCAACATAACAGAGAAGGACCTGTCATCTCCTCCCAATCTCTCCTCTCACAGAGACAAGGAGAGATCCCACAGACCTCCCACCTCCAATGGAACAGAGAAGGACCTGTCATTTCCTCCCAACCTCTCCTCTCTCACAGAGACAAGGACAGATCCCACAGACCTCCCACCTCCAACAGAACAGAGAAGGACCTGTCATCTCCTCCCAACCTCTCCTCTCTCACAGAGACAAGGACAGAACCTACAGATCTCCCACCTTCAACAGAACAGAGAAGGACTTGTCATACCTTCCCAACCTCTCCTCTCTCACAGAGACAAGGACTAAACAGAGAAGAGAGAAGGACCTGTCAGCTCCCACACAGAGAAGGGATCCATTCTTCCCACCTCTAACTGAGGAATCAGACAGAGACCTTTCACCTCCCACAGAGGGAACAGAGAAAGGCTTCTCTCCTCCCACAGAGAGAAGAGAGACAGACCTCTCACCTCCCACAGAGAAATTTGGCACATACCTCTCGACTGACACAAAGAGTTTGAAAACAAACCTTTCCCTTCCCACAGGGCAGAGACAGACACTGCTTTTCCCTTGAGAGGTCAGGGGACAATACCACCCTGGATCATAGCTGCCAGTTCTTGAGGCTGCACAATGTCTTGTAGATCTCAACCTATTCAATAAATGCCCCATTCCTTTTTGCCGGACATGATTTGCATTGTAAATAAGGCTCCAAGTTTTCTGTTTCTGCTGATTTTTACAGAAAATACAGACATAAAAAGCATTTATTTCTTGTCTATGTGGCTGATATAGAACTTGGTGGATGGGTTACTCCGTCACAACGGTGACTGATATTCCGTCTTCCGAAAACTAAATCCCCTTATACCTTATGGGATTTATATTCCAGCGGACGGGATATCCGTCACCATTGTGACAGAGTAACCCGTCCACCAAGTTCTAAATCAGGCCCTATATTTTTAAATATGGACAACGATGGAAATTGTTTTTTTGAGTGATTCTAAATGCTGACAGTCAAGACTGCGGTGGAGATTGAGAGGGAAGTTTAAAAAGGATGTTTCCTAATGAGGCTTAAACATCTGTGGATGTGCCAAAAGTTGATACTGAAATGTGCATGTTTTCATAGGTGAATATGGATTCCTTTGCTAGTGGTTTTCAAATCATTTAAACCTGTCAGGCAGGAAAGCATTGTTGAGGCATTAGAGCATTGTTGTACATTTATTGGTTAAATAAATGTGGGTAAAAATAGTTTCTGCCTCATATTTTCACAAACACGAAAAAAACATGGCCAAACAAAAAGTAGCAAAAATTAAATATGGACAAATGGAAATGTGAAAATAATGAATACCATAAAGCAGGGAGCCCCAATAATAACTCTCAAGAAACACTATGACTCGCTCACTAAGCACTACAAGGACCTCCCCAACTTTCCTTTTAAATTATTTGTAAACTTTGCAGATGTCCTGGTGCCTCAGGTCGGCCTCTCAGAGACGTTTCAACCACCTCCCACCCACTGTGGCTTCTGGCTGCCCTCCACCTCTCCGAGCCCAGGACCTGAGCATCTAATGTTTAGGGGAGCACTGGCAACTCCCTGCCCTTACTGTCTTCCCCCTGAACGTCTCCCTCTCACCTCACCATGCTTTGCTCGTGTACCTGCCTGCCTTACTGGCCTTGTGATGTCATCTTGGGTGCCATGACCTGCTTACAGGTATAGGGGGCTGGTTTCCGCTTGCGCTTCCCAGCCTGAAGGCAGGATGTAGCGTTACAGCCAGAGCTTCCAACTTTGCAATGGGAGAACCCAGTTGGAGCGTCGGTGTTGAATCAACATCCTGTGATTCTGGGCAAATCACTTGATAGCCCCCAAAAAATAAAGATAACCTTGTGTGATGTAACTGGTGCTAATGTAAAGTGCTCCAGTACCTTCGGGTCGAGATTGCGCTAAATAAAAAAAACATTGATAGTGCCAGTAGGTCTGACTTTAAAAGAATGTTGTATGTTGATGTGAAGCATTACAAGTAGACAGCATGGGAATTAATATGTATTTGTGCGGAAGCAAAGAACTGTAGAAGAATATCTGTGCATGTTAAAAGATCAGGTGACCGTTGCACTGTTAAGCCAGATCTAAAAATCCGTATAGGTGAATTACTTCCCTCCTTCTGTCGGTGCTGCTGCCAGAGAAAAATTGTGTTAATTTTCTAGGAATCTAATACACTTTAATATCATTATAATGTTAGGTGTGTGCCTCTGAAAGTTCAAGCTCAGACAACTGAATGAATAAACAAAATGTTTTTGTTGGAAGCACGCAACATCTGCCCAATCAAAACATGTACTCCTGGCTTCCAACATGTGGGTGGATCCAAAGCCCTTCTCTAGTGATGCTCACACAATTGTCCGACGAAAGCTGCTTACCCAAACCAGACCATTAAACAAGCATTTGCAATGCAACGGGTCTCGCATTTGCTCGAGTTACAGCTATTAGCATTGTAAATTCCTAACCAGACTTTTCTTGCCACACAAATAGAAAGAAAAAACCAAGCGTGATCGTGCTTTGTAAAACGCAGTGCTATCGCGCTGGGTGGAAAAGATAAAGTAGTGCAGAAACCAGACTGAAAACACCGAGCCTTGTAAGTTTTCAGTTGTTGGCCGTTGCGCTCGTGGAGAGTTAAACACCAGAAAAGCCATGACGTATGCATGCCTTTCACTAATGAAAGTAAGCGGATTTTAAAAAGCAAGCACACAAACCAATGAAAGTGACAGGCATGACATGGGCGTGTTTACAAGCCCAAAGAGAGATTACAACAGAGACAGAGCGCTTGTGCGCTCGAAACTAAAAACTGCAAATAAAGAAAGTAGTGACACAAGGACTCCCTGCCGCCCCACCCCCAACACTTGTTACCAGCCGCCGCACCCCAGTGCCTGCTGGGAAGAGTCTCCAGTCCCGGACCGCCACGCCTCCCTCCTTCGCTGCCTCCTGGAGGCTTTAATTGCAGGCGCTCAGTGTTTGCCAAACACACAAGAAGGCAGCCGCTCAGCGGGCTAATAATTGGATTAGGACAAATAACGAGCCGGCTTTTGTTTTGTTTTTGCTTCCTCCTCATCTCCAGGATTCACAAGTATATAATTTTCTGATCTGGCTGGCTGCGACGCTTGTTATTAGCTTTACAAGATAACAAGAGAGAAGATTTGTGTCCTGTTTGTGTGTGTGTGTGGGTGTGTGCATGGGTGTCTGTGTGCGCGCGCACCTCTTGTGCATGTCTGTTTATTGAAGCTCTGTCTCAAAGCGGAACATGCCTATCTGTGACCCCATCCTTTAACAGCGTCACCCTGTGCACATACCAATCTGTAAATATATATATATATATACAAATATGAGGTACACAAGGTTGTGTATATCGGTGCGTGTCTATTTTTGTATTCATATATTTATTTATTCAGAGAGAGTTTTATAAAGTGTGAGCTTGACTCAAGGGTACCAAAGTGCTGAAACTTAGAGGATATGTTGGAAATTCAACAAGTAAGCATATAATGATAACAGTGGGTAGTTGGGCATGGTGTAACAGGCGACAAGTAAATCCGAGGAGGGGCACAGATGTGCCTCAGTTATGGAGTATGTCACGTCTGAAAGGAGCTGTGGGCGCACAGTATATGGCTGCTTTTCCTGTGCGGTCAGGCTCGGTCTGGAGAATCTTTGGATCAGGATAGGTTTCACCCTCTTTCGGTCTGTTTGTGCCTCCCCCTACAATAATATTCTAAGAGGGGAGACTGAAGCTTTGTGGAGGTGTGGGGTGTTACACCCTCCATTAAATGTATTTTCCGATGTACAGTTGGGTGCACATCCTTTCAGGCGGGTATGGGGAGGTGTCTGTAGGATTTCACCCCGGATTTTTGCATGCACACACACACAAACACACACACGCACACTCTCACTCTCATCTCTGTTTTGAAAGCTCTAAAATTGTTGATTTGTTTCAGAATGTATTGTTTTTCTCACTTAGTGCTCCTACCAGTCAGAATGTTTCTGCCTTTTAAGCCCCTCTCCTGCACCCTGCTTGTCTTATAATGTATTTTAACATCATATGCCAGCCTTATCGTTGGGAAATCTGAAGCGCACACTCCCTAAGTCTAACTGATCAAGCTACGCCCCTGACCGAAGCATCACTGAGGCCCTGCGCTAATAACTATAAAACACACTGATCCCTAGTAGCAATACTTTATATGGAAAGAACCAAATGGTGAATAAAATGGATTCAAAGGAGTTTATGAACAACAATTCCAAGACACATAGAGGTGCTGTGAATATTGGTACAAAATAAACATGCTTGGTGCTCTCCTTAGAGGTGATGCACTCAAGTGATAAATCGTGATCCACAGGTGTATCAACAAACCAGGGACCAGCACGGCCCATTACAGCAAATTCTCAACAGTCATATAGTGTCAATGTTTTTCAAGTCAACAGCATTTCAAACCCAATAAAAATGGTGTGATCGTCACGACTGAGGGGCCCCTCTGAGAACTCATTGTCCCAAAATGACACCACGATGCCAGTCATTTGAGCACAGGGAGTAATCTGGCACTCAGCCTTGAGACCCAGACCACACGCGTCACTCCCACTGCGGGCTGATTGGCCCCCCACGGGTATCCAGCATATTTCCCACCCAGGCCATTCCCACCTATGCTGTTCCTGAGACTTGTCACCAGGGACCTCCCTCCTTTAGCAACTGCATTTCCCTTCATACTCTGTCTCTCTGGCTCGTTGTGTCCCTGAGTCCAGGTGATGAGTCGGTCACATTTACTTTTACACCAATATTCACGGCACCGCTATGTGTTTTGAAATTGTTTTTCAGAAACTCCTTTGAATTAATTTTATTTCCCAATTGGTTCTTTGCATCTAAAGTACTGTTTCTAGGGACCAGTGTGTTTTTTGTTATTTGCCTCAATATTATATGTCAACGTATGGTGTGGCACAGGGACCATGCTCTGCCCTGTGCTCCCAACAAACATGATCAGTGCAAAGATTTGTGTTGTACACAGTCAACCCTTTCTTGTACTTCTGTGGAGACTCTGCTGTCCCCTGCTGGTCGCCTCGTGGGCACCTGCCTAGAATGGCCTTGTTATAGATCAGTCCGACACAAGGGGCCTGATTTAGATATTGGTGGACGAGTTAGTTCCTCACAATGGTGATGGATATTGCCTCTATATCCTATGGGATTTATATTTCAGCAGGCGGGATATCCGTGAAGTAACTCGTCCACCAATATCGAAATCAGGCCCAAATCCCTTCCTTAAAAGTTTGTGCGCCAAAGACTTTCTTAAATAGCTCTTTTCTTTGGTATATGCTAACCCCATGCAGATGGTAGCCCAGGGGGTTCTCTGGAGCTTTCCTTAGTGTTAAGTAAGCATCTATGTCACTGACATTGTCACACAAATTGTGATGTTCATGCTGAACATGAAGTTACAAATGTTCCCAAATTGCTTAGTGTTCCATGTAATCTTACCAGGGTGGAAAAGAGCTTTGGGAGCATTCGTATAGCACTACACGCCCCTGTATGAGGCCACAGAGCGCTTTGATTGTCATCGGTTCCTGAGGGTCCTTTTGGAAGTGTGTGTTTGGAGGGTGTGGGATGTAAGTGTCACTTGTGGGCGGTGTAGGTGATAGTGCACGAGGGTTGAGACGTGCGCCACTCACGGTGCGTCACAGTGCGTAAGCACGAAGTTTTGCAGAGAGCGTAGGTGTAGGCGCGGCCTAGAGTACTTATCTTCCAGTTTGCAAAAAACATAGTTTGCATCCAATGAAGGGAGGAGCCATCTCTTTAATGCTTCCATAAGCGAAGGTGATTGTAAGGTTCCTTATTCCGGCAGCGCTGAGCTCCAGAGACTGGCTTTCTAGAATGAGTGGAGATTTCAACAGTTCCTGGATTCCAGGAAGCTTCCTTGTTTAAGAATGTCTGTAGGGCGCGCGATCCTACGAGGCCCCTTAATTTAAGAATGTTTATTGGGTTCTGGATTCCAGGAGGCCTCTTTGTTTAAGAATGTCTGGGTGAGTTCTGGATTCTTGGAAGCCCCTTTGTTTAAGAATGTCTGGGTGAATTCTGGATTCTTGGAAGCCCCTTTGTTTAAGAATGTCTGGGTGAGTTCTGCATTCTTGGAAGCCCCTTTGTTTAAGAATGTCTATTGGTTCTTGGATTCCAAGAAGCCTCTTTGTTTATGAATGTCTGTAAGGTTCTAGAGCGTAGGAAGCCCCTTTGTTTGAGAATGTCTCGGTGAGT
Source organism: Pleurodeles waltl (assembly GCF_031143425.1). NCBI lineage: Eukaryota > Metazoa > Chordata > Amphibia > Caudata > Salamandridae > Pleurodeles > Pleurodeles waltl. The sequence continues at coordinate 16,166,242 of NC_090449.1, read as the reverse complement.
TCTGGATTCCAGGAATCCCCCTTGTTTAAGAATTTCTGTTGCGTTCTAGATTCAAGGAAGACCCTTTGTTTAAAAATGTCTGGTTGGGTTTTGGATTGTAGGAAACCCTTTTATTTAAGAATGTCTGTTGGTTTATGGATTCCATGAAACCTCTTTCTTTAAGAATGTCTGCATGGTTCTAGATCCTAGGAAGCCCCTTTGTTTAAGAATGTCTGTTTGGGTTCTGGATTCCACGAAGCCCCTTAGTTTAAAGATGTCTTTTGGGTTCTGGATTCCAGAAAGCCCCTTTGTTTAAGAATGTCTATTGGTTTTTGCCTTCCAGGAAGCCTCTTTGTTTAAGAAAGTCTGGTTGGGTTCTGGATTCCAGGAAGTCCCTTTGTTTAATGATGTCTTTTGGGTTCGGGATCCCAGCAAGATCCTTTTTTGATGATATCAGTCGAGTGCTAATACCTATTCTCAAATTGTTTGCTGGATTAGACCTTTAAAACAATACTCGAGCATTAGTAATTTCTGTTTCCAGCCTGCTTAGTAACCGAATACATGGTTATTATTATCCGTCTAAGATGGCCTGCCTGCAAGCACAGAGTCAAATAGTCTGTTTCAGAGCCCCAGAGACTGTTCGAAGAGCGGGGGAAGTGGAGGGAGAGAGGGGTAAAGAGAGAGGAGGAGAGAGAGAGGGGGGAGAGAGAGAGAGGGGGAGAGAGAGAGAGAGGGAGGAGGCAGAAAGACAGAGAGGGGGAGAGAGAGGTCCTTCCATGCAGGCCGGACCCCCTGGGGCAGGGAAGTGCTTGCTAAGTACGAGCTTAATGCAGTCACAGGCTGGATCCAGGCCTCCTGAGTGACCAGCATATGAGAAGGTGAGGGGAGGCGGGAGGGCTGTAAAGAGAAGGAACTGTGCAGGAGAGGTGGAGCTGTGCATGAGTGGTACAGGAGCGGTACAGGAGCGGTGACAGACGCTGAGCAGGAGCGGTGCAGAAGCTGAGCAGGAACGGTGCAGGAGCTGTGCAGGAGCTGTGCACGAGTGGTACAGGAGAAGTGCAGAAGCTGAGCAGGAGCGGTGAAGGAGCGGTGCTGGAGCTGTGCAGGAGATGTGCAGAACCTGTGGAGGAGCAGTGCAGTAGCAGTGCAGGAGCGGTACAGGAGCAGTACAGAAGCTAAGCAGGAGCTGTGCAGGAGCTGTGCAGGAGCGGTACAGGAGCGGTACAGGAGCAGTGCACGAGTGGTACAAAAGCAGTGCAGAAGCTGAGCAGGAACGGTGCAGGAGCAGTGCAGGAGCGGTGCAGAAGCTGAGCACGAACGGTGCAGGAGTGGTGCAGGAGCAGTGCAGAAGCTGAGCAGGAACGGTGCAGGAGCAGTGCAGGAGCGGTGCAGGAGCTGAGCAGGAATGGTGCAGGAGTAGTGCAGAAGCTGAGCAGGAACGGTGCAGGAGCTGTGCAGGAGCAGTACAGGAGCGGTACAGAGGCAGTGCACAAGTGGTACAGGAGCAGTGCAGAAGCTGAGCAGGAACGGTGCAGGAGAAGTGCAAGAGCGGTGCAGGAGCTGAGCAGGAACGGTGCAGGAGTGGTGCAGGAGCAGTGCAGGAGCTGAGCAGGGACGGTGCAGGAGCGGTGCAGGAGCTGAGCAGGAACGGTGCAGGAGTGGTGCAGGAGCAGTGCAGGAGCTGAGCAGGAACGGTTCAGGAGCGGTGCAGGAGTGGTACAGGAGCAGTGCAGAAGCTGAGCAGGAACGGTGCAGGAGTGGTGCAGGAGCAGTGCAGGAGCTGAGCAGGGACGGTGCAGGAGCGGTGAAGGAGTGGTGCAGGAGCAGTGCAGGAGCTGAGCAGGAACGGTTTAGGAGCGGTGCAGGAGTGGTACAGGAGCAGTGCAGAAGCTGAGCAGGAACGGTGCAGGAGTGGTGCAGGAGCAGTGCAGGAGCTGAGCAGGGACGGTGCAGGAGCGGTGAAGGAGTGGTGCAGAAACGGTGCAGGAGCAGTGCTGGAGCTATGCAGCAGCTGTGCAGGAGCAGTGCTGGAGCTGTTCAGGAGTGGTGCAAAAGCTGTGCAGAAGCTGTGCAGGAGCAGTGCAGGAGCAGTGAAGGAGCTGATCAGGAGTGGTGCAGAAGCTCAGCAGGAACGGTGCAGGAGCAGTTCAGGAGCGGTGCAGAAGCTGAGCAGGAACGGTGCACAAGCTGTGAAGGAGCTGTGCACGAGTGGTACAGGAGCAGTGCAGAAGCTGAGCAGGAACGGTGCAGGAGCAGTGCAGGAGTGGTGCAGGATTGGTGCAGGAGTAGTACAGGAGCAGTGCAGAAGCTGAGCAGGAACGGTGCAGGAGCAGTGCAGGATTGGTGCAGGAGTAGTACAGGAGCAGTGCAGAAGCTGAGCAGGAACAGTGCAGGAGTGGTGCAATTAGTTCTCAGAATATAACTGCTGCTTAGACTAGACTGGTTCTCTGCAACAATGAGCTCTCTGTGTATAAACTGCTGCAGAGACTAGACTGCTTCTTCACACCAATTAACTCTCGGTGCATAAACTGGTGCTAAGACTAGATTGGTTCTTTCTATCAATGAACTCTCTGTGTGTAAACTGCATTTGAGACAAACCTGGTTAATTGCACCAATGGGCTCTGTTTAAACTGCTGATAAGACTAGACTGGTTCTTTGCACTAATTAGCTCTCTATGTTTAAACTGCTGCTAAGACTAGGCTGGTTCTTTCCACCAATTAGCTCTCTATTGTTAAACTGCTGCTAAGACTAGACTGGTTCATTGCACCAATGAGCTCTCTGTTTAAACTGCTGCTAAGACTAGACTGGTTCTTTGTATCAATGAGCTCTCTATGTTTAAACTGCTGCTAAGACTAGACTGGTTCTTTGTATCAATGAGCTCTCTATGTTTAAACTGCTGCTAAGACTAGACTGGTTCTTTGTATCAATGAGCTCTCTATGTGTAAACTGGTGCTGAGACTAGACTGGTTCTTTGTATCAATGAGCTCTCTATGTTTTAACTGCTGCTGAGACTAGACTGGTTCTTTGTATCAATGAGCTCTCTATGTTTTAACTGCTGCTGAGACTAGACTGGTTCTTTGTATCAATGAGCTCTCTATGTTTTAACTGCTGCTGAGACTAGACTGGTTCTTTGTATCAATGAGCTCTCTATGTTTAAACTGCTGCTGAGACTAGACTGGTTCTTTGTATCAATGAGCTCTCTATGTTTAAACTGGTGCTGAGACTAGACTGGTTCTTTGTATCAATGAGCTCTCTATGTGTAAACTGGTGCTGAGACTAGACTGGTTCTTTGTATCAATGAGCTCTCTATGTTTTAACTGCTGCTGAGACTAGACTGGTTCTTTCTATCAATGAGCTCTCTATGTTTTAACTGCTGCTGAGACTAGACTGGTTCTTTGTATCAATGAGCTCTCTATGTTTTAACTGCTGCTGAGACTAGACTGGTTCTTTGTATCAATGAGCTCTCTATGTTTAAACTGCTGCTAAGACTAGACTGGTTCTTTGTATCAATGAGCTCGCTATGTTTTAACTGCTGCTAAGACTAGACTGGTTCTTTGTATCAATGAGCTCTCTATGTTTTAACTGCTGCTGACACTAGACTGGTTCTTTGTATCAATGAGCTCTCTATGTTTTAACTGCTGCTAAGACTAGACTGGTTCTTTGTATCAATGAGCTCTCTATGTTTTAACTGCTGCTGACACTAGACTGGTTCTTTGTATCAATGAGCTCTCTATGTTTTAACTGCTGCTGAGACTAGACTGGTTCTTTGTATCAATGAGCTCTCTATGTTTTAACTGCTGCTGAGACTAGACTGGTTCTTTGTATCAATGAGCTCTCTATGTTTTAACTGCTGCTAATACTAGACTGGTTCTTTGTATCAATGAGCTCTCTATGTTTTAACTGCTGCTGAGACTAGACTGGTTCTTTGTATCAATGAGCTCTCTATGTTTTAACTGCTGCTAATACTAGACTGGTTCTTTGTATCAATGAGCTGTCTATGTTTTAACTGCTGCTGAGACTAGACTGGTTCTTTGTATCAATGAGCTCTCTATGTTTTAACTGCTGCTAATACTAGACTGGTTCTTTGCACCGATGAGCTCTCTATGTTTTAACTGCTGCTAATACTAGACTGGTTCTTTGCACCAATGAGCTCTCTAAGTGTAAACTGGTGCTAAGACTAGACTGGTTCTTTGCACCAATGAGCTCTCTAAGTGTAAACTGCTGCTGAGACTAGACTGGTTCTTTGTATCAATGAGCTCTCTATGTGTAAACTGCTGCTAAGACTAGACCGGTTCATTGCACCAATGAGCTCTCTATGTTTTAACTGCTGCTAAGACTAGACCGGTTCATTGCACCGATGAGCTCTCTAAGTGTAAACTGGTGCTAAGACTAGACCGGTTCATTGCAGCAATTATCTCGCTGTCTATAAACTGCTACTAAGACGAGACTGGTTCTGTGCACCAGGGCTCTGTGTATAAACTGCTGCTAAGATTAGAGCCGGTCTTTGCACTAATGAGCTTCCCGTTCAAAGCTGCTGCTACGTCTAAACTGGTTATTTGCATGAATGAGATATCTCTGTGCATTAACTGATGATAAGGCTACCCTGGTTCTATATTTTAAGGAGTGCTCTAATTTTCAGAACGGCTCGTTGTACTAAACTTGTAATGAACTTTGTGTGTATAAACTGTGGTTTTGTTTGCACTAGTGCACCTTCTGTGTATTACCTGCTGCTAGAAGTAGGCGTGGCCTTTGCACTGATGGCTCCCAGTGTATAAACTGCTAAGAATAGACTTCCCCTGACCCCTGTGAGTAGTAAGGGCTGCTGAGAGAAGACTGGCTCTGTGAGTTAATCAGTTCTGTGTGCACTGAGTGCTCTATTTACTGCTACTAATGTTGCTCAGTCCCTTTTCACTAAAGAGCTTCCTGTGCATCAACTGCTGCTAAGACTAGACTGTCCATGAGTTTTCTGAGTATTGGCGCTGTTAACTCTACATTGGCGCTTTGCACTAATGACCTCTTCATGTAGTGGGTGCTGCTAGGTCCAGGCTGTCGCTTTAAACGTAAGTTTCCTGTGTAATCTCTATTGCTAGGAGTGAACCAGACTGACACTTTGCAATGACACGTTATCTGTGACTTAACTGCCGCTGAAGCTTTGCATCAATGAATTCTCTGTGTATAAATCCCTGCTAAGATGAGTCTGTCCTTTCGCACTAACGAGCTGTTGGATTGTTAGCTACTGACCTTTTGCACTCATTGTTCTCTCTGTGTGAAGTGTTGTTAAGACTGAGCTGGTCTTTTGCACTAATGAACTCTGTGTATATCCTGCTTCCAAGGTTAGATTGGCTGTTCCTACTAATCAGGTCTGTTGACGTCACAGGAGAAGAGTTATCTGTGCAATAACTGCTGCTAAGGCATTGCACTAATGAGTTCTCTGAGTATTAAGTGCTGCTAAGATTAGACTGCCCTTTTGCACTCATTAGCTCTTTGGGTTCTAAATGTGCTTGAGTCTGCAATAATGAGTTTTCTTTTTGTTATGTATGGCTCTCATAGAGTTTATTTCAGTTTCTGAATCTCATAACCCACTGCTATGACATAGCAATAGTCGATGATGAAACTGGTTACCCAGGGTTGTGATGCCATTAAGGCCTTCCAGGCCAGGCTGATAGGACTCTCTGAGACGCTGTCAGTGCAGGGTTGCATGTCTGCTTTGAATAAAAGCAGAAAGCTTGCTTGCAGGAGGGGGCGAGAAGGCAGGGAAGGTGCTGGGGGTTGGCCAAGGATGGTAGGTAAGTTTTCTATAAGTTTTGGGATACATAACAGTGACCATTATGTATATTGCCTATATTCCCCCTCTGCAGCAGCTGAAAGCACAGACAGAGGATTTTGGGGGCCATACATAACATAAAATTTATAGATAGGTAAAAAGTGAACTCCGGGTGATTTTTACCTCAGGGTTCTGAAACACATCATCGGCAACTCAAGCTTTGGTCTCGTTGAGACTTTATAATAAAGAGTTGTTTATCAACTGCTGCTATGACTAGAGTGATAGCTGCAGTGGTGACATTAATGAGCTCAGTGTGTATTACTGCTGCTATGATTAAACTGTCCCTTTGCACTAATGAGATTTCTCCGCATTAGCTGTTGAGACTTTGCAGTAATTAGTTCTCTGTTCATTTACTGCTGCTAAGACTGCTGGGTCGTTGCACTAGTGTCATTAACAAACTCTGTGTGTATTACTGCTGCTATGATTAGACTGGCTCTGTGCACTAATAAGGTTTCTCTGTATTTGCTGCTGTTGAGACTTTTCAATAATGAGTTCTCAGTTTATTTACTGCTGCTAAGACTAATGTGGCTTCTTGCACTAGTCCCAGTAATAAGCTTTTTGTGTATTACTGCTGCTATGATTAAACTAGCCCTTGGCACTAATGTTATTACTGTATATTACCTGCTTTGCACTAATGATCTGTGCTGCTGATAGATCTGACTGCTGTCTAACCCTCTCTTCTGCTCTCTCTCCTCACGCCTCCATGGACCCCCCAGATAAATGGCCGAACCGTAAGTCTCGCCTCACCCAGCCCTGTCTCTTCCCTCCAGTCGTGTCTGCACAGTAGGCACATCTGGGCCCTAACTACCCCTTCCTCTCTGTGTGCAATGTTGGTAGAAGGTGTATGGGGTGGGGGTGTTGATGGGCCAGGTTGGGGGGATTTATGGTACATCACTTAGTTCTGGTGTGTGTCCATAACTGGAGTTTTCCATCTCTGACTACTTTCATCAATCTCTGTGCTGTAGTCAGTCCATCTCACTCATTTTCTGTCTCTTTTCTCCACCAGTCTCCAGAGTCTGTCTTCTGTCTCTTTCCTCTCCCAGTCTTCACAGTCTGTCTGCTGTCTCTTTTCTCTCCCAGGCTCCACAGTCTGTCTTCTGTCTCTTTTCTCATCCAGTCTCCACAGTCTATCTTTTGTCTCTTTTCTCTCCTATGCTCCACCAGTCTGTCTTCTCTCTTTCCTCTCCCAGGCTCCACAGTCTGTCTTCTGTCTCTTTTCTCTCCCAGTCTCCAGTCTGTCTTCTGTCTCTTTTCTCTCCCAGGCTCCACGTGTGTCTTCTGTCTCTTTTCTCATCCAGTCTCCACAGTCTATCTGTTGTCTCTTTTCTCTCCTATGCTCTACAGTCTGTCTTCTCTCTTTCCTCTCCCAGTCTCCACAGTCTGTCTGCTGTCTCTTTTCTCTCCCAGTCTCCAGTCTGTCTTCTGTCTCTTTTTTCTCCCAGGCTCAACTGTGTGTCTTCGGTCTCTTTTCTCATCCAGTCTCCACAGTCTATCTTTTGTCTATTTTCTCTCCTATGCTCCGCCAGTCTGTCTTCTCTCTTTCCTCTCCCAGGCTCCACAGTCTGTCTTCTGTCTCTTTTCTCATCCAGTCTCCACAGTCTATCTTAGGTCTTTTTTCTCTCCTATGCTCCACAGTCTGTCTTCTCTCTTTCCTCTCCAAGTCTCCACAGTCTGTTTTCTGTCTCTTATTTCTCCCAGTCTCCCCAATCTTTCTTGTCTCTTTTCTCTCCCAGTCTCCACAGTCTGTCTTCTGTCTCTTTTCTCTCCCAGTCTCCACAGTCTGTCTTCTCTATTTTCTCTGCAAGACTGTAAAATTTTCTAGCATTCGTGTCAATAATTTTGAAATCTATTAAGGACACATAGGCAAGGATTATGCTTCTCCTTCTTTGCTGTTTATTAACGTAACCAATGACAGCAGCCAATCAGAAACAAGTTAAACAAAACTACAAATCCCAGAACTCTGAGCTGATATCACTTCCCGCACTTCAGCCCCGATGTCTCCAACAATATAAGCAGCGAGGAACCATAACGCGTCCTCTTTCTTTGCTCTGAATATCAATCGAAAATCACTAGTCCCATAAAAAACTGCAGCAAATAAAACAGGAGAACAGTCTCAGAACTTGGTGCGACGTACAAACTTGCAGTACTGCGTAGACAGCCTGAAATCTTCTCATCATCCAGTCTTCTTATCTGGGGCTGCAAAGAGGAAAGAAATATTCTCGTCATAGACATTTGTTGAATACAAACCACCACCAAAAAAACAATCAAAGCCACTTAGGCAAACTATCCTTAATTGATCACATCAATGAAACACATGCATCATAAAAGAATAACCATTCTTTTGTATCAATCTGTACAACATAAGACATCAGACCGGTTAATTAAACATAACAAAAAAGAGGGCGGGTATGAATACTAATAAGGCGGGATAATCCTCGCCTCTGTGTCCTTAATAGAATTAAAAATTCTTGATGCGAATGCCAGAAAATTGTACATTCTATGGCAGGACCGGAGGCTCGGATTATGCTTGTTTAAAGCTGGTGTATTACAATGGAAGCCACATCAAGAATAGTTTATAATAAAATCTCTTAAAAGTGGAATCCGTCGACTAGTCTGCCACTCTCATTATGTCTTGCAATTGAGAACCAAGGCCGAAAGATTTGGAGGCCATTGCTCCCCTGACACAGTGTGCCCCAAAAATGGAAGTGTCGATACCAGCTTCTGACAAAATCCACTTCACCCAGCTTGCCAAGGTAGCCGATGACACAGGATGAAATGACTTTTGTAAAGCGATCAAAAGTTGACCCCCAGCAGGTTGTCGAAATTCCCTGGTGCGATCTTCATATTCTCGCAGACATTGCACAACACACAGTTTAGGATTGTCAGAAAAACTAGGATAAGTTACTTGCCTTGAGAAAGTCTTCGTCCTCTGGGCTATGGAGGAAGTTACACCTTCAAGAGAATATACTCTACCTGCAATAACCAGAGCGCGAACATCTGACACTCTCCTACAGGAGAGGAGGCATAAGAGAATAGTCAGTTTAGCGGACAGCTGCTTCCTGGATAAATCTGCATTGCAAGGCCATTTCTGCAAAAAATTTAAGATGATATCCACATCCCATAAAAATGCATACTTGGGTTGAGGAGGATTAGACAACCGGATACCTCTCATTACACTTCTCACCAAGGGATGTTCTCCCACGGGTTTCCCGTCCACAAAAACGTGTCCAGCAGATATAGCTGACCTGTAATTATTCACAGAACAGTAGCTCAAACCTTCCGAGGCTAGTTCGGCTAAGAAGTTAATCACATCTGTAATGGGGGCCCCCAAGGGATCCAGGTTCTGTGGGTGGCACCAACCCACCCACCTGGGCCAGGCACATAAATATCTTCTATGAGTGGAGTCTGCCCAGGAGGCAGAGATGAAGGAGATAGCGCTCTCCGAAAGGCTTGGCAAATACCATCGTTGCCCGAAATGCGCCAGGCCATGAGATGCAACTTGTTCTGGACAATGAGGGGGTGAGGTTGCCCCAACGGGTTTAACAACAGATTGGGGCTGAATGGAATCTGGACAGGAAGATCTCGGGAAAGCTCCAACAGGAGAGGAAACCACGTCTGTGCTCTCCAAATTGGAGAGACTAGGATCAATTCCGCTCGCTGTCGCATCACCTGAGATGCTACCCTCGGGAGCATGATGAACGGGGGAAAGGCATAGAGAAGTGGGCCAGTCCAATTCAGCAGGAAGGCATCTGAAGCAATGGCTAAGGGGTCCGGTCTCCAAGAGAAAAATCGGTCTATCTGGTAAGAAAGACGAGATGCAAAGAGGTCTACATGGCATTGACCCCATCTCGTTTGTAACACCTGAAAAATGGCCGGCTGAAGTTTCCATTCACTGGGATCTTGGAGATATCTGGAATTCCAGTCCGCCACTACATTGAGCTGACCCGGAAGGTATTCCGCCATTACAGAAATTCGATTCTGCAGGCAGTATTGCCAAAAGGTTCTGGCAATTTGGAGAAGGGCTAGAGACCTTGTTCCTCCCAGTTTGTTGAAATAACGCACTGCTGAAATGTTGTCCATTCGAAGCAGAACGCAACAACTGGACCGTGGTGCCAGAGTTCTTATTGCAAAGGAACCTGCTAGAAGTTCTAAGCAATTGATGTGAAGATTTCTTTTGTCGCGAGACCAACGACCGCCAGTGGAGATGGCGCCACAACGAGCTCCCCAGCCCCACTTGCTGGCGTCGGATTCCAGAATAACATCTGGGCGAGATCCGAATATGGCTCTGCCGTTCCAGGCTGCCATGTGATTTAGCCACCACTGTAACTCGTTGCGCGTCTCTGTGGTGAGGTCTATGAGTTCTGAATAATTCACACCCCTTTGAAGATGGTGGATCTTGAGACGTTGAAGCGCCCTGTAGTGCAAAGGGGCCGGAAATATGGCTTGAATGGAGGACGCCAACAGTCCCACTATTCTGACCAGGATCCTGAGAGAAATCCTGTCCTTGAGAAGGACTGACCGGATCTCCTTCTGGATTGAGCGTAACTTCTGGCCCGGTAAAGACAAAAGGGAGGAAACAGAGTCTATCTGGAACCCCAGGAATTCCATCTGCCGAGCAGGAGTCAACTCTGACTTGGGGACATTGATCAGAAAACCTAACTCTTGAAGTAGTTGAATGGTCCATTCGGGGTGTTGCATAAGGGACTGAATGTCCTGTGCCATCAAGAGGATGTCGTCGAGGTAGACAATCATCCGAACCCCTCGGGATCTGAGGTTCTCTATCACAGGACGCATGACCTTGGTGAAGCACCAAGGCGCTGAAGAAAGGCCGAAAGGAAGGACCTGGAAATGGAACCACTGATCCTCCCATTGAAACTGTAGGTACTTTCTGTGTGGGGAAAAAATCGGAATCGTTAAGTAGGCATCCTTGAGGTCCAACCGGCCCATCCAGTCGCCCTCTCTGAGAGTGTCTCTGAGCAAATGTATCCCTTCCATTTTGAAGTGACGGTAAACAATCCAACTGTTGAAATCTTTCAGATTTATCACCAGTCTGAAACCACCTCCTTTCTTGCTTACCGCAAAGATAGTGCTGCAGAAACCTGAAGGGTCCGGGTGGCAGGGGGCGATCGCACCCTTGGCCAACAGTTGATCTATCTCCTGTTGAACAAAGGCGTGCTCAACGCGGGAAAAAAGGATTGGTGGAGGCATGACAGACTGAAGGGGGGTCCCAAAAAACTCAAGATGGAACCCTGAGACCATCTCCAGCACCCAGAGATCGGATGTCAGAAGGCTCCAATTGTGTAAGAATTGACTGGTCCTGCCCCCCAGTACCACTGAAGAAGGGCATATCAGTCTTACCTTGAGAGGTGGAGGTGAAATTGGTGCTGACTTGAGAGCGGGCGCCACGATTGAAGCGGCCTCGTCCAGCACGGGTCCTCGCTGGGTAAAAGGTGTCCCTGTCTTGGGCAGAAAAACCTCTTCCTGAGGAAGTATAGGTTGTGGGAGGGCCGCAAGAGGCATTGCGGCCGGCCAGATGCCCTCGACTTCTGCCGGCCTTGGCAAAAATTTACTGGTGGAACACCTTGTTCATGGACGTTCGTGCTTTGTCCAACGCCGTAAAGGTGTGAACAAATTTTCCCAGATCCTTGACGAACTTATCTCCGAAGAGGAGGCCGTCCGCCAAAGGTCCTGGTTCCACTGTGGCTAGCTCTGTTAGTTTGGGGTCTATGCGAATTAGGATGGATTTCCTTCTTTCAGAGGAGAGGGCACAATTCACGTTCCCGAGCATACATAATGCTCGCTGTGCCCAACCTGCCAAGGTGTCTGGGTCGATGACCGTGCCGGATTCCTTAGCTGATACCGCCAGGTCTAGGATTTTGCAGAGGGGCCCTGTCATGTCGAGGAGTTTGTCCTGGCATATTTTTCAGGACCTGTCGATGCCTTTTTTCGGGTCCTTAGAGGACCTCTTAATGAAGGTGGCAAGGTTAGGGTCCAATTCGGGTGTGAGGGCCACCATATTATGTGGGATGTCTGGGCGGGGGCATTCGGACTTCAGTCTGCCACATACGTCCTTGTCCAGGGGTTTCCTGAGTCGAGAATAAACGTAATCTGAGACTGCAGGAAGTGGCGTCCAGTCTGAGGATCTCGGTTGTACTATGGCCTCAGGGTCAAAATCAAGGGAAGAAGAGGGAGGAACCTCACAAGTCGGGGTGGAGGCTGAAGGAGAATGTCTTTGGCGTTTGGGCCGGAGAGAGTCTTCGTCAGAGCCAGAGAGTGAAGTGTGAGAATCGTCTGACTGAATGTCGGGAGGAGGGGGTAAAACTTGGGTGCTGGTAGAGGGTTGGGCATAGTATTCGTGATCCGAGCCCAAGGACTGTGACAGTCGGGCTAAGGGAGCTGCATGGGGCCAATTGGATGAACGAGAATCTTGGCCGTCCGTCAGGGGAGCTGAGGGCCCCGGGGTAGGCTGACTGTAGGGAGGGACCGTCAGGGCATAACGTTTCAATTGCCGAGCAATTGGCTGCAGGGCCACTGCAAGGGCCCTATTAACAGACTGTGCCACTGAAGCGTCCAAAGCATGGGCAATATTCTCCGCCAACAGCAGGTCTTCCTGCTCCTGATAGGTAGCTAGCTGCTCATTAAACTGCTTTTCTGCCATGGTCAGACCCTGGAAGCTAGCTATTATTATGCCCTTGATGAGAATCGCCTCAATAATCTATGGGCCTGCGCAAGTAATGGGGGGGAACCCCAATACACTATGCCGCTCTGGAGGCTGTCCAAATACCAATCTGTGGCCAAGCAGGTGTTATAGCGCCACAAAACCCCCTCAGGAATTATCCTGCAATGGCCAATTTGCAACCCAGGCTAATGGGCGTAAGAGGAGCATCAAATTCTCCCTTGGGAGCTGACTCAAAGATCGCCGAGTCAAGCGTGGGCTCACCGTCACTATACAATCAGGGAAACTGACCCGTGGCACTTTGTGCGCGCGCGGGCAGCAAGCCAAAGGAAGGACCAATATTATTATTGGCGCCGAAACGCCGCGCTCCTCGGCCTCCAGGCACCCCGCCAGGTGCCTAAAACAACATGCGGCATCCTCCTGGAGGAGCGCGGGACGAGACACTAGCACTCACGTCCCGCGTTGCTCCGATCGGCAAAAACGCTGAATACAACGAGAGTAACAAAGATTAAAAGAAAACAATGGCACTTATCTGAAGCAAAAGCAGCAAAGAAAGAGGACGCGTTATGGTTCCTCGCCGCTTATATAGTTGGAGACATCCGGGTTGACATGCGGGGAGTGATATCAGCTCAGAGTTCTGGGATTTGGAGTTTTGTTTAACTTGTTTATGATTGGCTGCTGTCATTGGTTACGTTAATAAACAGCGAAGAAGGAGAAGCATAATCCGAGCCTCCGGTCCTGCCATAGAATCCACAGTCTTTTCTCTCCCAGTCTCAACAGTCTGTCTTCTCTCTTTTCTCTCCAAGTCTCCACAGTCTGTTGTCTGTCTCCTGCCACTTCCCCATCCAGTATTATCTCTATCCAGCTTTCTCTAGCCCCCTCCTCATCTACACTGTTTCCTCCTCTGACTATTTTTATTTATCGTCGTTCCCTTTTGCTCTCTCACCTCAAGCATTATTATTGTTGAATGTGCATCAGTCTCTTCATTTCTCTTTCTTTTTGTCACATCTTCTTTTTCTCTGTTGTTCCTTTGCCCATCTTCCAGTCACTCTCTCTTCTCTCTTTTCTCCCACCCTCTACTGTCTCTCCACTCTCTTTTCTTCCTTCTTTTTTCCCTCGGTACCTCTCCCAAGCTTGTTCTCCCCCATGCTCTCTTCTCTTGTGCAAACTTTCTGGTTTCTAGTAGTCTAACTTTCTTCTTTCCTTCCCTTTCCATCTCCCCCTTTTCTCTCACCCTTTCTCCCTCTGTGACTTCCACAGACTTTCTTCCCAGCTCCTATTGTTATGCCCTCCATGTCTCCCTCTTGCTCGTTCTTCCTCTCCCCTCTTTCTTACAGTTCAACAGTTCATCATTCTCTCCCAATTATTTATATTACTTCTACTTTCCCCCACCAATGTTTCTTCCTCTCTCATTCACTCCCAAACGTGCTTTCTGTTTCTCTTGTGTATGTTTTTCTCTCTTTCTCTCCTAGTTTTTCTCCCTGTGGTCCATGTGCCCCCCACACTGTTCTGTGCTCCCTCTGGTCCAGGAGCCCTCTGCCTCCCGCTCTGCACTTCTGGTCCAAGTCCCCCCCACCCGCTGTGCACCCCCACTGATCCAGGTGCCCTCTGCTTCCATCTCTGTGTTCCCTCTGGTGCAGGATCCCTCTGCCTCCATCACTGTGCTCTCTCTGGTTCAGGAGCCCTCTGCCTCCATCACTGTGCTCTCTCTGGTTCAGGAGCCCTCTGCCTCCATCTCTGTGTTCCCTCTGGTCCAGGAGCCCTCTGCCTCCATCTCTGTGTTCCCTCTGGTCCAGGAGCCCTCTGCCTCCATCACTGTGTTCCCTCTGGTCCAGGAGCCCTCTGCCTCCATCTTTGTGCTCTCTCTGGTTCAGGTGCCCCCCACACCGCTCAGTGTTCCCTCGGGACCAGGTGCCCTCTGCCTCACCCTCTGCAGTCCTTCTGGTCCAGGTGCCCCATATCGGCTCTGTGCTCCCTCTAGTCCAGGTGCCCTTTACCTCCATCTCTGTGCTTCTTCTGGTCCAGGTGCCCACTACCTGCCCTTCTGTGCTTCCTCAGGTCCAGGTGCCCATCTACCTCCCCCTCCACGCTCCCTTTGGTCTAGTTGCCCTCTAGCCCTCCTTGACCAGGGCGGGTCTAGGGTGTGGACAAAAGCAGTTTTGATATGCCAAGGACACCGAGTCCATTCTGCGCCGTGCCCTGGCACCTCATTGGTATGCTGTTTGCACCTCCCCATGAGTCTGGAGATGGTGAGATGGACTTTCCGCCTGGCAGCAGGCACAGCCTTGCAGCGTCCTCAGTATGATGTGCTGCCAAGTCCCTTAGCGTCACATTGCCCATGTCTGCCATTATGGCATGCCAAAGCCTTGTCCGGCAGTTGTCCATGCGTGCAGCAGGCCCGAGGCTGGGATATTCAGGGTTGGGACAGCGGTGACTGACACCCAATTAGCAGCCCTGTGAGAGGATTCAGAAGTTACCCTTGGCGGAACTTTCAGAGTTTCACTCTATAGAATTGCGCAGAGTTAATTAAAAACTCCACAAGATTCTGCAGAGGTCCTCGAGCAGCGGAAATTTGGTACATCACGCTGATCGTGCTGATTTGTAGCACCGGAAGCTTATCCCGTTCTGTAAAATCAGCCCTAACTGGACCATGAAGCGCATCAGAGGGCGCTGCTACTTCCTACCACTCGGATTGATTTTCTACTCAAGCGGCAGCTTTCTCAATGGAAGCGTTAGCGACCTGCCACGACACCCTGCCTTAAGAAATTGTGCTGGGAGCCATTATGGTGCCCGAAAATCACACTAAGGGATGCAAATTCTCGCTTGCCAACTTGGCACTGGCGAACTTCTTGTGAGAAAATACTCCGCTATGTGGTGGTTGGCAGAGTTTTGCCCGAACTCCACGCTCCAACCAGAATGCGGAGTAGGCAAAACTCTGCGAATTCCACCGAGAGAGCAGAATTTTTTGCCCACCCCTTCTTAGAAGTGGCGGTGTGTGCTAGGAAGGGCAGGAACGTACTCTAAGAAGACAGATTGCACCAGGCTTGTCAGCAGCTTCCGTGTCATAAGAAAGACTGTACACTACTTATTCTGCCAAGGAAGCGAGCTCTACGTACTCCCGAACTGGACCAGGGTACACTGGTAGCCCAACCCGAGAAATCTGACAGATAAAGCATCTTGGCTGAAGCATGCTTCCAACAGTACTCCTCTGCTGACAAAACAGAGGTGCTGAGGGCGTTATACCCGCAAGCAGTAACAGTCCAATCCACTCTTAGAGCCCAGACTGTATCTTCACCTGTGACGCTGTACCTTTCCGCAAGGTTTGTGCAGCACAAATATCACATGCATGTATGCATACATACGTACCTACATACATAGATGCATTCATGCATGCATATATACATACATATGTACGTACAAATGTACATACATACATAGATGCATGCATGCATACATACATATGTACTTACATGGGTGCATACAAACTTACATACATGCATGCATACATACATGCTTACATACATATATACATGAAATGAAACCTCTCAGTCCAGGTAAAAATAAAATGGCCTCCCTTTGTGTCCCAGTGAAGACTAGTTAAACGTCTTAAACCATCCAAAATGAGCTAACCTCTGCAATCTGGGGCAAGTGACAGCAACTAGAAGATATTATCCTTATTGTGCTGTTGTAACAACCTACAACCCAACAATGGAAGTGTGACATGTAATAAAGTGACACAAACTCTCTGCTGATTACAATTTCCAGCATTTGGAATTATTTTAGGGCCATGATGCATAAAAACAACTAGAATATTGTTAAAGACTGAAGTAAAGGAACAAACTAGAATTGTATGTTCAGTGGCACTCACGTGTACATAATCATGAACTGCTCACTGGAAGCACAACCCGTTGTTACTTTCTTATGACTTGGATTAAAAATGTGATAATATACATAAGAAAGGTCTTTGCACATAACCATGGCCACTGGAACTATGCAATTCTTGCATACTTATGTATTTGTCGCATTTGCCACGTACATCATCATCTGCTGCATAATTTGCAGATTTTAACAAAAAAATGTTTCTGGCTCAAGCAGATCAAAAGTTACAAAAATATACGGACTCGGATTCCTGCGCACTGGAACACTTTTTGCAAAGTTTGACCGGTCATCTTTATGTTGTTTATTATTGTGTTTGGGTATTATATTGTTTCTTATAAGGGTTACCAGACGCTATTACCAGGTGTAAAAATGACAAACTAGTGAAGCAAAACTATCACAAAATGTGCCGCATTATGCCGCATAATATGCATTTTCTTGCTGCATAATTTGTTCAACCCTGCCGCATAATTTGGTCCTCCTCGGCCATATAATTCCAGTGGCCGTGCCATAACAAAGGAAAATACATGCGTCTATAAATGCGTAGAACGGGGACATGAACATAACGACACATGTATTGCGTGCTGTAATGAAATAATGCATATTCAAAATGTAAAAAAGGACTGCAATAACTTAAGGCATGTGACCCTCTGGAGAAAGGCATTAATAAACGCAGTCCTGTGAGGGAACAAATACTGATGGAATAACGAACCCCGCCCAGCAGAGGCGGAGACCTCCACTACCTCTGAGCTAGATACCTAGTCAGAGCCTTCCCCTGGAACCGCCCTTCCAGCTGTATTTATCAAATGTACTATTTAGTGGCCGCAAACTACTAGTCACAACTTGCAACCAGTAGGTATTTTAAAGAGGCGACTTATGTACTATTAGGTTAGTTTGTAAGGATAATTAGATTGAATCGCCATCCTGCCTCTCTAATTTATTCTCACTACGGGGGTCCCACAGTTCTACTTGGTCCTATTGGCCAGAATCACAGGTACGGTGGTCCGCAAGGTTCAGCCGACCACCATACCTGTGACTGATTAATAAAGCAAACTTTTTAAAAAATGCAGCCTGTTTTACCTAAATGAAACTGGGCTGTATTAAACAATACTACTCTTTAATACTTGTATTTATTTATGTTCTGTTACATTCACAAAGGGTTGCAAATGGGATTTCACCTTGCTTGATATGTCAGGAAATGTTCAATGTTTTCTGGCCAGATTTTGGTCACAAAACATTGATACCCAAGATAGTGGTTCGGTATTAGGAAGGGACGCCTACAACACACCCCTTCAGACACTGAGTCAGTATCCATCCAGAATCCCACCTTACAAGTCGGATCAACTTTCAAACTTCTGTAGTGGGATTAATACGTAGAAAAAACTATTTTCACAGTCGCAATTTAGAAATCTGAGTGTTTGCGACCAATGAATCGCTCAGTACTTCAGGCTCAATGTGTTTTTGTGAGTGTTGACGCTGTTTTTCTAGGTGTCGGTGCCGCAGAGCTGTCTCACTGGCCTACTAGGGTGTCAACCTCGAGTCTACTCAGTGGCAGTGCTTGTTATTAATACACCAAAGTACACAGACGGACACCGGTGGGCCCCTACACGTAGAGTGTCCTTTGGGAACCCATAAATGCGCCTCTACAGGAACAGTGTCCTTTGTGAACCAATAAATGAGCCCCTACTTGTAGTGTCCTTTTCGGACCCATAAATAAGCCCCTACATGGTGAGTGTCCTTTGTGGGCCCATAAATGAGCCCCTATAGGTAGAATGTCCTTTGTGGACCCATAAATGAGCCCCTACAGGTATTGTGTCCTTTGTAAACCCATAAATGAGCCCCTATAGGTAGAATTTCCTTTGTGGAGCCATAAATGAGCCCCTACAGGTACAGTGTCCTTTGTGAACCCATAAAGGAGCCCCTACAGGTACAGTGTCCTTTGTGGACCCATAAATGAGCCCCTACATGTACAGTGTCCTTTGTGAACACATAAATGAGTCCCTATAGGTAGAGTGTCCTTTGTGGACCCATAAATGAGCCCCTACAGGTATAGTGTCCTTTGTAAACCCATAAATGAGCCCCTATAGGTAGAATTTCCTTTGTGGAGCCATAAATGAGCCCCTACAGGTACAGTGTCCTTTGTGAACCCATAAAGGAGCCCCTACAGGTACAGTGTCCTTTGTGGACCCATAAATGAGCCCCTACATGTAGACTGTCCTTTGTGAACCCATAAATGAGTCCCTATAGGTAGACTGTCCTTTGTGAACCCATAAATGACCCCCTACATGTAGACTGTCCTTTGTGAACCCATAAATGAGTCCCTATAGGTAGAGTGTCCTTTGTGAACCCATAAGTGAGCTCCTATAGGTAGAGTGTCCGTTGTGGACCCATAAATGAGCCCCTATAGGTAGGGTGTCCTTTGTGGACCCATAAATGAGCCCCTACAGGTAGGGTGTCCTTTGTAAACCCATAAATGAGCCCCTAAATGTAGACTGTCCTTTGTGGACCCATAAATTAGCCCCTACAGGTAGGGTGTCCTTTGTGTACCCATAAATGAGCCCCTACACATAGACTGTCCTTTGTGGACCCATAAGTGAGCTCCTACAGGTATAGTGTCTTTTGTGGGCCCATAAATGAGCCCCTACAGGTAGAGTGTCCTTTCTGAACCCATAAATGACCCCCTACACGTAAAGTGTCCTTTGTGAACCCATAAATGAGCCCCTACAGGTAGGGTGTCCTTTGTGAACCCATAAATGAGGGTAGGGTGTCTTTTGTGAACCCATAAATGAGCCCCTACACGTAGAGTGTCCTTTGTAAATGAGCCCCTACAGGTAGGGTGTCCTTTGTGAACCCATAAATGAGCTCCTACACGTAGAGTGTCCTTTGTGAACCCATAAATGAGCCCCTAGAGGTAGGGTGTCCTTTGTGAACCCATAAATGATCCCCTACACGTAGAGTGTCCTTTGTGAACCCATAAATGAGCCCCTACACATAGAGTGTCTTTTGTGAACCCATAAATGAGCCCCTACAGGTAGGGTGTCCTTTGTGAACCCATAAATGACCCCCTACACGTATAGTGTCCTTTGTGAACCCATAAATGAGCCCCTACAGGTAGGGTGTCCTTTGTGAACCCATAAATGAGCTTCTACAGGTAGGGTGTCCTTTGTCAACCCATAAATGACCCCCTATAGGTAGTGTCCTTTGTGATCCCAGAGATGATCCCATATTTGTCTATGAGTCAATCCTGAAGGCCTTGGTTGTCTCACAGTCTTTCTTCTGTTGTTTTCATCAGTCTCTTGAGTCTTGAGTTGTCTCTCTGTTACCTTCTCACCCTCTCTCTCTCCCCCTCTCTTGTTTTCTCACTCTTCTCCATGTCCCCCTCTCCCTGCAGGGACCATGCCGCCGGTCATCACGGAGCAGTCCCCTGAGACATATGTGGTGTACCCCACCGACAACATCCAGCTGAAGTGCGAGGCCGAAGGCCAGGAGAACCTCATGTAAGTCTGAGGCCTTAGGTTCCTGGACTCAGCAGTCACTGTGAAAGGGGGTTTGGCTCTGTGGAGAGTTGGAATCTTTGGGAATTGCTTTATTTGCTGCAAAATCCACTAGGAATTTCAATACAAACAAAGCTTGCTGCAGGTCAGAGGGGGCACGAGTCAGAAGGAATTGGTGCATGTGAGTGCAGCGCAGCTCCTGACACTGGTGACGGTGTGTGTGACGCTGGTGACGGTGTGTGCAGCGCAGCTCCTGACACTGGTGATGGTGTGTGCGTGTGAGTGCAGCTCCTGACACTGGTGACGGTGTGTGTGACGCTGGTGACGGTGTGTGCGTGTGAGTGCAGCACAGCTCCTGACACTGGTGACGGTGTGTGTGTGTGAGTGCAGTGCAGCTCCTGACCCTGGTGACGGTGTGTGTGACGCTGGTGACGGTGTGTGCAGCGCAGCTCCTGACACTGGTGATGGTGTGTGCGTGTGAGTGCAGCTCCTGACACTGGTGACGGTGTGTGTGACGCTGGTGACGGTGTGTGCGTGTGAGTGCAGCACAGCTCCTGACACTGGTGACGGTGTGTGTGACGCTGGTGACGGTGTGTGCGTGTGAGTGCAGCGCAGCTCCTGACACTGGTGACGGTGTGTGTGACGCTGGTGACGGTGTGTGCAGCGCAGCTCCTGACACTGGTGATGGTGTGTGCGTGTGAGTGCAGCTCCTGACACTGGTGACGGTGTGTGTGACGCTGGTGACGGTGTGTGCGTGTGAGTGCAGCACAGCTCCTGACACTGGTGACGGTGTGTGTGTGTGAGTGCAGTGCAGCTCCTGACCCTGGTGACGGTGTGTGCGTGTGAGTGCAGCGCAGCTCCTGACACTGGTGACGGCGTGTGCGTGACACTGGTGACGGTGTGTGAGTGCAGCGCAGCTCCTGACACTGGTGATGGTGTGTGCGTGTGAGTGCAGCTCCTGACACTGGTGACGGTGTGTGTGACGCTGGTGACGGTGTGTGCGTGTGAGTGCAGCACAGCTCCTGACACTGGTGACGGTGTGTGTGTGTGAGTGCAGTGCAGCTCCTGACCCTGGTGACGGTGTGTGCGTGTGAGTGCAGCGCAGCTCCTGACACTGGTGACGGCGTGTGCGTGACACTGGTGACGGTGTGTGAGTGCAGCGCAGCTCCTGACACTGGTGATGGTGTGTGCTTGTGAGTGCAGCGCAGCTCCTGACTCAGGTGACGGTGTGAGCGTGTGAGTGCAGCGCAGCTCCTGACACTGGTGACGGCGTGTGCGTGACGCTGGTGACGGTGTGTGCAGCGCAGCTCCTGACACTGGTGATGGTGTGTGCTTGTGAGTGCAGTTCCTGACACTGGTGACGGTGTGTGTGTGTGAGTGCAGCGCAGCTCCTGACACTGGTGACGGCGTGTGCGTGACGCTGGTGACGGTGTGTGCAGCGCAGCTCCTGTCACTGGTGACGGTGTGTGCGTGTGAGTGCAGCGCAGCTCCTGACTCAGGTGACGGTGTGAGCGTGTGAGTGCAGCGCAGCTCCTGACTCAGGTGACGGTGTGAGCGTGTGAGTGCAGCGCAGCTCCTGACACTGGTGACGGTGTGTGCGTGTGAGTGCTGCGCAGCTCCTGACACTGGTGACGGCGTGTGTGTGACACTGGTGATGGTGTGTGTGAGTGCAGCGCAGCTCCTGACACTGGTACGGTGTGTGCGTGTGAGTGCTGCGCAGCTCCTGACACTGGTGGCGGTGTGTGCATGTGAGTGCAGCGCAGCTACTGACGCTGGTGACGGTGTGTGCATGTGAGTGCAGCGCAGCTCCTGACCCTGGTGACGGTGTGTCCGTGTGAGTGCAGCGCAGCTCCTGACTCAGGTGGCGGTGTGTGCATGTGACTGCAGCGCAGCTGCTGACGCTGGTGACGGTGTGTGCATGTGAGTGCAGCGCAGCTCCTGACCCTGGTGATGGTGTGTCCGTGTGAGTGCAGCGCAGCTCCTGACACTGGTACGGTGTGTGCGTGTGAGTGCTGCGCAGCTCCTGACACTGGTGACGGTGTGTGCATGTGAGTGCAGCGCAGCTCCTGACCCTGGTGACGGTGTGTGCTTGTGAGTGCAGTGCAGCTCCTGACACTGGTGACGGTGTGTGCATGTGAGTGCAGCGCAGCTCCTGTCACTGGTGACGGTGTGTGCGTGTGAGTGCAGCGCAGCTCCTGACTCAGGTGACGGTGTGAGCGTGTGAGTGCAGCGCAGCTCCTGACACTGGTGACGGTGTGTGCGTGTGAGTGCTGCGCAGCTCCTGACACTGGTGACGGCGTGTGTGTGACACTGGTGATGGTGTGTGTGAGTGCAGCGCAGCTCCTGACACTGGTACGGTGTGTGCGTGTGAGTGCTGCGCAGCTCCTGACACTGGTGGCGGTGTGTGCATGTGAGTGCAGCGCAGCTACTGACGCTGGTGACGGTGTGTGCATGTGAGTGCAGCGCAGCTCCTGACCCTGGTGACGGTGTGTCCGTGTGAGTGCAGCGCAGCTCCTGACTCAGGTGGCGGTGTGTGCATGTGACTGCAGCGCAGCTGCTGACGCTGGTGACGGTGTGTGCATGTGAGTGCAGCGCAGCTCCTGACCCTGGTGATGGTATGTCCGTGTGAGTGCAGCGCAGCTCCTGACACTGGTACGGTGTGTGCGTGTGAGTGCTGCGCAGCTCCTGACACTGGTGACGGTGTGTGCATGTGAGTGCAGCGCAGCTCCTGACCCTGGTGACGGTGTGTGCTTGTGAGTGCAGTGCAGCTCCTGACACTGGTGACGGTGTGTGCATGTGAGTGCAGCGCAGCTCCTGACACTGGTACGGTGTGTGCGTGTGAGTGCAGCGCAGCTCCTGACCCTGGTGACGGTGTGTGCATGTGAGTGCAGCGCAGCTCCTGACCCTGGTGACGGTGTGTGCATGTGAGTGCAGCGCAGCTCCTGACCCTGGTGACGGTGTGTCCGTGTGAGTGGAGCGCAGCTCCTGACACTGGTGACGGCGTGTGCATGTGAGTGCTGCGCAGCTCCTGACACTGGTGACGGTGTGTGCATGTGAGTGCAGCGCAGCTCCTGACCCTGGTGACGGTGTGTCCGTGTGAGTGGAGCGCAGCTCCTGACACTGGAGACTGCGTGTGCGTGACGCTGGTGACGGTGTGTGAGTGCAGCGCAGCTCCTGACACTGGTGACGGTGTGTGAGTGCAGCGCAGCTCCTGACCCTGGTGACGGTGTGTCCGTGTGAGTGCAGCGCAGCTCCTGACAGTGGTACGGTGTGTGCGTGTGAGTGCAGCCAGCTCCTGACACTGGTGATGGTGTGTGCATGTGAGTGCAGTGCAGCTCCTGACCCTGGTGACGGTGTGTCCGTGTGAGTGCAGCGCAGCTCCTGACCCTGGTGACGGTGTGAGCGTGTGAGTGCAGCGCAGCTCCTGACCCTGGTGACGGTGTGAGCGTGTGAGTGCAGCGCAGCTCCTGACCCTGGTGACGGTGTGAGCGTGTGAGTGCAGCGCAGCTCCTGACCCTGGTGACGGTGTGTCCGTGTGAGTGCAGCGCACCTCCTGACACTGGAGACTGCGTGTGCGTGACACTGGTGACGGTGTGTGAGTGCAGCGCAGCTCCTGACTCTGGTGATGGTATGTGAGTGCAGCACAGCTCCTGACATTGGTGACGGTGCGTGCGTGTGAGTGCAGCGCAGCTCCTGACACTGGTGACGGTGTGTGCGTGTGAGTGCAGCGCAGCTCCTGACACTGGTGATGGTGTGTGCTTGTGAGTGCAGCTCCTGACACTGGTGACGGTGTGTGTGACGCTGGTGACGGTGTGTGCAGCGCAGCTCCTGACACTGGTGATGGTGTGTGCGTGTGAGTGCAGCTCCTGACACTGGTGACGGTGTGTGTGACGCTGGTGACGGTGTGTGCGTGTGAGTGCAGCACAGCTCCTGACACTGGTGACGGTGTGTGTGTGTGAGTGCAGTGCAGCTCCTGACCCTGGTGACGGTGTGTGCGTGTGAGTGCAGCGCAGCTCCTGACACTGGTGACGGCGTGTGCGTGACACTGGTGACGGTGTGTGAGTGCAGCGCAGCTCCTGACACTGGTGATGGTGTGTGCTTGTGAGTGCAGCGCAGCTCCTGACTCAGGTGACGGTGTGAGCGTGTGAGTGCAGCGCAGCTCCTGACACTGGTGACGGCGTGTGCGTGACGCTGGTGACGGTGTGTGCAGCGCAGCTCCTGACACTGGTGATGGTGTGTGCTTGTGAGTGCAGTTCCTGACACTGGTGACGGTGTGTGTGTGTGAGTGCAGCGCAGCTCCTGACACTGGTGACGGCGTGTGCGTGACGCTGGTGACGGTGGGTGTGTGTGAGTGCAACACAGCTCCTGACTCAGGTGACGGTGTGAGCGTGTGAGTGCAGCGCAGCTCCTGACTCAGGTGACGGTGTGAGCGTGTGAGTGCTGCGCAGCTCCTGACACTGGTGACGGCGTGTGTGTGACACTGGTGATGGTGTGTGTGAGTGCAGCGCAGCTCCTGACACTGGTACGGTGTGTGCGTGTGAGTGCTGCGCAGCTCCTGACACTGGTGGCGGTGTGTGCATGTGAGTGCAGCGCAGCTACTGACGCTGGTGACGGTGTGTGCATGTGAGTGCAGCGCAGCTCCTGACCCTGGTGACGGTGTGTCCGTGTGAGTGCAGCGCAGCTCCTGACTCAGGTGGCGGTGTGTGCATGTGACTGCAGCGCAGCTGCTGACGCTGGTGACGGTGTGTGCATGTGAGTGCAGCGCAGCTCCTGACCCTGGTGATGGTGTGTCCGTGTGAGTGCAGCGCAGCTCCTGACACTGGTACGGTGTGTGCGTGTGAGTGCTGCGCAGCTCCTGACACTGGTGACGGTGTGTGCATGTGAGTGCAGCGCAGCTCCTGACCCTGGTGACGGTGTGTGCTTGTGAGTGCAGTGCAGCTCCTGACACTGGTGACGGTGTGTGCATGTGAGTGCAGCGCAGCTCCTGTCACTGGTGACGGTGTGTGCGTGTGAGTGCAGCGCAGCTCCTGACTCAGGTGACGGTGTGAGCGTGTGAGTGCAGCGCAGCTCCTGACACTGGTGACGGTGTGTGCGTGTGAGTGCTGCGCAGCTCCTGACACTGGTGACGGCGTGTGTGTGACACTGGTGATGGTGTGTGTGAGTGCAGCGCAGCTCCTGACACTGGTACGGTGTGTGCGTGTGAGTGCTGCGCAGCTCCTGACACTGGTGGCGGTGTGTGCATGTGAGTGCAGCGCAGCTACTGACGCTGGTGACGGTGTGTGCATGTGAGTGCAGCGCAGCTCCTGACCCTGGTGACGGTGTGTCCGTGTGAGTGCAGCGCAGCTCCTGACTCAGGTGGCGGTGTGTGCATGTGACTGCAGCGCAGCTGCTGACGCTGGTGACGGTGTGTGCATGTGAGTGCAGCGCAGCTCCTGACCCTGGTGATGGTGTGTCCGTGTGAGTGCAGCGCAGCTCCTGACACTGGTACGGTGTGTGCGTGTGAGTGCTGCGCAGCTCCTGACACTGGTGACGGTGTGTGCATGTGAGTGCAGCGCAGCTCCTGACCCTGGTGACGGTGTGTGCTTGTGAGTGCAGTGCAGCTCCTGACACTGGTGACGGTGTGTGCATGTGAGTGCAGCGCAGCTCCTGACTCAGGTGACGGTGTGTGCGTGTGAGTGCAGCGCAGCTCCTGACCCTGGTGACGGTGTGAGCGTGTGAGTGCAGCGCAGCTCCTGACCCTGGTGACGGTGTGTGCATGTGAGTGCAGTGCAGCTCCTGACCCTGGTGACGGTGTGTCCGTGTGAGTGGAGCGCAGCTCCTGACACTGGTGACGGCGTGTGCGTGACGCTGATGACGGTGTGTGCATGTGAGTGCAGCGCACCTCCTGACACTGGAGACTGCGTGTGCGTGACGCTGGTGACGGTGTGTGAGTGCAGCGCAGCTCCTGACACTGGTGACGGTGTGTCCGTGTGAGTGCAGCGCAGCTCCTGACTCAGGTGACGGTGTGTGCGTGTGAGTGCAGCCAGCTCCTGACACTGGTGACGGTGTGTGCATGTGAGTGCAGCGCAGCTCCTGTCACTGGTGACGGTGTGTCCGTGTGAGTGCAGCGCAGCTCCTGACCCTGGTGACGGTGTGAGCGTGTGAGTGCAGCGCAGCTCCTGACCCTGGTGACGGCGTGTGCATGTGAGTGCAGCGCAGCTCCTGACACTGGAGACTGCGTGTGCGTGACACTGGTGACGGTGTGTGAGTGCAGCGCAGCTCCTGACACTGGTGACGGTGTGTCCGTGTGAGTGCAGCGCAGCTCCTGACTCTGGTGATGGTGTGTGAGTGCAGCACAGCTCCTGACATTGGTGACGGTGCGTGCGTGTGAGTGCAGCGCAGCTCCTGACACTGGTGACGGTGTGTGCGTGTGAGTGCAGCGCAGCTCCTGACACTGGTGATGGTGTGTGCTTGTGAGTGCAGTTCCTGACACTGGTGACGGTGTGTGCGTGTGAGTGCAGCGCAGCTCCTGACACTGGTGATGGTGTGTGCTTGTGAGTGCAGCGCAGCTCCTGACACTGGTGACGGTGTGTGCGTGTGAGTGCAGCGCAGCTCCTGACACTGGTGACGGTGTGTGCGTGTGAGTGCAGCGCAGCTCCTGACACTGGTGACGGTGTGTGCATGTGAGTGCAGCGCACCTCCTGACTCAGGATGAAAGCTGCCCTCCTGATTCTGCAATGCAAGTCCCACCATGAGGGCGCGGGGTGAAAGTGTAGAAAGCTACTTCCGGTTGGAGGGGTCTTCTTTGAGTTGGTTTGGAGACTTTAAGGGATCTTGGAGGCCTTCACGAATGCGATACCAGTTCAGCGCACGAGTTTTTGAATAAGGGTTGGGAGGTCTTCCTTTGTCCCCCTCCTTCCCATCTGTGGTGAGCAGAGCACTGGCCCCTCCCTTACTGTCCCCCGAGTGAGCCACTAATGTCCTCTACCACCTTCCCACGTCACCTAGACCTTCAGATGCCTAACACCCTGGGTAATATCACTCCATGCCACCGTGGGCTCTTGGGTTGGTGTCCATCTTCTCATGGTGCCTCCCCTCCCACCGTGGACTCTTGGGTTGGTGTCATCTTCTCATGGCCCCTCCCCTCCCACCGTGGGCTCTTGGGTTGGTGTCATCTTCTCATGGCCCCTCCCCTCCCACCATGGGCTCTTGGGTTAGAGTCCATCTTCTCATGGTGCCTCCCCTCCCACCGTGGACTCTTGGGTTGGTGTCATCTTCTCATGGCCCCTCCCCTCCCACTGTGGGCTCTTGGGTTGGTGTCATCTTCTCATGGCCCCTCCCCTCCCACCATGGGCTCTTGGGTTAGAGTCCATCTTCTCATGGCACCTCCCCTCCCACCGTGGGCTCTTGGGTTGGTGTCCATCTTCTTCTGGCACCTTACCTCACCTACCACCATGGGCTCCAGGGTTGGTGCCCATCTTCTGATGGCACATCACCTGCCAGCATGGGCTCTTGGGTTGGTGCCCATCTTCTCATGGAAACTCCCTTACTGGCCCTTAAATTTGTTCCCCACTTCCCTTGCCAGGTTGCTGCCTTTGCTAGAACTTGAGTTGACTTCCACTGTACTCTACACCACTCCCGATGCCATTGCTACTTAGTCATTGGGCTGGTTTTTATAGCAGTAGTATGGCATCTCTCCCTCGGATCCTTGGGTTGCCTGGATTCATTTCCTGGTACCTCTCCTGCTGCTGCTGGTCCCACGGCTGGCATCCATCATACACTGGCAGCCCTCCTGCTGGACCTTCAGTTGGTGTCCATCCAACCGTGGCACCGCTCCTGCTGCTGCTGCTCTTTGATTTGGCTTCCATCGTACTCCGCCATCTCTCCTGCTCCTGTGTCTTCTTCTGTTGGCAAACCATCATAACTCAGCATCTTCCTGCTGCCACTGGTCCTTAGTTTGGTTTTCATAACAACTTGGCACCTCTTCCACTGGTCCTTAAGATGAGACCCGTTACATCCTGGTTCCTGCTGGTCCTTAGGTTCCCATCATTATATGTTGGCATCTCTCCTGCTGGTATTTGAGTTGGCTTCCATCATACTTTAGCACCTCCCTGAGTTGACTATGGCGGGTCCTATTCTGTTGACCTTTATCATACCTGGCACTCCTGGTCCTCGGGCTGGTCTCTATCATACCTTGGCACCTCTCCTACCAGTCCTCAGGATGGCCTCACTTTTACACTGGTACCTCGCGCACTGGGCCTTGTTTAGCCTCTATTGTGCCCTGGCATGTCTCCTACTTGTCCGTTGGTTGGTCTCTGTCTTACCTTGGCATTTCTCGCATTGCTTCTTGGGTTGGCCTCCATTGTACCCTGGCACCTGCTTTCACTGGTGCTTGGGTTGGCCTTCATTGTACCCTGGCACCTGCTTTCACAGGTGCTTGGGTTGGCCTTCATTGTACCCTGGCACCTGCTTTCACTGGTGCTTGGGTTGGCCTTCATTGTACCCTGGCACCTTGCTTTCACTGGTGCTTGGGTTAGCCTTCATTTGTACTTTGGCACTTTGCACTGGTCTTTCACTTCACTCTGGCACCTCGCCTAGTGGTCCTTGGACATACCTCCATTTTATTCTGGCACCTTTCCTACTGGTCCTTGGGTTGGCCTCAATTGTACCCTGGCATCTTCCTTTCACTGGTGCTTGGGTTAGCCTTCATTTGTACCTTGGCACTTTGCACTGGTCTTTCATTTTACCCTGGCACCTCGCCTAGTGGTCCTTGGACCCACCTCCTGTGCCCTCCTGCTTTCTCATCATTGGTCCCGTGCGGGTCCGCCCTGGAGGAGCAGCAGTAGCGGTGCAGTGGGACGTGCCTGTCCACATACATTTGCGGGTGTCTGCGGGTGTGGTGCGCTGCACGTGCTGCACATCAATTTCAGAAGTAGGGTTGGCGAGCCGCTGAAATCTTGAGCCAGGTTGAAGTCTGAAGCCCACCTTTGGCTCAGCTCCGGGTCCCACTGGAACTTTGAGCCCACAATGACCCGATCTTTCATTTGGTTTCTGCCCGCCACCCTCGCTCCTCCTCCCTGCACAGAGCATTAACATGTGAGGTACAAAGCACAGACAAACAGATACCCATTGAGTGGCTGCTTTCTACAAAGTCAAACCAGAAAACCTGGATTAATTGTGGCTTCCTCTTGGGCAATTTGTTTGATCTTAGGTAAGTATTTTATTTGCTCTGCCCCTTTTTCTCTACTGTCACATATGAAGGCGCCTTCAAATGCATGAGTTGCGAATACCAGCTCCACAACTGTACGAAAACCTCCTGTGTTTGATGTATTGGACCATCATGTTGCTCTGCTTATAACAATCCGGGCCACATGCAGGGGTCACATGACAACTGTCTCATCGCTTAGTTCACTGATGACACTGTCACCAGAGCGGGGGAGGGGCAGGGACGGGTCTAAGTGCACGTTTAAAACATATCACTGTTAATAAGCACTTCTCAGTTCAGTGTTAAAATGTGAAGCACTGAGTTTTGAATATGATCTTGGTCTGTCACAAAAATTACTCCCGTTTTTCCCTCCCATCTCTCACTTGTTTCCTTTTCTCCCAGTTTTCATTCCATGCCGTCTTCAGTCTCTACTCTGCCCGTTCTTTACTCCTCTCCCTGTCCCTCTCTTGTCTCACTCCTTTATCTCTTATGTTCGGTTTTCTCTCTCACTCTTCACTTGTTTCTTTTTTTAACCACTTTAGATTCCACGCCCTCTTCTGTCTCGTTCTTTGCTCCTTCCCCTCTCTAGCTCTCTTCTCTCACTCCTCTAGCTCTTGTTTTTTCTCTCTCACTTTTCACTTGCTTCTTTTTTTACCACTTTCGATTCTGTCTGTACTCAGTCCGTTCTTTGCTCCTTCCCCTCTCTAGCGCCCTCCCTCTTCTCTTGTGATCACTCTCCTCTCTCCCCCCTCTCGGTATCCCCTCAGCGGCCCCTTCTCTTACGTTAATTTGATGCTCTCGCAGAGTCCCGGCGCGCCCGGCCCTGATTTACCGCCGTGTTCTCTGCAGTGAATGTCTCTTTCTTCCCATCGGCGCTGCTGGGGGGGGGAGGATGGGTCTGACGCCGGCGCTTCATAGGATGAGAGGCTGCTGCTGGCTGGCACCAGGGGGCATTCAAGAGAGCCTGTCTGTGGTGCCAGGCGCGCCCTTGCCGACGTCAGCAGCAAGGGTGTGCTCCCTGTGAGGTCATCCGTGACGCAAAGTGCTCTGTGACGTCATCACTAACAGCGTGTTCTGTGAGGTCATCAGGGACACAACACGATCCGCAGTGGCAGACCGCCTTCTGTGACGTCGTCAATGGCACAGCATGCTCTGTGAGGTCAACAATGACACGTTGTGTCCAGTCAGCAGTGGCAGACCGTGTTCTGTGACGTAATAAATCATACAGCGTGTTATGAGGTCATTAAAGACAGAACATGTTCTGTCAGGTTAGCAGTAACAGACCGTGGTCTGTGTGGTCATCAATGACACACCATGATCTGTGAGGTCATCAATGACACGGCATGATCTGTGAGGTAATCAATGAATGACGCAGCATATTCTATGAGGTCATCGATGACTCAGCATGTTCCGTGAGTCAGTCACTACGGCGGGGTCTCTGGTGAGCAGCGAGAGTTTCAATTAATGAACGAGTCAATTAATGTAACCTTTACTAAGCGCCTAGTTACTCATGATGATGCCTTTACTAGGGAGGCGCCATCTTCTGTCGAGACGTCAGCACTGCGTGCAGAAACACGGCGTGGCGTCATCACTGTCTGCAGTGCATGAACATGGACTGACGTAATCACTGTCTCCAGTGGCTTACCACGGAGTGACGTCAGCTCCGCCTGCAGTGCACTAACACGGAGGCGAACACGGAGAGACGTCGGCACCGCCTGCAGTGCATGAACACTGCAGTGCATGAACACGGAGTGACGTCATCACTGTCTGCAGTGCATGAACGCCGAGTGACGTCGGAACTGGCCGCAGTGCATGAACGCGGAGTGACGTCAGCACTGCCTGCAGTGCATAAACACGGTGACGTCAGAACTGACTGCAGTGCATGAACGCATAGTGACGTCAGCACTGCCTGCAGTGCATGAACGCGGAGTGTCGTCAGCACTGCCTGCAGTGGCGAGGGCGCTGTCGCTTGGTCCTGGAGACTGGTTGCTCTCTCGGAGTACTCGGCTGGGGTACCCGCAGACAAGCGTCAGCCTCACCGGTGTACCCCAATAACCGATGGCCACCAGTGGGTGCTGGTGAGCTCGCGCTGGGGCTGTAGATGGCTGGGAGGGGGGCGAGCTTTCCATATAAGGCCCGGACACATGCACCGGAGGCAGGGGTGCTGCCCCCCTCCCCCCATAACCATTCAGCCAGAAAATGAGCATCAGAGGGACTGAAAGAGTTTATCCCCCCCCCCCATGATTAATAGTATCATATTATCAAAGACCGATCACCAGATCAGGCAACTTCTTCTAACAAACCGCTGAAAAGTATTTCAACGTGGACGTTTCTGTTTTATTCTCCTTTCTTTAGAGGTAACTTGGGATCATTTCCACTTTACATAGTAAAAGTCCGTGAAAAGAGGAATCTACAGAATGGCAAGGATTTCCTCACACGTGTACATTAAGACATTTGATATCTTTGCAGAAAACGAACCTGTATACATATAGAAATCCTTTTATGTTTTCGTAGTATTTGTGTAGCGCCGACATAGCAGTAGCGGTAGGGAAGCGCCTCACAGGCACCTGCTGAGGCACGAGCTCATGACACATCATAGAGACAAGGCGGAGACGGCGCAGAAGGAATGAGTAATTAGGCGGGTACGAAACACCCCGTTAATGTCTGAACCCACCGGAGGAAGCACTGATTCTTGGAGCCCGACTAAAAAAACACATGTTCATGCCCAGATGGCAGGACTAACCAATGCAATTTCACAAATGAAATACAGAGATTTACTCATGCGTAATAGCACCTCCATACGGCGTAAAAATTCGCATTAGTAAATCGTTTCTAGGGGGGTCAGAAGGGCTCCAGGATTGGTGACATGACCTATATTTTCGTTACATTCAGAACTTTCTCCAACACCCATTTCCACCCTAGAAACATTCAGCGATTTACTCCTGCCAGTCTCAGGAGCTAATCCATTTCCCTGGTGGAGCAGGAATTGAACACCTTTAAGTTTGGTGGGGGTATGGTGTAACCAAAAGGGGCTCTCCATGGGGCGAAATATCTTAAGCATGGACAAAAATGTATTTTATTTTTTAATTATTTAAAAATCTGTTCATATAATGGTAATTGCACAAATACAACAAAATTTTTTGCATCCCCGATTCAACACTATTCAACGGTATTTACTCACCCCGACTGGGGATTCACAGGTTTTAGGGGTACTCTTGAAACCACTGTGAACTTGGAAAAAAGGTACATCTGCACCCAATTGTGGGAGTAAACCCAAACGGACGGATGCACAATTTTTTAGGTCTCACCTGCAGACAGATTGCAGCGTTCTGTTGTCGAAATAGCTCTAGTGGACAGTATCAAAGCCTTACAATGGGCTTTTTGTCAGCCTGTTGCTTGCCATTGGTTGGCCTACTTGTCACTCAAATCTGCTTGCTCCTTAGCCAATGGCTTTCCTTCTCTTCTTTGTTTATCCCTCCCCTGGAGCACAGCTTCTTTACCACCCTTTTAATTGGATGACCTTTATCCTTCCACGGCTCACATTCAGGGAGCTACTTATTTCTTTTTTAATTCAGCACTCCTTAAGATCCCATTTTTCTTGCTCTCACCCTTGTGTGCTGTTGCCCCTTCTAATACCCACCTGTGCTCTGTATGTTGTCCCCCGCCACTCCCCGCCCCGTAGAAGGCACATAGAAGGCACATTGAAGGCACGTAGAAGGCACGTAGAAGGCACATAGAAGGCACGTAGAAGGCACATAGAAGGCACATAGAAGGCACGTAGAAGGCACATAGAAGGCACGTAGAAGGCATGTAGAAGGCGCGTAGAAGGCACGTAGAAGGCACGTAGAAGGCACATAGAAGGCACGTAGAAGGCACATAGAAGGCACGTAGAAGACACGTAGAAGGCACGTAGAAGGCGCGTAGAAGGCACGTAGAAGGCGCATAGAAAGCGCGTAGAAGGCACATAGAAGGCACATAGAAGGCGCGTAGAAGGCGCGTAGAAGGTACGTAGAAGGCACGTAGAAGGCACATAGAAGGCGCGTAGAAGGCACGTAGAAGGCGCGTAGAAGGCGCGTAGAAGGCGCGTAGAAGGCACATAGAAGGCACGTAGAAGGCACAT
Organism: Pleurodeles waltl; assembly: GCF_031143425.1. Classification (NCBI taxonomy): domain Eukaryota; kingdom Metazoa; phylum Chordata; class Amphibia; order Caudata; family Salamandridae; genus Pleurodeles; species Pleurodeles waltl. The sequence continues at coordinate 16,133,089 of NC_090449.1, read as the reverse complement.
AGAAGGCACATAGAAGGCACGTAGAAGGCACATAGAAGGCACGTAGAAGGCATGTAGAAGGCGCGTAGAAGGCACGTAGAAGGCACGTAGAAGGCACATAGAAGGCACGTAGAAGGCACGTAGAAGGCACGTAGAAGGCACGTAGAAGACACGTAGAAGGCACGTAGAAGGCGCGTAGAAGGCACGTAGAAGGCGCATAGAAAGCGCGTAGAAGGCACATAGAAGGCACATAGAAGGCGCGTAGAAGGCGCGTAGAAGGTACGTAGAAGGCACGTAGAAGGCACATAGAAGGCGCGTAGAAGGCACGTAGAAGGCGCGTAGAAGGCGCGTAGAAGGCGCGTAGAAGGCACATGGAAGGCACATGGAAGGCACGTAGAAGTCAGGTAGAAGGCACGTAGAAGGCACATGGAAGGCACGTGGAAGTCAGGTAGAAGGCATGTAGAAGGCACATAGAAGGCACATAGAAGGCACGTAGAAGGCACATGGAAGGCACGTAGAAGGCACGTAGAAGACGCGTAGAAGGCACGTAGAAGGCACGTAGAAGGCACGTAGAAGGCACATAGAAGGCACATGGAATGCAGATGGAAGGCACATAGAAGGCACGTAGAAGGCATGTGAAAGGCACGTATAAGGCATGTAGAAGGCACATGGAAGGCTCGTAGAAGGCATGTAGAAGGCACATAGAAGGCATGTAGAAGGCACATAGAAGGCACGTAGAAGGCACATAGAAGGCACGTAGAAGGCACGTAGAAGGCACGTAGAAGGCACAAAGAAGACATGTAGAAGGCACGTAAAAGGCACATAGGAGGCACATAGAAAGCACGTAGAAAGCACGTAGAAAGCACGTAGAAGGCACGTGGAAGTCACGTAGAAGGCATGTAGAAGGCACGTAGAAGGCACGTAGAAGGCACGTAGAAGGCATGTAGAAGGCACATGGAATGCAGATGGAAGGCACGTAGAAGGCATGTAGAAGGCACGTAGAAGGCATGTAGAAGGCACGTAGAAGGCATGTAGAAGGCACATAGAAGGCATGTATAAGGCACATAGAAGGCACGTAGAAGGCATGTAGAAGGCACGTAGAAGGCACGTAGAAGGCATGTAGAAGGCACATAGAAGGCATGTAGAAGGCACATAGAAGACATGTAGAAGGCACGTAAAAGGCACGTAGAAGGCATGTAGAAGGCACGTAGAAGGCACGTAGAAGCCACGCAGTAGCCACGGTCCTCATGAGTGACCTGCTTTTCTCTCCCCGCCCAGGTTCCGCTGGACCCAGAATGGCACCCTCTTCGACCCTCTCAGTGACCCCGGGGTGAAGACCAGAGAGAACTCTGGCACACTGAACATCCCCAACACCAACGGTATAGTGATGAAGGCCTACCACGGGAAATACCGCTGCTACGTCAGCAACGAGCTGGGTACCGCCATCTCCACGGAAATCAACCTTATCGCTGAAAGTAAGTGCCCCCCACTCCAGCAGTGGGATTATTTCAAGGTCCGGACATTCAAATGTTTCTTTGCAATTTAGCACATAGATGAACCCAGGTTCTTAGTGTTGCACAGTGAGCAGCACGCAGGGACTCCCAGGGTCTGACTGTTACGCAGTGAGTTAGCAACATATGTAGGAAATCGCAGGGTCTGAGAATTACATAGTGAATTAGGAGCACACAGAGGGAATTCAAGTGTCTGTGGTACACAGTGAGTTAACAGAACAAGCAGGAAATCACAGGATCTGAGTGTTACGCAGTGAGTTAGCAACATGTAGGAAATCTCAGAGTTTGAGAGTTACGCGTCGGAGTATCAATACATTCAAGCACTCCCAGAGTCTGAGTGTTACTCAGTGAGTTAGCAACACGCACAGGGAATCCCAGATTCTGGGTGTTACACAGTGAAATCAATATATGCAGGGACTTGCAGGGTCTGAGAGTTACTCAGTGAGTTAGCAACACATGTAGGAAATCTCAGACTCTGGGGGTTACGCAGTGACTTATCAATGCGTGCAAGGGCTCCCATGTTCTTATTGTTAAACAGTGAGCAGCGCACAGGGAATCACAGGCTCTGAGTATTATTCAGTGAGTTAGAAGCACAGACAGGAAATCCCAGGGTCTGAATGTTATGGGAGAGGGTGTGGTGTAACATCCTAAGCTGCTGACCTCAGAGCTGGGGAACCAGGTTCGAGTCTCAGCGTCGGCTCAACATCCTGTGATCCTGGGCAAATCACTTCATCTCTCCTTGCCTACACTTCAGCGCCTTGAGACCCTCATGGGTGATTTACCGTGCTTTACACTGCCTGGATTTATGCAGATACATATGAATACAAGCAGGGACTCCCAGGTCTGAGTGTTACTCAGTGAGTGAGCAGCACACCAAGGTTGTGAAGGCCTGCACTGTGAGTTAGCAACACATGCAGGGAATCTTTGGTTCTGAGTGTTATACAGTGAGTTAGCAACATACATAGGGAACTCCAGGGTCTCTATGTTATTCAGTGACTTAGCAGCACATGAAGGGACTCCCAGAGTCTGAGTGTTACTCAGTGAGTTAGCAACCCATGCAGAGAATCCCAGGGTGTGAGTGTTATGGAGAGGCTTATCAACACATGCAGGGACTCCTAGGGTCGGAGTGTTACTCAGTGAGTTAGCAGCGCATGCAGGGACTCCCAGGGTCTGAGATGTATGCAACGTGTTTGCAGCACATGCAGGGAATCCCAGGGTGTGAGTGTTATGGAGGGGTTTATCAACACATGCAGAGACTCCCAGGGTATGAGTTTTACTCAGTGAGTTAGCAGCACACGCAGGGAATTTCCAGAGTGTGAGTATTACTCAGTGAGTTAGCAGCACTGGAGGGGTATGACATTTGCACGGTCACTTATTCACACAATCATACACTCCCAGGGTGTGAGTGTTATGCAGTGAGTTAGTAGAAGATACAGGGAGTTCCATGGTCTTAGTGGTATGCAGTTAGTTTAAAGCACATGCAGGAATACTATGGTGTGAGTGTTACTCAGTGAGTTAGCAACATATTCAGCAAATTCTAGAGTCTGGGTGTTATGCAGTGCACTGCCACCATTTTCAGTGCATCTCAAGATCTGAGTGTTACATGACAGGTGAGCAGCACACACATGAAATCTTCGTGTCTCTGTATTATTCAGTGAGTTGCCGGACACGCTGAGAATCAGCAGGTCTCAGTGTCAGTGAGTTAGCAGCACACGCAGGGAAACCCAAGGTCTGAGTGTTACTCAGTGAGTTGGCACACACAGGGAATCCCTGGGTTTGAGTGTTACTCAGAGAGTTAGCAGCACACACAGGGAACCCCTAGGTCTGAGTGTTACCCAGTGAGTTAGCAGCACACACAGGGAACCCCTAGGTCTGATGTTACCCAGTGAGTTAGCAGCACATGCAGGGAATCCCCAGGTCTCAGTATTACTCAGTGAGTTAGCAGAGATGATTTTAGCTTCACCTTCAGCATGTTCTGCTGTAACCAGGATCTATCCCCAGGCCGCTTCTCCGGTTATGAAATCTTCATGTTGCCATGGGAACCGTTTCCTTGGCAGGATGGATAGGGATGATGTCATGTGGATCTGTTCTCTTGGGGGCACAGAGGCTTGGCCTTCTGGTGGCATGATGCGGGCAGGATGTGGTGGTTCTGCTGCACTGTGGGGAGGAGGGGGACACCCTGGTGCTCTGCCCCTTCACAATGGTCAGTCTTTGACTTATTCCTTCCACCAGGCAGTCTCAAACCTGTAGGGAATGATCTCAGCAGCTTATGAGGCCACACCCCCTCCCTCTACCTGTGCTTCCAGATGAACAAATATACACTTAGGAAGACGGCAGTAATTTAGGGTCCTCAGATGGGCTCCAGGAGAGCCGAATCCATATAGTCAGATTATCAACCAAAATCAGTGCATCTATTTAATAAAGTTCGCAATTAGGTAGTTTTAATTAGGACCACGTTTCTATAGGAAATTGACTTTTTTGGTTTCCTTATACCTTTGATGCCATGGGACGAATCTTCACCAAACGTTCCCAAAAAATGTCTCTTCCACCTAAGCTCTTTCCTGGAACATTTCGGGGTGATCCGTCAAGTGGGGGCTGAGAAAAAGGGGGTGTCCCAAAAATAGTTTTTTTCCACACAGTTTTCCGTAGGATAATTAGGCACCCTCACAGCAAAAATGACTATACAGAAATGCACCACATTTAGCAGAAAGTAAGATAGTGGTCCAGAAAGAAAGCTTTTTAGGTCTTGGCTACACAGCGCATGTGCTGTGCTGTGAGAAGTACTGTTTACTAATCTGTGGGCATTCAACCCTCCCATAGCATATCATTGCTTGTTTTCATTGACACTCATTTGCAGTATTTTGACTGCTTACTCCCATAGGCTTCCTTTCTTGTATTAGCTCCGCCCTGGAGCATGGACCAAGTGCACATGTTGTTCTTCATCTTTGTTCTCCCAAATCAAGGGTGAAAAATGCTTCCAAAATATGCACTTTTATTTTACTTTGAGTTTTATTTACAATTAATCAGTTCATGACACTGCATGTATTTGCACGTCTTGGATGTTTTACGGCTTCTTATTTATGTTGGGTTCACCCTATCTTCATCTCTATACCTGCTGTTGTTACTTACAATACAGCTGTATTACTCTACGCCACTCCACCCTGTGCCACATCATTCTACACCACTCCACTCTACTCTATGATGCTCCCTTCTATCCCTCTCCACTCTACGCCACTCCACTCTATGCCACTCCATACAAAACCATGCAATGCCACTCCACTCTATGCCACTCCATACAAAGCCATGCAATGCCACTCCACTCGATGCCACTCTACTCTAGGACACACTATTCTCTGTCATTCTACACAATGCCACTCTCTGCCACTCCATTCTACACTACATCATTCCGCTTGTACTCTATACCACTCCACATCATGCTACACCACTCTACTCTATGCCACTCCATGCTATGCCACTCTACAAACGTCTTCACCACTCCATGCTATGCCACTCTACAGCAGTCTACTCTGTCGCTCCACTGTACTATACACCACTCTATTCTACTCCACTCTACACTACACCACTCTGTGCAACTCCACCCCACCTTATGCCACTCTATTCTATGCCAATGCACTCTACTTTACTCCATTCACTCTACTCTGTACCACTCCACTCTATGCCACTCCACTCTATGCCACTCCACTCTACTCCACTCTACTCTGCACCACTCTACTCTATAGCACTCCACTTCACTCTACATGACTCTACTCCACTCTCATCTGTGGCACTCTTCTGTACCCCACTCCACTCTATGCCACTCCACTCAATGCCACTCCACTCTATGCTACTCCACTCTTTGGCCCTCATTACAGCCCTGGCGGTCGGCGGAGAAGCGGCGGTCTTACCGCCAACAGGCTGGCGGTAAAAATTTTGGAATGATGACCATGGCGGGTACCGCCATGGTCATCCACCACTTCTCCGTCTCTTGACCCGGCAGACCACCATGGATTTCATGGGGTTTGGAACCGCCATGAAATCCATGGCGGTGAGCACTATCAGTGCCAGGGAATTCCTTCCCTGGCACTGATAGGGGTCTCCCCCAACCCGAGTCCTTCCCCTACACCCCCCACCACCCCTGCCACTCCCAAAGGTGGCAGGACCCCCCTCCCCACCCCTACCCCCAACATTACATTACACATTCACATCCGACACGCATGCAGGCACCACAACACACATACCCGCACACACACCAACATACATGCCAACAGCCACACACACATTCAGACATACACACACACATCCATACAGACAGACACGCACTCAGTTCTAAACACACAACACCCCCGCATGCATACACGCACTAACACACCCCCTCTGCATACACACACGCACACCCCATGAACCCACACATCACACAACACCCCCCAACCCCACTCCCCTAACGGACGATCAACTTACCTGGTCCCTTGATCCTCTGGGAGGGGACGGGATCCATGGGGGCAGCTCCGCCACCAGCACCCCGTCAACAGAACACCGCCACGCCGAATCACAGGACGTGATTCGGTGGGCAGTGTTCTGTTGACGGGGCAGTGGAGGTGGAGCTACCTCCACTTCCCCGCCGTCCGCCAGTATGGCTGCTGGCGGCTCTCCATCTGGAAAAGGACGGAGGGCTGCCAGCGGTCATAATGCGCCGAGCAGAAAACCGCCTACACTGGCGGTCTTCAGCACGGCGGTCCCTCGGCGGTCTTGTAAAAAGACCGCCGAGGTTGTAATGACCACCTTTGCCACTCCACTCTGTTGCACTCTACTCTATACCACTCCACTTCACTCTACGTCTCTCTATGCCATTCCACTCTAAGCCACTCTACTCTCTTCTACACCACTTTCCTCTACACCATGCAACTAACTTTTAGCTAAACATCAGTCACACTGCAGGACAACAGTGCTGAAAGACATTGGAAAAGCCAAGAACTTTCACATAGGCAATATTTTTGTTAGTGCGTGTTGTCATATGGTGTAAATCAATGTAGTTGTTTTAGAGATATTAAAGGACATAGGGGGTCATTACAACCCTGGCGGACGGTGTTAAAGCGGCGGTAAGACCGCCAACAGGCTGGCGGTCTTTTTTTGAGTATTATGAACATGGCGGTTACTGCCATGGTCATCCGCCGCTTCTCCGTTCCGCCCGCTGGGCTGGAGACATGGGTCTCCAGCCCGGTAGCCGTCACAATACCGCTGCCGGTATTTTGACCCGGTTTACCGCCGTAGATTTCCAGTGGTAGGAACCGCCATGAAATCCATGGCGGTAAGCACTGTCAGTGCCAGGGAATTCCTTCCCTGGCACTGATAGGGGTCTCTCCCACCCCCCACCCCCACCCCCACTCCCTCCCCTACACCCCCCACCACCCCTACCACCCCCCAAAGGTGGCAGGGCCCCCCTCCCCACCCCGACCCCCGACATTACCTTACACATACACACCGGACACGCACGCAGGCACCACCAACACACATACAAGCACACACATCGACATACATGCCAACATCCACACACACAGTCAGACACGTACACACACATTCATGCACACATCCATACAGACATACCTACAGACATACATGCACTCATTCCCAAAACACGCAACACCCCCGCAAGCATACACGCAATCACACACCCCCCTACATACACAGACGCACACCCCCATGCACCCACACAACACACAACCCCCCCACCCCCCTCCCCTAACGGACGATCAACTTACCTGTTCCGTCGATCCTCTGGGAGGGGACGGGAGCCATGGGGGCAGCTCCGCCGACACCACACCGCAACAGAACACCGCTGCGCAGAATCACAGGACGTGATTAGCTGGGTGGTGTTCTGTTGGCGTGGCGGTGGAGCAACCTCCACTTCCCCACCGCCCGCAAGTATGGCTGTTGGCGGCTCTCCGTTGGAAAAACGGCGGAGGGCAGCCAACGGTCATAATACGCCGAGCGGCAAACCGCCAATACTGGCGGTCTTCCGCATGGCGGTCCCTCGGCGGTCTTGTTAAAAGACCGCCTAGGTTGTAATGACCCCCATAATGTATGTACATTTCATGCCATGCAGGCTCTATGGTACCGACACATCTAAAGATGAGATCTGATTAACTGCCACCACTGCAACAAAGATGGTCTAGAGGGCCTAATCCTCTCTTCTGTCATAGACCAAGAATAAATAAAACTTATAGGGGAGCAGGGTATAAATAAAACTTATAGGGGAGTAGGGTAGAGATACCCTGCCCTCTTAGGCAAACTCCTTGAGGGTCAAAGAAATATATATTTGATAAAGTTACAGAGGATCGTCGGATCATCAGCAATGATGAAGAAAGAATTATATGGTAGACTCCTAGCCTTTTGAAAAATATGTCCCCCGGAGTGGATGAGGGCCTGGAGTATTGGCACAATGTATCTTTTTGGGAAAGGGGGCATGCAGCCTCCTTCCCGAGCCACTTTTCGGCCCCAAAGACCCCACCCCCCCATGGCTGGTATAGTTATTTTTGGGGAGGGCGCGTGCAGCACCCCTCCTGAAGCTTTTGTAAGGCCCTGGTGACCCTATTCACCAATGCCAAATACTTTATTTGTGGAGGGGTGTATGTGGCCCCCCTCCACAAGCCTATTTAGGACCTTGCTGGCCAAACAAAGTTTTGGGTAGGGGGTGTGCTGACCCTCTCTCTCAGCTTTACGGAGGATCTGGCGACTCCATCCCGGAGGCCAGTGTTTTTTGTTTAGAAAGGAGGGTCCCTGATCCCCCCCAAGCCTTAGTCTGGACCCGGGACCCCTCTCCCCCCCAGGGCCCAATCAGAGCTGTGTCCAGGAACCCCATTTCCCAGGATACTGCTGTGTTCCCTGCCTGAAGGGAGTATGTGCAGGAACTTAAACATTATTCCCCTGCGGCCCAGGTGGGAGCAGAGAAAACAGCTGCTGCTGCACAGGCGGGAGCAAAAGAATTGAGTTGGCTCCCACCGGCACTCGCGAAGGGTGAAGGCTGAGGAACATGCGGGGGCCACAGGGGATCATCTTATGGCCCGAATCCTTAGGTCATTTATTCACAGCTCCTTGCAAGCAGCACCTCATAATGCCTGGTGAGGGCTTTTAAATGATACTGTTCCTGGTAGTGCCCTTAGAAGGGGCAGGGGCACCACCAAATATTTTGAATGGTGTGGAGGGCTGAAGGGAGTGCAGCAATCCCCGAGCAATATTGTAGAAAAGCACAGTAAGTCTTGTAGATCATTGAATCCATGACCTCAGGAGAACTTACCATATTTTTTTTAAAGCACTCTGAGCTGGAGCTGTATACTCTTCAGCTGGAGTGCAGGGACCTCTTGTGGTTGGTTCTATGGTTGCACTTTACGGCCTAAAAAAAAAAGACTCATAGACATGTTTCATGTTTGTTTGTTTTAAATAATGATTTATTGAAAATATTTTGTGACAATCAATATTATCAAACATCGCAATGTGTAAACTTATGAAATAAAAAATTGATTATAGTTATTAGTGACTTGCACAAAGTGTATACAACGAATTAGGACATACTAACATAATACACCACCTATCAGATAGAGATGATACATGGCGCACGCAAAATATACTACTGCATAATGCACGACGTATATGGCACAAAGATGTGCTATGTGGTGATAAGACACCACAATACTCCCCCAAGATACCCCTATTAGACATACCCAAAATTGAAATAATAGCTGCAAAACTTGATTTATCAACCTGGCCAGAGAAAGGCATACAAACAGTGGGCGACTTATTCATAGACGGGCAACTAAGCACATATGAGGCACTAGATGCCGCTCACAACTTAGGACGAGGTGACTTCATCACATTCGGAGCGGTGCGACAATTAATACGCGCTACATGGAAATGCGGGAACAAAGAACCTACTGTAGCCCCAATCCTACACGAATTGTTAAACAACCCGCAAAACCTACCGAATATCTCGGGAATATATAGAACCCTGACCACACAATTCACACAAGGCCAAGAACAAGCTAAAAGTAGATGGGACCAGACCCTCACTTACACTCTATCACAACACGAGTGGAACCAGGCCATAACAGCGACACACATAGTATCACGTAACCCCAGGCTAAGATACACACAGTTTAACTACTTACATCAGACATACTTATCTCCACACCGACTCGCACAAATGTTTCCTCAATCAACCCAGAAATGCCCAAGATGCGGCACCATCGAAGCTACTTTCTTTCACATGACATGGGAATGTCCCCCGATCCTGAATGCTTGGAGCAACATAATAACTCAAAAACTGCATGGCTCGAAGTTCCATTGGCCCTCAGCCCAGCGCTATGTTTACTGGGAATTAGAGAAAGACCTAAAGGCAAAAAGCAAATACACAAATGTATAGACTTAGCGTTAGTCTTATACAGGCGATTAATAGCTATGCACTGGAAAGCTCCCAATGCACCAGAACAGACACTATGGCACACAGAACTATTGCGCTGGGCAAAAGCAGAGACATACACATTGTAATCGCTACAGGATAGAGGGATCAAAGTGAAGGGCCTTACAACCTGGAACTCCTTTGTCACAACACTTGAAAGCAAGGACGATGAGCGCCCCCCTTGACCACAAAAACACAAACAAACAAATGAACAGCAACAATAGGAGTAACAGTAAACAGTACATAACCTAAATAACAACACTAAATACACCCCGAACACCCACTAACCGAAAGAAGCCGAAGAATACCGCTACAACAAATAAGCCGATCCTCCTAGCTCCCTATTTCTGCCTCTTTCCTCGCTCTTTATCACTATTATGCCTACCTTTTTTCTTCAGTTCCTATCTTTCTTTTCTCATTCAAAAGATCTCCGTGAATACTAGCAACAAACACCAAACTAGCCATTAATGCAAGAATGCAGACCGCAAAGGTGTGACTGTAATATCGATGCTATGCACAAGTGTATTACTCCAAAGGTACTAATACTGCGTATGGAGATTGTTTCTAATTTCTAATTTCGCTATTTGCTTATACCTGTGTATAATGTTCAATAAATACAAATAAAAAGATGTTAAAAAAAAATAGTTATTAGTGACTTTTTGATAAAGCTAATAGCTCTACTTTTTATATGCTTATGTGTTGACCTCTTTTTAAAACCAGAAGGTCCACTGTGTTTTTTTGTATTTGGGAATTTTAATCCTTTGGCAGAGCCATTAGGTCAGCCTTACATAAAATAACACCCTTTAATTGTTACGTGACAGTCACACGTGGCAGAAGAGGAGTGGGTGCAAAAAACTTTCAAAATCATCATCTCCCTGGCTTTAGGTTAATTTTTATGTGGAGACAAAAAAACCTTGCTGCAAAATCAATATATTTATATCATTTGAATATTTAGCTGTACCTTGCTTCTCTACACAGAAATATTGCTTGTCTTGTGAACAGCCTAGTATTTAGCTACTTAGGTGGTTGCCTTGGTGGCAAAGGATAACTGGTAGTTAGTTCCAGAGGGTGGCTTCTTGGATGCCAAAGGTCCTGGCTCCAGCAGGAACTCTCAAGAAGGGTATTTTCTTCACTAGTGTGGTACCTGCCAATGGAAGGTGCCACAGCACAGTTGATACCCCACCTGACGTAGATGCTCCTGGTGTATTTACTCCCAGGTAACCCTGACGTTTTGTACATCTAGTGTATCATAGCAAGAATGGATAGGCTACAGACATACTGGCATTTACTGGACCCATTGGTACATACTGGTTTGATAGCAGTGGATAACAGTTGCATCTCATAAGTCTTCCAGAACAAGGCCGGAGCACCAGGGTTCCTGTGAAAACTAACAGTGCTCTGGGGCAACAGTTTCTGCAATTTAATTTCCTCTGTCTCCTCCACAGAGTCAGTCAAAAGCAGCATTCCTCTTTTGCTTTTCCTCAGAAAATCGTGTCTTGCTTCAAACGTAGACTAAAGGAGATGAGGCTGGCCTCTACCATGTGATGGGCCTAGGCTGAAGATGGTGAACATGCTTCACTGGAACAATAAAAAGGTTCACAGCGCTTTACAGTTCCACCACGTCTGCAGGTAGCACTGAGGCTGTTGTGCAGGTCTTGTGCCCCCTGGTAGGCTTGTGTGTACCTTCTCTGCATGAGTCTAGAAGCATTACTTTCATACAAGTGATAAACTCCAGCTCCAAGTCATGCAGTTATTTCCATAGTGCATCACAGAAATGCAGGAATCAGTCACAAAAGTGTGTGGTTCTAGCATAGATGGGTGTTGATGTTCCTCTCACAGGAAAGTATAGATGTGCAGCTTTCACTTTCACAGGGATAAAGGGATAGTGTGCAGATGTGGCTCTCACAGATGTACAGAGTGTGCAGGCATGGCTCTCTCATAGGTGTGCAGTGTGCAGGCATGGCTCTCTCATAGATGTGCAGTGTGCAGGTGTGGCTCTCTCACAGATGTGCAGAGTGTGGAGGCATGGCTCTCTCACAGATGTGCAGAGTGTGGAGGCATGGCTGTCTCATAGGTGTGCAGTGTGCAGTGTGCAGGTGTGGCTCTCTTATAGATGTGCAGTGTGCAGGTGTGGCTCTCTCATAGATGTGCAGAGTGTGCAGGTGTGGCTCTCTCTCCAGTGTGCAGGTGTGGCTCTCTCTCCGATGTGCGCAGTGTACAGGTGTGGCTCTTTCATAGATGTGCAGCTTTGACAGGGATGAAGGGATAAGTGTACGGCTGTGGCTCTATCATAGATGTGCAGGTGTAGCTCTCTAATAGATGTGTGGAGCTGTGGCTCTCTCATGGGTGTGCAGGTGTGGCTCTCTCATAGATGTGCAGCTCACACTATCACAGGAATTAAGGGATAAGTGTGCAGCTGTGGCTCTCTCATAGATGTGCAGTGTACAGGTGTGGCTCTCTCATAGATGTGCAGCTTTGACAGGGATGAAGGGATATGTGTGCAGCTATGGCTCTCTCATAGATATGCAGTGTGCAGATATAGCTCTCTCATAGATGTGTGGAGGTGTGGCTCTCTCATAGGTGTGCAGTGTGCAGGCATGGCTCTCTCATAGATGTGCAGTTTGCAGGTGTTGCTGTCTCACAGATGTGCAGAGTGTGCAGGCATGGCTGTCTCATAGGTGTGCAGGTGTGGCTCTCTTATAGATGTGCAATGTGCAGGTGTGGCTCTCATTAATGTGCAGTGTGTGCAGGTGTGGCTCTCTCATAGATGTGCAGTGTGCAGGTGTGGCTCTCTCTCTGATGTGCAGTGTGCAGGTGTGGCTCTCTCTCCGATGTGTAGAGTGTACAGATGTGGCTCTCTCATAGATGTGCAGCTTTGACAGGGATGAAGGGATAAGTGTACAGCTGTGCCTCTCTCATAGATGTGCAGGTGTAGCTCTCTAATAGATGTGTGGAGCTGTGGCTCTCTCATGGGTGTGCAGGTGTGGCTCTCTCATAGATGTCCAGCTCACACTATCACAGGAATTAAGGGATAAGTGTGCAGCTGTGGCTCTCTCATAGATGTGCAGTGTACAGGTGTGGCTCTCTCATAGAGGTGCAGCTTTGCCAGGGATGAAGGGATAAGTGTGCAGCTGTGGCACTCTCATAGATGTGCAGTGTGCAGATATAGCTCTCTCATAGATGTGTGGAGGTGTGGCTCTCTCATAGGTGTGCAGGTGTGGCTCTCGCATAGATGTGCAGCTTTGACAGGGATGAAGGGATAAGTGTGCAGGTGAGGCTTTCACAGATGTGCAGAGTGTGCAGGTGTGGTTCTCTCATAGCTGTGCAGAGTGTTCAGGTGTGGTTCTCTCACATATGTGCAGAGTGTGCAGGTGTGGCTCTCACAGATGTGCATATTGTGATGGTGTAGCTCCCTCATAGATGTGCAGGTGTGGCTGTCTACCAGATGTGCAGAGTGTGCAGGTGTTGCTCTCTCTTAGATGTGCAGTGTGCAGGTGTGGGTCTCTCATAGATGTACAGAGTGTGCAGGTATGGCTCTCTCACAGATGTGCAGGGTGTGCAGGTGTGGCTCTCTCTCAGATGTGCAGTGTGCAAGTGTGGCTCTCTCACAGATGTGCAGAGTGTGAAGGTGTGGCTCCCTCATAGATGTGCAGGTGTGGCTGCCTCCTAGATGTGCAGAGTGTGCCAGTGTGGCTCTCTCTCAGATGTGCAGTGTGCAGGTGTGGCTCTCTCATAGATGCGCAGAGTGTGCAGGTGTGGCTCTCTCACAGATGTGCAGTGTGTGCAGATGTGACTCTGTTATAGATGTTCAGAGTGTACATGTGTGTCTGTCTCCCAGATGTGCAGAGTGTGCAGGTGTGGCTCTCTCATAAATGTGCAGAGTGTGAAGGTGTAGTTCCCTCATAGATGTGCAGTGTGCAGTTGTGGCTCTCTCTCAGATGTGCAGTGTGCAGGTGTGGCTCTCTCATAGATGTGCAGTGTGCAGGTGTGGCTCTCTCATAGATGTGCTGAGTGGTCAGGTGTGGTTCTCTCTCAGATGTGCAGCGTGCAGGTGTTGCTCTCTCATAGATGTGTAGAGAGGTCAGGTGTAGTTCTCTCTCAGATGTGCAGTGTGCAGGCGTGGGTCTCTCCCAGATGTGCAGAGTGTGCAGGTGTTGCTCTCTCTCAGATGGGCAGAGTGTGCAGGTGTGGCTCTCACAGATGTGCAGTGTGAAGGTGTTGTTCTCATATAGATGTGCAGTGTGCAGGTGTGGCTCTGTCATAGATGTGCAGAGTGTGCAGGTGTTGCTCTCTCTCAGATGGGCAGAGTGTGCAGGTGTGGCTCTCTCACAGATGTGCAGAGTGTGAAGGTGTAGTTCTCTCATAGATGTGCAGTGTGCAGATGTGGCTCTCTCATATATGTGCAGTGTGACGGTGCGTTTCTCTCACAGATGTGCAGAATGTGGCTCTCATATAGATATGCAGGGATCGCCCTGTGACGCATGCATTCATGACATAAGCATGTATTCAGGTATGATCTTCACTAGGCTTGCAGGTATGCCCCAGTTACTTTCAAGGTACACCATTATGGCTTAAGTAAGTACAGGTATCACCGACTACGTAGGCAGGTATGCCCCTTACATTAATGCGGGCACCACCATCGCAGACATGCAGTTACTGCCCTCGAACCTGTGAGGTTTGCAGAGATGACGTAAATAAGTGCCCTGCTTCACTCTCACAGGTATGCAGGTGTGTCCAGATGTGTGCTTGAAAGGGATAACTCAGGTGACTATTATGTTTACCCAAGAGGGTTCTATAGGTGCTGTAGGTGTGCAGATCGTAAACTCACAGGTATGCAGGGCTGGCTTCTTTAAATGTATATAGGGTATTCAGGTGTGGCCTTCATGCGATGCAGTTTCACCCCACAAAGATGCAGGTGTGATCCTCACCTTGACGCAAGCATTTCCTTTAAAGGTGTGCAGGGATCACCTGCACAAAAAATGCAGGTGCTGCGATTACAGTGTGCAGGAATCACCCTCAGTGGTCACACACCCAGTTACTCCTAGTTACTCCATAGTATTTACTGAGAAATAGCATCAGTTCGTTTTTAGGGTCGAGCCTGCGTTGCATGCGCTCGCGCATGCGTATCGCAGCGAGACTCTTTTGTATTTAGAAAAGGGCTCGGAGCCCTGTCAACTTCACGTCAGTGTTTTTTATTGGTTCATGGGCTTGCCTAATAAAATCTGCTTGCTTTCATTAGTCGAAGGCACGCATACGTCATGCCTTTTCCGGTGGCTGGCCCTCCTCGAGCGCAGCGACCAAGTACAGAAAACATGCGAGGCTGCTGTTTTCCATCGGGCTCGTGGACTTTTTTTTCTCTAATGTACGAGCGCAATCTCGCTTGGCAGAAGTCAAGCGCTTTACATACTTGATTTCACTTTTTCGGGTTATGTACATAAATGCACTTTTGCCCGATAGGTGAAAAGTCGGGTTAAGAGTTTACAACGCGATCAGCTCTAACATGAGCAAACGCGAGACCCGTTGCATTGTAAATGCTTGTTAACACTTGAAATTGGATCACTCAGAATGTGTAGTGTGTTCTCTTGAAAGGTATTACATTTAGTTACTTTGAAAATAAATACTTTGGTGATTTTTGTGTTAAAAAGATGGACTAAAATAACTAAGAAACGTCAGCACGTCTTAAATTACTAAACACATATAATTATAGACGTTAACCATCCACCTCAGACCTTTAACGCTTCCCCCGTATGCTTCACCATTGACCCTTTAAACTTACCCACAACCTTATCACTTTACCCCCAAACACTGACTATATACCCCAGTGCCACACCCGTATCCCCTTTACTGCATACTCGAAATCCTGTACCCCAAACCCTCACTCTCTAGCCTTGACCTTGTCACCCCAATTTTAATGTTTTGTGAACAAGCACTTGGGGAAGTGTCCTTTTTTGAAGTATTTATTTTAGAATGAATATTCGGGAAGTGTCATTTTTCAGAAGTATTAATTTCGAAGTTTTGAGGCAAAACCCACATGGTCAGCATTACATCCCTTGTGTTTTCTTAAACTCACTTCTGCCCCCTTCTCTCCCCCCAGGCACCCCCACGTGGCATAAAGAAGAGATTGAGGGGTTCAAGGTGGAAGAAGGGAAGTCGGTGGTCCTGCCTTGCAACCCCCCAGTCAGTGCCCTCCCCCCTCGGATCATCTGGATGAACATCAGTGAGTACTCTGCCCCCCTTCCTCTTATCCGGCCGCCCTGTGGTACTCACCTCCCATCACCAAAGCAGCGCTATACAGGCCGCCTAGAGTACAGCTGGGGCAATGGGAGCACACTAGAGAGCAGGACGGGGATTGGCTATCACCCGTTAGAGGTAGGACAGGGATTGGCTATCAGCGTCTAGACATAGCACTGTGATTGGCTCTCACCCTCTAGATGTAGGACTGTCATTGGCTATCAGCGTCTAGAGATAGGACTGGGACTGGCTCTCGCCCTCTAGATATAGGACTGGGATTGGATATCACCAGCAAGAGGAAGGACTGGGATTGGCTGTCACCTTCTAGATGTAGGACTGGGACTGGCTCTCACCCTCTAGACTTAGAACTGGGATTGGATATCACCTGCTGGATGTAGAACCGGGATTGGCTATAACCCTCTAGACGCAGGAATGGGATTGGCTATCTCCTGTTAGATGTGGAACTGGGATTGGCTCTCACCCTCTAGACGAAGGACTGGGATTGGATATCACCAGCAAGAGGAAGGACTGGGATTGGATATCACCTGCTAGACATAGGACTGGGATTGGCTATCAGCATCTAGACATAGGAGTGGGATTGGCTATCACCCATTAGATGTAGAACTAGGACTGGCTCTCACCCTCTAGACGTAGGACTGGGATTGGATATCACCTGCTAGATGTGGGACTGGGATTGGCTATCATCCTGTAGAAGTAGGACTGTGACTGGATAGCACCTGCAAGACATAGAACTGGGATTGGATATTACTGGTTAGACGTAGGACTGGGATTGGATATCACCTGCTAGATGTAGGACTGGGATTGGATATCACTGTTCAGACGTAGGACTGGGATTGGACATAACCATCTAGACGTAGCATTCTGCAGCACACAAAGAGAGAGGAAAAAGCCTCTCAGGACTGTTTTTGTGCAGGAAGGTTTCCCTTTCTGCACAAAAACAGTCCTGCATGCAACGCTGACACCCTCGCACCATGGTGTAAGGGTGCCTTTGTTAGTGCTAGGCTGCTGAAACGGTGCGAGCGCAGAGGAAAAGTACAGGAATGTGCCGTACTCCTTTTCCGTCTTGTATGTTGCTTGTTGTCTCCTTCCCAGCCGAGTTTAATCTTTTCTTCTCTCTCGTTCAATGTTACCTCTTTATTTAATCCCCAGTTGGATCACTACTTTTTTGTCCTCCCTTACTCCAGAGTTACTCCATATTCCCCAGGATGAGCGCGTGTCAATGGGACTCAACGGGAAGCTGTACTTCGCCAACGTGGTAGCCAATGACAGCCAGCCAGACTACATATGTCACGCGCAGTTCATACAGGCACGCACCATCATCCAGAAGGAGCCAATCAAGCTGCAGGTTATTCCAAGTACGTTTGTATTGCGTCTTCAACACTTATGATTGGATGAGAACCCAGAGCATGTTTGTAACCTGAAGATCCTCAGTAGGAATGTATGATGGAACAACACATCGAGAACCACGCATGCCGTAATAACGCAGTCGGAACAATGACCATGTTGTTACCACGAATGCCTTTACCACGCATGCCTTTACAATGATTTTTCGATGTAAAAGCATGCCTAGTAAAGGCATGTGTGGGAACAGCATGCAAGGTTCTATCATGCCACCCCCAACCTGCCCTAAGGCCCAAAAGTACCCCACCCCTAGTACTTAAACTATTCCGACCCCCCCACCCCTAAAAACAAAACTACCCTGGCCCCCAACCTCTGCCCCTAAAAACAAAAGAACCCCGACCCCCCCACCAGTCCTAAAAACAAAATTATCCCCTGACCCCATACCCCCACCCTTAAAAAAAAAAAAAGCCCAAGCCCCCCGCCCCAAGCCCTTAATACACCCCACCCCTATAAACTACCCCCAACCCAGCCCCACTTACCTGACCGCACCCTCTCCCGATCCACTCTAAAAAAAACAACCCCTGCCCCTAAAAAAATAGCCTAACCCCACCTCCTCCAAGCCCTTTATTCACCCCACCCCTAAAAACTACCACAACTGTGCCCCAACCCCACTTACCTGACCACGTCCTCTCCCAATCCACTCTGCCTTTTCTCTCTGCCTTAACCACGCATATGCGTAGTTCAGCACACGCCTGGTTAAGGCACAAAAAAAGGCAGTCGTTGTTCCGGCACGCGTGGTTATGCTTGCGTGGGAAACGTCCACGTTGTTTCCAATGCGTTTTTCAGGACGTTTCCCCCTTGGTATTGGTCTGTGATATCACCTATTTTTCTTCATGAGACTTGGTAAAAATCACAAACATTATGTAAAATTATGCAAAATACAAGAATGACTCGAAATGACAGTTGTCTGCATCTTCCATTACATTTTCACAGAAGAGCTTACGTCACATAAAACAACCATGCAAGAAAATAAGAGTAGAATAGTCCAAGCACAATGTGTCTTGGTGAGGTTTTTCTGCTTAAACCACTCTCCTGCAAGAAAAAACGACTGCAAAATTGTATAATACAGTGAATTTCACAAATTTTGTGAATTACAAAATTAATATTGTTTTAGAGCGTAGTTAAAAGTTTGTAAGGGGTATTTTTTATACCCCTTACACATCAGGCAGGGCACCTGCTGTGTATGTCAGTAGATTCAGCTCACTGCAAACAATTTAAAATAGAGAACAAACAGAATCTAGGGTGAGCGAAATTTAAATTTCACCCTTGAAGTTTGGCAAACGTTTTCCTACGTGTGAATATTACTACAAAAAAGTTTGCACCCAAAAAGATTTTCCTGTAAAGGCTTTTATGAAAGATCTCTATACCCCATGTAACCTTTGCTTTGGGGTTTTTGTGGTCACCATAATGTTTTTACTTTGCATCTTTTGTGAATAAGATGAAGCTTGCACAGAAAACGCCACCACAAAGTTTGTAGAGAAAAATGTTTGCTGGTTTCAAGAATCTCACTTGATTAAAGATGTGGAGGGAAGTTTGGAAATAATCACATTAGTAAACATGGGAGTCATGCAATCTTTGTTGATGCAAGGCCTTGTGGTCATGTCATGTAATGCTCCATCTCATAACTCTGCCTTTCGTATGGGATGTTACACTTAATGCAACAGATTCACCGAAGATAACATGACTAGACATATCGCAAAAACCTCAAACCTGCCATGCCAACACTGTGCCCTGCAGGGGCTTGACCCACTGCGCCATCTGCTTCTGCCCGCTCGCTCTTCCTACACTTGTATCAACCCTTCAGGATACTGTAGGGATCACCAGAAACACCTACAATGGTCGATTCAATTTATCCAGGGATTCAATGTATCCAGGGATCACCAGAAACACCTACAAGGGTCGATTCAATGTACCCAGGGATCACCAAAAACACCTACAATGGTCGATTCAATGTACCCAGGGATCACCAAAAACACCTACAATGGTCGATTCAATGTATCCAGGGATCACCAAAAACACCTACAATGGTCGATTCAATGTACCCAGGGATCACCAAAAACACCTACAATGGTCGATTCAATGTACCCAGGGATCACCAAAAACACCTACAATGGTCGATTCGATGTATCCAAGAATCACCAAAAACACCTACAATGGTTGATTCAATGTACCCAGGGATCACCAAAAACACCTACAATGGTTGATTCAATGTACCCAGGGATCACCAAAAACACCTACAATGGTCGATTCAATGTATCCAGGGATCACCAAAAACACCTACAATGGTCGATTCAATGTATCCAGGGATCATCGATTCAATGTATCCAGGGATCACCAAAAACACCTACAATGGTCGATTCGATGTACCCAGGGATCACCAAAAACACCTACAATGGTCGATTCAATGTACCCAGGGATCACCAAAAACACCTACAATGGTCGATTCGATGTATCCAGGGATCACCAAAAACACCTACAATGGTCGATTCGATGTACCCAGGGATCACCAAAAACACCTACAATGGTCGATTCGAGGTACCCAGGGATCACCAAAAACACCTACAATGGTCGATTCGATGTATCCAGGGATCACCAAAAACACCTACAATGGTCGATTCAATGTACCCAGGGATCACCAAAAACACCTACAATGGTCGATTCAATGTATCCAGGGATCACCAAAAACACCTACAATGGTCGATTCAATGTACCCAGGGATCACCAAAAACACCTACAATGGTCGATTCAATGTATCCAGGGATCATCGATTCAATGTATCCAGGGATCACCAAAAACACCTACAATGGTCGATTCGATGTATCCAGGGATCACCAGAAACACCTACAATGGTCGATTCAATGTACCCAGGGATCACCAAAAACACCTACAATGGTCGATTCAATTGTATGCCTGACCCAGGAGTTTGCAAAGGTTGGCAAAGTTCACAAATTGTGCCCCTAAGAATGTAGAGCTTTCTGTTTTTTGTTGCCATGGCGAGATTATTTTCATACTAGGGCATCCATCTTAGACAACTCAACTTGTGAACTGTGCTTCATGCTACTGCAGAGGTCCTCAAACATTTTTGCTCTGAGGCCCCCATCCAAGCAAAATGTTTTGAAGACTGGGTCCACCTCAAAACGTTATGGCACTGATTGGGGAACAGAGGGGAAGGCTGAGGGCAAGGATGCTTGTTCTGCAGCTCCTAATCCACAATAAATGTGAGATTTATATGATTGCATCAAACAAAAAACAAATTGACCAAAAAAACTCTGGCCCCTCGCACTCCTTGGCCCCAATGCAACTGCACCTGCTCCACTTATGATAGATGCAGCCCTGAGTAGAAGGCAATCTCCTCTTCCTCCCTCACCCTTTACTAACCATCCATGGTGCTCAGTTTAATCTTGAAACAGGCAGCTTCCACATGTTGACCCCGTTTATGCAGCAAAAGTGCCCCTGAGCCCTAACCCTAGTGAGGAAAATGAGCCCCTATTCCCCTTTTTATAAAGAAAGCCATAATTAGGACACAGTGGGCCCCTACGACCCCTGTGCCTGCTCCACTAATGATAGTTTCTGGCTCGTGAATTGGGCTGTCTCCTCTGCCCTTTGTTAAACACACGGGCTCCCATTTTGCCCCGTCCCCTCCATGCCCTCTCTCGAAAGCCCCAAAACAGGTATCTCCTGCACGTCAGTTTTCCTCTGCCCTTGGCCATTTCTCCAGGGCCCGAGGCAACACTGGTACAGCAAGTGTGCACTGGGCCCTGTTGCAAGCAAGGA
Organism: Pleurodeles waltl; assembly: GCF_031143425.1. Lineage (NCBI taxonomy): Eukaryota > Metazoa > Chordata > Amphibia > Caudata > Salamandridae > Pleurodeles > Pleurodeles waltl. The sequence continues at coordinate 16,111,723 of NC_090449.1, read as the reverse complement.
GTGGTCGTCAAGGAGCCAGATTTGATGCCATAGTAGGTGGCCCCTCATACCAAAGGCCCTGGTACCACCGCGCCTGGGGCACAAAGATACCTCCAGTGCTGAGAAGAAGGCTGTCTGCTCTGTCCCCTTCACTGGACCATCAATCGTAGACATGAGGCACAAAGTAGGTTTTGTATTCCTTTGTGTTAAAAAAAAGCCCAACATCTCATCCCACTTGTTGATTGGGCCTTTTCCATGCACATCCGGGGTGGCCTGTCCCCCGCGCTAACAAGACATAATCGGGGTGAAGTGGCCACTTACACCCCTGGCCCAGTGTCACAGCACCTGCAGCACTAATGGTAGTGGTATCCCTAATAAAGGAGACCCCCCACATGCCCCCCCCCCTTTCCCCAGGGGAGCATCTCTCATAGGAATCTGTCTCTGTCAACCTGTAAACAAAAATGAGCCCCACACATCACAGCTGTTTGACACCATCCATCGATCTGTCCCCTTCCTTCTGGGACATTGCTCTGCGGCACCAGGTGTCCTGGGGACCAGAGCTCTGCATCTGAATGCAACCCTGCTGGCCTCTTTCCTGCCGCCCCCCACCCCCCCTGGACTCCCCCCTTACAAAAACATTCATACCTGAAAGAATAAGGCTGAAATGCCTCCGTCCAACAGTGAACAGGGGCAGAGACGCCTGTGCTGGTAAGCCAGGGAGGAACAGAAACTAAGCAGAAACCAGGGTGCCTGCTACGGGAAAGGCATGTGAATGTGTGCTGCTGGTTAATCACCTACAATGAAGGCTGCTTGGGAACCAGCATAGGCTTTAACTGATGGAGTCACCTGGACTCCAGGGCACACAGATGTATTCTTCTTCAAAGGTGAAGTGAGGGAGTTTCCAATTGAGTTCTGGGGTGCATCCTTTTAATGGACAGTTACAAAACTGCTTGTAGGTACACTCTGGTTCACTATTACTAAATTACTTTGATATAAATAATGACTTACATATTCACAATGCTTTCTGTCACAGGCTGGGACTCATAGCACTATAAATGCACAAGTGACTATTTTCAACTGCCCCAAACAGGACTCAGTTCTTTGACTCTCTGGCTAAACATAGACATCTGCAGTGACTGCATTAACCAACAGAGCTTTCATAACATAAAAAGAGTGCATTTACCAGTAATTAGTTTAACTGGCAATTATTTTTATTTAACGTGTGCATTATGTTATATACAGTTTCCGGAAGGTGAAAAAAATAACAAAAGAGAAAATATTTTTTTCTTTTTAGCCACATCTTTGGCCTGCCACCCCATCCACTCACCCAACCATCTGGAATCTCAGTTCACATATGTTTTTTAGGCGCTACAGCTGCTGTGTGTAATTGAGGCAGCCTGGGAATGTGCCAGATGAACAAGGCACTGCCCGGCCATCTTCTACACATGTCCTTGCAGATACATTTGCACCCCCTGGAAATGCATCCCCAGTCCCCGGGGTGCGCACCCTACAACTTGAAGACCTCTGCTCTGCTGACAGATTTGAGTCAGGGTGAAACATGTATGTAGAATTTTCTCTGCAATTTAACATTTTGCAGAAGTTTTCCATGACCTGCGGTGTTGCACAGGAGAGGAACCCTCTTTTCTGCAAGTTATATATTCTTGAGAGCGATTTTTAAGATGTAGGAGAGATATATGCAGCATAAATGATTGCAACGTCAGCGTTTTCTGTCTAGAAGCAAACTTAGCGCCTGGGGCGATGGAAATGTGCCACAGCGCTGTGCTGGAATTTAGAGTGACTACAACACAATCAAAGGCTATGACGGAATTTGGTTGGACGGGTCTTAAATAGGCCTCACCTTAGACTGAGCTTTCAAAAAGTTGGCAAACAAATTCAAACTGTGGCCACAGATGTTCTTGGAACAACATAGTGTGACACCGAGGCCACAGACTCCCCAAACATAGTAACTAACAAAGTGCAAATGTTGTCTGCAGTGTTGGGTGAATTCGGGAATTTCGTCCCTTTCTGGTGAAGTTTCCCAACTTCACCTAAGATGAGGTTTAGCTTCACCTGTCCCCTGGTGCCAGCAGTCGTCCCCAGGGGCCACTGGCCCTCAAGCTGCAGGGTCTAGCTGTTCCCGCTGTCAGGACCTTGTTAAACACTTCTGATTTATAAACTTTACCACCTTCAAACTTCACAAGATTCAACAAACATGTGGAGTTGAGAAGCCTTTGGCTTTCCTAACCTTGGAGAACCCACTTTAGGGTTCCTATAATAACAACCTCAGCTCTGTGAGGGTTATGTAAATGTGCTCCATAGAATAAATGTATATGAGCCTGAGCTTTGCATTGTACCTTGAAGTGCTTCAGAGCACTTTATCGTGCTCCGTGAAAACCAGACATTTAGACAAGTGCAGAACCCAAGAGGACATGTCTGCTCATGCGACAGTTTGAGCGAGTGGTCTGTACCTCTGTCCTGGGGATGTCTGGTTGAACTGGTCTGAAAACGCTTGTCTAGAATAAAACCCAGGGTGTTGTCGACCCTCTCAGAAGGGATGTGAGGTTGTGAAGCAGCCACTGCGCACTCCTCGCACATGGACTAAATGTATGAGTGTCACTGAGGTTCCTCATTCACCAGGTGTTCCTTCTGTCCCTCTCCTTTCTGCAGCCAACTCTGTCAAGTTCCAGGAGCCCAGGTTCATGATGCCAGCGGGGTCCAGCAGCTCACACCTGGCGCTGAGAGGGTCGCCGCTGCAGCTGGAGTGCATCGCAGAGGGATAGTAAGTGTGCCGCCGCCGCCGCCATCTTTGGTGTGGGGAACACACACCCCAGACTGTAAATGTGGAGGTTTCTTGGCAAAGATGCGTGTGTCTCAGTACTCGTGATTTCATTGGTTCTCCAGAGTAGTCTGGGTTTCAGAAAACTGTAAAACTTGAGGAAGTTAGGCATTTGCCTTTATGTGTAGTTTCCAGCAAGTGTCTAGGCTACAAACCGGTTTTCTAATTCCCATGAATTATTAAATATGTGTTTGTAGTGTTTCTGGACCCAGTGCTGTTCATTTTTGTTTCAAAATAAGTTCAAATTCCCCTGAATACAGACAAAAGCTGTTTGTGTGCCCTCTGACATCTTAGGGCCGCGCAGCAGGACAGATGGGCAGTTGCGGGGGTCGCAGGCCTACAGAGCTTATGTCACTAAAGGATGGTCTTCAACAGCAAACCTGTCCATCTGCTCGTGATCTGGCAAACAGGCTTAGAGTATGCCACCCTCTTGCCCAAAAGTGTCCCTACTGAGAAAGCAGAGAAAAGAGGTTTAGGCCCTCATTCTGACCTTGGCGGGCGGCGGAGGCCGCCCGCCAAAGTCCCGCCGTCAGGTTACCGTTCCGCAGTCGAAAGACCGCGGCGGTAATTCTGACTTTCCCGCTGGGCTGGCGGGCGGTCGCCTTCAGGCCGCCCGCCAGCCCAGCGGGAAAGAGGCTTCCACGATGAAGCCGGCTCGGAATCGAGCCGGCGGAGTGGAAGCTGTGCGACGGGTGCAGTTGCACCCGTCGCGTATTTCACTGTCTGCGCAGCAGACAGTGAAATACATTTAGGGGCCCTCTTACGGGGGCCCCTGCAATGCCCATGCCAGTGGCATGGGCACTGCAGGGGCCCCCAGGGGCCCCGCAACCCCCCCTACCGCCATCCGGTTCCCGGCGGTCGGACCGCTGGGATCTGGATGGCGGTAGGGGGGGTCGGAATCCCCTCGGCGGCGCAGCAAGCTGCGCCGCCTTGGAGGATTCAATGGGGCGGCGGTACACTGGCGGGAGCCCGCCAGTGTTGCCGGTCCGACCGCGGCTTTACCGCCGCGGTCGGAATCCCCATTGGAGCACCGCCGGCCTGTCGGCGGTGCTCCCGCGGTCCTCCGCCCTGGCGGTCAGAATGACCGCCTTAGTCTTGAATATTGAGGAGGGAATACTTGGTATTAAAATAACTTAGTATCTTAGCAAAAAATACCGACTACCAAAAGGATGAAACGTAAGTGCATTTGTGGAAATATAGATTTGATATTCTTAACTCCCATTCTATGTAACTTGATGACACGTGTAGTCCGGGTACATGCATGTGTGGTTGGGTGTAGACAACCTATGCACACATCAATATTCCAGATGCAGTTTTAAGGTATAATGATATACCCTGCTCGATATTGCTGCCCCACACTGAGAAGAGCAGCTTTAAACATTTGCATCGCTTAATGGTTTTGTTCAGCAGTCCCCTTTCAGTGTTTCTAAAGTGCTGCACACCACTTATCAGGCCAATTAAAAATAGAATCACATATTTTTGAAACCTGTCCTGCCATTCAGTTCACAAATCTATGTTTTATTTTTTAACTGGGGCAAACCAATAGGTTACGCAGCGGAGGGAGGCGGGAACATGTCGCTCTAGCGCACTTTGTAATCTCTGCAGGGGCTCCACAAACTTCTCATTCGCCTCCTACCAGAACCCCCCAGTTGGGATTTTGGCCAGCATGGAGATGAGATGGCAAGCAGCGGTGATGGTGCCCTCCCCCAGTGCTGGGGTAGGCAGACAGACAGCTGGTAAACACACCTCCCTGCAGGCTGGTGGCCATCCTCCATGTCGGTAAATGGGATTTTGTGTTTCACTTTTGTTTACTTTAATTATCTGTCAAAGGTCAACGATAAATCTCTAGAATACATTTTATAGAGCATTGTTTTCATAATAGCTGTTTACTTGTGTTCTAATAGGGAGAAAAATACCGCCTTTAGATAATTGTCCCTAGTTTTTACCTCTCTGAGACAACTCGGGGCATCCCCGTGAAAACAGCCCGGTCGCACCTGAGCTCATGTCTAAGGCGAGCTGCAGTGGGTGGGTGGGGGGGGCGGGGGGGGTGTTTACCTGCTAATGATGCAGCAGGTGCAGTGGCACCAGAGCCCAGGTAGTAGGCTACCTCCAGAAATGTCGAAAATTGGGCACACATTGGCCCATCCAAACTTACCCTCAGCTCATCCAGATATACATTCCTGGAACCGGGCCTGATCCCCACACACCCTCAGAATATGGTGAGGGAGCCCGCGTCTCATACGTGACTGTTCTCCTGGGATCTGGGAGAAGAAGACCCCGGAATTGGTGGGGGCGCTTTCCTCCTTGTCTGAGATCCAGTATCATGCCCCTCTGATAGGTGCATCACGCCTCCGTCGCCGGGCGCATCACTTCAGGTCAGCCCTCTCCTTGCACGGGTGACCTCCAGGGGTTGCCCAGGTGTTCAGTCCATCTCTTTCCACAGGTGCCACTTTGGCACGTGCTCCTCTGATAGGTGCATCACGCCTCCCTCGCCGGGCGCATCACTTCAGGTCAGCCCTCTCCTTGCACGGGTGACCTCCAGGGGTTGCCCAGGTGATGAGTCCATCTCTTTCCACAGGTCCCACTTTGGCACGTGTCCCTCTGTCTGGGTGCATCACGCCTCCCTCGCCGGGCGTATCACTTCAGGTCAGCCCTCTCCTTGCACGGGTGACATCCAGGGGTTGCCCAGGTGTTCAGTCCATCTCTTTCCACAGGTGCCACTTTGGCACGTGTCCCTCTGTCTGGGTGCATCACGCCTCCCTCGCCAGGCGCATCACTTCAGGTCAGCCCTCTCCTTGCACGGGTGACCTCCAGGGGTTGTCCAGGCGATGAGTCCATCTCTTCCCACAGTTCCCACTTTGGCACGTGTGGCTCAGCTACGATCTACATAGCCGCCTCGGTTTCACTCACTTGGGGGCTTGCCCTCATCCTGTCTTGTACCACAGAAAGAGAAGAAGGACAAGGTCCTGTGGGTTCAAGCCCGTCTCACTATGCCAGGACACACTCCCCGTCTAAACACCTCCAGAAAGCAGGACATGTTTTTACTCAGTCTTGATAGGAGCCGGTCGAGCAGAAGCTGCCATGGCCCCTTCACCCTGCAGGTCCTCCCTGTAGCTCCTTGAGGGCAGCCCTTCTAGGACCCACCAGGCGTGGCTCAGGCTTAGGACATAGACATCGCCTTCTCGCCCATCCCTTGACAAAGTCTCCCCAGAGTACATGGCGAGTCCGCTCATGGCTAATTTCTGAAGTCAGTTTGGATGGCGATTGTCTTCCACAGACTCCATTCTGCGTGGCTTGCAAGTTCGCCAAGTCCATGCGTGACGCGGTGCCGCTGCTCCAGTCCAGCTCTTGTACCTTTAATTCTGGCATTTCACACCCAGTCACAACAACCAGCGCCACAGAGGCCGGTGTAATTACTGCAAGTCCATGGGGCCGGCTTGATCACAAAACAATTCCACACATGACAAAAGCATGAAGTCAGGAGTGTAGCTTCGGGGGTGGGTGGGGTGGTTGCCTATTTGGGATGTTACATCCCCCTAAAAATGGCATTTTCCGATGAATAGTTGGGTACAGTGTTTCAGTCGGATATGGTGAGGTGTCTGTCGGATTTATAGTGGAACAAACCAGATTACAGCTCCAGAAGTCGAACAAAACACCTGGACGGGAGCAGCGCATCCCGACAGGCCTGCCTCATGGCTGGCCACTGCTTTCCAATCCTTAATAAGGAAATGCCTCGGTATCATGACTCCGGTGTCCCCTCCTGCATCGCCCCTCTCGGTCCCACGCTTGGCTCCTCTGTCCCGGTGGACTATGGTGCTCTGGGTCCTGTCTGAAGGTGCGCCCCTCACACCCGAGGCGTTGCCGCCTCTCCCACCATTGAAGGCCGCTACTCAGGGTATTACGGTACTCTGCTTTGAGCTCATGGGCTGCCCTCTATGACAGCGCCACTTCCACCAATCAGATCATCGCTCTGTGAGCCAGTGTCACCAGGACGCCTGGCACAGCATGCCCCCCGTATCCCCAAACTAGACCCTCCTATCTAGTTGGGCAGGACTCCCAGAGTAAATATGGCGGGTTTTGCCTTCGCCTTGAGCCGTATGGCCCACAGACCCCTCCTCAGAGTCATGATGCTGACTTTGGTGCACGGTCTGTGGTCAGTAGACCTACCGTGCCCCAGGCAGTACCTGCAGGTTGTTGTGGGGGACCCTTCTGGAGGTGCCCCGATATTGAAGGACGCCTCCTGTCCTACATCTAGGAGAGCTTGCCTACACCCAGTCTGTCCCTGCCAGCTCCATGAGTGCCCATTTGCTCCCTTTCTAGCCACTTGACTCTTTGTTCGCTGGGGGTGATGTCCAGTGTCCATCCTGGAGGATGTCTGGACCGCTGCGTCTAAAGAACCAGAGACCCAGGCAACGACTACACACCAAGTCACAACAACAAGCATCACAAAGCCCAGTGTCATTACTACAAGTCCATGGTGCCAACTTGAGCAGGAGATGTTGTGACCAGCTGACCACAAAACACTTCACACATGACAATAGTATGAAAACAGGGGTGTAGCTTTGTGGTGGGGGGGTAGTTTATTTGGGTTGTTTCACCACCTTAAAGGTTTCATTTTCTGATGCATAGTTCGGTCCAGGTGCTTTCAGTCGGATATGGTGAGGTTTGTCGCATTTCTCCTGGGATTTTTGCACTCACACAGAGTCAAAAACACACACACTCTCACTCATCTGTTTTGAAAGTTCTCAAAATGTTGGTTAGTTTACACTGTTGTGTTCTTCTCACTTAGCACTCCTACTAATCCCAGTGGTAGCCGGCAGCTTTAGGAGGGAGGGGGTTGGGTGGGACACACACACACACACACACACTCATTCTTTCACACACAGACATGCACACACGCACATCCATTAACAACACTCATACCATTCAAACATGCACGCGCGCACCAAACATTCATTTTAAAAGATCGGGCACATTTATTCTTTCACACACGCACGCACATCCATTAACAACAGTCATAACACTCAAACATGCACGCGCGCACCAAACATTCAATTTAAAACATCACACACATATACACACACACACACACACACACTTACCTTCAGCCTCCAGGTCCCAGGAGGGTTGGGACTGCTGCCTTCCCCCATTGGCTGACCTTACGTCAGCCAATGAGGGAAGGCAGCAGTCCCAGCCTCGTTACAGAGTGGGATGGGGTAAGTGAGACTGCTGACCCCTCCCCACTCTCTGACAAAGTGTCACTGATTGACACTCACCCTGGGCACTTCAGGGCTTAAACCTGAAGCGCCCAGGGAGAGTGTCAATTGGTGATGCTTTCCTCGTCACCCAGGGGAGGGCCTCGAGGCACCTCTGCTGAGCCGAGGAGGTCACGCCCATAGGAGCTGTGACCTCCTCAGCCCAGAAAAGTTCAGCTCAGGCAGCCAGGAGTCTGCGCAAATCGCGCATGTCTGCTCCTGGCTTCCTGAGCTGAACATGGAGAGTGTCTGTCAGGCTGACCTTTGTTCAGCCTGACAGACACTTTTCATGAGGGGCAAAAGGTGGGGGGGCGTGGCCCCTCCTCCCTAAAAGACGGGCCGCTACTGACTAATCCGCATTCCTCTAACTTTTCATTGCCCCTTAAATCCCTCTTACGTGAAAGACATGTTGTATAATGTATTTTAACATTATATGCCACCGTGATTGTTGGGAAAACTGAGGCTCACCCCCCCCAAGGTACCGTGTGAGCACCAACATGCGCTGGACCCACCCCTAGCACTGTGACCCAGCCTGTGCCATGAGGTGAGGCAGTGTGGGTCTCTGTTGCACAGAGGGCATTTCCAGGAAGCTAACAGATGGTTTGCAGCAGTGGGTACCAACCTGTGATCCGGGGACCCGGGGGGTCCACGAAGCCTCATTAGGGGGCCTGCAACTGATTAGAAAATTAAATAATGCTTACAGATGAATAAAGGGTGTTAATTGAAGTGGTTAAATGAACAATTGAACATTTTTAAATGTACTGTAAATGTCAAGGAATTTGAAATTGGAGGCAAAAAATTAAATTAGTATTGGCAGATTGATTTGTGGGAGCGGTGCACGTGCATCAAACAGAATATACTATGGACGATGTGTGGCTTCAATTGAATTTGGAAAAGCTCCAACCTCCTATTAAAATGAAATATTTGTTTGGTTTGCAAATGAAAAAAAATGTGTAATCAATTGTGTATGTGTTTAGTGGAATGCTTGTTTCTGTACATCGTTTTGCAGTTCAAATCATCGACAATGTTTAGACCGGGGTCCCCGGGTTCCAGTAATGACTCAGCAGGGGTCCCCGTATTCCATTATTGAGTCAGTGGGCGTCCCTGGGTTTCTGTAATGATACAGTGGGGGTTCACAGAAGTCTAAAGTTTGGTAACCGCTGTCCTAAACATAATGCAACATTAAACATCAAGCTCTGGGAATCATGCTCCTTAGGAAGAATCCAAGATATGGGAATGGTGGAAAGGGTGCAGTCGGGTGATCCTTGCAGAGTTGACTCCTCACCTTTCAGCGTCTTTTATTTCCATGCAGCCCCACCCCTGAGATCAAGTGGGAGCGCCTGAACGGGCAGATGCCGGAGAAGCGTGTCACCTACCTCAACTTCCGGAAGGTGCTGCAAATCAACAACGTGGTGGAGGAGGACGACGGCGAGTACCAGTGCACCGTCAGCAACCAGGAGGGCAGCGCCAAGCACGTGTACACCGTGTCTGTGGAAGGTGCGTCCAAGGGGTACACGCGGTCCGTGGCGGCTGGTGACCTTTAAAAGTGGTGGGCACAATCCTTGGTTCGAATTCCAATGAGCTTCTTCTTGAAGGTTCTCTCGCACTTCCTTGCACTAAGGTCCTCATTTACAAAGGTTTGGCGTAGGGCAGCGCTACGCATAGCGAGGGGCTGGCAGTCAAACCATCCTTGCTAGATCTGTACAAGGTTTAACACATAATTACATTCTTAACTGTTCAAGTAGGTGTTCTGTAAAGCACTACTTATTGCACTGCAGTTTCACAATACTTCGATAGATATTTTATGTTGTTTTCACAATGAAAACCAGTTCTGGGAAAAAAAAAAAGTCAGATGTTAATATATTTCATACTGGATTTTAAGTTTTTGTGGAATTTATTTGCTGGAAATTGTTCAGACTGCAAAGCAGTATTAACTGCTGGGTAAACTTTCACCCTTCTTTTGCAATAATTTGATCTTGTTTATTTTTTGCAAAGTTCACTGGAGAAAAATGAGAAGATCTATTGAGACCCCTCTGATAGGGAGAACTATTTTATTTCGAGGAAGACTCACCTCTGGGAGGACAACCATACAGCCTGTGTCTGTGAAAATAAGACCATCCACCTCTGGACTACAAAAATGGCGGCTGCGGACAATGGCATCGCCAAGCAAAGGACACAAGAAGCAGAACTTGTGTTTAGCCTATCCCTGCCACATCCTCCCTTGCCTCCCCCTTTGGAGAGCCTGCGAACCCCCATGTCCACTGGACAGCCGCTTGCAAAAGGGGGTACAATGTGTTGGGTTCTGATGATGCTTTGAAAGGTCGGGAGCAAGAAATGTCCAGAACAAAATCTGATCCCCAGGTGCCTTTGTGTTGCTGTGCTATGTTATTATCACTTGATATAGCTCAACAACTCATACCCCAGGTGTATCTCAGCGCTTCTGTCCTTACCCCTGGCAGGGATGGTGGAGGGACAGATGGCAGAGGAGGCAGCAGGGCACCAAGGGCGGGCTTCAAAGCCTCCACCTCTATGTACAACTGAGGATTATCTTCAAGAATGGCCAAATAGTCTGACATTTGTGTCACTCTATCAAGGTTTATAAAGACTAGGCAAAGGGTTGTTGCATCAGGCTTAAATGTAATATTTCAAAAGCTTAATGCACACTGGTTTCTAGAGTGAGAACCTTTCACCTCGATGGTATTCACAGATTCAGAGCCTTTCACCGTAGAGGGTGGATGGTGACTGGTTCGCACAGTGTTGGATTCTTTCACCTTTGGGACTATTTCGGTCACCGGTTCACAAGTATAGATTTTCCCATCTCTGGACTTGGATGTTCATTGTTCTGTACAGTGTTGGTGCCTTTCACCTCTGGGACTGGTTGGCCACTGGTTTAAACAGAGCCTTTCACCCTAAAGGCTGGACGGCCACTGGTTTGTACAGTATTGGAGCCTTTCACCTCTGGGTTTTGATAGCCACTGGGTTGCACAGTATTGGATATTTCATCTCCGGCTTTGGATGGTCACTGGTTTGTACAGTATTGATTCTTCCATCTCTGGAGTTGGATGGTCACTAGTTTGACAGTATTGCTTGTTCCATCTCTGGTTTGTACAGTACTGGAGTCTTTCACCTCTGGGTTTTGATAGCCACTGGGTTGCACAGTATTGGATATTTCATCTCCGGCTTTGGATGGTCACTGGTTTGCACAGTATTGATTCTTCCATCTCTGGAGTTGGATGGTCACTAGTTTGACAGTATTGCTTGTTCCATCTCTGGTTTGTACAGTACAGGTGGAGTCTTTCACCTCTGGGTTTTGATAGCCACTGGGTTGCACAGTATTGGATATTTCATCTCCGGCATTGGATGGTCACAGTTTTGCACAGTATTGGAGCCTTTCACCTCTGAGTTGGAGTTGGAAGCTCACTTTTTGTAGTGTGCTGGAGCCTTTCACCTCTGGGGCAGGTTGGCCCCTGGTTTAATAAGGTCAGACCTTTCTTCTCTGTAGCTGGGTGTTATGTTACCTTGCGTTATTTAATTCATAAAGCTTACTTACCCTAGGAGGATGTCCTGCCCCTTTGTTAGTTAATTTTCACATCTTGGGCTTGATGGTCAATGATATGTGAAAAGTTACAGGTCACTTCACCTCTGGGGCTGGACTGGTCAGTGGTTTACTTGGTGAGTGGACAACATGCCCAGCTCTTTCAGCTGAGGCTCTTCTTTCTAAACCCTTTGTATCCTGAAGCTATTGGCCTTCCTCCCTTGGCGGTGTCAATGTCCATCCTGACCTTATGGGAGTCTAGATTCACTGCTGGGCATCACCTGCCATCCTGTGCTGGGGGGATACTTGGAAAAGCATCTGTACATTTGATTATTTCTGAACATTGACCAGAGGCTGCCAGTATGACTCATCATGACCTGGAGCTGAGACCCACAGTGCCTGTACTGTGGATGGCATCTCTGATTGCTTTATTCACACTGTAGTACCAATAGTATTGTTAGTATTAAGGATGGTACTTGGTGCAGGAGTCCTAGTATTAAGTACTTGAAGGAGTGGTATAAGTAGTAATAAGACATGTTACTTGCCTGTAATAGTAGTTTTGCAGCTTGAGGCTCTTCTAGATTCACAAGCTCTGCATCATCTCGCAACCTAGTGGTTGGGTCCAGAAAAGCATCCTATGTACAGGGATAACGTTTTGTGGCGTTAACACAAGGCGGCGTCAATACGGCTCACGATAATGTCAACCCAGTGACCACAATCCTCCGCAAAGCGAGCAAGCATGGATGCAGCCTGACCTTAGATAGGGCGCAGGGCATTTGGGAGACATTTGTTTTATTCCTCATGGTAGAAGAGATTCCACATTGAAGATATACCTAGAACAGGGATGTCCAAACTAGACCCAGGAGGGCTGATCAATGTCTAGCTTCCAGGAGTGCAAGTAACTTTGCAAATCATACCTATTTTGATGCATTCTATATTAATGTATCTTCTGAGGAAATCTTGAAACTCTGGTAGGGAATATGACATGCGGGACAAGTTGTACAACCATGAACTAATAGATAGCGTAGAAAGGTCAATATGTAAATTTGGTTCAAATGAGAAGGAGCGTGGAGTGCTAGCTGGTGGTTGTTTGGGCCCAGCCGCTCATCCTGGACCTATGATAGACTCTCTTGACCTAGGATCAATAAACGGAAGAAGACATTTGTGTAGAAACAGCAAAGTTCAGAGAGGGGTGGAGTACTGACTGGTGGTTGCTTGGTCCCAGACACTCGGGGGGATTGTTGTGAGAACAAAATATGACTTGACCCTGATTCATGGGAGTTGTGTTTCATCTCACCAATTGATCAGCTCAACATATTTAACTCAAAGAAAATATAAGTTACTTAGAAGAGGATTCACCATTGTCTTGCGGAACGAGTGGCTGCTTCCATTCTGTTGCCTCTATGCTGGGTACAGTTTCCAGCAGGAGTGCCTTGGGCCCTTAAGTCAGGCCACTGAACAGTCCTGAAGACCTCGGTTCCTTCATCTCGATTGTCATGAATGATCAGAAGGAATGATTTGGGTGAACGCGTACTTCCCTTTCTCCTCTCTTTGGGTCCAAAGATTCTCACACTATTATACAGTGACTGTGAGTTGGCTGCACTGGAAGCCATTTTGTAAATACAAAATATAGATTTCACCATCTCCTGGGGCATGCTTTGAGTTTACGCGACCTGTAGGGTGTAAGTGACCCTATTGTCTCTCATCGGTACCTTGTTCCCCATTATCCAGAAGGTAGGGGTTCCCAAAGGGACCAACATCAATCGACTGCAGGTGCTTCCCCCTGTTCAACAGATGAGGGACACTCGAGCCATTGATCATGCCTCCTGACCAGATCCTCCATGCTCTGGACACAATGGCTAAACTACTGCACATATCTCTGTTCTCTTCCTTCCTTGTCAAGATCTGTGTTCCACCAGCATTGCAGCTTGAACAAAGGAAGGCAGACTTACTTCCCAAGATGCCCAAACACAACAACAAAGGCAAAAGGTAATATGTAGGGAAAGAAGGGACGGAAATGGACTCCTTACGAAGGCAATAAAAAGAGAAGAAATACTTCAGATGTGACAGACGGGGTATACGTAAGTAGTTATTCTGTGATGAAGACCTACTTTGTCTCTCCACCCGCCAATCTGCTGCCTGCCTCTTTCTCTCTCTTTTTCAGTGTTTACCAGTCTGTCTGGCTCTCACAGTGCCTTTCTGATCCTCTCAATCGTTTACCCTCAGTTGGATTTTAGTTGAAAAGGTCATACTGGGGTGAGTGGTTGAGTTCTGGATCAGTGCCTGAGGCCAGGTAACCAGTTCAGCCAAGAGTTATCAGTTTAGTACTAGTTAGTTGTTTGATTCCTGGATAATATGTAATTCTTCAAGTCCTGGGTAATGCAGAATTCATGGTTGAATCCTCATTAATGGGTTGATTTGTGGTCAATCCATAAAGGCTTTTTTCTATCACAACTAATGTATTTTGGCTCTTACAACTGCCCCACACTGGATTACTCACATAGGTCTATTTTGTTCCTTGTAGCTGCTCCTTATTGGATCAAGAAACCAAAGAGCTCCTTGTACAGCCCCGGAGAGACGGCTCGTCTAGACTGCGAGGTGTATGGGAAGCCAAAGCCCAAAGTGACTTGGAAAATCAACGGAGTGCCTATAAAGGGTGAGGTCTCCTTGTTATGGAATGTTGTTTTGCTATGTGTATTTGTAAGGCGCAGGTATGTGTCCATAGCTCTACCTGTGGTAAGTTGGTTAATTGAAAAGCCAGGACTTCAACTTCTTGTGGAATTGAAGAATAGTGGAGGAGGCTCTTATGTGGGTTGGGAAGTCGTTCCACACTTTAGAAGTGATATAAGAGAACGCTTGTCTTCCTGGTCTGGTTTGGTGTATGCGTGGGGTGTGTGCGAGTAGGTGTCATGCAGACTGGAGGTGTCTGGGTGGTTGCTGGGAGGAGATGAGAGTGTTCAGGTAATTGGGGCCTAAGTTGTGTAGTGCCTTGAATGTGTGTGTGAGGAGTTTGAAATAAGTGCATTTGTGTTTCGGAAGCCAGTGGAGCTCCCTCAGGTGTGGTGTGATGTGAGATCTGTTGTTACCCTATGCCTTCTGGCTTATGCCTTTAAAATGTGAAGCCATTAATTCTTCCTCCACATACTCACACCTGTATCGAAAGACCCCTGACCATTACTAATATCTTATTTAGAGTTTGACAGATGGAATAGTCATTCACAAATGTGGCAGATGTTCTGTCCTCCGTATATCAAGTGCATTATAGCCTGCCGCACTCGTAATACAGCAGACATGATATCTGTTATGCTCACCGAACTCTTAATAAGTCCATATCTGCCTATAAAAGGTGAGACCCTTTGCATATAAAGAGCAAGGCCCTATGCTCTTCATCCTCAATACTTTGTCTCACACCTCCTGACCTTGTGCCAATGAAAGGTGAGACCCTCTGCCCCTCCATCTCAAATGTAGTCAACTTAGATTTCCTGACCTTCTGCTCATAAGGGGTGAAACATTTTCTTCTACCCCCATGTGTGCTCCTTTACCAGGAGCCTCCACACCTTGTGCAACAGAGGTGCTAACCCTTCTCTCCCTCCCACCCTCCTTGTGTTTATATCTCAAGACTTCTTGCCATGTTCCTGCAATGGGCCTAAAGGGTGAGACCTTCTTCTCTTCCTGCTCAAGTCTTTAACACAAGGCTCCCGGCCTTGAACTCATACAGGTTGAGACATGAGCCTCCCCTCCTCCTCCTCACGCCTTTATCTCAAGACTGACAGCTGGGTGCATGTCAAGGATGGGGCCCTCTCCTCTTCCTCCTCAAACCTTTAACTAAGGCCTCTTGGCTTTCTGCCAATAATCAGTGAAACTGTTTGTTTGTATGCCTCCTTACTCATTGATCTCAAGCCACTTGGCTTTGTGCCCCTAAGGGATGAGACCCTCTGCTCAAGCCTCATCCGAAGACTCTTGGCCTTCTGCCTGCAAAGGGTGAGACTTTGTTCTTCCACCTCACCCCCTCACCTCTTTCCCCTAAGCCTCATGACTTTGTGCTTTTAAAACATGAGACCCTCTGCTCCACCACTACAAGCCTCTACCTGAAGTCACCTGGACTTGTGCCTATGTAGGAAGAGACTTTACGCTGTTCCTCTACCTCCTCAGACCTTTCTCTTGAGCGTCATAAGCTTTGGCCATATGCCTTCAGACCTTTACAATGCTTCCTATTCGTCTTCTGTGCATCTTGCTCGAGTGTGTTATTTGGTGTTCAATGGAAAATAAGTTCTGGAAAGGTCCTTGTTGATTCTGATGTTGGAGAACAAAACATCTCAAATCTTACGCAGGATCCAGAGATGTTAGTAGAGTAAATTGAGGAGTGTCTACAGCCCACACTGAGAACCTGGTGGGGGATGGAAGGGGATTAACACTACAGACTACAACTTCATACCAGCGCCCATGTGGTTATTACTCCTTTGGAGAACACCTTACACTAGGGCCTTTGAGTACCCACTCCAGTGCTCCTCTGGAAGCAAACTCACACTAGAGCTGTGAACAACTGACTTCCATCCCGTTGCTTCTCTGAGTGCTCACTCAGACTAGAGCCCTGGAGTCCTCGATCGCAGCACTCTCCTTGGAGTCCTTGCTCCCGGCAGACTGCCCTGAACACAAACTCACTAGAGCCCGGGGGTCCTCTTTCCTCTGATCACACATTCACACTACAGCCCTGGGGGCCCGCTCTCAGCCCTGTCCTCCTGTAGTGCCCTAGGGCAGTGGTCCCCAACCTTTTTACTTCTTTGGACCCCCACTTTATCATTACTGGGGCCCGGGGACCCCCACTGAATCTTCATTGGAATGCAGGGACCCCCACTGAGTCATTACCGAACGCTGGGGACCTAATCTGTTAATATTAAGTCATTTTCTCAGCAGTTGCGGACCCCCTGAGGAGGCTTCGTGGACCCGCAGGGGTCCCCGGGCCACTGGTTGGGAACCACTGCCCTAGGGTCCTTACCTCTCTGAATAAACTTACACTATCTCCCTAGAGTCCTCACACCAAACCCACAAACCCTGTGCTCCTCTACACACACTCTCAAAGAACAGCCCCGGGGTCCTCTCGCCCTGCCTGGGTCCTTCAGAACTTCAACAAAATGAGTTAAATGTTGGTCAGACTTGGACTCTGGACACCTCACACCTAGCTCGGTTCCCTCACTTCACGGTGAGGCTCAGATCTGTCTGATCACACCAGGAGCCATAGTATAGGTTGCACTAACCTGCTGACCTGTTCCACCTTTGCTTTGTTTCAGAGCTGGACCCCAATCCCTTCCGTAGGGTTAAGGACAATGCCCTCATCATGTCTTCTGTGCAACCGAACGACACCGCGGTGGCGCAGTGCGAGGCGGTCAACAAGCACGGCCACATCCTGGCCAACGCCCACATCTACGTCCTGAGTAAGTACCGGCCTCCTTCTTTCACCTTTTCTTCTCCATAAGCTGCTGTGATGCCTTCTAGGTGCTAGGACACTGGGTGGTTACAGGCCAGTATTGTGGCTGGATCTGTTGTTTACCTCTGTTGTCCCAAGTTAATCGATACTGGGGGAACCCCCTGGGTGGCCAGTCAGCCTTTGTGATCATTGGCTCTCGCCTGGTAGGGGGCGAGCAGCTCAGGCTTCCACAAGGGGTTATTTGGGTTAGGAATTAATCATACCATAACTTACTCCTACAGGTAGGAAAGTTAAAGACAGTGAAAACATAAGCAGCATAGAACCCCCCGAAAGCTTCGCGTTTGCACGGCCCTTAGTGGTTGTTTTACAGCTGGCTGATCCTATGGGGGCAGATCGTGCAGTATGAGATTCCTTTTAAACTCTTGGGATACAATGGCAGTGTTCACAATCCCCTGGAAAAGGCACTAAAATGCAGGGCAGGCGAGGGACACTGCAGAGTCTTCTGTGATGCATCTGAAATAGTAGGTAAGCATTATTAGACTGAGGAGAACATATCATTTTGCCTTATAATGTGAATAATAAAAACATGCAGTCAATAAATTTGAAAAGTGAAGTTACTTAGACACGTATAAAAATACAGATTCTATCAAATCTTCTACATATATATTTGGGTGGGGTACTTTGTCATTTTTTCTACTTTCTCAGCACCCTAAGTTTGAAGTAGCGTGATACTCGCCGTAAAGCATTTCAATGCCTTTCCTGGCGTGCTAAGCACTATATATTAATGCAATTAGAGTGCAGTACAAGACAGGGTGAATAGCTTTACTGCCAACTGCTGAGAACCTGCTAAGGATATCATAGAAGTCACGATGATCCAAAACTCATCACCAACATTTAACTGGAATCCTGAGATGGTGGCAGCGGTGCCATTGACTGGTTTCAGAGTCAATGTTTGGTTAACAAGGCCAGATGCCTCCTGCAGCTGGTATCTTGGTGATGAACAAGACACTCCACGTGGCATTAAAATTGTAATAGACCTGATTTGTATATCGGCAGATGGGTTGCTCCATCACCATGGTAACGGATAGGCGGTCTGACGCATATAATGGGATTTATATTTCAGCGGGCGGGATATCCGTCACCGTTATATCTAAATTACGCCCTGTCTCTTTATAAACCCCAATCATACTGTACACACGTGTAACATATGTTCTCCATGTCGTAACTCACCCAAAACACACAGGAGGATCGAGAAGCCGAGACCAGGCTGTGCATAAAATACTTACATCTGGACAGGACTAATCCTTTAGGCCCACAGCCAGTGATATTAGCCAACAAGGGGTCCACACTTTCCGTAGATACAGCTCTTATCCTGTTGAGGACACAGAGCTACTTCACTGAAGGGGAAGGATAATGATGGATCCCACCCAAAGAAAGACTTAACTTCCTGTGGCCTGTGCGCCCTCAACCACATTAGGCCTCTACATTATAGATTGATATACTAGCCACATAAATGAATACTGTTTACCCCAAATATATGAGTGCTAGTTCTGGTGTCTCACACATACTCAATCCTGTCCAACTAGGCTCCTGAGGACATGCACCAAGACAGAAGAGGTTGAAATGGGACACAGACCATAATCATGTGTTAAAGGCCCTCCTAGGAGCGTAGGCCTACAAGGTACCGCTGCAGGAGAAATGCAATTGTGTGCACTGTATGTACTTCCTCATTCCAAAAAAGAACACAACTTGGACACTAATTCCAGACCTCTTCCTTCTTAATGTGTCAATAAGCCTCAGTCACCCCCTTTCTGTAGGAAGTGACTTCACGACTGCAGTCATCCGGAATGACACACACTTCTGCACCCCTAAAGACATCAGAGGTTTACCATACTTGAAGGTCATGCTTTCTGGTATAAAGTTAGCGCAAATGTGTGTTGAGCAAATGACATTCATTTGTTGCTGTCATTGCAGGAGGGTGGTCATTCACGTTCATTCATACTTAGCTGCCCAGGGAGCGACTGTAGAGAAATGTCACAAAGGTAGCGCCTAGATTAGAATACGCAGCTTCTGCACTACTTACACTAGCCAGATTTGGCAAATTCCAAACTAAATATGTGGTCTGTCTGAAGCCCTCTCCTACTGCTTATCTGTCTACAAGGAGTCCTGTAATATTCAGAAAAACCGAGGTGCAGAGAAGTACTCATGCAAAACTGATCACTAAATGTGATATGTGTCCTGAGGGCTCAGATCAACAGGAGTGAATGTGGGTGAAGTATTTTAATATGGCACATTTTTATTCCATGGTCCCATTCATATGCATTTCACTGGCTTTATTGAGACGGCTTTGAGAACACCAATACGTTTCGGCCTTTACGGCCTTACTCGCAGTGAATATTAAAAGTCCTTTCTCAATTTTAGATGCCAGTGCTATACCAAAAACGAAGGACCAAAGTGACCTGTGTTCCTATGTCTTTCTGTATCTCTCTTACCCTATGTGTCTCTTCCTCACTCTCAAAAGTCTCAAAAACCTACCTGTTCCCTTCTTCCTTTTCTGCCCCTCCCTTTATATTTAATGTCTCCTCATCTTCTTTTTTCCCTCTGTAGAGCTCCCTCCGCAGATCCTGACCCCAAACAACTTGTCCTATGAAGTGGTTGAAAGAATGACTGTTTTTATGAACTGCACTTCATTTGGTGCCCCGGTGCCCACCATCGAGTGGTAAGATAACACACAGGGTGTGTTACACGCCTGCTTTTCCTCCACACCCTAACAGGACTGATGACACTACAGCAAGGCATTGAGGTCCTCACACCACAAAGGGGCCATATTTGTTCTTTTTTAACAAAAATGGCCCCTTTGCTGGATGAGGGATACCAAAACGTGGCGTTCCCATGGACTCCCAGATTCCTGCCACTGGTATTGTATACAAGACCTTATAAGAACAGGGTTTCCAGCCGTACATTGTTTACCCATCCTATGTATATATGTTGTAATTCTTTACCATAAGCCTTCTCCTACGTCACCTGCCTCTGATCCCCTCCTTTGCCACCACCATGTACCAGCGCCTTGGGACCCTCACGGGTGATTTGCCTCGCTTCATAAATGCTGATTGATTGATTGATATGATCAAGCGAGAAATATTGCAAAATGTTATTTAGCATTGTGTGTGAATTAACCAAGAGTCCTCCAGTTCCCACATGCGTACTGATCAGCTATAGAAACAATATAGCGCCTTTATTCCGTCATGAAAAAGCTCGAGGAGCACCTTCTCCTGCTTGTTTTCTACTTTCAGCATTGATATCACACCCCTCACTGAAGGAACCGTACCTTCGGCTCAACAATTGGCAGATTACGTCATCTACAGCAAATTAATATCACTCTTCACTTTTAAATACAGAATATTAGGGATCTGTTTGAGCCTGTGTAATGGGGTCCAGCGGTTCCCCTAAATGTAAGACACACAGGACAGACCGGTCTGCAGCTCCTCCAACTCAACCTCTGTCCCTTGGTCTTCTGAACAGGTTGGACAGGCAACGGGAAGAGGTTCTACAGAAGGAGCGGTATTTCCTTTTCACCAATGGTACCCTCCGCATCTCGGACGCCCAATGGGATGACTCTGGGCTCTACCTGTGCACGGCCAGCAATGACCAGGACACAATCTACATCACCGCCTCCCTGAGTGTGAAAAGTGAGTATGTTCACCAGGGTTTGGTATAACCAGGGGTCTGAGTTGCCTAACCAGAGAAAAGTTGTTGAATTCCCACAGGATGGGCTATTGGTCTTCACAGAGATTACCACTCGTCTTACTCATTTATTTGTGCCTTGAAAGCTAGCAGGCATCTTTAGAGTCCCTTCCAGTCTGCCCCATTCCCTGTGTCCCATCCACGATGTGTGCAGCATATAAGTAGGGCAGATATCTGACAATTGTGGGGGCATGTCCCACATTTGCATAGTTCAAAATAACCTCAAAGAGTTTTAATGTGTGCATCAAAGAGCGTTGGATAAGTCAGCCCATCTGGGAGGGTTCTGGTAGAGGGTCTATTCACAGAGCAGGACCCTGGTAGCTTTCAGGGAGGGCCATGGGAGTGGACAGATCTTATGTAAAGTGGCTACTGGACCCAGACCCCAAGGGACATGGCTGGTGTGTGGCTGACACTGCCTGGCTGCACATCTGGAATAAGCGCCCTCTTGTCTCCTTCATTGGCTCACACATCTAGATGTGTGTGCAGGAAGGAGCCTGTTGGTGGTTCTGAGGCCTGTGTTATGTTATATTATTTAGACGTAGGGTACATAGGGATTTCCCCTAGGTTGGCTGTGCGTCTTGGCCTCTCTTAGGATTGATGCTTTGGCAGCCAATGAAACGAGGGGGCGTTGTGGGGGTCCAGGTGCAACAGTCTTAAGGACGAGTGTTCCCAGGGAAGCCCTCGGGTAGCTGAGGCGCACCAGTGAAATGACCGTCTTTAAAGTGGGGCTCGGGGAGGCAAGAGACAGGGGCAGCGTGAACTAAACAATGAGACCCTGTAGGCCCCGTGGTCTGCCAGGCCCATTCACATCTATCCCTTACTTAGCTGTGCTTTGCATCCCGGGGTCCCAGCATGACTCAGTGACCTAGCAGTGCTTTGAATCTCAGGCTACCCGCATTACACAGTGACCTAGCAGTGCTCTGAATCCAGGGTCCTTGCATTACACAGTAACCTAGCTGTGCATTGCATCCCGGAGTCCCAGCATGACAGTGGCCTAGCAGTGCTTTGTATCCCAGGATTCCAGCATTACACAGTAACCTAGCTGTGCTTTGCATCCCGGGGTCCCAGCATGACTCAGTGACCTAGCAGTGCTTTGAATCTCAGGATTCCAGCATTACACAGTAACCTAGCAGTGCTTTGTATCTCACGGTACCCGCATTACACAGTGACCTAGCAGTGCTCTGAATCCAGGGTCCTTGCATTACACAGTAACCTAGCTGTGCATTGCATCCCGGAGTCCCAGCATGACAGTGGCCTAGCAGTGCTTTGTATCCCAGGATTCCAGCATTACACAGTAACCTAGCTGTGATTTGCATCCCGGGGTCCCAGCATGACTCAGTGACCTAGCAGTGCTTTGAATCTCAGGCTACCCGCATTACACAGTGACCTAGCAGTGCTCTGAATCCAGGGTCCTTGCATTACACAGTAACCTAGCTGTGCATTGCATCCCGGAGTCCCAGCATGACAGTGGCCTAGCAGTGCTTTGTATCCCAGGATTCCAGCATTACACAGTAACCTAGCTGTGCTTTGCATCCCGGGGTCCCAGCATGACTCAGTGACCTAGCAGTGCTTTGAATCTCAGGATTCCAGCATTACACAGTAACCTAGCAGTGCTTTGTATCACACGGTACCCGCATTACACAGTGACCTAGAAGTGCTCTGAATCCAGGGTCCTTGCATTACACAGTAACCTAGCTGTGCTTTGCATCCCGGGGTCCCAGCATGACTCAGTGACCAAGCAGTGCTTTGAATCTCAGGCTACCCGCATTACACAGTGACCTAGCAGTGCTCTGAATCCAGGGTCCTTGCATTACACAGTAACCTAGCTGTGCTTTGCATCCCGGAGTCCCAGCATGACAGTGGCCTAGCAGTGCTTTGTATCCCAGGATTCCAGCATTACACAGTAACCTAGCTGTGCTTTGCATCCCGGGGTCCCAGCATGACTCAGTGACCTAGCAGTGCTTTGAATCTCAGGATTCCACCATTACACAGTAACCTAGCAGTGCTTTGTATCTCACGGTACCCGCATTACCCAGTGACCTAGCAGTGCTCTGAATCCAGGGTCCTTGCATTACACAGTAACCTAGCTGTGCTTTGCATCCCGGGGTCCCAGCATGACTCAGTGACCTAGCAGTGCTTTGAATCTCAGGCTACCCGCATTACACAGTGACCTAGCAGTGCTCTGAATCCAGGGTCCTTGCATTACACAGTAACCTAGCTGTGCTTTGCATCCCGGAGTCCCAGCATGACAGTGGCCTAGCAGTGCTTTGTATCCCAGGATTCCAGCATTACACAGTAACCTAGCAGTGATTTGCTTTCCGGTGTCTTAGCATTACACAGTGACCTAGCAGAGCTTTGAATCTCACGGTACCTGCATTACACAGTGACCTAGCAGAGCTTTGAATCTCACGGTACCTGCATTACACAGTGACCTAGCAGAGCTTTGAATCTCACGGTACCTGCATTACACAGTGACCTAGCAGAGCTTTGAATCTCACGGTACCTGCATTACACAGTGACCTAGCAGTGCTTTGTATCCCAGGGTCCCAGCATTACACAGTGACCTAGCAGTGCTTTGCATCCCAGGGTCCCAGTATTACACAGTGACCCAGCAGTGCTTTGAATCCCAGAGTCCCGGCATTACCAAGACACATATGGTGCTTCAAATCCCAGAGTCCTTACATTGCACAGTGACCTGCAGTGCTTTGAATCCCAGGGTCCCTGCATTACACAGTGACCTAGCAGTGTTTTGAATCCCATGGTACCAGCATTACATAGTGACTTAGCAGTGCTTTGCAACCCAGAGTCCCAGCATTACACATTGACCTAGCAGGGCTTTGAATCCCAGAGTCCCTGCATTACACAGTGAGCTACCAGAGC
The DNA here is from genome assembly GCF_031143425.1 of Pleurodeles waltl. Lineage (NCBI taxonomy): Eukaryota > Metazoa > Chordata > Amphibia > Caudata > Salamandridae > Pleurodeles > Pleurodeles waltl. The sequence goes on along the minus strand of NC_090449.1, from coordinate 16,088,069 downwards.
TTTGCATCTCAGGGTATCATCATTACACAGTGACCTAGCAGGGCTTTAAATCCCAGGGTTCCTGCATTACACAGAGACTTAGCAGCACACAAACAGAATCCCAGAGCCTCAGTGTTACAGAGTGACGGTGCATCACACAAAGAGTATTCCAGAGTCTCAGTGTTACACAGTGACTTTGCACCACACAAAGAGTATCCCAGAACCTCAGTGTTACTCGGTGACCGAAGCAGAACACAAATAGTATCCCAGAGCCTCAGTGTTACATAGTGACTGGAGCAGCACACAAGCAAAATCCCAGAGCCTCAGTGTTACACAGTGACTGGAGCAGCACACAAAGAGTATCCCAGAGCCTCAGTGTTACAAAGTGACTGGAGCAGAACACAAAGAGTATCCCAGAGCCTCAGTGTTACTCAGTGACTGGAGCAGAACACAAAGAGTATCCCAGAGCCTCAGTGTTACACAGTGAATGGAGCAGAACACAAAGAGTATCCCAGAGCCTCAGTGTTACACAGTGACTGGAGCAGCAGACAAAGAGTATCCCAGAGCCTCAGTGTTACACAGTGACTGGAGCAGCACACAAGCAGAATCCCAGAGCCTCAGTGTTACACAGTGACTGGAGCAGCACACAAGCAGAATCCCAGAGCCCCAGTGTTACTCAATGACTTTGCACCACACAAAGAGTATCTAAGAGCCTCAGTGTTACTCAGTGACAGAAGCAGAACACAGAGTATCCCAGAGCCTCAGTGTTACTCAGTGACTGGAGCAGCACACAAACAGAATCCCAGAGCCTCAGTTTTACTCAGTGACTTTGCGCCACACAAAGAGTATCCCAGAACCTCAGTGTTACTCAGTGACCGAAGCAGAACACAAAGAGTATCCCAGAGCCTCAGTGTTACACAGTGACTACAGCAGCACACAAACAGAATCCCAGAGCCTAAGTTTTACTCAGTGACTTTGCACCACAGAAAGAGTCTCCCAGAACCTCAGTGTTACATAGTGAGTGGAGCAGCACACAAACAGAATCTCAGAGCCTCAGTTTTACTCAGTGACTTTGCACCACACCAAGAGTATCCCAGAGCCTCACTGTTACTCAGTGACTAGAGCAGCACACAAACAGAATCCCAGAGCCTCAGTGTTACTCAGTGAATGCGGGCCTGCTCTTGGACACAAAGTAAGCAGCGCAGGTCGTTACTCACTGCTTTCTCTGTCTTTCAGATGCCACCAGGATCATCCAGCTACCCCAGGACCTGAGGGTGAAGAGGGGCGATGAGGCCAACTTTGAGTGCCTGGCCCTCTTCGACCCCTCCTTCGTGAAGACCAGTGTGATGTGGAAGATGAATGACAGGGAGATAGAAGAATCCCCCCAAAGTGACAAGTACGTCGGTTGCTGAGTGACCGATGCCAAGTGACCAGTGTGCGATGGGATGGAGAGGGGATGGGAAGGGGGGCGGGTCATAGAGATCACCACTGATGGACACCAGTGGCAGCGAATGAAAGCCTTTCATGACCTGTAAGAGACATATAAATAAGACATAAAGGACTGGCAGGTCACTGCTGGAGATGTGTGGCACTAACAGGGCATTATTGAGCAATGCTTGCACCACTGGAGACATGTAGCACTGACAGGGCATTACTGAGGGACGCGTGCACCACTGGAGACATGTAGCACTGACAGGGCATTACTGAGGGACGCGTGCACCACTGGAGACATGTAGCAATGATAGGGCATTACTGAGGGACGCTGGTACCACTGGAGACATGTAACACTGACAGGGCATTACTGAGGGATGCTTCCTCCACTGGAGACATGTAGCACAGACAGGGCATTACTGAGGGATGCTCGCACCACTGGAGACATGTAGCACTAACCGGGCATTACTGAGGGACACTTGCACCACTGGAGACATGTAGCACTGACCGGGCATTACTGAGGGACGCTGGCACCACTGGAGACATGTAGCACTGACAGGGCATTACTGAGGGACGCTTGCACCACTGGAGACATGTAGCACGGACAGGGCATTACTGAGGGACGCTTGCACCACTGGAGACATGTAGCACTGACACAACATTACTGAGGGGCGCTTGCACCACTGGAGACATGTAGCACTGACCGGGCATTACTAAGGGACGGTTGCACCACTGGAGACATGTAGCACCGACAGGGCATTACTGAGGGGTGCTTGCACCACTGGAGACATGTAGCACCGACAGGGCATTACTGAGGGACACTTGCACCACTGGAGACATGCAGCACTGACCGGGCATTACTGACGGGTGCTTGCACTACTGGAGACAGGTAGCACTGACCGGGCATTACTGAGGGACGCTTGCAGCACTGGAGACATGTAGCGCTGACAGGGCATTACTGAGGGACGCTTCCATCACTGGAGACATGTAGCACCAACAGAGCATTACTGAGGGACGCTTGCACCACTGGAGACATGTAGCACTCACAGGGCATTACTGAGGGGTGCTTGCACGACTGTAGACATGTAGCACTCGCAGGGCATTACTGAGGGGTGCTTGCACCACTGTAGACATGTAGCAGTGAACAGGCATTATTGAGGGACGCTTGCACCACTGGAGACATGTAGCACTGAACGGGCATTACTGAGGGACGGTTGCACCACTGGAGACATGTAGCACCGACAGGGCATTACTGAGGGATTCTTGCACCACTGGAGACATATAGCACCGACCGGGTATTACTGAGGGACGGTTGCACCACTGGAGACATGTAGCACTGACAGGGCATTACTGAGGGATGCTTGCACCACTGGAGACATGTAGCAGTGAACAGGCATTATTGAGGGACGCTTGCACCACTGGAGACATGTAGCACTGACCAGGCATTACTGAGGGATGGTTGCACCACTGGAGACATGTAGCACCAACAGGACATTACTGAGGGATGCTGGCACCACTGGAGACATGTAGCACTGACAGAGCATTACTGAGGGACGCTTGCACCACTGGAGACATGTAGCACAGACAGGGCATTACTGACGGGTGCTTGCACCACTGGAGACATGTAGCACTGACAGGGCATTACTGAGGGACGCTTGCACCACTGGAGACATGTAGCACTGACCGGGCATTACTGAGGGACGTATGTACCACTGGAGACATGTAGCACCGACCGGGCATTACTGAGGGACGCTTGCACCACTGGAGACATGTAGCACTGACTGGGCATTACTGAGGGACGCTTGCACCACTGGAGACATGTAGCACTGACCGGGCATTACTGACGGGTGCTTGCACCACTGGAGACAGGTAGCACTGACCGGGCATTTATGAGGGACGCTTGCACCACTGGAGACATGTAGCACTGACAGGGCATTACTGAGGGACGCTTGCACCACTGGAGACATGTAGCACCGACCGGGCATTACTGAGGGACGCTTGCACCACTGGAGACATGTAGCACTGACAGGGCATTACTGAGGGACGCTTGTACCACTGGAGACATGTAGCACCGACAGGGCATTACTGAGGCTTGCTTGCACCACTGGAGACATGTAGCACCGACAGGGCATTACTGAGGCTTGCTTGCACCACTGGAGACATATAGCACCGACTGGGCATTACTGAGGGACGGTTGCACCACTGAAGACATGTAGCACCAACAGGACATTACTGAGGGACGCTTGCACCACTGGAGACATGTAGCACTGACAGGGCATTACTGAGGGGTGCTTGCACCACTGGAGATATATACCACTGACGAGGCATTACTTACTGAGGGACGCTTCCATCACTGGAGACATATAGCACCGACAGGGCATTACTGAGGGATGCTTGCACCACTGGAGACATGTAGCACCGACAGAGCATTACTGAGGGACGCTTGCACCACTGGAGACATGTAGCAGTGAACGGGCATTTCTGAGGGGTGCTTGCATAACACCGACAGGGCATTACTGAGGCTTGCTTGCACCACTGGAGACATGTAGCACCGACAGAGCATTACTGAGGGACGCTTGCACCACTGGAGACATGTAGCACTGACTGGGCATTACTGAGGGACGCTTGCACCACTGGAGACATGTAGCACTCACAGGGCATTACTGAGGGACGCTTGCACCACTGGAGACATATAGCACCGACAGGGCATTACTGAGGGATGCTTGCACCACTGGAGACATGTAGCACTGAACGGGCATTACTGAGGGACGGTTGCACCACTGGAGACATGTAGCACTGACAGGGCATTACTGACGGATGCTTGCACCACTGGAGATATGCAGCACTGACAGGGCATTACTGAGGGATGCTTGCACCACTGGAGACATGTAGCAGTGAACAGGCATTATTGAGGGACGCTTGCACCACTGGAGACATGTAGCACTGACCAGGCATTACTGAGGGATGGTTGCACCACTGGAGACATGTAGCACCAACAGGACATTACTGAGGGATGCTTGCACCACTGGAGACATATAGCACCGACCGGGCATTACTGAGGGACGGTTGCACCACTGGAGACATGTAGCACTGACAGGGCATTACTGACGGATGCTTGCACCACTGGAGATATGCAGCACTGACAGGGCATTACTGAGGGATGCTTGCACCACTGGAGACATGTAGCAGTGAACAGGCATTATTGAGGGACGCTTGCACCACTGGAGACATGTAGCACTGACCAGGCATTACTGAGGGATGGTTGCACCACTGGAGACATGTAGCACCAACAGGACATTACTGAGGGATGCTTGCACCACTGGAGACATATAGCACCGACCGGGCATTACTGAGGGACGCTTGCACCACTGGAGACATGTAGCACTGACCGGGCATTACTGAGGGACGTATGTACCACTGGAGACATGCAGCACCGACCGGGCATTACTGAGGGATGCTTGCACCACTGGAGACATGTAGCACTGACAGGGCATTACTGAGGGGTGGTTGCACCACTGGAGACATATAGCACTGACAGGGCATTACTGAGGGACGCTTGCACCACTGGAGACATGTAGCACTCACAGGGCATTACTGAGGGACGCTTGCACCACTGTAGACATGTTGCACTGACAGGACATTACTGAGGCTTGCTTGCACCACTGGAGACATGTAGCACTTAGAGGGCATTACTGAGGGACGCTTGCACCACTGGAGACATGTAGCACCGACAGAGCATTACCGAGGGACGCTTGCACCACTGGAGACATGTAGCACTGACTGGGCATTACTGAGGGACGCTTGCACCACTGGAGACATGTAGCACTCACAGGGCATTACTGAGGGGTGCTTGCACCACTATAGACATGTAGCACTCGCAGGGCATTACTGAGGGGTGCTTGCACCACTGGAAATATGCCGCACTGACAGGGCATTACTGAGGGATGCTTGCACCACTGCAGACATGTAGCAGTGAACAGGCATTATTGAGGTACGCTTGCACCACTGGAGACATGTAGCACCAACAGGACATTACTGAGGGGTGCTTGCACCACTGGAGACATGTAGCACTGACCGGGCATTACGGAGGGACGTATGTACCACTGGAGACATGTAGCACCGACCGGGCATTACTGAGGGACGCTTGCACCACTGGAGACATTTAGCACTGACTGGGCATTACTGAGGGACGCTTGCACCACTGGAGACATGTAGCACTCACAGGGCATTACTGAGGGGTGCTTGCACCACTGGAGACATGTAGCACTGACCGGGCATTACTGAGGGGTGCTTGCACCACTGGAGACAGGTAGCACTGACCGGGCATTACTGAGGGATGCTAGCACCACTGGAGACATGTAGCACCGACGGAGCATTACTGAGGGACGCTTGCACCACTGGAGACATGTAGCACCGACCGGGCATTACTGAGGGATGCTTCCACCACTGGAGACATGTAGCACTGACAGTGCATTACTGAGGGACGCTTGCACCACTTGAGACATATAGCACCGACTGGGCATTACTGAGGGACGGTTGCACCACTGAAGACATGTAGCACTGACCAGGCATTACTGAGGGACGCTAGCACCACTGGAGACATGTAGCTCCGACAGGGCATTCCTGAGGGATGCTTGCACCACTGGAGACATGTAGCAGTGAACGGGCATTTCTGAGGGGTGCTTGCATAACACCGACAGGGCATTACTGAGGCTTGCTTGCACCACTGGAGACATGTAGCACTGACAGGGCATTACTGAGGGTTGCTTGCACCACTGGAGACATATAGCACCGACCGGGCATTACTGAGGGATGCTCGCACCACTGGAGACATGTAGCACCGACAGAGCATTACTGAGGGACGCTTGCACCACTGGAGACATGTAGAACTGACTGGGCATTACTGAGGGACGCTTGCACCACTGGAGACATGTAGCACTGACAGGGCATTACTGAGGGGTGCTTGCACCACTGTAGACATGTAGCAGTAAACAGGCATTATTGAGGGACGCTTGCACCACTGGAGACATGTAGCACTGAACGGGCATTACTGAGGGACGGTTGCACCACTGGAGACATGTAGCACTGACCGGGCATTACTGAGGGACGCGTGCACCACTGGAGACATGTAGCACTGACAGGGCATTACTAAGGGATGCTTGCACCACTGGAGACAGGTAGCACTGACAGGGCATTACTGAGGGACGCTTGCACCACAGGAGACATGTAGCACTGACAGGGCATTACTGAGGGATAAACAGGCATTATTGAGGGATGCTTGCACCACTGGAGACATGTAGCACTGACAGGGCATTACTGAGGGGTGCTTGCACCACTGTAGACATGTAGCAGTGAATAGGCATTACTGAGGGACGCTTGCACCACTGGAGACATGTAGCACCAACAGGACATTACTGAGGAGTGCTTGCACCACTGGAGACATGCAGCACCGACCGGGCATTACTGAGGGATGCTTGCACCACTGGAGACATGTAGCACTGACAGGGCATTACTGAGGGACGCTTGCACCACTGGATACATGTAGCACTGACCGGGCATTACTGAGGGACGCTTGCACCACTGGAGACATGTAGCACTCACAGGGCATTACTGAGGGAGGCTTGCACCACTGGAGACATGTTGCACTGACAGGGCATTACTGAGGGACGCTTGCACCACTGGAGACATGTAGCACCGACCGGGCATTACTGAGGGACGCTTGCACCACTGGAGACATGTAGCACTGACAGGGCATTACTGAGGGACGCTTGTACCACTGGAGACATGTAGCACCGACAGGGCATTACTGAGGCTTGCTTGCACCACTGGAGACATGTAGCACTGACAGGGCATTACTGAGGCTTGCTTGCACCACTGGAGACATATAGCACCGACCGGGCATTACTGAGGGATGCTCGCACCACTGGAGACATGTAGCACCGACGGAGCATTACTGAGGGACGCTTGCACCACTGGAGACATGTAGCACTGACTGGGCATTACTGAGGGACGCTTGCACCACTGGAGACATGTAGCACTCACAGGGCATTACTGAGGGGTGCTTGCACCACAGTAGACATGTAGCAGTGAACAGGCATTATTGAGGGACGCTTGCACCACTGGAGACATGTAGCACTGAAGGGCATTACTGAGGGACGCTTGCACCACTGGAGACATGTAGCACCGACAGGGCATTACTGAGGGATGCTCGCACCACTGGGGACATGTAGCACCGACAGGGCATTACTGAGGGACGCTTGCACCACCGGAGACATGTAGCTCTGACTGGGCATTACTGAGGGACACTTGCACCACTGGAGACATGTAGCACCGACAGAGCATTACTGAGGGATGCTTGCACCACTGGAGACATGTAGCACTGACAGAGCATTAATGAGGGACGCTTGCACCACTGGAGACATGTAGCACCGACCGGGCATTACTGAGGGATGCTTGCAGCACTGGAGACATATGGCACCAACCGGGTATTACTGAGGGATGCTTGTACCACTGGAGACATGTAGCACTGACAGGGCATTACAGAGGATTGCTTGTTTGCAACACTGGAGACATGTAGCACTGACCAGGCATTACTGAGGGACGGTTGCACCACTGGAGACATGTAGCACCGACAGGGTATTACTGAGGGATGCTCGCACCACTGGAGACATGTAGCAATGACTGGGCATTACTGAGGGGCGCTTGCACCACTGGAGACATGTAGTACTCACAGGGCATTACTGAGGGGTGCTTGCACCACTGTAGACATGTAGCACTCGCAGGGCATTACTGAGGGGTGCTTGCACCACTGTAGACATGTAGCACTGACAGGGCATTACTGAGGGATGGTTGCACCACTGGAGACATGTAGCACCAACAGGACATTACTGAGGGGTGCTTGCACCACTGGAGACATGTAGCACTGACAGGGCATTACTGAGGGACGCTTGCACCACTGGAGACATGTAGCACTGACTGGGCATTACTGAGGGACGCTTGCACCACTGGAGACATGTAGCACTGACCGGGCATTACTGAGGGACTCTTGCCCCACTGGAGACATGTAGCACTGACAGGGCATTACTGACGGGTGCTTGCACCAATGTAGACATGTAGCACTGGCAGGGCATTACTGAGGAACGCTTGCACCACTGGAGACATGTAGCACCGACCGAGCATTACTGAGGGACGCTTGCACCACTGGAGACATGTAGCACTGACAGGGCATTACTGAGGGACGCTTGCACCACTGGAGACATGTAGCACCGACCGAGCATTACTGAGGGACGCTTGCACCACTGGAGAAGTGTAGCACTGACAGGGCATTACTGAGGGACGCTTGCACCACTGGAGACATGTAGCACACAGGGCATTACTGAGGGACGCTTGCACCACTGGAGACATGTAGCACCGATAGGGCATTACTGAGGCTTGCTTGCACCACTGGAGACATGTTGCACTGACCGGGCATTACTGAGGGACGCTTGCACCACTGGAGACATGTAGCACTGACAGGGCATTACTGAGGGACGCTTGCACCACTGGAGACATGTAGCACCGACAGAGCATTACTGAGGGACGCTTGCACCACTGGAGACATGTAGCACAGACAGGGCATTACTGAGGGATGCTTGCACCACTGGAGACATATAGTACCGACCGGGCATTACTGAGGGACGGTTGCACCACTGAAGACATGTAGCACTGACCAGGCATTACTGAGGGATGCTTGCACCACTGGAGACATGTAGCTCCGACAGAGCATTCCTGAGGGATACTTGCATCCCTGGAGACATATAGCACTAACAGGGCATTACTGAGGGACGCTTGCACCACTGTAGACATGTAGCACTGACAGGGCATTACTGAGGGACGCTTGCACCACTGGAGACATGTAGCACCAACAGGGCATTACTGAGGGACGCTTGCACCACCGGAGACATATAGCACTGACAGGGCATTACTGAGGGACGCTTGCACCACTGGAGACATGTAGCACCGACAGAGCATTACTGAGGGATGCTTGCACCACTGGAGACATGTAGCACTGACAGAGCATTAATGAGGGACGCTTGCACCACTGGGGACATGTATCACCGACCGGGCATTACTGAGGGATTCTTGCACCACTGGAGACATATAGCACCGACCGGGTATTACTGAGGGACACTTGCACCACTGGAGACATGTAGCACTGACTGGGCATTACTGAGGGATTCTTGCACCACTGGAGACATGTAGCACACAGGGCATTACTGAGGGACGCTTGCACCACTGGAGACATGTAGCACCGACAGGACATTACTGAGGCTTGCTTGCACCACTAGAGACATATAGCACCGACCGGGCATTACTGAGGGACGCTTGCACCACTGGAGACATGTAGCACTGACAGGGCATTACTGAGGGATGCTTGCACCACTGGAGACATATAGCACTGACCGGGCATTACTGAGAGACGGTTGCACCACTGGAGACATATAGCACCGACCGGGTATTACTGAGGGACACTTGCACCACTGGAGACATGTAGCACTGACTAGGCATTACTGAGGGATTCTTGCACCACTGGAGACATGTAGCACTGACTAGGCATTACTGAGGGACGCTTGTACCACTGGAGACATGTAGCATCGACAGGGCATTACTGAGGGACGCTTGCACCACCGGAGACATGTAGCACTGGCAGGGCATTACTGAGGGACGCTTGCACCACTGGAGACATGTAGCACCGACAGAGCATTACTGAGGGACGCTTGCACCACTGGAGACATGTAGCACTGGCAGAGCATTAATGAGGGACGCTTGCACCACTGGTGACGTGTATCACCGACCGGGCATTACTGAGGGATTCTTGCTCCACTGGAGACATATAGCACCGACCGGGTATTACTGAGGGACGCTTGCACCACTGGAGACATGTAGCACTGACAGGGCATTACTGAGGGACGCTTGCACCACTGGCGACATGTAGCACTGACAGGGCATTACTGAGGGACGCTTGCACCACTGGAGACATGTAGCACTGACCGGGCATTACCGAGGGACGCTTGCACCACTGGAGACATGTAACACTGACCGGGCATTACTGAGGGACGGTTGCACCACTGTAGACATGTAGCACTGACAGGGCATTACTGAGGGACGCTTGCACCACAGGAGACATGTAGCACTGACTGGGCATTACCGAGGGACGCTTGCACCACTGGAGACATGTAGCACTGACAGGGCATTACTGAGGGGCGCTTGCACCACTGGAGACATGTAGCACTGACCGGGCATTACTGAGGGACGGTTGCACCACTGGAGACATGTAGCAGTGAACGGGCATTACTGAGGGATGCTTGCACCACTGGAGACATGTAGCACTGACAGGACAATACTGAGGGATTCTTGCACCACTGGAGACATGTAGCACTGACCGGGCATTACTGAGGGGTGCTTGCACCACTGGAGACATGTAGCACTGACAGGGCATTACTGAGGGACGATGGACCACAGGAGACATGTAGCACTGACTGGGCATTACTGAGGGACGCTTGCACCACAGGAGACATGTAGCACTGACTGGGCATTACTGAGGGACGCTTGCACCACTGGAGACATGTAGCACCGACAGGGCATTACTGAGGGGTGCTTGCACCACTGTAGACATGTAGCACTGACAGGGCATTACTGAGGGACGCTTGCACCACTGTAGACATGTAGCACTCACAGGGCATTACTGAGGGGTGCTTGCACCACTGTAGACATGTAGCACTCGCAGGGCATTACTGAGGGGTGCTTGCACCACTGTAGACATGTAGCACTGACAGGGCATTACTGAGGGACGCTTGCACCACTGGAGACAGGTAGCACTGACAGGGCATTACTGAGGGACGATGGACCACTGGAGACAGGTAGCACTCACAGGGCATTACTGAGGGACGCTTGCACCACTGGAGACATGTAGCATCGACCGGGCATTACTGAGGGATGCTTACACCACTGGAGACATGTAGCACTGACAGGGCATTACTGAGGGATGCTTGCACCACTGGAGACAGGTAGCACTCGCAGAGCATTACTGAGGGACGCTTGCACCACTGGAGACATGTAGCCCTGACAGGGCATTACTGAGGGATGCTTGCACCACTGGAGACAGGTAGCACTCGCAGAGCATTACTGAGGGACGCTTGCACCACTGGAGACATGTAGCACTGACAGGGCATTACTGAGGGACGCTGGCACCACTGGAGACATGTAGCACTGACCGGGCATTGCTGAGGGATGGTTGCACCACTGGAGACATGTAGCACTCACAGGACATTACTGAGGGACGCTTGCACCACTGGAGACATGTAGCACTGACAGGGCATTACTGAGGGATGCTTGCACCACTGGAGACAGGTAGCACTCGCAGAGCATTACTGAGGGACGCTTGCACCACTGGAGACATGTAGCCCTGACAGGGCATTACTGAGGGATGCTTGCACCACTGGAGACAGGTAGCACTCGCAGAGCATTACTGAGGGACGCTTGCACCACTGGAGACATGTAGCACTGACAGGGCATTACTGAGGGACGCTGGCACCACTGGAGACATGTAGCACTGACCGGGCATTGCTGAGGGATGGTTGGACCACTGGAGACATGTAGCACTCACAGGACATTACTGAGGGACGCTTGCACCACTGGAGACATGTAGCACTGACAGGGCATTACTGAGGGATGCTTGCACCACTGGAGACAGGTAGCACTCGCAGAGCATTACTGAGGGACGCTTGCACCACTGGAGACATGTAGCACTGACAGGGCATTACTGAGGGACGCTGGCACCACTGGAGACATGTAGCACTGACCGGGCATTACTGAGGGACGCTTGCACCACTGGAGACATGTAGCACCGACCGAGCATTACTGAGGGACGCTTGCACCACTGGAGACATGTAGCACCGACTGAGCATTACTGAGGGACGCTTGCACCACTGGAGACATGTAGCACTGACAGGGCATTACTGAGGGACGCTTGCACCACTGGAGACATGTAGCACCAACAGGACATTACTGAGGGGTGCTTGCATAACACCGACATGGCATTACTAAGGGATTCTTGTACCACTGGAGACATGTAGCACTGACCAGGCATTACTAAGGGATTCTTGCACCACTGGAGACATGTAGCACTGACAGGGCATTACTGAGGGGTGCTTGCACCACTGGAGATATATACCACTGACTGGGCATTACTGAGGAAAGCTTGCACCAGTGGAGACATGTAGCACTGACAGGACAATACTGAGGGATTCTTGCACCACTGGAGACATGTAGCACTGACCGGGCATTACTGAGGGGTGCTTGCACCACTGGAGACATTTAGCACTGACAGGGCATTACTGAGGGACGATGGACCACAGGAGACATGTAGCACTGACTGGGCATTACTGAGGGACGCTTGCACCACAGGAGACATGTAGCACTGACTGGGCATTACTGAGGGACGCTTGCACCACTGGAGACATGTAGCACCGACAGGGCATTACTGAGGGGTGCTTGCACCACTGTAGACATGTAGCACTGACAGGGCATTACTGAGGGACGCTTGCACCACTGTAGACATGTAGCACTCACAGGGCATTACTGAGGGGTGCTTGCACCACTGTAGACATGTAGCACTCGCAGGGCATTACTGAGGGGTGCTTGCACCACTGTAGACATGTAGCACTGACAGGGCATTACTGAGGGACGCTTGCACCACTGGAGACAGGTAGAACTGACAGGGCATTACTGAGGGACGATGGACCACTGGAGACAGGTAGCACTCACAGGGCATTACTGAGGGACGCTTGCACCACTGGAGACATGTAGCATCGACCGGGCATTACTGAGGGATGCTTACACCACTGGAGACATGTAGCACTGACAGGGCATTACTGAGGGATGCTTGCACCACTGGAGACAGGTAGCACTCGCAGAGCATTACTGAGGGACGCTTGCACCACTGGAGACATGTAGCCCTGACAGGGCATTACTGAGGGATGCTTGCACCACTGGAGACAGGTAGCACTCGCAGAGCATTACTGAGGGACGCTTGCACCACTGGAGACATGTAGCACTGACAGGGCATTACTGAGGGACGCTGGCACCACTGGAGACATGTAGCACTGACCGGGCATTGCTGAGGGATGGTTGCACCACTGGAGACATGTAGCACTCACAGGACATTACTGAGGGACGCTTGCACCACTGGAGACATGTAGCACTGACAGGGCATTACTGAGGGATGCTTGCACCACTGGAGACAGGTAGCACTCGCAGAGCATTACTGAGGGACGCTTGCACCACTGGAGACATGTAGCCCTGACAGGGCATTACTGAGGGATGCTTGCACCACTGGAGACAGGTAGCACTCGCAGAGCATTACTGAGGGACGCTTGCACCACTGGAGACATGTAGCACTGACAGGGCATTACTGAGGGACGCTGGCACCACTGGAGACATGTAGCACTGACCGGGCATTGCTGAGGGATGGTTGGACCACTGAAGACATGTAGCACTCACAGGACATTACTGAGGGACGCTTGCACCACTGGAGACATGTAGCACTGACAGGGCATTACTGAGGGATGCTTGCACCACTGGAGACAGGTAGCACTCGCAGAGCATTACTGAGGGACGCTTGCACCACTGGAGACATGTAGCACTGACAGGGCATTACTGAGGGACGCTGGCACCACTGGAGACATGTAGCACTGACCGGGCATTACTGAGGGACGCTTGCACCACTGGAGACATGTAGCACCGACCGAGCATTACTGAGGGACGCTTGCACCACTGGAGACATGTAGCACCGACTGAGCATTACTGAGGGACGCTTGCACCACTGGAGACATGTAGCACTGACAGGGCATTACTGAGGGACTCTTGCACCACTGGAGACATGTAGCACCAACAGGACATTACTGAGGGGTGCTTGCATAACACCGACATGGCATTACTAAGGGATTCTTGTACCACTGGAGACATGTAGCACTGACCAGGCATTACTAAGGGATTCTTGCACCACTGGAGACATGTAGCACTGACAGGGCATTACTGAGGGGTGCTTGCACCACTGGAGATATATACCACTGACTGGGCATTACTGAGGGATGCTTGCACCAGTGGAGACATGTAGCACTGACAGGGCATTACTGAGGTATGCTTGCACCAGTGGAGACATGTAGCACTGACAGGGCATTACTGAGGTATGCTTGCATCCCTGGAGACATGTAGCACTGACAGGGCATTACTGAGGTATGCTTGCACCACTGGAGACAGGTAGCACTGACAGGGCATTACAGAGGATTGCTTGTTTGCACCACTGGAGACATGTAGCCCTGACAGGGCATTACTGAGGTATGCTTGCACCAGTGGAGACATGTAGCACTGACAGGGCATTACTGAGGAAAGCTTGCACCAGTGGAGACATGTAGCACTGACCGGGCATTACTGAGGAAAGCTTGCACCAGTGGAGACATGTAGCACCGACAGGGCATTACTGAGGGACGATGGACCACTGGAGACAGGTAGCACTCACAGGGCATTACTGAGGGACGCTTGCACCACTGGAGACATGAAGCACCGACCGGGCATTACTGAGGGACGATGGACCACTGGAGACAGGTAGCACTCACAGGGCATTACTGAGGGACGCTTGCACCACTGGAGACATGTAGCACCGACAGAGCATTACCGAGGGACGCTTGCACCACTGGAGACATGTAGCACTGACTGGGCATTACTGAGGGACGCTTGCACCACTGGAGACATGTAGCACTGACTGGGCATTACTGAAGGACGCTTGCACCAGTGGAGACATGTAGCACTGACAGGGCATTACTGAGGGACGCTTGCATCCCTGGAGACATATAGCAGTTACTAAGTATCACTGGGGGAAGCTTGCACTGCTGAAGACATTAGAAATGAGAGACTGTAAATGGGGTAAGTGCGCTCTGCTGGAGTCATTTAACACTGGTAGGGCGTTATTGAGGGGATGCTAGAACCACTGGAGATGTAAAGCCCTGACAGGTCATTACTAGGGGGAGATCGCACAGCTCGGAGAGCTCGTGTCATAGTACTTGCCTGGAACACTGAATGGAAGCCAAGCCTGTGAGGGCACACTGAGTGATGCTGACAGCATGGACCAGTATGGACCCACTTGGCCATTCTCTGCAACCCCATCCTTGATAACTCACCCCTTCTTCTTCCTCCAGGTATTTCATTGAGGATGGAACTTTGACAGTCTATAACGTGGACTACGAAGACGAAGGCATTTACACCTGTGTTGCCCAAAGCCCGCTGGACATTGTGGAGGAGAGTGCTGAGCTGGTCGTAGTCGGTGAGTCATGTGATTGGAAGTGTTTTAGAAGGACCTTCAAGTCTGGGTTTTAAACCCTGCACATCAGTTTCTAGACCTCAATTTCAAGGTGTTTGTTTATCATCGGTACATAGAAGTGTGCTTGCAGTCTTCTGATCACACAGGTGCACAAAAGTCTTTGGGCCTGATTTAGACCTTGGCGAAGGGGATATTCCATCAGAAACATGACGGATATTCCATCCGCCGTATTACAATCCCATAATATGCTATCGAGTTCGTAGTGCAGAGGACAGGATCTCAATCATATTTGTGATGGAGTATTCCATCCACCGAGATCTAAATCGGGCCCTTTCTCTTCTAATCTCTCTGCTGTACGTGGCTAATGCGACAGCATCATGTGCAAAAGTATCGCCTGACATAAATATTGTGTCCTAAAAATAGTTCAGAAAAGTGTCATCCCATTAGGTGATGGTTTTCTCTTATTAACTCCCATTGGGAAATATGGTTGTAAACGACATCTAGTGCACACCTGTTACGTCAGACCCTATACTGAGTAGAATATTATGGTACAACACCTTCCGAGTAGGACTCTCTCTCTTTATTGGGAGCGTAGATAGCTGGATTAGTTAGCTCTATCTTTTAAATTAACTACCACTTCTACGATGTCCTCTTTCACGCCTACGTGCCTGGACTCAGTAATTTGGGCCAGTCAATAAATACCAACCGCAAACAACCGCCTGTGGGTGATAATGCAGTCTATTTGTCTAACTTCATCAATGCATTCATTCTGTTAAACATGGTGAGTGGGATGCATTCTTTAATAATTAGTAAGCCCAGTAGGATTCTGCAACCCACAAATCCTACACGTCACCCCTAAACGGAGGCGTGTAAGATCCGGCGGATACCACATCTGAGGCTAGACGCCAGGAACCCTTTGTCGTTCGAAGTAACTTGATGTCAGAATTCACCATTATGAAGCGCAGATTAAATTATTGCTACTGGCGTAATCCAGCTATGAGAACTTTCCCTTTGTCGAGAAGGAGAGCCTCCTAATTAATTATTGGCTTTCCTTTCTCTGTGGCTCTGTTTATGGGATACCACCAGTCTCTGCCAACACAATGTACTTCTCCTCTTTATGAACTCATTTATTTTGGGTTCTTATTCATGTTTACTCTAAGGTTACTTATATCACACTTCTTTCACGATTGTAGACTTTTTACTTTTTGATTTACTTTGCTGGGGTTGTTTTACTTTACTGAGGCCGGTGTTGTTTTAATATTTTTAAATTTTATCATCAACTCTACTTGTTTATGTTAAGCTCCTCGAAGCTCAAGTATGCCACTATTTTTCGAGCTGTGTGAATTGTAAACAAGTTAGAGAACGAAATGGGGATCAAGTTTCCTTCTCGCTTGTTCCTCATTAACTGTCATTAAATAATATTTATGGTTCTCATTAGTTCCTCTTGACATCAGAGTCCATAAGTCATACGAGGTGGTAGACCGTTTTTTACTTTGTCGTGATACAATCAAACATTGAATATAGTTGGCCCACTGATGACAAATTACAGATGATTCAGCCGACACGTATTTCCTCAAACCATGGACTTCTTCAAGGCAGCATAGGGAAAGAAAATCCCCGAAGTGTAATGATAAGTCAAAGAGAGCATAATCTTCCAAGTGTTTGGCCATAATTACTTCAGAAAAGGATCAACCCAAATTTTGTGCAATGGATGTAGTTATATACCCAACCCCCATTGTAGGGGAAACAACATTCAGTATTAGTACGTATCCACTGTAATAGGTAGTGAGAGCGGCACAATGGAGCTTAATAAGTCAATAGTACCTTAGACCCAAAGGATGGGGGTCTGATTAACACAACCCATAACAGAGTTGTACAACAGCGAGGTCTTGTACAATAGTCGTAACATGCTGTAAAACAATAGTTGTGCAATACTGAGGTCTCATACGTCAGTCTTTTCCAATAGTCGTAGGATGCTGTTCAACAATAGTCGCACAATACTGAGGTCTCATACAACATTCATATAGTCACAAGGTCTTGTGCAATGGTTGTAGAATGCTTTCGAACAATAGTCACACAATACTGAGGTCTCATACAACATTAATATAATAGCGAGGTCTTGTACAGTAGTCGTGAAATGCTTTCGAACTATAGTCGCACAACACTGAGGTCTCAAACAACATTTATATTATAGCGAGGTCTTGTACAATAGTCGTAAAATGCTTTTGAACAATAGTTGCACAATACTGAGGTCTCATACAACATTCATATAGTAGCGAGGTCTTGTACAATAGTCGTAGAATGCTTTCGAACTATAGTCGCACAATACTGAGGTCTCATACAACATTCATATAATATTGAGGTATTGTACAATAGTCGTAGAATGCTTTCGAACTATAGTCGCACAATACTGAGGTCTCATACAACATTGATATAATATTGAGGTATTGTACAATAGTTGTAGAATGCTTTTGAACAATAGTCGCACAATACAGAGGTCTCATACAACAGTTGAACAATACTGAGGTCTCATACAACATTCATATAATAGCGAGGTGTTGTCTAATAGTTGTAGAATGCTTTCTGACTATAGTCGCACAATACTGAAGTCTCATACAACATTCATATAGTAGCCAGGTCTTGTACAATAGTCGTAGAATGCTTTCGATCTATAGGCACACAATACTGAGGTGTCATACAAAATTCATATAGTAGCGAGGTCTTGTACAATAGTCGTAGAATGCTTTCCAACAATAGTCGTACAATACTGAGGTCTCACACAACATTCATATAGTAGCGAGGTCCTGTACAATAGTTATAGAATGCTTTTGAACTATAGTCACACAATACTGAGGTCTCATACCACATTCATATAGTAGCAAGGTCTTGTACAATAGTCCTAGAATGCTTTCGAACAATAGTTGCACAATACTGAGGTCTCATACAAAATTCATATAATAGCAAGGTCTTGACCAATAGTCATAGAATGCTTTCAACAATAGTCACATAATACTGATGTCTCATACAACAGTTGAACTATACTGAGGTACAGGAGTAAACCTGCTTTCCCAGGACTCAATGGAACAACAGTTCACTAAAGTCAAAAACTGAACTCACCCCCTAGTCTCTGTAGGCTGGGATTCCCAATCAATGCTCTTTGCAGCCAGTGTCTGTAAGCACTCATCCTGCCACAACCTACTCAGCTCCTGTAAATAGTGAATGAAGCACGATACCAAAGATCAAGGAATCCAGGAGGTGAACTGATGTACTGGTACATTGGGGTTACTTCTTACTCATCTTAGGCTCATAATTTCAAGTAGAGAAGAGGGGACCCCAGTATGGCAGGAAAACTAGAGCCAACTAGTGCCAAGCGCTCTCAACCAAAGTCCCTAGGCTGCTAGGTGACTTTCAGCACAATAAAAAATTACATGCTCTGTGACAAGCACAAACGTGTATGGCGGGGGGGGTTCTTCGCAGCATACCTGACATCTGCAGACTTTCAAGGTAAAGTCTTGAGGTCAGTGGTGTGCAGTTGTGATACCTAGAGGGGAGGTCAAAATAGCATTTAACACTGCTGTGCAAAGATCAGACCAATTTTTAGCACCATAAAGCACAGGACAAATCACATTAGCACAACTACACGAACGCATCCTCTTCAGCTCACCTTTTCATAGGAAATAAAGTAGGGAAAGGCCAATATATTAAACAATTATCTGTGACATGCACAAGCACCTGAGATGCAAGGTGCAGCAGCATCCTGAAGATGTAAGGGGGGTCATTTGCGAGATGCTTGTGAAAACCACCACATCCTCAGTCTCCTTTTGATTGATGGGATGGTGTATGTTTGTCTCATATCACAGCTTGACTTTTTCCCCTGTAGATCGCCCAGCACCCCCCAGAGACCTGGAACTGACTGACCGTAAGGACCGGGGCGTGACGCTGACCTGGCTGCCTGGAGATGACAACAACAGCCCAATTGAAGGTGAGAGGCAGGCTTCATCTCACTTTTGGCACCTGCTGTCCCCTAGGATCAGTGGGTTTGTTTCCATCAGACATCATTGTTTGCTGGAGGTCAGTTTGGGCCATATGTCTCTAGGATGCTAGTTTCCTCAATGGCTAGAGAGAAGATGCACAGTGCTGGCCCACCAAGAACAGAGGTGTTTGGCCCACCCAAAGATAATAATGGGGACATATATCACCTTCCAGTTTCAGTGATCCTGGTTCACGTGGGCAGGGAAAGGTAGCAAAATAGCATAAAAAAACAGTCCACAACAGTGAGACAACTGTAGCGATAATGAACACAATTTGCACACCTGCTGCAAACAAAATCCTGAACTGAAAAGTGCATTTATGGGAAAAGAAAACAAGAACATGAAAAAAGAGGGGTGTGGTAGAGTAACACAGCAGAATCAGGGTCATAAAACTCCCTGCCACCCCCAGTCGACCCTCACCCTTATCTAACTGGTGTCAGAGCTGCAGATCTTTACTCACATATGCTGACCTTCATCCAGCCAGTTTCACTACTTCGAGACCTTCTTAAGGGATCTCTTTTCAGATCCAGCTAATTTTTCATCTTAAGATCCAAGATCCACATCAGCACATCAGCACAGAAGAAACCAAATCCATCATGAACTCTATCCACTCCGGCGCCCCTTCGGACCCCTGCCCGCACTTCATCTTTAACAAAGCCGACAACATCATCGCCCCGCACCTCCAGACAGTCATCAACTCTTCTTTTTCTTCTGCTACCTTCCCCGAATGCTGGAAACACGCCGAAGTCAACGCCCTACTAAAGAAACCTACGACTGACCCGAGCGACCTGAAAAACTTCCGCCCCATCTCCCTTCTGCCTTTCCCAGCCAAAGTAATAGAGAAGACCGTCAACAAACAGCTGACCACCTTCCTGGAAGACAACAACCTGCTCGACCCCTCACAGACCGGATTCCGAACCAACCACAGCACTGAAACCGCCCTCATCTCAGTCACAGACGACATCAGAACCCTGATGGACAACGGTGAAACAGTCGCCCTCATTCTTCTCGACCTCTCGGCTGCCTTTGACACCGTCTGTCACCGCACCCTAATCACCCGCCTCCGCTCCACCGGGATCCAAGACCAGGCCCTGGACTGGATCGCCTCCTTCCTCGTAAACCGCTCCCAAAGAGTCTACCTCCCTCCGTTTCGCTCAGAACCCACTGAGATCATCTGCGGCGTACCTCAAGGCTCATCACTCAGCCCGACACTCTTCAATGTCTACATGAGCCCCCTCGCTAACATCGTACGCAAGCACGACATCATCATCACCTCCTACGCCGACGACACCCAACTTATACTCTCCCTCACCAAGGACCCCGCCAGCGCCAAGACCAACCTACAAGAGGGTATGAAGGACGTCGCAGATTGGATGAGGCTTAGCCGCCTAAAGCTGAACTCTGAAAAAACTGAAGTCCTCATCCTCGGCAACACCCCGTCCGCCTGGGACGACTCCTGGTGGCCCACGGCCCTCGGCACCGCACCGACCCCTGCAGACCACGCCCGCAACCTCGGCTTCATCTTGGACCCCCTTCTCACCATGACCAAGCAAGTCAACGCCGTGTCCTCCGCCTGCTTCCTCACCCTCCGCATGCTCCGCAAGATCTTCCGCTGGATCCCCGCCGACACCAGAAAAACCGTGACCCACGCCCTCGTCACGAGCCGCCTGGACTACGGCAACACCCTCTACGCTGGGACCACCGCCAAACTCCAAAATCGCCTGCAACGCATTCAAAACGCCTCAGCCCGCCTCATCCTCGACGTACCCCGCAACAGCCACATCTCCGCACACCTGAGACACCTGCATTGGCTCCCAGTCAGCAAAAGGATCACCTTCCGACTTCTCACCCACGCACACAAAGCCCTCCACGACAAGGGACCGGAATACCTCAACAGACGGCTCAACTTCTACGTCCCCACCCGCCCCCTCCGCTCCTCTGGCCTCGCACTCGCCGCCGTCCCTCGCATCCGACGCTCCACAGCGGGTGGGAGATCTTTCTCCTTCCTGGCGGCCAAGACCTGGAACTCCCTCCCCACCAGCCTCAGGACCACCCAGGACCACTCCGCTTTCCGGAGACTCCTAAAGACCTGGCTGTTCGAGCAGCGATAACCACCCCCTTTGTCCCTAGCGCCTTGAGACCCGCACGGGTGAGTAGCGCGCTTTATAAATGCTAATGATTTGATTTGATTTGTGTGCTTGGACCTTTTGGTTTCACTACAGAAAACGAACAAGCAGTTCCTCTTGGAAAACATGTCTGATATTTTATACACAAAATTTCACAACACACTTTGGATGATTTTAAGTGTGTTGTAAAAGTATCACCATAACTATAATGTCCTAGATTTTCCCCAGATCCCATTTTTGGTCTGGGCTAAAGGCACCTTCAGCTGTCTCACCAGCTCACATAACAACAAATGCATAGATAGATAGATAGATAGATAGATAGATAGATAGATAGATAGATAGATAGATAGATAGATAGATAGATAGATAGACAAATAGATAGATAGATAGATAGATTTATGCATTTATTGTTATATGAGCTGGTGAGACAGCTAAAGCTATATATATATAGATCTGGGGCTTTTCTACGCTTCCACAAGTCTACCTCTGAGAGAGTGATTACTCCAACCATTAAAATCTACCGAGCCAAGGCGCAGAGTGCTGCGGTCTATGGGGCAGAAATCTGGGGGTCCTCGAACACCGGCTAGTTGGCAGTGGGGGAAAACAACTTTGTAAGGTCATCTTTGGCCTGTCCTCGTAATACCCCACTGCTGCCAATGTTCTGGGACCTTGGCTTGCCACGCATCTCAGATGTAATTGCCCTACGACCATTGCTCTTCTGGGTCCGTGTATGGACCACCCCTGAGCTATCCACATACAAGGAGTCTATTCAAGACATTCTAGATAGACCAAATGTTCTTACCATTCCTTGGTTTAATCACATCTCAAAATGGTTTTATAGATTGGGTCTTAGTGAGTTTTGGAGCCATCCAGAAAGTTTAAGGAAGGATCAGAAGAGCCATTTGAAAACTGTTTACTGGATACATGTCAGGGAAAACTATCTGCTGTGCTCAACACACGGCAGATTGACTTCACAATTCTTTGATTTTAAATGGTACCCGTATCTGGAACCATTTATGGATACAATTCTTGACCCATTAAGTAAGAGTTTATATATTCAGTTCAGATATGGTTGTCTGCCTCTTAAATCCTATGGCAGTCCACGGAGTGCGACTACAAGATCTGATCCCTGTCCTAGTTGCAACCACACTTCTGAATCTATTGTACATTTTATGTTCATATGCCCTACTTATTTGTTTGCGCGACGGAAGTGGTTACGACCTGTGTGTAGGAATATGGGGATAAGATACTGTATTGTTGCCTTAAGGATCATGATGAGGGGTACTTCTCTCCCTTTATCCTGTGCGGTTAGTAAGTACATTGTAGCTGCTTGGCATATACGTATTAATCTTCTGGGGAAAAATGATGATGAGGAACACATTTTTTTTTAAAAAGAGGGAAAAAAAAAAAGTGTTTTAGCTGCTAAATTCTAACTATACACCTAGACTGAAATAAAACCCCATGTTTAATTTAAATGATAGGTATTAGGGGGTTAGGTGCACCTTTTTTAAGGAAAGTAATTTTATGTGCTTTTAAGGCTGAAACATATGTTTTTTTTTATTTCATTTTTATCTCTTTTTTAACTTAATTCCTATTTCTTTTTTATTCAATTGTTGGTTGTTTTGCTTTTATGGTTGAAAGTAACCGAATAAAGCTATGTGTTGATGATATATATATATATATATATATATGTATATATATATATATATATAGAGAGAGAGAGAGAGAGATCCTATTGGTGGTTGCCAGTAAGTAGTTATACTTAGAACCTAGATTCCATAGGAAAAGCATTTTTTCACTTGCCTATATTGTTGCAACAGTTTGATGAATCTTAAGGAAATTTTCCAAAACAAGTGTCCTATGGGACCCTGTTGCTCATGGAAAGTTTTGGGTTAATCTGTAAAGTGGGGGCGGGGAAAAAAGGAGGGTAAAAAAAGAGTGTTTCCCATGTCAATTTCCAAAGGTTGTTTAGACACACTTACAGGCCGAACTGCTAAACAGAATTACACTAAATTTGGCAGGAAGCTAGATCCTGGTGCACTGATGGTGCTTTTTGTGATTTGGTATAAATCCGTTTAGTAGTTTTAGAGGTTTTAAAAAAAATATGTAGAGATCTATAGGGACACAGAGGATCCGCGGATCCAATTGTCCCCGGCCAGGGGAACTGGCCTGGCCCTGCGTCCAACCTCTGCTGCACACAGCCAAGTGGCTACAGGGGGGTTGGCTGAAGGCCAGGCCCTGTGGCCAGCCTCCGCTGTGCACGCCTGAAGGCTGTATGTGGCGCAGAGTTGGGTGGTTTAGGAGGGTTGGCCGCTTGTGCCTTAAGGTAACTATAACTCGCTCCCTTGCCAAGCACTGCTAATTACCCCAGATATTACAGCACTCATGACATCTTTTATGACCTCATTGATAATGTCAATGTAACATTTGCAGTAAAATTATTGATGAGAAAATTGTGCATGGCAGGCACACGAATTATAGTTACTTGAGCTAACCATAAGTGTAAAAGGTGAATTTCTTTGGCTTTGTACATTTAAAATGTGAGCTTAATTATAACGTCCCTTAATCTTTGTTTTTTTAAGTGAATTTCCGTTTTTTTAATTGCATTTCCTAACTATAACTGTATCAAGTGCATCTCCCTTCTAGGAAACACCTGCACTGTTCTATTCAAATTATGAGAATGGTTATTTTTTTTAACTTATATCTACATTAGCAAGAATTTGGCCACCATGTTTAGGCCACAGGATGTTGTATTTTTCCTACTTTTAATTTCCATGGCATATGTTTGCACTAAAAAAACAACAATCACACCAGCTTGCAAAGCCCAGATGTATTGGCTTTGCTAGGGCTTGCTTACCTTTGATATCAGGAATCTACCTGAAATAGGTGAAGAGAGGAAAGGGTTTTCCGAATTTTGTGGAAGAATTAATCTTTAAATTATCCTGCTTACTTAACATTAGGCGTCCTGTAAATCAGTTTCGGTACCCCAGGACCTCACTAACAAAGTGTCTCTAGAAAATATTTCAGATGTTTTTTCTTGTTTTTGTAGCAAGCTTGACTGTTTTAAAATTCGTTAGTGTTGCCATCTGTATTTATTTATTTTCACAGATTAAATATGTCTAAAATCATGGCTGAATGTTTTGTAATGAAGAGTGCATGACAACTGATTCTTTTATTGTGCACATTACATGTGTGTCTAACTCTAATATCCCGCACATCCTGAAAAAAATGTAAGTTTAGTAAGGCAATTCCATTTTTCTTTCAGGTCTTAATGTTTCAACATATGGTTATTTTAATATCTATAGAGTTTTTATTTTGTTGATTTTTTTATGTTATCACATTTATCCTTCCAATAATCCATCTATAATCTATTATCCTTCCAATAATCAATCCAATAATCAATCAGTAATAACCAATAATCTTGAGAATGTTTAGACAATATCTTATTTTTGTCACACTACTTTGGCGATCATTGATTTCCGAATGTGATTTCCTTTTTCAAATCGTTTTCAGTAACAGTTAAATTAAAACCAACAGATGTGTTTTTGAATACATGGATAAATCAATACCTCTGGCCTCCTTTGAGCCAGAACTCTTAATTGCCTTGCTCCACGTTGCTTGCATTAAAATAATCCGACCTTACTAATGCCTTATATAATTTTAATACCTCAATAATTGTACAAAAGTGTCATTATTTCAAACATGAGCAGCAGGACACTCCAGGCTAGAAATGGTGTTTGAGGGACAAAACACCTCAGCACAGCCTATGGGTAAATTAAGGGGTATTATGACAGGTTGGTGTCTCTGGAGAGCTGATAAGGATAGTTTCACCTGATAGGTGCTTGGCCACCCAAGCTCTCCACGCCTCATACGAGCACTGACCTGATGGTAATTAGGGGTGGGTGGAACTCCGCGGAGTTACAAAAAAACTCTGCAAGATTCTGCAGAGTTCCGCCAATGAACGAAACTAGACACCTTGAGCTACTTGCACTGTGATTTATCACCAGGAGAGTGTTCCTCACTGAAAAATCTGTGCAAACAGCATCACATGGTGCACCAGAGGGTGCAGCTACTCAAGTTGACCTTGCTACTGCTCGAGTAGATTTTCTACTCGAGCGGCAGCCTTCCCACTATGAATGGTCATGACCACCCACAACCACCTGCGTTGGAAAAATCTTACTGGATGTCCTCCAAACGACTGAAAATTGTGTTAGGGAATGCCAAATCTAGCTTGCACTTGCTAACTTATCATCTTGGAGGTGCATGAGAAAAAATTCTGCCACGCTGCAATTGGCAGAATTCGGCGGAGCGGAATATTTCACCCACCCCTAAGGGTAATCCTCTAAAATTCATGAGAGACAAGTCTGCTTGTAGAAACCAGGGGTAATATGATAGTACTGTGCTAGGTGAGTGCGGTATAGCTGCTGGATGCAGTGTTCACAGCTCTCTCTTGAGTATTGTCTCTACTTGCAGAGTACATCATTGAGTATGAAGAAGACTCCTTCAGCCAGGACCAGTGGCATGAGTTGAAGCGTGTGGATGGGACCCTCAACTCTGTGGAGCTGGAACTCTCCCCCTTCGTGAATTACCAGTTCCGGGTCACCGCGGTCAATGAGGTTGGAAAGAGCAAGCCCAGCGGTTACTCGGATAGGTTCGAAACAGCAAAAGCAGGTGAGGGGGAGGGCTAAACTGAGCCTGGCACCACTGCCAGCCTTAAGATGGCATCAGCGTGAATGTCACCCTAGACTCTACCCCTTGAGGTTCCCTTTTCTTACCCTCCTTCCCTGCCTGGATCCTCTCCAATATGGAACTCATCGCAGCTTGGCACTCATAAGGCACTCCTCCCCAAAACTGGCTGCTGGTGCCAATCCTGTTCATGGCTTGATATTGCCAAGCTGCTCGTCTCTTCTCCTTCCCTCCTCTCATCCCATGGGTTAGCATCTCCACTCCCTGCCCCAGAATCTGTACTCTTCTCTGCTCTCCTACCCACCCAGACTTACTAGTGAGTGCCCACCGCTGGGAGTCAGTAGTGCTCAATCCGCCTCTCAGGTTTGTTTTCATTTGGGATGCGCTGTGTGTGAGTCTCTTTTTCTACTCTGCCCTCTCTCTCTCTTCTTACCTCACGCTCTTACCTGTTCTCATTCTCACTCTCACTCTCTCTCTCCTTGCCTCTCTGTCTCACTTTTTTTCTCCTTTCTCTCTGTTTCACTCCTGCTCTCTATGTCTCTCTCTCCCTTGCTCATTCTCCCTGTATCTGTTTCTTTCTATCAGTCTATACTTTTCCACCTCCCCCTCACTTCCTCTTTGTTTCTCACTTGCTTTCTCCCCGCCATCTCTGTCTCTCAAACTAGCTCTTCCTTCCTGTCTCCGCCACTCTGTCTGTCTCTCTCTGCATTCTACATTACATTGTGTATGACTGTCCTACGTGGGGTGGTTTATACTATGTACATAGTCATGCATTTAAATCAAGAACAGTAACATCTTCTCTCTTGTTGTTTTCATCACCCCTCAGCCCCTGATAAGAATCCTGAGCAAGTAAAAGGGAAAGGCAGTGACCCCTCAAACATGTACATCTACTGGGAGGTGAGTAAAAGCTTCTCCCATTGGCTAACCACTGCTCCAGCCTTCATATCTCTGCAACCTGTGCCACCCTCCATCTCATGCCCCCGCACTCAGTGCTTCATATGGGCATGTGCTGACCAGTACCGAGCACCTGCACTTTAATTTGTAAGGGAGAGTACCTGCACTTCTCATCACTGTTGCTATACATTTAACAGGAGAGTACCTGCACTTCTTGTGTTTGAAAGGGAAAGTACCTGCACTTCTCATCACTGATGCAATCCATTTAACAGGAGAGGACCTGCACTTCTCATCACTGATGCAATACATTTAACAGGAGAGTACCTGCACTTCTTTCATTTGAAAGGGAGAGTACCTGCACTTCTAGTCAGTGATGCAATACATTTAACAGGCTAGTACCTGCACTTCTTTAATTTGCAAGAGAGAGTATCTGCACTTCTCAGCACTGATGCAGTACATTTAACAGGAGAGTACCTGCACTTCTTTCATTTGAAAGGGAGCGTATCTGCACTTCTCAGCACTAATGCAATACATTTGACAGGCTAGTACCTGCACTTCTTTAATTTGCAAGAGAGAGAGTACCTGCACTTCCCAACACTGATGCAGTATATCTAATGGGAAAGTACCAGCATGTCTGTAATATGAAAGGGAGAGTACCTGCACTTCACAGCACTGGTGCAGTGTATTTAGTTGTGAGATTACCTGCACTTCTTTAATTTGAAAGGAAGAGCACCTGCACTTATTTAACTTGAAATGTAGAGAACCTGCTCTTCCCAGCACTGATGCAATATATGTAATGGGAGAGTGCTTGCACTTCTTTCATTTGAAAGGGGTAGTACCTGCACGTCTTTAATGTAAGAGGGAGAGTACCTGCACGTCTTTAATGTAAGAGGGAGAGTACCTGCACGTCTTTAATGTAAGAGGGAGAGTACCTGCACTTCTTTAATGTAAGAGGGAGAGTACCTGCACTTCTTTAATGTAAGAGGGAGAGTACACATACTTCTTTAATGTAAGAGGAAGAGTACCTGCACTTCTTTAATGTAAGAGGGAGAGTACACGGACTTCTTTAATGTAAAAGAGAAAGAACTGGCACTTCTTTAATGTAAGAGGGAGAGTACACATACTTCTTTAATGTAAGAGGAAGAGTACCAGCACTTCTTTAATGTAAGAAAGAGAGTACCAGCACTTCTTTAATGTAAGAGGAAGAGTACCTGCACGTCTTTAATGTAAGAGGGAGAGTACCTGCACGTCTTTAATGTAAGAGGGAGAGTACCTGCGCTTCTTTAATGTAAGAGGGAGAGTACCTGCACTTCTTTAATGTAAGAGGGAGAGTACCTGCACGTCTTTAATTTAAGAGGGAGAGTACCTGCACTTCTTTAATGTAAGAGGAAGAGTACCTGCACTTCTTTAATGTAAGAGGGAGAGTACCTGCACTTCTTTAATGTAAGAGGAAGAGTACCTGCACTTCTTTAATGTAAGAGGGAGAGTACCTGCACTTCTTTAATGTAAGAGGGAGAGTACCTACGCTTCTTTAATATAAGAGGGAGAGTACCTTCACTTCTTTAATGTAAGAGGGAGAGTACACAGACTTCTTTAATGTAAGAGAGAAAGTACTGGCACTTCTTTAATGTAAGAGAGTACCTGCATTTCTCAACGTTGGCACAATATATGTAACAGGAGAGTACATGCATTACTTTGATTTGAAAGGGAGAGTGTCTGCACTGCTCAGCAATGATACAACATATTTAATGGGAGAGTACTGGCACTTCTCAGCAATGATGCAACATATTAAATAGGAGAGTACCAGCATGTCTCCGACACGAACAGATACTATTAATAGTGAGTACCAGCATTTCTACATTCCCATTCAAAGCTCTCCCACGCTCCTGATTTCCACCCATCCTCAGCCTTCCCATTTACTGAGGTTTGACGTAAAACCTTGCACACTTAAAAATGAAGTCTCAAGAAAAGATGGGTGGGTCTACTGTCTCTGCTGTGATCTTCTGCTCATTTCCACCTCTCTTCTTCCCCTCCACAGCCCATGAAGGGGATCGACTGGAATGCACCTGGGTTCGGATACATTGTGAAGTGGAGGCTCCAGCACAAAGAGTCAGAGTGGCATACTCACGTATTAGACAGCCCCCCATATGTGGTCCATGAAACCCCTACCTTTGTACCATATGAGATCAAAGTCCAGTCATTCAATGAGATTGGAGAAGGTCCGGAGCCCAAGGTGTACATCGGTTACTCTGGAGAAGACCGTGAGTACACCTGCTTATAAATGTACCTGACGTCTGATTCTAGTGAGGTCTGAGAACTGCCGTCCCTCATAAAGGACAGGTTTCCGCTCTTGCCCCCATTTATAAAGAACCCACTGCCACTGCCACCCCCCCAACATTGTCCATCTCTGATTAAGTCACACGTTTCTTTTTGTCTTTGTCCATGGCACTCTTGTGGCATCCTCAATGTCCGAGGATCTCGAGAAGCCACGCAGGTGTTGGCATTGGACTTGTGGGGTTCTCCAAGATAGCCGATGTCGGGTTACTAAGGGGGTTTCATCAGATATAGGCTGGGCAGGAATGAGAAAATCAGGACTGACTCTAAGCTGTAAGTGAGGAGTGAGGGTAGGTCTCCTGTAAGGGCACGAGGCGGGTGAGGGAAGATGGCAGAGGGTTCCACCTGGTCCTGAAGCAGTAAAACATTTTATATTATTAGGTTTTCTAATCTTCCTTCCTTTGTCCTTCTCCCTGCCTCCCTGTAGATCCCACTGCTTACCCCATTAATGTAGGGGTGCTGTGCCTGAACTGGAGCACGATTGAAGTGACGTGGTCCCCTGTGCCGAAGGAGAGCATCAGAGGCCATCTTTTGGGGTACAAGGTAGGTGTGCAGCAAAGAGCCCTTGGGAACAGCAGCAAGTCATGTAAAGGTATAATGTGAAAGAGAACAGAGCACTGTGCTCGCCTGAACCCCCAACTCACAGCTCAGGTGTTAGAGTTATCTTTCACATCAAAGAAATATCACACACAGCAGCTTTAGCCAGCAACCTATCTCTTGAGTTACACATGTTTTACAGTCTCAAACAGCAGAGCTACCCTCCGTATTGCAGAGAACAGATTGGATCAGAGCACAACCAACAGGTAAATCGCCCACAGAATACAGAACTCCAAGGCTTGGGTCACATTCAACAGGCTAGGAGAGCTGCCCTCCAGGTTACACAGATGGCAGAGCTATCTCTCAGGATACACAGATTGTTAAGACAGGCTGGGGCAATAAACAGAAGAGCTTTCTTTCAAGCTGCACAGGTCTCACCGGCCACCGGAGTGCTTTAAATAGGTTATACGGGCCATAGAACCTAGATTATAAACAGCAGCGCTATCCCTTTAAGTGACATACATTTCACAGGCTCTATTCTCAGCAGAACTATGGTATTCATTATATAGATTGCACTGGTATGGTCCTAACAGCAGAGCTGTATTCCTGGTTTCATAACTCTCACCAAACTAATCATCAGAAAGAACTCCCTCCAGGTGGCATGGCACGTGTCCTTGGTCGCGCACTTGGTCAGCCTACCAAGTTTCACAGGTCCATGCATGATGTCCTGCTGCACTCCAGGTTTTTTCTTTGAATTATAGGACTTGTACGTTTGTTTATTCCATTATAAAACAGGAATACAAGTCCCAGAATTGAGAGGAAAAAGCCTGCCCTGGAGCAGCACATTATGCATGGACTGGGTAACTTGGCAGGTATGCTTGGTTGAAACTTAAGTGCATTTGGGGTGACTTTAGGGGAATTGCTTGTGGAAGGTATGGACAGGCACGGTAGGACAGTGGGCTACATCAATATAACGCCCCCTCCTTTTCATATCCATTGTAGCTGGTGCACACTTCATTGAAAAAGGTATCTTTGTGTATCTAAGAGCCGTATGTACAAAAGTTCCATTTTGCATTTGCTAAATAGCGAATCCTAGGAAATCGTTATTTAGGAAAAGCAAAATGGAATGTAAGAAAATTGCAATTTCCGAGTATCTATTCCTACGGAGTCGCATTTCCTAACAGGAAATCGCAATTTTGGAACTGCAAATCCCTTTGTACCTATAGGCCGAAGCCCCCTTCCCATACTTACCTAGGAAGTGGTGCTCATATGCAGCGCTCCTGTGCCTTCGGGGCGAGCACGCATTCTGCATGGCACTGTAATAACTGCCTTTGGGTGTACTTTTAAAAATTGACCTGCTTACCATCGTATTAGAATCGATGATAATAGCACTTCATAAATGCCCTCTTACATTTAGAAAATTCTATGTACATCTGGTTAGGAAACCGGAAATTGGAAATCCCTGTTTGCCATTTCCTACATTGGTACTTTGAAAATGTGATTTCTACTTGGAGCCCTTTTGCACAGTTGGAAAGGGTGTTTTACATTTCTTAACAGGTTAAAATCGTGATTCGGTCTTTAAGAAATGCAGATTCGTTTTGTACATATGAGTCAATGGACCAGATGTACAAAAATGAAATTTTGCATTTCTTAAATAGCTACTTCTTAGAAATTGCTATTTAGGGAATGCAAAATGATATATATGAATGATATGTATTTCATACATATCATTTTGCATTTTGAAAATTTCCTAATAGCGATTTCTGTGGAGTAGGAATCACTATTAGGAAATTGCAGCTAAGAAATCCCATGCCATTCGTTCCAATGGGCCAGTTCAGCGTTTTCAAAATAGCAATTTTCTATTTTGGAATTGCTAAACCAAGGATGTCTATGGGCACAAGGCCCCCAGTGATGCACCCCAAAACTAGTGGTGCACATGTAGAGCACACATATGCCCGTTGTGTGCCTTTTTTTAAATTGCACATGGTTGCCAATGACTTGGAGTCGATGGTAATTACATTTCCTAAATGCCCAATTCACATTTAGGAAATTCTTTGTACCTATGCATAGGAACCACAAATAGTTAATCCCTAATTACAATTTCCTATTAAGGGGATCTCAAGTTGCGATTTCAACTAGGTAGAAATCGTAATTCGCAACTGCTTAAAGGGCTTTATACATATGAATAGCCCATTTAGCATTCGTGAATGGCCCGAAATAGCGATTCGGTCCTTTAAGAAATGCTAAATGGCGTTGTTCATCAGGCCCTAAATCAACATTTTGGACATGCGGCTCTATTTGGTCTGGGGAAGAGTGAGATCTCCATCACTTTCACAGTTTAGGATGGTTTGTTTAAAGACAAACTTGGGGAGCCTTTGGCATTTCACTCATAATAGGCAGACTGTTGCGAGCCTTCCACCTCGAGGTGACCAGGCGGCACCCCAGCCTTCCCCGATGCTTGCCTCGTGTGGATACGTGAAATGAGTCAAGTGGTCCAAGCCCAACTCACTCCATCAAATATCCCATCAGAGGCACTAATGTGTTTTATTTTTACTCCCACCTGCAGTGTGCTGACTCTCTGCTTGCATTGTAAATTCAGCCAACTTACACACAAGGTAGAAGAGCCAGGATCTGAATTTTAAACCGGAAATGAGGACCAAAAATGATAAAATAGTTCAGTGGTTACTAGACATGCTCCGTGGACCATACAATACACAAAAAGATGAAGGAAAAGACCAACACAAAAGATAAAAATGTATGGAAGACTAAACAGTGTGCCTCGGCAAAGTTCACAAAGTTAAGTGAAAGACCATGGACGAGGAATATTTCTGCCTGGCTTAACCTCCCAGATTAGCATGTGTGAGTAAAAATTATGCATGGCACACCACAACCCTATATTGCATGCTTTTACCCACTTTATCGCGATATATTTACCATCAGAGTCTGTTGATCGATGCTTGATGTAACTAAGGCCTCATATAGAGCTTAGCGGACAGGTTACTCCATAACAAACGTGACGGATATCCCGTCTGCCATATTACAATTTCCATAGGATAAATTAGGATCGTAATACGGCGGTCGGGATTTCCATCACGTTTGTGACTTATTAACCCCAGCTGCCAAAATCTAAATCAGGTCCTAAGTTTTTCTTGTCACTGGTGGGGCAAAACAATGTAGTACGTGAGGATATCAGCGTCAGTCTGTAAGAAGACTATCCCATGGCATAAAAAATATGGTGACTTTTGGGTTTTCAGATATTTTCAACTTTAAACGAAAACACTAAAATTGTTGGCCCCATCACACTGCAGAATAGAGGACCCCAATGTTTAAAACATGAACATCTGCCTTTGTGGGCTTTATTTCC
This sequence comes from Pleurodeles waltl, assembly GCF_031143425.1. Lineage (NCBI taxonomy): Eukaryota > Metazoa > Chordata > Amphibia > Caudata > Salamandridae > Pleurodeles > Pleurodeles waltl. The sequence goes on along the minus strand of NC_090449.1, from coordinate 16,054,331 downwards.
CCAATTTGGTGCTGTATTTGGTGATTAACAAAATTTCCAAATTCACAGAGGTTTCAAAAGCACCCCTGGAAATGTGTGCATTCCTGAATAGGTGGCTCAAATAATGTTCTGCATGTATAGCTGTTCCAAATGAACGATTGTGCATGAAAAAATAGTTTTACATAAGTAAAATTACAATTATATGTATATATAATTTTTCTGACGGGCACCCCTGTAAGGGGGCTCTTTGCCGGAGATCTTTTTCTCAGTAATACTGTGCCGTGATGAAGACAGTGTAGAAAGGTCAATGCCCACCTACAGGCACTTCAGAGAGTATGAGAGAGAGAAAGAATTAAAATTGGCTGAAAACCCGAACAGGACATCAAACTTTAATAGTCAGGAAACTCTCCGGATCTCATTGCTAGGATCACGATGCCCTGCATTTCCAAGATACTGTTTGCGGGTCTTCCTGACACCGTAGCTGGCCCGCGATGCCGTGGCCGGCCTGAACAGTTAGTTTTGTTGATCACGAGGCTGTGATAGCCCCAAGTGAGCAAGGAACTCTTTTTAAGTAATTCTTGCTAAATCCTTATCTTTATTACTGTATGTTGGATTTTACTCGTTTTGGTCTTGTTTTACACAGTTAAATATTGGCTATTTTTCTAAAACTGGTGTGGTGTTCTTTTGTAGTGTTTTCACTGTGTTACTGTGTGTTATGTGCAAATGCTTTACACATTGCTTCTGAGATAAGCCTGACTGCTCGTGCCAAGCTACCAAGGGGGTGAGCTGGGGTTATCTGAGCGGGTATCTTCCTTATCCTGACTAGAGTGAGGGTCCCTACTTGGACAGGGTGCAAACAGGCTGCCAACTAGAGACCCCATTTCTAAAAAGGGTCATTCCACCCAGAGGCCTAAGCTTACCTTCTAAGCGCTTGTGTACCGTCCAATCACAGGGCATGACTTACTCTGGGCAGAAGGGGCTGAGTGACTCAGAAACACGAGTTACTGGTGAGTAAGAATGGTTTATTTGCTGAACGTACGTCTGCTGTTCCTTTAGTAAAGTTGTCTCTTGTCCTAGATTTACTACTGGGTCGGACACCACCCCGGGGGCCGCGGCAAGAGGCATACCACCAAGCACCTGGCCATCGTGCACGGAGAGAAGCACCGGGCAGAGATCACCGGCCTGGAGCCCTACAAGCCCTACAACCTGGACGTCCGGGTCTACAACAGCAAAGGGGAGGGGCCGCCCAGCGAGACCACTCACTTCAACACGCCCGAGGGAGGTGAGAGAAGGGTGGGTGGGCGCGGAGAATTCTCTTTCTCTCACAATAGATGTGAATCCGACAGAGAGGCCAAGGATCGAATGGGCATGGAGGGTGAACGTGCCAGACATGAATCCTACAGAGAGGCCAATAATCGAATGGGCAAGGGGACTTAAAGTTCATCTAATACCAGGGATGAATCCTACAGAGAGGCCAAGGATCGGATAGGCATGGGGACTGAAAGTTCATCTAATACCAGGGATGAATCCTACAGAGAGGCCAAGAATTGAATGCTCACGGGGATGAACGTTCATCTGATACCAGTCATTAACCCTACAAAGAGACCAAGCATTGAATGGGCGCCGAGATGCTCTGTCAGAAGCACAGACAGGGGCCAAGTTTGAATGTGCCCGCGAGGTCGGTCTCACGTATACTAGAGGTGAACCATGCAGAGGGATGACAGGGCGTGGGTGAGCATCAGTTCTCCTCACCTTAGAGGTGAGCTCTCCACAGAGAGGCCAGGCTTTGAATGGGCATGGAAGCTGAGGTGCTCTGTCAGGAGCACAGGCAGGGGCCAAGGTTGAATGTGCCAGAGCGTAGTCCCACTTACCAACCCCCTCATGTAAGAGGTGAGCCATTCAGAGATATGTCAGTGTTAGACTGAGCATCAGTCCCCCTCACCTTAGACGTGAGCTCTCCACAGAGAGGCCAGGCTTTGAATGGGCATGGAAGCTGAGGTGCTCTGTCAGGAGCACAGGCAGGGGCCAAGGTTGAATGTTCCGCGAGGGTGGTCCCACGTATACTAGAGGTGAACCATGCAGAGATATGTCAGTGTTAGACTGAGCATCAGTCCCCCTCACCTTAGAGGTGAGCTCTCCACAGAGAGGCCAGGCTTTGAATGGGCATGGAAGCTGAGGTGCTCTGTCAGGAGCACAGGCAGGGGCCAAGGTTGAATGTGCCGCGAGGGTGGTCCCACGTATACTAGAGGTGAACCATGCAGAGATATGTCAGTGTTAGACTGAGCATCAGTCCCCCTCACCTTAGAGGTGAGCTCTCCACAGAGAGGCCAGGCTTTGAATGGGCATGGAAGTTGAGGTGCTCTGTCAGGAGCACAGGCAGGGGCCAAGGTTGAATGTGCCGCGAGGGTGGTCCCACGTATACTAGAGGTGAACCATGCAGAGATATGTCAGTGTTAGACTGAGCATCAGTCCCCCTCACCTTAGAGGTGAGCTCTCCACAGAGAGGCCAGGCTTTGAATGGGCATGGAAGCTGAGGTGCTCTGTCAGGAGCACAGGCAGGGGCCAAGGTTGAATGTGCCGCGAGGGTGGTCCCACGTATACTAGAGGTGAACCATGCAGAGATATGTCAGTGTTAGACTGAGCATCAGTCCCCCTCACCTTAGAGGTGAGCTCTCCACAGAGAGGCCAGGCTTTGAATGGGCATGGAAGCTGAGGTGCTCTGTCAGGAGCACAGGCAGGGGCCAAGGTTGAATGTGCCGCGAGGGTGGTCCCACGTATACTAGAGGTGAACCATGCAGAGATATGTCAGTGTTAGACTGAGCATCAGTCCCCCTCACCTTAGAGGTGAGCTCTCCACAGAGAGGCCAGGCTTTGAATGGGCATGGAAGCTGAGGTGCTCTGTCAGGAGCACAGGCAGGGGCCAAGGTTGAATGTGCCGCAGAGAGGCCTGGGATTGAACAGCCAGTTATGTAACGTATATTATGCGGTATTTACCATGCAGGATGTCACAATGCCAGCCTTTACCACACAGATAACTACCACGAAGGCCTTTTGAAGCACTTTACACCATAGGCCTTTTCCACGCATGAGTTTTTTAATGGCATTATTTAGGGTTAAGAGAAGGGTTGTTTAGAATTCAGGGGCGCGTTGAAAAGTAAGGGTGTTTTAAAGTTGACGGAGGGAACTGTTAAAGGGATTTTCAGGGTTCACGGTCTGTTGAAGGAGATGCTTCTCTGCTCGGTGGAGCGCTGCTCATCCTGATGGTCAGTACCTAGTAATGACCACAAGAGGGCGCTCCTCCCTCACAGTTCTATTTGTGTTCTATCAGAAGCAGGTATGCATGCGACCAATCCAGACCTAATTTACTCCTGCTCATATTAGCAGCCTTCACTACATTTAACTACTCCCCCTTTACAAGGGTAGAATCACTCAAAAGTGCACACTTACATGCCCCACCCCCTGAGTGTGGGATCTGGAGCCTAATTTGCAGGTGTAAAGTTACTACTTGTCACACTTCACATGTAGGGTGAGGCTCCCTTTGGTAAAGTGTAGGGTCAAATGTATAAAATGCCTCACACTAAAAAAATATTAAACATTTGTGTAATTTAGATATTAAAATACATTAATTGTAAAATGACATGCAGAACAAGGTTTAAAAACGCTACAGCATTAACTTAATGTTATTTTATTATTTAAATATTTTGAATATATAACCTTAAATAACAATTATTTTTCCTAAGATCTAAAGTAAAAAAACTGACCTAAAGTAAAGCATGTATTTGTTATGTAGTGGAAACTATTGAAAGTTGTGTAGAAAATTAATGAACAATAATTTAATTATGTCTAAAAACGTAGGTTACTGGAATTTTTAATGTTTTTAAATTTAGTAACGACAATTAACATTTTATAATAATGTAATAATTACACACTGAATCTGTACCAACCCTAATGACCAGCCACGTAAGTGACCGAGTGAGCCAGCCACAGCCACACAGCATGACATGTGGGCGACTGAGTGAGCCAGCCACACAGCATGACATGTGAGTGACTGAGTGAGCCAGCCACAGCCACACAGCATGACATGTGGGTGACTGAGTGAGCCAGCCACAGCCACACAGCATGACATGTGGGTGACTGAGTGAGCCAGCCACACAGCATGACATGTGGGTGACTGAGTGAGCCAGCCACAGACACAGCATGACATGTGAGTGACTGAGTGAGCCAGCCACACAGCATGACATGTGAGTGACTGAGTGAGCCAGCCACAGCCACACAGTATGACATGTGGGTGACTGAGTGAGCCAGCCACAGCCACATAGCATGACATGTGAGTGACTGAGTATGCACGCGCTGGCACTTCAGAAGCACTGGCCTGGTCACCTATGCACCCCCTAACTCTCACTGTGTATGCTTAATCCTTAGTACCTGACAAACCATCCTCCGTGCATCTGGAGTACCTGTCGGACACGTCAGTCAATCTGGTGTGGACCCCCCCGGCGAGCCCCAACGGCGTCCTTACAGCCTACCTCCTCCAGTATCAACCAAGTAAGAGCGCAACGCCTCTAGGCGCTGCGAGCTGCTAGTGCTGTGCTTGTTAGAAGGAAGGGGCGCGAGGGCACCGGACTTTGGAGCATGTAACATAGCTGTAGACATAGTTGTACGAGTGTCTATCTATCTATCTATCTATCTATCTATCTATCTATCTATCTTTCTATCTATCTTTCTATCTATCCATCCCTATCTATCTATCTATCTATCTATCTATCTATCTATCTATCTATCTATCTATCTATCTATCTATCCATCTATCAATCTATCTGTGTCTCTGTCTATATATCCATCCATCCACCCATCCCTATCTATCAATCTATCCATCTATCTATCTGTCTATATATCCATCCATCCCTATCTATCTCTCTCCGTCTATATATCCATCCTTATCTATCTATCTATCTATCTATCTATCTATCTATCTATCTATCTATCTATCCATATCTATGTATCTATCAATCTGTCTGTCTATCTATCTATCTATCTATCTATCTGTCTGTCTGTCTGTCTGTCTGTCTATCTATCTATCTGTCTCTCTGTTTATATATCCACCCATCCCTATCTATCTATCTATCTATCTATCTATCTATCTATCTATCTATCTATCTTTAGATAGGTCACCACTGGTTAGTTGTGCATTTGGCAAATCTTTACGAACTTTGGAACATCTAACATAGCTGTAGATGTAGTTGTACGAGTGCCCATTCATCATAGCTCATATCTATCCATCCATCCATCTATCCAGCAGCTACACTGTGTGTAGTATGTTATTTAGTACCACAGTAGTGTGATTCACAAGATAAAACACAAGGTGGGGGGGGGGGGGTAGTTGTCATCGAGAGCCAAAGGTGTGTTTCATGACACTGGAGGGTGTCTCCTGAGGGAGAGGGGAGCACAGCTGTTCTGAGTGTACCCATATGGTTGTCTGATTGTCTCTCTGTTTCCATCCAGTTAACAAGACCTATTTTGGTCCCATGATAAGTATCCCCGTCAACGACCCGCGAACTCTGAACTGGACGCTGTCTGGCCTGGACCCCAAGGAGCTGTACCGCTTCTATGTGCACGCCTCCACCAAGGTGGGTGAGGGGACCCCCTACATCATCGAGGGACGGACGGAGCAGGAAGCAGGTACACACAAGCAGGCTCCTTCGTGGGGGATAAGTGCCCGACTCAGGCGTGGAGGGGTGTGGGAGTCACCCAGGGATGCAGGCGCGCGCGGGAACGGTAGGGTGGCACACGCGAGGACCTGAACCCAGATGCCCGCTGTGCTCTGTCCAGTCTGGGGAGCCTTGGTCCACTCTGGGCTCTTTCCCAAATGAATAGTCTGTAGGGTCCTCGCCCACAGCCAAGAACATTTCCAGCTGTGGGAAAGAATTCAAAGACAAGTAAGCTGGTGACGTTTCCTGCAGGGTGTTTTGTATGGGTGACTAACCTTTCCTGCAAGGACAGGGGAAAGAGCATCTTTTATGTAGGGGTGGGCAGGGAGGTCCGCTGGCAGAGCTGACAGTTTTTGGCACTCCGCGCTCAGCTTGGAGCATGGAGTTCGCCTAAAACTCCACTAGCCCCGCCAGCGGAGGGGAGCTCACCCGGTGCCCACCACAGCCCAGTTATGGGCCACACAGCACAACTGCAGACAGTCTGTGCTTGTGCTGTGTCGCTCATAACTGGGCTGCAGTGCACAAAGGCGACAGAATGGAGGGACAGGCCTTCCTCTGCCAGCAGGGGGCAGAGGGAGGCAGAGAGAGAGCCAGACCACTGGGGGAAGGACGACGGGGGCCCAGGTCTGTCCTCGTCTACTATTTTCTTTTTTTTTCTCCATTGTTTGTGCACACAGGTGCACAGACAAGGACTGAAAAGGCAGCTGTCACTGCCTGTGGCCCTGGCCTGAATTCAGGCCGCTTGTGCACCGGCCGGCCCAGTGTGCACCGCACACGGGACAGGCCAGTGCACAAGAGGCCTGAAATAGCAGCTTTCACTGCAAGGCCCTGGCCTGAATGCAGCCAATCTCTGAAGATTGAGCGCATTCAGGATTCCGCTGTTCACGGAACTCCACCTCTCCGGAATTCCATAGAGTTTTCAATCAACTCCATGGAATTCCGTGGAGCCAAATTCTGAGAACTCCGCCCAGGCCTAGTTTTATGTAAAGCATCAAGGTCAGGCGTGACCAATGTCACTCTGAGAGCAGTACTTGTCTCTTCTAATCCAGGGTCCACTGCTACATATTAACATATCAACAGCCATGTCCAGCTGCCGTCAATGAGCGAGCCGTACATGGGGCCAAGTCACAAAGGGAAATGTACATATGAGTTAATCTGCACATGTAAATTTACTCATACAATTTGTATCAAATGTACTGCTTTTGGCTAGTCACCCGTTCCATATCTAAGTTTACTACAAGGTGTAGACTCGCATGTCTCCACCCCCTGAAACAGAAGGTAGAGGCTAATTTACCAGTGGAACGTACTTCAGCCAAAACTAATCCAAAAGAGTTGTAGCTCAGACCCGAAGTTAGTCCAGCACCACAAAGGTACTAATGGTACTGATACACCCTCGCATAGAAAATAATGGCGGCAGGGGCTTAAAATACAACCCCATTGTAAATAATGTTAAACTAGATGGATTCATTTTGAATTTTTAGAAACGTTTATACATGTAATTTTATGTTAAGAAATAGAGAAGATAAAATAGTTTAATATTTTAAATTTCAAATAAGTATATATTTATTAAAAATAACTTGTTGTATTTTTTATACATAATAAATACAAACATTTTACTTAAGGTGGGATCTTTTAAAATACAGATTTAAAATGTAATCTTAATTGCATTTAATATATTTAAATCAAATAAAAATGTAGTTCAAAATTAAGCTAATAGTGTGAAGTTATTACTATTAGTAACATTTCACATGTGAGCAGAGTTCACCACCACAGGGGCAGAGAAATAGTTAAGGGTAGGCATAGGGAAAATTTAAAAAAGTTTATTAAACTTAAAAAAGTAATAAATACACATGTTAATAATAAATAATAAATGTATGTTACTTTCATATATTTATTTATTTATTTTAAATGTAGACCAAAATAAAAAATGGTTCAGCACTATTAACTGAATTTTGAATTAAATATTTCATTACTTTAACTACATTGCAATAAAACTATTTTTAAAAGTTTTTAATAAGCATCCCACTTAAACTTATCATGTATTAAAAATTACAAAACGTTATGCATTTAAATAATTTAATCAATGTAGTTATCTAAAAAAAAATATATATTTAAAAATGAAAAGGCTATTAAAATATTTTATCATAAAATAATATTTTTTCCCCTAAATACATGTATAACATTACATTAAATGAATATGTATTTAAAAAAAATCGAAATAAATGCATTTATTTAAACAATGAATTCTATGGACTTCTATTTTAGGTTGCTGGCTCACTTGTTGTTTATGAGAGGATGTTGCAGTACCCCTGGCTGCCCATATCAGGGAGCTGGACTTACTCCAGATCTGAACTGGAGTAAAAGTACTATTGTTTTTGGCCCTTTTTGCTGTGGAAACTGTTAAAGTGTAGTTAATGAATAGCAATGGGCTTGCTCTTTTGTCTGGGGTGTATGTCTCTCCCTAAAATGATTTCATGCACACCCTTAACCCCTCCTTACATCTCCCTTAACCCCTCCCATTTAGTAGTAAGTGTTTCTCCCCAGCCCGTCCCACGTTTGCTACTAAATAGTAAACGTACATATGTGATCTTCTTCCCACAGAAACGATAGGAGAGGTAGATGTGGAGATTTACACTTTGTAATTTTTGTGACTTGTGTGTTATAGTAAGTCTGTGGCATGATAGCATTCCTTCTATATGTGCTACAAAATGCAGTTTGAGAATCGGGGCACAAAGTGACTCGGGGTGCAACCGGCATGTGCGCCCACGTTCTGCACCCCTGGGTCACTTTGGTATTGCAGGCGAGGCTGTAGGCATTTGTGCAGCTCCTTTTGTGATACAGATTACGCTGCTGCACATGTACGGCCAACGTAATTCTATCAGAGAGGTCCCTCATTTGCAAGTGAGAATGGCTCCCTGCAAATGAGGGAACACGTTGCCTCAGCACCACAGCCCTGTTATTGATGGACGCTCAAAGAAGCTGTCAGAAAGGGTAGTGTCTGAGCACAGCAAAGAGATGGCAGACAGTCAGTGCATGCCCCCAGGGCATCCCTAAAAGGGAAGAAAGTGGTTGTAATGGACTTCTCCAGACACTCCCTGCAGGTAAATACTGTCACCTACTGCAGCCGCTTGCAGTGGGATCTCTGTCCCCTTTTGTAAAGTAGATTCCGTGCCACCTGCACTACGCAGGATGGACTGGCTGCTTCAGAGCTTTTCACTAATGCAATGTCCCCAGGCACAAGATCACAGCGGTGTCCGCCACACCAAGGCCAAGCTCTCCATAATGCGGGGCCAGGTGTCCTATACGATCAGTGTTTGATTATCATCTGTAGAAGACAAACAGCATCAGCTGAGGTCACTGCAACCGAGGTGTATGGCGTTCACTCCCCCAAAAGATTACTGTTTCAATGTTTTATCACATTGGCTTTAATATTTTATCAGTGCTTATTGCAAGCGTGTTACCTGCACTGCCTTCCTTGAAACCCAGCATCACTGTAGGAGCAGCGCATGACTCTTCCCTCCCCATACCCTATACTACCACAGAGACTCCCAGCCACAGTCAACAGAGACCACAGTAAAACCAGTATTTGACTCATTACAACACAGATGTTATGACTTCAGTGCTTTTCTTTCCCCGTCCAGCAGGTGCTGCTGTAAGACCAGTGATGGACAATGTTGTATTGCTTCACCATCAGATACGACATTAGCTGTAGTAGCAATGCTACAGCACCTAGTAAGAGGATATTATCAATAAAATGGCAACATATGGCTCTCTGGAAGCGATTGTCTCAGAATGAATACCAGGTGCAGCCAGCTGAGGTCATACTAAGGCCAGCTTTTGCCACATAACCTTCCTTACTTAAGCAGCGCCTGCTGTGGGAGGTGGGGTGTATTAGTGGCTCTCCTTTCCGCAGCTGGCCAGCAGGTGTCACTGTAAGAGCAGCATTGTTTTGCCTGCTTTGTATTTTCTTACCTGCTTTCTTTCATTGCTGCTCATGGTCTGCCTGTGTCCCTGTCTTTCAGAGTTTCCACCCATCACAAATATCACCTTCCGCGCAGGTGATAATTACACCATGATCACCTGGATCCCGCGGGAGGGCCAGCGCAACATGGAGTTCCAGGTCAAATACATGAACAAAGACAGTAAGAAGACACCTTCTGGTTTTCAATGTGCCCTTCTCACTCATAATTGTTTATTCCTTGTTAACCCTCCAACTCTTTACATAACCTCCCCTCTCACTCATACCTCGGAGGAACCTTCCCATGTCCACCTGAGCTTAGAGACACCTCCAGCTTGCAACTGGACCTTACAGTGGAGACCCCTGCTCTATCACTCTGACCTTTGATCTGCCTTCCTCGCTCACTCATAACACAGGAGAACCTTTCTCTTCCCCCCGGCCTCACAGACACCTCCCCTTAAACTCTGACCTTAAACATCTTGCCACTTTCCCTCTGACCTTAGACAAACCTCCCCTCTGACTATGAACATACAGACACAGGCCCTTGTGCCCCCCTCCCCTCTGGCACTGAACTTATGCATACTTCCTCCCACTCTAACTTTAGATCTTTGTCCTCACCATGCTCGGACTATAGAGTGAGATGGGAAGATGTTTCAGCAGTCAGGAAAAAGGAGAAATGTTTTTAAGATTAAGGCAAGGCGGGTACACAACTAGATCAACACTTCAAACTCTGTCTTCTGAAATATCTTCACTCCCACTCTGACCTGACCTCTGCCCCTCTCTCTGACCTCAGAAACACCTCACCTCTCACTCTGACCTCTACCCCTCTAAAATAATATTTTCTTCTTTCTCTAACCCAGAGGTCCCTTCCCTCTAAATGGCCTCCAAGGGCCATGACTCTATTGTTCTGCTTCTGTTCAACAGATTCCCTCCCTACTCATATCCTCAGAGCCCCCTGCACTTTCTTCGTGACCTCAGACGGATGTGCACTCACCTCTGAAGAATCTTCTCCGCTTGTTCCGTCTGTGCAAGCTCTTTCTTTCCCCCTTTAATCTCAGAATGTGCTCCCTCCTCCCTTTGCTGCCACGTTTCTCCCTCTGAGCTCAGAATGTGCTTCCTCCTCCATTTGTTGCTATGTTTCTCCCTCTGAGCTCAGAATGTGCTCCCTCCTCCCTCTGTTGCCATGTTTCTCCCTCTAACCTCACAATGTGATCCCTCCTCCCTTTGTTGCCGTGTGTCTCCCTCTAACCTCAGAATGTGCTCCCTCCTCCCTTTGTTGCTATGTTTCTCCCTCTGAGCTCAGAATATGCTCCCTCCTCCATCTGTTGCTATGTTTCTCCCTCTGAGCTCAGAATGTGCTCCCTCCTCCCTTTGTTGCCACGTTTCTCTCTCTAACCTCAGAATGTGCTCCCTCCTCCCTTTGTTGCCATATTTCTCCCTCTGAGCTCAGAATGCTCCTCCCTCATTTCACTTTTGCCTCAGATAACCTCCCATTCTGATCACTAAGGACTCTTTCCTATCACCTGGGTCTCGGAAGGATATTTCACTTCTGCTTTGATTCCTCTGCCTCCACTTTTAGGGCCAGATGTAGCAAGGCTTTTGCACCTCTCAAACAGCAGAAATCGCTGTTTGCGAGGCGCAAAAGCCACATCGCGATGCCCATTCCCATTTTGTGAGTCGGTAACCTGGTTACCGACTCGTAAAATGGGAATGTGAGTTGCAAATAGGAAGGGGTGTTCCCCTTCCTATTTGCGAGTCGCATCGCGATGCAGAATTGCTTTGTGACCGCGAATGCGGTTGCAAAGCAATTCGCAGTTACCACCAGTGTCACACTGGTGGTAACCCATTCGCAAAAGGGAAGGGGTCCCTACGGGACCCCTTCCCCTTTGTGAATGGCCCTGAAAATATTTTTTCAGAGCAGGCAGGGGTCCTATGGACCACTGCCTGCTCTGAAAAAATTAAACTGACATGTTTAATTTTTTCGTTTTAAATGCATCTCGTTTTCCTTTAAGGAAACCGGGCTGCATTACAAAAAAAAAACAGCTTTATTTAAAAGAAGTCACAGACATGGTGGTCTGCTGTCTCCAGCAGGCCACCATCCCTGTAAGTGCTGCGACTCGCAAGTGGGTCGCAAATTGTGACCCACCTCATTAATATTAATGAGCTGGGCCTTTGCCACCCCTTGCGACTTGCATATGGTGTCAGGGACACCATCCTGCATCCGGCTTTGCGACTCGCAAATTGCGAGTCGCTCAGACTCACAATTTGCGAGTCGCAAAGCCGGAATTTCCTACATCTGGCCTTAGTTTCCTCAAAAGGTCCATCCTCTTCATTTTGACCTTTTAATATATTTTTACACCCTCCTTCATCTTATGGTTCTGACTTTGTACAAAGTTTATTTTTGTTCCCTCCTGAGTAGATTCTTCCTCTCTCATCCCAATGTCATGTCCTGATCCCTGACAAAGGTTCCCTTTTGCTGTAATCCCTGAAAATGCTTCTCCATTTATTGTAATCACTGTGGACTTTTCCAACAATGGAGTTTACTTTTTTCACATTTATTTAAAAGGCTTGAACTGCTCAAGTGATTCGTTTTTTCCCCAGTAAAAGGCAGATCGAATAGGAGAATTAAATGTCACCAGATCTTAAAACAGAAGACAAATGTTATGTTTTGTTTAGCTCTGAAAGATAAAACACAACACAAGCTGCATGCAAATGGCAATAAATAAGTAGTGTACATTGTTAAAGACAAAATATCAGATCCATGCAAACCAGTGGGTCCCAACCTGTGGTCCGGGGACCCCTTGGGTTCCGCAAAGCCTCCTTAGGGGGTCCGCAATCACTTAGAAAATGAAATGATATTAACAGATTAGGTCCCCAGCTTTCAGTAATGACTCAGTGGGGGGTCCCCAGATTCCAATAATGATTCAGTGGGAGTCCCTGGGATCCAGTAATGATAAAGTGGGGGTCCACAGAAGTCAAAAGGTTGGGAACCACAGATCTAAACTCCAGATACTTATGTCATGTTGAGCAGTGTGCATCCCGTTCGATGGACATATTTTCGAACAAGTCATGTTACACTGCCACTACTTGCCCGACTCCAATCTTTTTCCAAAACAGAGATAACTCCAAAAGCACCTGTTTTCCTTTCTATTCTGCAGGTGAGGAAAAATGGCGATGGGCCGGCAACGTGAGCGCCACGCAGTCTGGTTACCATGTGGGGGGCCTGCTTCCTGGCACCAGCTACAGAATCATCCTGGCAGCATGGAACCAGACGCAGGAAGCTGTTATCTGGGATGCTGAGGTGCAGACAACTGGAGTAGGTGAGTTGGGTACCAGTGTCTAGACAAAGTATTCACTTCTTAAGTCTAACCAGACATATAGCAGGGCCTTGGTTAGGATGAGTTACTGTCTGGCTTACGCTAGTTTAAACCGGCTTGGTCAAGCAAGAACATGGTGCCGAGTCTAGGGTGAGCTTCAGGTTGTTATCAAAAGTTGGGATTGCGTTGAGTTGGGGCAGGTTTGTTTGTTTTTGGCAAAGCTTTTTGGGTTGGCTCCAGCTGAGGAGTTAAAGTATGCTTAAGTTACCTGTCTTCCAAAAGTGTTGTTAGATGTCAGGCTGGTTTGGGTCGTGCCTACCTGATGTTGGGTTAGGTTGACCTACATTAGTTGCCAGTCACATTAGACAGTCACCAGCACTGGACGTCTCTGTGTTTGCATGATAGGATATCACCCGCCAGTCCATATGTTTCTTATCTCACTAAATTACCCCACTCACAGACCTCTTTCTTAATTTGAGAGAAGTGAGAATATCTTGGTGCCTGGTACTTTTAATCTGCATTTCTCATTTTTCTGCAAAGTGTAGATTGTGAATCATTCAGTCATTGATCACCTAATCCCACATGTAAATCCAACTCATATTACAGTGACATGTTTCAGCACACAAGTGTTTGTCTTTCACTTTTTAAAATTGGCTCTCCAGTTGTTTCTTTTTACCAGTTCTCCGCCAGCATTTGTAGTTGGCAATTTAGGAGAGATCTGAAGACAGAAAATATAAGTAAATAAAATATAGCACTTTGGGGCAGATTTGCATTTTGCATAATTGCATATCATTTAATTTAGCAAAAGCAAATCATGTGAATTTTCCACCCCCCCTAATGTTCATCGATTTGATGATTACAGCCTGGATCTCCTAAAGCATCCTCACTCGTGCACCTGAAGCATCTGAAGTGGTAGAAAAAGGCTGCCATTGGAAGTGCTGTGTGGCACCTAGTGAGGTGTTTACAAGGGCCAAGTGTGAGGAGGCTTGATTCTTGGAGCCCAAGCACTCCGAACATGACAAGTGTTAGATCAAACCCAAACAACGCCTGTCCCTAAGATGGACGTACTAAGCATCCAGTCTCTCATGCGTCACAATGAGAGCGCTCCACAGAAGGTGGATCGCTACACCAAGCAGCCAATAGCATGCGGTGAGAGAGCCAGTCCGGGGGAGCCAGCGCCCACTCTATGTACATTTTAAAGAATTGCTTACAATTGGTGATTTAGGCAGCTTCGAAGTGAAGCCAGACCAAGAACTGAACAAGCAGAGTGTGGGTTGGTGGTTCCACAAGCGTTGAAATGAAGTGGTTTGATCTGTGCTTTCTGGGGGAGCTTGCATGAGATACCTTTGCTTTGGTTCTACATGTGTTGTGATGGGTTGGGATGCACGTGGAGAGACCATTAAATGGATTGGTTTGACTTGTGCTGCCTTGGCTCGGGTTGGGTGGTGGAGTCTGGATGGATTGTACTAGGTTTAAGGTGTGGGAGTTGGTTGGGAAGGGTTGCGACACTACCTTGGGTGGTCGAGAGGTGTAAGGATCCTTATCGGGTTCTGTGGTTTAGGAATGACTCTGCCTTAGGTGGTTTCATTCCCTAACATGGATGTTCTCCCTCATCCCTTCAGCCTCCGTGAAGAAACATGGCGGCTTCGCCACAGAAGGTTGGTTTATCGGTCTCATAAGCGCCATCGTTCTGGTGATCCTGATTCTGCTCATCCTCTGCTTCATCAAACGCAGCAAGGGAGGGAAGTATTCGGGTGAGTACTAGATGTGTGAATACTCCTGTGACACTGGTGGTGACTGAAGACGGTCCTCATACAGTGGGACTTAACTATTAGGAGTTGTGAAATGCTTCTGGTCAAGGTGGGAGCAACAGAGAACCTCTGCTGTTCCTTGACCCTGTCCATCCTGCAGAACCACACAGAAAAAAAAGTCCCAACATGGCTGTGACAGTTGTGCATCTTCACCCTTTTTTACTTTCTCTGGTCTGCCCTGCTTCTTGTGTCTGTTTTTGACAATCAGCAAGTTCACTGAGGGCGCACAATTATTTTTGGCCCACCACCTGCAAAGCAGAATGTTTTGTGCGACCAGAGAGCCACCCAAAGTGCACACCCACCCATATTAGTTAGTGACTCCTGCACCCTCACCATGCAACACAAGCTGGCATCTGTGCAGAGGAAACCCACACGTCTGAATGGTGGCAATGAATGTGTGAGAAAATTAGACTCACATTCAGCTTGTATTGTGCAGAGATTACAACATATGCCTCTATCCTTGATCTCATGCAGTAGAGACCCTAAGATGTCTGAATCGATTGAAAGACAACATGATTCTGCCAGGTACACACATATATCCAGCAACATCACCTGAGCTCCCACAGTGCTGAACAATGTCTGGCAACAGAAAAGCCCATCCTGTGACTTCTAGACACTCTGGGGGTCATTATGATCCCTGGCGGTTCAGCCCGCCATGCCGGCGGCGGGTGAAAAGGCTGCCACCGGCATGGCGGGCTGAACTGCCATGTAAAGAACATTGGGAGGGCCATAGGCGGAACCCTCCACCGCCAGGCTGCCTCCGCCAGCAAGCCTGACGGTGGAGGAAATCATTATCCGACAGGGCAGCGCTGCTGCCCCTCAGATAATGATCCCGATTGCCACCAGCCTTTATCTGGCAGGTTCCCCCGCCAGGGAAAGGCTGGTGGAAGGGGTGCACTGGGGGCCCCTGTACTGCCCATGCACTTGGCATGGGCAGTGCAGGGGCCCCTGTGCAGTGCCCCATCGCGCAGGTCACAGCCGGATTTACAGGTAGTGATCTGCGCGACGGGTGCAGCTGCACCCGCTGCACAGAGGCATTGATGGAGCCAGCAGCAATGTCCCAGCCATGCATTTTGCCATGTGTTTCCGCCCGCCATCCCAGCAGAATGTTCTTTATGAGGCCGGGAGGGCCCCAGGGAGGCTGGCGGTCAGTTAAATGACCGCCAGCATGAACACCACCTTTACATCATAATGAGGGCCTCTGTCTGGGAACCCATAACCATCTGGTGTCTGACCGTCCACAGTACAAACCCTGGAAGAAAGCCCACTCCCCATGGATGACTGAAGGTTAAAAATCTTAACGCAACGTAGAGATTGGCCAGCCATGGATGCCTCAAGTTTCTTAGAGAGAAAAAAATACCTCCTTGTGATAATATTTTGTGTTAGTGTGGATATCTAGAGGAGCTTTGGGGCCCTGCACAGAAGGGTGCCTGACCAAGAACGGCTCTTGGGAAGCTGCTATTTGCGACCAGGCCTGGAACAAGCTTTGGCTTGTTAAGGAACTCCTGATGCTCTAGCCTGGAACACCTCTGGGACCACAAGTGGAAAAGATGCTGCAAAAGATGAAGAAGAACCCGAGATTGAGAAGTCCATGGGTGCCCTGCAGCCTACCACTCTGAGGAGCACCTTTTGTAGGGAGGAGTCCAGGGCGGGGCAAGAGCACACCCCCCTCGGACAGGCACAGATCTGGCCTTTGATGAGTGACAATGCAAGCAGAGGATGCTCAGGGGGTGGCAACAGGGATAACAACATTTGGGGCAGTGGTAGGGGTGGTTCTCAGGCACTGACTAGTGCACGCTCCCCTCACCCGGTCACGACACCAGTAGGATTTCTACCCTCGCTAGGGGAAAATCACCTCCAACCAGTATGTGTTAGCAGTTGTTCATCAGGGTTACTGCTCAGATTTCCAGACCCCTGAGATCTCACCATGCTGCTGCTCCCTTAGACTGGGCCACCTCACTATCCTTGAGGAAACACTTCATCAAAGGAGGCAATGCAGCTTATGCCCCCACAAGAATGGGGCAAAGACACCCACTTGCTACACCTTCTTATCCCAAAGTAGGACGACGCCCTCCAGCCCATCATGGACCTGAGGCCACAGAGTTGGTCCATCTCGTCAGAGTACTTTGATATCAAAACCTTGCAGAACCGTATCCTGTTACTCCACAAAGGACCCCTTCTTCCACTTGCTTTCAACACTACAATCACCGGTACCATGGGTTTGTGGAAAGCATTACCAATTCAAAGATTTACACTTTTGAGTCACTACAACTCCCAGGGTCCTTGCCTAGTGCGTAACAGTGATGGCTGCTCATCTCTGCAGTGGTGGTGTTTGGGGGGGTGAATTCACATTTCCTGTCCCTCAATGACTGGTTGAAGAAGTGCAGAAACAGGCAATCATTCTTAGCACTGACTCAAGCAGCCATGACCCTGCTTCCCAGTCTGGGTTCACTACAAACAGAAAGAACTCCCACCTTCAACCCCATCAGATTCAGCCTTTCTTAGCCTCAGTGTTCAGCGCTGTCACAAGGAAATCATATCCTACTCAGCAGCGGGTGATCGCAATTCAGCAGCTTCTGCCTGGATTTCAGTCCACTCCTCCTATAGCTGTAAAAACTATAATGAAACTCCTGGGTGTGATGGCATCCTACATAGCACATGAGCCACACTCCAAATTACACATGCGTCCACCCCAACAGTGCTTTGTGACTCAATGGTCACAAGCAGAGAGTCATTTGGAAGATCTGGTGTTGATACGAGCCAGCACTCTCTGCAGTAGCAGGACAGAGACAACCTGGTGCTGGGCTGGCTTTCTTGGATCCACTTCCACAGGTGACCATCACCACTCAAGCATCACTCTCCTGGTGCGGTGCACATCTGTGCAACATCACTGTACGCAGCACTTGGAAGCCTTACACGTAGGGTTGACATGTAAACTACCTAGAGCTGATGGACACCTGCTAGCCCTCAAAGCCTTCTACAAACTTGCTCAGGGAAGAGTCATCCTATAAGGAAGGACAACACGATACCCATGTATTACACAGGCAAACATGGAGCACTCCCTCCCCCAGCTATCTGTGTTAGCAGAGGACATCTGACAGTGGGCAATCCACAACAAGATCCATCTTTTAGAAGAACATCTGGTTCCACTGGAGACAACATGACCACGAGTGGGAACTCCATAAACAAGTCCTACTCAGGTACTTCAAACACATCCATCGACCTCTTCCCCACTCCAGGAAACACAAAATTAGGGGTGGGTGGAACTCGCAGAATTGCACTCAGCAGAATTCTGCAGAGTTACATAAAATTCTGCGAGAATGCACATAGTTCAGTGAGCGGGCAGAAATTGGTGCGTTGTGCTGTCCTTGCTCATTTCTAGTGCCAGGAGCTTGTTCCACACTGAGACATCAGTGCAAATGGACCATTCGGCACTCCAGACACTTCTGATCCATGAGTTGGTTTTTCTGTCACTCAAGTAGATTTCCTACTT
This sequence comes from Pleurodeles waltl, assembly GCF_031143425.1. Taxonomy (NCBI): domain Eukaryota; kingdom Metazoa; phylum Chordata; class Amphibia; order Caudata; family Salamandridae; genus Pleurodeles; species Pleurodeles waltl. Next base: position 16,036,065 of record NC_090449.1, on the reverse strand, counting down.
GAACTGCAGCTTTTACAATGTGAATGGTCATGACCGTCTGTGACCCACTGTGTTGTAAAACTCCCAGTGGGTACCCCCCAACACCTGAAAAATCCCACTAGGGGGATACCAAATATTGCTCGCGCTTGCCATCTAACCATTGGCGAGCCCCTCAGCCATGTAGCGGAGTGTGGGATTTGGCTGGAAGTTTATGTTACATGTGTAATATGATTGGCCAAAACTCAGCAAACTCCAACGGTGGACTGGAATTTTTCACCGACGCCTACACAAAATGCCTACACTTCACCTTGAGTTACCTACGTGCACGTGGAATGCACTGTGAATGAACTGGTCAAGTATATGTGCTTACACTTTTCCTCCCCTCACAATCATCCCATAAGTTTTGAGGAAAATTAGACAGATGTCCATGATCATCATCCTGGTGGCCCCAACTTGAGCCAGACAGCTTTGGTACCCAATAGTACTGGAGGTGCCCAACATTCATCACAAGAAGCTGCCAATCAGGCTGGACCTTCTCACACAACAGCAAGGCCAAATCAGGCATGAGGATCCCAAGCAGCTCAACCTAGCGATTTGGCACCAGAGTTCTTAAAATGTGGCTACGTAACCCCCCTAATATGCGTATGTTCATACCGCATGAGACACCTACACCAACTGCATGCCCGTGCAATGCAGCCAGGTAGAAGAGATTTGTCCACTTCTACATTTTGAAATAAGTAGGCCTCTTCTAATTCAGGGTTCAAAACATCACCTCTTACCTTTTAGACATTCAGAAGGCAGGACTTGCATAGCTCTGAACGTCTCTACCTAGCCACTGTTCAGGTGTACATGCAGAAGAGGGGACACTCATCTCTAGTCGAGATTCCATTGCTTAGGACATTCATGGGGGGCCTTGAAAGAGTAATACTGCCAAGAACACCCTGAACCCCAGTGTGGAACCCTAATGTAGTTCTCACCAGGCTTATGGACTCTACTTGAACCCCTTCACTCTTGCAAACTTTGGTTTCTTTTGATGACCTTTTAGTAATCTTCACCTTGCTCTGCACATCAGTGAGTAACAAGCATTCGCCATCCAAGAGCTATTCATTCAGGAGCACAAGGACATGGTACTCCTTAGAACGAATCTAAAGTTCCTGCTAAGGTAGGCTTACCTTTTGCTCAAGGTAGTCTTATCTTTCCACATTAATCAGACTATTGAGTTGTCCGTATTCTTTACCCATCCTGATTTGGTAATGTTGTTGCCCAATTTCGATGTCAAGAGTGCACTCGTATCATATTCACAGCTCTAAGCCCTTCTGAAAAACTAACCAGATCTTGCAAGCTTTTGCTAAACCCTACAAAGGTCATTCCATTTCCAAGGCAGATGTTGGAGGGTGTTGGAAGGTGGATTGTCAAATGTATCCAAACTTTCCACACCATAGCTAAATGTGTACTCACTGTACCCCTCCACGGCACACTGTACACACAGTACGGCAACCTAGACTTTCCTAAGTAACATCCTAATACCAGCCATCCGCAAGGCAGCTACCTGGCCAACACCACACTCCTTTACAAACCTATATACTTTGAATTTACTAGTACGTGAGCAAACTATGACTGGCCATACCATGTTAAGAATGTTGTTCCACACATCTGCATCATCAGTCCACTAACCACCACTTATGAGTAAACTACCATACAGTCGATATAACAGAAAACGCTCCAAATAGAAAATGTTACCCTGTGTTTCTATTGTCTAATGCTGTAGATTCACATGAACCCATACACCTCCCAGGAAGCTGGCTGGTCTAAGTTTTTCTTTTTATCACACTTTGTTTCTTTACAAATTACAGTGCTACACCCCACACCAATCACCAACTGAATGGAAAACACCTATGGGTGGAGCTGCTGTCCATGCACATCGTGGCCAAAGAGAGATGGCACTGCACAGTCCATAACTCAAAACTTGTTCAAGGGAAAATACGTTGAAATGTCCAAGCCCAACACTAGACGGCAGGAGTATGCAGAGCATGTGAATCTACAGCACTATAAGATGCAAACAGATGCTTACAGGATAATTATCAACTTGAATTCGCACCTTGAGGACGCAAGAGCATCTCATCTTCCACCAGGGAAGGGGAGGGCTTTGATCTTAGGCATGAGATGCAAGGACATCAGTCATCAAAGGCGGTAGACTCTGGAGTCGGTAAACTCTCAAACCGATGGAAGTCTTGCTGGCCTCAGACACCAGTGCCAGATTAGATGGCCTATGGCACCGATGTGGGCTCCCTGGCCTCAGACATCAGTTTAGGATCCCTGCCCTCTCACATCGGTGTGAGATTCCTTGGCCTCTGACACTAGTGTGAGACGTGATTGCCTCTGACAGTAGTGTGAGACTGGATGTCCTTTTACAGTAGCGTGAGACTCCCTCGCCTCTGACACTGGTGTGATACTTGGCGGCCTCTGACACTGGTGTGATACTAGGCGGCCTCTGACAGTAGTGTGAGACTGGATGTCCTTTTACAGTAGCGTGAGACTCCCTCGCCTCTGACACTGGTGTGATACTTGGCGGCCTCTGACAGTAGTGTGAGACTGGATGTCCTTTTACAGCAGCGTGAGACTCCCTCGCCTCTGACACTGGTGTGATACTTGGCGGCCTCTGACAGTAGTGTGAGACTGGATGTCCTTTTACAGCAGCGTGAGACTCCCTCGCCTCTGACACTAGTGTGAGACGTGATTGCCTCTGACAGTAGTGTGAGACTGGATGTCCTTTTACAGCAGCGTGAGACTCCCTCGCCTCTGACACTGGTGTGATACTAGGCGGCCTCTAATGCCAGTGTGATACTCTCTGGCCTCTGACACTGGTGTGATACTAGGCGGCCTCTGACAGTAGTGTGAGACTGGATATCCTTTTACAGCAGCGTGAGACTCCCTCGCCTCTGACACTGGTGTGATACTCTCTGGCCTCTGACAGTAGTGTGAGACTGGATGTCCTTTTACAGTAGAATGAGACTCCCTCGCCTCTGACACTGGTGTGATACTAGGTGGCCTCTGACACTGGTGTGATACTCTCTGGCCTCTGACAGTAGTGTGAGACTAGATGTCCTTTTACAGCAGCGTGAGACTCCCTCGCCTCTGACACTAGTATGAGACGTGATTGCCTCTGACAGTAGTGTGAGACTGGATGTCCTTTTACAGCAGCGTGAGACTCCCTCGCCTCTGACACTGGTGTGATACTAGGTGGCCTCTGACACTAGTGTGAGACTGGATGTCCTTTTACAGCAGCGTGAGACTCCCTCGCCTCTGACACTAGTGTGAGACTGGATGTCCTTTTACAGCAGCATGAGACTCCCTCGCCTCTGACACTGGTGTGATACTTGGCGGCCTCTGACAGTAGTGTGAGACTGGATGTCCTTTTACAGCAGCGTGAGACTCCCTCGCCTCTGACACTGGTGTGATACTTGGCGGCCTCTGACAGTAGTGTGAGACTGGATGTCCTTTTACAGCAGCGTGAGACTCCCTCGCCTCTGACACTGGTGTGATACTAGGCGGCCTCTGACAGTAGTGTGAGACTGGATGTCCTTTTACAGTAGCATGAGACTCCCTCGCCTCTGACACTGGTGTGATACTAGGCGGCCTCTAATGCCAGTGTGATACTCTCTGGCCTCTGACAGTAGTGTGAGACTGGATGTCCTTTTACAGTAGCATGAGACTCCCTCGCCTCTGACACTGGTGTGATACTTGGCGGCCTCTGACAGTAGTGTGAGACTGGATGTCCTTTTACAGCAGCGTGAGACTCCCTCGCCTCTGACACTGGTGTGATACTTGGCGGCCTCTGACAGTAGTGTGAGACTGGATGTCCTTTTACAGCAGCGTGAGACTCCCTCGCCTCTGACACTAGTGTGAGACGTGATTGCCTCTGACAGTAGTGTGAGACTGGATGTCCTTTTACAGCAGCGTGAGACTCCCTCGCCTCTGACACTGGTGTGATACTAGGCGGCCTCTAATGCCAGTGTGATACTCTCTGGCCTCTGACACTGGTGTGATACTAGGCGGCCTCTGACAGTAGTGTGAGACTGGATGTCCTTTTACAGCAGCGTGAGACTCCCTCGCCTCTGACACTGGTGTGATACTCTCTGGCCTCTGACAGTAGTGTGAGACTGGATGTCCTTTTACAGTAGCATGAGACTCCCTCGCCTCTGACACTGGTGTGATACTAGGTGGCCTCTGACACTGGTGTGATACTCTCTGGCCTCTGACAGTAGTGTGAGACTAGATGTCCTTTTACAGCAGCGTGAGACTCCCTCGCCTCTGACACTAGTATGAGACATGATTGCCTCTGACAGTAGTGTGAGACTGGATGTCCTTTTACAGCAGCGTGAGACTCCCTCGCCTCTGACACTGGTGTGATACTAGGTGGCCTCTGACACTAGTGTGAGACTGGATGTCCTTTTACAGCAGCGTGAGACTCCCTCGCCTCTGACACTAGTGTGAGACTGGATGTCCTTTTACAGCAGCATGAGACTCCCTCGCCTCTGACACTGGTGTGATACTTGGCGGCCTCTGACAGTAGTGTGAGACTGGATGTCCTTTTACAGCAGCGTGAGACTCCCTCGCCTCTGACACTGGTGTGATACTTGGCGGCCTCTGACAGTAGTGTGAGACTGGATGTCCTTTTACAGCAGCGTGAGACTCCCTCGCCTCTGACACTAGTGTGAGACGTGATTGCCTCTGACAGTAGTGTGAGACTGGATGTCCTTTTACAGCAGCGTGAGACTCCCTCGCCTCTGACACTGGTGTGATACTAGGCGGCCTCTAATGCCAGTGTGATACTCTCTGGCCTCTGACACTGGTGTGATACTAGGCGGCCTCTGACAGTAGTGTGAGACTGGATGTCCTTTTACAGCAGCGTGAGACTCCCTCGCCTCTGACACTGGTGTGATACTCTCTGGCCTCTGACAGTAGTGTGAGACTGGATGTCCTTTTACAGTAGCATGAGACTCCCTCGCCTCTGACACTGGTGTGATACTAGGTGGCCTCTGACACTGGTGTGATACTCTCTGGCCTCTGACAGTAGTGTGAGACTAGATGTCCTTTTACAGCAGCGTGAGACTCCCTCGCCTCTGACACTAGTATGAGACGTGATTGCCTCTGACAGTAGTGTGAGACTGGATGTCCTTTTACAGCAGCGTGAGACTCCCTCGCCTCTGACACTGGTGTGATACTAGGTGGCCTCTGACACTAGTGTGAGACTGGATGTCCTTTTACAGCAGCGTGAGACTCCCTCGCCTCTGACACTAGTGTGAGACTGGATGTCCTTTTACAGCAGCATGAGACTCCCTCGCCTCTGACACTGGTGTGATACTTGGCGGCCTCTGACAGTAGTGTGAGACTGGATGTCCTTTTACAGCAGCGTGAGACTCCCTCGCCTCTGACACTGGTGTGATACTAGGTGGCCTCTGACACTGGTGTGATACTCTCTGGCCTCTGACAGTAGGTGAGACTAGATGTCCTTTTACAGCAGCGTGAGACTCCCTCGCCTCTGACACTAGTGTGAGACTGGATGTCCTTTTACAGCAGCGTGAGACTCCCTCGCCTCTGACACTGGTGTGATACTAGGCGGCCTCTGACAGTAGTGTGAGACTGGATGTCCTTTTACAGTAGCATGAGACTCCCTCGCCTCTGACACTGGTGTGATACTTGGCGGCCTCTGACAGTAGTGTGAGACTGGATGTCCTTTTACAGCAGCGTGAGACTCCCTCGCCTCTGACACTAGTGTGAGACTGGATGTCCTTTTACAGCAGCATGAGACTCCCTCGCCTCTGACACTGGTGTGATACTAGGCGGCCTCTAATGCCAGTGTGATACTCTCTGGCCTCTGACACTGGTGTGATACTAGGCGGCCTCTAATGCCAGTGTGATACTCCCTCGCCTCTGACAGAGGGTTGAGAGGGAATCACGCCCCTTTGCTGGGTGGGATCGACCCACGTGCGTGGACCCTCACGGTGCAAGGATGCAGGATGCAGGGCTGCCCTTCCGTTAGCTGCTCGCAGATCTTCTTCCCATCACGTGTTTATTTGGGGCAGGCACTGGGGGAGGGTGGTGGTGCTAGGAGGTGGGTACCTCTTATCCCTGGATGTTGGCATTGACCCCTGCTCACCTTCCCCACAGTGAAGGAGAAAGAAGACACCCAGGTGGACTCCGAGGCTCGACCCATGAAGGATGAGACCTTCGGGGAGTACAGGTGCGTGCGCGGCAGCCCCGGCGGCACTGCTTGTGTTTGTGGCTCTCCTCCCCTTACCCCAGATGCCTAACGCTCCTTTTCATCCCTCTTCCTCATGCCTCCGCTCAGATCTCTGGAAAGGTAAGGTGGCCCCTCATCTCCCCTCTCTGTGGTGTGCAGTCTGCTGTGTGTTTCTTTGCTCCATCCACTGAAGCAGTCCGATCTCTCCTGTGTGGTGTTCTTCCTTTGTGTCACCCCCTGACTGTCTGCCAGGTGTGGTGCCAAATGCCCCAGTGGGAGCACCCAGCCCTGCCCCCCGCCGGCGCGACAACGCCGCCATGTTGGTTGTACTTCTTCCTTATTTAGTTATTAAGTTATTTAGCCACAATAACTTTTCAAACCACGGTGTTGAGCGGACTGGTTGGTTGATAAACGGTGGATTCACGTTTAGGAGATAGAATTATGCGCTCATGTGTGTGAGCATTAAAGGGGCCTTGCTGTGATTAATGTCACAATAGTCCTCAAAAACCCATGCATACGTCATCAAACAAAGAAAATAACTTTCTGGATCTCCTACTGCTGGTTAGTGGCGCAAGAAAGGGGAAAGTGCGGGACCCTTTAACAGTGAAGATCGACACCCACTGTAGACCTTAACTACTGAGAAACGTAAGACTGAGTATCCACATTAACAGTACTTGCAGTCATTCGGGGACGGTCATAGCCATTTACCTTCCGATGGGAGGAGGGGGTTGGCAGGGTCTCCTTTAGGCTTTGCCTGAGGGCTGGGGAAGTAAGCCCGGGTGGAGGGGTCCTGGTTGGCAGAAAGAGCTGAAGATGCATGTAGCCATGATTTGGGTCCTGGTTGGCAGATTGTGGTGGGTGGCATGTAGCCATACAGTAGGGTAGGGTGTCAGAGAGGTGGTCAGGAGCAGGGCTGCGTGGATACAGGTGCCCTTACCTCCTTAGGTGCCCTGTGTGTCTACCTAGAGCCTGCACATCTGGTGGCATCTGGGCAGACTGCACAGTGAACTCACGGCTGGTGGGCGGGTTCACTTGGCACAAAAGAACTCATTGGTGCTTCGACCCTGTAGAATGGGGTGAGTGGGAGACTATAATGTGTGTTTGATGCTTGGTACAAACAAGAGGGCCTGTGAGGAAAGACTCCATGCAGCCAAAGAAGAACTTGTGAAACTGTGTCTGGAGGCAGGAAAGAAGGACCAGAAACTCATGCCCAACACATCAAATGCAGGACATGTGAGACACTCAGTGCAGAGTCGGTTACATGTGTGACTTATGGCACAGTCAGTGCAGAATCTTACATCTCAAACAAGTCTGGCATGCAGCATAGTCAGTGCGCAGTCAGTTACATGTGTGACTTATGGCACAGTCGGTGCAGAATCTTACATCTCAAACATGTCTGACATGTGGCAGAGTTAGTGCAGAGTCGGTTACATGTGTGACTTATGGCACAGTCGGTGCAGAATCTTACATCTCAAACAAGTCTGACATGCAGCAGTCAGTGCGCAGTCAGTTACATGTGTGACTTATGGCACAGTCGGTGCAGAATCTTACATCTCAAACAAGTTTGACAAGCAGCATAGTCAGTGCGCAGTCAGTTACATGTGTGACTTATGGCACAGTTGGTGCAGAATCTTACATCTCAAACAAGTCTGACATGCAGCAGTCAGTGCGCAGTCAGTTACATGTGTGACTTATGACACAGTTGGTGCAGAGTCTGACCTACTTAAACGAGTCTGATATGTGGCAGACCAATTGCAGAGTCAGTTACATGTGTGACATGACAGTCGGTGCAGAGTCTGACATACTCAGTCAGACAAGTCGGACATGTGACACAGTCAGTGCAGAGTCAGATACACGTGTGACTTATGGCATTGTCGGTGCAGACAGAGTCTGTCATTCTCAAACAAGTCTGATATGTGGCAGAGTTATTGCAGAGTCGGTTACATGTGTGACTTGACACAGTCGGTGCAGAGTCTGACATGCTCAAACAAGTCTGACATGCAGCAGTCAGTGCGCAGTCAGTTACATGTGTGACTTATGGCACAGTCGGTGCAGAGTCTGACATGCTCAAACAAGTCTGACATGTGGCAGAGTTATTGCAGTAGTAGGTTACGTACTTTACACGTCTACATGTGACACAGTGTAAAGTCAGTTACATGTTGGACACATGTCAAACATGTGACACAGTGCAAAGTAATGACATGCTCTACACATGCCTGATATATGACACCGTACACAGTCAGTTACATGCTTGACACATTCCTGGCATGTGTGCAATAGTCAGTTACATACTCAACACATGCCTGAAACAGGGCGCACATATGTCTGACATGGGTCTGCCCTACCATCATGTCGGAGACTCCACCCTGCTGGTGAATGCCTACATTTACAATTGCCCGACACGCAGACCCCACAGCAGGACAGGGTGGACTCCTAGGGTGGTCGAGGGCTCCCCTGAGGCTGTGGGTTGTGTGTCTGTGACCTGTTCCTTGACATTTGTTTCTTTTCCCACCACAGCAGTTCATTCCTTAGAATTAGGTAAAGTGTTGGAGAGTGGTCTCTCTCTCTCTGCTTCTGGCAGGCTGCGAGCTTGGTGCACACTGGCATGATGCCCTCTCAGCACCCTGTTGGCACCATGCCCTCTCCGATCCCCTTAATACCAGCTGCTTCTAGGCGCTCTGAATGTAGCATGAATGACCTTGGATCTCACCAGGTCTGGGCACAGACAGCGGAAACACTGCCCCCTGCCCCCTGCCGCTTTCCTCGATGCATGAGTGGGGCAGAGCCCCAGGAAGCCTTTGTAGAGGAGTCAGAGGGCTGCGGACAGAGAGGTCGCGTCACTGAGGTCCTGCTCGTTGCTGTGCATGTTGGGAATCTGAAGGCAGCGCTGGGAATGACTTTCAGGCAGATTTGCTAACTTTTCAAACAATGCAGCACAGGACAGCAACTACAGTCGCTGCACTGATGTTATGCTGACTCAGTGTGTGACCGCAGGAAAACTTTGTCCCCTCTCCTCAGCATAATAAAAGGGCTGCTCATGAGGCCATGTAACTTACCTCTTTAATGAGTCTCGGGCTATCTCCAGCTCTGCCCCCGGACTCTTCTTTGATCTGATGCAACCTGTGTCCCTCTCACTGATGTCCACATAAAATCCAAGGTCGGCCTTACTTGTCCACAATCGTCCTTGGACTCATCCCATCTGCTTGCATCAGTCACAGCTTAGCACTGCTGCGGACTCAGTGTGTGGCCTCACATGAGCCCTGCGGCTGCTATGTATCTCACTCTAAAGACTGATTTTGACACTGACTCCCTGTGTGAGATCAGGCAAGGCTCTCCCCCTCCTCATGTCTCACTTTAGTGCTGGCTCTTTGTGCACAGTGAGTAGACTCTGCCCCCCCCCCACACACCTTCATTTCAGCAGCAAACCACGAGTCTCTAGTGGATCACTCTTTTGTCTCTTGGCCAGAATTGATCCCAGGGGCCACACATGCAACCCCCTAGGCCTGTAACTGTGCTAGGAGAGGCGCTTTGCATGGCGAGTCATGACTTTTTTTTTGCATGTAGCATTTTAGCATCATTGTCAATATTATGACCGACTTTAGGTCCTCTTGTTTACTCCGTGACAGTTTCCCCAGTTCAGTGAATCCATCAGTAGATTTGTAGAGCGCTACTTGTCACCCGGGAGGGTATCCAGGCGCTTATGTGCCTGCACGCACCTGCATGCGGCTGCATGTTGCACGCTCAGTAGCTGCCCTGTGCCCTGGCTTCACCTTGCATGCTGGTTCTGTCTCTCAGTGATTGCAGCTGGGCGCAGCCTTCTCTCACCCCTGCATGCTGCATGACTCCCTGAGCCAGGATCTAGCTCGGGCTGCCACAGCCGGGTACGGTCAGGCCCCGTGAAAGACCTGTCTCCATGAGAGTCACCATGGGGACAACCTTTTGGAAAAAAATTTCACATCTTCTAAAATGACTAAGGGCCAGATGTACAAAGCTTTTTGCACGTCGCAAACAGCTGTTTGCGACATACAAAATGCACTTTGCAAAAAGCTAATTTTGCTGTTCGCGATGTGCAAAATGCACTTTGCAATGCACAAACCCCGTTTTGCAATTCGGTAACCTGGTTACCGAATCGCAAAACGGGTTTGTGAGTTGCAATTAGGAAGGGGTGTTCCCTTCCTAATTGCGAGTCGCAGTGCAATGCAGGATTGCTTTGTGACCGCGAACGCGGTTGCAAACCAATTGCAGTTTGCACCCTTTTGTAATGGGTGGCAACCCATTCGCAAAGGGGAAGGGGTCCCCATGGGACCCCTTCCCCTTTGTGAATGGAACTGCAAACATTTTTTCAGAGCAGGCGGTGGTACTATGGACCACTGCCTGCTCTGAAAAAATGAAACAAAAATGTTTCATTTTTCATTTTTGTAATGCATCTCGTTTTCCTTTAAGAAAAACGGGCTGCATTACAAAAAAATAAACTGCTTTATTAAAAAGCAGTCACAGACGTGGTGGTCTGCTGTCCGCAGCAGGCCACCATCCCTGTGAGGACCTCCATTCGCAAGGGGGTCGCAAATTGCAACCCACCTCATGCATATTCATGAGGTGGGCCTCTGCGACCCCCTTGCGAGTCGCAGATGGTGTCAGGGACGCCATCCAACATTCCGAATTGCGACTCGCAATTTGCGGGTCGCAATTCGGAATGTACCTACATCTGGCCCCTAGGGTCCCTGCATGGGTGCTTGCATGTCCCCACCCACTGCTGGGACTTCCAACCGGCTTCCTCAGTTGACTTGCACACTAAGGCCATATTTATACTTTTTTAGCGCCACATTTGTGCTACTTTTTGACGCAAAAGCGGCGCAAACCTTCAAAATACAATTGTATTTTGTAAGTTTGCGCCGCTTTTGCATCAAAAAGTGGCGCAAATGCGGCGCTAAAAAAGTATAAATATGGGCCTAAGTGCCTGATTCACAAAGGTAAAGTTGGACCAAAAGTCTAACTTAGACCAAAAGTTTTATCTTTACAACTTTTCAGTATTCACAAAGGTAACCTTAGACCAAACGTCGAGGTTTACTAGTAATAACTTACCTTTGTGAATACAGAAAAGTAGTAAAGTTAGACTTTTGGTTTAAGTTAAACTTTTGGCCAAACTTTCCCTTTATGAATTCTGAAAAAAGTTAGACTTTTGGTCTTTAGACTTTTGGTCTACGTTAGATTTTTGGTCTAACTGTACCTGTGTAAATACCAAAAAGTAGCAACGTTTGGCTTTTGGTCTAAGTTTGGCTTTTGGTCTAAGTTTGGCTTTTGGTCTAAGTTAGACTTTTGGTTTAACTTTACCTTTTTGGATCGGGCCCTAACAGTTTGCTTCTCCCCACCCTCCAGCGACAACGAAGAGAAGCCGTTCACCAGCAGCCAACCCTCCCTGAATGGAGAGCTCATCAAACCACTGGGTAGCGACGACAGCCTGGCAGACTACGGGGGCAGCGTGGACGTCCAGTTCAATGAGGATGGCTCTTTCATCGGCCAGTACAGCGGCAAGAAGGATGAGAAGGAGCCCGCTGCCGGGCACGACAGCTCCGGAGCCACCTCACCCGTCAACCCTGTGGTGGCACTGGAGTGATACCCCTCTGCCACAGTGGAGGGAGTGAGGGAGAGAGAGGTGAGGGGAGGGAAGTCTGAATGAAAGAGAGAGAGAGAGAGCATGGAAAGCAAAGCTATTATTTGCTTTTGTGACCAGTTGCTTTGGTCTTTTTTCCTTTGAACTTGCAGAAAAAGCATCTTTCAACCTGAGTAAAGGGAGGGAGAAGAGAAAAAGGAGAAATGGAGTGGAGCAGAATGGCCAAGTTCTCCTGCTCAGGGCTTGGGGTGGGGGGGGGGCAACAGTGTTCACATTTATTTAAGAAATTAAAAAAAGAAAAATAACTTTGAGAAAGTTGGAAAAGACAAAAACCCCAACCGCTCTACATAGACTTTGTACCTGTTTCACACCGCGCCCCGCGACTGCTACTTTGCGGATCCAAGAAGCCGCGTCGTCAGAGCTCATGGTCTCCTCTGCTGCTTTGTGTTCAGATGCCCTTCAGAACGCGACACATTCCACATACAACTTGCCAAAAACAGGAAGGAAAGAACACTACAAATGTATTGCTTTTTTACAGTTATGATTTATCTTTATTTTTTTATCGTCGTTCTTGTTGTCGTCGAATGAGTTGAGTGTGTTGGTTTGTTGGAGGAGGGTTTGGCCCATGAAGGTGAAGATGCATTTTACCACATCATTGTTGTGCTATCATCAGTCTCAGCCATGAAAGCTGGGCAAACCCCCTCACTGTGGGCACCCTGCCAGGGCACAGACCATCTAGCCACCCACAATCAGGATCACTCCCTGGCAAGGGCTAGAAGTGCCCAAGTGGTCTCACTTTCAACATGGAAGTCATGTCCTTTAGATATTACAAAAACGCATTATTGTGCAGAGGTATTTTTTTTTAAAGTTTTGAAAAGTTCAAAATTTGTCCGACAAAGTGCACAAAATTCTGAATGTTTTTGCTTCGATTGCTGACAAATCAAAATGTGTAAACTTCTCTTGGACTACCAAGTATCCAACCACATCCCTGTTTTCATATACTTATGACTTCTTAGCACTTACATGTAAAGTACAGATACTCACACGTGATGTGTGCGTGTCTATATATACCCAGGCGCATGCACTCATGTACCCTTATGCACACCACACGCCAGTGCCACACGCCAATGTTTCCAAGGCTGAACTCATTTTTATAGGCCCGCTGCACCGCTTGCACAATGAAAAGTTCTACTTTCCGCCCCTCACTTCTGTTTTTTTGCTCACCGCGACTGAGCTCAACCACATCAGTAACTGTGTTCAGCTTTTACATTCCTTTGGTATCAGTTCTCCACATCTGGTGGTACTTCTAAGAGAAGAAACTGACTAGCTGCATGTCAAGACAAAGTCTAATGTGTTCACTCACTTAGGGACCCCTCTCTGGTTGACCCTGCCACTAGGGGTGAGCAAAGACACCTTGATGTCAGTTGCCCACACGCCCGCTCAATGGCTGCAAGAAAGCAAAACAAAGGCTCTGATTTACAGTTTGGTGACTGGGCTTACTCCTTCACAAATGTGACGAATATCCCGTTCACCGTATTACGATTCCATTATATTTTAAGGAAGCTGTGAGATGGCGAACAGAATATCCGTAACGTTTGTGATGAAGTGTTCTATCCACCAAGATCGGAATCAGGCCCAAAGTATCTTGAAACCCAAGGGCCCATTCAGACATGGACACACGATCACACTCCCCTCTAGATCTAATGATGAGAAACACAACCCTGGAACTCTCTCCCCGAGGCAGCAAGCAGACCCATGCAAAGGTAATACACACATCTGTCCGTCAGCAGGCAAACCCGTGCAAAGGTAATACACACATCTGTCCGTCAGCAGGCAGACCAATGCAAAGGTAATACACACATCTGTCCGTCAGCAGGCAGACCCCTGCAAAGGTAATACACACATCTGTCCGTCATCAGGCAAACCCGTGCAAAGGTAAAACACACATCTGTCCGTCAGCAGGCAGACCCCTGCAAAGGTAATACACACATCTGTCCGTCAGCAGGCAGACCAATGCAAAGGTAATACACACATCTGTCCGTCAGCAGGCAGACCCCTGCAAAGGTAATACACACATCTGTCCGTCAGCAGGCAGACCAATGCAAATGTAATACACACATCTGTCCGTCAGCAGGCAGACCCGTGCAAAGGTAATACACACATCTGTCCGTCAGCAGGCAGATCTGTGCAAAGTTAATACACACATCTGTCCGTCAGCAAACAAACCCATGCAAAGGTAATACACACATCTATCCGTCAGCAGGCAGACCCGTGCAAAGGTAATACACACATCTGTCCGTAAGCAAACAAACCCATGCAAAGGTAAAACACACATCTGTCCGTCAGCAGGCAAACCCGTGCAAAGGTAATACACACATCTGTCCGTCAGCAGGCAGACCCATGCAAAGGTAATACACACATCTGTCCGTCAGCATGGATCTGTCCGTCAGCAGGCAAACCCGTGCAAAGGTAAAACACACATCTGTCCGTCAGCAGGCAGACCCCTGCAAAGGTAATACACACATCTGTCCGTCAGCAGGCAAACCCGTGCAAAGGTAAAACACACATCTGTCCGTCAGCAGGCAAACCCGTGCAAAGGTAATACACACATCTGTCCGTCAGCAGGCAGACCCATGCAAAGGTAATACACACATCTGTCCGTCAGCATGGATCTGTCCGTCAGCAGGCAAACCCGTGCAAAGGTAAAACACACATCTGTCCGTCAGCAGGCAGACCCCTGCAAAGGTAATACACACATCTGTCCGTCAGCAGGCAAACCCGTGCAAAGGTAAAACACACATCTGTCCGTCAGCAGGCAAACCCGTGCAAAGGTAATACACACATCTGTCCGTCAGCAGGCAGACCCCTGCAAAGGTAATACACACATCTGTCCATCAGCAGGCAGACCCTTGCAAAGGTAATACACACATCTGTCCGTCAGCAAGCAGACCCGTGCAAAGGTGATGTACACATCTGTAAGTCAGCAGGGATGAATGACCCTGCTAGAGGGTGAAAATGCATATGCCATGCCAGTGAAAATAAATGTGATTCAATACACCTTTATTTGGAAGAGCACACAGATAAAGATTTAGATATTTATTAGTACAGTGCAAAGGGCAAATCCTATCTTATTAGTATAGTTCAGCGCCACCCCCTGGGCCTGCTCGACCGTCCTCCTCGTGCAGCGTCACTGTGCACACAATAGATGAACGAGATGGGAGTCAAATACCTGTGTTTGTAAGCAATGCCCATGAGAGAGCAGCATGACATAAGCCATACAAGCAGGTGCACAGAGTGTGATACACACTTTATTACCGTTGTCTGGTGTTCAACACTTCTGGAGACTAAAGTCTGTTGTCTGCAGTCTCTGTGACGCTATTGGAGAACTAATTGTAAATTACAAGACATAAATGAGACCCGTGAGAACAGCAGCCAACCTCACTTAAAATGTAACATTGAACAAAATCTAAACAACAAAGTTGTGAGAGCCCGAGTGACATTCTTTTAAACAGACACAAAACTTGCAAGACGTCCTAAACTGAGCACGAAGAGCCCTCTGGCGACGGCCTACCTTAGTGCACCGTTAAGTACTCCATCCAGAGCATAGATACAAAACAGCGGTAGTGCTCTACTCCCATTTAGTGGTGGCCTGACATACTGCAACCCGGTATTAACAGCGCTAGTGTTCGTTCTCCCTCTAGTGGGGTTGTGACAAAGTGCATCTCGATATAAAAAGCGCTAGTGCTTGAGCCCCATCTAGTGGTGAGCTGATAAACTGCATCCCTGATATGAACAGCACTGTTGCCTTACTCCGTCTAGTGGCAGTTTGCAATATCGCACTGTAGAACAAACAGCGCTGAAAGATTTCCCAAGGCTTTTTGAAAAGCCAAAGTTTACCATATTTAACTTTGAAATATGGATATTGCTTCAGCAGGAGCTGTTTCCTCGCCTTGAAGTATGCCAGGAGGTTGAAGACTATTGCACGTATATATTTCAAGTAGGCTGTATGCAATGTCTGCTCTCGTTGTAAATGCTTTTTAAAAGCCCTCACTTTTGTTTTCTATTTATAGACATTTATTTTCACTAGCATAGCATAAATCATGCACGCAGATGGACTCAACGTTATTTGATATTTTTAATATTCTAGCAGGCAGGAACGGGCATTATTCTAATTTCAAGCTCCACCTCATGTGAGAGATGAGTCACTAAACAGTAGTGAGAAATACTGTATTACCCTTTGCCTACCTGCTATTTATGTGTGTGCATACATGGCCATACGCTCACAGATTATACACAGATATCAAACACACACATACTCATGTGTACAGAGCACACATACTCATAGGCACATCACACGTAGACCCGTCACACCCAGACACAGAACACAACTCACGTATTTGTGGTTGGTCCTTGAGCTGTGCCCGGAGACACTCACCTTCCATTCACACTGGTCTGGCGTCTGGCACCATTTCACCTGTCTTTGTATCAATCGGCTGTCACTGATTTGTTCATGTTTGAATGGGGACCTGGTGGCTTAGAGAGGAGGGTGTGGGGGTGTCATGGAAGAAGCCTTGAATGTAGCATTGTTCATAAAAAATGTACAGCTGTATTAATGTCCGAAACTGCCTTGTCTTCAGAGCATATCAGCCGCTGGGGGAGGGGTAGCTGGTGGGAGATAACCCCCCTTCGCAAAGCGTTCTGGGGAATGTATTTAGGGATGGGCTCAGGGATTCTCGATGTTGGGTTATGACCCATCCCCTCGCTGGTGAACAAAGGGTTTTGCGCAAGGTTTATTCCCCAGACTCCCCTTTGACAAATATAAGGGGTTACTTTGCAGTATCTGTGCTCCCCTCCACTGAAGACCCTTCATGTGGCCCCAACAGTTACTTGCGGTACTGCAAATAAAGAAACAAAACTGAAAGGAGAATGAAAATTGTATAAAATCAAACCACAAAAGAAGTGCGGCCTGCACTCTGCAGCCACTGCTTTGTAAATAAGATTGTGTTTTTGGAGTTTGTAACTGCCCGGCACCCTTCAGTGTCTGGCCTGTGTAGAACCACGTCTATAGCTTGTTATCAATAAAGAAATGACAAAACCCAGTATATCTCCAGGAAGCCAACCAGACGAGTGTGGGCCCATTTGTCTGTCTGCCTGTCTGTCTGCTTGGTTGGCTGTCTAGTCCTATAGTTGCCTGCCTACCTATATGCCTGCCTACCTCTCTGCAAAGTGTTTGTGTAGCTGCATAGAGTGAGCCCTATAGATGGCTGTTCGCCCGTCCTCCTCACCTTCAGACACTTATGCTGGACGCTGTTGGTTTATGGGGTGGCCGCCCACGGCTAGCAGTGCCTGACTTTCCACTTCTCTGTGGGTCTCTCTTTGCTTCTGTGTGTTCTAGTGTGCAGGTCCTACTTCAGCCTGATGTGAGTGTGCTTTTGTGCGTAGGCCTCATGCTCCAGTGTCATTTGTGTGTTCTTGTGTGTACGACCCATGCTTCAGTGTCATGTGTATTCCTGTGTGCAGACTCGTGCCCCAGGCTCATGTGTGTGTTTTTGTGTGCAGTTCCTGTTTCAGCGTGATGTGAGTGCGCTCTTGTGTGTAGGTCTCATGCTCCAGTGCCATGTGTGTGTTCTTATGTGTAGGCCCCATGCTCCAGTCTCATGTGTTTGTTCTTGTGTGCCGGCTCATGCCCCAGTCTCATGTGTCAATCAATCAATCAGTTTTTGTAAAGTGCAACAACTCACCCGTGAGGGTCTCAAGGCGCTGGTGGTGGGTCTGGGCCTCATTCGAAAAGCCATGTTTTGAGGTTCTTCCTGAAGATGGTGAGTGATGGGCTTTGTCTGAGGTGCATGGGCAGGTTGTTTCAGCTCTTAGTTGTGAGGTATGCAAAAGATCTTCTTCAGGTGGTGGTCTTCCAGATGCATGGGACAGTAGCTAACACTTGCTGGGCAGGGCGGAAGGGTCTGGCGGGGTTATAGAAGGAGATGCGATGGTTCAGGTAGGCCAGTCTGATGTTGTGCAGGGCATTGTAGGCATTGGTGAGTAGTTGGAAGTTGATTTGCCTCTCTACTGGGAGCCTATGGAGGGTCCTCAGGTTTTGAGAGATGTGTTCTTTAGGAGTGAGGTTCAGGATGAGTCTTGCGGCGGCGTTTTGGATGAGTTGTAGTTTCCTGATGTTCTTTGTTGTGGTGCTGGCGTAGAGTGCGTTGCCGTAGTCAAGCTTACTAGTGACTAGGGCGTGGGTGATTATTTTGCGGCAGTTGACCGGTATCCATTTGAAGCTTTTGCTGGGTTGGCGAAGGTTGTGCCAGCAGGAAGAGGTGACTGCATTTACCTGTTGGGTTATTGATAGTTTGGAGTTGAGGATGATTCCTAGGTTGCGGGCATGGTCAGTCAGAGTAGGTGGTGTGTGGAGTGATGTGGGCCACCAAGAGTTGTCCCAGGCTGAGATGGAGTTTCAGAAGATGATGAGCTCGGTCTTGTCCAAGTTGAGCTTGGGGAAGCCCTCCTTCATCCAGGCGGCAACAGCTTTCATCCCAGTGTGAAAGTTCCTCTTAGCTTTCTCCGGGTCTTCATTGAGGGATATGATGAGTTGTGTGTCATCGGTGTATGACACGATGTTTATTTGGTGATCTCTGACAATGGTTGCCAGCGGGCCATGTATATGCTGAAGAGCATTGGGCTCAGGGAGGATCCCTGAGGGACTCCAGAGCTGACTTCTGTTGGTTTGGATATGAAGGGTGGGAGCCTGACTCTCTGTTCTTCTAGTGAGGAAAGAGAGGATCCATTGCAAGGGTTTTCTGCGGATTCCTGCATCGTGGAGTCTAGTGCATAAGGTGCTGTGGGAGACCGTGTAGAAGCCTGCCGAGTGGTTGAGGAGTATGAGCGCTGCGGAGGGACCGTGGTCGAGGAGTGTGCAGATCTCATTGGTAGCTGCAAGAAGAGCTGTCTCCATGCTGTGGTTGCTGCAGAATTCAGACTGAGAGGTATCCAGAGAGTTGTTGTCTTTGAGGAACTGTCGCAGCTGCAATTTTATGGCTTTTTCCAGGGCTTTGGCTGAGTAGGGTTGCAGCCAGATGGGTTGGAAGTTCTTGAGCTCTGATGGGTCAGCTGTGGGTTTCTCCAGGAGGGGGCGGACTTCGGTGTGTTTCTAATTTTCGGGAAAGGTGGCTGTTGTGATGGAGCAGTTCAGCGTCTTGCAGAGTTCGGGGCGATGGATACACTGGCTCTGTTGTCGGTGTGGTGAGGACAGGGGTCTGCTGGAGCGCCGAAGTGAATGATGTTTATGATGATTCCAGTCTCTCCTGCGGTGGGCATGGACCAGCTGTGGATGGTTTGGGTATGTTCTGGGGGGCTGGGTCAGTCGTAGGTTCTGCCGTTGGGTGGGTTCTGCGGGAGGAAGTTGTTATAGATGTCCTTCATCTTGCGGTGGAAGAAAGTGGCCAGTTTATTGCAGAGGTCTTACGATGGGGGGATGGATTGGTGAATTTGTTGATTGCTGTGGAGTTCTCTTGTGTTGTGCAGGGAGGTGTTGATGCGTTCACGGAGTGCAGCTTTTTTTGCTTTCTTGATGCGTAGGTGACGGGTGGCAATGGCGGCTCTGAAAGAGGCGAGGTCTTCGCTGGTTTTGCTGTTTCTACATTTTGTCTCTTGGTGCCTGCAGGTGTGTTTGGATTTTTTGAGTTCGGCGTGAACCAGCTGGCTTTTTTTGGGACGCGCTAGATCAAAGACTGAAAGACTGAAGTTGATCGGAGGGAGTACTAAGTAGTTGGTGCATTTGGTGATCCAGGAGTTGAGGTTGCATGCTACAGCGTTTGCGTAGTCGGTGGGGGACGGGGTGATTTGGCGAAGGTTGTGTGTGATTTTCTGTGTAGACACCATGATCCAGAGTCATGAGTATGTTCTTGGGTGCAGGCTTATGCCCCAGGCTCATTTGTATGTGGTCTTATGTGCAGGTTCCTGCTTCACTCTCTTGTGCAGCGTCTTGTGTGCAGGTTCCTGCTTCACTCTTGTGTGCACAGAGGTTTGTGTGCAGGTTCCTGCTTCACTCTCGTGTGCACAGAGGTTTGTGTGCAGGTTCCTACTTTACTCTTGTGTGCACAGAGGTTTGTGTGCAGGTTCCTGCTTCACTCTCGTGTGCAGGTTCCTGCTTCCCTCTTGTGTGCACAGTCTTGTGTGCAGGTTCTTGCTTCACTCTTGTGTGCACAGTCTTGTGTGCAGGTTCCTGCTTCACTCTCGTGTGCACAGACAGCCTTGTGTGCAGGTTCCTGCTTCACTCTCGTGTGCACAGACTGCCTTGTGTGCAGGTTCCTGCTTCACTCTCGTGTGCACAGAATCTTGTGTGCAGGTTCCTGCTTCACTCTCGTGTGCACAGACGGCCTTGTGTCCAGGTTCCTGCTTCTCTCTCGTGTGCACAGAATCTTGTGTACAGGTTCCTGCTTCACTCTCGTGTGCACAGACGGCCTTGTGTGCAGGTTCCTGCTTCTCTCTCGTGTGCACAGAATCTTGTGTGCAGGTTCCTGCTTCTCTCTCGTGTGCACAGATGGCCTTGTGTGCAGGTTCCTGCTTCTCTCTCGTGTGCACAGTCTTGTGTGCAGGTTCCTGCTTCACTCTCGTGTGCACAGACGGCCTTGTGTGCAGGTTCCTGCTTCACTCTCGTGTGCACAGACGGCCCAGTGTGCAGGTTCCTGCTTCACTCTCGTGTGCACAGACGGCCTTGTGTGCAGGTTCCTGCTTCACTCTCATGTGCAGAGAGTCTCGTGTGCAGGTTCCTGCTTCACTCTTGTGTGCAGGTTCCTGCTTCACTCTTGTGTGCACAGAGTCTTGTTTTCAGGTTCCTGCTTCACTCTTGTGTGCACAGACGGCCTTGTGTGCAGGTTCCTGCTTCTCTCTCGTGTGCACAGACGGCCCACAGATGGCCCAGTGTGCAGGTTCCTGCTTCACTCTTGTGTGCACGGTCTTGCGTGCAGGCTCCTGCTTCACTCTCGTGTGCACAGAGTCTTGTGTGCAGGTTCCTGCTTCACTCTCGTGTGCACAGAGTCTTGTGTGCAGGTTCCTGCTTCATTCTCGTGTGCACAGCCTTGTTTGAAGGTTCCTGCTTCTCTCTCGTGTGCACAGACGGCCCAGTGTGCAGGTTCCTGCTTCACTCTCGTGTGCACAGACTCTCGTGTGCAGGTTCCTGCTTCACATTCGTATGCAGATTGCCTTGTGTGCAGGATCCTGCTTCACTCTTGTGTGCACAGAGTCATTGTGTGCAGTTTCCTGCTTCACTCTCGTGTGCACAGAGTCTCGTGTGCAGGTTCCTGCTTCACATTCGTATGCAGAGTGCCTTGTGTGCAGGATCCTGCTTCACTCTTGTGTGCACAGAGTCTCGTGTGCAGGTTCCTGCTTCACTCTCATGTGCACAGACGGCCTTGTGTGCAGGTTCCTGCTTCACTCTTGTGTGCACAGACGGCTTTGTGTGCAGGTTCCTGCTTCACTCTTGTGTGCACAGACGGCCTTGTGTGCAGGTTCCTGCTTCTCTCTCGTGTGCACAGACGGCCCAGTGTGCAGGTTCCTGCTTCACTCTCATGTGCACAGAGTCTCGTGTGCAGGTTCCTGCTTCTCTCTCGTGTGTACAGACGGCCTTGTGTGCAGGTTCCTGCTTCACTCTCGTGTGCACAGACGGCCCATTGTGCAGGTTCCTGCTTCTCTCTCGTGTACACACACGGCCCAGTGTGCAGGTTCCTGCTTCACTCTCATGTGCACAGACTGCCTTGTGTGCAGGTTCCTGCTTCTCTCTCGTGTGCACAGACGGCCTTGTGTGCAGGTTCCCGCTTCTCTCTCGTGTGCACAGACGGCCCAGTGTGCAGGTTCCAGCTTCACTCTCGTGTGCACAGAGTCTTATGTGAAGGTTCCTGCTTCACTCTTGTGTGCAGGTTCCTGCTTCACTCTCGTGTGCACAGACGGCCCAGTGTGCAGGTTCCTGCTTCACTCTTGTGTGCAGGTTCCTGCTTCACTCTCGTGTGCACAGAGTCTTGTGTGCAGGTCTGCTTCACTCTCGTGTGCACAGAGTCTTGTGTGCAGGTTCCTGCTTCACTCTCGTGTGCACAGCCTTGTTTGAAGGTTCCTGCTTCTCTCTCGTGTGCACAGACGGCCCAGTGTGCAGGTTCCTGCTTCACTCTCGTGTGCACAGAGTCTCGTGTGCAGGTTCCTGCTTCACTCTCGTGTGCACAGACGGCCCAGTGTGCAGGTTCCTGCTTCACTCTCGTGTGCACAGCCTTGTTTGAAGGTTCCTGCTTCTCTCTCGTGTGCACAGACGGCCCAGTGTGCAGGTTCCTGCTTCACTCTCGTGTGCACAGAGTCTCGTGTGCAGGTTCCTGCTTCTCTCTCGTGTGTACAGACGGCCCAGTGTGCAGGTTCCTGCTTCACTCTCGTGTGCACAGAGTCTTGTGTGCAGGTTCCTGCTTCACTCTCGTGTGCACAGCCTTGTTTGAAGGTTCCTGCTTCTCTCTCGTGTGCACAGACGGCCCAGTGTGCAGGTTCCTGCTTCTCTCTCGTGTGCACAGAGTCTCGTGTGCAGGTTCCTGCTTCACTCTCGTGTGCACAGACGGCCCAGTGTGCAGGTTCCTGCTTCACTCTCGTGTGCACAGCCTTGTTTAAAGGTTCCTGCTTCTCTCTCGTGTGCACAGACGGCCCAGTGTGCAGGTTCCTGCTTCACTCTCGTGTGCACAGAGTCTTGTGTGCAGGTTCCTGCTTCACTCTCGTGTGCACAGCCTTGTTTGAAGGTTCCTGCTTCTCTCTCGTGTGCACAGACGGCCCAGTGTGCAGGTTCCTGCTTCTCTCTCGTGTGCACAGAGTCTCGTGTGCAGGTTCCTGCTTCACTCTCGTGTGCACAGACGGCCCAGTGTGCAGGTTCCTGCTTCACTCTCGTGTGCACAGCCTTGTTTGAAGGTTCCTGCTTCTCTCTCGTGTGCACAGACGGCCCAGTGTGCAGGTTCCTGCTTCACTCTCGTGTGCACAGAGTCTCGTGTGCAGGTTCCTGCTTCTCTCTCGTGTGTACAGACGGCCCAGTGTGCAGGTTCCTGCTTCACTCTCGTGTGCACAGAGTCTTGTGTGCAGGTTCCTGCTTCACTCTCGTGTGCACAGCCTTGTTTGAAGGTTCCTGCTTCTCTCTCGTGTGCACAGACGGCCCAGTGTGCAGGTTCCTGCTTCTCTCTCGTGTGCACAGAGTCTCGTGTGCAGGTTCCTGCTTCACTCTCGTGTGCACAGACGGCCCAGTGTGCAGGTTCCTGCTTCACTCTCGTGTGCACAGCCTTGTTTGAAGGTTCCTGCTTCTCTCTCGTGTGCACAGACGGCCCAGTGTGCAGGTTCCTGCTTCACTCTCGTGTGCACAGAGTCTTGTGTGCAGGTTCCTGCTTCACTCTCGTGTGCACAGCCTTGTTTGAAGGTTCCTGCTTCTCTCTCGTGTGCACAGACGGCCCAGTGTGCAGGTTCCTGCTTCTCTCTCGTGTGCACAGAGTCTCGTGTGCAGGTTCCTGCTTCACTCTCGTGTGCACAGACGGCCCAGTGTGCAGGTTCCTGCTTCACTCTCGTGTGCACAGCCTTGTTTGAAGGTTCCTGCTTCTCTCTCGTGTGCACAGACGGCCCAGTGTGCAGGTTCCTGCTTCACTCTCGTGTGCACAGAGTCTCGTGTGCAGGTTCCTGCTTCTCTCTCGTGTGTACAGACGGCCCAGTGTGCAGGTTCCTGCTTCACTCTCGTGTGCACAGAGTCTTGTGTGCAGGTTCCTGCTTCACTCTCGTGTGCACAGCCTTGTTTGAAGGTTCCTGCTTCTCTCTCGTGTGCACAGACGGCCCAGTGTGCAGGTTCCTGCTTCTCTCTCGTGTGCACAGAGTCTCGTGTGCAGGTTCCTGCTTCACTCTCGTGTGCACAGACGGCCCAGTGTGCAGGTTCCTGCTTCACTCTCGTGTGCACAGAGTCTTGTGTGCAGGTTCCTGCTTCACTCTCGTGTGCACAGCCTTGTTTGAAGGTTCCTGCTTCTCTCTCGTGTGCACAGACGGCCCAGTGTGCAGGTTCCTGCTTCACTCTCGTGTGCACAGAGTCTCGTGTGCAGGTTCCTGCTTCACATTCGTATGCAGAGTGCCTTGTGTGCAGGTTCCTGCTTCACTCTTGTGTGCACAGAGTCTCGTGTGCAGGTTCCTGCTTCACTCTCGTGTGCACAGAGCCTCGTGTGCAGGTTCCTGCTTCACTCTCGTGTGCACAGAGTCTTGTGTGCAGGTTCCTGCTTCACATTCGTATGCAGAGTGCCTTGTGTGCAGGTTCCTGCTTCACTCTTGTGTGCACAGAGTCTCGTGTGCAGGTTCCTGCTTCACTCTCGTGTGCACAGAGCCTCGTGTGCAGGTTCCTGCTTCACTCTCGTGTGCACAGAGTCTCGTGTGCAGGTTCCTGCTTCACATTCGTATGCAGAGTGCCTTGTGTGCAGGTTCCTGCTTCTCTCTCGTGTGCACAGACGGCCCAGTGTGCAGGTTCCTGCTTCACTCTGGTGTGCACAGACTCTCGTGTGCAGGTTCCTGCTTCACTCTCGTGTGCACAGACGGCCCAGTGTGCAGGTTCCTGCTTCACTCTCGTGTGCACAGACTCTCGTGTGCAGGTTCCTGCTTCACTCTCGTGTGCACAGACGGCCCAGTGTGCAGGTTCCTGCTTCACTCTCGTGTGCACAGACGGCCCAGTGTGCAGGTTCCTGCTTCACTCTCGTGTGCACAGACTCTCGTGTGCAGGTTCCTGCTTCTCTCTCGTGTGCACAGAGCCTCGTGTGCAGGTTCCTGCTTCACTCTCGTGTGCACAGACTCTCGTGTGCAGGTTCCTGCTTCACTCTCGTGTGCACAGAGCCTCGTGTGCAGGATCCTGCTTCACTCTCGTGTGCACAGAGCCTCGTGTGCAGGATCCACCCTTTTCGTGTGCAGCAATGAGATGGTGTGAAGATGGTCAAACTCCCGCTGGGAAAAGGTTGTAAACAGGTTTGGGGGTTCAGTCGAGAGAGTGTTGTGAGCCAGGCAGCCCCCTTACTCCCCTCATCGCTGCTGTCTGAGCATCCATTCCTTGTGCACCCAGGGATCGCTCACACATTCCACTCTGAAAAGGCACCATCTTAAGGGAGCTATCGTGGATCCCACCAGGTGATCCAGTAGAATAAAGACCCCGAATGTGCTTCTTCCGGACACAGCAGATCACATCCGGGGCAGAGGACAAGCGAAGCGGAAGTCAGAGTGGGAGTTTCTGCTCTGGTGAAAAGGTAAATGCCTGGTGATCTGTGAAAGTGGCGGTGGGCAAACATCTGAAATGAATTTCACTGAGCCTCGGAACATGCAAGCCTGACTTGACATAAGTAGCAGAAAAGGATGACCCTGAGGTGTCCGTGTTTACTGTCTCCAAGAATACTTTACACAATGTTTGCAAAATGTTGCATTTCAGCTGGATGTCCCTAACAATGGCTAACAGAGCAGCTAAAAAAATCTCATCATTTTTCAGACTGTACACAGCATCTTTCCTCTGTCCTGTATTGAACTTACTTTGGTTTTTCTATCCTGCCCTTGTCAAGTAGCTTGTCAGTCATATATATGAGTATGCTTGTGTCTCATGCTGGACAATCTGATTGACTTACGCTACTCAGACCGTTGCACGACCTTCCTGGTTGGGCCAGGGCTTAATTTGTACTGCTGGTTTCCAGTGCTGAGCACCAGCACTTGATTGTAAACACTGGCACTTATAACAGTTTGCCACATGGTGGTGCTGTTTGCTTAATTTAGAGATAAGAGTAGCAATGTTATGTATAAATTCAATTTACATTAAAAAATCATTGTACCTGCCACGCAAACCATTGTTATAGCTTTTGGGGCCTGGAATAGTCTGAATTGTCACACTTGTAGACTGTGGCAATTAGAAATGTGTTGGTCCTGTCACAGGCAGCTCTGGCAGGGGCAATGGGTGGTACGAGATGCAGTGGCCTTCTCAAGAGGGCACTTATTGTTTTTTCTACAAATTAATCTGTATGGGTGGTGTTGCTTACCTGTGGACCAAGTAGGGCTGAAGACCAAGCCATGGGAACCCTGGAATGTCTGGGATTGGACCAATCACCTGACACTCAAGAGATGCCCAATCCTCCCTTCTTCAGAGTGGAGACCCTGCTCCCATTTGAAGGCAAGAACAGGGTCCCCAAATCAATACCACCGAATGCGGCAAAGCATCTCGGTAGTTGCTACGTTTAGTGCAGAGCACGCATATTTTGAAACAGTGCAAATCACAAGGCTTGTATTTCCACAGCTCTGCAGCAGCTGGGAGTGACCTGTTCATCCCACGACGTCACTAGATGTGGTGCGGGGGCAACTATCCGCGCAGGTTGTGTGTGTGCCAGCATGTCTGTTTCCTCATGTTTGATACAAAGGCCCAGGCAGCTGCAGGGCTAAGCTTTTATCATTCGAGCATTCTCACCCCTTACTAACACAGCAGTGGCTCTTGAGGTGATGTCTTAAGGCAGCTGCCTAGGGTCCTCCTAATGCACACCAATCCTGGCCAGAGCCGTTAAGCAGTTTCTCAGACAGGAATATACAAATCAACATCCTTTTATTTTTCTTTAAAGTCTGTCCCTAATTTAGCAAGCAGACCTCATAGTTAAATTGCTGCAGCTAGTGTGGGTGACTCTTACCTGTCAAGGATTCACTCAACTGCTCTTTGTGGTCCTTAGGCAGGGGATGTAACTCATGAACAAGGCACTTGGGTTGTGGGGAGAGGACACCCTCTACTGCTCAGTTTTAAGAGTCTTGTGTACCCCAAAAGAAGCATGTGGCCCCTCGGGTGTCCGAGCCCGCCTGGTATCTTAATGCAAATGGTAACCCTCTGAGTGGAACCCTTCTGCAGAGCTGCTCCCAAGATGCACCAAGGCAAGTGTTCTCGGTCTCTGGTGACGTAAGGTCAGGGCCACTGGAATTATGCAATTGTGTGGCTGCAGAGATTTTTGCATTAATATAGATTTGCTGCATTTGCCACATAATCTGTCTTCTGCTGCATAATCTGCTGATATTGACAAAAAATATATTTCTTGCTCAAACAGTTCAAAAGTTACTAAGAATGCAGCAACACGTGTTGCTGTGCAGTGGAAGGCCCTTTGTAAAGCTGAACTGCTCGCCTTTCTGTTGCTTATTGCTACATTTGGGTGTTAAACTGGTGCTAATGAAGTTCAACCAATGCACATACAGTGTTACCAAGTTTAAAAATGCTGAAATAATGAAGTAATACTATTACAAAATGAGTCACATTATGCCACGTAATTTAGCTTTTCGTGACACATAATTTATTCAACCCTGCCGCATAATTTAGCCCTTTCCTGCCACGTAATAACAGTGTCCCTCTGTAAGGTCATTGGTGCCCTATCTTGGGTGAGGTGGGAGGGAAACAAGTAAACAATCCAGGCTTTATTTGCAGCCTTTGGTGATTGGCTGATAAAACCCTACTTGTCTGCATGTTCAAAATGGCTTCCTGCAGTTGTGATTCTGCTCCAGGTCAAAGTGTAGATGCCATATGGAAGGCTCTGACAATGCAAACTGTTGGACCCACATTCCAGAATGTACAATGAATGTCATGGAGGGGTTTCTACATGTGAAGGGGTGTGTGTGCTGAGAAAACTACATAACACTTAAAATAAACATTGTTGGATCACCGTACCTCTTGGGTGTTTCTTTAAGTGCTGTAGAATGACAGTCACTCCTGCACAACTCCTGTTAGAGATGAAGCAAGGGGGGTGGAGCTGAATGCAAAACCCACTTGTTGCATTGCTAAGAGAAGCCAGTGTCCAAGATGGCCTCCTCAGAACAATGGTGTCCAAGATGGCCACTCAGACCTACAGTCTCCAAGCAGGCAGACTCAGACCTACAGTGTACAAGATGACTGTCTCAAACTTACAGTGCACAAAATGGCCACCTCAGACCTACAGTGTCCAAGATGGCCGCCTCAGACCTACAGTATCCAAGATGGCTGCCTCAGACCTATAGTGTACAAGATAGCTGCCTCAGATCTACAGTGTACAAGATGGCCACCTCGGACCATTCATTGACAGGCAACTCACCTCACAGACCCACGAGGCACATGATGGAGAGACCTGGGGTACTTACTGTCAAGAGAGTAGAGGAAGATATTGCTGCCAAAAGCCTTTATGTAAAAATTGATGCTCAATAGCAGACATGAGGCTCTCAACCCAGTGGTTTTCTTAGTTTTTTATTTTTTATTTCTTTGTTTATTTATTTATAGATACTCAGTTATTAAAAACCCTTGCATACAATGTCATTAAAATAATTCATTCGCCTAAAATACTAGTCGTATAAAACTTCACGTTTTGGCAATATTTCATAAGTTCAAATCATTAGATTATTCATTTTTGTGTAAAAACAGAGGGTAATTTACGAGATCAAACTATGGTCCTCATTTTGAGATTGGTGGTAACAACCGCCTACCGCCACGGCAACGGGCACCAGAAGACCGTCGCTGCGGAGACCAGCTGTGTGCCGTATTATGACCACAGCCGGAGTTCCCCAGAAGAATGGTGGAAATCCGGCTGTGGCGATGCTGGTGGATGGCGGTAAGGTGGTGCTGCTGCACCAGCAGCACCACGCCAGTAGACTGCCACCAGCCGTATTATGACCCATAATTTGCCCTGGCGGTGGTCTGCTGGCAGGCGCTGCTGGTGGCAGCAGCGCCCCATCTGGTTCCTGCCAAAGGACCCCTCCTGAACACAGGCAAGTTGGATCTCCGACAGGGGAGGGGGTGGGGGGTGTTTTGTGTGTGTGAATATTTGTGTGTGTGTGTGGATGCGGGTGTGTGTTGCGTGTTGAATGCATGTGTGCATGTATGGAGGTGTGAGTGTCTGAATGTTGTGTTATGTGAATGCGTGTCTGCGTGTATGTATGAAAGTGTGTGCGGATGTGTGTAGGAACGGATGTATGCATGTGTGTATGCATGTGGGAATGGGTGTGTGTATGCGTTTGTATGTGTGAAGGGGGCATGAATGTAGGGGGGTGGGGGCGGGGAAGTTGGAACTTTGGAGAGGTAGAGGGGCAGGTGGGGGTTAATTGGAGGGGGAGGGTGGACTCCTATCAGTGACAGGGAAGGAATTCCCCATCGCTGATAGTGCCTACCGCCATGGTTTTCGTGGCGTTAAGAAAGCCACGAAAACCATGGTTTTCCCGCATGCGGAACAGTGACCACCACCAGGCTGGAGAAGGATATCTCCAGCCTGGTGGCTACCACCATGGCGGCCAGAGTGGTACATTGGCGGGTTGGCTTCAGCCAGCCAACCAATGTCATAATATGGAGGTAAGTACCACCAGCCTGTTGGCGGTACTTAACGCCAAGTTACCACCGACCGTTGGGGTCATAATGGCCCCCTATGTGTGATAAAAATTTGGCAGAATGATTGTCCACTTGCAGGCTTAATTGCCGGTCATCCGGCGAGTTGTTCTAAGGAACCTTAGCTGGGGGAGCATTACGTTCCTTTGCCGCACAACTCAAAAATTTGACAAAATGAGCAGTTAATCTATAGTTGTTGACTTGCAGGGAGTCAATCACACCTCTTCTCTATGTGCGGATCCCTCTGAACATAGAGATGGATTTTAGCCGATATCTATGTTCCGTTTTGGAGGGCTGGACAGGTGCATGTTATATGTTCAAGTGTCTCCCGTCGGTGACCATTCGGTGGCACCCTCCAGCAAAGACTTAGGGACTGATTTAGAGTTTGATAGATGGGTTACTCTGTCACAAACGTGACAGATATCCCGACACCATATTCCAAGTTCCACAGGATGTGATGGGATCGTAATACGGTGGATGGGATCGCTCTTACATTTGTGACGGACAGAGTAACCCCTCCGTCAAACTGTAAATCAGGCCCATCATTTCCAGCTGTTGGGCCTTTGCACAGAGAGGTGTGGCTGTGCCTTCGACCCCAGAGATGTGACTTGGGTTCCACTGAGACAGCCGTAACAGGGTCGTCTTTTATACTTTTAACGTTTATTCCTGAACCGTGCTCTCCACCCAGTGGCGTAGCGTGGGCGGGTGCAGGGGGGGCCGGCCGCACCGGGCGCAACATCTTGGAAGAGACTAAATCCACGGGTTAGGGGGCGCAAATTACTTGCCTTGCCCCGGGTTAGGGGGCGCAAATTACTTGCCTTGCCCCGGGTGCTGAAAACCCACGCTACGCCACTGTCTCCACCAGCAAATATATGATTCGCTTCTCTCGTGTGTTTTTTGAGTTGCTAATAGAACTAAATTGATGACGTGATTTTGCACATATATAACCTTTAAAAGTCTGTAAATAAGGTTGGATTGTCTGACGAAGTAAATGAACTCTAGGGGTCTCCTTGTGGGTGTCCCAGGATGAGGGGCCTCAGTAGCAGAACAGAAGGGAGAAACCTTCTCTGCACCTCAATGGACATCATTTAGGGGTCCCCCGTGGTCACAGCTGTGACCCAGGTGTTGCCCCTTGCGACCCCTGGCACTGTTTGTGCGAACCCTGAACTCAGAGATGGCAAAAATCAGTGCAAGGAAAACAGGGACATCTGGGTTGGGGATCCACGTCCCTGGTTTTCTGTCAGTTTTTTATTACACAAACAGTCAATAATACTCACTCTTGGTATCAGAAGAAAATGAGTGGAATTTTCTGGAATACGACAATATAAGACAGCTAATTAAGAATGCTTTTCAATGTATGTTGTGTGCGCGCTTGCAGGAAGGAGTGTGTTTTTATGTGAGAAAGAGTGTGCGAATGACGGTGTATGTGTAAGCATGTGTGTGATGTGTAATCATGTGTGTATGTGAGTCGGAGTAAAGGACAAATTGCGTGTGGCGTCATTTCCAGGCATTTTGGTGAATTGATGTTCAAGTGCACCTCCGTGTGAACTGTCGTTATTCGAAAGTCACCTTTCAGTTTTGAAAGCAGTGCTTAATTTGACCCGGTGGCTTCCGGTGCGGGGCACCAGCACTTATTTTTGAGGACTGGCACTTATTTTTCTGCCTCAAGCATTTACTGCAAGCAAAAGACACATATGGGAAAGATTGATGAAGAGAAAAGTGAAACACCATCACAAAGGGAGAAAGCAGAAAGCTGCAAGAGTGAACTGAATGGGCACAGAGTGGCTGTAAATGGATTAAAGAGGCCCGAGATGGATTCAGGATTCCACTGCCTCAGTATTCCGTGCTCGCACATTTAAATGCAGCAGTCGCATGTTTAAGAGGAGAGCTTTGGGGACCAGCACTTTTTTATATAGAAATTAAGCACTGTGTGAAATGTACATAAATCTTTTTACGAAAGGGGCCTGATGTATCATTGGACAGGCCACAGACCGCCCTGTCTGGTTGCACCCTGCCCCGCGTTAGTGGGGCAGGAGGTGTTTTGCTTGGAAGGCAGAGATGATCTTGCAAGCCAGAGCAGACCTCCCTCCGTCTCGTCGAACTCCCAATGGAACATTTTTCTAAAGCCGCCCACGGCCCCTGCTGTGTAAAATTATGCTCATAGTGAAGGAACTATGGGGTGACATGTAGTGGTCTCTTCCACATTGCAGGAAGGTGTTTTACAGTCACAAACCCTATAATTTTGTGAATGGCAGGCTGCGCGACCACAAAATACCTCAAGCCCAGGGTCAATACTCAGAAGGTGAACATTTACATAAAGCAAGGTAAGGCAGTAGGCACCACGCACCACCTAGTGGCAATTTACAATTATTGCATTAGTGGCAATTTAAACAATCATTTGCAATGCCACGGGTCTCGCATTTGCTTGAGTTAGAGCTATTAGCGCTGTAAACTTCTAACCAGACTTTTCTTGCCACATAAACTGAAAATTAAAAGTTAAACAGTTTCACATAAGTGAGCCAATGACCATCATGAGCGTGAAGGAGACACACAAAAGGAAACAGAAGTTTGCTCACAGTCAAACGTATCGGTAAAAGTGCAATTATCCATGTAACCTGCAAAACTGCTATTATCCATGTAACAGGGTTGATGTCATGCAAAGTGCTTGACTACTGCCTAGCGAGATTGCGCTGGGTAGGAAATAAAAAGAAAGAGTAGTCCTGCAGCCATGCAGAAAACACGAAGCCTTGTATGTTTTCAGTAGTTAACCGGTGCGCTCGAGGAGGGCTAAACACCAGAAAAGGCATGGCATATGCATGCCTTTCAGTAATGAAATCAAGCGAATTTTAAAGGGCAAGCCCACAAACCAACTAAAGTGATTGACGTGACATGGGCGTGCTTAAAAGCCCAAAGAGAGATTACAACAGGGGCAAGAGCGGTTGTGCGCTCGACCCTAAAAAACATGGGAACGTTCTGCAGACATATCCAGACCTGCAAAATCAGCCCGTGCCACATGTCACACAATAATGGCTTTCTTCACCCATTGGTTAAGAACCAATATCACACGGTTGCAGGGAAGGCAAGCTCAAACTCCTCTACTGAGTGGGCTTCCAACTCATGTTTAGAGGCTTTCAGCAGTTGATGTCCAATAAAGGCCGTGGAAACTCCCCAAGGCATCAGCAGTAGTCTGGGTGTGATGGAGGTGGGGGTCACAAGTGCCTCTTAGGGAGTTCTTAGAATGAAGCCCTGTCCCTCCTTTGCCCACTGCCTTTTCACATGGTGATTTTTTTTTTTTTTTTTTTTTTTAACTTTTCAGAGTTCCATTGATATGTTTGCCTGGAGGGTGAAAAATCCTTCCTACTTCAATTGGAAAAGCAAGTCTGTGGTGAGGATATATGATTTATTCAAAAGCAAATCTTGAAGCACCCCCAAGTAGCTTTTAGGCACTCCACAGCAAACATTATTATCACTGTTTATGCAGCTTCACAACATTCTGTAAATAATTCAGAAACTGTGTGTGCCACAGGCACAGAAGGATGTGAGTGTGGCAGAGAAGGGAGGCCACCATGGGTGCCACAAACAAAGACTCGCCAGAGAGTGTCATTGGTGGGGCAGCCGTAGAGAGTGACTGATGAGTCTACAGCAGAGAGTGTTATTGATGGGGCAGCACAGAGTGTCCATGTGCAGAACCAGAGGGGTGGTGGCCATGGAACGGTAGGAGTCAGTGAGACTGTCAAAGCTCTGTCTCAGAGTTTGGGAAGAAGGTCATGAAATATTAATGTACCCTTTTACATGGACATCATATAGGGATCACCAGGGGTCACAACTGCAACCCCTGGCTTACCTCATGTGACCCCTGGCACTGCCTTCGCAACCCCTGGCCTCAGAGTTGGCAAAACCGGTGCGCTCGAGGAGGGCTAAACACCAGAAAAGGCATGGCATATGCATGCCTTTCAGTAATGAAATCAAGCGAATTTTAAAGGGCAAGCCCACAAACCAACTAAAGTGATTGACGTGACATGGGCGTGCTTAAAAGCCCAAAGAGAGATTACAACAGGGGCAAGAGCGGTTGTGCGCTCGACCCTAAAAAACATGGGAACGTTCTGCAGACATATCCAGACCTGCAAAATCAGCCCGTGCCACATGTCACACAATAATGGCTTTCTTCACCCATTGGTTAAGAACCAATATCACACGGTTGCAGGGAAGGCAAGCTCAAACTCCTCTACTGAGTGGGCTTCCAACTCATGTTTAGAGGCTTTCAGCAGTTGATGTCCAATAAAGGCCGTGGAAACTCCCCAAGGCATCAGCAGTAGTCTGGGTGTGAAGGAGGTGGGGGTCACAAGTGCCTCTTAGGGAGTTCTTAGAATGAAGCCCTGTCCCTCCTTTGCCCACTGCCTTTTCACATGGTGATTTTTTTTTTTTTTTTTTTTTTTTTTAACTTTTCAGAGTTCCATTGATATGTTTGCCTGGAGGGTGAAAAATCCTTCCTACTTCAATTGGAAAAGCAAGTCTGTGGTGAGGATATATGATTTATTCAAAAGCAAATCTTGAAGCACCCCCAAGTAGCTTTTAGGCACTCCACAGCAAACATTATTATCACTGTTTATGCAGCTTCACAACATTCTGTAAATAATTCAGAAACTGTGTGTGCCACAGGCACAGAAGGATGTGAGTGTGGCAGAGAAGGGAGGCCACCATGGGTGCCACAAACAAAGACTCGCCAGAGAGTGTCATTGGTGGGGCAGCCGTAGAGAGTGACTGATGAGTCTACAGCAGAGAGTGTTATTGATGGGGCAGCACAGAGTGTCCATGTGCAGAACCAGAGGGGTGGTGGCCATGGAACGGTAGGAGTCAGTGAGACTGTCAAAGCTCTGTCTCAGAGTTTGGGAAGAAGGTCATGAAATATTAATGTACCCTTTTACATGGACATCATATAGGGATCACCAGGGGTCACAACTGCAACCCCTGGCTTACCTCATGTGACCCCTGGCACTGCCTTCGCAACCCCTGGCCTCAGAGTTGGCAAAACCAGTGCTAGGCACACGTGGCAGCTCCCCACCATGGATGTTGTTTGGGGCTCCACTTGCTTTGTTTTGTCTCAGTTTTTTAATGACACTATTAGTGAATGGTGTTTCATTATTCACTATTTTTACAATAGAAACTGGAATACAATTAGCTGGAATATGAATTTCTTGGGCTGTTGCACGTGAGTGTGTTTACGAGAGAGAGAGTGTGTGTATGTGTGAATTATGTGTATATGTAAGCATGTGTGTTTGAATGAAATTGAAGGTCAAAAGGCGTGTGATGTCACTTCTGCTACCCCTGGCATTTTGGTAAATTGATATTCATGGTTTTTAACAGAAATCACTTCCGAACAACATTCTAGAAATGCACCCTGAAAAGTCAGAACGATTGGAGTGTAAAACAGCTTAAAAATATCTTGACACTTGAAGTGAACTCAGGGTTAAAAACTGTAAACTTTGCACTTGTATAGCCACTACTCAGCTGTTAGGGTCTCAAGGCACTGTACGCATACCGCTGTGGAACCCCACTCCTGGACAGCCCCAGGGTGAAGCCAGGCATCCAAGCGCTGTGAGGGCCGTTGTGGAGTTTAAGCAAGCTATTGCCCAGAGTTACAGAGTGGGACACATTAATTAGATTAGGCACCGAGGCGAGAATTATCTGGTCCAAGGGAATTGATCCCAAGACCCGCCAAGGTGGGAATTGAACCTTGGTCCTGGGCCAGATCTCTGCATCAGAGGTCTGCCACTCTAACCATTGTGCCACACTTCTCCATGTGTGGCACAAGGGTTATGTGGAAGAATGTTTAAGGGACCCCAGAGAATGTCTGCCTTTAAAGAGGGAATCTGGTGAATGATGTCACAATACATCTCAAGACCCCAGCAGTCATCATCACACAAAGCAAAGCTCTAGGACGCCTTTTGTTGGTGATTGTTAGACATGAAGGACTGGGCGAAGAGAGTTGTATTTTATTATACCCTCGATGGCCCCTTTGAGAATATGTCACTGTAGGAAATGACCATCTTTTGCATCAACCCCCCCCCCCCCGCCCCAATGTGTCTCTTAACTTTTTTTGCTGGCTATAGAACTCTGTCGACTTTGCACCTGCTAACCAGCTGTAAAATGCCTGAGCTCCTCCTTTCAACATGATGAGAACGCTATACTCCTAACTGCTATTTTCAACTTACCTATAAGTCCCTAGTGTATGATATAAAGTGTAGCCAGAGTCTGCGTGTTGAATATCACCAGTGGACTGCAGCACCTCCTGCGCCATCCATTGCAGTGAGGGTATAAACAAGGCTTCGGGCCTGCCGGGGAGCCTAACTGGAGCAATGCAAAATCTGCAGTTCCACCGCCAAAATACATCCTTCAGACAGGTCACAATGTCACTTTTAAGTAATAAGTCACCCCCTTGTAGGCCTCATAGACATCAGGCAGGGCGCACAGTACGTACAAGTAGGATGTGTAGAAATGTAACGCTAAGATGTCCTTACAGTGCCTGCACTGGGGTGGAGATCCGCCCTGAGTGTGGACATAAAGATACTACTACCCGCAAAGGCCCTTTCTTAATTCCCAAAGTTGTAAACTTAGACATTTGGTCTAAGTTTGGAACAAAAGTCTAAGTTTACCTTTGTGAACTGGGCCCATGGATTTTGTAAATAGTCACAGTAGTAAAGTTTCTAAAAAGTGTAAATTACTCAAAAGTGTAAGTTCCCTTTGTGAATCAGGCCCTCTATGTTCCCTCTCCCCTTTTCCCATTTCTCTCTCTTCTTTTCTCCTTTCTCTCTCACGCTTTCTGTCTGTCCCCTTCTTCCTGTCTTCTGTCTCCATCCTGCAGTGTCTCTTTTTAATCTCTCCCTCCCTCTGTTGCTCTCTCTCCAGTGCTCTGCACTTGTTCTTTTCCCTTGTTTCTCCCTCTGTCTCTTTGAAGTTGCCCCCAGGAGCCTGTTCGCCCCCCCTCCATCTCATGGTCTCACTCACTTCTCTATCTCTCCCTCCTCCTCTACGCCTCCTTCCTCCTGTTATCCCTGCTCTCCCTCCATCTCATGGTTTCACTCACTTCTCTGTCTCTCTCTCTCCTCCTCTACGCCTCCTCCCTCCAGCTCTCCCCACTCCCTTCCATCTCATGGTCTCACTCACTTCGCTCTCTCTCCCTCCACCTCTACGCCCCCTCCCTCCAGCTATCCCCACTCCCCTCTATCTCATGGTCTCACTCACTTCGCTCTCTCTCCCTCCACCTCTACGCCTCCTCCCTACAGTTCTCCTCCACCCCCCCTCCCCCCATGGTCTCACTCACTTCTCTGTCTCTCTCCCTCCTCCTCTACGCCTCCTCCCTCCAGTTCTCCCCCACACACCCCCATCTCATGGTCTCACTCACTTCTCTGTCTCTCTCCCTCCTCCTCTACGCCTCCTCCCTCCAGTTCTCCCCCACACCCCCCCATCTCATGGTCTCACTCACTTCTCTGTCTCTCTACCTCCTCCTCTACGCCTCCTCCCTCCAGCTCTCCCCCACACCCCCCCATCTCATGGTCTCACTCACTTCTCTGTCTCTCTCCCTCCTCCTCTACGCCTCCTCCCTCCAGTTCTCCCCCTCCCCCCCATCGCATGGTCTCACTCACTTCTCTGTCTCTCTACCTCCTCCTCTACGCCTCCTCCCTCCAGCTCTCCCCACTCCCCTCCATCTCATGGTCTCACTCACTTCTCTGTCTCTCTACCTCCTCCTCTACGCCTCCTCCCTCCAGCTCTCCCCACTCCCCTCCATCTCATGGTTTCACTCACTTCTCTGTCTCTCTCTCTCCTCCTCTACGCCTCCTCCCTCCAGCTCTCCCCACTCCCTTCCATCTCATGGTCTCACTCACTTCGCTCTCTCTCCCTCCACCTCTACGCCCCCTCCCTCCAGCTATCCCCACTCCCCTCTATCTCATGGTCTCACTCACTTCGCTCTCTCTCCCTCCACCTCTACGCCTCCTCCCTCCAGTTCTCCTCCACCCCCTCTCCCCCCATGGTCTCACTCACTCACTTCTCTGTCTCTCTCCCTCCTCCTCTACGCCTCCTCCCTCCAGTTCTCCCCCACACACCCCATCTCATGGTCTCACTCACTTCTCTGTCTCTCTCCCTCCTCCTCTACGCCTCCTCCCTCCAGTTCTCCCCCACACCCCCCCATCTCA
Organism: Pleurodeles waltl; assembly: GCF_031143425.1. NCBI lineage: Eukaryota > Metazoa > Chordata > Amphibia > Caudata > Salamandridae > Pleurodeles > Pleurodeles waltl. The sequence continues at coordinate 15,998,668 of NC_090449.1, read as the reverse complement.
TGGTCTCACTCACTTCTCTGTCTCTCTCCCTCCTCCGCTACGCCTCCTCCCTCCAGTTCTCCCCCTCCCCCCCATCGCATGGTCTCACTCACTTCTCTGTCTCTCTACCTCCTGCTCTACGCCTCCTCCCTCCAGCTCTCCCCACTCCCCTCCATCTCATGGTCTCACTCACTTCTCTGTCTCTCTCCCTCCTCCTCTACGCCTCCTCCCTCCAGCTCTCCCCACTCCCCTCCATCTCATGGTCTCACTCACTTCTCTGTCTCTCTACCTCCTCCTCTACGCCTCCTCCCTCCAGCTCACCCCACTCCCCTCCATCTCATGGTCTCACTCACTTCTCTGTCTCTCTCCCTCCTCCTCTACGCCTCCTCCCTCCAGCTCCCCCCACTCCCCCAGCGGTCCCCGCGCTTCAGGGCCCGGGTCAGAGGCCGTCCAGATAAGGGTGGAGACGTCGAGGCTTGGCGAGGAGGGCAGCGGGGCCGGGAACCCTCACTAATGGAGGCGTTTGAAGCCCTCATCAGAGGGGCTGAGAGGACTTCGGGGGCCGCGGGGGGCGCGGATCTCACTTCCTCCGGGTCCCGTCTCATCATCTCTCAGGCCGCTAATTGAAAGATGAGAGCCTCAGTGGAGGGTCGGTCCTCGTCTCCCTCCTCCTGTGAGGCGGCGAGACTTCGCAGCGCTACAGGAAAGGCCCTGCTGCCTGCACGCCATCCATGGATGCGTGCCCTCAACATCCCACGAGAGGCCTTGTTCCTGTCTACAGTCCATCCATGGAGGGGGAGGGTCTGCCCTCAACACCCCACGAGAGGCCTTGTTCCTGTCTACAGTCCATCCATGGAGGGGGAGGGTCTGCCATCAACACCCCACGAGAGGCCTTGTTCCTGTCTACAGTCCATCCATGGAGGGGGAGGGTCTGCCCTCAACACCCCACGAGAGGCCTTGTTCCTGTCTACAGTCCATCCATGGACGGGGAGGGTCTGCCCTCAACATCCCACGAGAGGCCTTGTTCCTGTCTACAGTCCATCCATGGAGGGGGAGGGTCTGCCCTCAACATCCCACGAGAGGCCTTGTTCCTGTCTACAGTCCATCCATGGACGGGGAGGGTCTGCCCTCAACACCCCACGAGAGGCCTTGTTCCTGTCTACAGTCCATCCATGGACGGGGAGGGTCTGCCCTCAACATCCCACGAGAGGCCTTGTTCCTGTCTACAGTTCATCCATGGAGGGGGAGGGTCTGCCCTCAACACCCCACGAGAGGCCTTGTTCCTGTCTACAGTCCATCCATGGAGGGGGAGGGTCTGCCCTCAACATCCCACGAGAGGCCTTGTTCCTGTCTACAGTCCATCCATGGAGGGGGAGGGTCTGCCCTCAACACCCCACGAGAGGCCTTGTTCCTGTCTACAGTCCATCCATGGAGGGGGAGGGTCTGCCCTCAACATCCCACGAGAGGCCTTGTTCCTGTCTACAGTCCATCCATGGAGGGAGAGGGTCTGCCCTCAACACCCCCAGCGGAGGCCCTGCCGCCTTCAGTCAATCCGCAGAGGGTGAGGGTCTGCCCTCAGCACCCCAGGGGAGGACCTGATGCCTAAAGTCCATCCTTTAAGGGTGAGGGTCTGCCCTCAGCACCCCCAGGGGAGGCCCTGCCGCCTTCAGTCAATCCGCAGAGGGTGAGGGTCTGCCCTCACACCCCAGGGGAGGACCTGCTGCCTGGAGTCTAATAGTGATGGGTGAGAGTTTGCCCTCAGCACCCAATGGAAGACTCTGAGTCAGAGAACCCTGCACCCAGTGACCCCGCCAGGAATCAGAGAACCCTGCACCCAGTGACCCAGCCAGGAATCAGAGAACCTGGCACCCAGTGACCAAGATGGGAATCAGAGAACCCTGCACCCAGTGACCCAGCCAGGAATCCGAGAACCCTGCACCCAGTGACCCAGCCAGGAATCAGAGAACCCTGCACCCAGTGACCCAGCCAGGAATCAGAGAACCCTGCACCCAGTGACCCCGCCAGGAATCCGAGAACCCTGCACCCAGTGACCCAGCTAGGAATCAGAGAACCCTGCACCCAGTGACCCAGCCAGGAATCAGAGAACCCTGCACCCAGTAAGCCAGCTAGGAATCAAGAGACCCCTGCACCCAGTGAGCCAGCTAGGAATCAGAGAACCCTGCACCCAGTGACCTAGCTAGGAATCAGAGAACCCTGCATCCAGTGACCCAGCTAGGAATCAGAGAACCCTGCACCCAGTGACCCAGCTAGGAATCAGAGAACCCTGCACCCAGTGACCCAGCCAGGAATCCGAGAACCCTGCACCCAGTGACCCAGCCAAGAATCAGAGAACCCTGCACCCAGTGACCCAGCTAGGAATCAGAGAACCCTGCACCCAGTGACCTAGCTAGGAATCAGAGAACCCTGCATCCAGTGACCCAGCTAGGAATCCGAGAACCCTGCACCCAGTGACCCAGCTAGGAATCAGAGAACCCTGCACCCAGTGACCCAGCCAGGAATCCGAGAACCCTGCACCCAGTGACCCAGCCAGGAATCAGAGAACCCTGCACCCAGTGACCCAGCCAGGAATCCGAGAACCCTTCACCCAGTGACCCAGCCAGGAATCAGAGAACCCTGCACCCAGTGACCCAGCTAGGAATCAGAGAACCCTGCACCCAGTGACCCAGCCAGGAATCCGAGAACCCTTCACCCAGTGACCCAGCCAGGAATCAGAGAACCCTGCACCCAGTGACCCAGCCAGGAATCAGAGAACCCTGCACCCAGTGAGCCAGCTAGGAATCAAGAGACCCCTGCACCCAGTGAGCCAGCTAGGAATCAGAGAACCCTGCACCCAGTGACCCAGCCAGGAATCAGAGAACCCTGCACCCAGTGACCCAGCCAGGAATCAGAGAACCCTGCACCCAGTGACCCAGCCAGGAATCAGAGAACCCTTCACCCAGTGACCCAGCCAGGAATCAGAGAACCCTTCACCCAGTGATACAGCTAGGAATCAGAGAACCCTGCACCCAGTGACCCAGCCAGGAATCAGAGAACCCTTCACCCAGTGACCCAGCCAGGAATCAGAGAACCCTTCACCCAGTGATACAGCTAGGAATCAGAGAACCCTGCACCCAGTCACCCAGCCAGGAATCCGAGAACCCTGCACCCAGTGACCCAGCTAGGAATCAGAGAACCCTGCACCCAGTGACCCAGCTAGGAATCAGAGAACCCTGCACCCAGTGACCCAGCCAGGAATCCGAGAACCCTGCACCCAGTGACCCAGCCAGGAATCAGAGAACCCTGCACCCAGTGACCCAGCCAGGAATCAGAGAACCTGGCACCCAGTGACCAAGATGGGAATCAGAGAACCCTGCACCCAGTGACCCAGCCAGGAATCCGAGAACCCTGCACCCAGTGACCCAGCCAGGAATCAGAGAACCCTGCACCCAGTGACCCAGCCAGGAATCAGGGAACCCTGCACCCAGTGACCCCGCCAGGAATCCGAGAACCCTGCACCCAGTGACCCAGCTAGGAATCAGAGAACCCTGCACCCAGTGACCCAGCCAGGAATCAGAGAACCCTGCACCCAGTAAGCCAGCTAGGAATCAAGAGACCCCTGCACCCAGTGAGCCAGCTAGGAATCAGAGAACCCTGCACCCAGTGACCTAGCTAGGAATCCGAGAACCCTGCACCCAGTGACCCAGCCAGGAATCAGAGAACCCTGCACCCAGTGACCCAGCCAGGAATCAGGGAACCCTGCACCCAGTGACCCCGCCAGGAATCCGAGAACCCTGCACCCAGTGACCCAGCTAGGAATCAGAGAACCCTGCACCCAGTGACCCAGCCAGGAATCAGAGAACCCTGCACCCAGTAAGCCAGCTAGGAATCAAGAGACCCCTGCACCCAGTGAGCCAGCTAGGAATCAGAGAACCCTGCACCCAGTGACCTAGCTAGGAATCAGAGAACCCTGCATCCAGTGACCCAGCTAGGAATCAGAGAACCCTGCACCCAGTGACCCAGCTAGGAATCAGAGAACCCTGCACCCAGTGACCCAGCCAGGAATCCGAGAACCCTGCACCCAGTGACCCAGCCAGGAATCAGAGAACCCTGCACCCAGTGACCCAGCTAGGAATCAGAGAACCCTGCACCCAGTGACCTAGCTAGGAATCAGAGAACCCTGCATCCAGTGACCCAGCTAGGAATCCGAGAACCCTGCACCCAGTGACCCAGCTAGGAATCAGAGAACCCTGCACCCAGTGACCCAGCCAGGAATCCGAGAACCCTGCACCCAGTGACCCAGCCAGGAATCAGAGAACCCTGCACCCAGTGACCCAGCCAGGAATCCGAGAACCCTGCACCCAGTGACCCAGCCAGGAATCAGAGAACCCTGCACCCAGTGACCCAGCTAGGAATCAGAGAACCCTGCACCCAGTGACCCAGCCAGGAATCCGAGAACCCTTCACCCAGTGACCCAGCCAGGAATCAGAGAACCCTGCACCCAGTGACCCAGCCAGGAATCAGAGAACCCTGCACCCAGTGAGCCAGCTAGGAATCAAGAGACCCCTGCACCCAGTGAGCCAGCTAGGAATCAGAGAACCCTGCACCCAGTGACCCAGCCAGGAATCCGAGAACCCTGCACCCAGTGACCCAGCCAGGAATCAGAGAACCCTGCACCCAGTGACCCAGCCAGGAATCCGAGAACCCTGCACCCAGTGACCCAGCCAGGAATCAGAGAACCCTGCACCCAGTGACCCAGCCAGGAATCAGAGAACCCTGCACCCAGTGAGCCAGCTAGGAATCAAGAGACCCCTGCACCCAGTGAGCCAGCTAGGAATCAGAGAACCCTGCACCCAGTGAGCCGGCTAGGTATCAGAGAACCCTGCACCCAGTGACCGAGCCAGGAATCAAGAGACCCCTGCACCCAGTGACCCAGCTAGGAATCAAGAGACCCCTGCACCCAGTGACCCAGCTAGGAATCGGAGAACCCTGCACCCAGTGAGCCAGCCAGGAATCAGAGAACCCTGCACCCAGTGACCCAGCCAGGAATCAGAGAACCCTTCACCCAGTGACCCAGCTAGGAATCAAGAGACCCCTGCACCCAGTGAGCCAGCTAGGAATCAGAGAACCCTGCACCCAGTGAGCCAGCCAGGAATCAGAGAACCCTGCACCCAGTGACCCAGCCAGGAATCAGAGAACCTGGCACCCAGTGACCAAGATGGGAATCAGAGTACCCTGCACCCAGTGACCGAGCTTGAATCAGAGAACCCTGCACCCACTGAGCCAACCAGGAATCAGAGAACCCTTCACCCAGTGATACAGCTAGGAATTAGAGAACCTTGCACCCAGTGACCAAGACGGGAATAAAGAGAACCCTGCACCCACTGAGCCAGCCAGGAATCAGAGAACCCTGCACCCAGTGGGCCAGCCAGGAATCAGAGAACCCTGCACCCAGTGAGCCAGCCAGGAATCAGAGAACCCTGCACCCAGTGAGCCGGCTAGGAATCAGAGAACCCTGCACCCAGTGAGCCAGCCAGGAATCAGAGAACCCTGCACCCAGTGACCCAGCTAGGAATCAGAGAACCCTGCTTCCAGTGAGCCAGCCAGGAATCAAGTGAACCCTGCACACAGTGAGCCAGCTAGGAATCAGAGAACCCTGCATCCAGTGACCCAGCCAGGAATCAGAGAACCCTGCACCCAGTGACCCAGCCAGGAATCAGCGAACCCTGCATCCAGTGACCCAGCCAGGAATCAGAGAACCCTGCACCCAGTGACCCAGCCAGGAATCAGAGAACCCTTCACCCAGTGACCCAGCTAGGAATCAGAGAACCCTGCACCCAGTGACCCAGCCAGGAATCAGAGAACCCTGCACCCAGTGACTCAGCCAGGAATCAGAGAACCCTTCACCCAGTGACCCAGCTAGGAATCAGAGAACCCTGCACCCAGTGACCTAGCTAGGAATCAGAGAACGCTGCATCCAGTGACCCAGCTAGGAATCAGAGAACCCTGCACCCAGTGACCCAGCTAGGAATCAGAGAACCCTGCACCCAGTGACCCAGCCAGGAATCAGAGAACCCTGCACCCAGTGACCCAGCCAGGAATCAGAGAACCCTTCACCCAGTGACCCAGCTAGGAATCAGAGAACCCTGCATCCAGTGACCCAGCTAGGAATCAGAGAACCCTGCACCCAGTGAGCAAGATGGGAATCAAGAGAACCCTGCACCCAGTGACCCAGCTAGGAATCAGAGACCCCTGCACCCAGTGACCCAGCTAGGAATCAGAGAACCCTTCACCCAGTGACCCAGCTAGGAATCAAGAGAACCCTTCACCCAGTGACCCAGCCAGGAATCAGAGAACCCTTCACCCAGTGACCCAGCTAGGAATCAGAGAACCCTGCATCCAGTGACCCAGCTAGGAATCAGAGACCCCTGCACCCAGTGACCCAGTGACCCAGCTAGGAATCAGAGAACCCTTCACCCAGTGACCCAGCTAGGAATCAAGAGAACCCTTCACCCAGTGACCCAGCTAGGAATCAGAGAACCCTGCACCCAGTGGGCTAGTTAGGATTCAAGAGACCCCTGCACCCAGTGACCCAGCCAGGAATCAAGAAAACCCTGCACCGAGTGAGCCATGTCAGTGCAGTGTGATTTCTGGCGTGGTGGTGGCACTTTATATATTGGTGCATCGTGGATTCTGGCATGGGGTGGCACTTTACATACCTTTGCACTGTGGATTCTGGCATGGGGTGGCACTTTACATACCTTTGCACTGTGGATTCTGGCATGGGGTGACACTTTATATACCTTTGCACTGTGGATTCTGGCATGGGGTGGCACTTTACATACCTTTGCACTGTGGATTCTGGCATGGGGTGGCACTTTACATGCCTTTGCACTGTGGATTCTGGCATGGGGTGGCACTTTACGCTTCAGTACAATGTGGATTCTGGCATGGTGGTGGCACTTTACACTTCGGTACAGCATGAATGCTGGCATGGTGGTGGTGGTGGCACTTTACATATTGTTGCAGCGTGGATTCTGGTATGGTTGTGGCATACTTTACATTTCTTTGCGGTGTGGCTTCTGGCATAGTGATGATGGCACTTTACATTTCTTTGCAGCGCGGCTTCTGGCATGGTGGTTGTGGCACTTTACATTTCTTTGCAGTGTGGCTTCTGGCATGGTGGTGGTGGCACTTTACATTTCTTTATGGTGTGACTTCTGGCATGGAGGTTGTGGCACTTTCTATATCTTTGCGGTGTGGCTTCTGGCATGGTGGTTGTGGCACTTTCTATATCTTTGCAGTGTGGATTCTGCCATGGTGGTGGTGGCACTTTACATATTGTTGCAGTGTGGATTCTTGCATGGTGGTTGTGACAATTTACATATCTTTGCAGTGTGGATTCTGGCATGGTGGTGGTGGCACTTTACATATATTTGTGGTGTAGATTCTGGCATGGTGGTGGTGGCACTTTACATATATTTGTGGTGTGGATTCTGGCATAGTGGTTGTGGTACTTTACATTTCTTTGCTGTGTGGATTCTGGCATGGTGGTTGTGGTACTTTACATTTCTTTGCGGTGTGGATTCTGGCATGGTGGTTGTGGTACTTTAAATTTCTTTGCAGTGTGGATTCTGGCATGGTGGTGGTGGCACTTTACATATATTTGTGGTGTGGATTCTGGCATAGTGGTTGTGGTACTTTACATTTCTTTTCTGTGTGGATTCTGGCATGGTGGTTGTGGTACTTTACATTTCTTTGCGGTGTGGATTCTGGCATGGTGGTCGTGGTACTTTACATTTCTTTGCGGTGTGGATTCTGGCATGGTGGTTGTGGTACTTTACATTTCTTTGCGGTGTGGCTTCTGGCATAGTGGTTGTGGTACTTTACATTTCTTTGCGGTGTGGATTCTGGCATGGTGGTTGTGGTACTTTACATTTCTTTGCGGTGTGGCTTCTGGCATGGTGGTGGTGGCACTTTACATATCTCTGCAGTGTGGCTTCTGGCATGGCATGGTGGTTGTGGTACTTTACATTTCTTGCAGTGTGGATTCTGGCATAGTGGTTGTGGTACTTTACATTTCTTTGCAGTGTGGATTCTGGCATAGTGGTTGTGGTACTTTACATTTCTTTGCGGTGTGGATTCTGGCATGGTGGTTGTGGTACTTTACATTTCTTTGCAGTGTGGATTCTGGCATAGTGGTTGTGGTACTTTACATTTCTTTGCGGTGTGGATTCTGGCATGGTGGTTGTGGTACTTTACATTTCTTTGCAGTGTGGAATCTGGCATGGTGGTCATGGTACTTTACATTTCTTTGCGGTGTGGATTCTGGCATGGTGGTCGTGGTACTTTACATTTCTTTGCGGTGTGGATTCTGGCATGGTGGTCGTGGTACTTTACATTTCTTTGCAGTGTAGATTCTGGCATGGTGGTTGTGGTACTTTACATTTCTTTGCGGTGTGGATTCTGGCATGGTTGTTGTGGTACTTTACATTTCTTTGCAGTGTGGCTTCTGGCATGGTGATGATGGCACTTTACATTTCTTTATGGTGTGGCTTCTGGCAAGGTGGTGGTGGCACTTTACGTTTCTTTGCGGCGTGGCTTCTGGCATGGTGGTTGTGGCACTTTACATTTCTTTGCAGTGTGGCTTCTGGCATGGTGATGATGGCACTTTACATTTCTTTGCGGTGTGGTTTCTGGCATGGTGGTTGTGGCACTTTCTATATCTTTGCGGTGTGGCTTCTGGCATGGTGGTTGTGGCACTTTCTATATCTTTGCGGTGTGGATTCTGCCATGGTGGTGGTGGCACTTAACATACTGTTGCAGTATAGATTCTTGCATGGTGGTGGTGACAATTTACATAACTTTGCAGTGTGGCTTCTGCCATGGTGGTGGTGGCACTTTACATTTCTTTGCAGTGTGGATTCTGGCATGGTGGTGGTGGCACTTTACATATATTTGTGGTGTGGATTCTGGCATAGTGGTTGTGGTACTTTACATTTCTTTGCTGTGTGGATTCTGGCATGGTGGTTGTGGTACTTTACATTTCTTTGCGGTGTGGATTCTGGCATGGTGGTCATGGTACTTTACATTTCTTTGCGGTGTGGATTCTGGCATAGTGGTTGTGGTACTTTACATTTCTTTGCGGTGTGGATTCTGGCATGGTGGTCGTGGTACTTTACATTTCTTTGCGGTGTGGCTTCTGGCATAGTGGTTGTGGTACTTTACATTTCTTTGCGGTGTGGATTCTGGCATGGTGGTCGTGGTACTTTACATTTCTTTGCGGTGTGGATTCTGGCATGTGGATTCTGGCATGGTGGTGGTGGTACTTTACATATCTTTGCGGTGTGGATTCTGGCATAGTGGTTGTAGTACTTTACATTTCTTTGCGGTGTGGATTCTGGCATGGTGGTCGTGGTACTTTAAATTTCTTTGCGGTGTGGCTTCTGGCATGGTGGTTGTGGTACTTTACATTTCTTTGCGGTGTGGCTTCTGGCATAGTGGTTGTGGTACTTTACATTTCTTTGTGGTGTGGATTCTGGCATGGTGGTTGTGGTACTTTACATTTCTTTGCGGTGTGGCTTCTGGCATGGTGGTGGTGGCACTTTACATATCTCTGCAGTGTGGCTTCTGGCATGGCATGGTGGTTGTGGTACTTTACATTTCTTTGCAGTGTGGATTCTGGCATGGTGGTTGTGGTACTTTACGTATCTTTGCGGCGTGGATTCTGGCATGGTGGTTGTGGTACTTTACATTTCTTTGTGGTGTGGCTTCTGGCATAGTGGTTGTGGTACTTTACATTTCTTTGCAGTGTGGATTCTGGCATAGTGGTTGTGGTACTTTACATTTCTTTGCGGTGTGGATTCTGGCATGGTGGTTGTGGTACTTTACATTTCTTTGTGGTGTGGATTCTGGCATGGTGGTTATAGTACTTTACATTTCTTTGCAGTGTGGATTCTGGCATGGTGGTCGTGGTACTTTACATTTCTTTGCAGTGTAGATTCTGGCATGGTGGTTGTGGTACTTTACATTTCTTTGCAGTGTGGATTCTGGAAGGTGATTATAGTACTTTACATTTCTTTGCGGTGTGGATTCTGGCATAGTGGTTGTGGTACTTTACATTTCTTTGCGGTGTGGATTCTGGCATGGTGGTCGTGGTACTATACATTTCTTTGCGGTGTGGATTCTGGCATGGTGGTCGTGGTACTATACATTTCTTTGCGGTGTGGATTCTGGCATGGTGGTCGTGGTACTTTAGATTTCTTTGCGGTGTGGATTCTGGCATGGTGGTCGTGGTACTTTACATTTCTTTGCGGTGTGGATTCTGGCATGGTGGTCATGGTACTTTACATTTCTTTGCGTTGTGGATTCTGGCATGGTGGTTGTGGTACTTTACATTTCTTTGCGGCTAGCGCCTTGAACTGCAGCCCTGGTACTCTAAGCACACCACAAGCACAAAGATATCTCTACAGTGTGGAGCTGTGTGGACCTTTTTCAGTGTCAGTGACTGCACCAGGCAGACTGGCATTTTCAGCAGTAATCTGCTATAGGTGAGCAGCACCCCCACCCCACAAAGTGGCATATTTAGAGTCTTAATAATACTGGCACAAAATGTTTAACTGGCACACTAAGAGTGCGTGGCAGAATAAGCCTTGCAGAGAACTTTAAAGTGGCGGTAATTCTCTTGGCATACTATTCTGTGTCAGTATTCACACACTGGGGCAGATAGGTGCGGTATCTTTCCTTATACCTTTGCCCTTTAATACATCCAGTTCTTTCCCTTGTCATTCATCCTCTTTATCAGAACATAGGCAGCTTTAAGTGAGGCGGATCCTGCCAGGTCTCAGGCCCGGAAGTAACTAAAGCTGACTTTGAACCAGTCTTTGGTAAAGGGGTGTGTGGTAAAGACGCAGTCGTTGTAGAGACCGCGTTGTAAAGGCATGTGTGGTAAAGGCGTGCATGGTAAAGATGCAGTCGTTGTAGGGACCGCGTTGTAAAGGCATGCGTAATATACGCATGCGTTGTTCCATCATACATCCCTGGCAGAGTTTTTTAGAAAGATGCCTTGAGAAAGGGGTGTGTCTAACAGCAGGAAGTGATGCAGAGAGAAGAGCGGAAGTGATTCAGACATGGCAAAGAGCGCCCCTCATTACCAGACCTCCCTACAGTGTAGGTCACAGCCTCGAAGTTTCACAATTGAAACACTGTCCTGTCTAATTATTCACAAAAAATCATTGTTCACACACAGTTATCTACTTTTGCTAACAAGAATTGACAAACCCTATGGGTTTTGCTTGTTTAAGGCATATATCCATATATATTGGGCCTGATTCACAAAGGTAGAGTGACACTCATTTTTGGGGACCGGCACTCATTTTTGGGGACTGGCACTCATTTTACTCATCTGACTTTAATCCAGAGCAAGCGAGTGAAACACACACATGGAGAAAAGGAGGGGGAAGAGAAAGACGGAAAACCCATGACAAAGGGAGAAAGCAGGAACCTGCAGGAGTGAGATACCGGGGCAGGGAGTGCCTGCCAGTGGATTAAAGTGGCCTGAGGGGGATTCAAGAACACACAGCCTTGGTTTGCCACACACCACACATGCCAATGTCTTAGAATAGTAAAGTGGCAGGGTTTGAAAAAAAGGGGAAATAGATTTTCCCCATTGATTTCTATTCAGGAGGAGGGAATGGAGGCAACTTAAAGAACAGGGGCTGCTCTTTCTCTATGGCAGAGGAGCGTCGCCACACTGGCTGAGCCGAAGCAGAAAAATAAAACAATAGTTTTCAGGAGAGGCTGGGCCCCGGGAGTGGGGAGGATCAGAAAGTGCACTAAGTGGGCATGTGTGTTTGGTCGGCCGGTTGAGGCTGGCCAAACACACATGCGCACTTGGGATTCTCCAACCCGGTTGTGTAAGTGCGCATGTGTGTGTATACACAGCAGGGTTGGAGACACTGCACTGACCCCAGGCTTGTGTCTGAGTGGCAGTGACTGTCGCTCAGACCAATCCTGATGCTGCTTACATGCTATGTTTAGCATGTAAGCAGCGCCAGGATTGCTGGGGAGCCTGTGCGCATGTCACATCCACGAAAGAGGAGCAACGAACGAGTCTGAAGCGTCCCTGAAGATAAATGCAATTTCTTTTCTTTTTTTATTTTCTCCCCTCGTGTCTGCCCTCCCTCCCCTTGTGATTTGTGGCGGCCGCTGCTCAGTGCTTAATTTGTCAATTAAGAGGTGCCGGTGCTCAAAGCCCTTCTCTTAAACACGAGGCTGCTGTAATTAAATCTGCCAACACTGAATACTGATGCAGCGTAATCCTGGAGCCATCTCGGGCCTCTTCAATCCATTTACGGTCACCCCTGCCCCTTCAGTTCATCCTGTAAGTTTCTACTTTCTCCCTTTATGAGGCTTTTTAGTTTTTCCTTCTTCCGTCTTTCAAATACGTGTCTTTTGCTCGCAGAAAATGCTTGAGGCAGAAGAATAAGCCCCGGCCCTCACAAATAAGTGCCAGTGCTCAGCACCGGAAACAACAAGCACAAATTAAGCACTGCCGCTGCTGTGAAAGAAAGTCATTTTTGACTTCAAAAATCTGGAGCCTCCCATCAGATTGGAATCTACTGCCGTGGATGGACACGCTGGCTTGCAGTGGCACCAGCCACGGGCTTCACGGGGTGAGGGGGGGGGGTGAAGAGCAGAGCATTTGTGGGTAATGGAGAGGGGCGAGCGGGCCGGCTGAGTTGTGCCCAAGCCACTGAGGTGCATTTCAGTGACGAGTGGTACCCTGCTTGGCCACCAGGTGGCGGTGGCTCCTGCATGAGGTCAGGCAGCCCACGGAACCGACTGTGAGGTAGATGTATAGAGCCCTGCTGTATGGCCGGCATTAAATGCAGGTTATGACGCTGTTCGCTGCAGAGCTCTCACACCCCTGGGCCGTGCAGAGCATTCAATGCAAGAGCACTCTACCAATGGGAGGCGCTCTCTTGTACGAGACGCAGGCGCTCTCGTGTGAGAGGCTCTCTAATTTATAGGAACTGCTGTGGGAGCGTCACTCTCCATGGCAGGCACTCTCTCGTGTGAGAAGCACTCTATGAAAGAGAGACACTTTCATAAGTGAGGCTCTCGTGTGAGAGGCGCTTGATAAATCAGAGGCGCTCTGTGTAAAAGCTGGTCACTCTGTGTGAGACACTCGTTAAATGAGACTCTTGTCTGTGAGAAGCACTCTCTTGTGTGAGAGGCAATCCATAACGTATGGGTACCCTTGTGTGAGAGGCACCGTCTATGAGAGGCACTCTCGTGTGAGAGGGACTCTTGTGTGGGATGCATCCTATGAGAGACACTCTCGTGTGAGAGGCATCCTCTATAAGAGGCGCTCTCGTGTGACGGGGCACCCTCTATGAGAGACACTCTTGTGTGAGAGAGACTCTCGTGTGAGGGTCACCCTCTATGACAGACACTCTCGTGTGAGAGGCATCCTCTATGAGAGGCACTCTCGTGTGAGAGGGACTCTTGTGTGGGATGCATCCTATGAGAGACACTCTCGTGTGAGAGGCATCCTCTATAAAAGGCGCTCTCGTGTGAGGGGCACCCTCTATAAAAGGCGCTCTCGTGTGAGGGGCACCCTCTATGAGAGACACTCTCGTGTGAGAGAGACTCTCGTGGGTCACCCTCTATGAGAGGCACTCTCGTGTGAGAGGCACCCTCTATGGGACGTCCCTACATGTGAGAAGGACTCGTGTGAGAGGCACCCTCTATGAGAGACACTCATGTGTGAGAGGCATCCACTATAAGAGGCGCTCTCGTTTGAGGGACACCCTCTATGAGAGACACTCTGGTGTGAGAGGCACCCTCTATGAGAGACACTCTCGTGTGAGGGGAACCCTCTATGAGAGTCAATCTCGTGTGAGAGGGACTCTTATGTGGGAGGCATCTTATTGGAGGCACTCTCGTTTGAAGGACATCCTCTATGGGTGGCACTATCGTGTGAGAGGCACTCGCGTCTGAGAGGCACTTTATATGAGAGGTCTCTATGAAGTGAAAGGGACTCCCATACGGTATCAGCTCTCTGTTTGTGTGATATAACTGTGTTTGTATAGCGCCAGAGCCCTGAAAGGCCTCTGTGTTAATGCGGCACTCTCTAGTGTGACAGACACTATATACAAATTAAAGACACTCTTTCGTGTGAGAGGACTCCCTGACCCCCTCACTCCCCCCCCCCCCCCCCACACACACCCCCCCGAGCTGCTGCTCCAATGCAGGCTATTGAAAGTCATTAAATAATTAAAGATGGGGAGGGGTTGACTGCAAGCAGCACAGAAGTGTGCATGTCTCTCTGAGAGTCACTATAGGAGAACGGAGTCTGCTGTGTGAGAGACACTCTCGATAAATGCAAGAGGCACTCTTGTTAAAAGGGAGACACTCGTGTGAGAGACACTCTAGGTACATGAGAAGTACTCTCTTTTGTTTGAGTAGGCACTCTTTTCTGTGAGATTAAGCAGTCTCCTGTGTGGGAGACTTTCTCTTGTTCGCGGGGCATGTTTCTCCTCTGTTAGAGGCACTCTCTTGTGTGAGAGGAGACACTCTTCGTGTGCGTGGCACTCTCATGTGGGAGGACACCCTCTTCTGTCTGGAAGGCTCTCTGTTGTACGAGAATAGGTACGCTCCGTGCGAGAAGCACTCTCCTCCCTAAGAGTAGACACTCTTCGGTGCTGGGGGCTCTCTTGCTCATGATTCCGTCTCTCTCTTGTGTGAGAAGCACTCTCTTCTATCAGAGACACTCTTCTGTGCGGGGGGGGGGCTCTCTTGCTCATGATTATATCTCTCTCTTGTGTGAGAAACACTCCCTTCTAGTAGAGAGACACTCTTCTGTGCGGGCGGTCTCTATTGCTCATGATTCCATCTCTCTTGTGTGAGAAGCACTCTCCTCCCTAAGAGTAGACACTCTTCGGTGCTGGGGGCTCTCTTGCTCATGATTCCGTCTCTCTCTTGTGTGAGAAGCACTCTCTTCTATCAGAGACACTCTTCTGTGCGGGGGGGGCTCTCTTGCTCATGATTATATCTCTCTCTTGTGTGAGAAACACTCCCTTCTAGTAGAGAGACACTCTTCTGTGCGGGCGGTCTCTATTGCTCATGATTCCATCTCTCTTGTGTGAGAAGCACTCTCCTCCCTAAGAGTAGACACTCTTCGGTGCTGGGGGCTCTCTTGCTCATGATTCCGTCTCTCTCTTGTGTGAGAAGCACTCTCTTCTATCGGAGACACTCTTCTGTGCGGGGGGGGGGCTCTCTTGCTCATGATTATATCTCTCTCTTGTGTGAGAAACACTCCCTTCTAGTATAGAGACACTCTTCTGTGCGGGCGGTCTCTATTGCTCATGATTCCATCTCTCTTGTGTGAGAAGCACTCTCCTCCCTAAGAGTAGACACTCTTCGGTGCTGGGGGCTCTCTTGCTCATGATTCCGTCTCTCTCTTGTGTGAGAAGCACTCTCTTCTATCAGAGACACTCTTCTGTGCGGGCGGTCTCTATTGCTCATGATTCCATCTCTCTTGTGTGAGAAGCACTCTCACCCCTAAGAGTAGACACTCTTCGGTGCTGGGGGCTCTCTTGCTCTTGATTCCGTCTCTCTCTTGTGTGAGAAGCACTCTCTTCTTTGAGAGACATTCTTCTGTTAGGGGTGGGGCTCTCTTGCTCATGATTCTATCTCTCTCTTGTGTGAGAAGCACTCTCTTCTATCAGAGACACTCTTCTGTGCTGGTGGCTCTCTTTCTCATGATTCTATCTCTCTCTTGTGTGAAAAGCACTCTCTTCTTTGAGAGACACTCCCCTGTGCGGGGGCCGTTTCTTCCTCGTGATTCTATCTCTCTCTTGTGTGAGAAGCACTTTCTTTGAGATACACTTTTGTGCGTGTAACCCTCCCTTATCCACGATTCTCTCTCTCTCTCGCTCTCTCTCTTGTGTGAGAAGCATTCTCTTCTTCGAGAGAGACACTATTATGTGCGGGGGTCTCTCTTGCTCACGATTCTCTCTCTTTTGTGTGACAAGCACTTTCTTTGAGAGACACTCTTCTGTGCGGGCTCTTCTCTTGCTCACGATTCTGTCTCTCTCTTGTGTGAGAAGCACTCTCTTCTTCGAGAGAGACACTCTTCTGTGCGGGGACTTCTCTTGCTCACGATTCTGTCTCTCTCTTGTGTGAGAAGCACTCTCTTGTGTTAGAGGAGACGCTCTTCTGCACTGGGGCCTCTACTACTCACGAGTCTGTCTCTCTTGTGTGATAAGCACTCTTCTGTGAGAGACTTTCTTCTGTGCAGGGGTCTCCCTTGCTTATGATTCTGTCTCATGTGAGATAAGCACTCTTCTTTGAGAGACACTCTTCTGTGCAGGGGGGTCTCTCGCTCAGGATTCTCTCTCTCTTTTGCATGAGAGTCACTCTCTTGTGTGAGAGGAGGCACTCTCCTGTGAGGGAGGCTGTCTCTTGTTCACGAAGCCGGTTCTCTGTTGTGTGAGAGGTCCTCTCATCTCTGAGAGACACTTTTCTGTGCGGGGGGTATCTCTAGCTCATGAGTCTGTCTCTCTCTTGGATGAGAGGCCCTCTCTTCTCTGAGAGTTAACACTCTTCTGTGCGGGAGGATGTCTCTGGTTCTTGAGGCCTGTTCTCTGTTGGGTGAGATCCACTCTCTTCTTTGAGACACATTCTCAGGCTCTTGCAGGGGGATGAAAGGCTTGGGGGGCTGGGAGGGGTCCGTCTGATCCTCGGCGCTCTCTCCAGGCCTCTCTGAGAGGCAGAGCTAAGCTGCCTGGGGGTCTCGGGGCCGAGGAGTGCAGGAGAATCTGTGGGAACCTCGGCTCCGGCAGGAGGGGGCTCAGGCCCCCTGCAGGCCGGGGCTTTACTCTGAGGCAGAGAGGATTGTGGGGAGCCCCCCCCCCCCCCCCCCGCCCTCTCCAAGGTGATGCTCCTGGGAAGGTGCGCTCCGCCGTTCACGGAATAAACAAACTGATTTTGCTGCTTGAAGGGCCCGCATCGGCATCACTGTTGCGGAAAAATGCAGTTTTCGTGTTTAATCTAATTTTAAAAGAAAATCAATATAAAAAAAACTACAACGAACTGTCTATGGACGGCACAGTTCATATTTTTAACAGTTTTGGTGAAGTGATGGAAACTTCCCTGGTTCTGTTGTATTTCTAAATTTATTTATACATTAAATTATGTTGGTTTATGATAAACGATGCAAGCAGCGAAAAATGCATAGTACACAGCAAAAATGAAGTCCCACAGAAGCGTGGTTCTGTTATGCGAAATTTTCCTTACGCCGGCGTAAACACGCAGAAAGTTGGCAATTTTCCATTACGCTTGTTATGTGAAATTCCTGATATTACGCTGTTACCCATGTCACATAATTGATTACGTGCTATTCACAACAAACAAATAGCACATGTGAACAACACGAACGACCAGAACCTAAGCAGGTGTGTTTTTGTTGGCCTGGGTAGAGTTCACGGGGTTCTGAACTCTGTGAAGGGCCGAAAAAATTCTGTGTGGGTAATTCGCACTGTTCGTGCTGATTTTCAGCACCGGGAGTTTCTCCCCTGCTGTAAAAACAGTGAAATGGCATTAAGGGGAGCGCCAAAGGGTGCTAACTCAATTACATTTTCTAATCCAGCAGCAGTTCCTCAACGCAAGCGGCAGCTTTCTCATTGCCGGTGGTCGCAGCCTAGTTCTTTGCAGTTCTTCTGTTTGTGTGTGTCTGTCTGTCTTAGCAGGAAATGTATCCTTATCTCCAAAATTGACATGCGATATAGCAGCAAACGCAGATTTTCTGGTTCATATAACTTTGAGTATTTTATTTTTAATTTTGCATAAACATGCAAAAGTAAATAATGAGAATTTAATACACCCCTAGTTTCTGTGTAAAATGTGATTTCTGACTGACATATGACTGAACCACACATGGTAGAACCACGTGTGGTTGAACAACACGGTCGTAACCATGACTGTGTCTTTACAACACGTCTTTACCACGCATGCCTTTACAATGAATTTTGCTAGTAAATGTATGTGTGGTAAATATAGGTGTGGTTCAGCCATACAACCCCCCCCCTTAACTTAAAAAAGTACCCCAACCGCCCTGATTCCTAAAACTCCCCCCACACCTAAAAATCTCCACCCACAAAACCAAAGCCGCAGCCCCTCCCCGTCCTAAGCCGTAAAACCTTGCCCCTGGCAAAAAAAAAAAAAGTACCCAACCCCCCTAAAACCTTGGGTCTAACTACACCCAACTTCCCCACTCGCCCTGAAACCTAAAACCTTCCCCCACACTTAAAACAAAATAACCCCGCCAACTCTCACCCATCCTAATCCCTAAAACATTCCTCCCACCCCGAAAAACTTAAATCCCCGAAAACCTGGCCCAACCCTCCCTGCCCTGAGACCTAAAACCTTCCCCCACCACTAAAACCTAAAGTACCACAATCCCCCCACCCACCCTGAGGCCTAAAACTGCTTGCCAAAACTGCCCCTTCGTCCCCTCAGCCCTCCAACCCCACCCTGCCCTAAAAACTTCCCCTGGTTCCCCCCACTGTGAGGCCTAACACTGACCCCTTAAAAACAAAAAACAACCCCGTAACTGGTCCTCCCCACCAGCCCTCCGATCCCACCCTGTGTGTGTGTTGGGGGAGTCGTTAACCACCCCCAGACACACACATGCCCCATCTCCACTTGCTCGGCCACTGTATCCCTCTCCCCGCTGTGTGTTTGAACCCCACATTTGCACGGTGCCTTAATGACGCATTTGCGTGGGTCAGCCACATGCGTGGCAACACTTGCGTGCTTACGGTCTGCGTGGCTCGTGCCTCGTGGTAAAGGCCGCGCCCCGTTTCTGATGTTTCACAGGCTCATATGAACAGCCGTACTTAGATCCTGCGGTTACCACTGGATATTAAACACATTTTCACCACAACTGTGATGTTTAAGATCATGGATTTGTGAAACTGTAAAATTTTTCTTCATTATTCAATTTTCTGAAAACTTCACAAGATTTGTTAGAATGGCACCAAAGTAATGTCAGTGTATCTCGTGTGGGGACTGAATGGCTGGGCGTACGCCATGAATCCCACAAGGTGTTCCTCGCATGAGACATTTTCTGCTCAAGCAGAGAATAAACCTCAAAAACAGTTTAAATCTCACACATTTTTGGAAATTTGAAAGCGCAATTGATAAACGTATCTGAGACCGCTTACCAATTTTTAGGTACTGGTCTGTTGTGTTGGGCCACTTCAGGTGGTCGAAGCCGGTGGACGAGAGGTGGGCGATCCACTGAAGTCTTAAGGCAGGGCCTGGCTCATCTCAAGATCCTCTTAGACCTGAAGCCCAACATGAGACTTCTATCTGCCACCGCTCCCATGCACAAGCATTAAAGGCAAAGCATAAAACACAAGGGAGAAAAGGATCCCCCATCTAATGGCTGAATTGCAAAACATAAACCAGAAAATCTGGGATCAGTCTGGCATTTCCTGTTTCGCAAAAGTGTTTGATCCTTGGCAAATATTTTATTTCACCATGCCGCTTTTTTCTTCATCATTAGGTACGAGAGCCCCTTGAAATTCTTGAGTGCAGGATGTGGTGTACAGAAACCTCTTGTGCTTGATTTAATAGACTATAATCTGCTCCTTGCGTAGTGAAAATTTAGGACACTTATAGTTAGGGCGACCAGATGTCCCAGATTTCCCCGGACAGTCCCGGTTTTTCGTGGAATCTCCCAGCATCCCGACAGTTTTAATAAAAAGTGAAAAATATCCCAGTTTTGGGGAAAGGGACAGGCAAGTATGCACTTTACATTTCTAATAGAATGCAGGCTGGCATTCCCTCCAGCCCTCTCTTGTTAAGCCACAGTGGAGCCAAACATGGGATTGTGCGCTATTTCGTAAGGACTCCCCTGCTGTGCTGCAGTGTCTCACTGAAGCAGCTCAGGAGGATGTAAAGAGGGGCTAAGAGGCAACGAGGAGTAAGGTGATACCCAGGCTCGTGAGCTTTCCCCTTAACTTTATCACAAGTTGGAGAGGAGAGGGGGTAGTTGATTAAAACATTGTACTATTTTCATTTCAATCTCAAAAGTTGGCACATCTTTAATTCTAAGTCACATTTCAAAAAGGAGGCCCTGTATGTTTTATTTTCCAGCCCGTGCTGCAACAAAGGCAAATACATTTTTATGGCTCCTTGTGCCTCTCTACAGGTTCTACCTTGCAGGGACCTGCACACTCCTGTCAAGTCATGGTTTCATCATTTGCTTTTGGCAGTTCCAGCTTTGTATTTTCTTTCATAGATGCAGGACTACATGCCCCAGAATGCAAACAGATTGAATGAGCTACTCACAAGCCTATTTGATGTCTCTGTAGTGTCTTCCCTTGGCTAGGCAAAGCTCAACGAAATTACACAACCTCTAAAATGCTGACTTACTTTGTTTGACACGTACCCTGACTCATAGGTTGGTGCCAGTGAAGCCTTCTATGGCAGGTAAGTTTAGTCATCACAGTGGGTGTGACCTGGATTTGCTCAGAAAGTCCTGTTTTCTTGCAAAATTTCTCAGCAAGTTTTTAAGGTTTCGCTCTCCCCGTTTTTTAACGAGGGTATACTCAGCAGAAAGGGAGGCAAGTTTCCATGTATTTTGGTGCAAAATGAATTATTAGCCCTTATCTGAAAGCAATGTAGTTAACACAACTACAATCGTAAATATTTAACTTAACTCTCTATCATGCCATAATGTCTACTTTCCTTCGTTGGACACCTCTGTCAATTAACTCTTTCTGTGCCCCTCAATGAATGCCAAATCATAGTCCTACTTCTAGGTTTGTGGGCCGTCCCGGCTCTTCATCAGGGTCGAGCCTGCGATTGCGTGTTCTAGCGCATGCATCTCTCTTGCAAGAGACTGTTATTAACAAAAAGACTTTGGAGCCCGTCTGCTGTTTACCATTTGTTGGCTTGTGTGGCACTATTCTTAGAGCCTTGTAATTTGTCACTACAGGCCAAGTATCATTTCCTCTCCTTTCCGTGGAGCACGGACTAAGCACTGATTGATTTAACTTAATCAGTGCCCGTTCACTGCTCCTGACATGATTGAGGCAGTATTTTGTTCCGTTTTACTGCTAGCGTCCTGCAAACTGAAGGCGTGTGACTGGCAAAACGTGCCCAGCAGGACAAACAAAATTGCTAAACATTTTCTTTTATAGTTAACTTTATTTGACCAAGTCTTCTTTTTCTCACTTTGCACTCATGTTTTGTTTTTGCTCGTTGGCGCTGTTCTCAAAAGATGATGATTATTTTGTAATATTGAAAATTGACATTGTTTCCTTCTTACACATAATCGTGGAGTACACTCTAATCCACCTACTTCAGTCCAGTCCAATCCGCTCCACTCCAATCTACCCCAATCCACTCCACCTTAGTCTACACCAATCCACCTCAGTCCAACCCATCCTACTCCAATCCACCCCACTCAATTCAAACCACCCCAATCCAATCCACCACTCACCAATCCAATGAACCCCACACCAATCCAATCCACCCCAGACCAATGCCATCCACCCCACTCCAATCCACCCCACAATCCATCACACTCCAATCCACCTCAATCCACTCTAATCAAAACCACTCACTCAAATTCCATCTACTCTAATCCACCACACTCCAATCTTCCCAAGTCATCCCAATCCAATCCACCCACACCTATCCTCTCCAATCTAATATGACCCACTCCAATCCATCGCAATCCAATCCACCACAATCCAACCTGCCCCACTCCAATCCACCCCAATCCAACCCACATCACTCCACACCAGTCTAGCCCACTCCATTCCAATCCACTCTATTCCAATACAATCCACCCACTTCACTCCAATCCACCCTACTACTCCCATCCAGTGCAGTCCAATCCAGTTAATTCCAACTGACCTCACTCCACCTCACTTCAATCCACCTCAATCCACCCCCTCCAATCCATTCCACCGACACCAATCCAATCCACTCCACCCCATTCCAAACCAATCCACCCCGCTCCCCAATCCAGCCCAGTCCAAACTACCCCACTCCAATCCGCTCACTCCAATCCAACACACCCAATTCCAATCCAACCCACCACACTCCAATCCAATACAGTCCAGCCCACTCCAATCCAAACAACCATACTCCCCTCCACCCACTTCACTCCAATCCACCCTACTACTCCCATCCAGTGCAGTCCAATCCAGTTCATTCCAACTGACCTCACTCCACCTCACTTCAATCCACCTCAATCCACCCCCTCCAATCCATTCCACCGACACCAATCCAATCCACTCCACCCCATTCCAAACCAATCCACCCCGCTCCCCAATCCAGCCCAGTCCAAATTACCCCACTCCAATCCGCCCACTCCAATCCAACACACCCAATTCCAATCCAACCCACCACACTCCAATCCAATACAGTCCAGCCCACTCCAATCCAAACAACCATACTCCCCTCCACCCACTTCACTCCAATCCACCCTACTACTCCCATCCAGTGCAGTCTAATCCAGTTCATTCCAAGTGACCTCACTCAACCTCACTTCAATCCACCTCAATCCACCCCCTCCAATCCATTCCACCGACACCAATCCAATCCATTCCACCCCACTCCAAACCAATCCACCCGCTCCCCAATCCAGCCCAGTCCAAACTACCCCACTCCAATCTGCCCACTCCAATCCAACACACCTAATTCCAATCCAACCCACCACACTCCAATCCAACGCAGTCCAGCCCACTCCAATCCAAACAACCCTACTCCCCTCCACCCATTTAGATCCACTCCACTCCATGTTAATACATTTTCAACCCCACTCAAAATAAATCCACCTCAACCCAGTCCACCCCACTCCAGTCCAATCCACCCCACTCCAATCCAATTCACATTAATACTGTCATTCCAATTCACCGCACCCCACTCCAATCTAATCCACCCACTTCCCCCATTCCAGTCTAATCCACCCAACCCAATCTAATCCCCACTCCATTCTAATCCAGTCCAATCCACTCCTGTCCAATTCATCCCACTCCAATCCACCCCATCCAATCCACTCCAATCAAATCCACCCCACTGCCATCGACCTCACTCCACCTCACTCTGAGAAATCACCACACTCCAGTCCAATCCAATCCACCTTTCTCCAATGTAATCCACCACACCCCACTCCACCCCAAAACACCCAAATGCAATCCACCCCACCCAATCCAATCCACCCCACCCCACCCCAATCCACCCCACTGCATTCCACCCTACTCAATCAATCAACCCCACTCCAATCCACCCACTCCAATCCACCCACCTCACTCCAACCTACTCAAATCCAATTCATCCCATCTAATCCATCCCACTCAATCAATCCACCCACCTCAATGCAATCCACCCCACTTAAATCCACCCAACCCAATACAAATTCATCTACGCCAGTTCAATCCACCCACCCCATTTCAATCCAACTAATCCACCCCACTCCAGTCCACTTCACCCCAATCTAATCCTCTTCACTCAATTTCAGTTCACCCCACTCCAATCTAATCCACCCCATCCTGTCCACCCCACTCAAATCCACCCCACTCCCATCCATCCCACCCCACTCCAATCCAAGCGAATCAAGCCCACCCCATTCAAATCCAATCCACCTACTCTATTCCAACCCACCCCACACTACTCAGTCCACCCCACTTTACCCCAGTCCAATCCACCCTACAAATCCAATCTACCCACCCCAGTTCAACCCACCCAGAACAATCCAATCCACTCTACCCCACTCCAATCCAATCCACTCAACTCACCAGTCAACTCACTCCACTCCAACACATCCAATTCCAATCTAGTCCACCACACTCCAATCCAATACAGTACTGCTCCCTTCAATCCAAACAACCCTACTCCACTCCACCCACTTAAATCCACTCTAATCATCCTAATACAATCTTCCCCACTCCAGTCCAATCCACCTCAACCCAATCCACCCCACTCCACTCCAATTCAATCCACCCCACTCCAATCCAACCCACCCCGCTCCAACCTACTGCAATCAATTCACCCCATCTAATCCATCCATCCCACTCAATCCAATCCACCCACATCAGTGCAATCCACCCCACTTCAATCCACCCCACCCCAATACAATCCACCCCACCCCCCAGTTCAGTCCACCCGACACCATTCCAATCCAACTAATCCACCCCACTCCAATCCACCTAACCCCAATCCAATCCTCCTCACTCAATTTCAGTTCTCCCTACTCCAATTCAAACCACCCCATCCTGTCCACCCCACTCTAATCCACCACACACCCATCCATCCCATCCCACTCCAATCCGATCCAGCCCACTCTATTCAAATCCAATTCACCTACTCCATTCCACCCCATCCCACACCACTCAGTCCACCCAACTTTACCCCAATTCAATCCACTTTACCGATCCATTCTACCCACCCGAGTTCAATCCCCAACACCAATCCACTCCACCCCACTCCAATCTAATCCACCCTACTCCCCAGTCCACCCACTCCAATCCAACACACCCAATTCCAGTCTAGTCCACCACACTCCAATCCAATACAGTCCTGTTCACTTCAATCCAAAAAACCCTACTCTACCCAACCTTCTTAAATCCACTCTACTCATCCTAATACAATCCTCCCCACTCCATTCCAATCCACCTCAACCCAATCCATCCCACCCACCCCACTCCAGTCCAACCAACCCCTCTCCAATCCAACCCACATTAATCCACCCATTCCAATCCACTCCACCCACACCAATCTAATCCACCTCACTCCAATCTAATCCACACCACTCCAATCGAATCCAGTCCAATCCACTCTTGTCCAATTCACCCCACTCCAATCCAATCAACTGATGTCCAATCCACTTCAATCAAATCTTCCCCAGTGCCACCCACCCCACCTTGAAAAATCCACCCTTGACTCCAGTCCAATCCAATGTACCCTTCTCCAATGCAATCCACTCCGACCCACCCCAATCCAATCTACCCCATCTATTCCACCCCACTCAGTCTAATCTACCGTACTCCAATTCACCACATCTATTCCACCCCACTCAATCCAATCCAATCCAATCCACCTCACTCCAAGCCACCCCACCCCACTCCAACCTACTCCAATCCCATTCACCCCCTCAATGCATTGCACCCTACTTCACTCCACCCCATCACACTCTAATCCATCCCATCCCACTCCAATCCAATCTAATCCAGCCCACTCTATTCACATCCAATCCACCTACTCTATTCCAATCCACCCCACACCACTCAGTCCACCCCACTTCACCCCAATCCAATCCACCCTACCAATCCAATCTAACCACCCCAGTTCAAACCACCCCACTCCAGTCCATCCAGACAATCCCACTCCAGTCTCATTCACCCCACTCCATACAATCCTCCACTCCAATCCACTCCAATCCACCCCAATCCAACCCAACCCATCCCACTCCAGTCCAATCAACCTTACCCCAGTTCTATCACTCCCATCCAATTCACCCTCTTCAATCTAATCCACCCACCCAAATCCAATCTAATCCACTCCAATCCACCCACTCCTCTCAATCCATCCCAGTCTACCCTAATCAACCCATCCCTCTCCACTGCAATTCAGTCCACCACACTACACCCTTCCCCCCACTCTACGGCACTCCACGAGACTGCATCCTACAGCACTCTCTTCTATTGAATCACTGAACTCTACTCACGTCTAGTCCACCCTACTCCATTCTACCACACTCTACTCCCCCCTACTCCACGACAACCTACTCCAACAAATCCACTCTACGACACCCTACCCTCCCACTCCACTCCACGCCACAACCTTTAGCCATGCTGAAGACACTCTGGTGTAGAACATGGCTAGAACACATTGTTGAAGCCAACAGCCCTTGTACAAGTGAGACCTATTGGTTTTATCAATGCTTGTTTACAAAATCTGGTCACCCTACTTATAAGTGCAGATGACCACTGACTTGCCTTTCTGTTAACTAATGACATAGTCATCAGGGTGTGCGCGTGAGCACAACTGTTTTTAAGTTCATGTTTGGAAACTAGAAATTTCAATAAACACCTCTTAATGCAGTTATACAATCAAATGGCTTCCACCTGTTAAAGAAATCAACATTTTTGCGTTCTGAACAGATATTTTCACATGTTTTGCATGATTTGTGTTTAAACATTGATATGCTGGTTTTAGGATAACGAAAAACACCTTCCAGGGAAAATAAGCTTTATGTCAGAAAACAGCATCTGCCTGGGTCAGGTGGAGGCGGTGTCAGGGACACCAACAGCGAACCAGAGTTCACAGAAAACGAATCAATAAAATACTGCAGAACAGTGAACACTAAGCTACAATGCCCAGATATAGGAAGCACTAGCGTCACATTAGCATCATTTTTTGGCACTAATGTGGTGTTAGGCTTCAAAAATCAGTGTGTCATATTTACAAAGTGGCGCAATGCATGCGTTATGCCACTTTTTAACCCTAGCGCCACATTATGTCTGCGGCAGGCATAATGTATGCAGAGGGGCTGTTTCCTCGTTAGGGGGACCACAAAAATGACGCAGTGGGATCTAAGAGATTCTGCTGCATCATTTGTTACAGCTACTTTTAATGCCTGCTCAGAGCAGGCGTTAAAATGGGGCGCACCATTGGTTACAATGGGCCCCTAAGTCCTGGTCAGGGTTAGCTCCACAATCTTGGTGCTCTCCAAAATCTTTTAGGGCTATTGGCCCCTACCCTGCGCCATGGTGCGCCGTTTTTTAAATACAGCGCATACATGGTGGGGGGGCGCTAAGTGGTGTAAAAAAGAGTGCCACGGCACTTGGTGCAGCGCCACTTTCCTTAAAACTGTCCCTCAATGTCACGTTGCTGCAAAAACACACATTTACTGAACTCTTAACGCATTTTCTCTCCGTATTTCCTCACTTTGTGAATATGAATACACCTCAAACTTAACACTCCCTAAATATGAGATAAAAGTTGGAAGAGTGAACACAGCATTACCTCAAATAATGACAAATCTAAGGGGCATATTTATGATGCCCGTAGCACCACCTTGTGCCACATTTGTATTAAGGTGGCATTAACCGTTCGCCATATTTGCAAAAGTGGCGCAATGCAAGTATTGCACCACTTTGAAAACCCTTGCGCCACATTATGCCTGTGTCAGGCATATTGTATGTAAGGGGGGGGGCGTCCCCACATACGGAGGCCCAGAAAAATGTTGCAGTGAAATTTAGTAGATTTCAATGCAGCATTTTTAGCGTCATTATTATTATTATTTTTTTTTAACACATTTTATTGTTATTTTCATGTGTCAGGCTGTAACAGTACTTTGCATACACCTCTAGTAACACAATAGTTATGTAGGCTTATATAGTAATAACTAAAAACTCCCTATCCCACCCCCCCTTGGGTACATTTCTCATCGTAGGGTTTACCCCCTCTCTTTCCTGTGGTGGTCTCATAATACACGGCGTTCCATTCCTGCGCCCTCCGCTTTCCAGGAACCCTTCTATCACTCTGCTGTGTTGTTCCGGCTCTCACCTCTCCTTCCGTTCCTGTCAATGTGCTCCAGGCCTTGGTTTTACCTCCAGTTCAGTGTATGCCTGTTCCGTCTCCCGCCTCCCCCGTATCGTCTCATATTTCTTTTCTTTGCCCCTATCTCTGTATATTTCCCTTTCAAGTATATGACATCTGTCCATGCCCTCCCACCACTTGTTATGACCTGGTGCCGTCTCTGAACCCCACCATCTAGCTATGTCCCATTTTGCGATCATACAGCCTAGATTAATCAGTAGTTTTTGATACCTCGTGTGGTCGGTTTGGCCCCATACCCCCAGAAGCGCTGTCCCCGGTGTCATTTCTATAGTAGTCCCCGTTGCGTGTTCCAGGGCCTTCCCTACGTCCTTCCAGAATCTAGCAATCGGGGGCAACTCCATAACGTGTGGTATAATGTGCCAGTGTCCCCACAGCCCCGTAGACATCCAGCGTTGGTCGCCCTCCCTACCCTATAGAGCAAGGATCTCGTATAGTATACCCTGTGCAGTATTTGAATTTGCATTAGTTTGGGTGCTGCTGGAATGGCGACCTCGGCCGGCAATGTAAACGCCTCTGCCCAACGTGCCTCCTCCAGCTCTGTACAGTCTCCTATCCACCTCTCCCATAGATTAGATAGTGAGGGTTTTGTGTTTCTCATAATTGTGCCATAGGTCTGTGATATTAGTTTCCTTTGTATCTCGCCCTCCGGGAGTCTTACTTCCAAAGGGGCAGCTTCCTGTGTTTCCTCTTCTGCGGGGATACTATGTTCCAGGGCTGTCTGTAGCCGGGCATAACGTAACCATTGTGTGTCCGACATTTGATATTCTGTTTTAAGGTGTGAAAAAGGTGCCACCCTATTTTCATCCCATATGTCAGCTAGATATATTATCCCAATGTTGTCCCAGCCCCTATATCCCTTCAGGGTATTTATTTTAGGTAATCTAGACCCTTCCCCAGAGGTGTCCTTGGGGTCCGACGTGTGGCCCATCTCATTTCCCTAGTGAGTCTTTTCCATATTTGTATAGTCTTCGTTGCTGGGCTAAAGGCAGGGTTCAGTTTACCCCCGTATAGCTAGTGCAGGTAACTATTTTTTATGCATCAGCTCCCCGTCTCCTCGAAACGCTGGGTCGTCCCATGGAGCAAAAGCCCAGTGATTTACTATGCTTACTTGTGCTGCCTCGTAATACTTCTGGATATTTGGCAGGGCTATTCCCCCCTCGTATTTCGACCTTTGTAGTTTGTGCAATTTAATTCTGGGCTGCCCCCCTTTAGTGTCATTATTAATACCTGCCAAAAGCAGGCATTAAGATGATGCTCTGATTGAAAACAATAGGCCTTCCTATTCTTTGCTGCTTTAGCGCCATAAATTATGACCCTAAATGAGGCCAACATGTGCAGGAAACCTAAATAAATGTGCAAAAACCAGCAGGAAAAATGTTTTAAGTCCATTTCACATAGATGTATAGCCTCAGTGCTTAATTTGAGTCGGTGGTTGCCGGTGGGGGCCACGGTTACTCATTGCCTATGCTTATTATTCCTGCATCTATCATTTGCCAAGGGTAAGGTAGGGAAAACACACAAAAGGGAAAGAAAGAAGAAGAAAAAGACAGAAAAAACTTCTCAAAGAAGAACGCAGGAACCTGGGAGAGTGAGATAAAGGAGCAGGGAGTGCCTGGAAGTGGATTAAAGAGGCCTGAGATGGATTGAAGACCACACAGCCTTGGTAATCAGCATGCCGCATTTAATTGTGCCGGCCACGGGCTTCTGAGCAGAGCTTTTGGCACCAGCACTCATTCTTTTACAAATTAAGCATTGCGTAGCGTAAAGGATTGGAACCACTCTTTAATAAACAACAGCGTATCAACACTCACATGTATGAAATACTTCAGAAATTGCCAAATCAGTATCTCAGTGGCATTAACGAGCCCACACATGCGTTATTTTCATTATATGGAACTAATGCTTTGTTTAGAAAATGTATCCTATGAAATGTTCCATGCTTTTTCTCCCAAAAAATCTAAGCATTCAAAGTGATACACACAGCACCTTAACTAGGTGCTACATTGTACTGTGATTGCATTTATATAGCGCTTACTTCCCCTGACGAGGTGTTGAAGCACTTTACGCCATGCACCACGCTGCTCCAGAGTCCAAGGTTAGTGATTAGTCCAGTGTTATTGGTTATCTTTGGTTATTGACTTTGAAAGGAGGTTTCGATCTTTGAAATGAGCTGTGGGCAATCTTCAGAAATACAATGATAGCGATTAGTGCAGACATGCACGTGACAGAGTAGGTTGTGCTCAGAGGGAGGAGGTGTGCGGAGAAGGGAAGGGAAGGAGAGGATGATTTGAAGGAAAAGAGGAAAGGGAACAATCAGAAGATTGAAGGAAAGGTTCAGTGTTTCATGAAGGATTTTAGGAATACTGAGGATTCCTTTTCAGACAGCAGGCAATTTCAGGATGCAAGACTGTAGAAAAAAGGGAGTATTGTTTGTATGTGAGACAGTGCGATATTAAGTACTTCTGATGGACACCATCATCAGGCCATCGCTGGACCACCTCTCCAGCAAGGTCGGATGATCACGGCAGGGATTATTAGAGTAAAGTAACTGTTAGGTGCATGTACGAGAGCTTTAGATCGCACTCAAAGGAAGCTGCAACATCAAGATCATGCCAATATCAGAAAATATATGGACTACGAATGCAAGCACTGAAAATGCTGGAATGGATGTCTTGTGAAGTTCATCTCAAATTTGAATCACACTATTAATTACAAAAGCAAATTGGGCTCCTTTTGGTTGCCTCTGGTTTGTCATGGCCAAGGTGGACGGCGAGGACAGCTTTCTCCAATAGCAGAAGTGTACTGTCTGTATTTCTGTGTCTGGAGGGTTGAGCTCCAGTTGCAGAGGTGAGGCAGGAAGTAGCTGGGGTCCCTTTAGGAATTCACTGAGGGCGTCATTGGCAAGGGGCTGCAGGTTAGACGTCACGAAGCACTGCCCTTTGGAAGATGGTAGGAGTTAGGACTGCAGATTCTATTGTTCAGGGTGAAGGAACCCTTCGGGTGCAGCCACGCCTTCTGTCTCCCTTGATCACTGTTGTAATTTAGTTGTAATATTTTAAGGTAGCAACATGTAATTACATAAAGGCAGATTTTGTTAGATTAGAGGTTATGACATATGTAAATATAAGTGGTACGTTCCCCCCTCACCTTCCCTTTAGAATGGAATGTGCTGGCTGTTAGGTGGAGGAGTTCACAATAGGATGTTGGGAGAGAGAGCTGAGGGAAGAGGAGATGTGAAGAGCTGATGAGGAGAAGTGGAGATGAGAATAAAGCGTGATTCTAAAGAACCATTGATCTCTCTTCATTATAACACTGGCGACGATTGGAGTGCGTAATGAGGCACTTTCATCTCTACCCCTTGTTGCTGCATCCTCATCAAAGTGACCACCATTTACATAAGGTACTGTTATTCTTAATTAAACCACTGGATAATCTAGGACCGTCATAAGGATCATCCCGTTTATTCAACAAGTACTTTACTACAAAATGCAGCTGTGCAGATAGCACTATTACTGATTTTTCAAGTGTTAAAATATTAAGCATAGTGTTGACAAAACAAAACGAAACCTGATATTGGCAAAGTTAATTTAGAAAGAAGAGCGTAAACCTATGTGGAATTATCATACTTATTCAGGAAGAAGTGATATGAAACCGGCAAGAAGAGTTCATAAGGTTAGCCTTTCAATTCAACAATAATTTTACAAGGAAAATAATATAAGGCACACATTATGAACCTTTTCTGAGAGGAAAGGTCAAGAAGACACAATCAATCACATGACAGATATTCCTGGAAGGAAAGGAAAATAAAAGTGTCTTTTACCAGCATTATTTCATGAGAGGCAAGCACAGGTTATGAACAGCGATTCGAGACCAAATAGTCCGTTGTACTAGTAATGTAAAAATTCAGGAAAAATTACTACAAAAACAACCTGATCTGCAGGAAGCAGTGGAAATAACAAAATCCATTGAGCACACACAGCTATGTTTACAAGAAATCAGATCTCCTTCTGCTTCTTCTGATCAAGTTGCAGAGATTAAGGTAAATGCAGAAGAAGAAAAAGTTATGAAAATTAAAACTGGAGGTAAACAACCTATAAAAACCACTAATCCTACAACAGAATTAAAATGTTACCGCTGTGGGAGCAGCACTCATTTGGCGAACTCTACCTTTTGTCAAGCCAGGACAGCCATATGTAGAAAATGTAATAAAAAAGGCCATTTTGCCAGAGTGTGTAGGGAGGTGTCTAAATTTGATAAACAATATGAGCATAAAAAGGTAGATGATTCTCAAGAAGTTAAAAAGATAATACTGCAGGTTAAAAAGGAACAGGAAAATTATTTTCAATATCCTCAGTGTAATATTTCCCTTGATGGCAGTCCAGTAACAGTTTTCGCTGACTCTTGCTCACCCTTTATAATCATAAATGAACTGGATTTTAAAGGTATTGGTAAAGAAATGTCCGTCAGATTGTCAAAACCAGACATTAATCCCAAGGGTTATAACAAAGACCCCATCCCTCTTAAAGGGATGTTCAAGGCTTTAATATCATTTAAGGGTCGTGCCACTGTAGGGAAAGTTTATGTAGTTGAAGAAGGATCCAGTTTACTAGGTTGGCAGCATCAGAAGGAGTTGGGAATCAAACTGGACCCTAATAATCCGGAACAAGTGCTGCTCATGGACAAAAATAACTCTAATGAGTTGATTTTCCAGGAATTTCCTGAGATTTTTACTGAAAAGTTAGGTCTACTGGCAGGCTTCCAACATAAAATTAAATTAAAACCTACGGCTATACCGCTAGTACATAAAACTAGACAAATTCCACACTTACTTAGAGACCCTCTTAAAAAGGAACTTAAGAGACTAGAATCTCTAGGAATTATTCAACCAATTGAGAGTTCAGAATGGTTATCTCCCATCGTAATTGCCAAGAAACATAATTGCGACGACATTAGGGTGTGCATTGATTTGAGAGATTTGAACAGAAACATTTGGGTGGAAAGACATCCACTTACTGTTATTCATGAAATATTAAGCACCATGAGGGAGGCAGCATGTTTTTCCGTGCTGGATCTCTCCAGCGCATACCACCAGGTTGAACTTCACCCAGATTCTAAATGGCTCACAGCTTTCACTACACCCCTAGGATCGTATATGTTCAATAGAATGCCGTTCGAGCTTGCATCAGCAGCGGCCGTATTTCAAAAAATCATGCAACGTGTTTTGGAAGATACCCCTAAGAGTCTATATTTTCAGGATTACATTTTAATATATGGAGCAAATGTAGAGGAACATGATACAAACTTGAAAAAGGTACTTAGTAAACTAAAAATGTCGGGTTTGACATTGAGAAAGGATAAGTGTCAAATTAGAGTAGATTCAGTTGATTATTTAGGGCACACTATTTCTAAAGATGGGTTCAAACCTAAAACTTCACTAGTGGAAGCTGTTAAGAAGGCAGAGGCACCAAAAAACAAGGAAGAATTAAAATCTTTTCTAGGCCTTGCTGAGTATATGAGAAAATACGTCAAGGGATTTTGAGAGATATCATATGACCTAAGAGAGTTACTAAAAAACCACACACCTTACAAATGGATAGAATGTCATGAATCTGCATTCCAAAGGATTAAACAAGCCATTGTAAAAGCACCATTCCTGGGTACTTTCAATCATGAGAGGAAGACTATTCTTACTACTGACGCGAGCAAAAAAGGTTTGGGAGCCACTTTATCCCAAGTGGTTGATGGTAAAGAGAGAATTGTAGCATTTGCTTCTAGGGCTTTAAATAAGGCAGAATCCAATTACTCAGTAATTGAAAGAGAAGCTCTGGCTTGTTTCTGGGCTATAAAATATTTTAAATTCTTCCTTTGGGGTACACAATTTACTTTACGTACAGACCACAAACCACTAGTTTATGTTTTCTCTACAAAAAGTTTCTACAACTGTACACCTAGAATTGCTAGATGGGTTTTAGGCCTGGAGAGCTTTTGTTTTAAGATTGAGTACCTACCGGGTAATAATAATTGTGCTGCGGATTTTCTATCTAGAGTACCGTTGACTATAAATGAAGACTATGAGACCCCGGAATACCCAGTAATGGTTGTTTGTACTCTGGCTATCAGTGAAGAAGAATGGAAGTTGGCTGATCATAAGGATGAATCCCTATCCTTATTGAGAACATTAGCGAAGGAGGGATGGCCGGAATTTAGGAGGGATCTTGACGAAACACCCAAAAACTATTGGGAGGTTAGACATGAAATAAATGAAAACCTAAATTTTATTTTAAGAAATGATAAGATAATACCACCAGCAGGATTGATACACAAAATTATCAATCTGGCTCATGAAGGTCATTTAGGCAGGAGCCTCACAAAAGCTTGTGTTAGAGAAAGATATTGGTTTCCTAATATGGACTCTATGATAGAAAATGAAGTAAAAAATTGCATTAAATGTGCGTGCAGTGACAAAACTAAAATTATTCGTAAAACTCCCATATATTCTGTGGCTGTACCAGACAAGCCTTGGACAAAATTGGCATTAGACATCATAGGGCCTATCAACATGAAAGGTGTTGTGAAACGTTTTGCTTTAGTACTGATTGATTATTACTCGCATTGGATTAATGTAAAAATGGTAAGCCAAATCACCACTGAATCAGTTATAAATTTCCTTAAAGATGCTTTTGCTATGGAAGGAATACCCGCCACCTTGATCACTGACAATGGAGTTCAATTAACTTCATCAAAAATGAAAGATTTTCTTAACTCTTTAAACATACACCACCTCACTACAGCGCTATATTGTCCCAGGGCAAATGGTTTAGTCGAAAGGACCAACCGCATGATTAAAGAGTGCATCCAGTTAGCTAGTGTAAACCAAATAATCATTGAAAATACTATTCGAGACATGTTATGGGCGTACCATTCTACTCCAAATTCAGTTACAAAAATTTCTCCATTTTCTGCTCTAAAGGGCAGGAAACCAAGAACCAAATTATTCCCTTCATGGTTAGGTGGAGGAGGAAAAAGTGATGCCATAACTCCACAATTCAGACTTAGAATCGAAAATCATCAAAACAATTACAAAAAAAGATACAATACTAAACATGGTACTAAACAACAACAGTGGAAAGTGGGGGATAAGGTTTATGTTAAAAATCCTGTAAGGGGTTTTTGTCCGAATATGCGAGGCACTAAATTTTCCGGTCCTTTTGATATTGCCAAAGTGAAAAACAATGTGGTTACGTTAACAAATGGTCAGTGTTGGAGTATGGACAGGATTATCCAACAGCCATCAGCCCTCGTGAGGAGTGAAGGAAATTCCATGGAGAATGGCGAGAGTGAGGAGATTCAGCAGAGACGTGACGTCAGTACAGAGAGTACCAATAGAACTTCTTTTAAAACATTGATGTAGATTATCTCAAATTACTATTGAATGTATATATTTTTGATCACTTTGTATATATTGTGTGTGGAAGGGAAGATGTGTTGTAATTTAGTTGTAATATTTTAAGGTAGCAACATGTAATTACATATAGGCAGATTTTGCTAGATTAGAGGTTATGACATATGTAAATATAAGTGGTACGTTCCCCCCCCACCTTCCCTTTAGAATGGAATGTGCTGGCTGTTAGGTAGAGGAGTTTCACAATAGAATGTTGGGAGAGAGAGCTGAGGGAAGACGAGATGTGAAGAGATGATGAGAAGTGGAGATGAGAATAAAGCGTGATTCTAAAGAACCATTGATCTCTTTTCATTATAACAATCACCCTTTCAGCTGGGCCAATGACAGGAAGGACCAGAACCCTCACATCTCCTGGTGCCTCTGTTGTGAGCACTCCAGGATTGGGCATACCCTGCTGTAAGAGGCATCACCCTACACAAAGGCTGTGTCTGGAGAGCAGCCTGGAAAGGACACTTGCCAAACCCGTTCAACAGTACGCAACAGTGGACTCACTTGCTTCATAAATCAAGTTAAAATTCTATAAAAATAAAACTGCAAATATAACACATGCGGGTGCAGTGAAACACACACACCACACCGTCTAGACAAACTGAGCAATAAAGTGGCCCCTTCATGTAAATATAAGCAACATGTTTGGCAAAAGATGCTCATAAATGGGAGAGACAAACGTGAAATAAATGCACATCCACATTCACATCCCTCTCAGAATCTGTCCAGTTCTTGGAGAGAATTATTACATTTTAGTTTAATGCATGCAAAGTCAAAATGAAGTTCCCTGCTCTTTCATGAAAGGGAATTAAAAGCTTAAAAAAAGCTTAAGATACCATTTATTGAGCAACGCTTTGAATAATCCCACTCTGAAAAAATAAGTATGCATTGAGCAAAGAGCCGCGCCCCAGCCTTCAAAGCTAAAAAAGTACAGCCGTGTGATCCAGCCCAAATCTCAAGAAGTTTGTGCAGAAGGGCTTTCCTGATAAGGACATCTGGTTTTTCCCTAAAGCCATTGAAAGAAGTATTCAGCAAGTCAGTAGAGGGATATGTGTGGTTTTCTACTAATTACATGGTCTTCCAATTCACGTTTGATCTTTTCAGATCCCAAAGGGGACAGGTGACTTTCCTTACGATATCAGCTCCTTTGGTGATTAAGTAATATGGCCATACAATTTACATTCAAGGAAGTTATCTCACAGGGTGTTGCGAGAGATGTCCCATATTCATGTACATTGTTAATAATTTGTGTACGGGGGCAATAGCAATAGTCAGGGGCTGGGTAAATTCCATCGCCTCCACCTGCAGCTCTGTGTCTAAAATGACCATGAGGGATCAAACGAAGGAGTATCAGTGCTGACAGTAGTACGATGGTTCCACTAGAGGGGTTTGAGAAACAGGTATTTCGCTAACTCAAGAACTCCTTTTGTTGGCCTTGTCAGGCCTCAAGAAGTATTAGATATGGGCACCAAGGGGCATATTTACAAGGGGCCTGCGACGCCTGTGCACTATTTTTTTACTCAGCCTGGGACCTTACACCATCGTACGCCATACCATAAATACTATGTATCATGGGCGCCAAGAACTGTCGTACCCAAGCACAAGTTTTTCTGATGCATTGGTGCCTTAGCGCAGTGATGCGCCAGTGCTTGTAAATATGCATCCAAGTGGGACTCAGCCTTTGCTAGTATTCATCACCTAAAGACCTAATAAGAGTGATCAGATAGCAGCCTCCATGGCAGACCTACCACAGTCAATTCAATGTCCTGTGAAGCTCTCGGAGGAGGAGAGAGCATCTCTGGTTCAGGGGCCTGTGAAAGAAATGTCCTTTCAACCAGAGGATCAAGGAGCAGCAAAACACAATCAAGTTCTTTAAAATAATTCCTATGGTTGTGGGCGGTGGCAGCAGCCTCTGCTAGAGCTGGCATTGTGGGAGCATTATCTGGAGAGACCGTCCAATAGATAATACCAGCTGCTGGCCCCCAAAAAGAAAAAGAAATAAAAAAATGCCTAGATGGGAAGGGGAGAAACTGAGGAGTGGCCTGGAGGGTAGGTGGGAGATGTGTAGAAGCCGAGGAGCAGTGGGAGGAGCACTGGAGGAGTCGCGTGAGGGGTGGGAGATGCGTAGGAGCCGAGGAGCAGTGGGAGGAGCAATGGAGGAGTCGGCTGAGGGGTGGAGATGCGTAGGAGCCGAATAGCAGCAGGGGGAGCAAAGGAGGAGTTGAGTGAGGGGTGGAGATGCGTAGGAGCCGAGGAGCAGCAGGGGGAGCAAAGGAGGAGTCGCGTGAGGGGTGGAGATGCGTAGGAGCCGAGGAGCAGCAGGGGGAGCAAAGGAGTAGTCGGGTGAGGGGTGGAGATGCGTAGGAGCCGAGGAGCAGCAGGGGGAGCAATGGAGAAGTCGGGTGAGGGGTGGAGATGCGTAGGAGCGGAGGAGCAGCAGGGGGAGCAACAGAGGAGTCGGGTGAGGGGTGGAGATGCGTAGGAGCCGAGGAGCAGCAGGGGGAGCAATGGAGGAGTCGGCTGAGGGGTGGAGATGCGTAGGAGCCGAATAGCAGCAGGGGAAGCAAAGGAGGAGTCGAGTGAGGGGTGGAGATGCGTAGGAGCCGAGGAGCAGCAGGGGGAGAAAAGGAGGAGTCGCGTGAGGGGTGGAGATGCGTAGGAGCCGAGGAGCAGCAGGGGGAGCAAAGAAGGAGTCGGGTGACGGGTGGAGATGCGTAGGAGCCGAGGAGCAGCAGGGGGAGCAATGGAGAAGTCGGGTGAGGGGTGGAGATGCGGAGGAGCGGAGGAGCAGCAGGGGGAGCAACAGAGGAGTCGGGTGAGGGGTGGAGATGCGTAGGAGCCGAGGAGCAGCAGGGGGAGCAATGGAGGAGTCGGGTGAGGGGTGGAGATGCGTAGGAGCCGAGGAGCAGGGGCGGGAGCAATGGAGGAGTCGGGTGAGGGGTGGAGACATTTTTTAAAAAGTGAAAGCCACAGAATAGCTAAGGGCAGAAGGAAGCACAATGGGGGGTCCTTTGGGTGGGGATTAGAGTGGTGAGGCAGCACATGAGGGAGAGAGCAAGAGAGTAAATGCTCTTCCATGGGTTGCTGAATTAAACAGAACATGAGTTCCCTGGATGGGAGAAGCAGAAGGTTACAAGTCATCAAATCAAAGGGTATTGAAGAAGCTCTGAGGGAAGGAGAAACAACAGAAGAAGGAAAGGCATGGCAGGAAGCCAAGTAGCTCAGGGAGGTGAGACAAATTCTCCCACCACCGTGCAAAACTAGCTCCTAGTCGGGCAAACATTGCTTCTCCAAGGCAGCCTTGTCGACCTCTAAACTGTGCAGGACTGAGATGGAAGGCGACCTCAGAAAATGTGTCTTAATGAGCAGCAGAACCAACATGCAATCACATCAAGAAACCAAGCACTCAGCAAGCTCCCAGACTAGTGTTTTGTGATTAAAACAAGAACAAAATGACAAAAATGTGATCTGTCCCCGCAAAGTTAGAATCTTTTGAAGTAACAATTCCATTCCAGATGGATTCTGCATCCCGCATGGACAGTCGATGGAAGTTCCTGCGCAGTACTCACAGGAGGCCCCTGCAGGTTTCTTCCTGCTCCAATAGCAGAGCTAGACTCCCCACTTCAGGCTGCCTCTAGCCTTCGGACAGACCGGAGGGTTTGGTTGATGGTCAGCGATTAGAGCTTCCTTGTGGCATATCCCTGGATTGTGCCTCCATGACAGGCAGTGTTTGTCTGGTCTTCATGAGTCTGCCACAGCCAGTGTACCGTCCCCCCCCACCCCCAGCATCTTAGCATCCAGTGCAGTCCTTGGTGTTGACACCAACACCTCAACTTCCTCTAGATGGTTCTCTCTGCGATACCAGCTCACTGTGAGTCTATGTAAGCTAGGTCACTTACTTCCCACCTCCAACAAGGAGTCATCACCAAGTCCATTGCATACCAGTTACAACTGGTCAATGGATCCTCTTCACAAGAAGAGTCTTTTGAGTATTCTGTTAAGTCTGGGAGCTCCTAGGTGATGAGCCCACATTTCTCCTTTTGCTTACAAAACACAGAAGGGCATATTTAGGAGCCCCCTTGCATCACTCCTGCACCACGCAATATGGTGCAAGGGCGACGCATGCCCAAAATGAGATGTATGAAGCACGCAAAACCACTTTGCGTGGCTTTGCATGACTTCAAACATCTTGAGTAAAGCAATGCCGGCGCAAACCACTGTGTTGCATTACTCTGTCCCAGGAAGGCATTCCACAGGTGTTTCATGGGTCTTCCCAAGCAACATACATAGATTTTGATGCATTCCCAGATTTACCAGAAGTGATAGACCTGGAAATGTGCCACAACGATGCACCTCCCCAGGTGAGGTGTACCAAGGAGAAATGTCGATATTTCTCACGTAAATTCCTCTTTCTACGTGTTTTGCATTCTGCAGCACACATAGGAAAATAAATATGCCTCCGGGGACTGTTTTTGTGCTGGAAGGTGTCCCTTCAATCCTCCTTACAGCTGAGGCACCCTTGCACGATGGTGCGAGGGTGCCTGCGTTGGCTCTAGGCTGCCAAAAGGGAGCCACGCAGGAAGAAATGCAGGAATGCACCATCTTTTTAATACAGTACATTCTTGTCCTTTCCCTGCCATGCAGCACAGCGTGGCAAGA
The DNA here is from genome assembly GCF_031143425.1 of Pleurodeles waltl. NCBI lineage: Eukaryota > Metazoa > Chordata > Amphibia > Caudata > Salamandridae > Pleurodeles > Pleurodeles waltl. The sequence goes on along the minus strand of NC_090449.1, from coordinate 15,958,932 downwards.
TGACTTTTTTTGACTATATTGATCTACTGTTCAGGGTTAGCGGCACCCCGTACAGTACATAGTACATAGTACACCAATGGTGTGCCCCCCTCTAACACCTGCTCTGAGTAGGCGTTAAAAATGCCATAAAAAAGGACACAAATAATTTTTTTAGATTTCTTTGCACCATTTTTGCGGCCCCCCTAATGGGGGAATGCCCCCCTTGCATACATTATGTCTGGCACAGGCATGATGTGGCACAAGGGGGTACAAAGTGGTGCAACGGATGCACTGGCCCACTTTGTAAATATAGGGCAGCGCTTTTGGCCATCTAAGGCCACATTAGCATAAAACAAATGATGCTGTGTCGTTAAGTGGTGCCAGGTCCTCTTAAATCTGCCCCAATGTTTCTTATTCCTCTCAGAGTCCTTCAAGCTGACTGTAGGAGTAGGCTCAGCTTCTCTCGCCTTTTTCACACTCCTCCGTTATCTCTTCTAGAGCAGATAAAAATGTTTATTACTCCAGCGTAATCTCAGATAATTTTCAGCAGTTCCTCTTAGGGTTGTTACCCGAAATTCCCGAAATTACGTCATTACACCACTGGGTAATTTCAAGGCCATGGAGGTGATATCTAATATTGAGAGCATGGGAGCCAAGCGAATGAACTGTCTTTGGCACTTGGGTTTTGGGGTTATATTTTTAGTGTAAAATGCATTTTGGACAATAAAGCTTTGAATGCCAGATTTGCATTTTGCGTAGTATTTCTGAAAAGCTGTCATCCCTCCTTCAGGTTCACCCTTCCTTGAGACTTCCTGCAAAGGAAATTAGCCCCTTTGTAGCTCTCTCATGCAAGAAACAGGCAAGGTGCACGCCTGATGCTGAGAGGCTAAATATGTACAACAAACATGCATCCCATAGAAGTAACATGTGCACCAACAAACCAGTTAGCGGTCATCCCAAGCAGAGAATTAAAATACCAGCAGCGTCTAGCAGAGAAAAGGTGGATTTTCTGCACCATCCAATAAGATGCAAGCAAATTAGATTTGCAGGAAGGCAACCTCTGGTGAGCAGTGGGCTGGCACAAAGCCCACTGTGATTGGTATTGACACAATAGGTATTTGACAACAGAAAGCTAAAAGGTGTCTGTGGGAGGCACAAACAACACTGAACTCAGTGCCAGGTGAACGTACTACAAAGGGCGGGAGGATGATGTCATAGCAAAGAGCCACAAATATTGGCTACTGGTGGAGGAGGGATATGGAAGGGGGTGTCCCTGCTCTTCCTCCACTTACACTCCCAGTAAATTCATCCTGAAACATCCCTCTTAAATGACCCATTTAGAACAACCCCCCCCTGCAGTCCAAAGCCAACCACTGAACGTGCAGCTGAGACAGCTGTAGAAGGTGTTCACTGGGATGACTCCTGCTAAGGGATTGGATAATGATTTGTCCCCTGTAATTGTGCACATATTTGTGATTGTATAATTGTGTGCATGATGGTAGCCAGCTTGTTGTGCTCTCCAGTAGGCCTGCGATGGTTATATATCAACACAAAGGAACAAGCACTACACCTTGTGTATGTCAGATCCCAAAGGTATGTATGCTCTGTTAGTTGTAAAAAGGCATGATCGAGGAGTAAACCTGACTTGCACAGTGTGAAAAGCATGCATAAGGGGCAGTAGGCATCTAAGAGTGGACTATTACTGCACTGACGCCTGTAGACCGGTATCGTGTCACACGGGATCTCACAGATTACCGCAGTAGGCAAGGGTTTTGGTCTTGGCGACCATCTGACATACGATGGAGATTTGCACTGTGGTAATTCTTATCAGGTCCTCTTTAAAAGGCAGATTATATTGTTTTGGCATCTCTAATTTTGGATATATTTGTTAGTTTATGAGAGCACACTTGATGGTTGCCTTGTGGAACAGCCTTTCCCAGATGCAGAATGTCTGACTTGTTTGTGATGACAAGTTAATGATAAAGGCTGTAGGCCGGGTTGGTTCATTGTGAAAAGGCATTCCAGGTGCCACGGGTCTGGTCTGTTTATTATGAAAAAAGTATTAAAAGAGGTAGTAAGCCTGATTTCTTCATTATGAAACACATTTGTTAAAGCAAATCGATCTATAAGGGTTATTGTGTTGCATGAAATCTCACAGATGACATTTGTTGTAAGGATGTTGATGTTCACTACCCACTTTCACAAACCCTTGGGTAGAAAATATGCTATGTAGTCATTCTGGCTGACTCTCCTGAGAGAGTCTGTGGTCTTTGTTGTCTGCCACGACCTTGCAGAGTCATTAAAAATCCATAACTACAAACATGTATGTAAATATATATACATGTTCTTGCAAAAGGGGCTATGGGTCAGCCCTCGTCTGCCATTGGTCTGTGAGAGTGCTTCCATCCATGAGTGCACAGCAGGGGGCAATGTGTCAGCTCACTTCAGCCATTGGCTCTTTTCCCTGTGAGTGACAGCATGTTACCTGATCACATGTGCACGTCTACCCATGACTGTGTGTGGTTTAGTGTCTGAATGAGAGCCAGTCTTTAGTTTTCCTATTTTTACTGTTAAATGAGTATTTACATTTCTTTGCATCTCGTTTTTTTGAGTGCCAGTATCTTCAGACAGTCCACTAGGCTGCTTTCTTCATGTTCATTTCTTCTGCATTCTGTGTGACCTTTTTCGAAACTGGGCAGTCATCTTAGAATGGTATTGTGCACAGTGTATTATTGTTTAACTCTTTCAAGATGGCCACCATATTTAGAAGCATTATGTTGGTCACCTCGGCTCATTACGACAGTGATACACTATGCAGTTTAGCAATCTTGTTTGGCTGAGAAGTGCGTTATTTACAGAATGGCTATGTTTAGGTAGCATTATCAATAGTGTAGTGTTGTTTTTACCGTTCTAACATGGCCAACGCATTGCTTGTAAATGTGGCAGCCATATTGGAAGTTTAATGCAATTATACTGTATGTGCAATACCATTGCAAGAGGGCGTCCGCTACTATGTTTTAGTTTATTTCATATTGCAAGTATAATTCTGCAAGTTTAGTTGACCATATGTTTCAGTTCTCTGTTTATACTTTTATTTTCCTTAGACTTGTGGGAGTTTGTCTGTTTTATTGTAGATGAGTGAGAGAAATGCAAGAAGAATGAGTGAGTAGGTGGATGAATGGATATATGAGTGCAAGGTTGAGGGACAGCGTGCATGTGTGATAACTTATTGAGTGCTAAAATTCTCAAGTGACTGAAGAGGCATTATTAAGGCACTATTAAGGCAGGCCTATTGGCATTGTCAATGCTTGTTACACTCTGTATTCTACTAATGAGGGACAGTCAGCAGAAACAGCGCCGTTGTTGTCTTATGTTCACATTCTGTCATTGCCGGTAGTGCCAGCGTCCCTGGGGAGGTCTTGCCCGGCAGTAACTGCTCTGATAGCGCCCAGAAGCGTGTCAGTCTAAAGCACAAGTCATTCCTGCGTGTATTGCTGGCCTGCAGCTGGTGTGTTGTTGGCATTTTGTAGAGTCCCGGAGAGCCTCTGATAAAACACGTGGAGACGTCTAGCAATTCCCTGCCAGAGTTTGAAGGGAAACCGACTATGCGGAACGGGGTTACGAGTGGTTTTTTTTCATGCCTGGGTATTGAAGAATGAACGCTGTAATCACCCACTGCACGGTGTAGCGCGGACGGGGGAGAGTCACTCGTGTAGGGTGAGTGTGGGGGAGGGAGATTAGTGGCCCGGCTCAGAGGTGCCTTGTAAGACGCACGTCTGACCTGGTGCCAACAGGGCACACATCCGTGGAGGACTCAGGGCACCTCTGAGGCTGTGGGGCACCACGTGGAAGCGGAAACCTTTCAGAGAATCCCTGTGAATTAGAGGCCCTGGAGTCTTCCAATGCTGTAGTGAGAACCCCAAGATTGAGTAACGCCTGTGAAGAACCATCAGTCAGTCAACCAGGATTTATAGAGCGCCAAATCACCCGTGAGGGTCTCAAGGCGCTGAGAACATCCATCAAAGAGCCAGTTGCTGCAGGTAAGAATGTAGAGCCAGTTCAAGAGCCGAGCTCGGGCGGTGGGGTGGTGTGGGCTGATGGGGTGGGGCTGGGGTTGATAGAAGGTTGGTAGGTCTGTGTCATATCCAAGGGGAAAAGAAATCAATGACAGACAACTGCATCAACCTAAGGACGGAGTTACACGTGTTAAAGGGAACTATTTCACAAACATGGCATTAGAGGCGCACTCAGACACGTACAGAGGTGCTGGGAGGTCATCCAGATATCGTATCATGGAGGCCCCCCCCTCCCACAGTTTGTGGATGAAGACATTGTACGCTGGAAGCCCGGTGACGTCATGAGTGACCTGGTCCTTGAGGTCAGGACAGCCAGTAATCCAGGCGGAGCCACAAAAGCACAAGGCGGGGTGCCTATTTCTATACATTATAGAAATGTGGTCGATATGGCTGAATCACAACAAGCACACTGAATTATATCTTAAACACAAGCATTGGCAAACCCAGACGATCTCGCCTGTGTGAAAGCTATTGCTTTGACAATGTATTTTAGCCATTTTATTCACCAGCGTGGCTGCAGATCAGCAGGGCTGAAAGTTAGTGGCGTGGAGGAGAGTGGCGTGGAGTGGACTAGAGTGGCGTGGTATACATTGATGAAGAGTGGCATTGAGTTGAGCAGAGTGGTGTAGATTGGAGCAGCGTAGAGTGTCACAGAGTAGAGTGGAGTGGTATACATGGATGTAGAGTGGCGTAGAGTTGAGTAGAGTGGTGTAGATTGGAGCATCGTAGAGTGTCACAGAGTAGAGTGGAGTAGAGTGGAGTGGTATACATTGATGTAGAGTGGCGTAGAGTTGAGCAGAGTGGTGTAGATTAGAGTGGCGTAGAGTTGAGTAGAGTGTTGTAGATTGGAGTGGCGTAGAGTGTCACAGAGTGGAGTGGAGTAGAGTGGTGTGGTATACATTGATGTAGAGTGGCGTAGAGTTGAGCAGAGTGGTGTAGATTAGAGTGTCGTAGAGTGTCGTGGAGTGGAGTGGAGTAGAGTGGAGTGGTATACATGGATGTAGAGTGGCGTAGAGTTGAGTAGAGTGGTGTAGATTAGAGTGGCGTAGAGTGTCACATAGTGGAGTAGAGTGGTATACATTGATGTATAGTGGCGTAGAGTTGAGCAGAGTGGTGTAGATTAGAGTGGCGTAGAGTGTCACAGAGTGGAGTAGAGTGGCGTGGTATGCATTGATGTAGAGTGGCGTAGAGTTGAGCAGAGTGGTGTAGATTGGAGCGGCGTAGAGTGTCACAGAGTGGAGTGGAGTAGAGTGGAGTGGTATACATGGATGTAGAGTGGCGTAGAGTTGAGCAGAGTGGTGTAGATTAGAGTGGCGTAGAGTGTCACAGAGTGGAGTGGAGTAGAGTGGAGTGGTATACATTGATGTAGAGTGGCGTAGAGTTGAGCAGAGTGGTGTAGATTGGAGCGGCGTAGAGTGTCACAGAGTGGAGTGGAGTAGAGTGGAGTGGTATACATGGATGTAGAGTGGCGTAGAGTTGAGCAGAGTGGTGTAGATTAGAGTGGCGTAGAGTGTCACAGAGTGGAGTAGAGTGGCGTGGTATGCATTGATGTAGAGGGGCGTGGAGTTGAGCAGAGTGGTGTAGATTGGAGCGGCGTAGAGTGTCACAGAGTGGAGTGGAGTGGTATATATTGATGTAGAGTTGAGCAGAGTGGTGTAGATTGGAGTCGTGTAGAGTGTCACAGAGTGGAGTGGAGTGGTATACATTGATGTAGAGTGACGTAGAGTTGAGCAGAGTGGTGTAGATTGGAGCGGTGTAGAGTGTCACAGAGTAGAATGGCATAAAGTGTCGTGGAGTGGACTAGAGTGGAGTGGTATACATTGATGTAGAGTGGCGTAGAGTTGAGCAGAGTGGTGTAGATTAGAGCGGCGTAAAGTGTCACGGAGTGGAGTGGTATACATTGATGTAGAGTGGCGTAGAGTTGAGCAGAGTGGTGTAGAGTGGCGTAGAGTGTCGTGGGGTGGAGTAGAGTGGAGTGGTATACATTGCTGTTGAGTGGCGTAGAGTTGAGCAGAGTGGTGTAGATTGGAGTGGCGTAGCGTGTCACAGAGTAGAGTGGAGTAGAGTGGAGTGGTATACATTGATGTAGAGTGGCGTAGAGTTGAGCAGAGTGGTGTAGATTGGAGTGGCGTAGAGTGTCACAGAGTGGAGTGGAGTAGAGTGGCGTGGTATACATTGATGCAGAGTGGCGTAGAGTTGAGCAGAGTGGTGTAGATTAGAGTGTAGTAGAGTGTCGTGGAGTGGAGTGGAGTAGAGTGGAGTGGTATACATTGATGTAGAGTGGCGTAGAGTTGAGCAGAGTGGTGTAGATTGGAGTGGCGTAGAGTGTCACAGAGTGGAGTGGAGTAGAGTGGCGTGGTATACATTGATGCAGAGTGGCGTAGAGTTGAGCAGAGTGGTGTAGATTAGAGTGTAGTAGAGTGTCGTGGAGTGGAGTGGAGTAGAGTGGAGTGGTATACATTGATGTAGAGTGGCGTAGAGTTGAGCAGAGTGGTGTAGATTAGAGTGGCGTAGAGTGTCGTGGAGTGGAGTAGAGTGGAGTGGTATACATCAATGCAGAGTGGCGTAGAGTTGAGCAGAGTGGTGTAGATTAGAGTGGCGTAGAGTAGCGTGGAGTGGTATACATTGATGTAGAGTGGCGTAGAGTTGAGCAGAGTGGTGTAGATTAGAGTGTCGTAGAGTGTCGTGGAGTGGAGTGGAGTAGAGTGGAGTGGTATACATTGATGTAGAGTGGCGTAGAGTTGAGCAGAGTGGTGTAGATTAGAGTGGCGTAGAGTGTCGTGGAGTGGAGTAGAGTGGAGTGGTATACATTAATGCAGAGTGGCGTAGAGTTGAGCAGAGTGGTGTAGATTAGAGTGGCGTAGAGTAGCGTGGAGTGGTATACATTGATGTAGAGTGGCGTAGAGTTGAGCAGAGTGGTGTAGAGTGGCGTAGAGTGGCGTGGAGTGGAGTAGAGTGGAGTGGTATACATTGATGGAGAGTGCCGTAGAGTTGAGCAGAGTGGTGTAGATTGGAGTGGCGTACCGTGTCACAGAGTGGAGTGGAGTAGAGTGGCTTAGAATGTAGTGGCATAGAATGGACTGGAGTGTTATAGAGTGGAGTAGCGCAGAGTGGAGTAGATTGGAGTGTCGTAGAGTAGATTAAAGTGGCATAAAGTGGAGTGGCCTAGAGTGGAATAAAGTGTTGTAGACTGGAATACAGTAGTGTCGTGGAGTGGCACAGAGTGTCATAGAGTGAAGTAGAGTGGATTGTCGTAAAGTGGAGTGTCATAGAGGAGTAGAGTGGAGTAGACTAGAGTGGCGTGGAGTGGCATGGAGTTGTGTAGAATGAAGTAGTGTTATAGAGTGGAGTGGAGGAGAGTGGAGTAGAGTGTCCTAGTGTGGGGTGGCATAGAATGGAGTAAAGTGTTATGGAGTAGAGTGGAGTGTCGCAGAGTGGAGTGGAGTGCCATAAACAGGAGTATCATAGGGTTGAGTGTCAGAGAGTAGAGTGTCATAGAGTGGAGTAGAGTGTCGTAGAGTGGAGTACTGTAGCGTGGAATGGCATGAAGTGGAGTAAAGTGGTGTGGAGTGACAGAGTGGAGTGGAGTGGAGTGGCATAGATTGGAGTGTCAGAGTGGAGTAGAGTATCGTAGAGTTAAGTTGAGTAGAGTGGATTAGAGTGTCGTAGAGTAGAGTGGAGTAAAGTGGGGGAGAGTGCCATGGAGTAGAGCGGGTTAGAGTGGAGGGCCATACAGTGGAGTGGCATAGAACGGAGTGGCATAGAGTGGAGTAAAGTGGCCTGGAGTGGTGTAGTGTAGAGTGGGTGGCATAGAATGGAGTGCGTAGCATGGCACAGAGTGGAGTGGAGTGGTGTAGAGTGGATTATAGTGTTTTCGCATAGAGTGGAGTGGTGTAGAGTGGATTGTAGTGCTTTTGCATAGAGTGGAGTGGTGTGGTGTGGAGGAGAGTGGAGTTGATTGAAGTGGCATAGAGTGGAGTGTCATAGAGTGTTGTAGAGTGGAGTGTCATAGAGTGGAATAGCATAGAGTGGAGTGGCATTTAATGGAGTGGCATAGAGTGGAGTAGTGTAGAGTGGTGTAGAATGTCATAGAGTGGAGTGGCGTAGAGTGGCATAGAGTGGAGTACAGTGTTGTGGAGTGTTGTAGAGTGGAATAGCATAGACTGAATTAGAGTGAAGTGGCATAGAGTGGAGTGTTATGGAGTGGCATAGAGTGCGGTAGAGTGGAGTGACCTAGAGTAGAGTGGCATAGAGTGAAGTAAAGTGGGGTGGAGTGGTGCAGAATGGAGTGGAGTGTCATAGAGTGGAATGGCATAGAGTGGAGAGTTGTGGAGTGTCATAAAGTGCAGTAGAGTGTCTTGGAGTAGAGTGGAGATTCGTAGAGTGCAGTGCCATAGAGTAGAGTGGAGTGCCATTTATTGGAGTGACATAGAGTGGAGTAGTGTAGAGTAAAGTGGCGTGGAGTGGCATTGAGTGGAGTATCATAGAGTGGCATAGAATGTCATAGAGTGGAGTGGTGTAGAGTGGCATAGAGTGGAGTGGCATAGAGTGGAGTGGAATGGCATAGAGTGGAGTGGCGTTTAATGGAGTGGCATAGAGTGGAGGAGCATAGAGTGGCATAGAATGTCATAGAGTGGAGTGGCGTAGAGTGGCATAGAGTGGAGTACAGTGTTGTGGAGTGTTGTAGAGTGGAATAGCATAGACTGAAGTAGAGTGTCATAGAACCTAGAGTAGCTTAGAGTGTCAGAGTAGTGTGGCATAGAGTGGAGTAGAGTTTCATAGAGTAGTGTAGTGTGGCGTACAGTGGAGTAGAGTGTCATAGAGTAATGTGGCGTACAGTGGAGTAGAGTGTCTTAGAGTAGTGTGGCGTACAGTGGAGTAGAGTGTCATAGAGTAGTGTGGCGTAGAGTGGAGTAGAGTGTCCTAGAGTGAAATGGAGTAGAATGGTGCAGTGTTTTGTAGAGGGGAGTGGCACAGAGTGGAGTGACATAGAGTGGAGTAGTCTAGAGTAGCATAGAGCAGCCTAGAGTAGCTTAGAGTGTCATAGAGTAGTGTGGCATAGAGTGGAGTAGAGTGTCGTAGAGTGAAATGGAGTAGAATGGTGTGGTGTTTTGTAGAGGGGAGTGGCACAGAGTGGAGTGACATAGAGTGGAGTAGCCTAAAGTAGCATAGAGTAGCCTAGAGTAGCTTAGAGTGTCAGAGTAGTGTGGCATAGAGTGGAGTAGAGTTTCATAGAGTAGTGTAGTGTGGCGTACAGTGGAGTAGAGTGTCATAGAGTAATGTGGCGTACAGTGGAGTAGAGTGTCTTAGAGTAGTGTGGTGTACAGTGAAGTAGAGTGTCATAGAGTAGTGTGGCGTAGAGTGGAGTAGAGTGTCCTAGAGTGAAATGGAGTAGAATGGTGCAGTGTTTTGTAGAGGGGAGTGGCACAGAGTGGAGTGACATAGAGTGGAGTAGCCTAGAGTAGCATAGAGTAGCCTAGAGTAGCTTAGAGTGTCATAGAGTAGTGTGGCGTAGAGTGGAGTAGAGTGTCATAGAGTAGTGTGGCGTAGAGTGGAGTAGAGTGTCGTAGAGTGAAATGGAGTAGAATGGTGTGGTGTTTTGTAGAGGGGAGTGGCACAGAGGGGAGTGGCGTAGAGTGTAGCAGAGTGGAATGTCATTGAGGGGCGTAGAGTGGAGTATATTTTGGTAAACTGGAGTAGAGTGGAGTGAGATGGAGTGGAGCAGCATTGAGTGAAGCAGAGTGTCAGAGAATGGAGTGCGATGGAGTGGCATAGCATAGAGTGTAGTAGATAATGCACGATGTTTTTGGCAATCTAACGCCACAGCAGAAAAATTACGCTAATGTGGCGATAGATGCCGCAAGGCTCTCTTAAAGCTGGGCCTAAGTGATTTGCCCAGAATCAAAGGATGTTGAGTCAACGCTGAGACTCGAACCTGGTTCCTCAGCTCCCAAGTTGGCAGCTCTGGCCAACATGTCACATTCTTGTGTACTACAAAAAAATAACATCCTACAGCCTTTCCTTTCACACCCTCAGTGTCCAGCAGGATTGTAACATAAATCCGCTCACTTGCAGTGAGCGAAAGAAAAGTAAACACCAGCCTCCCTCTGAAGTCTAACATGTCACCTCTGTCTTGGGGTGCAAAGCAAATGTGGCAAGATAAAAACAAAATGTAAAGGGCTGTTTATTGCTCATTCAAATTCGAACTCCAGCGTGGTTAGTTTGGGAATGCTTCAGGGCCCCCACTCCCTTTCTTCCAGCACCTATGGCATGGGCATGAAATTGAGGAAGAGGATTGTTTAAGTTTGTGCTACTAGTAAAGAGCATTAAGTTGTGCTACTAATAAAGAGCACTGACCAAGGTAGACAAGCTCGTAGCCAGAGCGTTGAAAAGCATGAGATTGATGAACTGGTAGTGGCAGGGATGAGTAGAATCAGTCAAGCAGAAAGACCAGAGGCATTAAACATTTTCAAGGAATACAGCACGTGTATTGCTATGAGCTAGCATAAAAGGGAGACAACTGAAAACACATGTACTCTTGTAAAGTGCCCCGTGGAAGAATGCAAGGAGCCAGCCAGAGAGGTGGTAAACAGGCAATGCTACCTGAGAGGGAGGAAGACAAGCTGGACAGCCTAAAACAAATAAAGCTAGCAAATAAAAAACAAGCAAAAGTTTTACATAAAGCCAATGGTAAACAATGGGTGGGATGCATTCCTAGGGAAGCCTTTCAGCATGTCCCCAGCTGTGCTGTCTGGCAAGCTTCGACCTAACAAAAGTGTTCCCCCCTTCTGCAGCTGTGCTTCCTGCTTTCAGCCTAAGCCCACAGCACTGAGAGGCTCTGAGAGAGCTCTGTAGGCCTGACCCGGAAGGCCTCTATGACATAGCAACAGTAGGTAACAGGTTTTGTTAACAAAAGTTTGTAGGTCGCTGTAACAGTGAATTATCATATTTAAAAACTGAACTAAATGATAGAGGCTCTCTATGAGAGCCATACATTACATTTAGAATTGTAAAAGTGAATTGCGGGGATGTTTTTCACTAAGGGGTTCTGAGTGGCATCAAATAAGACAACGAGAGCGAAGGTCAAGTTGTCTATTATGTCACTTAGACCACTGAGATGAAAAACATCTATAATTTTGTTATGTATGCCCCCCATAATCACCTGCCCCTGTTTTCAACTGCTATGCAGGGGCAGAGGAGTAATGGGAGAGAGACACACATAACATGGCCTCTCATCCCTGACCCAAAAGTAAAACAAAAAACCCTGGCCTCTAGCCACCCACCCCAACAGCCTCTAGTGCCTTCTAGCTTCCTTCTGTTCCAAAGTTGTGCTCTCCAACACCAGCACCACTCTGACAGAGCCTCACAGACTTAGGATTGCAGATTCCAAATTATTGCACAATCAAACAACAGCCTTTAGCTTCTTCATGGATGGCAGTGGCTTTCAGGTCCCCATAGGCCATGCATTTGTTTGCGAGCGGGGTGGTGCTTTTGGGAGGATATATGCGAGACTGGGAAGACATTTGTTCAGAATGCATAGGTACCAGTTTAGGTTGGAGGTGGTGGAAGTAGTCAGAACATCAAACACACAAAAGCTGGTAGGAGGAATGTTTGCAATGTGTCTAACACTGGCAATCACTCGGGGTGGCATCCCAGCCCATCGTTCTTGGGCGCTATCCCGAGTGATTGCCAGGGGCTAGACACATTGCAAGGATTCCTGTCATCACATTGTGTGTGATTGACGTAACACTCTAAGTGCCCAGATGTGGGTCCCATGCTCACTGTGCCACTAAAACCAAGATATTCCCAACTGGAGAGCCAGAATCTGGGCGACGCTGGTCCTGGGTTGCTTGTTCGCTCCAGTTCAGAGGGGACCTGGCCTGGCACTTCGAGCTGGACTGTTTCTATTCTACTAGGGCAGGCCCAGGACTCACTTGCATATGGCTGGGTCCAAACGGATGCAGCAGGGTGAGCAAAAGACGGATGGGTTGGGATGCTACCCCGAGTGAACGCCTGTGGTTAGAGAAATTACAAGCATCCCCCATCACCTTTTGTGTGTTTGCTGGAAACAGCTGAAAGCCAGATGTATTAAATTGTTTTTGATTCCATTATGGTTGAGGCTTGTGGAGACTGGAACCCATGACTGGTGATGTGACGGACGTTGTTTCATAGACACTGTGGGATGTCCATTGGGGGATACCACTGAGAGATGCAGGGGGGCACCATTAAAATGGCAGTAGTATGTGTGATGAAGGGTGGTCTGGCAGCATAGCTGAACTAAGACACTGAATTATTACTAACAATTTGCTGCAGATAGATAATTTAAAGTATATTGATGAAAGTGCGTGTTAATTGGTTGTCGTGGAAGAGTTATTGTGTGTAAGTCATGACAACTCAAAGAGAAGGGACGAGGGGGCTTGACACAGGAGAGGAGGGGGGTCTGGCCTGTGCCTCAGTTCTTCTGCCATGAAGACTTGGGTTCTAAGGAGGCTTGAGTGTCTGAACAACAATCATGGGGTCTGGCCACGACACTTTATCTCTGTGCCTCAAACTGTAAACTTGAGTAATGGAACTGTGTGCTAAATAAAAACCTAGCTGTGGGTCCATTTCTCCCACGACCCCCACATCACTCCATGGTTTCTGGAATCCAACTCAAACTTGACCCTCACACACCATACTGTGACGAGCTGCTCCTGCAGTTCCAATACTCTTTGTAAAGGATTGTTCTCCTCCTCTGTGTTTGAATAACTCACTGTTGTGCAGCGCTGTGCCGCTCACTTGTTTGTGGCTGGCAGGATGGCTCAGTGAGTTGAGCACTCACCACTGAAACATGCAGCTCACAAGTTTGAATCCCAGTAACGCTGGCCCAGCGTTCCATCCTTCTGAGGTTGTTAAATTGAGTACCAGTGCATGGTTTAAAAGCCATTAGAGTACTTGGTTACCTTCAGGCGTTTTGTATGAAAGCAGCAATAAACATCTGTGGACATTTGTTCCATTGCACTTTGTGTTGCGCAGAAGGTTCCACGTGTGTGGGTTGTGAGTGCCAGAGTTACAGGCGGCTGGTGCTGCTTGAGTGCGCTTTTCTGCCTCTGCCAGTCTCCAAAGAACAGCCTCCAAGGCATCAACGTTTGAGCCCCTCCGCATCCTGTCTCCACCCCCAAGTGATGACCCTTTCCTAGGAACCTTTAACTCGGACCAGGCCTGGCTTCAGTTAGCTAGCTGCAAGGGTTTCTGGTACGTCCCGGCATCACATGTCTCACTTCCAGGTCTCAGTATCCTGACTCTCGTGTCGTAATCTCATGGAAGGGAATGAGGAACAGTCAGAAGGCTGAATCCTTCTCTACACATCTGCACCACAACACTCTCTCTTGTGCTGTGCTTAATTTGAGCCGGTGGTTTCCAGTGCTCAGCACCGGCACTTAATTTTCAACACCGGCAATTATTGCAGTCCACCACATGGTGGTGCTGCTTGTCCAATTGTAAGAAAAGCACAACAATAGTTGCTGAGTAATTTGATATACCTTAAAAATGACTAATATCTGCCACCCTAGCCATTCTTCTAGCCTTGGGGACCTAGAACATCCAGAGTTGTCACACTTCTAAGAGTGTGATGGTCAGTAGTTGTGTTGGTGCTGTCATTAGCAGCACAGGCAGAGGCAATGAGTGGTGCAAGCGGCGGTGGCCTCCTGACGAGAATCCTGGCACTTATATTTTTGCACATTAGGCACTGCTCTTGTGGCCATGTTGTGTTGTTATAGCTCACATAGGGTTTGATCATGGAAGCACTGCTCAGGGGGTGTGGCTTTCACATTAGACCCACACAACATGTATGTGTGTGGCTGGTGCTTACTTGAACAGTCACCTGAAGGACATGTTGTAGGTGTATGTGAAGCATCCTGTCCTTTGTGCTGTTAGACACTGTGCTTTGACACACAGTTGTGTGTGCGGCTCAGAGGTGTCTTTCCTTTTGTTGCTTTCCTGAAGCGAGTTGTGTAGCTGCGCGTTTGATGCAGGCGGACTCACAAAGTCCAGAACATTCTAGAAACCAGCTGATTGGACCTGGGACGGTCATCCTTATATATTTGAATTGACCAATAACCAAGGCCACTGGGATTACGCGGCAGAGGAAGGCCACATTTTCTAGCAGTGTTAATTAAATTATTCGGCAAGAAATGGCAAAATATGGGGTATAAAGCGTTACTTAATGTCATAGTATTACTTCATTATTTTGTGATTTTTACACTAGTAAGAGTATCCGATAAAAGAGTTCTCCTTAATTAGTACAAATTTAACACCCAAATACACCAATTAGCAACTTAAAAATGACCACTCAAACTTTAGGAAAAGCATTCCGGTGCACAGGAACCCAAGTTGCCATATTTTGTAACTTTTGATCAGTTTGAGCTAGAATCAATTTTTTTGTTGTTAAAATCTGCAGGTAATGCAGCAGATGATGAATTATCTGGCAAATGTTGCAAAACTATAATTGTGCCAAAATCACAGCAGAATCGCATAATTCCAGCGGCCCCGCCAATAATTATGTGCCGACGTCACTGGTTGAACTGCAGAAAGGAAAGTGTTGGAACTGTGGTCCTGAGTACACCGGGGGCTTTGCCAGCGAGTGCGATTACAAGGTAGGAGACACGGGTAAAAGAACAACATATTCTGTCAATATTTTGCTAGCCTTTGACTTACAGGTATCGGCGTATAAAATACAATTTACACACCTCAAGTGTGAAATAGTGGTGTGTATTTATAGTGCTAGGAAGCCCAAGTCTGTGAGAGAGAGCACACTGAACTAAGTCAATCATTGGTTTAAAACATATATCACACACAACAGAAGCAGGTTTGCAGACAGTCGTAAAATCTGGAAAAAAGGTTTTGTTTAAATGTTTACTGTACTCTCAAAAGTTGTGTTTTTAGTTATGTGCTGATTGTGGCTAGTGCAAACCTTTGTATAGGTTTCCTTTAAAAGAACACATTCTAATTCCTATCAATCAATTACAAACGTTACTGCCCCTCAAGCAGCCTTCAGATTTGCAAATTACCCAATTGCACAAATTTCAGGCAGAAGGTCCCCTAGAGAGGAGGCTTGTTTATCTTTAGTTGCCTCCTCTTTCTCTCACTTCATGGTAAAGGAGACCCAGTGGCATAGCAAAGGCCCCCGCAGCCCCCAGGGTGTGCTCCCCCTGACCTTCATGGAGCCCCCTCAAGCCAACACCAGGCCTGAGAGAGTCCAGAGGAGGGCCCCCTCCATGTTCTCTGCAGGAGGACCCCATCCAAGTTCTTTGCAGGGGGGCCTCCTCCATGTTCTCTGCGGGGGGCATGTTCTTTGCAGGGGGGCCCCCCTCCAAGTTCTTTGCAGGGGGACCCCCTCCATGCAGGGGGCCTCCTCCATGTTCTTTGCAGGGGGGCCTCCTCCAAGTTCTCTGCAGGGGGGCCCCCTCCATGCAGGGGGGCCTCCTCCATGTTCTCTGCAGGGGGGTGGCCTCCATGTTCTCTGTAGGGGGGGCATGTTCTTTGCAGGGGGGGCCTCCTCCGTGTTCTCTGCAGGGGGGCCCCCTCCATGTTCTCTGCAGGGCCCCCCTCCATGTTCCCTGCAGGGGGGCCCCCATGTTCTCAGCAGGGGGGGGCCTCCATGTTCTTTGCATCGGCCCCCCTCCATGTTCTCTGCAGGGGGGGCCCCTAAAGTTTTGTTACGCCACTGAAGAGACCCTATTTCCCTTTCAATCTGGGGCTACTTAACTGTTCAGGGACGGTAGTTTTTTCAAATAAAAAGTATGGGAACTGTTTTGATCAAATTGATGAAGCCTGGGAAGGTTCTTCCCCCTCCCCCCAATAACCCCAACACTTATCTATTCGCACTCCCACAAGGTTTCATGGTCGGCTTGGGGGTCCAGCCGTGTCCTGTGCCCAGCCGTGCAGTCATTGGTCAGCAAGAGTTAAAGCTAACATGGCAGAACCCTCTATCAGCCAATCAGAGCTCCCTCACACTCCCAACTGCCCTGAAACAGTCAGCTCAGCACATTGACCGTCACTCATGCTCCACTTGCATCCCAAGCCCAGGAGGTCCCACCAGACCACAGAGTCAGTCAGCCCTCAGCCTCTCCTCATATGGCTCACTGGCCCAGGTCCTAGCTGATCTGAGTTCTTCTGGTCTTCATGGCCCCAGAGTATCACAACATCTCTGCATCCTTGGGTTGTGGCGTAAGCTTGTACACTGAGCAGGCTGTGGAAAGTGGCTGAGACTCAGGGGATCAGGCCAACTCCACCAGAGAACAGTTCTAGAGATGCTGTGAGCTCAGAGTGGCCCCCGAGGGCCACAGACAGTGCTCCCCATGGGTCTGAGGGTCCATCAGCATGCAGGCATGGGAAAGTGTGCCCACCACGGGTTGCGGGTCGTTCACTCAAGAAGAGAAGTCACCTGACTGTCTGTAACCAAGAGACAGTAGTCAAGATACCAGGAAGTTTGAGGAAGGAAGCAGGTTCCATGGGGAGGCGCTATAACCCTGGAATCATCTGTGCAGATATGTTTGCGCCAGGGAGACTTTAAGGACTTGGAGGGGCCCTGGGCCAAACGTATTTTGGGGGCCCTTGTTCAGAACGGCTTTGAATTTATGATCCAGTTTCTTCTCTTTCCTGCCCTCTTTGACCAGGTCACTGACAGTGCACAGGCACACTGGTCCAGATCCTAAGGGGCAGATTTAGAAAACGTGCCGCTGCATTCAATGCTACACAACTTTTCTTGCGCCCCTTAGCACCCGCCTAACCCCACCACGTGTGCGCTGTATTAAACTTACAGCGCACCATGGCGATAGTTAAGGAGCTAGCATCAACATTTTTATGCTAGTTTGGTGCTTTTCAGGATTAGCGCCAAAAAAGTTGACGCCAGTCCTGCAAAGGTCAGAGATGCCCATTTTACCAAGTGGTGTGCCGCCTTTTACCACCGGCTCGGAGCAGGTGTTACAAAATTCTGATGAAAATGGCACAAAGAAATCTTTTAGATTTCTTTGTGGCATTTTTTCACCCCCCCCCCCAAGCGGGGGAAAGCCCCCCTTGCATACATTATGCCTGGTGCAGGCATAATGTGGCACAAGGGGTTACAAAGTGGCACAACGTGTTGTGCCACTTCGTAAATAGGGTGTGGCGATTTTTGAAGCCTAACGCCACATTAGCAACAAAAACATGACGCTAATGTGGCGCTAGAGCTTCTTAAATCTGGGCCTAACTGTGTTTACATCTGATATTCATGGGCAGTGACGTGTGTTTTTAATATCGTAACACAGCAGCAGCTCACGAACATCACTGCAAATAATCTCCATGACCCCCTCCCATTTCTCATATGTGAGGTCCTGTTTTGATCTAAAAGAAACTTTTTTATGGATGTTGCATGAGACATGAACACAATATTTATCTGCAAAATATCTGTAATAGATTCCCTTACATCACCCACATTAAAAATAAATGAAACAGTATTTAAAGCAATCTGTTTAATAATTACTCAAGGCCATCATTGCAGGACTCTCTGCAGAACAGAGCTGACTCTATCGGGGGCTCTCTGAATGGCTAAAGCCCTGAGCCACACCACAGGCTGCCCACGCCTTGAAAGGTCCCTGCTTTGTGTCTGTCAAGGGAGAGACGGGTGGTTTGGGGTGGCAACCTCAGCCATTGATTCCATCAATTAGGTAGGATCTGGACATTGAGGTAAGATGGGCACATTTATACCCCAGGGCCTGAAACCCAGTACTTTGTTTGAGGCTCTTAACCTGAGGACTCATTGGCTTGTTGACATAAACAGTATCCACCTGCCAGGATGTGGGTTTCCTGGAGGAGTTTGAGGGGACCCTTGGAGGGCGGCCACTTGAGAAGGGCCGAGAGGAGCTGTGCTTCCCATCGGGGGGCTGGGACAGAGCCACTTCTGGTGCGCTCATGCTCAGCCCGGGGACATCCTGAGGATTTTGGGGACCTGCACGATATATATTTTTGAGGTTTGGAACATCTTTGAATTTATGATCCAATTTCATCTCTTTCATTCCTTCTTTGCCCAGGTCACTGACCTTGCACAGGCACACTCCTCCACATTCTGAATGTGTTTACATTTATATTCAGAGATATGTGTGTGTTTAATATCATAACACAGCAGCAGCTCACTAATGTTACTGCAAATAATCTCTGTGACACTATCATTTCTCATGTCTGAGTTCCTATTTTGATTAAAAAAAAAAAAAATAGGGATGTTGCATAAAACATAAACATAGCATTTCCCAGCAAAATATCCGTAATAGACTCTCACACGTCACACACATAAAAAATAAACTAAAGGAAAACGTATTTACAAGCCTGTTTAAGGAATCTTCAAGTTCATCAGGGCAAGAGACTCTGCAGAACAGAGCAGGCTCTATCAGGGGCCCCTGAAAGGTTGGGGCCCTGGGCCAGAGCCCACTTTGCCCATGTCTTACAAGGTCTCTGGTTAAGCCTTCTGATCCGTCTGCCAGTGGGGGTGCCGGAGTGAAGGATTCTGGGAAGGCACAGGCTCTTGAAGAGCGCAGGACGGGCGCACTGGGATCAAACGCGTCCTTCCCGCCCTTGGCCTACTTGTGATGGCGGAAGATGCTAGGTGCTCCACGGGGGCCGCAGCGCAGGGAGAGATGGGGGCTCGTAGCCCCCACCACCTGGTGGAATGGCGTCGATGCCACTTGTGAATTTCTTCCCATGCAGCGAATTTCTTTGAAAGTTTCAAGCTTTTGATGCCGAAGGGCTTGTTGGGTTCCCATCACTGTGCCCCCCCCCTCCTTTTCACACACACTGCTCACTGCGCCCTCCACCTCTATTCCCTCTACTGTTGCATCTTGCAAGTCCTCACAGCCCTGACAAGTTTCCCAGGTCCATTAGTGATGTGCCTCCAGTTCAGTTTTTTTCTTTCAATTCTGGGACTTGTAGTCTTGTTTATTACATTAAAAAGACAGGACTACCAGTCCCAGAATTCAAAGGAAAAAACCTGGACTAGAGCAGCAAATCACAAATGGATATGGGTAACCTGGCAGCTATGTCCCCCTTCACTCCATCCCACCTCCTCCTTGTCTTGGCCCGCTCCCTACTTCTGACACGTGTCACTTCACATGTCTTCCTCCTTCCATCTCACCACCTTTTATCCACAGTCTACTCTCCTCGGTTAAGCGTTATCCCATGTTTTCCCTTGTACGCATTACCTCTCCACCTCTTCGAAATATCTCTGGGGCAAGACTTGGAACAGGTCTTTAAATGGGGTGAAAAAAGTTGGTGATCTCAGAAAGGGGAATGACCTATATAATTAAGGGTGTGGTTTACACAAAAATAAAGGCCATATTTACAAGAAATGACGCATTGCTGCATTGCGGCAGTGATGCGTGAAAAACAGCTGCAATGTGCAGGAATCCGATATGATGCCATGAATGTTCCATATTTACAATATGGGGCATCATGGTGTAGGGACCGAAAGTGCGTCAGAACTTCTGATGAATCTGTGGGAACTTTGACGTAACAATTCCACTCAAAAAGTGGAGCATCACTGATGTTGACATCAGAACTGACGCAACTTCAGTGATGTGTCAAAACTTAGAGTTGCTGCGTCACTTTTAAATGACACAAGTAGCTAATATTTTAGGACCAATGTAAAAGGCTGTAAAATGGTGGAATATTACCATCTACACTTTTACATTGGTCCTGGATGTGGGAGGGAATGCATGCAGTATGTTTGTGTGTCACGTTACGGTGGGCATAGCATACATATGTGTATGTGGAGACCTGAGTATGTGTGACATAGCGAGTGACAGTGTAATGCAAGTGAATACAAGTATATGTTGGAATGTGAAATGGAAATATATGTATTACCTTCCTTATGTGTGTAGTTACCTATTGTCCTCCACGGATAAGTGACAGTCCCGACCTGTCCCTCGAAAACAATACACATCACATAGCCTTGTTGCAGAGGATGACAGAATTATAGGTTCCATGGACCCAGCTTGGTCAACGGATCCTGCGCCATGAGTGTCACATGTGTGGACCCACTACTAGTAGAGAGGAAGTGAAATACAGACATATTCCAATGTTTAAAGTGACGTCAGCTGGTCAGATCACTATTGGAAAGCCAATGCGTCATTTTTACGCCTTGGTGAAGCAGGAATAGGAACTTTGATGCATTTTGGACATTTGCCAAGGATGCGTCAGTTTTCTAAAAACTTGTAAATGTGAATGAGTCGGTTCTGTATGGGATTTTAAGAGGAAATGCCTACCTTGCATATGATTAACTTAACCTGACGCAGCCGGATGTAGCAAAAGTAAAAAATTATGCACAGGAGAGAAAAGTGACGCATTTCACCAAATGCATCACTTTGTGAATATGGAGCAAAGAAATTGCTGCGACGCCAGCTCCTCGTAAATGTGGGGCTACGTTCTTTTGATTCCCAAAGTGTGCCACCAGTATCTTGGGTCCTCTCTGACGTTTCTGTAATTACATCCAGCAGGGGTGTAAAGCTGAAGGATGGGAGCCCCACACAGAATGTGGGGGGTGCCACTGAGTTTCCAATATGTTACAGTTATTAATTTGCCTGGGGCTTAATGGGGACCCTATGAACAGTTGGGGCCACCACAGGGGCTGCAAGGGCTGGCGCTATTCCCCTGACACCCAAATCTTTAACACAATAACTGACATACAATGAAACCAGACAGGACTATTGGCTTTGCCAATGCTTGTTCGCTGTTAAGGATAAATGAGGAAACACATTGTTTTGTAAATAATACATTTTGAAAATGTTTATTTCTGAAATTGTGAGACTGAATTAATCACTACTGGGACCCGTGGAAGAGCTAGAGGTGTTCAGAGTGCCTCAATTACTCCCACTATGCTCACTCCTGGCCCGATGACAAAGGTAAACGTAGACCAAAAGTCTACGTTTACAACTTTCGGTATCCACAAAGGTAAGTTACGAGTAGTATTTTTACATCTGCATTCGGGCAGAGTTTCCGCATTTGAGGCAGAATCTCTGCTCTTTTGGCAGAGATTTGCCCAGAGTGCAGAATCTCTGCCTCGAGTGTGGACGTAAAGAAGCTACTCGTCACTTACCTTTGTGAATACCGAAAGTTGGAAACTTAGGGGCAGATTTATGGAAAGTGGCACTATACTGAGTGCAGTACCACTATCCCTGCGCCCATTAGCACCCCACTACCGCCACCCTGTGTGCGCTGTATTTAAAATACGGCGCACCATGGTGTAGGGTATGGGGCAATAGCGTCATTTGTCATGACACTATTGATGTACTCTGCAGGACTAGCGCAGACTATTGCCGTTACTCCTGCAGAGTACACAGGGGCCCATTTCAAAGAATGGAAGCCCCCGTTTAACGCCTGCTCTGGAGCGTTAAAAGTGCCGTGAAAAATAGCACAAGGAAATCTCATAGATTTCATTGCGCCATTCTTCCGGCTCCCCTAACAGGGGAGCGCACCCTTTGCGCTACATTATGTCTGGCGCAGGCATAATGTAGCGCAAAGGGTTACAGAGTGGCACAATGCACATATCGCGCCACTGTAAATACGGCACGGGGATTTCAGCCTCGTTGGACCACATTAACGTTAAAAATAATGAGGTTAATGTGGCGCTAGGTGGCGATAGGGGACTGTAAATATGCCCCTTAGACTCGTGGTCCACGCTCACCTTTGTGAACTGGGCCTCAATGTTTGACCCGTCCCCTTTTTCCCTCCATTTGTCATCCGTCCGCACATCTTAAACCTCATCTTTTTTCATCCCTGCTCTTCTTCCCAGTCCCTTCTGAATACACTTCCCAGCATCTTCTCCTCGCCGCCTCCCAAGGCTCACAACTACCCCGCTCACCTGTAAGCGCTGCATTTTCTTTTACTATCCACTTGTGAGTACTTTGACAGCAGTGTACCTCCTTCACCCCCATTGGCACGGAATTACAACTGCAACTGGCATCCGTGAGCCTTGCTTGTTGCACTCTGCAGAGAGGCCCTGGATTGTATGGGCATGAACTCCGAACACCTTTCTGCCCTTCTGACAGGTATGTGGGAAGCTCGCACCGTTGTGCGCCTTGTAAACACCTAGGCCCATATTTATACTTTTTTAGCGCCGCATTTGCGTCATTTTTTGACGCAAAAGCCACGCAAACTTACAAAATACAATTATATTTTGTAAGTTAGTGCCGCTTTTGCGTTAAAAAGAGGCGCAAATGCGGTGCTAAAAAGTATAGATATGGGCCTTAGTGTGGCTCAGTTCATGCCCTTCACAAGAGTGATAGGCTGCATGGGAAAAAAATACAGCAACATAACTTCCTGGAAATATCTAACACGCTTCAGGAATGCACCATTAAATAAAACGTGAAGTACATGAGCAGGAACTAGTGACCTGATTTCTATGTTGGCGGAGAGAGAACAACGTCACAGAGTTGCCAACATAATGGTTCGCCAGCCGGACTGAGGGCCATATGTAGGAACACATTTTCCCATAGACACAGAATGAGTAAAACCCTTTGCTACATCTGGCCTTAGTGTTGTGCAGCCCATACGGTGGAGCCCACCCCATCCCGGCTGTGGTCAGACCCTTACCCCCCTTGAGCCATCGGGGGTTTGGCTGTGCGTCACAGACACTTTCCAATGCCCACCAGGAATCAGCTGGCATAAGGGGCATCGAAAAGTACTCACTGCCCCCGTTCGCATGGAAGGAAACTCCCACGGTGAGAGGCGCAGTGTTTGTTTGTTTTTCATAAAGAATTCTACTTCGGGATTTTCTTTGGGATTAAAAAATGTTGCAAGTCTGATGCGGCCCCGTCATGTTGTGTTATGGGTACAACTTACAGCGCCTCTCGCAGCGGTTCATGGAAATACAAGCGATGTCCGCCGGGCAGTGGACGTCCCTAAATGCGGCAGGCGGAGTACCCTCGCCAGGCGGGAGTAAAGTACTCCACCGCGGCCACAGCACTGTCTCCGTCCGCAACAATATAACCCAGCCCCTAAACCACTGCATTTATCACTGCAACTTTTTACGTGAAATGTTCAGAAATCAATCAGTGCTTTTACCAATCAAGTTAAAGGCATGAACATTGGGTCCGTCAGGGACGCGTTTCAATGTCTGTGTTCAATTACTACTGGGTGTGAGACCCAGAGGGACCCGGCCCACTTAAAGCCCTGACTGGAAACCAAAGTCACCCCTGGCAAGTGTTTGGGAATGGAATAGGAGTGGCTTGCATGGTTGGGTGATGGCAGCCCCCCTCCCCTCCCCGCCCTGCAGCACACCTGGCAAGGCCTGAGCGTCAGAACACGCCCCCTTTTCCCTCTCAGGCTCCGCCCCCTTCGCCCTCTCCCCAGTGGTTTTGCTTTTTCTCTCTGCTTTCCTCGACCCACTGGTTACCCTTCCTAGGTTTTCCTTCCTCCTTCCCCTTAATGTTCACTTCCCTGTCCCTTTCCCTTCCTGCCCGGGTTCCCTGCCTCCCTCCCCCCCCCCCCCCGCCTCTCTTCTCGCTCCTTCTTTGTCCTTTTAATCCCTTCTCCTCTTCCTCCCTCTGCTCCTGTCTCCCCAGCCCCCCTCCTCCCCTACTTTGCCCTAGTTTCCTATTGTCCTCCCTCTTCTCTCCCTCTCGCCCCCCCTCCACTGACCCATCTCTGCCGAGTCTCCTTCGATCGATCAGCCCAGTCTCTGCATGAATGTGCCCCCCCCCCCGCCTCCATCTCTCCTCTCTGCCTCATCAGCCCCCTCTCCCCCCTTGCCTTTCTCACCCTTTCCCTCACTCCCCCCACAAGCAGACCCTGACTCCTCTCTCTTGTTCCTCCCTCCACACCTTGCCTTGCTCATCAGGTCTTCCCTCCACTCCACGCCTCTCTATCTCTCGCCCTCCCCTTCCCCCCACCCTCTGATCAGCCCCACACTCGCCCTCTCCTCTTGTCCTACCCTCGTTGTCTAGTTTATGGTTTCTCTGCTCCACCACTACCTACAGGCTTCCCTCCACTAGTGTCCCTTCTCGTGGTCACCCCTCCATGCTCTGTTCAGCCCTCCCCTCTCTTGCCACGCTCCCCTCTCTTACCACGCCCCCCTCATCAGCCTCTCCCTTGGCTTCGGTGGTCTCCCCACCCCTCCATTCTTTGTTCAGCACTCCCTTCCTTCCTCCCTCTTACCACGCCCCCTCCTTCAGTCACTCCCTGTCCTTCACTAGTCCCTTCACTCCTCCCCGTCTTTTGTTCCCAGTCCCTTCCCTCACACTTGTCACTGGCCCTCCGAGGTGCTCCTCAGCTGCAGTAAATCTCACCTCCGACTGTCGCTGCTGCATCATCTGTCACTGCCCAGCAGCACCTGGGGGGCCTCCCCCCCCCCCCCCCCCCCCAATCACAGCCTGCAGCAGACAACCACATCTCGCGGCTCTGCGCTCTCTCTCTCTCCAGGGTGGCTTTGTGCTCGCGTGCTCTCTCTCTCGGGTGGCTCTGTGCTCTCCCACTCCAGGGTGGCTCTCTCTCCAGGGTGTCTCAGTGCTCTATGTCTCTCCAGGGTGGCTCTGCACTCTTTCGCTCCAGGGTGGCTGTATGCTCTCTCTCTCCACGGTGGCTCTGTGGTCTCTCTCTCCATTCAGGGTGGATATGTGCGCTCTCTCCAGGCCTCTCTGTCTCTAGGGTGGCTCTGTGCCCTCTCTTCAGGGTGGCTCTGTGCTCTCTCTGTCTATCTTTCTCTCCAGGATGGCTCTGTGCTCTCTCTCGAGGGTGGCTCTGTGCTCTCTCTCCTCAGGGTAGCTCTGTGCTCGCTTTCTCTCTCTCTTTTTCTCTCTAAGGTGGCTCTGTGCTCTCTCTCCCTAGGGTGGCTCCGTGCTCTCTCTCTCCAGGGTGGCTCTGTGCTCTTTCTCTCTCTAGGGTGGCTCTGTGCTCTCTCTCTCTCTAGGGTGGCTCTGTGCTCTCTCTGTCTCGCGCTCCAAGGTGGCTCTGTGCGCTCCCTCTCTCTCTCTCTCTCGAGTGGCTCTGTGCTCCCTCTCTCGAGGGTGACTCTGCGCTCTCTCTCTCTCCAGGGTGACTCTGTTTTCCCTCTCTCTCCAGGGTGGCTCTGTGCTCTCTCCGGGGTGACTCTGTTCTCCTCTCTCTCTCTCTCTCGTGACTCTGTGCTCTCTCTCTCTCTTCAGGGTGGCTCTGTGCTCTCTCTCTCTCTCCAGGGTGTCTATGTGTTCTCTCTCCCTCCAGGGTGGCTCTGCACTCTTTCTCTCCAGGGTGGCTCTGTGCTCTCTCTCTCTCTCCAGGGTGTCTTTGTGTTCTCTCTCTCTCCAGGGTGGCTCTGCACTCTTTCTCTCTAGGGTGGCTCTGTGCTCTGTTTCCCCAGGGTGGCTCTGTGCTCTCTCCCTCTCCAGTGTGGCTCTGTGCTCTCTCTCTCTCGGGTGTCTCTGTGCTCTCTCTGTCTCTCGTTTCAAGGTGACTCTGTGCGCTCGCTCTCTCTCTCTCTCGGGTGTCTCTGTGCTCTCTCTGTCTCTCGTTTCAAGGTGACTCTGCGCTCTCTCTCTCTCCAGGGTGACTCTGTGTTCCCTCTCTCTCCAGGATGGCTCTGTGCTCTCTCCAGGGTGGCTCTGTTCTTTTCTCTCTCTCTCTCTCTCTCTCTCTCTCTCTCTCTCTCTCTCTCTCTCTCCTCTCTCTCTCTCTCTCTCTCTCTCTCTCTCTCTCTCTCTCTCTCTCTCTCTCTCTCTCTCTCTCTCTCTCTCTCTCTCTCCTCTCTCTCTCTCTCTCTCTCTCTCTCTCTCTCTCTCTCTCTCTCTCTCTCTCTCTCTCTCTCTCTCTCTCTCTCTCTCTCTCTCTCTCTCTCGTGACTCTGTGCTCTCTCTCTCTCTCCAGGGTGGCTCTGTGCTCTCTCTCTCTCTCCAGGGTGTCTTTGTGTTCTCTCTGTCTTGCGCTCCAAGGTGGCTCTGTGCGCTCCCTCTCTCTCTCTCTCTCGACTCTGTGCTCTCTCTCTCTCTTCAGGGTGGCTCTGTGCTCTCTCTCTCTCTCTCTCTCTCTCTCTCTCTCTCTCTCTCTCTCTCTCTCTCTCTCTCTCTCTCTCTCTCTCTCTCTCTCTCTCTCTCTCTCTCTCTCTCTCTCTCTCTCTCTCTCTCTCTCTCTCTCTCTCTCTCTCTCTCTCTCTCTCTCTCTCTCTCTCTCTCTCTCTCTCTCTCTCTCGTGACTCTGTGCTCTCTCTCTCTCTCCAGGGTGGCTCTGTGCTCTCTCTCTCTCTCCAGGGTGTCTTTGTGTTCTCTCTGTCTTGCGCTCCAAGGTGGCTCTGTGCGCTCCCTCTCTCTCTCTCTCTCGAGTGGCTCTGTGCTCCCTCTCTCGAGGGTGACTCTGCGCTCTCTCTCTCTCCAGGGTGACTCTGTTTTCCCTCTCTCTCCAGGGTGGCTCTGTGCTCTCTCCGGGGTGACTCTGTTCTCCTCTCTCTCTCTCTCTCGTGACTCTGTGCTCTCTCTCTCTCTTCAGGGTGGCTCTGTGCTCTCTCTCTCTCTCCAGGGTGTCTATGTGTTCTCTCTCCCTCCAGGGTGGCTCTGCACTCTTTCTCTCCAGGGTGGCTCTGTGCTCTCTCTCTCTCTCCAGGGTGTCTTTGTGTTCTCTCTCTCTCCAGGGTGGCTCTGCACTCTTTCTCTCTAGGGTGGCTCTGTGCTCTGTTTCCCCAGGGTGGCTCTGTGCTCTCTCCCTCTCCAGTGTGGCTCTGTGCTCTCTCTCTCTCGGGTGTCTCTGTGCTCTCTCTGTCTCTCGTTTCAAGGTGACTCTGTGCGCTCGCTCTCTCTCTCTCTCGGGTGGCTCTGTGCTCTCTCTCTCGGGTGGCTCTGTGCTCTCTCTCCTCAGGGTAGCTCTGTGCTCGCTTTCTCTCTCTCTTTTTCTCTCTAAGGTGGCTCTGTGCTCTCTCCAGGGTGGCTCTGTTCTCCTCTCTCTCTCTCTCTCTCTCTCTCTCTCTCTCTCTCTCTCTCTCTCTCTCTCTCTCTCTCTCTCTCTCTCTCTCTCTCTCTCTCTCTCTCTCTCTCTCTCTCTCTCTCTCTCTCTCTCTCGTGACTCTGTGCTCTCTCTCTCTCCAGGGTGGCTCTGTGCTCTCTCTCTCTCTCCAGGGTGTCTATGTGTTCTCTCTCCCTCCAGGGTGGCTCTGCACTCTTTCTCTCCAGGGTGGCTCTGTGCTCTCTCTCTCTCTCCAGGGTGTCTTTGTGTTCTCTCTCTCTCCAGGGTGGCTCTGCACTCTTTCTCTCTAGGGTGGCTCTGTGCTCTGTTTCCCCAGGGTGGCTCTGTGCTCTCTCCCTCTCCAGTGTGGCTCTGTGCTCTCTCTCTCTCGGGTGTCTCTGTGCTCTCTCTGTCTCTCGTTTCAAGGTGACTCTGTGCGCTCGCTCTCTCTCTCTCTCGGGTGGCTCTGTGCTCCCTCTCTCGAGGGTGGCTCTGTGCTTTCTCTCTCCCTCTCTCGCTCCAAGGTGGCTCTGTGCACTCCCTCTTTCTTTCCAGGGTGGCTCTGTGCTCTCTCTCTCTCTCTTCAAGGTGGCTCTGTGTGCTCTCCCTCTCTCTCCAGGGTGGGTCTGTGCTCTCTCTCTCTCTCTCTGTAGGGTGGCTCTGTGCGCTCTCACTCTTTAGGGCGTCTCTGTGCTCTCCCTCCATCCAGGGTGCCTCTGTGCTCTCTCTTGCTCCAGGGTGGCTGTGTGATTTCTCCCCTATCCAGGGTGGCTCAATGCTCTCTCTCTCTCTCCAGGGTTGCCCTGTACTCTCTGTCTCTCCCTCTCTCTAGGGTGGCTCTGTGCTCTCTCTTTCTCTCCTGAGTGGCTCTGTGCTCTCTCTACCTAGGGTGGCTCTGTGCTCTCTCTCGCTGTCTCTTTCTCTCCTGGGTGGCTCTGTGCTCTTTCTCTCCGGGGTGGCTTTGTGCTCTCTCTCTCTAGGGTGGCTCTGTGCTCTCTTTCCATGTTGTCTCTGTGCTCGTTCTCTCTCTCTCTCTTTCTCTCCAGGGTGGCTTTGTTCTCTCTGTCTCTCTCTTGGGTGGCTCTTTGCTCTCTCTCCAGGGTGGCTCTGTGCTCTCTCTCTCTCTCCAGGTTGGCTGTGTGCACTCTCTGTCGCTCTCCAGGGTGACTCTGTGCTCTCTCCGTCTCTCTCTCCAGGGTGGCCCTGTGCTCGCCCTCTCTCTCTCTCTCTCTCCAGGGTGACTCTGTGCTCTCTCACTATCCAGGGTGTCTCTGTGCTCTCTCTCTCTCCAGGGTGGCTCTGTTCCATCTCTCGCTCTCTCTAGGGTGGCTCTGTGCTCTCTCTCTAGGGTGGCTCTGTGCTCTCTCTCTCCAGGGTGGCTCTGTGCTCTCTCCCTCTTGGGTGGCTCTGTGATCTCTCTCTGGGGTGGCTCTCTGCTCTCCCCCTCTTGGGTGGCTCTCTGCTCTCTCTCTCCAGGGTGGCTCTGTGCTCTTTCTCTCTAGGGTGGCTCTGTGCTCTCCCTCTCCAGGGTGGCTCTGTGCTCTTTCTCTCTTGGGTGGCTCTGTGCTCTCTCTCTATCTGGGGTGGCTCTCTGTTCTCTCTCTCCAGGGTGGCTCTGTGCTCTCTCTCTCTCCAGGGTGGCTCTGTGCTCTTTCTCTCTAGGGTGGCTCTGTGCTCTCTCACGCTCTCTCTCTAGGGTGGCTCTGTACTCTCTCTCTATCCAGGGTGTCTCTGTGCTCTCTCTCTCTCTATCTGGGGTGGCTCTCTGTTCTCTCTCTCCAGGGTGGCTGTGTGATCTCTCTCTATCCAGGGTGGCTCAGTGTTCTCTCTCTCCAGGGTGGCTCTGTGCTCTCTCTTACTCTCTCTGTCTTTCGTGGCCTTGTGCTCTCTCCCTCTCGCTCTCTAGGGTGGCTCTGTGCTCTCTCTCGCCCTAGGGTGGCTCTGTGCTTGCTCTCTCTCTCTCCCCAGGGTGGCTCTGTGCTCTCTCTCGGGTGGCTCTGTGTTCCCCCTCTCCAGGATGGCTCTGTGCTCTCTCGCTCTCTCTCCAGGGTGTCTCTTTGCTTTCTCTCTGTATCGAGGGTGGCGCTCTCTCCTCTCTCTCTCTCTCTCGGGTGGCTCTGTGCTCTTTCTCTCTCGGGTGGCTCTGTGCTCTCTCTCTCTCGGGTGGCTCTGTGCTCTTTCTCTCTCGGGTGGCTCTGTGCTCTCTCTCTCGGGTGGCTCTGTGCTCTCTCTCTCTCCAGGGTGGCTCTGTGCTCTCTCTTTCTCCAGGGTGTCTCTGTGCTCTCTCTCTCTCGGGTGGCTCTGTGCTCTCTCTCTCTCCAGGGTGTCTCTGTGCTCTCTCTCTCTCGGGTGGCTCTGTGCTCTCTCTCTCTCCAGGGTGTCTCTGTGCTCTCTAACTCTCGGGTGGCTCTGTTCTCTCTCTCTCGGGTGGCTCTGTGCTCTCTCTCTCTCTCGGGTGGCTCTGTGCCCTCTCTCTCTCGGGTGGCTCTGTGCTCTCTCTCTCTCGGGTGGCTCTGTGCTCTCTCTCTCTCTCGGGTGTCTCTGTGCTCTCTCTCTCTCCAGGGTGTCTCTGTGCTCTCTCTCTCTCGGGTGGCTCCGTGCTCTCTCTCTCTCCAGGGTGTCTCTGTGCTCTCTCTCTCTCGGGTGGCTCTGTGCTCTCTCTCTCTCTAGGGTGGCTCTGTTCTCTCTCTCGCTCTCTCTAGGGTGGCTCTGTGCTCTCCCTCTGTCTCTCTCTCGGGTGGCTCCGTGCTCTCTCTCTCTCCAGGGTGGTTCTGTGCTCTCTCTCTCTCCAGGGTGGCTCTGTGCTCTTTCTCTCTCGGGTGTCTCTGTGCTGTCTCTCTCTCGGGTGGCTCCGTGCTCTCTCTCTCTCCAGGGTGTCTCTGTGCTCTCTCTCTGTCTCTCTCTCTCGGGTGTCTCTGTGCTCTCTCTCTCTCGGGTGGCTCTGTGCTCTCTCTCTCGGGTGGCTCCGTGCTCTCTCTCTCTCGGGTGGCTCTGTGCTCTCTCTCTCCAGGGTGTCTCCGTGCTCTCTCTCTCTCGGGTGGCTCTGTGCTCTCTCTCTCGGGTGGCTCTGTGCTCTCTCTCTCTCCAGGGTGTCTCTGTGCTCTCTCTCTCGGGTGGCTCCGTGCTCTCTCTCTCTCGGGTGGCTCTGTTCTCTCTCTCTCCAGGGTGGCTCTGTGCTCTCTCTCTCGGGTGGCTCCGTGCTCTCTCTCTCTCCAGGGTGTCTCTGTGCTCTCTCTCTGTCTCTCTCTCGGGTGGCTCTGTTCTCTCTCTCTCTCGGGTGGCTCTGTGCTCTCTCTCTCGGGTGGCTCCGTGCTCTCTCTCTCTCCAGGGTGTCTCTGTGCTCTCTCTCTCTCGGGTGGCTCCGTGCTCTCTCTCTCTCGGGTGGCTCTGTTCTCTCTCTCTCTCGGGTGGCTCTGTGCTCTCTCTCTCGGGTGGCTCCGTGCTCTCTCTCTCTCCAGGGTGTCTCTGTGCTCTCTCTCTGTCTCTCTCTCGGGTGGCTCTGTTCTCTCTCTCTCTCGGGTGGCTCTGTGCTCTCTCTCTCTCGGGTGGCTCCGTGCTCTCTCTCTCTCGGGTGGCTCTGTGCTCTCTCTCTCGGGTGGCTCTGTGCTCTCTCCCTCTTGGGTGGCTCTGTGCTCTCTCTCTCTCTCGGGTGGCTCCGTGCTCTCTCTCTCTCCAGGGTGTCTCTGTGCTCTCTCTCTGTCTCTCTCTCGGGTGGCTCTGTTCTCTCTCGGATGGCTCTGTGCTCTCTCTCTCTCGGGTGGCTCCGTGCTCTCTCTCTCCAGGGTGTCTCTGTGCTCTCTCTCTCCAGGGTGGCTCTGTTCTCTCTCTCTCCAGGGTGGCTCTGTGCTCTCTCTCTCTCGGGTGTCTCTGTGTTCTCTCTCTCTCCAGGGTGTCTCTGTGCTCTCTCTCTCTCGGGTGGCTCCGTGCTCTCTCTCTCTCCAGGGTGGCTCTGTGCTCTCTCCCTCTTGGGTGGCTCTGCTCTCTCTCTCCAGGGTGGCTCTGTGATCTCTCTCTGGGGTGGCTCTCTGCTCTCCCCCTCTTGGGTGGCTCTGTGCTCTCTCTCTCTCGGGTGGCTCCGTGCTCTCTCTCTCTCCAGGGTGTCTCTGTGCTCTCTCTCTCTCTCGGGTGGCTCTGTGCTCTCTCTCTCTCGGGTGGCTCTGTTCTCTCTCTCGGGTGGCTCTGTGCCCTCTCTCTCTCCAGGGTGTCTCTGTGCTCTCTCTCTCTCGGGTGGCTCCGTGCTCTCTCTCTCTCCAGGGTGTCTCTGTGCTCTCTCTCTCTCGGGTGGCTCCGTGCTCTCTCTCTCCAGGGTGGCTCTGTGCTCTCTCTCTCCAGGGTGTCTCTGTGCTCTCTCTCTCTCGGGTGGCTCCGTGCTCTCTCTCTCTCCAGGGTGGCTCTGTTCTCTCTCTCTCCAGGGTGGCTCTGTTCTCTCTCTCTCCAGGGTGGCTCTGTTCTCTCTCTCTCCAGGGTGGCTCTGTGCTCTCTCTCTCTCGGGTGGCTCTGTTCTCTCTCTCCAGGGTGTCTCTGTGCTCTCTCTCTCTCGGGTGGCTCCGTGCTCTCTCTCTCTCCAGGGTGTCTCTGTGCTCTCTCTCTCTCGGGTGGCTCTGTGCTCTCTCTCTCTCGGGTGTCTCTGTGCTCTCTCTCTCTCGGGTGGCTCCGTGCTCTCTCTCTCTCCAGGGTGTCTCTGTGCTCTCTCTCTCTCGGGTGGCTCCGTGCTCTCTCTCTCCAGGGTGGCTCCGTGCTCTCTCTCTCCAGGGTGGCTCTGTGCTCTCTCTCTCCAGGGTGTCTCTTTGCTCTCTCTCTCTCGGGTGGCTCCGTGCTCTCTCTCTCTCCAGGGTGGCTCTGTTTTCTCTCTCTCCAGGGTGGCTCTGTGCTCTCTCTCTCCAGGGTGTCTCTGTGCTCTTTCTCTCTCGGGTGGCTCTGTGCTCTCTCTCTCTCTGCGGGGTGTCTCTGTGCTCTTTCTCTCTCGGGTGTCTCTGTGCTCTCTCTCTCTCGGGTGTCTCTGTGCTCTCTCTCTCGGGTGGCTCCGTGCTCTCTCTCTCTCCAGGGTGTCTCTGTGCTCTCTCTCTCTCGGGTGGCTCCGTGCACTCTCTCTCCAGGGTGGCTCTGTGCTCTCTCTCTCCAGGGTGTCTCTGTGCTCTCTCTCTCTCGGGTGGCTCTGCTCTCTCTCTCCAGGGTGGCTCTGTTCTCTCTCTCCAGGGTGTCTCTGTTCTCTCTCTCTCCAGGGTGTCTCTGTTCTCTCTCTCTCCAGGGTGTCTCTGTGCTCTCTCTCTCGGGTGGCTCCGTGCTCTCTCTCTCTCTCGGGTGTCTCTGTGCTCTCTCTCTCCAGGGTGTCTCTGTGCTCTCTCTCTGCAGGGTGTCTCTGTGCTCTCTCTCTCTCCAGGGTGTCTCTGTGCTCTCTCTCTCTGTATCCAGGGTGGCGCTCTCTCCTCCCTCTCTCGCTCCCGGGTACCCCTTCCTCCCCTCCTCCTGATGATGGTATCGACCCGCGCGAATGATGGGAGCAGAGGCCTCACCTCTCCGCGGGGTCAGTCGATGCGGATTGAATTAGTGAGACGCGGACTCCACTTCTCCAAGGTGGCTGGGGCTGGAGGGCTCTCTGTGCCTGGAGAGGCCCTGGAGCACTGCTTAGTTAGCGTGGCTCTCTCTCCCCTCGCCGATGTGGCCCTCCCTCCTGCCCCCATCACTGCTGAGAGAGCGAAAGAGAGACTTTGCGCCCTATCATGGCTCCCTCTCGTCCTCCCTAGCTTGGCTCTACCCCTCTCTCCCTAGCACGCCCCCTTCTCCCTCATGGCTTCCTCTTCTCCCCCATGGCTTCCTCTTCTCCCCCACGGCTTCCTCTTCTCCCTCATGGCTCCCTCTTCTCCCCCATGGCTCCCTCTTCTCCCTCACGGCTTCCTCTTCTCCCCCATGGCTTCCTCTTCTCCCCCATGGCTTCCTCTTCTCCCTCATGGCTTCCTCTTCTCCCCCACGGCTTCCTCTTCTCCCTCACGGCTTCCTCTTCTCCCCCATGGCTTCCTCTTCTCCCTCATGGCTTCCTCTTCTCCCTCATGGCTTCCTCTTCTCCCCCACGGCTTCCTCTTCTCCCTCATGGCTTCCTCTTCTCCCCCATGGCTTCCTCTTCTCCCTCACGGCTTCCTCTTCTCCCCCATGGCTTCCTCTTCTCCCCCACGGCTTCCTCTTCTCCCCCATGGCTTCCTCTTCTCCCTCATGGCTTCCTCTTCTCCCCCACGGCTTCCTCTTCTCCCTCATGGCTTCCTCTTCTCCCCCACGGCTTCCTCTTCTCCCTCACGGCTTCCTCTTCTCCCCCATGGCTTCCTCTTCTCCCCCACGGCTTCCTCTTCTCCCCCACGGCTTCCTCTTCTCCCTCATGGCTTCCTCTTCTCCCCCACGGCTTCCTCTTCTCCCTCATGGCTTCCTCTTCTCCCCCACGGCTTCCTCTTCTCCCCCATGGCTCCCTCCTCTCCCTCATGGCTTCCTCTTCTCCCCCACGGCTTCCTCTTCTCCCCCATGGCTTCCTCTTCTCCCCCACGGCTTCCTCTTCTCCCTCATGGCTTCCTCTTCTCCCTCATGGCTTCCTCTTCTCCCTCATGGCTTCCTCTTCTCCCCCACGGCTTCCTCTTCTCCCCCACGGATTCCTCTTCTCCCTCATGGCTTCCTCTTCTCCCCCATGGCTTCCTCTTCTCCCCCATGGCTTCCTCTTCTCCCTCATGGCTTCCTCTTCTCCCTCATGGCTTCCTCTTCTCCCCCATGGCTCCCTCTTCTCCCCCATGGCTCCCTCTTCTCCCTCATGGCTTCCTCTTCTCCCCCATGGCTTCCTCTTCTCCCCCATGGCTTCCTCTTCTCCCCCATGGCTCCCTCTTCTCCCCCACGGCTTCCTCTTCTCCCCCATGGCTCCCTCTTCTCCCCCATGGCTCCCTCTTCTCCCTCATGGCTTCCTCTTCTCCCTCATGGCTTCCTCTTCTCCCCCACGGCTTCCTCTTCTCCCTCATGGCTTCCTCTTCTCCCCCACGGCTTCCTCTTCTCCCTCATGGCTTCCTCTTCTCCCCCACGGCTTCCTCTTCTCCCCCACGGCTTCCTCTTCTCCCTCACGGCTTCCTCTTCTCCCCCACGGCTTCCTCTTCTCCCTCACGGCTTCCTCTTCTCCCCCACGGCTTCCTCTGCTCCCCCACGGCTTCCTCTTCTCCCCCACGGCTTCCTCTTCTCCCCCACGGCTTCCTCTTCTCCCTCATGGCTTCCTCTTCTCCCTCATGGCTCCCTCTTCTCCCACACGGCTTCCTCTTCTCCCCCATGGCTCCCTCTTCTCCCCCATGGCTCCCTCTTCTCCCCCATGGCTCCCTCTTCTCCCCCATGGCTCCCTCTTCTCCCTCATGGCTTCCTCTTCTCCCTCATGGCTTCCTCTTCTCCCCCACGGCTTCCTCTTCTCCCCCACGGCTTCCTCTTCTCCCTCATGGCTCCCTCTTCTCCCTCATGGCTCCCTCTTCTCCCTCATGGCTTCCTCTTCTCCCCCATGGCTCCCTCTTCTCCCCAGACCATGGATCTTCCTCTGCGCTCTCTGCCAGGGCCCTCTGTGTGTTCATTGATTTATTTACTGGTTCTGAATAGCCACAGACTGCAAGATCGAAGTGAGCGGAAAACAAAAGAAACGTTACACAGATGTAAATGACCATTAAGAGTCTGTTAAATAGACCCAGAAAATGTGCTGTTCATGTGTGCCGAAGAAACCCAATAGAAAGGAAAGCTTCTAGCAACGAGCCTAGGAACGGAGATTACTATTGCAAATGCTGCAAAGGTGCTCATTATGAATTGCACTGTAGAAGGTCCTGCACCAAGTACGGCTTGGGCGTCCAGCGCTGAGTACGGCCTGTAATTCCAGCACTGAGCATAGCTTGAATGTTCAGCACTGATTATGGCTGAAACTTCCGGCGCAGAGTATGACTTGAACGTCCAGCATTGAGTACTGCTTGAACACGCAGCTCTAAGTCTAGCTTGAAAGCCCTGCACTGAGTATAGCTTGAACGTTCAGCACTGAGTATGGCTTGAACATCGAGCACCAAGAGGCGTGAACGTCCATAGAGAGTATTGCTTGAACATCCAGACCCCATGTGTGTGTTAAAAGCGCGGTTGGATGCCCCAGGAGGCGACAGCTGGACTCTGTTCCATGAGCTCCAGAGATGTACGGTCTGGGTTGCTGGACAGGGGAGCTCCTGTGAAGAGTTGCTTGTGGATCCTTATCTTTCTGCTGATCAGGGGTTCAAGCAGGAGGTTGTCTGGGCAGAGTCATTTCTGTTCTCCACATGAGACACCCACTTTATTCCTTAGGTAATTAGGGGTGCCAGAGTGAAGAGTTTTATGGATGCCACAGGGAAGTTCAACGCTGCTTCTAGCTTCAGCCAGGACAAGGAGATCAACCTCAGGGTTATAGTCTGAAGGTCTATAACCTGATAATCTCTGCTTGCCAAGGAGTCAGTGTGAGTTTGGAGACTGAGATCTTTGTCTAGCATGAACCCTGTGATTTCAGCAAAAGAGGATGCACAACCTTGGATATAGGGAGCATTTGGCCAGGATTGAACTGAGGTTGAACTGAGGTTGGACTATTGGGGAAGGGGTCCAAATGACTAAGAATCCAGTGTATTGGGGTTTAGTTAAAGGTGGTGCTGTTATCTGTGACTGAATCCCTTTCAAGGCCGGTGCTAGGGAGGCCATGTCCTCTGGGGAGGTTACTTACAATAAACCTGGATGTTGGTCCTCATGGAAGTAGAGGGAGATGCTGGTGCCTGGTAGAAGAGAATCAGGAGGCGCCTTGTACACAATGAAGCGGGTGGGAGAGAGTATGGAGCTTGAAGGACTCACCCTTGCCTCTGCAATGTAGAGCTGAAAGGTTGGAGCAGGCGCCTCTCACTTCTATGACTTGCAGCAATCATCAAGGCAAGAAGAGACCCAGATCAGGGCCCTTCCTCATTCTCTGATCAGGGATCTTCAGGCGTTTGTGCTGGTTACCTACGTCAAAAACCCTGAGAAATCAGGGAGAGTTAAAAAAGGAAGGAGTCCCCTTTATGAAGGATCAGGAATGAGTCCTAACAACATGAAGCATTGAGCTCTCGGCGCTTCAGCCCACTCTGAAGCCTGATTGGAGGTCTTGAAGAAGGTGGCTCCAGTGATGAAATGCTTGAGCGGGTCAGCGCATGACTCCGGCCATAGACGTAAGAGTATTTATAGGATGGCAGTTGTTCATATCTTTGGGGCCAGCATCATTTATTCGGAAGTGGAGTGACCTGACCTCCTTGAAGGCTGTCTGGTCGAGCCCTGATAAAAGGATGAGTAAGTTGACCCAGAATGGCAAGATGGATGCTCTGGTTTCTTTGATGATAGATGCATGGTGGGTCAAAGTATTAAGTCAAACGTCCTCATTTTGGAACAATACTGTGGACATTGGACTGTGGGGTTTCGCTGAATTCCAGCCACGTGCACCTGTATTTCAGAGTAGGATCAGACAAGTTATGGGGAGGTTGGGACAAAGCGAGTGTTCTTTGAAGAGCACACATTTCTTTCTCGTGACCTTAGGGATATTATTAGATATGGCTTTGGGTGCTGAATTGTTGATTGTCTACAGGTTATACAGCTCTATTGGTGATTTTTTTGCAAGGCTGCTCTCCAGGCGCATAAAGGATGCTTTGATCTCGAAGATTGTGCTTTTGAACTAATTCTCTCTGGTCTAAGTTAATGTAGGCTCTCCACTGACACATTTAGTTGCCAAGTGGAATCAACAGTTCTGAAGAATTTTATTTCAAAGTTCAGTTCTTTTGAAAATCACTTTGCAGAAGATTTGGTTTCAACCATCTTTAATTTTTGTTGCGCCAGCTCATCCATGACAGAGAGGTCTTCCATGTGCGTATCAGGAGATCCACTCAATTATAGGAATAGCTAGAAAACTTGAGGAAACTTTATCAGAGTAGGAGTCCAGGCCTCTCTCTTTACAGTATATGTCCTCACCCAGGGCTTTCTCTGTTGTCCACTGATTGATAGTTTAGAAGAGATGGGAGGAATGTTTCAGGATGGAACCAAACTATTCAACATGTGTAAGAAGATCTACCTTAATCAACTTATCTTGGGCAATAGGGGGTCAGGAATTGCAACTTTCTCATGTGTGGGAATTGTATAGCTTTGCTCAAGATCATTGATTAGTACCAATTAAGATGGCTGTTTGATGCAGGTAACTTTATGTTCTCTCTATTGTTGGTTTAAGTCACCTAAGAGGGTTGCCTGCTGATCCAGAATCAGTTCAATTATTTTTTTCTATGAAGGTTTTATTGTCTCATGGGGTGATAAATGAGGTGTCATTGACTGCATATACTGACTACTGATGTACTTTCTACTGAAAGGCATTGGAAGGAGATGTTCTAGTTTGACAAGTTTTGACATTGAATGGAGCAGTCGTGGACAGTTGCCACCCAATCTCTCAAGTCTGTCAAGCTGAACAGTTGAGGGACCTGGGAGCAGGAGCAGGTCTAGGATTGACCATAAGGTGTCACTGAGCCGGGTCTCAGTCAGTAGTTGTTTATTGTCAGCGATCAGGCCTGAGATCTCCAGGATATTTACCAGTGGATGTACAGTCAGGAAGGAGATATTTGAGAGGGGATGGACAGAATTGCTCATTGGTTGTGAATGTCTATAAGGTTGCTAGGTTTGCAACCTCTTTCTTGTATAATGGAATGATATTTGCCTACTTATACTTCTGCAGTGATGTGGATGTTGGACCCAACTTGTCAGATTTTGTGGGAAACAGTGAATTTGCGGGTCCTAAGAGAGGAGAAAGTAGTGAAAATGAGGAAAAAACAAGGAGAGGGCAATAAAAAAAAAAACAGGCGAAAAAGCACGTAAAAAGCAGTCTGAACAAGGGAAAAGCAAGGAGGCGGCACTCAAAAAACTTGGGAAAAAGCAAAGAAAAAGCAGTGAAAATGAGTGGAAAGCTAGGAGAGGGCACACAAAATATGGGGTAAAAAGGGATTAGAAATCAATGAAAATTAGAGAAAAGCAAGGAAAGGGCATACAAAATAGCCCCCACAGTCCTAGGGACAGTTACCTTCCCAGTGCGAAGCTGTAATTATGTGCAGGGGGCTGCATGGCCTCCCCAGACCCAGGGACCACCACCTACATGGGGCTAAATTAATTATTGGCTTGGGGAGACCCATCGACCTCCCCCCGCTGCCCTGGGGACCACCTCCTCCCATGGCTATACTTGAAAGAGGGGGGCTGTGCTGCCCCCCTCAAGGAGCCATCAATGGCCCTGAGGACCACCAGCCCCAGGACGGCTCCTGCTGTGTCCCGGGGAGCCCACCTCTGGGACATAGCTGTTTGCTGTGGCTTGGCTGCAGCTTTGACAGCTATGGCCAAGTCACAGCAAACACTCCGCTCTCTGACAGCGAGATCTGTCAAACAGGGCCTGCTGTCAGAAAGCAGAGTTTTTGTCTCTGTTCCCTGCATGCAGGGAACAGAGATGAAAGCTTTGCTCCAGCAACCATGGAGCTGCTACTTAAAGCAGTTCCTTAGTTGCTGGGGCAAATGCCGGCTCACACAGGAGACGGAAGCTGGCAGGGGCCATGGGGGAAGCCTTCAGGCTGACCTCACAGTCCCAGATAGCTTGTAAAGGGCACATAATACAATTTAAAAAAATAGTCAGGGACTGCAGGGGTGGCCTTAAGGCTCCCCTGCTGTCCCAGACAGATAGCCCGTAAAGGACATATCATTTGAAAATGAAAAAAATAGTCCGGAACCACGAGGGAGGCCTTGAGGCTCCCCCCACGGTCCCAGATAGCCAGTTAATGGCATATAATAAAAAC
Organism: Pleurodeles waltl; assembly: GCF_031143425.1. Classification (NCBI taxonomy): domain Eukaryota; kingdom Metazoa; phylum Chordata; class Amphibia; order Caudata; family Salamandridae; genus Pleurodeles; species Pleurodeles waltl. The sequence continues at coordinate 15,920,132 of NC_090449.1, read as the reverse complement.
ATTTTTTTAAAACCATCAGGGACCACGGGGGAGACCACTGACAGACTCTCACACACCCACTCACAGACCCACTGACACCCTCATGCACCCACTCAAAGACCCATGCAAACACTGACGCACCCACTAAAACACTGATGTACTCACTCTCACACCCAGACAGACACACTCATATCCTCTCTCACCCCAAGATACACCCTCTGACACCTATTCTCACACCCGAGAGGCCACAGCCAATTCCCGCTGTGCACTGCCAAAGGGCCATGCACAGGGTGGGGTTGGATGGCTAGTGGGGTTTGCCATGGGGTCTGTCTGCAGGCCAGGACTTGAAGGCAACCTCTGCTGTGCATAGGTGAAGGTTGTGCACGTGCAAGGTAGGGTGTTTATAGGGAGTTGGCCTCAGGACTGGCGTCAGGCCAGGCCCTATTTCTAACCTCCACTGCGCAGAGCTTAAGGCCTTGCACGGTGGTGGTTGGACTAACATATAGTAATGAAAATTACTATACGTTAAAAAAACATACAAATTCACTGAAAAAAAACAAAGGTTACAGGGATGTTATAGTTAGGAAATAGATTTTTTTAAAACATAGAAATTCACTTAAAAAACAAAGTTTATAGGGATGTTATAGTTAGGCTCACAATTTAAACGTACAAAACCACAAAATTCCCCAGTTATAGTTAGAGTTACCTCAAGCAACTTTAACTCATTCCCTAAGGTAACTATAACTCGCGCTCTCGCCATGCACTGCTAATTACCCCACAAATTACAGCACTCATTGCATCTTTGATGACACCATTGATAATATCAGTGTAATATTTGCAATAACATTTAAAAAAAAAAAAACTGTGCATGGCGGTGCTGCCCTAAGTCAAATCTTTGCAAATAAGGCCTTTAGTGCCCCATTTCACCCGCCCTCTGTGGGCAGTTTACTGTCCCTGCCCATGCTTGTCTGCCCTGCATGGTCAGCTTGCTGCCCTGCCCCTCTCATCCCTCGCTTTCTCTGTGTGCGGTGTCCCTGACCCCTCCCTTCTGCCCTCAATCATCTGTTGTACTGCCACTGCCCATGTTGGCCTTCCCTTCATGGTCAGCTTGCTGTCCCTACCCTCCTACTTACTGCCCTCCATTCTCAGTGTCTGTTCTCTGCCCACTCCCTCCTGCCCTGCATGGTCTTATGTCCTGCCACTGCCCCTCCTCCTTGCCCTACGTGCTTAGCTTGCTGACCCTGCCCCCTTTCTCTCTGCCCTCTGTTGTCTGGGTCCACACCCCTGACGCCTCCCTCCTGCCCTGTTTGGTCAGATGTGCGGCCATTGCACCTCCCACTTTCCCTCTGTGGTTAGATTGTTGTCCCTGTCCTCTCCCTGCCCTCCGTTGCCCAAGTGCAAGCTTCTGCCCGCTCGCTCCCACCCTGCGTGGGCCATTGTGCAGTCACGGCCCTTATGGCGTGCTGCCCTGAATGTTTCGCTTGCTGCCCATGCCCTGCATCTCCATGTTCTCTGTTGTCCGTGTGAGTTCCCCTGCCGTCTCCTTCTTTTATCGTCTGTGGACTATTGAGCCGACACTGGCATTCCTGCCTGCCGTGCGAGTTCGGTTGCGCTACCATTGCCCATCCCGCTGCCCACCTTGGCTTGCTTGCTGCCGCAGTGCCTGCCCTCTCCCCCTGCCTTTCACCATCCAAGCCCATGCTCCTAGCCCTTCCCCGTTGCCTTCCGTGGTCCATTGTGTGCCACTTCCTCCTGCGATCCACGGTTTGTGGTACTGCTACTGCAGCATCTGCCTGACCTCCATGGCCTATTGTGCTGCCACTGCCCACCCTGCATGGTCAGCTTGCTGCCCCTGCTCCTGGCCACTCTTCTCTGCCCTCTGCTGTCTGAGTCTAGCCCCACCCCCTCCTTTCTGTCCTCCATGGTCCATTCTTCTTCCACTGCCCTCCCTCTGTCCGGTGTGGTCTATCGTGTTGCCACTACCCTTGCCACCTGCCCTGTGTGGTCAGCTTCCTTCCCTGCCACCTATCTCCTGCTTCCATTGTCTGAGTCCGTGCCTCTGCCCCATCTCTCCTGCCCTCTACGGTCCATTGTGCTGTCACTGCCCCATCCTCCTGCCCTCTGTGGTCCGTTGTGCTGCCACTGCCTCTTTCGCCTGTCCTGCATGGCTGGCGTGGTCAATTCATGCCTCTGTCCCTCCTTCCTCGCCCCTGTCCTACGTTGTTGGAGTCTGTGCCCCTGCCCTCTCCCTCCCCACAGTGTCCTCAAGAACAATTGGAGCCCAAACATTCTGTATTTGTAACCAAAGTGTGGCACACCTGGAATCATCTTGATGGAATCCAAACATTTACAAATGAACAAAATTAATCAATCAAAAAATTGTAGAGCGCGCTACTCACCCGTGAGGGTCTCAAGGCGCTGGGGGGGCAGGAAATCGAAAAGGGGGGGGACAGGGAGGGTCACTGATCGAACAACCATGTCTTGAGGTTCTTTCTGAAGAGCAGGAGGTCTTTGGTTTTGTGAAGGTTGGTGGGGGCGGAGTTCCAGGTTTTCGGGCGAGGTAGGAGAAGGACCTGCTTCCTGTGGTGGTGCTGTGGCAAGGGCGAGGTCGGCGGATCGGAGGTTGCGTGTGGAAGTTCACTCTTTCGTTGAGGTAGGTTGGGCCGGTGTTGTGGAGGGATTTGTGTGCGTGGGTGAGGATCTTGAAAGTGATTCTCTTGTCTATGGGGAGCCAGTGAAGGGATTTTAAGTGCGGTGAGATTCGTTCATGGCGGGGGAGGCCAAGGACGAGGCGTGCGGCTGTGTTCTGAATTCTCTGGAGTTTGAGTTTGAGTGTGGTGCCGGCGTAGAGGGTGTTCCCGTAATCCAGTCTGCTGCTGATGAGTGCGTGGTTGACTGTCTTCCTGGTCTCTGGGGGAATCCATTTGAAGGATTTTTTTTAGAGTGCGGAGTGTGTGGAAGCAGGAGGAGGTTAGAGCATTGATTTGCTGTGTCATGGAGAAGGAGGGGTCCAGGATGATGCCGAGGTTGCGTGCGTGGTTTGCGGGGTGGGTGCGGGACCTAGGGCGGTGGGCCACCAGGAGTCGTCCCATGTGGTTTTGTTGGGGCTGAAGATGATGATCTCGGTTTTGTTGGAGTTGAGCTTGAGGTGGTTAGTGGTCATCCAGTTGGCGGTGTCGAGGAGAGCAGCATGTAGGTTGGTTTTGGCGGTGGTGGGGTTGCGGGTGAGGGAGAGGATGAGTTGGGTGTCGTCTGCATAGGAGAGGATAGTGATTCTGTGTGCTCGGAGGATGTTGGCTAGGGGGATCATGTAGATTTGAAGAGTGTGGGGCTGAGGGAGGACCCCTGGGTGACTCCGCAGGTGATCTTGGTAGCTTTGGAGTGGAAGGGCAGAAGGCAGACTCTCTGGGTCCGGTCGGTGAGGAAGGAGGTGAGCCAGTCTAAGGCTTCATGGCGAATTCCTATGTTGTGAAGGCGTGTGCAGAGTGTGTGGTGGCAGACGGTGTCAAAGGGTGCGGAGAGGTCTAGGTGGATGAGTGCGACGGTCCCACCTTTGTCGACTTTGGTCCTGATGTCATCAGTGCATGCGATGAGGGCGGTCTCCGTGCTGTGGTTCTTGCGGAACCCGGATTGTGAGGGGTCAAGAGTGTTGTTTGTTTCGAGGAAGTGGGATAGGCGGGCGTTGTCTAGTTTCTCGGCAACCTTGGCGGGGAAAGGGAGGAGGGAGATGGGGTGGTAGTTGGAGAGGATCTCCGGGTCGGCTTGGGGTTTTTTGAGGAGAGCGGTGATTTCCGTGTGCTTCCAGGGGTCTGGGTAGGTGGCGGAGTCGAAGGAGGAGTTGATGATGTTGCAGAGTATGGGGGCAATGGTTGGGCTGGCTTTGTTGTAGATGCGATGTGGGCAGGGGTCAGAGGGGGATCCGGAGCGGATGGAGTTCATGTTTTTTTTGGTTTCTTCGTGTGTGGTGGGGGTCCAGGTGGAGAGTGTGGTGGGGGGGTCAGGAGTGGGGGTTGGGTTGGGTGAGTGAGGGGTGTGTGTGGTGTGTGTGTGTGGTATGAAACTGTTGTGGATGTCCAGGATTTTGTGGAGGAAGTGGTTGGAAAGGGCGTCGCATAGGGGCTGTGTGTGTGAGGGGTCTATGTTGCTGGCTTTGGGTTTGGCAAGTTCATTAATGATGGTGAAGAGTTCTTTGCTTTTTTGGGAGTTGTTGTCAAGGCGTGTCTTGTAGTGATCTCTTTTGGCGGTGCGTATGAGTTGGTGATGGGTGCGAATGGTTGTTTTGAGGGTGGAGAAGTTGGTAGTAGAGGGTTCTAGTCGCCATACTTTCTCGGCTTGGCGGCATTTGCGTTTGGAGTCTTGGAGTTCAGGGGTGAACCATGGGGCATTCTTGATGTTGCGGGTGGCGATGTGTTTTCTGAGGGGGGCTAGTGTGTCTGCGCAGGTGGTGATCCATTTGGAGAGGTTGTGTGCTCCTGTGTTGGGGTGGTTGGTGTGGGTGGTGGTTGTGGGCCAGTTGGGAGTTTAGTCGTTCTGTGGGGATCTTGTCCCACATGCGGTAGGGTGTGGGTTCTTTTTCTCATGGAAATTATGGCTGGTGTTCTAGAAATCTAAAGTGAATACACATTTTCTGAGTCTTCAAATAGTGACAAAGGGCTTCAAACACTAGAGATTATCAGAGAAACCGGCTAGTGGTGCATCAATAAGAGAAAGAAGTGCGAAAACAATTGTTATGTTTGAAGAATGTCAAATCTCGTAGCTTTTGTGACAAAAGCATCATGACTTTATGAAAGACACGGAGGCAAGCATTATGCATTCACTTTTATTTACCACCTCCAAGCCGCAGCACTTCCAAGTTCCAAAACAAGAACATTGCATGACTCACATAGAGCCTTAGAACATTGCGTCCATAAAACCCCACAACATTCTCCAACTTCCCTCTTTTGACACTGCTCTCCATTATCCTGCTTGTACCAATACTCGAAGAATTCAACGCTCTTCTTCTATTATCTGTAAAATAAAATGATACCAATTGAATATCTACATAGTCCAAGATTAAAACACTCCTTGAAAAACTAATTTTACAGGTTACAAACAATTCACATAGATTTCTCAAAACCCAAAACTCTTAAAGTGAAATATGCCCTTTTCCTTCCCTACAAATTCCTTCTACTAAAGTGGGAAGTGTGGGAGGGATAATGCTAGTCTCCTTATCTTTAATAAGATCATGATTCTCTTGTCACTAAAGCTATCAACATTTCATGGAGAGACAGGAGGCTAGCATTTTGCACGTTCAAAGTCTCTAAAAGAGAGAGTCAAAACATGCTCAACAGATTTAAAATAAAATCTGCTGCCTTTATCAACGCTTCTAACATTCTTCTGGCTGCATAGACCTTCGAAGCCACAGTTCCTCTTACAGAATGAGCTTTAAACCTGTTTATTTCAACACCAGACTCTCATCACCTCTTTCACCCAATAACAGGCTGGTATGGAAATCAGAAACTGATTCATACCAGCACTCCTGAATTCAGGAATTCTAGAATCATTGGGCTCAATTCACAAAGGTAATCTTAGATGTTTGGTCTAAACTTGGACCAAACTTCTAAGTTTCCCTTTGTAAATCAGGCCCATGGTCTTTCAAACATTCCACAACACAAAACTTAGCTTACTCCTCACATTTTGGATACAAAATTGATTCTGACATTGTCTTTGTTCTCCTCCATATCTCAGATAACACCCCCTCTGGTTGGTAAAGCCTACAGGAAATATCTAAAGCTTAATATCTGAAAGCCGTCTTTACGAAAGTGAACAGTGTAAAGTTGCTACTTTCCATGTCACTTCTTTAAAGGTTAAGTAATTATTCATTGGTCATGACTCAAACTTTTGAAATACCAAATTGACATCTCAAACACATATTGTGATTTAGGTCTCTTCAGACAAATCCGTTTCAAAACTGAACATATCAAAGGGCTTTTAGCAATCAATAAACCATTGATTAAAGAATGACCTGCCTCATTAGCCAACCTGTAACAATTAACAATTCTGTATAAAAAGCCTTTTGTAAACAAATCTGCTAAAAAATTGCAATCTGTACTTAATCAGCTTTCATGGGATCCACATCCCTTTCCAAGCATCAACTTACTCAGACATTCCATGTCCCCCTATATATTTTCTTTGTTCCTGGTGTCCATAACTCATTGAGTAAATCTGAAGCTGCCCCTGAAGGACCTCCAAATCTCCCTGATCTCCCGATATCCTCCAGTATAGAAGGCTGAGCATACCTGATTTCACCAAAGGATGCTCCCCTCCTCCTGCACCTACGAACCTTCCCTTGCAAGACGGAATTCAGTAAGGTACCCCCAAGGCCAATTTCGTCAATTATGGAAAACAAACCAGAGTCACCTAAAAAGGTGTCACTAAAACTATTTGACACTTCTATCTTCTCACTTTAACCGGAACCCTCTGAATCATTGCAAAGGGCGAAAAAGCGCACCCCTTCAGATCTAACCAGCTCTCGGTGAAAGCATCCACTGGCATTACTCCCAGATCCGGTCGCCAACCAAAATATCTCTCCTTCTGAAAAGTCAGGACGTGCTCAAATCCACCTGTATCTGTCCCAAATAATCCTCTATTTTTTAATAAATCACCCCTCAAGCTCAAATTGTGGGAAATCCAATCTGCCACCAAATTCTCCTTTGTTAGAAAATATTGAGCCTTTACTTGAATGTCCTGCTAATGAAAAAATCCCAGGACTCTTTTGCAAGTTCTGACAGTTTCTTTGACCTGTTGCCCCTGAATTTGTTTATGTATGACACAGATATAACATTGTTCATTTTCATGATCACAGATTGACCCTGTAACTGTTTCTTGAAACTGTGAAGATCAACAGGGTTGCTGACATTTCCAAAGAATTTATGTGTTCCCTCCTGTCCTCCAAATTCCACTTCCCTCCTGTTTCTAGGCCCATGTACCTAGCCCCCATCACTGATTGCTCACATCCGACTGAAAATCTACAAAATCTGGAATCAATCAATCAAGGATTTATAAAGCACAGCAAATCACCAGTGAGGGTTTCAAGGCGCTGAAAAAGCAAGAGGAAGATAGGAGCAACAGCGATGCCGCAGCGCTGGGAGGGCTGGGCCTGGGGCCTGCGCAACGGAGTTGTACTGCGGCCTCCGCTATACTGTGACACTGTACTGTTCAGCAAGTGATCTGAATACAGTCCCTTTTTGATGGCCATGAACCATCATCTTGTGAGAATGAGAATGAACATATTTAACATCTGCTGAGTGAAACGTGACTTGTTTTATGCCAGCATTGAGAAAGGCGATCTCGCCAAAACGCGTCTGCTTGGTGGAAATAAACGTTATCTTGAGCCCGTGGAGTGCTTCTGCCCCCTTGTAGAGGATTTAAATGAATTGATTGATGTGAGCCCGCTCTCACGCAAGGATGCACCCTTACTGAAAAGTGTTCAAAGGTAAACAACGGCTAATGAAAGTAAAGATAAAAAGTGTACTTATCTGCTCTGAAGCAGCAAACAAAAGAGGGAGAAGCGAGAATGTTGTGGGGTTTTATGGACAGAATGTTCTAAAGCTCTGTATGAGTCATGCAATGTTCCTGTTTTGGAACTTTGAGGTTTTGCTGCTTGGAGGCGATATATAAAAGTGAATGGATAATGCTAGTCTCCTGTCTTGCTATAAAATCCAAGTCTCGACAAGACTGTTGATATTGCCAAAGATATTGAACATTCTATGTCGGCTTCAAGGGAACTCGATAATAGAATAACACTTTGGCTAATGCTGTTACTCCTGTTACAATCATCTATGTTTCTAACAAATTTAGCAGCAAGGGTTTGGCAAATAAAATCAGACAAAGAGAGTGTTACAGTTGTGGATTAAGGGCCTGATTACGATCATGGCGAATGGGGTTATTCCATCACAAACATGACGAATATCCCATCCACCATGATACCATCCCATTATATCTCATCGATATGGTAATACAGCAGACGGAATATCCATCACATTTGTGATGGAGTATTCCATCCGCCAAGATCGTAATCAGGCCCTAAGGTTTTGTTTAGCTAATGAAAGAATTGTCCTGCTACAAGCAGGAAATGTAATAAACGTGGGAAGGCAGGGCATTTTGCAAAAATGTGTAAGAATATTCAGAGATGAACAATTACGTACACTATATGTGAATTAAAACATGATGCAAATGTTAACAATTGCGATTTGGTATTGTCAGTCAGCGAGGGACAAAAGGATCAACAGGAGATGCATAAAGTGGGCCCTTTATGTGAAACAACACTGGTTCCACCTTACTAACAGTACCTGTTGATTCTGGGCCGACCATTACCTTTATAGAAGGTTAGTTATTTTTTTAACAAATGGCATAAGACTACTCTCATTCTGTTGGACATCAGTTCAGTGGCTCCAAAATCACTAAGTTAGGGTATTTTTGAGAAAAAGTAAGATATAAGGACATAGAAATGCACACAAATATATATGTAGCTAAAGGGGATTATAGTGTTTTGAGTTGGTGAGATTAAGGTAGTTGTGGAATGGTTTTGCAACCAGGCACAGAAACAGAATGCACTATTTCTCTGGTCACAGTTGAGAATAGGGACCTACAAGTAATTGATGATCGAATTAAGGTATTTGAGGACAAATTGGGATATGTAATGGGTTATGGATGCAGAATTGTCTTAAAATGAATGGCAGTACCAGTTTGTCCCAAGGTGCACAATATTCCACTCAGCCTGGACGATATCTTCAAGAAAACATAGAGAAATGAGTCAGTGATGGAGTAAATAAACCAATTGATTCAGGTAAATGGGCTGCTCCAGTGGTAGTAGTCCAGAAGAAAAGTGGGGAGATATACTTATGTGCAGATCTTAGGTCATTAAATAAAAGCATTAAAAAATATATATATATATATTGGAGATGTTTGCACAACAAGGCAGCTCCAAATATTTTACTATGATTGGCCTGAAATCTGCATGTCATCTGATACAGCTTTTGGAAGAATCCAAGTCGCTCACTACTTTTATAACCCCATATGATACTTATGTAATCTGTGAATGTCATTTGAGCTTGCCTCTGTGACATCAGTATTTCAGAAACTAATGTATAACCAAATCAGAAATGTCCATAGGGTTCACGCCTCCAGGATGAGAGTCTGATTAATGTTGGAAAAAGGTAGAGGAGCAAATTAGAATTCTAGACCGAGCACTTGGCATACTACAAGATCATGTTTTTACATGAAAAGATAAATGAAAGTTCCTCCTAGATAAGGTTGAATATTTTGCACATTTCTTAACAGTTGAAGGAATCAAGCTAAATGTTGATCATTCAAAAGCTATTCCTGATGCACCGCAACCATCTGATGTTGACCAAGTCAGAACATTTTTAGATATGTGTATTATTCACAATTTCTGAATGTTTTTTTCTTTCTTCACAGGGCCCTTCAAAAAATAACTTTAAAAAGGTTCAAAGTTTGAGTGTACAGAATGTGAACCGAACGTAATTGAAAGAACAAAGCAATTGATTATTCAAGCACCTGCTTTGGTACCTTATGATGAAAGGGAATTGTGTGTTAATATTCTGGATGCAGTTTCAAGTGGTTTGGGTGTTTTTCTAGATCAGTGGTTCCCAACCTTTTGACTTCTGTGGACCCCCACTTTAACATTCCTGGAACCCGGGGACCCCCACTGAATCATTATTGGAATCTGGGGACCCCCCCACTGAATCATTACTGAAAGCTGGGTACCTAATCTGTCAATATTATTTAATTTTCTAAGCTGTCGTGGACCCCCTGAGGAGGCTTCACAGACCCCCAGGGGTTCCAGGACCACAGGTTGGGACCACTGTTCTAGATCAAATAAGTGAGAAAAGAATGAGTGGCATGTGTTTCAAGAAGTTTAGGTAAAGCAAAAACAATCTATAGTGCTACTGAAAGAGAGGCATTGGAACGTTTGTGGGCTGCAGAACATGTCTTTACCTAGGTTTGGGGTATTAACATTTTGATTATGTACAGATCACAAACGTTTAATATTTCTGATGAGCGAAAAACGGCAGGGGTAAGGTGTCAACGTCTTTTATTAGATTACTGCCTGGGATGTACCAGCTACATTTTGAAATACAGTATATTGTAGGCCAAGAGAATTCAACATCTGATTTTTTGTCTTTTTCTTCTTTGGACGCTTCTGGAGAGCGCTCAAAAGATGAAGACGTGGAATGAGTTGTGGGCCTACTGGATTTAATAGGTGACTGTGGCAAAGCTATCAATCAGGACTAATGGAAGAAAGACTATAGTAATGAGAGTTTTACAGGAGGTAAAAATGCACCATTCAAAGATGGCCAAAAGGGGAGTTGAAAGTTTTTTTTTTTTTTTTTATAAAGTACAGGATGTTTTCAGTATTGAGAAAGATTTTGTACCCAAAAGTGGGTATGTAGTTGTTCCTTTTAATTATCATGCTAATTTTCAACCTAGTTTGGTTAAGTTAGCCCACAACAGTCATCAAGAGGTAACATCTACTAAGAAAAGAATAACATCACACTACTGGTGGCCTGGGTTGGAAACCGCAGTAAAGTTCCATGTTGGTTCATGCGAATATTGTTTCTGCTCTGAACAGAGGAAATCCACAGGCGTTATACCACAAAGTATTGTGGATTTTCCAGACAAAGAATGGGAAACATTGGCAATCGATTTAGGTCTCAGAAATGGATTGCCAGATGGAATGCTTAATATCTTGATTTTAATTATAATTCCAAATGGGGGCACTATGCTTTTATTGGGGAACCTAACACAATAAATGTGATTACATTCTAAGAGAGTGTATGTGAAATTGAGGGGCTACCTGAAAATAATTGTGTCTGACAATGGTGTTCAATTCATTTCTCGAGAAATCAAAGAATATTTCTGTGACACACATACTCAACATGTCAGCGTAGCTTTTTATTCTCCACAAAGCAATGGATTGGTTGAACGTATTAATAGGGTGTTAAAAAAACATTCAGCTTGCTTTAGTTTTAGGTTTAGAGGTAGATAAGATATTACGGGAGAGAGAATTTGGAGTTGCCACAACCGCCACATTCTACAACTGGTGTAAGTCCTTTTCCTTTTGTTGATATTAAAGAAACCTGTTTCTAAGCTTGTCCCTGATTACACAGCCAGGGTTTTAGTGATACCATGATTGAATAGATTGAACGTACATCAAATAGAGGTATGGCGTCCTGACCATGTGTTCAAAATTATTTTCACAAACATGCATAAGACAAGTTTGTAAAGGATTTGTGACTTTGGAAAACTGTCAATGGTTGACTGAAAAGAGGTGGCAAAACCTAAAGAATGGAGTAAGAATATTATGAAAGAACACAATGGTTAGAACATGCAGAAATGTGGCACAGGAATAGGGGATGTATGATGGAACAACGCGTGCCCCAACCACGCATGCCTCAACAACGCAGTTGGAACAATGACCTTTTTGTTTTACCATGCATGCCTTTACAACAATTTTTTGTTGTAAAGGCATGCCTACTAAAGGCATATGTGGAATGGCATGTGTGGTTTCGCATGCCCCCCCACCCGCCCTTAAACACAACTACCCGACCCTCCCACCCGCCCTAAAATACAACTACCTTGACCCGCACCCACAAATATAACTACCCCGACACCCCATCCCAAAAATAAAACTAACCCGAACCCCCACCTGCCCCTAAAAACTACCCCCAACCACACTGAGCCCTAAAACCTACCCCCACCCACCCTAAAAACAACCGACCGCACCCCAAAAATAAACTACTCTACCCCTAAAAACAAAATTACCTTGACCCCCATCCCACCCCTAAAAATCCGACCTGATACCCCCACCCCACCCGAAAAACCATAGCACCGCGGACCCCCACCACAGCCGTAAAAACAAAAAAAACGACTCCCTACCCCTTAAAAGGAAAAAAAAACAACCACCCCACCCTTAAAAACTACCCCAATCCTCTCCCAGCCCCACTTACCTGACTGCGTCCTACCCCAATCCCCCACCACCGCCCCTAAAAACAAAACTCCCTTAAAAACTACCCCTCAGCCCCATTTACCTGACCACGTCCTCTCCCGATTCTGACTCTCTTTTTCTCTGCTTTAACCACGCATGTGCATTGTTTAGCACATGCTTGGTTAAGACAGAGACAAAGGGAGTCGTTCTTCCTGTAAGCATGGTGATGGCATCACAGTAAATGCATCTCGTTGCATTCGCCACGAACACGTATGGCAGGAGGACGTGATGCTCAGATGTCTAAACAAGTAACAAGTTAGTGAGTTGGGTGTGTCTAGCTTAAAACTATGTACAGGGTAATGATGGAGACAACAGCCTATAACCAAGAATGAGCACAAGATTTCACGTGTCATAGTAAGTAGCCACCTGTACTAGGTTTTCCCGTATCTTCAATCCCATTGTACGTATGTTTCACACTGGACTGTGTCACTTAACCTCAGTGCTTAATTTGTAAAAAGTAAGTGCCAGGGCGCTCACTAGGAGGACACTGCCGCTTGCACTATCCACAACCAGCGCTGCCGAGGACTCTACCAACACACCAACAAACTATCACACACCTACAAGTGTGACAATACAGACTGTTCCAGGCCCCCAGAGCCCTAAGAATGTCTTGGGAGGCAGGTATTAGTCATTGTAAATGTGCATTGAATGAATAAGCAGCTGTGCTTATACCTATATTAGACAAACAGCACCACCATGTGGAGACTCTCATAAATACCGGTGCTGACAATTAAGTGCCAATGCCGAGCATCGGAAACCACCGGCTCAAGTTAAGCCCTGCTTAACCTCCATTCCTGTTACATGCGGGTTTCAAGGGTCATGCTTGGCTGTGTGTTTTGTTAATTATTTGATACCATACTTTTGTGAGAAGTGACCACGATTTCGGAGGCTATAATTTGACAATCTATAAAACTGATGGAAGGGCCTCAAAAACTGTTTGGAATGCTAATTATTAAAACTCAATATATATATTTTTTTTAATCTTACATTGCTAAGGTGCAAATTGTGTTATACCGCTTGCACATTTTTTATTTTATAATATAGCATATGATCTGTAAACTACAATGATTCTGGCACCGCCTGGCGCCTTTTGTTCCTTGCTACGACCCCGGACAGTATTTCCTGCCGTACCCTGCTGTGTGGATGAATACTTAAGTCTCTCTTGTCCAGGAGACAGCCCCTCTAAGCCCTGGCTGTGTATTGGTCGCCTGGCACCTGTGCTCCACCTGTGTCTAACACCCCCACCCTTACATGGGCACCGCTCGCCCCCCTCAGCTGGCACTGCCAGGAATGTACCTGTTGGCTGCTGGTTGCTCTCTGGGGCTTTCGGCTGCTGCAGCTCCTGCCTCCCCCTCCCCCCCCCCCCCCCCCCCCCCCCCCGTCGCCTCTGAAGTTCAAAGGGAATATTCAGCAGCACTAATTAACTCTGGGACCTTCAAAGCGAGAGTGGTGGGGGAGGGGAGGGCTCTGATCTCTGTCTGGGCACCGAGCACGGAGACCTGAGTGCAGCGGTGAAGAGATTGGAAGGCACTGCCCCTCTGAGCAGGGCCGGCTTTAGGGCAGTGCGACCGGTGCAGCTGCACCTGGCACTGGCTTTGGTGTGGGGCGCAGTGTTTAAAAATAGCATGGGTTTAAAAAACACGACTTCCCTGTGGGTCCATTGGTTTTCAGGCAACAATAAAAATGTCAAGATAACTCTGGTGATTAGTGTTACTGCTGGTGAGGGATCATTTTGTTTAGTGTCAGTTTTGAGCCATCATTAAGTAGCGCAGAGAGTTAATGCGCCTGCTGCAAAGAACGTGCACCATGAAGATCACAGAACTGACTGTGAGTGAGCCATGAGTAGCGCTTTAAAAAAAAAAAAATGAAATGTATGTCAGAGAGGAGCTGTGGAGCACTATTGGAAGGTGGTAGGGGGGGAATTTGTGGAGAAGGAGTTCTTGGGGGATGGGGGTGTGCCAAAAAGATCCTTGCACCGGCCGCCACCAGCGTTAAAGCCGGCCCTGTCTCTGAGCCTCATAGACGGCCACCAGGCCGCACCCCGAAGACCCACCAAAGACGTTTGGCATAGACAGGGTGACTGTGCTTAATTTGTGCTCGTTTTTTCCGGTGCTGAGCACCGGCACTTCTTTTTGAGGGCCGGCGCTTATTCTTCTGCCTCAAGCATTTTCTGCGACCAAAAGACACATATGGAAAAGACTTAGGAAGAGAAAACGAAAAAGCGTCACAAAGTGAGAAAGTAGAAAGCTCTAGCGTGACCTGAAGAGGCAGGGAGTGGCTGTAAATGGATTGAAGAGGCCCGAGATGGCTTCAGGATTACGCTGCATCAGTATTCCGTGTTCGCACATTTAATTGCAGCAGCTGCGTGTTTAAGAGGAGGGCTTTGGGCACCAGCACCTTTTTATTTACAAATTAAGCACTGCAGGGTGGGCTCTGGCCCCGGCCCAGCCGTTCAGGGCCCCCCTGACAGAGCCATCCCTCTCCTGCAGAGAGTCCAGTCCTGATGACCTTGAATCATTCTTAAACAGAGTGTTTTGAATACTGCTTTACTGTAACTTATTTTTAGTGTGGCTGATATGGGTGAGTTTATTAAGGGACATTTTGCAGAAAAATGTGTTTATGTTACATGCAACATCCATAAAGAAGATTCTTTTAGATGAAAACAGGACCTCATGTTTAAGAACTGGGAGGGTGTCACAGAGATTATTTGCAGTAATGTCAGTCAGCTGCTGCTGTGTAAACACATATAGAATTTGGACCAGTGTGTCTGTCACTGTCAGTGACCTGAACAAAGAGGGCAGGAAAGAGCTGAAACTGGATCATAACTTCAAAGCTGTTCTCCACAGAGGCCCCCAAAATACTTTGGCCCAGAGCCCCACAAATCCTTAAGATGTCCCTGGAACACTGATGGGAGCAGCAGCTGTGACTGTTGGAGACGACGATGCCTCCCCTGGACATGTTTGGGAGTATGGAACCCTCTAACACCCCACACTCAGGTCTCACCCGCACCATGTGGGTGTCAGGGGGTCCCAGAGGAGACTGCTGCCTCTCCCCGCGGGGTGACTCGTCTCCCTCACAGACGCTGCTCACTCCCTCGTGCCCCCCTCTTCTGCCAGGTTTTATGTATTGTTTTCACGCTCCCTGCTGGTGTCTACTCTTCCCTCCAGGCCCGGCCTCGTCTCGCGGGGTTTATTTACCTATTTACTGCTTTTACTTTCCTGTTAACCTCTACCCCACCCCTCGCCTCCTCCAGGCCCCTCCTCTTCCCGTCTGTTTCAGCATCAAACACAGTATTAAGCGTGGCCGTCTCCTGACGTGTTAATCACCACCTTCGGCTCCGATCGATTCTCCTCTGCCTGGGGACGGGCGGGAGGATGGAGAGGGGTGGAGGATGCTGGCGGATGCAGGGCATCTGTGGTACAGCAGGTGATGGGGCGGAGGGGCGAAGGGGTCTCTGTGACTGCTGATCGCAGGTGACACTTGCATGGCTGCAGTGTGAGCGGGCGGTGCAGGTGACCCCTTCTGTGCTGTCCCACCTGAGCCTCCGTGGCTGACGTCACGCGTACATCCATGCCCAGCCTGCTGTGCCACTGGAGGTGTAGGGCAGAGTGTGAGGGGGCAGAGCCGGTGCTGCCCATGTGTGATATGAGGGGTAGAACCTGTCTGTATGTGCCACCCTTGCATGGCACACTAGGGCCACGGCTTGAGGTGCCCATGTGCGACCCTGGTGCCGAGGGGCAGAGTTCGGGTCAGTGTATTGTTCATGTGTGACGTCAGGGCCAGTTTTAAGAATGTGGGGCCCCGGGGAGCATAGGAACATGCGAGGCCCCTGTAAGATGTAACATTGCAGGGAGTGATACCAATTAACCAGTCATTTTATGGCATAGTTGTATCAGCTTTCCAAGAAGCTACTCACCTGCATATCACTAAGATATAAATATTAACCCTAATAAAATAAATACTTATATTTAAAGCTGTATTATGTTGAACTATAATACATTAATCAAACTGGGTGGAAAAGCTATACTAGGTCTTCCCAAATTAAAAACCAATATGATGTTCACTAATTGTTCCCAGATTAGTCCATGATTAAAATTCCAAGGCAGATTGTCCCTGAGCTATATAGCAGGACCGTGAGTGACACCCCCCCCCCCCGCCCTCCCTTGACACCAGTGAAGCTCAGAATGAGGCATCTGGTTTTCAACAAGCATTGGGGAGACCAACGCAAAGGGATACATGCTAGATCGGGAGTGGCTTGCAAGTGCTGCAGCAAACATCAGAGAGAGCAGATTGCAAAAAATAAAAAGAGAAAAGGACACAAACGTCACGCAAAGCCGGAGTGGCCAATATCTTGTCAGGAAGAGGCACCCGGGCTGGCCCACACCTGTTCACTGAGCACCTAAACACAGCAACTACCCTCAAACTCCGTGACAGGTGGAAAGAGCTAAGGTAAAGATATACAGTCGATAGCTAAAAAGGGACACCAATGTGTGGCCACGGAAGAAGACTGCAAACGCTACACTGGGAGTGAGCCACTAAAGACACACGTAGTATGTGCACGCTAGTCAACAATGGCACATACTATAGTAGTCTATGTGCAGTTTACACCTACAAGGAAAGGAAACGTAGCCGTGTGGGATGGGTAAGTTGGACCAGGTGGTGCCTGACTTGCAATTCAAAGCTAAATGAAACACAGAGATTTACTGTTTCAAAAATTTGAAGTCACAGGTTTCTAATATCTGAGAAGACACTTGCCAAATTGCACAAGGACCAGAACCATGCTGCTCGACTCATATTTAGCCTTAGAAGTAATATTTAAATGTTGTCTGCCCTCAGGGCAATCCATTGGATCCTGGTTAAAGAGATCTTGGAATGCAAGACCCTTGCCATCATCCACAAGTCACTCCAGTCATGTCCGAGCTACTTAACTAAACTCTTTATGTCTTCCAACACTCAATGCAACATCTGCCTTCTTGAACCTACTGGCCACCTACTCACCCAGGGTCAGTGATTGGCAGATTGCTCCATGTGCATTGATGTACTTCATAAAAGTCCACCTCACTCCTAAGCCCCCCCCCCCCTCCCCCGCAGCCTTCTACTCCGGTACACTCCCCCATTTTTTCCTCAACTCCCACAGGGGACCAATTTTAATTGTGCTCCTAAAAAGCACCATTTCCCAAGGCCTCGCTGTCACTCACTGAGTTTTGGAATCATTTGTTGTGGGAGGAGGCGAGCATTATTCTGTGCTTGCCAAGGCCGGTCCGTTGTCATTCTGCACATGATAATGAGTCACCTGCCTTTGTGAGCACAGACAGACTAACTCTGTGCAAAGGCTGCAGCAGCTTTTTAAGTTGTGCACCAAAGGTCAAGCCAGTCCAAGCAAGAAGCCCAGTTTTATCCACAGTAATAAAACAAATCCTACTGACCAGCTGGCCCCTGACATAGGCCCCTCAGTCAACTGCAGTTTCTCTGCCTTTCCTATCTGAGCCTTGCCCCCTCCATTGGCCTCCTAGCACTCAAGTATTGCAGGGGGCCCTACAGTCCCTGATCACTTTGCAGCACACTTTGCAGACACAGAGATGTAAGATGTTTGTTGGGCATTGGAGGACTATTAGTCACAAAACACATGAATATGGCGTTTCTTTCCATAATTACCTTGTCTAAATTAGTCTATTTTAAAAGAGATAGCTAGGCTGGCTAGATAAGGTGCTAATCAGAGATGGTTCATATGACATACTGTATTTGAGCTCCAATTCCGTCATCACCTCCTGGAGTAAGCTCTGACTGCTCGCTTTTGCCACCTTTGGAGAAACAGGTTTCTTGAAGGAATAACTTATCCAAATGGAATAACCAGTTCTGAAACTGCAATTGTAAACAATGGTATTCCCCACAGCAGACTAATCACCTAGGGCCCTTGACACTCAGTAAAGGTCTCACAATATACTTCTGTCCTTTCCCTATTACATAACAATATTGTGTGATTTTAGACAGAAATGGGTGGGAAGAGATGTCAGAGGCTGCTGAGAGGTTTAGAAGGGATTTTCAGCAGAGGAGCGACCACAGTCTCTCCGGTCAGGACGAGGGCAGGAGAGGGTCCCACTGAGAGCGAGATTTAAAGGAAAGCTCAAGAGCAGAAATAAAGTACACAGCGAGCAAGTTGAAATTCCACCAACACAATGTGTGACAAATAACACGCACTTCTCAAAATGAAGACACATTTTTCTATTTTTTTTAACATTGAAAAATAGAGGTAGGGGATTGAAACTTCAATGGCAGGCTCATCAGACCTACCCGCACACACTGGGCTAAATACATTTGTACCTTTTCTCCTGCCTCTTGTGTTTTTTTTTTTCTGATTCTGCCCATCACACCCCATGCTGTACTTCTCACCTCATCTCTTGCCCAGACTATTACCTCCTCTTGCTGATTCAGCTCCGCTTAGATCCACTTCAGAGGTGCATTACCTCCCCATCACCTCCCATGTCCTCCCAAGCATCTGACCTTCGCTCTCTGGTTCTCTTACATCTGTCTTTCTCCTTTAGTCTTTCCCCTTATCCTTCCACCCAGCCTTTTATCTTCTCTGCTGGTTCTGCCTATCCCTTTTCCTTCTCCCTGTAGGAAAGTGCCCTCTTTTTGCCATGGTTACCCCCACTTTTTGCCTGCTGTCAGTGTGTTTTGACTTTTTCACTGGGATCTTGCTAACCAGGACCCTAGTGATTGTGCTCTTTCCCTCTATATGTGGTTGCTTGAGACTTTACTCACCCCACAATTGGCATACTGGTGCCCCCATATAAGTCCCTAGTATATGGAACTTAGGTACCCATGGCAACCAGGGGCTGCAGCACTTATTGTGCCATCCATGAGAGCCCATGCAAAATGTGTCTGCAGCCCTGCAATTGCAGACTGCGTGAACCAGGTGCATGCACTCTTTCGCTACAAGTGGCTGTACCAGGTCACTGTAAGTCACCCCTATGGCAGGCCCTTCTAGCCCAGAGGGCAGGGTGCAAGTATCAGTGTGAGGACACCCCTGCATGAGCAGAGGCGCCCCTATGAACTCCATCTCCATTACTCTGCACTTCGGCCCCTCAGAGGACCCCCAGCATTGCTCCTGCCAGTCTTCTGGGGGTTTTCCAGGCAGCCCGCGCTGTTGCCACCCCTCAGACAGGTTTCTGCCCTCCTGCTGCTTGAGCAGCTCAAGCAGAGGAAGGCAGAACAAAGGATAGCCTGTGGGAGCAGGAGGTAACACCCTCTTTCTTTGGAAATACGTGTTACATGGCTTGGGAGGGGTAACCTCCCCAAGCAACCAGTATGCTTTGAAGGGCACATTTGGTGCCCTCCTTGCATAAACTGGTATGCACCAGCCCAGGGACCCCCGGTCCCTGCTGTGGTGCGAAATTGGACAATGAAAAGGGGAGTGACCACTCCACTATCCATCACCACCTCAGGGGTGGTGCCCAGAGCTCCTCCAGGTGGCTACTTGATTCTGCCATCTTGAAACCAAGATGAGCAGAGGCCCCTGGGAGCATCTGAGTGGCCAGGTTAGGCAGGTGATGTCACAGCCCCCTCCTGATAGGTGGTCACCCTGCTAGGTGACCAATCTCCCTTTCTAGGCTATTTAGGGTCCTCCTCTTTGGTGGATCCTCAGATTCGACGCACAAGATTCCAACAGGACCCGCTGCATTGTTTATTTCACCTTCTGGTCAATGGAACTGCAACTGGACCCTCCAGGAACTGACAATCTGCAAATCCAGCGACGACTCGGCTCTGCAGCATTATTTCTCCAGCTCCTTCCAGCAACTGCAACATTTCCCTGGCTGTGCATCCTCTGAGGGCAACAAGTCTTCAGCCTCAACAAGAAGCAAGAAGGAATCTCCCTTGGAGTGAAGGAGTCACTCCCCTGCATCCGCAGGCACCAACTGCAACGATGACTGGCTGGGTAGATCTTCTCTCCTCCAGAGCTGCCTCCATCCTGCATTATGGGTGGTGGTCTGGAGTGGTCCCTTGGCCCGCTCTATCAGCTACCCAACTTGGAAGATGGTAAGCCCTTGCCTCTCATTGCTGGACAGAACTCCTGTGCCCCAAGACTCTTGCAGCTACCAAGGCTTGTTTATTCCTCCTCCAAGGGAGCTGCAGGCTCTGCTTAGCCCAGACCTCCAGCACTCTTCCCTGCAAATCACAGTCTCCTGGATGCTGCTCCAGAGATGTGGGACTTCTCTCCAGGTGTGCTGAGTGGACCTCACCACAACTCCTGTGCCTGCTGCCTGTGGGTCGCCTGGCAGACTGACTTCTCTTCTTGTAATTCTCCCAGCTGCTGGGTGTCACATCAGACTCCCTTCCTTGGATCAGGTCCCCTGGGCCTTGCTGGTCCTCTTCAGGCTTGCAAAACCTTATTTACCAACTCTTGCACTTGCCAAGGCTTGTTGGTGGTTTTCCAACACCACTGACTGACTGCAACACGACCATTGACGTGGGACATCACTTGCATCACTTCTGGAAATCCTCTTCAGCTCCTGTGCTGCACTGCTGAATTTCTTCGTGCACTGTCTACCTAGTCCTGCATCCACAGAAGGGCGGGTAGTGGCTCCTGCCACCACCGGACACTCCAACTCAAACTTGACTTGGTCCCCTTCCTTTGCAGGTCCTCTTCTGTCAGGATCCACCTTTGGTTTCTTTCAATCTTGTCTGGGTCTTGCAAAGTCCTTGTCCAAAGTTCTCCTGTGGGTTTCGGGAAAAAACAGGTACTCGCCTCTTCTCTCCTGGTCGCTCGGGGGCACCCTGGTACTTACCGTTTGGGGTCCCTAGTTCCTCCAGCTCCCCTCTACTGATTCCACTTCCTTGGGTGGGAGACCGCCTTTCACATTCCACTTACTTAGTACATGGTTTGGTCTCCCCCTAAGCCTTCACTATTTACTATTTGCTATTGCTTTCTATGCTAATCACTGACTTCTAATGTGTACATAATAGTGTGTTTACTTACCTCCTATTGGGGTATTGCTTATTCAGTATTTTAGTATTTATGTTACTGTAATAAAGTACTTTTATTTTTGTAACAATGTGTGGTTCTTTCATGCGTGATTGTGCTTTGTGACTACAGTGGCATTGCATGAGCTTTACTTGTCTCCTAGATAAGTCTTGGCTGCTCATCCACAGCTACCTCTAGAGAACCCTGGCTTCTAGACGCTGCCTACACCTCACTAATAGGGGAGACCTGGACCTGGTATAAGGTGATATCTCGATAGGTGCCCGCCACGCACCAGGTCAGCTTCCTACACTCCCTTTTCGGGCAGGTCCTGCCCCTGCTACGTAGACCTCTCCTCTTTCTCCTCCCTTCTGATGATTCTGCCCCTGTACACGGACCTCTGCTTCCCTGATCTACTCCTCATCTTTCACCAAGCCCTTAGCCTTCTCTTGCTGTGTCTGACCCCGCAGCTGGGGTCTGAGGGGCCACGCCCCCACCTGAAGAGTATCTGTCAGGCTGAACTAACGTCAGGTCTGGTTCAGGTCTGGCAGCCAGGAGCAAGGCATGTGCTAAATGCACAGACCCTGGCTGCCTGAGCTGAACTTTGCTGGATGGAAGAAGTCACAGCCCTGTGGGCGTGACCTCTTCAGCCTAGCAAAGGTGCCTTGAGGCCCTCCATCACATGAGGAGGGAGAACATCACTGATTGCTTGGGACCTGGGTGCTTCAGTTTTAAACCCTGAAGCGCCCAGGGCCGTGTCAATCAGTGGCACCTCGTCACAGAGTGGGGGGCAGGGGGAAGGGGGCAGCAGTATCACTGATGAGTTGGGGCTGGTGCATTCCCTCATTGCCTGACCTTAGGTTAGCCAGTGAGAGAAGGCAGCAGTCCCAACCCTCCTGGGTCCTCCGAGGCTTGCCTGTCGGAGCTGCTGAGGTACGTTTTATTTATTTTTAATGTTTGGTGCATGCGTGAGTGTATGAATGTATGTGTTAGTGAGTTTTGTGAATGGTTGTGTGTGTGTGAATGAATGAGGTGTATGTGTGTAACCTATCCCCTCCCCTGTCCACTCCCACTTAAAATGACCGGCCGCCACTGGTCTGACCATCTAAGACCCTGCTCTGCCCCCCTTTCTCCCTCCCCCTCTAACCATTTCTTGATAGTTGTGCCCTCCTCTCCCACCATCTCGCTCCGCTCTGCTGATGCTCAGTTGCGGGTTGTGCCTCTCTTACATTCAGGTGTCTTGCCCAGGCACAGCCTTCGCCTCCCAAGCCCCCCACAGCCGCTTACATTTCCCACTGGTTGTGCCCCAGTAAGGCCCACTCTTCCATCTTCACCCCCCGAAGCCTCTTCTCTTTTCTCTCTGGTTCTGCCCCCCTCTCTCCCCCCTGTGCTCTTCTCTTTTCTCCACAGCCTCTCTCCTTCACTTGTGGTCTCTGCCACGTACCCCACGGTTCTTCCTGCTTTACACTGTGGCCCAGTGGCACCTGCTCTGGCAGATTTGCTTTGGGCCTCTGAGTAAAGATCCAGGACTGGGGAGAATTGAAGCAGAGAAGAAACCTTAGAGGGAGGAGAGGGTAGAGGGAGGGGTAGAGAGAGGGAAACACAGAGGGGGAGAGAAGAGAGGCGAGGGGAGAGAGAGAGAGAGAAAGGGAGGAGGGGAGGGAGAGAGAGGCGGGGCTTCGGGGCGCAAGTACACATTGGGCATAGATCACGGTCACCTATAGCGCGGAGCGCGGCCACAGGGTATCTGGGCCTGTGGATGACTCTGCAAAGGAAAGTGTCTACAACTTCACAGAGAGCTAAAGACAGAGACCGGTTCAAGGCTTCATTTAAATGTAACCAGAGACATTTCAAAGCAAAGGGACGCGGCCAGAGAACTCAGAGGTTAGCAGAGCAGAATGAGAAAAGTCGCTCCCCCAGACCTGTTCGTCCATATTTTGGGGGTTCTTAAAATATTGTACTCTGGGGATCAAGCGGCCTCTCAGGAAAGCACTAGGGGTGTTTTGATAAAGCGCCTTAAAGTAGGCAGAGCACCTTAAACTGACATCTCTGGTTGAGAAGCGGCCAGTGCAGTTTATATGAAATGAGGGGGGGGCCTCCCCCCCATTCGCGCAGCTCCTGGGGTCCTACAACAACGCGTGGCCTGAACCACCTGCTACCCCTCGTATCGACCCTGGAAGGAGAAAGGGCTGAGAGGGCCCAGTGGGATTGGAACTTGTGACCACGAGGTGAACCCCAGATTCCTGGAGTGGCGGCCAGCCCCTGAGGCACTCGGCCTTACCCCCGCCAGGGAGGCCCCCTCAGCCGGAAGTACACAGCTGTCTCCAGCACGTGGCTGTGCTCTGCCCCCGAGGGGCTATCGACAGCGCGTACTCTGGGTGAGAGGTGAGCACCCCCTAAACTGCCAGGGTGAACCCCTGCGCCCTGATCTGCAGAGTACTTACCTCCGATGGCCCCCAGGAGGCAGGAGGGGGTCTCTGTGAAGGAAAGGGCACGCGCAGAGCTGCCTCTCCAGCCTGCATCCCCACATCAAACACTCAAGGCCTCGACCCCGGACCATCCATTTGCGCCCCGGAGCAGAGGGTGTTAATTATTCAAGCGTTGCTAAGTCTGAGGGCCTCCTGGTGGACCCCCGGTTCTCTGCACCGGGGGCGGGGTAAAGCCCACAAGGAATGGATGGAGCTCGACCCTTCCCTCGCCCACAGGTACATGGGATCCAGCTGTGTAAAGGCTGGGACCACCCTACCCCACTTCCGGTTCCGGATCCTCAGGAGGGTGCAGTCTCTTCTGCCCAGCGCCAGATTGCTAGAAAGCGCTGCGGGGGCTGTGGCCGCTTCTCAGCACAGTGGTGCAGCGGATGAAGCTCTGCAGGTGCCCGGCTCCGGGATGGGCACCCGGCTGGGTATCGGGGGTGCCCCCTGGGTGCCTCCCTTGGCCCCTGCAGCTCCACGGCAGGAGCAGCGGTGCATTCCTGTCTCTGAAAGCATCGAGGCGCGCTGTGGCCCTTGTGACGAGCCACCGCACCAGGGGCCGCTCGGGCTGGATGTCCCTGCAGGTATTACAATTCAGCTGTCCATGGTGCTGGTGTTGCTGCAGTGCGTGTTTTGGTGTCCTGCGGTTCTTGCAGTGTTGGCTTTGATGTCCCTGCGGGCTCCGCAGGTCTTCAGTGGACGTTTTGATGTCTCTGCGGGTCTCGACTGTTGATTTTGAGATCCTTGCAGTGTAGGATATGATGCCCCGGCAGTTCTTCCAGAGTAGGTATAGATGTCCGTGCAGGTCCTGCAGTTTAGGTATAGGTGTCGTGGGACATATCGCAATGTTGGTTTTGTGGTCCCTGCAGGTCTCACAGTGTCGATTTTGATGTCCCTGCAGGTCTCACATTGTTAATATCGAGGTCCCTGCGGGTCTCGCAGTCTTGGTCTTGATGTCCCTGCAGGTCTCGCAGTGTTGTTTCGACGTCCCTGCAGGTCTCGCAGCGTTGGTCTTGATGTCCCTGCAGGTCTCGCAGCGTTGGTCTTGATGTCCCTGCAGGTCTCGCAGTGTTGTTTCGAGGTCCCTGCGGGTCTCGCAGTGTTGCTCTTGATGTCCCTGCAGGTCTCGCAGTGTTGCTCTTGATGTCCCTGCAGGTCTCGCAGTGTTGCTCTTGATGTCCCTGCAGGTCTCACGAGGTAGGTACGGATGTCTCTCCAGGTCTCGCAGTGTTGCTTCGAGGTCCCTGCAGATCCTGTGATGGAAGTGTTCCTGCAGGTTTTGCACTGTTGGTTTGTGGTCCCTGCAGGTCCTGCAGTCTATGTAGAATGCCACCCCTCCCCCTTCATATGAATGGTTTCTCCAAGCCCTGCAGAGCTTGACACCTGATAACAGCGGGTCCCAGGGGACAGGGCTCGTGAAAAGAACACACAACACAATTACTTATCAGTCATTCCATGAAATTAAACCGCAGCATCTGTCCCCTTCTACAAGCCATATGCCGTGTTTCATTTAATTAATTACCTACCTGTTTACCGAGGGGGTGTCTGATGGGGAGGGTGGGAGCGAGTGCCCCAGCTGGGGGTGCGGGGGGGTAATGTTAGGAATGTGAGCAGAACAGGGGAGCAGTGGGAGCATTAAACACGCCTTGTCTAGGGTACGAGATCCAACTCTCTCCTTCCATTGGTCTCTAGAAATGCACCCAGCGCCCCCCTAAACAGTGGTATGGCCATTACAATGTTGGTGTGAGGCTCAGGTTAGCAGCTCGCTAAAGGCCTTCAATTATACATTCAACATTGCCACTCACTCGCACATTTGAAGAGTAAATGAGATGAGGTCGGGGGCAAAACCCAAATGTATCAAAAGAGCAGCCAGGGGACTGCCCAGTAGTCTTGTTACCTTAGCCAATAGTGGACCCCAATGGGTCACTTGCAAAGGAAAACAGTTCCTCTGAGTTTGTTGTACAAGCAGCCACGTCTAGAAAAAACCCTTTCTGCCCTAGAAGGGAATATGCCAACGGAACCAGAGTGCCGTGGAGCAGTCGATGCCTCAAAATGTGTGGCATTTGCTTAAAAGCCACAAGATATTTCAAGGCTACCTCTATGGTGAGAGGCTTGCACGCTCCCAGCAAATGCTAACGTTTTGCAGCTGCCCTGTCAGTGTCCCAGGTCACCAGCCCTGGAGTCCCTCTGGAGGTGTGTAGATCAGTCATCTCCAGGATTCATCACTTGCCATAAAATCAAAGCCTTTGGAGGCTAAAAGAGCAACATTCAGACCCATGGGAACCTGGGCAAAACACAATCTTAATGCAACAGTGGGTCTCATTGGTATCATTTGATAAAGGGTATTAAATCAGGAAGTTAAATAATCTCATGCAATCAATGACATAGTATTGATAAGTGAACAAAGACCACCGCAGTACTGAGTAAAAACAAGAGTGTTATTCTCGAATATTACATTTCAACAAAATGTCCATAAACACACATACAAAACAATTTCATACAAAAAAGTATATAACCAAATGTATTGCAACGTGTCAACAGTGTAATAAACACAGCAAAAACAAATATAACAATAAGTGTATATGGAAAAGCTGATGTGTACCAAATAAATCCTTGGATTATTGCATGTGGCAAAGTTAGCAGTTCCATGATTTGTTTGTTACTCATCTGTGTCAATAATAGGGGCATGGCCTCTGAATTGATGGAAGCTGCCGCCAAGAACAGAGCCATGATCTGCAAAACAGGTTCCCCAGAATGGCAGATTGCTGCAAGGAGTCAATACTCCAATACAGCAGAAGACAGCACGAAGTTATTGTCACTGTCCTTGATGAAGTGCAGACCATGCTTGACGATGATCAATACAGATGCAGCAATTTATAGGAACCGCCACAGTAACTTCCAGTAAGGAGATTTGTGTTCTAGTTAAAGCTCTTGGTGGGTGTCTTTGTTAAAGCATAATGTGAGGCCTATTGAGGGCTCCTCAGGAGGCTTCATTTAATGATTGTTGGACGTCCCAGGAGTTGACCGGTAAAGGCCTGAGATGTTGCCCAGGAAGAACCTGGTGTATAGTCTGAGGGGGCATCATGGAGGAGGACCAGTGTGATGCCATTGAGGGCCTTCAAACAAAGCCAGTTTAATATCCCAGGAGTTTGCCTCTGACTGTGGCACCTTTTTAATTGTAGTAAGAGGACAAGTTCATTGGAAACCAATGACAGCCATTAGCTCAAAATCGTATCCATTGCCTCCCGCTTACAAGACATTGGGCCTCATTATGAGATTGGCGGCTACTGCAGCGGCGACGGCCACCAACATACCGTCACCGTGGCTACCGACCAGCCATGCCATTATGATCATAGCCGGAATTCTGCCAGAAGGCTGGTGGAAGTCTGGCGACAGTCATGGTGGGGGACGGCAGTAAGGTGGCGCTGCTGCCAGCAGGGGGAGGGGGCACAGGGGGGACCCCTATCAGTGCCAGGGAAGGAATTCCTTGGCACTGATAGTGCCTACCGCCATGGTTTCCGTGGCGGTTCAGAAACCACGGAAACCATGGCGGTGGGCAGTGTCAAAATGCCATGGGCAGCCTAGTGACTGCGGCCGGGCTGAGGGCTAAAGGCCTTCACTTATACATTCAACATTGCCACTCACTCGCACATTTCAAGTACTCGGCAGCAATTTCTAACGTTATGACAGACGTATTTCACTGTAGTTGAATGTATATAGCGCTTACTACCCCGGACGAGGCATTGAAGCGCTTTACGCGGAGCAGCACGCTGCTTAGGACCAGTGCGAGGCTTGGGCAGTGCGGGCAGCTGCCCATGGCCTCTCTCCTTCCCACTAACACCAGGGCGGGGGCCGGGGGGGCAGTGGCACAGCGCTGCCAGGGCCAAGGGCGGGGGCGTAGCTTGGGCGGGGGGGGGGGTAAAGAGAAGTAGGAAGGGAGATGAGAGCCGATTCAGAGAGGTATTCAAAAATATATTTTGTAAAAAAATATTTTTGAGGACTAAACAGAGATGTTAATATGTGGGTTTTTGTCTGCATGTGTATGTAAAAATCCCAAGTGGAATCCGACAGACACCCCATCATACCCCACTTAAACCACCTGTACCCAACTGTTTACTACTGAATACATTTATTAGGGAGGTGTAACACCACAAACACCCCCCACCCCCAAAAGCTACCCCTCTGCCCAAGGGTGGGGCTCCTGCCTTGGGCCTCACAGCCATGGGTGAAATGGTCCTAGAAATCTAATGGCTGTATCTGCAGGATTACAGCAATTAGATGGGTACTTCACACTGCTTAATTTGAGCCGGTGCTTTCCAGAGCAGGGCACCAGCACTTACTTTTGAGACCCGCACTTATGTTTTTTGCATCTGGCATTTACTGTGAGGAAAAGACACGTATGGGGAATACATAAGAACAGAAAGAAGGAAAAGCGCCACAAAGGGAGAAAGCAGAAAGCTGCAAGAGTGAGCTGAGGGGGCAGGGAGTGGCTGTAAATGGACTTAAAAGGGCCCTAGATGGCTTCAGGATTACGCTGCCTCAGTATTTAGTGCTCGCCCATTTAATTGCAGCAGCAGCATGTTTCAGAGGAGAGCTTTGCGTACATTTATATTTACAAATTTACCACTGATACTTGAAGTCCCCTTAGGGGTGAAGTTAGCCCTGCTTGAAACAAAAGCAATGTGGCCCGGCAGTTGCCATTGTGTCCTGGGAGCAAGCCCACTTTCTACCCAGCCCAGCCCACATAAATACCCCAGATGAGAATGACACCGACAAGACCATCAATCACGTTCTTTGAGTTAGGGGTCTCAAGACCCCCGGCCGTATTTATTTACATCTATATACAAAACACATTGAAGTAATTTATATGCACAGTAACCCACACATTTTTACAGCTTTGCCCCTATCCATAACCAAGATTGTTCCTTTGCATCCATTGAATCAAATTTTCATGAGTGATATCATGGCTAGTAGCAGTGTCCCCTCTTCTTAAACCCCTTGCCCAATGACATTGAACCTGGATGGGTCCCTCCTTATGGAGGACCCCACCCACCGACCTCCCATACTGGGGGGTTCCCGTGCAAGGGGCCTGTTGGCCCACTAGGATACCTACCTCGTGCACTCCCTACACCAAAATTCCTCCCCCCAAGGCAACTGCACCTGCGCAGCCTGCTGCCGGGTAAGGACCGTGTGTCGGCGGCGGCCCACAACCACCCGCGCTCCTGCAACCTCCTTGACTTGCTGCCAACACCCCTTGCTGTTATTTTGGTCTAAAGCAATGCCTGACGTAGACCAGAACTGTCCCACCAATCCTGACCTCAACCTCCACAACACATTAAATATGACACATTATCATTACCCGTAGGAGAAAAACACAGCAGATTTAAGAGCCCCTAACGCGTCCTTGCTCCACATTAGCATAATTGTTTTTACGCTAAAATGGCCCAACGAGGCCAAAATCGCTGCGCCAAATTTACAAAGTGGCCTAATGCATGCATTTCTCACTTTGTAACCCTTTGTACTACATTATGCCTGCGCCAGGCATAATGTATGCAAAGGGGGCATTCCCCTGTAAGGGGCCGAAAAAATGGCGTACAGAAATCTAAGAGATTTCTTTGCTTCACTTTTTTAATACCTGCTCAGAACAGGCGTTAAAAGGGAGCACACTATTGTTTACAATAGCCCTCAATGGGCTTTGTAGGATTAGTGTCAACATTTTTGATGCAGTGTCCCTTCCTGTTAAACCTCTTGGTCAAAGACATTGAACCTGGTTGTGCCCCTCCTCATGGGAGGGCCCCACACCCACCCACCAACCTCCAATACTGGGATGTTTCTGTGCAAGAGGCCCCCCTACACTCAAATTCCTGCCCCCAAGGGCCAGTCCTAGCTTGCACCCACTGCACCTGTGCGGGTGGTTGCCAGGTAAGGACCGCGTGTCCCCAACGGCCCCCAATCCCTACGCCCCTGCAACCTCTTTTGGCTTGCTGCTATTGACATAGTTGTTATTTTGGCCTAAAAGGATGCCTCACATAGACCCGAACTCTCCCACCAATCACGACCTCATCTGACACAGGCCAGCATAGTACACCTACTATCTTGCCTTCCTCCCCACCATGGCATGGGCGATGGACCAGCCAGGCCAGCAAATCTTCAAGAAACATTTTGTTACCTGTCTTAGACAAATGGACCCCATTCTGCAAGAAAAAACACTCACCCTTGATGCAGCCATGAGCTATAGACTGAACCCTAGCCGACCTGAACAATTTACCAATCCTGTTGTTCACCCCTTTCACAGAGCCATTGAGGACCTTTACCGACTTACCACATCTCCACTTTGACCTGGGAACGATGCTGGACTGCGCTAGTACGGATTCCAAGAACCTCTTCGTGAGAGAGCGCATCTCTGAGATAACCAGCTCAAACCAGTCTTCCCGTCCAATCTCCATTAAGTCATTGCCACCAAGGCGCACAATAATAATCCCTGGGAGCGTGAACCCCCGGGGCAACAGATTGTCCAGAGCAGTACTCAGATCAACCATGCGCAAAGCACCTTGACCACAGATCGTCAACTGATATCCAGCTTCCTTGGCCCTGGCCATGTGGCCACCAGTGGAATAAAAAAACCTCAAATATGAGTAACCCGGCACAAGCATTTCTGTAAACTCCTCCAATCCCACATGAATAGCAGGTGCCAAGGTACCCAGCTGCGGTCTCAAATCCTCATGTTGTCTACCCGCATCAACAGGAGAAATAGTAGGGGGGGAGAAAGGCATTAGAGACAGGTGGCTACAAGTTTAGTTTCACGTCGCATTTGTAACAGGCCAATCTCCACCTGCCTATCATTTGCACTGCCGGCCCGACTAGCCCCATCCCCGCTGCAGCAGTGACAGCCCCAATTCTGAATGAATGCAATCCATACTCCGTGGGATCCAAACCCACTACCCTGAAGGCACTAACCAACACCCGACACAACTGAAACCTAGTAAGTGGTGTGCCATCTGCATGTACCAACAGGGTACCCATGACCCCAAGTGCAGTGGGCCAAAAAGGCCTCCAAATTCCCCAGGGGGCAGCACTCACTACCTGGGGCCATATGCAGCAGAATATGTTATCCCTTCCCATCTGGTCGGTCTTAGAATGGGAGATAGTTATTGCCAGTGAGACATTTGGCCAATAAATGTCTACATACTGTAGACCCGCCATCAGATCCATCTTCTTCTTGGCCACCAGGTCACCTACTCTCAGTGCTCCACAAAATGCTATGGCAGATGTCATGATGAAGAGATGCGCATCCTGTGTCTTGCAAATGTTCCCCAGGTTGGGCATGATGGCCCTTAGCCGAACCGTGTTGATGGTGTGCCTTGAATATGGCTTAAACCCTTCCATCGCTGCCAACCATTCAATGCCCTCTGAACCTGGAAAGCCTTTATCCCATTGGCATGCCCCAGCATCTTCACAAAGAATGACACCGCAGAAATGTGGTGCCTTGCCTATGCACCTCCTGTCTCAGGGACCCAAGAAATGATGTCACTGATTCTGGAGAAACTACTCCCCCTTCCTTACGTACCAGAGGAACTTGACATATGTGTTGAATGCCCTTTCACAAGCACGCCTTGTCCTGGATGCCACGAGGTCTGGTAAACTGGGACACCAAGCTTTACGGAAATGGTGTAGAGACCTCCGCTGCTCCTGGGTGCAGCTACCTGAAACCTGCATCTTAACACAAGATAACGCATCTGCTGCATTGTTCAGTACAACAGGTAAATGTTCAGACTTAAAAGTGACATTCAATCTTAAGCACAGTGTCACAATCTTTTTCATGAGTCCAAGGATCATCTTGTATCTGGTTGCCTGTTGATTGATGCAATCGAACACCGTCGTGGTATCTGACCAGAATACCACAGATTGGTTGTGAAACTGATTGGGCCAGACCGCGAGGGCCACTAGAATGGGGAAGAGTTCAAGAAAGCCTATATTTGTCACTAAACCCGACACAACCCACTCCTTTGGCCACCACTGAGCACACAACCCGGGACCCAGAATGGCACCAAAACCTTCACTGCCTGCTGTATCCGTAAAGAGACCTAACTCCTCATTCGTCCTAGCTGGGCTGGACCACATTACAGTTCTACTAAAATCCTTCAGAAAGGCCTCCTAGATCCTCATATCCTGGTGAACCTCAGACGACATCCTGGTATGGTGATGCTTAGCTTTCGAGCCCGACGTGGCCTGTGTAATTCACTGGGAAAATGGGTAGCCCATTGGAATGATGCAAACAGCAAAATTCAACTGTCCAACCACCACTCGCAACTGACACAAAGTCACCTGCTTTGGGCGCAGACACTCCTTCAGGACTTGCGAAAAAGCATTATAGTTCTCTAAGGGTAGCCTCGATTCAACGCCAATGAGTACAACTCAATCCCTAGGAATTTGATAGCTGCGGCAGGGCCACAGGTCTTACCCTGTGCAAGGGGCACCCCAAAGATCCCCATTAACTCCTGAAAGGCCTTCTAATCCCTCACACACTCTGCTGTACCGGGAGGGCCCAAAAACAAGAAGTCATCCAAGTAGTGCAGCACCCACTCGTGGTGTGGGCAGTTGTTAGAAATGGGGTCTCTAGTTAGCAGTCGGTATGCACCCTGTCAAAGTAGGGACCTTCTGTTGTAGGCTGGCCTGGTTTGTAGTGGGTACCACAGGTACTTACAACTTATACCAGGTCCAGTTATCCCTTATTAGTGACATGTAGTCAGTGTCTAGAAGCCAGGCTCTCTAAGGGTAGCTGTAGGCAGAGCAGCCAAGGCTGAACTAGGAGACATTGTAGGAGGCTGGACTGGCTTGTAGTGAGTACCAAGGGGTACTTGCACCTTGCACCAGGCCCAGTTATCCCTTATTAGTGTATAGGGTGTCTAGCAGCTTAGGCTGATAGATAATGGTAGCTTAGCAGAGCAGCTTAGGCTGAACTAGGAGACGTGTGAAGCTACTACAGTACCACTTAGTGTCATATGCACAATATCATAAGAAAACACAATACACAGTTATACTAAAAATAAAGGTACTTTATTTTTATGACAATATGCCAAAGTATCTTAGAGTGTACCCTCAGTGAGAGGATAGGACATATACACAAGATATATATACACAATAGCAAAAATATGCAGTATAGTCTTAGAAAACAGTGCAAACAATGTATAGTTACAATAGGATGCAATGGGGAAACATAGGGATAGGGGCAACACAAACCATATACTCCAAAAGTGGAATGCGAACCACGAATGGACCCCAAACCTATGTGACCTTGTAGAGGGTCGCTGGGACTATTAGAAAATAGTGAGAGTTAGAAAAATAACCCTCCCCAAGACCCTGAAAAGTGAGTGCAAAGTGCACTAAAGTTCCTCTAAGGACAAAGAAGTCGTGTTAGAGGAATAATGCAGGAAAGACACAAACCAGCAATGCAACAACTGTGGATTTCCAATCTAGGGTACCTGTGGAACAAGGGGACCAAGTCCAAAAGTCACAAGCAAGTCGGAGATGGGCAGATGCCCAGGAAATGCCAGCTGCGGGTGCAAAGAAGCTTCGACTGGACAGAAGAAGCTGAGGTTTCTGCAGGAACGAAAAGGGCTAGAGACTTCCCCTTTGGTGGACGGATCCCTCTCTCCGTGGAGAGTCGTGCAGAAGTGTTTTCCCGCCGAAAGAACGCCAACAAGCCTTGCTAGCTGCAAATCGTGCGTTTGGCGTTTTTGGACGCTGCTGGGGCCCAGGAGGGACCAGGAGGTCGCAAATTGGACCTGAAGAGAGAGGGGATGTCGAGCAAGACAAAGAGCCCTCACTGAAGCAGGTAGCACCCGGAGAAGTGCCAGAAACAGGCACTACAAGGATGCGTGAAACGGTGCTCGCTGAAGTTGCACAAAGGAGTCCCACGTCGCCGGAGACCAACTTAGAAAGTCGTGCAATGCAGGTTAGAGTGCCGTGGACCCAGGCTTGGCTGTGCACAAAGGATTTCCGCCGGAAGTGCACAGGGGCCGGAGTAGCTGCAAAGTCGCGGTTCCCAGCAATGCAGCCCAACGAGGTGAGGCAAGGACTTACCTCCACCAAACTTGGGCTGAAGAGTCACTGGACTGTGGGGGTCACTTGGACAGAGTCGCTGGATTCGAGGGACCTCGCTCGTCGTGCTGAGAGGAGACCCAAGGGACCGGTAATGCAGCTTTTTGGTGCCTGCGGTTGCAGGGGGAAGATTCCGTCGACCCACGGGAGATTTCTTCGGAGCTTCTGGTGCAGAGAGGAGGCAGGCTACCCCCACAGCATGCACAAGCAGGAAAACAGTCGAGAAGGCGGCAGGATCAGCGTTACAGAGTTGCAGTAGTCGTCTTTGCTACTATGTTGCAGGTTTGCAGGCTTCCAGCGCGGTCAGCAGTCGATTCCTTATCAGAAGGTGAAGAGAGAGATGCAGAGGAACTCGGCTGAGCTCATGCATTCGTTATCTGCAGTTTCCCCAGAGACAGAGACCCTAAATAGCCAGAAAAGAGGGTTTGGCTACCTAGGAGAGAGGATAGGCTAGCAACACCTGAAGGAGCCTATCACAAGGAGTCTCTGACGTCACCTGGTGGCACTGGCCACTCAGAGCAGTCCAGTGTGCCAGCAGCACCTCTGTTTCCAAGATGGCAGAGGTCTGGAGCACACTGGAGGAGCTCTGGACACCTCCCAGGGGAGGTGCAGGTCAGGGGAGTGGTCACTCCCCTTTCCTTTGTCCAGTTTCGCGCCAGAGAAGGGGCTAAGGGGTCCCTGAACCGGTGTAGACTGGCTTATGCAGAATTGGGCACATCTGTGCCCAAGAAAGCATTTCCAGAAGCTGGGGGAGGCTACTCCTCCCCTGCCTTCACACCATTTTCCAAAGGGAGAGGGTGTCACACCCTCTCTCAGAGGAAGTTCTTTGTTCTGCCATCCTGGGCCAGGCCTGGCTGGACCCCAGGAGGGCAGCTGCCTGTCTGAGGGGTTGGCAGCAGCAGCAGCTGCAGTGAAACCCCAGGAAGGGCAGTTTGGCAGTACCAGGGTCTGTGCTACAGACCACTGGGATCATGGGATTGTGCCAACTATGCCAGGATGGCATAGAGGGGGCAATTCCATGATCATAGACATGTTACATGGCCATATTCGGAGTTACCATTGTGAAGCTACATATAGGTAGTGACCTATATGTAGTGCACGCGTGTAATGGTGTCCCCGCACTCACAAAGTTCAGTGAATTGGCTCTGAACAATGTGGGGGCACCTTGGCTAGTGCCAGGGTGCACACACACTAAGTAACTTTGCACCTAACCTTTACCAGGTAAAGGTTAGACATATAGGTGACTTATAAGTTACTTAAGTGCAGTGTAAAATGGCTGTGAAATAACGTGGACGTTATTTCACTCAGGCTGCAGTGGCAGGCCTGTGTAAGAATTGTCAGAGCTCCCTATGGGTGGCAAAAGAATTGCTGCAGCCCATAGGGATCTCCTGGAACCCCAATACCCTGGGTACCTCAGTACCATATACTAGGGAATTATAAGGGTGTTCCAGTAAGCCAATGTAAATTGGTAAAATTGGTCACTAGCCTGTTAGTGACAATTTGAAAGTAATGAGAGAGCATAACCACTGAGGTTCTGGTTGGCAGAGCCTCAGTGAGACAGTTAGGCACCACACAGGGAACATATACATGCACACCTATGAGCACTGGGGCCCTGTGTGACAGGGTCCCAGTGACACATACATATAGGCCACAAACCTATGAGCACTGGGGTCCTGACCAGCAGGATCCCAGTGACACATAACAAACATACTGAAAACATAGTGTTTTCATTATGAGCACTGAGGCCTGGCTATCAGGATCTCAGTGAGACAGTGAAAACAGTGACAAACACCCTGACATACACTCACAAACAGGCCAAAAGTGGGGGTAACAAGGCTAGAAAGAGGCTACCTTCTCACAGACATGCAAAGCTAATGCAATACGACTGTAGTCACACAGTACTTATACACAATAAAAGACAATACTCAATGTTACCACAAATAAAGGTACTTTATTTTAGTCACACAATGCCAAAAATACTTTGTAGGCTATACTCCCTTAGAAGGTAATTAAATCACACAATATATACACTAGTAATCAGAAACAGGTAAGTACACAGTAGGAAAATAGTGCAAATAGTGAAAACCAGCATAGGTTGCAATGGGCCTAGGGGGAACACAAACCATATAGTAGAATGCGAAAGTTGGTTTTCCACCTAGGCAAGTGTAGTGTGTAGAGGGGCGCTGGGAGAGTAAGAAAACACCAAAGGTAAGTAATGTACCCCACCCAAGAGCCCATGAAAGCAGGAGTAAAACACAGCAAGTTTCCTAAAACACACTAGAAATCACAATCGAAGATAATGCAAGAACCAGAAGAGACTGCAAGACACAAACAATGGATTCCTGGACCTGATGACCTGTGGAAGAAGGGGACCAAGTCCACGAAGCACTGAAGAGTCCGGGGAGAGCAGGAGCCCCTCCTAACCTGGATGAAGGTGCAAAAGTGGAACCACCAGTGAGAAGATAAAGTCAGTATTGCATCAAAGAAGACAGATGAGGGTTCCTGGTTGGTGCAGAAGATGTCCCACGCCGGAAGGATGAATGCAGTCTGGTTTGCGTCGCTGGATCCACCAACAAGCCTTGGTAAACGCAAAGCTCGCAGTTAGCGGAAAATGGCGCTGCCCGGGACCAGGAGGGACCTGGTGGCCTCTACCTAGGAGGGGGACACACAGGGGGCTCTCAGCAACTCAGAGAGCCCTCAGAAGACCAGGCGTCGCGCACAAGGGTCCCACAGCACAGGGACAAAGAAGGAGCAAATGGAGGCCCAGGCAGCACGACCCAAAGGATTCCCAATCCGCTGGAGAACCACTCAGGAAGCTGTGCGTCACAGGATGGAGTTCTGGGGTCCTAAGATGTGCTGTGAACGAAGAACTTCTGGGAAGGTTGCACACAAGCCTTGGCAACTGCAAGTCACGCGGTGTACGGGGGTACTGTCTTGCGTGGGGAGGCAAGCGCTTACCTCCACCAAAATAGGACAGCTGGACATTGGGACTACTGGAGTCACGTTAGTCCACCACCCGTGTCACTGGATCCACGCCTGTTGTCTGGAGAGGGGACCCAAGCCACCGGTTGTCGCTGCAGAGAGATGCCTGCTGAAGCAGGGATGTGACTCCGTCACTCCACGGGAGATTCCTTCGGTTATTCTGGTGCTCGCTGAAGACAAGCAGCCCTCAGAGGATGCATGACCTGGAAACTGTTGCAGTTGCTGGCAGGAGCTGAAGTTACAAGGTTGCAGAAGTCGTCTTAGCTTCTTTGTTGCAGTTTGGTAGAGTTCCTGGAGCAATCAGCGATTGATCCATCGGTAGAAGATGAACTAAAGGATGCAGAGGATTCCTGCTGGAGTCTTGCAATCCGAATCTGAAATAACAGAGGAGCGACCCTAAATAGCCCTGAGAGGGGGATTGGTCACCTAACCAGGTAAACACCATTCAGGAGGGGTCTCTGGCGTCACCTGCTGGCACTGGCCACTCAGATGCTCCCAGAGTTCCCTGACCATCCTGAAAACAAGATGGCAGAACCCAGTGACACTCTGGAGGAGCTCTGGGCACCACCCCTGGGGTGGTGATGGACAGGGGAGTGGTCACTCCCCTTTCCTTTGACCAGTTTCGCGCCAGAGCAGGGACTGGGGGTCCCTGAACCGGTGTAGACTGGATTATGCAAGGGAGGAAAAAACAAATCAGAAAAAATAGGAGGAAGAAGGCGAAAAGTTTTTAGGCATCACCCTGCAAAAAGGACCATTTCCAATACAACCCCCTCCCAGCCTAAAGCCAGGGTAGGCCAATCAATACCTTGCCGGACTTCCCTACTTAGGGCGATAGAACCTGGACAATGGCCCAATACTGCAGGAGCTCTTGCTAGTTCTACACCTCTCTGAACCCAGGTGGCTCCCTCTGACAAAACACTCTTAGGGCCCACTGAACTAACCCAGGGGGAACCCTTCTCCTTCTCTGAGGACTCCATCTGTGCAGCACCTGGCCTTACCTTGCGCACAGATGCATCCCAGTAGGCAGACAGTACTAGCACTGATTAGCAGTGGTAAAGTGCGCAGACACAATGAACCAGCAAAAACAAATCAGAAAAAATAGGAGGAAGAAGGCGAAAAGTTTGGGCATAGCCCTGCAAAAAGGGCCATTTCCAACAGCTGTGAACTCCGCTCCGCTTGCGGAGTTTGCAGAATTTTTCCCACTCCATGCTCCACTTAGAGTGTTGAGCTCCAAAAAACTCCGCATAGCGGAGCAGAGTATTTTCCTAGTTCACTCTTTCCAATGTTAAGATGGTGAGCACCTCCCAGCAAGATTTCTCAACGCTGTGGTTCGCGGATGGTCGCGTTAAGAAACCTTCTGTTCGCATTGAGGAAGCTGCCGCTTGAGTAGAAAACCTACTCGAGCAGCAGAAAAAAAGCAGTGCCCTCTTGCGCTGCGCATGGTGCTGTTTGCGTTGATTTTTCAGCCTAAACATCTGTGTGAATGGCACAACCTAATACACTGCGCTGCTTGCGGAACTCTGCGTAGCACGGCAGAGTTTTTCA
The DNA here is from genome assembly GCF_031143425.1 of Pleurodeles waltl. Lineage (NCBI taxonomy): Eukaryota > Metazoa > Chordata > Amphibia > Caudata > Salamandridae > Pleurodeles > Pleurodeles waltl. The sequence continues at coordinate 15,882,046 of NC_090449.1, read as the reverse complement.
GTCACTTCAACTCCGCCCAGGCCTAATAAAAACCCTTTCTAGAAATGTGCTGAACTCCTAAAAATAGGCACAGGAGACTGAACAGCCCATGGGCGTGCGTTTATGAAAATATAATGAGCACTCACCCTGGAAGCCCAGTAGCTGGAAATCATCCAGATCAACAAGGAGCAACCAGAAAGCGGACTCTATACCAGACTTTGCTAGTCGTGTCCCAGGCCACAGATCCTGCAGCATTAAGATTGCTTGATCAAGGGAGGCATACTTGACTTAGCATAAGGCCCCATCAATAGCTTCATTCACAGCCTGCCCCCTGGGTTCAGAAAGGTTCTGTATCAACCTGCATTCCCCCAGTTCTTTCTTGGGGACTACCCCCAGTGGGAAGCATACAAAATCCTCAAGTTGGATAGCCGCAGAGAGGCCTGCCACCCTCTCTAGGTTCCTTTTCTTGTCAATCTTAGCCCAGGCAACGCTAGGATTTGACCTGAGCGACTGTTGATTCTTGCAGTACGGGACCCCCACACACCCAGCTCCTGTGATCCTGGCACCATCCTTAAAGCCTTCATACAGAGCCTGGTCTGCTGTGGGGGTTCTTATAGACATTAAGCCATGCCACTATTGCCTGCCAATGAACCAGACAGGAAGCCTTGAGCAGAAGGGAGTGGTCATTCCTCCTTTTTAGGGTCGAGTCTGCGTTGCATGCGCTCGTGCATGCGTATCGCAGCGAGACGCTTTTGTATTTAGAAAAGGGCTCGGAGCCCTGCCAACTTCACGTCAGTGTTTTTTATTGGTTCGTGGGCTTGCCTAATAAAATCTGCTTGCTTTCATTAGTCGAAGGCAGGCATACGTCATGCCTTTTCCGGTGGCTAGCCCTGCTCGAGCGCAGCGACCAAGTACAGAAAACATGCGAGGCTCGCTGTTTTCCATCGGGCTCTTGGACTTCTTTTTCTCTAATTTACGAGCGTGATCTCGCTTGGCAGAAGTCGAGCGCTTTACATAGTTAATTTAACTTTTTCGGGTTGTGTACACAAATGCACTTTTGCCGGATGGGTGAAAAGTCGGGTTAGGAGTTTACAACGCGATCAGCTCTAACATGAGCAAACGCGAGACCCGTTGCATTGTAAATGCTTGTTTGAGTTTCTGTTGCCTTGATTCGAAAACATTCTTTATTGTAATGTCTCCAGGCCGTGCCACCAAACCCATTATGCGCACATACTATTCTATTGTGGTAGCATGCCAGCTGCACACCCATGTTCAGAACACGCTCAGCTATGATAGCTTGGAAAATAGTGAGACCTTTCCACCAGTTCGTTAGCATCTCCCCTACCCTCTCTTTGTACAGCCAGTGGCCGCAGTCCCTAGACTGAGACCACCTCTTAGACCGCTTGCCTTTCTCCCTTTCGGGCCTATCCACAATCAGCTCACACGTCAACACAGTTCCCCCTCCAAATCTTTTCCTTTACATCCAGTGGACATGCCTGCCCAACTGATGAGCTCAGAATGCACGTCCCGGCAATGATTCCCTGGAGTTGTTGCAGGAGCATCTTGAGAAGGGGTTAGAGCCCCCACCACTGCAGGTACTGCAAGGTCATGGCGCTTGCCACAGAGGTACCCAGGCTTCTTGTTGCCTACATTATTGGTGCCGCTGGAGCTGCATTTGATGCCCCACTAGCCCCCATCATGGGCGAGCCCCCTGCCTGATCCTGCGTGCCTGGTCCCCCTGAGACATCGAGATAGGCCACTAACCTCCTGGCCCTCTCAACATTATCGCCCTTGGCCACACCAGATAAGGCACCACCCATCAACGGAGAGGACACCACCCCAACCTTCAACAGCCAAGGCAAAACACTTGCTAGATTAGCAACCAAATCAGGCTGCTAACATTCCCCTCCGGTGCGACTCCAATTGCCATGCAACTGTTCCAGTCCGGACAATGCTACCACTCACCGCTGGCACCATCAGCGCAGACCACCCCCTTGGGCAACCACACCATCAGCATTGGCTACAGGCAGCTCCCGCACAGGGACCCCCCAGGGCCGCAGTTTCTTCCCCAGCATGGCTCTGACCCCTACTCCACTTCTTAACAGGGGGGAAAAGCTGCTCTGGGTGCCACCCTGCTCTCCCAGGCTTTCCACCAGAGCGGCAGGTTCACTAGATTGCCCCCCAGGGTCCTGCGGGCGCAAAAGGGCCAACATTTCATCCTTTGCGTCCATCCTGCACAATAACGCCTCAGTCTACAGTGCACCAGTAAATGGGTCCCTAAATCCAGCTTACTCGGAGAGAAAACCCTCTTGAGGTAATCCGGGTTCCACCACAACTGCAAGGTAAACTTGTTTCTCCCACCAAAAATGCAAGCCAAGTTTCACTGTATAAGGACCCCACCCCACCCAACACTGCATTACTCAGCCAGGCCCTGGCGGCTTATTGCCACCAATAAACAACGCAATCTGCACCGAAAACCCTCAGCCAGCCTGTGGGAGCTTATAGACAGTAAACACAGTATTGTAACACAGTGCATCCTATGCCCCCTCCACAGCCCTTGCGAGCCACCGGAGCCGCCACCGAGTCCACAACGTGCCCAATTGCACCTCAGGTGGGCGAGGCTCTCTCGAGCCCGTGCGGCTCCCAGGGGCACAAGCTGAGAGGCTGAGGTGCCCCTGCAGTGGAGCAAGCCTGGGGAGGAGATTGGGGATAATGAGAGAAAGAAACAGAAAAACACCAATATCCTGGGGTTCTTGAGGGTCCAGGCTTCCTTCCTGCAAGGCGGAAGCGGGAAAGAGACTCACTCCCTGCCTCTTGTATGGGCGGGGCCGTCGCCGCCCTTCCACAACCCGGAAGCATTCAGTGGTTTCTGGGGCCACCATCTGACAGTCAACCTGCCAACAAGCCTGCGCAGGACCCTGGGGTCGGGCCACAGCTTGCCACCATATTGCCATCTCCCCGAGTTGGGGAAGAGTCACGTCCCGGCATCAATGGGCATTACTCACCTAGGGTGGGAGACGGTGCCCTCAAAATTCAAAAAGCATACTTAACACGCAGACGCACTTTACCATAATGCCTCCGATTGTATCACTGCATTGACATGTAGTTAGTAAAAGTCGAAGTTTTTAAACATGAAGTAAAAAAAAATATCCCTGCACCTGCCCTGATGGTAATGGTGCTAATGAACTATGAGCATGAAACTGGAATTATGTGGCAGGGTTCACTCATTTATGCAGCAAGGAAAGAATTATGCAGCATGATACAGCATATTTCATGATAGTATTAGCTCATTATGTTGTCTTTTTTATTACCATGTTGTTGCTATCTGTGTAAAGGATTCTTCTCATTAGCAACAGTCTGATGCCCAAATCCAGCAACAAGCACAGAAAGGTGAACAGTTAAATGAAGGGTGGTCCACTGCACAGTCTTTTTAGTAACTTTTGATCTCAGCTAGAAACAAAATTATTGTTTTATTTTATGCAGCTCATCATTTATGTGGCAAATCCATAATTATGTGGAAAACGCAGCATGAGAAATTGGGTTGTTGGTTGACTGGGGTGTGAGCCCTGCTCAAGCAACAGGCACAATCCCTTGCAGGGTGAACCACAAAAAGCCAATAATTTAACCTGTGCTTAACCCTGGGTAGCTTGACTAAACTTAGAGTCAGGCTAAACTTAGAGGCAATGTGCTAAGTATTTATGCAGTACACAAACAGCAACACAGTGAAAACTCAAAACAATAAGAATCCCAAACACATTTAGCAAAATAGAGTACAATTAATAAAATCATTTGACAGTTTTGGGAAAAGGCCACCTGAGCACCTTCAGCATCACAACCAAGGGTACAGTAGTGGATGGAGACCTCTTAGGGGCTCAGAACAGGAGACCAGCTAAACTAGCCCTGGGTGCCACTTCTGGAGTCCTGGGTGCAGGTGGTGATGCAGGGCTCTGCAGCAGGGTTGGCCTGTCGAAAGTTCCAAGCAGGATCCAGGCAGCAAAGCCAAGCAGTCCTTTTCTGGCAGAGTGCACACCAGTTCACAGCAGCAGGCAGTCCTCTGAGAGTCCTTACGCAGTCTAGTAGTAAACTGAAGAGCAGGACAGAGAGTCCTATTTTTTTATACCCTGGAGCCGTGCTCCCAGACGTTGGGAGAAGTCTCCAGAAGGGTTCTCTGAAGTTCCAGGAATTTCCTGCCTCCCCTGTCCTGGCTCCTAGCTGGCTGCACTGACAATACAGGGTAGTTAAGCCTATTGTGTGGTGGCAGACCTCAGCCTATTCAGGTGCGAATGGGTCTGTGCTTACCCTCCCATCAAGTCAGTTAATAGCCCATTCACGCTCTCTTAATTCCCCTATTGTGTGACTGTCTGGGGTGAATTCACAAAGTCTCAACTGTCAGTTACACACAGTCACGTGACCTAAGACAGGATGCAGGCACAGAGGGCTAAGGGAAGGAAAGTGCCAAATTTCTAAAAGTGACATTTTCAAACTTGTAATGATAAATCTGACTTTGCCATTAAAGGGGGTTTATCATTAAAAGTTCATAGATACCAACCATGAGATATCTACTACCTTTGGTTTAGGAATTAAAGCATATTAATTTTAATAAGGAACCCCCAATGTTGCCCTATGGGAGGGGTAGGCCTCTCAGTAGTGAGAAAACAAATTTGGGAGTTTTTCAATACTAGGACATGTAAAACTAAAAAGTATATGTTCTATCTTTTAATTACACAGCACCCTGCCCTATGGGCTACATAGGGCCTACAGTAGGGATGACTTATATGCAATAAAAGGGAAGTCTAAGGCTTGGACAGGGGTTTTAAATGCCAAGTCGACGTGGCATTGGGATATTGCCTTCAAACTGCAATGGCAGGCCTGGGTCATGTTTTAAGGTGGTACCTAGGGAGGTGGCACAATAAGTGCTACAGACCCACTGGTAGCATTTAATGTACAGGCCCTGTGTATGTGGCATACCACTCTACAAGGGACCTACATGTAAATTAAATATGCCAATCGGGTAAATGTCAAACAAGCCATGTTTGAGGCAAGGTAGCACAAGCTCTTCTGCAGTGGTAAAGCACACAAATCCTAGGAGCAACAAGTAAAAATCCAGCAAAAATTAGGAGGAGGAAGGCAAAAAGTTTGGGGGTGGCCCTGTAGAGAGGGCCATTTCAAACATACAGCGACCGTATAACTGCATAAATCCAGTGGCCATAAGAGGCATGTCAGGCTTTATGTGCACCCTATATGTGGGCTTGATTCTTATTAAACACAGAACAAAATCATAGTCTATTGCATCAAATACAAGAGGTGTTGTCCAGAAAACACACTGATCGCACTTATTTGAATGTCCTCGGATCTGTGATAATAAAATGGAGGATCATGGAATGGAGCATTTGCCTAGGATTACACAATTTGGTAAAGCAGGGAAGCCGGGATTGATCCTAGATGTTCCAGTTCCTCACTGAGCATGGGTATCTCTTTGACATAAAAGCTCAATGGTTCATCTTTAATCCTTGAAGAATGACACTAGGGCTTGGGTGACAGGCATTGTCCATGTTGCATTTTTGGCAGTTTTGCATAGCACAAATGTTGCCTATGGACATAAGAGCGCTTCACAACAGACACAGACTGCATCATTATTTTTTCCAGAATAGATATTTGTCTGGATTCACAGGATGCTAAGTCGAGGCCGGGATTCAAGCCTAGTACACCATGATGCACGGTGGGCAGCTGTAGCCCCTAGGCCACATCCCCTCCTCTGAAAGATCAACTCGTTTTGGGGCCAAGGCTCCAAGAGAACCTTGAGCTGAGCAGAGCCAGGCCTGTGGCTTGAGCTTTCTGTGGCTTGAGTTTTCTGTGGCTTGTCCACCTTTAATAGCATAGTAAGAGAGCGGTGTTAGAAGGGGCAGAATTCATACAAACATTCAAAGAGTGGGAGGGTGCAAGAGGAGGGATGAATGTAAAGGAGAAAAGCTGAAACAAAGTAAGAGGCTGGGGGAGAGTGGCAAAGATGTGGATGTAAGTGGGGGCAGAACCAGCAGGAGAGGCTGGGAACAGGGAGAGGACAGTGTAAAGGGGACAGAACCAGCAAAAAAAGTTCCACATCAGATGAGGTTGGCTGCAACAGCTGGCATTCTCTACCTTTTCCTCATAAGATGAGGTTCCCCTCCCCCCCCCACAGATGGCCTCCCCTACCTTTCCTGCCCTTTCCACATTAGATTAGGATCCCTGCCCACCCACAGATAGCCTTCCATGCCCAATCCTCATAGATGAGGTTCCCTGCCTACCTGCAGTGGCCTTCCCTACCCTTTCCACATAAGATGCAGTACTCACCGCCCCCATAGGTGGCCTTCTTTACCTTTTCCTCATAAGATGAGGTTCCCACCCCACCCGTAGGTGACCTTCTTTACCCTTTTCTCATAAGATGAGGTTTCCTCTCACAGCTGACCCTCCCTACCGTTTCCTCATAAGATGAGGTTCCCTGCCCACCCATGGCTGGCCTTCCCCACCCTTTCCTCATAAAATGAGGTTCCCTCCTACAGCTGATGTTCCCTGCCCGTTCCTCATAAGATGAGGCTCCCTCGCCATCCACAGTTAGCCTTCCCTACCCTTTCTTCTTAAGACAAGGTTCCTTGCCCACCCACTGCTGGCCTTCCCTTCTCTTTCCACATAAGATGAGGTGCTGGCCTTCCCGACCCTTTCCACAAAAGATGAGATTCCTTGACCACCCACAGTTGGCCGCCCCCCTTTCCTCATAAGATGAGGTTCCCTCTGACAGCTGGCCTTCCCTACCCTTTCGTCATAAGATGAGGTTCCCTGCCCACCCACAGCTGGCCTCCTCTACCCTTTCCACATAAGATGAGGTTCCCTGCCCACCCACCACTGGCCTTTCCTATCCTTTCGTAATAAGATGAGGTTTCCTGCCCACCCACAGCTGGCCTTCCCTACCCTTTCCTCAAAAGATGAGGTTTCCTGCCCACATACAGCTGGTCTTTTTTACCCTTTTCTCATAACATGCGGTTCCCTCCCCACCCACAGATGGCCTCCCCTACCTTTCCCTCATAAGATGAGGTTCCCTACCCACCCATAGCTGGCATTCCCTCCCCTTTTGTCATAAGGTGAGGGTCCCTGTCCCTGCACAGCTGGCCTTTCCTAAGCTTGCCTCACAAGATGAGGTTCCCTTCCCACCCACAGCTGGCCTTTCCTACACACTTTCCTCATAAGATGAGGTTCTTTGCCCATGCAGCTGGCCATTCTTAACCTTTTCTCATAAGACGAGGTTCCATGTCGACCCACAGCTGGCCTTTCCTACCCTTTCCAAATAAGATGGGTTTCTCTGCCCACCTGCATCTGACCTGCCCTACCCTTTCCACATAAGATGAGGTCCCCTCCTGACCCAGGATGGCCTCCCCAACCGTTTCCTCATAAGATGAGGTTTCCTGGCCCTCCACAGCTGGAATTCCCTGCCCTTTCCTCATAAGACGAGGCTCCTTGCCCCCCATAGCTGGCCTTACCTACTCTTTCGACATAAGATGAGGTTCCCTAGTCACTCACAGCTCACCTTCTTGACCCTTTCCTCATAAGATGAGGTTCCATCCCCACCCACAACTGGCCTTCCCTACCCTTTCCTTATAAGCTGAGATTCCCTCCCATAGCTGGCCTCCCCTACCCCTTCCACATAAGAGGAGGTTACCTGCTCACCCACAGCTGGCCTTTCCTACCCTTTCCACATAAGGTGAAGTTCCCTCCCCCCCACAGCTGGCCTTTCCCTGCCCTTTCATCATAAGATGAGGTTCAATGCCCACCCTCAGCTGGCCTTTCCTACCCCTTCCACATAAGGTGCAGTTCCCTCCCCCCCACAGCTGGCCTTTCCTACCCTTTCATCATAAGATGAGTTTCCCTGCCCGCCCTCAGCTGGCCTTTCCTACCGCTTCCACAAAAGATGAGGTTAATTCCCTATCTACAGCTGGCATCCCCTACCCTTTCCTCATAAGATGAGGTTCCCTGCCCACGCACAGCTGGCTTTTGTAGGAGGCTAGCTCTCTATATAGTATACAAAAATTGTGTGCACTGTGCAGAGACTCCAAACAACCCCACCATGGTATGCAGAGGTATAAAATAGACCACCTAATGCTCTGTTTTTGTGGTAGTGAGGGTGAGCAGTTAGGCTTATCTTGGAGATGTGCTAAGCATTTGTTGTACTCACAGTATCAGCAAATATGGACACACATTCAGAAGAATAACTCAAGACCAATTTTAAAAAATACTTCAGATTTTTATAAAATTTTGAAGACAGAGATCATCAAATTCGGGTAAGTATTTTATTTTTTAAGTTATGATTTTACAAAGTTTAGAAAATGTTCTGTATTTGTGTGTAATTATGCACCATTGGAATCAATAGGAAAATCTTTAAAAATGTATATAAAATCAGGCAATGTTCTCAGAAGTGTCACCTTTTGTTTTTAGGTCGAGGTCGTCTTGATGTACTGTGGGCCAGCCAGAGAAGTTCGAGAGGATCTCGGTTTTGCCAGGAGCAGCTGCTGAAAGTCTTGGAGCTAGTGCAGAACAATGAAGAAGACCTCTTGGAAACACGCTGCACAGATGAACTGAAGGGTAGGTCCGGTGGATCCTTTTTAGAGTGTAGAGGTTGCAAGGGGTTAGGGACCCCTAGAGCACAGCTGGTTCGTCGATGCAGGGACCAAGGAGGCCGGGTGCAGCGTGGATTGGTCAGTCAAGAGTTGTGCATCTTAGGGTCCTTGGAGCCAGGAGCAGGTCAATTGGAGGGTGATTGCAGGTCAGCAGGGCCACTCTGGGAGTGGTCTAGGGTGTCCTGAAGTCCCTTCATTGGTGCTTGCTTCTGGATGTTGAGAGTCTGAAGTGGACTTTCCTTCTGGGTGACCAATGTCTGGAGGTCCAATACCCTGGGTATTGATAAGTCTCGGGCCCTGAAAGTCACAGTACCATCAAACTTGGCACACTGGTAGGTTTTGCCCTTCAGGTCTGTTGGTTAGAGTTTGTTCTGGCTGCTGTGTCCAGTTCGTTGGTCAGAGGCCGGTCAATAAACTGGATTTCACTGGTATCTCGCCTGCAAGGTGCAAAGCGTAATGTCTTCACTTAGAGGGAGGTTCCTGGCAATTTTAAGAAGGCTGGAGATCCTCCTACGTTTATTAGAGTCCAGTGTCCAGGCGACCCTGCAGCGGGAATTGTCAAATCCTGGATGCAGCAGGCAGGGTTTGGCACCCTTTTCTTCTTGCAGCAGGAGTTCTGTTCTCGTGCCTAGGGCCTTTGTCACTGGATTTCTTGTGGCTGTCGAATCTGATCTGTAGGTCCAGGGATGCCCACTAAATACTGTATTTAAGGGGGGTTAGGGAGAGTACCTGGTTGCGGCCAATGGGCCGCCTACCATAGGGTGGCTACACCCACTAAGTGACCCCTTCCTGTGGGAAGGGGTCACATCCCTAACGGGCTATTTTCCTGCCATCCAAGATGGAGTAAAATGAAATGGAGTGGTCACCTCGCTGGCCCCACCTGAGGGGTGATGCAGACTGGGGATGGCCACTCTGCCCAGTCTCGCTAGTTTTCCTCCTGTTTCTCACCCAAAATGGGGGAGAAACCGTTGGGTCCCGATCTGCTACTAGCAGCAGAGGCGGAAGTCAGGTTTCAAAGGCAGTAAAACCTTTGACGCTGTTGGCCTTCCCTAACCTTTCTTCATAAGATGAGGTTCCCTGCCTACCCGCAGCTTGCCTCCCCTAGCCTTTCCACATAAGAAGAGGTTCTCTGCCCAACCGTAGCTGACCGTCCCTACACTTTCCACATTAGATGAAGTTCCTTGCCCACCCACAGATGGCCTTTCAAACCCTTTCCTCAAAAGGTGAAGTTCCCTGCCCACCCACAGCAGTCCTTCCCTTTCTTATAGAATGAGGTTCCCTGTCCACCCGCAGCTGGGCTCCCCTTTGCTTTCCTCATCAGGCGAGGTTCCCTGCCCACCCGCAGCTGGCCTCCCCTCCCCTTTCCTCAAAAGATGAGGTTCCCTGCCCACCCGCAGCTGGCTTCCCCTACCCTTTTCATATAAGATGAGGTTCCCTGCCATATAAGATGAGGTTCCCTGCCCACCCGCAGCTGGCCTCCCCTACCCTTTTCATATAAGATGAGGTTCCCTGCCCACCCGCAGCTGGCTTCCCCTACCCTTTTCATATAAGATGAGGTTCCCTGCCATATAAGATGAGGTTCCCTGCCCACCCGCAGCTGGCCTCCCCTACCCTTTTAATATAAGATGAGGTTCCCTGCCCACCTGCAGCTGGCCTCCCCTACCCTTTTCATATAAGATGAGGTTCCCTACCCACCCGCAGCTGGCCTCCCCTACCCTTTTAATATAAGATGAGGTTCCCTGCCCACCTGCAGCTGGCCTCCCCCACCCTTTTCATATAAGATGAGGTTCCCTACCCAACCGCAGCTGGCCTCCCCTACCCTTTTCATATAAGATGAGGTTCCCTGCCCACCCGCAGCTAGCCTTCCCTACCCTTTCCACGTAGGATGAGGTTTCCTGCCCTCTCTTCATGCCCTTGTGCCCATCTGCCAGCACCAATAATGGGAGGGGCTGTAGGCGAGGGCACTGGGGGACCGGAGACTTCCCCTCCATGCAGCCCCCCCCCACCGAGAAGCCACGCCCACCAGAGGTCCAGAGATCTCTATAAATGCCCCCACCCCTCCCCCTCGTCAGCTGAGCGTATGCGGCCCCAGAAGCATCCTCTGGAGTTTGAAGAATGTTTCCCTCCTTTGTGGCTCTTTGATAGTCGGGGAGTCCGTGATTTGACCTTAAATTCGAGAAACAAAGCGAGTGTCTGCCTTTCATCTCCAGCAGCGCTGCCCGCACCCCCCACACTCCCGCTGCCGACTCACGTCTTTTTATTTCAGACACGCACAGGCATCCTTCACGCAATTTTAAGAAGGCTGGAGATCCTCCTACGTTTATTAGAGTCCAGTGTCCAGGCGACCCTGCAGCGGGAATTGTCAAATCCTGGATGCAGCAGGCAGGGTTTGGCACCCTTTTCTTCTTGCAGCAGGAGTTCTGTTCTCGTGCCTAGGGCCTTTGTCACTGGATTTCTTGTGGCTGTCGAATCTGATCTGTAGGTCCAGGGATGCCCACTAAATACTGTATTTAAGGGGGGTTAGGGAGAGTACCTGGTTGCGGCCAATGGGCCGCCTACCATAGGGTGGCTACACCCACTAAGTGACCCCTTCCTGTGGGAAGGGGTCACATCCCTAACGGGCTATTTTCCTGCCATCCAAGATGGAGTAAAATGAAATGGAGTGGTCACCTCGCTGGCCCCACCTGAGGGGTGATGCAGACTGGGGATGGCCACTCTGCCCAGTCTCGCTAGTTTTCCTCCTGTTTCTCACCCAAAATGAGGGAGAAACCGTTGTGTCCCGATCTGCTACTAGCAGCAGAGGCGGAAGTCAGGTTTCAAAGGCAGTAAAACCTTTGACGCTGTTGGCCTTCCCTAACCTTTCTTCATAAGATGAGGTTCCCTGCCTACCTGCAGCTTGCCTCCCCTAGCCTTTCCACATAAGAAGAGGTTCTCTGCCCAACCGTAGCTGACCGTCCCTACACTTTCCACATTAGATGAAGTTCCTTGCCCACCCACAGATGGCCTTTCAAACCCTTTCCTCAAAAGGTGAAGTTCCCTGCCCACCCACAGCAGTCCTTCCCTTTCTTATAGAATGAGGTTCCCTGTCCACCCGCAGCTGGGCTCCCCTTTGCTTTCCTCATCAGGCGAGGTTCCCTGCCCACCCGCAGCTGGCCTCCCCTCCCCTTTCCTCAAAAGATGAGGTTCCCTGCCCACCCGCAGCTGGCTTCCCCTACCCTTTTCATATAAGATGAGGTTCCCTGCCATATAAGATGAGGTTCCCTGCCCACCCGCAGCTGGCCTCCCCTACCCTTTTCATATAAGATGAGGTTCCCTGCCCACCCGCAGCTGGCTTCCCCTACCCTTTTCATATAAGATGAGGTTCCCTGCCATATAAGATGAGGTTCCCTGCCCACCCGCAGCTGGCCTCCCCTACCCTTTTAATATAAGATGAGGTTCCCTGCCCACCTGCAGCTGGCCTCCCCTACCCTTTTCATATAAGATGAGGTTCCCTACCCACCCGCAGCTGGCCTCCCCTACCCTTTTAATATAAGATGAGGTTCCCTGCCCACCTGCAGCTGGCCTCCCCCACCCTTTTCATATAAGATGAGGTTCCTACCCAACCGCAGCTGGCCTCCCCTACCCTTTTCATATAAGATGAGGTTCCCTGCCCACCCGCAGCTAGCCTTCCCTACCCTTTCCACGTAGGATGAGGTTTCCTGCCCTCTCTTCATGCCCTTGTGCCCATCTGCCAGCACCAATAATGGGAGGGGCTGTAGGCGAGGGCACAGGGGGACCGGAGACTTCCCCTCCATGCACCCCCCCCCCCCACCGAGAAGCCACGCCCACCAGAGGTCCAGAGATCTCTATAAATGCCCCCACCCCTCCCCCTCGTCAGCTGAGCGGATGCGGCCCCAGAAGCATCCTCTGGAGTTTGAAGAATGTTTCCCTCCTTTGTGGCTCTTTGATAGTCGGGGAGTCCGTGATTTGACCTTAAATTCGAGAAACAAAGCGAGTGTCTGCCTTTCATCTCCAGCAGCGCTGCCCGCACCCCCCACACCCCCGCTGCCGACTCACGTCCTTTTATTTCAGACACGCACAGGCATCCTTCACGCTCCCAGGATGGATTTCACAGACACGTTCTGTAGATTTCTGTGCGTGTCCCCCGCGCGCCCCCCGCACACCCCACGCGCCCCCCGCACACCCCATGCGCTGCTCCAGCAGACAGAGCAAAACCCGGAGACTGTGAGGGGCAGAGGGGGCCCGACCAACCACCAAGACATATCACACCTTCTTGTCACCGGGGCAGGTACCACAGGGGCATCCGCACTGGCCGCTGACCTGGAAGGGGGCGCTGAAGGGGGCACTGACCTGGAAGGGGGCACTGACCTCAGGCGAGGCTTTTAGCAAAAACTTATGATTTAAAAGCCCCAGAGTTCCTTGTATGTCCAGTTTTCAGGCAGCAAAAAAAAATTCTCAATGACTCTTGTGAGTAATGTTCCTGCTACAGAGATCAGAGTTTTGTCTAGAGGCAGTTTTGATGCCATAAAGTAGTGCAGAAGGTTATTGCACCTGCTGCAAAGAACAGACCAGTATTTTATGGGGCTAGCTGACTGGATTAGTAAAGCCAGATTTTACCAGCAGCTTTGAACAAAGGAAATGTACATGAAGGGGGGCTACAGAGAGTTATGGGACACTTTTGCCAGAGGTAGTGAGGGAATTTGAGGAGGAGGTCATGGGGAGGGGGAAGACCAAAATAATTCTTGCACAGGGCGCCACCAGTGCTAAAGCCTGCTGGGAGCACCACCCTCCCCACTCATGTTCCTTTCTGTTTGTATCCCTTTGATGGACCTGGTAAAACGGAGAGTTCTGCAAGCAATCATTATGCCAAAACGTGTATACAAGGAAAGGAATGCAAATATCCCCTCCTGAATTTCTCCATTTGCATACAGTTACGAGAGGACCCTACATCACCAGGGAGGCACTGATCCTCCCTTGGCTTTTTCTTTCACAAATCATTTTCAGCTGGGCTTCAAATGAAGTGAGCCAGCACTACAGCTCCCAGAATGCACTTGTTTGTTAGAACTCCAGGGCTAGAACACCCCATCCTTGGTGACACAGAGTCATCAGGGAAGCTTGTATTTACATAGTTGCCCCGTCCCATGTGTCGGAACTTCAGCGAGCCCTGGCCTTTAAGCTCAAAGCACTTGGCATTCTGCAACTTGCAGTTCTGATTTTCAAATCAAATCCTCAAGAACCCCAGTAGGCAAGACTTTGTGGACTTCAAAGCTAGGAGTGGCTGGGGGGGGGTCGTGCGTTAGGTGGGAGTGGGTGAAACGTAGATGAGCGAAGGCAAATTATGTCAACTGAGTACTAATAAGGCAATTTATTTATCTCAATTGCAAGAGCCCACAGAGAAGCGTCCTCGTCCTACGCCTTCCATCCGCGACTGCAAATCCACAAGCAAGCGCCTTTTTAAAACACAACACTTTACAGCACTAAGATAGAATACTTGAACAACAATTCTATAACTTGTGCATACTTGGTGATAAGAAGGAGTTATCACCAAGTATGATTCACAACATCTTCTTTCCCTTGTCAAATAAACGTAGCTTAAATTGCAAACATTAATAAAGGGAAAAAACCTTATACTTTGTTGGCACAGAAACAATGTGTGACAATCTGCTTACATTTGCATGTGATTGACTAACTTAATTTGTGTCGACTGAAGTGCTTGCAGGAGATTGAGGCCGCCTGATAGCATCAGCTGAGGATGTCCCAGGTCAGTGGCTTGCGTACTAAAATGTGAGTTGGAATGTATGTACAGTGAGTCATTCTTGGTTTGAGAAGGAGTGAGTGGACAGGATTGGACCCTCATGGAATCATCATATCCGTCAGTATTTACATTATCATTGACAAACAAATTAGATGCTCCGTGTAAAACATCTTCTAGCAGAATTTTGTTAGACAATGTCCTATTTGCCTGATCGTGAGACAGTTGGAGCACACACTTTCTACTCCATCATCCCTCTTATCCAACAATAAGGAATCCTTACACTTTTAAAACAGGAACTGGTGCATAATAAATAGAAGCCTCTTTTTTTAATTTTGATGGACTTTCAATAAACACCCAATCACCAATGAAGAAATCTTGATTTTTGGCTTAATGTTTGGAGTCCTAATGTGTTTTTTGCAAACCTTGTTTAAGAGTTGCGTTGTATCTCATTTTCTTTGAGTCCAAACAAGCATAACAAGTTGGTTGTCTTGCTAACTCTTTGATCCGATCAGGGCATCCAATGGACTTTGGGTTCCTTTTGCGTAAAAGGCAGATAGGAGAAACCCCAGTAGTAGAGTGTTTAGAAATTAAATAAGACCAAATCTTCTTTCTCAAGAAGTCTTCCACCGGAGTGTTCATCTCAAGTGCTGTTTGTAGCCCTTCATTCTGTCCACAAGTCCATTTAAAGAAGGGGCATACAAAGCAACTTTGAGATGTTTGATGTCATGAGATTCCAAAAAAATTCTCATTTGAGTTGAAGTGAAATGAGAACCATTATCGGTTACCAATTCTTTAGGTGAACTTTCAGTGTTAAAAATCCTGTTTAAGAAATGTATACTTACAACAGTGGTAGGTGTGTTGGTAAATTCAAAATATACCCATTTGGAGTAGTGATCTATTACCACCAATAGAAATCTTTGTTCTGGAGGCAAAATATCAAAAGGCCCTGCAAAATCCAAGGCAATTTTGTTCCAAGCCTCACTTGGAATTGGGACATTGTGCAAAGGTGTCTGTGAAGTCTTGCAATGTTTATCAGATAATAAACATTTCTGACACTGATCAATCCATTGAGATACATTATTTTCCATTGATGGGCACTAAAAGTTATATTTTAAAATTCTAGGTGTTCTCCAAATGTCAGTCATGTGGAGCCTCAATTGGAGTATTGCGTAAAGACACAGGTGGGACACTTAGGTCTTCACGTGTTAAAACCCCTTTTACTATGGAAAGTTCTGTGGAAACTTGTGCATAAGATTTTAGAGGAGAGGGTAAAGAGAGTTCCTTTGGCCAGCCTTTCGTAACAAAGTCCATTGCCATCTGCAGAACCTCATTTTTTGAGTTGCCTCCAACCAATCTTTATACTGTACAGTACCTCCAGTTTCCAAAACATCTTCTATGTTTACAACAACAGATTTTACTTCATCATGTTTGTCATCATGTATGACATTTTGTAAAGGTGTTCTGAAAAGGCAGTCGGCCCTGACATTTCGTCCACCAGATATATATCTAATGACAAACTTAAATTCTTGCAGTCGAGACAGTAGCCTAACTAATCTTGAAGAAGCCTTGCCTATCCTATTGCCGTTCAAAAGGTGTAATAAAGGTGTATGATCTGTGAAATTTCAAACTATGTGCCCCACAGAAAGGTTTTGAATTCCTCAACAGCCCAGGAACAGGCAAGTGCTTCTTTCTTAATTGTGCTATAATGAAATTCTGCCAATTTAAAACTTCTGGATGCAAAACCAATTGTATGTTCTTCCCCTAATACCCATTGTCAAAGCACAGCCCCCAATCCTTGTTGACTAGCATCAACAGTGAGAAAACGTTTTTTTGGCCTGAAACATAAGATGATAGTATGGGAGCATTTACAATCAAATGTTTAACATTATGAAAAGCTTAATTACAAGGGGTGTCCTAATTAAATGGTATTCCTTTCTTTATGCAAGGAGCGCAGGGGCTGAATCACTTGAGCATAACCAGGTACAAATCAACAGCAATACTCAGTCATGCCAAGGAAAGATCTCAGAGTATCTTTATTTTTGGGAGGAAAGACTTCAGTAATAGCTTGAGTGAGAGAAAACTGTGGTTAGATCCTCGCAGGTGTGATGAAGTGGCCAAAGTAATCCAAGTTGTTTGTAAAAAAAAAAAAAAAAAAGAAATGCACTTATCAAGTCCTAGAGCAATGCCAAACTCCTTGAAGATATTCAAAACTTTCGGTAATGTTAGTAAGTGTTGTGGAATTTTTTGGGAATATATTAGAACAACATCTTGATAAGTTTGCACACCATTAATCCCTTTCAAAATGTGATCCATAAGTTTTTGAAAAACTCTGGCTACAGAAGCTAAACCGAATGGTAATCTCAAAAACATATATGCTCCAATTGGACCCACAAATGTTGTAATGTCAATGGACTCTGGATCTAACAGGATTTGATGGTATGCAGACTTCAAATCTAATAGGATAAACATTTTGGCACCTCCAGTATCTGCAAGAAGATCTTGAATTTTTGGGAGGGGTGGCAGTCAACAATATTCCTGTTGAGGGATCTTAAGTCAGCACACAAACTAATTTCTCCATTCTTCTTACGAACTACCACGATGGGACTGACCCACTCAGAAGAGTCTATGGTAGCGATTATACCTTCATCAACTAATTTGTCTAATATTTTTTTCAGATCATCTCTTACACTCAAGGGAATGGCTCTAACTTTGTGTGCAATAGGGATTGCATTTTCTTTAAGTTTTATCATGCGTTCAAATTTGTCAATTTCTTTAAACAAATACCTCTCTCAAATCTTCTAAACTTTTTTGCAAATCAGTATTGTCACCTGTATCTGAAACAAAAGTAACCTGTGTATCATTTATTTGTACTGGATTTTTCAGAACCAGGAACAAGTTTTAGCCCCATTTTCGCCAGATCTTGCCACCCTAGAATGTTTTTGCCTTTTACAGCGACACTTATTTTGGAGATAATTTGTCTACCCAAACATAACGACTCAATAAAGTAACATAACATATCAACATCATTATCTCCATAGGCCTTGGGTGAAATGTCAGTTTTGAGCAACTGAAACCTATCAGACCATTGTCTGAAATGAAGTTGATCTGAAGTTATAGTAACAGGTGCACGGGAGCCTGGCATTATATCCATAGAGGAGCACCCAGCGATTGTCACTTGACAAGAAGGACCCTTAGCTTTGATATTTGCCTGAGGCGGATCAGTACAATCAATTGTTAAAACCATGGGGCAGATTTATGGAAAGTGGCACTGCACCTGATGCAGCGCCCCTTTCCTTGCACCCCTTAGCGCCCCCCCCAGCCACCATGTGCACGCCATATTTAATATTCAGCAAACCATGGAAGTAGTTGGGGGACTAGCATCAAAATGTTTGATGCTAGTTTGGTGCTTTGCAGAAAACTTTGATGCTAATCCTGCAAAGCACCCAGAGGCCCATTGAAACCAACAGGAGCTTCCTCTTAATGCCAGCTCTGAGCAGGCGTTAAAAATGCTGGGAAAAATTACACAAAGAAATCTCTTAGATTTCTTTGTGCCATTTTTTACCCCCCTAATGCCGGAACACCCCTCTTGCATACATTATGCCTGGCGCAGGCATGGCGTAAGGGATTACAAAGTGGCGCAATGAAACCATTGCGCCACTTTATAAATCTGGTGAGGTTTTTTTGGTCATCTAATGTCACAGCATAAACAAATAATGCTCATGTGTCATTAGATGGCTCTAGGCCCTCTTAAATCTGGACCCAGCTTGTTAAACTTGTTTTGAAGAGAGCCATTATCATCATGAATTTGCACATTACTTACTTGAAGTGCACTCTTTCCCCTACACACAGACTGAAAGTGTCCTAACTTGTGGCATTTAATACAGTTCTTACCTAACGCTGGACACTTAGGGTTATTACTCAAATGAGAATGAGAACCCCAACTGAAACATACTGCACTTAACTTTCTGTATACAAGTTTGTTTTTTAAGCAAGAGCATTAATGGAGTCAGAATATTGAACTGAGTTAAACATACAGTTACTAGTTGAATCACTAGAAATACATTTTGATAAAACCATGGCATGTTAAGTTACTTTACCCATATCAATTACTTCGGAAAGAGAAGGATCTCTGTAACTTAAGATCCTCTCTTGTATTTTTTTTTTAGAGTAACAACTGTAAACAAATTGGTCTCTAACATAGGTGTCCAACGCTGGACCAAAATTACAATTTGCAGCCAAGTTTCTGAGAGCTGATCTGTATTCTTCCACAGTTTCATCTACTTCTGGTTTTCTTTTCATAAACATGAAGCGTTCCAGCATCACATTATGCTCTTCCAATTTGTTTTTATTTAGTCTTTGAATTGCCTCAGTGTACACATTCCAGTTGTCTCCATCACCAGACAGCAGAGTGATTACTGGTAAATTATCAAATATTTTTGTCCCTCAGTGCCAAGGTAACTAAACAGTAATGCTAATTTTCCCCTTAGAGCATAGTTTTCAGCATCAATAGCGACCAGAACATTTTCAAAAGGGCGATACCATATTTTGCATGGGATTTTAGGCTTCCCTGGCAAAGCTAAAAATGCATCTAATTGAACAACTTGTTGTGCAGAAGCCATGAGGAATAGAAGTAAAAATGAATGAATCCAAAAATATTTATCATTACATTACTATATACAAAAACCTACTGGAAATGCAGTACTCCTGAAGTCACAATTTAGTATTGTATATTGCACTGAATAAAGATTTCTTTCAGCCATAAAAAGATGTCAGAAAATCTTCTTGTGAATAAATTCTGCCAAAGAAGATTGTTACAAGATTAAATGAGGTTTTTTCCTAGTGTTGTGAATTTCTTTGTTGCGTGCTACTTTAGTAAATGAACTTGTAATACAATAACTGACCAAAGTAAGATGGCCGCCACGTGGCGTGACATAAACCGTGCGCGATTTCAAGTGCACACGCTCACTGCCTGATAGCTGCGGTCACAATGAAGGAAGCAAAATTAGAGACCAATAGGCAGTGGCGTAGCGTGGGTTGTCAGCACCCGGGGCAAGGCAAGTAATTTGCGCCCCCTAACCCGGGGCAAGGCAAGTAATTTGCGCCCCCTAACCCGTGGATTTTAGCACTCGAGTCTCTTCCAAGATGTTGCGCCCGGTGCGGCCGCCCCCCCCTGCGCCCCCCACGCTATGCCACTGCCAATAGGTGATAGCCTTGAATATTACCACACAAGAGATGAGCAGAGGAGGGATAAGAACTCAGTGGCAGTCCAAAAGGCTCAAAAGCGGTGCAGCCGAAACTCTCGTGGGCTCAAAACGCACCTCGTCACCAGATGAAGCATAGATGTAAGAGGCAAGTGATGTCAACTGAGTACCAAAAAGGAAGTTTATTTCAATTGCAAGAGTCCACAGACAAGCGTCCTCATCCTACGCCTTCCGCCCGCGACTGCCAATCCGTTGCCTTTGGAATCCATAACACGAGGACAGCCACCAGCAAGCGCCTTTTTAAAACACAACACTTTACAGCACTAAGATACAATACTTGAACAACAACAATTCTATAAAACATGCATAGTTGGTGATAAGAAAAAGGACTTATCACCAAGTATGATTCACTACAGTGGGGTAGCTTGATTGGTAATTTAAAAATTATTAGTTACAGGTGTTTCCTTCTGGACCAGATGTACCAAGCTTTTTTGAGGTCGTAAACGGGCCATTTGCAATTCCAAAAAAAAAAACATTTTTTTGATGTACCAAGCCCTATTTTTGATTCGGTAGCCTCTTACTGAATCGCAAATAGGGTTTGCTATTTGGTATTAGGAAGGGGCGTGTTTAGTGTTTCCCTTCATAATAGCGACTTGCAGTGGTATGTGTGAACGTTTGCGACCGAAATGGGGTCACAAATCATTCGCATTTCACCGCCTACTTCAAGTTTGTGGTAACCTATTCACAAATCGCAAGGAATCCCCAACGGACCCCTCCCGCTTTGAGAATGCTTGTAAAAACATTTTTAAGAGCAGGCAATGGTCCCACAGACCACTGTCGGCTCTTAAAAAATGAAAAAAAAAATCATTTTTGTTTTTAAACGCATCCCATTTTCCTATAAGGAAAACAGAATGCATTTAAAAAAAGATTGCTTTATTTAAAAGCAATCACAGACGTGGTGTTCTGCTGATTCAGCAGGCTACCATCCCTGTGATGGCTGTGATTCCCAATGGGTCGCAAAGCAAGGAGTACCTCATGAATATTAATAAGGTAGGTCTAGTTGTGACCCACTGAGATGGTATGTGGGTGTCTGCGATTAGCAAATCGCAAAAAAACGCTATTTAGTCATCGCAAACCAGTCCCTCTGTACATTTGGCCCCTTGTTTCTTCCGTTGCCCAGAATCGAGACCTCAAGTTCCAGAAGCAATGTTTTGCCTGATGGAAGTCAGGACTGAATGTAATGTGCAGCGGAGCCCGGACTACTCTCATAAACCCTACAGGTGAAGCAATGTGGACTCAGTGAAGAGAGGAGTTTGAGCCCCACTCTTGAGGTAACGACGACATAAGTTGCCAGGCGTCCCGGATATGTCAGCGCAGTGCTCGTTTTTCACCATTTATCCTAGCACGTTGTACTAAATTTAGCACGTGTTGGTTTTCAGAGATGGGTAACTGAAGACAGAGCAAGCCACGTTCAAATGGTCCAGAGCAGAAATACATGCACCCCATAAGAAAGCAATAAAATGATATTGTGTGCAGGTTGTGCATTTAAATTCTTTAAGAGCCCTACTTTTCTGTTTTCTAAGTTGGTGAATGCTGTCACGTAAGGCATTCCGTGGCTGCCAGGGATGGTAAAGTGTAGTCCCACTTCTATGTTTGCGGCATCTTTTTTGTTTTTCGAAATCAGGTCTACCTGCAACAGAAGCAGTGAGCCCTACCACCAAGACGCTACCAGTGAAGCAATGTAGAGCCCTACCGCCTAGACACTACCAGTGAAGTAAAATTGAAATCTACTACCTAGAAGCTACCAGTGAAGTAACATTGAGCCCTACTGCCCAGGCACTAGCAATGAAGCAACATTGAGCCCTACTGCCTAGCATCTATCAATAAACTAACAATGAGCCCTAATACCTAGACTCTACCAGTGAAGCAACATTGAGCCCTACTGCATAGGCACTACCAATGAAGCAACATTGAGCCTTACTGCCTAGCATCTATCAATAAACTAACAATGAGCCCTAATACCTAGACTCTACCAGTGAAGCAACGTTGAGCCCTTCTGCTTAGAAGCTACCAGTGAAGTAACGTTGACCTCTACTGCATAGATGGTACCAGTGAAGTAAAATTGAACTATGCTACCTAGAAGATACCAGTGAAGTAACATTGAGCCCTACTGCCCAGGCACTAGCAATGAAGCAACATTGAGCCCTACTGCCTAGCATCTATCAATAAACTAACAATGAGCCCTAACACCTAGACTCTACCAGTGAAGCAACATTGAGCCCTACTGCGTAGGCACTACCAATGAAGCAACATTGAGCCCTAACAACTAGACTCTACCAGTGAAGCAACATTGTGCCCTACTGCCTAGCATCTATCAATAAACTAACAATGAGCCCTAATACTTAGACTTTACCAGTGAAGCAACATTGAGCCCTACTGCTTAGAAGCTACCAGTGAAGTAACGTTGACCTCTACTGCCTAGATGGTACCAGTGAAGTAACGTTGAGCCCTACTGCCTAGATGCTACCAGTGAAGTAAAATTGAACTATGCTACCTAGAAGATACCAGTGAAGTAACATTAAGTCCTATCATCTAGAGGCTGCCAGTGAAGTAACATTGAACCCGACCACCTAGACACTGTCAGTGAAGTAACATTGAGCCCTACCACCTAGACACTGTCGGTGAAGTAACATTGAGCCCTACCACCTAGACACTGTCGGTGAAGTAACATTGAGCCCTACTGCGTAGACACTACTGGTGAAGTAACATTGAGCCCTCTACCACCTAGACGTTACCATTGAAGGAACATTGAGACCTATCACCTTGACGCTACAAGTGAAGTAACATTGAGCCCTTCGACCTAGCATCTATCAATGAAGAAACATTGAGCCCTAATACTTAGACTCTACCAGTGAACCAACATTGAGCCCTACTGCTTACAAGCTGCAAGTGAAGTAATATTGAGCTCTACTGGCTAGATGGTACCAGTGAAATATCATTGAGCCCTACTGCATAGGCACTACCAATGAAGCAACATTGAGCCCTACCTCCTAGATGGTACCACTGAAGTAACACTGAGCCCTACTACCTTGCATTTATCAATGAAGTAACATTGAGCCCCAAAACCTAGACTCTACCAGTTAAGCAACATTGAGCCCTACTGCTTGGAAGCTACCAGTCAGGTAACATTGAGCTGTACTGCCTAGATGCTATCAGTGAAGTAACATTGAGCCCCACTGCCTAGACGCTACCAGTGAAGTAACATTGAGCCATATGGCCTAGATGCTACCAGTGAAGTCACATTGAGTTCTACTACCTCAATGCTGTCAGTGAAGTGACGTAACATTGAGCCCTACCACCTAGACGCTATCAGTGAAGTAACATTGTGCCCTACTAATTAGCATCTATCAATGAAGTAACATTGAGCCCTAATACCTAGACTCTACCAGTGAAGCAACATAGAGCCCTACTGCTTAGAAGCTACCAGTGAAGTAACATTGAGCTCTACTGCCTAGATGCTATCAGTGAAGTAACATTGAGCCCCACTACCTAGACACTACCAGTGAAGTAACATTGAGCCATATGGCCTAGATGCTACCAGTGAAGTCACATTGAGTTCTACTACCTCAACGCTATCAGTGAAGTAACATTGAGCCCTACCACCTAGACGCTACTGGTGAAGTATTTTTTGTGTATTGTTTTGCAGTTCAAATCATCAACAATATTTTTGGTCGGGGTCCCTGGCTTCCAGTAATGACTCAGTCAGGGGATCACTGGAATCCAATAATGATTCATTGGTGGTCCCCATATTCCAGCAATGATAGAGTGGGGTTCCACAGAAGTCATAGGGTTGGGAACCACTGACTTAGATGCCATCAGAGATGTAACATTAAGCCCTACCACCTAGACACTCCCAGTGAAGTAACATTGAGCCCTACTACCTAGATGCTATCAGAGAAGTAACATTGATCCTTACTACCTAGATGCTACCAGTGAAGCAACATTGTGCCCTACTGCCTAGACGCTACCAGTGAAGCAACATTGTGCCCCACTGCCTAGACGCTACCAGTGAAGCAACATTGAGCTCTACTGCGTAGAAGCTACCAGTGAAGTCACATTGAGCCCTACTACCTAGATGCTATCAAAGAAGTAACATTGAGCCTTACTACCTAGACGCTACCAGTGAAGCAACATTGAGCCCCACTGCCTAGATGCTACCAGTGAAGCAACATTGTGCCCTACTGCCTAGACGCTACCAGTGAAGCAACATTGTGCCCCACTGCCTAGACGCTACCAGTGAAGCAACATTGAGCTCTACTGCGTAGAAGCTACCAGTGAAGTCACATTGAGCCCTACTACCTAGATGCTATCAAAGAAGTAACATTGAGCCTTACTACCTAGACGCTACCAGTGAAGCAACATTGAGCCCCACTGCCTAGATGCTACCAGTGAAGCAACATTGAGCCCTACTGCCTAGACGCTACCAGTGAAGCAACATTGTTCCCCACTGCCTAGACGCTACCAGTGAAGCAACATTGAGCTCTACTGCCTAGATGCTACCAGTGAAGCAACATTGAGCCCTACTGCCTAGACGCTACCAGTGAAACAACATTGAGCCCTACTGTCTAGACGCTACCAGTGAAGCAACATTGAGCCCTACTGCCTACACACTCCCAGTGAAGTAACATTGAGCCCTACTACATCGATGCTATCAGTGAGGTAATATTGAGCCCTTCTACCTAGACGTTACTAGCAAAGAAACAGTGAGCCCTACTACCTAGAGTAGATGCTACCAGTGAAGAAACATTGATCCCTACTGCCTACATCCTACCAGTGAAGTAACATTGAGCACCACTGCCTACACGCTACCAGTGAAGTAACATTCCGCACTTCTACCTACATGCTACCAGTAAAGTAACATTGACTCCAACTACATTGATGCTATCAGTGAGGTAACATAGAGGCCTACCACCTAGATGTTACAAGTGAGGAAACCTTGAGCCCTACTACCTAGGCGCTACCAGTGAAGTCACATTTAGCCCTACCTTCTAGATGCTACCAGTCAGGTAACATTGAGCCCTACTACCTAGACGCTATCAGAGAAGTAATATTGAGCTCTACTGCCTAGATGGTACCAGTGAATTATCATTGAGCCCTACTGCCCAGACGGTACCAGTGAAGAAACATTGAGCCCTACTGCCTAGATGGAACCAGTGAAGTAACATAAAGCCCTACCACTTGGATGCTACAGGTGAAGAAACATTGAGCCCTACTGCCTAGACGCTATCAGTAAAGTAACATTAAGCCCTGCGGCATAGATGCTACCAATGAAGTAACATTTAGCCCTATCTTCTAGACGCTACCATTGAAATAACATTGAGTCCTACTGCCTAGGCACTAGAAGTGAAGTAATGTTGAGCCCTACCACATAGACGTTATCAGTGAAGTAATATTGAGCTCTACTGCCTAGATGGTACCAGTGAAGTAACATTGAGCCCTACTACCTAGACAGTACCAGTGAAGTAACATTGAGCCCTACTACCTAGACAGTACCAGTGAAGTAACATTGAGCTCCACCACTGAGATGCTACAGGGGAAGAATCATTGAGCCCTATCGCCTAGACACTATCAGTGAAGTAACATTGAGCTCTACTGCCTAGATGGTACAAGGGAAGTTACATTGAGCCCTACCACTGAGACAGTACAGGCAAAGTAACACTGAGCCCTACTACCTAGACGGTACAGGTGTAATAACATTGAGCCCTACTACCTAGATGGTACCAGTGAAGTAACATTGAGTCCTACCACCGAGACGCTACAGGTGAAGTAACATTGAGGCATACCACCTAGAGGCTATCAGTGAAGTAACATTGAGCTCTACTGCCTAGAAGGTACCAGTGAAGTTACATTGAGCCCTACCAACTAGATTCTACAGGTTAACTAACAATGAGCCCTACCACCTAGACAGTACTAGTGAAGTAACATTGAGCTCTACTACCTAGATGGTACCAGAGAAGTATAATTGAGCCCCACTGCCTAGATGGTACCAGTGAAGTAACATTGAGCCCTACTACTGAAATGCTACAGGTGAAGTAACATTGAGCCCTACTACCTAGATGGTACCAGTGAAGTAACATTGAGCCCAACTGCCTAGATGCTATAGGTGAAGTAACATTCAGCCCTACCAACTAGATGGTACCAGTGAATTAACATTGAGCCCTACCGCCTAGACACTATCAGTGAAGTTACATTGAGGTCTACTGGCTAGATGGTACCAGTGAAGTAACATTGAGCCCTACCGCCTAGACACTATCAGTGAAGTTACATTGAGCTCTACTGGCTAGATGGTACCAGTGAAGTAACATTGAGCCCTACTACCTAGACAGTACCAGTGAAGTAACATTGAGCCCCGCTACCTAGACAGTACCAGTGAAGTAACATTGAGCCCTACTACCTAGATGGTACCAGTGAAGTATCATTGAGCCCTACTGCCTAGATGGTACAAGTGAAGTAACATTGAGCCCTACCACTGAGACACTACAGGTGAACTAACATTGAGCCCTACTACCTAGACGGTACCAGTGAAGTAACATTGAGCTCCACCACTGAGATGCTACAGGTGAAGAATCATTGAGCCCTATCGCCTAGACACTATCAGTGAAGTAACATTGAGTTCTACTGCCTAGATGGTACAAGTGTAGTTACATTGAGCCCTACCACTGAGACGCTACAGGCGAAGTAACACTGAGCCCTACTACCTAGACGGTACCAGTGAAGTAACATTGACCTCCACCACTGAAATGCTACAGGTGAAGAATCATTGAGCCCTATCGCCTAGACACTATCAGTGAAGTAACATTGACCCCTACCACCTAGACGGTATCAGTGAAGTAACATTGAGTCCTACCACCTAGACGGTATCAGTGAAGTAACATTGAGCCCTAGCGCCAACGTAAGCCAAATAGAAATGTTAATTGAAAGCACCAGGTTCTTCACAAAGCAGCGGGTGCAATGGACTGTGGTCGGTTTACTAGAAAAGGCATTTTCCGTAAACTATTATTCACAAAGGAGAAGACTCACATGTCCATGCAGGTGTCCTGCAAGACTGGTCAGGTGTGTGAGGAGCCATAGCTTCGAAGAGGGCCCCAGCAGGTGTGTGAACAGCCATAGCTTCTAAGAGGGGCTCAGCAGGTGAGTGAACAGCCTTGGCTTCGAAGAGGTCCTCAGCAGGTGCCCTGCAACACTGGTCAGGTGTGTGAACAGCCATAGCTTCGAAGAGTGCCTCAGCAGGTGTGTGAACAGCCATAACTTCGAAGAGGTCCTCAGCAGGTTTGTGAACAGCTTTAGCTTCGAAGAAGGCCTCAGCAGGTGTGTGAATAGCCATAGCTTCGAAGAGGGCCTCAGCAGGTGTCCTCAACACTGGTCAGGTGTGTGAACAGCCGTATCTATGAAGAGGGCCTCAGCAGGTGTCCTCAACACTGGTCAGGTGTGTCAAATATCTATGAAGAGGGCCACAGCAGGTGTGTGAACAGCCATAGCTTCGAAGAGGGCCTTAGCAGGTGTCCTGCAACACTGGTCAGGTGTGTGAACAGCCGTAGCTTCGAAGAAGTCCTCGGCAGGTGTCCTGCAACACAGGTCAGGTGTGTGAGCAGCCGTAGCTTCGAAGAAGTCCTCGGCAGGTGTCCTCAACACTGGTCAGGTGTGTAAAATATCTATGAAGAGGGCCACAGCAGGTGTGTGAACAGCCATAGCTTCGAAGAGGTCCTTAGCAGGTGTGTGAATAGCCATAGCTTCGAAGAGGACCCCAGCAGGTGTCCTGCAACACTGGTCAGGTGGGCCTCAGCAGGTGTGTGCACAGCCGTATCTGTAAAGAGGTCCCCAGTAGGTGTCCAGCAACACTGGTTAGGTGTGTGAACAGCCATATCTATGAAGAGGGCCTCAGCAGGTGTCCTGCAACGCTGGGCAGGTGTGTGAACAGCCGTGGCTTCGAAGAGTGCCTCAGCAGGAATCCTCAACGCTGGGCAGGTGTGTGAACAGCCGTAGCTTCGAAGAGTCCCCAGCAGGTGTGTGAACAGCCATAGCTTCGAAGAGAGCTTCAGCAGGTGTGTGAACAGCCGTAGGTTAGAAGAGGGCCTCAGCAAGTGTGAGAACAGCCACAGCTTCGAAGAGGGCCTCAGCAGGTGTCCTCAACACTGGTCAGGTGTGTGAACAGCCGTAGCTCAGCACCGAGCCTGTGGGAGCCCGGATACAGTCCATAGCTACTGTCTCAGCAGTCAGGTCAGTGTCACAGTGTGTGATGTCAGAACCACCCATAATCCTCCCTCGCCACCTCCTATCACGGGCCCCTTGCTTTATGGTCGGGGGAGAAATACTCTTTCCCACAGTTCGGAAACTTCAAGGCCCCTGTCTGAAGATAGGAACCCCCTCAAGAGGGCCAGGTGGAAAGAGGTCCCCGTAATATTCCACCGGTGCACATCTGGAGATGCAAAAGTGCACTTCAGGATAAAGAATTCCAGAATCCCCATCACACAGAAAGTTCCTTCACATGGATGCGGTTCCTTCACATGGATGCGGGTCCTTCACACGCAGACAGGTCCTTCACATGGATGCGGTTCCTTCACATAGATGTGGTTCCTTTCCACGAATGCAGGTCCTTTCCATGAATGCAGGACCTTTACATGACGCAGGTCCTTCACATGACGCAGGTCCTTCACATGATGTAGATCCTTCACATGATGTAGATCCTTCACATGATGCAGGTCCTTCACATGGATGGAAGTCCTTCATAAGGATGCGGTTCCTTCCCACGGATGAGGTTCCTTCCCACGGATGCAGTCCCTTCCCACAAAAGTGGGTCCTTCACAAAGATGCAGGTCTTTCACTTGGATGCAGGTCTTTCACACAGATGCAGATCTTTCACATGGATGCAGGTCTTTCACATGGATGCAGGTCTTTCACACGGATGCAGGTCCTTCACACGAATGCATGTGCTTCACATAATGCGGGTCCTTCACACAGATGCATGTTGTCCACATGGATGCAGGTTCTTCACATGGATGCAAGTCCTTCACATGGATGCAAGTCCTTCACATGGCTGCTTGTTCTTCACATAGATGTGGATCCTTCCCATGGATGCAGGTCCTTCACATGGTTGCAGGTCCTTCACATGGATGCAGGTACCTCGGGTAAAGCGCCCCCCCAAGATGGGAGGGCGCGGCCCATTAGGAGTCAGGCCGCCGGAGCCCAAGAACCCCCTTCACACTAGTTGTGTGTTGGGCTGGCCTGCGACTTCCACCCTCACAAGGCGTAGGGGCGGAAGTCTGGAGGTTTGGGGAACGTTGCAGCTGCGTTGCCCACCAGCCAGTTCCAGTCGTCGCGTACCAGTGGGGGGCTACTTAAGCACCTCCCAGGAAGGCTCGGCCTTCTCATCTCAGTAGCGCGGCGGCTGGGGCTTCCAGGCGGCACCTGGTTGTCTCACCCACCCTCCCCTTAATTTAGGTTGTGAAGAAGGTATTAGCGGAAAGTGAGGTATTAAAGTAACCAGAAACAACAGAGGGGTCCCCAAGGCTGGGGGCCCGGGAGAACACCAGGGATAGGATCCTGAAGTCCTGAGCCAACCTGCGGATGTACACACCAGATTAAGGGGTAAGGGAGCCCAGCTCTCTGGGGGGGCCATGGGGCTCCCGCTCCTGGCTGCCCCGTTACACCCCTAGGCAGATTGGTGTTTGGAGGGGGGGGCGGAACCCGGAGCGTGTGGACAAGGAACAGTGTAGTCAGGGCAACCGCCCCTCCTAGGGATACGGGTGAGGTACGGTCCACTTGTGTGGTCCAATGGTGGTTCAGGACAGGGAGGGATCCTGTCAGAACAAAATTATTTATGGTTCCTGAATTGTATCTCATAGATGTGATTTATGTTTTGTAAATATGACTGAGGTTTACTTGGAGTGATTTATGATTTTGATGTGTAGATGAATTATCATAAGAAATTTGTAATAAAACGTTTTCCAACAAGTAAGTTTGTCGGTCTGTGTATAGCTGGTGTTGGGGTGAGGGCATGCGGGCGGTCTCCGGATCCGAACACCACTGAAACTCCATCACATGGACGTGGGTCCTTCACACGGATGCAGGTCCTTCAGATGCAGGATCTTCACACGGATGCAGGTCCTTCAGATTCAGGATCTTCACACGGATGCAGGATCTTCACACGGAAGCAGGATCTTCACACGGGTGCAGGACCTTCATACTGGCGCAGGTCCTTCACACAGGTGCAGTTCCTTTGCACGGATGCAGGTCTTTCCACAGAGGCGAGTCCTTCTCACGTATGGCGGTCCTTCACACAGGTGCAGGTCTTTATAGATAGAGGTCGGTCACACCGATGCAGGTCCTTCACACGGATGCGAGTCCTTCAGATTGATGCGGGTCCTTCACACGCAGACAGGTCCTTCACACGGATCGGTTTCGTCCCAAAGATGCAGGTTCTTCACAAGGATTCATGTGCTTCAAATAATGGGGGTCCTTCACACAGATGCATGTTGTTCTCATGGATGCAGGTCCTTCACATGGATGCAGGTCCTTCACATGGATGCAGGTCCTTCACATGGATGCTGGTCCTTCACATAGATGCAGGTCCCTCACACCACTGCAACTCCTTCACATGGATGTGGGTCCTTCACATGGACATGTAACCCCATCCTACAGAAGTATCTTTCCCCACCGCACAGACGCCCCCCCTTCTCCTTCACAGGAATGGGCGCCTCCTCTCACACATGGGGCGCTCTCGCAGACGTTGCCCCACCCCCATCCCCGCAGGGTCTCTGCGCTTCATTTTGGTCCCCAATTAGCGCGAGCTAAACCCTTCCTCCCTCTAAAAGGAGCTCAGAATAAAACAGGTCGTTAACATGAATGCAAAGCAGCTGGGGTCTGTGTGCCCCCCTCTCTTCACTCCTTGGTCTCTAGTCCTCCTCTCCCCCACTTCACCCCACCTTCCTTCTCTACTCGGCCATAACACAGACCTGCGAGCCCCCTGCAGCGAAAATGGACCCCTACCCCTTCATGGGGGCCCCAACCCTTCAGGGACCCCATTCAGCAAAACTCGGGGGTCCTTCGCCGCATTCTGCAGCACATTGGGGGCGCAAGTTTGCACTGCACCACTGCAGGCCTTCCTCCTCCCAACCCAGGTTACCACAGCCCCCGAGGGGCAGGTGGGCCCTTGTTGTAGGGTGAGCAGATTTTGAGGAGCAAAAAACGGAACGGGTCAGACATAAAAGAAGGACTAAAGACATTACTCTCTTTTATATCTGGCCTGTCCCCTTTTTTTGCGTAGCTTTGTGAATGTGTGGCTATACGGTGTGTGTGTGTGTGTGTGTATATTTATATATATACACACACACACATGTACAAGACTACATATATAAAATTAGCTATGGCTTGACCTTCCACCCTGCACCCCCAACCCCCCCCCCCCCCCCCCCACCTCTCTCTGCTCCCCACTCGTCTCTCTGCTCGTAGCAGACAGGGGACTGTGTTGCCTGACAGTAACAGATAAAATATTCTCATTATTTCATAATTTGTAGGCCTCTTTAACTTATGCTTCCCTATATGATCTGACCTTTATCCCAAAAACCGGGGCATTTATTTAATAATTTGATCTTTGTCCAAAAACCGGGACATTTATTTAAAATTAGGAGAAGCGTCGGGACACCGGGACAGTCCTCTAAAACCCGGGATTGTCCGGGGAAATCCGGGAGGTCTGGTCACCTACCTTGTTGCGGCTGTTCCTTATTGCACTAATCACGTGTTCTGAGCAGATTTCTCACGTGTCCAAGAGCAGAGGTTTGGCTATGCCCTCGCCTGGTTATATTTACGGAAATACGGGATCTTTAACAGTGTGAAACAGGTGAATTTCTGGCAGGTTGTAGACTGTGTGAGTAACTGGCCGGTCCCCAGCCCTACCAGCTCTTCTTAAACATCCTAAAATATGAATCATTTGTCCCCGACCATACCAGACTTCCAGATGCGAGTCAGCCACGTGACTGACTCTGCCCCAGCGGTACCAGCCGATCAGAGCTGGTATGTCCCCTGTGCCCTGCCACCAGCACTGAAGGTGGCATGCATCACTGACTCCTCCCCTGCCCTTCCATGCAAGATTGTTAAAGACCAGCCTCACTTGTGACTGACTCTGCCCCAGCGGTGCCAGCAGGTCAGAGCTGGTATGCCCCCTACCTGTGCCCTGTCACCTGCCACTAGCTCTGAAGGTGGCATGCATCACTGACACCTCCCCTGCCCTTCCATGCATGTTTGTTAAAGACCAGCCTCACTTGCGACTGGCTCCGTCCCAGCCCCTCCGGCTCTAAGAGGCTCTGTCCTCCCACAGGCCCTCGTCGAGTCCCCGCGCACCCGCCGGCCGCCGTGTGACACACGGCAGGCACACACAGGTGACCCCCTCCGTCCTCTGCACCGAGAGGATTACCGCGGCCCATTGCCCCCGGCGGCTCGGGTGATGGGGGGCTGAGCCGTGTTATCTTCAGACAGCAGCCTGGACGGATTATCCGTGCCCGCCCCCCCAGGGGCCGCTCACACACCTCAGTGGCCTCACCTGAGGTCCGGGGTCTGGCGGAAGATTAATGGCCCGGCGAGGAGTGGATACCGAGCGGGGTGTAATGAAGGGTCCTCCCGCCCATCCTCATCCGCAGAGATGTCCGCGGGCTCCCGGCGGGGTGTACGACTCGGTGAAACGTGTGATCCTGGCCTCGGGGATACAAGCCAGCCATGGAGGGCTAGGGAAGTGGGGGGGGCACTATTACAACTCAGAGTCAATGTGCACCTCCTACAGGTCGCTGTAGTACATCTCCGCGAATAGCAAACACACTAACAACGTGCCCACCCCCCCACAGATGTACCCCCAAGCAGAGGGCGCCCACCCCCGTAAGCAGTGTAAAGCCCCTCCTGGCACGGTGCCTCCACGGACAGTCAGTGTGCACCCCACAGAGGGTCAGTGTACACCTCTACGAATAGTCAGTTGCACCCCATAGAAAGACGTGTACAGTGCACCTCCACCGATAGTAAGTGTGCACCCCACAGAGGGACGTGTACAGTACACCTCCACAGATAGTCAGTGTGCACCCCACAGAGGGTCAGTGTACAGTACACCTCCATGGATAGTCAGTGTGCACCCCACAGAGGGACGTTTACAGTACACCTCTAAGGATAGTCCGTATACACCCCACAGTCGGTCGGTGTACAGTACACCTCCACGGATAGTCTATGTGCACCCCACAGAGGGACGTGTACAGTACATCTCCACGGATAGTCAGTGTACACCCCACAGAGGGTCAATGTACACCTCTACGGCGAGACAATGCGCACCCCACAGAGGGACGTGTACAGTACATCTCCAAGGATAGTCAGTGCGCACCCCACATAGGGTTGGTTTACAGTACACCTCCAAGGATAGTCAGTGTGCACCCCACAGAGGGACGTGTACACCTCCACAGATAATCAGTGTGCACCCCACAGAGGGATGTGTACAGTACACCTCCACGGATAGTCAGTCTGCACCCCACAGAGGGTCGGTGTATACCTCTACAGATAGACAGTGCGCACCCCACAGAGGGTCGGTGTACACCTCCATGGATAGTCAGTGTGTACCCCACAGAGTGACGTGTACAGTACATCTCCACTGATAATCAGTGTGCACCCCACAGAGGGTCGGTTTACATTTCCAAGGATAGTCAGTGTGCACCCCACAGAGAGTCGGTGTACATCTCCACGGATAGTCATTGTGCACCTCACAGAGGGTCGGTGTACACCTCCACAGATAGTCAGTATGCACCCCACAGAGGGACGTGTACAGTACATCTCCACGGATAGTCAGTGTGCACCCCACAGAGGGTCAGTGTACAGTACACCTCCACGGATAGTCAGTGTGCACCCCACAGAGGGACATCTACACCTCCACGGATAGTCAGTGTGCACCCCACAGGGGGACGTGTACAGTGCACCTCCACAGATAGTCAGTGTGCACCCCACAGAGGGTCAGTGTACAGTACACCTCCATGGATAGTCAGTGTGCACCCCACAGAGGGACGTTTACAGTACACCTCCAAGGATAGTCAGTATGCACCCCACAAACGGTCCGTGTACAGTACACCTCCACGGATAGTCAGTGTGCACCACACAGAGGGACGTGTACAGTACACCTCCACGGATAGTCAGTGTGCACCCCACAGACGGTCGGTGTACAGTACACCTCCACAGATAGTCAGTGTGCACCCCACAGAGGGTCAGTGTACAGTACACCTCCACGGATAGTCAGTGAGCACCCCACAGAGGGACGTGTAGAGTACATCTCCAAGGATAGTCAGTGTGCACCCCACAGAGGGACGTGTACAGTACACCTCCACGGACAGTCAGTGTGCACCCCACAGAGGGACGTGTACAGTACACCTCCAAGGATAGTCAGTATGCACCCCACAGACAGTCGGTGTACAGTACACCTCCAAGGATAGTCTATGTGCACCCCACAGAGGGACGTGTACAGTACATCTCCACGGATAGTCAGTGTACACCCCACAGAGGGTCAGTGTACACCTCTACAGCGAGACAATGCGCACCCCACAGAGGGATGTGTACAGTACATCTCCAAGGATACTCAGTGCGCACCCCACATAGGGTCGGTGTACACCTCCATGGATAGTCAGTGTGCACCCCACAGAGGGTTGGTGTACAGTACACCTCCAAGGATAGTCAGTGTGCACCCCACCGAGGGACGTGTACACCTCCACAGATAGTCAGTGTGCACCCCACAGAGGGATGTGTACAGTACACCTCCAAGGATAGTCAGTCTGCACCCCACAGAGGGTCGCTGTATACCTCTATGGATAGACAGTGCGCACCCCACAGAGGGTCGGTGTACACCTCCATGGATAGTCAGTGTGCACCCCACAGAGTGACGTGTACAGTACATCTCCACTGATAGTCAGTGTGCATCCCACAGGGGGTCGGTTT
The DNA here is from genome assembly GCF_031143425.1 of Pleurodeles waltl. Taxonomy (NCBI): domain Eukaryota; kingdom Metazoa; phylum Chordata; class Amphibia; order Caudata; family Salamandridae; genus Pleurodeles; species Pleurodeles waltl. The sequence goes on along the minus strand of NC_090449.1, from coordinate 15,847,460 downwards.
ACATCTCCAAGGATAGTCAGTGTGCACCCCACAGAGGGTTGGTGTACATCTCCAGGATAGTTAGTGTGCACCCCACAGAGGGTCGGTGTACACCTTCACAGATAGTCAGTGTGCACCCCACAGAGGGATGTGTACAGTACATCTCCATGGATAGTCAGTGTGCACCCCACAGGGGGACGTGTACCGTGCACCTCCACGGATAGTCAGTGTGCACCCCACAGAGGGACGTGTACAGTGCACCTCCATGGATAGTCCGTGTGCACCCCACAGAGGGACGTGTACACCTTCACAGATAGTCAGTGTGCACCCCACAGAGGGACGTGTACAGTACATCTCCAATGTACACCTCCACGGATAGTCAGTGTGCACCCGACAGAGGGACGTGTACACCTCCACGGATAGTCAGTGTGCACCCCACAGAGGGTTGGTGTACAGTACACCTCCACGGATAGTCAGTTTGCACCCCACAGAGGGACGTGTACACCTCCACGGATAGTCAGTGTGCACCCCACAGAGGGACGTGTACAGTACATCTCCACGGATAGTCAGTGTGCACCCCACATAGGGTTGGTTTACAGTACACCTCCAAGGATAGACAGTGTGCACCCCACAGAGGGACGTGTACACCTCCACAGATAGTCAGTGTGCACCCCACAGAGGGATGTGTACAGTACACCTCCACGGATAGTCAGTCTGCACCCCACAGAGGGTCGGTGTATACCTCTATGGATAGACAGTGCGCACCCCACTGAGGGTCGGTGTACACCTCCATGGATAGTCAGTGTGCACCCCACAGAGTGACGTGTACAGTACATCTCCACTGATAATCAGTGTGCACCCCACAGAGGGTCGGTTTACATTTCCAAGGATAGTCAGTGTGCACCCCACAGAGAGTCGGTGTACATCTCCACGGATAGTCAGTGTGCACCCCACAGAGGTTCGGTGTACACCTCCACAGATAGACAGTATGCACCCCACAGAGGGACGTGTACAGTACTTCTCCACGGATAGTCAGTGTGCACCCCACAGAGGGTCAGTGTACAGTACACCTCCACGGATAGTCAGTGTGCACCCCACAGAGGGACGTGTACACCTCCACGGATAGTCAGTGTGCACCCCACAGGGGGACGTGTACAGTACACCTCCACAGATAGTCAGTGTGCACCCCACAGAGGGTCAGTGTACAGTACACCTCCATGGATAGTCAGTGTGCACCCCACAGAGGGACATTTACAGTACACCTCCAAGGATAGTCAGTATGCACCCCACAAACGGTCCGTGTACAGTACACCTCCACGGATAGTCAGTGTGCACCCCACAGAGGGACGTGTATAGTACACCTCCACGGATTGTCAGTGTGCACCCCACAGAGGGACATCTACACCTCCACGGATAGTCAGTGTGCACCCCACAGGGGGACGTGTACAGTACACCTCCACAGATAGTCAGTGTGCACCCCCCAGAGGGTCAGTGTACAGTACACCTCCATGGATAGTCAGTGTGCACCCCACAGAGGGACGTTTACAGTACACCTCCAAGGATAGTCAGTATGCACCCCACAAACGGTCCGTGTACAGTACACCTCCACGGATAGTCAGTGTGCACCCCACAGAGGGACGTGTACAGTACACCTCCACGGATAGTCAGTGTGCACCCCACAGACGGTCGGTGTACAGTACACCTCCACAGATAGTCAGTGTGCACCCCACAGAGGGTCAGTGTACAGTACACCTCCACGGATAGTCAGTGAGCACCCACAGAGGGACGTGTAGAGTACATCTCCAAGGATAGTCAGTGTGCACCCCACAGAGGGACGTGTACAGTACACCTCCACGGACAGTCAGTGTGCACCCCACAGAGGGACGTGTACAGTACACCTCCAAGGATAGTCAGTATGCACCCCACAGACAGTCGGTGTACAGTACACCTCCAAGGATAGTCTATGTGCACCCCACAGAGGGACGTGTACAGTACATCTCCACGGATAGTCAGTGTACACCCCACAGAGGGTCAGTGTACACCTCTACAGCGAGACAATGCGCACCCCACAGAGGGACGTGTACACTACATCTCCAAGGATACTCAGTGCGCACCCCACATAGGGTCGGTGTACACCTCCATGGATAGTCAGTGTGCACCCCACAGAGGGTTGGTGTACAGTACACCTCCAAGGATAGTCAGTGTGCACCCCACAGAGGGACGTGTACACCTCCACAGAGAGTCAGTGTGCACCCCACAGAGGGATGTGTACATTACACCTCCAAGGATAGTCAGTCTGCACCCCACAGAGGATCGCTGTATACCTCTATGGATAGACAGTGCGCACCCCACAGAGGGTCGGTGTACACCTCCATGGATAGTCAGTGTGCACCCCACAGAGTGACGTGTACAGTACATCGCCACTGATAGTCAGTGTGCATCCCACAGAGGGTCGGTTTACATCTCCAAGGATAGTCAGTGTGCACCCCACAGAGGGTTGGTGTACATCTCTAGGATAGTCAGTGTGCACCCCACAGAGGGTCGGTGTACACCTTCACAGATAGTCAGTGTGCACCCCACAGAGGGGCGTGTACAGTACATCTCCACGGATAGTCAGTGTGCACCCCACAGAGGGACGTGTACAGTACACCTCCACGGATAGTCAGTGTGCACCCCACAGAGGGACGTGTACACCTCCACGGATAGTCAGTGTGCACCCCACAGAGGGACGTGTACCGTGCACCTCCACGGATAGTCAGTGTGCACCCCACTGAGGGACGTGTACAGTGCACCTCCATGGATAGTCCGTGTGCACCCCACAGAGGGACGTGTACACCTTCACAGATAGTCAGTGTGCACCCCACAGAGGGACGTGTACAGTACATCTCCAAGGATAGTCAGTGTGCACCCGACAGAAGGACGTGTACACCTCCACGGATAGTCAGTGTGCACCCCACAGAGGGACGTGTACACCTCCACGGATAGTCAGTGTGCACCCCACAGAGGGTTGGTGTACAGTACACCTCCACGGATAGTCAGTTTGCACCCCACAGAGGGACGTGTACACCTCCACGGATAGTCAGTGTGCACCCCACAGAGGGACGTGTACAGTACATCTCCACGGATAGTCAGTGCGCACCCCACATAGGGTTGGTTTACAGTACACCTCCAAGGATAGACAGTGTGCACCCCACAGAGGGACGTGTACACCTCCACAGATAGTCAGTGTGCACCCCACAGAGGGATGTGTACAGTACACCTCCACGGATAGTCAGTCTGCACCCCACAGAGGGTCAGTGTATACCTCTATGGATAGACAGTGCGCACCCCACAGAGGGTCGGTGTACACCTCCATGGATAGTCAGTGTGCACCCCACAGAGTGACGTGTACAGTACATCTCCACTGATAATCAGTGTGCACCCCACAGAGGGTCGGTTTACATTTCCAAGGATAGTCAGTGTGCACCCCACAGGGGGACGTGTACAGTACACCTCCACAGATAGTCAGTGTGCACCCCACAGAGGGTCAGTGTACAGTACACCTCCATGGATAGTCAGTGTGCACCCCACAGAGGGACATTTACAGTACACCTCCAAGGATAGTCAGTATGCACCCCACAAACGGTCCGTGTACAGTACACCTCCACGGATAGTCAGTGTGCACCCCACAGAGGGACGTGTATAGTACACCTCCACGGATAGTCAGTGTGCACCCCACAGACGGTCGGTGTACAGTACACCTCCACAGATAGTCAGTGTGCACCCCACAGAGGGTCAGTGTACAGTACACCTCCACGGATAGTCAGTGAGCACCCCACAGAGGGACGTGTACAGTACATCTCCAAGGATAGTCAGTGTGCACCCCACAGAGGGACGTGTACAGTACACCTCCACGGACAGTCAGTGTGCACCCCACAGAGGGACGTGTACAGTACACCTCAAAGGATAGTCAGAATGCACCCCACAGACAGTCGGTGTACAGTACACCTCCAAGGATAGTCTATGTGCACCCCACAGAGGGACGTGTACAGTACATCTCCACGGATAGTCAGTGTACACCCCACAGAGGGTCAGTGTACACCTCTACAGCGAGACAATGTGCACCCCACAGAGGGACGTGTACAGTACATCTCCAAGGATACTCAGTGCGCACCCCACATCGGGTCGGTGTACACCTCCATGGATAGTCAGTGTGCACCCCACAGAGGGTTGGTGCACAGTACACCTCCAAGGATAGTCAGTGTGCACCCCACAGAGGGACGTGTACACCTCCACAGATAGTAAGTGTGCACCCCACAGAGGGATGTGTACAGTACACCTCCAAGGATAGTCAGTCTGCACCCCACAGAGGGTCGCTGTATACCTCTACGGATAGACAGTGCGCACCCCACAGAGGGTCGGTGTACAATTCCATGGATAGTCAGTGTGCACCCCACAGAGTGAAGTGTACAGTACATCTCCACTGATAGTCAGTGTGCACCCCACAGAGGGTTGGTTTACATCTCCAGGATAGTCAGTGTGCACCCCACAGAGGATCGGTGTAAACCTTCACAGATAGTCAGTGTGCACCCCACAGAGGGACGTGTACAGTACATCTCCACGGATAGTCCATGTGCACCCCACAGAGGGACGTGTACAGTACACCTCCACGGATAGTCAGTGTGCACCCCACAGAGGGACGTGTACACCTCCACGGATAGTCAGTGTGCACCCCACAGAGGGACGTGTACAGTACACCTCCACAGATAGTCAGTGTGCACCCCACAGAGGGTCAGTGTACAGTACACCTCCATGGATAGTCAGTGTGCACCCCACAGAGGGACATTTACAGTACACCTCCAAGGATAGTCAGTATGCACCCCACAAACGGTCCGTGTACAGTACACCTCCACGGATAGTCAGTGTGCACCCCACAGAGGGACGTGTACAGTACACCTCCACGGATAGTCAGTGTGCACCCCACAGACGGTCGGTGTACAGTACACCTCCACAGATAGTCAGTGTGCACCCCACAGAGGGTCAGTGTACAGTACACCTCCACGGATAGTCAGTGAGCACCCCACAGAGGGACGTGTAGAGTACATCTCCAAGGATAGTCAGTGTGCACCCCACAGAGGGACGTGTACAGTACACCTCCACGGACAGTCAGTGTGCACCCCACAGAGGGACGTGTACAGTACACCTCCAAGGATAGTCAGTATGCACCCCACAGACAGTCGGTGTACAGTACACCTCCAAGGATAGTCTATGTGCACCCCACAGAGGGACGTGTACAGTACATCTCCACGGATAGTCAGTGTACACCCCACAGAGGGTCAGTGTACACCTCTACAGCGAGACAATGCGCACCCCACAGAGGGACGTGTACACTACATCTCCAAGGATACTCAGTGCGCACCCCACATAGGGTCGGTGTACACCTCCATGGATAGTCAGTGTGCACCCCACAGAGGGTTGGTGTACAGTACACCTCCAAGGATAGTCAGTGTGCACCCCACAGAGGGACGTGTACACCTCCACAGAGAGTCAGTGTGCACCCCTGTGAGAAGGTAGCCTCTTTCTAGCCTTGTTACCCCCACTTTTGGCCTGTTTGTGAGTGTATGTCAGGGTGTTTGTCACTGTTTTCACTGTCTCACTGGGATCCTGATAGCCAGGCCTCAGTGCTCATAGTGAAAACACTATGGTTTCAGTATGTTTGTTATGTGTCACTGGGATCCTGCTGGTCAGGACCCCAGTGCTCATAGGTTTGTGGCCTATATGTATGTGTCACTGGGACCCTGTCACACAGGGCCCCAGTGCTCATAGGTGTGCATGTATATGTTCCCTGTGTGGTGCCTAACTGTCTCACTGAGGCTCTGCTAACCAGAACCTCAGTGGTTATGCTCTCTCATTACTTTCAAATTGTCACTAACAGGCTAGTGACCAATTTTACCAATTTACATTGGCTTACTGGAACACCCTTATAATTCCCTAGTATATGGTACTGAGGTCCCAGGGTATTGGGGTTCCAGGAGATCCCTATGGGCTGCAGCATTTCTTTTGCCACCCATAGGGAGCTCTGACAATTCTTACACAGGTCTGCCACTGCAGCCTGAGTGAAATAACGTCCACGTTATTTCACAGCCATTTTACACTGCACTTAAGTAACTTATAAGTCACCTATATGTCTAACCTTTACCTGGTAAAGGTTAGGTGCAAAGTTACTTAGTGTGAGGGCACCCTGGCACTAGCCAAGGTGCCCCCACATTGTTCAGAGCCAATTCACTGAACTTTGTGAGTGCGGGGAGACCATTACACGCGTGCACTACATATAGGTCACTACCTATATGTGGCTTCACCATGGTAACTCCGAATATGGCCATGTAACATGTCTATGATCATGGAATTGCCCCCTCTATGCCATCCTGGCATTGTTGGTACAATTCCATGATCCCAGTGGTCTGTAGCACAGACCCTGGTACTGCCAGACTGCCCTTCCTGGGGTTTCACTGCAGCTGCTGCTGCTGCCAACCCCTCAGACAGGCAGCTGCCCTCCTGGGGTCCAGCCAGGCCTGGCCCAGGATGGCAGAACAAAGAACTTCCTCTGAGAGAGGGTGTGACACCCTCTCCCTTTGGAAAATGGTGTGAAGGCAGGGGAGGAGTAGCCTCCCCCAGCCTCTGGAAATGCTTTGTTGGGCACAGAGGTGCCCAATTCTGCATAAGCCAGTCTACACCGGTTCAGGGACCCCTTAGCCCCTGCTCTGGCGCGAAACTGGACAAAGGAAAGGGGAGTGACCACTCCCCTGACCTGCACCTCCCCTGGGAGGTGTCCAGAGCTCCTCCAGTGTGCTCCAGACCTCTGCCATCTTGGAAACAGAGGTGCTGCTGGCACACTGGACTGCTCTGAGTGGCCAGTGCCACCAGGTGACGTCAGAGACTCCTTGTGATAGGCTCCTTCAGGTGTTAGTAGCCTTTCCTCTCTCCTAGGTAGCCAAACCCTCTTTTCTGGCTATTTAGGGTCTCTGTCTCTGGGGAAACTTTAGATAACGAATGCATGAGCTCAGCCGAGTTCCTCTGCATCTCCCTCTTCACCTTCTGATAAGGAATCGACCGCTGACCGCGCTGGAAGCCTGCAAACCTGCAACATAGTAGCAAAGACGACTACTGCAACTCTGTAACGCTGATCCTGCCGCCTTCTCGACTGTTTTCCTGCTTGTGCATGCTGTGGGGGTAGTCTGCCTCCTCTCTGCACCAGAAGCTCCGAAGAAATCTCCCGTGGGTCGACGGAATCTTCCCCCTGCAACCGCAGGCACCAAAAAGCTGCATCTCCGGTCCCTTGGGTCTCCTCTCAGCACGACGAGCGAGGTCCCTCGAATCCAGCGACACCGTCCAAGTGACCCCCACAGTCCAGTGACTCTTCAGCCCAAGTTTGGTGGAGGTAAGTCCTTGCCTCACCTCGCTGGGCTGCATTGCTGGGAACCGCGACTTTGCAAGCTTCTCCGGCCCCTGTGCACTTCCGGCGGAAATCCTTCGTGCACAGCCAAGCCTGGGTCCACGGCACTCTAACCTGCATTGCACGACTTTCTAAGTTGGTCTCCGGCGACGTGGGACTCCTTTGTGCAACTTCGGCGAGCACCGTTTCACGCATCCTCGTAGTGCCTGTTTCTGGCACTTCTCCGGGTGCTACCGGCTTCAGTGAGGGCTCTTTGTCTTGCTCGACGTCCCCTCTCTCTGCAGGTCCAATTTGCGACCTTCTGGTCCCTCCTGGGCCCCAGCAGCGTCCAAAAACGCCAAACGCACGATTTGCGTGTAGCAAGGCTTGTTGGCGTCCATCCGGCGGGAAAACACTTCTGCACGACTCTCCAAGGCGTGGGGGATCCATCCTCCAAAGGGGAAGTCTCTAGCCCTTGTCGTTCCTGCAGTATTCACAGTTCTTCAGCCTAGTAAGAGCTTCTTTGCACCAACCGCTGGCATTTCTTGGGCATCTGCCCATCTCCGAGCTGCTTGTGACTTTTGGACTTGGTCCCCTTGTTCCACAGGTACCTTCAGACAGGAATCCATCGTTGTTGCATTGCTGATTTGTGTTTTCCTTGCATTCTCCCTCTAACACGACTATTTTGTCCTTAGGGGAACTTTGGTGCACTTTGCACTCACTTTTCAGGGTCTTGGGGTGGGTTATTTTGCTAACTCTCACTATTTTCTAATAGTCCCAGCGACCCTCTACAAGGTCACATAGGTTTGGGGTCCATTCGTGGTTCGCATTCCACTTCTGGAGTATATGGTTTGTGTTGCCCCTATCCCTATGTTTCCCCATTGCATCCTATTGTAACTATACATTGTTTGCACTGTTTTCTAAGACTATACTGCATATTTTTGCTATTGTGTATATATATCTTGTGTATATTTCCTATCCTCTCACTGAGGGTACACTCTAAGATACTTTGGCATATTGTCATAAAAATAAAGTCCCTTTATTTTTAGTATAACTGTGTATTGTGTTTTCTTATGATATTGTGCATATGACACTAAGTGGTACTGTAGTAGCTTCACACGTCTCCTAGTTCAGCCTAAGCTGCTCTGCTAAGCTACCATTATCTATCAGCCTAAGCTGCTAGACACCCTATACACTAATAAGGGATAACTGGGCCTGGTGCAAGGTGCAAGTACCCCTTGGTACTCACTACAAGCCAGTCCAGCCTCCTACAACCCCACAGAGGGATGTGTACATTACACCTCCAAGGATAGTCAGTCTGCACCCCACAGAGGGTCGCTGTATACCTCTACGGATAGACAGTGCGCACCCCACAGAGGGTCGGTGTACACCTCCATGGATAGTCAGTGTGCACCCCACAGAGTGACGTGTACAGTACATCTCCACTGATAGTCAGTGTGCATCCCACAGAGGGTCGGTTTACATCTCCAAGGATAGTCAGTGTGCACCCCACAGAGGGTTGGTGTACATCTCTAGGATAGTCAGTGTGCACCCCACAGAGGGTCGGTGTACACCTTCACAGATAGTCAGTGTGCACCCCACAGAGGGGCGTGTACAGTACATCTCCACGGATAGTCAGTGTGCACCCCACAGAGGGACGTGTACAGTACACCTCCACGGATAGTCAGTGTGCACCCCACAGAGGGACGTGTACACCTCCACGGATAGTCAGTGTGCACCCCACAGAGGGACGTGTACCGTGCACCTCCACGGATAGTCAGTGTGCACCCCACTGAGGGACGTGTACAGTGCACCTCCATGGATAGTCCGTGTGCACCCCACAGAGGGACGTGTACACCTTCACAGATAGTCAGTGTGCACCCCACAGAGGGACGTGTACAGTACATCTCCAAGGATAGTCAGTGTGCACCCGACAGAGGGACGTGTACACCTCCACGGATAGTCAGTGTGCACCCCACAGAGGGACGTGTACACCTCCACGGATAGTCAGTGTGCACCCCACAGAGGGTTGGTGTACAGTACACCTCCACGGATAGTCAGTTTGCACCCCACAGAGGGACGTGTACACCTCCACGGATAGTCAGTGTGCACCCCACAGAGGGACGTGTACAGTACATCTCCACGGATAGTCAGTGCGCACCCCACATAGGGTTGGTTTACAGTACACCTCCAAGGATAGACAGTGTGCACCCCACAGAGGGACGTGTACACCTCCACAGATAGTCAGTGTGCACCCCACAGAGGGATGTGTACAGTACACCTCCACGGATAGTCAGTCTGCACCCCACAGAGGGTCAGTGTATACCTCTATGGATAGACAGTGCGCACCCCACAGAGGGTCGGTGTACACCTCCATGGATAGTCAGTGTGCACCCCACAGAGTGACGTGTACAGTACATCTCCACTGATAATCAGTGTGCACCCCACAGAGGGTCGGTTTACATTTCCAAGGATAGTCAGTGTGCACCCCACAGAGAGTCGGTGTACATCTCCACGGATAGTCAGTGTGCACCCCACAGAGGTTCGGTGTACACCTCCACAGATAGACAGTATGCACCCCACAGAGGGACGTGTACAGTACATCTCCACGGATAGTCAGTGTGCACCCCACAGAGGGTCAGTGTACAGTACACCTCCACGGATAGTCAGTGTGCACCCCACAGAGGGACGTGTACACCTCCACGGATAGTCAGTGTGCACCCCACAGGGGGACGTGTACAGTACACCTCCACAGATAGTCAGTGTGCACCCCACAGAGGGTCAGTGTACAGTACACCTCCATGGATAGTCAGTGTGCACCCCACAGAGGGACATTTACAGTACACCTCCAAGGATAGTCAGTATGCACCCCACAAACGGTCCGTGTACAGTACACCTCCACGGATAGTCAGTGTGCACCCCACAGAGGGACGTGTATAGTACACCTCCACGGATAGTCAGTGTGCACCCCACAGACGGTCGGTGTACAGTACACCTCCACAGATAGTCAGTGTGCACCCCACAGAGGGTCAGTGTACAGTACACCTCCACGGATAGTCAGTGAGCACCCCACAGAGGGACGTGTACAGTACATCTCCAAGGATAGTCAGTGTGCACCCCACAGAGGGACGTGTACAGTACACCTCCACGGACAGTCAGTGTGCACCCCACAGAGGGACGTGTACAGTACACCTCAAAGGATAGTCAGAATGCACCCCACAGACAGTCGGTGTACAGTACACCTCCAAGGATAGTCTATGTGCACCCCACAGAGGGACGTGTACAGTACATCTCCACGGATAGTCAGTGTACACCCCACAGAGGGTCAGTGTACACCTCTACAGCGAGACAATGTGCACCCCACAGAGGGACGTGTACAGTACATCTCCAAGGATACTCAGTGCGCACCCCACATCGGGTCGGTGTACACCTCCATGGATAGTCAGTGTGCACCCCACAGAGGGTTGGTGCACAGTACACCTCCAAGGATAGTCAGTGTGCACCCCACAGAGGGACGTGTACACCTCCACAGATAGTAAGTGTGCACCCCACAAAGGGATGTGTACAGTACACCTCCAAGGATAGTCAGTCTGCACCCCACAGAGGGTCGCTGTATACCTCTACGGATAGACAGTGCGCACCCCACAGAGGGTCAGTGTACAATTCCATGGATAGTCAGTGTGCACCCCACAGAGTGAAGTGTACAGTACATCTCCACTGATAGTCAGTGTGCACCCCACAGAGGGTTGGTTTACATCTCCAAGGATAGTCAGTGTGCACCCCACAGAGGGTTGGTGTACATCTCCAGGATTGTCAGTGTGCACCCCACAGAGGATCGGTGTACACCTTCACAGATAGTCAGTGTGCACCCCACAGAGGGACGTGTACAGTACATCTCCACGGATAGTCCATGTGCACCCCACAGAGGGACGTGTACAGTACACCTCCACGGATAGTCAGTGTGCACCCCACAGAGGGACGTGTACACCTCCACGGATAGTCAGTGTGCACCCCACAGAGGGACGTGTACAGTACACCTCCACAGATAGTCAGTGTGCACCCCACAGAGGGTCAGTGTACAGTACACCTCCATGGATAGTCAGTGTGCACCCCACAGAGGGACATTTACAGTACACCTCCAAGGATAGTCAGTATGCACCCCACAAACGGTCCGTGTACAGTACACCTCCACGGATAGTCAGTGTGCACCCCACAGAGGGACGTGTACAGTACACCTCCACGGATAGTCAGTGTGCACCCCACAGACGGTCGGTGTACAGTACACCTCCACAGATAGTCAGTGTGCACCCCACAGAGGGTCAGTGTACAGTACACCTCCACGGATAGTCAGTGAGCACCCCACAGAGGGACGTGTAGAGTACATCTCCAAGGATAGTCAGTGTGCACCCCACAGAGGGACGTGTACAGTACACCTCCACGGACAGTCAGTGTGCACCCCACAGAGGGACGTGTACAGTACACCTCCAAGGATAGTCAGTATGCACCCCACAGACAGTCGGTGTACAGTACACCTCCAAGGATAGTCTATGTGCACCCCACAGAGGGACGTGTACAGTACATCTCCACGGATAGTCAGTGTACACCCCACAGAGGGTCAGTGTACACCTCTACAGCGAGACAATGCGCACCCCACAGAGGGACGTGTACACTACATCTCCAAGGATACTCAGTGCGCACCCCACATAGGGTCGGTGTACACCTCCATGGATAGTCAGTGTGCACCCCACAGAGGGTTGGTGTACAGTACACCTCCAAGGATAGTCAGTGTGCACCCCACAGAGGGACGTGTACACCTCCACAGAGAGTCAGTGTGCACCCCACAGAGGGATGTGTACATTACACCTCCAAGGATAGTCAGTCTGCACCCCACAGAGGGTCGCTGTATACCTCTACGGATAGACAGTGCGCACCCCACAGAGGGTCGGTGTACACCTCCATGGATAGTCAGTGTGCACCCCACAGAGTGACGTGTACAGTACATCTCCACTGATAGTCAGTGTGCATCCCACAGAGGGTCGGTTTACATCTCCAAGGATAGTCAGTGTGCACCCCACAGAGGGTTGGTGTACATCTCTAGGATAGTCAGTGTGCACCCCACAGAGGGTCGGTGTACACCTTCACAGATAGTCAGTGTGCACCCCACAGAGGGGCGTGTACAGTACATCTCCACGGATAGTCAGTGTGCACCCCACAGAGGGACGTGTACAGTACACCTCCACGGATAGTCAGTGTGCACCCCACAGAGGGACGTGTACACCTCCACGGATAGTCAGTGTGCACCCCACAGAGGGACGTGTACCGTGCACCTCCACGGATAGTCAGTGTGCACCCCACTGAGGGACGTGTACAGTGCACCTCCATGGATAGTCCGTGTGCACCCCACAGAGGGACGTGTACACCTTCACAGATAGTCAGTGTGCACCCCACAGAGGGACGTGTACAGTACATCTCCAAGGATAGTCAGTGTGCACCCGACAGAGGGACGTGTACACCTCCACGGATAGTCAGTGTGCACCCCACAGAGGGACGTGTACACCTCCACGGATAGTCAGTGTGCACCCCACAGAGGGTTGGTGTACAGTACACCTCCACGGATAGTCAGTTTGCACCCCACAGAGGGACGTGTACACCTCCACGGATAGTCAGTGTGCACCCCACAGAGGGACGTGTACAGTACATCTCCACGGATAGTCAGTGCGCACCCCACATAAGGTTGGTTTACAGTACACCTCCAAGGATAGACAGTGTGCACCCCACAGAGGGACGTGTACACCTCCACAGATAGTCAGTGTGCACCCCACAGAGGGATGTGTACAGTACACCTCCACGGATAGTCAGTCTGCACCCCACAGAGGGTCAGTGTATACCTCTATGGATAGACAGTGCGCACCCCACAGAGGGTCGGTGTACACCTCCATGGATAGTCAGTGTGCACCCCACAGAGTGACGTGTACAGTACATCTCCACTGATAATCAGTGTGCACCCCACAGAGGGTCGGTTTACATTTCCAAGGATAGTCAGTGTGCACCCCACAGAGAGTCGGTGTACATCTCCACGGATAGTCAGTGTGCACCCCACAGAGGTTCGGTGTACACCTCCACAGATAGACAGTATGCACCCCACAGAGGGACGTGTACAGTACATCTCCACGGATAGTCAGTGTGCACCCCACAGAGGGTCAGTGTACAGTACACCTCCACGGATAGTCAGTGTGCACCCCACAGAGGGACGTGTACACCTCCACGGATAGTCAGTGTGCACCCCACAGGGGGACGTGTACAGTACACCTCCACAGATAGTCAGTGTGCACCCCACAGAGGGTCAGTGTACAGTACACCTCCATGGATAGTCAGTGTGCACCCCACAGAGGGACATTTACAGTACACCTCCAAGGATAGTCAGTATGCACCCCACAAACGGTCCGTGTACAGTACACCTCCACGGATAGTCAGTGTGCACCCCACAGAGGGACGTGTATAGTACACCTCCACGGATAGTCAGTGTGCACCCCACAGACGGTCGGTGTACAGTACACCTCCACAGATAGTCAGTGTGCACCCCACAGAGGGTCAGTGTACAGTACACCTCCACGGATAGTCAGTGAGCACCCCACAGAGGGACGTGTACAGTACATCTCCAAGGATAGTCAGTGTGCACCCCACAGAGGGACGTGTACAGTACACCTCCACGGACAGTCAGTGTGCACCCCACAGAGGGACGTGTACAGTACACCTCAAAGGATAGTCAGAATGCACCCCACAGACAGTCGGTGTACAGTACACCTCCAAGGATAGTCTATGTGCACCCCACAGAGGGACGTGTACAGTACATCTCCACGGATAGTCAGTGTACACCCCACAGAGGGTCAGTGTACACCTCTACAGCGAGACAATGTGCACCCCACAGAGGGACGTGTACAGTACATCTCCAAGGATACTCAGTGCGCACTCCACATCGGGTCGGTGTACACCTCCATGGATAGTCAGTGTGCACCCCACAGAGGGTTGGTGCACAGTACACCTCCAAGGATAGTCAGTGTGCACCCCACAGAGGGACGTGTACACCTCCACAGATAGTAAGTGTGCACCCCACAGAGGGATGTGTACAGTACACCTCCAAGGATAGTCAGTCTGCACCCCACAGAGGGTCGCTGTATACCTCTACGGATAGACAGTGCGCACCCCACAGAGGGTCGGTGTACAATTCCATGGATAGTCAGTGTGCACCCCACAGAGTGAAGTGTACAGTACATCTCCACTGATAGTCAGTGTGCACCCCACAGAGGGTTGGTTTACATCTCCAAGGATAGTCAGTGTGCACCCCACAGAGGGTTGGTGTACATCTCCAGGATAGTCAGTGTGCACCCCACAGAGGATCGGTGTACACCTTCACAGATAGTCAGTGTGCACCCCACAGAGGGACGTGTACAGTACATCTCCACGGATAGTCCATGTGCACCCCACAGAGGGACGTGTACAGTACACCTCCACGGATAGTCAGTGTGCACCCCACAGAGGGACGTGTACACCTCCACGGATAGTCAGTGTGCACCCCACAGAGGGACGTGTACCGTGCACCTCCACGGATAGTCAGTGTGCACCCCACAGAGGGGCGTGTACAGTGCACCTCCATGGATAGTCAGTGTGCACCCCACAGAGGGACGTGTACACCTTCACAGATAGTCAGTGTGCACCCCACAGAGGGACGTGTACAGTACATCTCCAAGGATAGTCAGTGTGCACCCGACAGAGGGACGTGTACACCTCCATGGATAGTCAGTGTGCACACCACAGAGGGACGTGTACACCTCCATGGATAGTCAGTGTGCACCCCACAGTGGGTTGGTGTACAGTACACCTCCACGGATAGTCAGTTTGCACCCCACAGAGGGACGTGTACACCTCCACGGATAGTCAGTGTGCACCCCACAGAGGGACATGTACAGTACATCTCCACGGATAGTCAGTGTGCACCCCACAGAGGGTCGGTGTAGACCTCCACGGACAGTCAGTGTGCACCCCACAGAGGGACGTGTACAGTACATCTCCACGGATAATCAGTGTGCACCCCACAGAGGGACGTGTACACCTCTACGGATAGACAGTGCGCACCCCACAGAGCGTCGGTGTACACCTCCACGGATAGACAGTGCGCACCCCACAGACGGACGTGTACACCTCCACGGATAGTCAGTGTGCACCCCACAGAGCGTCGGTGTACACCTCCACGGATAGACAGTGTGCACCCCACAGATGGACGTGTACACTACACCTCCACGGATAGTCAGTGTGCATCCCACAGAGGGACATGTACAATACACCTCCACAGATAGTCAGTGTGCACCCCACAGAGGGACGTGTACAGTACATCTCCACGGATAGTCAGTGTGCACCCCACAGAGGGTCAGTGTACAGAACACCTCCATGGATAGTCAGTGTGCACCCCACAGAGGGACATTTACAGTACACCTCCAAGGATAGTCAGTATGCACCCCACAAACGGTCCGTGTGCAGTACACCTCCACGGATAGTCAGTGTGCACCCCACAGAGGGACGTGTATAGTACACCTCCACGGATAGTCAGTGTGCACCCAACAGACGGTCGGTGTACAGTACACCTCCACAGATAGTCAGTGTGCACCCCACAGTGGGTTAGTGTACAGTACACCTCCACGGATAGTCAGTGAGCACCCCACAGAGGGACGTGTACAGTACATCTCCAAGGATAGTCAGTGTGCACCCCACAGAGGGACGTGTACAGTACACCTCCACGGACAGTCAGTGTGCACCCCACAGAGGGACGTGTACAGTACACCTCCAAGGATAGTCAGTATGCACTCCACAGACAGTCGGTGTACAGTACACCTCCAAGGATAGTCTATGTGCACCCCACAGAGGGACGTGTACAGTACATCTCCACGGATAGTCAGTGTACACCCCACAGAGGGTCAGTGTACACCTCTACAGCGAGACAATGTGCACCCCACAGAGGGACGTGTACAGTACATCTCCAAGGATACTCAGTGCGCACCCCACATAGGGTCGGTGTACACCTCCATGGATAGTCAGTGTGCACCCCACAGAGGGTTGGTGCACAGTACACCTCCAAGGATAGTCAGTGTGCACCCCACAGAGGGACGTGTACACCTCCACAGATAGTAAGTGTGCACCCCACAGAGGGATGTGTACAGTACACCTCCAAGGATAGTCAGTCTGCACCCCACAGAGGGTCACTGTATACCTCTACGGATAGACAGTGCGCACCCCACAGAGGGTCGGTGTACAATTCCATGGATAGTCAGTGTGCACCCCACAGAGTGACGTGTACAGTACATCTCCACTGATAGTCAGTGTGCACCCCACAGAGGGTTGGTTTACATCTCCAAGGATAGTCAGTGTGCACCCCACAGAGGGTTGGTGTACATCTCCAGGATAGTCAGTGTGCACCCCACAGAGGGTCGGTGTACACCTTCACAGATAGTCAGTGTGCACCCCACAGAGGGACGTGTACAGTACATCTCCACGGATAGTCAGTGTGCACCCCACAGAGGGACGTGTACAGTACACCTCCACGGATAGTCAGTGTGCACCCCACAGAGGGACGTGTACACCTCCACGGATAGTCAGTGTGCACCCCACAGAGGGACGTGTACCGTGCACCTCCACGGATAGTCAGTGTGCACCCCACAGAGGGACGTGTACAGTGCACCTCCATGGATAGTCAGTGTGCACCCCACAGAGGGACGTGTACACCTTCACAGATAGTCAGTGTGCACCCCACAGAGGGACGTGTACAGTACATCTCCAAGGATAGTCAGTGTGCACCCGACAGAGGGACGTGTACACCTCCACGGATAGTCAGTGTGCACCCCACAGAGGGACGTGTACACCTCCACGGATAGTCAGCGTGCACCCCACAGAGGGTTGGTGTACAGTACACCTCCACGGATAGTCAGTTTGCACCCCACAGAGGGACGTGTACACCTCCACGGATAGTCAGTGTGCACCCCACAGAGGGACGTGTACAGTGCATCTCCACGGATAGTCAGTGTGCACCCCACAGAGGGTCGGTGTAGACCTCCACGGACAGTCAGTGTGCACCCCACAGAGGGACGTGTACAGTACATCTCCACGGATAATCAGTGTGCACCCCACAGAGGGACGTGTACACCTCTACGGATAGACAGTGCGCACCCCACAGAGCGTCGGTGTACACCTCCACGGATAGACAGTGCGCACCCACAGACGGACGTGTACACCTCCACGGATAGTCAGTGTGCACCCCACAGACCGTCGGTGTACACCTCCACGGATAGACAGTGTGCACCCCACAGATAGACGTGTACACTACACCTCCACGGATAGTCAGTGTGCATCCCACAGAGGGACATGTACAATACACCTCCACAGATAGTCAGTGTGCACCCCACAGAGGGACGTGTACAGTACATCTCCACGGATAGTCAGTGTGCACCCCACAGAGGGACGTGTACAGTACAACTCCACAGATAATCAGTGTGCATCCCACAGAGGGACGTGTACACCTCTATGGATAGACAGTGCGCACCCCACAGAGCGTCAGTGTACACCTCCACGGATAGACAGTGCGCACCCCACAGACGGACGTGTACACCTCCACGGATAGTCAGCGTGCACCCCACAGAGCGTCGGTGTACTCCTCCACGGATAGACAGTGCGCACCCCACAGACGGACCTGTACACCTCCACGGATAGTCAGTGTGCACCCCACAGAGCGTCGGTGTACACCTCCACGGATAGACAGTGCGCACCCCACAGACGGACGTGTACACTACACCTCCACGGATAGTCACAGTGCATCCCACAGAGGGACATGTACAATACACCTCCACGGATAGTCAGTGTGCACCCCGCAGAGGGACGTGTACAGTACATCTCCACGGATAGTCAGTGTGCACCCCACAGAGGGACGTGTACAGTACACCTCCACGGATAGTCAGTGTGCACCCCACAGAGGGACGTGTACACCTCCACGGATAATCAGTGTGCACCCCACAGAGGGACGTGTACCGTGCACCTCCACGGATAGTCAGTGTGCACCCCACAGAGGGACGTGTACAGTGCACCTCCATGGATAGTCAGTGTGCACCCCACAGAGGGACGTGTACACCTTCACAGATAGTCAGTGTGCACCCCACAGAGGGACGTGTACAGTACATCTCCAAGGATAGTCAGTGTGCACCCGACAGAGGGACGTGTACACCTCCACGGATAGTCAGTGTGCACCCCACAGAGGGACGTGTACACCTCCACGGAGAGTCAGTGTGCACCCCACAGAGGGTTGGTGTACAGTACACCTCCACGGATTGTCAGTTTGCACCCCACAGAGGGACGTGTACACCTCCACGGATAGTCAGTGTGCACCCCACAGAGGGACGTGTACAGTGCATCTCCACGGATAGTCAGTGTGCACCCCACAGAGGGTCGGTGTAGACCTCCACGGACAGTCAGTGTGCACCCCACAGAGGGACGTGTACCGTACATCTCCACGGATAATCAGTGTGCACCCCACAGAGGGACGTGTGCACCTCTACGGATAGACAGTGCGCACCCCACAGAGCGTCGGTGTACACCTCCACGGATAGACAGTGCGCACCCCACAGACGGACATGTACACCTCCACGGATAGTCAGTGTGCACCCCACAGAGCGTTGGTGTACACCTCCACGGATAGACAGTGTGCACCCCACAGATGGACGTGTACACTACACCTCCACGGATAGTCAGTGTGCATCCCACAGAGGGACATGTACAATACACCTCCACAGATAGTCAGTGTGCACCCCACAGAGGGACGTGTACAGTACATCTCCACGGATAGTCAGTGTGCACCCCACAGAGGGACGTGTACAGTACAACTCCACAGATAATCAGTGTGCACCCCACAGAGGGACGTGTACACCTCTATGGATAGACAGTGCGCACCCCACAGAGCGTCAGTGTACACCTCCACGGATAGACAGTGCGCACCCCACAGACGGACGTGTACACCTCCACGGATAGTCAGCGTGCACCCCACAGAGCGTCAGTGTACACCTCCACGGATAGACAGTGCGCACTCCACAGACGGACCTGTACACCTCCACGGATAGTCAGTGTGCACCCCACAGAGCGTCGGTGTACACCTCCATGGATAGACAGTGCGCACCCCACAGACGGACGTGTACACTACACCTCCACGGATAGTCAGTGTGCATCCCACAGAGGGACATGTACAATACACCTCCACGGATAGTCAGTGTGCACCCCGCAGAGGAACGTGTACAGTACATCTCCACGGATAGTCAGTGTGCACCCCACAGAGGGTCAGTGTACACCTCTACGGATAGACAGTGCGCACCCCACAGAGGGACGTGTACAGTACATCTTCCAGGATAGTCAGTGTGCACCCCACAGAGGGTTGGCGTACAGTACACCTCCACGGATAGTCAGTGTGCACCCCACAGAGGGTTGGCATACAGTACACCTCCACGGATAGTCGGTGTGCACCCCACAGAGGGTCGATGTAACCCCCCACACACAGACATTTCAGTTTTTTCAAGGCTGCCCTTTTTGCCAATTTACCGAAAACCTATTCCTGTAAAATAATGAGCTCATGAAATATTTTATATTTCATTTTCAGAAAGACTCTCCTGCCTGACAGTTCACAGTTCTTTTCCAGTCTGCTCATCAGGGCATTGCAACACATGCTTGCTGAAGGCTGCACACATGTACATGCGTCAGAACACTGAGCTTGGTGGGTCACAGTGTGACTGGCAAGTCTTGGGTTTGATTCCTAACACCTCTTCCAGTCCGCCTGAAACTGAATCAGTTGGCAATATTACCACCTGTAACAACTCTGCCAGGAATCTGCACTCTTCTAAGTCAAAACAAAATCGTCCTGGTAGCTCCACACGTCTAGCAGTTCTCTTATGAGGCGACTGAGCTACATCCATGGGGGATAACACAAGCCTTAAAAGCTGACAAAAAGGGTGATTACATTGAAATAACTTTGTAATAAATGTGGTTCTAGCAAACAAAGGACACATTCATTCTTTCAAGCTCCAGAGCACATGGAAAGTGTGGCTGACGGGCAATGCCCAGCTATGGGGACCCTCCAACAAAAGGATTAATAGTGCCATTAAGGGCCTGATTTAGGTCTCCGCAGATGAAATACTCCCTCACAAACGTGACGGCTATCCCGTCCGGCACATTATGATCTCCATAGGGTATAATAAAATTGTAATACAGAGGATGGAATATCCGTCACATTTATGAGTGAACATTCCCCTCCACCAAGATCTAAATCATGCCCTTAATTGGATATGTTATAATAAGATGCTTTTAATTATGTTCTGAAGCCCGAGAACATAAAGTTCGAAATCCACTAAAATATCATTGTTGTTTTTAATCCTACAGGGGCAACGTGCATTATAAAATTATAAAATGCTTCATGTGCGACAAATTGCTCCAAAATTCCTTTGAAACGAACAACAACACTCTCTCTAGTGGATGTTCCTAAATGTCCACACTAATAGTGGTTAGCCTAGCCACGGTAGAGAAAGTGACACCTTTGAAAGGGCCACAAGAGAGGAAGAAGGCACTGGACTTGTTTTTCATTATAGCCAGGGGTGGGCGGAACTTGTGGAGTTTCACTCTGTGGAATTCTGTGGAGTTACATAAAACGTCTGCGAGGTCCTGCATATACGCGTATGCATGTCGCTTTGATCGAGTCACAATTTACTGGAAGTAGCACGAGCAGTGCTGAAAACATCAGCATGCACAACACCAAGCAGTGCGCAAGAGCGTGCAGCCATTTGAGTTGATTTTGGTGCTGCTTGAGTAGAAAATCTGCTTGAGCAGCAGCAAATCTACTCAAGAAGTAGCCTTCTGACCGCTTGACCGCCCCATTAGAAAATGGCAGCAGGGGAAGCCAAATCTCGCTCACATTTCTGAACACTCACAAGAAAAAATCCTGCCACACGGCGATTGTAGGAATTTGGCCAGAACTCAGAGTTGCCAAATTCCACTGATCCTGCAGGCAGAATGAAACATTCAGCCCATCCCTAACCATAGCACTGGAACAAGTCATACCCAAACTAGTGTTTTCATTGAAGGCGTTTGCTTTGGTAACATATCACATCCAATGTCAGAGTTTATGATGCTTTTTATGCATCCTTGGTTAGTTTGGCAGCAGAATAGGGTTACACAAGCATTTTGTTCCCAATCTACACTACTTTGACAAAACACAACACAGCAATGCCAAGCCTCCACATGGGGAGTAGTAGTGCTCTGCGTCTGCACAGTCACCATCCTGGAAAAAAAACACATAAGGCATATGTTATAGAAAATACCATATCTGTGATACAATGCATCCCAGCAAACTGATCATAGGGGTGTTTGCTTTAGGTGGGAGAGGTTTGCCTCTGGGAGACAAATTATATGTTCAGTCTCCACATAGTTGAGTGATCACTCAGTATATTCGTAGCTCAGGCATCAGACACCTGAGCTATCCCTCAGGTGACCGCGCTCCATCACCAAAGGACCAGAGCCACAACCCATAATTTGTGCTAAATGTCTTCTACAATTTGCCATCACCCTTGGTTTAGTGCTTGAGGTCACCGAGTAAATATATTGAAAACCTACAAATGCAAGATAAGATGAAATCTTGCATTCTCTGCCTTATTGTTAAAGTATGATAAAGTACCCTGGGGTGCATTTGTAGATGTGGAGATATGAACAGGCCTTTCATCCCTGGTTGCTCTATCCCAAGGTGCTTTAACCAGCCCACAATATCCCCAATAACAGGTTGCAATGTACTCACCTGGGAAACTCTGCATTAGTAATTAGCAGTACCAGGGGTTAACTAACCACCTGTACCGTGCAATTATGAGTTAAACCCCACAGAATGGGGAATTACTGTCAGGATCCAGGTTTACCTGGCGGTACTCAGCATGCTATTTCATTATCCCTGGTGTTCAATGCACACATTTACCACCTGCTTTCAGCTCACTGAGTGTTGCACGACTGGCCTGAAACCCTCAGGTAGGAGCACACACTTCCGGCTGGGGCAATTTTACCATCCCCCCCGTTTCTCTTTTTATGACCTGCCCTTGGTTTGTTTTTCCCTCATGGCTCAGCAGTCCTTGGAGCCTCAGCTGATGCTGCAGGGTTTTTGGTGATGTCGCGCTCCGCTGCCCAGGGTTTTCACCCAAACTGCAGATTCATCAATAGTCATTGGTGGCTGTTTGCCATCATAACTGGATAGCATGAGGGGGGCAATTCATGGGCTTTGATTAGATTTCAGGAGCTCAAACCTTTGTAGCTGTGACCCTGAACAGGAGGACAAACACAAGGTACATTTAAGGTCCCTTGCGTTGACCTCGTCTAGATGGAGTGAGTCTCCCAGGAGCAAGAAGTACCTTGCAGTCCAAGGTATCCAAAGCCAACCAAGGAGGCATCTGTGTGATGAGGTCTGAGACCTGCAGAGGGCGCTCCAGGACTATGAGTGTGGTGGTCCCTGACTCTGAGGGTGCTGGACCTGCCCTTATGTAGCTCCAGAGGGAAACAGATGTTCTGCCTCCTCATCATATGTTTAGGGTCCTGCTCATTGGCTGGGGCCAGTTGAGCTCTGTCCAGAACTGCGACATACCTCCCTAGGACTTACAGCTCTGGAGATGACATTGTTCATGGCTGGGTCCGTTGCACCAGACATGTCACCTGCATCACCTTGCGAGCGCGCTATCCTGCCTTGGCGTATTTTCCATCCGGCTCTGCACGTGTATTTACCCCCAGTGAACAGTGATGTGGTTACCCTGAGAGTCTGTTTCACTCACTGAGACTCCAGGGGGTGGCTCTGAGGTCATCAGAGGCACCTGACGTTTACTCCTTATAGCCAGAGTGAGTCCTGGTGGAACTGGCAGTGTTGGCAGCAAGGATAACATTCTAACAGAGAAGCCTTGTCACCTGTCTCCAGCAGGGGTGGAGTCCTACTGACCTCCCTTGAAGAGCTGACACACTCCCTGATCCAGATTATTTCATTCCATCTGTGTGGGAGATGGCTGGACAATACACTTTTGGCCTCATTAAAAGTTTTTCGATCCAACCACGGGGCCACCAAACTTGCGGGGATGAAGCCACCACCATGGCAGCGGCATCCCCGCCCTATTACAATGTTCACCCTAGTCTGACCGGAGGGAATATTGCAATAGAGCATTCCCGCCGGTCAAACCGGCAGGAACAGTGCTACGAGATAGTGCTCAGCTCCCTTAAAGGAGTCGAGTGCTATTTCACAGCACAGAGGGGGTCGACCAGCATCCTCTGCATGCTCACTGTCTCCAAAGCAGACAGTGCGCAAATGGTGCTGGCCAGGGGGGCTCCCAGCATACCCCTGCTGCCTGCCTTTCCATGGTGGTGAAACGCCATGGAAAGGCTGGGGGGGAGAGCAGTTGTAATCAGCCAGGTGGCGCTGAGTTCCGTGCCTCCCTGGCCGAGTACAACTCTGACTGCCGTCATGCCGTTGGGAACCATGTTCCCAGCAGGGACAGCAGTCCCATGGCGGGTCCGCAGTCCCATGGCGGGTCCACGCTCCAGGGTTGTAATTGGGTAGTCAGACCACTCGGAGTGTGGTAGTCCGACCATCAACCCGAGTGTGGCGGTCCTCGCACTGCAGCCTCATAATGAGGCCATTTGTGTGGATGGCCATTTGAGTGTAAAGTCTATGGGTGCAGCAGTAAATCCATTTTGGATTCTGTCAGAAGCCGGGTTGTCGAGTGAGGCAAATTTTCCCTCCACTGTGCAAAATTAGCTGCTAGTCAAGGAAATACTTTCTGTAAAGCAGCCTCGCCTTCCACTTAGTAGCGCAGGTCTAAGATGGCGGGCGACTTCTGGTCACATGTTAAGGGTGAGCAGTCCCAGCACCACACTAGCACCAAGAACCCTGTCGTCCGCTCGTGTTCTCTCTGTGCTTTGAAACACGGTTTTATTACCTTTGCTGCAACCCAAATGGATCGTTTTCGACACCAAAACTGCATCTCCATTTTGGCCAAACCAGGTAAGGTTGACAGATCTATTTCCATTTCAAGGAAAAGAAGGTACAACTCTTCCAATAATGAAAGAAAAATGATCTCCTATTAAAGCCAAAAACAAAAACTTTGGCAGATTTAAAGGTGAAAATCTAGAAAGGGATGTTTAGGTCCTGACCCCAAGGTTGTAAGGTTCTGCTGGGCCCAGGTCGGGATCCCAGCCCTGGACACCGATCTGTGGGAAGCCGGGAGCCCAGTGGGGTGAGCTCCCCCCGCACTGTGTAAAAACAGCAGGCCCAGTTCCAGGAATTTATATCTGGATGGGTTACGGGTGCATTTGGGTGGGCCACTGTGTGCCCAGTTTTTGACAATTCCAGAAGTAGCCTACAACCTGGGATCTGGTGCCACTGCACCCGCTGCACCATTGGCAGACAAACCCCTGTCTCCTCCAGTCGCGGCTCGCGTGATGCTGAATGGGTGGGGTGGTGTGGGGGGGAAATTAACAGGGGAGGGGATGAAATTAAAAACAAAATTAAAAAAGCTTACCTGTGCTACCGACGCCGCCTTCACGACGGTGCTGCTCCTCTCCCGTTGCTGCTGCAGGCACAGGCTCCCAGCCTGCCCTGCGCCAATCCTGATGCTGCTCAGAGCAGCGTCAGGATTGGCTGGGAGCGCCCAGCCAGGGCGCTCCCGGGCAGACTGGGAGCCTGTGCAGGCTCTCTCCAGCCTGGCAACTGTGCTGCTGGGATGGAGAGAGCAAACATACATGCGCTCTGAGGGGGAGTGCTGAGCACTCCCCCTTGCTGCTCGTCACCCCTTTCCTCAAAAAACGACAATAAACAAAGTTTGTTATCTTTTTGTGGAAAAGGTTTGCAGCTGCCTCTGGTGGCAGGGAGGGGTGGGGGGGGCAACGCTCCTCCATCCCTATGGAGGAGCCGCCCCTGGTCTGCTCTATCCCCAACACACACACACCCCCACTGCAGCTCGCCTTAGACATGAGCTCAGGTCACCATCGGCTGTTTTCTTTTCACAGGGATGCCCAGAGTCTTGTCTCAGACAGGAGAAAAATAGGGAAAATTATCTAAAGGTGGTATTTTTCTCCCTATCAGTACACAAGTAAAACAGCTATTATTAAAACAATGCTCTATAAAATGTATTCTAGAGATTTCTCGAGGACCCCTGACTGATAATTGAACAAAAGCAAGAAAAAAAATCACATTTGCCAATGAAGGAAGCATTTAACAGTTGCTTTATCTGTGGCCTCTTTTGCTGTTACTGGGAGGGCCAAAGGCCATTTTTGGGTGGGCCTGGCCCACCTGGCCCACCCGCTAGAACCGGGCCTGAAAAGCAGCTGCTAGTCTGGAGGTGTTTCTTAAAGACAGCTTCATTTGCCCCTTAGTAGCCGGGCCGAGACAGAAGGTGGCTTCAGAGAATGTGTGTAAGGGGCCAGCAATGCTTGTTTCAAGTAAAGAGCAGCCAGTAAGGTTGTGCGCCTGCGGCTGTGAACTCTGGAAACTAAATACAGTGCCCGTGCCAACCTGCTAAATACAGCAACTGTGCCAACCTGCACCAGCTCCTGTAGAACAAGTGGTATGATTTATGATAACTTTTTAAAGGAAACTTATGCACCAAGAAACGAGTTAGTGGGTACCAAGAATCCCACATGCTGAAAGAGGAGTTCCTTTTATGGCCTGTGTTCCCAGAACTTTGGGTTCAGTATCAAACAATCAGGCAATTTGTAAAGCGCACTACTCACCGTGAGGGTCTCGAGGCACTGTGGTGTGGCTGCTACTGCTCCAACAGCCAGGTCTTGACAAGTTTCCTGAAAGTAAGGAGGTCCTTGGTCTGGCGCAGGCGGGTGGGAAGAGTGTTCCATATCTTGGCAGCGAGGTGTGAGAACAATCTGCCGCCAGTGGTTGTTCTGCAGACGCGTGGGATGGTTGCGAGGGCGAGGTCAGCGGAGCGGAACTGCCGGGTCGGGGTGTAGAAGGAGAGCCGTCTGTTGAGGTATTCTGGTCCGGTGTTGTGCAGTGCCTTGTGAGCGTGGGTGAGGAGTTTGAACGTGATTCTCTTGTTGACGGGGAGCCAATGTAGGTCTCTCAGGATGAGGCGTGCGGAGGGGTTCTATATGCATTGCAGTCTTTTCTGGAGTTTGGCTGTGGGTCCTGCAGAGAGAGCATTGCCGTAGTCCAGTTTGCTGCTTACGAAGGCTTGGGTGACCGTCCTTCTGGTCTCAGTGGGGATACATTTGTAGATCTTACGAAGCATGCGGAAGGTGTTGAAGCAGGAGGAGGAGATGGCGTTGACTTGCTGGGTCATTGATAGTGAAGAGTCCAGGATGAATCCCAGGTCGCATGCGTGGTCGGTGGGTGTCGGTGCGGTTCCCAGTGTGGCAGGCCACCAGGAGTCATCCCAAGCAGAGGGGGTGGAGCCAAAGATGAGGACCTCAGTCTTGTCAGAATTCAGTTTAAGGCAGCTCCTCTTTATCCATTCGGCGATGGCCTTCGTTCCTTCGAGGACGTTGGTCTTGGTGGAGTCCTTGGTGAGGGAGAGGATCAGCTGGGTATCATGGGCGTATGAGACGACGTTGAGGTTGTGAGATCGGACCATGTTTATGAGCGGAGCCATGTAGACGTTGAAGAGGTTCGGGATGAGGGATGAACCCTGGGGTATGCCGCAGATGATTTTGGTGGCTTCAGAGTGGAATGGAGGGAGGTGGACTCTCTGAGTTCTGCCAGTGAGAAAGGAGGTGATCCAGTCCAGGGCTCTGTCGCGGATTCCTGCATTGCTGAGGCGTTTGCGTAGGGTGTGGTGGCAGACGGTGTCAAACGTGGCTTAGAGGATCAAGGAGGATGAGGGCTGCGGTTTTGCTGTTGTCCAGTATGGTTCTGATGCCATCGGTGGTGGCGATGAGGGCAGTTTTGGTGCTGTGGTTGCTGCGGAATACTGATTGGGAAGGGTCCAGAGTATGGCCTCAGAGGCTTCAGGTTACAAACACTGCAATCCAGTGACCAGTTTCTGTGAAGAATGGGTTTTAATTTGTAGTTTTATGCATTTGTTGTGTTATCTAATAATATCTCCACCCAAGCGGGCTGCAGAGCACTATATATTCTGCAGGTGCGAACAGCATAACAC
This sequence comes from Pleurodeles waltl, assembly GCF_031143425.1. Taxonomy (NCBI): domain Eukaryota; kingdom Metazoa; phylum Chordata; class Amphibia; order Caudata; family Salamandridae; genus Pleurodeles; species Pleurodeles waltl. The sequence goes on along the minus strand of NC_090449.1, from coordinate 15,819,872 downwards.
CCCCCCCCCCCCCCCCACAGATGGGCGGGGATCACAGCAGGCACATTTTCCATATATGCAAATGTTGTCATAATATTGAGAGGTAAACAGGATTGCAGCTCACGAGGTGCACGCAAGCAGATGAGCGCTACATGTCACAACAGAGATCACATGGCCCAGCGAAGCTGCATTCGTGATAAGGACAGTTTATTGGTATTGTAAAGAACATTAAAAACACATTAACCATAGCACTAGAGCCTGTGAGGAGGCTGGAAGCAAACATGTACAAATAATCCGTGGAGGTCAAAAAAGGTCACATGGTTGGAAGCAGGGAAGATTATTAGAGCCCTCCCCCCCCCACCCCTCCAGGGGGATTTAGAAAACACTGGAATGGGCTGCACGGTGAAGGATGATAGAAATTATATGTGATGGCTGACTGGGGCGTTATACACACCTAAAACTTTCAGCACAAAGAAATGTTAACAAAAAAAAACGTGTGTGAATATATATATATATATATATATATATATATATATATATATATATATATATATATGTGTAAATACATACATATATATATGTATAAAGGCAGGTGCAAAGTTAAGTGTTGGCCTAACAAAAGCTGCAACTAAAAATGTCACATTCTCACGGGGTAAACAATTGAAGACTCCTGCCTCCCTGACACTGGGGTTTCACACCTGAATCTGAGTAGAGAAGATGATTTTCTCACCCAGGAGCTACTCCCCCCTCCCCAGGAAGGGGTGTCTCCTCCCCTGTCTCAGTCCCTCTCTGTCAGGGTTCAAGGAATGCCACTGGATTTAGGACTCATTGTCTCAGAAGCCACTCTGCCCCAGATCCACTGCTCTCTGATAAATGTGGCCCCATAGGCTTGGCATAGCTTCAGGGGTGTGTGGGGGGGGGGTGTTACCCCCACCCCCTCCAACAAATGCATTTTTTATTCAATAGTTAGGTACAGGTGCTTTCAGCCGGGTATGGTGAGGAGTTGGTCGAATTTCACCAGGAATTTTCACATCCGCACTTACAAAACACACACACACACACAGACAGACACACACACACATACACACTTTCTTCCTCTCTCTGTTTTGAAAGTCTTCAAAAATTATTATTTTTCGAAATATTGTGTTTTCTCTCGTTTAGTGCCCCTATCAATCCGCATTCCTCTCCGTTTCCACTGCCCTTTTCGCCCCCCTCAGGCACCCTGATTGTTGAATAATGTATTTTAACACTTTATGACTGCATTATTTCTGGAAATTCAGAAGCTCGCTCCCTCCAATCTTACTGAGCCAGCTACACCCCCTGCCACAGGTCACGTAGGGACGGTAAATGAAACTGCACCAGTCTCAGGTTTCCAGGCACACTACCGGCAATGCCGTGTGACATTTTCATGTCACACTTTTGGATTTTACCATTTCCAAAATGCAGATGGCACAAGCGGTACATTTTCTCCTTGGGAAAGGTGGCACTGGAGTGTTTCTCTTTTTTTTATTCTCCACAGAGAATTTTTTTTTTTCAAATGGTGAAACCCTATTCGCACGCACCCCGCAAAACTTTGTGGTGTTCCATTTCCCTTCGCACTCAGGAAGGGGTTTACTCCACCACTTTGTTATAGCAAACGTCAGACACTTTTCTAGGTGGAAAGGGTCAGAGAGGAGTAGCAGGATGGTTACGAGGGCACATGTTGGTGGGTGTTCACAAACTCTCAAGGCAGGCCATGGATTCCACTCACTCCACACTCCTTGCGCGGTGTTTGCTACTGCAGAGTTGTACAGAGTTGTGACCTAAATTTATTCAGTAATACATGCATGGTGCCCTATGGATACCCTATGGATACTTGACAGACATACCTTTTCAGACATACGTTTGACTTGGTGAATTAGCCCCACAATGTCAGTATGTTATGGGGTGAAAGATCACAGAGTTAATTGGAATGATTCTCTTTTCTGTCTTTTTTTGGAGCTGGAGTGTAATTTGAATAGCAGAGCAAAACAGCACAACAATCCTGGTATTTTATGTAGGGGTGGGCAGAAAGCTTCATTCCGTTACTCTTCTAATGCGGAGTTTCGACCAAATTCTGCCAATCGCCACGTGGTGGAATTCTTTTCTCACAAGGCTTCAGAAATACGAGCTGGCGAATGCAAGTGAGATTTGGTGTCCGCCAGGCGGTCTCAGGCACTCGCAGTCAGAGGGCTGCTTCTCGAGTAGATCTGTTGCTGCTCGAGTAGATCTGTTGCTGCTCGAGTAGATCTGCTGCTTCTCGAGTAGATCTGTTGCTGCTCGAGTAGATCTGTTGCTGCTCGAGTAGATCTGTTGCTTCTCGAGTAGATCTGCTGCTTCTCGAGTAGATCTGTTGCTGCTCGAGTAGATCTGTTGCTGCTCGAGTAGATCTGTCGCTGCTCGAGTAGATCTGTTGCTTCTCGAGTAGATCTGTTGCTGCTCGAGTAGATTTTGTACCCGAGACACAGCAAAATCTTTGCGAATGGGTGCACTTCTCTGCAGAAAGCTCTTCCTCTACTCAAGAAGTTGGATACTTTTTTCAAGCCCTCCCTTGAAAAAAATCCCCTAAGATTTTAAAAGCAGATGTCCCAACTAATCATACCACTGGACATTTAGGAAAGAACCGAACCCACCAATACATGTTTTTATCTGTTGTAACACAGCAAATGGCGCTCCAGTATTTATGGTTACTTTCCATGAGTGAGGCATGCATGGTTTCACACTAGCTCATGCATTGTGTACAACACAACCATGAATTCTCACCCTGAGCTTATCTATGTTTGGCTCCCAAAAAAATCTTGACCTCTCCTTCTGGCATATAGGACTCCCAGGTGACCTGCAAAAGAAGTTACTTATAACAACACCAATCTATACTTGGTAGAATTTTAATTACACTGGCAAAACATGTGAAATTCCAGAATTATGCATTACACAAATTTCATGAAATGTCCTGAAAATTTGAATTATGCAAGTTTGTGTAACTTTTCTTAATCAAGCGCTGAAAGGCATCCCTTGTTTATGCCAATCCGCCAATGGTATCTCTCAAAACTTTTTATGAGCGGTATGCACTTGGTGAAAAAAAGTGGCAGACAAGACATGCAAACCACATTTAACCACAAAAGCCTAATTGTGTGAAACCAATGGAATTTCATTAAATTTGGCACGAAAAATCCACACCATTTCCTATCACAAGTTCATTGCGATCTTTGTAAACATATTTTAATCCCTAAACACTCTTACCTAGTCAACCACAGTTGGTCTAGACACTGGACGGACTTCTGGTCACTATATCGGTCCATTCCATATTTGGTTATATATTATTCCCACTTTTTCCTCAAAGTCGAAATCAACTGATTTACGAGACACAAAATCTGCCTCTGCCTGACTCTTTCTAGGACATATTCCATTTCATCTTGGAAGGAGAGTATGTTAGCAGCTCGACAGGATCACCATGTGATGAAATTCATTCCACCACCTGCTGATGACATTGGATTACATCCATAATCCATTCTTAACGTAATTCGGGTGCTCCTCAGAATCGTGTTCTGCTGGTGGAAAAATTCCTTTTCACCATTCTAAGTGATGCAAACGTAATTACACATCCCGCCATGGGCGTTCGCAGGGGCGATACAATGGGGGTGCGCCCCAACTGGATTTAGAGACAGCCTGGCGTGCAGGCTCACAGTGCAGTGTAAAACTACAGCTGCCGTAGTGTTGCGCTGCCTCCACTAGTACGGCCGCAGCCCCTGCCAAAAAAAGTCCGGGATGCCCCCCCTGAAAAAAATTCTGCAGACGCCCATGCATCCCTCTCCTTCATCTTTCTGTGCAAAGGTTTCTGCAATAGCTTCCTGAGATCAACTGATACAATGCAGGTCTTTTCCTATGTTACGAAAATCAGTTCTTAAAACTTCTTTGGTGTTTTGACAAAAAATGGAGTTTAACATATATCAAAGAGCAAATATATCACAAAAAAGTGTGATTAAAAAATTTCGTAGTATAAAACATCGCTATGAAGAATAATGTTTTTTTGCTGAATAATATTGTTTTCAAGAATATCGTTTTTAATATTGTTTCAGTAACATAGTTGTAGACAATGTAATTTTTAAATAATTTAAATGTGTTTTAGTTAATATAATAATTTTCGGCGTTATTGTTTGCATAATTATTAATTTGAGTATAGTTTGTAATGTTAAGTGATTTATTTATTTTTATAAATGTTATTAGTAGTTTATAACTGTGCTGTAGCGGGTTGTTGGGTTTGTAGGGGAAAAGGTTGCAGTGGTATTTAAATTAGATATATTTTTACTTAATGTAAATTGTTTTGGAATGTTCAATGCTTTTTAACTGATTATTAATCATGTAAGTTATTTAATTGTTATTTTTTATTTGAAATTGTAATCTTAATATTTATTTCAGTTTTATCATTACTAGTGGTAGGTTATATTTTTATAGTGGGTTGTTGGGTTTTATGGGGTAGAGGGTGGGGATTAATAATTAAAAATGATTGTTAAATTGTTTTTAATTGTTAGTTAATTATTTAATTGATTATTATTTAAATAGTTTATAATGTTTTATTTGTTATATCTTAATTGCAGGTTGCTGGGTTTGTAGGGAGATAAGGTGGGAAGTAAAGACAATTAAGTGTATTTAAATTTAAGTGTATTTAAATTCCATTTTAAATATTTTTGTTATTTAAAAATTGTTTGATTGTTATTCATGTCCATTAATTAATTTATTGTGTACTTGTTGGAACTGTTTCATTTCTTGTAATATATAGTTTGCTTTTCATATATTTGTTACAAATGTATGTTTTAATAATGTTATGTTTTTTAGGGCTGTAGTTTGGTAAGAAAATAAGTATACAACTTTATTTATTTCACTTTATATGTAATTTATTGATTGTTAATTAACTATGTATTTTTCAATTTTAATTTTTTTTAATTAATGTATTTCCTGGCACCTTTTGTGAAATTTCGTTTGTGGAATTATATTTCTAACGTAAATTTTATTTGTGTTTTAATTATCAATTGAAGTTAAATGTATGGGTAACAATTTCATAATTTTATTTCATTGGTAGGTAATGAAGTTGATATTTTTATATGCGATCTTATTTTTTATTTTTTACTTTTTTTAATTTATATATATGTATATTTTAAAATACATATATTTATTTCTGTATACTCTAATTAAATTATGTTTTATTTTGTGTTGTTTTTTTGTAAACTTAAGAGGTCTTGTCTTTATATATGTAATACTTTTAAAGTCAAACACTATCCTTACTGTTACTTAGACTGGAGGGAGAAGAGTAAATTGAACCCCTTTGAAACCCAACACTTTCCCTCCTGTGGCTTAGACTGAAATAAGAATAGTAAATGGAACCTCTTTGAGAGCCCAAAACTTTCCCTACTTTGGCTTAGACTGAAATGAGAATAATAAATGGAACCCCTTTGAAACCCAACACTTTCCCTCCTGTGGCTTAGACTGAAATGAGAATATTAAATGGAACCTCTTTAAAACCCAACACTTTCCCTCCTGTGGCTTAGACTGAAATAAGAATAGTAAATGGAACCCCTTTGAAATCCATAACTTTCCCTTCTTTTGCATAGACTGGAATGGGAGTAGTAAATCCAAACCATCTGGAATGCAACACTTCGCCTTCTGTTTCTTAAACTGAAGTGGGAATGGTATATCTACGGCCACTGGAACTATGCAATTGTGTGGCTGCAGCGATTTTCGCATAATTATAGATTTGCCTCAGTTGCCACATAATCCATCACCTATGGCATTTCTGCAGATTTTACTGAAAACGTGTTTCTAGTTCAAACGGTTCAAAAGTTACTAAAAATGTGGCGGCGTGTCTTGCCGCGCCATGTACAGCCCTTTGCATAGCTGGTCTGGTCAACTTTCTTTTGTCTATTGTTATATTTTGGTGTTAAACTGGTGCTAATGAGGTGCAAGCAACACCCAGACAGTGTTGCCAAGCTTAAAAATAATGCAATAATGAAGTAATGTTGTTACAAATTGTGCCGCAGTATGCCGCATAATTTGCTTTCCTTGCTGCATAATTTACTGAACCTTGCCACGTAATTTGGCCCTCTCCTGCCTCATAATTTCAGTGGCCCTGGGTATAGCTAACCTTTCCAGAGTCAAACAGTTTTCCTGTTATTTGTAAATTAGGATTTATATTATTATTTATACACACAATGTGACCACAGCACACAGATGAATGGTCCAATCAGATGGCAAGGATTAGTATCCCTGGTAGAATGTTGAAGTTGGAGAAAGAAAACGCGAGTGTTCCAAGTCCGTAGGAGAAAGTGTCTTTAATTGGAGGCACAGTTAGCCTTAAAGCAGGTATCGAGTTCTTCCAAATACAGCCAACACGTGTTTCATCACTCAGGTGACTTCATCAAGGCTAGACCATCCGGCCCGCTAGAAATTGTTGGAATGCCTGTAGATTAGGCTAGTAGATATAGATCTGGTAAGGTCTGTTAATGGTAGTGACTCTTCAACCTCGAGGTACATAAATTTGCAGGAGTGACTGCGAAGACTGAAGAGGCCCTGAAAAGCCTCCAAACAATGCAACCGCGTCCTCGTGCGGAGCCGGAAAAAGTCATCCGGTTGACTGCACGAGGACACGGTATATTGATATTGTGTACATTGGTACTCAACTTTGTGTCTACTGGGTAGTGAGGCACCTGACCACTGGCACCAACATTGAACTGTGCTTACATCAGCAACTTACACTGTGTTTACTCCCTGGAAGTGCGGCACCTTTCACCCTTACTACCCCTTCTTATATTATTATTTGTTTGTTTCATATTCAATATTTTTTGTTTATTTTTTATTCTTTTTAATGTTTATATTGTTTTTAGTAAATGTATTTTTTGTTGTTTTAATATTTTACAGTTTCTATATTGGAGAAATTAATATATTTGTTACTAAGTTGATTTTATTTCTGATGTTCTTTTTATTTCCATTTGTATTTTTGTCTTTTTATTTCTGTTTGTATTTTTTTCTTTTTATTTCTGTTTGTGTATGTATGTATATATATATATATATGAGTTTCTCCAAATGCCACTGAAAATGCCGAACACTTAACGATGGGTGCCTCCTCCGTGCAAGTGGCATACACGTAAAACATACCAAACAAAACCGGCTTTCCTTCAAAGCCATAAAGGGGCACTCTCCAGGTTACAGCTAAGTTCATTTCCCCAGCATGACGCGTTTCAGCTAAATGCCTTTCTCAAATGCCAGCAAAAAAAAAAATATATATATATATATATATATATATTTTTTTTTTAATTTATTCTTTTTTTCGGATGGGAGAGCCACTGAAAACTCGAGCCAGAGCAGGCTCTGGCTCTGGCTCCGGCTCAGCTCGAGGTCCTGTTGGAACCACCAAGCCCATAAGGATCCGAGCTTTCATGTAGCTTATATCTGCCTGTCTCCTCCTACCCAGGATGTGGGTAAAGGCCAGAACTGCAGATCAAGTCCTAGTCTCGGCGTAACCCCAACATCCTGTGTTTCTGGGCAAATCAGGTAATCTTCCCCACCCACTCCTATAAAGAATGAGGCCTAATTTTGAATTTGGCAGACGGGAAAGCCAGCAAACTCCCGACAGGTTGGCCGCTGGCTATTCTTCGATCTCCCCGCCGGAGACATCATGATTTCCCGCTAGGTCGGCCTAGCGGGAAACAGGCTACAGCTGTGTGTCCTGCGCGTAATCGAGCCAGCGGCAATGCTGAAGAGCGCAGGGTGCATCAACACCCTCGCAAGCAGACAGTGAACTTTGCGAGGGTGCTGGTCAAGGAGGGCCCTGCACTGCCCATGGCAAGTGCAGTGCCCCCCCTGTGGCCCCTGTTTGCAGCGCTGCCCTGGCAGATTACGATCTCCGCCACCGACAGGCCACCGGGATCCATAATCCTGGCAGAGCTGGTGGTCTAACGCATGGGGTTGTAATGTGGCAGCTGGACTGCCACATCCGCGGCGGTCCTGAACGCCACCCCGACTGTGGTGGTCTTAAGAACGCCACACTCGTAATGACCCAATGAATATGTCATGAATTCACATCCTGGTATTTCCAGCACTAGAAATAGTGTCACAAAGCGCTGTATAAAAACACACACTGTTATTATTACCCACAGAGAGCACATCTGGTTTAAGAGGAACGTTTGCCCCAAAGCACTTCTTTTCAATCCGCAGAGCAGAGAAGGTCCTGCAATGGAATTGTGTTAGTTGAATGACTATCTAATTTTCAGAATCATAACTGCTTTTATAACTGCACAACTGCTAATATTGTGAAATTACAGTCACCTCATTCTGGAGAGTGCTGGTCAGCAGGGTTAACTTGCTCATGCAGCCTCAGCTCTGGTAGAGCTACAGGCAAGTTGAGGAAACGTTACCACAGAGGTTTAGTGGAGGCCACACCTCTGTGGCACAGAAGGGACAGGGTGGGCTGCCCCTGATCGAACCCATGTCCTGTTTGCAGCTGAGGTACTTTGCTACCGCCAGGCGGCCACAAGAGGGCGCCAGATTCAACGAATAGCCTCAAGGTTAGAAAGTGAGTGGGCGTCTAAGTGGCAAACTCTCATTTTGCCACATTTGTTTTTTTTCAAAACTGAAAGGGAGGATCTCTAGCCTTAAAAAAAATTACCCGTGCTGTATGCTGTGGTCACCAGCTTGATGCGCTTAATCAATATGAACCTGTAAAAGGTTCAAGAAAGTTGAACTTTGCTAAGTACCTATAACATAGCCAATGTACTTCCCGCAAATGTTAGAATAGGAATAGAGGTTTTATAGTTTTTCTTCTCAGTTTTCTATTCATGAAGCTTTAACAATATCTCTTAGACTGTCCGAGGATATATGGTGTGTAAATATAAGAATCCTTATGCCTGCTCCACGAGACTGAATTAGACACTTAAAACATTATGTGTAAGACCCTTAATATCCGGAGGACAATTAATTATCTTACCTGTGCCTTGAGATCCATTCCAACACGTCACCTGCTGTTTTATGCCAACAGTTAGGCAGCAACCAGTGGTCGAAGTGCATTGGAAGTGTGATGCTGCATTCAGTGGGGGGCGGGGTCAGTGAGCGTGGGGGAGGGGTCAGAGCTGTGGCTGAAAAATAACATATTCTCTAAGTTATTTTGCTCTTTCACCATCAGGTAGCTGCATATAAACCAATGCACAGCTTAAACCAGGAACAAATAAAAACAAGCATTTGCAATTCAACGGGTCTCGCGTTTGCTCATGTTAGAGCTGATAGCGTTGTAAACTCCTAACACGACTTTTCACCTATCGACAAAAGTGCATTTATGTACATAACCTGAAAAAGTGCAATTAACTATGTTAAGCGCTCGACTCTGCCAAGTAAATTAGAGAAAAAGTAGTCCACAGGCCGTACAGAAATCAGCGAGCCTCGCATGTTTTCTGTACTTGGTCCATGCGCTCGAGGAGGGCTAGCCACCGGAAAAGGCATGACGTATGCATGCCTTCGACTAATAAAAGCAAGCAGATTTTATTAGGCAAGCCCACGAACCACTGAAAAACACTGACGTGACGTCGAGAGGGCTCCGAGCCCTTTTCTAAACACTAAAGCGTCTCGCTGCGATAGGCGTGCGCGAGCGCATGCAACGCAGGCTCAACCCTAAAAAGTTAAGTTACTCAGTGGCAAATGTGCTATAGTACATTATAAACCCGCTATTAATGCCCTGCAGAGGTCTGTATATAGCCAGATAGCCACGGAATTAAACCTTGGATGGTGCAGTGGAGAATAGTGACTTGTGTATTTTTAGTGCTACAGTTCCCTGTCTGTGACAGAAAGCACTATGAATATGTGTCATTATTTTAAATTTTCATTATACACAGACAGGCTGCTACATAATGCAGAAAAAGATGTAATGGTGCTTCCAAAATATAGATATTAGTAATACCCAGAGTGTGTTTTTTTATATAGCTGACCCTTAAAAGCATGCACTTCACAGCTCAGCTGGCCACTCCCTTGCACTACCACTCAAAAAGAGTAAATCTTTTTCATCCCAAAGCTTCAAGTGATTCCATCAATTAAAGCCAGTACTGAGTCTATAGCACCCTTTACTTTTCCAGATTGACAAGATGAGCATTTTTGCATTTCCTTCAGGCAAGCAGACACCCTGGCAAGAAGGCTTGTTTATTGTTTAGCTATCTATCACCTTCCTTTCACAGCACCGGAGATTTCATGAGTGATTCTTTAGCTCAAGCATTTAACATCTGAACCGTCCAGCAACGACTGTCATTTAAAAAAAGTAGGGGAATGTTTTTTCATAAATTAAAAAAGTAGGCGCTCTTTGTGCCCCTCCGATCCCACCCAATTCGACCACTGGCAGCAACCATGAATGAAAAATACCAAAATGACCTATCCTCATCCTGATGAAGGTTCTGAAATTGAAATCTAAGGGCCGAAACATCCTTGATGTATATGGCCTGAATGAGTGTGATAATACGTGTGCATACATTTATCTGAACATCCTAGTAAAACATTGCAATACAATGCTGATTTTGTTGCGAAATAAGCCCCATGCTTTTGTATTAGCAGCAGGCGTCATGCATTGCATTTATTATGTTAAAACACTTGCTTTGTTTATAAAGTGGTTACCTATGAACTAATCAAAAGCCAGGGCCCTTCAGAGGTTTGTTCACATCAAGCCTCAGCTTCAAAATAAATATATAGTCATGAATTACCTCTTGGCTCGTCTCAGTGGTCCACCAATTAATACCACTAAAGGTACATTAGGAAGGCACAGGTATAGTGCAGAGTACACAGGGTGGCTTCAGAAGGAGAGTATTGGGGATTTCAATGGCCAGTGTTAGTTCTTTCGAGTGCCAAGAGGACTGGGCATTGTGTTGTGCCTGCAGACAGAGTGCCAGGCAGCACGAACCACAGGGACAGATTTCTTATACCTTTATCAATTCATACTGCTCGCAGGCGGGTTCGGGCTGTGACTCAGGCCTGGGGTGTCTGGTGCACTCAGGGGCTTGACATGTAAATAGTGGTTCCTCTGGACCCTTCTGGGTCTGAAACTCTTCCAGTGCCTGAGGTTGCTCAGAATGTATGAGGTCAGCCTGGAGGGCCACGTACATGCATCACTGGGGCTTTTACTAGAAAGGACTACATGTCTGCACAGGGAATAACAAATGTGATAACACAGAGGTGTTTCTAAAGGCACAAGGAGCGAGCAGGGGTCTCGCTGCGGATTTGGAGGGGTCACAAGCAGCTAAGTACATGCCATCAAAGCTTGAAACAGGCCTTGGCTTAAAGGGGCTCAGTGGGTTTCAAATCTTTAAACAAAGGTGAGGAAGGGAGCAGGTCTAGCCTGTCCAGGCTGTGGTGTAGAACCGGTTTCTAAGAGCTCCATGGTCAGGGCTATTCAAGGCTTTATTCACCAGACAGGGCTCAGTTTGTGAAAGGTGCTAGGTGTGCACAGGTCGGTGGAAATAGAAGGTCATGGATCATACCACAAGGAGGGATATGCAGGGGGTGCATCACACCATCCCACAACCTCCTTATATGTCGAACCATGCTGGGGCTTGTGAACCAGAAGTGCAAGCCATGGACACAGCATCAAGCAGCTCCTGGCCCTGGGAGCTCACGTGCAGAAGGGCTGGGTGTTGGGAGCATCAGTCACACAGTGCCCCCTGTCACTCTTTGGGTCTCTTGGGCCCTAGTTTGTTAAATGCACTTGACAGGTTAACCCACACCTGTGCTCTCAGAGATCTGCATGATGATTACAGTGTGGAAGAAGCTCCTGGTGCTAAAAATCACCATGAGTGGCGCAACATGTCCAATTCCTCCAGCTCACGAGACTCGGCAGAATCTTGGGGAGTTTTCATGTAACTCTGTGGCATTCCGCAAAGTAAAACTGCAAGTTCCGCCCACCCCTACTGTTGATCTGCTGGTGATCCTCTCAAAGGTAGCTGCTGTTTATCTACTGGTGGTCCACTCGAAGTTAGCTGCTGTTGATCTGTTGGTGGTCCACTTGATGATTGCTACTGTTGTTGAGCTGCTGTTGGTCCTCTTGAGGATATCTGCTGTTGTTGACCTGCTAGTGGTCCTCTCCATGATAGCTGTTATTGATCTGCCAGTGGTCCTCTCAAGGATAGCTGCTGTTGATCTGCTGGTGGTCCTCTCAAAGGTAGCTGCTGTTGCTCTTCTAGTGATCCTCTTGATGACAGCTACTGTTGTTGATCTCCTAGTGGTCCTCTCGATGATTGCTGCTGTTTTTGATCTATTAGTGGTCCTCTCGAGGGTAGCTGCTGTTGATGTGCTGGTGGTCCTCTCAATAATAGCTGCTGTTTATCTGCTGGTGGTCCTCTCAATGAAAGCTGCTGTTGGTCTGCTAGTGGTCATCTTGACATAGCTGATGTTGTTGATCTGCTAGTGGTCCTCTCGGTGATAGCTGCTGTTGATCTGCTAGTGGTCCTCTTGAAGGCAGCTGCTGCTGTTGATATGCTTGTGGCCCTCGTCGAGTACAGCTGCTGATGATCTGCTGGTGATCCTTTTGATGGTAGCTGCTGCAGTTGATCTACTGGTGGTCCTCGTCAAGGACAGCTGCTAATGATCTGCTGGTGTTCCTCTCAATGGTTGCTGCTGTTGATATGCTCGTGGCCCTCGTCGAGGACAGCTGCTGTTCTGCTGTTGGTCCTCTCAATGTTACCTGCTGCTATTGATATGCTCGTGGCACTCCTTGAGGGCAGCTGCTGATGATCTGCGGGTGGTCCTCTCGATGGTAGCTGCTGCTGATGATCTGTGGGTTGTCCTCTTGAGGACAGCTGGTACTGTTGCTCTGCTGGTGGTTCTCTCGGTGGTAGCTTCTGCTGATGATCTGTGGGTGGTCCTCTCGATGGTAGCTTCTGCTGATGATCTGCGGGTGGTCCTCTCGAGTACAGCTGCTGATGATCGTCGGGTGGTCCTCTGTGTGGTAGCTGTTGTTTATCTGCTGCTGTAGCTGGATGGAAACTGCTTCTTGTCTTTTTTTTTTTCAAAGAAAGGTAGGTGGTTAATGGTCAAGAAAGTTCAGGAAGATCAGTTGGGTCCAAGGGTAGTTTGTTGAGCAGGAGGAACCCTTCTGATCTTACACACATATGCCAGACGGATGTCAGTCTCAGAAATTCAGAGAAAGATCATTTGGGGTGTAAGAGGGTGGTGGCACTGAGAGAGCAAAGTAAAGGCCCTGTGGAGAGGCCATGACAAGTTTTCCAACATTTGCATCACAGGTGGTGTTTGCTGTTCTCCTCATGAACCATCCCCTCCCGGCCGTCAGTGCAGCATCGATAGCTTGTTGATGACGTTATCATTTTTAATGGCAGAATCACCTGATCAATCTCCAACACCTTCACTTCTCTTCATTAATTTCATTACCATCATTTCACTTTCATCCTCAGCTTCATCTAACACTCTTATCACTTCCTCTGCTTTGTGCCTCCCTCTCCCTCCTCCTTCTACATGATCCTCCTGTCCTCACCTTCTCCACTCATTGAGTCACCCCCCGATCGTCCTTTACTTCATCTCCTCCTCAGTGTGTCCCTTCTCCCTCCTGCCCCATCATTTTGGTCCTTCCAGGACATGTCCTCCCTCATCCTATGGCCTCCAGTGCCCTCGCCCATCAGTCTTTGCTCCTCACTCTCCTCCCTCCATCACCCTGCTCCCTTCCACTCCCCTTATCCACCCCTTCCTGGTCACAAGGGTCTTGTCTTTCCTCATGGAGTGGCTGGGTTCAGGACTCTAGGCCAGCCCCAGAAGATGTTGAGTGACCCTAAGTGGTACCCACTCTCGCGTTTAATGGAAGGAGGAGAGAATGTCTCCGGTCTGAGGGTTATGGCCTGGCACAAATTCATGCAAATTAGGGTTGAATACCCTAAAGTGTCCAATGCCACATCATTACCCCCAAATACAGAACACAGAGCAGCTCCAACATGTGTCGCGAAGCGCACTGGTGCAGTGATTGGTGCACAGCTCTCCCAGTAGACTTTTGGTAATGGTGTGTACAAAGAGTGGACAGAAAGAATGGACCGGTCTAAGTAGTCTAATAAAAAAAAAGTTGTAAATGACAATCCATGAGTCACAGCAAAGAACGAACCGAAACAGACAGCGCCGGGGTTAGATTCCCACCAAGGAGTGTGTGTCATGGATCGGGTAGGTTTCTGGATCTGCAGAAAAGGGGATCACGTTAGACCCACCCGACCTATGTCATGTCCAGAGGTGATGAGCCTCCCAGGATCGCTAAGGGTTCTCTGCAGCGTGAGTGGTCAGCCCTCAGCTCAAGACTGTTGCAGCTGACCCTCCGTGTGACCTTCAGCAGAAGCCCTTGTCTCCAGTGCTCGTGGCCCGGCCGTCACGGGGGCCTTCCTGTTACAAGCCGCGGGGGGACCTCTGGCAGCAGCCGGACTGGCTTCACGCTCCTGGTGGCCTCTGATGCCCGGAAGAGATGGGGCCATTGGAGGCTTCGAGTCCTTCCTGCGGGGTCTTTAACCCTGTGGCTCCCGGCTCGGCTGTCACTCGGGCCTGCAGGAAAGGACATGTGGCTTCGGGGGACTGCTGGCAAAGGCGAGCCTAGATTGGCGATCGAGGGGTGATATGTGGCCTTCACTGTGGTGAGACTTTGAACCCTTCTGCAGGGTGCCCAACGAGGGTGTGTCCGGCATCTTCTGTAGTTTGTACAAAAACTCACAGAAGCAGGCTCTCAGCAGCACGGTAATAATCACCGACAAGAATCTACCTCTCAGAACCAGAGAGATGGGGAAGGAAATGTACCCCTGCATTTACAAATGAACCAATCAGGGAGGCTCTTACGCCTCTATATTAATAAACTTTAGGAAAGACCAGGAGTATTCCTAAAAGCTAAGGCGGTGGCAGGGGGGTCCCATATTTCACCCCTTCTCAAGTTCCCTCTTGAGCCTTTTAATAAAAGATTTGTATTTCTTATAAAACAATAAAAAGATCAGATCACGTTAGAATTCAACCCAAATGAAACGCAAGTACCAGACGCATCAAATATCATGTGTCGTTAATAATTCCAGGTATCGTTAATAATTCAGTGTACAAATTACACTGAACCAAGAATACATTACTCATACGTGAGTGCTCTCCGTCTCCCTGATGTGTAAATTACTCTCTCCGTGGATCAAAGCTTGGGCGTGTTACATCAACTCTTTTCCTTGTAATGTGCAGTGGACTTTCAGTTGCTGATGAGAAGCCACCCAGCAGCTGCAGGAATGTCCCGAACTAATGGACATTTTTTGACGAGTGGTCCAACCTTGAGTTTACTTCCAAAGTCTGCGGTGATGGAGTGAACTGTAATTAGCATTTCCTTGCTCTGATTTTCATCTCTGCTTCCATGAAACTCCTTTTAACCAAAGGGAGTCGAGGGACTGGGGGCCAGGACTGTTCCTGCAAGTTGTCTCCTGCTGCAGGACTCCTGCAGAGCAAAGCAGGGATTGATTATACACACCGAGGGGGGCTCCGGTCCCTGCAGCCCCAGGCCACAGGCCGCAAGCTACACAGAATGAAAGAGTGAGAGTGGGTGGGGGAGGGGTTCAGGGTGTAGTGGTCTGAGTCTGTGATCCAAAGGGATCTTAGAGATCAGAAATCAACCTCTCCGACCTACTCTGCCAAATACCGAGGTAGGTAACAGGTGGGGGACAAGGGAGGGGACCAGCTGCCAGGCCTGGACCTCTCCTCATCAACAGGTCCTCTGTTAAGACATAACCCAGCCATGATGAGGGAATAAAGGCAAACGTACAGCCTCACAGGAACAAGGTGCAAACTGGATCTGATAACCTGTAATGCAATGTCATGGAACACACCGCAGGGGTATCACCCTGACCGTCCGTTACAAGCGGAACATTACGCCTGTTTTGTGGAGTGGAAAAATGTTTAAAAGTACTTTAAGGCGGTGCCATCTTGAGGGTTCATGGGGCCAGAGGCAAGAAATACTTCGTGGCCCCTGTTGGTAATAATTTTGGATTTTATTACTAATTTTCTGATTATTCTTGTCCCAATCTGCCAAATATTGTTGAATTATATGTTAAAGGTTGAGATAGAGACATGGACAGAGGTAAGATACAGAACACGTTTACTTCACCAGGTGCCCCCAGAATGTGCGGGGGTCTGGGGCGCTCTGCCCACGCCTTACCTCTCCTCTGCTTGGGTGGAATCACCGAGGTCAAGGCGAACTTTCAAACTTTTTTTAATTCATTAGCTATTACTCATGCCAATGTGACCGAGAGGGCACACACCGCTGTGCCACGGGTACCAACTGAGCTATTTATCGAGAATAAAACATTTTCTCCCGTGCCATACTCTCTTGCTGTCCCTCGCTGGTGCAGTGTCCCGCTAGGGTCCACCCTCCTCCTCCCTCTGATGGCTGCCCTCCACTCCACCCCCTGCATTTTATGATCAGTCACAGAAGATGTGACCAGATAACCCACATACTCACTGATCTGCCCTGGCTCTCCGGCCAGCTTCCATTAAACTAAAAACATACTCCATGACCCACAAAGCCTTCAGAAGCAGGGGCCATCTGCCGCACGCTTGGAGTATCAGAGGTCAAAGGGCAGCAGATGAGGGAAGGACTCAGTCATTTAACTTGTGCGCCCCACTTCTGAAATCCTTCTGCATACAGGCAAGATATCACAAGGCTCCTCCGTTCATCGAGGGTGTAAGAACATCCCTGTCCCGGCAATGTCTACTCCCCCCGAGGACCATCATCAGTAACCTTCCCCCCGGGACCCTCACATCGATCTATCGGTGAACACTGATTGACTGACAGCCGAGATGTCAATCCGTAGTCCTGGACAAGTCTTGTGACCCTGGTGACCCTTGGCAATGACGCATGCTGAGTAATTGAAATCTGCATCCCGGAGGAGGGGGGGGGGGGGGCGGGCGGCAGGGCCATGAGCACACACAGACCTGGACCCTGTATCTGTGAGTATTCTGCACCCAGTGCACAAAGCACCCCTGCTGCGAGTCACCCTTCCATGTAACTCGAGTAATAAACTACAGTAAACTCCCTGGCCACGCCCACCAGAGCAGTGCACTCTTCTGATGTGTGGGTCACAGGCAGCTCGGGGGGTCCTGCTCAGCAGCTTAAAGATGGAAGAGGACAAAGGGACTGTCGAAGCCGCCCCCCCCCCCCACACGAGGTTAGGCTGAGGCCTACAATGACGGGAGTCGGAGGGGGGGCAGCGTGCTGAGCCTTTGACCCTGTCACCTGCAGGTCCCAGGCCGGTCCGAGCATGAGCCCCATCCCAGACTGTCAGCAGAGGTTACACGCAGCTCTCTGCAGCTGGGGCATTAACCCTGCAGGCTGTCGTGCTCATAGCGGAGCCTCTGACGTGCATGTCACCCGCAGCTCCCGCCACAGACACGCAGGCCACGGACCACGGTGCAGGGAGTCATCCCTTAGCCTGGGGTCTGGGCAGTGCTGCGCAGCGCGTGCTCAGCTCACTGTGCTAGGAGCATCTCCCCCTGGGACTTCAGTGCTGCTGTATCAGTGCACAGTGCAGGTCAAGCCCTGTGACTATCAGTGCAGATGTCTCAAACCTCGGCTCTGAGTGCTTGGAGTAGGCCACACTTGTGGCCACCACGAGGGCTCAGAGGATCTCCTGGCACTGGGATGTGGCTTATGGTTCACGTCTGTGTAGAGGGGACTCGTGAGAGCACCGACAACCTCTCAGCGCTAGGACAGCAACGAGGTGCTTTCTAGGAGCTCTGGGGATCGCTCAGTGGAGGAATCACAATGCACACAGAGGTGCACCATGAAAACTGGCTCATTACTTGAAGCCCGAAGCCCTGTGCACACTGATGCTTTGTAGGAGCTCAATGAGTCTAATGGTACTTGTGCAATGGCGTCTGGTGCACCTCTGAACTAGTGCACATTGCGAGGCAGCAGAGAATAGCTAGCGTGTTAGTGCACTGTGCACGACAAAACAAGGAGCCTTGTGGATGTTAGTACATTGTGCATGACAAAACAGAGGAGCCTTGTGGATACTAGTGCACTGTGGTGGCAAAAGAGAGGAGCCTTGTGGATACTAGTGCACTGTGCTGACAAAACAGAGGAGCTTTGTGGATACTAGTGCACTGTGGTGACACAAGAGAGGAGCTTTGTGGATACTAGTGCACTGTGGTGACAAAACAGAGGAGCCTTGTGGATATTAGTGAATTGTGCATGACAGAACAAGCAGCCTTGTGGATACTAGTGCACTGTGGTGGCAAAAGAGAGGAGCTTAGTGGATATTAGTGCATTGTGCATGACAAAACAGAGGAGCTTTGTGGATATTAGTGCATTGTGCATGACAAAACAAAGGAGCTTTGTGAATAGCAGTGCACTGTGCACGACAAAACACCGGAGTCTTATGGATATTGGTGTGTTGTCCATGCCAAAACAGAGGTTTGTGGATGTCAGTGCAGTGGGCATGACAAAATAGAGGAGCCTTGTGGATACTAGTGCACTGTGGTGGCAAAGAGAGGAGCTTTGTGGATACTAGTGCACTATGGTGACAAAACAGAGGAGCTTAGTGGATATTAGTGTATTGTGCAATACAAAACAGAGGAGCTTTGTTGATACTAGTGCACTGTGGTGACAAAACAAGGAGCCTTGTGGATGTTAGTGCACTGTGCATGACAAAACAGAAGAGCTCTGTGGATATTAGTGCATTGTGCAGGACAGAGGATCCTTGTGGATATTAGTGCATTGTGCATGACAAAACAGAAAAGCTTTGTGAATATTGGTGCACTGTGCATGACAAAACAGAGGAGATTTGTGGGTGTATGGGCATTGTGCATGACAGAAAAGAGGAGCTTTGTGGTGATGCACTGTGCATGACAAAACAGAGGACCTTTGTGGATACTAGTGCACTGTGCATAACAAAACAGAGGATTCTTGTGAATATTGGTGCACTGTGCACGACAAAAGAGTGAAGACTTATGGATATTAGTGTGTTGTGTATGAAAAAACAGAGGGTTGTGTATGTTAGTGCACTATGCATGACAAAACAGAGAGGACTTGTGGATGTAAGTGCACTGTGGTGGCAAAAAAGAGGAGACTTGTTGATGTTAGTGCATTGTGGTGGCAAAACAGAGGAGACTTGTGGACGTTAGTGCACTGTGCATAACGAAACAGAGGGTTCTTGTGAATATTGGTGCACTGTGCAGGACAGAAGAGAGGTGTTTTGTGTATCTATTTAAAAGGTTAAGGTCCCAATTCACAAAGGTAGCTAAGGATATGTAGATTTATTTATGTATATATCTTCTATTACGTAGAGGTGTAAATCTACACTTTTTGTGCATTTCACCGTTTCCCAGTGTAGTGTGCCTCTCCGTGTAGATTTACAGGTGGTGGGCCACCTACAGCAGGATTTACAAGTTACTGAAAGTGTCTGTTCACAGGTGGAGCTCTTTGCCCCTGTAGCAGAGATCCACTTACAAGAAAGTGTACCAAAAATGATAATGTTTATTATACTCTTCAAAGAAATTAAAACAACTTCGCTATAAAATATAAATGTAAACTAATGTAAAATATTTAATATAAAATTAGAACTAGTACAATAAAGTGTTGCAGCATATGACCTCATCAAAATGTGTGTTAAATAAGTAATTAATGAGTATATATTTATTTAAATGTAAATACTATTTCTTAAAGATTTAACAAAAAAGTAACCTCCACCCCAGTGACAGTTTATTTTTTTTAATATAGTTTTCATTTTGCTAGAAGTTATGTGTAGAATTAATTCATACTATTAATTTAGCTTGATTTCCTGAGGGCTGTTACTATAAATCCCTGCTCCCGCTAGTTTCTATGGGAGTCTCTTGTTGCACAGTGAGTTGACACTGGGGTATTAGACTTACTCCAAAGACGTTCTAGAGGAGTACATTACCCGTGATGGGCCTTGTGTGGTGCTTGACTTACTCCAAGGCTGAGCTGGAGTACGTTTACTCCTGTTTTGTACCCTTTGGGTCTGTAGTCACTTTGGAGGTGTAGTTTGTGAGTGGGTGTTTGTGGTACTCTGTCCTTCCCTGGAGTCCCCCTTACTGGTCCCTAAACACTTCCATTTTCTTCTTGTGTCATTGTCCAACTCCATCTCCTTGATCCGCCACCCACACATACACTCCCTACTACAACCTAGTCTTACGTGTGCGTGGAGGTGTCCGACCTCTCCACATAGAAGCGATAGGCGTGGCGGGAGCCTTGCCAGGGATTAGAGAACAGCAGTTTGTAGTACGCCTGCAGTATTACCGTATCGCTAGTTTACCTCGTACAGAGCACCGTGGGCCATATTTACAAGCCCCTTGCGACCCGGCGGTTCACTTTATATGACGCACCGCCACTTTGCGTGGCTTTTCATGGCCTTGTAGATATGGCGTAAGACACTGAGTCGGGGTGCACTCCATGGGCGTTTAGCACCCATGGGTTTTGATGCATGCCCAGATTTACGCCTCCCAGAGCAGGCGGGCGAGAAGTATCTTCATTTGTCCTGGTTGTTCCCTCCTTCTATGTGAGCTGCATTCTGCGGGTGGAAGGGGGAGGGCCTCCATGGACGGCTTTTGTGCAGGCCCTCCTGCCGAACACAATCCTGCCTTCCATTACAAATGGAAAAACAGGGGCTATGTACTCATTCTGTAGGCGAACAGGAGGTCAGCGTGGCCTCCACTGAATCACACCTTACAGCGGACATTTATCTAGTGCCTTGCCCCACTTCAAAGTAGTCTCAAAGCACTGCGGGAGAGCGCTATCTACTTGTTCTCAAACACGTTTTGTTGTTTCAGATTGTTGTGGGGAGCTGCACATACACGACGGTTCATGGCGCTGCCTGGCCGACCTCACAATTTAAAAGGGGAGAGAGGTTTGCAAGGGGGGGGGGCAGTCTCCCCTCTTTACGCACAGAGTAGGGGGCGCAAACAATGTAGGTTGCCTGTGACGTCAATATAGGTCGACGGGGGCAGCGGGGGCATTAAAGGTAATGTCTGAGCCAGGCTAGGGCTGAACTGCAGTGGCTGCCTCCGAGCCGCCCCCACCCCTTCACGTATAGCGCCATGAGGCCACCAGAGTGGAAAGAGGGCATTTGAAAATCTCTCAGGACATGACAAAATATCATCTCTCTTGCCTTTTTTCCCTGCTCCCTGCCCCCCTCTCTCGATTAACGCTCTCTCTCGCCTTCTCTCTCTCTTCATACCTATGTCTCTAAATCGTTTCTTCTTTCTGTCCTTTTCTCCCTCTCCCACTCTCCCTGTTTTTCCTGCCTCTCTCTCTGTCACCGTCAGTCTCTGTGAGGCTCTGTCTCTTTATCTCACCCTGCTAATGAACCCGCCGTCACTCCTGCGTCCCTGTCCCTCTCTCCTCACAGCTGCTGCCGCCCGTCTCTGCATATCTTAGTGTCATCTGCATGTCAGGCCGAGGCCCGTCTCATCTCTGCAGCAGAACAGCGCCTGTCTCTGCTCTGGCACCTGTCAGTCCCCGCGACCCAATTATAATCTGTCTGTCTGCGACAGGCGTGTCTGTCACTCTCAGTATGTACATGTGTGTGTTCACCTGTCTGTCCCCCCTCTCTGTCCGTCCCCTCTGTCTGGGGCTGAGGGGAAGGCCTTGGTGGGGGCTCTCTAGAACTCAGCGCCTCGAAGCATTAATAGCAGGTGCCCCTGACATCATTACGTTTCACTAAAGCCTCCTTTGTTTTTATCTTTTTGAATTTGCTGCACAGTCAAAGGCAGAGGTCAAAGGTTAGGCTCTGTGTTCCAGGGAAGTTGGTGTTGACTTTTCCTTCTGACTGCAACTTGAGAGGATTTATGTAACAATCTTGCTGGGCACTGGGAGTGTGGAAGGAAAGGCTGTAGGATGTTATTTCTTCGAGCAGACAATGACATTTAAATGCCAGTAAATGAGCTGTGCAAATATTTCAGAATACATCAGAATTAGGAAAGCGCAAATGGAGCACGTTTTTGGTAACTCTGCAGCGCAGTGAAAACAAATATTATAATATAATCAAAACAAATCAATGCACTAAGCAATGCCAATTTTCACACATTATCTTTGTGCTCTGCCTAGTTAATCAGTAAAACTATATGTTTGTGCAAATGTAATAGTCAATTTCATTGCAAAAGTGTTGTCTGTAGTGGCAGTGTGCTACCACACCAAGAATACTCCACTCTACGCCACTCCACTCTATGCCACTTTACTCTACAACACACTACTCCCCTCTCCACCACTCCACTCTACACCACACCACGCCACGCCACTATACTTCACTCCACTATACCACACTCTATGCCTCTGCACAGTACAACACTCTTTTCCACTCTCTGCCCTCCACTCCACAGCACACCACTTCTCTCTCCACCACTCCACTCTACGCCACTCCACCCTACAACACACCACTCTATGCCACCGCACTCTACGCCACTCAACTCTATGCCACTCCCCTCTCCACCACTCCACTCTATGCCACTCCACTCTACAAACACACCACTCCCCTCTCCACCACTCCCCTCTCCACCACTCCACTCTACTCCCCTCTCCACCACTCCACTCTACAACACACCACTCTAGAACACTCCACTCCATGCCACTCTACTCTAGCCACTCCACTCTACAACACACCACTCCCCTCTCCACCACTCCACTCCACTCTACGCCACTCCACTCCACTCTACAACACAACACTCCCCTCTCCACCACTCCACTCTACGCCACTCCACTCTACAACACAACACTCCCCTCTCCACCACTCCACTCTATGCCACGCCACTTTGCACCATTCCACTCCCCTCTCCACCACTCCACTCTCCGCCACTCCACTCTACGGCACTTTACTCTACAAGACTCCACAACACTACACTCTATGACACAGCAGTCCACAACACTTTACTCCACTCCATTCTATGCCACTAAATTCCACTCTGTGCCACTCAACTCTGTGCCATTCTAGGACTCTACTCTATGCCATTCCATGCTACTACTCCACCCCACTCAATGCCACTCCCCAATATGCCACTCTACACCACTTTACTTCACTGTACGCTATTCTATTCCATTCTGTGCCACTTTGCTCCACTCTGCGACACTCTACGCCTCCTCACTTTACACCCCTGTACTCCACTCTGACATTTCACTCTTCTCCACTCCACTCCATTCTACACCGCACCACACCACTCCACGTCGCTAACCTTTAACCATGCTGAACAGCAGCCATGTTGTACACCAGCGTGTATAGGCAAGACCTATTGGCTTTGCTAATGCTTGTTTGTTTTGCTAATAACTTTGATACAGTTTTACTAATCAGCCCAAAGCTAAAAAGATTTTCTGATTGGGTTTGGCACAGCAAGTTTCATCCAGACCCTAATAGCGGTGGATGATGAAGGGGAGGGACCACAATGCAGTGTTTCTCATTTTAACTCCCAGAAAAATCTTTGCTCTTCACTAGAGAAAAAAGAATGAATTTCATCAAACCTGGCAGCAAACTAGAACTTTTCTCAGGGAAGGACCATTGCTTTGTTTGGTGTAAATCCATGAAGTAGTTTTATAGAAATCGGCAGTACAGAAATGTGTCAGCTAGGCTTTGAAGGATTAAAAGTTAGAGATGTCTGTGCTGTTAGAAATAGAATTTTGCCAGAAGAAAACAGTTAAACTAAATATATAGTTCAGATTGGTTATAAAACCTTAACATATGTTTAAAAGAACTTCTGATACTCACTTTAAAAAACACTATTAAAGTACTGGTATGGTTATGAAATTAAACCCAAAACCCACTAGAAACTCTTCAGTTAAGGTTAGGACTGCAAACCATAACTCACACAAAAGACATGCAAACCACAACTCCCACACCCAAGGCAACGCCAGGACTGCAGAATATTTATATAAATAATTAACAGTTTTCAGCAAAACATTGTTAAGGGCCTGAGATATATGTTGGTGGAAATGGTTCTCCTCTGCAATGGGGACAGAGTCCCCTTTCTGGCAACCTGAGGGTCCGTCCACTTCACTGAGAGTCGAGGAGGTGACCCCGCCACCTACACACACCTCTGAGAGCACGGCTAATAATCACCGTCAGAGGATTGACCAGGTCTTCACCTGTCAAATTCCTGCTTTGGAATTTTCTTTTTGAAAATAAAAAAAAGTTGTAGGCTTGGCGTACGCTCTGTCATGTTCACGGAGCCCTACGTCAAGCTTGCAATGTATTTCCAGGCACCACCAGGACAGAGATTCCTGAAAATGCTAGAGATGCCCGCAGGGGGGTCATTTCTAAATAGAGTGGGAGTAGAGCCCTCGCCATAGTGGGAGTAAAGTACTTGGCTGTGGTGGCAGTAATGACATCCACCAATATTTAAATTGCCCCCTAAATAGTAAGAGATTCTCAAACCACTACATCAGGCAACATTCATGCTGCTCTGACTGTTAAGGGTAATGCCGTCTGAGGTCACTTGTGACACTTGCAGTGCATCAAGGATGCATAGAGCGGCCAGGGATGATTCCTGGCGCCCAGATGGCCAGTCTCCTCTCTGACGTCAGGCACAAGCGGTACGTGGCTGAAGGGGGACATGGGCGGAGATCTTCAAGTTCTGTCACAGACACTTAAGAATATATATCAGTTTTGGGAATGAGCAGCTAATGGCTGGGATGAGAGAATTCAGACCCCAGATCAGACAGAGATCACTCGTGACTCAACAACCAACCGTGGCAGGCTGTGTGTGTGTGTGTGTCATAATATCTCTAAGGACCCTCTGCTGGGAGTGAAATATCTGAACTGGAGACAACACGGACCTCAGTCACTTTCCAGCATCCAACCTGGAGTGTGTCCACGATGACACCCCAGAAACAGAATCAATGCTAGGGGTCAAGTCAATGCAAGGAGAGCATCCCTCCCTGTTGCACCACTTGGGAGAGGCCATACAGGCCCCTGTGCCCTCACAGGAGGGCCTTGCGCAGGCTCTGGAGGTCACAGTCTGACCTCACAAGAGCTGACCTAGGAGGGAGGTCCATGGGAATAAGAGGTGCCCTAGGGTCCGAGTGAGCGCACTCCCCAGGAGTCCGAACCAGGCACACTCCGGGGTGGAGGGGTTAGGAAGCCGTGGAGCTCCTAAGGGGGCCTAGAATGATGGGGTTTCATGCAGTAAACCTGCCCCTCGTGCGGCTGGAGCCAACCGAGGCCACCGTTCCTCAGTAACTCACTTGCCAGACCATCTGTCCCCATAAGGAATCCACGCATCACCCCCCCCCCCCCCTCCTCCCCCCCACAGGGTGGACACTCGTGCCCACACCTCTGGTGAAGAGGGAACCCGGTGCCGCTGCTGAATGGTTGAGGGGAATAAGAACATTTATTGTATTTACTTCTGGGATTAAATAAAAGCCTTTCAGTCATAAATTACTATGGACATCTAAATTAAGTTTAGTGACGTGCACATTGTGCGTTGTACATGTTTTTCACCCATGTCACTTTTTGGTTTTATGTCGAAATATTGTCAAGAAGAATGCCAGGGTACAGGAATATTGTGTAATTAATCTTGAGGCCCAAAATAGTATATATGGGGAAGTGTAGATGTACAATTCTTAACTTTATGTCCATGCATCTCGAAAATATATAACATCAAGGTGCATATATGTTTAGTTAAAGAAAGAATATATATATTCTTACCTATGTACTCGCCTTCTCCAGAGCCTTGAGATGACGTCGCGGTGCCATAATATTTGCAGTCAATATTAACGTGCAATTCCCACTTTTCAGGTGTTCCTCGTTTGGGGGGCAACATTACAGTGGCTGAGTGGTGTACCCCCTCGAATCCACCCCGCACCCCAGTAATCGAGGGGTCGCTGTTTCGTGCCGTAGAGTATGCGTTTGTCTAATTTTCTAACTGAACAGAGCAGTGTGCCTGCAGCGTTGCTTTGGTGACAATCAAGATTGCCTCCCAGAGCATCATTCCATCGTTTTGCCTCTCTTATCTGGCCTGGGAGACAGCAGCAACTTCCCTCCCAGCTGGATCCCTCTGGGAAATGCGGAAAGATCTGGTGTTAGTGTCTGTCTTGGAGCTGGCATCAGCAAGAGCCAACCCTTTCAAGGCCCGGGCAAAGACTCTGGCCCCGGGCCCCAGCCTTTCAGGGGCCCCCGATAGCGCCAGCTCTAGTCTGCAGAGAGTCCTGTTCTGATAACCGTGAATAATTCTTAGATTGTTTTAAATACCATTTTCCTTTAATTTATTTTTTAATGTGGGTGATGTGTATGAGTCTGTTACAGACATTTTGCAGAGAAATTTTGTGTTTATCTTTCATGCAACATCCATAACAAGTGTATTATAGCTCCAAACAGACCTCACGTATGAGAAATGGGGGGTGTCACAGAGATTATTTGCAGTAATATTACTGATATGCTGCTGATGCTGTGTTACAATATTGACAACACACATCACTGTCCCTGAATCTCAGATGTAAACACACTTTGAGCCTGATTTGCAAAGGTACACTTACACTTTTGGGTAAGCTTGTGATTGCTTGGTATTCACAAAGTGATTTATGAGTAGTATCTCTCTGAGTGTGGAGACTCCACACAAAAAATATGGAACTGTCCTTTCTGTCTTTGTGTGGAGACTCCGCAGTTGTAAAGATACTACTCGTAAATCGTTTTGTGAATACCAATGGCAACCTTACCCAAAAGTGTAAGCGTACCTTTGTCAATCAGGCCCCCAGAATTTGGACAAATGTGCCTGTACCTGGCCAAAGAGAGCACAAAAGAGCTAAAATTAGATCATAAATTCAAAGCTGTTCCGAACAGGGGACCCCAAAATAAGTTTGGCCCAGACCCCCAAAATCATTAAGATGTCCCTGCAACAATCCCCCAGTCCAAGTCAGCTCCTGAGGTTCAGGGGATCCAGGAACCCTGCAAATCAGCTATTGCACCTGATTGGCTGAGTGCTGAAAGTGATCGCCTCGATCCTGCGCAGACTGGAGCGTGTGATCCGACCTCAGAGCCTCCCCCAGCATGGAGGCTGGCCCTGTGTGGCCCCTGCGCCTCTGGTGATGAAAGCTGCCTGTCTCCTCCAGTCCCAGCCAATCCTGGAGGGGTAACCGGACGCTGCTGCTCTGCCTGCCTCCCAAGGGCGTCTGCTTAATTCAACAGTGGTCCCCAACCTGTGGACCGGGGGCCCCTGGGGGTCCGCGACGCATCCTCAGGGGGGCCACGACTGCTTAGAAAATTAAATAATATTAACAGATGAATAAGGTGTATATAAATAAAGTGGCTAAATGTACAACTGAAAATTTTGAAACATACTGTAAATGTCAAAGAATTTGAAATTGGAAGCTAAAAATTAAATTAGATTCCTCAGATTGATTGGTTGGGACAGTGCAGGTGCGTCAAACAGAATTTAGTATGGACGATGCGTGGACTTAATGGAATTTAGAAAAGTTCCAACCTCCCTATTAAAACTTTTTTTAAATATTTATATTTGTTTGCGCATTACATAAAATATGTTATCATTTGTGTGGGATCCCCGGCTTCCAGTAATGACTCAGTGGGTATCCCTGGATTCCAATAATGATTAATTGGGGGTCCCTGGCTACCAGTAATAACTCAGTGGGGGGTCCCCAAATTCCAATAAGATTTAGTGGTGGGTCCCCAAATTCCAATAATGACTCAGTAGGGTTCCCTGGATTTCAGTAATGATTCAGTGGGGTCTCTGGCTTTCAGTAATGACTCAGTAGAGGTCCCCAGATTCTGATAATGATTCAGTGGGGGTCTTTGTGTTCCAGTAATGACTCAGTGGTGGGGGGGGGTTCTCCAGATTCCAATAATGATTCATTGGGGGTCCCTGGCTTCCAGTAATGACTCAGTGGGGGTCCCTGGATTCCGGTAATGATAAAGTGGGTGTCCCTGGATTCCAGTAATGATAAAGAGTGGGTCCACAGAAGTCAAAAGGTTGAGAACCAGTGCACCTGACAGCCAAAGAAGACCAGGGGCTTCTAAAGACCACCCCTGCAGCCTCCTGACCAAGCCCGGGGGAGCCCTGCCAGACCCTGGGTGATGAGCAGAAGAGAGTGTCAGAAGGTCAAAGGTGACCCGTCCTCTGCTTGTACCCGAAGAAGCGGCCTCCCCGTCCCTGCGAGCTGTTCGGACAGCTCCTGAGCGGTCAAGGGTGCTGACCGCTCCCCGCTGCTGACCACATTCTCCGCTGCCTGGCGTCCTAGAAGCACTCAAGATGGCTGTTTGGGCCATTGAAAGGAGGGTCCACGGGCCCTCCAGCCAGGCACTCAAAACCATTGCTTTCCTCTTTATGTCACCGTCCTTTCATTCTCGCGAGATTATGTGTGTCTGGTCCAGGGTCGATCGTTTCTCTTACAATACTCTCCTTGTATCACTCCCCTGTTGTCCTGTACTCGCTGTCCCAGCATCTCACAACCCATGTATCCTGCCCCTACTGTCCCAGCACCCCACAACCTCTGTATCCTGCCCCTGCCGTCCCAGCATCCCACAACCTCTGTATCCTGCCCCTGCTGTCCCAACACCCCACAACCCCTGTATCCTGCCCCTGATGTCCCAGCACCCCACAACCCTCTGTATCCTGCCCCTGCTGTCCCAGCACCCCACAACCCCTGTATCCTCCTCTTGGTGTCCCAGCACCCCACAATCCCTGTATCCTCCTCTTGGTGTCCCAGCATCCCACAACCCTGTATCCTGCTGTCCCAGCACCCCACAACCCCTGTATCCTGCCCCTGCTGTCCCAGCTTCCCACAACCCTCTGTATCCTGCCCCTGCTGTCCCAGCATCCCACAACCCCTGTATCCTGCCCCTGATGTTCCAGCACCCCACAACCCTTGCATCCTGCCCCTGATGTCCCAGCATCCCACAACCCCTGTATCCTGCCTCTGCTGTCCCAGCATCCCACAACCCTCTGTATCCTGCCCCTGCTGTCCCAGCATCCCACAACCTCTGTATCCTGACCCTGATGTCCCATCACCCCACAACCTGTGTATCCTCCCCCTGCAGTCCCGGCACACCACAATACCTGTATCCTCCTCTTGGTGGTCCAGCACCCCACAACCCCCTGTGTTCTCCCCCTGCAGTCCCAGCACCTCACAACCCCTGTGTCCTGCCCCTGTGGCCAGCGTCCCACAACCCCTGTATCCTGCCCCTTCTGTCCCAGCACCCCCTAACCCCTGTATCCTCCACCTGCAGTCCCGGCACCCCACAATCCCTGTATCCTACCCCAGCTGTCCCAGCATCCCACAACCCCTGTATCCCCCCACTGCTGTCCCAGCACCCCACAACCCCTGTATCCTGCCCCTGATGTCCCAGCAACCCAGAACCCTTGTATCCTGCTTCTGTGGCCAGCACCCCACAACCCCTGTATCCTGCCCTTGCTGTCCCAGCACCCACAATCCCTGTATCCTGCCCCTGCTGTCCCAGCACCCCACAACCCCTGTCTTCTGCCCCTGATGTCCCAGTACCCCACAACCCTCTGTATCCTCCCCCTGCAGTCCCGGCACCCCACAATCCCTGTATCCTCCTCTTGTTGTCCCAGCATCCCACAACCTCTGTATCCTGCCTCTGCTGTTCCAGCATCCCACAACCCCTGTATCCTCCCCTTGCTGTCCCAGCATCCCACAACCCATGTATCCTGCTGTTCCAGCATCCCACAACCCCTGTTATCTGCCCCTACTGTCCCAGCACCCCACAACCCCTGTATCCTGCCCCTACTGTCCCAGCATCCCACAACCCTCTGTATCCTGCCCCTGCTGTCCCAGCATCCCACAACCCCTGTATCCTGCCCCTGATGTTCCAGCACCCCACAACCCTTGTATCCTGCCCCTGATGTCCCAGCATCCCACAACCCCTGTATCCTGCCTCTGCTGTCCCAGCATCCCACAACCCTCTGTATCCTGCCCCTGCTGTCCCAGCATCCCACAACCCCTGTATCCTGACCCTGATGTCCCAGCACCCCACAACCCGTGTATCCTCCCAGTGCAGTCCCGGCACACCACAATCCCTGTATCCTCCTCTTGGTGGTCCAGCACCCCACAACCCCCTGTATTCTCCCCCTGCAGTCCCAGCACCCCACAACCCCTGTGTCCTGCCCCTGTGGCCAGCATCCCACAACCCCTGTATCCTGCCCCTTCTGTCCCAGCACCCCATAACCCCTGTATCCTCCACCTGCAGTCCCGGCACCCCACAATCCCTGTATCCTACCCCAGCTGTCCCAGCATCCCACAACCCCTGTATCCTCCCACTGCTGTCCCAGCATCCCACAACCCCTGTATCCTGCCCCTGATGTCCCAGCAACCCAGAACCCTTGTATCCTGCTTCTGTGGCCAGCACCCCACAACCCCTGTATCCTGCCCATGCTGTCCCAGCACCCACAACCCCTGTATCCTGCCCCTGCTGTCCCAGCACCCCACAACCCCTGTCTCCTGCCCCTGATGTCCCAGTACCCCACAACCCTCTGTATCCTCCCCCTGCAGTCCCGGCACCCCACAATCCCTGTATCCTCCTCTTGTTGTCCCAGCATCCCACAACCCCTGTATCCTGCCTCTGCTGTTCCAGCATCCCACAACCCCTGTATCCTCCCCTTGCTGTCCCAGCATCCCACAACCACTGTATCCTGCCTCTGCTGTCCCAGCATCCCACAAACCCCGGTATCCTGCCCCTGCTGTCCCAGCATCCCACAACCCCTGTATCCTGCCCCTGCTGTCCCAGCACCCCACAACCACTGTATCCTGCCCCTGCTGTCCCAGCATCCCACAAACCCCGGTATCCTGCCCCTGATGTTCCAGCACCCCACAACCCTTGTATCCTGCCCCTGATGTCCCAGAATCCCACAACCCTCTGTATCCTGCCCCTGCTGTCCCAGCATCCCACAACCCCTGTACCCTTACCCTGATGTCCCAGCACCCCACAACCCGTGTATCCTCCCAGTGCAGTCCCGGCACATCACAATCCCTGTATCCTCCTCTTGGTGGTCCAGCACCCCACAACCCCCTGTATTCTCCCCCTGCAGTCCCAGCACCCCACAACCCCTGTGTCCTGCCCCTGTGGCCAGCATCCGTCAACCCCTGTATCCTGCCCCTTCTGTCCCAGCACCCCATAACCCCTGTATCCTTCACCTGCTGTCCCGGCACCCCACAATCCCTGTATCCTACCCCAGCTGTCCCAGCATCCCACAACCCCTGTATCCTCCCACTGCTGTCCCAGCATCCCACAACCCCTGTATCCTGCCCCTGATGTCCCAGCAACCCAGAACCCTTGTATCCTGCTTCTGTGGCCAGCACCCCACAACCCCTGTATCCTGCCCTTGCTGTCCCAGCACCCACAGCCCCTGTATCCTGCCCCTGCTGTCCCAGCACCCCACAACCCCTGTCTCCTGCCCCTGATGTCCCAGTACCCCACAACCCTCTGTATCCTCCCCCTGCAGTCCCAGCACCCCACAATCCCTGTATCCTCCTCTTGTTGTCCCAGCATCCCACAGCCCCTGTATCCTGCCTCTGCTGTTCCAGCATCCCACAACCCCTGTATCCTCCCCTTGCTGTCCCAGCATCCCACAACCCATGTATCCTTCTGTCCCAGCATCCCACAACCCCTGTATCCTGCCCCTGCTGTCCCAGCACCCCACAACCCCTGTATCCTGCTCCTGATGTCCCAGCACCCCACAACCCCTGAATCCAGCCCCTCTGGCCAGAATCCCACAACCCCTGTATCCTGCCGCTGATGTCCCAGTACCACACAACCCCTGTATCCTCCCCTGCAGTCCCGGCACCCCACAATCCCAGTATCCTCCTCTTGGTGTTCCAGCATCCCACAACCCCTGTATCCTGCCCCTGCTGTCCCAGCATCCTACAACCTCTGTATCCTGCCCCTGCTGTCCCAGCATCTCACACCCCCTGTTATCTGCCCCTGCTATCCCAGCATTCCACAACCCATGTATCCTCCCCCTGTATTCCCAGCACCCAACAACCCCTGTATCCTGCCCTGTCTTTCCAGCATCCTACAATCCCTGTATCCTGCCCCGGTATCCCTGTGTCTCGCACCTTCTGTATCCTGCCCTGGCTGTCCCTGTGTCTCACACCTTCTGTATCCTGCAATGTCCTTGTATCTCACACCCTCTGTATCCTGCCCGGTCCTTGTATCTCACACCCTCTGTATCCTGCCCTGACTGTCCTTGTATCTCACACCCTCTGTATCCTGCCCGGTCCTTGTATCTCACACCCTCTGTATCCTGCCCTGACTGTCCTTGTATCTCACCCCCTCTGTATCCTGCCCTGACTGTCCTTGTATCTCACACACTCTGTATCCTGTTCTTTTTTTTAAAAGATGCACAGTATAAGACATAAATAAAATGCAGATAAATACATATAAATTAATTCATTCATACCAAACAAGCAATAGTCAATGATACGATCTTCAGACCCATCATCGAGAAGCAAGTGGTGAAGTAGTGCAAAGATTTGATCATACCATGTTTTCATCATAAAAAGCGGTTATGTACGTATATACTACCTAACCATTGTGCTAGTGGGTCCCAGATTAATTTACCCATCTTCCTGCAGCATTGACCCTTAAGCGCATAAGAACCCATCTCAAAATAAAACATTGAGCAGAGAGGAGCTAGCCCTTGATTAAAGGTCGGAGAAGTTGGTTAGCTACTGACATAGACAAAAACCTCTGAGGCTGGCCTGCACACCCGCTCCATCAATCCCCAATAATAAAAGTTGAGCGGTTATCACAATTTCCTGGTGCATAATCCTTGATGGAAACTTAGCAATGTCAATAAAAAACTCTTGCAGCATACCACAGCTAAAAAATATATGTATTAAATCAGCCGCCAAGCTATGACAGCGGGGGTATACCACCCCCTCAACCTGCCCCATTTGGATAGCCTAGCGGGGGCATAATATAGGTGACGTATTGTCTTATGGTGTTGAGCTGGTGGCCCAGCAGCAAGCAAACGCCACTGGGCCATCTCTAAAGAGGCCATAAACGAAGCTTCATCTGCCCACCTTCTCTGCGTGGTTGCCCAGGTCATCAGCCATTAGGTCCAACAGAAGGGGGTACAGCGAGCGCACCCACCAATTATCTGACTTATCCGAAACCTCCAAAACTGGATTTCTATCCCCAAGCGGGCCATATGAAGACGAAGACAGAAAGAAATCCCTAATATGCAAACATTTAAAAAAATCTTTGCCGTCAAGCAAGAAATCAGTTTTCAGCTCATCAAATGATTTCAAATAGCTAGCTTTGTACAAATCCCCTGTACGCCGGACACACCATTGTACTCACTTAGCACAACATTTATCCTTGCAAATGTCAGGGAGTATGGGCGTATTCCATATAGGCGTGTAGAAATTAAGCCGACCAATTCCAATTCTACCTTTAATACAAGACAAAACATTAAATGCAGACCGGGCAGTCTTAAACGTAACTTTTTTTTAAATAACTGGGCTCAACTATTCTCAGAAAGGCAGCGTTGGCACTATCACCCCATATCATGCTATAGATAGTTGGGCAGAGTTCACCACCACCTCGATTACCAACACCTTGAATAATTAATGGCTGAATATATTGTAAAACTGCTGCCCAATAGTAAAAATGAAAATTTGGGGCCGCCCATCCCCCTTTCTTTCTTGGAAGTACTAAATACTTATATGCCAGCCGCGTTTCAGAAAAGGACCCTATAAAACCATTTGCTAAGTTTTCCATGCGTTTGAGCCAGTCATTGCTGATTTCCAATGGGATTGTTCGGGAGAAGTACAAAACCCTAGGAAGGAAGAGCAGTTTGATAAGGTTACACCGCCCAATGATCGTAAGGTGTAAATTACTCATACATTGTAGTTCCTTTCTAGTTTTGGCTAAGACAGGGGCAAGATTGCTTTCAGCAATACGCTCCAGATTAGTCATTAATCTAACACCTAAATAGGTCACTTGCTCCACCGTCCTACTGTCTTAAAAAGAGACCCATTCATTACCCGTTATTTAACATTTAGCCTTGTTTAATAAATACCCCAACACCTCATCAAACTCCACCATTGACTTCTCTATTTCTTCTACAGCCGTCCCTGGATCAGGTGTAGTAATGGCTATATCGTCGGCATACGCCAGTATTTTAAACGTGCCTTCAGTCATTACCATATGGCAATCAAGTTGTTACCAAGAAAACTTCTAGTTAAAGGGTCTATATAAAGTGCAAAAAGCAAAGGTGAGCAGGGACACCCCTGTCTTGTGCCCTTTGTAATTAAAATAGGCTTAGAAGCCACCCCAGCCCGTTGAATTCGTGCCGTGGGCCTCTGATATAAGCCCTGGACAGCCCTAATAAAACCAGGATCTATAGTACATTTAAGAAATACTGCCCATAAATACGCCCAGTTCACCCGATCAAAGGCCTTTTCGGTATCTAGTAAAATTAACGACATAGGGGCTGCTGTAGCCTGAGATGCATCTAGCATGGCAATGACCCGCCTCACATGATCAGCAGTCCCTCGCCCGGGGATAAATCCATGCTGCCATGGAGAAACCAGCTTATTAATTACTCGACTCAATCTAGTCGCAAGAATTTTAGCATATAGCTTAGCGTTCTTCATTTATTAGTGAAATAGGGCTGTAAGAGCCTGGTAATAACGGATCTTTATCTTTTTTTAAAAATACGATAATATTAGCAGAAAGCCAGGAGGCTGGCGCCTGTGATCCATCCTGTACCGACTTAAACAATGCCAAAAGATCATCTTTCAATTCACACATTTTTTAAAAAAAATTTCCAGTGGAATCATGTCTGGCCCACAGGCCTTCCCACTAGGCAGAGAGTTGAAAGCTACAGAGATCTCCTCCAGCATAATAGGGGTAGCTGATTAGCGGCTCTCATCCACATGTAATCTTGGTCCTAAAGTTTTACTCAGATATTGCTAATCCTTTCTGCCAAATCATAGGGCTCTTGAGTTTCCTGCGGATATAATGCAAAATAATGATCTTTAAAAACCATTAATATTGCTAGATGCCCCCGAGCAATCTGTCCATCCTTGTCCTTAATTGAGGTAATAACACCTGAGTCGCCTTTTGTCTAGTTTTATACGCTAAAAGCTTACCCACCTTCTCACTAAGCTTATAACATTCTTGTCTACGAATCTGAGCTTTATTAATATCCCGATCTAGATACATCAGAGTAAGTCTGTCTTTAATTCCCGCTATTTGATCTTAAATATCTTGCATAGGGAGGTGTTTCCTAGCCTGCCCCGTAATCTGTAACTCCCAAAGGGCCAACTCAGTCTGGGCCGCGCTAATAGCTGAAGTGCCTGCCTTTAAAGCATCCCAGAGCACCCCGGGAGGGGTAGTCTCCCTACTGAAATTCAAAAACTCTGGTATCCACCTTTTCATCCATACAACATAGGCCGGATCCAACAATAATCCTCAATCAAATGAGCAGCGCATAAAATGTTGCTCCTTACTTAAAAAAGAAAGTTGTACCACCAAGGGGTTATGGTCAGACATGAATCTAGGGAACTTTTCAACAGAGAGCCCTTCACACATTGAGGCTGATAAGAAAAAATAGTGTAAGCGGACAGACTTCCTATGAGGGTAAGAAAAGAAGGTATACCCAGGATCAGGAGCCTTGCAGTACTGCCAAGCATCCACAAGTCCGTGGCTCTGCACCAGCGTCTGTAAAGCTTGAAAGACCTTCGGTTCTCTTCCCAAGTACTGTTCTTGGCTCGGCAAAGGGATACTGGCCTCAATATGTATATTCAGATCCCCGCAGATAATAAGTGGTAGAGTCCAGGCTACAAGCTCCATATTCAGGGAGTTGATAATATCTGATCATGGAGGTTAGATCCATAGATTGAACACAGGGAAAATCTAGATAACCCCATTATACACTCCAGGACCCCCCATCGACCCAGGCTATCCACATATTTCTTAGCAACCGCTAGCAAATTAAATCGTGCAATTACTGCAACGCCATTTGTTCTAGTTCTGTGCGTGGTATAAGCCAGTAGTTGATACCCAGGAAAACCCAGCAAATATTTTTGGGAGGGAATAACATGTGTTTTTTGCATGCAGATTATATCCGCTCTTGATGTTTTTAAGCCGTGTATTACAAGGTGCCTTATCGTGGGGTCATTTAGCCCACAAATATTTATCGTAGCTATATGTAAATTATTGCAGTATCCCATTTAAATCTCTATCATCAACTACCAAAATCATAACAAAACTAATCCCAAATATGCAATATTCCAACAATACTCTACTGTGCATCTTTCCCCCTTTAAACCTACCTGACCCAATCCACCCCCCCAGTCCCAACACCCAAAACCACCCAAACCACCTGCTCCCCAGCCCTCACCACCCCCAACCCTACCAAATGAGGCAGCCAGACTGGAGGTCTGTGAGATGGAAAATGCCGCCTCCCCTCAAGGACTCCAAAAACAAACTCCTTTATCCTAAGGTCCAGAATCAATACTACCACAGAGCTAAAAAATAAATAAAGAATAAGGCAAGTGATCAAGTAAGGAAATAAGTAACCAGAAATATGAATAACAATACCCAGCCACAGAATACACAGATCTAATAATCAAATAATCCAAAACACGCTAAGAATTTCCCCATCAAACTCAGTTAAATCAGGGATTGTAAGTAATCTCAAAGGAAAAAAAGCAATCTGTGCCTTTATATATCGTCTTAAGGCGAGCAGGATTCAATCAATAAGCCTCTGCCCCCTTCTCCTGAAGGGGGCTTACCATTTGTCTCAGACGCCAGCGTCTTTCCACGGTGGCATGGCAAAAATCTGGGCGAGTAAAGAAAGTTTAACCCTCACAATTCATTTTTGAGTCTGGGCGGGCTTTCTCAAAAATTGCTTGACACAGCAAATAGTTGTCAAAATAAACAATGATGGCCCTAGCTTGTGGTTGATTTGCCGCAACTTCTCCCACCGCTCGTTGCTTCTTCAGGTACAGTGGGAACAGATGGGCTCTTTGTATCTCTTTCTCCCAGTCCCAGCCGGTCACATCAGGGAATGCAGCACGGAATATCCTAACTATGAAAGCCCTTGGATCCTGCCTTCTGCTCCGTCTTGTATCCCCAGGATACACAGATTATTTCGGCGTTGCCGGTTTTCAAAATCCTCTATTTTCCACTGGATATCTATACGTTGAGTGTCGTGCACGGCAGACTGTTGTGCCCCCGTCCCCAATTCCGCTTCTAATACGGCCTGACTGTCCTTGTATTTCACATCCTCTGCATCCCTGATTCTTATGGTGCTTCTTACACTTTGTATCCTGTCTGGACTGTCACTGTATCTCACACCCTCTGTATCCTGCCTTGTCCTTGTATCTCAAACCCTCTGTATCCTGCCCTGACTGTGCATGTATCTAACACTCTCTGTATCCTGCCTTGACTGTGCATGTATCCCACACCCTCTGTATCCTGACCTGTCCTTGTATCTCACACACTCTGTATCCTGTCCTGACTGTCCTTGTATCTCACAACCTCTGTATCCTGTCCTGCCACTGTATCTCACACCCTCTGTATTCTGCCCTGTCCTTGTATCTCACACCCTCTGTATCCTGCCCTGACTGTGCATGTATCTCACACCCTCTGTATCCTGCTCTGTCCTTGTATCTCGCACCCTCTGTGTCCGGTCCTGATTGTCCCTGTATCTCACACCCTTTGTATCCTGCCCTGACTGTAACTGTATCTCACACCCTCTGTATCCTGCCTTGTCCATGTATCTCAAACCCTCTGTATCCTGCCCTGACTGTGCATGTATCTAACACCCTCTGTATCCTGCCCTGACAGCACATGTATCCCACACCCTCTGTATCCTGACCTGTCCTTGTATCTCACACACTCTGTATCCTGTCCTGACTGTCCTTGTATCTCACACCCTCTGTATCCTGTCCTGCCACTGTATCTCACACCCTCTGTATTCTGCCCTGTCCTTGTATCTCACACCCTCTGTATCCTGCCCTGACTGTGCATGTATCTCACACCCTCTGTATCCTGCTCTGTCCTTGTATCTCGCACCCTCTGTGTCCTGTCCTGATTGTCCCTGTATCCCACACCCTTTGTATCCTGCCCTGACTGTAACTGTATCTCACACCCTCTGTATCCTACCCTGACTGTAACTGTATCTCACACCCTCTGCATCCTGCCCTGACTGTCCTTGTATCTCACACCCTCTGTATCCTGCCCTGACTGTCCTGTATCTCACACCCTCTGCATCCTGCCTTGCTGCCCTTGTATCTCACACCCTCTGTATCCTGTCCAGACTGTACTTGTATCCCACACCCTCTGTATCCTGCCCTGCTGTGTGTGTATCTCACACCCTCTGCATCCTGCCCTGCTGTGTGTGTATCTCACACCCTCTGTATCCTGCCCTGTCCTTGTATCTCACACCCTCTGCATCCTGCCCTGGCTGTCCTTGTATCTCACACCCTCTGTATCCTGTCCTGACTGTAACTGTATCTCACTTCCTCTGTATCCTGCCCTGACTGTTACTGTATCTCACGTCCTCTGTATGGTGACCTGACTGTCACTGTATCTCACACCCTCTGTTCCTGCCATGTCCTTGTATCTCACAACCTATGTATCCTGTCCTGACTGTCACTGTACCTCACACCCTCTGTATCCTGCCCTGACTGTGCATGTATCTCACACCCTCTGTATCCTGCCTTGTCCTTATATCTCACACCCTCTGTATCCTGCCCTGACTGTCCTTGTATCTCAGTCCTCCTGTATCCTGCCCTGACTGTGCATGTATCTCACACCCTCTGTATCCTGACCTGTCCTTGTATCTCACACCCTCTGTGTCCTGTCCTGATTGTCCCTGTATCTCACACCCTTTGTATCTTCCCCTCAATGTGCATGTCTCTCACACCCTCTGTATCCTGCCCTGTCCTTGTATCTCACACCCTCTGTATCCTGCCCTGACTGTGCATGTATCTCACACCCTCTGTATCCTGCCCTGTTCTTGTATCACCCTCTGTATCCTGCCCTGTCCTTGTATCTCACACCCTCTGTATCCTGTCCAGACTGTCCTTGTATCTCACACCCACTGTATCCTGCCCTGCTGTGTGTGTATCTCACACCCTCTGCATCCTGTCCTGACTGTGCATGTATCTCACACCCTCTGCATCCTGCCCTGTCCTTGTACCTCACACCCTCTGTATCCTGCACTGACTGTGCATGTCTCTCACACCCTCTGTATCCTGCCCTGTCCTTGTATCTCACACCCTCTGTATCCTGCCCTGACTGTGCTTGTATCTCACACCCTCTGTATCCTGCCCTGTCCTTGTATCTCCCTCTGTATCCTGCCCTGTCCTTGTATCTCACACCCTCTGTATCCTGTCCAGACTGTCCTTGTATCTCACACCCACTGTATCCTGCCCTGCTGTGTGTGTATCTCACACCCTCTGCATCCTGTCCTGACTGTGCATGTATCTCACACCCTCTGCATCCTGTCCTGACTGTGCATGTATCCCACACCCTCTGTATCCTGACCTGACGGTGCATGTATCCCACACCCTCTGTATCCTGACCTGTCCTTGTATCTCACACCCTCTGTATCCTGTCCAGACTCTCCTTGTATCTCACACCCTCTGCATCCTGTCCTGACTGTGCATGCATCTCACACCCTCTGCATCCTGCCCTGTCCTTGTACCTCACACCCTCTGTATCCTGCCCTGAGTGAGCATGCATCTCACACCCTCTGTATCCTGCCCTGTCCTTGTATCTCACACCCTCTGTATCCTGTCCAGACTGTCCTTGTATCTCACACCCTCTGCATCCTGTCCTGACTGTGCATGTATCCCACACCCTCTGTATCCTGACCTGTCCTTGTATCTCACACCCTCTGTATCCTGTCCAGACTGTCCTTGTATCTCACACCCTCTGCATCCTGCCCTGACTGTGCATGCATCTCACACCCTCTGCATCCTGCCCTGTCCTTGTACCTCACACCCTCTGTATCCTGCCGTGAGTGAGCATGCATCTCACACCCTCTGTATCCTGCCCTGTCCTTGTATCTCACACCCTCTGCATCCTGCCCGGGGTCTCTGGCGCAGGCACATTAACTCCTAGGGACATGCTGCAGTGACACAAACATGTGCTCCATATATTAATGTGTGGAGACTCCGCAGTCCTAAAGATGCTACTGGTAAATCCCTTTTTGAAAAGCAAACAATGGTAAATTTACCCAAAAGTGAAAGTTTACCTTCATGAATCAGGGCCCAGTTCTACAGCAGCCCAGCAGTGGATGGGGTGTGTATCTGGGCTCAAAGCCTGTGCTCTGCAAGTTACACACAAATCACAGCAGCAGGAGCACTATCCCACCGAACTACATAACTGGGCCTCAAACCTGTGCATTTGGTTGCAGATCTCTGTGTTACTGGGATTCCAGCCTCTATCCTGGATGGTTCACACATCTCTGGAGCAGGCACATTGATCGGCTGAGCTATATTACAGGGATTTCAGCTCCCGTCCTAGGCGGTTCACACCTCTGTGCAGCAGGCACATGGACCCACCGAGCTATCCTCCCGGGATCCCCTCCTCGTCCTGGACGGTACACATCTCTGTGCAGCAGGCACATGGACCCATCTGCAGCAGGCACATGGACCCACTGAGCTATATTACAGGGATTCCAGCTGCGGTCCTGGACGGTACCCACATCTCTGCAGCAGGCACATGGACCCACCGAGCTCTCCTCCCGGGATCCCCTCCCCTGGCCTGGACGGTACACACATATCTGCAGCAGGCACATGGACCCACTGAGCTATATTACAGGGATCCCAGCCCCTGTTCTGGACGGTTCACACCTCTGTGCAGCAGGCACATGGACCCACCGAGTTACCCTCCGGGGATCCCCTCCCCTGTCCTAGACGGTACACATATCTCTTCAGCAGGCACATGGACCCATCTGCAGCAGGCACATGGACCCACCGAGCTCTCCTCCCGGGATCCCCTCCCCTGGCCTGGACGGTACACACATCTCTGCAGCAGGCACATGGACCCACTGAGCTATATTACAGGGATTCCAGCCCCTGTTCTGTACGGTACACACATCTCTGCAGCAGGCACATGGACCCATCTGCAGCAGGCACATGGACCCACTGAGCTATATTACAGGGATCCCAGCCCCTGTTCTGGACGGTTCACACCTCTGTGCAGCAGGCACATGGACCCACCGAGCTATCCTCCCGGGATCCCCTCCTCGTCCTGGACGGTACACATCTCTGTGCAGCAGGCACATGGACCCATCTGCAGCAGGCACATGGACCCACTGAGCTATATTACAGGGATTCCAGCTGCGGTCCTGGACGGTACCCACATCTCTGCAGCAGGCACATGGACCCACCGAGCTCTCCTCCCGGGATCCCCTCCCCTGGCCTGGACGGTACACACATATCTGCAGCAGGCACATGGACCCACTGAGCTATATTACAGGGATCCCAGCCCCTGTTCTGGACGGTTCACACCTCTGTGCAGCAGGCACATGGACCCACCGAGTTACCCTCCGGGGATCCCCTCCCCTGTCCTAGACGGTACACATATCTCTTCAGCAGGCACATGGACCCATCTGCAGCAGGCACATGGACCCACCGAGCTCTCCTCCCGGGATCCCCTCCCCTGGCCTGGACGGTACACACATCTCTGCAGCAGGCACATGGACCCACTGAGCTATATTACAGGGATTCCAGCCCCTGTTCTGTACGGTACACACATCTCTGCAGCAGGCACATGGACCCATCTGCAGCAGGCACATGGACCCACTGAGCTATATTACAGGGATCCCAGCCCCTGTTCTGGACGGTTCACACCTCTGTGCAGCAGGCACATGGACCCACCGAGCTATCCTCCCGGGATCCCCTCCTCGTCCTGGACGGTACACATCTCTGTGCAGCAGGCACATGGACCCATCTGCAGCAGGCACATGGACCCACTGAGCTATATTACAGGGATTCCAGCTGCGGTCCTGGACGGTACCCACATCTCTGCAGCAGGCACATGGACCCACCGAGCTCTCCTCCCGGGATCCCCTCCCCTGGCCTGGACGGTACACACATATCTGCAGCAGGCACATGGACCCACTGAGCTATATTACAGGGATCCCAGCCCCTGTTCTGGACGGTTCACACCTCTGTGCAGCAGGCACATGGACCCACCGAGTTACCCTCCGGGGATCCCCTCCCCTGTCCTAGACGGTACACATATCTCTTCAGCAGGCACATGGACCCATCTGCAGCAGGCACATGGACCCACTGAGCTATATTACAGGGATCCCAGCCCCTGTTCTGGACGGTTCACACCTCTGTGCAGCAGGCACATGGACCCACCGAGCTATCCTCCCGGGATCCCCTCCTCGTCCTGGACGGTACACATCTCTGTGCAGCAGGCACATGGACCCATCTGCAGCAGGCACATGGACCCACTGAGCTATATTACAGGGATTCCAGCTGCGGTCCTGGACGGTACCCACATCTCTGCAGCAGGCACATGGACCCACCGAGCTCTCCTCCCGGGATCCCCTCCCCTGGCCTGGACGGTACACACATATCTGCAGCAGGCACATGGACCCACTGAGCTATATTACAGGGATCCCAGCCCCTGTTCTGGACGGTTCACACCTCTGTGCAGCAGGCACATGGACCCACCGAGTTACCCTCCGGGGATCCCCTCCCCTGTCCTAGACGGTACACATATCTCTTCAGCAGGCACATGGACCCATCTGCAGCAGGCACATGGACCCACCGAGCTCTCCTCCCGGGATCCCCTCCCCTGGCCTGGACGGTACACACATCTCTGCAGCAGGCACATGGACCCACTGAGCTATATTACAGGGATTCCAGCCCCTGTTCTGTACGGTACACACATCTCTGCAGCAGGCACATGGACCCATCTGCAGCAGGCACATGGACCCACTGAGCTATATTACAGGGATCCCAGCCCCTGTTCTGGACGGTTCACACCTCTGTGCAGCAGGCACATGGACCCACCGAGCTATCCTCCCGGGATCCCCTCCTCGTCCTGGACGGTACACATCTCTGTGCAGCAGGCACATGGACCCATCTGCAGCAGGCACATGGACCCACTGAGCTATATTACAGGGATTCCAGCTGCGGTCCTGGACGGTACCCACATCTCTGCAGCAGGCACATGGACCCACCGAGCTCTCCTCCCGGGATCCCCTCCCCTGGCCTGGACGGTACACACATATCTGCAGCAGGCACATGGACCCACTGAGCTATATTACAGGGATCCCAGCCCCTGTTCTGGACGGTTCACACCTCTGTGCAGCAGGCACATGGACCCACCGAGTTACCCTCCGGGGATCCCCTCCCCTGTCCTAGACGGTACACATATCTCTTCAGCAGGCACATGGACCCATCTGCAGCAGGCACATGGACCCACCGAGCTCTCCTCCCGGGATCCCCTCCCCTGGCCTGGACGGTACACACATCTCTGCAGCAGGCACATGGACCCACTGAGCTATATTACAGGGATTCCAGCCCCTGTTCTGTACGGTACACACATCTCTGCAGCAGGCACATGGACCCATCTGCAGCAGGCACATGGACCCACTGAGCTATATCACAGGGATCCCAGCCCCTGTTCTGGACGGTTCACACCTCTGTGCAGCAGGCACATGGACCCACCGAGCTATCCTCCCGGGATCCCGGC
Source organism: Pleurodeles waltl (assembly GCF_031143425.1). Taxonomy (NCBI): domain Eukaryota; kingdom Metazoa; phylum Chordata; class Amphibia; order Caudata; family Salamandridae; genus Pleurodeles; species Pleurodeles waltl. The sequence goes on along the minus strand of NC_090449.1, from coordinate 15,776,205 downwards.
CTGTGTAACGCGACGATCAGACCGAGCTCTGCGGCGGCCGCTTTCTCCCCTCGCACACGTCGCAGGGACTCCAGCCTATGCGCGGCTGATACGCGGGCTCTCGGCAGCAGGCGCATTACCCGCGGGGCTACCCGGCTGCCTGATACAGATGTTTGGCTCCCGCCCCCTCTCATTAGTGCGCTGGCGGCCCCCACGGCTAGGCAGGCGCTGACTGGCGCTGTTCAACAGATTGGCGGAGGCTACTGCACTCTGCCATCAATATTCATACCCCCTCCCGCCCCCCAACCTCCTCCCCTTCCACCGTCGCCGAGGCAGTGGAGAGCCCGCACCTCTCCTCCGCAGTGCTGATCTCTGGCGCCAGCACCCCGTTTTATTCCGCCGCCGCCCCCCCTGTCAGCCCTCCGCCCCCTCCAGGAACCCCCTCCGGGGCTTGGATCTGCGTGTCTTTGGCTGGAGCCCCCAAACCTAGCATCCTTGGGTACCATCTGCGTCCGGCCCCCATCCCTGGCATCCTTGGGAACCACCTGCGTCTGTATCGGAATTGCAGAGGTGCATCGAAAGTGGGGGGGCTTTTTTACCACCCAGGGGACACCGGCCCCCTCCCCACCTGTCCGGTCCTTACAGCCACCCCCACCGGCCTTTAACATCTGGGGGCATCGTCTCCAAAGCCCGCCCTCCGCTGGCGGCAGGATGGTGATTGGCGTAAAGCGGGGGGTCCTGCGCCAGCCCCCCCGGCCCCTCAGTCTCCTCGGGCCCCGGCAGCCGGACCCCACCCAGCTGGGGTGAACGGATGGATAGCTAAGGCGAGCCTTGAGGATTCTTCTTTTTTTGGGCCCCCCACCTTGAGACGAAGAGTTGGGGGGCCAAGTGCAGAGATAGTGGGACCGCGGAGCTCCCTTGAGGGGTCCCCCCCTCAGGAGCCCTTGGCCCCCCGCCGCCGCCATGGGATGCAATATGTGCGTCATGCAGAAGCCGGAGGATCAGTACAAGGTGATGCTGCAGGTAAGAGCCTGGGGGGGGGCGTCGCCCTTGGTAACAGCATCCTCTGGCGCTGCGGGGAGGGCGGCTCTTGGCCATGGAGCTGTGCAAATGGAGGCTGAGGTGTGATATATTACATTATATGTCGCCCGCACAGGCTGTAGAGTGGCACAACCTGGTTACCTCGGGTACACACCGGGGGGGGCGGCCCCCACCATGCACTCTCAGCAGTCCTGGAGGACATACCTTCATCTGTGTTTGCAGAGGGCAGCGGCGCCTCCAGGGAGGGGCTGCACCCTTCATACCTGGGGAGGGGCAGTGCCTAGGTGTGCGGCCGGGGCGTGCGCCTCTGCATGGATGGGAGGGAGACCCCGGGGTCCACATGTATGTACATATATAGAGGTCTCCGGAGGGAGCCTGGCACACATCCCAGGCACTTCAGGGTTTGATGCCTTTTATTAGACGAACAGAAAATAAAAAAATATAAGAGAGATGCAGGGAGGGGGGAAGAGCGGTATCCATAGCAATAGAGAGACATGAGAGGGATGGGGGTGAAAGAAGGAACACATCCAGAGAGGAGGAAGGGGTGAGGGGTTTGAGTTAGACTCCAAAGCGTGGAGACAGGGTACAGAGAGGGAAGACACATGCACAGGGTGATGGAAAAGAAGCGTAGATCGATAGATATATAGATGAATGTGAGGGGGGAAGATAGATAGATAGATAGATAGATAGATAGATAGATAGATAGATAGATAGATAGATAGATAGATAGATAGATGTGAGGGGATAGATAGATAGATGTGAGGGGGTAGATAGATAGATGTGAGGGGGTAGATAGAAAGATAGATAGATAGATAGATAGATAGATAGATAGATAGATAGATAGATAGATAGATAGATAGATAGATGTGAGGGGGATAGATAGATGGATAGATAGAGGGATAGATAGATGGATAGACAGAGAGATGTGAGGGGGATAGATAGATAGATAGATAGATAGATAGATAGATAGATAGATAGATCGATGTGAGGGGGATAGATAGATAGATAGATAGATAGATAGATAGATAGATAGATAGATAGATAGATAGATAGATGTGAGGGGATAGATAGATGTGAGGGGGATAGATAGATAGATAGATAGATAGATAGATAGATAGATAGATAGATAGATAGATAGATAGATGTGAGGGGGGTAGATAGATGTGAGGGGGGATAGATAGATAGATAGATAGATAGATAGATAGATAGATAGATAGATAGATAGATAGATAGAAGTGAGAGGATATATAGATAGATGGATAGATAGATGGATAGATCAATGGATAGGTAGATAGATGTGAGGGGGTAGATAGATGTGAGGGGGATAGATAGATAGATAGATAGATAGATAGATAGATAGATAGATAGATAGATAGATAGATAGATAGATAGATATGAGGGGGTAGATAGATGTGAGGGGGGATAGATAGATAGATAGATAGATAGATAGATAGATAGATAGATAGATAGATAGATAGATGTAAGGGGGGTAGATAGATGTGAGGGGGGATAGATAGATAGATAGATAGATAGATAGATAGATAGATAGATAGATAGATAGATAGATAGATAGATAGAATATGTATAGAGAAGGAGCCTTGCACTTGGAGGTGTACAGATATACACAGGCATGGACAGGCAGGAGACACTCCTAGAACACAGGGTGGTGGAGGGAGGGAGCAGAGAGAAAAGAGCAGGAGAGAGGGAGGTGGGGAGAGCCCTGAAGAGCAACACAAAGAGACCCTGGGACAGATGGCCCAGCTTGGCCTAGATTAAGAGATAAGGGGAGAGGGGAAGAGGGGTACACAGATGTGTGCACGCACAGATAAACGTATATACACACATATATACACACACATATATATACACACATATATACACACACATATATATATATACACACATATATATATATACACGTATATACACACACGTATATATACACACATATACACACACATATATACACACATATGTCACATGTTTGTGTAGCACGAGACAATCAACCCGCACACGACAATCAACCTGCACACGAGACAATCACTGGAGACAATCAACCCGCACACGAGACAATCAACCCGCCAGGTTACCCTCTAGGGCAGAGGTCTTCAAACTGGGGGGCGGGCCCCCACTGGGGGGCCTCAAGTGAGCCCGGGGGGGCACCAAACTCTGGCCAAAAGAAATATTATACAGATAACAGGCCTTTGTTTAAAGCAGAAGCATGTTATTGCAGTTTTTAAAAGGTAACAGTACTTAACTGCAGTGTTTATATAGGTCTAGACATATATAAAAGTTGCCATCTTTCTAAAACAATTGTGAAAAATTCTGAGGGGGGGCCCAATGATTTTTATTTTTCAACTGGGGGGCGCGGCATTAAAAAGTTTGAAGACCACTGCTCTAGGGATATATGTGCATGTTTTACTTTAATGGTGCAGTGCTTCTACACACAGGTGTTTACCAGAACACGAGGGCGTCAGTCTGTGCAGTGAGGCAGGGTCACTTTACCTAGGCTGTGTGAGTTGGCACCAGCAGATGACTTTTGTGCAGTGAGTCTAGAATGCAACCTATGAGGCACTAAGCAGTGTTTTCTGAAGTCAGTTGCCATGTACTGTAGTCACAACATGGGATTTCAAGGTCGCGCTGCAGGAATACACGTGTGACTCTGTTTTAGTATACACGTTCCAAATCACTTGTGTTCATGGACTATTTGGGTCCCATTTACTTACACTGGGTTGATGCACGCTGAATGCAGACACACACACAAACTCACACACACACACTCTCATACACACACATTTCCTCCCACAAACACACACTCTTATACACACACATTCTCTCCCTCTCACACACACACATAAACACCCTGCTTTTGTTATACAAAAAGGCTTTGAAGTAAAACCTCCGAGAAGGACGTGCTACTTCCTGACGTCATTGAGGTGACATATGGGTTGTTTCCCCTGATCTAAGGTTGGCCGGTGACCCCTGGGTGATCAGTCTGTGAGCGCGAGATTGCAATCAGATAATGAGTTACACCCAATCTGCAGAGCCATTGTTTAATTAGCACCCGCTGCATAACCGGTGAGCGCAACCTGAACCTTGTCATTGCAGTCGAGTACCATTGTTAGCTGAACAATGCAAGAGCAGCTTCAAAATGTGACGTAATATGAATTGTAACAAAACAAAACTTTACTTTGTACACCCTGAATTCTAAACTAATAAATAAACGCGTTTCTCTTCGTTTTCCTGCAATCAGCCGGGAGCATTCAGCCTTTCACTGACCTTTCATTTCACCAGACGCCTCCCTGTTTGAACAACAGGTGTATGGTGCGAACTGCACGAACGTGAAGGTGTAAAATGTAAACTCCGCGGGTGATGGTTAGCTGTGACCCGTGATGGCCGCTCCGCTCGAGTGTGGCCTTTACCACCGCTCGGCCTTCAGTCTGGGGGTTCATGGGGGTTCTAGACCCTCCCCCCCCCCCATGCCAATGTAGGTCCCTGTTATATCGGATCTGTCCTATGGACAGACAGGAAGCCAGGTAGCTAACTCGATGGATGGGTGGATGTAGGGGTGGGTGGGTGGGTGGGTGAGTGGATGGAGGGGTGGATGGATGGGTGGGTGGGTGGGTGGGTGAGTGGATGGAGGGGTGGATGTAGGGGTGGGTGGGTGGGTGGGTGAGTGGATGGAGGGGTGGATGGATGGGTGGGTGAATGGATTTGGGTGGGTGGGTGGATGTCAAACGAAGAGTTGGATATGAGATGTACAGAGGGGCGTGGCTTGGGAGAGAGCGAGCATCGAGCTACTGAGAGGTGAGAGCTGGAGACATCAGTAGCAAGGAGCGAGGGAGAGACTGTGCCCCGGACACGGGCACCCATGACCCCAGCTCCTGACAACCCAAGGGAGGGGCCTACACAAAGCACCCCGGGCCCCTCGCCAGCCCTTCCCTGACGTGGGGGATCGTCTGAGGCCACCGGATGAGGGGGCCCTGTGAGGTACCGGGGGGGGGGGGGCACCGCTGTAACCCCCTCTCACCCTGTGGTTCACAAGGGTCCCCCCTCAGGGCCTCGACTCACCACAGACCTGAAGTCATGACCCTCGACCTGCGGGTGAGGGGGGCTGTGTGACTGGAGAAGGCCTGGTGTGCTCTGTGCCTCAGTGGTCTCGGGGTGGGGGGCCCCTGCTGCCGGACCCCCATACAGCCAACGGAGCGTGTTGGCCAACCTGGGACGGCCGATGTATCCGGAGTCTCAATGTATGTGGCGTGGACTGACCCGGTGAGAGGGTCCTGGGCCGGGGGTCCTGGTGACCAGCCCTCGGTGGAAGAGGAGCCCAGAGGAGGCCTAGGGCCACCTGTCCCTCCCCCAGGAGAGGGGGCATTGCAGCGCCAAGAGGCTGGATGGGCAGATACTGAGGGGGGTCTCATGTGCAAGCTTCACAGGGGCAGCCGTCTCCTGCTGTCTCTTAAAAAACATTCAGCTCTGGGGGGGTCCAACCCCCGTCGGGGTCAAACCTTTCCATAGATCGGGCTGTTGAACAGAGCAGGCAACGTCGGATCTTTTTTCACTGAAAATGTTGCTAAATATCCCCAGAATGTAATGAAATTAAACGTCTGCAAAGAAGTGGGATTTGTTGCTGTTGCACACCACTGTTTTCAACCAATCGCGAGACATTTTCTATGCGAATCAACCTCCCAGGCTGTTTTTGCAGAAGGTGCGCGCTCAAATATTAAGCGAAATAGCGTAATGCGGAAGTTTGGGGAAGGAGGCGGGAGACAAGTGTAATACAAAATTCGGTAATTTGGCAAATTTCGTCAGCGTAATTGAAAATTCACCCAGGTCTAAATACAGTGACTGCCCCCAACCCAAAGATGTCACTGCCCACGCTCTTTGGTACCCTGCATTCTGGGTGCCAGGGGTGCAGAGGGCACAGAAAGATTAAAGGTCACCGTAGAAGAGAGGCTCGGGGTGGGGGAGGGGAGAGACGACCCCTCAAGACCTGAGCTCCATAGGTGGTGCTGGCCAGACACAGTACGGCACCAAACATCTTCTCATATACGGCACACGATAAACTCTTCCAATTACACACAATGGACAGGTTGTCGTCCACCGAGAAGCGCTTTAGCGTTTCCTCATTGCTACTAGGCGCTACTCAGATCCACCTACAATACAAATTAGCTAGTCCATGGTGAGTAATTTACCAATGACGTAAGTATTCGTAAAGGGTGTTCTCTCTCCCACGACCCAATAATGTTGAATAAACACACGTCACGCGAGGAAAAGAAAACGCCCCTAAACAAGTTTCAAAGCAGGCGCTGCTGCGTGCACCGGAGCCCAGGGGACAATGTTGAGTTAGTTATTTGCGGCTGTGTGTAGCGCGCACAAGTCTCCTTCCCGCCGCTTCGCAGCGCTTAAACCGTGGGATGTTACAGTGTGAGTCGGAGCCTCACGATGACGTTGAAGCTCAGACGGGTGTGTTGGGGGGTCTCGCACCCTAGGGATGGGAGATGTGTTGTAGGGGGCCTCATGGCTGCTTGTCTTGTAGTTGGCACACCTGTGGTGTGCCAGGGCTGTAGTCTTACCCTGGCAAGCGTGGGTGTCGGTGGCTGTAGCACCTTTGCCCCCACACCCCCCACTTTCTTGGGTGCCTCTCGTTAGTGCCCTGTGAAGAGAGAGCGCCTTGAGGCGGTCATAGGTGAGCTATAGCTGAAGCGACAGGGCCTGCTGCCCTCGGACTGTGCCAGGGTGGTGGTGAGACTGGGACAGTGAACGCAGTCCCTCACAAAACACCCCTCCGGTAGGTGCTCTCGCACCCACAAATCCCTCCGGGCTTGGTCTGAATGGGGTCTTTCTGTCCGGCTGCCATCTCTCCCCTCGGTTTAAAGTAGGGTGGCTCTATGACGTCAAACGTTGTTCCCCAAAGTATACCGAGGCCGCAGTAATGGCGGGAGCCTGCTCTATAAACACGCGCAGTGTAACCTGGGAGCAGCCGGGTGTCCCCCATGCACCGTGCGGGACAGGGCGGCCTGGGGACCCCAAAGCAGCCCTGGCAACGTTTGTCAGACCGGCCCCGATAGGGTGCATAGGGAGCGAGCCTGAGCACTACAGTGCGTCTTTTTTTTTGGGGGGGGGGGGGGGGGGGGAGGGGAGTGCGGGGGCGTTCTGGCGTTCTTCCACCCTCTGAGAAAAGTTTGGAAAAAAATTGACAAAAAAGTGCATTCTACAACACATTTTTCATTATATATCAAATTGTTTTAGTTTTCAAAGCACAGTAAATGATGACTTTACAATGCACCAGGATACAGCAATCTTTATTGGGGTTCTTCAATGATTTCCTCACCATCACCCTCAAACAGCGCCTCTCATCTCTCCATAGCCCGTCTCTCACATGCAGGTCATGTGTTTTATAGCGCCTCTCTTACCAGCGTAGAGACTTTTTGGCAAACTTAGCATAATCAAAGACTGGGGAAAACATAACTTTCTAACTTGTACCCTGCAGGTTACATGATTCTCTTTGGTGGCAGTTCATAGGTCCCTGTGCTAGATTATGGCTGTAACTTATGAACTGCACAGTAACAAAAGGAGCTCAGTGACGAAAGCAGTATCCACTGAGCACTGCACATAAACTACTGCTCTGTGATCTGCATTGCACACGTTCTCTTCAACAGGCACATTAACCCTCTGTGCTACCAAAACTGCCGTTAGAAAAAAAAACTCTCTCTTCAGCAGGCACATTAATCACCGGAGTTATCTTGGCACTTTCATTGTTTTGCTGAAAACTGTTGGATATACAAGGAACTCTGCAGTGCTTTTAAAACTGCTGCACCGCTACAAAACCGGTCCCCCAGTAACAAAAGCAGGCGAACCATGCCTGGTAGGCCAGTCCCCTGTGGGTGTGGGGGAAGGACTCCACCAGAAAAAAAGACGGCCTGCTGCACACCCCAGGACAGAGGGAGATGGGGGAACAAATACAGCATTAGTTACAGGTTGGGCTCTGGGGACCACCCTGCAGGTTAAATGAAAACATGGGTGAACCCTGAGTATCTCGCAGTTAAAGACTTCAACCAGTGTCTCTCGAGCCCTTATTACCAGAGGGCCCATGATTCCAATGCAGCTGGTAATTGCAGAAACCAACCCCCTCTGATGGTTTTGTGCCCATCCAGATGGTCTTGGCCCAGCAGTTAGGACTGGTGTGTTCCTTGTGCAGCCGGACTAAGGCTTGTTTGCATATGGTTGGTCCCTGTCGGGAATGGCATGGATAGGTTAAAACGATGAACTGGAATGTGGCCCAAGTGATTGCCAGTGGCTGAGATTAATGCAAGCAATCCATACGTGACTCTTGTGGGATTACACCAATTAGTACTCCAGTGTGCCACCCACGTCTACTCACCATGGCTGTCAGTTTCTAGGACTCACAGAGAGAAATGCAGCCATTTCCACTGTAACTTTACACCCCTTACAAGATGAAAGTGTCCGCCACCCGGACCCCCCTTAGATAAAAGTTCAATTCTAATAACGCAAAGCTTTTAAACTCTATAACACCAGATTTATAGGTAACAATAAGAAGAATGAGGTACCTGAAACCGAAGAATGAGATACCTGAACCCGAAGAATGAGGTACCTGAAACCTTAGTAGATTGCTAGGTATGCAACAATTGTAGCTGTTGTATATATGCACCCAATGAAACTAAGTAACTCTGATCAATCCAGAACTCTCATTATAAAATAATTTTAAAAAATTTGTGTGCGTCTTATAATTAAGATTCCATTTCTCTGTTTTACTGATTTTTAAAAACAAATACAGTCAGAAAATTGTGTATTTCCTACTTGTGTTTATTTGTAAAAGCAGACAAACGCAGATAATTGGGCTTCTGTTGAGTGGCCCTCCACACATTCACTCATGAATTCCAGGGCTTTAGCTGCATAGATTGACCCAGAGGCAGTTTAAAAACAGGATGAGATCTCTTTAAATGACTCCATGTCTTAATATATACTTATTGAATGATGCTTACATTTCCACGTGGGCGTGGTGTTTTATAATATTTGGCTTTGTAATGTTCTAAAACCATCCATGCATGAAAGTATGAGTGTGCATTTATCAGTTAAACAAATATGGAAATAAATGGTACAACATCTGTCCTTTCCAAACCTCAAAATAAATATAGATAAATTCTGATAAGGTGGGCAAAAAATAAATATGGATAAATACAGACTAAAATGTTTTTTAAAAAAACATACCATAAAACTGGGAGCCCTACTTACAATTTGCTTGTATAAGAAATGACATGTTGGATCAACTAAACAAGCCTTAGAATGAAGTAAAAAGCATAAATATTAACTATTAGCAATAAAAAATTATAAATAGCCTGTAGTTGTGCACTTTTAGGTTACCGACGAGCTAACAGATGTGAATAAACTCCAGCTATTATTGATTTCTCATGTGTGCACGAACTATAGAGACCTGGATAGGGAACAACAAGTGAAAGAAAATGTGTGTTGGTGGATCCACAAACTAAAAACAACAGAGACAAATTGTCATACAAATAAAGAATTTGATGCCATGCTTTAAAATTTGCCATCCACGTAATCAGGCGAAGTCTGTATCTAGGGGAACCAGTTCAATACATACAACCAAAAAGGCTGTACCATTTGTTTTTATAGAAAACATATCTTTGTTTAAATATATGTGAGCTAAATGAGCCCCTTTACTCTGATAAGTCACAGTATTTTAAAATCTATTCTAGTAAGCCACATGTTATAATACCAAAAGAATACGGCTTGAAACTACGCTGTGTTGGCCTAGTCAATGGGCATACGGATGATGATTTCTTTTGTGAAAAGGTGTGAACACTGACGTGCCTACTCTCTTCTATTCAACATCAACTATGCATTACAGAGCTGAAATTTTTGTATCACACTGTTGTTAATGAGTGCTGTGGTCTGTTCTTGTGGCATCCGGATGATGTTTGATCTACTGACCACATCTTTGAGAATGATATACAATATGTGCGGCTCTTGAATCAAGATTCTATTTGGTACCTTGAGACTCCTTCTTACCATTGTATTAAACACAAGAAGCCTGTAGCACAAAAGAGTGAAGGTTTATGGTACATCGACACCCGGGTTCACTACTCAACTTTGACACACTTTTAAATATTGTTTTAAGTTGGCAGATAAAACCAGTAACAACATTTGAAAGTATCCCTTGTTTCTTTTGTCAATTAGTGGTGATATCGATGTTCTGCCAATCCGTTCTATCCTTGAAAATGTAATGCAATATTTGTTGCTTCTGAATGAACATTTAAATTAGTACCTCGTTCCAGTACCATATTAAAAAATGCTTTTTTTTTTAATTGTAAATTGATTTTAAATGCATGTTTAAGTAATTGAGTCCAACTAAAACCACGGCTTAACTATAGATAAGCGTGGTGTTTTTGATCCTTTCAGAGGTTAATAGTTGGGTGGGTACTCTGGAATTCAAAATATGGTTTTAAAAATATAAGAACTAGGTTTTGTATGTCTAGTAATCTATGTATACACATGTGTATTGGAAATCAGTTGATACAAGTTTTTTGAATAATTATAGATTCCAATTCAGCAATTAGAGATTGTGGAAATACATCATGTTAGTACACTTCAACCCCGACACCACATAATGTTAAGATTTGATATGTTTTCTAAGATTATCACTGTTTTTTAGTAGGTAAAATATTTTTCTTGCTTTATTGCTTAGAAGTGATTTGTCATGGTCCAGAAAAACAATTAAAGAATATCATGTGAAACCTTAATTATATTTGTCGGTGAAGATCATTTTGGAGAGTAATGTATTTAATTGTTCCAGTACAAAGAAATTGGTTTAAGTAGCTGTTGCTCTGCTAAGGGAGGTCTGTAGTGCCTAATAAAACTAATACAATTATTTATACACTTACTTCACAGTCTTGATTTGATTCTCACTGACTTTGGCATTTGAAGAGGAGTGGTAAAGATTGTGGATGGGCCCCCTTTTTTTTTATAATTTTAAGTGTTTTTTGTAACTTAAAATTTCACTGATTTGAGGCGCAGCACACTGAAATTTCAATTAGCACAGCAGTGGTTAAATATCATAAGAATGCCTTATTAAAATAATAGTTGTTCCCAAAGGGGTCACATCCATAAAAACAATTTTGGACATATTAGGAAAGCATTTGCTTTTAATTTTAAAAATGAAGGAAGTTGAGATTTTAAGGGGTTGATAAATGTGTTCAATCAATGATATGTAACTTTAGATGTATGTGAAACGATTTGCAACCATAGTCTGATTTTTATCCTATATGATTTATCTACCGGCATGACTTAAAGACACTATTTAAAAAAAAAAGTTTGATGTCATGGTAACTTAGAGCAGTAGAAGTGGCTGAAAGTGAATAAAGGAGTATGGATTGGTTTAAGCATCTAAAATGTATGTAATATCTGCCTTACACTCTTAGTATGATTTTGTATTTGAGATATTTAGATGGATTTATGTAAATTTTCTTTCCCAAATATACCGCCTAGAATGGAAGTTATTGTTAGAAACCATTAACATGGTTGCCCATATTATTGGAGCTTTGGCGCACGCAGCCTGCACGTCTTCTTGCTGCCCTGTCCTGCACCAATGCGAAAGGCAGGAATGCACCGTCTTTGTGAAATATGGTGCATTCCTCTCCTTTCCCCAGCACCAGTGCACAATTTGCTGCCATGCATCGACACAGGCTCCGTTGCACCATAGTGCAAGGGTGTCTGCGTTGCATGAAGGATTGCCTTTTTGTAGGAATGGACACCTTCCTGCACAGAAACAATGCCAAGAGGTGTTTTACTCTTTCTATGTGTGCTGCTAAATGCAGCACACATGGAAAGAGGAAAAAAGGAGGAAAAGGGAAAATATTTCACCTCATTACACCTGCTCTTGTGAAAGGTTTTGAAGGTGCCCCAGGTTTATGTCATTAAGTAAATCTGGGGCAGCACCAAAATCCCTGGGTCTTGTGTGGGAAAACCCATCGCAACGCCCATGGAACTTCTCCCTGGCACAGAGTAAAGCAACACAGCGACTTGTGCTGCTTTGTCTTACTCCATACGTATGAGACCATGCAAAGACAAGCAAAGTGGGTTTACGTGGCCACATATATATGGTTGAGAGGCTTGAGTCACTACAGAGTCAAAAAAGTGATCATGTGATGGTGCAAGCCTCTCATAAATAAGCCCCTATGAACCCATACAAGGGGGTATGAGTAAAACTCATTTGTAGGCTCCTCTCAGAAGTTACTGGTTTCAGATCTACATGTGCTGAATATATATATAAACAGAGATTTCAGTAGATTTTGATGGTTCATTATTATCACACGTCTGGATTTGAAAACATGAAAAATGTGCTTGGAACTAGTGATGCTGTCAGTACATGATGACTCCAGTGTTCAGTGCTTTTATTGTTGTCCTCTGATGGTCACTTGTGGCTGTTGATGCACTCTTCTGAGGGTCACTCAGATCTGTTGGTATCCTTCTCCAAGAGCCACTCGGTGTTGACAGTTCCCTCCTCCAATGGTCACTCAGTGTTGGCAATGCCCTCCTCCAAGGGTTGCTTGGTATTGTTGATGTCTTCGTCCAAGGGTTGCTTGGTATTGTTGATGTCCTCCTCTGAGGGTCACTCAGTGTTGTCCATGTACTCCTCTGAGGGGCACTCAATAATGTTCATGTCCTCCTCTGAGGGGCACTTGATGTTGTTGATGTCCTCCTCTGAGGGGCACTTGATGTTGTTGATGTCCTCCTCCGAGGGGCACTTGATGTCCTCCTCCGAGGGGCATTTGATGTTGTTAATGTTCTTCGAGGGGCATTTGATGAGGTTGTTGCCCTCCGAGGATTGCTTGATATTGTTGATATCCTCACTCGAAGGTTGCTCACTGTTGTCGATGTTCTGTTCTAAGGGTTCCTCAGTATTTTCCATGCACTTCTCTGAGGGGCACTCAATGTTGTTGATTTCTTCCTCCAACCATCACTTGAAGTTTTTGATGCCCTCCTCTAAGGGTCATTCATTATTTTCCATGCTCGTCTCTGAAAGGCACTCAATGTTGTTGATGTCCTCCTCTGAGGGGCACTGAATATTGTTTTGTCCCCCTCCGAGGGGCACTCGATGTTGTTGATGTCCTCTTCCAAAGGGCACTTCATGATGTGGATGTTCTCCTACGGGGGGGACTCAATGATGTTGATGTCTTCTGAGGGTCATTCAGTGTTGCTGATGTCCTCCTCCAAGGGTCACTCAGTGTTGTTGATGTCCTCCTCTGAGAGTCACTCATTGTTGTCAATGCCCTCCTTCGAGGGTCACTCAGGGTTGTTGATGTCCTCCTTCAAGGGTCACTCAGTGTTGTCTATGCTCTCCTCAGAGGGTCACTAGGTATTGTGATGTCCTTGTCCCGGGGTCATTCAGTGTTGCTGATGTCCTCCTCCAAGGGTCACTCAATGTTGTTGATGTCCTCCTCAGAGGGTCACTTAATGTTGTTGATGTACTCCGAGGGTCACTCACTGTTGTCGCTGTCCTCCTTAGAGGGTCACTGAGTGTTGTTGATGTCCTCCTCCAAGGGACACTCAATGTTGTCAATATCCTCTGACGGTCACGAAGTGTTGTCGATGTCCTCCTCCGAGGGTCGTTCAGCGTTGTCGATGTCCACCTTCAAGGGTCACTCAATGTTGTCTATGCCCTCCTCAGAGGGTCACTAGGTATTGTTGATGTCCTCATCCCAGGGTCACTCAGTGTTGTCGATGTCCTCCTCCGAGGGTCACTCAATGTTGTCTATGCCCTCCTCAGAGGGTTACTAGGTATTGTTGATATCCTTGTCCCAGGGTTGTTCAGTGTTGTTTATGTCCTCTTCCTATGGTCACTCAGTGTTCTCTATGTCCTCCTCTGAGGGTCACTCAGTGTTGTCTATGTCCTCCTCCAAGGGTCGTTCAGTGTTGTCGATGTCCTCCTCCAAAGGGTCACTCCAGGTTGTCGATATCCTTCGAAGGTCACTCAGTGTTGATGTCCTCCTCCAAGGGTCACTCAGTGCTGTTGATGTCCTCCTCCGAGGGTCGTTCAGTGTTGTGATGCCCTCCTACGATGTTCACTCCCTCTGAGGGTAGTTTGGTGCTGAAACTGCCCTCCTCTAGGGAATGCTCGGAGTTGCTGATTCCCAGGGACTTTGAGGGCCTGAATCAGAGAAGTCAGTGCTCTGAAGGGCAGACCAGAGCTTTCACAAGCCAGGTTTGCTATTTAGTTCACCCTCGGGTGTGGCTGGACCTCCACAAAAGCTCTGGAGCGATACTCGACGTGGAGCCGGGTTTAAAAGACGAGACACCAAGTGCCAAAGGTAAGGAAAGAGTTCTTGTAGCTTACATAAAGCTCACAAAATGTATGAAAACTTGCAACTGTACACTCCATGCTTCAAACACGTCTTGTATGAGCCAAGAATACAGGCATGCTGGGGTCACATGACCGCATCTCTGCGGTCACATTTAGAAGAACTTAAAAGAACAAATGCAGTCCCTGGACCGCTGCCAACTCCTCAACAAACTTGTAATTTGAATTGACAAACGAGAAGGGGTCCTATGGGGTCCTTTCCCTCTGCACATGGCTTACAAGTACAACTGGGAAGTCAGTCCATTTTTAGGGTCGAGCCTGCGTTGCATGCACTTGCGCATGCGTATCGCTTGCAAGAGCTGTAGTAGTTAGAAAACGGCTCAGAGCCCCGTCCATGTCACGTCAGTGTCTTTCATTTCATTGGTTTGTGGGCTTGCCTTTTAAAATCTGCTTGCTTTCATTAGTGGAAGGCACGCTTACGTCATGCCTTCTCCGGGCAGCGACCAAGTACTGAAAACATATGCGACTGTTTTCCGTCCAGTTTGAGGACTTATTTTTCTCATTTTTCGCAGCGCGATCTCGCTTGTTTAGCAGTGCGACCGCGCTCGTTTTTTTTTTCTACATTTAATGAGGCAAGAAAAGTCCGGTTGGGAGCTTACAACTGCTAATAGCTCTAACTCGGAGAAATGCGAGACCCGTTGCATTGCAAATGCTTGTTAATGTTTTGAGACCAGATTACTTTTGAAAAACATGAATGCGTTTCCTGAAGCGTTGCTGTTTGGAAGGGACGCCCAGGGCATGCCGCGTCCAAGCAGCGATCCCTTGTGGAGATGAAGATCCGTTTTAGGGTTGGTAATAATTTGCTGACTCATAAAACTGAGTTTCTTCAACTTTAGGAAACGTACATTTCCCGGTTTCGAGGTTTGACAATAAGAAACAACGAGAGGGGGTGAGAGAGAGTTGGGTGTAGATAGGGAAGAAGAGAGAAGAGGAAGAAAGAGGCAGGGGGAAGTATGAAAGTGGGTAACATAGAGAGGAAGTGGGGAGAGAAGGGAGGCGAGGGTGAGAGAAAGAACGATAGAGAAGAGTAAGAAGTGAAGGATAGTCGGGGAAAGAAAAGAGAAGAACAGAGTAGAATAACCGAGTGGAAAGAGAAAGAGAGGGGCACAAAGAGTCAGCACTCGAGAAACAGGGGGGCACCGAAACAGAAAGGAAGGGGAGGAGGGGGGGAGCAAAAATAGAAGAGAGACAAATAAAGCTCAGTGGATTAAAAATAGAACTTGTTGCGAGAAGCCGCGAGACCAGAGCTCAGACGCAGCTCAGGACGCCCGCGCGCCCAGAAGCCTGGCGCGCCTCGACGCTGGCACTGACTGCCGTCAGAGTGACTCACGCCTCCCGCGTGGGAGGTTGGCGCCCCCTGCCTGCAGGCACGCGCCGGTGACGTCAGCAGGGCTCAGGGGGCCGGTGAGATGTTCCCACCTCTGAAACCCTGCAGCCAGAGCACGGCGCCGTGTGCCATGTTGGCAGTGCCCACTGGGCATGGCCAGAAGTCCTGCGCTTTGCCATGTGCCACTTCCTGATAGTGTGAGAGAGCGCACAGGGCCCCTCCTGGCCAGGGGCTGACGCTGCAAACACGTCCCCTTGAATCCACAGCACTCCCTCGAAGGGCACGCTTAAGGTTTTGGGGGCCCTGGACCAAACGTATTTTGGGGGCCCTTGTTCATAACAGCTTTGTATTTATGATCCAATTTCAGCTTTCAAGCCCTCTTTGGTCAGGTCGCTGACAGTGCAGAGACACTGGTTCAAAATCTAAATCTGTTTATATTCAAGGATAATTAACTGCTTTCAATATTGTAACACAGCGGAAGCTCACTGATGCTGCAAATAACCTCTGAGGCATCTCCCATTTCTCTTATGTGAGGTCGTGTTTTGATGTAAAATAAACGTTTTTTATGAATGCTGCATGAAACATAAACACAACCTTTATCTGTCAAAATGTCTGTAATGGACTCTCACACATCACCCACATAAAAACTAAATGAAAAGAAAACGGTATTTCAAACCATCGAATTAAGAATTACTCAAGGTCCCCCGGGCCCGACCCTCTGCAGAACAGAGCTGGCTCTATTAGGGACCCCCTGGAAGGCTGGGGCCCGGGGCCAGAGCCCACCTTGCCCGTGCCTTAACACGGCTCTGCCCTCTTGGTGCCTATAAACCAGCATCAGGGAGGAACTGTTCAAAGCAGCCCCTCAGCAGGAGGCTGCGAGTAGAGTGGGGTACCGGGGCATGACTGGGTCCTGGCACCCCTTGCTCCGAAAGCAGCCCCGAGCCTGCAGCCCACCAGCACGTGGGCCTTCCCCCTAAACACCCTAAACAACTGGATGAGAAAAACGGTGGCACACCCTGGGAAATAGCTGAATAAAAAAACTCAGAGCCTTGTCCAATGAGATACTCGGAAGGAGCAGCCTAGCCAATCACAGCACAGCAAGGAGGGGCCATGTTAGACCACTACCACCCTCAGCCCAGGAATATTGTACCACAACGTTATTTAAGTAAACAAGAGTGACCTGGTTCTATAAGACATTAAGGATGTTCTTTATGCAAGAACATGAAGCAGCAGACACACAATTTAAGGAACATTTTCAACTAAACGTGGCATTACATGTAGAGTTAAATCACTTTTCTAAAAGAATATTTTTTAAAATGGACACAGAAGCTGTGGATTCACCGGGAAGGCGAGCTTGCTCCTCACACTCAAACGACACCCACATATGGAAAGCAGGGTGAAGTGCAGAAATACAGAATCCAAGATGCACAATCCTAAACATTATGGAAGAAAAATAATTTAAATTAAAAATCTATTTTCCTAAAACAAATGCAACAGTTTATGCAGAAAATCAGGTTTTAGGGGGAAAAGAATGAAATAGCTGAAATATTTACATTTACCAAGGGAGACCAGAGATAGTGAAGTCAGAGGGGCTGAAAAGAGAGCTCAGCAGTGGAGAGATATATACATATGAAGCCAAAACATATACATGCCTTACCAACGGTATGCTTCAGTTAGTACTTTGAAGTCATTCATTAAATGGCGTCTTAGGCCTTGATTTTTATTTCGGCTGATGAGTTACTCCATCACAGCGATGGCGGACATCCCATTGGCCAAAATATAAATCCCATAGGATATCATGGAATTTATATTTCGGAGGATAAGATATCCTTCACCATTGTGACAGAGTAACCTGTCCGCCCAAATATAAACCAGGACCCTAAGTGTAAACGCAACAAAAGAGCTGTTGCATCCAGATGTTGGTGGGAAGCAAGAATGGCCTTTTAATGCTTCAGATATGATGTTTGTACTTAGAAATGGTACCTAACAGCAGCATGCCTTCTGCCCGGATGTACCTGGAGCACAAAAAGGGGTATTTCGGTATTTATCTTCTGAGGTTACTAACAGGGGTATCTTTGAGTTAACTTAGGAGAAAGCTTGTTATTTAACCTGCTTTAACTTGGAGGAGTTTGCTGTAGCAAGCACTGCATAAAACACCAATTATTATTAATATATATGACTATACCAGATATTTTTCGAAAGCATCTGAAATTATTTATTTGATCACTTTGAGATATAATTTTCTTTGTTTTAATACCCCATTTATCTCTTAAATCTGTTTGAAAACTTTATCCTGGAAGATTGACAGTGACTGAAATTGTGCGCTCCTACGGACTTAACATCATCTCATACGTCAACGACACACAACTCATCCTCTCTCTCTCCGAAGACCACACCTCCCCCAGAGACCACGCCTCCCCCAGAGAAAACTTCAGCAAAGTCATGAGCCACATCGCCAACCGGTCGACAGCCAACTGCCTAAAACTGAACACAGAAAAAACAGAAGTGATCACCCCTGGGACGACTCGTGGTGGCCCTCTGCTCTCGGACAACCCCGACAGAACACGCCCGAAATCTCAGGTTCATCGTGGTCAACAAATTCACCTTCGGATGAGAAGTAAATACTGTGGCATCATCCTGTTTTCACTAACTATGCATGTTTGAATGGATCCCTGCCAAAACCAGAAAGTCAGTAACCCAGGCCACCATCACCAGCAGACTGGACTACGGAAACGCCCTATACCGGAGGTGCCCAACTCCTCCGGTGACTCCAGACCACACAGAACACAGCAGCAAGACTCATCCTGGATCTACCCAGAAGGCCCCCCATCACCCCAAAAGATGCAAATTCAAGATCCTCACCATCACCTTCAAAGCCCTCCTCAAAATTGGGCCCAATCTCATTAACCACAAACACTCCTTCCACCAGCCCACCAGAGACCTTCGACCCACCAACCTCGCCCAAATCCAGTGAATATGTGGCACCCGAAGGGGAGGCCGTGCCTTCTCCTACCGTGCCACCAAGAACTGGAACAACCTACCCACCCACCCGCAGACCTCACATACCCCCATCGAACACAGGAGAAAACTCAAGACATGGCTTTTTGAGGAATAGCAATCCAGCTCGCAGCACCTACACCCAGCGCCTGGATACTCACGAGGGTGATAAGTTGCGCTCTATAAATCAATTTTGGTTTGGTTTGCCTAAGCAGAATTGTGTAAAAAACACAGTTGTACCATCTAAATATATGTTCTGATTCGAATGCACATGAATAGAAAATGCATTTTCATGAATAAATATGACTTCTTTTAAAGGCTGCTCACTTCATATTTTTTTTCTCATGTGAATGTGATTTTGTGCTGCTTTGTCAAACGCACACGTGTTTCTGCAAATGTGCGAGCATTGACCTAAATCTGTACTTTCTGGGACGATTCTACGTTTGCAGAATGTAAAGCACTCTGGAAGCCCATATGTACATTAGTCAGAATAAATCTGTATCCTTTTGTGTGAATGCATATTGGCAAGCCTCTTTTTCACAAAGCCATGTAGTTAACGACGTGCTCTATGTATTATAGCTTTCGCGGAAAGCCCAAGGCGGTAGTGTTTGCTTAGGTAATGTCTCATGAATTACAATGCACAGTTCACGGGTTTCAGATACTAGGTGTGACTTTGTTCTTTCTGTGCACCCCCAAATTATAGATAAGCTTTGAAGATACTTATAAATAATATTCACACAAAATAATAAGGTTTAAGGTGATTCAGGGCCTGACTTGGATATTGGCGGACGGGTTACTCCGTCATCAATGTGATGGATATCCTGTCCGTCGAAATATAAATCCCATAGTAAATAATGGCATTTAGATTTCCACGGATGGAATATCCATCACTGTTGTGACGGAGAAACCCCTCCACCAATATCTAAATCAAGCCCTATGTGATCATAGCCCCTTAAGAAATATTTTTTAAAATACTCAAAAAATTCACATAACAAGCACAGTTAAAAAGTGCAGTTAGGTTTGCAAATTAAAGCTGGACGAGCATCAACACCCGCAAGATATCGTCTGCTTCGACATCCATGGAAATTATAACTCACACGCCAAATGCAACGCTCGTGGCCTCACCCTTGATGTGACGGGTGCAGTTACAAATGTTGTAAATAACCTTACAAAAGAGATTAAATATCACTTTGGCCTCAACGCTGTGAAAGATGGCTGCGAGCCTAGTGTTGTTTACTGGTTTTAGCGTGTGTGGTGATTTAATTAGGGCGTAGTTGCTCATTGTTAGAAATGGGGTGTCTGGTTGGCTAGGGTGTGCACCTCAGTCAGGTAGAACCCACCGCTCTAGTCAGGGCGAGTAAGTTACACATCAAAGATAACCCCGGCTCACCCGCTGGCTTGGCCAGAGCAGTCAGAATAATCCCAGAGGCAATGTGTGAATCGTCTGCACAACACACACACTCACCTGGCACAATAAATACACCACAAAAGAGACTCCACATGTGAATTTATTAAAAAAATATATAACTAGGTTACATTTTATGTAAAGTCTGATCAAAACATCATAAGTAGTATACAGAATAGGCATCATCGGTGCAGCGGTTCTCGTTTCCTTGGATAATGCAAGCATCAAAGCAACACACACATATATTGTGATATCAGGGCATGGAATGGTACCGTAGAAAAATAGATCACCAAACATTACCATGACCCCGTGAGGCCTGATACTTGTGCACACTGCGTGAATATTGCAGCAGTACTCGCTATTCTGGCCCCTCGGAGACCCAAAGCGACATTCATTGGTAATGTACACACCGTAAAGCAAAACACAAGAATGAGTGAAAACACACGAATTCCCCAGTGTCCTCAGCAGAACACCGGGTTTGGCACGTTTTCGCCCGTACTAGGGGCCATACGGTAATCCCCAAACTCTGTGAACACACAGAGATTAGAGAAGTAAATGGGTGTCTGAGCAGTCACGCCTACTACAGGAGTTACGGTGATGAGTTGGGAGAGGGCTGGGACTAGCACTCAGGATCAGGGGCTTCGTTGCGCTCGACCGGTATGAAACAACCCAAGGACACGGTATCTGAAGGTACGCATGAGAGACCGTGCGATGTCAGCACCACACGCCACACACGCAGCTATGCGCGTTTTAGGCGCTAGACAGACAAATGGATGAGCCTGATTTCGTGATTGCACTCTTTGTAAAGGCACCCGCGCCAACTCCTTCGTGCACGAACCCTTCGGGGCTGGGAGACGCAAGGCAGGGCCTGTGGGCACAGACCTTGGGTCAGAGGTGGCCCTCGGGGCTCCAAGCGGTCAGTCTGCACCTGGGCCTTGGGACTGGGGGTCCACGGCTTCGGCCCAGCACTCTCCCGAGGCGGAATGGACCGGCCCCTGATGTCAGCGGCGTCCCCCACGTTGCCCGAGTAAGTACCTCCATGAAGGGCCACGAGGCTGTGGTCCTCCTTAAATTACCCCCGTACACAATGAGTGTTGCAGGAGGAAGGTGGCACTTGGATGGCTGGCGACTCACAGACCCGCGCACCCGACCTGGGCAGCATGAGATGCGGGTGGAGTCCGATGGCTCGGCTCAGGCACCAGTTCTCTGCAGCAGCTCTCCAGGGCACGGGGTTCCAGCAGGAGTCAGCTTTGTCACTGGGGCATCAGAACTATCACTTAGGGTGCTCAGCCCTGTTAGAGGGGGCCCCAGTGCTGCAGGCAAAATCGGGAGCACTGTTCCTCAGCCAGACAGGATACTACATGGATAGTCCCATCAAGCACAGGGCCTCCTAAATGCAAATTCTTGCTGGACTCAATTGTCCCACAGCTGTTGAGCTGTTAGAGTCCTTGCCAGTCCTGAGACCCTGGTAGAAAAGGGGCAAGCCACCGTACCCTTGGTGAACACTTAGGGGCACAAGGGGAAGGCAGGCCAGCAAATACAGGCCACAATGGTGATTTCTCCTGGCAATCCAGCAGTGCCCGGTGGGATCAAAGTCAGGGCGCAACAGGGCAACAGCAGAAAAGCCGTCCTGCGAGTCATTTGTGCCACCCAGCTGGTAGCAGGGCAACAAGAGAGAGCAGTCCAGATGAGCCCCTTTGCAGCTCAGCAGTCCTTCTGGTAGAGGTTCAGTCCCAGTTCCAAAAGTGTTCTAAACAACATGGGTGTACAGCCCTTCTACTTATACTCCAAACGGCCAGCTTCTAGACGGTGGGAGAAGGTTCCAGCCAGTTCTGACCAGTTCTAAGAATTTCCCTTTTCCTCCACCCTAGCTCAAGGCATCAGGAGGGGGTAAACTAGCCCTTTGTGTGAGGGCAGGACACAGCCTATACAAGTGTAAAGTGTGAACAGCCCTCCCTCTCTCCCAGCCCAGAAGACCATCAGTATGCAGATGTAACCCTGTCACCCCTAACCCTTCCTGTTAAATGGCTGTCTGAGGAGTATGCACAATGTGAAGCTGTCACCCTGCCCCAGGCGTGGATTGGAGTCATGCTGCAAAGCACCAGAGTGTAAGCACAGAGAAATATCTATTTTCTAAAACTGGCATTTCTAAAATAGTAATGTAAAATCCATCTACACCAGTAAGCAGGATTTCTCATTACCATTCCAAACATACCAAACATGTCCATGTGACTCCTTAAAGTTCGGAAATTACCACTTAGACATATATAAGGGAATTCTCAATGCAAACCTATGAGAGAAGCACCACTCACAACAGTACAAATTAAATAGGATGTTTGTCACTACTAGAACATGTAGCACATACAAATATATGTCCTACCTTTTACATACACAGTACCCTGCCAATAGGGCTATCTAGGGTGTACCCTAGGGGTGAATTAGGGTGTAGTAAAAAGGGAGTTCAGGCCTTGGCAAGTTTTTTGACTTGCCAAGTAAATGTTGCAGTAAACTGTGCACACAGGCCCTGCAGTGGCAGATCTAAGAAAAGTTTAAAAAGCTACTTCGGTGGTTGGCGCAATCTGCGTTGCAGGCCCACTAGTGGCATTTAGTTTACAGCCCCTGGGTACATGGTATACCACGAACAAGGGACTTACATGTATATTAAATAAACCAAATAGGTGTCAGACGACTATATCAAGTTTTAGGGGAGAGGGCACATGCACTTTAGAACTGATGAGCAGTGGTAAAGTGCCCAGAGTCCTAAAGCCAACAAAAAGAGGGTCAGAAATATAGGAGGAGAAAGGCATAAAGTTTGGGGAAAACCCTGCAGAGAGGGCCATTTCCAACACTTATTGATAATTCGAGGCTGTAAGCTCTACACCAGGCATACGCGTTATGGCTTGCAAGGGATATTGTGTAAGTTATGGATTGTGTAGCCAACGATAATGTGTAAATGTCAGTATTTTCTTGTTTTAATTCAGAGCCGTAACTGCAGTTGACTGTGGATTCTTAAGTACATTGCTCAGTTATTTTCAAACATAGTTTTAGGGGCGAGGATGTGATGTTACAGGCACGAGCTGCTAACTTTGAAACTGGGGTACCCGGTTCGCGTATTGGCATCAGCTCAACATCCTGTGATTCTGGGCAAATGACCCAAGGCCTGACTTAGAGTTTGGCAGAGGGATCACTCCATCACAAGTGGGACGGATATCCTGTCTGCCATATTACAAGTTCCATAGGCTATTATGGGATCGTAATACAGTGGACGGGATATCCATCATGTTAGTAAAACTTTTAAAAAAGGACCGTAATCTCCCCAGGCCTAAAAAATGAAGGTGAACTTGTGTAGTGTGACTGGTGCTCATGTGAAATGCTTCAGTACCATGGGGTCGAGTTTGAGCTATATAAAAACTGCAAAAAAATAATATCTAATGATAACTTCACTGATTGTGTTTTTCAGTGAAGTGTTGTTTTTTTGGGCAATATACCACATGCAACAGTTGCAGGAGCCAACCACCACTGTGCCTGGCCTTTGGCTGTGGACAGTGCCGACTGACCATAGGGCTTGGCATAAGGCCGTGCCCTTTACCCAGCTCACCACAGGCATTCAATCCGTGATGGGTGGCTGCAGGCCTTGATTTATTAACCGACCCTGTGTTTAAGGGACCAAGGCTCCTGTGGCGGGTCTTCAAACCGAGCGGTTGGGCAGCAACTGGCAAAGACTCTTTGTCAGGGGCCCATAGACCCTTGACAAGAAGTCAGTGGCCTTCGGCTGCTTCATGGCCAAACCCAACACTTCTTCACACCAACCCATGCTTCATTATGACCCGCCCATGCTTCAATGAGACCCACCCACGCTTCTTCATGACTCAACTCTACTTCCTATTGACCCACCCGGGCTTCATTGTGACCCACCCATGTTTCATTATGATCCAATAATGCTTCTTCATAACCAACCCATGCTTCTTATTGACACAACCATGCTTTATCCTGACCCACCCATGCTTCATTATGACACACCCTTGTTTCTTCAAGACACACCTGTGCAGCTTCATGACTCACCCTTGCTTCTTCATGGCCCAACCATGCTTCATTATAATCCAACCATTCTTCATTATGACACACCTATGCTTCTTCAAGACCCACCAGTGCTTCTTCTTGACCCACCCATGCTTTTTCATGACCCACCCATGCTACTTCATGACCCACTTTGTTATTGACCTACTCATTGTTCTTCATGACTGGCCCATGCCTCATTATAATCCAACCATGCTTCATTATAATCCAACCATGCTTCATTATAATCCAACCATGCTTTATTATGACACACCCATGCTTCTTCAAGACCCTCCTGGGCTTCTTCAAGACCCTCCTGTGCTTCTTCATGACCCTCCTGTGCTTCTTCATGACCCACTCATGCTTATTGACCTACCTATTCTTCTTCATGTCCCACCCATGCTTCACTATGACCCATCTGTGCTACTTCATGACCCACCCGTGCTTCCTCATGAATCACCTATTCCTCCTGGACCACCCACACTTCCTTAAGCCCCTCAAAAATCATCATAGGCCACGAGCATGTCCTCATAGCCTCCCATGGTCCATCCATGGTACATCCTGGTCCACATGTGCTTCCTCATAGCCTCCCAAGGTCCATCTGGTCCATCCATGGTACCCCCTGGTCCACATGTGCTTCCTCATAGCCTCCCAAGGTCCATCTGGTCCATCCATGGTACCTCCTGGCCCTGACAGGCACACTGTCAGAAGCATGACTAGTACAAGGAGTGAGCGTTGTACCTCATCTGCCAGAAGGACCGTGGTCTGGTGCTTACCTCAGGATGGCCTCAGGGAGTCTTACAAGTAAATCAGCCGTTGTACTGCTCAGCCTTCCTGTCTGACCTCTGCAGGGCCTCTCTGCTCTGCCCCAATGAGAACCAACTTATTTGGTCCTTGCCATGATCTCCACCCCCTTGATGGGATGGCGAGACACCCACCAGAGACTAAATAATACTCATGGTCTTGTCCAAAAGCGAGCAATCGTTAACACCAGAAAAGGCTATGTCATGTCCCTGGCCCAGCTCTCCCCACGCTGCTGCATCACCCTTGCTCATGTCTTCTCCTTGCTCTTTCCCCATTTTTTGAGTATCTTTTCCTCGCCGTTCCCTTGTTCTCACTGCCTTCTCCTTGTTTTGCCTCCATGTTTTGTGTGCCTTCTCCTCGCATTTCCCTGGTTTTCACTGCTTTCTCCATGACTTGCAATACCCCTGTCGGGAGATTAGCCGCGCTTTATAAACCCTGATTGTCTGATTGATTGATGTAGTGTTATGTTATGTTATGTTATTTTGTATAGTGCACAACTCCTGCAGGACTGTATCCTGGTGCTGATGCAGGAGATGTATGGGCTGAGCACAGTTGGGCCGAGGGTAAGAGACAGTGTCAGTGTCTCAGGGAATTCAAGAGCTCAGGAGGTGGCTCAGACATTCCAGGCTTTGGGAGTGAGGTAGAGAAGGTACAGCCACCGTTCCTGGTTCTGCGTAAGTGGGAGTTTGGTTGAGGGTGGTGTCTGGTAGGTTTGTGGAAGTGTACGTGGTTGTTGAGGCACGTGGGGCCAATGTTCTGTAAGGGTTTGTATGTGTGCGTGAGGGGTCGGAAGAGTGCACATTTGTGGATTGGGGGCCAATGGGGCTCTTTAAGGTGCGGAGTGATGTGAGTGTGGGGTGGGGGGGTTGAGGGTGAGTCTGATGGCTGAGTTTTGCATTGTCTGGACTCTTCGGGTGAGTTAGGCACTGATTCCAACAAAGAGTGTGTTGCTGTACTCCATCTTGCTGGTGATAAGGGCTTGACTGATGGTTCTGCAAGTGTTGGCGGGGAGCCATTTGAAGATCCTTCTGAGCATCTTGGGTGTGGAGTCCTGAGACGGAGGCTGGGTTCACTTGGCCGGTTATGGTGAGATGGTTGTCAGTTACTAGTACAAGGTTTTTTACATGAGTTGCTGGTAGGGGTGAGGGTCCTAGCTCAGCAGGCCACCAGAGCAAGGAGTATTTGCTGAATATTACGTCCGTCTAGTCTGTGTTGAGCTTCAGGAAGTTGCTTTTCACCCAACTGGAAAATGTGCTAATGCAAGCGGAGCAATCGGTCTGGGTGTTTGGAGTCTTGTCAGAGAGCGAGATTATGAGCTGGGTGTCATCAGCATAGGGAATGATGCTGATTCCGTGGGCACAGATGATGCTGGTGAGTGGGGTCATGCAGGCATTGAACAGAGTGGGGCTGAGTGAGGATCTTTGTGGAACTCCGCAGATGAGGTTGACACATCCAATGTGAAGGGGGCCAGGCTGACCAACTGGGTGTGGCCTGTCGGAAGGAGCAAATCCATTGAAGTGCAGGACCTTGCATGGCGGTGTTGACTACTCATTGTATAAGGATGGTTGGGAGACTGTGTCAAAGACTTTGGAAAGATCTTGTAGGATGAGATCTGTGATGTAACCTCTGTCCATGTTGATCTGGGTGGCAGCGATGAAGGGGATCTCTCTACTTTGGCTAAGCCTGAATCGGGGCTGAGTGGTGTCAAAGAGGTGGGTGTTGGCGAGGTGGGTGTCAGAGAGGTGGGTGGTCTCTCTACTTTGGCTAAGCCTGAATCGGGGCTGAGTGGTGTCAAAGAGGTGGGTGTTGGCGAGGTGGGTGTCAGAGAGGTGGGTGGTCTCTCTATAGTGGCTGGGCCTGAATCGGGGCTGAGTGGTGTCAAAGAGGTGGGTGTTGGCGAGGTGGGTGTCGGAGAGGTGGGTGGTCTCTCTATAGTGGCTGGGCCCGAATCCAGGGTGAGTGGTGTCGAAGAGGTGGTTGTCAGTGAGGTGGTTGTAAGCGAGTTGGGTGTCAGCAAGTCGGGTGGCTACGAGTTTATCAACTTTTCCATTACTTTTTCCAGGTACCTGTAGCAGGGAGACAGTCCAGTAGTTGGCTAGCGCCTTGGTGCCTGCTAAGGGTCTCTTTAGGAGGGGGAGTACCGCGGCATGTTTCCAGGTGTCTGGGTAGGGCTGGTGACGATTGAGTCATTCGTGATTGGGATGAGGGCTATGGTGATGGATTCCAGACACTGATGAAGACGTGGTGAGGGCAGGCATCTGAGGGTGCTCCGGAGTGTATGGACTGCGTGGTTGTTGTGGGTTCTTGAGTGGTGATGGTGGCCCAGGTGTTCAGGGTGGCCCTCTGGGTGTCGTTGGAGATGGGCTGGAGGGCTGCAAGAGTGGAAGGGTCAGGATGAGGCGGAAGTTTTCAATGATGCTCGTGAGCTTGTTGCTGAACGCTAGGGCAGCCGGGTGCGGAGACCTTGAAAGGGTTAGGCTGGTGCAGTCTGATGCCTAAGAGGTGAAGTCTTTCACTGTGGCAAAGATTTCCTTGGCGCTGTTGGTGCTGCTTTGGGTGCAGTCGGTGGGCGCGGAGCATCTGGTGGCTCTGATTTCCCGATTGCAGCACCTGAGGGCAGATCAGTAGCTGCTCTCTGGTTTCTTCCTGACTTTGTATCTGCGCTCGAGCCACTTGCAGTGGTAGTTGTAAGCCTCAGACCCTCCGTGTAGCAGCTTCCTCGTGGCCGGTTGTCATGGTTTTGTTGGCTTTGAGGGGAGCCCAGGTATCAGTGCAAGGAGGGGTCCAGGCGCTGAAGCTAGAGATGGAGTCGGGGCGCTTGTGTTTGTGTCCAGGCCAGTGATGTAGGTCAGAAGTCCCGCGTGCTTCGGAGAGCTTGCTCCCGCTGCTTTGTGAAATGTTAATGGTGGTGTTTCCTTAGCGGGGTGGGGCGGGCGGTGGGCGCGCTGGAATTGATGAGGGCTTTCTTTGCACCATTTTGAAGTGTCTTGGAGCTGCCAATGGTGCCTCATCTCTCAAACAATAGTGTAGGAGCAGAAACGTTGTATCCAGGGCCACTGGAACTAAAAGATTATGCGCCTGCGGCGATTTCCGCATAATTGTAGATTTGCCGCATTTACCAACTAATCCATCATCTGACGCATAACCTGCAGATTTTTTAGAAAAAAAATGTTTCTAGCTCAAACGGTCCAAAAGTTACTAAAAACGCAGCGACACGTGTTGCAGCGAACTGGGGGGGCTCTTTGCAAAGCTTGACTGGTTACCTTCCTGTAAATTATTTCTTTATTTAGGTGTTAAACTGGTACTAATGAAGCGCAACTAATGTCCCTGGTTTTATCTCACCTTTGTCACTAACGCGCCCGCTGGGGCTCGGAGCACTTCATGACGCTGGCTTCCTCTTCTGACTCCTCCCCTTTTCCCTCTATTTGCCCTTCTGCCACCCTGTCGTTTACCCCCCCACACCTTCCCGATGTATCACCGCCCCCGCCTTCTGCACAGTGTTTCTCTTTCCCTCCAGCCCCAGCGCTCTGCGTTGAGAGGGAGCTCGGCCTCCTAAGCCCCGATACTGCACCATTCCTGCCTCTTTGTCTGCAGGGCCCCTCCCCCCCCTCCCCCCAAGGGTGGGTGCGGGGGTGGAAGTCACAGTTAATAACTACAACATATTTCACCTAGAGATGTAGCGCCTTTGGAATACTAAAGAGGCACCGCAGAGCTTTGTGCCCCCCGATGCCCAGCGCAGCA
Organism: Pleurodeles waltl; assembly: GCF_031143425.1. Taxonomy (NCBI): domain Eukaryota; kingdom Metazoa; phylum Chordata; class Amphibia; order Caudata; family Salamandridae; genus Pleurodeles; species Pleurodeles waltl. Next base: position 15,747,456 of record NC_090449.1, on the reverse strand, counting down.
TGGCCTGGCATGGCTGGGGCGCGGGGAAACATGTCCCTGGCACAGGGCGATGCCAGGGACACCGCCTGCCACTGCCGCCGGTGCTTGGCAGAGTTCAGACCCCTCCACCCCGCCCCGGAGGTTCAGATTTGGAGTTGACCTTTAAAGATTCTTCACATAGTGTGACCCACGTCATCTGCGTTTATTTCACCAACAAGGCATCTTTCTGAGAGGGGGGAGAGTGGAGGAGGCGAATAAAGCAGTGCTTAATTTGTGCTTGGTGTTTCCGGTGCTGAGCACCGGCACTTATTTTTGAGGGCCGGTGCTTATTCTTCAGCCTCAAGCAATTGCTGCGAGCAAAAGACACACATGGGAAAGAGGGAAGAAGGAAAAACCAAAAAGCGTCATAAAGGGAGAAAGTAGAAAGTTTCAGGATGAGGTGAAGGGGCAGGGGTGGCCGAAAATGGATTGAAGAGCCCCGAGGTGGCTTCAGGATTGCGCTGCCTCAGTATTCAGTGCTGGCAGATTTAATTAAAGCAGTATCGTGTTTAAGAGAAGGGCTTTGAGCACCTCTTAATTTACAAATTAAGCACTGGAAAAAAGCACTGGGGGTAGAACTCAAGGGGGGGGGTGGGGGCAGGTAGTGGAAAGACAGACAGTCGGTGTGAAGGGGAACCGAACGCGAATAAATAATATTCATGTGCTTTCCTAGCGCCTGGTTGTCCTCTTTCAAGCACTTCAAACCCCCCCATACACCTTATGCTGCAGATGCTTTCAAAACTTTGCACATAAATGGGGTCTGTTAGCATCCTCCCTGTCACGCGGCCTCCCCCCGGGTGCTTGCCCCTCTAGAACCAGAGCACTGCACTCATTTCACATTTAGAGCAGCAACCTGTCTAAGAGATGTCCCTCTTCCTGTCCGGAGGTCCGAGACCTACCCATCACCCCAAGTCCCATCCTCTTGAAGGGGACACAACTGATCACGTGTCTGCAGGAAGGATATACATTACACGATGAAGCAGTGTAACATCCCAACTCCAATTCACCTTTGTATTCTGTTATATATTATATGATTGTTCTTTTCTTCCTTTTTTAAATAAATTAATGAAACTGGTTGGAACTTTATATCATGACAAAGCTGGTGTTGATACTGTCTGGTAATATGACGTGCCTTTAATTGGCAACCATGCTCAGACAGTTCACACAAAGGTAATTGTCTAATGTACTGCCTGCACAAAATGCAACCTAAGAAAAACAAGTTTGATAAAAAAAAAAATACTGGAGATCAGATCACAGAGGGGGCAGTGTTGAGGCTGTGATGGCGAAGACTGAGGTGGTTTAACAGAGCTGTGTGTGGCCTGAGTGCAGGAACAGCAGGGGTGATGCAGGAAGGTCTGAGGTGTCTTCGGAGAGCTGTGTGTGGGCCTGAGTGCAGGAACAGCAGGGGTGCTGCAGGTCAGGTCTGAGGTGCCTTCGGAGAGCTGTGTGTGGGCCTGAGTGCAGGAACGGCAGGGAGTGCTGCAGGTCAGGACTGAGGTGTCTTCGGAGAGCTGTGTGTGGGCCTGAGTGCGAAAACAGCAGGGGTGCTGCAGGTCAGGACTGAGGTGTCTTCGGAGAGCTGTGTGTGGCCTGAGTGCGGGAACAGCAGGGGTTCTGCAGGAAGGTCTGAGGTACCTTCGGAGAGCTGTGTGTGGGCCTGAGTGCAGGAACAGCAGGGGTGATGCAGGAAGGTCTGAGGTGTCTTCGGAGAGCTGTGTGTGGCCTGAGTGCAGGAACAGCAGGGGTGCTGCAGGTCAGGTCTGAGGTGCCTTCGGAGAGCTGTGTGTGGGCCTGAGTGCAGGAGCAGCAGGGGTGCTGCAGGTCAGGACTGAGGTGTCTTCGGAGAGCTGTGTGTGGCCTGAGTGCAGGATCAGCAGGGGTGATGCAGGAAGGTCTGAGGTGTCTTCGGAGAGCTGTGTGTGGCCTGAGTGCAGGAACAGCAGGGGTGCTGCAGGTCAGGTCTGAGGTGCCTTCGGAGAGCTGTGTGTGGGCCTGAGTGCAGGAACAGCAGGGGTGATGCGGGAAGGTCTGAGGTGCCTTCAGAGAGCTGTGTGTGGCCTGAGTGCAGGAACAGCAAGGGTGGTCCAGGTCAGGTCTGAGCTGCCTTCGGAGAGCTGTGTGTGGGCCTGAGTGCTGGAGCAGCAGGGGTGCTGCAGGTCAGATGTTAGGTGTCTTCGGACAGCTGTGTGTGGCCTGAGTGCAGGGACAGCAGGGGGGCTGCAGGAAGGTCTGAGGTGTCTTCGGAGAGCTGTGTGTGGGCCTGAGTGCGGGAACAGCAGGGGTTCTGCAGGAAGGTCTGAGGTACCTTCGGAGAGCTGTGTGTGGCCTGAGTGCAGGAACAGCAGGGGTGCTGCAGGTCAGGTCTGAGGTGCCTTCGGAGAGCTGTGTGTGGGCCTGAGTGCAGGAACAGCAGGGGTGATGCAGGAAGGTCTGAGATGTCTTCGGAGAGCTGTGTGTGGCCTGAGTGCAGGAACAGCAGGGGTGCTGCAGGTCAGGTCTGAGGTGCCTTCGGAGAGCTGTGTGTGGGCCTGAGTGCAGGAGCAGCAGGGGTGCTGCAGGTCAGGATTGAGGTGTCTTCGGAGAGCTGTGTGTGGGCCTGAGTGCAGGAACGGCAGGGGTGCTGCAGGTCAGGTCTGAGGTGCCTTCGGAGAGCTGTGTGTGGCCTGAGTGCAGGAACAGCGGGGGTGATGCAGGAAGGTCTGAGGTGCCTTCAGAGAGCTGTGTGTGGCCTGAGTGCAGGAGCAGCAGGGGTGATGCAGGAAGGTCTGAGGTGTCTTTGGAGAGCTGTGTGTGGGCCTGAGTGCAGGAACAGCAGGGGTGCTGCAGGTCAGGTCTGAGGTGCCTTCGGAGAGCTGTGTGTGGGCCTGAGTGCAGGAACAGCAGGGGTGATGCAGGAAGGTCTGAGGTGTCTTCGGAGAGCTGTGTGTGGCCTGAGTGCTGGAACAGCAGGGGTGCTGCAGGTCAGGTCTGAAGTGCCTTCGGAGAGCTGTGTGTGGGCCTGAGTGCAGGAGCAGCAGGGGTGCTGCAGGTCAGGACTGAGGTGTCTTCGGAGAGCTATGTGTGAGCCTGAGTGCAGGAACGGCAGGGGGTGCTGCAGGTCAGGTCTGAGGTGCCTTCGGAGAGCTGTGTGTGGCCTGAGTGCAGGAACAGCGGGGGTGATGCAGGAAGGTCTGAGGTGCCTTCAGAGAGCTGTGTGTGGCCTGAGTGCAGGAGCAGCAGGGGTGATGCAGGAAGGTCGGAGGTGTATTTGGAGAGCTGTGTGGGCCTGAGTGCAGGGACTGCAGGTTTCTGCAGGTCAGGGCAGAGGTGCACTGCTAGAGCAGTGTGAATCTCAGTACAGGAAGAGCAAGGGCTGGCTTCAGGGTGGGACTGAGATGTATCAACAGAGCTCTGTGTGGATCTCACCCCTGGAACAGCAGACAGTGAAGGATCTCAGGATTGAGATGCATCAACAGAGCTCTATGTGGGCCTCAGACCTAGAACAGGAGGCGGTGAAGGATCTCAGGACTGAGATGCATCCCCACAGCTCTATGTGGGCCTCAGTCTTGGAATGTGAGGTGGTGAAGGATCGAAGGGCTGAGATACATCAACAGAGCTCTATGTGGTGTCAGTCCTGCAATAGGGGGCGTTGAATGATCTCATGACTGAGGTACATTGTGACCTGTGGTCGAAGTTCTTTAAAAAAAAAGTGATGCTGTGTGCAAATTGGGGCTGGTGAGCGAGCGTGTGGGTGGACTAAAAGTCGTGGCTAAAACAAAATATTCTTGAACTTTTTTCGGTCTTTCTCCTGCAGGTAACTACATATAAAATAAGGCACATCTTAAATAAAAAATAAATGCAAGTTAATCTGTGGTAAATGTCTTATCGTGCATTATAAAACCACTATTAGTTAATGCGCTGCAAAGGTCTGTGGTCTGTGACACTAACCAGAGAGCCACAGAACTGGTTAGTGCCGTGAAGGATAGTGACTTGTGCATGTTTAGTGCTTCGAGGTCCCAGCCTGATGCATAAAGCCCTGTAAGTGATCATTTTAAATTTGTATTACCCAAAGTACAAGAAAGGCTGCTATAAAATTCACAAAAATGTTTGAGGTAAAAAGTGCTTCCAAGATGTAGATTTTAGCAACACCCAGGCTGTACTAGTGCAACTTCTTTCTAACTCTCTTTTAAAAGCACACACTTCACAGCTCAGCTGGTAGCTCCCATACAATACCACGCAGAAGGACTAGATGTGTGTGGCACATCTGCATTGGTTTCCGGTGACAGGCACCATGACAGGAAGGCTGGCTGGTCTGTCTGCCCCTCCCTGGGGGTCCCAGCACAGGAGATTCCCTGCCTCACCATGCAGCTGAAGCATTTAAACTTTCTGAACTCGCTGTTCTGGGACAGTTACCTTTTCCTCGAAATTAGGGCAGTGCTTAATATAACCCAGTGGTTTCCGGTTAGGGACATCCCCACTTATTTTTTAGGCCAGCACTTTTTTTTCGGCCTCAAGTATTTACTGCGAGAGAAAGACACAGACGGGAAAGACAGAGGAGGAGAAAAACGAAAAAGTGTCACAATGGGTGAAAGCAGAAAGCTGCAAGAGTGAGCTGAGGGGGCAGGGAGTGACTGTAAATGGATTAAAGAGGCCCGAGATGGCTTCTGGATTACTCTGCCGTGGTCACACGTTTAAGTGCAGCAGCCGCGTGTTTCAGAGGAGAGCTCTGAGCACTGGCATGTTTTTATTCACAAATTAACCACTGACTTAGGTAAATCTTTTTGTTTAATTAGAAAGGTGTGGGCACATCGTGCCTTCTGATCCGCACACTTCCACCACTGCTTGTGAGCTTGGGGCATGTTCCGATGGTGCGCGTGCACGTGCGTGGTGACATAAGTATCTTTATTAATTCGAAGCATAAGGTATTTTGGACCTCGCTGCCGCTGGTGACTGCCTTCACACGGGGCATAACAACACGTCACTCCCAGTCCCCTAATGAGGAGACCCGTCAAGGACCCCACCTCATCGAGGCGCTAGAGGCGCTGTAACCAAGGCGCACATCTCCTCTTTCCAGCGCAGCGTGGGCGCCTCGGCCAATCATACTGTAAATTATAGCCCCCCCCCCCCCCCAAGCTCGTCTAAGGCACATTAAACTGAAGAGAATGGAGGTGCCTGTGGGTTGTGTGTTGGGGGAGGGGTGATTATGTACCAGCAGCCAGCGCTGCACAGCCAGAGATCCTTGTGGACTCGCTTGGGGCCACATGTACGAACACATTTTCCCATAGACACAGAATGGGTAAAACCCTTTGATACATCTGGCCCTTGGTACATTGCTGGAGAATTCTCTTCATTCTAATCTCTGGATAAATCTTATCAGCATGAGCCGTTTTCTTATTTCTTATTACTTGATTCTTCAAGAAGATCTTTCCTTTCATTCCTGAGGAATATCGCAAAAGTGTGGCCCTGACTACTGTAGAGCCTGGATCTGAGTATTAATAACTATTTATTCCACAAACTCCAGATGGCACAGAATGTGGGTGCGTAACTGATATCCTCAACACCCCAAAATGTCTCTGTGAGAGGAAGTCTGTGGAGTCTGCAGGGCTTGTGATCTATAAGGATCCCAGGGCCTCATTTACAAGGCCAGTGGGCACAGGGCACGCAAGTGCCTTGCTGTGCCACTCTGCGCCACCGGAAAAGTGTAGAAATGCACTGTAACTACAAGATGGGCACATTTCTGTCCTCTCCCCCTGAGCTGCTGCACAAATTGCTTCCATGCGCAAACGCAGGCACCCTTGCCCCAGGGCGCAAGGGTGACTGCATTGTGGGGATGATTGTTTTTGTCAGTGCTTAATTTGTGCTTGTTGTTTCCGGTGCTGAGCACCACCACTTATTTTTTAGGGCCAGGGCTTAGTCTTCTGCCTCAAGCATTTACTGCAACAAAAGACACACGGGAAAGACAGAGGAGGAGAAAAACGAAAAAAAGTCACATTGTGAGAAAGCAGAAAGCTCCAAGAGTGAGCTGAAGGGGCAGGGAGTGGCTTTAAATGGATTAAAGAGGCCCGAGATGGTTTCAGGATTACGCTGCTTCAGTATTCCCTGTTCGCACTTTTAAATGCAGGAGCGCATGTTTAAGAGGAGAGCTCTATTTTATTTACAAATTAAGCTTTGATTTTTGTGCAGAAAGGGACACCTTCCTGCACAAGAACCATCACAGGAGGTGTTTTCCTCTTTCTATGCGTGCTGCAGAATGCAGCAGACATGGAAAGAGGAAACAAGAAGAAGAACCAAAGATATTTCCCCCCATTACATCACTCTTACTCCACCCCTGAGGTGGGGTAGGAATGTGACGCATTCCCACACTTGTGAATTGGGAATGCGTCAGATTCCTTTGGGTTCCATGGGTGTTGCGTGGGAACACCCCAAGCAGCATCCATGGAACGCACCGCAGGGTTATGCGCGAAAGGGGGCCATATTTACAGGGCCATGAAAAGCCATTGCTCTGGTGGCCCTTCATGACATAGTACCCAGATGCCTCCAGTAGGCCCCCGCCCCAACACCCGCCAAACGAAGACCGACAGAGTCTGATTGTTTTTGGCATTGGAATAATTTTATTTACAAATTACAATTACTTAAAATCACAAATCATAAAAAACATATCCTGCAAGTCAAAATTCAACCCAGTCATAAATCACGATAATGACACAACCAAAGATCCTCCTGCGTCCCGAACACCGTTGGACCACACAGGTGAACCGTACTTCACCTGTATCCTTGGGGGGGGGGGGGGCGGTTCCCAACACCTCAACGCCCCTTGTCCTCGTGCTCCAGGTTCCGCCCCCACCCCAACACCAAGCTGCCGTGGGGGTGCAACTGGGTGGCCAGTAGCTGGAGCCCCTTGCCCACCCCAGCGATCTGGGTACCCTAACCCCCAAGCTGGTGTGTACATCCGCTGGTTGACTCAGGCCTGCAGGATCCTACCTTCGGTGTTATCTAGGGTACCCTGCCTTGGGTACCCCTCTGTTGCTTAGGGTGAATTTATTATCTCATTTCCCGCCTAGTATTCCCCCTCACACCTTATCCTACATCTCATGTCTAAAGGGATGGGAGGGTGGGTAACGCCGTTCACTGGCCGTGCCGCCCAAACCATCTCCACTAAAAAGGCTGAGGCCTGATCTGGGGAGCACTTAAATACCCCCCAAAGGAGGCGGTGGCACAGGCGGCCGGAAGTGACGCGCGCGTCGTCCGGAAGTGCCAAGGCCAGCAAACGTAAGACTAGCGGACAGGGATCGGGCCACGGCGGCCCCGGGCACTAAGCGCCGCGCCCCCACAATTGGGGAGGCGCTTTGTCAAAGGCGCAGGCAATCACATCCGCCTTCCACTGGTGCAGACCTCTAGGCTCTAAGATCAGCCTCTGGAAAAAGAATGGTAGTTTCTAAATTTGGAAAAGATGTTCTCTGGCTCCTTCTCTGTGGCAGCTGTTAAACTGTGGCCCACTATGCCTAAATACATCCCCTAGACTTTCAAGGCGCCTTCCGAAAACACTTAAAAACCTGGCATTTCTCGCCCTAGCCCAGTTGCTATAAGATGTATTAGGTCAGCTGCTGCTGTCTCCTAGTGTCTTCTTAGCGCCTGGAGCTTGGGGCTTTTTCCTAAGATCATTGATAGAGTTTTTAGAATTCTTTAAGTGTAGCGCCTTGATACCTGAGGGTTAAAGCGCTTTATAAATCTCTTTTCATTTCATTTCATTTCAGGGTTGAGTTTATCTCATTGTGCCTTGAAGCCTCCCCCCATCCCACCCCCTGCGCACATGAAAGGACTGAATGAACCCACACGTGCACTCGCCCCCCACCCATGAACCCCTCCTTTCACAGTCAGAGTTGCAGTGCCTTGTGGGATGCGCCCATGTGTTAGTGCTTCGGGCACCCATAAAGCTGGCGCCATTTTGGGCCACAGCTGAGGGTCTGTGTATTTTGTCCTGACCTTGTGTGCTTCACTTCTAAGGGTACTTTCCTGCCTCCTGGAAACCCCACTGGTCCCTTCAGGGAGGCCTAGGGTACAGACAGGCCTGAGCTGGGCAGGTGCTGCGGTGTCTGTCTCACTTAGAGGCACATTCACACCAGAGACAGACAGGCCTGAGCTGGACAGGTGGTGTGGTGTCTGTCGTGTGGGTGTCTGTCTCTCTTAGAGACACATTCACACCGGGGACTGACAGGCCTGAGCTGTGCAGGTGGTGCGGTGTCTGTCTCTCTTAGAGACACATTCACACGGGGCACAGACAGGCCTGAGCTGGACAGGTGGTGTGGTGTCTGTCGTGTGGGTGTCTGTCTATCTCTCTTAGAGACACACTCACTCCGGGACAGACAGGCCTGAGCTGGGCAGGTGGGGTGGTGTCTGTCGTGTGGGTGTCTGTCTCTCTCAGAGACACACTCACACCGGGTACAGACAGGCCTGAGCTGGGCAGGTGGTGCGGTGTCTGTCGTGTGGGTGTCTGTCTCTCTCGAAGACACACACCAGAGACAGACAGGCCTGAGCTGTGCAGGTGGTGCGGTGTCTGTCGTGTGGGTGTCTGTCTGTCTTAGAGACACATTCACACGGGGAACAGACAGGCCTGAGCTGGACCGGTGGGGTGGTGTCTGTCGTGTGGGTCTCTGTCTCTCTCAGAGACACACTCACACCGGGTACAGACAGGCCTGAGCTGTGCAGGTGGTGCGGTGTCTGTCGTGTGGGTGTCTGTCTCTCTTAGAGAGACACTCACACGGGACAGACTGCTTTGCCGAGAGGCCTGAGTGCCTCGTGGCTTAGCGCTATAAATAACATATATTTGGAGATTTGGGGTCCCTAGGCACGGCACCACTTCTGAGGTATGCCAGGAATTACCACCTGCCCAATACTATATTTTTATAGTTTAATTCCACAAACACAAAATGAAAACATCGAGGTAATTCTTAACAAAAAGAGCAAATGTCTTTCTGTTTCGTTTCAACACTAAATTTCACTTGAGATAGGGGCGCTTTCATATGGAATAGTTTATTCTGATCTCTGAGCAGGAAAGATCCCATGTGAAGAGTCAATTCAATTCAATTATCTTTATTGGGTTTAGAAAAATCAAACCACGAAAGAACATAACAAACCATAATAAATTAAATACATCATCAGGGCAGCATCAGATCAGGAGAACTAAAACACGAGAAGGAATACTGAAAATAACACAATTCACGAGCTGGGTCCTAAAACCGATTCATCGAGGAATTATTTAGTACATGATACTGACGGACCAATGCCTGCAGTAATAGCGCCCGTTCAGCTGACTTGGGAAAAGTGCCCCCAATATGGGGGGAGCGCGGCCCCTTAGGAATCGGGGCCGCCGTGGCCCGAACCCCTTCGTACTAGTTGTGCGTCAGGCTGGCCAGGTACTTCCGCCCTCACACCTCGCGAGGTATGGGGGTGTTGCGGCTACGACCGCCGATCCGGTTCCAGCCGCCGCGCTCCAGTGGGGGTACATAAGCCCCCCCCAGAAAGGCTCGGCCTTCTTGTGGCGCGGCAGCTGAGGATCAGACGGTTCGGCGTTGTCCCACCCACCCTCTCCTTTGATTTTAGGTTGGAGAAGAAGTACTAAAGTAACCAGAAGCAACAGAGGGGACCCCAAGGCTGGGACCCCGGGATAACACCAGGGATAGGATCCTGAAGTCCTGGACCAACCTGCGGATGTGCACACCAGGTTAGGGGGCACCGAGGAGATGTAGGTGGAACCGCGGTGTGTGGCAGTTCCACAACCGTGTTGGACCACGTAATCCAGGTGATTCTCCCAAGGGGCCCATCCTCATGATTCATGGAGGGTTCCTTAACCAAAATGTTCCCTCTTGGCTACTACTGAGTATTGAAGGATTAGGTAGGTGTTTTCGGTCCTGAAGAATCGCACTAGATACATTTTTTGACTACTAGCGAGAAACATGTTGACCAAGATATAGGAGTAGCGCAGGGGTTCCTGTGTCTACGTGCACTATCCTCTATATTAAGCGATTTAGGGCCAGATGTATCATCTAATTTTGCACTCGCAAACCGCGAAATCGGCCGTTTGCGAGTGCAAAATCAGGGTCTGCAATGCATCAAATGCATTCGCAGACCAAAAACAGAAAATTGCAAAAATTGCGATTTTCTGCGTTGCGACCTGGATGTTGCGAATCGCAATTTGCGATTCGCAAAATCCAGGTTGCAATGCAATTCTGCAAAAAATCACAAATTGCGATTTTTCGCAGAATGGTATTTTGCAAGTGCAAAATACCATGACCTGCAACCAGGTGGTAACCTGGTGCAAAGTGTAAAAATGCAGTAAAACTGCATTTTTAAATTTGATATGTAAAGCACACGTGCCCTTTTGGCATGTGGAAAAAAAAAATGGGGTGCAGGAGAGGGGGCCTTAGGCCCCCAGCACCCTGGCCCTTTGCTTTCCCCAAATTGCGATTTCTGTTTCAGAAATCGCAAATTGCGAAAATGCTAAAAATTCGCAGCTATGGGCCAACAGGCCCATAGCTGCGAATGGGGCCAGTATCGCAATTTGCGATTCGGTAATTGCATTTGTGATTTTTAAGAAATTGCAATTACCGAATCGCAAATGTGATACCTGGCCCTTTGCGATTCAGTAATTGCGATTTCTTAAAAATCGCAACTTCCGAATCGCACTGGGCCAGATTCATACATCTGGCCCTTAGTGACTAACAAGAACTTTTCTTGATTTTTTTAGGGGAGTTTAGACATTGTTCCATTGCCTCCCCGATATCTGTTTTTAATTATGTCAGAGGTCAAATACCTAATTAAAATATGTTGCACCTCTAGGCATTTTTAACTGTTTTTTCTTTCCTCATACCAATCCATTATTCATTTTTTTGACGGCTTGTCATTATCTGCAAAAGATCTCCGGCAAAGAGCCCCCTCGGGCATTGCAGCACCGCCTGACGAGGAGCAGAGCCCTATGATGAAGCATGTCACCGGATGGTGAGTGAGGTCTCTTGCTTAGAAGATTTTGACTCTCAGGGACCTGTGTTTTATGGATACATTTTGTTTATTGGAACTGTGTATATACTTTTTTTGATTTATAAGTTCAGGGACATCTATACACAGGACCAGGACGTTATTTCCGAACCTCCTGCTATATACTGTGCCCCCCCTTTTTGATTTGTATAGAGGGTAGGGAGCCCAGACCGCTGGGGTGGCCATGGGGCTCCCGCTCCTGGCCGCCCCGTTACACCCCTTGGCAGATGTTTGGAGGGGGGCGGAACCCGGAGCGTGTGGGCAAGGAACGGTGAAGTCAGGGGAGCCGCCCCCCTATGGATACAGGTGAGGTACGGTTCTCTTGTGTGGTCCAATAGAGGTTTGGGACAGAAGGGATCTTGTCACAATCATTTATGGTTACAGATTAAATCTTATGAATATGGTTATGTTACTGTAAATATGTTTGAAGTTTCTTTGAAGTGATTCATGGCTAAAATGTGTATTATGAAAGTAACAAGTTAAAAGTTAAAATAAAACTTCTTCCAACAAATAAGTTTGTCGGTCTGCGTATAGCCGGTGTGGGGTGAGGGCCTGCTGGTGGTCTCCGAGTTCTAGGCGCTATTACCACTCCAGGCTGGAGGAGCCTCTGATATTCAGACACTTGATGGAGTTACACGTGGACACGTTCACAGCTCTGCTTTAAAATGAAGTCACTTGTTTCCACCCCCATGGAAGGTGGAGCATTGAATGTTACTCACAGCCCCTCGGTAGTATGTCATCACATGATGCGCTCTGCTCTTGGTGTGTCCTCTGGTGCACACAGGGGCCAGTATCTTTCCCACTTATCACCCCTGGGGTATTTGTACCCCAAAAACCAACAAGAGCCTCTTTCCAGAAGATTGCTCCAAGTATAGCTCTGATCGCAGGTTTGACTGACAACATTCCTAGGCGCTAGAGTACTGTAACCGCGAAGTGCTTGTGGCGCTGAATGAGGTGGTTATGTACAGTCCTACAATGATATAATACAGTATACAGTCTCTAGGCACTATACTGGTGTAATTTTGAAGCACTTATGGCAGTGAAAACTGTGGTAGTGTGCAGACAACCCTGATATAGTATACACTCTCTAGACACTATAGAGCTGTAACCGTGAAGTGCTTGTGAACGTGAACATTGTGGTAGTGGAGAGACATACCCTGACATAGTATACACTCTCTAGGCACTATAGTGCTGTAACCGTGAAGTGCTTGTGACTGTGAATACTGTGGTAGTGTACAGACATACCCTGACATAGTATACACTCTCTAGGCACTATAGTGCTGTAACCGTGAAGCGCTTGTGATAGTGAATACTGTGGTAGTGTACAGACATACCCTGACATAGAATACACTCTCTAGGCACTATAGTGCTGTAACCGTGAAGCGCTTGTGACGGTGAATACTGTGGTAGTGTACAGACATACCCTGAAATAGAATACACTCTCTAGGCACTATAGTCCTGTAACCGTGAAGCGCTTGTGAAGGTGAATACTGTGGTAGTGGAGGGACATACCCTGATATAGTATACAGTCTGTAGGCGCTATAGTAGTGTAACTGGAAAGCATTTGTGGCAGTGAACACTGTGGCAGTGTACACACATATCCTGATATAGTTCAAAGCTACGAGGAACTGTAGTGCGGTACCCATGAAGCTCTTGTGATGGCGAATGCTGGAGTTGTTGATAGATCTAATCTGATGTAATACAGGGCTTCTAGGCACTATAAAGATATAACATGAGGCACTTGCAATGGATGTGTACAGGCCTACTCTGATATAGTACAGGGCTTCTAGGCACTATAGAGCTATTACCACGAGGGGCTTGCTATGGTTGTATACAGGCCTACTCTGATATGGTACAGGGCCTCTAGGCACTAAAGTGGTGTCACCATGGAGCGCATGTGGCAGTAAACACTCTTGGTAGTGTAAAGATATACCCTGATATAGTTCACAGTTTCTATGCATTATAGTGGGATACCCATGAAGCTCTTGTGACTGAATGCTTCAGTTGTTCATAGATCTACCATGATATGGTATACTGCCTCTATACACTACAGTGGGGTTGCCATGAAGCACCTGCAGTGGTGAATGCAGAGTCTGTGTACAGGCCACCCAGATAGAGTACACCATCTCTACAATATTGTGGTGTAACCTCGAAGTGCTTGCAGCAAGAAATCTTGTGGTAATGTTCAGAAGTAGACTGATGTAGTATACGGCTTCTAGACACTATAGTGGTGTAACTATGAAGCGCTTGAGCTACTTTGATATAGTACACGGCCTCTAGACACTACAGTGGTGTAACCATGGTAGTGTACAGGCCTACTCTGATATAGTGTACGGCCTCTAGACACTATAGTGATGTAACTGTGAAGCTCTTGTAATGGTGGCGTATAAGCGTACTCTGATATAGTACACGGCCTCTAGACACTATAGTGGTGTAACCATGAAGTGCTTGAGATGGTAGTAAAGGCCTACTCTGATATAGTACACGGCCTCTAGACACTATAGTGATGTAACTATGAAGCGCTTGCGATGGTGACATACAGGCCTACTCTGATATAGTACACGGCCTCAAGACAATATAGTGGTGTAACCATGAAGTGCTTGCGAAGGTAGTGTAAGGCCTACTCTGATATAGTACACGGCTTCTAGACACTATAGTGGTGTAACCATGAAGCACTTGCGATGGTGACGTACAGGCCTACTCTGATATAGTACACGGTGTCTAGACACTATAGTGGTGTAACCCTGAAGCACTTGCGATGGTGGAGTACAGACCTGCTCTGATATGGTGCACGGCCTCTAGACACTATAGTGGTGTAACCAAAAAGCGCTTGCGATGGTGACGTACAGGCCTACGTTGATATAGTACACGGGATCTAGACACTATAGTGGTGTAACCATGGTAGTGTACAGGCCTACTTTGATATAGTACACGGCCTCTAGACACTATATTGATATGCCTATGAAGCGCTTGCGATGGTGGCGTACAGGCCTACTCTGATATAGTACACGGCCTCTAGACACTATAGTGGTGTAACCATGGTAGTGTACAGGCCTACTCTGATATAGTACAGAGCCTCTAGACACTATAGTGGTGTAACCATGGTGGCGTACAGGCCTACTTTGATATAGTACACGGCCTCTAGACACTAAAGTGGTGTAACCATGAAGCGCTTGCGATGGTAGTGTAAGGCCTCCTCTGATATAGTACACGGCCTCTAGACACTATAGTGGTGTAACCATGGTAATGTACAGGCCTACTCTGATATAGTACACGGCCTCTGGACACTATAGTGATGTAACTATGAAGCGCTTGCGATGGTGGCGTACAGGCCTACTCTGATATAGTACACGGCCTCTAGACACTATAGTGGTGTAACCATGAAGCGCTTGCGATGGTGGCGTACAGGTCTAATCTGATATAGTACACGTCCTCTAGACACTATAGGGGTGTAACCATGAAGCGCTTGCGATGGTGGAGTACAGACCTGCTCCGATATGGTACACGGCCTCTAGACACTATAGTGGTGTAACCATGAAGCGCTTGCGATGGTGAAGTACAGACCTGCTCCGATATGGTGCACGGCCTCTAGACACTATAGTGGTGTAACCATGAAGCGCTTGCGATGGTGGAGTACAGACCTGCTCCGATATAGTACACGGCCTCTAGACACTATAGTGGTGTAACCATGAAGCGCTTGCGATGGTGGAGTACAGGCCTACTTTGATATAGCACACGGCCTCTAGACACTATAGTGATGTAACTACGAAGCGCTTGTGATGGTGGCGTACAGGCCTACTCTGATATAGTACACGACCTCTAGACACTATAGTGATGTAACTATGAAGCGCTTGCGATGGTGACATACAGGCATACTCTGATATAGTACAGGGCCTCTAGACACTATAGTGGTGTAACCATGGTAGTGTACAGGCCTACTCTGATATAGTACACGGCCTCTAGACACTATAATGGTGTAACCATGAAGCGCTTGTGATGGTGGCGTACAGGCCTATTCTGATATAGCACACAGATTCTAGACACTATAGAGAAGTAACAATGAAGAGGTTGTGGCAAGGAATGCACAGGGGTAAACTCATATAGTACACGGCCTCTAGACACTATAACAGCATACTATGAATGCTGTGGTGCTGGCAGAGGTAATAACAATTTGTAGGTGTGCGCCACCCACTCTGTTGTGGAAACACCTTTTCACAAGAGTAGTGAAGAGCACGGGATGCCGCAAGCTCTGCTCAGAGGCTGCGGGTAGGAGTAGAGGCTGTGCACCACTGTCTGTCTCACTCTCTGTGCTTCCTGTCCCCTCCCTCACGACGCTCACCTACACAGACTCTCCCTTCCACCACCAGCCCGTCTCTCTCCTCCTTTTCACAGCCGCCTCTGTCTCCGGGCATCCTCCTCTGTGCTCATCCATCCTTCACTCTCGCCTTTCCCATTGCTTCTCAGCCCTCACCCCCCACTCTACCTCCCAGTCCCTGCTCTCCGCCCTCGCTCCCCCTCTCTCCCTCCCTCTCTTTCCCATGCTCTCTTTCTTCCCTCCCCCCCCTATCTCTTTCTCGCTCTCCTATTCTCCGTCACTCCTTCTCTTTTCTATATTTCTTTTCACTCTTTGACACTCACCGTCTGCTCTCGCTTCCTGTTGTTGCACCCCCCTCCCCCCCCCAATCTCTCCTTTCTCCGGTCTCCTCTGTTTTCTCTCTGGGTTTGTAATATCCCCCTTTCTTCCCCTTTGCTTGTTCCCTCTCTAGCCCCCCGGGTCCTGCCCCCCCCCCCCCCCGTGGTTATTTCAGCTGCTACTGACTCTGTACTCTGCCCCTGGGAGGGGAGGGGCTGCGCACCCCCAATGAGCTTCACAAACCTCTCCCCCTTGGTGACTGAAAGGGAAGGAAGCTGCGAAAATAATATTAAAACCAATATCTAATTACAGAAAAACATCCCCACCCCCAGGTCTGCGGCCCCATAAACAACACCGCCCCCCCCCCCCCACCCCCGCCCCGAGGCACCGTCCAAATGACAATCTTTGGAGCCTCCCAGCACCCACATATTGTGTACCTCTGCCCCGGGGGCTACGTTTTTATTTATTTTGTTGTACTTGAACATGTTTAATAAAACTCAGACCTGACCCCCCCAACACCTACAGAGCCCCCTCATAGCACATAAAGAAAGCGCAATGCTGGTGTTGTGAAAACATATCAGTATGGAGTATATTACAATGAGAGAAAAACAGACACACACAGACAGGTACACACACAGACACACACGCGTGCACATAGACAGAGACCCCCGGGCACACACAACCCCCCCCCCCACACACGCGCACAACCCCCCCCCCCCCCCGCACACACAGACTCACACACACACCCGCACACATCGACCCGCATGCACACACCCCCACACGCACACACAGACCCGCATGCACACACCCCCACGCCCATACACACACCGGCACACACACGCGCACACACACCTGCACACATCGACCCGCATGCACCCACCCACGCACACATACACCCGCACACAAACACACACAGACCCACATGCACACACACGTGCACACTCTCTCCCTCTCTCTCTCTCTCTCTCTCTTTCAATGACAAGGTTACGTTTTTTAAATGCGCGGATGATACCTTTCTGGTGTTTAGTGTACTTTTTAAATACACATATAAATGTACAAAACCCACTGAAATTCACCAGCTATTGTTACTCTCGCACCCACCGTCACGCACAGTTTTGTCATTGATAATTTCATTGCAAATGTTACAGTGATGATATAAATTATGTCATAGTAGATGTCATGAATTTTATGATAAGGGGTGGAATTAGGAGTGCATGTGGAGGGTGCGAGGTATAGTTGCTTGAATATCGCTAACAGCTGAATTTCACTTTTTTTTAGGTTGAAACACTACATTGTCACTGAAATTTTCATCTAGTTACAACATTACCTTGTTTTTTCAGTGAATTTCTATGGTTTTTTTAAATGTAAAGTAATATTTTATTATCATAAGTAATACAAAACTCCCGCTGCGCATGGCTGAAGGCCAGTCCCTGTGGCCAATGCTCCTTCTGCGTGGGGCTGGTCCCCTCCCCTAGCCATACCTGGCCCTGGGGACCCCAACTCCAGGTTTTTTTTTTTAAAGATGGAAAAGGGCACTTAGCCCCCACCGCTCCCAGAGCCACTTTAGGCCCTGGAGGACCTCATCCCCTGGGTCCTTTTTTTAATTTAAAGCACCCCCCCCACCCTTTCGGACGTCTATGTGACATAAGAGCCTTTGAATCTATTCTGTGGGTGATGAACCCTGAGGGGTTCTTGTGTTCAGGTAAGCCCAACTTACCTTTCAAAACTGGTTGCATTTCAACTAAAGATTCTTTGAGAGTGTGGAGTAATACAGGGGAGTAAAAAAATCACAACCCAGTAAGGAATGAAGTAAACCAGCTGTGTGTTCACACATCTGTAAAGATGACCCTGCTCTGGAGATCTACTTACAATGGATCCAAAGTAGCCACGCAAGGAATCATTTTTCAGGTGGGATTCATCAAGGTGGCCTTCTCCCTGTGATGTCTCCTCTCTCCAAAGCTTGTGTTCATTTTAAGCTTTATTTCTACCTGTTGTAGTGATGACCGAGCTCGGCTTGCAGCCCCCCCGGGGGTCCCTCGCAGTTTTCTGCTGTTCATACGTTTCTATTGCTGCTGCTAGGTTGGGGGAGGCTGCTGATAGTAACTGCTCCTTTGGACCTATAACATAGGATGCTATATGTGCGATAGACAACTGTTGTGTAGTGTGAATCATTGACCGAACACATAACACGCAAACTGATCAACGCGTTTCGGTCTAAATCTGATTTTTGTGGAATGTGTGTTTTTTTATGTTTTTTGCAATGTACATTGTTGTGTGTGAATTTATGAAATTGCACTATTGAATACATTTAGTTCATTTCAGGATATGTTTATGGAAAGAGAAAGTGAAATAGTAGGATTTTAAAGTTGCAGGGAGATGAGATAAGCATGTGGAGCTGAGCTCTTCACATCTGAATCATTGATCGACTATATATTTTCAAATGATCTCATTGTAAATTGATGAGGTCAGTGCAGAGTTAAGTGAGAGAAGTGGTAAAGCAGTGGGTGGCTATGAGATGTCTGAGGACCTCTGAGGTACCTCACGTACATTATCCGGCCCCTTTGGGCCTTCGCCTGGCCCTGAGGGATCCCAAGTTAATATTAAGCATCCCAAGGAAGTCACCAGTTAACTCTATGACTGTGCTCAGCCAACCACTGGCCAGTGCTTGTAATGGAAAAAGGCCCACATGGGCAAAGAATTCTCTTTGTGACTTCCTAATTGTGAATCTTTGTGACTTAGGAAGTCACAAACTGTGATGTGCTAATGTGTGAATGGACCCACCTCATCAGTATTCATGAGGCAGGAAGCAATTTGCGACCCATTGAGAATTGCCTAAAATCACAGGGATGGTGGCCTGCTGGGGTCAGCAGATCACCAAATCTGTGATTGCTTTTAAAATAACACATTTTTAAAAAATGCAGCCCATTTTTCTTGTGTTTCAAAAAAAAAGTGAAAAGTTTTCTTTTAATTTTTAAGGAGTAGGCAGTGCTCTGTGGGACCACTGCCTGTTCTTAAAAAATGTTTCACCCACATTCACGAAGGTGAGGGGATCCCTTAGGGATCCCTTCCTATTAGCGAATGGGTTACCACCAACTTGAAGTTGGTGGTAAACTGCAAATACTTTGCAGCTGCATTCCTATGTCGTGATTTGCTAATTGGTTATTGAATTGCAAAATAGAGATTGTTGGTCAGAAATGGCCCGAATCAGTGAATCGGATGGTTTGCGACTGCTAAAAACCTTTGAACATGTGGCCCTAAGTACCAGGGCCCAACACTGCACGTAGAAGCCCCAGGTGCCTACTCTTGATTCCAGCTGCTCCCTCTTCTTTCCACCACCAGATACTCCCTCCCTTTATCTCACTCTTGCTAGTTCTTTTATATACCTGCTTTTCTCCCTTTGTCATTGTTTTTCCCTCTTTCTATGTTTCTCTCTCTCCTACTTTCCGCCATTTGTGTTTTTCTCTCTCTTGCCGTGGAGCAAATTCTGTTGAGGAAAAATAAGTGCTGGACCCCAAAAATGAGTGTCAGTGGGCCCCACCTACAGCCATTGGCTCAAATTATGGTACAGTCTAAGGAAACAAAAGTTGGCCCTTTGATACCATCAGTTGGTACTCGGATGGCTCACCGGCCCTCGGTCACCCTCAGTTGGGCTTCAGACTGTGCCAGTGGTCAGGGTCTGACAGAGCCCCTCCATCTGTCTCCTGAGTTCTGATAGGTCCTCTTAACTTGTGGTCAGCTCTGCGTAGGTCAGTCTGTGCTAACCCTCATGTGGCACAAGAGTGTCTTACTTGGCCAGAGAGACCCGTACTTATCCTTCACCCTTTTCATGCCCTCACATTAGCTGCCTTCACTCTGGGCTAGCCCTCACACACACACAACCCCATCACCTCTCTCCCAGGAGCCGCCGCGTGATGATTACCACCAGCGGAAGAGCATAAGGCGTTCCTCAGACGCCGCCTTCTCACATATCCTCAAAGCATCTCTGCTGGCGAGAGACCCTCACTCTGAGCCCCAAGCGACGATTGGTGCCACACCAGTGGCCCTCAGTGGCCCTCAGTGGCTGTTACACACCATCCACTCGGCCAAATAATATTCTGGTCATGGCACTCAGCACACTCCCTGCAAACCTCCCCTTCTCATCAGCTTCCTGGGTCCATCAGCCCCCTGCAGTCGCCCTCGCGCCAGGCACTTCATCAACGCAGGGCACCAGGGCCACACGTGCAAACATTTTAGAGGTTGCAAACGGCTTTTCGGTACCTACCAATGCAAAATTGCGATTCGGTATTAGGAAGGGGCATGTTTAGGGAATCGCAGTGGGAGGGGGCATTTCTCTACTTTCACCAATCTTGACTATGTTGCTCTGCATGAAGAGGAGCCTTAAAACCTACAGCATCATGCTGAGAGGTTGGCGTCCCTCTCGACATGACACCAAGTCCCTCAGGAGGGTGAGCCCCACACCCTGAAGACCCCACCGTAGCCCCCTTTCTGCGGGGTAGGTGGGCCCAGCCTACCGCCTTCCAGGCCTCTGCTCTGCAGCTGTGTCTTGTGATGGGTTAATCCATGTTATCGACCAGTGATTGTCATTGATGTTCGCAAGGTGTAGACTTCACTGATTAACCCAGAGTTTAGGAGGGACACGCAGGGGGGTAGAGAGACCTTCTTACACGGTGGGGGTGGGGGAGGGCGGAGGAGTGTGTTTGTCATACAAGGCCTTGCTCAAGGACACAGAAACACTCCACTGTCAGGCACAACTGTTCTTACCAGAGAATGTTTGTACTACAGACACAACCTTCCCTAAGGGGGGCTCCCCAAGGCTGTGGAGAGCTGTGATCTGCAGGAGCATCCACTTGCACCCGGGTGTAATTTGTACCAGCATGCATTTAAACTGGGTTGTAATCTGCAGCAGCATGCATTTACAGCAGAGCATGCTGGGGCTGTGGAGAGGTGTAATCTGCAGGAGCATGCATTTACACTGGGACACGCTGGGGCCGTGGAGAGATGTAATCTGCAGCAGCATGCACTTACACTGGGACACGCTGGGGCTGTGGAGAGGTGTAATCTGCAGCAGCATACACTTACACTGGGACACGCTGGGGCTGTGGAGAGATGTAATCTGCAGCAGCATGCACTTACACCAGAGCATGCTGGGGCTGTGGAAAGATGTAATCTGCAGCAGCATGCACTTACATTGGGACACGCTGGGGCTGTGGAGAGATGTAATCTGCAGCAGCATGCACTTACAGTGGGACATGCTGGGGCTGTGGAGAGATGTAATCTGCAGCAGCATGCATTTTCAGTGGGACACGCTGGGGCTGTGGAGAGATGTAATCTGCAGCAGCATGCAATTACACCAGAGCATGCTGGGGCTGTGGAGAGATGTAATCTGCAGCAGCATGCATTTTCAGTGGGACACGCTGGGGCTGTGGAGAGATGTAATCTGCAGCAGCATGCAATTACACCAGAGCATGCTGGGCTGTGGAGAGGTGTAATCTGCAGCAGCATGCATTTACACCAGAGCATGCTGGGGCTGTGGAGAGATGTAATCTGCAGCAGCATGCAATTACACCAGAGCATGCTGGGGCTGTGGAGAGATGTAATCTGCAGCAGCATGCACTTACACAGGGACACGCCGGGACTGTGGAGAGGTGTAATCTGCAGCAGCATGCATTTACACTGGGACACGCCGGGGCTGTGGAGAGGTGTAATCTGCAGCAGCATTCACTTACACCAGAGCATGCTGGGGCTGTGGAGAGATGTAATCTGCAGCAGCATGCACTTACAGTGGGACACGCTGGGGCTGTGGAGAGATGTAATCTGCAGCAGCATGCACTTACGCTGGGACACGCTGGGGCTGTGGAGAGATGTAATCTGCAGCAGCATGCATTTACACCAGAGCATGCTGGGGCTGTGGAGAGATGTAATCTGCAGCAGCATGCACTTACAGTGGGACATGCTGGGGCTGTGGAGAGATGTAATCTGCAGCAGCATTCACTTACACCAGAGCATGCTGGGGCTGTGGAGAGATGTAATCTGTAGCAGCATGCACTTATACTGGGACACGCTGGGGCTGTGGAGAGATGTAATCTGCAGCAGCATGCACTTACAGTGGGACATGCTGGGGCTGTGGAGAGATGTAATCTGCAGCAGCATGCACTTACACTGGGACACGCTGGGGCTGTGGAGAGATGTAATCTGCAGCAGCATGCACTTACACTGGGGCACGCTGGGGCCGTGGAGAGATGTAATCTGCAACAGCATGCATTTAAACTGGGACACGCCGGGGCTGTGGAGAGGTGTAATCTGCAGCAGCATGCATTTACACTGGGACACGCTGGGGCTGTGGAGAGATGTAATCTGCAGCAGCATGCATTTACTCTGGGACACGCCGGGGCTGTGGAGAGGTGTAATCTGCAGCAGCATGCATTTACACTGGGACACGCTGGGGCTGTGGAGAGATGTAATCTGCAGCAGCATGCATTTACTCTGGGACACGCCGGGGCTGTGGAGAGATGTAATCTGCAGCAGCATGCACTTACACTAGGACATGCTGGGGCTGTGGAGAGATGTAATCTGCAGCAGCATGCACTTATAGTGGGACACGGTGGGGCTGTGGAGAGGTGTAATCTGCAGCACCATGCACTTACACTGGGACACGCTGGGGCTGTGGAGAGATGTAATCTGCAGCACCATGCACTTACACTGGGGCACGCTGGGGCCGTGGAGAGATGTAATCTGCAGCAGCATACACTTACACTGGGACATGATGGGGCTGTGGAGAGATGTAATCTGCAGCAGCATGCACTTATAGTGGGACACGGTGGGGCTGTGGAGAGGTGTAATCTGCAGCAGCATGCACTTACACTGGGACACGCTGGGGCTGTGGAGAGGTGTAATCTGCAGCAGCATGCACTTACACTGGGACACGCTGGGGCTGTGGAGAGGTGTAATCTACAGCAGCATGCACTTACACTGGGACACGCTGGGGCTGTGGAGAGGTGTAATCTGCAGCAGCATGCATTTCCAGTGGGACACGCTGGGGCTGTGGAGAGGTGTAATCTGCAGGAGCATGCACTTACACCAGAGCATGCTGAGGCTGTGGAGAGGTGTAATCTGCAGCAGCATGCACTTACACTGGGACACGCTGGGGCTGTGGAGAGATGTAATCTGCAGCAGCATGCACTTACAGTGGGACACGCTGGGGCTGTGGAGAGGTGTAATCTGCAGGAGCATGCACTTACACCAGAGCATGCTGAGGCTGTGGAGAGGTGTAATCTGAAGCAGCATGCACTTACACCAGAGCACCCTGAGGATGAGGAGAGATGTCCTCAGCTGGTTTAGGTTCTTTTACCAGGACACCCTGAGGCTGTGGAGAGATGTCCTCAGCTGGTGAAGGTTCTTTTACCAGGACACCCTGAGGCTGTGG
Source organism: Pleurodeles waltl (assembly GCF_031143425.1). Classification (NCBI taxonomy): domain Eukaryota; kingdom Metazoa; phylum Chordata; class Amphibia; order Caudata; family Salamandridae; genus Pleurodeles; species Pleurodeles waltl. The sequence continues at coordinate 15,724,372 of NC_090449.1, read as the reverse complement.
AGAGATGTCCTCAGCTGGAGAGTGTTCTTATACCAGGACACCCTGAGGCTGTGGAGAGATGTCCTCAGGTGGTGAAGGTTCTTATACCAGGGCACCCTGAGGCTGTGGAGAGATGTCCTCAGGTGGTGAAGGTTCTTATACCAGGACACCCTGAGGCTTTGGAGAGTTGTCCTCAGCTGGAGAGTGTTTTTATAGCAGGACACCCTGAGGCTGTGGAGAGATGTCCTCAGCTGGAGAAGGTTCTTACACCAGGACACCCTGAGGCTGAGAAGAGATGTCCTCAGCTGGTGAAGGTTCTTATACCAGGACACCCTGAAGCTGAGAAGAGATGTCCTCAGCTGGAGAAGGTTCTTATACCAGGACATCCTGAGGCCGAGGAGAGATGTCTTCAGCTGAGGACTGTTCTTATACCAGGACACCCTGAGGCTGTGGAGAGATGCCCTCAGCTGGTGAAGGTTGTTATACCAGGACACCCTGAGACTGATATGAGATGTCCTCAGCTGGTGAAGGTTCTTAAACCAGGACACCCAGAGGCCGAGGAGAGATGTCCTCAGCTGAGGACCGATCTTATACCAGGACACCCTGAGGCTGAGAAGAGATGTCCTCAGCCTGTGAAGATTCTTATACCAGGACACTCTGAAGCTGAGAAGAGATGTCATCAGCTGGGGACTGTTCTGATACCAAGACACCCTGAGGCTGTGGAGAGATGTCCTCAGCTGGTGAAGGTTCGTATACCAGGACCCTGAGGCTGAGGAGAGATGTCCTCAGCTAGGGACTGTTCTTTTACCAAGACACCCTGGGGGTGAGGAGAGATGTCCTCAGCTGGGGTTTTTCTTATACCAGGACACCCTGAGGCTGTGGAGAGATGTCCTCAGCTGGGGACTGTTCTTATACCTGGACACCCTAAGACTCTGGAGAGATGTCCTCCGCTTTTGAAGGTTCGTACATCAGGACACCCTGAAGCTGAGGAGAGATGTCCTCAGCTGATGAAGATTCTTATACCAGGACACCCTGAGGCTGAGGAGAGATGTCTTCACCTGGGGAAGGCTCTTATACCAGGACACCCTGAGGCTGAGAAGAGATGTCCCCAGCTGGGGACTGTTCTTATACCAGGACACCCTGAGGCTGTCGAGAGACGTCCTCCACCAGGACACCTTGAGACTGGGGAGTGATGCCCTCAACCGGTGGCTGTTCTTACAGTAGTACACCCTGAAGCTGAGGAGAGATGTCCTCAGCGGGTGATGGTTCTTATACCAGGACACCCTGAGGCTGAGAAGAGATGTTCTCAGCTGAGGACTGTTCTTATACCAGGACACCCTGAGGCTGAGGAGAGATGTCCTCAGCTGGTGAAGGTTCTTATACCTGGACACCCTGAGGCTGTGGACAGATGTCCTCAGCTGGAGACTGTTCTTATACCAGGACACACTGGGGCTGTGGAGAGAAGTTCTTAGTTGGTGAAGGTTCTTATACCAGGACACCCTGAGGCTGAGGAGAGATGTCCTTAGCTGGTGAAGGTTCTCACACCAGGACACCCTGTGGCTGAGGAGAGATGCCCTCAGCTGGGGACTGTTCTTATACCAGGACACCCTGAGGCTGTGGAGAGATGTCCTCAGCTGGTGAAGGTGAAGGTTCTTATACCAGGACACCCTGTGGCTGAGAAGAGATGTCCTCAGCTGGGGACTGTTCTTATACCAGGACACCCTGAGGCTATGGAGAGATGTCCTCAGCTGGGGACTGTACTTACACCAGGACACCCTGAGGCTGTGGAGAGATGTCCTCAGCTGGGGACTGTTCTTATACCAGGACACCCTGAGGCTGTGGAGAGATGTCCTCAGCTGGTGAAGGTTCTTATACCAGGACACCCTGAGGCTGTGGAGAGATGTCCTCAGTTGGTGAAGGTTCTTATACCAGGACACCCTGAGTTTGAGGAGAGATGTCCTCATCTGGAGAAGGTCCTTATACCAGGACACCCTGAGATTGAGGAGAGATGTCCTCAGCTGGAGAAGGTTCTCATACCAGGACACCCTGTGGCTGAGGAGAGATGTCCTCAGCTGGAGAAGGTTCTCATACCAGGACAATCGTGGGTTCTGGATAGGTGTCTTTTCTTGGTAAATGTTCTTACCTCAGGTATTTACTCCACAGGGAGGAGGGCCCTGGAGCTGTGATGGGAGATGCTGTGGGATACTGGTGATCGCTTTTGCACCAGGACCCCCACAGCTGTGGGGTACCTCTGCTCAGGGGCGTCCTCCTTTCATTCATTAGTAATGTCCTGACAATCGGATTTCTCCGCAGTTTTGCTCGGATGCTGACCTCCTCTCAGATGAAAAGGAATGTTTAGTGCAGTTTGCGGCTCTGTCTCTGGGGGCGGGGGGTTTACACCCTCCCCTCTCACCCCATGATTTGTCTCCTTTATGTCAAACTATGGATTATTAATGCTGGTCTTTGCTACACGTGATCGGAAATAAATAAAATATGCAGGGGGTGACTCTCCCGTGATTATTTATTACAGGAAGCGGGGGTGCAGATCCGACACTCAGATCGGAGAATCGGAGGAGTCTGGGGGTGCAGGGTGATCATGGGAGTGTCCTGTGCAGCTAGTGAGGGGTCTCACCCCTGCTGCCGGTACAGGGTCTCACCTCTGCAGCCAGTTCTGGGTCTCACCTCTGCAGCCAGTTCTGGGTCTCACCTCTGCAGTCAGTACAGGGTCTCACCTCTGCAGTCAGTACAGGGTCTCACTTCCGCAGCCAGTACAGGGTCTCACCTCTGCAGCCAGTACAGGGTCTCACCTCTGCAGCCAGTACAGGGTCTCACCTCTGCAGCCAGTTCTGGGTCTCACCTCTGCAGTCAGTACAGGGTCTCACCTCTGCAGTCAGTACAGGGTCTCACTTCCGCAGCCAGTACGGGGTCTCACCTCTGCAGCCGGTACAGGGTCTCACCTCTGCAGTCGGTACAGGGTCTCACCTCTGAAGTCGGTACAGGGTCTCACCTCTGCAGTCGGTACAGGGTCTCACCTCTGCAGTCGGTACAGGGTCTCACCTCTGCAGCCAGTACAGGGTCTCACCTCTGCAGCCAGTACAGGGTCTCACCCCTGCTGCCGGTACAGGGTCTCACCTCTGCAGCCGGTACAGGGTCTCACCTCTGCTGCCAGTTCTGGGTCTCACCTCTGCAGCCAGTACAGGGTCTCACCTCTGCTGCCAGTTCTGGGTCTCACCTCTGCAGCCAGTACAGGGTCTCACCCCTGCAGCCGGTACAGGGTCTCACCTCTGCAGCCGGTACAGGGTCTTACCCCTGCAGCCGGTACAGGGTCTCACCTCTGCTGCCGGTACAGGGTCTCACCTCTGCTGCCAGTTCTGGGTCTCACCTCTGCAGCAATTACAGGGTCTCACCTCTGCAGCCAGGACTGGGCCTCACTTCTGCAGCCAGTTTTGGGTCTCACCTCTGCAGCCAGTACTGGGCCTCACCTCTGCAACTAGTTCTGGGTCTCACCTCTGCAGCCAGTACAGGGTCTCACCTCTGCAGACAGTTCTGGGTCTCACCTCAGCAGCCAGTACAGGGTCTCACCTCTGCAGCCAGTACAGGGTCTCGTCTGTGCTTCCAGTACTGGGTCTCACCTCTGCAGCCAGTCAAGGGACTCACCTCTGCAGCCAGTACAGGGTCTCACCTCTGCAGCCAGTACAGGGTCTCACCTCTGCAGCCAGCTCAAGGTCTCACCTATGCAGTCAGTGCAGTGTCTCACCTCTGAAGCCAGTACCGGGTCTCACCTCTGAAGCCAGTACCGGGTCTCGCCTCTGCAGCCAGGACAGGGTCTCACCTCTGCAGCCAGTACAGGGTCTCACCTCTGCAGCCAGTACAGGGTCTCAGCCGGTACAGGGTCTCACCTCTGCAGCCAGTACTGGGTCTCCTTTCTGCAGCCAGTTCTGGGTCTCACTTCTGCAGTCAGTACAGGGTCTCACCTCTGCAGCCAGTACAGGGTCTCACCTCTGCTGCCAGTTCTGGGTCTCACCTCTGCAGTCAGTACAGGGTCTCACCTCTGCAGCCAGTACAGGGACTCCCCTGTGCTTCCAGTACCGAGTCTCACCTCTGCAACCAGTTCTGGGTCTCACCTCTGCAGTCAGTACAGGGTCTCACTTCTGCAGCCAGTACAGGGTCTCACCTCTGCAGCCAGTACAGGGTCTCACCTCTGCAGTCAGTACAGGGTCTCACCTCTGCAGTCAGTACAGGGTCTCACCTCTGCAGCCAGTACAGGGTCTCACCTCTGCAGCCAGTACAGGGTCTCACCTCTGCAGCCAGTACAGGGTCTCACCTCTGCAGCCAGCTCATGGTCTCACCTATGCAGTCAGCTCAGGGTCTCACCTATGCAGTCAGCTCAGGGTCTCACCTATGCAGTCAGTGCAGTGTCTCACCTCTGAAGCCAGTACCGGGTCTCACCTCTGCAGCCAGTACAGCCTCGCGTCTGTCCCTAGTACAGAGTTTCGTCTCATCAGCCAGTACTGGGTCTCCTTTCTGCAGCCAGAGCCGAGTCTCAACTCTGCAGTCAGTACAGGGTATTGCCTCTGAGGCCCCTATAGGGTCTTACATCTGCAGCCTAAAAAGGGTCTCTCCTCTGCACTCTGTACAGGGTCTTGCCATTACAGCCACTATGGGGTCTTGCCTGTGCCATCAGTACAGGTTCTCACCCCTGCAGCCAATTTAGGGTTTCGCCTGTGCAACCAGTATAGGGTCTCACCTCGGCAGCCAGTACAGGGCCTCATTCTGCAGCCAGTACAGGGTATCGCCGCTACAGCCAGTACAGTGTCTCACCCCAGCAGCCAGTACAGGATCTCACCTCTTCAGCCAGTACAGCGTCTCACCTCTGAAGCCAATGCTGGGTCTCACCTCAGCAGTCAGTACAGAGCCTCGTCTCTGCACCCAGTACAGAATTTCGATGCATCAGTCAGTACTGTGTTTCATCTCTGCAGCCAGATCAGGGCCTGTCCTCTGCTGCCCCTATAGGACCTCGCCTATGTGGCTTGAATAGGGTCTCACCTCTGCAGCCTGTAAAGGGCCACTCCTCTTCAGCCACTACAGGGTCTTGCCATTGGAACCAGTATAGGGTCTTGCCTGTGTCAGTAAAGGGTCTCACCCCTGTAGCCAGTATACGGTTTTGCATATGCAGCCAGTACAGGGTCTCACCGCTGTAGCCAGTACAGGGTCTCACCGCTGTAGCCAGTATAGGGTCTCTCCTCTGTAGCCAGTATAGGGTCTCTCCTCTGTAGCCAGTAAAAGATCTTGTCTGTGCAGGCACTATAGCGTCTTGTCTGTGCAGCCAGTATAGGGTCTCACCCCTGTAGTCAGTATAGGGTCTCTCCTCTGTAGCCAGTAAAAGATCTTGTCTGTGCAGGCACTATAGCGTCTTGTCTGTGCAGGCAGTATAAGGTCTCACCCCTGCAGCCAGTACAGGGTCTCACCCCTGCAGCCAGTATAGGGTCTCTCCTCTGTAGCCAGTAAAAGATCTCGTCTGTGCAGGCACTATAGCGTCTTGTCTGTGCAGCCAGTATAGGGTCTCACCCCTGTAGTCAGTATAGGGTGTCGCCTGTGCAGCCAGTATAGGGTCTCACATTTGCAGCCAGTACAGGGTCATGCCTGTCGCCAGTATAGGGTCTCGCCTCTGCCGCCTATAAAGGTCTCGCCTCTTCAGCCTGTAAAGGGCCTCGTCTCTGCAGCCTATAAAGGGTCTCTCCTCTTCAGCCACTACAGGGTCTTGCCATTGCAACCAGTATAGGGTCTTGCCTGTGTTAGTAAAGGGTCTCACCCTTGTATTTAGTATACGGTTTTGTATATGCAGCCAGTACAGGGTCTCACCTCTGCAGCCAGTACAGGGTCTCACCTCTGCAGCCAGTACAGGGTCTCACCGCTGTAGCCAGTATAGGGTCTCTCCTCTGCAGCCAGTGCAGGGTCTCACTTCTGCTGCCAGTACAGGGTCTCACCGCTGTAGCCAGTATAGGGTCTCTCCTCTGCAGCCAGTGCAGGGTCTCACCTCTGCAGCCAGTACAGGGTCTCACCGCTGTAGCCAGTATAGGGTTTCTCCTCTGCAGCAAGTGCAGGGTCTCACTTCTGCAGCCAGTACTGGGTCTCACCTCTGCTGCCAGTACAGGGTCTCACTGCTGTAGCCAGTATAGGGTTTCTCCTCTGTAGCCAGTATAAGGCCTTGCCTGTGAAGACAGTATGGGGTCTAGCCTGTGCAGCCAGGATAGGGTCTCACATTTGCAGGCAGTATAAGGTCTCACCCCTGCAGCCAGTATAGGGTCTCTCCTCTGTAGCCAGTATAAGATCTTGTCTGTGCAGGCACTGTAGGGTCTTGCCTGTGCAGCCAGTATAGGGTCTCACCCCTGTAGTCAGTATAGGGTGTCGCCTGTGCAGCCAGTATAGGGTCTCACATTTTCAGCCAGTACAGGGTCACCCCTGTAGCCAGTATAGGGTCTTGCCTCTGCCGCCTATAAAGGTCTCGCCTCTGCAGCCTGTAAAGGGTCTCTCCTGTGAAGCCAGCATAGGGTTTCACTTCTTCAGCCAGTACAGAATCTCACCCCTGCAGACAGTATAGGGTCTCACCCTAGCAGTCTGTATAAGGTGTCTCCCGAGTATCCAGTACAGGGTCTCGCTTCTGCAGCCAGTACAGGATCTCACCTCTGCAGCCAGTACGGGTTCTCATCTCTGCAGCCAGTACTGGGTCTCACCTCAGCAGCCAGTACGGGTTCTCACCTCTGTAGCCAGTAGTGGGTCTCACCTCTGCAGCCAGTACGGGTTCTCACCTCTGCAGCCAGTAGTGGGTCTCACCTCTGCAGCCAGTACGGGTTCTCACCTCTGCAGCCAGTACTGGGTCTTACCTCGGCAGCCAGTACGGGTTCTCACCTCTGCAGCCAGTACAGGGTCTCGCTTCTGCAGCCAGTACAGGGTCTCACCTCTGCAGCCAGTACGGGTTCTCACCTCTGCAGCCAGTACTGGGTCTCACCTCTGCAACTAGTACAGGGTCTCATCTCTGCAGCTAGTACAGGGTCTCATCTCTGCAGCTAGTACAGGGTCTCATCTCTGCAGCCAGTACTGGTTTTCACCTCTGCAGCCAGTACAGGGTCTCACTTCTGCAGTCAGACAAGCGTCTCAACTCTGCATCCAGTACAAGGTATCATCCCTGTAGCTAGTATAGGGTCTCGTCCTTGCAGCCAGTATAGGGTTTCCCTGTACCGCTTTGCCAGTACAGGATCTCAGCCCTGCAGACAGTATAGGGTCTCTCTTCTGTAGCCAGTATAAGATCTTGCCTGTGCAGGCAGTATAGGATCTCAGCCAGTCAAGGGTCTAACCCCTGTAGCCGGTATAGGGTCTCGCCTGTGCTGCCTGTATAAGGTCTTGCCTTTGCAGCCAGTACAGGGTCTCACCCCTGTAGTCAGTATAGGGTCTCACCCCTGCAGTCTGCATAGGGTCTCTCTTCTATAGCCAGTATAGGGTTTCACTGTACATCTTTGGCCTGCATTGTATCTCACCCCTACAGGCAGTATAGGGTCTCACTCCTGCAGGGGTCTCCCCCCCCCCCCACACTCTCTTCCAGCTGCCAGAGATCACCCCTGTCTAAGGTCTCCCTCTTTAGTGTGGGTTGGTTTAGCAGAAAATCTTAAGTTAAAAGAAGCAGAAGGTTCAACTCGAATGGTTGTAATATAAACATGTAATGTCCATACTATTAATTTAACAAGCATTGGCAAGGCTAACCGGTCTTGCTTGAGGGAGCTATTGGCTTTGCCAAAGCCAATTGACAATGCTTTGAGCTTCAGCAAGATACTGTGCAGCATGGCTAAAAGTAAAAATCAAAAAAATTTAATTAAAAAAGGTGCAATGACACAATGGCCATGTAATTTTGTGGACCTGTGTATTTGTGGGCCCGGACACATGAGTGGCTATAAAATGTCGTGGGAGCCATTTGCGTGTTTTTACTTCAGGATCTGAGATGGATCAGAAAGTAAAACAAAACTGATAGAGGAGTGAGTGCAGTAGGCGGCCTTTTTTTTTTAAAGCGGAGGGGCCAACAGCAATTTCTTGATAGTCCTCCAAAAGGGAAAAAAAAAAGATGGTGGGTGTGGGGTGCAGGGGTGGAGTGGCGGGTGGGAGCCTCTGGGGCAGCATATGGTGGACAGCAACAGGGGGTGGGGTGAGAAGCACACAAGAGAGCGCTTGCAACAACAAGGGACAGCAGGGGAGCGGCAACAAAGCACGGGGGATGGGTATTTGACCAGGAGGAGAAAGACGCACACAAGGGACACAGCTGGAAAACACATGCATTCTCAGGGCTTCCTTGAGCAAAAAGAAAAAAGTAGTTCCCCAAAAGTGAAGCACTGGAAGGATAGAAGCCAACCAATCAGAGAGCTGGTAAAGAGGACTGGCTTTAGAATAGACACAAACATAAGATGGATAAGGTGGGACGAGGAAAGACATTGAATAACAACGAGCAAATAGGAGTGACATTAAAACCAACCAATGGTAAGCAGTGAGTGGGAAGTTCGCCCTGCACCTTCTTGGTACGCCCACAATAGTTTGTTTTACAAGCAGGGAGAGACAGCTGACCTGTCCGGTAGGCTCGACCTCAAAATGAAATGAAATTACATTATTTTCTGCCTCTCGCTGCCTCCCTTCCCTCCTTCTGATAAGATGGCTTTCCAGGAGCACTTTGGTCCCCCAGTGTCTTGATTGGTTAAGATATCCTTCCCCTCCTACCCTCGCGTCCTGGACTGTAGCACATGTGTGAGACTGTTCTCCCTCACTTGCTCCCTGTTTCCCATTTTCGTCTCCTTTTGTCCCACCCCTCTCATATTTAACCCATCGCCAGGGTCGGCTTTAGGGCAGTGCGAATGGTGCGGCCGCACTGGGTGCTGACCAGGGGAAAGGTGTGCTGACCTCAAGGGGGGCGCTTTGTTTAGCAATAACATATGATCTAAAAACACCTGCTGCGGAGTTCCTTGTGGGTCCAGCTTTCAGGTAGCAATAAAACATTTTAAGGTAAGTCTGGTGAATAATGTTCCTGCTAGGGAGAGAGATGGAGTTTTGTGTAGTGGCAGCTGTGACTTGCAAGAAAGTAGCGCAGAGGGTTAATGTGCCTGCTGCAAAGATCAGATCTGTATTTTATGTGGATAGCTGAGTGGTTTACCGCCTTTTTCACAGAGATCCTTTTGTTTCCGCAGTTCATAAGATACAGCCCTGATGTAGAACAGTGACTGTTAGGAACTGTCATCAAAGAGCTGCCTGCAAACTGCATAAAATAGGTTAGCAGATCATTTTTTCCCCTGTCCTTCATTAACTATTCCAGCTAATACAGCTAAAAAGGGTTTGTGTGAGTAGATATACATTATTTTTATTAAAGCCAGTCTTTACCAGTGCTTTAAAACAAGTGAAATGTATGTGACAGAGGGTCCATGGGGTGATGAGGGGCACTTTTGTCCAGTGGTAGTGAGGGGATCTGAGGAGGAGTTCATTGGGGGGGTGCGCCAAATATGATTGTTTCACCAGGGGCCACCAGGCTCATGCCAGCCCTGCCTGGCATCTTCCCCACCCACCACCCTTAGACCACTCTCCCACAACATCTGCTCATCAAAATTTGGCCACCACCCTCTTTCAGCAGCGGTTAGTTAAAAAAAAAAACATTTTGACCATTTTGAGATAACTGTCTGTAAATGTGCATGCATGCTTAGCAGGCCTCTTTCATTTTTTGTAATTGTTATCAATTGGACTCAAATATGGCTGCTATGAATATGCATGCATGCACCTGGACTATCGGAGAAGAATTTAGAATCTGCAAAAATTAAATAAAACTCTTTCAAAGATGGCCCCTGCTGATAGCCCGCATCCACAACATTGATATTTGCGTGGGATGAAATGCTTTCAAAGATGGCGACCATGGATGCGTGCAGTCACACTGGTGTCTACCATGAAACAAAAAGTGTCAGCAGACCCATCAGGTTTCCTCAACCAAGACCTATTACCATTGCTGCTCATTGTTTAATATTGGTAGTTATTAACAGATATTTGCTTCTCAGGGGTTGGATGGCAGGTGCGGCTTCGCTATGGCGAAGGAGAATCACCCCCCTAGCTGAGCCAGCTGCAGAAAAGTAAAACAATAGTTCACTATCTGTTTCTGGCTCCGCCAGTAGTGCAGGGAGGGGCGGGGCTGGGCCACGGAAGGTTGGAGGGGGGGGAGTGGAGTGCACTAAGTGGGCATGCGTGTTTGGCCGGCCGTCTCAGGCCCGTCAAACACACATGCACACTTAGGACCATATTTAGACTTTTTTTGCACCGCATTTGCAGTGCAGACTCACAAAATATAATTGTATTGTGTACGTTTGCGACACTTTTGCATCAAAAAGTGACGCAAATGCAGCGCAAAAAAGGTATAAATGTGGGCCTTAGATTTCTTTAGCCAGGATGTGTTTAACAGCTGGGTTGGAGAAACTGCACAGACCCCAGGGCTGTGTCTGAGCGGCAGTCCAAGCTGCTCAGACCAATCCTAATGCTGCTTTCATGCTAGGTTTACCGTGAAAGTGCCAGGATTGCTGGGGCACCTCTGCTGGTGTCCCAGTGAATGCTGAGACACCACATCGAGGGAACAGGAGCGAAGCAGTAGGAGGCGTGGGAGACGACGGTCCGAGGTAAGTTTATTTTTTATTTTTTCCCCCTCTGTCCCCATGAAATCTGCCTGGAAATTGGGCCTGTCCCTTGTAAGATTCTACTTGTGAAAACTGTTAACAAAAGTCTCCAAAGTAGAGTGTGAAACAAAAGTTTCACTCTGTTTAAGGCACAAGCACACTTTGTAATGGGGTAATGAGTGCTGGTTGGCTGAGCTGCTGCTGAAGTCACCTGGTGAACGCCTGCACCAATCAGAGCTCTCGTTGTGCCCGACTGCAGAGGGCAGCACTGGGATAGGAGAGAGCCCTCCATTTGCTAAATCCAAGAAGCTGCCGCCTGATTGGCTCTATCTGCCAGAAGCTGGCAACGAACATTTTAGTCACATGCTTCTGTCACAAGGGTTGTATCAGAATACTGTTATGAAATATTGTCTGACAGAAATATTGTGTCCTACATATAAGTTGCAAAAGTTTAATACCACCGAGTGCAGATTTTCAATTATTAACCCTTCTGAGGCAATATTTTTGTAAACTAAGGAATATTTAGGATGCAATATTTCTGTTTGACGATGTTATGGTTACAATATTCCAGGCCCATAAAAACAAGGGAAAAAAGATGCTGAACCCCAAGATGCTGATTTCTGCTGAGGGGAGAGATGGAGTCTTCTAAGAGAAACTCAAGTGAAGGTCCATCAACACCCTAAAGGAGGCTAAGAGCCTCCCCTCCTTCTGCTGGGAAGCACCAAGATGCTGAGTCAGGGGGACGTTGCGCTATAGAGATACATTAATTAATTCATTCATTCATACTGGGCACGCGGTGGAATCTCATCTCTGTCGCTACCGTTTTACCAATTACATTCCTTTGCTTCAGCTGCCTTTACGATCCCATCCGTCCATGACTTTGTAACATTTACTTTCTTTCTTTGATTTTGGCCTAATCCCTCACCCTGATTTTAGACATAATTTCAACCACTTCCTTTATCTTATTTTTCAATTAAGTACATCAAAGTTCTTTTAGAATTAAAAGCTCGTAGATCAGAATTTAATTAAATTCCACTATTTTTTATTAACCACAGCCCAACCCTAAATTAACTTTACTAAAATTACCATTTATTAGAATTCTTTAGTACTAACTCTGAATCTTTCTCTATTTTTGTTATTTCTTCAAATTATAGTGAAAAAATAAACAACCACGAATCCCATTGCTGACCCTTTCTTTAAATAATTGAATGTAAACAATTAAAATCAAATTAAATTAACTTAGACAGCATTCAATTAATTCCCACACTGCTCTGAATCAAAATCCATTTAATTTACATAATTAAAAACCTAATTATATTGTGAAAGCTACCTCTAACCTTATATTTTATTGAATACCTTATTTTTTTGTTTATTAATTACTACAATATGACCCTAGTTCTCAGTAAGTATAAAATGATTTGAAATGAAATAGCATTCTATTCATAATACCATTATTCTAACACCAAATTAATTCTAATTAAATGGTTGTCTAATTTCTTAAAGCAATTCAAAGTTTACCCTAAATCAAACAAAATTATAACAACATAATTAACAAATAATTCTTTTTAAAACTAATGCTAAATTATCCTTAGTTCCAAGTCGACTTCCTAAAGCTGTAGGTCAAGCGATGATGTAGGCCGGAATGGAGACGGAGGGGCTGGTCTAGAGGTTGGCGGAGGGGTTACTCTATCCCAATGGTGAGATATCCCATCCGCAGAATTATTGAGCCAGTAGGATATAATGGAATTTATATTTTGGCCGACGGGATATCCGTCACCTTTGCCAGAGTAACTCATCCGCCAAACGCTTCATCAGGCCCAAAGTAAAGGCACTCTTAGAGTGTCTGGTGCGAAGTAAATATCTGATGATGTAAGTGGTGGACTACAGGGCTGGCACCGTGTTACTTCCTCTTCTGCCAGAATACTGGGACTGGTGTTCCAAGTGAGCATTCAAGACCATCCTGGAGACCTTCTGGTGATGAACCAGGAACCGATGTCCCACAGCGTGACGTGATCCCTGCGTACCAAGGAGACGGTTTCCATGGAGATTGTTCCCCTTGTTCAGGATGCTCAAGGTGTGCTTCGTTGAAGCTGGAGTCTGTCGCGGCAGGAGGCTGAAGCCAATCTGTCCCACCAGGCATGGCTCAGGTGGGGTTCAGGTACCCCTTACCTTGCCCATGCCAGGGGTTGGATAGATAGACCTAAGAGGCGGGAGAATGTCCTGCAGATATAGAGTGCACGTTTTGGCTGAATCCTGAGTCTGCTGTGGAACCCAGGAAATGAGGAGGGCCAGAGGGCTGTCTGGGGATGGTCAGACATGCACCTTGCCAGCCCCCTGGCACGGGAGAGTAGGCAGCCATGTTGCCCAGGATCCGAGGAAGGACGAGCTTCTCACAGACCTGCGCACACCTGCGGGCGCTGGCTTGGATCCATGAGCCAATGGGGTGCTATCGGACTTGGTGCCCCGGCTACACCTGTGATACAGGTGAGGTGCTTCATTCCATACAACCTGCAAGCCCCTGTCTCTGGAAGGTGGACGCAGCGCTGGACAACACATGCACATGGAATTACCATCCGTGCCTGTCATCAAGCTGGTCACTCACAGATGCTAGATTAAAGCACAGATGTTACATGTATGCACAGATGCTAGGTGTATGCACGATGTATGCACAGATGCTAAATATATGCGCAGAGGTAAGATGTGTGCACATATGCTAGACGTATGCACATATGCTAGGTGTATGCAGGATGTATGCACAGATGATAGATATATGCACAGATGATAGGTGCATGAACAGATACTAGATATATGCACAGAGGCAAGATGTATGCACATATTCTAGATGTATGTGCAGATGTTAGGTGTATGCACATGTGCTAGATATATGCACATAAATCAGATATATGCACAGAGGTAAGATGTATGCACATATGCTAGATGTATGCACAGATGCTAGGTGTATGTACAGATGCTAGATATATGCACAGAGGTAAGATGTATGCACATATGCTAGATGTATGCACAGATGCTTGGTGTATGCACAGATGCTAGATATATGCACAGAGATAAGATATATGCACAGAGGTAAGATGTATGCACATGTGCTAGATGTATGCACAGATGATAGGCGCATGAACAGATGCTAGATATACGCACAGAGGTAAGATGTATGCACATATTCTAAATGTATGTGCAGATGTTACGTGTATGCACAGATGTTATGTGTATGCACAGATGCTAGACGTTTGCACAGGGGTAAGATGTATACACGTTTGCTAAAGGGATGCACAGATGCTATGTGTATGTGCAGGTGCTAGCTGTATGCACAGATGCTAGATACGCACAGATGCTAGATGTATGCACGGAGGTAAGATGTATGCACATATGCTAGATGTATGTACAGATGCTAGGTGTATGCACAATGTATGCACAGATGATAGATATATGCACAGATGATAGGTGCATGAACAGATACTAGATATATGCACAGAGGTAAGATGTATGCACATATTCTAGATGTATGTGCAGATGTTAGGTATATGCACAGATGCTAGATATATGCACAGAGGTAAGATATATGCACAGAAGTAAGATGTATGCACATGTGCTAGATGTATGTTCAGATGTTAGGTGTATGCACATGTGCTAGATATGTGCACAGAGATAAGATATATGCACAGAGGTAAGATGTATGCACAGATGCTAGATATATGCACAGAGGTAATATATATGCACAGAGGTAAGATGTATGCACATATGCTAGATGTATGTACAGATGCTAGGTGTATGCACAATGTATGCACAGATGATAGATATATGCACAGATGATAGGTGCATGAACAGATACTAGATATATGCACAGAGGTAAGATGTATGCACATATTCTAGATGTATGTGCAGATGTTAGGTATATGCACAGATGCTAGATATATGCACAGAGGTAAGATATATGCACAGAAGTAAGATGTATGCACATGTGCTAGATGTATGTTCAGATGTTAGGTGTATGCACATGTGCTAGATATGTGCACAGAGATAAGATATATGCACAGAGGTAAGATGTATGCACAGATGCTAGATATATGCACAGAGGTAATATATATGCACAGAGGTAAGATGTATGCACATGTGCGAGATGTATGCACAGATGATAGGCGCACGAACAGATGCTAGATATACGCACAGAGGTAAGATGTATGCACATATTCTAAATGTATGTGCAGATGTTAGGTGTATGCACATATGCTATGTGTATGCACAGATGCTAGACGTTTGCACAGAGGTAAGATGTATACATGTTTGCTAAATGGATGCACAGATGCTATGTGTATGCACAGATGCTAGATGTATGCATAGATGCTAGATGTATGGACAGATGTAAGATGTATGCACATATGCTAGATGTATACACTGAGGTAAGATGTAGACGCATATGCTAGATGTATGCATAGATGCTAGGTGCATGCATAGATGCTAAATGTATGCACAGATGCTATGTGTATGCACAGATGCTAGATGTATGCACAGATGCTAGATATGCACAGATGCTAGATGTATGCATGGAGGTAAGATGTATGCACATATGCTAGATGTATGTACAGATGCTAGGTGCATGCACAGATGCTCGATATATGTACATATGCTAGGTGCATGCACAGATGCTAGGGCTCACACTGTGAATAGAGATTTTGCAGAAAATAATCTCAGCTCATCTCACTATTAGTGAAAAAGTTGCTTACAAAAAAAACCTTCAAGGGGGAAACGTATTTAAGCCCGGATAAGACTTCTTAAGAAATTTATGAACTGCGCCCTCTTCAAACATTGCAAAGATAGTAAATATCACAACATTTCGAGCATGAGAATAAATTAACCCTGCTTTCTTTTAAAATAATTTCACTTTTCACCACGTGAGAGCTGGACTCCGTCCTAATATGTTCGTAAAACACGTGGTTTTATTGCAGGTAAACTTACTTTTAAAACGTGCTTTCACATGCATTTGTGATCGTATCTAAATAAAGCGTTGTGATTAAACAGAGCTCACATAATAAACAGACCTTTTCAAAGCACCAATGAAAACAGAATACGATCAGAAGCGTCTGAAAAATCTGATTGGAAAACTGCGCGCGGCCTCTGACGTCAGATCTTTAGTGCCTGACCAACAAGTGGAACTGACACGATGCACCCGCAATGAAATGAACTTCACCCCACGACCGCCCCAGATCCCAAACCCAATGAAATGAAAACTCTGGAGCGGAGCCCTCAAAGGTCGGGAGGACCGAGGATGGGTCAGTTGATTATTAAACGCTGTCCCAGAGTAGAGTGACCACCTGGCATTGAGGCAGGACTGTAAAAAATTCAGGACAAAGGGTCAAAATTCAGGACAAAAATCAAGAACAAACGTCAGTTTTACTGACACACCCAAGAGAGGCCATGCCTCACTATGTTGTCAGTGCTTTTTTTTAGTCTTTTTTAACATAGCACTATTTATTCACTGTGGTCTTTTTGTGATTGCCTCCTGGTGTGCTACATTCAGGTGTCACATTACGTCCTTGTTTAGTAGTAAATTAATGCCCTTCAGTACTGGGGCAAGGCCATCACCCCTACCCAAATCTAACCGATCTTTCTTCAAGAGAAAGTTACAGCAAACTTTTGATTATGTTTCTGAGCATTTTAAAACCCCTGCCAAACAGTATGGGAAACATTAAGGTAATTAACCTTATGCTAGTTTAAACAAATTGAACAAAAACATCTGGCTTACCCCACCCGCCCATGGACTTTCAACCTAAAAATATTTAAAGAGGCAGGGCAGATGGTGTGGGCGACAGTCTCACACCTAATGTCAGGATGAGAGGCACCCATAACTTGTCTGTGGTCTCACAGCACTAGAGTGTATGTCAGGGACGTTACATTTAGCTCAGAAATGGGAGCCCGGACTACCAATCAAAGATAATAAAAGGGGAGGATGAAATTGAGAACAAATGGGAGATCCACGGCAAGTAATTCAAAGGGTTGTTGCTAAGAAGTGGATAAATAAAGAAGAGAAGAACAAGGTGGGACAATTCCTAAAATCAGACAAGATGGGTCCACCATTTTTGATATAAACAAAAGATATATATATGTATATATGTATATATATATATATATATATATATATATATATATATACACACACACACCCATCTGGTGGCTGAATTTCAAAATGTGAAACTCGATAACCTGGTATCAAGACCAGCTTCACTGCTTGTCCAAATTGTGTGATCCTAGGCACATATTTTATTTGACAAAACCTAATTTTTCTTTATAATCACATCGGAGAGCAGTTCTAAGTACTTGAGTTCAGGATGTGCACTGTATAGGCACCTCTTATGTGTGATTTATTAGACAGTAACGTTGCGCCATCTGTCATAAAAAATCTATGCCACGTTTAGTGTTTACTGACTTGCCTCTAAGATCACTTAGGGCATTGCTGGTAGGGGAGGCAGTCATGTTTCTGAAAACTTCAACTTTTAATACATGTCTGTCTCAGCAGTGACCTCATCTGATGTACTAAAGTGAGATGCTTACACATCGTAAAGAAGTACATTTTCTGTACATTTTGAAGATTATCTCATTATGTTTGTTGCATGTTATACAAGCCAGATGTTTTCATGGCTCAACTTGTGCACAGACCCACGGCTCAGCTCAGCCCACCCTTTTAATTTCCCTTCACGTCCTCCTCTTTTTGCGCCTTGGACTTGGTACGTAGGGCCGTCAGTCACTTGATAAAATGATTTGTAAAGGGACCAGCAACCTGGAGCCAGGCCCACATGCACGTTTGACAACCCATCAGGGCTTCTCCTCGCAGAGACAGAGAAGAGCACATTCAGTACAAATACATTTAAAATCAATGATCCTAGGGCAGGGACTCCAAGCTGCAGACCATAGTGGTGAGTTCCCATGGAGACCTACCAGGCCCAGGTGGGACAGGCAGGGACGTGGCTTCTCCATGGAGACCTGCCAGGCCCAGGTGGGACAGGCAGGGACGTGACTTCTCCATGGAGACCTGCCAGGCCCAGGTGGGACAGGCAGGGGCGTGACTTCTCCATGGAGACCTGCCAGGCCCAGGTGGGACAGGCAGGGGCGTGACTTCTCCATGGAGACCTCCCAGGCCCAGGTGGGACAGGCAGGGGCGTGACTTCTCCATGGAGACCTGCCAGGCCCAGGTGGGACAGGCAGGGACGTGACTTCTCCATGGAGACCTGCCAGGCCCAGGTGGGACAGGAAGGGGCGTCACTTCTGCTGGGATGTTTGGGGTGTGACACCCCTCAGATGCATTCTTGGTTTGGACTGGGGGCTTTGAGTCAGGTCTGCTCTCTCTCTATCGGTTTTCTGTGTGTTCTCATTTCAATAGGAGGTTTTAACATGTTAATTATTGGATCATGTAGCGACTGGTTTAACAAAAAAGTAGTAAATCTACAACCTTAGAAGTCCTCCTTCAGTGGGTGCAAATTTACTACGTTTGGAAATTTGCAAACTTTGGCAGAGGTCAGCTTGGAAAGCTGTGTCAGTCTCAGGTTTCCAGGCAAACTACTGGCAAACATCCAGAAGTGGGTGGGATGAATGCTTGCAACCAGTCCAACCACTGACAATCGCTGGGGTAGTATTAAAACCCATCGTTTTCTGCCCACTGGGCTACTCTAGACAGAGGCTCAGGAAATACAAATCAGTCCTGACCCTGGGCCACAAGGAAACAGTCCATCCCGAACCCTGATCATCCCATGCCTCCACCTTGCAGCCATCTGCTTTTTAGGTCGAGTGCAAGCTCTGATGTGTTGTAATCTATCTCTGTGGGCTTTTAGCCACGCCCACCCCATGCCCATCACTATCACTCCTTCATGGGCTTGCCTTTCAAAAATCCTTTGTAATCATTGGTAAATACCTTACTTTTGTCCCTCCTTGGGGCGGTTTTCTTACCGCCTTGGACACCGACCCCGTTACATGGATAATTGCACGCATGCCGATAAGTTTGACTGCGAGCGAACTTCTTTTCCCTTTTGTGTCTCTTCTTCGTGCTCATGGTGGCGGTGGCGCTTTGAATCGACACGCTTATGTCAACTAATGTTTTAATTTTCATTTTTCAATTTATGTGGCAAGAAAAGTCCAGTTCGGAATAGCTACAACTCGAGCAAATGCGAGACCCGCTGCATTGTAGGAAATGTAGGAGTCAGACTCCCTGAATCTCACTGAGTAAGCTACACCCCTGAGAATCACCTCCCATGGCCTTCACATAGCGCTCACCCTTATAAGTGACACCTATATGACGAAGTCAGCTAACTGCTGCTGTGTTAACCTCTGACCCTCACCCAGGGTCAGGTGACAGCCTCTCCATCTCTAAAGGCAGCAGGCCTGTGGCCTTGGGGTGTCAGCTGCGGGAGTAAACTCTTAAATACAAGATAAACAGAGCCCCCGCCCCCGACGAGGGCTCATGGTAGGACAGGCTGAGGCTGCCCCCTGAGACATCCTGGTGTTAGACAGCGCCCTGAGGGAGGGACTGTGGTAGGAATACACCGACATATGGTTCATCTGTGAGCATGGGCGTCAAGACCTCCTAGGACGGAAGGGCTGCTTTTCCGGGGAGCACTGAAACCTGGTACTAACGAAAAAAAGGGCAAAGCTGGTGATATCTCTGAAACTATAAGGGCCACACGTCTAATAGGTGTTGTATAGCTCCTCTTCGCCATCCTCCGTGCGCTATGTATTTTAATAAAAGCGCGCCTGCTCCTGCCATCATTCCATGTCAGGAGTGATCTCGGTTTATCTTCCGTGTGCTAGTTTACCCCAGACATGCTGACGTCCCAGGGCCGTCGCCTGCTGCCCGTAGGGGTGGAGAGGCTGACCCTAGGGTGAGGGTCAAAGGTTGAGGCAGCAGCAGTTGGTTGTCATTACAATGAAGAATTTACAACATTGGGCCCGTCCTTAAGGGTTTAGCGCCGCGTGAGGGCGGGAGATAGGGCTTCGAAGGCGATGGGAGGTGATTGACAATCCGGGGTCCCTGCGCGTGAACCAGGGTGTCTGCATATCGATCTGGGGACACCTGGAAGGTGGGGGTTCCTGTAGGTGTCTTGTATTAATGCAGGGTCCCGGGATTCCATGCAGGTCTGTGAGGGCAGGAGACAGTGAACCCCACTTGTATCAATGCAGGGTCCCGGGAGTCCATGCAGGTCTGTGAGAGCATGAGACAGTGAACCCCACTTGTATCAATGCAGGGCCCTGAGAGTCCATGCAGGTCTCTGGGTTCAGGAGACAGTGAACCCCACTTGTATCAATGCAGGGTCCTGGGAGGCCATGCAGGTCTGTGAGTGCAGGTGACAGTGAACCCCACTTGTATCAATGCAGGTTTCCGGGAGGCCATGCAGGTCTGTAAGTGCAGGAGACAGTAAACCCCACTTGTATCAATGCAGGGTTCCGGGAGGCCATGCAGGTCTGTGAGGGCAGGAGACAGTGAACCCCACATGTATCAATGCAGGGTCCTGAGAGTCCATGCAGGTCTCTGGGTTCAGGAGACAGTGAACCCCACATGTATCAATGCAGGGTCCTGAGAGTCCATGCAGGTCTCTGGGTTCAGGAGACAGTGAACCCCACTTGTATCAATGCAGGGTCCTGGGAGCCCATGCAGGTCTGTGAGGGCAGGAGACAGTGAACCCCACTTGTATCAATGCAGGGTTCCAGTAGGCCATGCAGGTCTGTGAGGGCAGGAGACAGTGAACCCCACTTGTATCAATGCAGGGTCCTGGGAGGCCATGCAGGTCTGTGAGGGCAGGAGACAGTGAACCCCACTTGTATCAATGCAGGGTCCCGGGAGGCCATGCAGGTCTGTGAGGGCAGGAGACAGTGAACCCCACTTGTATCAATGCAGGGTCCCGGGAGGCCATGCAGGTCTGTGAGGGCAGGAGACAGTGAACCCCACATGTATCAATGCAGGGTTCCGGGAGGCCATGCAGGTCTGTGACGGCAGGAGACAGTGAACCCCACTTGTATCAATGCAGGGTTCCGGGAGGCCATGCAGGTCTGTGAGGGCAGGAGACAGTGAACCCCACATGTATCAATGCAGGGTTCCGGGAGGCTATGCAGGTCTGTGAGGGCAGGAGACAGTGAACCCCACATGTATCAATGCAGGGTTCCGGGAGTCCATGCAGGTCTGTGAGGACAGGAGACAGTAAACCCCACATGTATCAATGCAGGGTTCCGGGAGTCCATGCAGGTCTGAGAGTGCAGGAGACAGTGAACCCCACTTGTATCAATGCAGGGTCCTGGGAGTCCATGCAGATCTGTAAGTGCAAGGAACAGTGAACCCCACTTGTATCAACGCAGGGTCCTGGGAGTCCATGCAGGTCTGTGAGTGTAGGAGACAGTGAATCCCACTTGTATCAATGCAGGGTCCTGGGAGTCCATGCAGATCTGTAAGTGCACGGAACATTGAACCTCTTCTGTGTTCATGCAGGGTTCTGGGTGACCATGTAGGTCTGTGAGTGCAGGGAACAGTGAACCTCTCATGTTAATGCGGGGTTCTGGGTGTCCATGCAGGTTTGTGACATCAGGGAACAGTGAACCTCTCATGTTAATGCAGGGTTCTGGGTGTCCATGCAGGTCTGTGAGGTCAGGGAACAGTGAACCTCTCTTATGTTAATGCAGGGTTCTGGGTGTCCGTGCAGATCTCTGAGGTCGGGGAACAGTGAACCTCTATTATGTTAATGCGGGGTTCTGGGTGTCCATGCAGGTCTCTGAGGTCAGGGAACAGTGAACCTCTCCTATGTTAATGCAGGGTTCTGGGTGTCCGTGCAGATCTGTGACTGGAGGGAACAGTACACCTTCCTTGTATTACTGCAGGGTTCTGGGAGTCCATGCAGATCTGTCACTGCAGAGAACAGTGAACTCTCTCGTGTTATTGGTGCGGGGTTCCGGGAGTCCTGCAGATCTCTCGGTGCATGGGACCGTGCACCTCTGTTATATGGATGCACGGTCCTGTGCGTGCCTGCAGGTCCCTCAGTACGGCAGACAGTGCACATCTGGTGTATTAATGCACGGTGAATGCCTGTAGATCTCTCAGTGCAGGGGACAGAGTACCCCCCCTTGTATTAATGCACTGTGCTGTGAGTGGCTGTGGGTCTCTCAGTACTGTGGACAGAGTACCTCCCTTGTATTAATGCACTGTGCTGTGAGTGGCTGCGGGTCTCTCAGTACTGTGGACAGAGTACCTCTCTTGTATTAATGCACTGTGCTGTGAGTGGCTGCGGGTCTCTCAGTACTGTGGACAGAGTACCTCTCTTGGATTAATGCACTGTGCTGTGAGTGGCGTTGGGTCTCTCAGTACTGTGGACAGAGTACCCCGAGTACCTCCATTGTATTAATGCACTGTGCTCAGTAGCTGCGGGTCTCTCAGTACTGTGGACAGAGTACCTCTCTTGTATTAATGCACTGTGCTGTGAGTGGCTGCAGGTCTCTCAGTACTGTGGACAGAGTACCTCCTTGTATTAATGCACTGTGCTGTGAGTAGCTGAGGGTCTCTCAGTACTGTGGACAGAGTACCTCTCTTGTATTAATGCACTGTGCTGTGAGTGGCTGCGGGTATCTCAGTACTGTGGACAGAGTACCTCTCTCGTATTAATGCACTGTGCTGTGAGTGGCTGCAGGTCTCTCAGTACTGTGGACAGAGTACCTCCTTGTATTAATGCACTGTGCTGTGAGTAGCTGAGGGTCTCTCAGTACTGTGGACAGAGTACCTCTCTTGTATTAATGCACTGTGCTGTGAGTGGCTGCGGGTATCTCAGTACTGTGGACAGAGTACCTCTCTCGTATTAATGCACTGTGTTGTGAGTAGCTGCGGGTCTCAGTACTGTGGACAGAGTACCTCGAGTACCTCCATTGTATTAATGCACTGTGCTCAGTAGCTGGGGGTCTCTCAGTACTGTGGACAGAGTACCTCCATTGTATTAATGCACTGTGCTCAGTAGCTGCGGGTCTCTCAGTACTGTGGACAGAGTAACTCTCTTATATTAATGCACTGTGCTGTGAGTGGCTGTGGGTCTCTCAGTACTGTGGACAGATACCTCCCTTGTATTAATGCACTGTGCTGTGAGTGGCTGTGGGTCTCTCAGTACTGTGAACAGAGTAGCTCTCTTGTATTAATGCACTGTGCGTGAGTGGCTGTGGGTCTCTCAGTACTGTGGACAGAGTAACTCTCTTGTATTAATGCACTGTGCTGTGAGTGGCTGCGAGTCTTTCAGTCCTGTGGACAGAGTACCTCCTTGTATTAATGCACTGTGCTGTGAGTAGCTGCGGGTCTCTCAGTACTGTGGACAGAGTACCTCTCTTGTATTAATGCACTGTGCTGTGAGTAGCTGCGGGTCTCTCAGTACTGTGGACAGAGTATGTCTCTTGTATTAATGCACTGTGCTGTGAGTGGCTCTGGGTCTTTCAGTACTGTGGACAGAGTACCTCGAGTACCTCCCTTGTATTAATGCACTGTGCAGTGAGTGGCTCTGGGTCTCTCAGTACTGTGGACAGAATACCTCTTGTGTATTAATGCACTGTGTTCAGTAGCGGTGGGTCTCTCAGTACTGTGGACAGAGAACCTCTCTTGTATTAATGCACTGTGCTGTGAGTGGCTGTGGGTCTCTCAGTACTGTAGAAAGAGTACCTCTCTTGTATTAATGCACTGTGCTCAGTAGATGTGGGTCTCTCAGTACTGTGGACAGAGTACCTCTCTTGTATTAATGCACTGTGCTGTGAGTAGCTGCGGGTCTCTCAGTACTGTGGACAGAGTACCTCTCTTGTATTAATGCACTGTGCTCAGTAGCTGCGGGTCTCTCAGCACTATGGACAGAGTACCTCCTTGTATTAATACGCTGTGCTGTGAGTAGCTGCAGGTCTCTCAGTACTGTGGACAGAGTACCTCTCTTGTATGAATGCACTGTCCTGTGAGTGGCTTTGAGTCTTTAAGTACTGTGCACAGAGTACCTCTTTGTATTAATGCACTGTGCTGTGAGTGGCTGTGGGTCTCTCAGTACTGTGGACAGAGTACCTCTCTTGTATTAATGCACGGTGCTGTGAGTGGCATTGGGTCTCTCAGTACTGTGGACAGAGTACCTCCTTGTATTAATGCACTGTGCTGTGAGTGGCTGCGGGTATCTCAGTACTGTGGACAGAGTACCTCTCTTGTATGAATGCACTGTCCTGTGAGTGGCTGTGAGTCTTTAAGTACTGTGGACAGAGTACCTCCTTGTATTAATGCACTGTGCTGTGAGTGGCTGCGGGTATCTCAGTACTGTGGACAGAGTACCTCTCTTGTATGAATGCACTGTCCTGTGAGTGGCTGTGAGTCTTTAAGTACTGTGGACAGAGTACCTCCTTGTATTAATGCACTGTGCTTTGAGTGGCTGCGGGTATCTCAGTACTGTGGACAGAGTCCCTCTCTTGTATTAATGCACTGTGCTGTGAGTGGCTGTGGGTCACTCAGTAATGTGGACAGAGTACCTCCTTGTATTAATGCACTGGGCTGTGAGTGGCTGTGGGTCTCTCAGTACTGTGGACAGAGTACCTCCTTGTATTAATGCACTGTGCTTTGAGTGGCTGCGGGTATCTCAGTACTGTGGACAGAGTCCCTCTCTTGTATTAATGCACTGTGCTGTGAGTGGCTGTGGGTCACTCAGTAATGTGGACAGAGTACCTCCTTGTATTAATGCACTGGGCTGTGAGTGGCTGTGGGTCTCTCAGTACTGTGGACAGAGTACCTCCCTTGTATGAATGCATTGTGCTGTGAGTGGTTGTGGGTCTTTCAGTACTGTGGACAGAGTACCTCTCTTGTATTAATGCACTCTGCTGTGAGTGGCCGTGGGTCTCTCAGTACTGTGGACAGAGTACCTCCTTGTATTAATGCACGGTTCTGTGAGTGGCTGTGGGTCTCTCAGTACTGTGGACAGAGTACCTCTCTGCTACTAATGCACGGTGCTGTGAGTGACGGCAGGTCTCTCAGTTCTGCGGACAGAGTACCTCTGTGGTATTAATGTACCTGTGCTGTTAATGCCTGCAGGTCTGTGAGTGCAGGGGGCAGAATACCTCTGTGGTATTAATGCTTGGTGCTGTTCAAGCCTGCAGGTCTGTGAGTGTAGGGGGCAGAGTACCTCTGTGGTATAAATGCACGGTGCTGTTAATGCCTGCAGGTCTGTGAGTGCGGGGTAAGAGAGCCACTGTGGTATTAATGCACGTGCTGTTAATGCCTGCAGGTCTGTGAGTGCGGGGGCAGAGTAAATCTGTAGTATTAATGCACGGTGCTGTTCATGCCTGCAGGTCTGTGAGTGCGGGGGCAGAGAGCCTCTGTGGTATTAATGCACGGTGCTGTTAATGCCTGCAGGTCTGTGAGTGCGGGGGCAGAGTACCTCTGTGGTATTAATGCACAGTGCTGTTAATGCCTGCAGGTCTGTGAGTGCGGGGGCAGAGTACCTCGGTAGTATTAATGCACGGTGCTGTTAATGCCTGAAGGTCTGTGAGTGCGGGGTAATAGAGCCTCTGTAGTATTAATGCACGGTGCTGTTAATGCCTGCAGGTCTGTGAGTGCAGGGGGCAGAGTACCTCTGTGGTATTAATGCACGGTGCTGTTAATGCCTGCAGGTCTATGAGTGCAGGGGGAGAGAGCCTCTGTGGTATTAATGCACGGTGCTGTTAATGCCTGCAGGTCTGTGAGTGCAGAGGGAGAGAGCCTCTGTGGTATTAATGCACGGTGCTGTTAATGCCTGCAGGTCTGTGAGTGCTTGGGCAGAGTACCTCTGTGGTATTAATGCACGGTGCTGTAAATGCCTGCAGGTCTGTGAGTGCGGGGGCAGAGTACCTCTGTGGTATTAATGCACGGTGCTGTTAATGCCTGCAGGTATGTGAGTGCGGGGGCAGAGTACCTCTTTAGTATTAATGCACGGTGCTGTAAATGCCTGCAGGTCTGTGAGTGCGGGGGCAGAGTACCTCTGTGGTATTAATGCACGGTGCTGTTAATGCCTGCAGGTATGTGAGTGCGGGGGCAGAGTACCTCTTTAGTATTAATGCACGGTGCTGTTAATGCCAGCAGGTCTGTGGGTGCGGGGGCAGAGTACCTCTGTATTATTAATGCACGGTGCTGTTAATGCCTGAAGGTCTGTGAGTGCAGGGGGCAGAGTACCTCTGTGGTATTAATGCACAGTGCTGTTAATGCCTGAAGGTCTGTGAGTGCGGGGTAAGAGAGCCTCTGTAGTATTAATGCACAGTGCTGTTTATGCCTGCAGGTCTGTGAGTGCGGGGGCAGAGTACCTCTGTAGTATTAATGCACGGTGCTGTTAATGCCGGCAGGTCTGTGAGTGCGAGGGCAGAGTACCTCTGTGGTATAAATACACGGTGCTGTTAATGCCTGAAGGTCTGTGAGTGCGGGGTAAGAGAGCCTCTGTAGTATTAATGCACAGTGCTGTTAATGCCTGCAGGTCTGTGAGTGCAGGTGGCAGAGTACCTCTGTGGTGTTAATGCACGGTGCTTTTAATGCCTGCTGGTCTGTGAGTGCTGGGTGAGAGAGCCTCTGTGGTATTAATGCACGGTGCTGTTAATGCCTGCAGGTCTGTGAGTGCTGGGGGAGAGAGCCTCTGTGGTATTAATGCACGGTGCTGTTAATGCCTGCAGGTCTGTGAGTGCAGGGGACAGAGTACCTCTGTGGTATTAATGCACGGTGCCGTTAATGCCTGCAGGTCTGTGAGTGCGGGGCAGAGTACCTCTGTGGTATTAATGCACGGTGCTGTTAATGCCTGCAGGTCTGTGAGTGCGGGGGCAGAGACCCTCTGTGGTATTAATGCACGGTGGTGTTAATGCCCGCAGGTCTGTGAGTGCGGGGGCAGAGAGCCTCTGTGGTATTAATGCACGGTGGTGTTAATGCCCGCAGGTCTGTGAGTGCGGGGGCAGAGTACCTCTGTGGTATTAATGCACGGTGGTGTTAATGCCGCAGGTCTGTGAGTGCGGGGGCAGAGACCCTCTGTGCTATTAATGCACGGTGCTGTTCATGCCCGCAGGTCTGTGAGTGCAGGGGGCAGAGTACCTCTGTGGTATTAATGCACGGTGCTGTTCATGCCCGCAGGTCTGTGAGTGCGGTGGCAGAGTACCTCTGTGGTATTAATGCACGGTGCTGTTAATGCCCGCAGGTCTGTGAGTGCGGGGGCAGAGTACCTCTGTGGTATTAATGCACGGTGCTGTTAATGCCTGCAGGTCTGTGAGTGCAGGGGGCAGAGTACCTCTGTGGTATTAATGCACGGTGCTGTTATTGCACGCAGGTCTGTGAGTGCGGGGGCAGAGTACCTCTGTAGTATTAATGCACAGTGCTGTTCATGCCTGCAGGTCTGTGAGTGCGGGGGCAGAGTACCTCTGTAGTATTAATGCACGGTGCTGTTAATGCCTGAAGGTCTGTGAGTGCAGGGCAGAGTACCTCTGTGGTATTAATGCACGGTGCTGTTAATGCCTGAAGGTCTGTAAGTGCGGGGCAGAGTACCTCTGTGGTATTAATGCACGGTGCTGTTAATGCCTGCAGGTCTGTGAGTGCAGGGGGCAGAGCACCTCTGTGGTATTAATGCACGGTGCTGTTAATGCCTGCAGGTCTGTGTGTGCGGAGCAGAGCACCTCTGTGGTATTAATGCACGGTGCTGTTAATGCCTGCAGGTATGTGAGTGTGGGGCAGAGTACCTCTGTGGTATTAATGCACGGTGCTGTTAATGCCTGCAGGTCTGTGAGTGCGGGGGCAGAGTACCTCTGTAGTATTAATGCACGGTGCTGTTAATGCCTGAAGGTCTGTGAGTGCGGGGCAGAGTACCTCTGTGGCATTAATGCACGGTGCTGTTAATGCCTGCAGGTCTGTGAGTGCAGGGGGCAGAGTACCTCTGTAGTATTAATGCACGGTGCTGTTAATGCCTGAAGGTCTGTGAGTGCGCGGCAGAGTACCTCTGTGGTATTAATGCACGGTGCTGTTAATGCCTGCAGGTCTATGAGTGCAGGGGGCAGAGTACCTCTGTGGTATTAATGCACGGTGCTGTTAATGCCTGCAGGTCTGTGAGTGCAGGGGGCAGAGTACCTCTGTAGTATTAATGCACGGTGCTGTTAATGCCTGCAGGTCTGTCCGCGCCGGGACCCGTCTCCCTCTCTTGGATGATGCATGCTTCTGAGGAGGGGGGACGCAGCAGGCTATGTCACCCCAGCACTAACAGAATATAAAATATAGTTTAATCTGTTTTCGACGACACCGTGACAATGGCTCGAGACTCTGCCCCGCCCCTCTGCCGGAAGGTGAACCTCCGGGCAGGGTCGTGAATTATCCAGAGAGACACGTTAAGTGTCGAGAGGGGGGAATGATGCAGATTTACAGGAGGAAAGGGGGGAGTGAGCTGCACAAAGCGCCTTCACGGGCATCCGTGAGAGCTGCAGTGATGGTGAGAGGGCAGGGCATCAGTGAGAGATGGGAGTCGGGGTGAGAGTTCTGTGAGGGATGGCAGTGAGGGGTGAGAGTTCTGTGAGAGCTGCAGTGAGGGTGAGCGAGCTGGGCATCCCTGATAGGTGGCAGTGAGGGGTGAGAGCTCTGTGAGACCTGCAGTGATGGTGAGAGTTGTGTGAGAGCTGCAGTGAGGGTGAGAGGGCAGGGAATCCGTGAGAGGTGGCAGTAAGGGGGAGAAAGAAGGGAATCCGTGAGAGCTGGCAGTGAGGGGTGAGAGTTCTGTGAGAGCTGCAGTGATGGTGAGAGTTCTGTGAGAGCTACAGTGAGGGTGAGAGAGCAGGGCATCAGTGAGAGCTGGAAATGAGGGGTGAGAGGTTTGTGAGAGCAGGCAGTGAGGGTGAGAGAGCAGGGCATCCGTGAGAGCTGGCAGTGAGGGGTGAGAGTTCTGTGAGAGCTGCAGTGAAGGTGAGAGAACAGGGCATACGCGAGAGCTGGGAGTGAGGGATGGGAGTTCCGTGAGAGCTGCAGTGAGGGGTGAGAGTTCCGTGAGAGCTGGCAGTGAGGGGTGAGAGGTCTGTGAGAGCTGGCAGTGGGGGTGAGAGAGCAGGGCATCCGTGAGAGGTGTCAGTGAGGGGTGAGAGTTCCGTGAGAGCTGCAGTGAGAGGTGAGAGTTCCGTGAGAGTTGCAGTGAAGGGTGAGAGTTCCGTGAGAGCTGCAGTGAGGGGTGAGAGTTCCGTGAGAGCTGGCAGTGAGGGGTGAGAGGTCTGTGAGAGCTGGCAGTGAGGGTGAGAGAGCAGGGCATCCGTGAGAGGTGTCAGTGAGGGGTGAGAGTTCCGTGAGAGCTGCAGTGAGGGGTGAGAGTTCCGTGAGAGCTGGCAGTGAGGGGTGAGAGGTCTGTGAGAGCTGGCAGTGAGGGGTGAGAGGTCTGTGAGAGCTGGCAGTGAGGGTGAGAGAGCAGGGCATCCGTGAGAGGTGTCAGTGAGGGGTGAGAGTTCCGTGAGAGCTGCAGTGAGGGGTGAGAGTTCCGTGAGAGCTGCAGTGAGGGGTGAGAGTTCCGTGAGAGCTGGCAGTGAGGGGTGAGAGTTCTGTGAGAGCTGCAGTGAAGGTGAGAGAACAGGGCATACGCGAGAGCTGGGAGTGAGGGATGGGAGTTCCGTGAGAGCTGCAGTGAGGGGTGAGAGTTCCGTGAGAGCTGGCAGTGAGGGGTGAGAGGTCTGTGAGAGCTGGCAGTGGGGGTGAGAGAGCAGGGCATCCGTGAGAGGTGTCAGTGAGGGGTGAGAGTTCCGTGAGAGCTGCAGTGAGAGGTGAGAGTTCCGTGAGAGTTGCAGTGAAGGGTGAGAGTTCCGTGAGAGCTGCAGTGAGGGGTGAGAGTTCCGTGAGAGCTGGCAGTGATGGGTGAGAGGTCCGTGAGAGCTGGCAGTGAGGGTGAGAGAGCAGGGCATCCGTGAGAGGTGTCAGTGAGGGGTGAGAGTTCCGTGAGAGCTGCAGTGAGGGGTGAGAATTCCGTGAGAGCTGGCAGTGAGGGTGAGAGAGCAGGGCATCCGTGAGAGGTGTCAGTGAGGGGTGAGAGTTCCGTGAGAGCTGCAGTGAGGGGTGAGAGTTCCGTGAGAGCTGGCAGTGAGGGGTGAGAGGTCTGTGAGAGCTGGCAGTGAGGGTGAGAGAGCAGGGCATCCGTGAGAGGTGTCAGTGAGGGGTGAGAGTTCCGTGAGAGCTGCAGTGAGGGGTGAGAGTTCCGTGAGAGCTGCAGTGAGGGGTGAGAGTTCCGTGAGAGCTGCAGTGAGGGGTGAGAGTTCCGTGAGAGCTGCAGTGAGGGGTGAGAATTCCGTGAGAGCTGCGGTGAGGTGTGAGAGTTCCGTGAGAGGTGACAGTGAGGAGTGAGAGTTCTGTGAGAGGTGACAGTGAGGAGTGAGAGTTCCTTGACAGCTGCGATGAGGGGTGAGAGTTCCGTGAGAGCTGGGGTGAGAATTCCGTGAGAGCTGCAGTGAGGGGTGAGAGTTCCGTGAGAGCTGCGGTGAGGGGTGAGAGTTCCGTGAGAGCTGGGGTGAGAATTCCGTGAGAGCTGCAGTGAGGGGTGAGAGTTCCGTGAGAGCTGCGGTGAGGGGTGAGAGTTCCGTGAGAGCTGCAGTGAGGGGTGAGAGTTCCGTCAGAGGTGACAGTGAGGAGTGAGAGTTCTGTGAGAGGTGACAGTGAGGAGTGAGAGTTCTGTGAGAGGTGACAGTGAGGAGTGAGAGTTCCTTGACAGCTGCGATGAGGGGTGAGAGTTCCGTGAGAGCTGCAGTGAGGGGTGAGAGTTCCTTGACAGCTGCGGTGAGGGGTGAGGGTTCCGTGAGAGCTGCAGTGAGGGGTGAGAATTCCGTGAGAGCTGCAGTGAGGGGTGAGGGTTCCGTGAGAGCTGCAGTGAGGGGTGAGAATTCCGTGAGAGCTGCAGTGAGGGGTGAGGGTTCCGTGAGAGCTGCAGTGAGGGGTGAGAATTCCGTGAGAGCTGCAGTGAGGGGTGAGGGTTCCGTGAGAGCTGGGGTGAGAATTCCGTGAGAGCTGGCAGCGAAGGGTGCGAGATCAGCAGGGACTCTGGAGAGCTGACAATGAAGGTTCATCATATCAGTTGGGATCAGTCAATGTCACCCTCAGAAACAAACAGTGCGCCCACCACACCCGAGGGCGGCCTGGGACATCAGTCAGTGCGTCCTTCAGCACGAGGTCTGCGGTGCAGGTGCTGGTCCTCTACAGACCGGATCATGGGCACCCCCTTTCCTCCATGGTCTCCCCAAAGCACAGACCCTCAAACAGCTTGCCACTGAAGCAAGAGCCCGAGGTGGCGCTGCCTGCATCACCCAGAAGCCCTCCGATCCAACACACCCGCCTCCTTGGTTACAAAACTGAGCATCTCTCGTCCTGGAGAGGGGTCAGGGGCGCTGAGGCCCTCTAGCTGGAACCTGACATCCAGGCCGAAACGTTGTATGAAACAAGCCTTTGTGGCAGCACAACAAGGATCCCGAGCTTCCTCCCGCCAGCTTTCGCACAACCTCGAGTCTTGCCACACTTAAACAAGCATTGGCAAAGCCAATAGCTCTCAACTTTTTGTAGGCATGTTGTACGTATGCAAGCGCTAGGTGCGTTCAAGAAAGTTCTTGCAAGGCGCTGCCTTTCCAAGTGCCACGCTGGTACAGAGCAGGGTGCAGCTCACTCAGAAACCCAATAAGAATATTTATTTCTGCTTCTTTCCTTGGGAAGCTGCAGGTCACTGTCCTTGTATTTAAGCTTGGTAGTGACAATTTTGCACAAACCTGAATGGGTTTATTCTGTTTTTGTACTGAGTGCAACGCACGCTTCACAAGATGGGCTCATGTGCACTCATAAACCTCCTTACTGAAACATAGTCACAAGTGACAACTTTTCATGGGGCTGCCCCCTCTTGTTCAAGCCAATTCTTTTACTCTCTCTCCCGGTGCACAGGCACCCGGAAGTATAGAGAAAGTACCCATTATTGTCTTGAGGAAAGAATTCTTCTACATTGAGGTCACCGGTGGGACCCCAGGTCAAGTCAAGCACTGCCTTATTCAAAGTGTAACCTCCTCCTGGAGTCGGGGGAATCACATCCTTGACTGATGTCCGGATTTCTCGGCTGTTCTGAAGCTCCCGGGCACTTGTCACACCTGTCAGAGCTGACCAAGGTCATCTTGTATACAGAGCTAGCCTGGTGCACCTAGGAGCCTGGGTTGCCAGGCAACAGCCAGGCACACAATACAAGAGGAAGGGCGGGGGGGCTCTGTGCTCAGAAGAAACCTGCTCCTACAGCAGGCAGAAGAAAGATTCCTCTCCCCCACTCACTTACCGCAGGTACGGGGGGAGAAGAAGCCCTAAACAAAGGGACAGACTGGCCATCACTTCCGCCACGGACAAAAGGCGGGATGCAGGAAATCCGCCATCTTGTGGAGCCATGCACACGGGGGGTCAGATGAGCACCAACATCCTCTCTGCTGCCTCCAGGCACAGGCACACATACCCCGCATAAGGAAGGGGATGGACCCCCATTCTGGGAGTTTGGGGGGCATTTATGGGGTGAACAGGCTGTTTCCCTGGAACGCACTCTTCTGTTGGCACTGCCAGCTGCCTCAAAGCCTGGTGAGAGTAGGCTGCAGCCATCCTCTACATATATGGGGCGTCCCTTCACGTGTACCCCCTTTCAGCAGAGTTTGGCTTTGCTGTACAGCAGATAGCATGGCGATGGCTCAGACCACAATGGACTTGCTGATTTGTTGAATTCAGCGGAGATAAGAATGGGGCGGGTTAGAAAAACTTTCAGGACAGGATGGCGCAGTTTCTCTAGAACTGCGAGCCTTCAGAAAAGCATCAGGGAGCTGGCACTGGTGGCCGAAGAATCAAGCGGTGCCAGAGAGGGCAGGGATCAGAAGAAATCAATGGGTTCAGAGAAAGCTGGCACTAGTGGGCGAGGAACCAATGGGCCTCAGGGAGAGTTGGCACCAGTAGGCGAGGTACTAATGGGCTTCAGAGAAAGCTGGCACCAGTGGGCAAGGTACCAGTGGGCTTCAGGGAGAGCTGGCACCAGTGGGCGAGGAACCAATGGGCTTCAGGGAGAGCTGGCACCAGTGGGTGAGGAACCAATGGACTTCAGGGGGAACTGGCACCAGTGGGCGAGGAACCAATGGGCTTCAGGGAGAGCTGGTACCAGTAGATGAGGAACCAATGGGCTTTAAGGGAGAGCTGGCACCAGTGGGAGAGGAACAAATGGGCTGCAGGCAAAGCTGGCACCAGTGGGCAGGGTACCAATGGGCTTTAGGGAGAGCTGGGACCAGTGGGCGAGGAACCAATGGGCTTTAGGGAGAGCTGGCACCAGTAGGTGAGGTACCAATGGGCTTCCGGGAGAGCTGGCACCAGTGCACGAGGAACCAATGGGCTTAAGGGAGAGCTGGCACCAGTGGGCGAGGAACCAATGGGCTTCTGGGGGAGCTGGCACCAGTGGGCAAGGAACCAATGGGCTTCAGGGAGACCTGGCACCAGTGGGCAAGGTACCAATGGGCTTCAGGGAAACCTGCCACCAGTGGGCGAGGAACCAATGGGCTTCAGGGGGAGCTGGCACCAGTGGGCGAGGAACCAATGGGCTTCAGGGGGAGCTGGCACTAATGGCCAATGAATTAATGGGCTTCAAGGAGAGCTGGTAACACTGGACAAGGAACCAATGGGTTTCAGGGAGAGTTGGCACCGAAGGGAAAGGAATGGATGGGCTTCAGTGAGAGCTGGCATCAGTGCGCAAGGAATTAATGCGCTTTAGGGAGACTGACATGGGTGGGCGAGGAATTATTGTTCCTCGGGGAGAACTGGTACCAATGGGCAAGGAATCAGTGGGCTTCAGGGAAACCTGGCACTGATGGCTGAAGTATCGAGTTGCACCAGAGAGAGCTGGCACCGATGGGCGATAAATCAATGGCGCTTAGTAAGAACAGACACAGAGAGGTAAAGATTCAGCAAAGGAGGGCTCACTGCACACCACACAGAGGTGCCAACAGTGGCCGGGGCATCACAGGGCATTGGTGAGGGCTGATGCTGACAGGTGAAGTTTTATAACAGTGATGAACGGATGACGAGGAACCCCTGACTGATGGAGTGACCTGGAAGGCAGAGAGTGCCCCTGGCAAGCCCTCTGTCTCCCTGACGTGCCCATGCCACTGATAATGGGGGTGCTGAGTTTTGACTTGTCTTTAATAACCGAAGGAGGGTGCAATGCCAGTCGCATGATTGGCTGAAGGCGAACATTTATATCTAGTGAGGTGTGATGAGTGGTTAAACCTGTTGGAAGCCAAAGCTAGCTCCTTGAAGCCCTGACAGCAGGTGCCTTATGCAGCCCTCTATATAGAATGTGGCATGTCTTGTTAAAGCTGTTGGCAGCCCTAGCTAGCTCCAAGAAGCCCTCACCGCAGGTGTCTTAGTCAGCCCTCTTTATAGGTATGTAACATGTAGTGGCGCTTACTGCCCAAATTCACTATACACCAGTCTGAGTGGTGCTCTACTCGGGTGAATACCTCCAAAAAAGACCCTATACTCCAGCAAAAAAGGTTTTTTTTTGCTGAGAACATATAACATAACTCATAGTCACTCATTCAACTGGTACAATTGTCAGAAAACATGTTAAACCTGTATTCTTCCTATACATAAACTCACAAAGTATTATGACATTGAAAATAAGTCTCTATATACACGGTTATAAGTCCAATTGTTTTATTTAGATCGTACTCGCGTGGTAGATGGGGGACAAGATTTCTCACGGTTAAAGAAGCTGGAAGCAAAGTGAGCAGACTCTTTGCCCGGTTTTGGAGACTTACCTGTCGTGAACTAAGAATTATTTGTAAAATATGTTTTACGCTGGGATTTGAAGATTTCATTTATTTGAAGCCCTTATGAAGTCAAAAGGGAAAATCTCCCTGACGAAACACGTGTTGGCTGTTGTTACGTGGAGCAGAGAAGCCAGTGGATATTTAACTCTCAGCTTGTGTTACGTGGAACAATATTTTCAATGGACATGAAATTACTGTTGTAACGTGGATGGAGACTTATTGATTGATTGGAATCTGGATCTACACTATAAGGTTCAAGAAGACTATTGCTAGGACATATGTGTACTATATGAAACTATACATTAAATCTGTGCTATTAATTGAATAGACAATTGGACTTATAACTGTGTATATAGAGACTTATTTTCAATGTCATAATACTCTGTAGCCAGCCATAGCTAGCTCCAAGAAGCCCCCACAGCAGGTGTCTTATGTAGTCCTCTATATAAGGATGTGCTGTTTGTTAGATCTGTACTCAGCCATAGATAGCTCCAAGAAGCCTTCTCAGCAGGTGTCTTGTGTAGCCCTCTATATAGGAATGTGCTGTTAGAGATGTACTCAGCCATAGTTAGCTCCAAGAAGCCCTCTCAGCAGGTGTCTTATGCAGCCCTCTATATAGGGATGTGCTGTTAGAGCTGTACTCAGCCATAGATAGCTCCAAGAAGCCCTCTCAGCAGGTGTCTTATGCAGCCCTCTTTATAGGGATGTGCTGTGTGTTGTTAGAGCTGTACTCAGCCATAGATAGCTCCAATAAGCCTTCTCAACAGGTGTCTTGTGTAGCCCTCTATATAGGAATGTGCTGTTAGAGCTGTACTCAGCCATAGATAGCTCCAAGAAGCCTTCTCAGCAGGTGTCTTGTGTAGCCCTCTATATAGGAATGTGCTGTTAGAGATGTACTCAGCCATAGTTAGCTCCAAGAAGCCCTCTCAGCAGGTGTCTTATGCAGCCCTCTATATAGGGATGTGCTGTTAGAGCTGTACTCAGCCATAGATAGCTCCAAGAAGCCCTCTCAGCAGGTGTCTTATGCAGCCCTCTGTATAGGATGTTTCATGTATTGTTAAAGCTGTTAGCAGCCCTAGCTAGCTCCAATAAGTCCTCACAGCAGGTGAAAGTCATAGGTGACCATCAACACAGGATTGCATATCTGACAATAGTGCAAACTTTTTGTCTCAGCAAAATTTATTGTCCACCATAGATAATCTCTTCCCCCATACCCTCAAGCCTTTGGAGTGTTGTTGCTCCATTACTACCCTGAATACACATTTACTCAGTTTCACAGGCAGGAGTAAATCTCTGACTCTACCCTGGGTGGCACTGTGTTTGCAAAAGATTTTTAATATGAAAAAACTTTCAAACGTGTGTGTCCACCCACTTTGCGAGGCACCCAGTGCTTAATTTGAGCCGGTGTTTGCCAGTTCTCGGCACGGACACTTCATTCTCAGTGCCAGCACTTATGACAGGCCACCACATGATGGCACTGTAACTCTGTTTTAAGTGGAGCACATCAACAGTGTTCAATAATTATATACATTAAACACTGCTAATGCCTGCCACACAAGCCATTCTTGTACCTTTGGGGGCCTGGAATAGTCTGCATTGTCACACTGGCAGGAGTGTGGTGATTACTAGCTGTGTTGATATTGGCAGCAGGGGCAATCAGTGGTGCAAGTATGGTGGCCTCCTTAGAAGGGCTGTGGGACTGACACTTTTTACAATAAAGCACTGAAGACACCCCTGCCCTGGAGTGTTTGACCCAGGCCTCCCTGTGTAGACTTTCACACACATTAGCCAAGCCAGTGTAATATGACGTGTGAGTAAAGTGCTATGTGAGTGTGACTTTGAATCCGGCGCTACATTGAGACTTTCTGTGGGTTATATCTACGTCTCATGCCCCTTCGAGGGGAGCGAGAGTCCCCCGGGTATCACGTGTGTTGTGTTTCATCTCCTTTGCGGAGTACGTCCTATGCACTGCCTCATTACTGATGTAATTCATGATATCAGTAACAAGGACCCGGATGGGAGTTAAACTTACCTGAGGTTATTCATGATGCAGCTCGTGGCGTCATTATTAGCAGCTATGATGCAACAATATGCTCCCGAACGAGTCATTTGTCTTGCATTTAAAATTAAGCGGATACAGTAATCCAACTATTATTGAATTAAACAAGAAATAATGATAAGACGTAGCATCACAAATTAAATACAAAACCCCTCTTTTGCTTTTTTCATTTAAACAATAACAGACTACAAGGATTTAAACATTTTAATCCATTGATATTCAATCAGGGATCATAAAACAATATTGTACGACGCAATACCGTCCCACACTGAGCACATAAAAAATATTCCATGCTTAAAATACTAATTGGGGACCGGTGTATCCACCTAACACATCACACCATTTCTATCAATTGTCCATTCCTTAGTGGCAGGAAATGGATGCAGAAGTTGATTAATTGATGTTAGAGAGGATAGTTTGTCGAGGTTTCGGTCTCCAAAAGCAAACGAGCCCATGAGGCCTTCATCAGGCCGCAGAGATGTAACCAAAGCCAAACTGGACAATCCCCTGAGAAATCAACAGCTTGTTTCCAAATACTTAGCCCTTTATATGCAAAGTTATGTTTATTTGAGGATTCTCCAAACTATTCAGAATTACTCTGAGTACGGTCCGAAAAATCCGACCTGCCAGGTTCCTCAAACAAAGTAGGAATCTGGCCGGTCTGATTTTTCGGGATCGGAATGATAGAGCAATTTTGAAAGAAAATATATTTCCTGCAATTGTTAAATTCTTTTCCTTTTCAGAATATCATCACACATGTATTTTATTGCACTGTAGTTTACTTTGTATTGGACTTTCAATATTCCTTGCGAGGCCTAATGTGCTTTCCAGTTGTTTGATCTGCGTGTGTTATTCATGTAAACTTAGCACGGACGTGGAGCGCTTCGGTGTTCACCTGGTTCCTGGGCGCCGCTCGGCGCTATGGCTCAAAGGGCGTGGATTGAGAGAGAGATAGCGCTTAGAAGACATGGTAGAATCGGTGCGGCGCATCAGCAGGGATGCTGCAGAGAGTAAGAAAAGATGCAGACATGGATGGGGCTTCTGGCCACCCCTGTGTCTGGGTTGCATGAAGAAGCTGCTGGTGATGGCATCTGGGGGGGGGGGGGGGGGGTCCCCCAGGTGGTACCCTGCGCCCTAACTTGTGATGTGGGAGTCTGCGACCACACAAGACTCTCATGATGCTTTTGGGTCCCCCCACAGGCGCCCACCTGCCCACAGTGACAGGGAGGAGCTTTGATCTGTGTGGGAGAGAGGAGTGGCAGTGCCCAGCTCCTCTCTGCCTCCTCTGTAGCGCCTTGAGCGCGTCATTTGGCTCATGTTGCTATATTTACCGTCACTGGAGATGGTTCAGCATCCTCGGTAAGCTGAGTCAGGCTTGGGGAGCAGCCAAGTTGCTATGAATATTCACAGACTGTCCTTGTTTTCTGGGGTGACCTGCTCCACGGCTGGCAGAGCTGCCCATCCTTGGGAGGAGGGAGGACCAGCCCCAGTGTCATTCTTGTCCCCAGGGACCTGCTTGGTGTAAAGACCTCTATTACAGGGGGAGAGAAGTACATGGTTTAGAGATACACGACTGTCATCAAAAGTGAAACAAGAGAGAAACGATGAAATAAAATATCTGAACCGAACGAGAGACCCAGGTGCACCGACAATTAACATCCCCACGGAATAGATGAATAATTGGCGACCTAGCTGAAAAAACACCCACATGTGCAGACAATGAGAGACAGGACGTTTAATAAATCATTCTGTTACGTTACCCATTGGCATTTCCAATGCTGTCAAAAGGGATAAGAATTTCAGAAGTTAAACAGAACTGTCACTTGAGTTCTGAGAATCTGTTAAAAGCTAAAATTAGCAGATGGGTGTACAACAATTGTAGTTCACACATGAGTCTTCCAAATAATGTCTTGGAAGTTCACCCAGTCCTACCAGATTATACTGGTGCAGCTGTAGGCAATAGTCAACCTTTCTTAGCTCTGAGTCAGTCGTCCACCAGTTCATACAAACACTCCCCGCTGCCCCACAGCATCTGATTCCAAGCCACGAGTAACATCTTACCGATTCATAACACTTAAAAGTTTTCAACACGACATCCTCTGCTTCTGTTCTGGATGGATCCAGCCAGTGACGTAGGTCTGTTCAGGCTGTCCTAGAAAGTCCCAGTAAACAACGCCCCAGACTTTGCCAGGCACTGCAGTTTGTTCTGGGGATGAGAGAATGTTAGGGAGTAACCTACTTCACCTGTCCGTTTTATGTGTCCAATGTGCCTAGAATCATGTTTGTGACCAAGAGGCGCTGGCTGCCTGTAACCGGTGTGTGTTGACACCTCCCCCTGCGCTAGGCTGTTGCCAGGTTTTCCTTAGGTAGTTGTTAGGAACTTGCTATGTTGTTAGGTAGTTGTTAGGTTGTTGCTGGGTGGTTGCTAGGTAGTTGCTAGGCTGTTGCTAGATTGTTGCTAGGTTGTTGTTAGGTAGTTGCTGTGTTGTTGCTAGGTAGTTGCTAGGTATGCGCTGGATCGTTCCTAGGTTGTTGCTAGGTTGTTGATATGTTGCTAGGTTGTTGCTAGGTTGTTGCTAGGTAGTGCATATCTTGTTGCTAGGTAGTTGCAAAAGTGCACCCGCTGCAGCAGTACATCTGTTGCGCGTACCTGCCAATTGCATCCTTCAACTGATTGGCTCCATAGTTCCTTTTAGCGGAAGACTATATCAAGAGCAGGCCATGTACTGCGCTTGCATCATTCACGAGTATTCCCTACAGGTCATCTAGCCTGACTACCTGCAGCAAGCGCAGTCCCACGAGTCCCTCTCGTGTTCCTGGGGAGCCCGTATAGACATTTTATCCCACCTGCAGGCTGCTGTCCTTCTTTCCAAGCAGATGAATGTGACCCTACACCATGACAGCCTGTATCCATTACAAGCACTGGACTGCGTGCAACCAGCTACCATGATGGGCTGTATTTTGTCTCACACCTGCAGGTCAATCTCCTCAAACCAAACAGATTTAGGGCCTCATTTACAAGAAACTGGTGCATCAGCATCGATGCGTCAGATTTCTTGCACCTGCACAAAGCCATGGATGCACTGTATTTACAATACAGAGCTCCATGGCACA
The DNA here is from genome assembly GCF_031143425.1 of Pleurodeles waltl. Lineage (NCBI taxonomy): Eukaryota > Metazoa > Chordata > Amphibia > Caudata > Salamandridae > Pleurodeles > Pleurodeles waltl. The sequence goes on along the minus strand of NC_090449.1, from coordinate 15,684,730 downwards.
GGTTTTCACAGATGCGTCAGAAATTCTGATGCATCTGTTGTCGCTAAAGTGAAACATTGGAGGGGAGTCGTAAAACTGATGCAACTCCAGCAATGCAGCAGAACACAGAGGAGAGTCCCATTGTAAAATGTCCTGTGTCAATTTTACGCCTGGTCTGAGGAGGCGCTAACATTTTTATGCAGTGACGTCGTAGAGTGACGCATTGAAAAGTTATACATTTCACCGTGTCAGTTCTACGTGGCTTCTTATGTGGGAACGCCTACCCTGCATGCATTAAATCTGGTGCAGGTAAAATGTGACGCAGAGCTTTACAAACTGACGCATTGGGCCCGATGTGTCAGTTTGTAAATATGGAGCAGTGTAGAGCACTGATTGCGCTGCCGCTGCGTCCAACACGTAAGGGGCTTGTAAATGAGGCCCCTAATGCGCAGTCCATTGAGACTGCCTGTCCCAGTGCTTAGCGTAAATCTGCAATTCTCAAGTCAGGCAGGGTCAGGCACATTCAGACAGAAATCAACAATATATTATTGAAAGTTGCATGTGTTCAAGTTCTCACTCCTCTTCCCAGCATTACACACCCAGGCGCAGTGATGCAAGACAGAACTGGAGAACTACTCTGATCAAACATTGGCACATCCAAGCTCTTTCCATGTAAGTCACAGCACATGTCTTACCTTACCTGCCAGGTGACACCATCAGGGGGGTCTATCATCCTCCCACCCACCAGCCTCCCTTCTGTCTAGGTCACCAAGCTGGAGCTACAGTTTTAGAGCAGAGAGATGAGCGCACCAGCCACTGATGATGGATGAAAACCAGGCGCTACACGTGACCAGACTGAGATAAGCAGCCCGGCAACGCTTCTAAGAATGATCTAGCAGCCCCCGTGTGCAAGAAACAAAGGGCTCTCAATATGCTCAAAAGGAAAATGGCTGTAATTTTCTAGTTATAAAAATCGGCATTCTCTCGCCTAAAGTGGGCACTGGCATGGATGAGAGCAGGCCCTGACATCTCACCTGCCCAGCTGCGGCAAAAGGTTGAGTGGTGTCCACGCTGCAGTGCCTGCAAGGTTGAGTGATGTCCACGCTGCAGTGCAAGGATGAGTGGTGTCCTCACTGTAGTGCCTGCAAGGTTGAGTGGTGTCCATACTGGAGTGCCTACAGGATTGAGTGGTGTCCTCACTGCAGTGTCTACATGGTTGAGCGGTGTCCTCACTGCAGTGCCTACAGGATTGAGTGGTGTCCATACTGCTGTGCCTGCAAGGTTGAGTGGTGTCCACGCTGCAGTGCCTGTAAGGCTGAGCAGTGTCCACGCTGCAGTGCCTGCAAGGTTGAGTGGTGTCCTCTCTGCAGTGCCTGTAAGGTTGAGTGGTGTCCTCGCTGCTGTGCCTGCAAGGTTGAGTGGTGTCCACGCTGCAGTGCCTGTAAGGCTGAGCAGTGTCCACGCTGCAGTGCCTGCAAGGTTGAGTGGTGTCCTCTCTGCAGTGCCTGTAAGGTTGAGTGGTGTCCTCGCTGCAGTGCCTGTAAGGTTGAGTGGTGTCCACGCTGCAGTGCCTGGATGGTTGACTGGTGTCCATGTTGCAGTGCATACACTCTCCCAGCAGTCACCCTACCATGGTGTAGTGTGCTTCTCATCCACTAATGAGCCTTGGTTATCAAGGCCTATATCACTACACTACAAGGTGTTGCAGAGCCACTGAAAACATACGCATGCCCTTGAGTGCAGGTGTATTCCAAGGTTGTGCAGGGTGTAGTGTCTGTATGATTCAGGACGGAACCTTTCTGACTCCCCTAGGACTCCCTATCAGTGTGATGTAATCGCTAGAATAGAATGTTATGAAAGTTTGGTTTAGCATGTTGGAGTTCACAGGTACACGCAGAGGAGTGTGTGATTTACGCCTCTGTGTGTGGCCTCAGCGGGTACCAGACTGGGGAAGACCCACATTGCAGATCCACTGAAAGCATCAGCCTGCCCTTGAGTGCCAGGTGTGTTCCCGGGATGTGCAGGGCAGCCAGCTTGGCAGGGTTGAGGGCACGGCACTTTAGTGGGTTACTCTGGTCCTTGGCCATGGAGTTAGTTCTATTTCTAGGGAAGAAGCTCCCTCGAGTTTCATCCCTCACTTGTCATCTTGGCCGGAGGGATGGCTGTCTTGGGTTGAAGGATCTCTGAAGGGCATGTGATGAGCTGCTCTGCGCCAGGTTGGTTATAATGATGGTCGTTTTCCTACTTGTTTCCACAATAAATGAGACGATTAATTTTAGGACATTTATTGGCAAAGCGCTGGAATTTGCCACCTTAGTAGTGAGGCACTTGAGCGTGGAGGTGCCAGGACTCTTTTCTGCTGTCAGCCTATGAGAGATCACTGCTCTCTTGACATATTTTTTGGCCTCCCAGGGCTCCTGAACAAGCCGGGTTTAGCTACAGACAGCTTTAAAAGTCTGTTCCAAGCACTCGTGTCATACACACGCAGCCACGGCATTTCGCGGATGGTTACGCTGTGCCACTGAGACTATGTTATGGCTTTGGTGATGTGAGTAAGTAGTTCTGCGCTGCACATAATGGGGCATATTTACAAGGAAATGGGGCATCAGCTCTGATGCACCGGTTTCCTTACATCGCCCTGCACCCCCGACTAACGATTCCATGGTAGCGCTGTATTTACAATACAGTGCACCAAGGCGCACATTAGCACAACAGCGTCAACACTTTTTATGCAACAGTGGTGCTTTGCTGCACTGGAACCAAAGATGTTGGCACTAGTGCAGCGAAGCACAGGGAGGCTCATGGGACAATACAGAGAGCGTCATTATAACGCCTGCCCTAAGCAGGCGTTAAAAATATTGGAAAAAATGACGCAGTTAAATCTTGTACATTTCACTGCACCATGTTTTCGGGCCTTACTGCGGGGGAACGCCCCCTCTTGCATACATTGGTGCGATGGGGGTTGTAAAGTGGCGCAATGCATGCCTTGCGCCACTTTGTAAATTTGGTGCATAGGAATGGCCTACTTGGTGCCACCTTAGCGTAAAAAAATGGCACTAAGGCGGCACTAAGAGGCGCTTGTAAATCCGCCCCATAGACGCCCCATGTCAGTCAGCGGCGCCAGAAACAGCTTCTCCAGTCCTGGCAGCTGCTTCACACCAGAGGTTCACTGCCTTGCACGCTGCGTCATCCAGCCCCTCCCACAGGAGGCTGCGCTCCCCAGACCCCTTCACTCTCTAAGCCAAACATGTTGGGTTTGCCAGTGCTTGCTCAATCTGTTCTTAGTGCCTGATAAGGACTTCAAAGGTGTATTGTGGCTGCAACTCAGTGGTTTCCTTTCAAATCTGAGGATTTAAAGCAGGAAGTGACCTATTACACAACTTCATAACATCCAGAACCCTTCCTGGCCTCTCATTTTTCTCTCTCTCTCCTGGTCAATTTCCCCTCAATTTCCTACCAAGACCATTTACAGAAAAATGAGCCGACGGTAACTGTTCAGTGTTTTACTTCCCCTGCAGCACGTGATTTCCAGAAGATTGCTTGGCCCTGAGCAGATGTTAGATTGACTCTCAGCTGGCCCTTATCACTATGTAATCTTCCGCGCAGCATCATTTACAGGCCGGATTCTCTTGCTCGGGGCATCATTCCCTGCAAGCCCCTCTGTATCACAGACATCATGCTCAGGGGTATATTTGCTGTCAGTTCATTACTCACAGAAGCTGCCTCTGCCCGCAGCTGTAGAATACTCTGCTTTCCTTCTGTGCATCGTTTTCAGGGTGCCTTATACCCCGTCTCGAATGTGTCTTTTGTCTGTTTCCAAAGTCTTGTATGTTATTTGCAGATATTTTTTTCACCCTCCGTCCTCATTTCTAGAATGTATTTTTGTCCAAATGTGTTGCTTCCATGTGTTTATTGCCTACGGTGTGTTATTTGTGGAGTGTCCCATTTCTCTTCAGCGTTTTATTCAGGAGGTTTAATTTCCAGAGAGTCTGTTTTTTCTCGATGTTTCATTTGCCAAGAGTGCAGCATCTCTACACTCTGTCTTGAGGGCTCATTTCATGCAATACTCGGTTTGCTTCACTCACTTTTTTACCTTGAGCGTGTAATTTCCGCACTAAGTAATTTGTTTGAGACTGCTGCGTCCAGGATGCAGTTTTGCCTCCAATGTATTTTTTTCGAGTTCAACATTTTACCCAAGGTTCGCTACTTCTATGATGATGTATTTGTCTTATCTTGAAGAAGTTGTTTTGTGTTTCAAAATGTTGTTTAATTGCCAGGTATTGTGTACATCCTAATGTGTTATTTCTAGAAAGTTGTTTACTCCCAGGTTTTTGTTGCATCTTCATGTATTTTTTCTAAGATGGTCTTTTATTCCCAGGTGTTGTTGCATCTTAATATAGAATTTCTAGACTGTTTTTTTGTTCCCAGGTGTTGCGTATATTTTAATATGGTATTTCTAGACTGGTGTTTTGTTCCCAGGTGTTGTGTATATTTTAATATGGTATTTCTAGACTGTTGTTTTGTTCCCAGGTTTTGTGTATATTTTAATATGGTATTTCTAGACTAGTATTTTATTCCCAGATATTGTGTATGTGTGAATGTAGTATTTATAGAAAGTTGTTTTATGCACAGGTGATGTTTATATCTTAATGCAGTATACCCAGAGTGTTGTTTTATTCTCGGGCGTTGTGCACATCTTAACATAGTATTTCTAGACTGGTGTTTTATTCCTAACGTGTTGTGCATTTGTGTGAATGTAGTATTTCTAGAATGGTGTTTTATTCACAGGTGTTGTGTATGTATGAATGTAGTATTTTTACAAAGTTTCTTTATGCACAGGTGGTGTGTACGTCTTAATGCAGTATTCCCAGAGTTTTGTTGTATTCTCGGGCGTTCTGCACATCTTAACATAGAATTTCTAGAATGGTGTTTTGTTTCAAGGTGTTGTGTTATCTCAATGTAGTATTTCTAGAATGGTGTTTTATTTCAAGGTGTTGCATTATCTCAATGTAGTATTTCTGGAATGGTGTTTTATTCCAAGGTGTTGTCGTCATCTCTATGTAGTATTTCTAGAATGGTGTTTTATTCCAAGGTGTTGTCGTCATCTCAATGTAGTATTTCTAGAATGGTGTTTTATTCCAAGGTGTTGTGTTATCTCAATGTAGTATTCTAGAATTATGTTTTATTTCAAGGTGTTATCGTCATCTCAATGTAGTATTTCTAGAATGGTGTTTTATTCCAAGGTGTTGTTGTCATCTCAATGTAGTATTTCTAGAATGGTGTTTTATTCCAAGGTGTTGTTGTCATCTCAATGTAGTATTTCTATAGTGGTGTTTTATTCCAAGGTGTTATGTTATCTCAGTGTAGTATTTCTAGAATGGTGTTTTATTCCAAGATGTTGTCGTCATCTCAATGTAGTATTTCTAGAATGGTGTTTTATTCCAAGGTGTTGTTGTCATCTCAATGTAGTATTTCTAGAATGGTGTTTTATTTCAAGGTGTTATGTTATCTCAGTGTAGTATTTCTAGAATGGTGTTTTATTCCAAGGTGTTGTTGTCATCTCAATGTAGTATTTCTAGAATGGTGTTTTATTCCAAGGTGTTGTTGTCATCTCAATGTAGTATTTCTAGAATGGTGTTTTATTTCAAGGTGTTATGTTATCCCAGTGTAGTATATCTAGAATGGTGTTTTATTCCAAGGTGTTGTGTTATCTCAATGTAGTATTTCTAGAATGGTGTTTTATTCCAAGGTGTTGTTGTCATCTCAATGTAGTATTTCTAGAATGGTGTTTTATTCCAAGGTGTTGTTGTCATCTCAATGTAGTATTTCTAGAATGGTGTTTTATTTCAAGGTGTTATGTTATCCCAGTGTAGTATTTCTAGAATGGTGTTTTATTCCAAGATGTTGTGTTATCTCAATGTAGTATTTCTAGAATGGTGTTTTATTTCAAGGTGTTGTTGTCATCTCAATGTAGTATTTCTAGAATGGTGTTTTATTCCAAGGTGTTATGTTATCTCAGTGTAGTATTTCTAGAATGGTGTTTTATTCCAAGATGTTGTCGTCATCTCAATGTAGTATTTCTAGAATGGTGTTTTATTCCAAGGTGTTGTGTTATCTCAATGTAGTATTTCTATAGTGGTGTTTTATTCCAAGGTGTTGTGCTATCTCAATGTAGTATTTCTAGAATGGTGTTTTATTTCAAGGTGTTGTCGTCATCTCAATGTAGTATTTCTAGAATGGTGTTTTATTCCAAGGTGTTGTGTTGTCTCAATGTAGTATTTCTAGAATGGTGTTTTATTTCAAGGTGTTGTCATCATCTCAATGTAGTATTTCTAGAATGGTGATTTATTCACTGGTGTTGTATCCATGTTTCTAGAAAGGTTTCATTTCTAGAATGTTGTTTTATTTCCAGGTGTTATGTTCATCTTTATGTAGTGTTTCTGGAATGATACTTAATTCCCAGGTGTTGTGTATATCTCAACATAGTGTTTCTGTTATGTTGATTTCTTCCCGGGTGTTGTGTGCAACTTAATATATTTCTGTAATGTCGTTTTATTCCCAGGTACTAAGTGTATCTTAAATTAGTATTTCTAAAATGTTGTTTTATTCCCAGGAGTTGTGTTCATCACACACTAAAATGGTGTTTTATTCCCAGAAATTGTGGTCATCTTAATATAGAATTTATAGAATAGGGTTTTATTAACAGGTGTTGTGTTCGCCCAAATGTAGTATTTCTAGAATGTTGTTTTATTTCCAGGTGTTGTGTATATCTCAATGTAGTAATTATAGAATTGTATTTTATCCCCAGGTATTGTGCACATCTTAAAGTAGTATTTCTAGAATGGTGTTTTATTCACAGGTTTTGTGTACATCTTAATGCAGTATTTCCTGAGAGTTGTTTTATTCTGAGGGACTGTGTATATCCTAATTTACTATTTGCAAAGAGTTATGTTCTTCACAGGTGTTGTGAACATCCTAATGTATTATTTCCAGAGTGTTGTTTTATTCCCAGGTGCTGTGAATGTCTTAATGTAGTATTTCCAGAGTATTGTTTCATTTTCTGGATGTTGTATATAGCTTGATGTACCATTTCCAAGTGTTGTTTTATTTCTTGGGTGTTGTACACATCTTGATGTAGCATTTCCAGAGTGTTGGTATATTTCTTGGATGTTGTATATACCTTGATGTACCATTTCCAGAGTGTTCTTTCATTTCTTGGATGTTGTATACATCTTGATGTAGTATTTCCAGAGTGTTGTTCCATTTCTCTGATGTTGTAAACATGTTTTTGTAGTATTTCTAGAATGTTGTTTCATTTCTTGGATGTTATATATTTTAATGTACTATTTCCAGAGTGTTGCTTTATTTCTTGGATGTTGTATACATTTTAATGTACTATTTCCAGATTTTTGTTTTATTTCATGGATAGTGTATATACCTTGATGTAGTATTGCCAGAGTGTTGTTTTATTTCTTGGATGTTGTATATATCTTGATGTACCATTTCCATCTGTTGCATTATTTTGGGATGTTGTATATCTTTTAATGGAGTATTTCCAGAGTGCCGTTTTACTTCTTGGATGTTGTATACATCTTGATGTACCATTTCCAGAGTGTTGTTTATTGTTTGAATGCTGTATACATCCTGATGTAGCATTTCCAGAGTGCTGTTTCATTTCTTGGATGTTGTATATATTTTAATGTACTGTTTTGAGGGTGTTGTTTTATTTCTTGGATGTCATATACATCTTGATGTAGTATTTCTAGAGCGTTGTTTCATTTCTTGGATGTTGTATATATTTTAATGTACCATTTCCAGAGTGTTGTATTTCCTGGATGTCATATATACCTTGATGTACCATTCCCAGAGCGATGTTTTATTTCTTGGATGTTGTATATACTTTGATGTGCCATTTTAAAGTGCTGTTTCATTTCATGGATGTTCTATTTATCTTGATGTAGAATTTCCAGAGTGTTGGTTTATTTCTTGGATGTTGTATACATTTTAATTTAGTATTTCCAGAGTGTTGTTTTATTTCTTGGATGCTGTATATATTGTAATGTAGTATTTCCACAGTGTTTTTTATTTCTTGGATGTTGCATACATCCTGGTGTATAATTTCCAGAGTGCTGTTTCATTTCTTGGATGTTATATATATTTTATTGTACTATTTCTAAAGTGTTGTTTTATTTCTTGGATGTTGTATTTACCTTGATATAGCATTCCAAGCATGTTGTTTTATTTCCTGGATGTTTTATTTCTTGGATGTTTTATATACCTTGATGTACCATTTTAAAGTGCTGTTTCATTTCATGGATGTTGTATACATCTTGATATAGTATTTCCAAAGTGTTATTTCATTTCTTGGACATTGCATAGATCTTGATATAGCATTTCCAGAGTGTTGATTTATTTCTTGGATGTTGTATATATTTTAATGTACTATTTCCAGAGTGTTGTTATATTTCCTGGATGTTGTATACTTTGATGCACCATTTCCAGAATGTTGTTTTATTTCTTGGATGTTGTATACATCTTGATGTAGTATTTCCATAGAGTTGTTTTATTTCTTGTATGTCGTATATATTTTAGTGTACCATTTACAGATTGTTGTTTTATTTAATGGATGTTGTGTATACCTTGATGTACCATTTCCAAGTGTTGTTGTATTTCTTGGATGTTGTATACATCTTGTTGTAGTATTTCCAGAGTGTAGTTTTATTTTTTGGATGTTGTATATCTTTTAATGTAGTATTTCCAGAGTGTTGTTTTATTTCTTGGATGTTTTATACATCTTGATGTATAATTTCCAAAGTGTTGTTTCATTTCTTGGATGTTGTATATATTTTAACGCAGTATTTATGGAGTGTTATTTCACTTCTTGAATGTTGTATATACCTTGATGTACTATTTCCACAGTGTTGTTTCATTTCTTAGATGTGGTGTATATTTTAATGTACTATTTCCAGAGTGTTGTTTCTTTTCTTGGATGAGGTGTATATTTTAATGTAGTATTTCCAGAGTGCTGTTTCATTTCATGAATATTGCACACATCTTGGTGTTGTATTTCCAGAGTGTTTCATTTTTTGGATGTTGTATATATTTTAATGTACTATTTCGAGAGAGCTCTTTTATTTCTTGGATATTGTATATACCTTGATATACAATTTCCAGACTGTTGCTTTATTTCTTGGATGTTGTATATATTGTAATGTAGTATTTCCAGAGTGCCGTTTTATTTCTTGGATGTCGTATATACCTTGATGTACCATTCCCAGAATGTTGTTTCTTTTCTTGGGTGTTGTGTAAATTTTAATGTACTATTTCCAGAGTGTTGCTTTATTTCTATTCTATTGTATCCATCTTGGTGTAGTATTTCCAGAGTGTTCTTTCATTTCTTGGACGTTGCATACATCTTGATGTACCATTTCCAGAGTGTTGTTTATTTTTGGGATGCTGTATACATCTTGATGTAGCATTTGCAGAGTGCTGTTTAATTTCTTGGATGTTGTATACATCTTGATGTAGTATTTCCAGAGTGTTGTTTCATTTATTGGATGTTGTATACATCTTGATGTAGTATTTCCAGAGTGTTGCTCCATTTTTTGGATGTGTACACATCTTGATGTAGTATTTCCAGAGCGTTGTTTCATTTCTTGGCTGTTGTATACATCTTAATGTAGTATTTTCAAAGTATTCTTTCATTTCTTGGACGTTGCATACATCTTGATGTACCATTTCCAGAGTGTTGTTTATTTTTGGGATGCTGTATACATCTTGATGCTGCATTTCCAGAGTGCTCTTTCATTTCTTGGATGTTGTACACATCTTGATGTAGTATTTCCAGAGTGTTATTTAATTTCTTGGATGTTGTATACATCTTTATGTAGTGTTTCCAGAGTGTTGGTTTATTTCTTAGATGTTGTTTATTTCTTCATGTAGAATTTCCAGAGTGCGGTTTCATTTCTTGGATGCTGTATACATCTTGATGTAGCATTTCCAGAGTGTTGTGTCATTTCTTGGATGTTGTATACATCTTGATGTAGTATTTCAAGAGTGCTGTTTCATTTTTTAGATGTTGTGTACATCTTGATGTAGTATTTCCAGAGTTTGTTTCGTTTCTTGGATGTTGTATAGATCTTGATGCTGCATTTCCAGAGTGCTCTTTCATTTCTTGGATGTTGTACACATCTAGATGTAGTATTTCCAGAGTGTTATTTAATTTCTTGGATGTTGTATACATCTTGATGTAGTGTTTCCAGTGTTCTTTCATTTCTTGGATATTGAATACATCTTGATGTAGCATTTCCAGAGCGCGGTTTCATTTCTTGGATGCTGAATACATCTTGATGTAGCATTTCCAGAGTGTTGTGTCATTTCTTGGATGTTGTATACATCTTGATGTAGTATTTCAAGAGTGCTGTTTCATTTTTTAGATGTTGTGTACATATTGATGTAGTATTTCCAGAGTTTGTTTCGTTTCTTGGATGTTGTATACATCTTGATGTAGTATTTCAAAAATGCTGTTTCATTTATTGGATGTTGTGTACATCTTGAAGTAGTATATCCAGAGTGTTGTTTCAGTTTTTGCATATTGTATACATCTTGATGTATTATATCCAGAGTGTTGTTTTATTTCTTTGATGCTGAATACATCTTTATGTAGTATTTCCAGAGTTTTGTTTTATTAGTCACGTGTTGATTAAATTTTAAGGTACTGTTTCCGGAATGTTGTGTTGGTCCTAGATTGTTGGATTTGCTTCAAGAGCCTTTATTTCCAGGGGGTTGTGATTTTGCTGCACTTCTAGGATGTTGTATTTGCCTTGAATTCATTACTTTCTGAATGTTGTGTTTGTCTAGAGTGTCTTATTTCAAGGTTTATTTTTTTGTCATGAGTGTGTTATTTCGAAGGGATAGTTTTTCCTTGAGTTTATTTTACAGGATTTTGCATCTATCTGGAGAGTGTCATTCCACACGTGACCCATAGCCAAACACCAGGCTTCAGGTGCCAAGTACCACACTCCTGCAACTGAGTAACTTCACCCCAACAAGACACATGCTGTAGAAGCAACAAACAACCACCAAAAACCCTGGCAAGACATGAGGGTAGAATAGCAAATCACCCCAAGAGGAACCAGTTCTTCTGGCATGAGTAGAGAAAGGGCACAAGTCCAACGAAGGGCTCAGAAAGAGAGCAACCCCTCAAACCTAGGAGGCCGGTTTAAAGAATCAGAACACTAGAGAGCTCCCCTAGGTGTTTTTTTGATAAAACAGGAGCATACATCAACCACAATACCACATATTCAGCTCAACAACTGACTGAACACTGTGCAAAAAACATATCAATCCCACATTTATCAACATTATAAAAGTATTCCGTTTTTCTAAAACTTTTTTGTAGGACATCAATATCCAAGGAATACGCAGACATATTTGATATCACATAACAGCATCGGAAAAATTTAAAGACATGCCAAACCAGCCTTTTAAAATTATACCCATCTGCCAAAACTGTCACTGTACAATTATGAGCCATTTTTCCATATGCAATCATTCAGTGCAGGCAGATTGTAAACAGAAAATAATTAACAAGTTTCAGTGGTGTGAATTTTTGCCCTGCATCTTCTTCAGCACATAAATTAATTTATTCTTCTATCAGTATTTATAAAATGCAGGCACCACCAATTACAACATATAGAAACATTTTAAAGACAACAAAAAATATAAAATTATAAATTGAATAAACATATATGTCTCTCCAACTTCTATGTAGTCCCAATTTATGTACACATTATACTTTTGAAAATTCTTCCTGTAATCACTACAAAACCTTATATTTTTGCACAAAAGCATGCAGCATCGTAAAATTACACTCACCCATACACACGTAACATGCCTCTTTTGTATTCCAAGAAGAGGGACTTTTCTTATATATTGAAGAGAAATGCTCTGTATTGGTCTTTCAAGGGTGCCACACTGAACGTGACCACTTTCACCTCAGCACTTTGTCTATGACACAACTCTTTCAATGTTCTCCAGATTGAGAAGTGCCAAAGGGCACCAATGCGCTGGATTTATGAAATACAGAGCATTCCTGACCTTTCCCCCTGACCTGGTGCACAATTGGCTGCCTAAGTACCCCTAAGTAATGACATGGCTTTTTTGTCTGTCTTATCTTTGTGCTCCAGACCCCTATAACTTCGAGTAGCCCCTCCTGGGATAACTGGCCAATTATGTGTTACCAGCTACAGCAGGACAGTTTCTAGAGGCTGCGTTCTGGCAGTGCTTAATTTGAGCTGGTGGTCTCCGTTGCTCAGCAGCGGTACTTAATTGTCAATAGCAGCACTTGTGACAGCCTCCCACATGGTGACAATGTGTGTCTAATGTAGAGATGGGCAAAACAAATATTGTTTATTACTTCGATGTACATTGTAAATGAAAAATACCTGTCACCCAGGCCATTCCAATAGCTCTGGGGACCTGGAATAGTCTAGCTTGTAGGAGTTTGAGGGTTAGTAGTTGTGTTGGTACTCCCATTGGCAGTGCATCGAGATGCAATGGGTGGTGCACGCTGAAGCGGCCTTCTGGCGTGGGCCCTGGCACTTAACTTTTTGCAAATTAAGCACAGTTTGGAAAACTCTCTCTCTCCCCTTGCAGTTGGATAGCACATCTCCAGAATACACACAACACTTAAATTCATTCTTTCACAAGCAGCATCCTTGCCTGCCACAAAATACTACTTTAGACACAGTACCCGGAAATCGCATTAGCGCTGCGGGGAATTACCTGCGCATTCGGCCCTGAGGATTCGGGGGGGCTGTAAAGGGTATCAGTTACACATATTTATGCACTGACATTTTCAATCAGGTTCAGTGTACCATAGTCCTGCAGAGTCGCCTCAAAAGGCACAAAAATCACCCAAAAAGGCTTGCAGCCCGCGGATCGATCAAACGCCTCACAGCGCATGGCTTCCAGATAGTGCCTTTCCCTCCAGTCCATTATTTATTTCCAGACGACGAAAGCAGAAGAATAAAAATCAATATTGTGCTCTTTTAATGGCTTCAAAATACAGTGTCAATACTTTCAGATGGAAAAAATGCTGAATTTTCTTTGTGTTCCTTGCACTCTAGGGAGTGTAAATGCAGACTGTGGTGCCCAGTTCACTTCCACTCAAAGCTGCTGAGATGCATGGTCCAGATGATCCAAAGCCCACACAAATTTACCATCAACTGCAGAAAGTCCACAGACAAAGAATAACTTAAGATGATATATAAAGTTTATTTGAATACCTGTGTAACAAGGTTCACCAGAAGTTGAAAAGTGGCAGGAGCATTCTTCAACCCGAAGGGCACTGCTCTCAACTGCAGTCATCTCTTTGGTGTTGAAAGTATGGTCTTCTACTTGGCACTTGGTGCTCAAGCAAGCTGCCAGTAGCTGCTGGTCAGATCACAGGTGCTCATGTACCTTGAAGCATCCAGCCGGTCTACAAACTCATCAGCTCTGGGGATCAGATGTGCATCCATCTTGGTGATTTCATTGAGGCAGACGTTGTTCACACAGAAACATACATCCACAGGACCTTCCTTGGGCACCAGCACCACCGGACTGGCCCAAGGTCCTTCAAGCTCTCTGTCATCCTCAGCTCCAAAATCCTGGCCACCTCTGCCTTGATGCACTCATGGGCTCGGTCAGACATGCGATAAGTTTACTTTCGACAGGGGGACTCTCCTGTGTCTATTTCATGGACACAAACAGGTGTCAACCCTGGGGTCAGAGCGAAGAGGTGGGCAGTCTTCCTCACTACCTCATTACACTCTCCCTCTTGAATGGGCATTAAATCTGGGAATAGGCGTACACCTTCACAGTCCCATCCTCCCTGGCACTATGCAGCAAGTCAGGAAGATGCTCACTTTCTCGAATTTCTATGCCGTGGACACGTGTTCACATGTTCACCCACCGAGGTTCTCTAGTGGCCCCTGTGTCTACCAAGTAGTTCATCAGATTATCTTCTGCACAACTTTGTAGAGCTCACGTGATTTCTCTTCTGAAGCTCCTCAGGACTAAGGCCTCCTGGCCCTCCTGGTAACCATTCAGCATCACTTCTGGTCATGCCATTCTTTTCTCAGCTCTTGGCTAGCCTGGGTTTTCCTTTGCCTGGTCCATGTATTAATCCATCAACATCCTGAGGCTAATCACATAGTCAGTCACTTCTATAGCAATTCCTGAGTTTCTTCCCACCCCTCTGTGATCAAGGTAAGTGGTTCTCATACTGGGTGCTCCTGGGCTTCCTTCCAAAGTCTCACGAGGGAAGGGCAATCAACCTCTGCTTTGCTGACATCTTCTTGGGAAAGTCTTCCAGTAACCAACACCCCCTGCAGCTCTAGGAGTGACACGGACTCCAACACCTGGTCCACTTGGAGTATCTCACTCTCCTATTCATGGGGCTGAAGCAGTGGATGCCACGGCCAGTGTCCCTCAGAGTCTGCCCTGATCCGCTATCTCCCTTGTTCTGGTTTCTGCAAATTGGTAATGGCCCAGTCTGGTCATAAGACTGATGTGCAGCTTGAGTTGTGGTCAGCACAGCTGTCATTGTTCCAGCCTTATAGGCTTTGGGTCCTAGAAGTAAATTAAGGGTAACCTAATCATTGCCCAAGAGACATCCAGCACATGGCCGATGTACCATTGAGCCGCAACCCAGCTCGGGCACTCGGATACATCATGGCCTCTCCACTGGCGACTCAGCTCTGCCGTTACTACTTGGGATCATCTCCTTGGGTTCTAAATACTGCCTTTCTAACATATTTCTGGGGGCTCAGCTATCACTTAGGACAGGCTCTTTCCCCCCGTGATACTAGCCTCCAGTGCAAACCCGTCATGTTTGGGTATATGTGCTGCAGAGCATCTGGGTTTCTTCCCCAAATGTGCACAATAACTAGAGCAAGAATAGCAGGGCCTCCGCTGGTCCCTTACCCCATAATTAGCATACTAGCTATGGTGAGTATGGCTAGTGCAGGGTCTTTAACCCAACAGTCTCTCACAAACATGTACAGAATTACAGCTGGTAACACAACATACAGCCTTCCAAAAGCAATAGAAAGTAAATTCTACTTCCTAGGTTTTTCAGGTTTCGCAACCAACACCAAAGCCTGTGCCTACCAAACACTTTGCACCCCAACTGACCAAAGAGGACATCGTCAAGCAACCCCCAAACACTACCAGGAGCACCTACGTCCTAGAGAACTGAAGCCCCCTCACCACAGACGACACCCCAGAATTATGCAGACCATCTACTCAGGGCCCCCCAAAACCTCCTGCCCTCACCACATGTACAACGTGGGGAGCACACCAACTGGTGCCAACCTCACCACCATCATCAACTCCTCCATCCTCAGTGGACGCTTTCAGGACAGCTGGAAACAAGCAGAGTTCACGGCTCTGATGAAGAAACGCTCAGCCAACCCAAAGGATCTCAGCAACTACAGGCTCATCTTGCTCCTGCCCTTCCTGGACAAAATCCTGGAGGAAAAGATCAACAAGCAACTCTCCTCCCACGTCAAACAGGACCACATCCTGGATCGCATCTTCACAGCACGGACACCACCCTCCTGGCAGCAACGGACGACATCCTGTCAGTCATGGACAGAGGAGAAACCGCTGCTCTCATCCTGCTTGACCTCTCGGTGGCGTAAAACACCATCTCCCATGGAACCCTCATCACCAGACTCCAAGACTCAGGTGTCCAAGGGCCCATCCTGAACTAGATCACCCCTTCCCCTCCAACAGGACACAAGTCAGACTTTCCACTTGCACCTCCAAACACAAGAAGCTCGTATGTGGAGTGTCCCAGGGCCCACCTTCAGCCCAAAACTGTTCAACATATATACAGTACATCCTGCCTGCATCATTAGCACCAACAGCATCAATATTGTCTCATACGTTGAAGACACTCAGCTCATCTTCTCCCTCATCGACACGAACACCACCAGGTAAGTTTCACCACCTGCTTGTCCAACATGGCCGTCTAGATGCGAGAGAACAGCCTCAAACTCAACACTGACAAAACAGAGATCTGGGACTCCTTCTAATAGTCATCCGTCCAGGGTCCCACACACACAGACTAGGCAAAAACGTCAACATTATCCTTGACGACAAACACTCGATGAACAAACAGGTCAATGCTGTGATCACATCTGGCTGCCACATTCTTGGGCTTGATGCTTCCCAAGATCTTCAGTGGCTCCCAACGCACACAAGAGGCATGATCACCCTGGCCCTCATCATCCACAGACTCGACTACGGCAATGCAGTCTAAAATAGCATCTCCAACCAACACATGCAAACACTCCAAACCATCCAGAACACTGCTGGCAAATTCATCCTAGTCATCCCCAGAAGGACTCACATCGCTCCTTACCTCACTGCACCCCACTTTCTACCCATCCAAAAATGATGCAAATTCATGCTGCTCATCCACGTCCACAAAGCCCTCCACAACACAGGACCAGCCTACCTCAATGACCAAGTACACCTCTACCAACCCTCAAGACAGCTACGCTCCACCTCGCTCTCCTTTGCACAAATTTCCCACATGCACGGAAGCAAGACAGGAGGGCGTGCTTTCTATTTCATCATCCCAAAAAACTGGAACGAACACCCTCTAGACATCAGACCTGCCACTCCACTCCTCAACTTCTGGAAGAAATTAAAGTCCTGGCTATTCAACTAGGAGCACCGCCGGGCCCCGTCTCCTGCTCCAGGGCTTGGATACCCTCACGGGTGTTAAGCCACACCATACAAATCCACATAACATACTATAAAAAACTTTGAACTTATATGTAATCAAATACCTGTCGACGGCCTGTAACATATTGTGATAATAAGCAGCAGCTAGAGGCCTGTTGGCTTATAATATGCTCTTCGCAGTAAATAAGCCTGGCCTACTGCCTTTGTAATAACTTCATAACAAACAGGCCAGACATCTGGCATAAAATTTCCCTGCACACCAATCAAGCCTAGAGCTGTTATCATTGGCTTGGCTACATAACCATCTCAGGCCTGCTGTTCTGAGCGTAAACTTTCCCAGAAGACAACCATCAGGCACTCAGTCATAAAACTGCAAATCTATACAACTGTACTGTTGGCTAAGCAACATACTGACTCTCCGAACAGGAACGAACAAGGATTCTCACAGTGCAACTCTTCTGTATGTATGGTTTATCAAAGGGGGTGACCAACACCAAACCTCTGGCCTGCTGCGGTAATCTGTGAGCTTGTATGTAACAAAAATACCTCTCTGTAGGCTGTGATGAAGAGTGATATTAAGAACACTCCGATGCCTATTGACTTAAACATATGCTTCCGCAAAAAATATGCCAGGCCTAGTGCCTTTATTATAATATTCATAACGTACAGATGAGGCCTAAAGCTACAACCCAAAAAGCAGTCATTTAGTGGAGACACACAAACTCTGCCCAATCAAATCTAGTACTCAGGAGAACCAACATGTGGGCGGAGCTTAAGCTGCTCTTTCAGTAGTAGTGTAAAACTCTCACTTAAGGTCCGGTGGCAGTTGCATAGTCAATCTCGGCCTAAAAATTATGAGGGGCTTCGATTCACCAAAATGCCAGGGGTAAGGAAGTGATATCACGTACCCTTTGACCTCAGTGACAGGATGTGACATCATGTGATCCCTGACCCTGATTTTGTCTAGGAAGGCATGTCACCTGACCTAACATCACAAAAATTGAGGATTTGAGTTGGATAGTATCACA
The DNA here is from genome assembly GCF_031143425.1 of Pleurodeles waltl. Classification (NCBI taxonomy): domain Eukaryota; kingdom Metazoa; phylum Chordata; class Amphibia; order Caudata; family Salamandridae; genus Pleurodeles; species Pleurodeles waltl. The sequence continues at coordinate 15,666,980 of NC_090449.1, read as the reverse complement.
AAGCAACGCAAAGTTGTGCTATTCGCTGCCTTGCATTATTATGTATCAAGGAGGCATTCCATGGACGGTGTGTGGGCATTTCATGCTAACAACCATGTCCCGATCTGCAAACATTGGTAGGCAAGAATTTGCACCAAAATGTTATGCTAGCTTTGCATGTGTGCTGCACAGCACACACCAGTTGTCATTGCATTGTACAGCACACATAGAAAGTGGGGGATGCCTTAAAGCACGGTTCTTGCAATGGAAGGGAACTTTCCTACTACAAAACCTATGCTTCAGAGAATGCACACAACCTGCTCTCCGGCACAAGGGTAGGTGCGTGTCCTACTAACGCAAGGCCGCATTGTCTTGTCCAGGAATAGTGCATCTGGGCCTCAGTCTCACACAGCCTCACTCACTACATGTGACTGAGTCTCACTCACTTTCACTCACACCACATGCTCACACGTACAGAAACCTTGTCCCACACATGCCCAGAGGCTCTCACGTAAGCACCCTCTCACCTTCGAGCAGGCATAGAACAGACATTCAGAGCCATTACCGCAGCGGCCACTGCAGGTCCTAAAGTGCTCCGTTTCTTATTGCACTAATAGTGAAAAATAAAATAATATTCACTGTTACTCTCATGAAAAAGGGCAGACAGTTAGGGGTGCAGAGCTGCCCCTGTGTTATTCACTGACCTTGCCACCTCTGAGGCCGCAGGTCGCAAGGGCAGTGCCAGGGGTCACAAGGGCACAGCTGCACAACCACAGACCCTTCCTGCAGCGGAAATGCAGGTGGGCGCCTCACAAACAGTTCTGCACAGCGCTGCCCCTTGGAAAGGAGTGGGTTGGAAATGTAAGCCTTTGTTAGCGCAGATCTCATGTCCTGACAGGCACATTCAGGAACGGAGGTGACATGTAGTGACTGACACAACCACGCGCAGGGACTGGCAGCATCACTCGCAGGGACAACGGTCCGCAGGGAGTGAAAGCGTCATGCGCGGGGACTGACAGCATCACACGCAGGACCAGCCGCGAGCAGGGACTGACAGCATCATGCGCAGGGACTGACAGCATCACGCGCAGGAACCAGCCGCGAGCAGGGACTGACAGCATCACGCGCAGGGACAACGGGCCGCAGGGAGTGAAAGCGTCATGAGCAGGGACTGACAGCATCACTCGCAGGAACAGCTGCGTGCACGGACTGACAGTATCACGCGCAGGGACTGACAGCATCACGCGCAGGGACTGACACCATCATGGGCAGGAACAACGGTGCGCAGGGACTGAGAGCGTAAGAGCAGGGACTGACAGCATCACTCGCAGGAACCAGCCGCGAGCAGGGACTGACAGCATCATGCGCAGGGACTGACAGCATCATGCCTGTGGACTGGCAGCATCATGGGCAGGAACAACGGTGCGCAGGAACTGAAAGCGTCATACGCGGGGACTGACAGCATCACACGCAGGGCCAGCCGCGAGCAGGGGCTGACAGCATCACGCGCAGGGACTGGCAGCATCATGGGCAGGAACAACGGTACGCAGGGACTGAGAACGTCATGAGCAGGGACTGACAGCATCACTCGCAGGAACCAGCCGCGAGCAGGGACTGACAGCACCATGCGCAGGACCGGCCACGCGCAGGGACTGCCAGCATCACGCGCAGGGACTGCCAACATCACGCGCAGGGACTGACAGCATCACGCGCAGGAAGCAGCCGCGAGCAGGGACTGCAGCATCACGCGCAGGGACTGCCAACATCACGCGCAGGGACTGCCAGCATCACACGCAGGGACTGACAGCATCACGCGCAGGGACTGACAGCATTACGCGCAGGACCAGCCATGAGGAGCCCAGGCACCCCTCAGATTGCAGATTACTGGTAAGTGGTCTGAGCATCAATCACAGGCCCGGGGCTCGCGCTCCTGCCCCTGGCGCGTGCAGCACATCTGAATCGGGCTTTCCAGGAACACGCGGTGATGGAGTCGGACCCTTCGAGGCTGCGGCGGAATCCTTAATGTGCCCTAATGCACAGGGAGGCGCCTGCGTGAGCCGCGGCAGCCGGGCCTGCAGAGCCTCAGTGAGTGCACGGGGCGGGCGGGCGGGCGCCCTCCCTCTGTTGCAGGTTACTCACTGAGGAGTGAGTCTGCCCCCTTCCCGCGCTCAGCTGACGACGCACGGCTGTGTCTAAAGGTAGGGTGACCAGGCGTCCCCGATTTCATCGGAGACTCCCGGTGTCCCGACGCTTCTCTTAATGTCCCGGTTTTTGGGACAAAGGTCAGATCATCTAGGGAAGCATAAGTGAAAGACGCCCACAAAGTATCAAATAATTAAAGTAATGTGTCTGTTACTGTCAGGCAACACAGTCCTCTGTAAACTCCCATCAGAGAGAGGGAGTGGGGGGCGGAGAGAGGTGGGTGGGGGCGGGTTGGGGGTGCCGGCGTGGGAGGTCAAGCCATAGCTAATTTTATATATGTAGTCTTGTAAAGTGTGTATGTATGTGTGTGTTTATATATATATATATAATCATATATATATATATATATATATAGTTGTAGATATATATAAACACACACATGTATAGGCACACATTCACAAAGCTACGCAAAAAAACGGACAGGCCAGATATAAAAATGAGAGTAACGTCTTTAGTCCTTCTTTTATGTCTGCCCTGTCCCGGTTTTTGCTCCTAAAAATCTGGCCAACCTAGTTAAGGTCTCCTCATCAAGCAATATCTCTCTGCTCGCCACCCCCCAAACTATTCACCACTGGATGAGCGCTCATCACCTACACCCCAACCCTTCTAAAACGAAATATCTCCTTCTCTCCCTTCAACATTTACCCCTCCGCTGCAATCCTGGAGGGACTCACACACATCCTCAGCAGTAAACCCGCCGTTGTTGATGGTGCCAAGTCTCTGGGAGTCATCCTGACAAACGGCTCGACCTACACTCTTAAATCAGCACCATGAAATGAAATGTAGATTTATATAGCGCAGCTTATCACCCGTGAGGGTCTCTAGGCGCTGTCCATGTGAACGGGGAGATTAAGTGGCTCGCCCAGAATCACAGGACGTTGCACCGACCCCGATGCTCAAACTCAGACCGCCAGGTCCCACGGCTGTTGCTCTGACCGCTGCACTACATCCTCTCCTACCATGGCCAAAGTGCTCGGTCTTCTGTGGGTGATCCTCATTTGCACCCCAAAACAAGATCTTCGTTCTCATGCTCATACACTGGTGACCTCCAGAATAGATTATTGTCTCTCTCTCCTGACTGGTCTCCCCAAACCCATCTCACCCCCATGAAAACGATTCTACACTCGGCAGCACGGTTCATCTAGGGGGCCGAAAGAAATGACCAATTCACCCCCATGCTGATCACTCTCCGATGGTTGCTAATCGAAGTAAGGGTTAACTACAAGACTGCCCACATCACCCATAAATAAGGCTCCCGGTTTTATGGTATTTTTTTTTTTTAATTTATGGTATTTTTTTTTTTTTTTCCATCTGTATTTATCCATATTTATTTGATGCCCCTCATACTGATACTTATCCATATTTATTCTTTGGCCCTCTTACTGATATTTATCTATATTTATTTTGTGTTTGGAGAATAAATTGAGTTGTTAAATGGGACACTTCTACATTTATTTAACTGATGACATAGACTTATTTTTTTATGCCTAGCGGTTTAGCAAATTAAGTACCAAATATAACAAAATGTTATACCCACAGGTAAATATTATCATTATAATTCATTTATATGTTCACATATGCTTTTATTTAAGGAATTCTCATCCTATTTTTAACTCCCCATGCTGTCTGTCTGCTCAGCTGTTAGCCTGGAATTCATGAAAGACAGCATGGTGAGCCACTGACAAAAGGCACAATAATCAGTATTTTTCCACTTAAAAAAATAAATACAGACAGGAAACACATTGTATTCTGTCTGTATTTATCAGTAAAAATGGAAAAACCTGGAGCTTTTTCAATAGAGCTCTGCACACTTGCACTTCCCTTTACCTGGCGGACAAAATCAAGCTATCAGGCGGCTCCAGACTATTGCAAAACGCCAAAGCAATGCTTCATGAACCCCGGCCTTTAAATAGGAATTACTGGTGGCACAGTCATTCTCCGTAAGAGCATCCAGAATCTGGAATTCACTACCTCCAGATCTGTGCACAACTACATCACTGACGACTTTCAAAAAGGACCTGAAAGCCCTCCTCTTCCAACTAAGGGCCTCATTACGAGTTTGGCGGTCTGCATTACGACTTTGGTGGTCGGGCCGCCAAAAGACCGCCACGCGCTGGGAACATGGCTCCTGACGGCATGACAGTGGTCGGACTTGCACCCAGCCATGGCTGCACTGAAATCAGCCTGCCTGGCCGATTACAACCCCTCTTACCGCCAGCCTTTTCATAGCAGGGACCCCACCGTCAAAAGGCTGGGAGAAAGGAAGTGCTGGGCGGCACAGGGGGGTTCGGGCACTGCCTATGACCATGTCATGGGCAGTGCAGGGTCCCCCCTGCCCAGCACCTTCGGAATGCTCACTGTCTGCTTTACCAAGAGCGCTGGGTGCTGGAGTGTTAGGAGATTGGCCAGTCTCCTATCACTGTTCCTGCCGGGCTGCATATTACAATGTTCCTGACGGTCAGTCCAGCGGGAACATTGTAATACGCTCAGGGGGAATGTTACCACAATGGCATCCTGCCCATGAGTTTGGCAGTCACTTGCTGGGACCGCCAAACTCGTAATGAGGCCCTAAAGCACTGTATAAATAAATAAATAACCCCAGTTGCCTGCTGCTAATGGGAGCGTGGAGCCCTGCAGTTAAACAACCCCCAGTCTGTGAATCTACACCATGCTGGGTTATTTGCCGGGAATTTTCCTCTAGTATGTCTCTTTCCTTAAGCCTCCTTCCAATGCACACATATTATCAGATCAGTGGACAGAGGTGCGCGGGTAAATAACTTGTCCAAGATCAAACAATTTGGTAATGTTCAGGACCTGAGATTATAAACCACTACTGTCTAATTCAAAGGCTACTATTTTATCATATTTTGGTGAGTGGACCAAGAGAATGGGCATCAGTGATTGATCTGGAAAAAGAAACCTGCCGGGGCCCTCGTCAAAAGCACTGCGTTTGCACAACCCATTGCCTCTGCCAGTGCTGCAAATGACAAAAGCAACACAAGTACCAATTGTCGCACTCCTACAAGTGTGACAGTTCAGACTATTCCAGATTTCAGAGCTATAAGAATGGCTTTGGTGGCAGGTATTCATTACTTTTAATGTATATTGAACTAATAAACAACTCTTGTGCTCATTTCTAAATAAGACAAACTGCGCCACCATGTGGCAGGCTGTCATAAGTGCCAGTGTTGACAATTAAGTGCTGACTCCAGCACCAGAAAGCACCTACTCCAATTAAGCACTGGTGGGCACCCAAAGTAATATCCAGTAAAATTTTTTTTTTTTTTTTTTTTTTTTTTGGCACAAACTTGCCAGCTGCTTTTAGATTGATTCAAAATTCAATCTTCAGTCTTTGTACAAAAAATAGGGACACAGAAATACATTCTAACCATGATTGACTAAGAGCACACAAGTTAACCAAATGAGAAGGACAGAATTAAAAACCACAGGGCTACTCACAAACGTAATTTACACCGGTGAGTAATTAACATGTGTAATTTACTCTTGCACTTTTGAGTATCTTCACTACTTTTCTCTATTCACAAAATCCAAGTGTAAATGTTTTTAAAACTTTGCACTTACATATATTGCCCTGAAAAAGTTGCTGGATGAGGGAATATGGAGGTTTTTAGCTTTCCTGGCTTGTTGTTTATCTGGTTGGGAGTCAATACCCTGAAAGATGAAAAGGATGTTAGAGTGATCTGATGTTCAATAGATGGAAATGGTGACTCGACCTTCTCTCTGAGATCAATCCTGTTCTTCTTGATTTGGCTCCCAAAGGCCGGCTCTTTCCCTGGCCCCCAGAGGCTCTCTGAAGGGTCACCTGGGCCAGTCTGCAGCCCAGGGTTAGAGTGGGCTATAGGCAGGGCCACTGGAGTTATGCGGTTGTGCGGCAGCAGTGATTTTCGCATAGTTATAGCTTTGCCACATAATCTATCATCTGCTGCATAATCTGCAGATTTTAACAAAAAAATTGTTTCTAGCTCAACTGTTCAAAAGTTACTAAAAATGCAGCTATGTGTTGCCGAGCAGTGGAAGGCCCTTCGCAAAGCTTCTTTGATCTCCTTTCTGTTGCTTATTGCTATATTTGGGTGTTAAATTAGTACTAGTAAAGTGTACCCGATGTCCAGACATTGTTAACAAGTATAAAAAATACAAAATAATGAAGTAATACTATCAAAAATTGTGCCACATTACGCCACATAATTTCCCTTTGATTGCTGAATAATGTAATCAACCTTGCTGCATAATTTCACCCTGCGCTGCTGCATAATTGCAACGGCCCTGGTTATAGGGTAGCCTGGCATTGCCCGATGGGATGGCCTCACAGATCAGTGTCCTGGGCGTTTTTTGACTGCGTTCTCTGGGCTGGTTTTTACTGTTGATTTCCTAGTATTGCCAGAAATATGGCCTGCAACAAGTTCAAATCGCTATACCCCGGTGGCCAGCACATGTCTGCAGCGTGTCCTTACAATTTCAAAACTGTCCTAATGTGCAGGCATCTGCCACCTTTTTACCTATCCAATGCAATAATGGGGCCACTTTTATTTTCAGCCCAATCCAACGCTGCTGCAGACCCCCACAAATACAGGAGGGTGTCGGTGTTTAGTGGCCAGGCTGGGAAGAGTCAGTCCATCTCTTCCGCTTAGATCCAAAGCTGTGCACACCATGGTGATCACCTGGTGATACTGCACGGTCCCAGACTCGTATTTGTCATGGCTGCGTGTATGGAATACCATATCCCACATCTGTCTCCCAATCCACCCATCCTCCAAATGCAGCGCGAGCCTCGCCAGCCTTGACACTAAGCGTAATGAGCCTTGACAATGGTGTGCGTCATCCGCTGTGTGCGCTTATTCGACAGAATTAGAATGAGCCCCACCACAAAACGATAAACAATACACGGTTTGAGTCAAATCATTTGGATTCACAGATTTTGGCTTTAGGGCCTGATTTAGAGTTTGGCTGAGGGGTTATTCCATCACAAACGTAACATATATCCCATCGACTGTATTGCAATTCCCCTATAGCCTATAGAACGTGTAATACGGTGGACGGGATATCCGTCCCGTTTGTGATGTAGTAACCCCTCCTCCAGCGCTTAGGGAGGATCACAAGTGTGGAAGTAACACTACTGCAGCCTCCATGAATGAGGGGGCTCAGCCATCTCTCCACAGCGCCACACACTGGCTGGAGGTCACAACCCCAGGGTCATTATCTGAGCGCCTCTCAGCCAGAAAGTCAATGTCAAGGAAACAGTTTTTTTCCAGAGGGTTGCCTCGCTGGGCAAATTACTTATGATGTGGGTAGAGGGCTGGACCCTGAGCGGCTACTCAGATACCTTGAGACACTGAGAAGCGAACAAGAGTAAAACTCCGCTCCCCACACACAATATCTGAATTACTCACACTGGCCCTTTGATGGACACGTAGAGCTCTGGTCCCCACACACAATATCTGCACTACCCACCCAGGCCCTGTGATGGACACGTAGAGCTCTGGTCCCCACACACAATACCTGCACTACTCACCCAGGCCCTGTGATGTATCTGTAGAACTCTGGTCCTCACACAATATCTACACAACTCACAAAGGGTCCATGATGAACCCGTAGAACTCTGGTCCTCACACACAATATCTACACTACTCACACAGGCCTGTGATGGGTCTGTAGAACTGTGGTGCTCACGCACTATATCGGACACCACAGGAGTGGCTGAGTGTGTGGACTAAAGATAGGGTGGCAAGCTGTTGTGGCAGTCAGAGAACAGGGTGGAACAGGAGTGCCTGAGCGTGTGGAGATAGATAGGATAGGGTGGTACACTGTGGTGGTGGCCTGTAAGAAGGGTGGCGCAGGAGTGCCTCAGAGTGTGGAGATAGGATAGGGTGGTACACTGTGGTGGTGGCCTGTAAGAAGGGTGGCACAGGAGTGCCTCAGAGTGTGGAGATGGGACAGGGTGGTACACTGTGGTGGTGGCCTGTAAGAAGGGTGGCGCAGGAGTGCCTCAGAGTGTGGAGATGGGATAGGGTGGTACACCGTGGTGGTGGCCTGTAAGAAGGGTGGCGCAGGAGTGCCTCAGTGTGGAGATGGGATAGGGTGGTACACCGTGGTGGTGGCCTGTAAGAAGGGTGACACAGGAGTGTCTCAGAGTGTGGAGATGGGATAGGGTGGTACACCGTGGTGGGGAGTGCTGGTTAGTTTAGTAAGGAGGTCAGGTCTGGGAAACCTTTATTGGTAGCCAGGTTCTTTACAAATCTCACAAATAAATAAATAAACTTACTCTACCGGGGTGGGTCTGTGGCGGGGGAGGGGTGTTGCAGCGAGAGGGCCTGCAGCACTGCACAGGGTGGTACCCCGGTTTGCAGTTTGTGCAGAGGGCTGCTCCCCAGTGTGTGAGCCTATGTTGGCACGACTGACCGACTGGCAGTGGTTGGCACCCCATGGAAGGAGGGTGAATGGTGCAGGAGAAGGGGGTGCTGGGGTGCAGCAGGGAGGGGCCTGCAGGCACTGCACAGGGTGGTACCCCGGTTTGCAGTTTGTGCAGAGGGCTGCTCGCCAGTGTGTAAGCCTGTGTTGGCAGGACTGAAAGCCTGGCAGAGGTTGGCACCCCATGGAAGGAGAGTGAATGGGGCAGCAGGGAGGGGTGCTGCGGTGCTGGGGTGCAGCAGACTGTCCTTCCTTCCTGCAGGCTGCAGACCGTGAGTGCCCTGCACTTCCCGCCAGGCCGCCCCATCTCAGGAGACGCCTTGAAAGCTCATTAAGAGGATTTATCCCATTAATGACCTATAACCGGATTACTTGTTCACAGCTTGAATGGCTGCCGTGGGGGGGCTGGGAGGGGGCTGTTTATCACATTACATGGAAGGCAGCGTGCGCCCCTGACACTCAGTGTCCATGTATGTCAGTGTATGAGGCCTCTCTGCCCTAGAGGGAGGGCGCTGCATGAGGAGGGTGCAGCCAGTGCTTAACTTGTGAAAGAATGAGTGCCAGGACCCTTGTCGTGACGCCACCACAGATGCAGCACCCATTGCCCGTGCCACGGCTGCCAATGGCAGAACCAACACAACTACCAACCATCACACTCCAACAAGTGTGCCAATGTAGTCTATTCCAGGCCCCCGAGCTAGAAGAATTGCTTGGGGAGCGGGTAGTCTGCATTTAAGGCCTATTGAATGAACAAACACTCATCTCTGAATTAGACAAACAGCGTCACCATGTGGGAGACTTTCATATGGACCGGTGTTGACATTAAGTGCCGGTGCCAAGCACCAGAAACCACCGGCTCAAATTAAGCCCTGCATTGCGTACAGCTGGACACCTCATCTTATACTGAGGCATTAGTGGGCAATGCCACCCTAGCCCATGGCATGGAGCACCCACAGGGTATAGCTGGCCAGAGCGTTACTAGGTTTGTGAGGTGGCACCTCAGCCCCGTGCCCATTCAGTCCCTGGTCCCTCGGTAGGGATCAGTTGTAGATACCAGAGAGAGGTGGGCGTGGGGCATCAGCAGACACTGTCCCTGGCGGCTCCTCTGCCTTTGGAAGGATGGGGGCTGGTGTCACATACACTTCCGGGTCACTTGTCCAGACTCCGAGTGCCAGGTTTTTAGAACACTCTCTCATGCACTGGATAATTATCAAAATCCTCAGGAAAAACTGAAATCTATCCTTTCTGTTGGAGGCTCATTAGGGATGTCTTCTCGCTTTTAGGTTTCTTGCTTGGCATCTTAATGGTTAATTATCTTTTTCTTCCTCTTGGGATTTATGGGAACCCCCCCTCGTAGCACCAAGAAAGCAAAGGGTGGGAGAGCGCTGTATAAAAATAAAGGTAATTTATTCTTTGTGCCCTGGGTTGCTAATTTTATTACAGAAACAAAGTCATTATGCGATTTTACAAGGCAACAGTTATCATTATACATTGGATTGAGTAGCCCCCCACCGTACACCATAAGGATATTGCAAGTCACTGAGGAGTTCCTTATGGTATAGAGAAATGAGGCCGAAGGTCGAGTTCTTTTATAAGGTTATGGGAGATGACTTGCAATATCTTTATCATGTAGGAAGGGGAGTACTTTATTCCTTATAATACATAGTTACACTATCACCTTTCCACAAACTACTTAAATTCTTGGGGGCTAGGTCTTTCACATGAAATAGAGAGCATGCTTGCGAGCATGAATAATAAGAACATCATCTGTAATGGAAAATTAAGTGCATCAGAAATGCTGTTAGCCATTTGTTGCAAAAAGATATGACTCAGTTTAATACAGGTCCGTTTTTTTAAGACACAGTAACTAGGAATAGGTAGAAAGATTCTAACTGGTCTGTAATAATTTAAGGAGTGCAAAAAATAAATGTTGTCATAAATATCTCCTTTCTGCTTGTCACTGCACAGCTGGAAAAACAGAGCAGAAGTAAGAAAAGAGAGGTTTTGTTTAAAGAGCTGCTTTAATTATGCTCCCCTCTGCGACTTGATGTCAGAACTCAACTGTAGTAAGTTATTACAGTTGAGCGGCTAGTCATTTCTTTATGATTGGCGACCGGGTCGTATGAGCCTGCACAGGGGCTGGGGGGGACTTTGGGGTGCAGCGGGAGGGCTGGATGAGGTGTGTGGAGAGGGAAGGAGGAGGCGGTGGACAGGAGTGTGGAGGAGCTGGATGAGGTGTGTGGAGAGGGAAGGAGGAGAGTGGTGGACAGGAGTGTGGAGGAGCTGTATGAGGTGTGTGGATAGGGAAGGAGGAGAGTGGTGGACAGGAGTGTGGAAGGGAAGGCTGGATGAGGTGTGTGGAGAGGGAAGGAGGAGAGTGGTGGACAGGAGTGTGGAGGAGCTGGATGAGGTGTATGGAGAGGGAAGGAGGAGGCGGTGGACAGGAGTGTGGAAGGGAAGGCTGGATGAGGTGTGTGGAGAGGGAAGGAGGAGGCGGTGGACAGGAGTGTGGAGGAGCTGGATGAGGTGTGTGGAGAGGGAAAGAGGAGAGTGGTGGACAGGAGTGTGGAAGGGAAGGCTGGATGAGGTGTGTGGAGCGGGAAGGAGGAGGCGGTGGACAGGAGTGTGGAGGAGCTGAATGAGGTGTGTGGAGAGTGAAGGAGGAGGCGGTGGACAGGAGTGTGGAGGAGCTGGATGAGGTGTGTGGAGAGGGAAGGAGGAGGTGGTGGACAGGAGTGTGGAGGAGCTGGATGAGGTGTGTGGAGAGGGAAGGAGGAGGTGGTGGACAGGAGTGTGGAGGAGCTGGATGAGGTGTGTGGAGAGGGAAGGAGGAGAGGGGTGGACAGGAGTGTGGAAGGGAAGGCTGGATGAGGTGTGTGGACAGGGAAGGAGGAGGTAGTGGACAGGAGTGTGGAAGGGAAGGCTGGATGAGGTGTGTGGAGAGGGAAGGAGGAGTCAGTGGACAGGAGTGTGGAGGAGCTGAATGAGGTGTGTGGAGAGGGAAGGAGGAGAGTGGTGGACAGGAGTGTGGAGGAGCTGGATGAGGTGTGTGGAGAGGGAAGGAGGAGAGTGGTGGACAGGAGTGTGGAGGAGCTGGATGAGGTGTGTGGAGAGGGAAGGAGGAGGTGGTGGACAGGAGTGTGGAAGGGAAGGCTGGATGAGGTGTGTGGAGAGGGAAGGAGGAGAGTGGTGGACAGGAGTGTGGAGGAGCTGGATGAGGTGTGTGGAGAGGGGAGGAGGAGAGTGGTGGACAGGAGTGTGGAAGGGAAGGCTGGATGAGGTGTGTGGAGAGGGAAGGAGGAGGTGGTGGACAGGAGTGTGGAGGAGCTGGATGAGGTGTGTGGAGAGGGGAGGAGGAGAGTGGTGGACAGGAGTGTGGAAGGGAAGGCTGGATGAGGTGTGTGGAGAGGGAAGGAGGAGAGTGGTGGACAAGAGTGTGGAGGAGCTGGATGAGGTGTGTGGAGAGGGAAGGAGGAGAGTGGTGGACAGGAGTGTGGAAGGGAAGGCTGGATGAGGTGTGTGGAGAGGGAAGGAGGAGGTGGTGGACAGGAGTGTGGAAGGGAAGGCTGGATGAGGTGTGTGGAGAGGGAAGGAGGAGAGTGGTGGACAGGAGTGAGGAGGAGCTGGATGAGGTGTGTGGAGAGGGAAGGAGGAGAGTGGTGGACAGGAGTGTGGAAGGGAAGGCTGGATGAGGTGTGTGGAGAGGGAAGGAGGAGGTGGTGGACAGGAGTGTGGAGGGGAAGGCTGGATGAGGTGTGTGGAGAGGGAAGGATTAGGTGGTGGACAGGAGTGTGGAGGAGCTGGATGAGGTGTGTGGAGAGGGAAGGAGGAGAGTGGTGGACAGGAGTGTGGAGGAGCTGGATGAGGTGTGTGGAGAGGGGAGGAGGATAGTGGTGGACAGGAGTGTGGAGGAGCTGAATGAGGTGTGTGGAGAGGGAAGGAGGAGAGTGGTGGACAGGAGTGTGGAAGGGAAGGCTGGATGAGGTGTGTGGAGAGGGGAGGAGGATAGTGGTGGACAGGAGTGCAGGGTGGCAGGCTGGACAAGGTGTTTGAAAGAGAGGGACGGGGGAGGGGTGTGCTGAGGAGGACCATGTTTACACCCCGCCCCCCAATTCCTGGCTCACATGATGATGAATGCCTGCTCAGGTGAGGGCTTCCGCCTGCCTCCCCAGGGGTGCACGTGCAGCTCGTCATCCGGATTGGAGCAAGGGAGGGCAGAGGGGGGATGGTGGGGGCTACAGGAGGGGGGCTATTCCGGGGGGTTTGAGAGCTGTATCACATCTCCATCTTGATTTATTTTACTTGCAGAGGTTGCAAAAATACATCTGCTAATGGGGTGGCTGAGGAATCTCAGAGGTGTGAGGGCACTGGGCTACTGAGGGGGGGATGTTTAAGCGGGAGTGGGGGTCTCTTCACCCTCCCCCGGCCCCCTTCCCTCCCACTGTACCAATTATCTCCTGTACATTGTGTGTCCTCTTCTATCTGGCGTTGTCTTTTCGGCCTCTCTTCTCTCTTCCCCTCTCCCAGACCTTCTAACTCACATGGTGCCATCCTGTGCCACACAATATCAGCTCACTTCACAACGGTGCCATCCTGTGTCACACAATATCAGCTCACTTCACCAGGGTGCCATCCTGTGTCACACAATATCGGCTCACTTCACACGGGTGCCACTGTGTGTCACACAATATCAGCTCACTTCACAACGGTGCCATCCTGTGTCACACAATATCAGCTCACTTCACCAGGGTGCCATCCTGTGTCACACAATATCGGCTCACTTCACACGGGTGCCACTGTGTGTCACACAATATCAGCTCACTTCACAAGGGAGCCACTGTGTGTCACACAATATCGGCTCACTTCACAAGGGTGCCATCCTGTTTCACACAATATCGGCTCACTTCACAAGGGTGCCATCCTGTGTCACACAATATCAGCTCACTTCACAAGGGTGCCACTGTGTGTCACACAATATCGGCTCACTTCACAAGGGTGCCATCCTGTTTCACACAATATCCGCTCACTTCACAAGGGTGCCACTGTGTGTCACACAATATCGGCTCACTTCACAAGGGTGCCACTGTGTGTCACACAATATCGGCTCACTTCACCAGGGTGCCATTCTGTGTCACACAATATCGGCTCACTTCACAAGGGTGCCACTGTGTGTCACACAATATCAGCTCACTTCACAAGGGTGCCACTCTGTGTCACACAATATCGGCTCACTTCACAAGGGTGCCACCCTGTGTCACACAATATCGGCTCACTTCACAAGGGTGCCATCCTGTGTCACACAATATCGTCTCACTTCACAAGGGTGCCATCCTGTGTCACACAATATCGGCTCACTTCACAAGGGTGCCATCCTGTGTCATACAATATCCACTCTGTGTCACACAATATCGGCTCACTTCACACGGGTGCCATCCTGTGTCATACAATATAGGCTTACTTCACAAGGTTGCCATCCTGTGTCATACAATATCGGCTCACTTCACAAGGGTGCTACTCTCTGTCACACAATATCGGCTCACTTCACAAGGGTGCCATCCTGTGTAAGACAATATCGGCTCACTTCACAAGGGTGTCATCCTGTGTCATACAATATCAGTTCACTTCACAAGGGTGCCATCCTGTGTCACACAATATCGGTTCAGTTCACAAGGGTATCAGCTCATTTCACAAGGGTGCCATCCTGTGTCACACAGTATCAGCTCACTTCACAAGGGTGCCACCGTGTGTCACACAATATCAGCTCAATTCACCCAGGTGGCAATGTGTGTCACACGATATAGGCTCCTTTCACACAAGTGCTACTGTGTGTCACACAATATCAGCTCACTTCACACAGGTGGCAATGTGTGTCACACAATATAGGCTCCTTTCACACAAATGCTACCGTGTGTCACACAATATCAGCTCACTTCACAACGGTGCCATCCTATGTCACACAATATCAGCTCACTTCACAAGGGTGCCACTGTGTGTCACACAATATCAGCTCACTTCACAAGGGTGCCATCCTGTGTCACACAATATCAGCTCACTTCACAAGGGTGCCACTGTGTGTCACACAATATCGGCTTACTTCACAAGGGTGCCACTGTGTGTCACACAATATCGGTTCACTTCACAAGGGTGCTATCCTGTGTCACACAATATCAGCTCACTTCACAAGGGTGCCATCCTGTGTCACACAATATCGTCTCACTTCACAAGGGTGCCATCCTGTGTCACACAATATCGGCTCACTTCACAAGGGTGCCATCCTGTGTCACACAATATCGTCTCACTTCACAAGGGTGCCATCCTGTGTCACACAATATCGGCTCACTTCACAAGGGTGCCATCCTGTGTCACACAATATCGTCTCACTTCACAAGGGTGCCATCCTGTGTCACACAATATCGGCTCACTTCACAAGGGTGCCATCCTGTGTCATACAATATCAGTTCACTTCACAAGGGTGCCACTGTGTGTCACACAATATCTGCTCACTTCCGAAGGGTGCCATCCTGTGTCACACAATATCGGCTCCTTTCACACAAATGCTACCGTGTGTCACACAATATCAGCTCACTTCACAACGGTGCCATCCTATGTCACACAATATCAGCTCACTTCACAAGGGTGCCACTGTGTGTCACACAATATCAGCTCACTTCACAAGGGTGCCATCCTGTGTCACACAATATCAGCTCACTTCACAAGGGTGCCACTGTGTGTCACACAATATCGACTCACTTCACAAGGGTGCCACTGTGTGTCACACAATATCGGTTCACTTCACAAGGGTGCTATCCTGTGTCACACAATATCAGCTCACTTCACAAGGGTGCCATCCTGTGTCACACAATATCAGCTCACTTCACAAGGGTGCCATCCTGTGTCACACAATATCGGCTCACTTCACAAGGGTGCCATCCTGTGTCACACAATATCGTCTCACTTCACAAGGGTGCCATCCTGTGTCACACAATATCGGCTCACTTCACAAGGGTGCCATCCTGTGTCATACAATATCAGTTCACTTCACAAGGGTGCCATCCTGTGTCACACAATATCGGTTCAGTTCACAAGGGTATCGGCTCATTTCACAAGGGTGCCATCCTGTGTCACACAATATCTGCTCACTTCACAAGGGTGCCACCGTGTGTCACACAATATCAGCTCAATTCACCCAGGTGGCAATGTGTGTCACACGATATAGGCTCCTTTCACACAAGTGCTACTGTGTGTCACACAATATCAGCTCACTTCACACAGGTGGCAATGTGTGTCACACAATATAGGCTCCTTTCACACAAGTGCTACCGTGTGTCACACAATATCAGCTCACTTCACAACGGTGCCATCCTATGTCACACAATATCAGCTCACTTCACATGGGTGCCACTGTGTGTCACACAATATCAGCTCACTTCACAAGGGTGCCATCCTGTGTCACACAATATCAGCTCACTTCACAAGGGTGCCACTGTGTGTCACACAATATCGGCTCACTTCACAAGGGTGCCACTGTGTGTCACACAATATCGGTTCACTTCACAAGGGTGCTATCCTGTGTCACACAGTATCAGCTCACTTCACAAGGGTGCCATCATGTGTCACACAATATCGGCTCACTTCACAAGGGTGCCATCCTGTGTCACACAATATCGGCTCACTTCACAAAGGTGCCATCCTGTGTCACACAATATCGGCTCACTTCACAAGGGTGCCATCCTGTGTCACACAATATCGGCTCACTTCACAAGGGTGCCATTCTGTGTCATACAATATCGGCTCACTTCACAAGGGTGCCACTGTGTGTCACACAATATCTGCTCACTTCCGAAGGGTGCCATCCTGTGTCACACAATATCGGCTCACTTCACCAGGGTGCCATCCTGTGTCACACAATATCGGCTCACTTCACAAGGGTGCCATCCTGTGTCACACAATATCGGCTCACTTCACAAGGGTGCCATTCTGTGTCATACAATATCGGCTCACTTCACAAGGGTGCCACTGTGTGTCACACAATATCTGCTCACTTCCGAAGGGTGCCATCCTGTGTCACACAATATCGGCTCACTTCACCAGGGTGCCATCCTGTGTCACACAATATCGGCTCACTTCACAAGGGTGCCACTGTGTGTCACACAATATCAGCTCACTTCACAAGGATGCCACTGTTTGTCATACAATATCAGCTCACTTCACAAGGGTGCCACTCTGTGTCACACAATATCGGCTCACTTCAGAAGGGTGCCATCCTGTGTCACACAATACCAGCTCACTTCACAAGGGTGCCATCCTGTGTCATACAATATCAGCTCACTTTACAAGGGTGCCACTGTGTGTCACACAATATCTGCTCACTTCCGAAGGGTGCCATCCTGTGTCACACAATATTGGCTCACTTCACAAGGGTGCCACTGTGTGTCACACAATATCAACTCACTTCACAAGGGTGCCACTGTTTGTCACACATTATCAGCTCACTTCACAAGGGTGCTATCCTGTGTCATACAATATCAGCTCACTTCACAAGGGTGCCACTCTGTGTCACACAATATCGGCTCACTTCAGAAGGGTGCCATCCTGTGTCACACAATATCAGCTCACTTCACAAGGGTGCCATCCTGTGTCATACAATATCGGCTCACTTCACAAGGGTGCCACTGTGTGTCACACAATATCATCTCACTTCACAAGGGTGCCATCCTGTTTCACACAATATCAGCTCACTTCACAAGGTTGCCATCCTCTGTCACACAATATCAGCTCACTTCACAAGGGTGCCACTCTGTGTCACACAATATCGTCTCACTTCAGAAGGGTGCCATCCTGTGTCATACAATATCGGCTCATTTCACAAGGGTGCCATCCTGTGTCACACAATATCAGCTCACTTCACAAGGGTGCCATCCTGTGTCACACAATATCAGCTCAATTCACCCAGGTGGCAATGTGTGTCACACGATATAGGCTCCTTTCACACAAGTGCTACTGTGTGTCACACAATATCAGCTCACTTCACACAGGTGGCAATGTGTGTCACACAATATAGGCTCCTTTCACACAAATGCTACCGTGTGTCACACAATATCAGCTCACTTCACAACGGTGCCATCCTATGTCACACAATATCAGCTCACTTCACATGGGTGCCACTGTGTGTCACACAATATCAGCTCACTTCACAAGGGTGCCATCCTGTGTCACACAATATCAGCTCACTTCACAAGGGTGCCACTGTGTGTCACACAATATCGGCTCACTTCACAAGGGTGCCACTGTGTGTCACACAATATCGGTTCACTTCACAAGGGTGCTATCCTGTGTCACACAATATCAGCTCACTTCACAAGGGTGCCATCCTGTGTCACACAATATCGTCTCACTTCACAAGGGTGCCATCCTGTGTCACACAATATCGGCTCACTTCACAAGGGTGCCATCCTGTGTCACACAATATCGTCTCACTTCACAAGGGTGCCACCCTGTGTCACACAATATCGTCTCACTTCACAAGGGTGCCACCCTGTGTCACACAATATCGGCTCACTTCACAAGGGTGCCATTCTGTGTCATACAATATCGACTCACTTCACAAGGGTGCCACTGTGTGTCACACAATATCTGCTCACTTCCGAAGGGTGCCATCCTGTGTCACACAATATCGGCTCACTTCACCAGGGTGCCATCCTGTGTCACACAATATCAGCTCACTTCACAAGGGTGCCACTGTGTGTCACACAATATCAGCTCACTTCACAAGGATGCCACTGTTTGTCACACAATATCAGCGCACTTCACAAGGGTGCCATCCTGTGTCATACAATATCAGCTCACTTCACAAGGGTGCCACTCTGTGTCACACAATATCGGCTCACTTCAGAAGGGTGCCATCCTGTGTCACACAATACCAGCTCACTTCACAAGGGTGCCATCCTGTGTCATACAATATCAGCTCACTTTACAAGGGTGCCACTGTGTGTCACACAATATCTGCTCACTTCCGAAGGGTGCCATCCTGTGTCACACAATATTGGCTCACTTCACAAGGGTGCCACTGTGTGTCACACAATATCAACTCACTTCACAAGGGTGCCACTGTTTGTCACACATTATCAGCTCACTTCACAAGGGTGCTATCCTGTGTCATACAATATCAGCTCACTTCACAAGGGTGCCACTCTGTGTCACACAATATCGGCTCACTTCAGAAGGGTGCCATCCTGTGTCACACAATATCAGCTCATTTCACAAGGGTGCCATCCTGTGTCATACAATATCGGCTCACTTCACAAGGGTGCCACTGTGTGTCACACAATATCAGCTCACTTCACAAGGGTGCCATCCTGTTTCACACAATATCAGCTCACTTCACAAGGTTGCCATGCTCTGTCATACAATATCAGCTCACTTCACAAGGGTGCCACTCTGTGTCACACAATATCGGCTCACTTCAGAAGGGTGCCATCCTGTGTCATACAATATCAGCTCACTTCACTAGGGTGCCATCCTGTGTCACACAATATCAGCTCACTTCACAAGGGTGCCACTGTATGTCACACAATATCGGCTCACTTCACTAGGGTGCCATCCTGTGTCACACAATATCAGCTCACTTCACAAGGGTGCCACTGTATGTCACACAATATCAGCTCACTTCACAAGGATGCCATCCTGTGTCACACAATATCGTCTCACTTCAGAAGGGTTCCATCCTGTGTCATACAATATCGGTTCACTTCACAAGGGTGCCATCCTGTGTCATACAATATCGGCTCACTTCACAAGGGTGCCACTGTGTGTCACACAATATCATCTCACTTCACAAGGGTGCCATCCTGTGTCATACAATATCGGCTCACTTCACAAGGGTGCCATCCTGTGTCACACAATATCGCCTCACTTCAGAAGGGTTCCATCCTGTGTCATACAATATCGGCTCACTTCACTAGGTTGACATCGTGTGTCACACAATATCTGCTCACTTCTCAAGGGTGCCACTCTGTGTCACACAATATCGGTTCACTTCACAAGGGTGCCATCCTGTGTCATACAATATCAGCTCACTTCACCCAGGTGGCAATGTGTGTCACACAATATAGGCTCCTTTCACACAAATGCTACCTTGTGTCACACAATATCAGCTCACTTCTCACAGGTGGCAATGTGTATCACACAATATAGGCTCCTTCCACACAGGTGCCACCGTGTGCCACACAATGTCAGCTCATTTCACACAGGTGCCACTGTGTGTCACACAATATTGGCTACTTTCACTTAGGTGCTACTGTGTGTCACATGATTTCAGTTCCCTTTACACAGGTGCTACCGGGTGTCACACAATATTGTCTCCCTTTGCAGAGGTGTGTCACACAGTATTGACTCCCTTTGCAGAGGTGCATGTGTCACACAGTATTGTCTCCCTTTGCAGAGGTTCATGTGTCACACAATATTGTCTCCCTTTGCAGAGGTGCATGTGTCACACAGTATTGTCTCCCTTTGCAGAGGTGCATGTGTCACACAGTACTGATTACCTTTACAGGGGTGTGTCACACAGTATTGTCTCCCTTTGCAGAGGTGCATGTGTCACACAGTATTGTCTCCCTTTGCAGAGGTGCATGTGTCACACAATATTGTCTCCCTTTGCAGAGATGCATGTGTCACACAGTATTGTCTCCCTTTGCAGAGGTGCATGTGTCACACAGTACTGACTACCTTTTCAGGGGTGTGTCACACAGTATTGTCTCCCTTTGCAGAGGTGCATGTGTCACACAGTATTGACTCCCTTTGCAGAGGTGTATGTGTCACACAGTATTGACTCCCTTTCCAGAGGTGCAGGTGTCACACAGTATTGACTCCCTTTGCAGAGGTGTATGTGTCACACAGTATTGACTCCCTTTGCAGGGGTGTGTCACACAGTATTGCCTCCCTTTGCAGAGGTGTATGTGTCACACAGGAGACGTGTCACACAGTATTGTCTCCCTTTGCAGAGGTGCATGTGTCACACAAAATTGTCTCCCTTTGCAGAGATGCACACAGTATTAACTCCCTTTGCAGGGGCGTGTCACACAGTATTGCCTCCCTTTGCAGAGGTGTATGTGTCACACAGGAGACGTGTCACAAAGTATTGACTCCCTTTGAGAGGTGCATGTGTCACACAGTATTGTCTCCCTTTGCAGAGGTGCATGTGTCACACAGTATTGACTCCCTTTGCAGGGGCGTGTCACACAGTATTGCCTCCCTTTGCAGAGGTGTATGTGTCACACAGGAGACGTGTCACACAGTGTTGTCTCCCTTTGAGAGGTGCATGTGTCACACAGTATTGTCTCCCTTTGCAGGGGCGTGTCACACAGTATTGACTCCCTTTGAGAGGTGCATGTCACACAGTATTGACTCCCTTTGCAGAGGTGCATGTGTCACACAGTATTGACTCCCTTTGCAGAGGTGCATGTGTCACACAGTATTGTCTCCCTTTGCAGAGGTGCATTTGTCACACAGGAGACGTGTCACACAGTATTGACTCCCTTTGAGAGGTGCATGTGTCACAAAGTATTGTCTCCCTTTGCAGAGGTGCATGTGTCACACAGTATTGACTCCCTTTGCAGGGGCGTGTCACACAGTATTGACTCCCTTTGAGAGGTGCATGTCACACAGTATTGTCTCCCTTTGCAGAGGTGCATGTGTCACACAGTATTGACTCCCTTTACAAAGGTGCATGTGTCACACAGTATTGACTCCCTTTGCAGAGGTGTGTCACACAGTATTGACTCCCTTTGAGAGGTGCATGTGTCACAAGGTATTGTCTCCCTTTGCAGAGGTGCATGTGTCACACAGTATTGTCTCCCTTTGCAGGGGTGTGTCACACAGTATTGTCTCCCTTTGCAGAGGTGCATGTGTCACACAGTACTGTCTCCCTTTGCAGAGGAGCATGTGTCACACAGTATTGACTCCCTTTGCAGAGGTGCATGTGTCACACAGTATTGTCTCCCTTTGCAAAGGTGCATGTGTCACACAGTATTGACTCCCTTTGCAAAGGTGCATGTGTCACACAGTATTGACTCCATTTGCAGAGGTGCATGTGTCACACAGTATTGTCTCCCTTTGCAGAGGTGCATGGGTCACACAGTATTGACTCCCTTTGCAGAGGTGCATGTGTCACACAGTATTGTCTCCCTTTGCAAAGGTGCATGTGTCACATAGTATTGACTCCCTTTGCAAAGGTGCATGTGTCACACAGTATTGACTCCATTTGCAGAGGTGCATGTGTCACACAGTATTGTCTCCCTTTGCAGAGGTGCATGGGTCACACAGTATTGACTCCCTTTGCAGAGGTGCATGTGTCACACAGTATTGTCTCCCTTTGCAGAGGTGCATGGGTCACACAGTATTGACTCCCTTTGAGAGGTGCATGTGTCACACAGTATTGACTCCCTTTGCAAAGGTGCATGTGTCACACAGTGTTGCCTCCCTTTACACAGCCAGGTCACCCTGTGAGGAGCTGATATCACACGCTGTGCACACAACTGACATGAGACCCACAGAAAGCAGATTCCCAGCTAATTGTTTGGAGGTTCTGCACAGTCGGCGTCTATTACTGGTTGTGAACCTTCCCCACAACATCGGCCATAGCTTCACAAATTGTTGTGTTTTTGGTGTGAGACAGGTAGGGGAGAGGTGTGAGTTAAAGTGCCTGAGTTGGTGAGTTTGCCCCCTCTTTCCCTCAGGTGCTTGCCTCGTGTTGCCTCGCTGTTCTCTGGGGATCTGCTTCAAGCTGCATTATTCCTCTCTGCAGCAACAAATATACCTGCCCCCTCATCTGAAACCTGCCTGGTGCAAATCTAGATGCACATCACACAACTGTTTGTGCCACAAAGGAACCGTGCCTAACTAATACTCTGTGTCCCTAGGGGAACAGTGCCTAACTAATACTCTGTGTGCCAAGGGGAACAGTGCCTAACTAATACCCTGAGAGGAACAGTGCCTAACTAATACTCTGTGTCCCTGAGGGGAACAGTGCCTAACTAATACCCTGAGGGGAACCGTGCCTAAATAATACTCTGTGTCCCTGACGGGAACAGTGACTAACTACTGTCCCTGAGGGGAACCGTGCCTAACTAATACTCTGTGTTACCGAGGGAAACAGTGCCTAACTAATACTCTGTGTCCCTGACGGGAACAGTGCCTAACTAATACTCTGTGTCCCTGAAGGGAACAGTGCCTAACTAATACTCTGTGTCCCTGATGGGAACAGTGACTAACTAGTGTCCATGAGGGGAACCGTGCCTAACTAATCTGTGTTACCGAGGGAAACAGTGCCTAACTAATACTCTGTGTCCCCGAGCGGAACTGTGCCTAACTAATACTCTGTGTCCCTGAGGGGAACAGTGCCTAACTAATATGTGTGCCAGTGAGAATAGTGTCTAACTAGTACCTTGGGCCAGGGAATAGTGCCCAATACTTTGTGCCCCTGGGGAATAGTGTATAACAAATTCTCTGTGATCTAGGGGAGTACTGTATAACTAATAATCTGTATCCCTGAGGGGAACAGTGCCTAACTAATACTCTGTATCCCTGAGGGGAACAGTGCCTAACTAATTCTCTGTGTCCCTGAGGGAAACAGTGCCTAACTAATATGTGTGCCAGGGAGAATAGTGTCTAACTATTACCTTGGGCCAGGGGCCTTGCTAATACTTTGCGCCCTGGAGGAGAATAGTGCCGAATACTCTGTGCCCTTGGGGAATAGTGTATAACAAATACTCTGTGCTCTAGGGGAGTATTGTATACCTAATATTTTGTGCCCCTGGGGAATAGTGTTTAACAAATACTCTGTGCTCTAGGGGAGTATTGTATACCGAATACCTTATGCCCCTGGGGAATAGAACTGAACTAATACTTTGTGCCCGGGGGGAAACGGGCCCAACTGATACTTTGTGCCATAAGAGGAATAGTGCATAATACTTTGTGTCCCGGGGGAGGTAGCCATCATGGCACAACTATCACACCTTTACGACAAGCATCAGCAAAGCCGGAAGGCTTACCTATTGGCTTCAGCAGTTGTGTTTAGTGATACTGCACAGCATCACTGAAGTCGTCCAGCATGGCTAAAGAAGAAACAAACAAAAAGGAGCCATGCCCAGCACAAGTGACTCTCACAGGCAAAATGACACATGTTCGTTTTATTTACAGGTCCAAGCTGGATCGGTAAATTAAAAACAGCTCCTGGACAGGAGGACAAAACACACTGGTGAGGAAACAACATAGGAAGAACAGCAGACACGAGGGTGAAAGCAACACGGAGTGGACAAGGGAGAAGCACACGGGTGTGACAGAGCAACATGGAGTGACGCAAAGGGGTAAAGAGAAGTACATGAGGGAGACAGCTGAAAAACACATGCACTCAAATGGAGTGCTTTACGGAAAAGAAAAAAAGTAGCGCCTAAAAAGTAAGCATTGGGATGGCACTAGTAATGAGTCCATGGTACAGGGGAGGGACAAACACAGGAAGAGGAAGGAAAGTCCACACAAGAAAACCATAAAAAGCAAAGAAATGAGAGGGGCAATACATCCAACCAATCCTAGCGCAGGGCAAGATGGCAATAGGCCTTCTGGAAAAGGTAATGCAGGGCCCTCGGGCTGCCTCTTCGGCTTGTACCGGGTGCAGCACCTGTTTGTAAGTATTAGAAAGATGCATGTTGAGCAAGCAGGAAGCAGGGCGCCTCCCACTGCCCTCGCCACAGATGCTGATTATTAATGAAGGCAGCCGACATCTACAATTGGAAATCTTTACATAAATGTCTCTGAAGGAGCGAGGGCCCTCAACGAGGAGGGTTCGGAGCCCCTGCCCTCTGTGGCGGCACTGCCCAGGACAGAGGGGGTGACTTATGAAGCCCTCCTGCCCCTCTTCCACCCAGCTGCTGCTGGTTGGCCCTTCTCCATGCAGGTCAGCTGAAGAGCACGAGCACCCCCTAGCCGCACGGATGGGTACTGCACGGAAACCGAAGGCTCCTGGGGCCCGAGGCATTGTGGGAGGGATGCACTTGCTGCAGCTGAGGGCTACCTGAGATGATAGCTACAAGCTTACAGCCCCCACCCTCTGCGGAGGTGGGCAGTGGTGCTTTTGGTAAAAACAACTCCTAAAGATACAAGATGGAGGAAAAAATGCTCTACGACATTTGCATTTTAACAGCTTAAAATGCAACCTTTTTTGCTGGTTCGAACATATGTTCCCAGCTTGTGTTGTGCCCCTAAACTGCTGAGTGCAGATCTGAGGCTGGACTGTTGGCCAGTCTGCCAGCCTGGCATTGCAGATGGGCCAGCTTCAAAGTGCCAGTATGTGGGCAACTTTAGAGTCACCTTAGGGACCTACTGGCTTTGTCAATGGTTGTAGCTATGTTGTGCAGTACCCTGGCACTGCAGCTATGCTGTGCAGTACCCGTGCACTGTAACCATGCTGTACAGTACCCGTGCACTGTAGCAGTGCTGTGCACTATCCGTACATTGTAGCCATGCTGTACAGTACTCATGCACTGTAGCCATGCTGTGCAGTACCCGTTACCCATGCACTGTAGCCATGATGTGCAGTATCCGTACATTGTAGCCATGCCATGCAGTACTCATGCACTGTAGCCATGCTGTGCAGTACCCGTTACCCATGCACTGTAGCCATGATGTGCAGTATCCGTACATTGTAGCCATGCTATGCAGTACTCATGCACTGTAGCCATGCTGTGCAGTACCCTTACCCATGCACTGTAGACATGATGTGCAGTATACATACATTGTAGCCATGCTGTGCAGTACTCATGCACTGTAGCCATGCTGTGCAGCCATGCTGTGAAGTACCCATGCACTGTAGCCATACTGTGCAGTACCCGTGCATTGTAGCCACGCTGTGCAGTACCTGTGCATTGTAGCCACGCTGTGCAGTACCTGTGCATTGTAGTCATGCTGTGCAGTACCTGTGCACTGCAGCCACACTGTGCGGTACCTGTGCACTGCAGCCACGCTGTGCAATACCCGTGCACTGAAGCCACGCTGTGCAGCACTCATGCACTGCAGCACTGTAGACATGCTGTGCAGTACCCATGCTGTGCAGTACCCATGCAGTGCAGCCATGCTGTGCAGTACCCGTGCACTGTAGCCATGCTGTGCAGCCATACTGTGAAGTACCCATGTACTGTAGCCATACTGTGCAGTACCCGTGCATTGTAGCCATGCTGTGCAGTCCTGTACACTGTAGTCATGCTGTGCAGTACCTGTGCACTGCAGCCACACTGTGCGGTACCCGTGCACTGTAGCCATGCTGTGCAGTACCCATGCACTGCAGCACTGTAGACATGCTGTGCAGTACCCATGCTGCGCAGTACCCATGCACTGTAGCCATGCTGTGCAGTACCCATGCATTGCAGCCATGCTGTACAGTACCCATGCAGTGCAGCCATGCTATGCACTGTAGCCATGCTGTGAAGTACCCATCCATTGTAGCCACGCTGTGCAGTACCCGTGCACTGTAGCCATGCTGTGCGGTACCCGTGCACTGTAGCCATGCTGTGCAGTACCCGTGCACTGTAGCCGTGCTGTGCAGTACCCTTGTACGGTACCCATGCAGTGCAGCCATGCTATGCACTGTAGCCATGCTGTGCAGTACCCCTTGCACTGTAGCCATGCTGTGCAGTACCTATGCTGTGCAGTACCCACGCAGTGCAGCCATGCTGTGCAGTACCCGTGCACTGTAGCCATGCTGTGCAGTACCCATGCTGTGCAGTACCCATGCAGTGCAGCCATGCTGTGCAGTACCCATGCACTGTAACCCTACTGTGCAGTACCCATGCACTGTAGCCATGCTGTACAGTACCCATGCATTGCAGCCATGCTGTACAGTACCCATGCAGTGCAGCCATGCTGTGCACTGTAGCCATTACTTGCAGTACCCATGCACTGTAGCCATTCTGTGAAGTACCCATGCAGTGCAGCCATGCTGTACAGTACCCATGCAGTGCAGCCATGCTATGCACTGTAGCCATGCTGTGAAGTACCCATCCATTGTAACCACGCTGTGCAGTACCTGGGCACTGCAGCCACGCTGTGCGGTACCCGTGCACTGTAGCCATGCTGTGCAGTACCCGTGCACTGTAGCCGTGCTGTGCAGTACCCTTGTACGGTACCCATGCAGTGCAGCCATGCCATGCACTGTAGCCATGCTGTGCAGTACCCCTTGCACTGTAGCCATGCTGTGCAGTACCTATGCTGTGCAGTACCCACGCAGTGCAGCCATGCTGTGCAGTACCCATGCACTGTAGCCATGCTGTGCAGTACCCATGCTGTGCAGTACCCATGCAGTGCAGCCATGCTGTGCAGTACCCATGCACTGTAACCCTACTGTGCAGTACCCATGCACTGTAGCCATGCTGTA
This sequence comes from Pleurodeles waltl, assembly GCF_031143425.1. Lineage (NCBI taxonomy): Eukaryota > Metazoa > Chordata > Amphibia > Caudata > Salamandridae > Pleurodeles > Pleurodeles waltl. The sequence goes on along the minus strand of NC_090449.1, from coordinate 15,639,952 downwards.
CAGTACCCATGCATTGCAGCCATGCTGTACAGTACCCATGCAGTGCAGCCATGCTATGCACTGTAGCCATTACTTGCAGTACCCATGCACTGTAGCCATTCTGTGAAGTACCCATGCAGTGCAGCCATGCTGTACAGTACCCATGCAGTGCAGCCATGCTATGCACTGTAGCCATGCTGTGCAGTACCCATGCACTGTAGCCATGCTGTGAAGTACCCGTGCATTGTAGCCACGCTGTGCAGTACCTGTGCACTGTAGTCATGCTGTGCAGTACCCGTGCACTGTAGCCATGCTGTGCAGTACCCATGCTGTGCAGTACCCATGCAGTGTAGCCATGCTGTGCAGTGCCCATGCACTGTAACCAAGCTGTGCAGTACCCATGCAGTGTAGCCATGCTGTGCACTGTAGCCATGCTGTTTAGTACCCATGCACTGTAGCCATGCTGTGCAGTACCCATGCACTGCAGCCATGCTGTGCAGTACCCATGCAGTGTAGCCATGCTGTGCACTGTAGCCATGCTGTTTAGTACCCATGCACTGTAGCCATGCTGTGCAGTACCCATGCACTGTAGCCATGCTGTGCATTACCCATGCAGTGTAGCCATGCTGTGCAGTGCCCATGCACTGTAACCATGCTGTGCAGTACCCATGCAGTGTAGCCATGCTGTGCACTGTAGCCATGCTGTTTAGTACCCATGCACTGTAGCCATGCTGTGCAGTACCCATGCACTGTAGCCATGCTGTGCAGTACCTGTGCACTGCAGTCATGCTGTACAGTACCCATGCATTGTAGCCATGCTGTGCAGTACCCGTGCACTGCAGCCATGCTGTGCAATATAGCCCTGCTCTGCAGGGCCCATGCACTGTAGCCCTGCTGTGCACTACCCATGCACTGTAGCCCTGCTGTGTACTACCCATGCACTGTAGCCATGCTGTGCAGTACCTGTGCACTGCAGTCATGCTGTGCAGTACCCATGCCCCGTAGGCAAGCTGTGCACTGTAGCCATGCTGTGCAGTACCCGTGCACTGCAGCCATGCACTGTAGCCATGCGGTGCAGCACCCATGCAGTGCAGCCATGTTGTGCAGTGCCCATGCACTGTAGCCATGCGGTGCAGCACCCATGCAGTGCAGCCATGTTGTGCAGTACCCGTGCACTGCAGCCATGCTGTGCAGTAGCTGTGCACTGCAGTCATCCTGTGCAGTACCCATGTACTGTAACCATGCTGTGCAGCACCCATGCAGTGTAGCCGTGTTGTGCAGTACCCGACTGGTTGTCATGTGGTACCTGCACAAACGAAGAATAAGCGCCTACAAACGATGTGGGCATATTTAACTTTTTTCATTTTGATCGCTAATCCGAGTTGAATCCGTGAAAAAGAAAAGAAAATAATAGGCGGAGTTTGGGGGACGCAACACAGTGGGCGTGGGTGGGAGAACAGAAGCAATGCAAGGGGTTCGGTGGTGGGGGGAAGGAACACAGAGGGCGTGGGTGGTCGGGGAGCAAACGGCTGAGGGAGAGAGAGAGCTCAACATGGAACTGAGGAGGAAGTACCACAGGCCTTGCAGGGGGTAAGTGGAGACGCACATGGGGCAGGGCAACAGCATCAGTAGTGTGGTGGATGTGAAAGAACACACGAGACCTACAGAAGGGAGACACCTGAAAAACACATGCACCCTAGGTGAGTGCCTAAACGGAAAGAAAGAAGTGCCTAAAAGGGAGCAGCAAAGGAACACAAGTAATGCATCCATGTGCCAGGGGAGGGACAAACACAAGAAGCTGAAGTGAAGTCCATACACACAAACCAATGAGGGACAAGCAAATAAGAGTGACAATGAAGCCTAACAATGGTAAGCAATGGGTGGGCTTAGAGACCACTGAATGGTAACAAAATATCTCGCATGTGGCAGCGCGTGAGGTGTCTCAGGCGAGATCTAAAACGGTGAACACTCTGGCCCTGTCAAGCTGGCCCATCTGGCAGTGCCAGGCTTCCAGGGTGCCCGGAAGGCCAGTCCAGCACTGCATAGACCAGAATATCCGCCCTCCATCATTGCTGTCTAGCACAGTACTCAAAGATGGGACTTCCCGCAGAGAGATGCCGCATTCTGAGCTTGGCAGTCGGAACAGGTATAAAAATACCCGGTACAAATGCCATTTGTGCAGACTATCACGTGCGTTATTGCACCAAATCCTCACTTTTGAGCTAAAGAACAGGGAATGACATGTTGAAACGGATTTTGTGCCAGCGTTCCTGCGTAGTATTATAAACTCCTGCCACTCTGGGTGTCTTGCAGTTTCTTCAACATGTACATGGATGAATACTTTATTTCTTATATATAATGTTTGGTCATTCCTCACCCTTCCGTCACCCCGCTTTTAAAGCCTTGGTATCCAACTCCTCCTGAAGCAGAGACTGTTTGCAGATGTGTAGAATCAATGCCGAATCTGTTATCCAAAAATAAACATGGGAAAAAGCAGCTTGTAATTGATTGCAAAATACGTTTTAAGTAGTTTAATATGTTATTTTCAAAAGCGACTGCAATTCAGAATTTGTGGTCTGAACATGCAGATGGATCCCTGCTTTCTTGTAATGAGCTCCAGCAGTGAAGTGTGCACTCACTGCTGTAAATGTCTCCTTAACAGCTAATAACTGCACATTTCTAGGGATATATTCTAGGGGACTGAATGTTAATGTTTCCCAAGCAGCTAATAACTGTACATTTTCTAGGAAATATAGTTCATGAGAAAGATTTGCAAAGCTAGTTCTGCAAGATTTGCAAAGCTAGAAATCTGCTTTAATTCTCTGCAGGGCCTGCATTTCCCTGCCTGTGCTGCTTCTGACAGCAAGCACTGTGGAATCACAAGCTAGCTTTAATAACTCATTACAGTGGAGTAAATACAACATGTTTATTACTTTACAAATTACTTAGAGATAGGTATTTATGTAGGTACTATAGCCATCCATGTGTCATAAGCACAACATACATATTTATGTCATGGCCGTAAAATTAAATGTAGCCTTATAACACGGTATTTGGAGCATTTGTGGAAATATATCACGTGTATTACCACAGTGGAAATATAGAATTTGAGTTTATTACCACAGTACAGCAAATGTGACATGAGAACACCACTTTTTCTGGCTCACAAATTGCACATCCCCATTACTGAACGCATGGAAACCCCTGTCCTGGTAGTCACAGGTCTCTAGAAATGTAACTCGTTGCATCCTGGCTGTGGTAGAAGACATTTGTCAACAAATACATATGAAAAAGGCCAAGACATAAAGCATGCATGCAAAGTGCAGAGTGTAATATGCTACTGGTCAGTTTTGTGCGTCTCTTCTGAACTCTGCTGGTGTTGCACAGTTTTGTGAGTGTGTTGTACTCTGCTCAGGTTGATGTGTCCAGTTTTGTGTGTCTCTTCTAAACTCTGCTGGTGTTGCACAGTTTTGGGGGTATGCTTTACTCTGCTTAAGTTGATGTGTTCAGTTGTGTGTGTCTCTTCTGAACTCTGCTGGTTTTGCACAGTTTTGTGTTGTACTGTGCTCAGATTGGTGTGTTCAGTTTTGTGTGCTCCTCTGAACTCTGCTGGTGTTGCACAGTTTTGTGAGTGTGTTGTACTCTGCTCATGTTGATGTGTTCAGTTTTGTGTGTCTCTCCTGAACTCTGCTGGTGTTGCACAGTTTTGTGAGTGTGTTGTACTCTGCTCAGGTTGATGTGTTCAGTTTTGTGTGTTCTGAACTCTTCTGGTGTTGCACAGTTTTGTGAGTGTGTTGTACTCTGCACAGGTTGATGTGTTCAGTTTTGTGTGTCTCTTATGAACTCTGCTGGTGTTGCACAGTTTTGGGAGTGTGTTTTACTCTGCTTAGGTTGATGTGTTCAGTTTTGTGTGTCTCTCCTGAACTCTGGTGGTGTTGCACAGTTTTGTGAGTGTGTTGTACTCTGCTCAGGTTGATGTGTTCAGTTTTGTGTGTCTCTCCTGAACTCTGCTGGTGTTGCACAGTTTTGTGAGTGTGTTGTACTCTGCACAGGTGGATGTGTTCAGTTTTGTGTGCTCTGAACTCTGCTGGTGTTGCACAGTTTTGTGAGTGTGTTGTACTCTGCTCAGGTTGATGTGTCCAGTTTTGTCTGTCTCTCCTGAACTCTGCTGGTGTTGCAAAGTTTTGTGAGTGTGTTGTACTCTGCTCAGGTTGAGGTGTTCAGGTTTGAGTGTGTCTCCTGAACTCCGCTGGTGTTGCAGTTTTGTGAGTGTGTTGTACTCTGCTCAGGTTGATGTGTTCAGCTTTGTGTGTCTCTTATGAACTCTGCTGGTGTTGCACAGTTTTGGGAGTGTGTTTTACTCTGCTTAGGTTGATGTGTTCAGTTTTGTGTGTCTCTTATGAACTCTGCTGGTGTTGCACGTGATCAGTTTTGTGATGTGCTGGGGTTACCGTGTTTTGTGATATTGCTGTGAACCCCCAGTCGTGCACACAGTCATATGAATGTGTTGAAGTCAGTTTTGTGTGTCTCTTGTGAACCCTGCTTTTGTCACGCATGGTCAGTTTTCAGTATTGTGCACTCTGCGCAGGTTATGTGACGTCAGCTGTGTAGATCTGTTTTAATATCTGCTGGTGGGGTTGTGGGTGGTCAGTTCATTTGTTATTGCCAGCTCAAAATGTCACACACGGCCACTAGGGCTGAGCAAACATTTTAAAAATTATTTTCTGTATTGGAACACTTACTATTCCATCTACAATGCCAGAATAAATTACCACATCACACCTGTGTGATAACTCTGCTAGCTTCCTATAGAAGCCAAGAATATATTCAAGACTGCTTGTATCACCGACAAAGCAATTCACACTCCCCTCCCCCCCCCTCTCTACTTGGCAAACAAACTCAATATACCAGTTGGCTCTGAACCATCACAAAATGCTGAAAATCTGCTGCTCGAACCTGCTCGAACCTCCAGCCTCCAAAGGGAGAGACTCATGGCCCAAATCTTCCTCAGGCAACGCGACTAGATTTTGGAATTTGCAACCTCCAAATCTTTGCACCACCACCTCTTTTCAGATCTTCAAAACAAACCTTAAAACTTTTCTCTTCCACAGACGTGTTTCTCAATATCACTCCTCTTCACCTGGTGGGGGACATTTACTTTATTCACCAGCGGTCTGTTACTGCTGTAGTGGGGCACCATTTTATTCTGCTCCTAGAAGCAGGGACCTCTGGGAGCTGAATCTCTCCAGGACTGAGGAGGGGAACGCTGCTTCTGTCTGTGGCATAAGATGGGAATACTCCAGAGAGCAGACATCATGGAGTGTGTCTTTCTTCTCTTTCCATAGTGACATCCTTGTGTTCCATAAACGTCACTCACATTCCAGCAGAGCCAAGCCCCCTTAGGCTTCTACAAGTCTGCTCCAATCAGGGGAGGCTGTGAGGCAGTCACGTGACCTACAACCTTGGGTTTTCGCTGTTTATTGCTCTGTTCATATTTTATTGGTCTAGTGGCAGGTGGCAGCGTTGCCATCCATTAATTACTTAAAGCAGAGGCTCTTAATCTGTGCTCTGGGGACCCCTGGGGGTCTGTAACACCTACTCAGGGGTTTCCTCAATTGCTTAGAAAATTGTATGATAACAACACATTATTGTGGTTTATATGGATAAAGAAGCAAATGGAAAATTGGAAGTGTTAAAATGTTCTGTAAATGTGAAGGAATTTAAATGTGAAGGCTACAAATGAAGTTGCTATCATTAGATGTATTCGTGGGAGCAGCTTAAAGTATGGACGATACTGAATTTAGAAAAGCCCTATACGTCCCATAAAAATTAAAATCGTATTTTTTAAATATTTTTGTGAATTAAATACAATATTTACTCATGTGTGTATTTGTCTGATGGATACTCTTTTTTTCCATTGTTGTGTTTTGTTTTGTGGTCTAAAGCATCAAAATTGCTTAGGCCGGGGTCCCCAGATTCCAATAATGATTCAGTGGGGTCCCCTGATTCCTGTAATGATTAAGTGGGGTCCCCGGATTCCAATAATGATTCAGTGGGGTCCCCGGATTCCAATAGTGATTCAGTGGGGTCCCTGGATTCCAGTAATGATTCAGTGGGGTCCCCGGATTCCAATAATGATTCAGTGGGTTCCCTGGATTCCAATAATGATTCAGTGGGGTCCCCGGATTCCAGTAATGATTAAGTGGGGGTGCTCAAAATCAAAAGGTTAAGCACCACTGACTTAAAGTAACGCTACCATCATTTATGACGCTGGTGGGGGTTAGTGTCTCCTGTGCACTATGGAAAAAATATAATCCATGCTTCCACCGGGTGGGACCCAGCAAACTACCTGTCTCACTGTAACCAGACCTAGCACAAACCCCTGGGCTCCCCCCTGTCAGCACTCTGTCTGGTGCCTCCTCAATTCATGAGCTGAGTTAAATTGAGCAGCAACTGATAAAGTGTAATGAACTCCAAAGGATGTCTTAGTGCTGGAACTGACTCAAAACCAAGGAGATCTGTCAAAAGGGGGAATAACGTGACAGATAAAATGGAGGAGCCTTGATAATATGTCTGGTGGCTCAGTGGACTCAGCATCCTCTCCAGAGATCTGTGCTTGACTTCCTGGTCACAGGTTCAGATGCTGGTGGCTCCACTCAGCCTTTCATCTTTCTGAGGTCGATGAAAATGAGCACATCTGGACAACAGTAACTATATTTTATCTATCAATAGCTCAAGGAAAATCCTCTGGGATAAATGAGTGCTCTACAAACACACCTGTTAGGTTACTTTACACAGGCCAAGACAGAGTGCATTCTAGGAGAGGATGCTGCAAAGAAAAGACGCTCCCTCCCGAGAACCAAGATCTTTTAAATAGGGGACATGAAAAGGAGATAGCCAAAATGAAGGGCTCCCTTGGGAGAATGTATCAACCGAGAGAAGCACTGTGGACAGAGAGACTAGGCGACCCGGGTTTGCCAGGACAGTCTTTCCACTATCTCTCTGGGCAGATTTCAGTAAATTTAGCATATGTAACAGTCGACTGAACACGATTACTCACCAAGGAGGCAATAATTCATGTGTTCCAGGGCAGGATTAGAGAGCAGCCTCATTAGAACACAGTTCAATTAACACAGATGATATAGTCTGTAAATGATGCATTCATTCCACTTAGTGCCTCATTGGATGTGCTTTTCACCACGTTGATGAGCTTTGTTGATTAAGTCAACCGTGTCCCTAGGTTGATGGAAACTTTTAGTCCTACTTTGATGTCTGTGTAGTGTCACAGGTTTTGGTTTCACGGTCGGGTCACCTTAGAAGGTGAGGGTCTGCTCTTGGGAGTGTGAGGTGTGTCTTTGTGGAGACTGACATCGCTCTTCATTCAACCACAAAGTAGTGCGCTGTGAGGCAGCCAATGGGGGCATTGTAGAGATGGAACTGTGAGACCTCATCAGGGCGTGTCCACCTGAAAGTGCGAGTCGACTCTTGGTGAAAAGACCTATTCTAAGCTTTCAGTGGGCATAGACTCCCCCCATTGCATAGCATTGGCTGTCACTCTCAACTGATTGCTTCTTCTTTGCTGGCTTGACTGGACTTTCCTTCCTCTTTTTAGGTGCATCCGTTCTGGGGAGCATGGCTGCTTTACTTGTGTCCTTCCGCTGCTCATTCTCTAGGCACTACTTTCTTTAAGCGCTCCACGAGAGTGCGTGTTTTCCTGCAGTCTCCCTTGTGTACTTCTCCTGCCCCATCCGCGGCTCTCCGTTGCTCTCCCTCGCCTGTGTACTTCTCCGCCACTTTCCATGGTGCAATCATCCTAATATTCCCCACCTGAAATGCTTTCTTGCCCATGTGCTACTCGCCCCTACTCCACGGTACTCTCTCCCCCTGGGCTCCCCGTTGCTCTCTCTCAGGGCGCTTCCCCCTCCCGTGCCCTCTGTGTTCCTTCCACCCCACCAGCCCCTACTTCTTCCCCCAACCACACTCTCTGTGTTCCTTCCACCCCACCAACCCCTACTTCTTCCCCAACCACACTCTCTGTGTTCCTTCCACCCCCACCAGCCCTCCCTGTTTCTTCCCCAACCACACTCTCTGTGTTCTTTCCACCCCACCAGCCCCTACTTCTTCCCCACCCACACTCACTGTGTTGCTTCCACCCCCACCAGCCCCTACTTCTTCCCCAACCACACTCTCTGTGTTCCTTCCACCCCCACCAGCCCCTACTTCTTCCCACAACCACACACTCTGTGTTGCTTCCACCCCACCAGCCCCTACTTCTTCTCCCAACCACAGTCTCGGTGTTCCTTCCACCCCCACCAGCCCTCCCTTTTTCGTGCCCCAACCACACTCACTGTGTTGCTTCCACCCCCCACCAGCCCCTACTTCTTCCCCCAACCACACTCACTGTGTTGCTTCCACCCCACCAGCCCCTACTTCCTCCCCCAACCACACTCACTGCGTTGCTTCCCCCCCACCAGCCCTCCCTACTTCTTCCCCCAACCACACTCACTTTGTTGTTTCCACCCCCACCAGCCCTCCCTACTTCCTCCCCCAACCACTCTCTGTGTTGCTTCTCCCCTTTGCTTCCATCTCTGTTGCTTGGCCCTCCCCCGGTTTGCCTCCGTATTGCTTCCCCCCACCCTATGTGTTGTTTCCCCATCCCGCCACCTGCCTTGAAACAGCTTCATCATACACTTTTTTTTTCCTTTTTAGCCATGCTGCACAGCATCAGAAATGATGTACAGCATGGCTTAAACACATTGATAAAGATCATAGGTCTCAAAGTTGAGGCATTTTGGCTTTACCAATGCTTGTTTTGGTATCTGCTGGTACCTTTCTCCTCTCCTTCTGCCGTCAGTAGAGAGTTCATGTCACCAGTGCAGTGTGTAAGTGAAGCCACCCATATTGTGGTTCTCCATCGCTGGCACATGGGGGTGTCTAGTTTATATTCACACGTGAAGTCTCACCTAGAGTCAGAGACTTTTCAACCTAAGGCATGGGCTAAGTGGGCTCTGGCCCCGGGCCCCAGCCTTTCAAGTGCCCTTGATATAGCCAGCTCTGTTCTGCAGAGAGTCTTGCCCTGATGACCTGGAATAATTCTTAGATTGTTTTAAATAATGTTTTCCTTTAACTTATTTTTAATACGAGTAATGCATGGGAGTCTGTTACAATCTGTTGCAGAGAAATGTTGTGTTAATTTTTCAATACCATGAAACATCCATAAAAATGCTCTTTTAGATGAAAACAGGACCTTGCAGATGAGAAATGGGAAGGTGTCACAGAGATTATTTGCAGTAATGTTAGTGAGCTGCTGCTGTGTTACAATGTTGACAACACACTTCACTGCCCCTGAAAATTAGATGGATGGATATAGATTTAAAATTTGGACCAGTGTGGCAGTCAGTGTGTCAGTGAACCGGTGAAACAGAACATGAAAAAGTTGGATCATAAATTCAAAGCTGTTCTGAACACAGGCCCCCAAAACACATTTGGCCCAGGGCCCCTGAAACCCTTAAGATCTTCTCACTAGATTGCGTTTATTGGCCTCCTTATAGTTCACACAGTTGAGCCTTTGCTCCTACATTTACATTCTTGCATAGTTTTGACTAAAATCCTGTATGCCTTTGCATGCACCAGTTATCCCTTAAAGAACTGGGTGGAATTTCTCCATTTTTAGGTCAAGCGCGCAATCTCTTTGACCTGTTGTAATCTCTCTGTGGGCTTTTAACCACGTCCACCGGACGCCCATCACTATCACTCGTTCCTGGGTTTGCCTTTCAAAAATCCTTTGTTACCATTGGTAAATGCTTTACGTTTGTCCCTCCTTGGGGTGTTTTTTTTTTACCGTCTTGGCCATCGACCCTGTTACATGGATAATTGCACCGTTGCTGATACGTTTGACTGCAAGTGAATTTCTTTTTCCTTTTGTGTCTCTCCTTCGTGCTCGCGCTCATGGTGGCCGTGGCGTGTTGAATCGACTCGCTTATCTGTTTTACTTTTCATTTTCAATTTATGTGGCAAGAAAAGTCCAGTTAGGAGTTTGCAATGCTAATAGCTCTAACTCGAGCAAACGTGAGACCCATTACATTGCAAATGCTTGTTTCTTCTCGCAGCAATGAGAAAGAGGCACCCTAAATCCACTTTTATCGGAGCATTGGGAAGAGTAACTGGACGTGCTCGGTGAAACACTTTGCCACTAACTCTCTCCTAAGTGTGACGTGTTTGGCTGCATCAGTAACTACGTCACTCGTTAGAATGCACATTAAACGCCACAAGAGGAGTATTTCCCGCTTCCAGGCTCTGCACCCACCCCCCCCCCCCCCCCCATCCTGTACCCCCGGCCAGCGGTGCATTAACACAGGTGCAATGAAACCAAACTCATATCAAGCACCCCTCGGGAGATGTGGCCTCTGATTACTCAAGCTTTAATACCCGCAGTAGCATGAGAGCGTGTTACTCACAGGCGACTGGACACACAGTAGTAATATGACTGTGGTTTCAAATGATTTACTGCAGGAGAAAGGGTGTCTCAAGGGGATTCTGGACGGAGAAAGAGTTAATGAATGTGCTTGAAGCAGAATCATATGAAATTAATTATTTTGCAACTTTGTATCACTCACACCCTGACCCTTCTGGGCGCTATAGACTGAAAATAGAGCAAAAAATCTGACTGGCTAAATTGAACAAGAAGGTAATGAACATTTTGGGTAGGGTGCATTAGTAAACCATCCCAGGCCTTCGCCTGCTCCAGAGTGGGACTGAAGGCAGGTTGGGTAATGCGACTGAGTGACTGAGTGCATCAGTGGCCAGGGAGGCGGGATCGTTCGCAGCCTCCAGGACAGGGATATAATTGTCCTGTGTTCACATTTCACTGTGTGTCTTCCGCAGTGAGGGGACATGTGGACAGCCTGCTCGTGCTTACTGTCTTCACTTAGGAGGATAACTGGTGTTCCGCTTGTTGAGGCGTTGGTTTTGCCAATGCTCTTCTGTTTTCTTCTACCTAGCTTGTGTTAGACTGGCCATCCAGTGTAAGGGAAGAGATGGCATAGCTCAGTGCTGCACTGCTAACACTCACCATCAGTGAGCATTCCAGGACCATCCTTCATCTGATGTTGTCTGAGGGCATCTTGTGACCTGAGGCCCCCTGCGTGACATCACTCAGGGGCGGCCCTTCGAGAGCATGGCGTCTCCTGCAGGGCCACCAAGAGCAGTGATGGAGCCTCCCTGCCTGTCTGTCTGTCTGTCTGTGGACCTTTCACACCCTTTCATGGTTCCTTCAGTCATCTGTTGCATGATGCTGGCCCCTTTGGAGGACACTTTGGGCATATTTCTGACCCCCCTGCACCGCCGTTGCGTCACTTTTTGCGATACGAAAGCAGCCAAAATCACAAACTCATATTTACGAGGCTGCGGGAAGTCACTTTGTGCAGCTTTGAATGGCCTCATAGATATGGTGTACGGCAAGGCAGCGCAGGTCTCGGCGTTGCCTTACTCTGCGCCAGGCAGGCGTTCCATGGGCGCTGCAGAGGGGCATAAGGGAGAAATATCTTTATTCCTTCTCGTTTCCTGCTGCAGGTATCTGTGCCTCAGACCATGCTGCACATATCTGTGCCTCAGACCATGCTGCAGGTATCTGTGCCTCAGACCACACAGCAGTTTTAAGTGTGTCAGACCATGCTGCAATTATACGTGTCTCAGACCATGATGTACTTATACGTGCCTCAGGCCATGCTGCAATTATACGTGTCACAGACCATGTTGCAATTATCAGTGCTTCAGACCATGCTGCAATTATCAGTGCTTTAGACCATGCTGCAATTATCTGTACTTCAGACCATGTTGCAATTATTCGTACCTTGGACCATGTTGCAATTATACGTGTCTCAGACCATGCTGAAATTATCTCAGCCTCAGACCATGCTGCAATTATCTGTGCCCCAGGCTGTATTGCAAATATATTTGTCTCAGACCAAGCTGCAATTATATGTGTCTCAGACCAAGATGCAATTATATGTGTCTCAAGTATTGCTGCAATTATATGTGCCTCTGACAAGCTGACATTTTTTAAGCCTCAGACCGTGCTGCATTTATACCTGTCTCACATCCTGCTGCAGGTATCTGTGACTCACCATGCTGCAAATAAATGTGCCTCAGACCATGCTGCAATTATCTGTGCTTCAGTCCATGACGCAATTATACGTGTTTCAGACATGCTGCATTTATACATGTCTCAGAGCATGCTGTAATTGTATGTGTCTCAGACCATGCTGCAATTATGTGTCTCAGGCCATGCTGCACTCATATGTGACTTAGGTCATGCTGCAGTTATATGTGCCTCAGACCATGCTGCAAATATTTGTGTCTCTGACCATGCTGCCCTTGTACGTGTCTCAGACCTTGCTGCAGTTATCTGCTCCTCAGACCATGTTGCAACTATATGTCTCTCAGACCATGCTGCAGGTATCTGTGCTTCAGACCATGTTGCAATTATATGTGCCTCAGACCAGGCTGCAGCTATGTGTGCCTCAGACCATGTTGCAATTATCTGTGGATCAGACAATGCTGCAGTAATCTGTGCCTCAGACCATGCAGCAATTATATGTGTCTCAGACAATGCTGAAAGTATGTGACTCAGACCATGCTGCAATTGTTTGTGTCACAGACCATACAGGAATTATATGTGTCGTAGACCATGCTGCAATTATATGTGTCTCAGACCATGCTGCAATTATATGTGTCTCAGACCATGCTGAAATTATCTGTGCTTCAGTACATGCTGCACATGCTGCAGTTATCCGAACCCAGACCATGCTGTAATTATCTGTGCTTCAGATCATGTTGCAATTACCTGTGCCTTGAACCATGCTGCAATTACCTGTGTCCCAGACCATGTTACAATTATATGTTTCTCAGACTATGCTGCAAATATCTGTGCCTCAGACCTTGCTGTAATTATCTGTGCTTCAGACCATGCTGCAATTATCTGTGCCCCAGAACATGTTGCAATATGTGTCTGACCATGCTGAAATCATACGTGTCTCACACCATGCTGCAATTATCTGTGCCTAAGACCATGCTGCACTTTTACATGTCTCAGTCCATGTTGCGATATGTGTCTGACCATGCTGCAATTACCTGTGTCTCGGACCATTCTGCAATTATAAGTGTTTCAGACCAAGCTGCAATTATACGTGTCTCAGAGCATGCTGTTATTATATGTGCCTCAGACCATGCTTCACTGATGTGTCTCAGGCCATGCTGCAATTATATGTGTCTCAGACTAAGATTCAATTATATGCGTCTCAGGACATGATGCAATTATATGTGCCTCAGACCATGGTGAAACGTTTTGTATCTCAGACTGTGCTGCACTTATACCCGTCTCAGACCCAGCTGCAGTTTTAGGTATCTTAGGCCAGGCTGCAATTATACATGTCTCAGACCATGCTGCAGGTTTAGGAGCCTCACCATGCTGCAATTAAATGTGCCTCAACCATGCTGCAATTATCTGTGCCTCAGACCATGCTGCAATTATGTGTCTCAGGCCATGCTACAATTATTTGTACCTCAGACCATGCTGCAATTATATGTGTCTCAGGCCATGCTGCAATTATATTTCCCTCAGACCGCATTGCAAATATTTGTGTCTCAGACCATACTGCCCTTATACGTGCCTCAGACCCTACTGCAGTTATCTGCACCTCAGACCATGTTGCAATTATATGTGCCTCAGACCATTCTGCAATTATCTGGGGTTCAGACCATGCTGCAGTGATCTGTGCCTCAGACCATGCAGCAATTATATGTCTCAGACCGTACTGAAATTATATGTGTCTCAGACCATGCTGCAATTGTATGTGTCTCAGACCATGCAGAAATTGTATGTGTCTCAGCTCAAGCTGCAATTATATGCATCGCAGACCATGCTGCAATTATACGTGTCTCAGACCATGCTGAAATTATGTGTGTCTCAGGCCATGCTGCACTTATACGTGTCTGAGACCAAGCTGCAATTATATGTGTCTCAGACCATGCTGCAATTATGTGTGCTTCAGACCATGTTTGCATTAGCTGTGCTTTGGAGCATGCTGCAATTATCTGTGCCCCACACCATATTGCAATTACATGTGTCTCAGACAACGCTGCAATTATCCTTGCCTCAGGCCATACTGCAATTATACGTGTCTCAGACCATGCTGCAATCATATGTGCCTCAGACCATGCTGCAATTATATGTATCTCAGACCATGCTGCAATTATATGTGTCTTAGACCATGCTGCAATTATATGTATCTCAGACCATGCTGCAAGTATATGTGTCTTAGACCATGCTGCAATTATATGTGTCCTAGACCATGCTGCAATTATATGTGTCTCAGGACTTGCTGCAATTATATGTGTCCTAGACCATGCTGCAATTATATGTGTCTCAGGACTTGCTGCAATGATATGTCTCAGGACTTGCTGCAATTATACGTGCCCCAGACCATACTGAACTTATACGTGTCTTAAAACATGCTGAATTATATGTGTCTCAGACCAGGCTGCAATTATCTGTGCCTCAGACCATGCTGAAATTATCTGTGCTTCAGTACATGCTGCACATGCTGCAGTTATCCGAACCCAGACCATGCTGCAATTATCTGTGCCTCAGACCATGTTGCAGTTATCTCTGCCTCAGACTATGCTGCACTTATAAGTATTTCAGACCAACTTGTAATTATATGTGTCTCAGACCAAGATGCAATTATATGTGTCTCAGGCATTCCTGCAATTATATGTGCCTCAGGACATGCTGCAAATATATGTGTCTCAGACCGTGCTGACATTTTTTGTGCCTCAGACCGTGCTGCACTTATATACCTGTCTCAGACCTTGGTGCAGGTATCTGTGCCTTAGACCATGATGCAATTATCTGTGCTTCAGACCGTGCTGCAATTATATGTGTCTTAAACCATGCTGCAATTATAAGTGACTTAGGCCATGCTGCAGTTATATGTGCCTCAGGCCATGCTGCATATATTTGTGTCTCCGACCATGCTGCCCTTATGGTGTCTCAAACCCTGCTGCAGTTATCTACGCCTCAGACCATGTTGTAATTATACATCTCTCAGACCATGCTGCAATTATATGGGCCTCAGACCATGCTGCAATTATATGTGTCTCAGACCATGCTGCAATTATATGTATCTCAGACCATGCTGCAAGTATATGTGTCTTAGACAATGCTGCAATTACATGTGTCCTAGACCATGCTGCAATTATATGTGTCTCAGGTCATGCTGCAATTACATGTATCTCAGGAAATGCTGCAATTATATGTGTCTCAGGACTTGCTGCAATTATATGTGTCTCAGGACTTGCTGCAATTATACGTGCCCCAGCCCATACTGAGCTTATACGTGTCTTAAAACATGCTGAATTATATGTGTCTCCGACCATGCTGCCCTTATGGTGTCTCAAACCCTGCTGCAGTTATCTACGCCTCAGACCATGTTGTAATTATACATCTCTCAGACCATGCTGCAATTATATGGGCCTCAGACCATGCTGCAATTATATGTGTCTCAGACCATGCTGCAATTATATGTATCTCAGACCATGCTGCAAGTATATGTGTCTTAGACAATGCTGCAATTACATGTGTCCTAGACCATGCTGCAATTATATGTGTCTCAGGTCATGCTGCAATTACATGTATCTCAGGAAATGCTGCAATTATATGTGTCTCAGGACTTGCTGCAATTATATGTGTCTCAGGACTTGCTGCAATTATACGTGCCCCAGCCCATACTGAGCTTATACGTGTCTTAAAACATGCTGAATTATATGTGTCTCAGACCAGGCTGCAATTATCTGTGCCTCAGACTATGCTGCACTTATAAGTATTTCAGACCAACTTGTAATTATATGTGTCTCAGACTAAGATGCAATTATATGTGTCTCGGGCATTCCTGCAATTATATGTGCCTCAGGCCATGCTGCAAATGTTTGTGTCTCCGACCATGCTGCCCTTACAGTGTCTCAAACCCTGCTGCAGTTATCTACGCCTCAGACCATGTTGTAATTATACATCTCTCAGACCATGCTGCAGGTATCTGTGCTTCAGACCATGTTGCAATTATATGTGCCTCAGACCAGACTGCAGCTATGTGTGCCTCAGACCATGCTGCAATTATCTTTGGTGCAGACCATGCTGAAATTACATGTGCCTCAGACCATGCTGTAATTTTTTGTGCCTCAGACCATGCTGCAATTATCTTTGGTTCAGACCATGCTGCAATAGTTTGTGCCTCAGACCATGCAGCAATTATATTTGTCTCAGACCATGCTGAAATTACATGTGCCTCAGACCATGCTGTAATTTTTTGTGTCTCAGACCATGCAGCAATTATCTGTGCTTCAGTCCATGCTGAAATTATCTGTGCTTCGGTCCATGCTGAAATTATCTGTGCTTCGGTCCATTCTGAAATTATCTGTGCTTCAGTCCATGCTGAAATTATCTGAGCTCAGACCATGTTGCAATTATATGTTTCTCAGACTATGCTGCAAATATCTGTGCCTCAGACCATGATGTATTTATCTGTGCTTCAGACCATGATCTGAGCTTCAGGACATGCTGCAATTATCTGTGCCCTAGAACATGTTGCAATATGTGTCTGACCATGCTGCAATTATATGTTTCTCAGACCATGCTGCAATGATATGTGCCTCTGACCATGCTGTAATTATCTGTGCTTCAGACCATGCTCCACTAACTTGTACCTCAGACAATGCAGCAACTATATGTGCCTCAGAACATGCTGCAATTATATGTGTCTTAGACATGCAGCAATTATATGTGTCTCACACTTTGCTACAATTGTGTGTCTCAGACAATGCTGCAATTATATGTTCCTCAGACTACGCTGCATGCTGCAGTTATATCTGACTGACCATGCTGCAATTATCTGTGTCTCAGGCCATGCTGCACTTATACATGTCTCAGACCATGCTGCACTTATACGTGTCTGAGACCATGCTGCAATTATGTATGTCTCAGACCAGGCTGCAATTATATGTGTCTCAGACATGCAGCAATTATATGTGTCTCACACTATGCTGCAATTATGTGTCTCAGACCATACTGCAATTATATGTGCCTCAGACTACGCAGCAATTATGTGTGTCTCAGACCATGCTGCAATTATAAGTGCCCCAGAACATGCTGCACTTATACGTGTTTCAGACCATACTGCAATTACATGTGTCTGACCATGCTGCAATTATCTGTGTCTCAGGCCTTGTTGCACTTATACATGTCTCAGGCCATGCTGCACTTATACGTGTCTCAGGCCATGCTGCACTTATACGTGTCTCAGACCATGCTGCAATTATGTGTGTCTCAGACCATTCTGCAAGTGGTTGTCTCCGACCATGCTGCAATTATGTGTCTCAGACCATGCTGCAATTTTGTGTATCTCAGACCATGCGGCAATTATCTGTGTCTCAGACCATGCTGCAATTATCTGTATCTCAGACCATGCTGCAATTATCTGTGTCTCAGACCATGCTGCAATTATCTGTGCTTCAGACCATGCTGCAATTGTCTGTGCCTCAGACCATGCTGCAAGTATCTGTGCTTCAGACCATAATGCAATGATCTGTGCCTCAGGCCATGCTGCACTTATACATGTCTCAGACCATGCTTCAATTATGTGTGTCTCAGATCATGCTGCAATTGTGTGTCTCAGACCATGCTGCAATTATGTGTATCTCAGACCATGCTGCAATTGTCTGTGCCTCAGACCATGCTGCAATGATATGTGTCTCAGGACTTGCTGCAATTATACGTGCCCCAGACCATACTGAACTTATACGTGTCTCAAAACATTCTGAATTATATGTGTCTCAGACCAGGCTGCAATTATCTGTGCCTCAGACCATGTTGCAATTATCTGTGCCTCAGACTATGCTGCACTTATAAGTATTTCAGACCAACTTGTAATCATATGTGTCTCAGACCAAGATGCAATTATATGTGTCTCAGGCATTCCTGCAATTATATGTGCCTCAGGACATGCTGCAATTATATGTGCCTCAGACCATGCTGACATTTTTTTGTGCCTCAGACCGTGCTGCACTTATACCTGTCTCAGACCTTGGTGCAGGTATCTGTGCCTCACCATGCTGCAATTAAATGTGCCTCAGACCGTGCTGCAATTATACGTGTCTCAGACCATGATGCAATTATATGTGTCTCAGACCAGGCTGCGATTATATGTGTCTCAGACCATGATGCAATTATATGTGTCTCAGACCGTGCTGACATTTTTTGTGCCTCAGACCGTGCTGCACTTATACCTGTCTCAGACCTTGGTGCAGGTATCTGTGCCTCAGACCATGATGCAATTATCTGTGCTTCAGACTGTGCTGCAATTATATGTGTCTTAAACCATGCTGCAATTATATGTCTCAGACCATGCTGCAATTGAATGTGTCTCAGACCATGCTGCAATTATAAGTGACTTAGGCCATGCTGCAGTTATATGTGCCTCAGGCCATGCTGCAAATATTTGTGTCTCCGACCATGCTGCCCTTATGGTGTCTCAAACCCTGCTGAAGTTATCTACACCTCAGACCATGTTGTAATTATACATCTCTCAGACCATGCTGCAGGTATCTGTGCTTCAGACCATGCTGCAATTATATGGGCCTCAGACCATGCTGCAATTATATGTATCTCAGACCATGCTGCAATTATATGTATCTCAGACCATGCTGCAAGTATATGTGTCTTAGACCATGCTGCAAGTATATGTGTCCTAGACCATGCTGCAATCATATGTGTCTCAGGTCATGCTGCAATTATATGTGTCTCAGGACATGCTGCAATTATATGTCTCAGGACTTGCTGCAATTATATGTGTCTCAGGACTTGCTGCAGTTATACGTGCCCCAGCCCATACTGAACTTATACGTGTCTCAAAACATGCTGAATTATATGTGTCTCAGAACAGGCTGCAATTATCTGTGCCTCAGACCATGATGCAATTATCTGTGCCTCAGACCATGCTGCACTTATAAGTATTTCAGACCAACTTGTAATTATATGTGTCATAGACCAAGATGCAATTATATGTGTCTCAGGCATTCCTGCAATTATATGTGCCTCAGGCCATGCTGCAAATATTTGTGTCTCCGACCATGCTGCCCTTATAGTGTCTCAAACCCTGCTGCAGTTATCTACGACTCAGACCATGTTGTAATTATACATCTCTCAGACCATGCTGCAGGTATCTGTACTTCAGACCATGTTGCAAATATATGTGCCTCAGACCAGACTGCAGCTATGTGTGCCTCAGACCATGCTGCAATTATCTTTGGTTCAGACCATGCTGCAATAGTCTGTGCCTCAGACCATGCAGCAATTATATTTGTCTCAGACCATGCTGAAATTACATGTGCCTCAGACCATGCTGCAATTGTTTGTGTCTCAGACCATGCAGCAATTATCTGTGCTTCAGTCCATGCTGAAATTATCTGTGCTTAGGTCCATTCTGAAATTATCTGTGCTTCAGTCCATGCTGAAATTATCTGAGCCGAGACCATGTTGCAATTATATGTTTCTCAGACTATGCTGCAAATATCTGTGCCTCAGACCATGATGTATTTATCTGTGCTTCAGACCATGATGCAATTATCTGAGCTTCAGACCATGCTGCAATTATCTGTGCCCCAGAACAACTTGCAATATGTGTCTGACCATGCTGCAATTATATGTGTCTCAGACCATGCTGCAATGATATGTGCCTTTGACCATGCTTTAATTATCTGTGCTTCAGACCATGCTCCAATAACTTGTGCCTCAGACCATGCAGCAACTATATGTGCCTCAGAACATGCTGCAATTATATGTGTCTCAGACATGCAGCAATTATATGTGTCTCACACTTTGCTACAATTGTGTGTCTCAGACAATGCTGCAATTATATGTTCATCAGACTACGCTGCAATTATGTGTCTCGGACCAGGCTGCAATTATACGTGCCCCAGACCATGCTGCACTTATACGTGTCTCAGACCATGCTGCAGTTATATTTGTCTGACCATGCTGCAATTATCTGTGTCTCAGGACATGCTGCACTTATACATGTCTCAGACCATGCTGCACTTATTCGTGTCGCAGACCATGCTGCAATTATGTATGTCTCAGACCAGGCTGCAATTATATGTTTCTCAGACATGCAGCAATTATATGTGTCTCACACTATGCTGCAATTATGTGTCTCAGACCATACTGCAATTATATGTGCCTCAGACTACGCAGCAATTATGTGTGTCTCAGACCATGCTGCAATTATAAGTGCCCCAGACCATGCTGCACTTATACGTGTTTCAGACCATACTGCAATTACATGTGCCTGACCATGCTGCAATTATCTGTGTCTCAGGCCATGCTGCACTTATACGTGTCTCAGATCATGCTGCAATTATGTGTGTCTCGGACCATTGTACAAGTGGTTGTCTCAGATCATGCTGCAATTATGTGTCTCAGACCATGCTGCAATTTTGTGTATCTCAGACCATGCTGCAATTATCTGTGTCTCAGACCATGCTGCAATTATTTGTCTCTCAGACCATGCTGCAAGTATCTGTGCTTCAGCCCATGATGCAATAATCTGTGCCTCAGGCCATGCTGCACTTATACATGTCTCAGACCATGCTATAATTATGTGTGCCTCAGACCATGCAGCAATTATATTTGTCTCAGACCATGCTGAAATTACATGTGCCTCAGACCATGCTGCAATTGTTTGTGTCTCAGACCATGCAGCAATTATCTGTGCTTCAGTCCATGCTGAAATTACATGTGCCTCAGACCATGCTGAAATTATCTGAGCCCAGACCATGTTGCAATTATATGTTTCTCAGACTATGCTGCAAATATCTGTGCCTCAGACCATGATGTATTTATCTGTGCTTCAGACCATGATGCAATTATCTGAGCTTCAGACCATGCTGCAATTATCTGTGCCCCAGAACAACTTGCAATATGTGTCTGACCATGCTGCAATTATATGTGTCTCAGACCATGCTGCAATGATATGTGCCTTTGACCATGCTTTAATTATCTGTGCTTCAGACCATGCTCCAATAACTTGTGCCTCAGACCATGCAGCAACTATATGTGTCTCAGACATGCAGCAATTATATGTGTCTCACACTTTGCTACAATTGTGTGTCTCAGACAATGCTGCAATTATATGTTCATCAGACTACGCTGCAATTATGTGTCTCGGACCAGGCTGCAATTATACGTGCCCCAGACCATGCTGCACTTATACGTGTCTCAGACCATGCTGCAGTTATATTTGTCTGACCATGCTGCAATTATCTGTGTCTCAGGACATGCTGCACTTATACATGTCTCAGACCATGCTGCACTTATTCGTGTCGCAGACCATGCTGCAATTATGTATGTCTCAGACCAGGCTGCAATTATATGTTTCTCAGACATGCAGCAATTATATGTGTCTCACACTATGCTGCAATTATGTGTCTCAGACCATACTGCAATTATATGTGCCTCAGACTACGCAGCAATTATGTGTGTCTCAGACCATGCTGCAATTATAAGTGCCCCAGACCATGCTGCACTTATACGTGTTTCAGACCATACTGCAATTACATGTGCCTGACCATGCTGCAATTATCTGTGTCTCAGGCCATGCTGCACTTATACGTGTCTCAGATCATGCTGCAATTATGTGTGTCTCGGACCATTGTACAAGTGGTTGTCTCAGATCATGCTGCAATTATGTGTCTCAGACCATGCTGCAATTTTGTGTATCTCAGACCATGCTGCAATTATCTGTGTCTCAGACCATGCTGCAATTATTTGTCTCTCAGACCATGCTGCAAGTATCTGTGCTTCAGCCCATGATGCAATAATCTGTGCCTCAGGCCATGCTGCACTTATACATGTCTCAGACCATGCTATAATTATGTGTGTCTCAGACCATGCTTCAATTATGTGTGTCTCAGATCATGCTGCAATTGTATGTCTCAAACCATGCTGCAGTTATGTGTATCTCAGACCATGCTGCAATTGTCTGTGCCTCAGACCATGCTGCAATTGTCTGTGCCTCAGACCATACTGCAATTATATGTGTCTCAGACCAAGTTGAAACTATGTGTGTCAGTCCATGCAGCAATTATGTGTGCCTCAGGCCATGGTGCAATTATATGTGTCTCACACCGTGCTGCAATTATATGTGTCTCAGGCCATGCAGCAATTATATGTGTCTCACACCGTGCTGCAATTATATGTGTCTCAGGCCATGCTGCAATTATATGTGTCTCAGACCAAGTTGAAACTATGTGTGTCAGTCCATGCAGCAATTATATGTGTCTCAGGCCATGCTGCAATTATATGTGTCTCACACCGTGCTGCAATTATATGTGTCTCAGGCCATGCAGCAAGAGTCTAGAGCACACGGTTCTCGGGGTGGAAGCTATTATGCATCTGAGAAAGGCACGGCGATCCACCTGGGGGTGTGAGTGCTGACGTCACCGACAGCCCCTGGAGGCAGCACATATGGCAATCATGCCATCACGTGTGCCCCCAGAGGTCAGGTTTAGGTGTGTTCCGGGGTGAGCTGCAGCCACCAATGGCGAAAAGGAGCGCGTAGCGCAGGCAGGTTACCCTGTGTGTTCCTCCGTCCGTAGTACGAATTAACGTGGGACCCGCAGCCTGGACCGTGAGTACCTTACTCTGGATAGCGCCCATGGAAACTTGTCTAAGGTACGGGGCTCGCCTCGTTTCGGTGGTCTGTGGGGCGGGACAGGGAACAGCCCTGGGGGCCCGGCCTGGTTTCGATCCCACAGTGAACTCCACCGTCCTCTGGTGAACAGAATCCCTCTGAAGCATCTTCACGGTATCTGGTGGGGGGGGTCACGACGTCGGGCGCAGATGCTGTCCTTAGTGACGTGACCTGGCATTTCCGAATCGCCGGGAGTGTATTCATGCACGCTGCATCCAGGGGACACCTGCTTTATGCGGAACTGACCCGATTTTCATTGTAAATTTACTAATTTGTTAATAAATCTTCATGGTTAGCGAAATGCACCTTCCCCTGTCAGTCCTGTGGGGCAACCTCTGCTTCACCACCATCGATAGGTCGCTGAATTTATGATTTAGCCTCAGTTCGAGATAAAAGCCAATGCTTGTTGCAAGGATTGTGCAGTGGTACCCAGGTTTTCTGGGTCCCTGAGATCTGGCCTGAGACATACAATAAGTGAAAGACATAGGCCTGGCCGAGGAGGGAAGGTGACTTTCCCATCATCAGGCGAGGCTCCTCCTGTCCTGGTCACAGAGATGTGCTTCTGTCTGACTTGTCTAAATATTGAATTGGAATCTGCTGTCCCAGAACACCCTGCGTCCTTTCCTGAAAAGGCAGGTGAAATTCACTCAAGTTCCATGTCCTCACTACTGGGCCATCGCTGCTGAAGGTGTATCAGTTTACCAGTGGTTAATGTGTGCCGGTGTTTGCAGTTTCTCAGCCCCAGTACTTACTTATAAACACCAGCACCTATTTAAGAGAATTCACCACATGGTGGCGCTGTGTGTATATTTTATTCATTAGTGGATCATTTAACTTTTTCACATTAACTAAAAAATATGATAAAACTAGGGCTTATTCCTAAAGTTTAAAGTGATATGTGGAAAATGGAAGCTCAGTGGACCCGTGTGAAACACCTTGGGCCCTGGCACTTAAGGTTTTCAAATTAAATACTGGCGTCTCCACCGGTGGGGGCCGTGTGGTGCCAAAGAGCGCCATGACGAGCATGAGTGACATCTCTCAAAGCCAGGCTTTCTCACAACTGTTCCACTACCCTGCTGGTCAATCTGTCCTGGTGCAGCTCCCCAGATACCCGGGAGCAAAGCGGGCGGGGCACACAAGGGGCCACCGATAAACCTGGTGGGACCACCTACAGCAGCAATCGTGAAGATTGTGCCCACGTGCCCTGTCACCCAGAGGCAATTCAGGTCACAGAATGAGCCACGCCAAGCTTCATGTTACATGGAAAGCAAATCTGTGGTAACACAACGTCTGTGAGAAGAAAGTATTCTTTGGAAACAGAGACACATATTGCATGCAACATGAAGTAAAATGTGCGAAATGAAATAGTGAATTCATGATTGACTTGAGTCATCCTAAGGGCTCGTGCACAATTTGTCCGGAAAGAAACCAGTCATGTTATGTTGTGTTATTTCTATTTGTAAAGCGCACTATCACCCGCAAGGGTATCCCGGCGATGAGGACGTGAGTGTGCCTGGCCCTGATTACGGAATGCTGGATAATTGAAAAGACAGGCCTTCAGCTTCTTGCGGGATTCAAGAAGAGAGGAGAGGAAAGTCATTCCACTTTTTAGAAGCTATAAATAAGAAGGCCACTCCTCCTGATCTGGTTCTGTGTATGCTTGGGATGTGTGCACGTACCACTTCTGCAGGGTGAAGATGTCTAGGTTAGGGGTTCCCAACCTTCTGACTTCTGTGGACCCCCACTTTCTCATTACTGACATCCCGGGAACCCCACTGAATCATTATTGGAAGCCGGACACCGACCTAAACATTGTCGATGATTTATACCACAAAACAATACACAAAAAATACAGAAACAAACATTCATCAAACACAACCACAAATTATAACACATTTTATTTAATTTGCAAACAAATAAAATATATATATATTTTTTTTAATTTTAATAGGAAGGTTGGAGCTTTTCTAGATTTAATTGAGTCCACGCACCGTCCATAGTGTATTCTGTTTGACGCACCCGCGCTGCTACTGCAAATCAATCTGAAGATGCTCATTTAATTTTTTGCCTCCAATTTCAAATTCCTTGACATTTACAGTGAGTTTTAACATTTTCCATTGTATATTTAGCCACTTTATGTATATACACTTTATTATTAATATTAGTTAATTTTCTAAGCAGTCACAGATCCTCTGAGAAGGCTTTGTGGACCCCCAGGGGTCCCAGGACCCCAGGTTGGGAACCACTAGTCTAGGTGGTTGGTGGAAGACAGTGCTGAATTTGTAAATAAAAACATACCAGTGCCCAAAGCCCTCCTCTTAAACACATGGCTGCTGCAATTAAATGTGTGTGCACAGAATACACGGATTACAGGGTAATCCTGAAGCCATCTCGGGCCTCTTTAAGCCATTTACAGCCACTCCTTGCACCCTCCGCTCACTGTTGCAGCTTTCTGCTTTCTCCCTTTGTGACGCTTTTTTGTTTTCCCTTCCTCTATCTTTCCCAAATAAGGCTTTTGCTCTCAGTAAATGCCTGATGCAGAAAAATAAGTGCCAGCCCTAAAAAATAAGTGGCGGGGCCACGCACCTGAAACCACTGGCTCAAGTTAAGTACTAGTGGAACAAGATGCAGTTGTTCAGGTTGGTGGGGCATAAGTTGTGTAGTGCCTTGAATGTGTGTCTGAGGAGTTTGAAACCAGCACTTTTACGTATCGGAGGTCAGTGGAGTTCCCTGAGATGCGGTGTGATGTGAGTTCTGCCTGGGAGACTGATGATGAGTCTGGCTGCAGAGTTCTGGATGGGGTGTATCAGTCTTTGCTATTAAAGTTAAAAAAGTTGAAAGTCAAGGCCCAGGCGGAGTCAGTGTCAAACTCTGTAAACACTGCTGGTGCTGAGCACACACCCCACATAAAGCCCTCACACACATTCACGCTCACAGATGCTCTCTCTCACACACACACAGACACACACACAGTTTCTCTATCTTTTGCGCTCCCTTACTCACTCTTTCTCAGGCTCAGCCCATTAGTGCTGTGAACAGCGGGCGGCACCAGTCTCACTCTGTGTACATAACATTACTGGGCTGTCAACAACAGGTCAGGTGGCGGAAAGGCCCACCGACCCCCACACACACAAGTTAACCACTGCCCCCTTGTCTCCATCTGCAGCATCAACATACTTCTCTCAGTAATGGGCACCTGGTCCTTATCCCAGAGGAGCAGACAAATAGATTCTGCCTCTGGCCTCACATTCCCATCTAGAGGTGTACAAAGTTCCTTGAAGTCAAAGGTGAACTTTCTATGCGATACAGGTGTCTCCTCATAGTCAGGCCAAAGCCATTGTCCATTCCTGTGCAAGGTCACCCCCAACTGCAGGAGGGAACCAATCCAGATAAAATGCATGTTCCCTTCTGGTGTGTCTCAGCTCCATGGCAACACTCCACAGGGGGGCTGCCAACCTCAGGCTGTGGCTGACTTCTCTCCACTGTCTCAAAGCACTGCTGGAGGGGGAGGGGAGGCACTCTCCTCTGTACAATAGGACACTCCTGGGCCCTGGCCATGCCTCTGGGACTTTTCATTGTTCATTTGTTGCTCCTTTGAAGGCTGACCTGCTGGAACCTGCCTGGTCCAGGCCCAGTGAACAACAAAAGACCCTTCCTGCTCGGTCCCCTTTATATACATCACAGAGCGATGAGGGGGGTGGAGGGAGAGGAGAGCAGTGGAGGGGCTCAGGGTACATGGAGGGAGAAGGGCAGACATCAGCAATACCTTCCACTAAACCATATGAAGCACACAGCAACAGTCTGGGCTCCAGACATGCAGGGGTCTCCAGTAAGGGTACCACATTTCCCGCGTGCCCAAGCACCTCCTCACACCAGTACCTCTCAACAGTGCTTTAAATGGAAATACAGAAGATCAGGAACTCACTACTTAAAGTTCCTGTTTGCTTCTGATAATACAGGTACTCTCCCATTAAATATATTGCACCAGTGCTGAGAAGAACAGGTACTCTCCCATTAAATGTATTGCATCAGTGAAGAAAAGTGCCAGCACTCTCCCATTAAATATATTGCATCAATGCTGAAAAGTGCTGATACTCTCCCATTAAATGTATTGCAGCAGTGCTGAGAAGCGCAGGTCCTCTCCCATTAAATGTATTGCATCAGTGCTGAAAAGTGCCAGCACTGTCCTATTGAATATACTGCATCAATGCTTAGAAGTGCTGGTACTCTCCTGTTAAATGTATTGCAGCAGTGCTGAGAAGTGCAGGTCCTCTCCCATTAAATGTATTGCATCAGTGCGGAAAAGTGCCAGCACTCTCCCATTAAATATACTGCATCAATGCTTAGAAGTGCTGGTACTCTCCCGTTAAATGTATTGCAGCAGTGCTGAGAAGTGCAGGTCCTTTCCCATTAAATGCATTGCAGCAGTGCTGAGAAGTGCAGGTACTCTCCCATTAAATATACTGCAGCAGTGCTGAGAAGTGCAGGTACTCTCCCATTAAATATACTGCAGCAGTGCTGAGAAGTGCAGGTACTCTCCCATTAAGTATATTGCAGCAGTGCTGAGAAGTGCAGGTACTCTCCCATTAAATGCATTGCAGCAGTGCTGAGAAGTGCAGGTACTCTCCCATTAAATATATTGCAGCAGTGCTGGTAAGTGCAGGTACTCTCCCTTTCAAATTAAAGAAGCTTGGGTGCTTAATGCCGGACAGTACCAGCCCATTTAAAGTACTAGTTGAGACACTCACGAACCCTGTCCCTTCCACAGGCCTCAGTAATGTTTAAGTGAGAGCTTCATATTTTCAGGATTGAAACGTTTTCAGTTTTAAGTAAGGCCCAGAGTTTTCTGTTTTTACTAATTTTATATAAACAAATACAGACAGAACACCATCTATTTTCCTGTCTGTATTTATATTTTTAAATATCAATAAAAATGGAAATTAGCTCGCTTTTTGAGTTATTTTAAATGCTGTCAGTCATGACTTCCTAGCAAATAGCTGTGCAGATTGACAGGTGACGGAGTCAAAAAAGAAAGTTTCCCACTGAAAGTTAACACCTGTAGATGAAAATTACTGGGTCGCCATGTCATTGAAACTAGTCAAGAGTTTGTGTCTGGCTGTACATTTATTAGTTAAATAAATGTAGAAAAATACTAGTTTCTCTTTAATGTTTTCACAAAGCACTAATTAATTATGGATCAATACAGATAAAATGATTAAAAAAATAAAAATGGATAAATACAGATGGAAATGTAAAAAAAAAAAATACCCGAATTTTAATTAATTAAAACGAAATCATTGCTGTTGCTAAGCTATCATAGGCAGCTAGCCAGCCAATATGCCGGGCTTGTTTAAGACCTATGCTCCTGGTTGTCTGATATATTTGGATGCAGTTACAGAAAACTCCCAGGCTCACACGACTACAAGTCCGGTGGCATGTCGTAAGAAGCATGGGATTACAATTTGTATGTTTTAAGACATACCTTCAATCAGCTAGGCCACGCATCTTGGAAAGGAGTGAGTCCTATCTGCAGCTCCTTGGCCCCCACCCCGCCTTTTTCATCCCACTTAAAGCACCGAGGAAAATCGTGGCCTGGCCCAGGGGCGGTGTCTCAGGTGTGTCAAAATGGCCACTGCTTTGTCACCCATGTCTCACAACAAAGTACATCACTCTGTTGGTGAGCAACCCACGTCACTGAAGAGCACTTGTCAGGAGACGTGATACAGGTGAAACATGCGGGATCTGTCAGAATGATAAAACGAGAAGCGGGTTGTCAGCATCGCATAAACATAGCACCAGGGATGTTTCATCGGACAACTTCTCACAGATAAACCGTTCGTGAAACTGAGCCTACCTCCAGCAGCGTGTCATTGTCGCCTCTGCCTGCTTCCACACCCCCGCAAGCTCCGCAGGATCTTCAGATGGATCCCCGTCAACACCAGAAAGATCTCACTCAGGCCTTCATCACCAGCCACCACGACTACAGCAATGCCCTCTACTCCGGCATCTCTGTGCAACTTCTCTAGACACTCCAGACCATAAAGAACTCTGCAGCCAGGCTCATGCTGGACCTCCCTAAACGGACCCACATCACCCCCCACCTCAGAAACCTCCACTGGCCCCCATCCATGAGAGGTGCCATTTCAAGACCCTCATGCACCCAATCTACAAAGCTTAACACGATCAAGGACCATCCTACATCAACCCTCCACTGAACTTCCATCAATCCGAAGGACGCCTCGATCATCGTCACTAACCCTTGCACACACACCCACATCCATCACAGCCCAATCCTCCACCTACACCACCGCCAAGACCTGGAACAACCTGTCCCTCCGTCTTTCAGCAGCACCATCCCCTGCGGATTTCAGAAAGAAACTCAAGACCTGGCTCTTTGGCAGCGACCTCTCACCCCAGCGCCCGGATTCCCCCAGGGAGACAGTCTGCCCTCTACAAATGTTGATAGATTGATTGCTGGATTGTGTTGGTGCTGTTGTGCGTGGTCCCACCCATCAGACCACACCAGCAGCAGTTCCTTAAGGAGGAGGGCCCTGCCCTGTCTTCCCTCCAGGAGTCATGCACACATCATGCCGTCGGCAGGGATGCCCGGTGTCCAAACACTTGAACCAGTGCAGGGAAAACCGTCTATCCCTTTCTCCGCTCCCTCGCTTCCCCTCTTCCCTACAGCCCTTCTCCCGCCCTCCTCCATGCTTCACACTCCACCCCCTTTCCCGCGTCCACCTCCCTCTTTTGCACCCATCCACACCCTCACCTGACTCCTTACTTTGTTTAAAAACTCTTTTCTGAGTCCCAATGGTGCTTTTATTAAATATTAAACACAGCAGGTTCTCAAAAATGATGAGAGACTAGAGAAGGGAGCGAGCTGGGGGCAATAGGATACAGGGAGGGTGGGGAAGGGGTGAGGATCATTGAGGGAGGGGAGGGAGTCAGAGGAGAGGGGCTGGATGGGATTGATGGGAGAATGGAGGGGAACTGGGGGGCACAAGAGAAGTGGAGAGGAAGGGGCGAGTAATGGGAATGAGTAAAGGGTGATGGGGGAAGTGGTTAGAAGAGTGAAAACGCAAGCAGTGGACCGCAGGGGAAGATGTGAAGGTGAGAGGGCAGGGAGGGCAGGAGAAGAGGAGGAGGAGAGAAAGCGAGGGGGAGGAGGTGGAAAGGAATGGGGAGGAGAAGGGATGGGGGCCAAGGGAAAGACATGGAGAAGAGGAGGAGCAAAAGAAGTAGGGAAAGAAGGAGGGAGAGGATAGGAAAGTGGAGGGAATGATTGGGGGGAGCGGAGCAGTGGGTGCTACGGGGAGTAGGAGACACACCAAGAACAGAGTTTCAAGTCCTGTGAAGTTGCAATGTCAGTAGAAAGCAGCAGCGGCCGCCCCAAATCTCAAGGGGAGGGGCAGCAGGGGATTCATTAAAAAAATATATATATATTTACCTCTTCCTGTCACCGCTGCCTTCTGCTGCCTCGCTCCTCTTCTTCTGGTGTCCCAGCATTCACTGGGGTACTAGCACAGGCTCCCCAGCAATCCTAGCACTGCTTTCATGTTGAACCTAGCATGAAAGCAGCATCAGGATTGGTCTGAGCACCTTGGACTGCCGCTCAGAAACAACCCTGGGGTCAGCGCAGTTTCTCCAGCCCGGCTGTTCAACACAGCCAGGCTGGAGAAACCTAACTGCGCATGTGTGTTTGGCCGGCCTAAGATGGCCAAATCCACATGCGCACTTAGGTGCACTCTCTCCCCCTCCAGTCTCCTCCATCTCATGGTCCAGCCCCATCCTCCCTTCACATGCTGGCTGAACTAGCAGCTGAAAGCTAAAACGATAAAGCAATATTGTTTTATTTTTCAGCTCCTGGCTTAGCCGGGGGGGGGGGGAGGGAAACGCTCCTTCGCCATTGCGAAGGAGCCACCCCTGGTACAAAGCACATTCCTTAGGCCACTGCCAGGGGAGGCCTTCACGTGCCTCCTACCTTCACATGCGGTTAGAGTCACTTCCTCTACCGGGCTTTAAACCGGAAGTTGTCCGTGTGACCTCTCTCTGAGTGTCAGTGGAGGTTTGCAGTGGGGTTTTGTGATGGGTGTTACCTAGTTCTGCTTGGAAAGCTCTGCTGAGAGCACCCATGTGCAGCTTCAGTACAGTACTGAACAGTACTGACAGTCAGTACCTGGCTGCAGAACAGGAGGTGCTTGGTTTCTGTTGGGTTGGATTACTGGTGAAATTGTTCTGGTCTAGGGCAGTGGCTCCCAAACTGTGGTTCAGAGACCACTGGGGGTCTGAGAAGACTCCTCAGGGGAACCGTGACTGCTTAGAAAATTAAATAATATTAACAGATTAATAAAGCGTATATAAAAAGGTGGCTAAATGTACAATTGAACATTTTAAAACTTACTGCAAACATCAAGGAATTTCAAATTGGAGACTAAAAATTAAATTAGTACCCACAGATTGATTTGAGGGAGCATCGCAGCCCGCCTCCCTGCCACAGCAACAGCAAACTTGAAAAATAAAACAATAATAAACTAGGTTTATTATCATTTTATTTTTCGGGGAAGGGCCTTGGGGATGACGAGCACATAGGGGGAGTGGTGAGCACTCCCTTCTGTGCACATGTGCGTTTTTCCGGCCGTCTCAGGACGGCCAAACACACATGCGCACTAAGCTGTCTCCAACCCAGCACTGTGTTGCCGGGTTGGAGAGAGCAGGCACAGGCTCCCAGTCTGCCTGGGAGCGCAAATTGAGAGTGCTCAGGCCAATCCTGATGCTGCTCTCATGCTCCCAGCAGCATGAGAGCAGCCTTAGGATTGCACACAGGACAGGCAGGGCGTTTTTGGGTACATTCCTGACATTGCATGCACTGCTCTCATACCTCTTTCCAGGAGATATAGAAAGAGGACTGCTTTTTCAGATGAGGTCAAGGTGCCTTTTGTGAATCAATAAACAATGCATTTCTGCACCCATGATCTGGAACAACAGCCCTGTATCCACCAGGACCGCCCGACACTGTTGTTATGTAGGAAAGAGTTGAGGATGTAACAGTCGACGTATCCGCTGCGACTCCGGTGACTCATCTTTGACTTTGTACAGCGCTCTGTTGCCTTTTGACGGTATTTAGACAAAATATCAGAAACACAAAAATCGTGGCACAGAATATTGTGTCAAAGATATCGAGAACAAAAATATTGTGAAGGTAAGTTTCTATAGGTAAGTAAAGTTTGACTATATATAACTCCACATATGTGCACCGTGATGATACATATGTATCTCCAAGGTGCGTAGATGTGCAGTTACGAATGGTAAATCTATACTTACCTTTTGCGTTTACCTTCTCTGTATTTTGGCCCCTCGATATTTTTGACACAATATTCTGTCCACACAATATTTGTTTTGCCGATATTCTGTCAGTGATCTCTTTTGGCTAGGTTTGCACTACACAAATACTACATACATGCACACATGCAAATAAATATGTCTTCCTTTCTCTTCCTGTTGGACCTGTTGCTTTACTGGATCAGTGCCTTGTGATCTGTGAAGAATTCTGACTCTTGTGTAAATCGTGTCTACCTTGATTCACAAAAATCCAAAAGAGTGCAACCCAGCCTCTTACCCCAGGCTGCAAATCCCCATTTTGGAAATATTCTAAAATGTAGAAATCCCATTTAAAAGAAAAACATAGGATTTAGTGGAAAATATAGAGGCCAGGTCTGGTATTTATGTCATAGCAGTAAAAGGGTACTAACAACATGAGTTATTGAGGAGCAACTTTACTAAAAAACAGGTGTCCACACATTTGTTACTACAGTTCAGAAAACAAGGCCCAGATTATTACAACAATACAGAAACATGGACTTCTGAAGAACACTGTTTCCTGCCTCACAGTTTAGGCATTGCAAAGACTTTGCACAGGAGAGGCACCATGATGAAAGCAGGTGAGATTTCACCTCACTGCACAAATGTGAGCCTTCGCATCTTTGTAGAAGAGCCAAGACACATTTAAAATGGCCCCGCATCAGCCAGATGTGCAGAGTGTAATATGCTCTTTATTACCAGTGTGAAGGGATGTGAGAGGCATCCTGGCCGACTAACAGCTTCGCTTCTTGTTACTCATGGCCCTTTCTCTACACTCGCCAATAGTAATAAACTGCATATTACACCAAGCGCGTCTGCATAGATTCTCTATCCATATTGTGTCTAGGTGTGTGAATGAAAATAATGAAAAACAAGAAGTGGTTAGGAATAATAAGAACAAACAAGTTATAAACAAAAAATAAATGAGAAACTAGATAATGCATTAAAAGAAACAAAGTTCTGTTGCCCGCCCCAAAAGGAGGAGCTCCAGAGGCCGGCGGAGAGGGCCACATGCAAAACAATGAAAAAAAGAGAATTAAAAAATGCAGGTGATGTGCAGAGTCAGGGATGCAGAAGATATGGAGAAAGAGGGGTGTAATCATAAAAATACAAAGATAAAGGGCAGGGTACGAAGAGGAGGAAGACGGTAAATGGTAAAACACGGCATGTGGGTACCACTAAATCCTAAAAAATAAGAAGCATTGTCAATGTCAATAGGTCTGGCTTTAAAGGACTGTTGTATGGTATTGTGAGCATTACAGGTAAACCATGTGGGAATGAATATGTATTGGTGTGGAAGCAAAGATCTGTAGATGTGTAGGTTCAAGGGTAAGGTGACTGTTGCACCGTCAGGCCAGACCTAAACACCAATGTACGTTAGTGGTTGCCCTCCTCCCATCTGTGCTGCTGCCAGAGGAAACACCATTCATTACCTAGTTATCTAAGGCACTTTAATAGCATTACAATGTGGTGTGTGCCTGTGAAAGTTGAAGCTCAGGCAGCTGGATAAACAAACACAATTATCACATCTGTGTGGAGGGCAAGGACCGTTCTGGGGGGAATACACAACTTCTGCCCAATCAGAACATGTACTTTTGGCTCCTAACATGTGGGCGGAGCCAAATGCCCTCTCCTGGTGATCCTTGCATAATTCTTTGAGGACAGCTGTGCTGTCAACACAGACCATAAACAAACATTTGTAATGACAACAGGTCTGGCTTTAAAGGAATGTTGTCTGGTAATGCAGAGCACAGGAATGAATGTGTATTCGTGTGCAAGCACAGAAGATTAAATAATATTGGTGTGGGTCAAAAGGTCAGGTGTCTGTTGTACTGTCAAGCCAGATCTAAATATTCATGTGGGTTAATGAGTCCCTTCCTCCCATCTGTGCTGCTGCCAGCGAAACAGAACATAAATTATCCAGTTATCTGAGACACTTTAAGAGCATTGCAATATCATGTGTGTGCCCCTGGAAGTTCAAGGTCAGGCAGCTGGAGAAACAAAATGGTCCTAGCCTTGTGGAAGGCAAGCTCTTTTTTGTGGAATCACACAGCATCTGTCCAATAAAAACATGTACTCCTGGCTCCCAACATGTGGGCGGAGCCAAAACCTCTCTCTGGTGATGCTCGCACAATTGTCTGGCAACAGCTGCACAGTCAAGCCAGACAATACATACAGAGAAAAAAAGAAGTATCATTTGAAGGAACCACCACCTGGCAACAAAGCCAAAACAGAGAGCAGGCAGAAAAAATGTGGAAGATAAGCTGCACAGCACTTTTCACAAGGGACGGGTTTCGTCAGGTTGGGTTCGTCAGACACAAAGGGTCGTTTCAACGATGTCACCAGGATTGTTTCACGCAAGTTTCCCTTCCCATACCATATAACCTATGTGTCCTTGATATGTGCATCTTCTACTTAGGGGGGCACTGAACAGTTTTCCCAGTTTGCTACTAACACATTGGTGTCCAGGTGGTCATTTCTTTCTAAATGGGGATACCCAGCACCCGCCATGACTTACTATAGCTGATTTCAGTCTGGGGGTGATATGCCTGACAATGTAATGAACTGGTTATATTTGGTTTTATGTTTTTGTCTGTTCTGCTGTTTTTCTCTTGTTTACACAGCTCTTTTAATGTCATAAAGTTCTCCAAGGGCTTTAAAAATATTCACCTGAGGTGTAGTTTGTTAACTCGACAACTGTTTCTTCTGGTCTAGTATGGGCTGCCCCTTTTTAGATTTTCACAGCTCTTGCGCTTGTGTTGCCTCTTCTAGGGGTTCAGACTACTTCATCTACTCAGAGGCTGTCTGATGAGGGGGATTAACTCTGTGTCATTGAGTTGTTGTGTTCTGGTGGCTCCTTGTGTTCCTCTTTGTATATTTATTCCATCTAGGGCACTTGGTACTTGACAGCTGTTGCTTGGCTGTCTGTAGTTGTGGTTGGTCGGTTTGTGTAGTTCAGAGCGAAGGGTTCTGGAGAGTCAAGCAGTACGGTGGCTCCTTGCTTCATCTCCAAGGTGGTTGTATTATAAGTAAGGCTTCCAGTTTTCTGTTTTTACTGATTTTTACAGATAAATAGAGACAGAAAACAATGTGTTTCCTCTCTGTATTTATTTTTAAAAGCGGGAAAATACTGAAAATTCTGCTCCTAATGATTGACTTTCCATGCTGTCTGTTGTGAATTCCAAGATGACATATGAGCAGATAGAAAGTACGAGGAGTGAAAAACAGATTAAGGTATCTTTAAATACAGGCAAACATTAAAATATATTTGTAGTAAACTGCTAATATTTACCTGTTGGAATATTGTTTTGCTATATTTTACTGTTGAATTTGCTAAAACGCGACAGGCATCACAGTACGAGTGCATGTTTATCAGTCAAATAAATGTAGGAATGTACCATTTCACGACTCCACTTATTCGCAAACCACAAAATAAATATGGATAAATACCAGTGAGATGGCCAAAAAACAAATAAATACAGAGGGAAATGTTAAAACAATATATATCATAAACCGGGAGCCCTAATTATGAGTAATGAGAGTTGTGTCCTTCCCCTTCCTAGCTGGGTCGCTGCCTCCTTTCTCTCGCTATCGCCTCCTCCTTGCCTTCCTTTTGTTTTCCTTTTTCTCTTGCTCACACCTCCTCTTCCTTCCTCGCTCCTTCTATCCCTTTATCATGAAGTCTAAGCCTGTCTCTGCCCTTTTTTCACACTCCTGCACTCTCTTCATTTTTGCGTGTCTCTTACGCTCTCTTCATCTCTCGCTTTCTTGTTCTCTGTCTTCTCATCCCCTCTTTGCCTCATTTCTCCTCTGCATCTCTGTCCCTCCATGTCCGTCTGTCTCTCTTCTCTTTTACTCTTCCCTTTGTCATCTTTTGCTCCCTCCCTCTGTACCTCTCTGTCTCTGTTCTTTCTCTCTCACCCATTCCCCCACCTTTTACCCAGAGGTAAGTGGCAGTTGTCACAAAGTTGGAGAAGGGGCACAATCTTAGCCTAGGGTGTTGCTACCCCTTTGCTCTGTGCTCTCCCAGGAGGTGCCCCACTGCAACAGGTGACACCTCCAGGGGGAGTGAAGTGGGACTTTATGCTTCAGGTTCATTCCTTCAAACACCCTGCTTTGTGGGAATGGAGTGTGAACAGAGCCATCCACACTTCTGAATGTGGCAGACCTGCTGCGGTGCTGTCACACTACAATAGACGTGTTTGTGTACTAATGAGTGTAATGTTTTCAAGCATGCTTGCCTACTAATACTCAGCAGCGGCGGAGGGGGGAGACACCCCTCCTCAGATACAGGGACCATCTGCTCACCTGCTGGTACCCCCATCTCACCCCTTCCTTCAGCAAGTCTTGCAGTTTGTTGTGGCTGTGCATCAGCGCCACCTCTGGGTGGCCACGTGTATCCAACCGTCTGTAGTAACTTCTGCTTCCAGTTGTACTTTGCAGGCGAGTCTGGTATTAGGGACAAAAGTGGCATCCCGGGGCTTACTTACAAGCAGCCTGTGGCGCTGGTGCATCACGTTTTATGTGGAACCGGTGGCACATAGTGCAGACCCTTATCTACGCAGCCACGCAAGGCCACATTGCGTGTCTTTTCATGGCCTTGTAGATATGGTGTAAGGCAACGCAGAGCAAGTTGCTACCTTGTCCTATAATACTTCAGGGAGGTGTCCCATGGGCGTTGCAGTGGGGTTTCCCACGCAACACCCACGGGTTTTGACACATTCCCATTCCATTTCTACCCTTGTCTCTGTTTTCCTTCTTTTTATTCCTTTCTCTGCTTTTCCCTCTCCTGCGCTTTGTCAAAGTCTGAGGAGGCAAAATAAAAAGAGTGCTGGGGGCCCCCTCCTGCATCCATAAGCTTAAATGTAGCACTGACGCAACCACTGAGTTACCTGAACAGGGTGCCTGGCAGGCCTTCACTCACTCCCAGTGGAATACAAATTGGCTCCAAGGCCACCATCTTGACTCCCTTCCCTTTCATTGTTCCCTGTCTCCCAAGAATCAGACGCACCTGTCCTTCTTTCCAATGGGTCTAGAACCTGCCCGAGCCCCGTCTGGACTCCATCCTTCACTGCACCACTGACTCAGTCTGCCCAGCACCTGCCAGCCTCGGTGAATCAGTCCCTCCTCCTTCGCCGTCTCACCAACAGCTCATCCTGATATCTTTAGCAATTTCCGCCCTATCTCACTACTTCAGTTTCCCATTAAAATATTGGAAATGAACATTAATCACAAGCAGTCATCTTTTTTAAAAATACCGGTCTGCTTGACCCACTTCCTGCTGGCTTCCCTCCTCCTTATGGAACTGACGTGTGCTTGTGGTAAACTGATCATAGATCAATGCTGGGCGACCAGTGCTTAATTTGTAAATAAAAACGTGCCGGTGCCCAGAGCTCTCCTCTTAAATACGCGCTCTTTGCAATTAAATGAGTGAACACGGAATACTGAGGCAGATTAATCCTGAAGCCATCTTGTGCCTCGTTAATCCATTTACAGCCACTCCCGGCCTCTTCAGCTCGCTCTTGCAGCTTTCTGCTTTCTCACATTGTGACGCTTTTTCTTTTTTATCCTCCTCCCTCTTTCCCATATGTGTCTCTTGTTGCAGTAAATGCTTGAGGCAGAAGAATAAGCGCCAGCCCTGAAAAATAAGTGCCGGTGCTCAGCACTGGAAAGAACAAGCTCAAATTTAGCACTGTGGGCGTCCCTCTCAAACCTCTCAGCAGCACTCAACACCATCTCCCATTCAATATTACTCACCTACGGCCAGATGTACAAAGCTTGTTTGAGGTTGAAATAGTCTGATTCGCAAAATCAGGCCTCTTGCGACTGCAAAAAAGCATTTCTTGATGTACCAAGCTCTATTTGCGATTCGGTAATCTACAACCGAATCGCACATTGAGGTTGCAATACAGTATTAGGAAGGGGCGTGTTTCAGGTGCCCCCTCCTAATACCAAATCACAGTGGTATGTGTGAATGCTTTGAGTCCAAAATGTGGTCACAAAACATTCGCATTTTGCCACCAACTTCAAGTTGGTGGTAACCCATTCGCAAATCAGAAGGGGATCCCCATGGGACCCCTTCCCATTTAAGAAAATTTGTAAAAATATGTTTGCAAGTAGGCAGTGGTCCCGTGGATTATTGCCTGCTCATCAAAAATTAAAAGAAAACTTTTCATTTTTAATTTTGTAACGCATTCCGTTTTCCTTTATGGAATACAGGCTGCATTTAAAAAAAAAAAAAAAAAGATTGCTTTATACAAAAGCAATCACGGACATGGTGGTCTGCTGAAACAGACCACCATCCCTGTGATTTCAGCTATTCCCGATGAGTCACATAGCGAAACGTACCTCATGAATATTAATGAGGTAGGTTTATTTGTGACTCACTGGGACTTGCACAATGTGTGAAACGCACATTGCTACAAGGGTGCTTGCAATTACCAAGTAGCAAATTGCAAAGATTCTCTATTTGGTAATCGCAAACCAGTCCCTATGTACATCTGGCCCTTTCTTCCTTCAGTATAGGATTCACTTGAGACCCCTCGCCTGGTTGCCTCTTTATTCTTAGGTGGGACACAGGCGGTCCATCATCCTCCTTCCGCTCATCACAGAAGCACCCAGCAGAGAGCCACCGAGCCCTTCTCTGAGCCCCACCTTATTTATCCATCTGGTGCTAGCCAAGATCATTTGATTTTACTAAAATTATATGCATCATACACTTATAAGTTATTTCATCCATTAGCATGTTACTGTGTCATTCACAGTTTTCTTCTGCCCGCAACAGCATAGCTCTAGGGTCCGCCCACTTCAGCCATTGGCTAACTTCATCATGAGTGACAGCATTCTGCCCTTTCACAAAGAACATATCCACAGACTCAGTAGTCCCTATTAGTGTCAAGGACTGCTACAGCAATATATGTTTTCTGAGGCCAAAAACATTGCTCTTAGCCACTATCTTTTCTTTGGCTTGTTGAGGGTCCAGCAGCTTTCCCCCAAAAAATGTTTGCAATAACTTTGACACAGCAAAACAAACATTGATAAAGCGATAAGGCTGCCAGCCAATGCCAGACCTATTGGCTTTGCCAATGATTGTTTTTATATATAATAATACAACTATGAATACAATAATGAAAGAAGGTTGTGGCCAACAACTTACTGTTGGGGTAGTAAACAGCTGGAGCAGAACTCCGGAGTCCTTTAAGAACAGTACATGTTGGCTTGCTTCAGTTGGCCTTAACTGTTTGTAAGTTTCTGTTGATGTATTTTCAGACCTTTTGACTTTAATTTACAATGATTTTTAGTATTATTTATCTGATAATTCTTCTGAGAATTATTGCTCAGTGAGATAGTGGGCTTCAGCAGTTCTTGAGTGTCGAGGGTGCTTTCAGGTGTTTGATAGAACAGCTCGCAGGTCCCGTTACATCAATAACATGCGGTTTGAAAACAATGATCTGGAAAAATATGGGGATCTTAATGTTTTCATTTAGTTTGGGGAGGTGGAGCAGTCCTTCTTTTGTAAACTAATAAGTACCAGAACCCAAGGTTTTGTTCTGAAGCCCACAGTCGGCGCAATCGAAGATCAAAGGTGACGAACACCCACACTTCCTAGTTTTGGCTCCACCTTGTTTTTGTCCCTCTTTCATCCAGCACTAGACACTCCCTGCTCTCTTACCTCAGGAGTACCAAGGATATCTGCTCTTGATTCCACCTCATGTCTCTTTCCTCGACCGTCTTATACTTCCTGTCTCTTTATCTCATGAACCGCAAGGCTGCGTAGTCTTGATTCCACCTCCTGCCTCTTTCTTTCACCCCATACACTTCCTGTCTCTTTATCTCATGAACACCAAGGCTGCGTAGTCTTGATTCCACCTCACGCCTCTTTCTTCCACCTCCTACACTTCCTGTCTCTTTATCTCACGAATACATTCCTTTCTCTTTATCTCATGAACACCAAGGCTGCGTAGTCTTGATTCCACCTCCTGCCTCTTTCTTTCACCTTCTACACTTCCTGTCTCTTTATCTCATGAACACCAAGGCTGCGTAGTCTTGATTCCACCTCACGCCTCTTTCTTCCACCTCCTACACTTCCTGTCTCTTTATCTCATGAATACTAAGGCTGCGTAGTCTTGATTCCACCTCACGCCTCTTTCTTCCACCTCCTACACTTCCTATCTCTTTATCTCATGAATACCAAGGCTGCGTAGCCTTGATTCCACCTCACGCCTCTTTCTTCCACCCCTACACTTCCTGTCTCTTTATCTCATGAATACTAAGGCTGCGTAGTCTTGATTCCACCTCACGCCTCTTTCTTCCACCTCCTACACTTCCTATCTCTTTATCTCATGAATACCAAGGCTGCGTAGTCTTGATTCCACATCACGCCTCTTTCTTCCACCACCTGCCACACTTCCTGTCTCTTTATCTCATGAATACCAAGGCTGCGTAGCCTTGATTCCACCTCACGCCTCTTTCTTCCACCCCTACACTTCTTGTCTCTTTATCTCATGAATACTAAGGCTGCGTAGTCTTGATTCCACCTCACGCCTCTTTCTTCCACCACCTGCCAAACTTCCTGTCTCTTTATCTCATGAATACCAACTATTCCTACTCCATATTCCATCACATACCTCTTTCTTCCACCACCCTGCAGTTCCCGTCTCTTTACCCAATGGCTCTGTAGTCCTGATTCCACAGTATGCCTCCTCCATTCGCCACCAGGAACTCTCTGCCTCTTTATCGCAGCCCTAGCTAATATCTTGTCTACGTCAGTGGTGACCTCTGATGTTGGAGTTATTAACATTTCCTCAATCTCTTGTCTACTTGTTGGTTGGAGAGTCCATCCGTAGCCAGTTCCTGGCGTGGGTGGATAAAGACTCCCGTTGAACCTGTGATGGTTTTCGTGGGTGCTATACGCACCCTGGCTCCTTCGCATGGGTGATATAGTAGACTTCTTAGGTGTGCTGAGGAGGGGATGATCACAGGCTCAGAGAGTCCTGGCACCTGGTCACCTTACATCACGCCGCGTGCTCCTCGGGGAGGCGATTATAGGGCTTGCTAGGCGGCAGCGTTAGTGAGAGCCGTCATGGGGCAGACCGGTAGACTGTCCACTGAGGTCTAAATAACCCAGTGAGGGAGAATAGAGGTAGAACTGCCCCTCACGGAGCTCGTGGGTGGTGTGCGTGTCACAACCATCTAGATGCGTGACAGATACGAGGAGGGTGCACGCCTGGGGCTCACGATCACTCTAGAATGTGACTTGGCCAAAGGAGAGTTATGAAGACCTCGTCTTCATGGACTCCGACGTTGCCAAAATGAAGACGGCGTAAACAATGCACAAACAGGGCGACCCACGTGGATTGGGTAACAAGAGCACCGGCTCGGCTAAGAATGACTGAGAATAAAAGGATTCATTGAACATGTACCTGTGCGGATTTGATGTGATTCTCAAAATATGGAACACTGAAACATGCATCTGGCGAAGGCATTCATTTGTTATTTGACATATATTTTTCTTCAAAATGTCAATATCGCTTGTCCCGTTGTAAATAGTATTGTTGTTTTTTCTATCTCCTAATTCACTCATGTTCACCGGGAATATCTTCCCATGACCCACCCACAAGTTTTGTGCCCTGTTGCCTTTCAGTCTCCTCCCATCTTTAGTTTTTATGGACTGGCTTGACAGTGCAGCTGTCGCCAGACTGTTATGCGAGCGTTAGGAGGCTTTGGCTCCGCCCACATGTTGGGAGCCAGAAGTACATTTTGATTGGACAGCTGTTGTGTTTGCGCTTTCAAGGCAGCTGTGATCATTTTATTTATTCAACTGTAAGCTTGAACTTTCAGGGCTACACACAACACTGGAATGCTAATAAAGCATCTTAAATAACTAGATATTTTATGGTGTTTTTCTCAGGCAGCAGCACAGATGGGAGGAGGAAAGTCATTAACCTACATCGGTATTTGGGCCTGGATTCACAGTACAACTGTCACCGGAGCTTTTAACCTACAGCAATATTATTCTACGGTTCTTTGCTTCCACACAAATACATATCTATTAGCATGCTATTTTGTTGTAATGTTTCACATTAGACAGGTGTATTGACATTGCCAATGCTTGTTTTTGATTTGCTCCTCTAAGACAGGATTTTCTTGCTTGCCCTCAAACTCCCGCAAGCAGCCTCCTACCCCCCACTTCCCTGTCAGGCCAATTTGCAACTTTTAATTAGATTTTATACATAACTTGTGATTCATGAGATGTTAATTACCTACTTTCTAACACCTCCCATCCAACAGCCCTGCCTGTTGTCCCTGATTCTGACACCTCTCCTGACCAATAGCATAGCTCCATTTAATTTACACATGGAAAACAGGCGCCCTTGTGTCCACTGTTTCCACCTTCATTTGATTGAACAAGTTGAGATTGTGTTAGCGACATTTGAATTAGTTTTACATTTAATTAAAGCCTTTAAAGCCTGTCTGTTCAGGTCTAGTGTTTTTTAACAATATCAATATTTTTTGTCCATCTGCTCAGTGGACTTGGGGTCTGGCTAGAGGGTGTGGCTTGTTTATGTCCCATGTGGCAGGGTTTGGTGTGGCCATGACACCCACAGGAGTGTAGTTTGGGGGGGAGGGTGTTACACCCCCTGATAAATACATTTTCTGATAAATAGTTGGGTGCAGGGGCTTTCAGTCGGGCGTGGTGAGGTGTCTGTTGGATTTTATCAGGAATTTTTGCACAAACAGACAAAAAAGCTCACACACACTCTCCCTGTTGCTCTTCTTTGAAAGTCTTCAAAAGTGTAGGTTAATTTACGCAATATTGTGTTTTGTCTGACATTGTACCCCTCCCAATTCACACTCTTCTCCCTTTCCACTGCCCCTTAATCCCCTCTCATGCACCCTGATTGTCCTATGATGTATTTTAACATTATGGGGCTCATTCCGAGTCCGGCGGGCGGCGGGCGCCGCCCGCCGGGCGGAAACCGCCCAAAGACCGCACCACGGTCAAATGACCGCGGGGGTCATTTTGACTTTCCCGCTGGGCCGGCGGGCGATCTCCAGAAGATCGCCCGCCGGCCCAGCGGGAAAGCCCCTGCGACAAGGAAGCCGGCTCCGAATGGAGCCGGCGAAGTTGCAGGGGTGCGACGGGTGCAGTAGCACCCGTCGCGATTTTCACTGTCTGCATAGCAGACAGTGAAAATCTTTGTGGGGCTCTGTTAGGGGGCCCCTGCACTGCCCATGCCAGCAGCAGTGCCCATGCCAGCAGTGCCCATGCCAGCGGCAGTGCAGGGGCCCCCAGGGGCCCCACGACACCCGTTCCCGCCATCCTGTTCCTGGCGGGTTTTACCGCCAGGAACAGGCTGGCGGGAAGGGGGTCGGAATCCCCATGGCGGCGCTGCAAGCAGCGCCGCTATGGAGGATTCCCTGGGCCAGGGGAAAACCGGCGGGAAACCGCCGGTTCCCCTTTTCTGACCGCGGCTTTACCGCCGCGGTCAGAATAGCCCTGGAAGCACCGCCAGCCTGTTGGCGGTGCTTC
Source organism: Pleurodeles waltl (assembly GCF_031143425.1). Taxonomy (NCBI): domain Eukaryota; kingdom Metazoa; phylum Chordata; class Amphibia; order Caudata; family Salamandridae; genus Pleurodeles; species Pleurodeles waltl. The sequence continues at coordinate 15,596,278 of NC_090449.1, read as the reverse complement.
CGCTGCCCTCCACCCTGGCGGTTTCAAACCGCCAGGGTCGGAATGACGGCCTATATGCCAGCCTGATTGTTGGAAAATCTGGATGTCACACCCCCAATCTTGGTGATCAAACCACGCCCGCCACACCTGCTCTGAAAGGATGAACAGATAAAGCTTTTGAGCTCTCTGTTGGCTTAAGAGGGGTGTCGGAAATTTACCGTCCCCTCCAAGAAGTGGTGGTTGAACCTGTAGGACCAAGTACCGTCGGTCCAGGCATCCTATCAGGGCTCTGGGCTCCAGGGTCCGGCGATATGCAAGGCGCAGACTCCACTACTGAATTACATAGGCAGTGGGTTCGGCAAAAGGCAATTCAGACTAGAGGGCCACTGTACATCGCACTGTGACACCAGGTCACTCTTGGTGCTAAAATTACTGTGGGTGAGATTGAGACAGCAGTTAAAGAGGTGGCCGTAACAAAACTCCGGGTCAGATGGGCTCCCTGTTGAGTTTTATGCAACGTATCTAAACAAATTGGCTCCACAGTTGGAAAAATGATTTATGACATTGTTACAGGTGGGACACCTACCGCCCACAACAGACAAGCTAACGTCACATCATTGTTGAAACCAGGCAAGTGCCCCCTTGAGCTGGCCTCCTATAGAGCATTGTCACCCTTGAACACAGAGTATAAAATTCTGAGCAAAATCTTTGCGAGGCGCCCGCTCCCTCACCTGCCACAGCTTCTGCACAGGACCAGAGTGGCTTTGTGCCAAAACAAAATACTGCGTTGAATATTTGCGCCTATTTCATGTAATGGACAGCATCCGTTGTGAGTAGGCACACGCTGGTTGTTTGTGTTTAGATGTTCCCCATGCATTTGATACACTGGGATGGGACTTTGTGCATGCCACACTAACTTATTACGGGATACTGGGCGCTTACGCCAAGTGGATGTGGCTTCGGTACTCCCTGCCTACGGCAGGGCAAAAACGGGAGCGTGCATCTCAGAACCTTACATCATTTCCGGGGTACACGTCAGGGCTGCCCATTATCGCCTCTGTTATTTGTATTAGCGATTGAACCCCTGGCGCAGCTGTTACGCCAAGATGCTCCGGAGTGGGGTATTCCAATTAAAGGGGTGACGCAGGCTACTTCATGCTGATGACATGGCCCTGTATTTCCGAGATTTGCGACGGGGTTTGTCCGGCATAGCTGAAAGTCTGGGTTCTGCCGGCTTCTCGGCCTTTGGGTCAATGCTGATGAAGCCTGCGCTTTCGCGTTCCTGACTGACCTGGGGCGACAGACGTTGGAGTCTGGAGAAGCCTCGATCCCGGTGGCGACACATGGCTTCCGTTATTTGGGAATCCACATATACTGTGACCCACGCAATGTTCTGGAAGGGAATCTCATACGGCAATGAATTCTCTCAGGCCAAAAATGACTTTTTGGACTACTCTGCCCCTCTGTGTGGCAGGCGATTGGCACTGGCAAAATGGCCCTCCTTCCTAGACTCCTCTGTAATTTGGTTAATCTGCCAGTGGTGATGCCAGCCCTGGTATCCGTATGTTGAACACTTTGCTGACTGAGCTGGCAGGGGGCACGGGACCCGCAGGGTCAGTTTTGCCAAAATTACAATTGCCAGTGTTAGTCGGGGCATGGGAGCCCAGATGTTAAGGCTTACTGCGTGGCGGGCCAGCTGCAGTGGGTGCCTAGTGGTTAGCAGGATATAACTTGCATGAAACGGGTTTTACGCCCACACAAGTGCAAAATGGGCAGCTGCATAGGTTGCTACGCCCAGACACGCCAGCCCCTCGCGGCGCTCCTATATTGGTGCGGGTGGCATGGCGTACTGGCATGTGACACTGCGTTACGCGCATGCATCCTTTCCATGTGCTGCGACCATCCCGCGGAGGGGTATATCTCCTGCACTGGGAGCCCTGTCCGCGCAGCGTGTGCAACCCTGGGAGCATTCTGAAGACCTGACGGTGTCGATGCTGCTTACAGACGCAACATTGATGACACACTCAGATTTTGTGCATACACACGGACTCCCTGACACCCTGTTTCTCATACATGCGGGACAGACACACTATACTCGCAAATATTGGGCCCTGAAGGGAATAGAACCTCCTACATTTGAATTCCTCCGTGCACTGCATACAATGGGCCACGGCAGTCATGGACCGGTGGCTGTATAGTGGCTTGAGGCACACCTAGGGATATCTTTAAACACACTCCACACTACATGGGAGACACACCTCGGTTACGCACTAACCAACACCAAATGGAAAGTTTTGCTCAAAACCCCCAGGGTTGTATCAAGAAATTCCAGATTTGAGTTCATCCAATTTTCTATATTGCACAGAGCATATCTTACCCCGCGCAAAATAAATAAAATGTTTCCGGGCGCGGAGGCACTGTCACCAGAGAGATGCTGTTCTGATGCATATGTCCCATTGTCCAGCGTTGTCGATATACTAGCCAGAAATAGCAAGACCCCTTCAAGACTTGACAGGACAATCTCACTGGCAGAGCCAGGCGTATGTATTCTGGGCCTTTATCCCTGACCACAGAGAGCCAAGGCGTCCACTCGCTTTACAGGCCTGGCCTTACTGTTGGCTAAACGAGCCATAATACGACGCTGAAGTCCCCAATGCCCTCTAAGGTGTCGCAGTGGTGGAGGAAGGTGGCAAAGTGGGGTTTGGCTGAGAGTGAGGCGCTACAACGAGAAGAACATAGAGGGTTGCGTAGAACTCCTGTCTCCTTGGAATGGGATTTATACTTGGAGAGATTAAAGGGGCAATCGGAGGAGAATACTGTTGTACGTACCTAAGCACGAGAACATATCTGACACATGCAGGTTAACACAAGACACTCTCTACTTTTACTTTACGTACAGGACGGCCTAACCTTGCCCGCTTTTCCAATCTTGGTGATCTGGGGTCTTTAAGCAGAGAGAAATATGAAAATCCCTGAAAGACATGTAGTGGATGATAGTGTACTGGTCTGGCTAGTTTTTAGGGTCGAGTCAGCGTCGCATGCGCTTGCGAGGCGCTTTAGGAGTTACAAAAGGGCTCGGAGCCCCGTCCACGTCACGTCAGTGTCTTTCATTGGTTCGTGGGCTTGCCGGTTAGAATCTGCTTGCTTTGATTAGTGGAAGGCACGCACACGTCATGCCTTTTCCGGTGGTTAGCCCTCCTCGAGCGCAGCGACCAAGTACTGAAAACATGCGCGGCGCGCTGGGTTTGTGGACTACTTTTTCTCTGTTTCCGCAGCGCACTCTCTCTTGGCAGGAGTCGAGCGCTTTGCATAATATCGACCCTGTTACGTACGTAATTGCACTTTTGCCGATAGATTTCATTACGAGTGAACTGTAGCAGCGCGATCGCGCTGTTTTTTTCTTTCAATCTGGCAAGAAAAATTCGGTTGGGAGTTTACAACTGGTAATAGCTGTAACTCGGACAAATGTGAGACCCTAGTGCATTGCAAATGCTTGTTTTGTTTGAGGCAAGAGTAAAAACAATGTGGGAGTTTATCTCACGGTAGCAAGAATCACTTATATATATGCTTGGCCATGAACCCTGATGTTATATACGGTGATAGCATGTATGTCACTGCCTCATTATGTGATAAGATATAGCTGCTACTGTCAAAATGCAATAAAGTTTGTGAAAATAAAAACCAGGGCCCGGGGTGGCCGACACAGACTCCCTGCCTCAGGAGTCCACTGCTGTCCCTCTGTTCCTACCTCTTGAATTTAGACGATTCTACCCTCGGAGGGGAGGGCCCTGTAGCACCACAGCCCACTGCCTGGGTCGGGCGTTAATGGTTGTTGAAGCCCCTCTCTCTCTGATGACGTGAGTTATGCACCGGTGCTCACCTGTGTGAGGACCGTACCCCTGGGTGGGAGGGGCTCTGAGGGTGGTCACCCGTGTGAGCACCGTACCCCTGGGAGGGGCTCTGAGGGATGTCACCTGTGTGAGGACTGAACCTCTGGGAAGGGCTCTGTGGTCTTCAAAAGACCCAGGAGATGCCGGATCCAAGTCTTGTCCAAACAGGTCTCTGAAGTCAGACATCAAACGCTGCTGGCACAAGGTGCCTTGTGACACACCTGCTGTTTCACACCATCTGCTCAGGGACACCTAAAGGGTTTTGGGGGCTCTGGGCCAAACATATTTTGGGGGGGCCCTGCTCTGAACAGCTTTGAATGCATGATCCAGTTTCAGGTCTTTCCTGCCCTCTTTGCCCAGGTCACTGACAGTGACAGACACACTGGGCCACATTCTACAGGTGTTTACACCTAATATTCAGGGGCAGTGACGTGTGTTTTCAGTACTGTCACACAGCAGCAGCTCAGTAATATTACTGCAAATAATATCTGTCACACTCTCCCATTTCTCATATGTGAGGTCCTGCTTCGATCTAAAAAAACTTTTCATAGATGTTGCATGAAACTTAAGCATAACCTTTCTCCGCAAAATGTCTGTAATAGACTCTCACACGTCACCCACATTAAAAATAACTGAAAGGAAAACGGTATTTAAATCCCTCAGTTTAAGAATTATTCAAGGTCACCAGGACAAGACTGGCAGAGCAGAGCTGGCTCTATCAGGGGCCGGGGCCCACTCTGGCCAGGCCTTGAAACGTCTCTGCATGAGCAGCGCCCCCCCTGTTCCAACCCACCCTTCTGCAGCGTTCATTATCAGCACAGCTGGGAGGAAACCAGAAATTACACCAAGTACAGTGACGCAGTAATCCGTTTTTATTTACTTGAGGAATGCTTGATTCATACACATTCCCCGCTGCCCTCGTGGGCTCAAAGGCAGCCTTTGTGAGCGTCAGATGCCATTTACCATCGAATCCCTCAGCAGCCCAGAAGGGGCCACGTGATACATTCACCGGCAGCGGCTACGACAGTGTGTCATGGCCCTGGTGCACGGAGGAAATGGGCCCCTAGCTGCAGTGTGAAATGCGAAATACAGCAACAATCAGGATTCCGTGGGAGCCTGTGGACCCCGGTGCCACTGCACCTGCCGCACCAATGGAAGCTGCTTTCCTCACAGCCACCGGTGCATCGTGTAAGGCACACTCAGCCGGTGGCACTCCCCAAGAGGGCAAGAGTGGGAGGGGCCTGGGGTTATGCAGCATGCTGAGGTGTACCCCGGCCCTGAGCCTGCTGGTCTATCATTGAAGCTGTACCCCCATATACTGCTCTGTGATGATGTGAAAGGCACCTCAGCCCTCGGTAGGCTGGTCTGTGATTCTGTGAGGGGGACCTCAAACCTCCCAGTGCTGGTCTGTGATTCTGTGAGGGGGACCTCAAACCTCCCAGTGCTGGTCTGTGATTCTGTGAGGGGGGACCTCAAAACTCACAGTGCTGGTCTGTGATTCTGTGAGGGGGACCTTAAACCTCCTAGTGCTGGTCTGTGATTCTGTAAACAGGGACCTCAAACCTCCAAGTGCTGGTGTGTGATTCTGTGAGGGGGGACCTCAAAACTCACAGTGCTGGTCTGTGATTCTGTGAGGGGGGACCTCAAAACTCACAGTGCTGGTCTGTGATTCTGTGAGGGGGACCTCAAACCTCACAGTGCTGGTCTGTGATTCTGTGAGGGGGACCTCAAACCTCACAGTGCTGGTCTGTGATTCTGTGAGGGGGACCTTAAACCTCCCAGTTCTGGTCTGTGATTCCGTAAAGGGAGACCTCAAACCTCACAGTGCTGGTCTGTGATTCTGTGAGGGGGACCTCAAACCTCACAGTGCTGGTCTGTGATTCTGTAAACAGGGACCTCAAACCTCACAGTGCTGGTCTGTGATTCTGTAAACAGGGACCTCAAACCTCCAAGTGCTGGTCTGTGATTCTGTGAGGGGGACCTCAAACCTCACAGTGCTGGTCTGTGATTCTGTAAAGGGGGACCTCAAACCTCACAGTGCTGGTCTGTGATTCTGTAAACAGGGACCTCAAACCTCCAAGTGCTGGTCTGTGATTCTGTGAGGGGGACCTTAAACCTCCTAGTGCTGGTCTGTGATTCTGTAAAGGGGGACCTCAAACCTCACAGTGCTGGTCTGTGATTCTGTAAAGGGGGACCTCAAACCTCACAGTGCTGGTCTGTGATTCTGTGAGGGGGACCTCAGCCCTCAATGGGATGGTCTGTGATGGTGTGAAGTAGTTCTAACTCCCTCTGGATGCTGGTCTGTGATATGAAGTGGTGCCCCACATCTGGGGGTGCGCATCTTTAATGGTTTAAAGTGGCCCTTCATCCCTCAGGATGCTGGTCTGTGATGGCGTGAAAGGGTCCCTCACCTTCAGGATGCTGGGGTGAAGTGGCATCATGTGACGCTGGTCTGTGGTGATGTGACATGGTACCGCATGCATCGGGATGTTGGACTTTAATGTTTTGAAGTGGTACTTCACCCCTTTTGATGCTGGCCTGGGGCGGTGAGGATGTTGGCCTGTGATGGTAAGGATGCTAAGGATGCTGGCCTGGGGCAGTGAGGATGCTGGCCTGGGGCAGTGAGGATGCTGGCCTAGGGCAGTGAGGATGCTGGCCTGGGGCGGTGGGGATGCTGGCCTGGGGCGGTGGGGATGCTGGCCTGGGGCGGTGAGGATGCTGGCCTGGGGCGGTGGGGATGCTGGCCTGGGGCGGTGGGGATGCTGGCCTGGGGCGGTGAGGATGCAGGTCTGTGATGGTGAGGATGCTGGCCTGTTAAGGTGAGGATGTTGGCCTGTGACGGTGAGGATGCTGGCCTGTGACGGTGATTATGCTGGCCTGTGATGGTGAGGATGCTGGCCTGTGACGGTGATTATGCTGGCCTGTGATGGTGAGGATGCTGGAATGTGACGGTGCGGATGCTGGCCTCTGATGGTGAGGATGCTGGAATGTGATGGTGAGGATGTTGGCCTGTGACGGTGAGGATGCTGGCCTGTGACGGTGTGGATGCTGGCCTGGGGCGGTGAGGATGTTGGCCTGTGATGGTGAGGATGCTGGCCTGTGACGGTGATTATGCTGGCCTGTGACGGTGAGGATGCTGGCCTGTGACGGTGATTATGCTGGCCTGTGACGGTGAGGATGCTGGCCTGTGATGGTGAGGATGCTGGAATGTGATGGTGAGGATGTTGGCCTGTGACGGTGATTATGCTGGCCTGTGATGGTGAGGATGCTGGCCTGTGACGGTGATTATGCTGGCCTGTGATGGCGAGGATGCTGGAATGTGACGGTGCGGATGCTGGCCTCTGATGGTGAGGATGCTGGAATGTGATGGTGAGGATGTTGGCCTGTGACGGTGAGGATGCTGGCCTGTGACGGTGATTATGCTGGCCTGTGACGGTGAGGATGCTGGCCTGTGACGGTGAGGATGCTGGCCTGTGACGGTGATTATGCTGGCCTGTGACGGTGAGGATGCTGGCCTTTGACGGTGCGGATGCTGGCCTCTGATGGTGAGGATACTGGAATGTGATGGTGAGGATGTTGGCCTGTGACGGTGATTATGCTGGCCTGTGATGGTGAGGATGCTGGCCTGTGATGGTGAGGATGCTGGCCTGTGATGGGGAGGATGTTGGCCTGTGACGGTGCAGATGCTGGCCTTTGAAGGGGAGGATGCTGGAATGTGATGGTGAGGATGCTGGCCTGTGATGGTGAGGATGCTGGAATGTGACGGTGAGGACGCTGGCCTGTGATGGTGAGGATGCTGGAATGTGACGGTGAGGACGCTAGCCTGTGATGGTGAGGATGCTGGACTGCGACAGTGCAGATCCTGGCCTTTGAAGGGGAGGATGGTGACCTGTGATGGTGTGAAGCGGTCCCTGTTCGTCTCTCTCCCCTTACCCTTTAACACTCTCTCTATCGGTAACTCCCCAAATTCCTCCTTTCTCCCATGAGCCGGAGCTGCCCTCCGTGCCCCTTTGTCGCCGGGTCCGGTTGCCATGGTGACGAGGATGGGGATGACGAGCCGTCAGGTTGCTGAGGCAGGGAAGATGCGGATGCCATTAGGTGTCTGTGTGTGGGGGGCTGGGGCGTCCCCTCTTTGTTTACGTCTCTCTAATGGATATTAAACGGACGGCTGACTTTTATATACCCCTCCTTCTGTGCCCCTCCTGCTGTGCCCTCCCCCCAATCTCCCACCCTCCCTTCTACTCAGGAGGGGGTGGAGGGGCAGCGGGGAAACCTTTGTGTACAGATCTGCTGTGGACATGACGCAGAGATTTATAATCACGAGAACCCGTCTAGGGGCCAGACATAGATGGCGTGGGGGCCATGGCAGTGAGCTGTGTGCTCAGGATAGAGCTGTGTGCTCATGGTAGAGCTGTGTGCTCAGGATAGAGCTGTGTGCTCATGGCACAGCTCTCTGCTCATGGTAGAGCTGTGTGCTCATGGCACAGCTCTCTGCTCATAGTAGAGCTGTGAGCTGTGTGCTCATGGTAGAGCTGTGTGCTAATGATAGAACTGTGTGCTCATGGCATAGCTCTTTGCTCATGATAGAGCTGTGTGCTCGGGATAAAGCTGTGTGCTCATGGCACAGCTCTCTGCTCAGGATAGAGCTGTGTGCTCATGATAGACTGTGTGCTCAGGATAGAGCTGTGTGCTGATGGCACAGCTCTCCGCTCATGGTAGAGCTGGGAGCTGTGTGCTCATGTTAGAGCTGGGTGCTCATGGCAGAGCTCTCTCCTCATGATAGAGCTGTGTGCTCATGGTAGAGCTGTATGCTCATGATAGAAGTGTGTGCTCATGGTGTATATATGTATGTGTGCTGTTCGTGCTTCAATTGCAGTGCTGTTTGTTACCAGCTGCAGGCGGTGTGTGCTGTCTCGTGCTTCCACGGCAGTGCTGTTTGTTAGCAGCTGCAGGCGGTGTGTGCTGTCTCGTGCTTCCACGGCAGTGCTGTTTGTTCTCAGCTGCAGGCGGTGTGTGCTGTCTCGTGCTTCCACGGCAGTGCTGTTTGTTACCAGCTGCAGGCGGTGTGTGCTGTCTCGTGCTTCCACGGCAGTGCTGTTTGTTACCAGCTGCAGGCGGTGTGTGCTGTCTCGTGCTTCCACGGCAGTGCTGTTTGTTACCAGCTGCAGGCGGTGTGTGCTGTGCTGTTTGTTACCAGCTGCAGGCGGTGTGTGCTGTCTCGTGCTTCCACGGCAGTGCTGTTTGTTACCAGCTGCAGGCGGTGTGTGCTGTCTCGTGCTTCCACGGCAGTGCTGTTTGTTACCAGCTGCAGGCGGTGTGTGCTGTCTCGTGCTTCCACGGCAGTGCTGTTTGTTAGCAGCTGCAGGCGGTGTGTGCTGTCTCGTGCTTCCACGGCAGTGCTGTTTGTTAGCAGCTGCAGGCGGTGTGTGCTGTCTCGTGCTTCCACGGCAGTGCTGTTTGTTACCAGCTGCAGGCGGTGTGTGCTGTCTCGTGCTTCCACGGCAGTGCTGTTTGTTACCAGCTGCAGGCGGTGTGTGCTGTCTCGTGCTTCCACGGCAGTGCTGTTTGTTATCAGTTGCAGGCGGTGTGTGCTGTCTCGTGCTTCCACGGCAGTGCTGTTTGTTATCAGCTGCAGGCGGTGTGTGCTGTCTCGTGCTCTCTACCTCTGTCTCTCCTATCCTTTATGTGTGAGGTCTCAGGTCTCTCCTATCCTTTAGGTGTGAGATCTCAGGCCCGGCTGCGGAGGGCTCTGTCTCGCCTATCCTTTATGTGTGAGGTCTCAGGTCTCTCCTATCCTTTAGGTGTGAGATCTCAGACCCGACTGCCGAGGTCTCTGTCTCGCCTATCCTTTATGTGTGAGATCTCAGACCCGGCTGCGGAGGTCTCTGTCTCTCCTATCCTTTATGTGTGAGATCTCAGACCCGATAGCCGAGGTCTCTGTCTCTCCTATCCTTTGTGTGTGAGATCTCAGACCCGATAGCCGAGGTCTCTGTCTCTCCTATCCTTTATGTGTGAGATCTCAGACCCGGCTGCGGAGGTCTCTGTCTCTCCTATCCTTTATGTGTGAGATCTCAGACCCGGCTGCGGAGGTCTCTGTCTCTCCTATCCTTTGTGTGTGAGATCTCAGACCCGACTGCAGAGGTCTCTGTCTCTCCTATCCTTTATGTGTGAGATCTCAGACCCGATAGCCGAGGTCTCTGTCTCTCCTATCCTTTATGTGTGAGATCTCAGACCCGGCTGTGGGGGTCTCTGTCTCTCCTATCCTTTATGTGTGAGATCTCAGACCCGATAGCCGAGGTCTCTGTCTCTCCTATCCTTTATGTGTGAGATCTCAGACCCGATAGCCGAGGTCTCTGTCTCTCCTATCCTTTATGTGTGAGATCTCAGACCCGGCTGCGGAGGTCTCTGTCTCTCCTATCCTTTATGTGTGAGTTCTCAGACCCGGCTGCGGAGGTCTCTGTCTCTCCTATCCTTTATGTGTGAGATCTCAGACCCGGCTGCGGAGGTCTCTGTCTCTCCTATCCTTTGTGTGTGAGATCTCAGACCCGGCTGCGGAGGTCTCTGTCTCTCCTATCCTTTGTGAGTGAGATCTCAGACCCGACTGCAGAGGTCTCTGTCTCTCCTATCCTTTGTGTGTGAGATCTCAGACCCGGCTGCGGAGGTCTCTGTCTCTCCTATCCTTTGTGTGTGAGATCTCAGACCAGGCTGCGGGGGTCTCTGTCTCTCCTATCCTTTATGTGTGAGATCTCAGACCCGACTGCAGAGGTCTCTCCTATCCTTTATGTGTGAGATCTCAGACCCGGCTGCGGAGGTCTCTGTCTCTCCTATCCTTTGTGTGTGAGATCTCAGACCCGACTGCAGAGGTCTCTGTCTCGCCTATCCTTTAGGTGTGAGATCTCAGACCCGACTGCAGAGGTCTCTGTCTCTCCTATCCTTTATGTGTGAGATCTCAGACCCGACTGCAGAGGTCTCTGTCTCTCCTATCCTTTATGTGTGAGATCTCAGACCCGACTGCAGAGGTCTCTGTCTCTCCTATCCTTTATGTGTGAGATCTCAGACCCGGCTGCGGAGGTCTCTGTCTCTCCTATCCTTTGTGTGTGAGATCTCAGACCCGATAGCCGAGGTCTCTGTCTCTCCTATCCTTTATGTGTGAGATCTCAGACCCGGCTGCGGAGGTCTCTGTCTCTCCTATCCTTTATGTGTGAGATCTCAGACCCGGCTGCGGAGGTCTCTGTCTCTCCTATCCTTTGTGTGTGAGATCTCAGACCCGGCTGCGGAGGTCTCTGTCTCTCCTATCCTTTGTGTGTGAGATCTCAGACCCGACTGCAGAGGTCTCTGTCTCTCCTATCCTTTATGTGTGAGATCTCAGACCCGACTGCAGAGGTCTCTGTCTCTCCTATCCTTTATGTGTGAGATCTCAGACCCGGCTGCGGAGGTCTCTGTCTCTCCTATCCTTTGTGTGTGAGATCTCAGACCCGATAGCCGAGGTCTCTGTCTCTCCTATCCTTTATGTGTGAGATCTCAGACCCGGCTGCGGAGGTCTCTGTCTCTCCTATCCTTTATGTGTGAGATCTCAGACCCGATAGCCGAGGTCTCTGTCTCTCCTATCCTTTATGTGTGAGATCTCAGACCCGGCTGCAGAGGTCTCTGTCTCTCCTATCCTTTATGTGTGAGATCTCAGACCCGACTTCGGAGGTCTCCTCACAAGCAGATATACTTTTTAATAGTAAATGGGGAAGGGACAGAGGGAAGTGGGTGGAAAATGGGGAATACTTACTAGGAAAGGTTGGGGTTAAGGGAGGATTGGGGGGTGAAGAGAGGTTTAGGGAAGGGTGGAGGGAGAGACATGCACCCACCCACAAAAGAGTAACCCCATGGTTCTCCACAAGCTGCACTTCTGAAGTGATCTCTACAGTTAGTGGTGGACAGAGCCCACAACAATTGTATGTCTCGCCAGCTCTGAGCTGGAGCATGTCCAGCGCCCCACGTGGCAAACCCCTGATACTGCAGCGCCCGCTCGCGGGAAATAATGGATGCAGGGACTTAAAATAAACGTATTAATCATGTAACATGTTTTACATCGTTTTTCATTAAAATACATATATCAAATTAATGACCATTCATATTTATCTTAAAAGTATTTTAGATGTTTTTTTACTTTAACCTACTTTTAAACTCTATCCCATACCTTCCCAGGGAGCTTTGCGCCCCAGTGGCTCAGATCTCTGCCTATGTGTGAAAAGTTTCAAACAGTAACTTTACCCTTGTAAGTCAGGCTCTACCCCTGAACTCAGGGAGTGGGGACATGCTAGTCTATACAAGTAATTTTACTTACTTTTTGATAACTCCAAAGAATTCTGGGAAAAGTAATTGCTAAATGGTGCCTTTCATGCCGGAATTCTTATTGAATTTGATTTTCCATCCATCTTTCCACCCTGACTCCTCTCCACCATCCATCTCTCCCCTCCATCTATCCATCAGTGCATCGCTCCATCAACCCACTGACCCACCGTCTCATCTACCCATCCTGCTCTCCAAGCCTTCTTTCTTTCAGGCTCCCTTGGTTCACCTGAGCCCCCCCCAACCCCCCCAGCTCTAAGGGACTCTCCTCTTGCAGTAGTGTTCATAACCTTTTGTTTGGAGATCAGTGAAACAACCAAAGTCAACAGAGCGTGAAACACATTTTAAAGGTTTTTTGGTACACACACTGTCACCTGTGTTGTCAACCCTCGCTCGACCTCCTGAAATGTGGGTGTTGACACCTCTGCCTCGAAGCGCTGTACTGTTAGATGGTGCTCTGCTTCCGACTGCAAAGCGTGGCTTAGTTTTTCCTGTGCCCCATACGTTCTCCTGTACCCTCAAGAGCTCTTCAGTAGCTTCCCAGCTTTCCTCTGCCTTATATATTTCTCCCAGACCCACCGTAATTTCTCCTGCACCTTCCTTGAGTTCTCCTTCACCTCGCAATAGTTGAATTGTACATCAGCTCCCCTGCACCCTACTCCAGTTCTACTGCACTTTCATAAGTTCTCTGGCATCTTCCATGGGGTCTCCTCCACCCTACACATGAGTTCCTGCACATAGACACTTTAACTCACCCTAGGCAAGCGTTGATGTATCCTCCAGTGCTTCTCCTGCACCCTATCAATCAGTTTGTTTTCGGAAAGCACGGCTATTCAGCCATGAGAGTCTCAAGGCGCTGGAGCGGGGGGGGGGGAGTGGCATCATCCAAAGAGCCACGTCTTGAGGTTCTTCCTGAGGATGGTGAGCGACAGATTTTGTATGAGGCGCAGGGGGAGGTTGTTCCAGCTCTTTGCTGCAATGTAGGTGAAGGATCGTCCTCCGGCAGTAGTTTTGCATATGTGAGGGATGGTGACCAGGGCCGTCTGGGTGGAGCAGAGGGATCTGGCGGGGGTGGAAGGAGACGTGGTGGTTCAGGTAGGCTGGTCCTGCGTTGTGTATGGCCTTGGCCGTGTGGTTGAGTAGCTAGAAGGTGATTTGTTTCTTGATCTGGAGCCAGTGGAGGGTCCTCATGTGTTGGGAGATGTGCTCTCTGTGTGGGAGGTTCAGGATGAGTCTGGCGGTGGCGTTCTGGATGAGTTGTAGTTTTTTCATGTTTCTGGTCGAGGTGCCGGTGTAGAGGGCGTTGCCTTAGTCAAGCTTGGTTGTGACTAAGATGTGGGTGACTGTCCTGTGACAGTCTGCTGGGCTCCATCTGAAGAGCCTCAGAAGTTTGCGGAGTGTGTGCCAGTAGAAGGAAGCAACTGAGTTTACCTGGCAGGTCATGGATAGGGAGGAGTCGAGGATGATTCCTAGGTTGCGGGTGTGCTCGGTTGGTGCTGGGGGGGGCACTGAGGGATGTGGGCCACCAGGAGTCGTCCCAAGCTGAGGTGGCATTTCCGAAGATGATGAGCTCAGTCTTGTCGGAGTTGAGCTTGAGGCAGCTTTCTCTCATCCAGGTGGCGATGGCTTCCATTCCTGAGTGGAAGTTCCTTGTGGCCGTGTCCAGGTCTTTGGTGAGGGAAATGATGAGTTGATGACACGATGTTCATACCGTGGCTTCTGACGAAGGCTGCGAGATGTATACATTGAACAGTGTGGGACTCAGTCAGGATTCTTGAGGGACTCGGCAGTTGACTCCTTTGGGTCTGGATGTGTAGGGCGGAAGTCTGACCCTCTGCGGCCTCCCGTAGAGGAGGGAGTGGATCCGTACCAGGGCTCTTCTACAGATTCCTATGTCATGAAGTCTGGTGCACAGAGTGCTGTGGGAGACTGTAGGAGGCTGGACTGGCTTGTAGTGGGTACCAAGGGGTACTTACACCTTGCACCAGGCCCAGGTATCCCTTATTAGTGTAGAGGGGTGTCTATCAGCTTAGGCTGATAGAAAAGGTAGCTTAGCAGAGCAGCTTAGGCTGAACTAGGAGACGAGTGAAGCTCCTACAGTACCACTAGTGTCATATGCACAATATCATAAGAAAACACAATACACAGATATACTAAAAATAAAGGTACTTTATTTTTATGACAATATGCCAAAGTATCTCAGTATGAGGATAGCAAATATACACAAGATATATGTACACAATACCAAAATATGCAGTAATAGCAATAGAAAACAGTGCAAACAATGTATAGTCACAATAGAATGCAATGGGGGCACATAGGGATAGGGGCAACACAAACCATATACTCTAGAAGTGGAATGCGAACCACGAATGGACCCCAAACCTATGTGTCCTTGTAGAGGGTCGCTGGGACTGTAAGAAAACAGTGAGGGTTAGAAAAATAGCCCACCCCAAGACCCTGAAAAGTGGGTGCAAAGTGCACCTAAGTTCCCCAAAGAGCACAGAAGTCGTGATAGGGGAATTCTGCAAGGAAGATCAACACCAGCAATGCAACAACGATGGATTTCCTGACGAGAGTACCTGTGGAACAAGGGGACCAAGTCCAAGAGTCACGATCAAGTCGGGAGTGGGCAGATGCACAGGAAATGCCAGCTGTGGGTGCAAAGAAGCTGCCACCGGATAGTAGAAGCTGTGGATTCTGCAACAACTACAAGGGCTAGAAACTTCCCCTTTGGAGATGGATGTCGCACGTCGTGAAGAGTCGTGCAGAGGTATTTCCGTGCAGAAAGACCGTAAACAAGCCTTGCTAGCTGCAAGGGTCGATGTTAGGGTTTTTGGATGCTGCTGTGGCCCAGGAGGGACCAGGATGTCGCCAATTGCGTGAGGAGACAGAGGGGGCGTCCAGCAAAGACAAGGAGCCCACTCAGAAGCAAGCAGCACCCGCAGAAGTGCCGGAACAGGCACTACGAAGTGGAGTGAACCAGAGCTCACCCGAAGTCACAAAGGAAGGTCCCACGACGCCGGAGGACAACTCAGGAGGTCGTGCACTGCAGGTTAGCGTGCCGGGGACCCAGGCTTGGCTGTGCACAAAGGAAATCCTGGAAGAGTGCACAGGAGCCGGAGTAGCTGCAAAACACGCGGTTCCCAGCAATGCAGTCTAGCGTAGGGAGGCAAGGACTTACCTCCACCAAACTTGGACTGAAGAGTCACTGGACTGTGGGAGTCACTTGGACAGAGTTGCTGAGTTCAAGGGACCTCGCTCGTCGTGCTGAGAGGAGACCCAGAGGACCGGTGATGCAGTTCTTTGGTGCCTGTGGTTGCAGGGGGAAGATTCCGTCGACCCACGGGAGATTTCTTCGGAGCTTCTAGTGCAGAGAGGAGGCAGACTACCCCCACAGCATGCACCACCAGGAAAACAGTCGAGAAGGCGGCAGGATCAGCGTTACAAGGTCGCAGTAGTCGTCTTTGCTACTTTGTTGCAGTTTTGCAGGCTTCCAGCGCGGTCAGCAGTCGATTCCTTGGCAGAAGGTGAAGAGAGAGATGCAGAGGAACTCTGATGAGCTCTTGCATTCGTTATCTAAGGAATTCCCCAAAGCAGAGACCCTAAATAGCCAGAAAAGGAGGTTTGGCTACCTAGGAGAGAGGATAGGCTAGCAACACCTGGAGGAGCCTATCAGAAGGAGTCTCTGATGTCACCTGCTGGCCCTGGCCACTCAGAGCAGTCCAGTGTGCCAGCAGCACCTCTGTTTCCAAGATGGCAGAGGTCTGGAGCACACTGGAGGAGCTCTGGGCACCTCCCAGGGAAGGTGCAGATCAGGGGAGTGGTCACTCCCCTTTCCTTTGTCCAGGTTCGCGCCAGAGCAGGGCTGAGGGATCCCTGAACTGGTGTAGACTGGCTTATGCAGAGATGGGCACCCTCTGTGCCCATCAAAGCATTTCCAGAGGCTGGGGGAGGCTACTCCGCCCCAGCCCTGACACCTTTTTCCAAAGGGAGAGGGTGTAACACCCTCTCTCTGAGGAAGTCCTTTGTTCTGCCTTCCTGGGCCAAGCGTGGCTGGACCCGAGGAGGGCAGAAACCTGTCTGAGGGGTTGGCAGCAGCAGCAGCTGCAGTGAAACCCCGGGAAAGGTAGTTTGGCAGTACCCGGGTCTGAGCTAGAGACTCGGGGGATCATGGAATTGTCTCCCCAATGCCAGAATGGCATTGGGGTGACAATTCCATGATCTTAGACATGTTACATGGCCATGTTCGGAGTTACCATTGTGACGCTATACATATGTCGTGACATATGTATAGTGCACGCATGTAATGGTGTCCCCGCACTCACAAAGTCCGGGGAATTTGCCCTGGATAATGTGGGAGCACCTTGGCTAGTGCCAGGGTGCCCACACACTAAGTAACTTAGCACCCAACCTTTACCAGGTAAAGGTTAGACATATAGGTGACTTATAAGTTACTTAAGTGCAGTGGTAAATGGCTGTGAAATAACGTAGACGTTATTTCACTCAGGCTGCAAGGGCAGGCCTGTGTAAGAATTGTCAGAGCTCCCTATGGGTGGCAAAAGTATTGCTGCAGCCCATAGGGATCTCCTGGAACCCCAATACCCTGGGTACCTCAGTACCATATACTAGGGAATTATAAGGGTGTTCCATTATGCCAATGTAAATTCGTGAAATTGGTCACTAGCCTGTTAGTGACAATTTGGAAAGAAAATGAGAGAGCATAACCACTGAGGTTCTGGATAGCAGAGCCTCAGTGAGACAGTTAGTCATAACACAGGTAACACATACAGGGCACACTTAAGAGCACTGGGGCCCTAGCTGGCAGGGTCCCAGTGACACATACAACTAAAACAGCATATATACAGTGAAATATGGGGGTAACATGCCAGGCAAGATGGTACTTTCCTACAGAGACCATGTCGAAAGCTGTGAGATGTCGAGGAGAATGAGCGCTGCGGTGTGGCTGTGGTCTAGGAGTAATCGGAAGTTGTCAGTGGTTGCCAGGAGGGCTACACCAGTTCCACGGTATCTTCCATGTGTCCCCCTGCACCCTAAACAGAACTTCTAATCCCGTTCTCCTACACTGTCCATAGGTTTTCCCGCACCCCACAGAGTACCCCTGAAGCTTGCGAAGCTCTCCTTCACCTTACAGAATTTCTTTTACTCTCCCCCTCGTCTCCTTCAACTTAATTGAGTTCAGTTGTCCCTTACAGAGATCTCCTGAACCAGAAACAGTTCTCCTGCACCTTCCAACAGTTCTTTTGCAACAGACTCTAGCACGTATGCACAGTAAACCAGTGCACCTGCACCCACTGTGAGTTCTCTTGCACCCCCCTTAAGTCTCCGCACTCTCAACGAATAGGTCCGAAGTGACCGCCAAGGTTCTTCCTGTTGTCTCTCTCCAGGTGAATGGGAAGGGGCTGGCTCAATGGATAGGGCTGAAGTGACCTCTAAAGTTCTCATGTTGTCTCTCTCCAGGTGAACAGGAAGTGACCTCTAAAGCTCTCCCTGTTGACTCTCTCTAGGTGAACGGGAAGGGTTTGTCTCAGGAGCAGACGCTGGAGGCGCTGAGGGCTGGCAAGGACCCCCTGCTGATCCAGGTGCTTCGACGCAGCCCGCGGATGAAGGGAGGCAACGGGGGCAGCGGCTCCTTCCACGACCTGCACTTTGTGGACAGCGGCACCCAGACGGACATCACGTTTGATCACATCCTAGCGCTGGGCAAGCTGCGTCCACCCTCTCCCCCTGTGGTCACCTTGGAGCCCTATGTCCTCTCTGAGCTGTGAGTATACCTCTGATCCCTACCCCTGCTAGCAGACCCCAGGGTAGCTCTGATACTGTGGTGTCAACTCATGTTGGGGTTAGCGGTGTTTGTACAACTCAAGATGTTGCTTGTCGCCTGTTTTTACAGCTCGAGATGTTGCTTGTCGCCCCTTCGGGCAGGAGTTTTGAATAGGCAAATGACTGAGCCTGTTGGGTGTATTCACTCAATCATTAAACACTCACTTGTCCATTTAATAGTCTCCAGAGATGTTTTAGGATTGGTTTCATTGCTGCTTCAGTGGCATAATTAACAAAACAATTGCAAATGGAACCAGAGGGGAGTTTTTACAGAAGGCAGCATTTCATACATTTTATCACATTTTCCTGCAATTAGGAAATCACTATTTGAAATGTATGAAAACCTTTGGAGATTCATTTGTGATTCGCAGTGGGTCAGAAATAGACCTACCTCATGAATATTAATGAGGTAGGTTACAATTTGCGACCCATTACGAATCACAGCCGTCCCAGGGATACTGGCCTGCTGAGCTCAGCAGACCACTATGTCTGTGATTGCTTTTAAATAAACAAATCTGTTTTTTTGTTTGTTTAAACACAGCCTGTTTTCCTTAAAGAAAAATTGGATGTGTTTAAAACGAAAAAAATGAAACGTTTAAGTTTCATTTTTTAAGATTAGGCAGTGGTCCGTTTGAACACTGACTGTTCTTTAAAAATATTTTCCCAACCATTCCCAAAGGGGACCCCTTCCCATTTGTGAATGGGTTATCACCAACTTTCTATTGGTGGCAAACTGTGAATGTTTGCGACTGCAGTTTGGACGCAAAACATTCGTACATGCCTTTCCGATTTTGAATCAGGAAGGGACGCCCTCAACACACCCCTTACTGATAGCAGCTCGCAGAAACCAAGTTGCGATTTGGTAACAGGTTATGGAATCACAATTTGGACTTTGTAGAACCCAAAAAGCATTTTTCTAGTCGCAAACGCATCGATTCTGCAAATCGTATCGTTTGCGAGTAGAAAAATGCTTTGTACATGTGGCCCTGTGATTGTTGCATTGAGAAATGCAAATGTCACGCGCAGTGCATGCGGTTTAGCTGCTGCCCCATTAGTGTGGAGTTTCCAGATGCTACTGGTGCCAGCTGTTCAGGTTGTACAGCTGGGGTCATGCATTTGCTGTAATTGCTTGTGTGACCAACACAAAAGCGACTGAAAGAAGTGACTGATCTCAAAGCAGGGATAATTCCTGTGAAAGGGCTTTTACCTCAAAATGAAGCCATTAATTTAACAGCGCTGTACAGGCGGCCATCGCCCTGCTTGTCAGACTGCAAAAGGAACTATTGTAGGAAAAAATCATTTATGCAGGGAAATGTAAACAAAGGAAAGTGATTGCTGATGTGGGCGGGGGGCGGGGGCTGACAGTGCCTGGAACCCCTTAACACTCCCAGCAGCAGGCAGGGCACTTTCCTGTTCAAACATCATTCACCTGTTATTAAATACAGCATAAAAGGCCGGCCTGCTGCACGCCATGGGGTAAGCACTTCTACAACAGCAAACATGACTTTACAGCAACACTAAAGCATCAGTGCTCCTACAGGCCACTGTCACCCTCCCTCTCCTCCAGCCCTGTTATTTCTGGGTGTGGGCGTAACCTGTGTAAGTCCATATAAAGTAATCACGGCGGAACTACCCAAAAATTCAACAACATTTCGCGGAATTACGCAAGAAGAGTAATTCTGTATTAAGAGCTGGTTTCGGACTGTGGTAACAGAAAGGCATTTCCTTGTTTTCTGCTCCCTCTGCTGTTGGTTTGTAGGTACTGCCACGCATAGCAAGGTGAGGTTGGTATAACTCACGATGGTTGAATTGATTGTTCCACTAGGAAGGAGTAATCGATGGAGGTTGCCAGAGATACCGTTGAAGCCAGGTCCTTCCCCACACACTGGGGGGCCCTCGAAGGACCACACTGGCCTTACTAGAGCTGAAGAGCTCCTGCAGCATGAGATTGGCATCTTTGGATACAGGGAAGACCTGAGCAAGCTCTTTCTGGCAGGAAATGGCAGAGAAACCCGAAGTACGGTTGTCCAAGGTCACACAGTCACAGTGCATGCGTTGTTGTATGGAATGGATGGCTATGTAGCGTCAATCACCGTGCCTTACCTCCCCCTTCCCTACCAGCCTTTACACTCCACTGCCTACTGTCTCCTCTTCTCTTTGCGCCTAAGGTAGGGCTAGACCAGTGGTTGTCAACGTTTTGACTTCTGTGGACCACTAGTTTATCATTACTGGAACCCGGGACCCCCACTAAATCATTATTGGAATCAGGGGACCCCCCACTGAGTCATTACTGAAAGCTGGGGGTCATGGCCTAAACATTGTTGATGATTTGAACTGCAAAACAGTACACAAAGAAGACAGAAACAAGCATTCACCAAGCACATGCACAAATTATTACACATTTTACTTAATGTGCAAACAAATATATATATAAAAAAAATGTTTAATGTTAATAGGAAGGTTGAAGCTTTTTTTTAAATTCAATTGAAGCTGCATATTATCCATATTATGTTCTGTTTAACGCGCCTGCGCTGCTCACACAAATCCATCGGAGAATACTAATTAAATTTTTAGCCTCCAATTTCAACTTTCTTAACATTTGCAGTACATTTTAAAATGTTCAATTGTACATTTATCATTTTATTTATATACATGTTATTAATCTGTTAAATGATTTAAGTTTCTAAGCAGTCACAGACCCCTTGAGGAGGATTTGTGGACCCCCAGGGTCCCCGGATCACAGGTTGGGAACTACTGGGCTAGGTCATCATGAAGTTTTTGATTTTAGCATTAACGCACAGTGCGAGCCCTTCTGCTTCCACCACATGAGGAACACCTGTGCCCGTGTTGTTTAATATGATGGCGCGTAAACATACAAGCTCCTTTAAAGAGAGTGTGGTGGTCCCAAGGACTCATAGACACACACTGCACCCACCTGGGGCAGGGAGGGCAGGTTTGCATTCTAGGTGAGCACCTGGCATTGAGGTAAAATTCTGGGCAGTGACTGCTAAAATTCAACACAAACGGCCACAATTCAGGAGAAAAGGTCAGTTTTACAGATACCTGTGAGTAGGTCAAGACATATTATAAAGTAAGTAAAAACTGCAGACACAAATACAACTCAAAGTAAGGTTATATTCTTTGGTTTGTGCTGTATATATCACCATTGAGCAAACATTTGTGTGTAACTGGACTTATTTTATGATGAAATAACCAGCAAGCATATTGTATTGTATTGTACTCGTATTTATATAGCGCTTACCACCCCTGACAAGATATGCCCACTGAGCAAAGTTTGACAGCCAACACTAGGGACAGTTGTCACTTTTCTGTTTACGCACCATAAATGATGGTATCGTAAGTCCTCTGTTCTTAAACATGAACTACCAGTTCAAAAGCAGTGGTACTACTACAGAGGCCAAGAGGGTGTGAAATGTTGAGTAAGTGGTTAGATCAAATTTGAGAGAGGGATTGCACATATGTGTGTGTTTGTGGGTTTGCACGTGTGTGATTATTTCACCCAACCTCTCCTGTGCATCCATCAGAACAAACTTTGTCTCAGGTGGTATTTTTACAGTCTTGTACTAGACGAAATGCCAGTTTGCAGGAAGAAGAACCATAAACAAGCATTGGCAAAACCAAAAGGTTTGATGCTTGCATGTGAGTAGTGAGAAAAATAGGTCTATTTTCAAAACAATTAAAATAGGATTCATTTGTGTGTACCCTGCATTGATGAGACAATTTTATGTAATAAAAGTGTGCACTTTTCAGATGTAAAATAGTTCCTCATGCATTCCTATGGAGCAGTGGGATACACCCAATTACCCAATTAAAAGAATGTGAGGCCAGTATACTGCTGTGGGCAGATCAGAGATGTGACAGTCTTAAGTCAATAGCTGAATGTTCCTGAGCCAAAGAAGCTAATGGGTGCAGGAAGCAGAAACAAAGCCCTCTAACTTCAGGGTAGGGTACAATATGTTCAGCTCTAAACATGAACAAGAGAAAGAAGGGGTGCACAAACAAAAATCTGAGCATCTCACATGTGCACGCCTCGATTGCCATACCAGGGTTGCGCCAAACTGACCACCACCATATGTTACACAGAGCACCATTACCCACTGCTCCATGCCACCCGCGCGCCAGCCTCCATAGCAGCGGACTAGGCACTGCCACTCAAAGAAAACTGCGCCCTTAGCACATTCAGCTACAAAATGAGGCACGCTGACCACCGCCACAGAACAGTGCCACACCACCTGCAGAAAATGGTACCATCACCCACCGAGTAGCGCACCCCACCAACGGCGACTACGCACAGCAAATGCACCACTGCAGCGGAACAGTGCACCGCTACCCTCAGCACAGTGAACCCCAACCTTCAGCACAATCCACCATCACCATAAGAGCAGAGTACCACAACCTGTGGCACAGAGAACCACACAAGGCAGACACTGTGCACCATCCCACAGAGCGAAACACCTCCCACCCCACTGCCAGGTTGTCCCCAGGTTTCAAGCAGGAGTTGTAAGGTAGTGGAAAAGCACAGTTCCTCTTTTCTTGACTCTGCACCCTCAAATACAAACTCAGTTTGTGCCCACATTAAATTGTAGCAGAATCCTAAAGAACACCATGGACTACTCCAGGAAATCATATGTCTTTGTTGAAAGACATGCCTAATGGCAGCCACCACACACTTTGACAGACAATTCTTTCAAAGAAATGAGGACTTTACCACCACCAGCCACTGCAGGGGTCCCTGTGCTGATCATACACAGTCATTACCAGCATCAGACACCTTTAATATCCAGCCAGGGAAGGTGAGTCTCAGGTAGGATCATAAAAATCTGCTCCATTCGTCAAGCATGCAGGAGCTGAAACACAGAGGACATTTTAGTGTCAGCACCTTAAAATGAATCTTCTTCCCAACTAGAAACAAGCTCATGTGAAATGGGTGATACATGCCCTTGTAAGAATTCTGACTACTGCCCTAGAATTAATGGTTGACACATGCTTTGTAAGCATTATGACTACTGCCTTAGAAATAACGGGTGATAGATGGGTTTGTAAGAATTATGACTACTGTCCTCGAACTAATGGTTGACACATATTGTCTAAGAATTAATGGGTGATACATGCTTTGTAAGAATTCTGACTACTTCCCTAGAATCAACATGTGATACATGCTTTAGTAGAATTCTGAACACTGCCCTACAATTAACTGGTGATACATGCTTTCTAAGAATTCTGACTACTGCCCTAGAATTAATGGGTAATACATGCTACGAATTCTGACTACTGCCCTAGAATTAATGGGTGATACATGCTGTCTAAGAATTCTGATCACTGCCTTAGAATTAATGGGTGATACATGCTGTATATGAATTCTGACTACTGCCCTAGAATTAATGGGTGATACATGCTGTCTAAGAATTCTGACTACTGCCCTAGAATTAATGGGTGATACATGCTACGAATTCTGACTACTGCCCTAGAATTAATGGGTGATACATGCTGTCTAAGAATTCTGACTACTGCTCTAGAATTAATGGGTGATACATGCTGTCTAAGAATTCTGGCTACTGCCCTAGAATCAATGGTTGGCACATGCTGTCTAAGAATTGTGACTACTGCCTTAGAATAATGGGTGATACATGCTACGAATTCTGGCTACTGCCCTAGAATCAATGGTTGGTACGTGCTGTCTAAGAATTGTGACTACTGCCCTAGAATTAATGGGTAATACATGCTACGAATTCTGGCTACTGCCCTAGAATCAATGGTTGGCACATGCTGTCTAAGAATTCTGATCACTGCCTTAGAATAATGGGTGATACATGCTTTGTAATAGTTCTGACTTCTACCCTAGAATAGTAAAGCACCGGTGATTTCCTGGAGTGGGACTTTGGGGTCGTAGTAGATTATCTTCAGATCAGAGAAAGGGGGTTACTGCCCGCCAGGAGACACGTCTTACATAGGGGCCAGAAACTAAGAAGGAGAGGTGGCCCAATGAAAGACAGTTTGGCAGACCCTGGTGGCGCACCGCGCTGGTACTTCTGATGGACGTCAGGGCCAGCCGTGCCAGTTGCCCCCCGGGCTGGTTGAAGTAAGACCCGCAGTCGCAGCCCCTATTCAGTCATCACCTCGTTGGTCACTTGCCTCCTCAGAAGAACAAAGATTGACAACACAAGCCCAGTGCCCTACATCACAGGAATAGAGCCCATCAACAGGCTGCAGGTGCGTGGGCGAGCTGGGACCAGGCCCGGGGTGCAGGATTCTGAGGCGCGCACGGAGCTGTGTGCATTAAGGTTACCCCACCAGGAGGGCCTTCTCACCTACTCCAGCCTTGTCCTTCCCCCAGTCTCTTCATTTCTGTCTAATTTGCCATTTAAAAGTGGTTTTAGTCCTTCCTTATCATACTTTAATCCAGTCGGCCCCACCAGGTGCAAATAACTTGTGCTTTAAAAGCACCTGCTGCAGAGTTCCTTGTGCATCTAGCCTCCAGGAATCAATTAAAATGTCAATATACTTTTTGTGATTAATGTTCCTGCTAGAGAGAGAGAGAGATTGGAGGTAGCTTTGACTGGCCATAAAGTAGCACAGAGGGTTAATGTGCCTGCAGCAAAGAACAGATCTGTATTTTATGTGGATAGCTGAGTGGATTAGCAAGGCCAGCCTTTACTAGCGCTTTAAAACAAATGAATGTATGTGAAAGGGGGGATATGGAGAGATGGGGGGCACATTTGCCGGGTGGTGGTGAGAGAATCCGAGGAGGTGGTCATGGGGTGGGGGTGCAAAAAAAAGACTGTTGCACAGGGTGACACAGCGCTAAAGCCGGCCCTAACTGCGAGCAATGGTTTGACACCTCTCTACCCCCATCCTTGCCACCCTTCACCCTCTGACCCCTGCTGACACATCAACAAAACCATCATCTGGTGAGGCAGCTGAGCTATCTCTGATTTAGGTGAGCTGGGGATGGGGATGTTTGTGTCAAGGACAGTCTATACACCTCCAGGTACTGACCAGTGAACACAAAAGGGACCCCTGCTGCCTCATTTAATTCAATGCCATAAGCAAGGGCGCCAACTTTCTCTCTGCCCATGCCCAGGGGGCTAGCGTAGCAAAGGCCAGCGCTGGACTCAGATACCCTAAAGTAACCAAAGGTGAGCACTAAAAGGGCCAATGTCGACAGAGCATGCTGTGCCGAGAGTTCTCGGATTGGCTAGGTGACTTATCAGCCAGTCCTAGGTGAGCCTACAGACTGTGTTCACAGACCAGGTTGAAAGGGACACATTCACGAGAGCTACACTGGCTGCCAGAATGTAATGCCACAGCAGACATATGTGTAGCATAAAGTAATCAATTGAAGTCTTTCATTTTCCGTCTCTAGTAATTGTACATTTTTGTGTTTTCTGGCCACAAGATGCAAAACAGGGTAACTAAAGCCCCTTCTTCTTCGGCAATGCGGCCCAGAAGACATGGTGCAAGATACAGGAGCACTTTACAGGGAAGGGGCGTGGCCTACACGGGTTGTGCGCACCCCGGGAGCAACCCCTTTAATGATGTGGTAACATTACCCTTTCACTGTCAGAGGCTCACTTGGGTTGTATCACCAGAAGCCCAGGTCACAGTGTGTGTCTGACATTCACTTGGGTTGTATCACAAGCAGCCAGAGATCACAGTGTGTGTCAGAAGCTCACTTGGGTTGTATCACAAGCAGCCAGAGATTCCAGTGTGTGTCAGACGCTCACTTGGGTTGCATCACCAGAAGCCCAGAGATCACAGTGTGTGTCAGACGCTCACTTGGGTTGTATCACAAGCAGCCAGAGATCACAGTGTGTGTCAGACGCTCACTTTGCTTGTATCACCAGAAACCCAGAGCTCACAGTGTGTGTCAGACGCTCACTTGGGTTGTATCACAAGAAGCCCAGAGATCACAGTGTGTGACTGACACTCACTTGGGTTGTATCACAAGCAGCCAGAGATCACAGTGTGTGTCAGATGCTCACTTGGGTTGTACCACAAGAAGCCCAGAGATCACAGTGTGTGACTGACACTCACTTGGGTTGTATCACAAGAAGCCCAGAGATCACAGTGTGTGTCAGATGCACACTTGGGTTGTATCACAAGCAGCCAGAGATCCCAGTGTGTGTCAGACGCTCACTTGGGTTGTACCACAAGCAGCCAGAGATCCCAGTCTGTGTCAGACGCTCACTTGGGTTGTATCACAAGCAGCCAGAGATCCCAGTGTGTGTCAGACGCTCACTTGGGTTGTATCACCAGAAGCCCAGAGATCACAGTGTGTGTCAGATGCTCACTTGGGTTGTATCACAAGCAGCCAGAGATCCCAGTGTGTGTCAGACGCTCACTTGGGTTGTATCACCAGAAGCCCAGAGATCACAGTGTGTGTCAGACGCTCACTTGGGTTGTATCACAAGCAGCCAGAGATCACAGTGTGTGTCAGACACTCACTTTGGTTGTATCACCAGAAACCCAGAGATCACAGTGTGTGTCAGACGCTCACTTGGGTTGTATCACAAGAAGCCCAGAGATCACAGTGTGTGACTGACCCTCACTTGGGTTGTATCACAAGCAGCCAGAGATCACAGTGTGTGTCAGACGCTCACTTCGGTTGTACCACAAGAAGACCAGAGATCACAGTGTGTGACTGACACTCACTTGGATTGTATCACAAGAAGCCCAGAGATCACAGTGTGTGTCAGACGCTCACTTGGGTTGTATCACCAGAAGCCCAGGTCACAGTGTGTGTCAGACGCTCACTTGGGTTGTATCACCAGAAACCCAGGGATGACAGTGTGTGTCAGATGCTCACTTGGGTTGCATCATAAGCAGCCCAGAGATCACAGTGTATGTCAGATGCTCACTTGGGTTGTATCACAAGCAGCCAGAGATCACAGTGTGTGTCAGACGCTCACTTGGGTTATATCACAAGAAGCGCTCACTTGGGTTGTATCACAAGCAGCCGGAGATCACAGTGTGTGTCAGACGCTCACTTGGGTTGTATCAAAAGAAGCCCAGAGATCACAGTGTGTGTCAGACGCTCACTTGGGTTGTATCACCAGAAGCCCAGGTCACAGTGTGTGTCAGACGCTCACTTGGGTTGTATCACAATAAGCCCAGAGATCACTGTGTGTGTCAGATGCTCACTTGGGTTGTATCACAAGCAGCCCATAGATCACAGTGTGTGTCAGACGCTCACTTGGGTTGTATCACCAGAAACCCAGAGATCACAGTGTGTGTCAGACACTCACTTAGGTTATATCACAAGCAGCCAGAGATCACAGTGTGTGTCAGACGCTCACTTGGGTTGTATCACAAGAAGCCCAGAGATCACACTGTGTCTCAGACGCTCACTTGGGTTGTATCACCAGAAACCCAGCGATTACAGTATGTGACTGACACTCACTTGGGTTGTATCACCAGAAGCCCAGAGATCACAGTGTGTGTCAGACGCTCACTTGGGTTGTATCACAAGCAGCCAGAGATCCCAGTGTGTGTCAAAAGCTCACTTGGGTTGTATCACCAGAAACCCAGAGATCACAGTATGTGTCAGACGCTCACTTGGGTTGTATCACAAGCAGCCAGAGATCACAGTGTGTGTCAGACAATCACTTGGGTTATATCACAAGAAGCCAGAGATCACAGTGTGTGTCAGACGCTCACTTGGGTTATATCACAAGAAGCCAGAGTTCACAGTGTGTGTCAGACGCTCACTTGGGTTGTACCACAAGAAGCCCAGAGATCACAGTGTGTGTCAGACGCTCACTTCGGTTGTATCACCAGAAACCCAGAGATCACAGTGTGTGTCAGATGCTCACTTGGGTTGTATCACAAGAAGCCCAGAGATCACAGTGTGTGTCAGACGCTCACTTGGGTTGTATCACAAGAAGCCCAAGTCACAGTGTGTGTCAGATGCTCACTTGGGTTGTATCACAAGAAGCCCAGAGATCACAGTGTGTGTCAGATGCTCACTTGGGTTGTATCACAAGCAACCCAGAGATTGCAGTGTGTGTCAGACGCTCACTTGGGTTATATCACAAGCAGCCCAGAGGTCATAGTGTGTGTCAGATGCTCACTTGGGTTGTATCACAAGCAGCCAGAGTTCACAGTGTGTGTCAGACACCCACTTGGGTTGTATCACAAGCAGCCAGAGATCACAGTGTGTGTCAGACGCTCACTTGGGTTGTATCACAAGAAGCCCAGAGATCACAGTGTGTGTCAGACGCTCACTTGGGTTGTATCACCAGAAGCTGAGGTCACAGTGTGTGTGTCAGATGCTCACTTGAGTTGTATAACAAGAAGCCCAGAGATCACAGTATGTGACTGACACTCACTTGGGTTATATCACAAGCAGCCAGAGGTCATAGTGTGTGTCAGACACTCACCTGGGTTGTATCACAAGCAACCCAGAGAACACAGTGTGTGTTGGACGCTCACTTGGGTTGTATCACCAGAAACCCAGAGATCACAGTGTGTGTCAGATGCTCACTTGGGTTGTATCACAAGAAGCCAGAGATCACAGTGTGCGTCAGACGCTCACTTGGGTTAAATCACAAGCAGCCAGAGATCACAGTGTGTGTCAGATGCTCACTTGGGTTGTATCACAAGAAGCCAGAGATCACAGTGTGCGTCAGACGCTCACTTGGGTTAAATCACAAGCAGCCAGAGATCACAGTGTGTGTCAGATGATCACTTGGGTTGTATCACAAGAAGCCAGAGATCACAGTGTGCGTCAGACGCTCACTTGGGTTAAATCACAAGCAGCCAGAGATCACAGTGTGTGTCAGATGCTCACTTGGGTTGTATCAAAAGAAGCCCAGAGATCACAGTGTGTGTCAGACGCTCACTTGGGTTGTATCACAGGAAGCCCAGAGATCACAGTGTGTGTCTGACACTCACTTGGATTATATCACAAGCAGCCCAGAGGTCACAGTGTGTTTCAGACGCTCATTTGGGTTGTATCACAAGCAACCCAGGGATCACAGTGTTTGTCAGACGCTCACTTGGGTTGTATCACAAGCAACCCAGAGATCACAGTGTGTGTCAGACGCTCACTTGGGTTGTATCACCAGAAACCCAGAGATCACAGTGTGTGTCAGACGCTCACTTGGGTTGAATCACAAGAAGCCCAGAGATCACAGTGTGTGTCAGACGCTCACTTGGGTTGTATCACCAGAAACCCAGAGATCACAGTGTGTGTCAGACGCTCACTTGGGTTGTATCACAAGAAGCCCAGAGATCACAGTGTGTGTTAGATGTTCACTTGGGTTGTATCACAAGAAGCCCAGAGATCACAGTGTGTGTTAGATGTTCACTTGGGTTGTATCAAAAGAAGCCCAGAGATCACAGTGTGTGTCAGACGCTCACTTGGGTTGCATCACCAGAAACCCATAGATCACAGTGTGTGTCAGACGCTCACTTGGGTTGTATCACCAGACGCCCAGGTCACAGTGTCTGTCCGACGCTCACTTGGGTTGTATCACAAGAAGCCCAGAGATCACAGTGTGTGTCAGACGCTCACTTGGGTCATATCACAAGCATCCAGAGATCACAGTATGTGTCAGACGCTCACTTGGGTTGTACCACAAGAAGCCCAGAGATCACAGTGTGTGACTGACACTCACTTGGGTTGTATCACAAGAAGCCCAGAGATCACAGTGTGTATCAGATGTTCACTTAGGTTGTATCACCAGAAGCCCAGGTCACAGTGTGTGTCAGTGGCTCACTTGGGTTGTATCACAAGAAGCCCAGAGATCACAGTGTGTGTCAGACACTCACTTGGGTTGTATCACAAGAAGCCCAGAGATCACAGTGTGTGTCAGACGCTCACTTGGGTTGTATCACCAGAAACCCAGAGATCACAGTGTGTGTCAGACGCTCACTTGGGTTGTATCACAAGAAGCCCAGAGATCACAGTGTGTGTTAGATGCTCACTTGGGTTGTATCACAAGAAGCCAGAGATCACAGTGTGTGTCAGACGCTCACTTGGGTTGTATCAAAAGAAGCCCAGAGATCACAGTGTGTGTCAGACGCTCACTTGGGTTGCATCACCAGAAACCCATAGATCACAGTGTGTGTCAGACGCTCACTTGGGTTGTATCACCAGACGCCCAGGTCACAGTGTCTGTCAGACGCTCACTTGGGTTGTATCACAAGAAGCCCAGAGATCACAGTGTGTGTCAGACGCTCACTTGGGTCATATCACAAGCATCCAGAGATCACAGTATGTGTCAGACGCTCACTTGGGTTGTACCACAAGAAGCCCAGAGATCACATTGTGTGACTGACACTCACTTGGGTTGTATCACAAGAAGCCCAGAGATCACAGTGTGTATCAGATGTTCACTTAGGTTGTATCACCAGAAGCCCAGGTCACAGTGTGTGTCAGACGCTCACTTGGGTTGTATCACAAGAAGCCCAGAGATCACAGTGTGTGCCAGACGCTCACTTGGGTTGTATCACAAGCAGCCAGAGATCACAGTGTGCGTCAGACACTCACTTGAGTTTTATCACAAGCAGCCCAGGGATGACAGTGTGTGTCAGACGCTCACTTGGGTTGTATCACAAGCAGCCCAAGGATGACAGTGTGTGTCAGACGCTCACTTAGGTTGTATCACAAGCAGCCAGAGATCACAGTGTGTGTCAGACACTCACTTGGGTTGTATCACAAGCAGCCAGAGATCAGAGTGTGAGTCTGGAGGCCTCCAAGGCTTTGAAACTACCTCAGGTGTCTATTACAGATCGTCCTGGTATCTAAGGGCCGTATGTAGCAAAGGGTTTTTCCCATTCTGTGTCAATGGGAAAATGTGTTCGTACATATGGCCCTAAGTGCGTAACAGCAGGTTTTTAACATCAAAGTCCAGACCAGAAGCTGTCGAGCTCTGGCTGTAACTCTAAGGTCGGGCAGGGAGTTGTTGGGACGGAAGACCCCCGTGCAAGGTGCACAGGAGTCCCCTCCTGAGTGCTCGGCTGAGAGTAGGACTGGGCGCCCACCACATGAGGTGGGGGGGGGTCTATCTATGCACACCACTACTGAGGTGCTATAGAGAAGGGAGGGACCGCCCAGAAACAGGACAGAGACGAAATTGGGGGGCAGGGTGGGGTAGCAGAGGGAGTTGGAGAGGTGCAGCACAGGCCCTGATAGTGCTCAGTGACACTATGTTGTTTTCTGCTACTAGCAGTGTGCAGTACTGCATCTATTGTGTAGTAAAGGACCCTCTTTCTTGAAAAAAAGCACTGGGCTGGACTTTTGCTTATTTCATTATTAGTTGATTGTTGGGTTCAAGCAGCACCAGGCTACCTCCCTGAGAAGCCTGTTACTGCTCACCGCGCTACCTCCCTGAGAGGCCTGTGACTGCTCACCCTCGTACCTCCCTGAGAAGCCTGTGACTGCTCACCCTCGATACTACTCACCCTCGCTACCTCCCTGAGAAGCCTGTGACTGCTCACCCTCGCTACCTCCCTGAGAAGCCTGTGACTGCTCACCCTCGGTACTACTCACCCTCGCTACTGCTCACCCTCGTTACCTCCCTGAGAAGCCTGTGACTGCTCACCCTCACTACCCCCTGAGAAGCCTGTGACTGCTCACCCTCGGTACTACTCACCCTCGATCCTGCTCACCCTCGTTACCTCCCTGAGAAGCCTGTGACTGCTCACCCTCACTACCCCCTGAGAAGCCTGTGACTGCTCACCCTCGCTACTGCTCACCCTCGTTACCTCCCTGAGAAGCCTGTGACTGCTCACCCTCACTACCCCCTGAGAAGCCTGTGACTGCTCACCCGCGATACTGCTCACCCTCGCTACCTCCCTGAGAAGCCTGTGACTGCTCACCCTCGCTGCCTCCCAGAGAAGCCTGTGACTGCTCACCCTCGCTACCTCCCTGAGAAGCCTGTGACTGCTCACCCTCGCTACCTCCCTGAGAAGCCTGTGACCGCTCGCCCTCGGTACCTCCCTGAGAAGCCTGTGACTGCTCACCCGCGCTACTGCTCACCCTCGCTACCTCCCTGAGAAGCCTGTGACTGCTCACCCTCGGTACTACTCACCCTCGCTACCTCCCTGAGAAGCCTGTGACTGCTCACCCTCGCTACCTCCCTGAGAAGCCTGTGACTGCTCACCCTCGATACTACTCACCCTCGCTACCTCCCTGAGAAGCCTGTGACTGCTCACCCTCGCTACCTCCCTGAGAAGCCTGTGACTGCTCACCCTCTGTACTACTCACCCTCGCTACTGCTCACCCTCGCTACCTCCATGAGAAGCCTGTGACTGCTCACCCTCACTACCCCCTGAGAAGCCTGTGACTGCTCACCCTCGGTACTACTCACCCTCGCTACTGCTCACCTTCGCTACCTCCATGAGAAGCCTGTGACTGCTCACCCTCACTACCCCCTGAGAAGCCTGTGACTGCTCACCCGCGATACTGCTCACCCTCGCTACCTCCCTGAGAAGCCTGTGACTGCTCACCCTCGCTGCCTCCCAGAGAAGCCTGTGACTGCTCACCCTCGCTACCTCCCTGAGAAGCCTGTGACTGCTCACCCTCTGTACTACTCACCCTCGCTACTGCTCACTCTCGCTACCTCCATGAGAAGCCTGTGACTGCTCACCCTCACTACCCCCTGAGAAGCCTGTGACTGCTCACCCTCCGTACTACTCACCCTCGCTACTGCTCACCCTCGTTACCTCCCTGAGAAGCCTGTGACTGCTCACCCGCGATACTGCTCACCCTCGCTACCTCCATGAGAAGCCTGTGACTGCTCACCCTCGCTGCCTCCCAGAGAAGCCTGTGACTGCTCACCCTCGCTACTTCCCTGTGAAGCCTGTGACTGCTCACCCTCGCTACCTCCCTGAGAAGCCTGTGACTGCTCGCCCTCGGTACCTCTCTGAGAAGCCTGTGACTGCTCACCCTCGCTACTGCTCACCCTCGTTACCTCCCTGAGAAGCCTGTGACTGCTCACCCGCGATACTGCTCACCCTCGCTACCTCCCTGAGAAGCCTGTGACTGCTCACCCTTGCTGCCTCCCAGAAAAGCCTGTGACTGCTCACCCTCGCTACCTCCCTGAGAAGCCTGTGACTGCTCACCCGCGCTACTGCTCACCCTCGCTACCTCCCTGAGAAGCCTGTGACTGCTCACCCTCGCTACCTCCATGAGAAGCCTGTGACTGCTCACCGTCACTACCCCCTGAGAAGCCTGTGACTGCTCACCCGCGCTACTGCTCACCCTCGCTACCTTCCTGAGAAGCCTGTGACTGCTCACCCTCGCTACCACTGAGAGTCAAGTGCTGAACTACTCACCCTCGTTACCACTGAGAGTCAAGTGCTGAACGGATCATCCTCGCTACCACTGAGAGTCAAGTGCTCAACGGGTCACCCTCGCTACCACTGAGAGTCAAGTGCTGAACGGATCACCCTCGCTACCACTGAGTCAAGTGCAGAACGGATCACCCTCGCTACCACTGAGTCAAGTGCAGAACGGATCACCCTCGCTACCACTGAGAATCAAGTGCTGAACGGATCACCCTCAATACCACTGAGATTCAAGTGCTGAAAAGGGTTGTACTTGGCCCAGTTTGCAGAACCACTGTAGTCGTGTCCCTAAGACCTCAGGCGAGAACCCCCACGGCTGAGGCCCAGTAGCTCCTGCTTGCTGTGTGGCTCCCCAAGCGAGGTCTCACAATAACACATTGTTCAACACGCAGGCAGTGCACATCAAGAGTTTTTTCACATCCTTCATCCAAGCACCCAGTTTTCCACCCATTCCCATACCTATCCAAGTACCCAGATCCTTCCAGTTCATTCCTCCATCTATCTATCCATGCAACAACCAACATCCATCCATTCACCCAGAACGATTGATTCAGCCAAGCATCCATTCATCCTACCATCATCCAACCATGAACCCACGAAGATCCATCCACCCACCCATCCATCCACCCATCCAGCACTCATCCATCCATCAATCCTTGCACCCACGGAGATCCATCCATTCATCCAGATCCACCCACCCAGCTACCCATCCACTCATCCAAAACTCATCCATCCATCAATCCTTGCACCCACCAAGATCCATCTATTCAACCTGATCATGCATGTACCTATCCATCCACCCACCCATCCATCTCACCATCTATCAATCCTTGCACCCACCTAGGTCCATCCATTCACCCTACCATCATCTAACCATGCACCCACAAAGATCCATACACACACCCATCCATCCACCCATCTAAGACTCATCCATCCATCAATCCTTGAACCCACGGAGATCCATCCATTCAACCAGATCCACCCACCCAGCTACCCATCCACTCATCCATATCTCCTACAGCTTCTTGATTCAGTCCAACGCTATCCACCCACTGGCCAATCCATCCACCCCTGCGCTCCAAACAACAACAATTGAAGCACTAACATGTTCAATTAAAAGGAACATTTTCTATGTAAGTAAAAATCTAAGCAACACATTTTTGAGAGGGCAATAATTGGAAACCTTAATAATAAAAGCTTGATAGACAGCAGGCTGGAGCTTTTAAAATATGATGTTATTCTGGGGAAAACCCCCTCTGTTGCATTCAGTGAGAATAGCCTTTGATACTGCACTGGAAGCCCCTGCTTCTGCCCACCCTGAGGCAGCTTAAAACTACATCACAGCAGCTTCTAGCTGCAAATTACAGGCAAATACTGGCCATTACCAGATCAAGAACAGGTACTAGACATCGGGCTCAGATTATGGATAGTCCATGCCATGAACAGATGCATGGACTCCGGGCCAGATGTACGAAGCATTTTGCACGTCGCAAACAGCGAAAATCGCTGTTTGCGACGTGCAAAATGCACGTTGCAATGCACAAAACCCGTTTTGCGATTCGGTAACCTGGGGCCAGATGTAGGTAGAAATGGTTTTGCGACTCGCAAATTGCAAGTCGGAGCGACTCGCAAAACCATATGCATAATGGTGTCCCTGACACCATCTGCGAATCGCAAGGGGGTCGCAATGACCCACCTCATTAATATTAATGAGGTGGGTCGCAATTTGCGACCCCCTTGCGATTACCTGCACTCACAGGGATGGTGGCCTGCTGGAGACAGCAGACCACCATGTCTGTGACTGCTTTTTTAATAAAGCAGTTTGTTTTTTTTGTATTGCAGCCCGTTTTCCTTAAAGGAAAACTAGTTGCAATACACTCGGGAATTGGACCACTGCCTGCTCTGAAAAAATATTTTTGCTGGCATTCACAAAGGGGAAGGGGTCCCATAGGGACCCCTTCCCTTTTGCGAATGAGTTAGCACCTACTTCACATGGGTGCTAACTGCGAATTGCTTTGCTGCCACGTTCGCGGTCACAAAGCAATTCTGCATCATGGTGCGAATCGCAAATAGGAAGGGGAACACCCCTTCCTATTTGCGAGTCGCATTCCCATTTTGCGAGTCGGTACCGACTCGCAAAATGGGAATGTGCATCGCGATGCACGTTTTGCATGCCGCAAACTGCAAATTTTGCAGTTTGCCCCATGCAAAACGCTTTGTACATCTGGCCCCTGGTTACCGAATCGCAAAACGGGTTTGCGAGTCGCAATTAGGAAGGGGTGTCCCCTTCCTAATTGCGAGTTGCAGTGCAATGCTGGATTGCTTTGTGACCGCGAATGCGGTCGCAAACCAATCAAAGTTTGCACCCTTTTAAAATGGGTGGTTACAATGGAGGCCACAGCAGAATCTGATTAAAAGAGCTGTGAGGGGGCCCCGTGACCCCACCGGCTCTTTTAACCCCGAAGTCAGTGGAAAGGGCACCGGGGTAACACTGGGAACAAGAATGTCGGGGGACAATGAGCGAGGACGGAGAACTAAGACCATCCCTGTTTTTTTCTCATGGCTTTCTGTTGTCCATTGGTTTTCAGGGCCCCCATCGGGCAGGAGTTCTACGATGCCGCAGAGTTCATCGAAGGAGGCCCCCCGGAGGGCGACCGCGTGGACGAACTGGAGTACGAGGTAAGGTGGAGACGACGAGGGATGCCGGCTGAGGGATGGTGAATGAGGAATGATGGCTTAGAGTGCTCTAGGATGGATGAGGGACCAAGATGTCCTAAGACGGATGCTGTACAGGTGACATTAGAAAGGCATAGAGTACAGCAGCTGCTGGGATCCTAGAAGAACCAGTGGTCCTGGAGGGATCAGCCCAGCACTGGCTGAGGTCCTGGAGGGATCAGCCGAGCACTGGCTGAGGTCCTGGCAGGATCAGGCAAGCACTGGCCGAGGTCCTGGTGGGATCAGGCAAGCACTGGCTGAGGTCCTGGCAGGATCAGGCAAGCACTGGCTGAGGTCCTGGTGGGATCAGGCAAGCACTGGCTGAGGTCCTGGAGGGATCAGCTGAGCACTGGCTGAGGTCCTGGAGGGATCAGCCGAGCACTGGCTGAGGTCCTGGAGGGATCAGGCAAGCACTGGCTGAGGTCCTGGCGGGATCAGATGAGCACTGGCTGAGGTCCTGGCGGGATCAGCCGAGCACTGGCTGAGGTCCTGGAGGTCCTGGAGGGATCAGATGAGCACTGGCTGAGGTCCTGGAGGGATCAGGCAAGCACTGGCTGAGGTCCTGGCGGGATCAGCCGAGCACTGGCTGAGGTCCTGGAGGGATCAGCCGAGCACTGGCTGAGGTCCTGGAGGGATCAGGCAAGCACTGGCTGAGGTCCTGGCAGGATCAGGCAAGCACTGGCTGAGGTCCTGGTGGGATCAGGCAAGCACTGGCTGAGGTCCTGGTGGGATCAGCTGAGCACTGACTGAGGTCCTGGCGGGATCAGGCAAGCACTTGCTGAGGTCCTGGTGGGATCAGGCAAGCACTGGCTGAGGTCCTGGTAGGCTCAGCCGAGCACTGTCTGAGGTCCTGGAGGGATCAGGCAAGCACTTGCTGAGGTCCTGGCGGGATCAGGCAAGCACTTGCTGAGGTCCTGGCGGGATCAGGCAAGCACTGGCTGAGGTCCTGGTGGGATCAGGCAAGCAATGGCTGAGGTCCTGGAGGGATCAGGCAAGCAATGGCTGAGGTCCTAGTGGGATCAGACAGATACTTTGATTTCAGCAACTGCTGGTGTACTACAGAGATCACACAAGCAGAGTCAGAGTACAGCGGTGACTGAGGTCCAGGAGGGACCAGGAGGAGGTCCAGGAGGGATTAAAAAATGCAGTGGTTTGATTCGGCAGGGATTAGACAGGCAGGCTCTCCGTGCAGCAGTGGCTGGAGATCTGAAGGGTTCAGACAGGCATGGTCAGAATACATCAGTGGCTGAGGTCCAGAAGGGATCACACAGTCACAGCACAGCAGTGACCAAAGTCCTGGAGAGATGAGGTAGGCACAGTCAGCAGTCCTGGAGAGATAGACAGCTGGTCGTTAAAGTCCTCGAGGGATCAGGCAGGCAGTGATAGAGAACAGCACTGGCTGAGGTCCAAGAGGTGTCAGGCACAGTCAGTTTTCAGAAAGTCACAGTCATTCTACTGCGGTGGCTGAGGTCCAGGAGATGTCAGAAAGGCACAGTCAGTGTGCTGCGGTGGCTGAGGTCCAGGAGATGTCAGAAAGGCACAGTCAGTGTGCTGCGGTGGCTGAGGTCCACAAAGGCCCAGTTAATGTATTGTAGTGGCTGAGGTCCAGGAAGTGTCATAAATGCACAGACACTCTACTGAGGTGGCTGAGGTCAGGAAGTGTCATAAATGCACAGTCACTCTACTGAGGTGGCTGAGGTCCAGGAGGTGTCACAAAGGCACAGTCAGTGTGCTGCAGTGGCTGAGGTCCAGGAGGTGTCACAAAGGCACAGTCAGTGTGCTCCAGTGGCTGAGGTCCAGGAGGTGTCACAAAGGCAGTCAGTGTGCTGCGTTGGCTGAGGTCCAGGAGGTGTCAGAAAGGCACAGTCAGTGTGCTGCGGTGGCTGAGGTCCAGGAGGTGTCAGAAAGGCACAGTCAGTGTGCTGCGGTGGCTGGGGTCCTAAGGGTGTCAGCCAGCCAGTGGGAAGACCAGGAGGGGTCAGAGAGTCACAGTCAGACTAGGACAGTGGCTGAGGTCCAGGAGGTGTCAGAAAGGCACAGTCAGTGTGATGCGGCAGCTGAGGTCCAGGAGGTGTACTGCGGTGACTGAGGTCCAGGAGGTGTCAGAAAGACAGTCAGTGTATTATGGTGGCTGGGGTCCAGGAGGTGTCAGAAAGACACAGTCAGTGTGCTGCGGTGGCTGAGGTCCAGGAGGTGTCAGAAAGGCACAGTCAGTGTGCTGCGGTGCCTGAGATCCTAAGGGTGTCAGCCAGCCAGTGGGAAGACCAGGAGGGGTCAGACAGTCACAGTCAGACTAGGACAGTGGCTGAGGCCCTGGACGTGTCACAAAGGTACAGTCACAATGTGCACTGAGCTGGAATGTTAGGCAAAAGGAGCCCTGTTACCCCTGTCTCTACAGAGGAAGTGAGAGTGTCTACAGGGGCCATGCTCTACAGCCCTATACAGAGACAGTCATTTGGGGCCATATGTATGACCATTTTTTCGTGACTCTCAATTTGCAATTTTTTACGAATCACAAATTGCGAGTTGCAAAAAAAAGTACAACAGTGTGTGAGACACTGTTTGCAATTCCCAAATGGGTCACAAGAGACCTGCCTCATAACTATTCATGAGACATGTCACAAATTGCGACCCAGGGGGAATGGCCGCACTCATAGGGATGGTGGCCGGCTGGGGTCAGCAGACCACCTTGTCTGTGGCTGCTTTTTATGGGCGAGTACAAAGTGCTCCGTCTATTCTGTAATCTCTCTTTGGGCTTGAAACCACGCCCATGCCACGTCAGTCACTTACATTGGTTCGTGGGCTTGCCTTTTAAAATATGCTTGCTTTTATTTGTGAAAGGCACGCATATGTCATGCCTTTTCCGGTGTTTAGCCCACCTACACAGCACCGGTAAAGTACCAAAAACATATGAGGCTTGATGTTTTCAGCCTGGAGTCCGGACTACTTTATCTGTTTATTTTCCACGCATCGCGCTGCATTTGTTTGGGATTTACAACGCTAATAGCTCTAACTCAAACAAATGCGAGACCCGTTACATTGAAGATGCTTGTTAAAGTAGTTTTTTAAAAATGCAGCCAGTGTTCCTTAAATGAAAAAATGCTGTCCTTGGGGACCACTTCCCGTT
Source organism: Pleurodeles waltl (assembly GCF_031143425.1). Taxonomy (NCBI): domain Eukaryota; kingdom Metazoa; phylum Chordata; class Amphibia; order Caudata; family Salamandridae; genus Pleurodeles; species Pleurodeles waltl. The sequence goes on along the minus strand of NC_090449.1, from coordinate 15,557,068 downwards.
TGTGAATGGGTTACCAACAGTTTGAAATTGGTGCTAACTGTGACTGTTTTGTGACAGCATTTAGGGTCACAAAACAATCATACATGGGCCTGCGACTCGCTATTAGGAAGGGATGCCCGTGGAACTCCCCTTCCTATAAGCGAGTCGGAATTCCTATTTTGCAAGTTGGTAACAGGTTACCAACTCGCAAAATAGATATAGTACATGCTACAAGGCCATTTTGCGGTCGCAAAATGCGATTTGGGCATTTTGCGACTACAAAATCACATTATACATCTTGCCCCTGGTGCTGAACAAAGACCCGGCCTACAGCCCACAAACTGAAAAGTATTTTGGAAAAGATGCCTTGAAGGAATCAAGTGCTCCAACACTCCTGTCTCATTCCTCCAAATATGGGATATTTAAAGCCTGAGAGTTGTGACATTCATTTTTGAATTCAGTGGCAAAGAGGGGTGCAAAACAGGAACAATTAGCCGACTGCAACAAGTGTCAATGCTGCTCCTCATAGCAGAGAGTGAGGGGTGCCGCAGCAGCACCCTGTGCTTCTGCTGTGGTGCCCCTAGTGGCCGAGTGTGCGCCCAAACCCTGCACAGCTGCAGTGACGCTCCCTGCGGCTGCGTGCGAGCACGCCAGTTTCAACACGCTGGGATAGGAGCTTAACCTGAATCTCAATAAAGTGCCTGAATTAGATTTTGGCGGATGGGTTTTTCCGTCACTATAGTGACAGGTAGCCCGTCCGCCGAAATATGAATCCCATAGGATATAATGGGATTTATAATTCAGTGGACGGGCTATACGTCACCGTAGTGACGGAATAACCCATCCGCCAAAATCTAAATCAGGCCCAAAAATCATTAAATCCAGGATCTGTAAAGCTCTGCAAATCACCCCCAAGGGTCTCGAGGTGCTGAATTGTAGGCACAGGGAGATTTCGAGCCTGATTTGGAGTTTGGTGGATGAGTTTACTCCGTCACAAACATGACAGATATCCTCTCCGCCATATTACAATCCCATTATTTCCTATGGTAATACAGTGGACGGGATGTCGGTCACGTTCGTGCGGAGTAATCCGTCCGTCATTTGCCCAGAATCACAGGATGTTGAGCCGACACCGAGACTCGAACCTGGTTCCCCGGCTCCATCGCCAGAAGCTCAGGCCGTTACACCACATCCTCTCCCTTACACCTCTGCAAAAAGGAGCCGACCTACAATTTCTCTCTTACTTCACCGGACACAGTGGGTGCCTTCAGGTGCTTTTATCCCACTCCCCAGGGAGTTGCAACTGTCTATGGTGGGGCTGTCTAAGAACGGCCTACGCCTCTCGCTTTCCGAACCCCGAAGAAGTTGATGTATTGGGGGGTGTTCTGTATCTGGGAATCGCACTGAGTTATTTATTTATTTCTTCTTTTCTTACTTTCCTTCTTTCTCTCCTTCTGTCTTTCTTTCATTCATTCTGTCTTTCTTTCCTTCTGTCTTTCATCAATTCTTTCTTTCTTCCTTCCTTCCTATCCTTCTTTCTTTCCTTCGATCTTTCTTTCTTTCTTTCTTTCCTTCTGTCTTTCTTTCTTTAAATCTTTCTTTCTTTCTGTCTTTCTTTCCTTCTTTCTGTCTTTCTTTCCTTCTCTTTCTTTCTTTAATTCTTTATTTCTTTCCATCTTTCTTTCCTTCTGTCTTTCTTTCCTTCTTTCTGTCTTTCTTTCCTTCTGTCTTTCTTTCTTTAATTATTTCTTTCTCTATTTCTTTCCTTTTTTCTTTCTTTCTTCCTTTTTTCTTTCTTTCTTTCTTCCTTTCTTTCTCTCTTTATTTCTTACCTTCTGTCTTTCCTTCCTTTTTTCTGTCCTTCTTTCCTTCTTTCTTTCTGTCTTTCTCTAATTCTTTATTTCTTTCCTTCTTTCTTTCCTTCTGTCTCTTTCTTTCTTTGATTCTTTCTTGGATTCTTTCTTTCTTTCCTTCTGTCTTTCTTTCTTTTATTCTTTTTTCCTTCTGTCTTTCTTTCCTTCGTTGATTCTTTCTTACTTTCCTTCCTTTTGTTCTTTCTTTCCTTCTGGCTTTCTTTCCTTCTTTGATTCTTTATTTCCCTCTTTCTTTGATACTGTCTTTTTTCCTCCTTTCTTTCCTTCTTTCTTTCCTTCGTTCCTTCTGTCTTTCTTTAATTATTTCTTTCTTTCTTTGATACTTTCTTTCCCCCTTTCTTTCTTTCTTCCCTTCTGTCTTTCTTTCCTTCTTTCTGTCTTTCTTTCCTTCTGTCCTTCTTTCCTTCTTTCGTTCTTTCTGTCCTTATTTCCTTCTTTCCTTCTGTCTTTCTTTCTTTAATTCTCTCTTTCCTTTCTGTCTTTCTTTCGTTCTGTCTTTCTTTAATTCTTTCTTTCTTCCTTTCTTTCCTTCTTTCTTTTTTTGACACTTTCTTTCTTTCCTCCTTTCTTTCCTCCTTTCTTTCTTTCTTTCCAGGAGGTGGAGCTGTACAAGTCCAGCCACCAGGACAAGCTGGGCCTGACGGTCTGTTACCGCACTGATGACGAGGAGGACCTGGGCATTTACGTAGGAGAGGTAAGGAGGAAGAGCGCCCCCCGGGGGAGCCGGTAACTGGCCATGGCTCGTGCTGAGTGCGGAAGTGACGTTCCCTCACTGAGGCAAGGCTGCTCGCGCCACCCAGCTGCTTCCTGTGGACCTTCCGGGTCACCAGAACAGCAGTATGGCCCTCTCTGACGTACACTCCCTCCGACCCTAACTCACTCAGCCACACGGGAGCTCACTCACAAACTATTTACACACTGACTTACTCCGCTGCTCCTTTCTCTGGTACTCACTCGCAGAGGTACTCACTGGGGCCTTCTTCACAAAGGGAAACTACAACTTTTTCTGTACGTTTACTCGTTTTTTGGTTTTCACAAACTATGCGTAGTTATACGTGTGGTATCTTTACGAGTGCAGAGACTGCCCTATCTTTTTGTCAGGGGTGCACCTTCAGGGGGATGCTTGGGGGTGTTACACCCCCCTGAAAGATGTATTTTATGGTAAATCATTGGGTGCAGGTGATTTCAGTTGGGTTTCGTGAGGTGTCTGTCGGATTCACCTGGACTTTTTTTACACACACATACACACAAACACACACACACACACACACACAGACAACACACACACAACACACACAGTCTCTATCCATCTTTCAGTTTTGAAAGTCTTCAAAAATGTTGTTTATTTTACAAAATATTGTTACTATTCTCTTAATCCCCTTTGCATTGCAGTCCCTGCTCATTGCCCCTGAGCCCCTCTCATGAGCCCGCTGGTGGTATAATGTAACAAGCGGAATCTCACCCCCAACCTTACGGACCAAGCTGCGCCCCTGCTTTATGTGCAGTTCTCTGCAGGCTCCAGGTCAAACGTCAAACTACATCCGTAGATCTTGAATAGCAAAACAAAGAGTAAACCTGCGCCAAAAGTGTAGCTTTGCCTCTGTGAATAAGGCCGTTTGACTTTCACTCATACTACACGATCACTCAGTGAATCACCTCAAAGTCGTTACTCATTCACATACTCTTATTTACTCACTCTTCCATTATTCACTCAAACATTTACTTTCAAATGAATCTGCTCTTATTTTCACTAATTAATTTACTCATTCATTCAGTCAGACGTTCACTCATTTGCGTTCACTCCATCAGGTATGGTGCACTAACCAAGCCATCAGTCCCTCCAGAAGAGGTGCTTTGATGGCCCCCCCCTTGGGAAGGATGGGGACCAGGCATGTGTCCGCTGCTGAGACAGATATCTGAGGAATTAAGATTATTAAATCTATACTCAGCCATGTACACTTTGGCATTATTAACACAAACTTTAATGAGTTTAAGTATTCATGATACTTGCTGTGAGTATTGCAATGAAAAGCGTGATGCAGCCCAGCTTAGGGCCATCACTGAGGGTGCATTATCAGCTGCGTCCTAGCCATATATACCTCCTTCATGATGCAGCCCAGCGTAGGGCCATCACAGAGGGTGCATTATAAGCTGCGTCCTAGCCATATATACCTCCTTCATGACGCAGCCCAGCGTAGGGCGATCACAGAGGGTGCATTATAAGCTGCGTCCTAGCCATCTATACCTCCTTCATGGCGCACCCCAGCGTAGGGCATCACAGAGGGCGCATTATCAGCGGCGTCCTAGCCATATATACCTCCTTCATGACGCAGCCCAGCACAGGGCATCACAGAGGGAGCATTATCAGCGGCGTCCTAGCCATATATACCTCATTCATGACGCAGCCCAGCGTAAGGCCATCACAGAGGGCGCATTATCAGCTGCGTCCTAGCCATATACACCTCCTTCACGGCGCAGCCCAGCGTAGGGCCATCACACAAGGTGCATTATCAGCTGCGTCCTAGCCATATACACCTCCTTCACGGCGCAGCCCAGCGTAGGGCCATCACACAGGGTGCATTACCAGCTGCGTCCTAGACATATATACCTCCTTCACGACGCAGCCCAGCGTAGGGCATCACAGAGGGTGCATTATCAGCTGCGTCCTAGACATATATACCTCCTTCACGATGCAGCCCAGCGTGGGGCCATCACAGAGGACGCATTATCAGCTGCGTCCTAGCCCTATATACCTCCTTCATGACGCAGCCCAGCGTGGGGCCATCACAGAGGGTGCATTTTCAGCTGCGTCCTAGCCATATATACCTCCTTCGTGACGCAGCCCAGCTAAGGCCATCACAGAGGGTGCATTATCAGCTGCGTCCTAGCCATATATACCTCCTTCGTGACGCAGCCCAGCTAAGGCCATCACAGAGGGTGCATTATCAGCTGCGTCCTAGCCATATATACCTCCTTCGTGACGCAGCCCAGCATGAGGCCATCACAGAGGGCGCATTATCACCTGCGTCCCAGCCATATATACCTCCTTCATGACGCAGCCCATCACAGAGGGTGCATTATCAGCTGCGTCCTAGCCATATATACCTCCTTCATGACGCAGCCCAGCGTAGGGCCATCGCAGAGTGTGCATTATCAACTGCGTCCTAGCCATATATACCTCCTTCATGACGCAGCCCAGCATAGGGCATCACAGAGGGCGCATTATCAGCTGCTTCCTAGCCATATATACCTCCTTCATGACGCAGCCCAGCGTAGGGCCATCACAGAGGGTGCATTATCAGCTGCGTCCTAGCCATATATACCTCCTTCATGGCGCAGCTCAGCGTAGGCCATCACTGAGTGTGCATTATCAGCTGCGTCCTAGCCATATATACCTCCTTCATGGCGCTGCCCAGTGTGGGGCCATCATAGAGGGTGTATTATCCGCTGCGTCCTAGGCATTTATACCTCCTTCATGACGCAGCACATCTAAGGCCATCACTGAGTGTGCATTATCAGCTGCGTCCTAGCCATATATACCTCCTTCAGGACGCAGCCCAGCGTAGGGCCATCACAGAGGGTGCATTATCAGCTGCGTCCTAGCCATATATACCTCCTTCATGACGCAGCCCAGCGTAGGGCCATCACAGAGGCTGCATTATCAGCTGTGTCCTAGCCATATATACCTCCTTCGTGACGCAGCCCAGCTAAGGCCATCACAGAGGGTGCATTATCAGCTGCGTCCTAGCCATATATACCTCCTTCATGACGCAGCCCAGCGTAGGGCCATCACTGAGTGTACATTATCAGCTGCGTCCTAGCCATATATACCTCCTTCATGACGCACACCACCGTAGGGCATCACAGAGGGCGCATTATCAGCGGCGTCCTAGCCATATATACCTCCTTCATGACGCAGCCCAGCGCAGGGCATCACAGAGGGCGCATTATCAGCGGCGTCCTAGCCATATATACCTCCTTCATGACGCAGCCCAGCATAGGGCCATCACAGAGGGTGCATTACCAGCTGCGTCCTAGCCATATATACCTCCTTCACGGCGCAGCCCAGCATAGGGCCATCACAGAGGGTGCATTATCAGCTGCGTCCTAGCCGTATATACCTCCTTCACGTCGCAGCCCAGCGTAGGCTATCACAGAGGGTGCATTATCAGCTGCGTCCTAGCCGTATACACCTCCTTCATTACGCAGCCCAGCGTTGGGCCATCACAGAGGATGCATTATCAGCTGCGTCCTAGCCGTATACACCTCCTTCATGGCGCAGTCCAGTGTAGGGCCATCACAGAGGGTGCATTATCAGCTGCGTCCTAGCCGTATATACCTCCTTCATGAAGCAGCCCAGCGTAGGGCCATCACGGAGGGTGCATTATCAGCTGCATCCTAGCCATATATACCTCCTTCATGACGCAGCCCAGCTAAGGCCATCACGGAGTGTACATTATCAGCTGCGTCCTAGCTATATATACCTCCTTCATGACGCAGCCCAGCGTAGGGCCATCACAGAGGGTACATTACCAGCTGCGTCCTAGACATATATACCTCCTTCATGACGCAGCCCAGCGTAGGGCATCACAGAGCAGAGGGCTCATTATCAGCTGCGTCCTAGCCATATATACCTCCTTCATGATGCAGCCCAGCGTAAGGCCATCAAGGAGGGTACATTATCAGCTGCTTCCTAGCCATATATACCTCCTTCATGACGCAGGCCAGCGTAGGGCCATCACTGAGTGTGCATCATCAGCTGAGTCCTAGCCATATATACCTCCTTCGTGACGCAGCCCAGACTAGGGCCATCACTGAGGGTGTATTACCAGCTGCGTCCCAGCCATATATACCTCCTTCGTGACGCAGCCCAGCGTAGGGCCATCACTGAGTGTGCATTATCAGCTGCGTCCCAGCCATATATACCTCCTTCATGACGCAGCCCAGCGTAGGGCCATCACAGAGTGTGCATTATCAGCTGCGTCCCAGCCAGGGACGTCCTAGCCATATATACCTCCTTCGTGACGCAGCCCAGCGTAGGGCCATCACGGAGGGTGCATTATCAGCTGCGTCCTAGCCATATATACCTCCTTCATGACGCAGCCCAGCTAAGGCCATCACGGAGTATACATTATCAGCTGCGTCCTAGCTATATATACCTCCTTCATGACGCAGCCCAGCGTAGGGCCATCACTGAGTGTCCATTATCAGCTACGTCCTAGCCATATATACCTCCTTCGTGACGCAGCCCAGCTTACGGCCATCACAGAGGGTGCATTATCAGCTGCGTCCTAGCCATATATACCTCCTTCATGACGCAGCACAGCGTAGGGCCATCACTGAGTGTGCATTATCAGCTGCGCCCTAGCCATATATACCTCCTTCATGACGCAGCCCAGCTAAGGCCATCACAGAGTGTGCATTATCAGCTACGTCCTAACCATATATACCTAGTTCATAGCGCAACCCAGCTTACGCCCATCACAGAGGGTGCATTATCAGCTGCGTCCTGGACATATATACCTCCTTCATGACGCAGCCCAGCTAAGGCCGTCACAGAGGGTGCATTATCAGCTGCGTCCTAGCCATATATACCTCCTTCATGACGCAGCCCATCTAAGGCCATCACTGAGTGTGCATTATCAGCTGCGTCCTAGCCATATATACCTCCTTCATGACGCAGCCGAGCGCAAAGCCATCACTGAGTGTGCATTATCAGCTACGTCGTAGCCATATATACCTCTTTCATGACGCAGCCCAGCGCAAAGCCATCACTGAGTGTGCATTATCAGCTGCGTCCTAGACATATATACCTCCTTCATGGCGCAGCCCAGCGTAAGGCCATCACAGAGGGTGTATTATGAGCTGCGCCCTAGCCATATATACCTCCTTCATGACGCAGCCCAGCGTAGGGCCATCACAGAGGGTGCATTATCAGCTGCGTCCTAGCCATATATACCTCCTTCAGGACGCAGCCCAGCGTAGGGCCATCACAGAGGGTGCATTATCAGCTGCGTCCTAGCCATATATACCTCCTTCGTGACGCAGCCCAGCGTAGGGCCATCACAGAGGGTGCATTATCAGCTGTGTCCTAGCCATATATACCTCCTTCGTGACGCAGCCCAGCTAAGGCCATCACAGAGGGTGCATTATCAGCTGCGTCCTAGCCATATATACCTCCTTCATGACGCAGCCCAGCGTAGGGCCATCACTGAGTGTACATTATCAGCTGCGTCCTAGCCATATATACCTCCTTCATGACGCACACCACCGTAGGGCATCACAGAGGGCGCATTATCAGCGGCGTCCTAGCCATATATACCTCCTTCATGACGCAGCCCAGCGTAGGGCTATCACAGAGGGTGCATTACCAGCTGCGTCCTAGCCATATATACCTCCTTCACGGCGCAGCCCAGCATAGGGCCATCACAGAGGGTGCATTATCAGCTGCGTCCTAGCCGTATATACCTCCTTCACGTCGCAGCCCAGCGTAGGCTATCACAGAGGGTGCATTATCAGCTGCGTCCTAGCCGTATACACCTCCTTCATTACGCAGCCCAGCGTTGGGCCATCACAGAGAATGCATTATCAGCTGCGTCCTAGCCGTATACACCTCCTTCATGGCGCAGTCCAGTGTAGGGCCATCACAGAGGGTGCATTATCAGCTGCGTCCTAGCCATATATACCTCCTTCAGGACGCAGCCCAGCGTAGGGCCATCACAGAGGGTGCATTATCAGCTGCATCCTAGCCATATATACCTCCTTCATGACGCAGCCCAGCGTAGGGCCATCACAGAGGGTGCATTATCAGCTGTGTCCTAGCCATATATACCTCCTTCGTGACGCAGCCCAGCTAAGGCCATCACAGAGGGTGCATTATCAGCTGCGTCCTAGCCATATATACCTCCTTCATGACGCAGCCCAGCATAGGGCCATCACTGAGTGTACATTATCAGCTGCGTCCTAGCCATATATACCTCCTTCATGACGCACACCACCGTAGGGCATCACAGAGGGCGCATTATCAGCGGCGTCCTAGCCATATATACCTCCTTCATGACGCAGCCCAGCGTAGGGCTATCACAGAGGGTGCATTACCAGCTGCGTCCTAGCCATATATACATCCTTCACGGCGCAGCCCAGCATAGGGCCATCACAGAGGGTGCATTATCAGCTGCGTCCTAGCCGTATATACCTCCTTCATGACGCAGCCCAGCGTAGGGCCATCACGGAGGGTGCATTATCAGCTGCGTCCTAGCCATATATACCTCCTTCATGACGCAGCCCAGCTAAGGCCATCACGGAGTGTACATTATCAGCTGCGTCCTAGCTATATATACCTCCTTTATGACGCAGCCCAGCGTAGGGCCATCACAGAGGGTACATTACCAGCTGCGTCCTAGACATATATACCTCCTTCATGACGCAGCCCAGCGTAGGGCATCACAGAGCAGAGGGCTCATTATCAGCTGCGTCCTAGCCATATATACCTCCTTCATGATGCAGCCCAGCGTAAGGCCATCAAGGAGGGTAGATTATCAGCTGCTTCCTAGCCATATATACCTCCTTCATGACGCAGGCCAGCGTAGGGTCATCACTGAGTGTGCATCATCAGCTGCGTCCTAGCCATATATACCTCCTTCGTGAGGCAGCCCAGACTAGGGCCATCACTGAGGGTGTATTACCAGCTGCGTCCCAGCCATATATACCTCCTTCGTGACGCAGCCCAGCGTAGGGCCATCACTGAGTGTGCATTATCAGCTACGTCGTACCCATATATACCTCTTTCATGACGCAGCCCAGCGCAAAGCCATCACTGAGTGTGCATTATCAGCTGCGTCCTAGACATATATACCTCCTTCATGGCGCAGCCCAGCGTAAGGCCATCACAGAGGGTGTATTATGAGCTGCGCCCTAGCCATATATACCTCCTTCATGACGCAGCCCAGCGTAGGGCCATCACAGAGGGTGCATTATCAGCTGCGTCCTAGCCATATATACCTCCTTCAGGACGCAGCCCAGCGTAGGGCCATCACAGAGGGTGCATTATCAGCTGCGTCCTAGCCGTATATACCTCCTTCACGTCGCAGCCCAGCGTAGGCTATCACAGAGGGTGCATTATCAGCTGCGTCCTAGCCGTATACACCTCCTTCATTATGCAGCCCAGCGTAGGGCCATCACAGAGGGTGCATTATCAGCTGCGTCCTAGCCATATATACCTCCTTCATGACGCAGCCCAGCGTAGGGCCATCACAGAGGGTGCATTATCAGCTGCGTCCTAGCCATATATACCTCCTTCAGGACGCAGCCCAGCGTAGGGCCATCACAGAGGGTGCATTATCAGCTGCGTCCTAGCCATATATACCTCCTTCATGACGCAGCCCAGCGTAGGGCCATCACAGAGGGTGCATTATCAGCTGCGTCCTAGCCATATATACCTCCTTCGTGACGCAGCCCAGCTAAGGCCATCACAGAGGGTGCATTATCAGCTGCGTCCTAGCCATATATACCTCCTTCATGACGCAGCCCAGCGTAGGGCCATCACTGAGTGTACATTATCAGCTGCGTCCTAGCCATATATACCTCCTTCATGACGCACACCACCGTAGGGCATCACAGAGGGCGCATTATCAGCGGCGTCCTAGCCATATATACCTCCTTCATGACGCAGCCCAGCGTAGGGCTATCACAGAGGGTGCATTACCAGCTGCGTCCTAGCCATATATACCTCCTTCACGGCGCAGCCCAGCATAGGGCCATCACACAGGGTGCATTATCAGCTGCGTCCTAGCCGTATATACCTCCTTCATTACGCAGCCCAGCGTAGGGCCATCACGGAGGGTGCATTATCAGCTGCGTCCTAGCCATATATACCTCCTTCATGACGCAGCCCAGCTAAGGCCATCACGGAGTGTACATTATCAGCTGCGTCCTAGCTATATATACCTCCTTCATGACGCAGCCCAGCGTAGGGCCATCACAGAGGGTACATTACCAGCTGCGTCCTAGACATATATACCTCCTTCATGACGCAGCCCAGCGTAGGGCATCACAGAGCAGAGGGCTCATTATCAGCTGCGTCCTAGCCATATATACCTCCTTCATGATGCAGCCCAGCGTAAGGCCATCAAGGAGGGTAGATTATCAGCTGCTTCCTAGCCATATATACCTCCTTCATGACGCAGGCCAGCGTAGGGCCATCACTGAGTGTGCATCATCAGCTGCGTCCTAGCCATATATACCTCCTTCGTGAGGCAGCCCAGACTAGGGCCATCACTGAGGGTGTATTACCAGCTGCGTCCCAGCCATATATACCTCCTTCGTGACGCAGCCCAGCGTAGGGCCATCACTGAGTGTGCATTATCAGCTACGTCGTACCCATATATACCTCTTTCATGACGCAGCCCAGCGCAAAGTCATCACTGAGTGTGCATTATCAGCTGCGTCCTAGACATATATACCTCCTTCATGGCGCAGCCCAGCGTAAGGCCATCACAGAGGGTGTATTATGAGCTGCGCCCTAGCCATATATACCTCCTTCATGACGCAGCCCAGCGTAGGGCCATCACAGAGGGTGCATTATCAGCTGCGTCCTAGCCATATATACCTCCTTCAGGACGCAGCCCAGCGTAGGGCCATCACAGAGGGTGCATTATCAGCTGCGTCCTAGCCATATATACCTCCTTCGTGACGCAGCCCAGCGTAGGGCCATCACAGAGGGTGCATTATCAGCTGCGTCCTAGCCATATATACCTCCTTCGTGACGCAGCCCAGCTAAGGCCATCACAGAGGGTGCATTATCAGCTGCGTCCTAGCCATATATACCTCCTTCATGACGCAGCCCAGCGTAGGGCCATCACTGAGTGTACATTATCAGCTGCGTCCTAGCCATATATATCTCCTTCATGACGCACACCACCGTAGGGCATCACAGAGGGCGCACTATCAGCGGCGCCCTAGCCATATATACCTCCTTCATGACGCAGCCCAGCGCAGGGCATCACAGAGGGCGCATTATCAGCGGCGTCCTAGCCATATATACCTCCTTCATGACGCAGCCCAGCGTAGGGCTATCACAGAGGGTGCATTACCAGCTGCGTCCTAGCCATATATACCTCCTTCACGGCGCAGCCCAGCATAGGGCCATCACAGAGGGTGCATTATCAGCTGCGTCCTAGCCGTATATACCTCCTTCACGTCGCAGCCCAGCGAAGGCTATCACAGAGGGTGCATTATCAGCTGCGTCCTACTCGTATACACCTCCTTCATTACGCAGCCCAGCGTTGGGCCATCACAGAGAATGCATTATCAGCTGCGTCCTAGCCGTATACACCTCCTTCATGGTGCAGTCCAGTGTAGGGCCATCACAGAGGGTGCATTATCAGCTGCGTCCTAGCCGTATATACCTCCTTCATGACGCAGCCCAGCGTAGGGCCATCACGGAGGGTGCATTATCAGCTGCGTCCTAGCCATATATACCTCCTTCATGACGCAGCCCAGCTAAGGCCATCACGGAGTGTACATTATCAGATGCGTCCTAGCTATATATACCTCCTTCATGACGCAGCCCAGCGTAGGGCCATCACAGAGGGTACGTTACCAGCTGCGTCCTAGACATACAGGGAGTGCAGAATTATTAGGCAAGTTGTATTTTTGAGGATTAATTTTATTATTGAACAACAACCATGTTCTCAATGAACCCAAAAAACTAATTAATATCAAAGCTGAATATTTTTGGAAGTAGTTTTTAGTTTGTTTTTAGTTTTAGCTATGTTAGGGGGATATCTGTGTGTGCAGGTGACTATTACTGTGCATAATTATTAGGCAACTTAACAAAAAACAAATATATACCCATTTCAATTATTTATTATTACCAGTGAAACCAATATAACATCTCAACATTCACAAATATACATGTCTGACATTCAAAAACAAAACAAAAACAAATCAGTGACCAATATAGCCACCTTTCTTTGCAAGGACACTCAAAAGCCTGCCATCCATGGATTCTGTCAGTGTTTTGATCTGTTCACCATCAACATTGCGTGCAGCAGCAACCACAGCCTCCCAGACACTGTTCAGAGAGGTGTACTGTTTTCCCTCCTTGTAAACCTCACATTTGATGATGGACCACAGGTTCTCAATGGGTTTCAGATCAGGTGAACAAGGAGGCCATGTCGTTAGATTTCCTTCTTTTATACCCTTTCTTACCAGCCACGCTGTGGAGTACTTAGACGCGTGTGATGGAGCATTGTCCTGCATGAAAATCATGTTTTTCTTGAAGGATGCAGACTTCTTCCTGTACCACTGCTTGAAGAAGGTGTCTACCAGGAACTGGCAGTAGGACTGGGAGTTGAGCTTGACTCCATCCTCAACCCGAAAAGACCCCACAAGCTCATCTTTGATGATACCAGCCCAAACCAGTACTCCACCTCCACCTTGCTGGCGTCTGAGTCGGACTGGAGCTCTCTGCCCTTTACCAATCCAGCCACGGGCCCATCCATCTGGCCCATCAAGACTCACTCTCATTTCATCAGTCCATAAAACCTTAGAAAATCAGTCTTGAGATATTTCTTGGCCCAGTCTTGACGTTTCAGCTTGTGTGTCTTGTTCAGTGGTGGTCGTCTTTCAGCCTTTCTTACCTTGGCCATGTCTCTGAGTATTGCACACCTTGTGCTTTTGGGCACTCCAGTGATGTTGCAGCTCTGAAATATGGCCAAACTGGTGGCAAGTGGCATCGTGGCAGCTGCACGCTTGACTTTTCTCAGTTCATAGGCAGTTATTTTGCGCCTTGGTTTTTCCACACGCTTCTTGCGACCCTGTTGACTATTTTGAATGAAACGCTTGATTGTTCGATGATCACGCTTCAGAAGCTTTGCAATTTTAAGAGTGCTGCATCCCTCTGCAAGATATCTCACTATTTTTTACTTTTCTGAGCCTGTCAAGTCCTTCTTTTGACCCATTTTGCCAAAGGAAAGGAAGTTGCCTAATAATTATGCACACCTGATATAGGGTGTTGATGTCATTAGACCACACCCCTTCTCATTACAGAGATGCACATCACCTAATATGCTTAATTGGTAGTAGGCTTTCGAGCCTATACAGCTTGGAGTAAGACAACATGCATAAAGAGGATGATGTGGTCAAAATACTCATTTGCCTAATAATTCTGCACTCCCTGTATATACCTCCTTCATGACGCAGCCCAGCGTAGGGCATCACAGAGCAGAGGGCTCATTATCAGCTGCGTCCTAGCCATATATACCTCCTTCATGATGCAGCCCAGCGTAAGGCCATCAAGGAGGGTAGATTATCAGCTGCGTCCTAGCCATATATACCTCCTTCATGACGCAGGCCAGCGTAGGCCATCACTGAGTGTGCATCATCAGCTGCGTCCTAGCCATATATACCTCCTTCGTGAGGCAGCCCAGACTAGGGCCATCACTGAGGGTGTATTACCAGCTGCGTCCCAGCCATATATACCTCCTTCGTGACGCAGCCCAGCGTAGGGCCATCACTGAGTGTGCATTATCAGCTGCGTCCCAGCCATATATACCTCCTTCATGACGCAGCCCAGCGTAGGGCCATCACAGAGTGTGCATTATCAGCTGCGTCCCAGCCAGGGACGTCCTAGCCGTATATACCTCCTTCGTGACGCAGCCCAGCGTAGGGCCATCACGGAGGGTGCATTATCAGCTGCGTCCTAGCCATATATACCTCCTTCATGACGCAGCCCAGCTAAGGCCATCACGGAGTGTACATTATCAGCTGCGTCCTAGCTATATATACCTCCTTCATGACGCAGCCCAGCGTAGGGCCATCACTGAGTGTGCATTATCAGCTACGTCCTAGCCATATATACCTCCTTCGTGACGCAGCCCAGCTTACGGCCATCACAGAGGGTGCATTATCAGCTGCGTCCTAGCCATATATACCTCCTTCATGACGCAGCACAGCGTAGGGCCATCACTGAGTGTGCATTATCAGCTGCGCCCTAGCCATATATACCTCCTTCATGACGCAGCCCAGCTAAGGCCATCACAGAGTGTGCATTATCAGCTACGTCCTAACCATATATACCTAGTTCATAGCGCAACCCAGCTTACGCCCATCACAGAAGGTGCATTATCAGCTGCGTCCTGGACATATATACCTCCTTCATGACGCAGCCCAGCTAAGGCCATCACAGAGGGTGCATTATCAGCTGCATCCTAGCCATATATACCTCCTTCATGACGCAGCCCATCTAAGGCCATCACTGAGTGTGCATTATCAGCTGCGTCCTAGCCATATATACCTCCTTCATGACGCAGCCCAGCGCAAAGCCATCACTGAGTGTGCATTATCAGCTACGTCGTAGCCATATATACCTCTTTCATGACGCAGCCCAGCGCAAAGCCATCAATGAGTGTGCATTATCAGCTGCGTCCTAGACATATATACCTCCTTCATGGCGCAGCCCAGCGTAAGGCCATCACAGATGGTGTATTATGAGCTGTGCCCTAGCCATATATACCTCCTTCAGGACGCAGCCCAGCGTAGGGCCATCACAGAGGGTGCATTATGAGCTACGTCCTAGCCATATATACCTCCTTCATGACGCAGCCCAGCGTAGGGCCATCACAGAGGGTGCATTATCAGCTGTGTCCTAGCCATATATACCTCCTTCGTGACGCAGCCCAGCTAAGGCCATCACAGAGGGTGCATTATCAGCTGCGTCCTAGCCATATATACCTCATTCATGACGCTGCCCAGCGTAGGGCCATCACTGAGTGTACATTATCAGCTGCGTCCTAGCCATATATACCTCCTTCATGACGCACACCACCGTAGGGCATCACAGAGGGCGCATTATCAGCGGCGTCCTAGCCATATATACCTCCTTCATGACGCAGACCAGCGCAGGGCATCACAGAGGGCGCATTATCAGCGGCGTCCTAGCCATATATACCTCCTTCATGACGCAGCCCAGCGTAGGGCCATCACAGAGGGTGCATTAACAGCTGCGTCCTAGCCATATATACCTCCTTCACGGCGCAGCCCAGCATAGGGCCATCACAGAGGGTGCATTATCAGCTGCGTCCTAGCCGTATATACCTCCTTCACGTCGCAGCCCAGCGTAGGCTATCACAGAGGGTGCATTATCAGCTGCGTCCTAGCCGTATACACCTCCTTCATTACGCAGCCCAGCGTTGGGCCATCACAGAGGATGCCTCTAGCCGTATACACCTCCTTCATGGCGCAGTCCAGTGTAGGGCCATCACAGAGGGTGCATTATCAGCTGCGTCCTAGCCGTATATACCTCCTTCATGACGCAGCCCAGCGTAGGGCCATCACGGAGGGTGCATTATCAGCTGCGTCCTAGCCATATATACCTCCTTCATGACGCAGCCCAGCTAAGGCCATCACGGAGTGTACATTATCAGCTGCGTCCTAGCTATATATACCTCCTTCATGACGCAGCCCAGCGTAGGGCCATCACAGAGGGTACATTACCAGCTGCGTCCTAGACATATATACCTCCTTCATGACGCAGCCCAGCGTAGGGCATCACAGAGCAGAGGGCTCATTATCAGCTGCGTCCTAGCCATATATACCTCCTTCATGATGCAGCCCAGCGTAAGGCCATCAAGGAGGGTAGATTATCAGCTGCTTCCTAGCCATATATACCTCCTTCATGACGCAGGCCAGCGTAGGGCCATCACTGAGTGTGCATCATCAGCTGCGTCCTAGCCATATATACCTCCTTTGTGACGCAGCCCAGACTAGGGCCATCACTGAGGGTGTATTACCAGCTGCGTCCCAGCCATATATACCTCCTTCGTGACGCAGCCCAGCGTAGGGCCATCACTGAGTGTGCATTATCAGCTGCGTCCCAGCCATATATACCTCCTTCATGATGCAGCCCAGCGCAGGGCCATCACAGAGTGTGCATTATCAGCTGCGTCCCAGCCAGGGACGTCCTAGCCGTATATACCTCCTTCGTGACGCAGCCCAGCGTAGGGCCATCACGGAGGGTGAATTATCAGCTGCGTCCTAGCCATATATACCTCCTTCATGACGCAGCCCAGCTAAGGCCATCACGGAGTGTACATTATCAGCTGCGTCCTAGCTATATATACCTCCTTCATGACGCAGCCCAGCGTAGGGCCATCACTGAGTGTGCATTATCAGCTACGTCCTAGCCATATATACCTCCTCCGTGACGCAGCCCAGCTTACGGCCATCACAGAGGGTGCATTATCAGCTGCGTCCTAGCCATATATACTTCCTTCATGACGCAGCACAGCGTAGGGCCATCACTGAGTGTGCATTATCAGCTGCGCCCTAGCCATATATACCTCCTTCATGACGCAGCCCAGCTAAGGCCATCACAGAGTGTGCATTATCAGCTACGTCCTAACCATATATACCTAGTTCATAGCGCAACCCAGCTTACGCCCATCACAGAGGGTGCATTATCAGCTGCGTCCTGGACATATATACCTCCTTCATGACGCAGCCCAGCTAAGGCCATCACAGAGGGTGCATTATCAGCTGCGTCCTAGCCATATATACCTCCTTCATGACGCAGCCCATCTAAGGCCATCACTGAGTGTGCATTATCAGCTGCGTCCTAGCCATATATACCTCCTTCATGACGCAGCCCAGCGCAAAGCCATCACTGAGTGTGCATTATCAGCTACGTCGTAGCCATATATATCTCTTTCATGACGCAGCCCAGCGCAAAGCCATCACTGAGTGTGCATTATCAGCTGCGTCCTAGACATATATACCTCCTTCATGGCGCAGCCCAGCGTAAGGCCATCACAGAGGGTGTATTATGAGCTGCGCCCTAGCCATATATACCTCCTTCATGACACAGCCCAGCGTAGGGCCATCACAGAGGGTGCATTATCAGCTGCGTCCTAGCCATATATACCTCCTTCAGGACGCAGCCCAGCGTAGGGCCATCACAGAGGGTGCATTATCAGCTGCGTCCTAGCCATATATACCTCCTTCGTGACGCAGCCCAGCTAAGGCCATCACAGAGGGTGCATTATCAGCTGCGTCCTAGCCATATATACCTCCTTCAGGACGCAGCCCAGCGTAGGGCCATCACAGAGGGTGCATTATCAGCTGCGTCCTAGCCATATATACCTCCTTCGTGACGCAGCCCAGCTAAGGCCATCACAGAGGGTGCATTATCAGCTGCGTCCTAGCCATATATACCTCCTTCATGACGCAGCCCAGCGTAGGGCCATCACTGAGTGTACATTATCAGCTGCGTCCTAGCCATATATACCTCCTTCATGACGCACACCACCGTAGGGCATCACAGAGGGCGCATTATCAGCGGCGTCCTAGCCATATATACCTCCTTCATGACGCAGCCCAGCGCAGGGCATCACAGAGGGCGCATTATCAGCGGCGTCCTAGCCATATATACCTCCTTCATGACGCAGCCCAGCGTAGGGCCATCACAGAGGGTGCATTACCAGCTGCGTCCTAGCCATATATACCTCCTTCACGGCGCAGCCCAGCATAGGGCCATCACAGAGGGTGCATTATCAGCTGCGTCCTAGCCGTATATACCTCCTTCACGCCGCAGCCCAGCGTAAGCTATCACAGAGGGTGCATTATCAGCTGCGTCCTAGCCGTATATACCTCCTTCATGACGCAGCCCAGCGTAGGGCCATCACGGAGGGTGCATTATCAGCTGCGTCCTAGCCATATATACCTCCTTCATGACGCAGCCCAGCTAAGGCCATCACGGAGTGTACATTATCAGCTGCGTCCTAGCTATATATACCTCCTTCATGACGCAGCCCAGCGTAGGGCCATCACAGAGGGTACATTACCAGCTGCGTCCTAGACATATATACCTCCTTCATGACGCAGCCCAGCGTAGGGCATCAAAGAGCAGAGGGCTCATTATCAGCTGCGTCCTAGCCATATATACCTCCTTCATGATGCAGCCCAGCGTAAGGCCATCAAGGAGGGTAGATTATCAGCTGCTTCCTAGCCATATATACCTCCTTCATGACGCAGGCCAGCGTAGGGCCATCACTGAGTGTGCATCATCAGCTGCGTCCTAGCCATATATACCTCCTTCGTGACGCAGCCCAGACTAGGGCCATCACTGAGGGTGTATTACCAGCTGCGTCCCAGCCATATATACCTCCTTCGTGACGCAGCCCAGCGTAGGGCCATCACTGAGTGTGCATTATCAGCTGCGTCCCAGCCATATATACCTCCTTCATGGCGCAGCCCAGCGTAAGGCCATCACAGAGGGTGTATTATGAGCTGCGCCCTAGCCATATATACCTCCTTCATGACGCAGCCCAGCGTAGGGCCATCACAGAGGGTGCATTATCAGCTGCGTCCTAGCCATATATACCTCCTTCAGGACGCAGCCTAGCGTAGGGCCATCACAGAGGGTGCATTATCAGCTGCGTCCTAGCCATATATACCTCCTTCGTGACGCAGCCCAGCTAAGGCCATCACAGAGGGTGCATTATCAGCTGCGTCCTAGCCATATATACCTCCTTCATGACGCAGCCCAGCGTAGGGCCATCACTGAGTGTACATTATCAGCTGCATCCTAGCCATATATACCTCCTTCATGACGCACACCACCGTAGGGCATCACAGAGGGCGCATTATCAGCGGCGTCCTAGCCATATATACCTCCTTCATGACGCAGCCCAGCGCAGGGCATCACAGAGGGCGCATTATCAGCGGCGTCCTAGCCATATATACCTCCTTCATGACGCAGCCCAGCGTAGGGCCATCACAGAGGGTGCATTACCAGCTGCGTCCTAGCCATATATACCTCCTTCACGGCGCAGCCCAGCATAGGGCCATCACAGAGGGTGCATTATCAGCTGCGTCCTAGCCGTATATACCTCCTTCACGTCGCAGCCCAGCGTAGGCTATCACAGAGGGTGCATTATCAGCTGCGTCCTAGCCGTATACACCTCCTTCATTACGCAGCCCAGCGTTGGGCCATCACAGAGGATGCATTATCAGCTGCGTCCTAGCCGTATACACCTCCTACATGGCACAGTCCAGTGTAGGGCCATCACAGAGGGTGCATTATCAGCTGCGTCCTATCCGTATATACCTCCTTCATGACGCAGCCCAGCGTAGGGCCATCACGGAGGGTGCATTATCAGCTGCGTCCTAGCCATATATACCTCTTTCATGACGCAGCTCAGCTAAGGCCATCACGGAGTGTACATTATCAGCTGCGTCCTAGCTATATATACCTCCTTCATGACGCAGCCCAGCGTAGGGCCATCACAGAGGGTACATTACCAGCTGCGTCCTAGACATATATACCTCCTTCATGACGCAGCCCAGCGTAGGGCATCACAGAGCAGAGGGCTCATTATCAGCTGCGTCCTAGCCATATATACCTCCTTCATGATGCAGCCCAGCGTAAGGCCATCAAGGAGGGTAGATTATCAGCTGCTTCCTAGCCATATATACCTCCTTCATGACGCAGGCCAGCGTAGGGCCATCACTGAGTGTGCATCATCAGCTGCGTCCTAGCCATATATACCTCCTTCGTGACGCAGCCCAGACTAGGGCCATCACTGAGGGTGTATTACCAGCTGCGTCCCAGCCATATATACCTCCTTCGTGACGCAGCCCAGCGTAGGGCCATCACTGAGTGTGCATTATCAGCTGCGTCCCAGCCATATATACCTCCTTCATGACGCAGCCCAGCGTGGGGCCATCACAGAGTGTGCATTATCAGCTGCGTCCCAGCCAGGGACGTCCTAGCCGTATATACCTCCTTCGTGACGCAGCCCAGCGTAGGGCCATCACGGAGGGTGCATTATCAGCTGCGTCCTAGCCATATATACCTCCTTCATGGCGCAGCCCAGCTAAGGCCATCACGGAGTGTACATTATCAGCTGCGTCCTAGCTATATATACCTCCTTCATGACGCAGCCCAGCGTAGGGCCATCACTGAGTGTGCATTATCAGCCACGTCCTAGCCATATATACCTCCTTCGTGACGCAGCCCAGCTTACGGCCATCACAGAGGGTGCATTATCAGCTGCGTCCTAGCCATATATACCTCCTTCATGACGCAGCCCAGCTAAGGCCATCACAGAGTGTGCATTATCAGCTACGTCCTAACCATATATACCTAGTTCATGGCGCAACCCAGCTTACGCCCATCACAGAGGGTGCATTATCAGCTGCGTCCTGGACATATATACCTTCTTCATGACGCAGCCCAGCTAAGGCCATCACAGAGGGTGCATTATCAGATGCGTCCTAGCCATATATACCTCCTTCATGACGCAGCCCATCTAAGGCCATCACTGAGTGTGCATTATCAGCTGCGTCCTAGCCATATATACCTCCTTCATGACGCAGCCCAGCGCAAAGCCATCACTGAGTGTGCATTATCAGCTACGTCGTAGCCATATATACCTCTTTCATGACGCAGCCCAGCGCAAAGCCATCACTGAGTGTGCATTATCAGCTGCGTCCTAGACATATATACCTCCTTCATGGCGCAGCCCAGCGTAAGGCCATCACAGAGGGTGTATTATAAGCTGCGCCCTAGCCGTATATACCTCCTTCATGACGCAGCCCAGCGTAGGGCCATCACAGAGGGTGCATTATCAGCTGCGTCCTAGCCGTATATACCTCCTTCATGACGCAGCCCAGCGTAGGGCCATCACGGAGGGCGCATTATCAGCTGCGTCCTAGCTATATATACCTCCTTCATGACGCAGCCCAGCTAAGGCCATCACGGAGTGTACATTATCAGCTGCGTCCTAGCCATATATACCTCCTTCATGACGCAGCCCAGCGTAGGGCCATCACAGAGGGTACATTACCAGCTGCGTCCTAGACATATATACCTCCTTCATGACGCAGCCCAGCGTAGGGCATCACAGAGCAGAGGGCTCATTATCAGCTGCGTCCTAGCCATATATACCTCCTTCATGACGCAGCCCAGCGTAAGGCCATCAAGGAGGGTACATTATCAGCTGCTTCCTAGCCATATATACCTCCTTCATGACGCAGGCCAGCGTAGGGCCATCACTGAGTGTGCATCATCAGCTGCGTCTTAGCCATATATACCTCCTTCATGACGCAGCCCAGCTAAGGCCATCACAGAGGGTGCATTACCAGCTGCGTCCCAGCCATATATACCTCCTTCGTGACGCAGCCCAGCGTAGGGCCATCACTGAGGGTGCATTATCAGCTGCGTCCCAGCCATATATACCTCCTTCGTGACGCAGCCCAGCGTAGGGCCATCACTGAGTGTGCATTATCAGCTGCGTCCCAGCCATATATACCTCCTTCATGACGCAGCCCAGCGTAGGGCCATCACAGAGGGTACATTACCAGCTGCGTCCTAGACATATATACCTCCTTCATGACGCAGCCCAGCGTAGGGCATCACAGAGCAGAGGGCTCATTATCAGCTGCGTCCTAGCCATATATACCTCCTTCATGACGCAGCCCAGCGTAAGGCCATCAAGGAGGGTACATTATCAGCTGCTTCCTAGCCATATATACCTCCTTCATGACGCAGGCCAGCGTAAGGCCATCACTGAGTGTGCATCATCAGCTGCGTCTTAGCCATATATACATCCTTCATGACGCAGCCCAGCTAAGGCCATCACAGAGGGTGCATTACCAGCTGCGTCCCAGCCATATATACCTCCTTCGTGACGCAGCCCAGCGTAGGGCCATCACTGAGTGTGCATTATCAGTTGCGTCCCAGCCATATATACCTCCTTCGTGACGCAGCCCAGCGTAGGGCCATCACTGAGTGTGCATTATCAGCTGCGTCCCAGCCATATATACCTCCTTCATGACGCAGCCCAGCGTAGGGCCATCACAGAGTGTGCATTATCAGCTACGCCCTAGCCATATATACCTCCTTCGTGACGCAGCCCAGCTTAGTGCCATCACAGAGCGTGCATTATCAGCTGCGTCCTAGCCATATATACCTCCTTCATGATGCAGCACAGCGTAGAGCCATCACTGAGTGTGCATTATCAGCTGCGCCCTAGCCATATATACCTCCTTCATGACGCAGCCCAGCTAAGGCCATCACAGAGTGTGCATTATCAGCTACGTCCTAACGATATATTCCTAGTTCATGGCGCAACCCAGCTAACGGCCATCACAGAGGGTGCATTATCAGCTGCGTCCTGGACATATATACCTCCTTCATGACGCAGCCCAGCTAAGGCCATCACAGAGGGTGCATTATCAGCTGCGTCCTAGCCATATATACCTCCTTCATGACGCAGCCCATCTAAGGCCATCACTGAGTGTGCATTATCAGCTGCGTCGTAGCCATATATACCTCCTTCATGACGCACCCCAGCGCAAAGCCATCACTGAGTGTGCATTATCAGCTGCGTCCTAGACATATATACCTCATTCATGGCGCAGCCCAGCGTAAGGCCATCACAGAGGGTGTATTATAAGCTGCGCCCTAGCTATATATACCTCCTTCATGACGCAGCCCAGCGTAGGGCCATCACAGAGGGTGCATTATCAGCTGCGCCCTAGCCATATATACCTCCTTCATGACGCAGCCCAGCGTTGGGCCATCACAGAGGGTGCATTATCAGCTGCACCCTAGCCATACACACCTCCTTCATGACGCAGCCCAGCGTAGGGCCATCACTGAGTGTGCATTATCAGCTGCGCCCTAGCCATATATACCTCCTTCATGACGCAGCCCAGCTAAGGCCATCACAGAGTGTGCATTATCAGCTGCGTCCTAACCATATATACCTCCTTCATGGCGCAACCCAGCTTACGGCCATCACAGAGGGTGCATTATCAGCTGCGTCCTGGACATATATACCTCCTTCATGACGCAGCCCAGCTAAGGCCATCACAGAGGGTGCATTATCAGCTGCGTCCTAGCCACATATACCTCCTTCATGACGCAGCCCATCTAAGGCCATTACTGAGTGTGCATTATCAGCTGCGTCCTAGCCATATATACCTCCTTCATGACGCAGCCCAGCGCAAAGCCATCACTGAGTGTGCATTATCAGCTGCGTCCTCGACATATATACCTCCTTCATGGCGCAGCCCAGCGTAAGGCCATCACAGAGGGTGCATTATAAGCTGCGCCCTAGACATATATACCTCCTTCATGATGCAGCCCAGCGTAGGGCCATCACAGAGGGTGCATTATCAGCTGCGCCCTAGCCATATATACCTCCTTCATGGCGCAGCCCAGCGTAGGGCCATCACAGAGGGTGCATTACCAGCTGCGTCCTAGCCGTATATACCTCCTTCACGACGCAGCCCAGCATAGGGCCATCACAGAGGGTGCATTACAAGCTGCGTCCTAGCCGTATATACCTCCTTCACGACGCAGCACAGCGTAGGCCATCACAGAGGGTGCATTATCAGCTGCGTCCTAGCCGTATACACCTCCTTCACGACGCAGCACAGCGTAGGCCATCACAGAGGGTGCATTATCAGCTGCGTCCTAGCCGTATACACCTCCTTCACGGCGCAGCCCAGCGTAGGGCCATCACAGAGTGTGCATTATCAGCTGCGTCCTAGCCGTATACACCTCCCTCATGGCGCAGCCCAGCGTAGGGCCATCACAGAGGGTGCATTATCAGCTGCGTCCTAGCCGTATATACCTCCTTCATGACGCAGCCCAGCGTAGGGCCATCACAGAGGGCGCATTATCAGCTGCGTCCTTGCCATATATACCTCCTTCATGACGCAGCCCAGCTAAGGCCATCACGGAGTGTACATTATCAGCTGCGTCCTAGCCATATATACCTCCTTCATGACGCAGCCCAGCGTAGGGCCATCACAGAGGGTGCATTACCAGCTGCGTCCTAGACATACATACCTCCTTCATGACGCAGCCCAGCGTAGGGCCATCACAGAGTGTGCATTATCAGATGCGTCCTAGCCATATATACCTCCTTAATGCGCAGCCCAGCGTAGGGCCATCACAGAGGGTACATTACCAGCTGCGTCCTAGCCATATATACCTCCTTCATGACGCAGCCCAGCGTAGGGCATCACAGAGCAGAGGGCTCATTATCAGCTGCGTACTAGCCATATATACCTCCTTCATGACGCAGCCCAGCGTAAGGCCATCAAGGAGGGTACATTATAAGCTGCTTCCTAGCCATATATACCTCCTTCATGACGCAGGCCAGTGTAGGGCTATCACTGAGTGTGCATCATCAGCTGCGTCCTAGCCATATATACTTCCTTCATGACGCAGCCCAGCTAAGGCCATCACAGAGGGTGCATTACCAACTGCGTCCCAGCCATACATACCTCCTTCGTGACGCACCCCAGCGTAGGGCCATCACTGAGGGTGCATTATCAGCTGCGTCCCAGCCATATATACCTCCTTCGTGACGCAGCCCAGCGTAGGGCCATCACTGAGTGTGCATTATCAGATGCGTCCCAGCCATATATACCTCCTTCATGATGCAGCACAGCGTAGAGCCATCACTGAGTGTGCATTATCAGCTGCGCCCTAGCCATATATACCTCCTTCATGACGCAGCCCAGCTAAGGCCATCACAGAGTGTGCATTATCAGCTACGTCCTAACCATATATACCTAGTTCATGGCGCAACCCAGCTAACGGCCATCACAGAGGGTGCATTATCAGCTGCGTCCTGGACATATATACCTCCTTCATGACGCAGCCCAGCTAAGGCCATCACTGAGTGTGCATTATCAGCTGCGTCGTAGCCATATATACCTCCTTCATGACGCACCCCAGCGCAAAGCCATCACTGAGTGTGCATTATCAGCTGCGTCGTAGCCATATATACCTCCTTCATGACGCACCCCAGCGCAAAGCCATCACTGAGTGTGCATTATCAGCTGCGTCCTAGACATATATACCTCCTTCATGACGCAGGCCAGTGTAGGGCTATCACTGAGTGTGCATCATCAGCTGCGTCCTAGCCATATATACTTCCTTCATGACGCAGCCCAGCTAAGGCCATCACAGAGGGTGCATTACCAACTGCGTCCCAGCCATACATACCTCCTTCGTGACGCACCCCAGCGTAGGGCCATCACTGAGGGTGCATTATCAGCTGCGTCCCAGCCATATATACCTCCTTCGTGACGCAGCCCAGCGTAGGGCCATCACTGAGTGTGCATTATCAGATGCGTCCCAGCCATATATACCTCCTTCATGATGCAGCACAGCGTAGAGCCATCACTGAGTGTGCATTATCAGCTGCGCCCTAGCCATATATACCTCCTTCATGACGCAGCCCAGCTAAGGCCATCACAGAGTGTGCATTATCAGCTACGTCCTAACCATATATACCAAGTTCATGGCGCAACCCAGCTAACGGCCATCACAGAGGGTGCATTATCAGCTGCGTCCTGGACATATATACCTCCTTCATGACGCAGCCCAGCGTAAGGCCATCACAGAGGGTGTATTATAAGCTGCGCCCTAGCCATATATACCTCCTTCATGACGCAGCCCAGCGTAGGGCCATCACAGAGGGTGCATTATCAGCTGCGCCCTAGCCATATATACCTCCTTCATGACGCAACCCAGCGTTGGGCCATCACAGAGGGTGCATTATCAGCTGCACCCTAGCCATACACACCTCCTTCATGACGCAGCCCAGCGTAGGGCCATCACTGAGTGTGCATTATCAGCTGCGCCCTAGCCATATATACCTCCTTCATGACGCAGCCCAGCTAAGGCCATCACAGAGTGTGCATTATCAGCTGCGTCCTAACCATATATACCTCCTTCATGGCGCAACCCAGCTTACGGCCATCACAGAGGGTGCATTATCAGCTGCGTCCTGGACATATATACCTCCTTCATGACGCAGCCCAGCTAAGGCCATCACAGAGGGTGCATTATCAGCTGCGTCCTAGCCATATATACCTCCTTCATGACGCAGCCCATCTAAGGCCATCACTGAGTGTGCATTATCAGCTGCGTCCTAGCCATATATACCTCCTTCATGACGCAGCCCAGCGCAAAGCCATCACTGAGTGTGCATTATCAGCTGCGTCCTCGACATATATACCTCCTTCATGGTGCAGCCCAGCGTAAGGCCATCACAGAGGGTGCATTATAAGCTGCGCCCTAGACATATATACCTCCTTCATGATGCAGCCCAGCGTAGGGCCATCACAGAGGGTGCATTATCAGCTGCGCCCTAGCCATATATACCTCCTTCATGGCGCAGCCCAGCGTAGGGCCATCACAGAGGGTGCATTACCAGCGGCGTCCTAGCCGTATATACCTCCTTCACGACGCAGCCCAGCATAGGGCCATCACAGAGGGTGCATTACAAGCTGCGTCCTAGCCGTATATACCTCCTTCACGACGCAGCACAGCGTAGGCCATCACATAGGGTGCATTATCAGCTGCGTCCTAGCCGTATACACCTCCTTCACGACGCAGCACAGCGTAGGCCATCACAGAGGGTGCATTATCAGCTGCGTCCTAGCTGTATACACCTCCTTCACGGCGCAGCCCAGCGTAGGGCCATCACAGAGTGTGCATTATCAGCTGCGTCCTAGCCGTATACAACTCCCTCATGGCGCAGCCCAGCGTAGGGCCATCACAGAGGGTGCATTATCAGCTGCGTCCTAGCCGTATATACCTCCTTCATGACGCAGCCCAGCGTAGGGCCATCACAGAGGGCGCATTATCAGCTGCGTCCTTGCCATATATACCTCCTTCATGACGCAGCCCAGCTAAGGCCATCACGGAGTGTACATTATCAGCTGCGTCCTAGCCATATATACCTCCTTCATGACGCAGCCCAGCGTAGGGCCATCACAGAGGGTGCATTACCAGCTGCGTCCTAGACATACATACCTCCTTCATGACGCAGCCCAGCGTTGGGCCATCACAGAGTGTGCATTATCAGATGCGTCCTAGCCATATATACCTCCTTAATGCGCAGCCCAGCGTAGGGCCATCACAGAGGGTACATTACCAGCTGCGTCCTAGCCATATATACCTCCTTCATGACGCAGCCCAGCGTAGGGCATCACAGAGCAGAGGGCTCATTATCAGCTGCGTACTAGCCATATATACCTCCTTCATGACGCAGCCCAGCGTAAGGCCATCAAGGAGGGTACATTATAAGCTGCTTCCTAGCGATATATACCTCCTTCATGACGCAGGCCAGTGTAGGGCTATAACTGAGTGTGCATCATCAGCTGCGTCCTAGCCATATATACTTCCTTCATGACGCAGCCCAGCTAAGGCCATCACAGAGGGTGCATTACCAACTGCGTCCCAGCCATACATACCTCCTTCGTGACGCACCCCAGCGTAGGGCCATCACTGAGGGTGCATTATCAGCTGCGTCCCAGCCATATATACCTCCTTCGTGACGCAGCCCAGCGTAGGGCCATCACTGAGTGTGCATTATCAGATGCGTCCCAGCCATATATACCTCCTTCATGATGCAGCACAGCGTAGAGCCATCACTGAGTGTGCATTATCAGCTGCGCCCTAGCCATATATACCTCCTTCATGACGCAGCCCAGCTAAGGCCATCACAGAGTGTGCATTATCAGCTACGTCCTAACCATATATACCTAGTTCATGGCGCAACCCAGCTAACGGCCATCACAGAGGGTGCATTATCAGCTGCGTCCTGGACATATATACCTCCTTCATGACGCAGCCCAGCTAAGGCCATCACAGAGGGTGCATTATCAGCTGCGTCCTAGCCATATATACCTCCTTCATGACGCAGCCCATCTAAGGCCATCACTGAGTGTGCATTATCAGCTGCGTCGTAGCCATATATACCTCCTTCATGACGCACCCCAGCGCAAAGCCATCACTGAGTGTGCATTATCAGCTGCGTCCTAGACATATATACCTCCTTCATGGCGCAGCCCAGCGTAAGGCCATCACAGAGGGTGTATTATAAGCTGCGCCCTAGCTATATATACCTCCTTCATGACGCAGCCCAGCGTAGGGCCATCACAGAGGGTGCATTATCAGCTGCGCCCTAGCCATATATACCTCCTTCATGACGCAGCCCAGCGTTGGGCCATCACAGAGGGTGCATTATCAGCTGCACCCTAGCCATACACACCTCCTTCATGACGCAGCCCAGCGTAGGGCCATCACTGAGTGTGCATTATCAGCTGCGCCCTAGCCATATATACCTCCTTCATGACGCAGCCCAGCTAAGGCCATCACAGAGTGTGCATTATCAGCTGCGTCCTAACCATATATACCTCCTTCATGGCGCAACCCAGCTTACGGCCATCACAGAGGGTGCATTATCAGCTGCGTCCTGGACATATATACCTCCTTCATGACGCAGCCCAGCTAAGGCCATCACAGAGGGTGCATTATCAGCTGCGTCCTAGCCATATATACCTCCTTCATGACGCAGCCCATCTAAGGCCATCACTGAGTGTGCATTATCAGCTGCGTCCTAGCCATATATACCTCCTTCATGACGCAGCCCAGCGCAAAGCCATCACTGAGTGTGCATTATCAGCTGCGTCCTCGACATATATACCTCCTTCATGGCGCAGCCCAGCGTAAGGCCATCACAGAGGGTGCATTATAAGCTGCGCCCTAGACATATATACCTCCTTCATGATGCAGCCCAGCGTAGGGCCATCACAGAGGGTGCATTATCAGCTGCGCCCTAGCCATATATACCTCCTTCATGGCGCAGCCCAGCGTAGGGCCATCACAGAGGGTGCATTACCAGCTGCGTCCTAGCCGTATATACCTCCTTCACGACACAGCCCAGCATAGGGCCATCACAGAGGGTGCATTACAAGCTGCATCCTAGCCGTATATACCTCCTTCACGACGCAGCACAGCGTAGGCCATCACAGAGGGTGCATTATCAGCTGCGTCCTAGCCGTATACACCTCCTTCACGACACAGCACAGCGTAGGCCATCACAGAGTCTGCATTATCAGCTGCGTCCTAGCCGTATACACCTCCTTCATGGCGCAGCCCAGCGTAGGGCCATCACAGAGGGTGCATTATCAGCTGCGTCCTAGCCGTATATACCTCCTTCATGACGCAGCCCAGCGTAGGGCCATCACAGAGGGCGCATTATCAGCTGCGTCCTTGCCATATATACCTCCTTCATGACGCAGCCCAGCTAAGGCCATCACGGAGTGTACATTATCAGCTGCGTCCTAGCCATATATACCTCCTTCATGACGCAGCCCAGCGTAGGGCCATCACAGAGGGTGCATTACCAGCTGCGTCCTAGACATACATACCTCCTTCATGACGCAGCCCAGTGTAGAGCCATCACAGAGTGTGCATTATCAGATGCGTCCTAGCCATATATACCTCCTTAATGCGCAGCCCAGCGTAGGGCCATCACAGAGGGTACATTACCAGCTGCGTCCTAGCCATATATACCTCCTTCATGACGCAGCCCAGCGTAGGGCATCACAGAGCAGAGGGCTCATTATCAGCTGCGTACTAGCCATATATACCTCCTTCATGACGCAGCCCAGCGTAAGGCCATCAAGGAGGGTACATTATAAGCTGCTTCCTAGCCATATATACCTCCTTCATGACGCAGGCCAGTGTAGGGCTATCACTGAGTGTGCATCATCAGCTGCGTCCTAGCCATATATACTTCCTTCATGACGCAGCCCAGCTAAGGCCATCACAGAGGGTGCATTACCAACTGCGTCCCAGCCATACATACCTCCTTCGTGACGCACCCCAGCGTAGGGCCATCACTGAGGGTGCATTATCAGCTGCGTCCCAGCCATATATACCTCCTTCGTGACGCAGCCCAGCGTAGGGCCATCACTGAGTGTGCATTATCAGATGCGTCCCAGCCATATATACCTCCTTCATGACGCAGCCCAGCATAGGGCCATCACAGAGTGTGCATTATCAGCTGCGTCCTAGCCAGATATACCTCCTTCATGACGCAGCCCAGCGTAGGGCCATCACTGAGTGTGCATTATCAGCTACGTCCTAGCCATATATACCTCCTTCGTGACGCAGCCCAGCTTACGGCCATCACAGAAGGTGCATTATCAGCTGCGTCCTAGCCATATATACCTCCTTCATGACGCAGCACAGCGTAGGGCCAGCACTGAGTGTGCATTATCAGCTGCGCCCTAGCCATATATACCTCCTTCATGACGCAGCCCAGCTAAGGCCATCACTGAGTGTGCATTATCAGCTGCGTCCTAACCATATATACCTCCTTCATGGCGCAACCCAGCTTACGGCCATCACAGAGGGTGCATTATCAGCTGCGTCCTGGACATATATACCTCCTTCATGACGCAGCCCAGCTAAGGCCATCACAGAGGGTGCATTATCAGCTGCGTCCTAGCCATATATACCTCCTTCATGACGCAGCCCATCTAAGACCATCACTGAGTGTGCATTCTCAGCTGTGTCCTAGCCATATACACCTCCTTCATGACGCAGCCCAGCGCAAACCCATCACTGAGTGTGCATCATCGGCTGCGTCCTAGACATATATACC
This sequence comes from Pleurodeles waltl, assembly GCF_031143425.1. NCBI lineage: Eukaryota > Metazoa > Chordata > Amphibia > Caudata > Salamandridae > Pleurodeles > Pleurodeles waltl. Next base: position 15,525,726 of record NC_090449.1, on the reverse strand, counting down.
TCCTTCATGGAGCAGCCCACCGTAAGGCCATCACAGAGGGTGCATTATAAGCTGCGCCCTAGCCATATATACCTCCTTCATGACGCAGCCCAGCGTAGGGCCATCACAGAGGGTGCATTATCAGCTGCGCCCTAGCCATATATACCTGCCTTATGACGCAGCCCAGCGTAGGGCCATCATAGAGGGTGCATTATCAGCTGCGCCCTAGCCATATATACCTCCTCCATGACGCAGCCCAGCGTAGGGCCATCACAGAGGGTGCATTATCAGCTGCACCCTAGCCATACACACCTCCTTCTTGACGCAGCCCAGCGTAGGGCGATCACTGAGTGTGCATTATCAGCTGCGTCCTAGCCATATATACCTCCTTCGTGACGCAGCCCAGCTTCCGGCCATCACAGAGGGTGCATTATCAGCTGCGTCCTAGCCATATATACCTCCTTCATGACGCAGCACAGCGTAGGGCCATCCCTCAGTGTGCATTATCAGCTGCGCCCTAGCCATATATACCTCCTTCATGACGCAGCCCAGCTAAGGCCATCACAGAGTGTGCATTATCAGCTGCGTCCTAACCATATATACCTCCTTCATGGTGCAAGCCAGCTTACGGCCATCACAGAGGGTGCATTATCAGCTGCGTCCTAGACATATATACCTCCTTCATGACGCAGCCCAGCTAAGGCCATCACAGAGGGTGCATTATCAGCTGCGTCCTAGCCATATATACCTCCTTCATGACGCAGCCCATCTAAGGCCATCATTGAGTGTGCATTATCAGCTGCGTCCTAGCCATATATACCTCCTTCATGACGCAGCCCAGCGCAAAGCCATCACTGAGTGTGCATTATCAGCTGCGTCCTAGACATATATACCTCATTCATGGCGCAGCCCAGCGTAAGGCCATCACAGAGGGGGCATTATCAGCTGCGTCCTAGCCATATATACCTCCTTCATGACGCAGCCCAACAGGGGCCATCACAGAGCGCGCATTATCAGCTGCGTCCTAGCCATATATACCTCCTTCATGACGCAGCCCAGCGCCATCACAAAGGGTGCATTATCAGCTGCGTCCTAGCCATATATACCTCCTTCATGGCGCAGCCCAGCGTGGGGGCGCATTACCAGCTGCGTCCTAGCCATATATACCTCCTTCATGGCGCTGCCCAGCGTGCGGCCATCACAGAGGGCGCATTATCAGCTGCGTCCCAGCCATATATACCTCCTTCATGACACAGCCCAGCGTAGGGCCATCACAGAGGGTGCATTTTCAGCTGCGTCCTAGCCATATATACCTCCTTCATGACGCAGCCCAGCGTAGGGCCATCACAGAGGGTACATTATCAGCTGCGTCTTAGCCATATATATACCTCCATCATGACGCAGCCCAGCATAGGGCCATCACTGAGGGTGCATTATCAGATGCTTCCCAGCCATATATATCTCCTTCGTGACGCAGCCCAGCTAAGGCCATCACAGAGTGTACATCATCAGCTGCGTCCCAGCCATATATAACTCCTTCATGGCGCAGCCCAGCGTAGGGCATCACTGAGTATGCACTATCAGATGCGTCCCAGCCATATATACATCCTTCATGACGCAGCCCAGCGTAGGGCATCACAGAGGGTACATTACCAACTGCGTCCCAGCCATACATACCTCCTTCGTGACACAGCCCAGCATAGGGCCATCACTGAGGGTGCATTATCAGCTGCGTCCCAGCCAGATATACCTCCTTCATGACGCAGCCCAGCGTAGGGCCATCACTGAGTGTGCATAATCAGCTACGTCCTAGCCATATATACCTCCTTCGTGACGCAGCCCAGCTTACGGCCATCACAGAAGGTGCATTATCAGCTGCGTCCTAGCCATATATACCTCCTTCATGACGCAGCACAGCGTAGGGCCATCACTGAGTGTGCATTATCAGCTGCGCCCTTGCCATATATACCACCTTCATGACGCAGCCCAGCTAAGGCCATCACAGAGTGTGCATTATCAGCTGCGTCCAAACCATATATACCTCCTTCATGGCGCAACCCAGCTTACGGCCATCACAGAGGGTGCATTATCAGCTGCGTCCTGGACATATATACCTCCTTCATGACGCAGCCCAGCTAAGGCCATCACAGAGGCTGCATTATCAGCTGCGTCCTAGCCATATATACCTCCTTCATGACGCAGCCCATCTAAGACCATCACTGAGTGTGCATTATCAGCTGCGTCCTAGCCATATACACCTCCTTCATGACGCAGCCCAGCGCAAACCCATCACTGAGTGTGCATTATCAGCTGCGTCCTAGACATATATACCTCCTTCATGGCGCAACCCAGCTTACGGCCATCACAGAGGGTGCATTATCAGCTGCGTCCTGGACATATATACCTCCTTCATGACGCAGCCCAGCTAAGGCCATCACAGAGGCTGCATTATCAGCTGCGTCCTAGCCATATATACCTCCTTCATGACGCAGCCCATCTAAGACCATCACTGAGTGTGCATTATCAGCTGCGTCCTAGCCATATACACCTCCTTCATGACGCAGCCCAGCGCAAAGCCATCACTGAGTGTGCATTATCAGCTGCGTCCTAGACATATATACCTCATTCATGGCGCAGCCCAGCGTAAGGCCATCACAGAGGGGGCATTATCAGCTGCGTCCTAGCCATATATACCTCCTTCATGACGCAGCCCAACAGGGGCCATCACAGAGCGCGCATTATCAGCTGCGTCCTAGCCATATATACCTCCTTCATGACGCAGCCCAGCGCCATCACAAAGGGTGCATTATCAGCTGCGTCCTAGCCATATATACCTCCTTCATGGCACAGCCCAGCGTGGGGGCGCATTACCAGCTGCGTCCTAGCCATATATACCTCCTTCATGGCGCTGCCCAGCGTGCGGCCATCACAGAGGGCGCATTATCAGCTGCGTCCCAGCCATATATACCTCCTTCATGACACAGCCCAGCGTAGGGCCATCACAGAGGGTGCATTTTCAGCTGCGTCCTAGCCATATATACCTCCTTCATGACGCAGCCCAGCGTAGGGCCATCACAGAGGGTACATTATCAGCTGCGTCTTAGCCATATATATACCTCCATCATGACGCAGCCCAGCATAGGGCCATCACTGAGGGTGCATTATCAGATGCTTCCCAGCCATATATATCTCCTTCGTGACGCAGCCCAGCTAAGGCCATCACAGAGTGTACATCATCAGCTGCGTCCCAGCCATATATAACTCCTTCATGGCGCAGCCCAGCGTAGGGCATCACTGAGTATGCACTATCAGATGCGTCCCAGCCATATATACATCCTTCATGACGCAGCCCAGCGTAGGGCATCACAGAGGGTACATTACCAACTGCGTCCCAGCCATACATACCTCCTTCGTGACACAGCCCAGCATAGGGCCATCACTGAGGGTGCATTATCAGCTGCGTCCCAGCCAGATATACCTCATTCATGACGCAGCCCAGCGTAGGGCCATCACTGAGTGTGCATAATCAGCTACGTCCTAGCCATATATACCTCCTTCGTGACGCAGCCCAGCTTACGGCCATCACAGAAGGTGCATTATCAGCTGCGTCCTAGCCATATATACCTCCTTCATGACGCAGCACAGCGTAGGGCCATCACTGAGTGTGCATTATCAGCTGCGCCCTTGCCATATATACCACCTTCATGACGCAGCCCAGCTAAGGCCATCACAGAGTGTGCATTATCAGCTGCGTCCAAACCATATATACCTCCTTCATGGCGCAACCCAGCTTACGGCCATCACAGAGGGTGCATTATCAGCTGCGTCCTGGACATATATACCTCCTTCATGACGCAGCCCAGCTAAGGCCATCACAGAGGCTGCATTATCAGCTGCGTCCTAGCCATATATACCTCCTTCATGACGCAGCCCATCTAAGACCATCACTGAGTGTGCATTATCAGCTGCGTCCTAGCCATATACACCTCCTTCATGACGCAGCCCAGCGCAAACCCATCACTGAGTGTGCATTATCAGCTGCGTCCTAGACATATATACCTCCTTCATGGAGCAGCCCACCGTAAGGCCATCACAGAGGGTGCATTATAAGCTGCGCCCTAGCCATATATACCTCCTTCATGACGCAGCCCAGCGTAGGGCCATCACAGAGGGTGCATTATCAGCTGCGCCCTAGCCATATATACCTGCGTCATGACGCAGCCCAGCGTAGGGCCATCACAGAGGGTGCATTATCAGCTGCACCCTAGCCATACACACCTCCTTCTTGACGCAGCCCAGCGTAGGGCCATCACTGAGTGTGCATTATCAGCTGCGTCCTAGCCATATATACCTCCTTTGTGACGCAGCCCAGCTTCCGGCCATCACAGAGGGTGCATTATCAGCTGCGTCCTAGCCATATATACCTCCTTCATGACGCAGCACAGCGTAGGGCCATCCCTCAGTGTGCATTATCAGCTGCGCCCTAGCCATATATACCTCCTTCATGACGCAGCCCAGCTAAGGCCATCACAGAGTGTGCATTATCAGCTGCGTCCTAACCATATATACCTCCTTCATGGTGCAACACAGCTTACGGCCATCACAGAGGGTGCATTATCAGCTGCGTCCTAGACATATATACCTCCTTCATGACGCAGCCCAGCTAAGGCCATCACAGAGGGTGCATTATCAGCTGTGTCCTAGCCATATATACCTCCTTCATGACGCAGCCCATCTAAGGCCATCATTGAGTGTGCATTATCAGCTGCGTCCTAGCCATATATACCTCCTTCATGACGCAGCCCAGCGCAAAGCCATCACTGAGTGTGCATTATCAGCTGCGTCCTAGACATATATACCTCATTCATGGCGCAGCCCAGCGTAAGGCCATCACAGAGGGTGTATTATAAGCTGCGCCCTAGCCATATATACCTCCTTCATGACGCAGCCCAGCGTAGGGCCATCACAGAGGGTGCATTATCAGCTGCGCCCTAGCCATATATACCTCCTTCATGACGCAGCCCAGCGTTGGGCCATCACAGAGGGTGCATTATCAGCTGCACCCTAGCCATACACACCTCCTTCATGACGCAGCCCAGCGTAGGGCCATCACTGAGTGTGCATTATCAGCTGCGCCCTAGCCATATGTACCTCCTTCATGACGCAGCCCAGCTAAGGCCATCACAGAGTGTGCATTATCAGCTGCGTCCTAACCATATATACCTCCTTCATGGCGCAACCCAGCTTACGGCCATCACAGAGGGTGCATTATCAGCTGCGTCCTGGACATATATACCTCCTTCATGACGCAGCCCAGCTAAGGCCATCACAGAGGGTGCATTATCAGCTGCGTCCTAGCCATATATACCTCCTTCATGACGCAGCCCATCTAAGGCCATCACTGAGTGTGCATTATCAGCTGCGTCCTAGCCATATATACCTCCTTCATGACACAGCCCAGCGCAAAGCCATCACTGAGTGTGCATTATCAGCTGCGTCCTCGACATATAGACCTCCTTCATGGCGCAGCCCAGCGTAAGGCCATCACAGAGGGTGCATTATAAGCTGCGCCCTAGACATATACACCTCCTTCATGATGCAGCCCAGCGTAGGGCCATCACAGAGGGTGCATTATCAGCTGCGTCCTAGCCGTATATACCTCCTTCATGACGCAGCCCAGCGTAGGGCCATCACAGAGGGCGCATTATCAGCTGCGTCCTTGCCATATATACCTCCTTCATGACGCAGCCCAGCTAAGGCCATCACGGAGTGTACATTATCAGCTGCGTCCTAGCCATATATACCTCCTTCATGACGCAGCCCAGCGTAGGGCCATCACAGAGGGTGCATTACCAGCTGCGTCCTAGACATACATACCTCCTTCATGACGCAGCCCAGCGTAGGGCCATCACAGAGTGTGCATTATCAGATGCGTCCTAGCCATATATACCTCCTTAATGCGCAGCCCAGCGTAGGGCCATCACAGAGGGTACATTACCAGCTGCGTCCTAGCCATATATACCTCCTTCATGACGCAGCCCAGCGTAGGGCATCACAGAGCAGAGGGCTTATTATCAGCTGCGTACTAGCCATATATACCTCCTTCATGACGCAGCCCAGCGTAAGGCCATCAAGGAGGGTACATTATAAGCTGCTTCCTAGCCATATATACCTCCTTCATGACGCAGGCCAGTGTAGGGCTATCACTGAGTGTGCATCATCAGCTGCGTCCTAGCCATATATACTTCCTTCATGACGCAGCCCAGCTAAGGCCATCACAGAGGGTGCATTACCAACTGCGTCCCAGCCATACATACCTCCTTCGTGACGCACCCCAGCGTAGGGCCATCACTGAGGGTGCATTATCAGCTGCGTCCCAGCCATATATACCTCCTTCGTGACGCAGCCCAGCGTAGGGCCATCACTGAGTGTGCATTATCAGATGCGTCCCAGCCATATATACCTCCTTCATGACGCAGCCCAGCATAGGGCCATCACAGAGTGTGCATTATCAGCTGCGTCCTAGCCAGATATACCTCCTTCATGACGCAGCCCAGCGTAGGGCCATCACTGAGTGTGCATTATCAGCTACGTCCTAGCCATATATACCTCCTTCGTTACGCAGCCCAGCTTATGGCCATCACAGAAGGTGCATTATCAGCTGCGTCCTAGCCATATATACCTCCTTCATGACGCAGCACAGCGTAGGGCCATCACTGAGTGTGCATTATCAGCTGCGCCCTAGCCATATATACCTCCTTCATGACGCAGCCCAGCTAAGGCCATCACAGAGTGTGCATTATCAGCTGCGTCCTAACCATATATACCTCCTTCATGGCGCAACCCAGCTTACGGCCATCACAGAGGGTGCATTATCAGCTGCGTCCTGAACATATATACCTCCTTCATGACGCAGCCCAGCTAAGGCCATCACAGAGGGTGCATTATCAGCTGCGTCCTAGCCATATATACCTCCTTCATGACGCAGCCCATCTAAGACCATCACTGAGTGTGCATTCTCAGCTGTGTCCTAGCCATATACACCTCCTTCATGACGCAGCCCAGCGCAAACCCATCACTGAGTGTGCATCATCGGCTGCGTCCTAGACATATATACCTCCTTCATGGAGCAGCCCACCGTAAGGCCATCACAGAGGGTGCATTATAAGCTGCGCCCTAGCCATATATACCTCCTTCATGACGCAGCCCAGCGTAGGGCCATCACAGAGGGTGCATTATCAGCTGCGCCCTAGCCATATATACCTGCTTCATGACGCAGCCCAGCGTAGGGCCATCATAGAGGGTGCATTATCAGCTGCGCCCTAGCCATATATACCTCCTCCATGACGCAGCCCAGCGTAGGGCCATCACAGAGGGTGCATTATCAGCTGCACCCTAGCCATACACACCTCCTTCTTGACGCAGCCCAGCGTAGGGCGATCACTGAGTGTGCATTATCAGCTGCGTCCTAGCCATATATACCTCCTTCGTGACGCAGCCCAGCTTCCGGCCATCACAGAGGGTGCATTATCAGCTGCGTCCTAGCCATATATACCTCCTTCATGACGCAGCACAGCGTAGGGCCATCCCTCAGTGTGCATTATCAGCTGCGCCCTAGCCATATATACCTCCTTCATGACGCAGCCCAGCTAAGGCCATCACAGAGTGTGCATTATCAGCTGCGTCCTAACCATATATACCTCCTTCATGGTGCAACCCAGCTTACGGCCATCACAGAGGGTGCATTATCAGCTGCGTCCTAGACATATATACCTCCTTCATGACGCAGCCCAGCTAAGGCCATCACAGAGGGTGCATTATCAGCTGCGTCCTAGCCATATATACCTCCTTCATGACGCAGCCCATCTAAGGCCATCATTGAGTGTGCATTATCAGCTGCGTCCTAGCCATATATACCTCCTTCATGACGCAGCCCAGCGCAAAGCCATCACTGAGTGTGCATTATCAGCTGCGTCCTAGACATATATACCTCATTCATGGCGCAGCCCAGCGTAAGGCCATCACAGAGGGGGCATTATCAGCTGCGTCCTAGCCATATATACCTCCTTCATGACGCAGCCCAACAGGGGCCATCACAGAGGGCGCATTATCAGCTGCGTCCTAGCCATATATACCTCCTTCATGACGCAGCCCAGCGCCATCACAAAGGGTGCATTATCAGCTGCGTCCTAGCCATATATACCTCCTTCATGGCGCAGCCCAGCGTGGGGGCGCATTACCAGCTGCGTCCTAGCCATATATACCTCCTTCATGGCGCTGCCCAGCGTGGGGCCATCACAGAGGGCGCATTATCAGCTGCGTCCCAGCCATATATACCTCCTGCATGACACAGCCCAGCGTAGGGCCATCACAGAGGGTGCATTTTCAGCTGCGTCCTAGCCATATATACCTCCTTCATGATGCAGCCCAGCGTAGGGCCATCACAGAGGGTACATTATCAGCTGCGTCTTAGCCATATATATACCTCCATCATGACGCAGCCCTGCGTAGGGCCATCACTGACGGTGCATTATCAGATGCTTCCCAGCCATATATATCTCCTTCGTGACGCAGCCCAGCTAAGGCCATCACAGAGTGTACATCATCAGCTGCGTCCCAGCCATATATACCTCCTTCATGGCGCAGCCCAGCGTAGGGCATCACTGAGTGTGCATTATCAGATGCGTCCCAGCCATATATACCTCCTTCATGACGCAGCCCAGCGTAGGGCATCACAGAGGGTGCATTATCAGCTGCGTCCCAGCCATATATACCTCCTTCATGGTGCAGCCCAGCGTAGGGCCATCACAGAGGGTGCATTATCACCTGCGTCCTAGCCATATATACCTCCTTCACGGCTCACCACAGCATACGGCATGACAGAGGGTACATTATCAGCTGCGTCCTAGCCATATATACCTCCTTCATGATGCAGCCCAGCTAAGGCCATCACAGAGGGCGCATTATCCGCTGCGTCCTAGCCATATAAACCTCCTTCATGGCGCTGCCCAATGTGGGGCCATCACAGAGGGCGCATTATCAGATGCGTCCTAGTCATATATTCCTCCTTCATGACGCAGCCCAGCCTAGAGCCATCACAGAGTGTACATTATCAGCTGCGTCCTAGCCATATATACCTCCTTCATGACGCAGCCCAGCGTAGGGCCATCACAGAAGGTGCATTATCAGCTGCGTCCTAGCCATATATACCTCCTTCGTGACGCAGCCCAGCGTAGGGCATCACAGAGTGTACATTATTAGCTGCGTCCTAGCCATATATACCTCCTTCATGGTACAGCTCAGCGTAGGCCATCACAGAGGGTGCATTATCAGCTGCGTCCTTGCCATATATACCTCCTTCATGACACAGCCCAGCTTAAGGCCATCACAGAGGGTGCATTACCAGCTGCGTCCTAGCCATATATACCTCCTTCATGACGCAGCCCAGCGTAGGGCCATCACAGAGGGTGCATTATGAGCTGCGTCCTAGCCATATATACCTCCTTCATGACGCAGCCCAGCATATGGCCATCACAGAGGGTGCATTATCAGCTGCGTCCTAGCCATATATACCTCCTTCATGGCGCAGCCCAGCATAGGGCCATCACTGAGAGTACATTATTAGCTGCGTCCTAGCCATATATACCTCCTTCACGGCGCAGCCCAGCGTACGGCATCACAGAGGGTACATTATCAGCTGCGTCCTAGCCATATATACCTCCTTCATGATGCAGCCCAGCTAAGGCCATCACAGAGGGCGCATTATCAGCTGCGTCCTCGCCATATATACCTCCTTCATGGCGCAGTTCAGCGTAGGCCATCACAGAGTGTACATTATCAGCTGCGTCCTAGCCATATATACCTCCTTCATGACGCAGCCCAGTGTGGGGCCATCACAGAGGGCGCATTATCAGCTGCGTCCTAGCCATATATACCTCCTTCATGAAGCAGCCCAGCCTAGGGCCATCACAGAGTGTCCATTATCAGCTGCGTCCTAGCCATATATACCTCCTTCGTGACGCAGCCCAGCGTAGGGCCATCACAGAGGGCGCATTATCAGCTGCGTCCTAGCCATATATACCTCCTTCGTGACGCAGCCCAGCGTAGGGCATCACAGAGGGCGCATTATCAGCTGCGTCCTAGCCATATATACCTCCTTCATGACCCAGCCCAGCATAGGGCATCACAGAGGGTACATTATCAGCTGCGTCCCAGCCATATATACCTCCTTCATGACGCAGCCCAGCGTAGGGCCATCACTGAGTGTACATTATTAGCTGCGTCTTGGCCATATATACCTCCTTCATGGTGCAGCTCAGCGTAGGCCATCACAGAGGGTGCATTATCAGCTGCGTCCTAGCCATATATACCTCCTTCATGACGCAGCCCAGCTAAGGCCATCACAGAGGGTGCATTACCAGCTGAGTCCTAGCCATATATACCCCCTTCATGACGCAGCCCAGCGTAGGGCCATCACAGAGGGCGCATTATCAGCTGCGTCCTAGTCATATACCTCCTTCATGACGCAGCCCAGCCTAGAGCCATCACAGAGTGTACATTATCAGCTGCGTCCTAGCCATATATACCTCCTTCATGACGCAGCCCAGCGTAGGGCCATCACAGAGGGTGCATTATCAGCTGCGTCCTAGCCATATATACCTCCTTCGTGACGCACCCCAGCGTAGGGCATCACAGAGGGTGCATTATCAGCAGCGTCCTAGCCATATATATCTCCTTCACGACGCAGCCCAGCGCAGGGCATCACAGATGGTGCATTATCAGCTGCGTCCTAGCCATATATACCTCCTTCACGACGCAGCCCAGCGTAGGGCCATCACATAGGGTGCATTATCAGCGGCGTCCTAGCCACATATACCTCCTTCACGACGCAGCCCAGCGCAGGGCCATCACAGAGGGTGCATTATCAGCTGCGTCCTAGCCATATATACCTTCTTCACGGCGCAGCCCAGCGCAGGGCCATCACAGAGGGTGCATTATCATCTGCGTCCTAACCATATATACCTCCTTCACGACGCACCCCAGCGTAGGGCATCACAGAGGGCGCATTATCAGCTGCGTCCTAGCCATACATACCTCCTTCACGACGCAGCCCAGCGCAGGGCCATCACAAAGGGCGCATTATCAGCTGCGTCCTAGCCATACATACCTCTTTCACGACGCAGCCCAGCGTAGGGCATCACACAGGGCGCATTATCAGCTGCGTCCTACCCATATATACCTCCTTCACGGCGCAGCCCAGCGTAGGGCATCACACAGGGCGCATTACCAGCTGCGTCCTAGCCATATATACCTCCTTCACAACGTAGCCCAGCGTAGGGCCATCACAGAGGGTGCATTACCAGCTGCGTCCTAGCCATATATACCTCCTTCATGACGCAGCCCAGCGTAGGGCATCACAGAGGGTGCATTACCAGCTGCGTCCTAGCCATATATACCTCCTTCATGACGCAGCCCAGCGTAGGGCCATCACTGAGTGTGCATTACCAGCTGCGTCCTACTCATATATACCTACCTCCTTCATGACGCAGCCCAGCGTAGGGCCATCACTGAGTGTGCATTATCAGCTGTGTCCTAGCCATATATACCTATCTCCTTCATGACGCAGCCCAGCGTAGGGCCATCACCGAGGGCGCATTATCAGCTGCGTCCTAGCCATATATACGTCCTTCATGGCGCTGCCCAGCGTGGGGCCATCACAGAGGGCGCATTACCAGCTGCGTCCTAGCCATATATACCTCCTTCATGGCGCAGCCCAGCGTAGGGCCATCACAGCGGGCGCATTACCAGCTGCGTCCTAGCCATATATACCTCCTTCATGACGCAGCCCAGCATAGGGCCATCATAGAGGGTGCATTATCAGCTGCGTCCTAGCCATATATACCTCCTTCATGACGCAGCCCATCTAAGGCCATCACTGAGTGTGCATTATCAGCTGTGTCCTAGCCATATATACCTCCTTCATGACGCAGCCCAGCGTAGGGATATCACAGAGGGTGCATTATCAGCTGCGTCCTAGCCATATATTCCTCCTTCACGACGCAGCCCAGCGTAGGGCCATCACAGAGGGTGCATTATCAGCTGCGTCCTAGCCATATATACCTCCTTCATGACGCAGCCCAGCGTAGGGCATCACAGAGGGTGCATTATAAGCTGCGTCATAGCCATATATACCTCCTTCATGACGCAGCCCAGCGTAGGGCATCACAGAGGGTGCATTATCAGCTGCGTCCTAGCCATATATACCTCCTTCATGGCGCAGCCCAGCGTAGGGCATCACAGAGGGCGCATTATAAGCTGCGTCCTAGCCATATATACCTCCTTCATGGCGCTGCCCATATTCTGGCCTTGATATCTTATGGGGCAACTTTATAAAGCTGCACCTCACACTCGGGGGAGCCCGGTGGCTCCTGAGTGAAACCCTTGTCCGGTCTCACTCAGCTTCCTTTGATGGCGATGGGTTTCAGATGCAGAGAGGCTTCTTGGGGGTGACACTGCTCTGGAGGAAAGAGCCACCGCTGGGTAATTCACACTGGGGTCCCCCCTTTCTCCAGCATGAACCGTACCCCAGCCAGGAGCAAGCACTCAGTTGTTACAGAGTGCAGCGAAGGAGGGGGACTGACTTGTTCGTGCACTTGGTGAAGATACTGTTCCTGTTCTAAGAAACTGAGCAGTGGCCTCATTCCCCTCAGACTTTCAGTCCCTCCCCCGAAGCACTGTTCCCTCTCTCTCTTCCAGTCCTCAGTACAGACTGGTTTTCACAGCCCTTCTTATGTAGCTTTCAGAGGGAAGGCTCATTTTGGTTTTCAGTTATTTGAATGAATGCTTCCGCAGCAGGGCTCATGGAGGCCTTGGTACCCCTGGGGCACACGTGAGATAAGCGGAGCTCTCTTCTAGTGACACTAGGCAGCTGCCTAGCAGTGCCTACGTACAATCCTGACCACTGAGGCCAGCAGTCCATGGTCTGACCATAACATGCTGGGGGCATGATGGGCTCTTGAAGGGCATTCCCTTTGCCACGCAGCGCTTGACAGCCCCTAGTGCCCTCCCACCCACTCTGCATGGCGAGCCCCCAGAGTATGTTTTTTCCATGTCTAAGGATGGCTCTTGTTATGTGGCCTTAAATGGTTTCTGCCAATGAAGACGCTACACACCGCTAGAAGCTGAGGCGTGGCAAGGGTGCCGTGGGCCCTGATGTAAGCAAGGATGTGACCCCACTGGCTACTGTTGGATGGTGAAATACAGCAATTATCTGGGTTCAGTAGGTCCCCACAGGGTTCTGAGCCCTGGTGCCACTGCTCCTGCTGCACCAATGGGAGCTACGTCTCTGGCTAAGAGTCTGTAGCGACAGCCCAAGGATGAGCAACAACTGAGTAACGGGCACGCAGGACGCTGGAGCACATTCAGGAGCAGCAGAGGGCAAAAACATGAGGGCAGGAGCCTCAGAGGGCAAAGAGACAAGGGCAGGAGCCTCAGAGGGCAAAGCTCAGAGGGCAAAGGGATGTGGGAGGGGGTCTCGGTGGCTGGAGGGTAAAGAGATGAGGGAGGGGTATCGGTGGCTGGAGGGTAAAGAGATGAGGGAGGGGTCTCGGTGGCTGGAGGGTAAACAGATAAGACAGGGGGTCTCGGTTGCTGGAGGGTAGGGAGATGACGGAGGGGGTCTCGGTAGCTGGAGGGTAGGGAGATGAGGGAGGGGGTCTCGGTGGCTGGAAGGTAAAGAGATGAGGGAGGGGGACTCGGTGGCTGGAGGGTAAAGAGATGAGGGGGGTCTCGGTGGCTGGAGGGTAGGAAGATGAGGGAGGGGGTCTCGGTAGCTAGAGGGTAGGGAGATGAGGGAGGGGGTCTCGGTCGCTGGAAGGTAAAGAGATGGGGGGGCTCGGTGGCTGGAGGGTAAAGAGATGAGGGAGGGGGTCTTGGTGGCTGGAGGGTAGGGAGATGAGGGAGGGGGCCTCGGTGGCTGGAGGGTAGGGAGATGACGGAGGGGGCCTCGGTGGCTGGAGGGTAAAGAGATGAGGGGGGTCTCGGTGGCTGGAGGGTAGGGACATGAGGGAGGGGTCCTCGGTAGCTGGAGGTTAAAGAGATGAGGGGGGTCTCGGTGGCTGGATGATAAAGAGATGGGGGGGTCTCGGTGGATGGAGGGTAAAGCGATGACGGGGGATTTCGGTGGCTGGAGGGTAAAGAGATGAGGGGGTCTCGGTGGCTGGATGATAAAGAGATGAGGGGGGTCTCGGTGGCTGGAGAGCAGCCTCCCCAGGTCTTCCACAGAGACTCACATGCTCTGATGGGTAGAGGGGCAGTGGACTGTACAAGCCCATCTATTCGCCCATGACAACCACCAGCCCCCGACATGATGCCTGGCTGAGACCACTCATAATCTCAAGAAAGAGAGGGAATCTTTCTACCACCCACCCCCCCCCCCCCTCCCTGCACCAACCAGTGTGTGCAGTGGCCTGGAGTGCTCCTCACTGGTCCCCTCCTGGGTCAGACTAGCCCACAGGCCATGCAGGCAGTGCCCGATGGGCTGGTCTTACAGGTGAGTGTGAGGACTGTTTTTTTGGCTTTCTGTGCACCTGTTTTATGGTCAAACAGGTCATTTTTTACCCTCTAGCATTAGCACAAACATTGCCTGCAGCAAGCTTAGATCCATGGAGTCGCCCCTAGGTTGCAAAACCCGAGTACGGCGTGAATTCACAAGTCCAGACCTGCACTGATTTGTAAATGTGGCCCACTTTTTTAATGGCTAATGGGAGCCACTTTTAATTTGCCCCCCCAGGCCTGTTTTCCAACCCAGTGTACCGGGTCCCCCTCTCCATCCTCTCTGGCCCTCTGGTATGCCTCGCCTGCTGCGCTCCTGGACACATACATGCCAATAGTCCCAATTTGTGTTGCCAAAAGTGGCTTTATTTTGGCAGTCTTCACCTGAAATAGGGAGAGGACGTGGTGTAACTGCAGACTTTGAAGCTTTTGGAACCAGTTTTGAGTCTCGGCATCGGCTCAACAGCCTGTGATTTTGGGCAAATCTCTTGATCTCCCTGTGCTACCAAAAACTGGGGCTCATGTAAACCATAGCAGTACCTTCAGGTCGAGCAAGCCCTAAATAAAACTGCAGAAAAAAATAGAAGTCAATGGGAGAAAGACATTCTCCCCATTTATTTTGTACAAATGTCTCACTTTCCTCTTCTAAAATGATGGCAGGTATTTGCGGATTGTAGCCCTCACGAGACCCCCTTTAGCTGTTTTTTGCTGTCCTTCCAGCCCGGTCGGATGCGGGGCAGCAGGTGAGAAGAGATGCTACTACAACGCGGCCTGCGCCTACCAGCTGAAAGGCGTGACATGCGTGTTAAGAGGCGTGACTGCGGGTGAGAAAAGGAGGCGCACCTACGTGCTATGAGGCGTGGCACACCTGAGGGGAAGCACGTCACGCGCGCACGTGGCGTACTGTTTACGTTTTAAGATCTTAGCAGGGGTGCCCTCTCCCTAATGTACTCAGTGTCTGATGCCAACGACTGACTGCACACTACCTCAGGAGGCCTGCTGCCCTGACCTCTCTATGCAGTCAGTCACTCACCACGACACTTTTCTCTCACTCATTCCGACGTGCTTTCACACACTGGTGCTCATTCTCTTAAGGTCGTTTGCACCATTTTACACATCTGATAGCATATCTGCCTTAAAAAATGCTGCTAAATGGATTAATGCTGCCTTTTCTGATTCCCCCAATTTTTGGGTGCCCACGCACACGGCACCCCACTACCCCTCTGGTAGGTTAGCGCTGCTTTGCTGCCTATATGTTTTGGTTCCCATCCCCCTCCCAACAGCACTACCTGTATCTCAGACCACAGAAATACATCAGTGACGTAACAAAGGCTCCCACGGCGCCTGCCGATTGTGGAGGGGGGGCTCCGGGCTCCAGGGGACCCCATTAGCTCAGTATCTTGGCCTGAGAGCTTCTGAGTTAGTTCAGATGGCGGTCTCTCAATGTCCTTTATGGGGGGGGAAGGGGGGGGGGGGTCATGTTTCATTAAGCCACTGAGGTAGAGGCCTGCCTCTAGCATCATAGAAATCCTGAAACATACCAGAGCAGCTCCACGGTCAATTATAAGGGCCGGCTTATCGCAGATACATTTTAAGCGCCCCTTTCATGCCCCCTCCTTCATCTGACTTCGAGGCACAACACCCCAAGGTAAGATAACATCTTTGTGGAGGCTCATGCACAACACAAAATACTTTCCACGCAGGATCTCCACAGATGCAACGCTCTGCATAAGCACTCCCCTATGATGTAACATGCTACCCATCATATAATGTGCTTTGACGCCACACAACAGGGTACGAAGCGCTAATCAAAGGCTACAATGCATCCCACTCTCTAAGCCACTTCTCAGTCACTTACACACCCAGGGAACTAGCCATTCACTGACACAGGTATGAACTCACTCCAACACTCAGTTCTCTAAGCAGTCCCTCACTCAGACATTCTATATTGGAAAAGCCATTTAGCCATTCACTACTAATTCCACCCTCTCGACAAGTCATTCATTCCACTGTTCATTTACTCAGCCCATGAAGAAACTCATTCAATGGCATCTTCACTCACTTAGGGCCTCACTAAGAGTTTGGCGCTCCCACCACGGGACTGCCAAACTCACGGGGAGGACGCCACTGCCATAGTGGTGACGTTCCCCCTGGACGTATTACAATGTTCCCGTCGGGCTAACTGACTAAAACATTGTAATATGCGTTCCCGGCGGGAACAGTGTTAAGATATTGCCCTCAGCTCCCTTAAGGGTGCGAGACAATATCCTAACACTCCAGGACCCTCGGAATGCGCAGACAGTGCGCATTGTGGCGGTGCTGGGCAGGGGAGGCCCTGTACTGCCCACGACATGGTCATGGGCAGTGCAGGGCCCCCGTGGCCCTGAGCACTTCCTTACCACCAGCCTTCAATGGCGAGTTCTCCGCCATGAAAAGACTGGCGGAAAGAAGTGTTGGAATCCGCCAGGCAGCGCAGATATCAGCACCGCCATGGCTGGTTGGGAAACTATGATCCTGGTGGGGACTGTGGTCCTTTGGCGGTCCGACCGCCACCGCAAGTTTGGCGGTCTCATGACTGCAAATCTCAAAATGAGGCTCTTAGACTTTTAGTCACAGATAAATTAACTTGTGGCTGTAGCCATTATACACCAAGCTAGACACTCCCTCCCTAAACCAATTACTGTCTTTGATTGGAAGTATAGATGTGATGTTTGTAGAGCACAAACCTAGCCAAAACGCAGCAGAGACACTGTGCAAAGGCAGAGACAGCCAGTGAGTGATTAGCGAGGTGGCTGGTTTCTAAGAGTGAAAGTACCCCGTTACTTTATCATGATGCACTGTTCCTTAAGTAGGTGCATCGTCAGCTCTTGACTAAACTCAGCAGCGTTGGGTGGTCCTGATGGATACAGGGATGTTTTTCCAGGTCCTGGGTGCACAGACGCAAAGGCCTCCTGCCTTGTGTCTTCTTTCCTACCCTTCTCATCTACAGCCTGGTGGTGTGCCAAGACCCAAAAGAGACGGTGACCTTGTCTGCAAGATAAGCAGGGGTGCTGGCCATAATCGACCTTTTGATGATGCCCATGGGTTTAAAGATGGTGTGTTCCAGCAAGGGGGGCAGGTGGACTTCCATCAGTGTGGGGGTGAGGGGGGTATGTGATCATATGTCATCAGGCACTCGATGAAGCACGCTGTGGCGCTCAGGATGCCTTCAAGGGGGACCAGTGTGGAGTTTCGCACGCTGTGGGGCAGGGCGTTGTCACTGTACAGATGCAAGAGTACAAGAGTTTGAATGGCTGATCTGAACTCCTTTTCTGGGATTAATATATTCACTTCTTTAGTAGCTAGCAGTAGTCCCTCTCAACTTTCTTGGTGATATGTCCCTCGAGTGTGACTGGTGTCCAGGGTGAATCTGAGAGACTTGGCATTGGATAAAAATTTAAGTTCAAGTCCCATCCAGGTTCATGTTGTAAAGAGAGCTTTGGATCATTTAATTGTTGTTCTTGGCAATTAGAAGGAATTCTGTCTCGTTGGGTTAGGCTTCAGGTGAGTGCAAGGTATCCAGGTCTGGATGAAACACAAGCAGTGTTTGAGGTGTTGGACTTACAAATAGAGTTCTGCAGCACCAGATGAAGAACTTTGATGTCTCTGCCTCACAAGGGCATCTGAAGAATAGTGTCACAATAGCTCTCAAACTCCAAGCAGTCCACCTGATAAAGGGTCATCTGGTGAATGATGTCACGATAAGCCTCAAAACCTAAACAGACATCAACCAAACAAAGCATCATTGTGGAAAGCCTGTTGTTGATGCTCGTTAACGATGCAGGGCTGGGTAAAGATAAATGTTTTTTTTCTACCTCAATGACTCCATTACACGTTTGCTCAGTTATTGATTCACTTAGGCCAGCTCTCCCGCAGCCATCCACTCACCTACGCATTGACTCACTCACTCACACTCATCTACGCTTCGACTCACTCCTTTAGAGTACCTCTTGTGCCTTTTTTATGTGTTGCTTCGGTCCAGCCGCTGTCCCTGCGCCATTCTTTGCCCCCTGTGGCCTCTGTTCTCCTGGGTTGTCACACATCTTCCTGCATCATCACCCACCCGCATGCTTGCCTGCCTCCTTGCGTCCACCTGGGACCCAACTCCCACTGCCCTCCATCACCCACATCCACCTCACAACCACCAGCGCTCTCCTTCCACATGCATGTGTCCCACAAGCGCACTCTCGCCTGCATTTACCCCCACAACCTACTTGCAGCTACACCCACAAGCACCCTCATACCACCCACATGGTCCCATCACTGCAGCCACCATGCACCCCTCTGCACCAATGCCCTTATCGCCCTTTCACAAGTGAGCTACTCCTGCCACTGGCCTCCCCCACCTGCTTGCACCCCACCCCTGCATTCGCTTGCTTTGCTGAGATCCCCCTTGTGTCTTCGGCAGGTGAACCCCAACAGCATTGCTGCCAAGGATGGCCGGATCAGAGAAGGGGACCGCATCCTGCAGGTAAACGAACCCCCATAGTTCTGTGCCTTGGCATGCTATGTCAGACATGCGCCACGTCTGGGGATACTACACAGCACATTGTCATGCCTGGGCACATTACACTGGACTTCTGCAGTGTCTGAAAACTCTTCGCATGACACACCAATGTCTGACACACCTTGCAGGACACGCTACATCTCGGGACACACATCGGGCTATTCACACAGGTAACTTACACTTGTGAGTAAGTTCACATGTAACTTTACTATTAGACTTTTGAGTAACTTTACAACCTTGGGCTATTCACAAAATCAGAATGTAAAATTACTCAGAAGTGTAGACTTGCACAGCTCCGCCCCCTGAAACGGGGGTGGAGCCAAATTCATGAAGGCAAGTTACTACTGCCAAAAGGAAACTGTAATAAGTCTAGCACCACCCCTGGCCAACCACTGGTACTGCAAACCATCCCACAGAAAATAATGTACGTGCGGACTCCAGATAAAACACTATAGAAAATAATGTTTAATTAAATTAAATTATTTAAAATAGTGAAAAAAATAAATAACTATAATTTGGTATTTTAAAGAAATCTCTAAAAAATTCTTAAATAAAACATGTTTATCGTGTAATTATAAAATATTTTACCAACTTTTTTGGAATTTATAAATTATCAAAATAGTCACTTTTATTAAAGTATGAACTACTTTTAAATCATTCTGTGAATCACTTTTAATAATGATTAAAACTTGATAAAATGTTTTTTAAATTTTGGACGGAACTTATTTTTCCATTTAAACATCAGGAAAAATATTTTTATTTAATTTAATATACTTCAGTTAAGTAAGATTTAATTAAATGAAGTTAATAGTATTGTAGCACTTGTGTTACTTTGTTCTATTTACCATAGAAATGTTGTTACTAGTTTATTATCAAGCTTAATATACTTTTTTTTTTACTTTATGATAGAGAGATCTTCACCCAGACTGAGTGAATTCTATAAATCGCTTAAAAAAAATATTAAAGCATGATAAAAAAACACTTTAGGTGGGAGCCTATTTTTTCATTTAAACATGAGGAAATTTTTTTTTATTTAATTTAATATATTTAAATTAAAGATTTAATTCAAAATTAAGTTTTATTTTGTTCTACATTTAAAATAAATGTATGAAAATGACATTTATTTTCATTAATATTGAACAACAAAATATTCTTATTAATCTATTATAAAGTTTATCAAACTTTTCTTACTTTCCGCTACACTTTACCATAGAGAGATCATCACATACATCTTCGTATGGTAAAGTATAGGGAACATTTTAAACGTTTATTAAACTTGAAAAATACTATAAATACATTTATATTAAATATTATGATTTAATTTTATATATTTATTTTAAATGTAGAATACAATTTAAAAAAATCTACTGCACTACTAAGTTACATTTGAATTAAATAAATATTTTAAACATATTAAATTTATATTATTTTTAATGTTTATATTTACAAATTAAAAACTACCAAAATAATTATTTAAGTTCTTGTAATGTTTTTTACAAATTAAAATTTTATATTTATGTATATTTTATATATATATATATATGTGTGTGTGTGTGTGCCTCAAAATAATTACATTTAGTTTAACTTAATATCCTATAGAGTTTTATTTTACGTTCCTACCTCCATTATTTCCTGTGGGGTGGTGTTGCAGAATCAGTCCTTGGTCATGTGTGGGACTGGACTTGTTACTGCTTCTTTCTGGTCGAAGTAACTTTACACTCATAAATTTGGTTGCACACTCTCTGTCAGGGGGCAGAGACATGCAAGTCTACCCTTTACACTTAGCCCAAAGTAGGAAAGTTACTCAAACGTGTAAGGGCATAGTTACTAGTAGTAAATCTACACATGAAGGTTTACCTTTGTGAATAGGACCCTAGGTGTCTGTGCTGGGAGACAGACCTCTTAGGAGATGCTGATGGCAGATTTTGGGCAGTGGATCCAGCTATGTTTCTCTGACTGAAGCCCACCCGGGCCCTGCACCTTTTCCCGCTCGAGCTGCCATCAGACTCGCCCTTTGCCTCTGTAGTTCCTCCCACCTCTTCCGACCTGTGTGTATACAAACTTCTGCAACTCTGCTGCGAAGATTAAAACAGACTCCGCCAGTCAGTGCCACAAATGACACTCACAGACCAGTCAGAAGCAGGAGTTAACCTTGGATGTCCAAGTGGCCCTTGGGAACTCTGGGGGAATCACTCCTTAAGGCCCTTTACAAGGGGGCAGCTACTCACAGGCACAGTCTGCACAGCACCGAAGCCCGGATAGTTTACTCCAGCTGAGAAGTGACCCCTCACTGCAGCATGGGAGTAACAATGTAGTGTGCATCGATTCACATACTAGAAACACACTCAGAAAAGTTTGCGTCACATTGTACCTTCACCTAGATGTGAGAATTGTGGAGCACTGTGCAACTGCGTGAGGTTGGGCGGTGAGGATGTGAGCGGTAGAAGGTGAGCCTGTCTACAAAGGAAGGACTGAGTGGAGGCAATACCTCAGCACTGCTGACTGTCAGATCCTGCCAACAGGGCCCTGCACAAGGCGGTGTGTGTGGACGGGGCCCTCGGGCTCTGGGTCAGATAGACACACATGTGTATTCTCTCAGTCTACCAGACATGCAGGACCCCTGCCACAGCAGTATGTGGTGTGTCACATCCACAAAGAAGGATAAAGAGAGCCTTCAGGGGAATGGACATTGTGGTCAGTCATCACTGAGTCCACCCAAGGTCCCTAAGCGACATGCGGGGGCCACAGCACACACCCCACCACACCGGAGAGGGTGGCACAGCGTAAGGACCTTGGTATGGGGGGCTTCAGAAGTTAGAGGGACACTCCCTAGGGGTCTAAAGTATCATAATAAAAGAATATAGTTAGGAAAAAATTAATTCCTGAAATAATTTTTGGGGATAATTTTTTCTGTTTAATTAAATTTATCGAGAACTTCTGATTTTCTCAAAATAATTCTTTATCTAGTTCTTCAAAAACGTCCAAAACACCACCAACACGTTTCGTTCTGTAAATAGGAACTTCTTCAGGACTGATGACCAGAATATTAGAGAACAATTAAAATCACTTATAAAAGCAAACTTTTGTCATCCTACTTGAAAAATACAAAATACAGACCCGCCATCTAATACGGTGGACAGAAAGCATACACACAGAGTAATAGAGTTTGGACATATAAGTTCATATATCACTATGCCAACACTACCACTTCATGTATACGTCAAATAAGTTTATCTACATTTAAAGACATTCATTAACATTGATAGCTCATTGCCATCATAGCAGCGAGGAACTGATTATGCATTCCTTTCGCTTGATAAGCATTTTCATTTCCCATTAGGGCTGGTCTGTAGGTTACACAAAGAGTGACGTACGTACCTTGTGAAGTGTTGTAACACTGTCAGGGTTTACTACAAGTCTTGGGTCTGTCGCAGATGTAAGTTGCAGATATTTCTTGTGAGAAGATCGGGGTGCCTTGGAAGAGTTCTGTGGAGGTGTCAGTGCTGGGCACCGGGGCCACACTGTGTGTGACACATGGGTAGAGTGCGTGTTTTTGATGCCTGTGACGTCTCTCTGTTTGTCCAGATCAATGGGGTGGACGTGCAGAACCGGGAGGAAGCCGTCTCCATTTTGACACAAGAGGAAAACACCATCTCGCTGCTGGTGGCGCGACCTGAGACAGAGGTGAGGAAAGGGGCGGCGTTACCAGGCTGGTGCCAGGAGGGCCGGGGCGTCAGGACGTGTGTGCCGAGGGCGGAGGAGGGGGTGCCACACTCCCTACAAAGATGGACCTCCTCAGGTTGGTGGGCAGGCCCTGGGGCCGGCAGCCATGGGCCTCACCACCTCTCCATTCAGAGTAGCATGCGAGCTTCATTCTTAAAGGGTCGGTTTGAGCCCAGTGATATCTAAAGGATTTAGGGGGCCCCTGTTCGGAACAGCATGACATTTACGATCCAATTTCAGCTATTCCTGCCCTCTTTGGCCGGGTCCCTGACGGTTCACAGACACACTGGGCCAAATTCTAAATGTTTATATCTAATATTCAGGGATAGTGATGTGTGTTTACAATATTTTAACGCAGCAGCTCACAAATGTTACTGCAAATAATCTGTGACCGCTCCCATTTCCCACATGCGAGGTCCTGTTTTGAGCTGAAATAAACTTTTTTATGGATCCCGAAAGAAATATAAACACATCATTTCTCTGCAAAATGTCTGTAACAAACTCTCACACATCTCCTACAATAAAAATAGATTAAAGGAAAACGGTGTTTAAAACAGTCTGACTGAGAAGTATTCAAGGTCATAAAGCAAATATTTTTTACAGAACAGGCATTATCAGGGGTCCCCCTGAAAGGTTGGGGCCCACTCTGCCCATGCCTTAAGACGTCCCTGGGCCTCCCCCAACAAACACGCACAGCAGTGTTTAGTCTGCATCCTGCAAGCTTCAATGACCAAATCATGCATTTCCTGCCATGTGGGTATTTGTTTTTGTGATTTTGTCACCAGCCAAGGAACACAATCCCAACATGTATTTCTTCTGATGGAAGAGGAGAGCAGCTCTGTTTAGGCATACAGCCCTAAATTCTTGGGTACATTTGAGGTACATGAAGAATGTTTAGACTTGTCCTCCCTTCGATTGACACCCCTGAACCTCATACCGGGTCGAGTACCCCTCTTGATGCCTACCCCCTCACCCCCATACACATCATATTCGTATGTTTTCATGCTCTGGAATGGTTTTCTAATGCAAGATATCATGTTTTTATATATTGTATGGCCTGGATATGCTAGGCTGACACAATAAATAAACTTGACTTATATTTAGTTATGATAACAGAAATGATTTTTGGAGGTCTAAGGGTCCTATACCACAATCTCTCTGAGTACGATACACCACTAGGTGGCATCAAAGCCTCCAGGACTGGCCCCTGCTGAAATAGAGCTGTTTCGCTGCATGTGAAGACCCCGTCCCTTCCACCTCCACTGACCAGAACCTCCTTCAGCAGGGACCCCGAGTGCAGGGATCTCACAACCACCACCTGTCCTCCAGGTACTCAAGGGCTGGCCCTGCTCTGTTGAAAGTTGCTGGTGTCTGTGATGGACTCCGGTGGCCTGCCAATTGGCTGCCTGTGGCCAGCATCAGAAGTCTACAGCAAAACCTGCAGAGCCCCCCATGCAAAGGGATGCATGTGCAGTCTGTGTGCACAGGTGCCTGTGCCTAGATCTGCCTGTGCAGAGTTCCCTGCCTGCTGCATTACATGTATTTTGGGTGGTGTTCACATGGGTATTGGGTTGGTGCTCCAAGGCGTGCTTCGGTGGTGCTCCTAGAAGTTCTTGGACAGGTGTGGTAACAGGCTTTTAGGTTGGTGCTCTCACAGCCCTGAGGTCGGCTGTAAATGGCACCAAAGTCCCTTTTAGTGATGCTCTCATTGTTCTTGGGTTGGTGCTCTCATACACCCTTGGGTTGATGCTCTCACAGCTCTTGAGTTGGTGCTCTCATAACCCTTGGATTGGTGCTCTCCACAGTTCTTAGTGTTGGACTCATGCATTTTAAGATTGGGGCTCTCATACATCCTTGGTTTGGGGCTCTCATACACCCTTGGTTTGGAGCTCTCATACACCCTTGGTTTGGGGCTCTCATACACCCTTGCGATGGTGTTCTCATACACCCTTGGGGTTGATGCTCTCCCCAGTTCTTGGGTTGCTGCTCTTATACACCCTCGGATTGAGACTCTCCACAGTTCTTGGGTTGGTGCTCTCATTCACCCTTGGGTTGGTGCTCTCATTCACCCTTGGGTTGGTGCTCTCATACACCTCTAGTATAGGCTCTCCACAGTTCTTGGGTTGGTGTTCTCATTCACCCTTAGGTTGGAGCTCTCATACCCCCTTGGGGTGGGGCTCCCTCACCCTTGGGTGTGTTCTCATACACCCTTGGGTTGGAGCTCTCCACAGTTCTTGGGTCAGTGCTCTCATACACCCTTGGGTTGGAGTTCTCCACAGTTCTTGGGTCGGTGCTCTTATACACCCTTGGGTTGGAGTTCTCCACAGTTCTTGGGTTGGTTCTCTCATACACCCTGGGTTGGGGCTCTCATACACCCTGGGTTGGGGCTCTCCACAGTTCTTTATTTGGGTCTCTCATAAACCCTTAGGCTGGGGCTCTCCACACTTCTTGGATTAGTGCTCTCGTATACCTGTGCTCTCCACAGTTCTTGGGTTGCTGCTCTCATACACCCTTGAGTTGGGGCTCGCATGCAAACTTGAATTGGTGCTCCCAACAGTTCTTGGGTTGGTACTGTCATACACCCTTGGGTTGGAGTTCTCCACAGTTCTTGGGTTGGTACTTTAATATTCCCTTGGGTTGGAGTTCTCCACAGTTCTTTGGTTGGTGCTCTCCACAGTTCTTGGATTGGTGCTCTCATACACCCTTCGAGTGGTGCTCTCCACAGTTATTGAGTTGGGGCTCTCCACAGTTCTTGGTTTGGGGCTATCATACACCCTTGGGTTGGTGCTCTCATACACCCTTGGGTTGGAGCTGTCATAAACACTTGGGTTGGTACTCATCACACTTCTTGGGTTGCTGCTCTCATACATCCTTGGGTTGCTGCTGTCAGATGGCCTTAGGGTTGATGCTCTAAAGCGCACTTGGGTTGGTGCTCTCCACAGTTTTTGGCTGATGCTCTCATACCCCCTTGGGCAGGTGCCCTCATACACCCTTAGGGTGGTGATGATCTCCATAGTTCTTGGGTTGAGGCTCTCAAGCACCCTTGGGGTGGTGCTCTCATACATCCTTGGGTTACTGCTGTCAGACATCCTTTGGGTTGGTACTATCAGACATTCTTTGGATCATGCTCTCCTGCACCCCTGGGTTGGTGCTCTCATGAACCCTTGGGTTGGTACCCTCATACGTTGCTGCTCTCATTCATCTTTGGGTAGCTGCTACCAGACGTCCTTTGGGTTGATGCTC
The DNA here is from genome assembly GCF_031143425.1 of Pleurodeles waltl. NCBI lineage: Eukaryota > Metazoa > Chordata > Amphibia > Caudata > Salamandridae > Pleurodeles > Pleurodeles waltl. The sequence goes on along the minus strand of NC_090449.1, from coordinate 15,499,682 downwards.
TGCAGCACCCTTGGGTTGGGGCTCTCATACACCCTTAGAATTCTCATGCTCTCGTGGGTTGAGACTTTCATACACTCTTGGGTTGAGACTCTCATACACCCTTGGGTTGGGGCTCCCATACACCTTTGGGTTGGGGCCCTCACACACTCTTGGGTTGGGGCTCTCCACAGTATTTGGGTTGGTGCTCTCGTACATCCTTGGGTTGCTGCTGTCCGATGTTGTTAGGGTTGATGCTCTCAAGCACCCTTGGGTTGGTACTCTCCACAGTTTTTGGCTGATGCTCTCATACACCCTTGGGTTTGTGCTCTCATACGCCCTTGGGTTGGTGCTCTCATATACCCTTATGGTGGTGATCTCCATAGTTCTTGGGTTGAGGCTATCAAGCACCCTTGGGGTGGTGCTCTCATACATCCTTGGGTTGCTGCAGTCAGACGTCCTTTGGGTTGGTACTATCAGACATTCTTTGGGTCATGCTCTGCTGCACCCCTGGGTTGGTGCTGTCATAAACCCTTGGGTTGGTACCCTCATACGTTGCTGCTCTCATTCATCTTTGGGTAGCTGCTACCAGACGTCCTTTGGGTTGATGCTCTCCAGCACCCTTGGGTTGGGGCTGTCATACGCCCTTGGGTTGAAGTTCTCAGGCTAGTGCTCTCATATACCCTTCGGTTGGAGCTCTCCATAGTTCTTGGGTTGGGGCGCTCTTTACCCTTGGGTTGGTGTCTCATACACCCATGGGGTGGTGCTCTGCACATTTCTTGGGTTGCTGCTCTCATATTCCCTTGGGCAGGTGCTCTCATACACGCTTGGGGTGGTGATCTCTACAGTTCTTGTGTTGAGGTTCTCAAGCATACTTGGGGTGGTGCTCTCATACATCCTTGGGATGCTGCTATCAGACGTCCTTTGGGTTGGTACTATCAGACATTCTTTGGGTTCATGCTCTCCTGCAACCCTCGGTTGGTGCTCTCATATACCAATGGGTGGGGCTTGCCACAGTTCTTGGGTTGGGGCTCTCCACAGTTCTTTGGTTGGTACTCTCATACATTGCTGCTCTCTAACATCCCTGGGTATCTGCTGCCAGATGTCTTTTGGGTTGATGCTCTCCGGCACCCTTGAGTTGAGGACCTCATGCACCCTTGGGGTGGTGATCTCCACAATACTCGGGTTGAGGATCTCAAGGACCCTTGGGGTGGTGCTCTCATACATCGGGTTGTTGCTGTCAGATGTCCTTTGGGTTGGTACTATCAGACATTCTTTAGGTTCATGCTGTCCTTGACCCCTGGGCTGGTGCTCTTATGCACCCTTGGAAAGTGCTCTACACAGTTATATCTGTTGGAGCTTTCATACACCCATGGAATGGTGCTCTCTAGAGTTCTTGGGTTGGTGCTCTCATACACCCTTGGGTTGGTGCTCTCCACAGGTCTTGGGTTGCTGCTCTCATACATCCTTGGGTTGCTGCTGTTGGATGTCCTTAGGGTTGATGCTCCCAGGCACCCTTGAGTTGGTGCTCTCCACAGTTTTTGGCTGATGCTCTCATACACCCTTGGGTTGGTGCTCTCATACACCCTTGGGGTGGTGATCTCCAGAGTTCTTGGGTTGAGGCTCTCAAGCACCCTTGCGGTGGTGCTCTCATACACCCTTGGAGGTGGGACTCTCCGAGGTTCTTCGGTTGGTGCTGTCATACACCCTTGGGTTGGGGTTCTCTACAGTTCTTGGGCTAGTGCTCTCATACACACTCGTGTTGGTGCTCTCATGCACCCTTGGGGTAGTGCTCTCATACAACCATGGGTTGGTGCTCTCCACAGTTCTTGGGTTGGTGCTCTCATTCATCTTTTGGTTGGTACTCTCATACACCCTTGGATAGGGGCTCTCCACAGTTACTGGGTTGATGCTGTCATACACCCTTGGGGTGGGGCTCTCCACAGTTCTTGGGTTGGTGATCTTGTACACCCTTGAGTTAGGGCTCTCGACCCTTCCAGGGTTGGTGCTCTCATACACCCTTGGGTTGGTGCTCTCATACACCCTTGGGGTGGGGGCTTTCCACAGTTCCATGGTTGAAGCTCTCATACACCCTTGAGTTGGGGCTCTCCAAAGTTCTTGGGTTGGAGCCCTCATGCACCCTTGGGGTGGTGCACCTCACAGTTCTTGGGTTGGTGCTCTCAAACAGCTGTGGGATGGAGTTCTCCACAGTTCTTGGACTGGGGCTCTCATACATCTTTGGGTTTGGGGCTCTTGTGTACCCTTGGGTTGGAGCTCTCCACAGTTTTGGGTTGGTGCTTTTATATATACCCTTGGGTTGGGGCTTTCATACACCATTGGGTCAGTGCTTTCCACAGTCCTTGGGGTGGGCTCTCATACACCCTTGGTACTCTCATACTCTCTTGGGTTGAGACTCTCATACATTCTTGGGTTGAGCTCTCATACATCCTTGGGTTGGTGCTATCAACAATTCTTGGATTGGTGCTCTTATCCTCCTTGGTGTGTGCTCTCCACAGTTCTTGGATTGGTGCTCTCATGCACTCTTGGGGTGGTGCTCTCCACAGTTATTGGGTAGGGGCTCTCCGCAGTTCTTGGGTTGGGGCTCTCATGCACCCTTGCGGTGGTGATCTCCACAATTCTCGGGTTGAGGATCTCAAGGACCCTTGGGGTGGTGCTCTCATACATCGGGTTGTTGCTGTCAGATGTCCTTTGGGTTGGTACTATCAGACATTCTTTAGGTTCATGCTGTCCTTGACCCCTGGGCTGGTGCTCTTATACACCCTTGGAAAGTGCTCTACACAGTTATATCTGTTGGAGCTTTCATACACCCATGGAATGGTGCTCTCTAGAGTTCTTGGGTTGGTGCTCTCATACACCCTTGGGTTGGTGCTCTCCACAGTTCTTGGGTTGCTGCTCTCATACATCCTTGGGTTGCTGCTGTTGGATGTCCTTAGGGTTGATGCTCCCAGGCACCCTTGAGTTGGTGCTCTCCACAGTTTTTGGCTGATGCTCTCATACACCCTTGGGTTGGTGCTCTCATACACCCTTGGGGTGGTGATCTCCAGAATTCTTGGGTTGAGGCTCTCAAGCACCCTTGCGGTGGTGCTCTCATACACCCTTGGAGGTGGGACTCTCCGAGGTTCTTCGGTTGGTGCTGTCATACACCCTTGGGTTGGGGTTCTCTACAGTTCTTGGGCTAGTGCTCTCATACACACTCGTGTTGGTGCTCTCATACACCCTTGGGTTGGTGCTCTCATGCACCCTTGGGGTAGTGCTCTCATACAACCATGGGTTGGTGCTCTCCACAGTTCTTGGGTTGGTGCTCTCATTCATCTTTTGGTTGGTGCTCTCATACACCCTTGGATTGGGGCTCCCCACAGTTACTGGGTTGATGCTGTCATACACCCTTGGGGTGGGGCTCTCCACAGTTCTTGGGTTGGTGATCTTGTACACCCTTGAGTTAGGGCTCTCGACCCTTCCAGGGTTGGTGCTCTCATACACCCTTGGGTTGGTGCTCTCATACACCCTTGGGTGGGGGCTTTCCACAGTTCCATGGTTGAAGCTCTCATACACCCTTGGGTTGGGGCTCTCCAAAGTTCTTGGGTTGGAGCCCTCATGCACCCTTGGGGTGGGGCACTTCACAGTTCTTGGGTTGGTGCTCTCAAACAGCTGTGGGATGGAGTTCTCCACAGTTCTTGGACTGGGGCTCTCATACATCTTTGGGTTGGGGCTCTTGTGTACCCTTGGGTTGGAGCTCTCCACAGTTTTGGGTTGGTGCTTTTATATATACCCTTGGGTTGGGGCTTTCATACACCATTGGGTCAGTGCTTTCCACAGTCCTTGGGGTGGGCTCTCATACACCCTTGGTACTCTCATACTCTCTTGGGTTGAGACTCTCATACATTCTTGGGTTGAGCTCTCATACATCCTTGGGTTGGTGCTATCAACAATTCTTGGATTGGTGCTCTCATCCTCCTTGGTGTGTGCTCTCCACAGTTCTTGGATTGGTGCTCTCATACACTCTTGGGGTGGTGCTCTCCACAGTTATTGGGTAGGGGCTCTCCGCAGTTCTTGGGTTGGGGCTCTCATGCACCCTTGGGGTGGTGATCTCCACAATTCTCGGGTTGAGGATCTCAAGGACCCTTGGGGTGGTGCTCTCATACATCGGGTTGTTGCTGTCAGATGTCCTTTGGGTTGGTACTATCAGACATTCTTTAGGTTCATGCTGTCCTTGACCCCTGGGCTGGTGCTCTTATACACCCTTGGAAAGTGCTCTACACACTTATATCTGTTGGAGCTTTCATACACCCATGGAATGGTGCTCTCTAGAGTTCTTGGGTTGGTGCTCTCATACACTCTTGGGTTGGTGCTCTCCACAGTTCTTGGGTTGCTGCTCTCATACATCCTTGGGTTGCTGCTGTTGGATGTCCTTAGGGTTGATGCTCCCAGGCACCCTTGAGTTGGTGCTCTCCACAGTTTTTGGCTGATGCTCTCATACTCCCTTGGGTTGGTGCTCTCATACACCCTTGGGGTGGTGATCTCCAGAGTTCTTGGGTTGAGGCTCTCAAGCACCCTTGCGGTGGTGCTCTCATACACCCTTGGAGGTGGGACTCTCCGAGGTTCTTCGGTTGGTGCTGTCATACACCCTTGGGTTGGGGTTCTCTACAGTTCTTGGGCTAGTGCTCTCATACACACTCGTGTTGGTGCTCTCATACACCCTTGGGTTGGTGCTCTCATGCACCCTTGGGGTAGTGCTCTCATACAACCATGGGTTGGTGCTCTCCACAGTTCTTGGGTTGGTGCTCTCATTCATCTTTTGGTTGGTGCTCTCATATACCCTTGGATTGGGGCTCTCCACAGTTACTGGGTTGATGCTGTCATACACCCTTGGGGTGGGGCTCTCCACAGTTCTTGGGTTGGTGATCTTGTACACCCTTGAGTTAGGGCTCTCGACCCTTCCAGGGTTGGTGCTCTCATACACCCTTGGGTTGGTGCTCTCATACACCCTTGGGTGGGGGCTTTCCACAGTTCCATGGTTGAAGCTCTCATACACCCTTGGGTTGGGGCTCTCCAAAGTTCTTGGGTTGGAGCCCTCATGCACCCTTGGGGTGGTGCTCTCCACAGTTATTGGGTAGGGGCTCTCCGCAGTTCTTGGGTTGGGGCTCTCATACGCCCTTGGGTTGGGGCTCTCATACGCCCTTGGGTTGGTGCTCTCATACACCCTGGGGTTTGAGCTCCCCTAAACCCTTGGGTTGGTGCTCTCATACACCCTTGGGTTTGAGCTCCCCTACACCCTTGGGTTGGAGCTCTCACATACCCTTGGGTTGGTGCTCTCCACAGTTCTTGAGTTGTTGATCTCATACATCCTTGGATTGCTGCTGTCGGATGTCCTTATGGTTGATGCTCTCAGGCACCCTTGGGTTGGTGCTCTCCACAGTTTTTGGCTGATGCTCTTATATACCCTTGGGTTGGTGCTCTCATACACCCTTGGGGTGGTGATCTCCAGAGTTCTTGGGTTGAAGCTCTCAAGCACCCTTGCAGTGGTGCTCTCATACACCCTTGGAGGTGGGACTCTCCAAGGTTCTTGGGTTGGTGCTGTCATACACCCTTGGGTTGGGGTTCTCCACAGTTCTTGGGCTAGTGCTCTCATACACACTTGGGTTGGTGCTCTCATACACCCTTGGGTTAGTGCTCTCATACAACCATGGGTTGGTGCTCTCCACAGTTCTTGGGTTGGTGCTGTCATACACCTTTTGGTTGGTGCTCTCATACACCCTTTGATTAGGGCTGTCCACTGTTACTGGGTTGATGTTGTCATACACCCTTGGGGTGGGGGCTCTCCACAGTTTTTGGGTTGGTGATCTTGTACACCCTTGGGTTGGGGCTCCCGACCCTTCCAGAGTTGGTGCTCTTATACACCCTTGGGTTGGTGCTCTCATACACCCTTGGGGTGAGGACCCTCCACAGTTCCATGGCTGAAGCTCTCATACACCCTTGGGTTGAGGCTTACCACAGTTCTTGGGTTGGGGCTCTCATACATCCTTTGGGTTGGGGCTCTCATGCACCCTTGGGGTGGTGCACTTCACAGTTCTTGGGTTGGTGCTCTCATACACCTGTGGGATGGAGTTCTCCACAGTTCTTGGGTTGGGGCTTTCATACACTTTTGGGCTGGGGCTCTTGTGTACCCTTGGGTTGGGGCTCTACACTGTTTTGGGTTGGCGCTCCCATACACCCTTGGGACTCTCATACTCTCTTGAGTTGAGACTCTCATACACACTTGGGTTTGGGCTCCCTTACACCTTTGGGTTGGGGCTCTCATACATCCTTGGGTTGGTGCTTTCCAGTTCTTGAGTTTGTGCTCTCATACATTTTTGGGTTGCTGCTGTCAGATGTCCTTAGGGTTGATGCTCTCAAGCACCCTTGGGTTGGTGCTCTCCACACTTTTTGGCTGATGCTCTCATACACCCTTAGGGTGGTGATCTCCATAGTTCTTTAGTTGAGGCCATCAAGCACCCTTGGGGTGGTGTTCTCATACATCCTTGGGATGCTGCTGTCAGAAGCCCTTTGGGTTGGTACTATCAGACATTCTTTGAGTTCATGCTCTCCAGCACCCCTGGGTTGGTACTCTCATAAACCCTTGGGTTGGTACCCTCATACGTTGCTGCTCTCATTCATCTTTGGGTAGATGCTACCAGACGTCCTTGGGTTGATGCTCTTCAGCACCCTTGGGTTGGGGCTCATACACCCTTGGGACTCTCATACTCTCTTGCGTTGAGACTCTCATACACTCTTGGGTTGAGCTCTCATACACTCTTGGGTTGAGCTCTCATACACCCTTGGGTTGGTGCTCTCCACAGTTCTTGGGTTAGTGCTCTCATACATCCTTGGGTTGCTGCTGTCAGATGTCCTTAGGGTTGATGCTCTCAAGCACACTTGGGTTGGTGCTCTCCACATTTTTTAGCTGATGCTCTCATACACCCTCTGGTTGGTGCCCTCATACACCCTTAGGGTGGTGATGATCTCCATAGTTCTTGGGTTGAGGCTCTCAAGCACCCTTGGGGTGGTGCTCTCATACATCCTTGGGTTACTGCTGTCAGACATCCTTTGGGTTGGTACTATCAGACATTCTTTGGATCATGCTCTCCTGCACCCCTGGGTTGGTGCTCTCATGAACCCTTGGGTTGGTACCCTCATACGTTGCTGCTCTCATTCATCTTTGGGTAGCTGCTACCAGACGTCCTTTGGGTTGATGCTCTGCAGCACCCTTGGGTTGGGGCTCTCATACACCCTTAGGATTCTCATGCTCTAGTGGGTTGAGACTTTCATACACTCTTGGGTTGAGACTCTCATACACCCTTGGGTTGGGGCTCCCATACACCTTTGGGTTGGGGCCCTCACACACTCTTGGGTTGGGGCTCTCCACAGTAGTTGGGTTGGTACTCTCGTACATCCTTGGGTTGCTGCTGTCCGATGTTGTTAGGGTTGATGCTCTCAAGCACCCTTGGGTTGGTACTCTCCAGTTTTTGGCTGATGCTCTCATACACCCTTGGATTTGTGCTCTCATACACCCTTGGGTTGGTGCTCTCATATACCCTTAGGGTAGTGATCTCCATAGTTCTTGGGTTGAGGCTCTCAAGCACCCTTGGGGTGGTGCTCTCATACATCCTTGGGTTGCTGCAGTCAGACACCCTTTGGGTTCGTACTATCAGACATTCTTTGGGTCATGCTCTGCTGCACCCCTGGGTTGGTGCTCTCATGAACCCTTGGGTTGGTACCCTCATACGTTGCTGCTCTCATTCATCTTTGGGTAGCTGCTACCAGACGTCCTTTGGGTTGATGCTCTCCAGCACCCTTGGGTTGGGGCTGTCATACGCCCTTAGGTTGGAGTTCTCAGGCTAGTGCTCTCATATACCCTTCGGTTGGAGCTCTCCATAGTTCTTGGGTTGGGGCGCTCTATACCCTTGGGTTGGTGTCTCATACACCCATGGGGTGGTGCTCTGCACATTTCTTGGGTTGCTGCTCTCATATACCCTTGGTTTGGTGCTGTCATACACTTTTGGGTTGGTGCTCTCATACACCCTTGGGTCGGTGGTCTCCACAGTCCTTGGGTTGGTGCTCTCATACATCCTTGGTTGCTGCTGACATGTCCTTAGGGTTAATGCTGTCCAGCACCCTTGGGTTGGTGCTCTCATACACTCTTTTAGTGGTACTCTCCACCCATCCAGGGTTGGTGCTGTCAAACGTCCATAGGATGGTGCTTTCAGAGGGCTTTGGACTGAAGTTCTAATAGATCATGAGGTCGCACATCCCACTGGTGGTCTAATGGTTCTCAGGGTGGTGCTGTTAGCCACTTACGGGGAAGGTCACAGAGCTGCGTTTTCAACGGCTAATAAGGATTATGTGGAAAGGACAGAGCACATGATGTTCTCATGCTGTGTTTGCTTCCTTGCAGCTCACCAAGCGCTGGAAGGACAGTGACCGGGACGACCTTCTCGATGACTTCGGCTCAGAAATCGAGGATGACCTGCACTTGCGGAAAGTGAAATCCCCCTCACCTTCTCAGGTACAACAGTGAGTTCTGGTCTGGCTGGGTCATTGTGGTAAGGCTGCTCCACGCTCGCCATGGCCCGTCTATTAGACATATCTGCTACACGCCCCCCCAATAGTACGGTCATCTCTCATTTATTGGGCAGTTTCTGAAAGCACCAAGATATCAACCGATGTGACAGAGTCATATCTCATCCATTGGACACAACTGCTGTGAACTCCCCAGATGGTATGGGGATACCTCATTTATAGGACACCTGCCACAGGCCCCCTAGATCTCATCGCATGTAGTATGGTCATACCTCATCCATTGGGCGCAGACTAAAAATTAAATTAGTGTTCTCAGATCGATTCGCGAGAGCCGTGCAGGTGCATCAAACAATATAGTATGGAAGATGTGTGGCTTCAGTTGAATTTAGAAAAGCTCCAACCTCTCTATTAAAATAAAAAATATATATATTTTTTTATATTTGCTAGGAAATTAAATAAAATGTTTAAATATGTGTGTGTTTGTTTGACGAATGCTTGTTTCAGTATTTGTTGGATATTGTTTTGGGGTTCAAATAATTAAAAACACTTTGGCCAGGGTTCCCTACTTCGAGTTCATGACTCAGTGGGGGTCCCCAGATTCCAACAGTGACTCATTAGTGGTCCCTCGGTCCCAGTAATGAATAAGTGGGGGTCCCTGAATTCCAACAAAGATTCCGTGGGGGTCCTCGGGTTCCAGTAATGATTAAGTGGGGGTCCCCAAATTCCAACAAAGATTCTGTGAGGGTCCCCGGGTTCCAGTAATGATTAAGTGGGGGTCTACGGAAGGAGATAGGTTACAAACCCTGGCCCTAGATCTCACCCAATGTGGTACATTATATCTCATTTACTGGGGACGCCTGCTGCAAGCCCTCCAGACATCACGCGATATGGTGGGGGCATGTCTCAACCATTGGGTGCACCTGCTCGCAGCCCCTAGATTTCACCGCACATGATGTGGTTGTTAAGATGCAGGGACTCTGAGACACGGGGGCCTCTCTTGAGTTCACGGACCGATCAACCTCCAAGAGCGCATGTCTCCATCCTCGACGAGAAGCAGGAAGGGACCAACCAGTGCATAAGCAAAGAGACATGGTTTATTCCAGAATAAACCTCACAGTGATGGCCAAACCAATGCTTCTGAGTCAGGTGTGAATACAGGACCATCAAGGGAAGCTGGAAACACCCCCATGAAGAGCCTTCTATGACGCCAAGTGCGCTCCACTCACCGCAGAGCACCGGGGCTACCCAGATGGGTCCTTGGGTTGTCATGGCTAGGGGGGTTCATGGCTAGGGGGGGGGGGGCGTGGCTGGGGGGGGCATGGCTGTGGGGGCATGGCTAGGGGGTTCATGGCTAGGATCAGTGGTCAGGCTGCCACGCCCCTCCCCTCCACATGAGACAGGTGCATTCTAACCAGGTGCCCACCTTATGCTGGACCCGCGGTTAAAAGAACACATTAAAGCAGTCCTGCGATGCGTGAGGAGTGAGTTGGGCGCTACAGGTGACAGTCTTTGTTCGGAGGTGTTTATGAGAGAGTGAGATTTCTGTCCACGCTTTGCCCTTGCTGGATCTGTGTCGACAGTGAGGGGTTCCTCGAGGAAGGAAGGCGCCTGAGCCATCCCAGGAGCCCCTGTGTGTGTTGGTTTCCATGCCCTTCTCGTGGCACGAGGCGCCCTCCTCCCCCAGGACTCAGAAGTGGTAATTGCTGTCGCGGCCTTCACCCGCCGCCCTCTGGGTCCCCGGGGACCGCGCGCCCAGAAGCCCCGGCGCAGCTCAGCGCTGACATCTCCTTGGAAAGAGCCGGTTTCATCCGCGGATAATTGCGCGGGGCGCGCAGCCCTGGGATGAGCTTCCCCGAGGGCCTGCGCCTGTCAGGAGCACTGAGGGCCGAGGAAACAGGGGCTGTGGTGGGAGCCCGAGGCAGGGGGCAGAGGGGGTGTGAGGGGTACGGGCTGGCACTGATAAATGACACAGAGACACAAACAGAGTAACGCGAGACAGGCACAGGGGAGTGACAGACACTGAAAAACTGAGTAACGAGAGACAGGCACAGGACACTGACACGGAGACTGAAGCAATCAGAGTAAGGAAAGACAGGCGCAGAGGACTGATACAGAGACACTGAAACAATCAGAATAAGGAGAGACAGGCACAGGGGAGTGACACAGAGACACTGAAACAAACAGAATAACGAGAGACAGGTAGGCCCTCCGAAATGACAGAGACACAAACAAACAGTGAGAAGAGACAGGGAACTGATAGAGACACTGAAAGAAACAGAGTAACAAGAGACAGGCACAGGACACTGACACAGAGACTGAAGCAATCAGAGTAAGGAGAGACAGGCGCAGGGGAGTGACACAGAGACACTGAAACAAACAGAATAACGAGAGACAGGCAGGCGCTGCTAAATGACACCGAGACACAAACAAACAGAGTAACGAGAGGCAGACTGCTAAATGACACAAAGACACCGAAACAAACAGAGTAACAAGAGACAGGCACAGGACACTGACACAGAGACTGAAATAATCAGAGTAAGGAGAGACAGGCGCAGGGGAGTGACACAGAGACACTGAAACAAACAGAATAACGAGAGACAGGCAGGCGCTGCTAAATGACACAGAGACACAAACAAACAGAGTAACAAGGGACAGGCACAGGACACTGACACAGAGACTGAAACAATCAGAGTAAGGAGAGACAGGCGCAGTGGACTGACAGACACTGAAACAAAGAGAGTAACGAGAGACAGGCACAGGGAACTGACACAGAGACACTGACACCGAGTAAGGGGAGACGGGCACCAGGAACCGTGAGACACGATGATACGGTGCTCGGTCAGACAGACAGAGGGCACTGACAGAGGCACGCCGGTGTGGGATCAGGGGTCCCGCTCCTCTGCCGCACCCCGGACACCCACACATCAGGACTAATGTGGACCCGGTGGTTTGCCTGAGGGTCCCCGGATGAAAACCAGACTATGCACCTGACTGCAGGCGGCAGCGTGTCCTGCAGCAAAGGAGTTCCGAGCAGCTGCTGACGTAAGCACCGGAGGGGGGGGGGGGGGGGGGGGTGCCTCTGCTAACACAGAGTCCTCGAGCCTCACATCACTTCTTTATGTGAATATGATGTTTGTACGATCTAGAGGACCAGCAATGTCCGGGCCACGCGCCCTGAAAGGCTTCTCCGGCAGAAAGACCTTAAAGGGCTGAAGAAGCACAGGGTAGGGGAACCAGAGGACCTGGCTTCTCCCTGCGAGGGGGTGCGCTCCGTGCTTCATGTACCAGGAGACTGCGCCTTCAGCAGTAAGTCAAAAGACGGGGTGCATGGAAGGACGAAAAAGAAGGAGGGGTATGTGGTAGTGGGGAGCTGGACCATTAACCCCAGGTTCCTGCCTGATCCACCTGCAAGCCTTGGGGTTCAAGGATACTCCCCCCCCCCCCCCCACTCCACACAAACAGGGGAAGGATGATTTCAGACATGTGGAGAGTCCTTTTTGCTTTTTTCACTCAGACACTGAGAGGCTGAGAAGTAAAGATTCCCTCAGGATGCTCCTGCTTAAATTGACCAATCTGCCAAACCTTCGCCTGTGGTTCAAGAAACCCTGACCCCTAAAGAAGGGCAGGTTCTATCAGTCATTGGGGAGAGGTCACTTATTGAGAAATGTTTGGAGAGACATGAAGGTGATGTCCAGCAGAGACATTGCCATCACTAAATGTGTCTTCTTCTCAGAGGACTGCTCATTCCCATCAAATGCTCTCACAACTTTGTCTTGCAACTGTGAAAGATCTGATGAAGCTGGAGCGACATTAGACCCTAGGAGCGGGAGGTCTTGTGCTCCCCACCCAGGCAAGGCTGAGACGGTGTCTGTGGCCCTTGTATGCCACCGATGTTTGAGAATAGCAAGGTACTTCAAGTAGGGTGGCCGCATGGGATTGTACCAGTACCAGAAGGTGCAGGCAGATCCCTGCGTGCTATCAAGAAACATGATGGAAACACTCACGAGTGTCGATGGTGGAGGAAAATTGAAATATTTTTTTGTGGATTTTCTAGACTTTCCTCAACACAAAATTGTGGAAGGAGGAACGTTCCCAAGAAGCAGGACCTGGGACTTTAAAACACCCTGGACCGAGGAAGGTGCCACAACGTACAGCTTCCAGGGATCTGCAACGGGCTTCTTACTGAGCTGTGCAGCGACGTTTGCGGATCATGTGCCAACGATCCTTGATGTGGCACCATGAGAGGGCACCACTTACCCACCTTTAAGCACCCAGTGGCGTTCAACCTACTCCTCTGGCTCTCATGGTTGGCCACTTTGCCTAGTTTTCGTAACCAGAGCCAGATGTACCTACATGGCACCATCTCCACCTCTCCCCAGGCTTTGCTGCTGCATTTAATGCCCTGATGTGACCCTTTCCTGGTCCATGGGGGCAATGTCCTGTTATGAACCTTGAAGTACAGTCTCCAAGTAGCCAGGATCAATAAATCAATCTGGATTTATAAAGCACGACAAATCACCCATGAGGATCTCAAGGGTTTGATTGGCTGATTGCCTCTGAGAGGATGGCTAAGACCCGCTTGTGAAGAGCCTTGGTCCTCCTTAGCCCTCTCTTTGGGTACCGAACAGCAAACTTTGAGTTCATGGCTCTCTTCCAGACTCAGAAGACTTTATTCCAAGCCACACTGATGATGCCACCCTGTCCCATACTTTGTGTCCACCTGATGAGGTCATCACTAGGTCTTCTCCATCAAGCGGCCCGCCGTGCAGTAAGAAGAACATGTCTGCGTTACGATGCTTTATGACGTGTTCCTTTGAAGCTGTACCCTGCACCCTGGCACTCAATAGCCTTGTCTGGCATGGAATGCAGGGATGGCGACTTGTCTTGGCAGCTACACCATCCGGGCTGGTCTTGCGTGTTGGATGTGTTACTTGCCAGTAAGTCTCTCTCTTGTGGTCATGCATCTTGTCAGCGGCGAAAAGGAACTGTGGACCCAAAGCCCACAGGTGCAGGTTACTAGAGTCGTCCTTTGATCACCCGCAGATTAATATTGTGCAGGGAAAAAGGGCGGGAAAAACTGTGTGGCACCTGCTTTTTTGCCCTACATCCACAGGGACTACACTTTACTCAGGTGAGTGCCTTAAGGATGCCCGCTGCCAACCAGAAGCGGACCGTGGCAGTAGCAAGGCGGTAGAAGCCTGTTATATGTCAAGTTGGGGTTCACCGGAGTACAGCACCGCTAGAGGGTGACATGCGGAGGTGCGTGAAGCCGCTGTGCAAGTCGCTTGACTGCCATATCATTTCAAGGTATGGTAAGTGCTTCAAGGGCCGATACGAGCCTGAACCTGTGTGCAGAGGCGCCTTTCATCGGGGTGAACAATATAGGGGTCAGCTGGAGTATATCCAGCATGCTCCCGCAAGGTGTGAGCCCGGAGTAGACAACACACCTGGGGCTGAGAAGCAGGGTCCTGCTAGCACAGAGCGGTGTGGAGCAAGGCTCCCAACCATGCCCTCCTCCTGCCTCGTTGGACATCTCTGCTACCAGAGTGGTAAGGTGGCAAATGAAAGAGAAGAAGGACAAAGAGCGGGTCGGAGGCTCTCTCTCAGTAAATGTGGCAGCCATATTTGACGGTGGGGTGTTAGTGGCCTGGCGCCAAGTGGGTACAGTATGGGGGTGGAAGGCAGAAGTATATTAAACCATTATCCGCTGCCCAGAAGATAATAATGTGGAATTTGATAAAGAGCAAGATAGTGCATGTGAAATGGTGAAGAGCTGAAGAGGACCTGGAGATGAACGAAGGGGCGATGATAATGCGGGAGGGGCACTACAATGGACACCACAGTCGAAAGACACTAGAGGCGTTATTTAGAGTTTGACGGAAGGGGGTTACTCCATCACAAATGCGACGGATATCCTGTCCGCCGTATTACAGTTCTATTATAACCTATAGAGATCGTAATACGGTGGAAGGGATATCTGTCACGTTTGTGACTGAGTAACCTGTCCCATTCGCTAAACTGTAAATCAGGCCTTAATTGTTTTGCAGCTTTCAGATACCGGGTCCAAGTTTGACACTTTGTGGTGGTATTGTGCACAGAGGTGTAAATTTAAGGACTGACAAGTGCAAGCAACAAGAGATCAATACATTGACAGCATGTGCAATCCTACGGCGTCAAAAGGAGTTATTGTGCGTGAAAGAAGTATTGGATGAGGCCACAAGCGTTGCCCAAAGCACCAAGAACACATCAAAGTATCGGAAGGAGTTAAGATATAAAAGCAGTAAGAGCGAGGGTGAGGAAGGGGCTGGAGTGAATGTCTTGAACTGCTGTGAATCAGCCTTTAGTAAAGGTTCTTAGCAAGAGATGCGTTGGTTTCAGCCCTTAGGCTGCTCCCCCTTTCCAAAGTGAGCTTCCCTGTGGGGCTTCCTATGAAGAAGCATGGCGTGATGTGGGTGAGGCTTCCTCTTCCAAAAAGATTGGTCTTTTGCTAGGGATTCCCAAGCCCAACTAGGGAATGGACGACCTTTAGGGGTCACCGCTGCGACCCCTGCTCACTGCCTGCAACCTCTGGCACTGTCTTTGCAAACCCTGGCCTCAAAGGTGCCAAAATCAGTGCATGGAACACAGGGGCAGCTCTTCCTTATGGACTTCGGTTGGGGCCTCCACTTTCCAGGTTTTCTATAAAAAAAAGAATTTACAAAAATATTGAGTAATATTATTCTCTATCTGTGCAATAAAAATGGAGTACAATTGCTGGAATTTGACCCTATCTGGCAGCTAATGTAAGTAAAAAAATGCTTTCAAATATGTGCGTTATGCATGCTTGCGGGTGAGTGTGTTTATGTGAGAGTTTGTGAATGTGTGAGTCACAGTAAACGTCAAATGCTATGTGATGTCACTACTGCTACCCCTGGCATTTTGGTGAATTGATGCCCATGAAGTAGGGTCCTGATGATTTACAACCACTGATGGGTAAAACCCGATTCTGCAGCTACCGCGCCC
Organism: Pleurodeles waltl; assembly: GCF_031143425.1. NCBI lineage: Eukaryota > Metazoa > Chordata > Amphibia > Caudata > Salamandridae > Pleurodeles > Pleurodeles waltl. Next base: position 15,484,127 of record NC_090449.1, on the reverse strand, counting down.
TTGTGTGTTTTTCTAGTGTTTTGGGAGGGCCTGCGTCGGCTTACCTCCCCCCACCTGTGTGTTTAGGGCTCCTGCACCAGCAGCACTTTAGTAGCATTCTGCAAATGACCCAGTACCTGAATCTGGGTAGCTTAACCCCGACTGCATCACCGTAGAGGGATCTTCACACCATAGCCGTAGGTGCCGGATGCATGGATCCGACAAGTGTCAGCCAGTGTCCTACCGCCTGTCACACGTGTACGCAGCTGAAGCATCTCCACTCTGCCCCTCCCCTTGTTGAATACTGCCCCCGCTTCTTACCTGCACCCACGGATGCTTACATCGTGGACTTCAGTGCTGAGCAGGTGGGATGGTAACGTCACTAGGCGCCTAGAAGCAGCCCTGCTAAGTTACCCAGGTCAGTGCGTGATGTGCTGCTCCAGTACAGGGGGTATATTTACTAAGATTTTACACCATGTTTGCATCTCAAAATTGACGCAAAATCTTTTTTTCCTTTTTATTTTCAAATGCAAAACTTGTTTTGTGCTGGAAGTACCCTAAAAGTAACAGAAAACAGCACAGAGCACTGCTTTGCATTACTTAGTGCCAAGTGAGCGTTACATGGGTGGTACATGGGTGTTCACATGGAACAACCCATACCTTTTGACACAAAGCATATCTGCACACAATAGTAGGGTTTTGTGCCAAAAGTTAAAGCAGGCGTTAGGAGAAATTTTACCATTTCTCCTTTCTTTACCGACTGCATGCGTGCAGCACTGTGCAGCACGCATACAACATAAGAAAAGTTCTAATGTGTCTATGCATAGTGTTTTATACTAGAAGGGGACCCTTCCAGTACAAAACCTACGCTAGACTCATGCACAGGGGTGTGTGTGGCGCATTGCAGCTAAAATCAGCGGTACGGATAGGGGAAAAGAGAGCCATATTTCTGTAAATATGGTGCTGTCCTTCTCTCTCCTCATGCAGCGTGCTGCACAATTTTCACTGCTGCGCTGCGTGATTATTGGGTAAATCTGGGCACAGGCTTTTACTTTGAATTCTGGGACCTGGGGTTTTATTTATTCCATTATAAAATAGGACTACAAGTACCAGACGTCAAAGAAAAAAAAACCTGGACTGGAGCAGCACCTGACGCATGGACCTGGGAAACTTGGCAGCAATGAAGAAAGTCGGGGGTTTGCAGGGGGTCCAGGAAGGGGCGCGGTCCACATTACCAAGAGACAGGACCACCTCTCTCCATCTCTAGTGACTCTTTATTCCAGGCCTTCTCTGACCCCCGGACCCTCTCCTAAATTACCAGTTCTCCCCCTCCCTCCGTCTCCTCATCCTGTCTTTGCCTGATACTGGTGACATCAGGTGCATCCCCCTCTCGTTTCCAGAGCCCGGCTCTGCAGGGATACGAGCTGTCCCTGGCTGACACTGTTTGTGAGGCCTCCCCGGGCACTGAGGTGCCTTCCAGTGGTGCCTGTGAGGGGGGCTTGCTTTCACCCTCCCCACCTCCGGCTCATTAGTCTTCTGGCTTGGATGCTGCTTGTGAACAGCTGCACATCTGCTTGTGATGCTTCGTGTGTGAGCCCCGCTTGTCAGGGCAGAGATGCTGCTATCTTTAGCTCTGCAGAGAGAAGCTCAGTCTGTTGTTCTTGGGCACTTGCAGCTCCCGCCCCCCGCATCCCCGTCTTCCTTTTATGAGAAGATAATGGAGTGATGGGGCGGTGGAGACTGCGGCGTGAAGGTAGGCACGGGCCAGCAGCGCCCTCTGGCGGCGACAAGGTGAATACTGCACTATCTTGGACCTCTTTCCACCGGTCCAAGATATCTAGGACTTTCTTTCATAAATTTGTTTTGTTTTTATACTTTTTGATTTGAGACTCTTCTTTTTTCTCTTTGTTTCCTTCCAGTCTTCTTTGTTTCTTTCAACTCTTTACTGTACTTTATTTTGATTCGTTTTTATGGATTTGTTTTAAAAATCAACAAAGATGTTGAACTAAAAAAAACATTGTACGAAGGAGAGGAGTGTGGAGCCTGCCCAGTGGTCAGCCAGAAACTGTAAAAAGCCATGTAGAGGAAGGCTTAAAAGAGATGAATGCTAGAAACGTTTCCCTGTTGTAACCATGTGCTGTTCTGTCTCCTTCCCAGGGGGAGATGCAGGCGGACAAGGAGGCGGCCGAGGCGATGAGGGCGCTGAGCAACAGCCAGGAGCTGGACAGCGGGGTGGGCCGCACCGACGAGAGCACCCGCAACGAGGAGAGCTCGGAGCACGACATCCTGGGCGACGACCAGACCAGCAACAGCAACACCAACGCCACCAACACGCCGGGGAGCGCCCGCCGCTTCCGTGCCAAGGGCGACGCCCTGCAGAGCCGGGACTTCCACTACAGCATGGACTCCCTGCTGGCGGCCGACGGCCTGGCAGACATGCCCGGACTGACGGACGAGGAGTACGAGCGCTACCGCGAGCTGCTGGAGATCAAGTGCCACCTGGAGAACGGCAACGACCTGGGGCCACTCTTCGCCCGCGGCCGCGCCCTGGACGTCAACCGCAACGAGAGCCTGGGCCACGAGGTGGCCATGCTGGAGGAGGAACTCCGGCACCTGGAGTTCAAGTGCAGGAACATCCTGCGGGCGCAGAAGATGCAGCAGCTGCGGGAGCGCTGCATGAAGGCCTGGCTGCTGGAGGAGGAGGGCCTCTACGACTTGGGGGGCACGGGAGACCCCCAGAAGCACGAGCTCTCCGACATCACCGAGCTGCCGGAGCGCTCCGACAAGGACACCACCAGCGCCTACAACACGGGGGAGAGCTGCCGCAGCACCCCGCTGGTGGGCGAGCCCCTGCGCCTCGCCAACGCGGTGCTGCGCCAAGGCGTGGCGCCCCCTGACAGCAACTACAACCTGAACCGGCCCCCCCAGATGCTGCCACTGCCCTACCCCGCCAGCCCCGAGGGCAGCCCCGCCAAGTTCCGCTCCCTCGCCTGCGAGGGGCCGAGGCCCTCCGAGGAAAGGGGCCGCCGCAGCTCCAAGGTGGCCCATGGCGCGGGCGCACGGGAAGGGAGCCCCTACCTGTCCCGGCGCCAGCGCGCAGGCCACGGGCACCTGGGGGAGCGCTACCAGAGCTGCGTGCAGCTGCACCACCGGCCCTCGCTCGAAGACCTGTGCCCGGACCCCCTGGCGGCCAAGGCCGCCCCCCAGCCCCAGCCCGAGCCCCGCATGGAGTGGAAGGTGAAGGTGCGCAGCGATGGCACGCGTTATGTGGCCAAGAGGCCCGTGCGCGACCGGCTGCTGAAGGCCCGGGCCATGAAGATCAAGGAGGAGCGCAGCGGCATGACCACCGACGACGACGCGGTGAGTGAGATGAAGATGGGCCGCTACTGGAGCAAGGAGGAGCGCAAGCGGCACCTGGTGCGCGCCCGGGAGCAGCGCAAGCGCAGGGAGTTCATGATGCAGAGCCGCCTGGACTGCCTCCGGGAGCAGCAGGGCGCCGGGCCCGAGCTCAGCATCATAGCGCTCAGCCACCGCAAGACCATGAAGAAGCGCAACAGGAAGATCCTGGACAACTGGATCACCATCCAGGAGATGCTGGCGCACGGCGCGCGCTCGGCCGACGGCAAGAGGATCTACAACCCCCTGCTCTCCGTGACCACGGTGTAGGCCTCGCCGCTGCTCCAGGAAGCTCCGGGCTCGGCCAAGGTGGACAGACCGCTCACCTCACTCCACTGGGCCATCAGTCTCTGGAAGAGTTCAGAGGCTCGACCGTGCGGATTCCCAGCCCGAGGCCTATCTGCCACTGCCTTCTCTGCTAGGTCCCTTGGCCCCTCAGCCTCAACAGAACATATCAAGTTGCCAAAGTCTACTTGAGGATGAGGAGCACATTTTGGGAGGGAGGGGGGGGGCCCGCCGCCCTCCTTTTGTCGACCTACAACAAAACCAGCAGTGCGTCCCTCTGGTGACCTTCTACGCCATTTTGAATGTTTTTAGGCGTCTGGACCGAGTGCTTTGAGTGGCACGGAAGGCACCGTGGGCCGCCACTGAAGTCAGCGTATTCTTGCGTGCGTTGGGGTAGGAGCTGTGCCTCTGGTGAGAGGGCTGTCTGAAGCAGCTTTTGGGGAAGCCAGATGGCTCCTGTAAGTGGAATGTCCAACCACCGACCACGTTCAAAGTTTAAAAGAAAAGGAACACTGCTACATATCATGAGCACAATGTATGTGGCGGGGTCCGCTGGAGGGGGTCTGCTGCCACAACGGTGACGCGAGGGAGGCGCCTTTGCATTCTCACTGTTGGTCCTCTCCACCGCCAGAGCCTGCAGTCTAGAAGCACACCCCTTGAATGTCCGTGCCCGACCCAAAGCACACAACTGCCCTGCAGTCCTGGATAGACGTCCTGTGTATTGCATCGAGGTGGGCAGTAGCTACAAGTAGGGCTGGGGGTGCGTCTCAACCAAGCCCACTGCCAACCAAGAACCTTCTCGTCCTTCTTATCCCTTTTTTTGTCCTTTTGTGCTTGCGATGTTTGTCCATTTTTTGGGGGGGATCCCATTGACATGGCAGTGTCACTAAGGGGGTGTGGCAAGAGAACAATTATAAGAGAGAAGGGGAGAGGGAGGACTGAGAGTTTTTAAAAAGTGCCAAACTTCCTTGTAGCTTTGGGCTACCCCAAAGATCTCCAAGGCACCCTGTCTAGGCCTGGTCTGTCCCCTTGGTGGTGTCCAACCGCAGTGTCAACGGCTCTCCCTGCCCTCACCTCGTAGTGCCCACAGCTCTGTGGCTTACAGTAGACGTTTGCTTCCATCCACGCCGCCTGTACCCTATGTCGTATTATCAAGCTGGACTGCCTGTTAGATGCCATCTAGGGCTGGTGGGTATGAGAACATGTTGCACCAGGTCACTCATCAAACCCTTTCCACCTCTACCTTACCCCTTCATTGCTGCCCTCGGAGACGCAGGGAAGCCCTCACTGGCAATCCTGTATTTTAATAAAGATGTTACCTCGAAGAAATGCTCGGCAGCTTGCATTCCGGAATGTCATGCTGAGAGAGAAAGAGAGCGCATGTGTGAGGTTGCATGAATGTTTGCGCACATGCGCGCACTAAGAATACCCAGCAAAGATTGACAAACACCCTGGAAGTGTGCGAACCACTTGAGCGAAAAGGAAGTCTTGACAAATCAAAGAATAAATTCAGTGCCTATTCCAAAAAAGTCACCACAAACACCATGTGTGGGTTAAATCCAGGAGTTATTCCTGGGCCGGTCTGTGACATCAGACACACAGGTGAGCACATCATGAAGTATTTCTAATGCAGGATGGACAAGGCAGATCAAGACATGAGATTCGGGTAAGCGTCAGCCGCATCCCATGGAAAAGAGAGGTACAGATATAGAAAAAACATCCGAAAGTGGGCAGGGAGGGAGGGCTCTGGAAGAGCACTGGGCCAAGCAGCTCATCGTGGTTATGGACATGGCAGCTGTACACGTGCAGAGGCCCGGGGAGCCAGGAGTTGTATACATGTTTGTACAGTTGTATAGGGGTTTGTATAGATTTTCCATACAAAGCACCAAATACACCTTTAAGGTTTGCAGGTGTTGAGTTAATAAGAGTAAATTCATGCCTCCCTCTGTGCAGTTACCACTTTGAATTTTGTGTCCCACAATATTGGGATCTCTTGCTATTTTGGCTTCGATATTCCCCACCACAGCCCTTCCTCAGCAACCAGAGATGACAGGAGCCTGGTAAGTTGTATGTCTTATGGTCTTATTTAGTTTGGTGGATGGGAGACTTCATCACAAACGTGGCAGATATCGCACCCGCCACATTACAAGTGCATTTTAACGTTGTGGTCCTTTATAACTGTATGTGTGCAGTGCCCAGCGTTCACGAGCCATAGGACACTTGGTGACAGCATTCACCCACTGTGCACCATGCATGTCACCATACACAGCAGAAGCACACAAAGTAAGCACACATGCAATTATACATCCAACAAAAGACGTAGCAAAGGACGTCATTGCAATGAGGTTGTAACCTCCAATAGCACTATGTAGCAGGCTAATCGAAATAACCAATGAAATGGGTAAATCACTTTCGCCAGAGAGGGCCAAACACCCATTGCGTCAGGTTTGAGCACAGCCCCACTTTAGACAATCCACATGGCACATATGCTGCAGCCTACCCCCATAAAAGGGCAATTTTCATGTGCCACCAGCAATGGCATGTGCACTGTCATGTATGTGAAATGTACATGTGGTCAGATGAACCATTAGATGAACCAATCAACCCTCACGGTGCCCATGAATTCACGAGAGGAAGCCGGTGCTGTAGGTGAGAGCTGTTGTTCAATTACTCAAGTGGAACCAGGGACTTCAAGGTGTTCACACTGACAGATGAGCACTATGCTGTGTGTTAAGGAAACGAGCACTGGCGGTGAACCTTTAACACACTCATTGTTACAGACATCACAGTCTCACAACCCGTAGGGCACTGACGATGAACCCTTTAACACTCATTGTCATAGGCAAAGTAGCTTCGCAAGCCATAGGGAGCTGACGATGAACCCTTTAACACACTCATTGTCACAGTCTCACAACTCATAGGGCGCTGATGTTGAACCCTTTAACACACTCATTGTTACAGACATCACAGTCTCACAACCCGTAGGGCACTGACGATGAACCCTTTAACACTCATTGTCATAGGCAAAGTAGCTTCACAAGCCATAGGGAGCTGACGATGAACCCTTTAACACACTCATTGTCACAGTCTCACAACTCATAGGGCGCTGATGTTGAACCCTTTAACACACTCATTGTTACAGACATCACAGTCTCACAACCCGTAGGGCACTGACGATGAACCCTTTAACACTCATTGTCATAGGCAAAGTAGCTTCGCAAGCCATAAGGCGCTGACGACGAACCCTTTAACACACTCATTGTCACAGTCTCACAACTCATAGGGCGCTGATGTTGAACCCTTTAACACACTCATTGTTACAGACATCACAGTCTCACAACCCGTAGGGCACTGACGATGAACCCTTTAACACTCATTGTCATAGGCAAAGTAGAAGCTTCGCAAGCCATAAGGCGCTGACGACGAACCCTTTAACACACTCATTGTCACAGTCTCACAACTCATAGGGCGCTGATGTTGAACCCTTTAACACACTCATTGTTACAGACATCACAGTCTCACAACCCGTAGGGCACTGACGATGAACCCTTTAACACTCATTGTCATAGGCAAAGTAGCTTCACAAGCCATAGGGAGCTGACGATGAACCCTTTAACACACTCATTGTCACAGTCTCATAACTCATAGGGCGCTGATGTTGAACCCTTTAACACACTCATTGTTACAGACATCACAGTCTCACAACCCGTAGGGCACTGACGATGAACCCTTTAACACTCATTGTCATAGGCAAAGTAGCTTCACAAGCCTTAGGGCGCTGACGATGAACCCTTTGACACACTCATTGTCACAAAGCACCTTCGCAAGCCATAGGGTGCCGACAGTGGACCCTTTAACACACTCATTGTCACAGTCTCACAACTCATAGGGCGCTGATGTTGAACCCTTTAACACACTCATTGTTGCAGACATCACAGTCTCACAACCCGTAGGGCACTGACGATTAACCCTTTAACACTCATTGTCATAGGCAAAGTAGCTTCACAAGCCGTAGGGAGCTGACGATGAAACTTTTAACACACTCATTGTCACAGGCAAAGTAGCTTCACAAGCCATAGGGCGCTGACGATGAACCCTTTAACACGCTCATTGTTGCAGACATCACAGTCTCACAACCCGTAGGGCACTGACGATGAACCCTTTAACACTCATTGTCATAGGCAAAGTAGCTTCGCAAACCATAAAGCGCTGACGACGAACCCTTTAACACACTCATTGTCACAGGCAAAGTAGCTTCACAAGCCATAGGGAGCTGACGATGAACCCTTTAACACTCTCATTGTCACAGGCAAAGTAGCTTCACAAACCATAGGGAGCCGATGGTGAACCCTTTAACACACTCATTGTTACAGACATCACAGTCTCACAACCCGTAGGGCACTGACGATGAACCCTTTAACACTCATTGTCATAGGCAAAGTAGCTTCGCAAACCATAAGGCGCTGACGACGAACCCTTTAACACACTCATTGTCACAGTCTCACAACTCATAGGGCGCTGATGTTGAACCCTTTAACACACTCATTGTTACAGACATCACAGTCTCACAACCCGTAGGGCACTGACGATGAACCCTTTAACACTCATTGTCATAGGCAAAGTAGCTTCACAAGCCGTAGGGAGCTGACGATGAACCTTTTAACACACTCATTGTCACAGGCAAAGTAGCTTCACAAGCCATAGGGCGCTGACGATGAACCCTTTAACACTCTCATTGTCACAGGCAAAGTAGCTTCACAAGCCGTAGGGAGCTGACAGTGAACCTGTAACACTCTCATTATCACAGTCTCACAACCCATAGGGAGCTGACGATGAACATTTTAACACTCTCATTGTCACAGGCAAAGTACCTTCGCAAGCCTTAGGGCGCTGACGATGAACCCTTTGACACACTCATTGTCACAAAGCACCTTCGCAAGCCATAGGGTGCCGACAGTGGACCCTTTAACACACTCATTGTCACAAAATACCTTCGCAAGCCATAGGGAGCTGACGATGAACCCTTTAACACACTCATTGTCACAGGCAAAGTAGCTTCACAAGCCGTAGGGAGCTGACGATGAACCCTTAGCACTCTCATTGTCACAGGCAAAGTAGCTTCACAAACCATAGGGAGCCGATGGTGAACCCTTTAACACACTCATTGTTACAGACATCACAGCCTCACGAGCCATAGGATGCTGACGATGAACCCTTTAACACACTCATTGTTACAGATATCACAGTCTCACAACCTATAGGGCGCTGATGATTAACCTTTTATCACACCCATTGTTACAGACATCACAGTCTCACAACCCATAGGGCGCTGACGGTGAACCCTTTAACACACCCATTGTTACAGACATCACAGTCTCACAATCCATAGGGCGCTGACGATGAACCCGTTAACACACTCATTGCCACAGACAAAGCAGATTGGCAAGCCACAGGGAGCTGAGGATGAACACTTTAACACACTTGTCATAACAAACATTGAATATTCTCACGTCACTAGGACATACTGGTGACATGGGGAGTTACCTCTAAAACACACCTGTCTCAGAAGTTAAGAGGTCACCAGCAATATGGAGACCTGGTGGGACACACCCCATCCACCCACAGGATTTCTAGTTAAAAAGAATTTGTTTTAGAGAGCGTGAAGTAATCAACTTTTGAACTCGATATCCAACGTGGATGTAACTGCTGTCCACAGACCACATTAGTGAGAGTGTGCAATGGGATGTGGTCCAGTTGCTGAGAGGATGAGGCAGGGTAGGCCCTCCCTCCTGGGCTGTTTGAGCTCTTCAAGAAACTCCATGCATGTGAGGCCAAGCACTTCCTGTTGTAGTGGGTTTTATCCTGGACAGTGCGTATAAGAGTAGGATCTTGCTCTATGTAGATGACATCCTCCTGTACCTAGCAGGGCCCTGGAGTCCTTCACCAGCTCCTACACAGGGAGTCAAACCCTACTCCAGTTTTTGGATTAACTCTGGGTCATTCCTCCTTATCTTTTTGACGGGTGGAGGTAGGACTGCTCACTGAAAAGGGCCACTAACAAATAACATCTTCTGGCCAGTTTCTGATAATTCCAAAACAGCAACACTGCACTCCTTGCCTTCCTTGTATACCTTGTTTCTGTCCCGGAGAACTGACTACCCTTGCTCCAGGAGGGTTTGCTTAGCATCACACAGGTGTATACAGCGGGTCTACTTTAGGGAGCAGCAGTTTTCTGATGGTCTTCCCACCCAAGCATTGTCCCAGTCCAGCGTTGCTCCCGCAAACATCCAACACACCTTCTTCTGCCATCACTGGGCTCAGACTGGACATCCGGAAGTATATAGTAGTCTAGTAGTAGTAGGAGTATAGTATATTGTAGGCAATAAAAAACACGTCACCTCACATCATAATTCCAATCTCACAAAACAGCATCAAAGTCATATATCTGGGCTATCTAGCCAAAAGAACAGTACTTTGATGAACCACAACATACATACATACACACTAGTAAACACAGGGCTAAAACATGCATCTTAACTTGCAAACCATCACGTTATAAGACACAAACCTTTGCATCACAATAAACAAACCATCGTATCATAAGAAACAAACCATCGTATCATAAAAAACAAACCATCGCATCTTAAGAAACAAACACATCACATTATAAGAAATAAACTAGCTCTTCATAAGAAGCAAACCATTGCATCACAAGAAACAAGCCATCGCTTATAGATATGGGATCTTTGGTTGGCAGTCAGGTTACCACATGTCCACGCAAGGACCCTCACTCTAGTCAAGGTAAAGGAGGATCACCCTCATTTAACTGCGCTCACCCCCTTGGTAGCTTGGCACGAGCAGGCAGGCTTAACTTCAGAAGCAAGGTGTAAAGTATTTGTACCAACACACAGTAACTCAGTGAAAACACCACAAAATGACAACACAGGTTTAGAAAAATATAATATTTATCTTAAAAAAAAACACGACCAAACGATAAAAATCCAACATACACAAGTGAAGTTATGAACTTAAAAAGAGAAAGAGTCTTAAATCCTTTAGAAAACACTGAAAATGCTGTTATTGCACAAAAGTACCTGGGTAGCGTCAAAATAAAGCCACACGGGCGAGTGTGAGTCGGAAATGGCCAGCGATGTGTCAGTTTCTCACTCGCAAGCAAGACCGTACCTCGTTCCTCCTCGAGTCGGCGTGTGTCATTTCTTTTCTCCTGCAAGAGAGCGGTGCGTTGATCCCGGGTGGGCACCTCGTGTCCAGGCTGGCTTTGCATTGATTTTCCACGCCCAGCGATGTTGTATTGAAATCCAGTTGCAAGGTGCTAAGAAACCGCGCTGTGTGGGGGTTTGCGTTGTTAGCAGCCGCTGCGGGTGTTGCGCATCATTTCTCCAGCCACGTTGCGTCGATCTCCCAGCCGTGATGCAGGCAGAACGTTGATTTTAGCCGCGAGGCCGGTGGCACGTCATTTAGCAGCCGCGAGGCGGGTGGTGCGTCAAAAGTTTCCCCGCACGGCGGTCTTTGCATGGATTTCTGTCCTTTTTCACCTGCTGCACCTTTCAAGGGCCCAGAGACAGGTTAGGGCACCACTTGGCAGGCAGGACTCTCAGCAGAAAGCCCCGGTGCTGGCAGAGAGAAGTCTTTGATGTCCCTGAGACTTCAACAACAGGAGGTAAGCTCAGTTCAAGCCCTTGGAGATTCTTCACCAGTGGGAAGTCACACAAAAGTCAATCTTTGTCCTCTCTCAGGCAGAAGCAGCTACTGCAGGCCAGCAAAGCACAGTCGCAGGCAAAGGGGCAGTACTCCTCCTCCAGCTTCTCCAGCTCTTCTCCTTGGCAGAGGTTCCTCTTGGTTCCAGAAGTAATCTGATTTTCAGGGGTTTTGGGTGCTCTTCTTATACCACTTTCTGCCTTTGAAGAAGGCCCACTTCAAAGAAAAGTCTCTCTTGTTTGTAAGATCCTGTCTTGCCCAGGCCAGGCCCCAGACACACACCAGGGGGTTGGAGAAGGCATTGTGTGAGGGCAGGCACAGCCCATTCAGGTGTAAGTGACCTCTCCCTCCCTCCTCTCTAGCACAGACGGCCCATCAGTATATGCAGGCTACACCCAAGCCCCCTTTGGGTCACTGTCTAGAGAGAGATGCAAACAGCCCAACTGTCAAACTGACCGAGACAGGGAATCCACAAACAGGCAGTCACAGAATGGTTTAAGCAAGAAGATTCCTACTTTATAAAAGTGGCATTTTCAAACACACAATCTAAAAAACAACTTCACTAAAAGATGTATTTAAATTGTGAGTTCAGAGACCCTAAACTCCACAAGTCTATCTGCTCCCAAAGGGAATCTGCACTTTAATCACATTTAAAGGCAGCCCCCATGTTAACCTATGAGAGAGAAAGGCCTTGCAACAGTGAAAAACGAATTTGGCAGTATTTCGCTGTCAGGACATGTAAAACACATAAGTTCATGTCCCACCTTCAATCAATTAATCAATCAAAAAAATTTATAGAACGCGCAACTCACCCATGAGGGTCTCAAGGCGCTAAGGGGGAAGGGGTCAAGGGGGGGGGGGTCACTGTTCGAACAACCATGTCTTGAGGTTTTTTCTGAAGAGCAGGACGTCTTTCGTTTTGCGGAGGTTGGTGGGGAGGGAGTTCCAGGTTTTGGGGGCGAGGTAGGAGAAGGACCTGCCTCTTGTAGTGGTGCGTTGGATGCGGGGGACTGGGGCTAGGAAGGTCAGCTGATCGGAGGTTATGGGTGGGAGTGTGGAAGTTCACTCTGTGGTTGAGGTAGGTTGAGCCGGTGTTGTGGAGGGATTTTTGCGTGGATGAGGATCTTGAATGTGATTCACTTATCTATGGGGAGCCAGTGAAGGGATTTGAGGTGTTGTGAGATACGTTCGTGGCGGGGGAGGCCAAGGACGAAGCGTGCGGCTGTGTTCTGGATTCTCTGGAGTTTGCGTTTGAGTTGGAGTGTGGTGCCGGCGTAGAGGGCGTTACCGTAGTCTAGTCTGCTGCTGCTGAGTGCATGGGTGACTGTCTTCCTGGTCTCTGGGGGAATCCACTTGAAGGATTTTGTTTAGAGTGCAGAGTGTGTGAAAGCAGGAGGTGGTTAGAGCATTGATTTGCTTTGTCATGGAGAGGGAGGGGTCAAGGATGATGCAGAGGTTGCGTGCGTGGTTTGCGGGGGTGAGTGCGGGGCCTAGGGCGGTGGGCCACCAGGAGTCGTCCCATATGGTTTTGTTGGGGCCGAAGATGATGATCTCGGTTTTGTTGGAGTTAAGCTTGAGGTGGTTATTTGACATCCAGTTGGCGGTGTCGAGGAGAGCAGCGTGTAGGTTGGTTTTGGCGGTGGTTGGGCTGCGGGTGAGGGAGAGGATGAGTTGAGTGTCATCTGTGTAGGAGAGGATAGTGATTCCGTGTGATCGGAGGATGTTGGCTAGGGTGATCATTTAAATGTTGAAGAGTGTGGGGCTAAGGGAGGACCCTTGGGGGACTCCGCAGATGATCTTGGTAGCGGAGGAGTGGAAAGGGGGAAGGCAGACTCTCTGGGTCTGGTCGGTGAGGAAGGAGGCCAGCCAGTCTAGGGCTTTGTTGCGAATTCCTATGTTGTGGAGGCATGTGCGGAGTGTGTGGTGGCAGATGGTGTCAAAGGCTGCAGAGAGGTCTAGGAGGATGAGTGTGACGGTCTCGCCTTTGTCGCCTTGCATGCGATGAGGGCGGTTTCCGTGCTGTGGTTCTTGCGGAACCCAGATTGTGAGGGGTGAAGAGTGTTGTTTTCTTCGAGGAAGTGGGATAGGCGGGCGTTGACTAGTTTCTCAGCAACCTTGGCGGGGAAAGGGAGGAGGGAGATGGGGCGATAGTTGGAGAGGGTCTCTGGGTCGGCTTTAACATACACTGCACCCTGCCCATGGGGCTACCTAAGGCCTACCACCTTAGGGGTGCCTTACATGTAATAAAAGGGAAGGTTTAGGCCTGACAAATGGGTACACTTACCAGGTCGAATTGGCAATTTAAAACTGCACACACAGACACTGCAGTGGCAGGTCTGAGCCATGTTTACAGGGCTACTAACGTGGGTGGCACAACCAGTGCTGCAGTCCCACTAGTAACATTTGATTTACAGGCCCTGGGCACTTCTAGTGCACTTTACTAGGGACTTACTAGTAAATCATATATGCCAATCATGGATAAGCCAATGTACACATATAATTTATACAGGGAACACTTACACTTTAGCACTGGTCAGCAGTGGTAAAGTGTCCATAGCAAACAAAACAGCAAAAGCAGAATCCAGCACACAGAAGCAACCTGGGAAGTAGAGGCAGAAAGTTAGGGGAGACCATGCCAATGAAGCCAAGTCTAACAACCGCTTCATAAGAAACAAACCATCGCTTTATTAGAAACAAACCATCGCATCATAAGAAACCCATCAGTTCATCAGAAACAAACCATCGCTTCATGAGAAACAAACCATTTGCTTCATGAGAAACAAACCATTTGCTTCATGAGAAACAAACCATCGCTTCATGAGAAACAAACCATCGCTTCATAAGAAACAAACCATCGCTTCGTAAGAAACAAACCATCGCTTCATGAGAAACAAACCATCGCTTCATAAGAAACAAACCATCGCTTCATGAGAAACAAACCATCGCTTCATGAGAAACAAACCATTGCTTCATGAGAAACAAACCATCGCTTCATGAGAAACAAACCATTTGCATCATAAGAAACAAACCATCGCTTCATGAGAAACAAACCATCGCTTCATGAGAAACAAACCATCGCTTCATGAGAAACAAACCATCGCTTCATGAGAAACAAACCATCGCTTCGTAAGAAACAAACCATCGCTTCATAAGAAACAAACCATTGCATCATAAGAAACAAACCATCGCTTCATAAGAAACAAACCATCGCTTCATAAGAAACAAACCATTGCATCATAAGAAACAAACCATCGCTTCGTAAGAAACAAACCATCGCTTCGTGAGAAACAAACCATCGCTTCATAAGAAACAAACCATCGCTTCATGAGAAACAAACCATCGCTTCATAAGAAACAAACCATCGCTTCATAAGAAACAAACCATCGCTTCATAAGAAACAAACCATCGCTTCATAAGAAACAAACCATCGCTTCATGAGAAACAAACCATCGCTTCATGAGAAACAAACCATCGCTTCATAAGAAACAAACCATCGCTTCATAAGAAACAAACCATCGCTTCATAAGAAACAAACCATCGCTTCATAAGAAACAAACCATCGCTTCATGAGAAACAAACCATCGCTTCATGAGAAACAAACCATCGCTTCATAAGAAACAAACCATCGCTTCATAAGAAACAAACCATCGCTTCATAAGAAACAAACCATCGCTTCATAAGAAACAAACCATCGCTTCATGAGAAACAAACCATCGCATCATAAGAAACAAACCATCGCTTCATAAGAAACAAACCATTGCATCATAAGAAACAAACCATCGCTTCGTAAGAAACAAACCATCGCTTCATGAGAAACAAACCATCGCTTCATAAGAAACAAACCATTGCTTCATAAGAAACAAACCATTGCATCATAAGAAACAAACCATCGCTTCGTAAGAAACAAACCATCGCTTCATGAGAAACAAACCATTGCTTCATGAGAAACAAACCATCGCTTCATGAGAAACAAACCATCGCATCATAAGAAACAAACCATCGCTTCATAAGAAACAAACCATTGCTTCATGAGAAACAAACCATCGCTTCATAAGAAACAAACCATCGCTTCATGAGAAACAAACCATCGCATCATAAGAAACAAACCATCGCTTCATAAGAAACAAACCATTGCTTCATGAGAAACAAACCATCGCTTCATGAGAAACAAACCATTGCATCATAAGAAACAAACCATCGCTTCATGAGAAACAAACCATCGCTTCATGAGAAACAAACCATCGCTTCATGAGAAACAAACCATTGCATCATAAGAAACAAACCATCGCTTCAAAAGAGACAAACCATCGCTTCATGAGAAACAAACCATTGCTTCATAAGAAACAAACCATCGCTTCATGAGAAACAAACCATCGCTTCATAAGAAACAAACCATCGCTTCATAAGAAACAAACCATCGCTTCATAAGAAACAAACCATCGCTTCATAAGAAACAAACCATCGCTTCATGAGAAACAAACCATCGCTTCATGAGAAACAAACCATCGCTTCATGAGAAACAAACCATTGCATCATAAGAAACAAACCATCGCTTCATGAGAAATAAACCATCGCTTCATAAGAAACAAACCATCGCTTCGTAAGAAACAAACCATCGCTTCATGAGAAACAAACCATCGCTTCATGAGAAACAAACCATCGCTTCATAAGAAACAAACCATCGCTTCATGAGAAACAAACCATCGCTTCATAAGAAACAAACCATCGCTTCGTAAGAGACAAACCATCGCTTCATGAGAAACAAACCATCGCTTCATGAGAAACAAACCATCGCTTCATAAGAAACAAACCATTGCATCATAAGAAACAAACCATCGCTTCATAAGAAACAAACCATCGCTTCATGAGAAACAAACCATCGCTTCATGAGAAACAAACCATTTGCATCATAAGAAACAAACCATCGCTTCATGAGAAACAAACCATCGCTTCGTAAGAAACAAACCATCGCTTCATAAGAAACAAACCATTGCATCATAAGAAACAAACCATCGCTTCATAAGAAACAAACCATTGCATCATAAGAAACAAACCATCGCTTCGTAAGAAACAAACCATCGCTTCATGAGAAACAAACCATCGCTTCATAAGAAACAAACCATCGCTTCATAAGAAACAAACCATCGCTTCATGAGAAACAAACCATTTGCATCATAAGAAACAAACCATCGCTTCATGAGAAACAAACCATCGCTTCATGAGAAACAAACCATCGCTTCGTAAGAAACAAACCATCGCTTCATAAGAAACAAACCATTGCATCATAAGAAACAAACCATCGCTTCATAAGAAACAAACCATTGCATCATAAGAAACAAACCATCGCTTCGTAAGAAACAAACCATCGCTTCATAAGAAACAAACCATCGCTTCATGAGAAACAAACCATCGCTTCATAAGAAACAAACCATCGCTTCATGAGAAACAAACCATCGCTTCATAAGAAACAAACCATCGCTTCATGAGAAACAAACCATCGCTTCATGAGAAACAAACCATCGCTTCATGAGAAACAAACCATCGCTTCGTAAGAAACAAACCATCGCTTCGTAAGAAACAAACCATCGCTTCGTAAGAGACAAACCATCGCTTCGTAAGAGACAAACCACTGCTTCATAAGAGACAAACCATCCCTTCATAAGAAACAAACCAATGCTTCAAAAGAGACAAACCATCTCACCACAAGAAATAAACCATTGCATCATAAGAAACAAACCATCGCACCATAAGAAAAAATAAAAAATAATATTGCTTCATAAGAAACAAGCCATCGCACATGAATACTCTACTACTTTCACACAAACCATTTTGAAAGCGAACAAACTCTCCATTAACACATCAGAAAACAACAGACCTTCAAACAGTGGTTCCTTGAGGTAAAATGATTGGCCTTCAAGATCAACACAAAAAGTACAGAAATAGAATGTTGATGCTTTATAAATAAAAACACCACCTCTGGAGCTACTAACGAGTCTCCAGGTTAGCTTTAATCAATGAAGGGGTTGGCCACGGTGGGCAAATCCTCGCTGAGGATTGACGGGCTGCTAACGCGGGGCAAGACCCCTGTTGATTAAAAGGGAGTAAGAGGTGTTATCGGACAGCCATACTGGTTTCCAAACTCTAATATAAACTCTCAAAAGGTACAGCCAACCAGGTTTGAAGACCCTCAGAAAATGCTCAGTATCACCAGATCTATTCATTTTGGGCAGGAGCCCACACCCACATGTTGTGGCATGCTTCACCATCGGCCCTTCCCACGTCAGTGAAAATTGTTTCATCCGACGGCTAGTGTGGGAGCTCTTGATATTTCAATTATTGCAGGGTGGTATCCAGGTGGAGTATAAGCTAAAACTGTCTAGTGGGTTACATGGTGTGTCAATTTGTGTTGGTCTGGTACCCTTGACAAACGTAAAGACAAATAAGAACACTCATAGAGTGCTCATTCCTACTGTATCCTAATCAAGTCAACATGTTTCATCCATAAGAAAGCCTTTTGGGTCCGTCGGCTGAGACGAACCCACCCGCATCTGCTGCATGACGAAGTTTCCTTTCAAACTGCTGGCAGTCTCAGATGCAACCATACGGACACGGAAAGCAGCCAGATATTTGACAGACTGGAAGAGGAAGGTAACCAGCGAAACACCCTAAGAGGTACGAGGCTGGTTGATAAACGCGCAAATTGGGATGATTAAAAGAAAAAATTAGGGCCTTATTTAGATATTGGCAGACTGCTAACTCCATTACAACATTCCCAGATATCCTGTCCGCCGAAGTCTAAATCCCATTATTTCCTACAGGATATAGATATTGGCGAACAGGATGTCACCGTTGTTGCTGAGTAATCCAACCGCCAATAGCTAAATCAGGCCCTTAGACATTATGCGGTTGTTCATGTTGTATGATGTACAGTGTATGAGGTCAATAGGCTTGAAAATTTCAGATACTTGCAGCTGCTACATTTCTTCCAAAGATATATGGGAAGTAGGAGTTGGACTACCAGGTAACTCACCTCTGGACAGAAGGGCTCTTTCAGAAAGACATTCAAAGGGGCATTATCTATGGTGTATAAGACATTAACACATGAGATGGCGAATTGTCTTTGTGTCTTAGAGTCAGATAGGACAAGGAAAATGGGGATACGGAGGACCCCGTCTGGGACGAAGCCTTGAAGTATCTCACAGAAGTGGCAACAAAAGCCAAATTGCAGGGTAATTGCCGGGTACCTTCTGCTGACTGCCTAAGCAGGCGTGGCAGTCATGGTATTCCACTTAGACACCCTAAGCACATACGTCCTCTAAAGATACATTATGTACTTGATGTCTAGGGCCTTATCTGGGGTGGGTAGTAACGTGAGGATTTTGCAAAAAATCATGAGGGAATCACAGAACTCAAATAGTCCGGATCTGGTGTGCAAATAAGGATTGGAGCATGGCGGCGGAGAGGGCGGTGTACGAAAGAAGAAATATGGCAGTCATTTAGTCTTCAGTCCAGGCTCAACTGATGTCATTGGTCTATCAGTCTCACTTTCACTTCAATATCATGCACAGAATAGTAAGGTGGAGAAACAGAACTATGCATCATGTTACAAAGTTTTACACTCTGCTTTGTAGTGATATTCGAATGATCTGCTCAAAACTGGAGGGAGGTTCTGTTGCTAAATTGGTTGTTTTGAAAAATAAAAACTCTCAATGAACAGCTTGGCAATCCCATATAAAGATCATGGAAGGCCAGACAGTGAAGGAGGATGGGGGTGAAATCCGGTCCTTTGAGCCCCACACCCACAAGACAACCTTTGTGGCACATTTTCAATTCTGCGTCTCCTACTGTATTAAAGTAGCAGTAATGCTCATTTGTGCCACTGCTGTTGAATTGCAACACCCTCCACCATCCTACAGCTCAAAAAGTGAAATAGAAAATATTTGATAATTGTTCGATGTGATAGTTTTATTATTGTAATTTTTTGTTTTTAACATAATTCTTGCTATGATATGCAGATCACATGAGCGATTTTCAGACCGGGCCGAAACCATCTTTAAGAGAAGAAGTTAGACTAGCAGACTTCATGGGGAGTCTCTAGCCTTTTGCACTATTATTGTCATAGGACTCTTACCATGGGGGTAAGACTGCTGAGTTCAGGGCGGCAGCACTCACCGCATGTGAGTGACTGGGTCGGTCCCACACCGGATGGAAGCTGTCCGCCTGACTGTGTAGGCTAGCTAGGAGCACCTCACCCAAACCTAGAAAGCAAAGGTGATTAGTGGCAGCCTAGAAACATGACACTAGGGCCCATATTTATACTTTTTTAGCGCCGCATTTGAGCCACTTTTTGACGCAAAAACGGCGCAAACTTACAAAATACAATTGCATGTTTGCACCATTTTTGCGTCAAAAAGTGTCGCAAATGCGGCGCTAAAAAAGTATAAATATGGCCCTAAGTCTTCGGGTAAGTCGTGGTCGACAGATCAAACCCCTTTATCTTGGTTACACTAAAGTGTCACACATGCACAGGCAGACAAAGAGATGCAAGAAAAGATTCAATGCATTTATTGAAGCGATTGCATCTGATTATAAAAATACATGAACTTGGTTATTAGGAATATGGAGCATAGTACAGTAATGATTGTGACCATTAAAGTAAAAATATAAACAGTCCCAACATCCTGAAATAATCACGAATCTGAGGATTCGTACCTGAGCCCTTGTATCCAAACCTGAGATCATGACGGTGTTAAGCCCGTCCCGGTCTATGGGAGGAGGCAGACCCTATACTTGAAAGGCAGTAATGGTCTGCTTGCTGTTCTGCTGGCAATCCTCACGCCTGGTTGGAAAGACAAGGCCAGGATTGGGGACGCTGTTGACAAAATGGCGCACAGCATCTGATGGCTCTGGCTGGAATGCCCTCTACTCTTCATGGGCCAATGTGGTGTTTATATAACAAATCATGTTATGTTCTAACAACAGACCTGACATCATAATATGTCTATTTTTAGAAGGCTGACTACAGCAACAATGCTATTGTGTATAAACAGGACAGCCTTGAGCAGGGCACAGAGTGAAATGCATGCAAAGGGCAGACAAATATAAAACACAAACAAATGTGTCTTCTCAGAAAAGCAACTGAGAAAATATAAGACAGCAGGCTGAAAAGCGAGCAGTGCTAAAATAATAAAATGAATAAAAGCGAGTAAAATGTGTATATGTATTTAAAGAAGGCTATGGGCCTACGAGCTAAAACATGAGTGCCCAACACAACCTAGGGACATTATCAAGCAGCGCAACGTCACTTCCTGGTGAAGCAGAAGCATAAGGAGTCTGAAAAGCACTGGTGTTTTATGGGCAGGGCAATAGAACATCTCTGGAAGATCCTCTTTTTGTGAAGGTAGCAGAAAGCCTGGGGCCTGTACTCCTATGTTGTCGGAGTCACCCTTGGGGTATGGGACTGAATAGCCATTCGGAAAGCCTTGACCTCATTCCCATCACCACTGACACCGACTGAGACCCTATGGGTGATTAGCCGCACTTTAAAAATCACTGATTTTTCATCCTGACAGACAGCTGGCTGCCACTCTGCCAAGCACATTTGATGCTGCAGGACCCACTCCCTTTGAACCACCCAAAACCGATTATGGATTACCAGAGTCAGAGCTGCTGCTATACATGCAAGTTCATCACTAGATCACCCATCCGGTCATGCAGGGGGGTTGGGTTGGGGGGGTGGGGAAACACCCACTCACACTCTTTGAAAAGAGTCTACTGTCCACGAACAGCGACCAAAGCATCACCACTGGATTATACGCTCTACTCCTGCAACCCCATATAGAGGAGAAAACCCCAGGAAACAAAAAGATGGGACCTTGAGCTGGGGAGGACTCAGGCGCATAAAGAATGGGAGGAGATTTACTATAGGGCACAGCAGACCCCACGTAGCACCACAAACATGGAAACCGCTGTTAAAATTGCAACCTACTGATACCCAACACCTGTTAGACTTCACAGAAGCACCCCCAGTCGTAGCAGGGGCTGTGGGGCTCCTGGTCCATTGCTTCACCTACTCTGGGCCTGTCCAAAACTCACAGGATACTGGGACGCCGCCATTTCCAGCATTGACACATACTTTGATACACAACTGCCACGCTTTCCACCATAGAATATCCTAGGACTCCCCACCCCACTGACATTTCCACTTACATTGCATAGAGGGTGCACATTGGCCTGGCATTGGGATCAACACTCAAACCCATTCTCTCCCACAGAGGCACAGAGAAGCTCCCGCAGCACACGGCATGGCCCTGTATACTGGGTACGGAGCGCCTGACTCTTGCGGACTCATCACCTAGACACCTATAGAGAACTAGCATGCATATATATATATATATCTATATGGAAAATGTCACTTACCCAGTGTACATCTGTTTGTGGCATGAGACGCTGCAGATTCACATGCTTTGCACATCCCGCCATCTAGTGTTGGGCTCGGAGTGTTGCAAGTTGTTTTTCTTCGAAGAAGTCTTTTTGAGTCACGAGATCGAGGGACTCCTCCCTTTCGGCTCCATTGCGCATGGGCGTCGACTCCATCTTAGATTGTTTTCCCGGAAGAGGGTGAGGTAGGAGTTGTGTATATAGTAAAAGTGCCAATGCAATGGAGTGAGTATGTATGTACATAATGTGTATAAAAAATAGTATTTATTTACAAATTTACAAGTTTCATCAAATTATAACGGCTACAGGCTCCCGGGGAGGTGGGAGGGCACATGTGAATCTGCAGCGTCTCATGCCACGAACAGATGTACACTGGGTAAGTGACATTTTCCGTTCAATGGCATGTGTAGCTGCAGATACACATGCTGTGCATAGACTAGTAAGCAGTAATCTCCCCAACAAGCCAGGGCTTAGCCTGTAGGAGTTGAAGTTGTCTGAAATAGTGTTCGTAATGCAGCCTGTCCTACTGTGGCTTGTTGTGTT
Source organism: Pleurodeles waltl (assembly GCF_031143425.1). Taxonomy (NCBI): domain Eukaryota; kingdom Metazoa; phylum Chordata; class Amphibia; order Caudata; family Salamandridae; genus Pleurodeles; species Pleurodeles waltl. The sequence goes on along the minus strand of NC_090449.1, from coordinate 15,461,765 downwards.
GTTAACACATCCACGCAGTAATGTTTAGTGAATGTATGAGGCGTAGACCATGTGGCTGCCTTACAGATTTCTGTCATTGGTATATTTCTTTGAAAGGCCATTGTGGCACCTTTCTTTCTAGTGGGGTGCGCCTTTGGCGTAACAGGTAGATCTCTTTTTGCTTTAATATAGCAGGTCTGAATACATTTCACTATCCATCTGGCAATGCCTTGTTTGGATATTGGATTTCCTGCATGAGGTTTTTGGAAGGCTACAAATAATAGTTTTGTTTTGCGAAATTGTTTTGTTCTGTCAATGTAATACATTAGTGCTCTTTTAATGTCTAACGTATGTAAGGCTCTTTCAGCTACTGAGTCTGGTTGTGGAAAAAAGACTGGGAGTTCCACTGTTTGGTTTAGGTGGAACAGTGATATAACTTTTGGTAAGGACTTGGTATTTGTACGGAGAACCACTTTATGTTTGTGTATTTGTATAAAGGGTTCTTGTATAGTAAATGCTTGTATTTCACTTACTCTTCTAAGAGATGTGATAGCTATTAGGAAGGCTACTTTCCAGGTTAAGTATTGCATCTCACAAGAGTGCATGGGTTCAAATGGTGGACCCATGAGTCGTGTTAATACAATATTGAGGTTCCATGAGGGAACTGGTGGTGTTCTTGGAGGTATGATTCTCTTTAGACCCTCCATAAATGCTTTTATGACTGGGATTCTAAAGAGTGATGTTGAATGTGTAATCTGCAGATAGGCAGATATTGCAGTGAGATGTATCTTAATGGATGAAAAAGCTAGATTAGATTTTTGTAAGTGTAAGTAGCTTACTATGTTTTTTGTGGAAGCATGTAGTGGTTGAATTTGATTATTATGGCAGTAATAGACAAATCTTTTCCATTTATTTGCGTAACAATGTCTTGTAGTTGGTTTTCTAGCTTGTTTAATGACCTCCACACATTCTTGTGTAAGGTCTAAATGCCCATATTCTAAGACTTCAGGAGTCAGATTGAGCGATGCTGGATTCGGGTGTCTGATCTGTTGTTTGTGTTGAGTTAACAGATCTGGTCTGTTTGGTAGTTTGATGTGAGGTACTACTGACAGGTCCAGCAGTGTTGTGTACCACGGTTGGCGAGCACAGGTTGGTGCTATGAGTATTAGTTTGAGTTTGTTTTGACTCAATTTGTTTACCAGATACGGAAGGAGTGGGAGAGGGGGAAAAGCGTAAGCAAATATCCCTGACCAACTCATCCATAACGCATTGCCCTTGGAGAGAGGGTGTGGATACCTGGACGCAAAGTTTTGGCATTTTGCGTTTTCTTTTGTTGCGAATAGGTCTATTTGTGGTGTTCCCCAGCTTTGAAAGTAAGTTTGTAGTATCTGGGGATGAATTTCCCATTTGTGTGTTTGTTGGTGATCTCGACTGAGATTGTCGGCTAACTGGTTTTGAATTCCTGAGGCGAATGTGATTGTGAATCGCTCAATGCCAAATCTTTTGTGCTAAGAGACACAGTTGTGATGAGTGTGTCCCTCCTTGTTTGTTTAGGTAATACATTGTTGTCATGTCTGTTTTGACAAGAATGTGTTTGTGGGCTATTAGCGGTTGAAATGCTTTCAATGCTAGAAACACTGCCAACAGTTCTAAATGATTTATATGCAGTTGCCTTTGTTGAACGTCCCATTGTCCCTGTATACTGTGCTGGTTGAGGTGTGCTCCCCACCCCATCATGGAAGCATCTGTTGTGATCACGTATTGAGGCACTGGGTCTTGGAATGGCCGCCCTTGGTTTAAATTTATAGAGTTCCACCATTGAAGCAAGAAGTGTGTTTGGCGGTCTATCAACACTAGATCTTGAAGTTGACCCTGTGCCTGTGACCATTGTGATGCTAGGCACTGTTGTAAGGGCCGCATGTGCAATCTTGCGTTTGGGACAATGGCTATGCATGAAGACATCATGCCTAGGAGTTTCATTACAAACCTCACTTGATAGTGTTGGTTTGGGTGCATGTTTAGTATTACATTTTGGAAGGCTTGTCCCCTTTGTTGGCTTGGAGTAGCAATCCCTTTTTGTGTGTTGATTGTTGCTCCTAGGTATTGTTGTATTTGACTTGGATGTAGATGTGATTTTTGGTAGTTTATAGAGAACCCTAGTTTGTGAAGGGTTTCTATAACGTATTTTGTGTGTAGGAGACACTGTTGCAGAGTGCTGTTTTTTTTTAACCAATCGTCCAAGTAAGGGAATACATGCATGTGCCGTCTTCTGATGTGAGCAGCTACTACTGCAAGGCATTTTGTGAATACCCTTGGGGCTGTTGTGATGCCGAACGGTAGCACTTTGAGTTGGTAATGCACGCCTTGGATTACGAACCTTAAGTATTTCCTGTGGGAAGGATGGATGGGTATGTGGAAGTAAGCATCTTTGAGGTCTAATGTTGACATGCAGTCCTGTTGTTTGAGCAAGGGAATCACGTCTTGAACTGTCACCATGTGAAAGTGATCTGATTTGATGTAATGATTTAGTGTTCTGAAGTCTAATATGGGTCTCAGTGTTTTGTCCTTTTTTGGAATTAGAAAATACAGGGAGTAAACACATGTTCCTTTTTGATGGTTGGGTACTAGTTCTACTGCTTCCTTTTGTAATAATGCTTGGACTTCCAGTTGTAACAGATCTAAGTGTTGTTTGGACATGCTGTGTGCTCTTGGAGCCACATCTGGTGGAAAATGTAGGAATTCTATGCAATAACCATGTTGGATACTGGCTAGGACCCATGCGTCCGTAGTTATGTGTTCCCAGTTTTGGTAATCATCTGTGAGCCTCCCCCCCAACTGGTGTTGTGTGTTTGTGACGTTGGAGTCACTGTTTAGTTTGCGGGGTTTTTGGGCTTTGGAATTTCCCTCTTGTTTTAGGGAACTGTCCACCCCAATACTGTCCGCGAAAAACTCCTCTCTGATATTGGCCCTGGTATGTGGGTCTGACTTGTGAGGTGGAAGGCTCTGTGGTCTGGGCCCGAAACCCCCCTCTAAAGTGCGGCTTCCTAAAAGTGCCTCTGCTCTGTGGGGAGTAGAGCACGCCCATGGCTTTGGCCGTGTCAGTGTCTTTCTTCAGTTTGTCTATTGCTGTATCCACCTCCGGCCCAAACAATTGTTGTCCGTTGAAAGGCATATTCAGCACAGCCTGCTAGATTTCTGGCTTAAATCCGGAGGTACGTTGCCACGTGTGTCTCCGAATGGTTACCGCCGTGTTTACTGTCCTGGCCGCAGTGTCTGCTGAGTCCATAGCCGACCTTATTTGGTTGTTGGAGATAGTTTGGCCCTCCTCGACAACCTGTTGGGCACGTTTCTGGAACTCTTTGGGAAGGTGTTTAATGAAATGTTGCATTTCGTCCCAATGTGCCCTGTCGTATCTTGCCAGTAGAGCTTGCAAATTGGCAGTTCGCCATTGATTGGCTGCCTGTGCTGCCACCCTTTTGCCTGTTGCATCGAATTTCCGATTTTCTTTGTCGGGTGGTGGTGCGTCTCCAGAAGTTTGTGAGTTTGCCCTTTTCCGGGCTGCTCCTACTACCACAGAATCAGGAGTTAACTGTTGTGTAATGTACACAAGGTCCGTAGGGGGAGGTTTATATTTCTTCTCCACCCTAGGTGTGATGGCTCTGCTCTTGACTGGGTCTTGAAACACTTGTTTGGCGTGTTTTAACATGCCTGGTAACATTGGCAAACTTTGGTATTGGCTGTGCGTAGATCACAGGGTATTGAACAAGAAGTCATCTTCTATGGGCTCTGCATGCAATGCTACGTTATGAAAAGTAGCTGCCCAGGAAATCACCTGCATGTAAGCAGTTCTGTCCTCCGGTGGTGATGGCCTTGCCGGGTAGCAATCCGAACTATTATCTGAGACCGGTGCATCATACAAATCCCATGCATCCGAGTCATCTTGGCTCATCCCTATGTACGTTGGTGACTGCATCATTGGGGGTGTTGCTACTGGGGACAGATGTGGCGAGTGCGGTGGCTGTGGAGAAAACTGTGGTGGTGTTTTTTCTTTAGCCACTTTTGCTTTTGGCTGCATTTCCGCCTCATGGAATGCAAGCTTCCGCTTCATCTTTATTGGAGGAAGAGTTCTGATTTTCCCTGTGTCTTTTTGTATATGGAGCCTCCTATGGGTATGGTCTGGCTCTCCCATGCCCAGTTCTTGTTCAAACCTGTGGCCTTGTAATTGTGAGGAAAGGCCCTGTTCGTCTGTATAGGAGCTGAGTTTCGGCTCCGAGGCAGCATATTTCGGCACCAAAACTTTTTCGGTTCAGAGGAAACCTTTTTGGCTTTCGGGGTGCCAAGCTTTCGGTGTCGAGTCTGGTCGGAGCCGGTATCTCGGTGCCGAGTCTGTTCGGAGCCGGTATCTCGACCGGAGTCGGATGTCTTCGGCTGCTGGGAGGCCTTTTTCAGTGCTGATGTTTGGTCACCGTGTTTTCGGGTAAAGCCATGGCCCGTTGGCGGTGGCGTCCCCTGGGCCTCCATGATTTTCGAGTGAGTTTTTGCCGGGCTGGTTTACTCACGGTTTGTTGCCTCGTCGGCTGCTCACTCTCGGGCTCATCTGATCCGAATCTGGAATGGAGAATGTCTCCTCTTCTTCGATGTCGGGGTGTCCGGCCGGTGTCGACGCCATTTGAAGTCTTCGAGCTCTACGATCCTGCAGTGTCTTCTTGGATCGAAATGCCCGACAGGCCTTGCACATATCCTCTGTGGGTTCAGGGGACAAACACAGATTACAGACCAAGTGTTGGTCTGGATAAGGATACTTAGCGTGGCAGTTGGGGCGGAAGGGGGTCCGTTCCATGAGCCTAGAAGATGGACGCGGTCTGGCCGACCAGGCCCCACCGAGGAGTGGAAGCCCCGAAGGGCTGCCGGAGCTCTTCTTTCTTCGGTGTCGATGTGATAGCACTAACCCGGTACAGAGCGCAAACAATACCGTCTAATTTTCCAATTGATAACTATCTTTTCCGAACCGAAACACGGAGCGAAGAGGAACACGTCCGAACCCAATGGCGGAAAGAAAACAATCTAAGATGGAGTCGACGCCCATGCGCAATGGAGCCGAAAGGGAGGAGTCCCTCGGTCTCGTGACTCGAAAAGACTTCTTTGAAGAAAAACAACTTGTAACACTCCGAGCCCAACACTAGATGGCAGGATAATGCATAGCATGTGTATCTGCAGCTACACATGCCATCGAACATACATATATATATATATATATATATGGAAAATGTCACTTACCCAATGTACATCTGTTCGTGGCATGAGACATGACATGAAGTCCTGTTTTTTGAGCAAAGGAATCACGTCTTGAAGTGTTACCATGTGGAAGTGATCTGATATGATGTAGAGATTTAGCATTGTGAGGTCTAATATGGGTCTCAACGTTTTGTCTTTCTTTGGAATTAGGAAATATAGGGAGTAGACCCCTGTTCCTTTTTGATGGTTGGGTACTAGTTCTATTGCTTGTTTTTTTAACAATGCTTGGACTTCTAGCTGTAACAGGTCTAAGTGTTGTTTGGACATATTGTGTGCTCTTGGGGGCACATCTGGTGGGAAATTTATGAATTCTATGCAGTAACCATGTTGGATAATGGCTAGGACCCATGCGTCCATAGTTATGTTTGTCCAGTTTTTGTAGTATGCAGTAAGTCTCCCCCCCCCCCCCCCCACTGGTGTTAAGTGTTGGGGGTTTGTGACATTGAAGTCACTGTTTGGCTTGAGTTGTTTTAGGGCTTTGGAATTTCCCCCTTGCTCTTGGGAATTGTCCACCCGTTTGAGCCTCGAAACCCTCCTCTCTGGTACTGCCCCTGATAGGTGGGTCTGGTTTGTGAGATGGAAGGCTCTGGGGTTTGAGTACGAAACCCCCCTCTAAATTGTGGCCTTCTAAAAGTGCCTCTGCTTTATGGGGAGTAGAGCGCGCCCATGGCTTTGGCCGTGTCTGTGTCCTTCTTTAGATTCTCAATAGACGTGTCCCCCTCCGGCCCAAACAATTGTTCCTGGTTAAAAGGCATATTTAACACAGCTTGCTGGATTTCCAGTTTAAAACCTGACCTCCGTAACCATGCATGCCTGCAAATGGTTACCGCAGTGTTGACTGTCCGCGCTGCTGTGTCTGCCGAGTCCAATGCAGACCTTATCCGGTTGTTGGAAATTGCTTGCCCTTCAACAACCTGTTGGGCACGTTTCTGGTATTCCTTGGGCAAGTGCACCTCGATGTGTTGCATCTAGTCCCAGTGTGCCCTGTCGTAGCGAGCCAGTAGGGCTTGCGAGTTGGCAATCCGCCATGGATTGGCTGCCTGTGCTGCCACTCGTTTGCCCGCTGCATCGAACTTCCGACTCTCCTTGTCAGGCGGTGGTGCGTCCCTTGACGATTGGGAGTTTGCCCTCTTTCTTGCTGCTCCCACGACCACCGAATCTGGTGTCAGTTGCTGTTATAAACACAGGGTCCGTTGGGGGAGGTTTGTATTTTTTCTCCACCCTAGGCGTGATAGCTCTGCCTTTCACTGGGTCCTGAAAGACCTGCTTTGCGTGCTTGAGCATGCCTGGGAGCATTGGCAGACTTTGGTAGGAACTGTGGGTGGATGCCAAGGTGTTAAATAGTAAATCATCCTCTATTGGCTCCGCATGCATTGCTACATTGTGGAAAGTAGCTGCCCTTGATAATACCTGCATATATGCAGTGCTGTCCTCTGGAGGTGACGGCCTTGTTGGGTAACAATCAGGACTGTTGTCGGAGACCGATGCATCATATAAGTCCTGTGCATCCGGGTCATCCCAGTGTGTGTCGGTGACTGCATTGGGGGTGTTGTTACCGGGGACAGCTGTGGTGAATGTAGTGGAGAAGGCTGTGGCGAAAACTTTGGTGGTGGTGTTTTTTCTCTTGCCACCTTTGGCTGCATTTCTGACTCCTGAAATGCCAGCTTTCTTTTTATTTTAATTGGAGGAAGAGTTTGTATTTTACCAGTCTTTTTCTGGATGTGCAGCCTCCTTTGAGTATGGTCTGGTTCCCCCATTCTTATTTTCTGCTCAAATCTATGCTCTTGCATTTGGCTGGAAAGTCCGTGCTCTTCCATGTAAGAGCCTAATTTCGGCTCCGAGGCTGACTTTTTCAGTACCAAAGCTTTCGAAACAGTCTTTTTCGGTTCCGAAGCCACTTTTTTTTTTTACCTTGGGTGTGTCGAACTCTTGGTGCCGAGATCGTTCGGAGCCGGAATCTCGACCGGAGTCGGATGTCTTCGGCAGTTGTGAGGCCTTTTTCGGTGCCGATGGTTGGTCACTGTGTTTGATGGGTTAAGCCATGGCCTGCTGGCGGTGGCATCCCCTTGGCCTTTATGATCTTGCAGTGAGTCTTGGACGGGGCAGTTTTACTCACAGTTTTCTGCATTGTCGTCGGTAGTTCACTTTCGGAGTCATCTGAGTCAGTTTCTTGTATGGAGATCCTTTCCTCCTCTTCGACGCCGATCTGTTCTCTCGGTGTCGACGCCATTTGAAGTCTTCTGGCTCTTCGATCGCGTAGGGTGTTTTTCGATCAAAATGCCCGACAGGCCTCGCAAGTATCCTCCCTGTGTTCCGGTGATACACAGATTACAGACCTTCGCGTGGCACGTCGGGCGGAAGGGGGTCCGGTCCATTAGTTTCGACAATGGACACGGTCGGGCCAACCAGGCCCCGCTAAAGAGTGGACGCCCCGAAGGGCCGCCGGATCGCTTCTATCGTTGTCTATATCCTAACACTAAAATGGTACCGAGCGCGAACAATACCGTCAAATTTTCGATAATAGCTAACTTTCCTGATTCAAAATACGGAGCGAAGAGGAACACGTCCGAACCCGATGGCGGGAAGAAAACAATCTAAGATGGAGTCGATGCCCACGCGCAATGGAGCCGAAAGGGAGGAGTCCCTCGGTCTCGTGACTCAAAAAGACTTCTTCAAAGAAAAACAACTTGTAACACTCCAAGCACAACACTAGATGGCAGGATAATGCACAGCATGTGTATCTGCAGCTACACGACATCGAACATATATAATCTCTGCTGAATTTTATGAACTGACATGTCCTAGATACCTACGCCTGCTGCGCTTAATGGCGTCTGACAAGGACACGAGGGAAGAGAGCGGACAAGCGGGGGAAGGACAGGGAACCACACACAGCTTAGGTGCAATATAATGCAGTACGAGGGGGCGGGGAGGGGACGGTTGGGGAATGTTTTGGTTATTTTTGTAGCTTTCTGCCATTTAGTACCGGAAGGGTGGGCGTGGCTTCATACGGTATTTCTGTATTATGTTGCACTAAAATAATTATATAATATAAAAATGGATTTGAACCACAAAAAAAAAAGCCAGATAGGCAGACTTCACTCCAAAGCATCTATCGCCACAAGAAGTGACATCACTGCATCATGCGTTTCCCAGCATGCATCGCTATTGGAAGGGACATCACAGCATTTCTCAGTATCCATCCGTACAGGAAGTGACACCACGTCTTGCCTTTACTTCGGATCTCCTCAGAGCATCTGCTCCAATGGGGCGGGGGCAGGTTTGGTTGGGGGGAGGAGGGGTGAAGAGCACTGACAGTATCCCCTGTTATGGCCAGGTAGGGGCTTGAGCCAGAATCCAGGTTCCACTGAAACATACAAGCTAGACCTCACAATGTTCCTCACCCACACTACCCATTCCAAAGATCACACCCAGACCATACAAAGTGTTGAATAGCATCCTTCACAGAACATGGACTCAACCGCATACGCACAACATACCACACACAACTACCAAATGTTTATATATCACACTCCTCACAGCACACTGTACAACTGCAGGTTCAGACATCACATACTTCATCACAGCCCTTTTAACCATCTTTATTATTTTATAGAGCAAACACCTTTGGAAGGGATAATCATTCCGATATCAATCTTGCCACGGTTTAAAAGTTATGTAGCACATTATCAGCATTTGGGTAAATGCTTTCCGCACACCCTGATTCTTCTACTAGTGCCCCCCACTTTATCAAAATGCTTCTGTTGCTGAAGAAACCCATCATTCATGTTCCACCTCCCCTTACAGGCAGGAGAATCAACTAATGATCGCCACGGGTAATCAACCACACACAGGTGGGTGACGAGGACTTCTCTCCACCCTCATGTCTGATTTCACTCCCATTGTCTACTCAGCCATATCTCTTCCGACATTACAGTAGGTCCCTAGGGGGAGAGAAAGGAGACACTTAGCTAGGACCAAACCCAGTACTGCAAATGCCTGGCACCTCTTGTCCTTCCTGGCCTTCGCAGCATCTCCAGCAGACAGCGTTTAGGTGGATGCTGTACAGCGCTGTAATTTTATCACCACACCCTGCCGGGTTTTAGCTGCTGTCCCACAAGACCAGGTCATATGGGTGAAAGGGGCATCCTGTGTACCACATCGCCAACAATCAGAGGATCTTTTAGGATAAGACACTTGAATTACACTTGTAATTTTCAGCAAGCAAAAATGGCTCACATCAAATCTGCTCACATCTCAAGTCCTTCCCACAGGCTACAGCATCCAGGCGCGGGCTGTGTTCAAAAAGAGGAAGCCACACCATCATCGAGTTGTGTTAGTCCCACGCCACAGGCGGGTAAATAACCCCACACATACATGCTTCAAGCACACTGCAATACATCACCATCCACCTCATCTACAGACCTCCTGGATAGAACCAGGACAGATGAGTTCTCCAGCCTCCCCACCAGCCTATAGGCTGATCCCACCACCCTCAGCAACTTCAAACTCCCAGATGAGACAAGAATGGAAAAAAAGACACCCTCTTCAACCTTATCAACACACTCAATGAGGCAGAGCATGTCATCTGGTGACCACACTCCAATGTCCACATCCTGGAATTCATCTTCTCAACATCACCAGCCACTCAATGGAAGCCCCCCCTCTAACCCACACTGAAAGAACCACCTAGCCCTCCCCATTAGCCTGCTCAGTGTCCGGCCAACAAGTCACTGTCAGCCCAAAAGGAACAACAAACCTTCAGATCCATAAGACTGTTCCATTGACATCTTAAACATCAAATGAACCTCATGACCTGACCAACCTGCGTGTGGCATCATCGACCTACTAAATAAAGTCAGGGTATTTATGGAAAGCCACGTGAACACCTTCGCTCCACTCAAAATAGGTCACTACAGACCAAACCCTCCACCATCTTGGTATGCCAAAGAACTTGACAAACACTCCATCTGCAAAATGTAAGATTAACTGCACTCCCTACAGCCATGCATCACACACACTGCTCATCACATTAGCCAAAGCAAAGCACTTTACCAACACCAGTGAAACCATTAGAAGCAGAACACTCTTAAAGACCATGAAGCACTGCATCAACCCCCTTCCCAACCCCTCTATCCCACACTCCACAGACAAGTGCAATGACCAACAATTTCAATTAAAAAAAATAAACTGACTGCATATCATTGAACTCAAACGTGCTTCTCCTAGCCCTCAAATATCTTGTCAACATCCTCAATTCCTTGAAAGTCTACACTCCATCACTGCCTTCTCTGGAGAATGTCTCCCGCCACTACGCACTATAATCAGCCTCTCCTTCACTCAAGACATCTTCCCTTAAGCTCTCAAGGAAGGGCACCTCCTCACAGCCCCGAAGAAACCCACACTACACAGTGTCACCTCGCCAACTACCAGCTCATTACTTATCTACCCTGCTTCAAAATAAAACCAGTGTATATAAAACTCAATGACCACTATCTCCTGCACAATCATCAATTCTCCTTCAAGGGGCAGCACGGCGACAGCTACATTACAAACCACTAATGCTTCCTGATATTACTGGCTCTCTCAGCTGCCTTCAACAGTCACTCATCCAGACCCTGGACTCTTGAAAGGGTCCCAGTGGAAAGGTCAATCGCTGGTTCTCCTTCTACACTGTTAACTGACACCAGTTTGCCCCCATAGGCGCCTGCGGGTCAGAGTATATGTTGTTGGAGCAGACACCACTGCCCAGGGAGGTGAAACTCAAACACGATATACAAGCCACTAGCTGAAAGGGTGAGTTGAAGGGGTTAGTTTCCTCTTTTCATTGACATTGCAGGCCTGCTGAGCATCTTGTTTAATACGAAAACATGTCCGTCCTGTAGGTGACTGATTCAATCCGGACTGGATGAACCAATGGTTCCTGCAGAACTTATGTCTTCTCCCCTTTTGGGGGTCATGGAAGCTTCCACTGCTCACTGTGCAGTGCTCTTCGTCCAGCTGCTGTCAAACCAGGAGGACCTTTCATAGCGCCTGGATTACTTCGGATCTATGTGCTACAGACATGCACTAAACGCCATGATGTGGGTTTAGCTAAAATACAGTGTGTATACTTTTAGGAAAGAAAAAAAAAAAAAAAAAAAAAGCAAATGAGGTTCACCTGCACTTTTTTCACATAATGTATAAACATAGTTCCTACTTTGCTGCAATCTAATGATCTCACATTTGTGGGAGAGAAAACCAAAGATCCTAAGAAGGATTGAAGATGCATCAAGATACTCAACAAACTCCAAAAATGCACGCCTTTAGGGATCGTGAATTATGAAGCAGGCTCAGTCCTTATGAAAGCGGTCCCTAAAGCTTGTGAATTGAGCAACATCAGCAGTGAAGGACCTATTATTCAGAGCAACATTTGTGAAAGATAATGGTGAATATGTGCACACAGTCAGAGGATTTAATGAGGCACCAACAGTAAGCAAGCACTGCGGACCTATTGGCTTTGGCACTGCTGCGTAGCATCCGGAAAAGTGATTTTGCTGATACTGTGCAGCATTGTGGTAAAAAAAACAAAAAAAAAACAAGCTCAATGGGGATGGTGCATTCATGCCAGATGACGTTTGTCCACCTTGCATGCATGTGCCTGCATCAGGACGCAGGCTCTATTTTCTTAGATTTTTTTTTAGTTAACGAACAAAGATGGCTATCTTCTTACGGATGAGCAAACTAAGATTTTTTTTCTTTTTTTAAACCTAAAGTGCTGCTTATTGCTTTGTGGGGTGCATCAACCTCCAAAATTAACCATTTGCAATGCAACAGGTCTCGGGTTGGCTCGTGTTAGAGCGATTAGTGTTGTAAACTCCTAACCGGACTTTTCTTGCCATAAACTAGTAATGAAAAGTGAAACAGTTTCACATATGCGAGCCGATGGTCGCCTTGAGCGTGAAAAAGACAGAAAAGGAAGCAGAAGTTCGCTCACAGTGAAACGTATCAAAAGAGCAATTATCCACGTAACAGGGTCAATGTCATGCAAAGCGCTCGACCGCTGCACAGCGAGATCGTGATGCGCATGAAATGAAAAGATAAAGTAGTCCAGAAACCATGCAGAAAACACAGAGCCTTGTATGTTTTCAGTAGTTTAGCCCTCCGAGCGCACCAGTAAATACCAGAAAATGATTGACGTATGCATGCCTTTCACAAATGGAATCAATCGATTTTCAAAAGGAAAGCCCGTGAACAAATAAATGACAAGCGTGACCATATGCGTGGTTAGAAGCTCAGAGAGATTACAACAGGGATGGAGTGCTTGCACGCAACCCCCCCAAAAATATATATTTTTCTCAAAAAAAAAAACACACTAAGAGGTCCATGGAGGAGCGGGTGGGCGAAGCAACAGGAAATGGGTGGGAAAGATGGAAATTAAATAAAACTAACGGCGGCTAGCGTGGGGGGGGGGGGGGGGGGGATGAAGCACACATGAAAGGGAGAAACGGAGGTTGGGGTTGAAACACATTGGTGAGGAAAGCAACGCAGAGCGCAGTACATAAGTGGATACAGCCATTTTCCTCAGCTCCTTTACCAGCTTCACGCCTGCAGTCCTGATGACTGGTCTAACTAACCCCCCCCCCAACAACACCACCACCTCCACATTTGAAGCCAGCCGTGCATCAGATCCTGATCCACCCGACTTGTAAGGATCTGTACCACCTTCAACTGTCAGAATATTTCAGATTAAAAAAAAAGTGCATAGTAACATGTGTAATGGGCATTCGATGCACCACTTTTTTCGAAGTCTTGCTGTTCAATCTACTCCAAGTCAATACTACTGTAACAAGCCACAGAAACTTACAGGAAACGTCAACCAGGGAGGATTAAAAGTTCCCATGTGCAAGAACAAAGCAGCCCGAGCTACTCGGTAGGGTTACTGTAACCAAGGGTATCGGACACGAGTTGGGCACGCTGGATTTAACAAAAAACGCACTGATCCAGGTCAAGGGACAGATTATGTACAAAACTTTATTTTAATAAAATAAGACCTATTTTACATCGGGTTGGCATTTAGTTCGCAGGAGATCACGTCGCCAGTGAACGGATGAGCCTGAGGCAGCGCCCGGCTCCGCTCTAGGCCTGGATGTTGCTTTTGGCGCAGAAGGCCGTGTAGTACACAAGAAGACCGATGACCCCAGCCAAGACCTCAGTGGCCACCCAAGGCCCGTTCCACGCACCCTAGAAAAGAGACAGCAGTTGAGAATAAATTGTGTTAATAGCTCCTCTCAGCCCCCCAGTTAGCTTTTTATGTGGAAAAAAACTAGAAAAAAAAAAACACTTGACAGCAATAGGCTAATGCTCAAAATTCCACATTCACAGGGATTCAAATAAGGGAGCCACCGCAAACTCAATTTTCCTTAAATACTGCAGAAATGTTAAGACGTCTCTCACCAAGTATACGCGGTTTGGCATACTACTGTACTTCATGGGGCTAATCCCATGTACGGAAGGAGCTCAGTTTACCCCAGCATCCTGCAAGCACAAGTCTGCATCTTGCTCAGATTTCGAGGTTTCCTGCCATTTAATGATGCAGCAATCTGAACTAACCTTTATGACTGGGGAATGATATGTGCAGCAAGTCCTGTCAGACAGTTTCGGTTTGTACTGGTTGTAGCTAAACAAAGCTTTCTGAACTATCAAGACCACCTGGTTAGGTTTCTGCAATATCCTGTGTCCCCACCCCCTGCATGTCTGGGCTGGTGTCTGGAATACTGAGAGATCACCGAATGTTGTGTTGTCTGCAGTAGAAGCCAAGAGGTGGCACACTTGGGAGGATGACCCCCCCGAGAGGACCATGTTGCTGTGCCCTAGGGATCATTATGACTAATAACTCGCCGAGCAGCCCCAGGCTCTAGTACGAAGGCCCTCCCCTCTGACAGAGGAACTCTGCCATCTCCTGAGCTTGTCAACCAAAAGTCCACACCCACATACAAGGAGTAGTCTGGGATGAGGACAACCAAGGATTTTGCAAACTTCAAATGTTTACTAGTGTCAAGGATGACATGCTACCTCGCAGTAGTTATGTTTTTTCCATCATTTTTGCATGGTGCACACAGGAAAGTTTAGTTCTGAACCCTGGTCCTAATGCTGGCGCAGACCTGAAGCATCACACCACAAGCCTGCCCCTCAGACAGACATTTCTATTAGAAGAGATTCAAGCAGTGATCTCCCGGTAAGGGTTGTACTGCCCACATCAGTGGCAGGCCTGTGGAGGGCAGACCAGACAATGGTTGGGGAAGTAGATTATTCTAGCATGATGTATATATTATGGGGGACTCACTGAAGGAGACCACCATAAGTCTAACATGCCTTTGTGACTCCCCTCCCCTAGATTTCAGGACAGTCTCGGGCACACAATGAAACTCAAAGATAAGACAGCTGTTGATGTGAACAACCGCATATACAAAGCATCTGAAGCTCCTTCTTGAAAGGGCCCTACCCCAGGATATTCCTCAGAGGCCAGGCTAAATACAACCAACATATCACGAAGCAGAGCATCATTAGCGCCTTACCCTGTGGTCGACATTAACTGTGAAAAGCGGCTTGATGGAAGTCAAGTCCTCGTTGTTCCTCTGGGCCTAGAAGTCAGGAGTGACAAGTTAGTTCACATGTGTGGTGTTTCTTCTCCCACAACACAATTCCCTAAGAGTTATAGCAATAGATAGCCCACAGTTTATAGCAGGGGTCTCCAACCTTTTCTGTAACAAGAGCTACTTCTGTTCAATGAAAATCAACTATTAATATTAGTGTTGTAATAGTGAGAACATCAGACAAAATACAACACTGGCCACCAGTGGTCACCAGCAGTAATGTAAAAAAGGCTTTTGGTTTAGAACGCACCACATCCACAGCTTCAGTGCCCCTGGCACCAAGGAAAGTAGTAATACATCTCCACTGCTGCATGATTTATCACTCACATCAACTTTAAACATTTTTTAACAACTCAACCATTTTTCTCCAAACACCAGCTTATGAGTTCAGAAAATACACGTGTCTCAAGTTTTTTTTTTGGCATACATATATCAATTTAACAAAGTTAAAGTTTCTAATCTATTAGGCTGGTCTGCACACAGGAAAGCTACTTATAGGTATCCTGAGAGCCACCAGTAGCTCACGAGCTACTCACTGGAAAAGTCTGGTTTATGCCATGAAACTAGACCTGCAACATGCCAGTGTCAAGTGAGCTGGGAGAGGCATTCTCTGCTAAATTCATCTTAGACCCACAATGCATGTAGCTTTACCACCCGTCAGAGGACCATACTGTTACACTCCCAATAGAGGTCCATACCCAAGACGCTTGGTTTATTAAGCAGCAGGACCTCACCACTCTGCCAGCCAAAAGAAGGTCAAAGTGCACAGGTGGGTGCTAACAAGGAACAGGTTCACATTGACGGACGGCAAACAAAGCCACCCACTCCTACTAAGCACCCCCAAAGTAAGACTCAAGAGCCCAGTCCCAACTTAGCGCCTCCAGAACCTGTGCTGCCCTCGTCAGTGACAGGCATGTGAAGAAAGCAGGCCTGACAATGGTTTGGGACAGAGTTACTCTGGCATGGGGTACACTATGGGAGGCCCATGGAGGAGCCTACCATAAATCTGCCATGCCTTTATTAGCAATTCCACCAGTGGAGCAACCTCGGCCCAGCATTAAAATACGCGAGCGCAGAAGGCCACCCCCCAGGGCACCCGCTTTTCACACACCTTTCTCAGGAGGCTGTACGACTCCTCGTCAAAGAACTTCACTTCATAGGTACCAGATCGAGCATTTTTGTGCTCCGTACTCCAAGAGACCTGGAAAAAAAAAAAAAAAAACACTTAGTCCAGTGGTTCACAAACTGATCCGGGGGCTCAGGGGGTCTGCATAGCCTCCTTAGAGGGTCTATAGCCGCTTAGAAAATACTAACAGATAAAAAGTGTATATATAAGAGGTTAAATGTCCAATTGAACATTTTAAAATGTACTGTAAATGTCAAGGCATGCGAAATTGGATCCTCAGATTGATTCGTGGGGGCATTGCAGGTGCATCAAACAGAATATGATGTGGGATGTGTGGCTTCAACTGGATTTAGAAAAGCTCCAACCTTCCTCTTAAATTGTTTATTTTTATATTTTGTTTGCATATTTAATAAAAATGCATCATCATTTGTGTAACGCAACGGTGGTTTCTATATTTTTTGTGTATTGTTTTGCTGTTCAAATCAGACAGTGTTTAGGCCGGAGTTCCCAGCTTCCGGTAATGGTAAAGTGGGCGGTCCTCAGATTCCAGCAGTGATAAAGTGGGGAGGAGGGGGGTCCACAGAAGTCAAAAGGTTGGAAATGACTAAATTGGCCCATTCAGACCATTAGCAGATTAACTCAATCATGTGTTCATCTGAACAGCCAGTGCTCTCTGCAAATGATCACCTTCGCGTAGCAGGCATTTCGCGCAGTGTGCGGCCCACTTCAGTGGCAGGCCTGTGGACAGCAGGCCCGACAATGGTTAGGAGCAGTGATGTACTGTAGCATGGGGTACACCAAGAGGCTCACTGGAAAGAGCTCCCCATGTGTCATCCATGCTGCCCTGCAAAGCACACCACGCTGCAGAAGACGACCATATCCAGGAGATCCCAGGCACCAACACTGTTACGCCATGCACCCCAAGGCCCACCCTAAGCAACAGCAACCTGCACAAGAACACCACAACCAGGAGATCCCAGGCACCAGCACTGCGTTACGCCGTGCACCCCAAGGTCCACCCTAAGCAATGGCAACCTGCACAAGAACACCACAACCAGAAGATCCCAGGCACCCCCAAGGCCCACGCTAAGCAATGGCAACCTGCACAAGACCACCACAACCAGGAGATCCCAGGCACCAGCGCTGCGTTACGCCGTGCACCCCAAGGTCCACCCTAAGCAATGGCAACCTGCACAAGAACACCACAACCAGAAGATCCCAGGCACCCCCAAGGCCCACGCTAAGCAATGCAACCTGCACAAGACCACCACAACCAGGAGATCCCGGGCACCAGCGCTTCGTTATGCCGTGCACCCCAAGGTCCACCCTTAGCAATGGCAACCTGCACAAGAACACCACAACCAGAAGATCCCAGGCACCAGCACTGCGTTATGCTGGACACCACAGAATTTATTACTAACATTCACACCTAGAGAACAGCACTCCGTCACACCCAAACTGCATACAAAGTGCTTAGAGGGATTCCCACACCTTTGGCCAAATCAGCATCCTACATGTAACCAATATCCTCTAAGTCCCCAGCCTAAGAAACTAGCTCAGATTACAGCTTCTCTCCAAATCTTTTCCCTACCCAACTTCACTGCAAGTAACTGTGTGCATGTTACTCTCCAAGCAAATTACAGTCATACTTCACCTCCCTTACGATGGTCCCAAGCAGCTCACTATCTTCTCAATTACCACTGGCCAAGCTCAATTGCACCTAACAGTCTGCCATTCAGGACCCCATCTAACACTTCCATATCGAATGATGAGCCTTGTCAAGATTTCATAGAATAACCAACAAGTGTGTGTTGTTTTGGGACAAGAGAATTTATAAAAAAAAAAAAAAAAACACAAAGAAGAGCAGGGCATTACATGTGAAGACCATTGTTCTAGGTTAGTGGTACAGCCTGTGGTCATCCCAGCAGACCCTTCCATAGAGCAAACTAATCTTCCTCCAGGAACCTGGTAAACAGACTTAAAGCTGCTGGAGTTCTGTTTTTACGTCGAACCTAAGCAGTGCGCACGCACCATCTCTGTACATGCTGTAATCTTCAGTGTCGTAAAATCCTAACTACTCCCACCATTCAATGTTTTTTTTTTTTTAACTTTCATGACTGGAGCTTTTCCTTGACAGCTGGGAGTAGTTTGTGTTTTAAGGACCTGGGTTATAATATTCTAGCAGGTGTGCTAGACTTTAAAATGTGTAATGCATCATGTCGGGACAGACTATATGGTTACACTGCAATGCTTTCATGTGGTTATGCCCTCTAAGGGTCGACTATATGGTTACATTGCCATGCTTACGTAATGCTATTTTTATTGTGCTGCCCTCTAGGAGATGCTTTGACTATTACAGTCTAATGCCAAGTGTATGAAGAAATGCAGTTTATTTCTGATGGGTGGGTAAGTATTTATAAGGTCCTAAAGGGGAGACCTAATGGCTATGTTATTACTGCTAGCCAAGCAACATTGTTTTGTGATTCTGGGCCTTTCCTTTAGTCAGTTCAGCCTGTCTTATAAGCACGCCTTCTCTGCTCATAGAACAAGTTGAAACCACTTAAATTCCAGAAAATATGTTGCAAGGTCAAACCATTTGCACTCTCCAGATTATGGGTTTTGTTTCTACAGCTAGTTCAGCTTGTACTGTCAGCAAGGCAGCCCTGCTCAGGAGGGCAAGCTGAGCTGGCTGAAGTGCACAATTTTCTTAAATGTTTAAAATTGCAAGTACATAGAAGAATTTTGCAGCATTTGAGGGCAATTTTAAATCGTGATGAGGCATATCCAGTTGCTAGACATATACATGAAGTACATGGAGGTAAAGTAGAGGAAATAACAGCGTTATTGATGGAGTAAAGAAAGACGTTCGGGGAGGAGATGGAGAAAAACATTGAAGAAAATTGGAATCCAAATATATATTGGCATTTGATACCAAAGAAAATAACGGGCTGAATAGCAGTGAAGAGATGTATAGTCACTTATATTGAAGAAAAAATAAAACTGAAGACCAATTTATTTAAGGATTGAGGAGAATACTTGTCTTCTCTTTATATGTGCATACATATATTAAGAAAACAAGTGTTTATAAAGATGCTAGCCTCTTACAGATGAATCAACAGTATTCATATTATCATTGAAGTATAATTTTGATGAATTTTGAAAATGACTGTTAATTGAGTAGTGTTAGTTGCGATCATGGATTATTGGCGAGGGATAGTATAATACATTTTACAATTATTGAGGAATTGACACTTGAAAAGTAAATGTATTTTATTATTATGCAGGTGAAGTATTCAATTGTTATTTATTTGAAACATGTAGTGAATATTTGTGACTAAAACAGTTCTTGCACGATATATGATATATGGTAATTGAGCACATTGTGATTGGAGTATATAAACTGAGCCAAAATGGCGGCTCAAAGGTCGAGGAAGGCAGCAACGCCGAAACGCGTCCCTGTAGGTGAATAAATATGATTGAACTCGTTATGGCCGTGGAGTGCTGCCTTTTTCCTTAACTACGGAAGAGAAGTGTGTAATATATATATATATAATACATATTTTGCTGGCTGTTGACATGCACTGTATGAAATGCATCAGTTTTCATTTAAGTTGTGCCGTGTTACAATTTAAAGCAATACATAGAAAATGCACTGTTTTGGCAGGAAAGCTGAGTTCGATCACTACAGATGTCTGTGTGTAAGGGTGTGGGACGTCCAACGACTAGGATACTGGTTGGTGTACTAAAAATGTAACAGACAGGAAAGAATATGCTACACAATTACAAAAAGAAAAAGCACAGGATATACAGGGATAAGATAAGCTGCTCCAAATAGTGCAAATATATTTGAAATAAAGCAATTTCTAGTTACATTTTGAAAATGGGTGCCCCCACAACCCACACCCTGTCTGCCTGGGGATGCCCTCAAGCACACCGCCTTTGACAGCCCCCGCCCCCCCACTCCCCATCCTCCCCCCTTCCTACCTGGTAGCGCCCCACATCCTGCCCTCGTGTGACTGGAAACTGCTTGCCACCGACATCGGCATAGAGAGCAACATTCTGAAAAGAAGACGTTCCTTATTACATCAGACACCATAGCAGTTGAAAGAAATCAGAGCATAAGTCACTTTGAAAAGATTGTGCAGAAGAGGCAGCTGAGGTGCCAAGGAAGAAATGTGCTGTCCGCCTCAGTGCCAGGCACGATGAAAGCACAGGGCCGGCAATGGTTGGGGACAGGCCTCACTCTAGCATGGGGTACACTATGTGCAGGCTCACAGGCAGGAACCAGCCATAAATCTACCATGCTTCGGCATCCCCCTCGGGCCTGGAGGGGAGTCGCCATGCTTGCAGTACTGACGTCACTGTTAGACCTCGTGAGAGAAAACAAGGCAACTCAAACCTCTCGGGTGGCGAGCTGAAGACAACGCGTGGGTGAACATACTACGGGTGCGTATGCAATGTACTATACAAACAGCTGCCACGTGGCACTTCCCTTCTTCATGAGCTTGTTTACTGACAACTGCCTATTTTAATAGCAGTAGTGGGCGGCTTTTGCGTGGGTCTGTTTGGTGGAAGTGTTTGTAAGATGAGCGGTTTGCATGTACAACACTGAGATTGTCAAAATGTCTTTGTCCACAAGCTTGTATTTAACTATTCCTTATCAAAGGCATTTGCTTTAACATTCCTAAGATTGCAGTATTTTACAATTTTTCACCTTTTTGGAGTGGTTGTGGTTCACGATCCTGTACCAGGGGTGGGGTAGGGACTCTGTAACAAGCAAACGCTAGGGTAGTAACATTATGTGCTCCATTACTACAAAATCACCCACAGGCCTGGCAGTAAGGAGATAATATGCTAAGAATAGTGGGGTACTTCAGTCATATACACAGACATGGGGGTCCTCTATATTATATAGGCAGGATCCACCATTCGCTTCATCCTTCCACCCTCTGAAAGATATTTTTAACCGACCCCCCCCCCCCCCAAAAAAAAAAATTATACAATTACAGAAAGTCTCTAAAAGCAGTCAGACTGTTAGCATCTGAGCTTTGACTAGGAAGGAGCTGAATCTAGGGCTTATGAAGTGCTTTACAACTAACCATTTAACAACAGTAGTACTCGCAGGCGATGCCAGCGGAAGGGTCGGCCCTCATACCTGTGCCCCGTTGGTGCAGGTGAGCGAGATCTCCACAATGAAGACCGTCTCCGAAGAGATGACCGCATCGTTCGTTGTGTAGTAGGAGGGGACGATCACTGGCTCGGTGCAGGTTTCAGCTACAGCAGCAGAGGGGGAGGAAAGCATTAGGTGTGGGTCAAGAGAGCAGAAGTGCCCGAGGCCTGCACCCAATAACCCCACCCCAGCATCACCTGGGCCCATGACCACCCAGCAGTATTAAAGACTGGAATGTACTGTTGAAACATTGTGTCTATTAATGGGGGGGGGGGGGGCGTTACAGAACTGAAACTGCTTTAATAGTGGATGCATGCCCAAAGGGCAGGTGCCTCTATGGCAGTGGTTCCCAATCTTTTGACTGCTGGGGACCCCCACTTTAATATTACTGGACCCCAGAGACCCCAACTGAATCTTTACTAGAATAGGGGGACCCTTCACTGAGTCATTACTGAAAGCTGTGGACTAATCGTTTAATATTATTTAATTTTCTAAGCAGTCTTGGACACCCTGAGGAGGCTTCGTGGACCCCCAGGGGTCCCCGGACCACAGGTTGGGAACCACTGCTCTAAGGCACATAAAGCTAGGCTACAGTGACCCACGAATAGCTCCCCAGACAAGAAGCCCAAGGAATAGTTGACCCAGGAAGAGCCGTGCCTAGAACAATGTATGACTGGCTGCTCCACTTCAGGTTATTCTTAGCCAATGCACTGGGGGCCTGCAAAGGACCCCCACAAGTTAACTTGCTCTCTTAGGATCTATGCACCCGTTCCTACTACTCAAGATAACGTGACTCACCCTGCGGGCCGACTGGCCTCACCAGGATTGGTGACTTTTCAACCACAGCAGATGTCAGCGGGGAGCGTTTAACCCTCTAGGCCTCCTTGCCCCCCTAAATACCGCGAGGCCCATGTATCGGCGTTACGAAGACCCCGTCACATACCCACCCGTGCAGCTGGTCAGTAGCAGCAGCACCGCCGCCAGAGCCCCCAGGAGCCTCACCGCGCCCGCCATGTCCGACCAGCAGAAGAGTCTGTGCTAGAGAGAGCCAGCTCAGCGGGCCGCGCGCCTGGCATGCCGGGAGGGGGCTCTGATTGGGCACCCCTGGCCGTCGATCACCCGACACCACGCTCTAATTGGACTAAAGTGCCGAAGGCGGTCCCACGAACAAAACTCCACCGGGGCCGACGTCTATTGGACAAGCCTCCCAGGAGGAGGCGGGCGTGTGACACGTTCGTATCGTTCTCACATTGGAAGAGGATCCCGGAAGTTGACGTAGGGGGCTACGCCAGGTCTGACTTTCATTGGTGGAGAGATGGACTAACAACCCTACCGGGGCCATCTCGTAGTGGACCAGGCTCTGCAAAGGATCCGTCAATCACAGTTTTCACAGTTCTAGATAGTAAATCCAACCGCCTCCCCATCCAACAAGTGTCCTCCCCCCTCATGCTTGGGCTGCGCAGGCCTTTTACTGGTGCACGTAAATATTACCTCATCAAGCGCCTTTGGAAAACTCTTCCATTTACACATCTGTATTTTTAAGGTGTATCGGCACTTCGCGCATTAGAAATGCATCATTGTTTTCTTTTGATGCGTGTTTTCCGTGGAAAATAGTACATTCGTTTTGTCTGGTGTTGCAGTACCAAAGAGTGTTCATAGCACAATGTGCGACAGAAGGGTGGGTGATTCAAGTGCTGGATTATAGCTCCCTGCCAGCAAGCCCCAGCCATGACCAGACACCTGATTCCACTGCCATCCCTTTGAGCTTGTCCACCAGTCTACTCTGCAAACATATCCCCATTCAGAATCGTTTGCATTGAGATAAGGCAGCGCGTTCCATTATCTGCCTCGCGCGCTTATCTCGCAGCGGCACCTGCACAGCGCGAGGGTGAGGAATACATTGACGCTCTCCAGAGAAGATGCATCTTTGACTACATCAGAGGGAAAAAACAGCAAAGATGAAAAAGATAAGGGAGATATACTCTCTAGCGCCATGGCTCACTCTGCAGATCTCCACATATTTACCATTTATTTAATTGTTATTAGCCTATCCGGCCTTAACAATAATCACACAATAGATATCAATCCCTCGAACTCAATAAAAATCACATTAAATAAAACATCTCAATAAAAGGAACTATGCTTGAATTTTTGATTTAACATGTGCCAAAATGTATCCAATTTACCATGCATTATCGTAAAACCTGATTTGACCATAATTTACATAAAATCTTAATTTATTCTAGAAAAACATTATGAGTCTAATATTTAAAATGTCTTATTAAAGGGACGAGTCATTTGGGGACTTGCATTGCCTTCCAGCCGTTTAATAAAAGCCCGAGACCTAACCCAGTTTACACTACCCTGCACCGATTTCCCAAGCTAAATAGCTACGGGATAACATAGGCTATTGTGCCTGTGCCAACTGTAGGTGCATTGATAGACGTAATTTCCATGCTTCCAAGATATAAGTTGAGACTTTTGTCACAATGTATTTCTCATCTGAACGCATACATAGCGCTTCCGCCTCCTTGCACTTCCTAACTCCGGAAGTTCTGAAAAGTGGACGAAGGTACAATTTACGAAGTCTGAGCGTAAAGTGGCATAGTAAAAGGAAGTGGGAAAGTGTTTCCGGACCACCATGAAGGCATGGACAACATTCTAAACTACCCGGAGGAGCGGATTGCCATCTGTTGACCACCGCTGTCACTGGTAGTGTGCCCATACGGAATTTAAAGTAGAGAGCCCTTTTTTCCTCCGGATAAATACTGTCTATGAATATTGCTGGTTTAAGCTCTTGGTTAAACAAAATATACCGCTTGAATAAAGGGCTAAATGACTCGCACATAGTCTCTGTCTTTCGCTCCCAATATGCCTTTTTTATGACAGCTAGACTAGGCCTTCCGATTTTTTCTGGATGGAGCCAAAAGTCTTCCTGGCCGATAGCAGCCAGGATAGTTGAGATATGTTTGAACCAGGGCAGTTTCCGATGGTTTTGCAGCTTCATGATATCCTTAAGTACGTCTCTGAATGGTTTGAGAGCCTCTTTTGTCCAAATACGGATCCAGTATCTTACTGGAGCCAGAGCGATGTAGTCCTCAACCTTTCTCATCTGTAGATCAATTCTTATTGCGTTCATTGGTGTAGCATTACCTAGACAAAGTAATTGGCGTAAAAATTTGTTCTCGGTTACTTGTATTGATGGAATCTTTCTGAATCCCCGATCTCTGCGCTGTAAAGTGCTGCGGCTCTTGCTTTTGTTTTGTATGCAAGCAGTGCGGAGCTCACGGAGTGATTGCCTGTAGCCTTTGCAAATCTGAGTACTGCTCCGGCTTGTTGGGCCAAGGAAATTCTGCTTTTGTAGATTTGTGGTTTCCATGTCTGTTTTTCATCTAATCTGCAGCCCAGGTAATCATAGGTGGCCACTCGGGCCAAAGGCTTATTATTTACCCTAAAGGTCGATTGCAACGTCTGTTTTTGGTTGAGAATCATAAACTTTGTTTTCCCCTCATTGATTACCATGCTCCTTGAGGTACAGAAAGATTTGAAGCCCCTAAGTAGACCATGCATTGCTATCTCTGTTCTTGCCAGTAATACGGCGTCATCAGCAAAGAGCAAAATAGGTATACTTTCATTGGCTAGTTTTGGCACGTCCAGATTTAATTCCTTCAAAACTTGACTTACTTTATTTATATAACAATTGAATAAGGTTGGGGCCAAAACGCAGCCTTGTTTTACACCTCGCTCAATTGGAATTTTGGCCGTGTAATCATTTCTCGTAGAATATCTGACCCTGGCAGTGTTTCCTGTATGCAATAGAATTAGCAGCCTTAAGATTTTTCCCTGTATGCCCATGTCCGACAATAGCTGCCATAATGTTTGGCGATTTACGCTGTCGAAGGCTGTTTGGAGATCCACAAAGACCAGGTATAATGGACAGTTTTTAAGGGTGGCGTATTTAGCACAGATCATGTTTAGCTTAAAAAGTTGGTCTGTTGTACTTTGGCCTCTCCTAAAACCAGCTTGGTGTGTTGATATTAAATCTCCGTCCTCTAGCCATTGGTCTAGACGCGACTGAATCAATTTGGCAAAAATCTTTCCAACACTATCAAGCAGTGAGATAGGTCTATAATTGCTCACCATGTCCCGAGGCCCTTTTTTGTGAATTGGAACGATTATTGATTCCTTCCACGAAGGAGGGATTACCTCGTAATGCCAGACACTGTTGAATAGACGGGCTAGAGCAGGTAACCATAACGTTAGCTGGTTACGGTAAGCATCTGAAGGGATGCCATCTGGGCCTGCAGCCTTATGCGGCTTTTGAAGGAGGATAACTTGTTTAATCTCTTTATCACTGAATTCCGGTATTAACTTCATTGCACGTGGAATGACGTGGGCTACTTGCGTGGAATTTGTGCTGGAAAATTCGTTAGAGACTAGTACATTCTGGGTTCCGTTTACCGATCTAAAAAGACAATTTGAAGATGCTGCATGGGTCTTTTGAAGAGGAAATACTTTGCTTAATCTTTGATTTCTGCCTCCCAGCCCTTGAGTGAGGATGTTTGGGTTAATGGTCATCCCTGGTTCTGTCTTGGCCACTTCCTGATACAAGGCAGTAAAGTGCTTTACCCAAAGTTGAGGGTTAATATTCAGTTCTAGGTTTTTCGGGGGGCCTTCGCATCCCCACCTGACTATCTCCCAAAACTTTTTGGAGTTCCCTGCCGTTATTGCTTGCAGTAAAGTTTTCCAAAGTTTATGTGGAAATATCTTCCTTTTGTATCTTAATAATTTTTTGTACTGTTGCCTACATCCATGAAAATGTTGCTCGTTGGAATCATTCAAGTGCCGGTTCTTCAGTGCTTGTGATAAGGTCTTTTTTAGCTTTAAACACTCTTCATCGAACCAGCCCTCCATCATTTTAGGATTGATTTGAGGATGCTTGATCTTTTCCTTTTTTGTTTGCAGTAGCAAATTATTAAAGTTATGCAGGAGGGGTATAGCGTCGTTATCTGATGGGTTTAAGAACGTGCTAAGTAATGACAACCAGGTTTGGCTGGGAACATTCATATAAGGTTCATCCTCATTTGACCTTAATATGTTTTTCCTGTTTGGTCTCATAGTTATTGTTAGGCTATTTCCGTTGAATGGAGACTCCGCCTTCCCTGGGCTCGTGTCCGGATGGACTATCTCCATTAGCAGTGGGTCATGATCACTCTCGATTCTGTCCCTTATTTCCATATCGATGACATAATGCCAGGCTTCGATGTTTATTGCCATATAGTCAATTATGCTTTGCCTTTTTCCAGTTCGAAAGGTAGATTTAAAGGTTTTGTCAATCAACCAAACCCTGCCTTCTCCCTACGTAGGCAGCCGGGAGCACGTGACTGTCAATGGCTGATGGCCCCATGTTGAGTGATCCACACATGCCAACATTTTAAAACTGGACATTTAATGCAGTGGGTCTCGCGTTCGCTTGAGTTAGAGCTATTACCATTCCTATCTGGACTTTTTTGCCACATACCTTGAAAATGAAAAGTAAAACAGTTGACATAGGTGTCACTGCCGGCATGAGTGCGAAGGAGAGACACAAAAGGAAAAAGAAGTTCGCTCGCCGGCAATTATCCATGTAACAGGGGCAGTCTGCAAGGGGTAACAAAACCGCCATAAGGCGGGAAACACGTAAAGCATTGATCAAAGTCAACAAAGGATTTTTTTTAAAGGCAAGCCCACGAATGAGTGATAGCGATGGGCGAGGTTAAAAGCCCACACAGATACCAACACGTTGGAAAAACAGCACTTGCGCACAGATATGTTCAACCTAAAATGGGGGACTGCATTTCCCCCATTGGCTTATATTGAAGCAGAAGCAGTTCTTGCTGGGACACCATTGAAGCCATTTTTGTCTTCAAATATCAGGAGTCTCCGGCCTGAATCTGGTCTATTGGCATGCATGGTTATTGTTGCTAAAAGAAACATGCATTTCCACAGACATTAAAAAAATACCCAACCATCCTTAGACACAATTTAAAAGAGCCAAGATTATACAGTCAATCACATAGACTAAAGCTCCTCGTATTCATCACTGTGAGGAAATGCCTCCTTGGCATGGTTACCCCCTCACTTTTTGCCTTTGCTGATGCTATGTTTTGAATTGAAAGTGTGCTGAGGCCTGCTAACCAGGCCCCAGCACCAGTGTTCTTTCCCTAAACCTGTACTTTTGTATCCACAATTGGCACACCCTGGCATCCAGATGAGTCCCTTGTAAATGGTACCCCTGGTACCAAGGGCCCTGATGCCAAGGAAGGTGTCTAAGGGCTGCAGCATATCTTATGCCACCCTGGAGACCCCTCACTCAGCACAGACACCCTGCTTGCCAGCTTGTGTGTGCTGGTGAGAACAAAACGAGTAAGTCGACATGGCACTCCCCTCAGGGTGCCATGCCAGCCTCTCACTGTCTATGCAGGTATAGATAAGTCACCCCTCTAGCAGGCCTTACAGCCCTAAGGCAGGGTGCACTATACCATAGGTGAGGGCACCAGTGCATGAGCACTGTGCCCCTACAGTATCTAAGCAATACCTTAGACATTGTAAGTGCAGGGTAGCCATAAGAGTATATGGTCTGGGAGTCTGTTTTACACGAACTCCACAGCACCATAATGGCTACACTGAAAACTGGGAAGTTTGGTATCAAACTTCTCAGCACAATAAATGCACACTGATGCCAGTGTACATTTTATTGTAAAATACACCCCAGAGGGCACCTTAGAGGTGCCCCCTGAAACCTTAACCGATTATCTGTGTAGGCTGACTGGTTCCAGCAGCCTGCCACAACCGAGACATGTTGCTGGCCCCATGGGGAGAGAGCCTTTGTCACTCTGAGGCCAGTAACAAAGCCTGCACTGGGTGGAGATGCTAACACCTCCCCCAGGCAGGAGCTGTCACACCTGGCGGTGAGCCTCAAAGGCTCACCCCTTTGTGCCAGCACTGCAGGACACTCCAGCTAGTGGAGTTGCCCGCCCCCTCCGGCCACGGCCCCCACTTTTGGCGGCAAGGCCGGAGAAAATAATGAGAATAACAAGGAGGAGTCACTGGCCAGTCAGGACAGCCCCTAAGGTGTCCTGAGCTGAAGTGACTCTAACTTTTAGAAATCCTCCATCTTGCAGATGGAGGATTCCCCAATAGGATTAGGGATGTGACCCCCTCCCCTTGGGAGGAGGCAGAAAGAGGGTGTACCCACCCTCAGGGCTAGTAGCCATTGGCTACTAACCCCCCAGACCTAAACACGCCCTTAAATTTAGTATTTAAGGGCTTCCCTGAACCTAAGAATTTAGATTCCTGAAACTACAAGAAGAAGAGGACTGCTGAGCTGAAAAACCCCTGCAGAGGAAGAACAGAAGACACCAACTGCTTTGGCCCGAGACTTACCGGCCTGTCTCCTGCCTTCCAAAGAAACCTGCTCCAGCGACGCTTTCCAAGGGACCAGCGACCTCTGAATCCTCTGAGGACTGCCCTGCTTCAAGAAAGACAAGAAACTCCCGAGGACAGCAGCACTGCTCCAAAAGAACTGCAACTTTGTTTCAAGGAGCAGATTTAAAGACCCCTGCAACTCCCCGCAAGAAGCGTGAGACTTGCAACACTGCACCCGGCGACCCCGACTCGACTGGTGGAGAACCAACACCTCAGGGAGGACCCTCCGGCGACTCCAAGACCGTGAGTAACCAAAGTTGTCCCCCCTGAGCCCCCACAGCGACGCCTGCAGAGGGAATCCCGAGGCTCCCCCTGACCGCGACTGCCCGAACTCCATTTCCCGACGGCTGGAAAAGACCCTGCACCCGCAGCCCCCAGCACCTAAAGGAACGGAACTCCTGTGCAGGAGTGACCCCCAGGAGGCCCTCTCCCTTGTCCAGGTGGTGGCTACCCCGAGGAGCCCCCCCCTTGCCTGCCTGCAACGCTGAAGAGATCCCTTGATCTCTCATTGAAAACCATTGGAAACCCGACGCGTGTTTGCACACTGCACCCGGCCGCCCCCGCGCTGCTGAGGGTGTACTTTTTGTGTTGACTTGTGTCCCCCCGGTGCCCTACAAACCCCCCCTGGTCTGCACTCCGAAGACGCGGGTACTTACCTGCTGGCAGACCGGAACCGGGGCACCCCCTTCTCTCCATTGAAGCCTATGTGGTTTGGGCACCTCTTTGACCTTTGCACCTGACCGGCCCTGAGCTGCTGGTGTGATAACTTTGGGGTTGCTCTGAACCCCCAACGGTGGGCTACCTTGGACCCAAAACTGAAACCTGTAAGTGACTTACTTACCTGTTAAAACTAACATTACTTTACCTCCCCCAGGAACTGTGAAAATTGCACTGTGTCCACTTTTAAAACAGCTTATTGTGTTTTATGTAAAAAGTATTCATGCTAATGTAATGATTCAAAGTTCCTAAAGTACTTACCTGCAATACCTTTCAAATGAGATATTACATGTAGAATTTGAACCTGTGGTTCTTAAAATAAACTAAGAAAAGATATTTTTCTATAACAAAACCTATTGGCTGGATTTGTCTCTGAGTGTGTGTTCCTCATTTATTGTCTGTGTGTATGTACAACAAATGCTTAACACTACTCCTTTGATAAGCCTACTGCTCGACCACACTACCACAAAATAGAGCATTAGTATTATCTCTTTTTGCCACTATCTTACCTCTAAGGGGAACCCTTGGACTCTGTGCATGCTATTCCTTACTTTGAAATAGCACATACAGAGCCAACTTCCTACAATCACCCTAAAAAATTACCTCTACATCCCTGGTTGGACCAGGCAGATCCTTCTCATTTGCTAGGAGGGTTGTCAGCCAATCACAGGCCTAGAAACAAAACACCAAGAGACAGATGTACAAAGCATTTTTCCGGTTGCAAACGGTCCGATTTGAATCGGGTCATTTGCCATCAGAAAAACACTTTTTCTAATGTGTAAAATGTGATTCAATAACGTAGTACAGATCACATTTTGGATTTGTGATTCAGTATTTGGAAGGGGCGTGTTCGGGCATCCCCTCTAAATACTGATTCGGTATGGCATGTATTGTTGTTTTGCGACCGAATTCTGGTCGCAAAACAGTAATACTTTACCACAAGTTAAAAATTGTGTGAGAAAATCTCAGTTCACAACATTGTCTGTTTTTAATTTATTAACATTGTTATATAGCACAGTATTACCAGACAGTGGCGGCAAGCTCCTGAGCAAACCAAACATTGAGGAAAATTCATCCTCTTACAAGTAACTTTAAATATTGCAAAACAGACGAAGAAGACAATCATTTCAACAGTGAAAAACTGCAAACAAGGACTCAATTTAAATCAGTCTTAAAAAGTGACGTTCTGGCGGCACAGGCCTCTTGTAAATAACCCCTAAGTATACTGTCTCACTTTGACTCACTCAGTCTCACTAATTCAACCGTCTCACTCATTCTACTCTGACCCACTCTGTCACACTCAGTCCCAGTAATTCTCAATCATTCTGAATTACTCAGTTACACTCACTGTCATTCTCACTCACTCACATTCATTCTCACACATACTCATCCTTACTGTCACTCATTCTCACTCACTCTCACGCACTCCTTCACTGACTCTCTTTTCACTTTGACTCACACACATAGTCACACAGACATGCTCACAGTGCAATCAATGTCACTAGCTGCCTCAGTTTGTTGCTGGGCCCGAAGCTGGCCTGCATTTTATTTTTATTATACCAAGAGTGAATAATTATTCACTCTTCATACAATAAAAATGGACCACAAAACAAGGAAGGTGTAGTGTAGCTGTGGAGGCCATAAAGAAGAGCAACCACTGATCCAGAGACACCCATCCGTCAAACCAACCCATCCACTCAATCATCCATCCTTTCACTTACCCACCCCTTTTATCTTTCAGTCATCTATCCATCCTATCACTCATCCATCTACCCTTTTGTTCCTTATATTTATCCTTTCACTCCACCCATCATCCTCCCTTAGGCTCATCCATCTATCCACCCTTTCACTCAGCCAACCATCCTTACACCCATCCATCCTTACACCCATCCATCTACCCTTTGCCAAATCCATTCATCCATCCTCGATCCATCCACTCATATATCCCTCCATTTATCCTTTCACTCAGCCATCAATCCTTTCTCTCACTCATCCATCTATTCATCCATCAATTCACCCTTTCACTTACCCATCCATCCTTTCATCCAGACATCCTTCTACCATGCCTTTCACTGAACCATCCATTATTTTACTTACCCATCTTTACATACATACTTTCACTCATCCATTCTTTTGCTCATCCATTCATATTTTCACACCATTCATCCACTCATCCATCCTTTTACACTTATACTCATCCATCGATCCTTTCATTTATTCTTCCATTGAGTCGTCCTTTCTCTCATTATCAATGAATCCATCATTCACCCTTTCAGTCATCCATCCAGCCTCCCTTTCACTGATACACCCTCTCTCTGTCTTTAGTCTTCCAATCTTACGTCCATTCTTTCCCACTCATTCCTCCATGCATCGATCCATCTACCATTTCATCCATTTCCCATCCTTCCTTTCACTCACCTACCCTCCCAAGGTAATTATGAGCCTTTGTCTGCCAAGCTGCAGACAGAAGAGGTCCATCAAGAACCCAAAGCTGCTAAAGCAGGGAGTGGAGTGTGTGTGTGTGTATGTGGTTGGGGGGGCAGGGGTCGACAATGACCCTGATGCAGAAGCTTAACTGCATACTTACCCCTTAGTTCACTAGTGCAATTGTTGTCTACAGCTGGTTCCTTTTTTTCTCTTGGGCCACTAAAGTGAAGATAAGTAGCACTTTGTCATGCTCAGCTCCATAATGGTTTTTCAAAGTGAAACCAAATGCAGTACTAAACATGTGTTACTACTAGGAGAGCACCCCCTCACACCTTCTACAGCCTGCCCCTCTGTGATGATCAACAAATTGTTGCCACCCACTTCCTCCTTGTCCCCATCGCAGGCACTGATCCTCTGTTAAGGAGGAGGAGCGTTGCTTCCCCGCCAGCAGCAGCAACTGCCTACCTTTTACAATAAAATGATAATAAGCTACGTTTATTTTAATTTTATTGTAAAAGGGGCGGGCCATGGGCTGTGACAACCACAAAGGGGGAGTGCACGGCACTCCCCCTCAGTGCGCATGTATTTTTGGCCGGTCGTCTTGGGCCAGCCAAACACACATGCGCAATAGGCTCTCTCCAACCCGGCACTGTTTTGCTGTGTTGGAGCCAACAGTCAGAGGCTCCCACTAAGCCTTGGAGAGCACTGGCTAGGCTCCATCTTCTGCTTCTTGCAGTCTTGCTTGGGTCTTGCACAGTCCTTTTCTAAGTTCACCTGTGGGTTTGGGGAAAATGAGTGCAAAGTGACAAGGTGAAGAAAGTGCGCTGGTGTTATGTATGCACAACATGTGCATGTGACTGAAAGGGGTGGTGCGTAGTTGTATGGGATAGCTGTACATCGGATATCCCTATCCATATTCAAGTTTAAAAAACAGTACACATTTATGAGTTCCATCAACGTTTCTACCCCAATAACAGATTTATCAGTGCAGGGTCATCAGCGTGACACCAAATATTGATTGAGGAGACACCTTAAAGCAAACAAAATATCAAGTATGAGAATTCTGAGGAATAAGAATAATTTAACCTCCCTTTTTTAGCCTCCCTTCAAAATGGCACTACAAAACGTATTTTACCAGAGGGTATTTCATTACTCCTCCCTTCTCTCGTAAACTATCACATTTATAAGGGCTAGTATTCATGAGAAGCCTTAATATCTATGATAGTGCCATTTTGAAGAGAGGTTAAATACACTTCTTCCTCGAAATTCTCATACTTGATATTTTGTTTGCTTTAAGGTGTCTCCTCAATATTTGCTGTCCTAATGATGACCCTGCACTGATTAATCTGTTATTGGTGTCAAAACATTGATGGAACTCATAAATGTGGACTGGTTTTTAATCTTGAATGTGAATAGGGATATCCAATGTACAGATATCCCATTCAACATCACATCATCCCTTTCAGTCACATGTACATGTTGTATATATAGCAGCAATGCACTTTTTTCACCTTGTCATTTTGCACTGCGCCATCACTGTACTGGAGCACCCTTGACATTATGATATTCTAGTTTTAAAACTGTTTTTGAATATAAAAATAAAACTGCATTTAATGTCTGAAGAATTTCCTTATTGAAGGGGTTCTACAATAAAAGAGTGGCCGTGAAAGTCAAGGGCTACATTTCACCCATGGGGACCTTTTGCTTCTGATAATGTAAGTTACATAAGCTAGTATGATGCTGTGCCAAACACTCAATTCTAGTGGTGGTTCGCCAGAGATGCCAAAAAGAATGGTGGAATCAAAATGCTGGACATGTTTTTGTTGAAGATACTAGAGTCTCTTTTGTTATTTCAGTTTTAAAAATGAAATTGAAGTGATAAATGTGGTCACAATTGTAAAAATAAATCCAAGAGTTTGATCACTTCCACATGAAAAAAAGAATTAAATTTTTGCATTATAGAAATTATAGCTGGTAAGTAACCCCCCACAATGTACCCATCACAGGGCGTGCCTGAGCAAAAAAGCATTCAGTTCAAAGATACATTTTTCCAAATCTCACACTTTGCTAATGTTGGCATGTTTGCTCTGTATTGAGGAATTTTCTCATGAGGACTCTATAAGATAATTGGGTATAAATCCAATTAAAGACTTTACATACATCTACAGCACAAAGCAGTCTGCTTTCACACATATACCAACAGACCCAATTCAGGTGGGAGACTCCCGATTTTTGATGCCAGCAATGGCTTTATTATGTCACAGCCTACCAGACAGCACAGCTGTGTGCTATGCAAAAGGTATCTTGGTGAGTTTCAGAAGTTGACCTAGGAATGCATTTTCCCCTTTGCTTGCCATTGGTTTTGTGGTGTGTAACTCATGTTTTCTGGCTTTTAATTTGCTGGCTTAGGCTCTCCAGGTTCACTTCATCCCTCCTATGCCAAAACCTTATTTATGAGTATCCTTCTGAGAGTGCTGTATCTGTAAGCAGGCCTATAAATCTTGTTCTTATCTTGTCACATTTACTGTTCATTCAGAGATGAGGTCAAGTGCCAGTCTGTGTCTTCAAGGGATCCTGGCATTTATTCTGCTTTCGGCTGACTTCAAAGTGAGAGCGTTTACAGGCGGAATGCAGATGGCTCTCCCCATGGAGGAAGGGTGTCACTAGAGAGCCAAGGCAAATCAAGCACTTTAGACAATACATACAGCATGCTCCAAGCTTAAAACATAAACGTCTTGAGGGATATTCTGAACTGGGGCACCTGCTGAGTGTATCTTGGTAGCTAAGGCAGCACATTCTACATAGTACCACAAAAAAGCTGGGGCAGTGTGCATCTGGTACAAATACTAGGGTGTGCAAACAATGTCCTCAAGGGAAATGTCAAGTTTTTTGTGCGGTCCTTAAACCTGCCCTTTAGGTGTTTCGAATTTAGATGAATAAATGAACATAAGCACTGTAAAATTATTGTTC
Organism: Pleurodeles waltl; assembly: GCF_031143425.1. Classification (NCBI taxonomy): domain Eukaryota; kingdom Metazoa; phylum Chordata; class Amphibia; order Caudata; family Salamandridae; genus Pleurodeles; species Pleurodeles waltl. The sequence continues at coordinate 15,426,979 of NC_090449.1, read as the reverse complement.
TGCGCAGGATGGCATGATTACACTATGTGGTGAAGCCGGGAATAGAACTCATCTCTCTTGGTCACACAGATGGCGTTTTAGGCACCAGGGAGCACCTTCTCCAAACCCCACAACAGGGGGCTGGACTGTCCGATCCAAAAAGCAAAAGGCAATTACGTGGAAAGCCTTGGAGTATGATGCCTATATGCAGCAGGTGATGCTTACTGTATGGACTGTCACCCACTCAGCAGAGACTAACACCAAGTAATATCTGCTGACAACAGGAGAAACTGCTGCACAGAGAAACAAGGATTGGCAAAGCCAATAGGTCTCACCAAAGTGAGATCTATTGGCATTATAAATGTTTCTTAGCCATGTTGCAACATGGCTGAAAGTTAAGAAAAAAAAGGTCTATTTACAGCAGGCGCTGACCATGTAATAGCACTTTCATATTTTTTTGTTTCAGCCGTGCTGCACGGAAGCCAGCGCTGCTGTACAATATGGCTAAAAAGACATTGACAAAACCAATAGTTCTCACATAGGCAAGACCTATTATCTTTGCCAATGCTTGTTCTAGATGCCTCCAGCCTGACATTGCCTCTGCTTCAAAAGAAGTCAATGGGGAAAATACACTTCTCCGATTTATTTCTCAAATCTCCCACGTTCCAGGTCTTAAATGTTGGCATGTATGCTTCAATGTCATCATAAAGAAGTCCATGGTGTTATTGTATTGGTCTTAAACTCTTAAACAATCTTCTCCAGCTCGGACTCAGGTACAAGCCCAATCTAAGATGGCGCCCACCCAACATTTAGGTCAACGAGCGGCGCAGAATTTCCAAACGCGAAATGGACGCTTTACTTTCGTTACTGCACAGGAAGTAGGCGGCCATCCCGATTCAAGATGTCGGCAGGAAGTAGGCGGCCATCCCGATTCAAGATGGCGGCAGGCCGAAGCCCGCTCTGACCAGTGAGCGCATGCGCGGAGTCACCCGGCTGCCCTTGTCCACTGCTCGGGCTCTGCAGGCACTCACCATGGCCGGGCGATGCTCCCTCTCCGCGGTCCGGCTCCTGCAGCGCGGCCTCGGGCAGCCCTTGCAGGTACCGTGCACCCACACCGTCGGGGACCCACCCTGGAAGCACTCCGGGGGCCTGCCGTGGAAAGGGGGGGGCTTAAACCCAGGGAGGACTGAGGCGCCACCAAAGACTACATCTCCCAGAATGCACTTCGAGCTGGAGGGCAGATGACTCTTACAGTACCTGCTCAGTCCTTCTGGGACCTGTAGTTAAAACAGGATTCTGATTCCTAACAGCAGAGGGGGCAGTGGGGTTATGTTGGGCCGGGGGTGGTATTTTAATTCTGCTTACACCTGACAAGACTCCCAGGTTCATACCTGAGGTGCTGCTCCAGTCCAGATTTTATTTTCGGAATTATGGGACATGTAGTCCTGTGTTATAATGAAATAAACGAGACTACAAGTCACAGAATTCACAGGAAATCCCTGGACTGGATCACGCATGGACCTGGGAAACTTGGCAGGGCTGAGTAATGACGTCATGTTATGTGTAAAATCTTGGCTGTTCCTGTAGGCATCAGTCCTTTGCATGATGGTATTTTTAAGCCCATAGTTGTTTTAGTAAGACATTATTTTCATGAAGCACTGTGTATCATGTTATCAGGTGACTCCATATCATTATGGACAATATTTTCCAGTTTTAGGCTTTTATTTAACAACTTGATGCATTCTGGGAATTGTAGTTTTACATTCCTTTCAAACGAACCAATGTAACCTAAACACCTGAAAACAAAGATTTGTCAAAGGAACATCCAGGACCGGAACCTAAGGTTTCGGGTGGCATGACATAACCTGGTAACTTTAACTTTGTGTCCTCTTTTGAATAATTTGGCATGCTGTCAGTTATGATGGTGTCTCTCTGTCGCAGATGTGATATGTGGGCGTTTTGGTTTAGTTTTACTTTGTATGTGATGAATCTTGGCGTGCCAAGGTTTAGGCTGTTGGCATAGCCAAACTTGTAGATTACGAGAGTCAGGATGGCTTGTAGTTTTTGCTAGCGACTGAGGTATGGGAAGATGCAGTGGTGTATTTTCATTGATTAGAAGGCGCTGTGTGTGATCTTGTTGAACATGTGGTAACAAGGATAGGTCTGACTCCATGGTAACCTTGAGGTTTCTGACTTCTGTTGATGTTGTTGGAGGGCCAGATGTACATTTTTTTTAGATTGCAAATGGCCCAGTTCCCCAAATCAGGCTGTTTGTGACTTCAAAAAAACCTTTTGGTATGTATGAAACCTAAATTAAAATTTAGCAACGTTTGGGTTTGCAACTACATACCAAATCTGTGTTTGAAAAGGGTGTCCCTTCGTAATAGAGATTCACAGTAGTATGTATTAATGTTTTGCAACCAAATTTCAGTTGCAGAACATTTTTTTTTTTTCCTGACTAACAAAAAGTAGTAGCAAGGCATTTCCAAATGGGAAGGGGTAAGTGTCTAGCTACTTCTCCTGCAGAGGAAGTGCAAAGAATATCCTTAAAGATTTTTGGAGGTGCTGGGTCTGAAAATGTTCCTGATGGTCTGCTTGCAATGAAACTATCGAGGAAATCATTTTCTGAGATGGCATTGAAAGTATGTAGTGGTGGAAGATTCCTTTCATGTCTTTCCATGTTGTCTGGATCATGAGTTGTGGTTGTCTGTGTTTTCCTTAAAGTAATATTTCTATCTTTCTAATTTTTAAGATCAATTTCATGTAGATTTTGTCGCAGAAGCCTTGTGATTGTGGTGTTTCAATTTTTTTGCCACGCTGGATTGCGGAATTCTGCTAGAGTCCTGTGGAGTTTCTTAGAATAGCATTTAGCTTCAGTAATGCATATGGAGTAGTGTTGTATTTTGTGGTTCTGATCGTTCTTATGTGGACTCTGTTATAGTGGCATGGAGTGATTTGGTCACGTTAATCTCTTGGTTGTCTCCATTTGCGTTCTTGTTGTATGTTGAGTTGTGTTTTCAGTTTTTTTTAGTTATGAATCCATCTGGCATTCTTTTTGTGTTTAACCCTGGGTGTGATCTTTATTGGCACTGTTTGTCCAATACGGCGGATATCCAGTTGTAGACGGTATGTATCTCTTGTGGTCACATGTTTATTGGCAACACTTCCAGGTGGGAGTTTGTTTTTGGACGTCTGATTTATTCCATTGTCTGTATTTGCTGTTGGTGGTGGTTGGTGTCTTTGAAGTGTCTTGTTGAACCTGAATGTGATGATGTTGTGGTCACTCCAGCTTACTGGGGAGTTGTGTGTCACTGTGGCCTCTCCAGGGGGACAAACATGACATCCATAGTGTCGGGCAGTCTAGAGTGTGTCAAGCAGGGTGAGTTGGGTCGGAAAGAATTTGTTGGGACTTGAAGGTCTCAAGTTTTGCTGAGATAGCTCTGGTTACGTTTAGATTTTTCTTGCCAACCCGCACGTTACAATGCCCCAGTGGATGTGATGGGCCTTGGTCACTGTATCTAGTAAGACATCTTTAACATTTACATTGCTGTGTGGTGATCTACATATTAAGAGGAAGGAGTAATTTATATTTGGAGTGGAGTGACATCTTATTAACATGGATCCATAGATGTCCGTGTTATTGTTTTTGATATGTATTATTTTTTCACTTTTTTATGGATGACCGCTAGACCGCCTCCAGTTTTGGGAATACGATTGTTGTTAATGAAGCTTAATTCCGATAGGATGACTTTGTGGCTTGTGGGTGTGAAGTCTTTGCTAAGCCATGCTTCTGTAAAAAAAGGTGAGATCTGGTGTTGTTTCTGAGAGTAGGTCAACAAATTAAAGTAATATTTTGGTTAATGGATCTTCTGTTGTAGTGAAAGAATTTTAGTTGTTCTACAGTACATGTATTTCTTTTATTTCTGTTACACGTTGTCCTGCACTTACATTAGAATAAACAGAAAAAGCACCAGAATGTACATGGAAAGCCTGGCCAGGAAGGTCCACTCGTGCATCAACATAGGACTCATGAGAGCTCTTGGTACAGGTGTAACCTGTCGAATATTATTACTCCAATACTGAGCTGAGTTCAGTAGACGTATAATGGCAAAAACATAAAACATTTCCCCCAGTGCAATGTTCTACCGGTTAAAAGGCCAGGAATGTTAGACGTGGTCATACAGAACATGAGGGCACCTGGCAACCATGTTAAAACAGGGAGGAGGTTTTGATTAAACCAAAGGGTATACCGTACTGCCAGGCTCTACCACTTTCTCATTCAGCTTATATGGTTTTTAAACATTCCCCCTCTGCTCATTGTATATACACTTCATTGTGGTGCTGCACTCATTTTGGAAATATACATGTTGTCTCATACCTACGTAGAGCCTCTTTTTTAGAAAAAAAAGTGTATCTGCCCTTTATTCTAGCCACACATTTTGAGAGAGAAAAAAATACTTACTTTTTGCCCATTGCCGTGCGCAATTTAATCAGGTCATGCCTGTTTTACATGACAAGGTTGACCTGTTTATGCTGGAGAATATCAAATTCAAATTTCCGCTTTGCATCCAGTTGCAGACATATTGCATATATGTGCAAAGAAAGAATAGGGGTTGGGTAGTGTTCAACTTTCGGGAAAATGAGCAGTGAAAAAGATAACATATAAAAGACCAAGAGAAAAATATTTTACTTACATTTGTAAAAAAAAAAAAAAAAAAAAAAGTCATAGTTCAACGTAGGGCACCACAACCAGCGCTGAACCTTAGAGTATGACCATATTCAATAGGCACTCTAGAACGTACGCTTTTGAATGCAGCATCATATAATTCCCCGAATCCCCACTTTGTGTTTTCTAAAAATAAGTAATTTGTTGCCCTGGATAGTAAAATCTGTTTGGCAACCAGATGCCCCAATTTCACCGAGACACAACAGTTGTAGTCCTGTGACTTCCTCTTACAAGTCATTGCTTTCAGATGTGTTAGTTAATTTGGGCTGAAAGTACAGCAATGCAAACAAGGTGACCTTCTGGCATGTAGTCACTTCGTAACTATGACAGTGTGGCGCGTCCTCCATTGGACACAGGTGCTTAGACATTGGGGTCGGGTTTAGTTATGGATCATATGTCTGTGACTGTCTTTGTGTGGCTCAGCTGTGGCCTTTCTCTGCAGGGTCTGGGGGTCACCTCCATCAACAAGAGGACCTACTCATCGGTGAGTGCAACTGTGATCCTTCTTGCTGCTAAGCAGAGAGTGAGAGAAAGAGAGAAGACTCGTAGAGCGTGCTGCACATATGCACATCCCTGGGCCCTGAGGAAGGGTCTCCGTGACTGCGCAGCGTACTTGGAAGTTACCAGCATCATCTTTGCCCTGTAGAGTTCAGCACCTGCGCCGTTGGGGTCTGTGGTGTGTTTGTGTCTGAAGAAAGCTTTACATTCCATAGTTCAGATTTGGCTTTAAATAATGTGATCTTAGTTTTTAAACATATGTCACTCTTTGACAATATGAAAACCATGCCTGATGCAGTCTGACTTCACCGCCAAGAATTGGGTTGAAACGCGTCATCTCCTTTGTGTCATCCGTGAGCACGGTGCAAGTAAACATGAAAATGACATCCACTTATATCACTTACGCTCATACTTGATACATAGCAAAGGCACATTAGCTTTCACAATGCTCAGATGGATGAGCTGGCTTTAATATAATCAGATAGGTATCACTTTTGTATAACAAATGTGAATTTATCAACCTGCAATTCCTTCTCCACAGACCTATGCCCCAGTCTTCTAGGCGACAGGACATTCCCATATCTACCACCAATTGTAAATCTGTTGAATTATGCTGAATTTAGGCAAGGTACCAAAACAAGGTCACACATCAGAAGTTTGGGACTTCTCCAAAATCAGATTAAAAGCTACAAATGTCTTGATGAGCACTTTAAAGCAATCCATATTTAGGAGAAGAGCGAGATCCCAAACTGACCATGGATGTACATTTGTACAGGGAAGGCATCTGGTGGAGCCGTGCCACGGTTCTATGCAAGATAAATTCTATACTTTTTGGAATAAAATGGATTGTAAATGAGTAGATGGCCAGACTTTTCTAACATGTATTTTCTTCTCGTTTCTTTTTGTACCTGTGAAAATCAGCAACAAGTCATTGTAAGTACCATTTCTTTCTTGTTTTAGAAATGTTAAATGAGAAGGTCAGGGGATGTAAAACACCATATGTGGACATGTATGTTTTTGCTCTTACAGAGGAAGTGTTCATTCCAGGGTCTAAACTTCGCATCCCCTAAACGGAAGGTGGCAAAATTATAAGCCAAGCCAAAATCCCCAGTGCTGCACAAAACACAGCTCAGGCCTTCTTAGCCTAAGCATACTGAAAATATGTTTTTTATATAAGTTAAGATGTCTGACAGCTTGCAAAGAAATTTCCTAGATTGTCTAAGAAGCCGAATGGTTTATATCTCCTTGTTGTCAGGTACTTGCATCATTAGAATGAAGTCTCAACTCAATAACAAGTTAGTTGGTTAACTGTTTTTGAGTCACAAGATGTTGGTTAAAAACGGGGACAGAACCCATCCTCGTCACTAATTCTTCATCCCATAATGCAAAGTTGAAACACACAATATAAAAGTCAGACACCAAATAAACTTTATTATAAATGTGGTCATTCTAAATCCTAAGAAGGACTTTCCAGTCACGTCTTGGGCAGCCATCACAGGCCAAAGCACTGCCTTCCTGTGAGTGGTGTTAACTCACACCTCTAGGCAGCCATCACAGGCCAAAGCACTATTGTCTTGTGAGTGGTGTAAACTCACGTACCTGTAGGCGGCCATCATGGGCACAGACTTTGCCACCCTGTGAGTGTTGTAACTCGCTCAGGCCATTAGGCAGCCATCACAGGACCAGGCACTTCCATCCTCTACGTAGTGTAACATCAGACCATTAGGCAGCCATCACAGGCCCAGGCAGTGCCATTCTATGAGTGATGTAACATCTTCCTGTAGAGAGCTGCCACAGGCTCAGCTCAAGGAACCACATGCCCAAAGATTGCCATAATGTATACCAGAGAACTGGCATCTCTAGCTAGGTACTGACTCGAGTGCCGGGTTACAGCAGCAATTCTGTGGAATAGCCTCCTAAGTCCATGAACATAATGAGGGTGCAGGATAACCTCTGTATGACAGGTACAGCGTATCAAACCTACAGAGAGCTGTGATATTCCAAGGTACAGTTCACATGTCAGATAAAGTATTTTATGCTCAGTACAGCATTGTACCCCAGACACCAGCATCACGTGGCACAGTGACCAAGTATTACCATAGGATGAGAGGGATGGCTTCACATGCCAAGGCATGGGTACCCTAGGGTAAGTATAGCCTTGCTTGCCTGAGTATTGCCCTTGTGAGACAGGTGCAGGCTTATGTTTTCTGCACTCACAGGAGGTGAGGGCCAATGCAGAGACCCCTCTCTGTCGTCAGTGACACTGCCACCCCCTCCTGTGTGCCACCCTCTCTCTGTGGATGAGAAGCAGGTGAAGTGAGGAGAGATGCCTCTCTCTGAGGCTACCATTCGGTCGCCTCTGCTTATCTGCCACCCACTCAGTGGATGCCACTGGGCAATGAGGTTGAGTAGTGCATTCACCCACTGTAAGACATTTCCTCTGGCTGCTGCCTGCAGTTTCAGTCCGTGGTGATGTGCAGCAGAGATGAGGAATGTCTTCCCTGTGCTCATCCATGGTTAATGTAGAAACTGTCAGAAGCCTGTGGGGCAGATCTAGGGATGGGATTTCAAGAGCAGGAGGACCAGACCCACACCAGGGCTGCCACGCTTTCACATTTCTTGTCTGACATTTCCCATTGTGGAATATTCTAGCATGTGATATTTCCATGCCGTGTATGTTACGGAAAGATGGTGATGCCCCCTTGAACACAAAGAAGAAGGGATCCATCGTCTGGGCTAACAAAGGAGAAAACCTTCTTAGCAAAACGGAGTACTCCAGAGTCCATGGGAGCCTTAAGGGTTCCAGTCGTGGGACAGGGAGTGGGGAGCACCTCAGGGAGACATTGAATGGGAAGATCTATGCATTGCACTTTGAGTCGTTCTGATGGTCCCCATCTGAAGGTTTAAGTTGAACCACAGTGCGCTCTAAGGAGCTCTATTGACCCTTTGCTCATACTGATGTACCTATAAGCCATACAAAGGGAGCATAAGTAAACTGCTAATGCCCTCCTTAAAGATGGCCAAAATTAGGGTTGTGGGGAGATACCGGGGCTGGAATTACGATTCCACATGGTATCTCAGCATCTCCTCCAGGCCGTTGTGAGTTGTAGGTCCCAGAATAGGGAATAACCAGTGGGGCATGGAATTATCAGGTCAGACACCTCAGGTTTTTGTTTGGAGCCTTCACAGTGGTATCTTAGGCCCGCTCGGAGCAGATGGATACTCTCCGTGGGAACGTCCGTGCACTCACTGGGCGTCCTTCCGAACCCACTAAGACTGCGGCCATTGGTTTTGTGTCAGGTGATTGCGGTCAGGAGGGCCCGGCCACTTGTGCCATTCCAAACTGTCCAGAGTGGCAATCTCACAGGGATTCCTCCCTGACCAACATGCGATGAGGGAGAATGTGGCATCAGGCAAAGGGGTCACAAAGGCGGGGGTGCCTTTCTGCGTGGAGTTAAAAATTGAGAGGGAAAGTACTTGGGAGGCCTGCTCATGTCATTTTGGTCGTCTGTGGGTCTCATATATTGGAGTTTTTTTGCCATATTGTTATGGTTCCTGTTTGGGGCATGATGAATGCTGGTTCCTCTGCACATGGTGGATGTGATGAACAAATTGCATGACTAGTACCTTTTAGGGCCTCCTTCCGTGATACTGTGATGGGTTTGAGGGAGAACACAGCATCCTGTCTCCGCAAACCCAAAAGCCTACCAGAGGCAAGGAAACTTTTTTTTTATTTATTTTTATTTAATAATTGTATTATTCGTCCTCCTCAGCCTCCTCCGGCCAAGTATGGTGGCCGGCACACCGTGACCATGATCCCTGGAGACGGCATCGGGCCGGAGCTGATGCGCCATGTCACAGAGGTTTTCAGGTACCTGCTCGAAGTGTGAAATCTTCTCAGTGTGAGGCTGTGGTGCCAACTGCAGTGAAGGAAGTGGCTGCTCTAGAAGGAGAGATACTTACCTCTAGCCATCGAATGAGCTGTCATCTGACATTTGAAGACATTTTTTAGAAATGAGTGAATAGCAGAGGTCACCTTTGTGGAGTTTTGGTGTCCTGGAACAATGAGTCTCATATCTAGCAAGTGCTGGAAAGATATTTAAACTTTCTAGATTCTGTCTCCAGGTTGGCCAATGAGGTTGAAGTGGGATCAGGGAATAATGGCTTGGGCCGAGTATGTAAATTTATTTGTAAATAGCTCACATGGAGATCCAAGTAGGTTGTTTTTAAATTCATTTTTTCAGCACAGAGCCACCGCCTGTTTATGGCTGTGTGAAGAAGAAACACAAATCTAGTGTTGAACCAGGTCAGTGGCATCTATTGCACAGACTGCTAGATTTGTAGGACCTCCTAGGATCCCAAAGAGTCTGTTTGCAGCAGAGTGGTGTGGGGAGAGATTTACAGTGTGCAGCTGCTTGAGTCTAAGTATCGCTCTTCATGGTCCAAATCTTCATCCTTAGACATTGCTGCGTGCCTGTGGATTTCGAGGTAGTGAATGTGAACTCAATGTCCTCGAACGAGGATGATATCCAGGGTGCAATCATGGCGATCCGAAGGAACAGAGTGGCTCTGAAAGGTAAGCTTGTGCGCTGCGGAAACCTTTCCTCTTTTTGTCTTGTATGTCTGTCTGTTGCACCCTTCCCGTACCAGCACCAGATGTGCCTGTGCAACTAACCCACCTTCTGGTTTAATTTGCAGGAAACATTGAAACAAACCACAATATGCCGCCATCTTACAGATCCCGGAACAACCTTCTCCGGTGAGTGGCAGCTTGGCTTCTGTGCCTGGTGTATTGGTGGGGGTCGAGAGTGTATACAGCAGTGGGCAGCTTTTCCCCTAGACTCTGGGATTCTGAGGCAGACAACTTGCTTGGGGTCAGGGTTTCTTTCACCTGGACTTTCTTTAGTGGTTCAATGAGGCTGGGTGACCTTGGTTTCTCACCTGGAATGAATGAGAGTGTGTGCATTGGTGGACACTTTTTGGAATACAAATCTCTTAGACTGCCATCTAACCTCCAGTACATTTGAGTGCAAGACCAGGCGAGGGGTTTATCTTTAGCAATCCTCTCTGAAGGAGAACTGTCCGTAAAGTGTTGGGTATGGCCCTCTCCTTAGTTCCATTGTTGCCCAGATGTATCTCCCTTCCTTCAAACAACTCCTTGAGGTCTAACTGTGCTCTGCAGGCCAGTGCCTGAGCAGAAGGGGTGTCTTGCTTAGCTATTCCACGGGTAGAGTGCTTGTCTGTGCTGTTAGCCTTCTCCTGCCATCTACCGAATGAGGGTTTCTCTGTGGTATGTCCTCTATCCCCTCCCGAAGGAGGGCCTACCTAGGTTCTGTCACTATCCCATCCCCCCTTCACCAAACAGGATGTATGTAATATTTTTTTCCATGCCTCTATCATCGTGGTGTTTTTGTGCCACCAGGACCAGCCTGGACCTGTATGCCAATGTCATTCACTGCCAGAGTCTGCCCGGGGTGCAGACCCGCCACCAGAATATCGACATTCTGATCGTGCGCGAGAACACAGAGGGGGAGTACAGCAGCCTGGAACACGAGGTAAGCCCCCCTGAAGAGGGGAAGAAACTGGTCCCTGTAAAGGAGGGCTCAGGGATCACAGCATGCAGCTAAGCGCGCGGGCCAGAGGGGAGCACACATGGGGCCACTGTGGCGAGCAGGAACCCCTTTGGTCAGAACACAGTGGACGTTTCAGGGGCCACAATTTAGAGGGAGTCTCTCAGGGATCAGAACACAGAATAGGTACCGGGGGGTACAGAAAATGAAAGATGGGCACAGAGTAGCAGTCGCCTACCGCACCAAGCTGGGGTGACCAAGGAAGGCCAAGGGATGCAGCGTAACATTGGGAGAGTGATCCACAGACGGGGGCTCACAGCGCGCCTCGTACAGACGATCACGCGCTGTAACACAAGCGGCTTCATCGCGTTTCATTTATTGCTGTTTTCTCCATTTTTAAGGTGATCCTCTGCCCACAATGTAGTGTCACTTGTGTTAAAACACTTCCCGTTCCGCCTGCATCCTACCTTTGTCAGCGACAGTCTCCTTGGTATTATAGCACATCTGCCCTTCACTGCACAGCACTGTTGTCCATCTCCCATCCTAACACAGCCCCTCTCACTTCCTGCACTACCCAGAACTTACCCCCACAGCCCATCATTGACTGAGCCACAGCCTGTCAGTACTGGGGTTGTCGTCTTCTGTCCACTTTCTACAGGGAACCTGGTGCCGTGGTACAATTCCACCCAGTGGGCTTTCTCCCAATGCTGACATCTTCCCTGCAGAGACTTCCTCCTCCGATATCTCCCTTCCATACCTGCATCATAACCATGTGTCTGCTTCCTAGGAGCATCTCCTTGGCAGCCCTCCATATTTGTGCCTTGTCTGTCCGCTGTCGCCATAGCTTCCCCGATGTTGTGGCACTGACCCCCTTTTTGTGTCCTAGCCGTGCATCCTCTGCTCCAGAGGGTCTCTGATGCCGCAAGCCCACCATCCCAGGTCACACCCTAACCTTCTTCCCGTGCTCTGCAGAGCGTCGCTGGTGTCGTGGAGAGCCTTAAGATCATCACGAGAGTGAGATCACTTCGCATCGCGGAGTACGCCTTTAAGCTGGCTCAGGAGCAGGGACGTAAGAAGGTCACGGCTGTTCACAAGGCAAACATCATGTAAGTGATGGTCCCATCAGGCCCTGGCTCCTTTATGGCTATAAAATGTCTGTTAAGGGTGACAGGTTCACATGAAAACAAATGTGCATGCACTGGAAATACCACGCATGTGATCGGAGGTCTACTGTTCTTGTCGGCTGTAGGTGCTCGCAGTAGGATGCTTGCTATCCGAGCATGCGGAACGTGTGGTGCTAAAGATTACACTCACACTGGTGCAGCAGCGACACCTAGTGGTCAGCTACAGTATGCCTTGTTTTGTTCTCAGAAGAGAGCAGACACGGGGGCAGCAGCAGCACCCAGTGGACAGTCAGAGCATTGCCTCAGTTGTGGTTTTGAAAGCAGCAGACACACACTGGCGCAGTAGTTAAACTCTCTGATTAGTTCTATTATACCAACATGTAATGGTTGTGAGGGTCCAGATCGATGGCACAGCAGCAAGATCTGCTGCCGTTCAGAATACAGCTCTGACTTCTGATAAGGGAGAAGTGGTAGCGACTCCGGTGCTGGGCCAGAGCATGTTATTCTGGGCTCTACCTGAGCTTGTGATTGCTGCGGGAGGAAGGAAATCATGCCGCTATAGGAGGTTCCACCTTATGTCATCATCTCTTTGCATGTATTGCCCAGACAGTTGTTTCTGAGGAGGAGTTAACACTTGTGCAGCCTTGCATGGGGCAGAGGGTTTGGGAATAGATGAAGAATCTTGTATTAAAAACCTGTTCTCTGCACTGAGAGCGGTTTCCTTGACTTCCCCTAAACATGTCCCCTGATAAGGCACTTGCGTGTGTTTGGTAACCCGAAGAGGACATCTGGACTTTATCTGCATGTGATATTTATATGTGAAGAGACCCACAGAAGGGGCTGGGGATTTAATGTAGATATTGGACAGGGAGGGCTGGAAAGCAGACAAGAGAAACAATGTAACTGTCCCTCTGCATGCATAGCATATGTTATGTTTTACTTGTGAAGAACACCATATGCCCTTTGAGGGCTGCGCATGCAGGGGCTTTTTTTTTATTTTGTGTGTGGACAGATGTTGGTCTGGATGTGGAACTAGGGGGCAGGACAGGAATGGCTCATGTTCATGTGCCTCCTGGCCCTTGAGTTTGGCTATTTAGTAATTAGGATCTTAGGCAGAACTTCCAGGGTGGATATCATGGAAATAGCCAGGTTTCACTAGAGGTCAGTCTCCAAGGATCAGGTACCCAGTGTTAAAGTGTGGTCTGTCAGTGGTTTCTTTATTTGATGGACGGTCTGTGGCACGTACATATAGTTGTAGGAGTCTATAGGAATTTACCAGGTAGTCTAATGGCATTCAGAGTTGGAAGGATGAGGGGACGAAGAGAGAATGAGCCTTGTTAGACTAGGCCCCTCTCACCCTCCCCTCCACAGGAAGCAGGGCAGACCTGGGAGTAGAGAAGGGGCATGGATACTGTCTGTAACTGCTGTCAGGCTGGAGGTGCTCCACAATACGAAGAGGCTACGTGTCCACATAATGTGGAGTTATGTTCTAGGGATTTGTACGGCATGGTAATAGCGCATGAGTGTATCCGGGTCTCTCAGTATCATGCAGTTGACTGTTAGAGGATGCTAATGGCCTCATTAGATGAAGGGTCCTTGGCCACTTCCGTCCTCATGTCATCTCCGGTTGACATCAGGATTTATTCTTTGAAGGATCGTGTATACCTGTAGGGGTGGATGTAACTTGTGTAACTCAATGTAACACAATCCAGCGGAATTACCAGCAAACTCCGGGAGGTCACGCAGAATTACATTAAAAGAGTAATTCTGCATTTAGCTAATTTTCTTAGATTAAAAATGCCCTTAATGTCCAAAATGGACATGAGGATCCGTTTTGCCATAAGGAACAGCGGTAAATGCAACAGGACATAAATAGTGAGCAGCTGCTCTGTGCTTTTGGGGGTAGGATTTTCCCTCAACGTACTCCTGGCATTTAGCACTAGTTTCTTAGTGCAAAATGCACCCTCATGCCCAAAATAGAGGCGCGGCTGCATTTTACACTAAGAATATAGCACTAAATGCAACAGAACGCAAACAGCATCGCGAGCAGCCGCTCATGCTCCTAAATGTGCTCTTGCGGTAGGATTTTTTCCTTATATTACTTATGCAAGTGGTTGTAATCGTGTTATCATCAGTAATTCCACATCAAAGAGTAAAACAGATTTACCAAAATTACTGCGATTACTCCTGCGTAACTGAAATTCTGCCCAGGCCTATTTACGAGTTTGTTAAAGGTCTTGAATCTTAATGGAGGAGGTGGGGGCTTAGAGGCGCACAGCAGGGGAGCTGTGATGACTGAGGTTCGAGTTCCACCGAAAAGAGAAGCTGGAACTGTTCTGTCCCAGGGTTACAGTCTCTTCTCTCACAAGGGGGACCAGAGGAGGCCCTTTGAGGTAGGCCTGTGGTGGGCTACAAAGTACAGAGAAAGACCATGGTAGATGTGATCAGTTTGAGACCTGCCCTGGTGGTCTTGTCTTGTATGAGGAGACACTTTGTGGGAGTTCGTGGGGACTGGAGCGGGTCGCGGAGCAGTGAAATACACCGTGGCAGTTGTGGCACATCCTGAAACGAGCCAGTGATTGCATCTTGTTTGCCCGCAGGAAGCTAGGGGACGGGCTGTTCATGCAGTGCTGCAAGGAGGTGGCAGCGGGGTATCCAGACATCACCTTCGAGAGCATGATCGTGGACAACACCACCATGCAGGTAAACGTTCTTGGGCAGATTGTATTCCCCGCAGTGTTCTGAATATCAACTGTACCTTTTCACTGTGCACCATATCTTCCAACACCAACTCTATCCCTGTGTAAAAGGATCGTTTCCTTCTCCTTTCTGTTTACTTTAAACAAATCTTCCTGAGACATTGGCCTTTGCACCACCAGCAGAGGGCCTGGGGTTAGAACAAGGGGGTTGCAACAAAGTTGAACTTAACCGCTAACATCATCCTGTTGCTGAAGCTCACCATAAACCCTCTTGTGTTATGAGTTGTAATCCCTGCAGTTCGGTAAGGCCGTTGTACATTTCGCTGCAGCCTTGGTTCAGTGCAGTCTACGTTGTGATCAGTGCATTGTAAACTCTGCGGTGGTGCTGGTTCATGCTAAGTTACCTGTGTTTGCAAGACATCATACAGGCAGCAAGTGCCCAGCTGCAGTAACCCTGGGGTCTACAGTCAGGGAATGCATAGGAAAGTCACGCAGAAGTATTGTTCTGCTGCTCACAGCACCGAACCTTATCCTGGCGCACCCGGCTCTGGAATGACAGTATATCCTTCACCATATGTGTGCAGAAGATCCCCCGGCTGGAGACCCTAACCCAGCTTGCAGCTGCCCTGCATGTTCTCTGCATTCGCTTTCTGGTTTTTGCCCCACCACCTTGTTTCTTGCTTCTCTCTCCATACTGGTTCTCCAACCCTCTCGGTTTTTCCTTCCCATAGCTGGTGTCCCGTCCACAGCAGTTTGATGTCATGGTGATGCCGAACCTCTATGGGAATATTGTGAACAACGTCTGCGCCGGGTTGGTTGGTGGCCCAGGGCTGGTGCCAGGAGCCAACTATGGCACGGTTTATGCCGTCTTCGAAACGGTGAGAGCAGCTGCCAAGTGAACCTTTGGACATCCTCATGAGGACCGGGTCCGAGACACGAGATACTGCGCTTAGCGGGGCCCAGGGTCCTCAGGATCCCGGGGCGCTATTGGTTGGGAGTGGACAGGTGTGAGCAAGGGAAGTAGAGAGGGGTGTGTGGAAAGCAGGAGATTAGAGAAGGACGGGTGACTGGAAGGAAATTGAAAGGGGATGGGTGAGATAAAGAGAGAGACCGAAGTCGAATAGAGAGGAGACAGCTGGGAAGGAGGAGATTGGATAGAGAGGTCAGAGGAAGGAGACCGGAGAGGAGGGAAACTGAGGGGGATGGGTGAAAGGAAAGAGAGTGGAGAGGGAGGGGTTGGCATCAGAAGCATTGAGAGCGAAGTGTGGTAGAAGGTGAGTCGGAGAGGACTGGGTGTGGAGGAATGCGTGAGATGTATGTGGGTTCTTGGCTTGACATCTTTGGTTTCTTTCAGGCCACCAGAAACACAGGGAAGAGCATCGCTGGCAAGAACATTGCCAACCCTACAGCCACCCTGCTGGCCAGCTGCATGATGCTGGACCACCTCAAGTACGTACATTCCCCTCGCTGGTGAGACGTGGTCCACGAAGGAACTGCTTGAACGAAGTTGTAGAACTTTCAAATGCCTTTTTCTGGACGTCTCAAGTCCAGAAACACACTTCCCTCGCCTCATTTCACACTCCTGATACTCCCCTCTGGGGGATCTGACTTCAGAACCCCCTCTTTGTAGATTCAGGGTCCAGAAGCGTTCTGTTCTGCAATTCTGTTGTCAAACAACGCTTTGCTTTGCTGCGGGTCAGTAAGGAAAGCCACCTTTGATTCTACACATTATAGAGAACACACTGCGTGGTCCTTCTTGGCTCAGAAACACAGCTCTCTACAGATTCACCATTAAAACAGACATTTCTCTCTTTAGAATTCTGTTCCAGAATCTTCCCTGCATCTTCGAGGTCCAAAAATGCACCTTTCCACAATTCCGCAGTCCAGAAATGTCTTGCTCTGCAGTCTAATAATGCAGGTTCTCTCCAAGTCCACATTCCCAACGCGCCTCTCTCAACAGAGCCACTCTACTAGTCCACCTTGGGCAGCAGTTGGCCCTCCTAGGACCTGTTTTCATCTCACTTATACATGATTGCACAGGTATCACTCAGGATGCAGTTTCCGAAAAAACTTTCTGGCCTACTACTCAAAGGAAGGTAGAAGGTTTTCTGTGCCCCCTGCTGTATGTTATTGGCGGGGGCATAGCTTGGCCAGTAAGATTGGGGGTGGGGGGGACCTTCAGATCTCCCAACAATCACGCTGGCATATCTTGTTAACATACATTATCTGAAAAGCAGGACATGAGGGTGGCTTAAGGGGGCAGTGGAAAGGGAGAGCAGTGCAGATTGGTAGTGGTATCTAAAACAAAATAATTTGTAAAATAGTCAACATTTTAATAACTCCACAAAAGAGAGGCGATAATTAGAGATTCAATCTATGTGTGCATGTAAAAATCCCAGGTGAAATCTGGCAGACACCTCACCATACCGACTGAAAGCACATGTTCCCAACTCTCTACTGATTAATACATTTACTAGTAGAAGCTACGTCCCTGATTATTCAGATATTGCAGGTCACTGAAGAAGTCCATGACTATATAGTAGAACGAGGCCGAAGGCATTTATCCTTTGAGTTTCAGAATCCTGTGGTGACTTACAGTATCCTTGTAACACATTGTATTTTATTCCTTATAATACATGATTATACCATTATCCTTCCTCCCCTGAATCTTAAATCCTTGGTATCTTCCTCTTTCATTTGATTGAGTATGGTTCTAAATGTGCAAAATGAATGCGGCTATGTCCATGTTTACGGTTCACGTCCTGGCACACACCCCTCCCTGCAGCTCAGTGCCACTGTGCGCGAGCTTCACCAGTGCCATGGCTGCAGGTCTTGTACTGCTCTTCGGTCCTCTCCATGGTGGTACAAGTATCGTTTACATGCTCCACCACATTTCTACACCACCACCACCCCCACCTGTCTCCTGCAGTGTCCTGTGCACTCAAACGCTGGTGCCCCTTCACTGCCACTTGTGTGAGCACCTGGGGAGGTGATCCACTCCACACACTTGTGCACAACAGTGATGATCACAGTCTTTGAACCTGTTCCACAGCGTTGGATTTGCTAACACTGCCTCTTTATTTCCAATAGGCTTCATAACTACGCCTCATCAATACGCAAGGCTATCATGGGGGTCATGAACGAGCACAGAGTGAGTACACTAATCCTTGCTGCAGAGAACGTATTTCAAGATCAAAGGCTCCAGGAAGCTGGTCGGCTCCTCCCTAACCTGCCTGTCTGTCCCCTTCACAGATGCACACTCCTGACATCGGGGGTAACGGCACCACGTCGGAAGTGGTGCAGTCCATCTGCCGCCAGATCGTGGTGAGGGACGGCAGAGTGGTGCCTGCATAGGACAGGTGAGTGGCTCTGTAGGAAGGCCGCATGGTGCATGCGTGTGCGGGAAACATGATGTCGCTTTCAAAAACAGGAGTACCTTTGCCTAGGATACAAAGCTTGACTGTCTATTTGTAGGACGCTGGCCTGGTGTCTGCTGCGTACCTATGGTACTTACACCTTATACCAGGTCCAGGTATCCCCTATGAGTGAATGTAGTCCGTGTCTAGAAGCCAGGGCTCTCTAGAGGTAGTTGTGGATGAGCAAAGCTCATGCAATGCCACTGTAGTCACACAGTACTTGCACACAGAAAGAAGAACACTTAGTTGTACAAAAATAAAGGTACTTTATTTTTGGAACACAGTATCAGAAAATACTAGAGAGACAACCCTCCAATAGGAGGTAAGTAAATACCCTATCTATAGACACTAATAAACAGTAAGAGCCATAAAAAGGCTAGAAAACAGTGTAAAATAACAACAAACAATAGTAGCCCTGGGGGAGCCCATACCATATACTAAGAAAGTGGAATGCGAACACCGGGCCCCCACCTAGGTAAGTAAATCATGTAGCGGGGAGCTGGGAGCAGTGGGGAAACCACACAGGTAAGTAATACAGTACCCCCAGCGACCAGACATGCAGGAGTCAAACACTGGATTTCCCCAAAACCACCCCAAAGGATGAAAAGAAGAGACCCAGAACAGTCTGCAAGGAACCAGCAGTGGAATACCGAAGATGGAGACCAAGTCCAGAAGTGTCTGTGGAGTCCAGGGAGAGAAGAGATACTACCCACTCAGAAGTCCCTTTTGGAGTTGGTCGACGAAGAAGGAAGACAGCTTAGCACTGCAGCACTGAAGCCGGAGAAGAGTTCCTGGGGTGTGCAAAAGGTGTCCCACGCTGGAAGCTGGATTGCAGATGGGTGTCAGTGAAGGATTTCCATCAACAAGCCTTGGCAAAGACAAACTTGTGGTTGGAGGGAAAAAAGTGCTGCCGGGGACCAGCAAGGTCCAGGAGGACTCTACCCAGAAGGGGGAGTTACTGGGGACCTTCTGCATGGCAGAAGGCCCACAGGAGCAGAGGCAGCACCCACAGGTGTCCCACAGGACAGGGACACAGAAGTAGCCCACGCAGCACCACAGAAGTTGCTCCCACGTCGTCAGAAGACCACGCAGAGGCCCAGGAGTTGCAGGCGGGAGTGCTGGGGGCTGGAGCTACACATCGCCTGAAGTTCCCCTTGGAGGTGAAGCAAACAAGTCTTGGCAGCTGCAAAAGACGCGGTGCACGGGGGTACTGTCTTGTGTGGAGTGGAAAGGACTTACCACCACCAAAGTGCGACAGCTGGTAGAGAGGACCAAGGGAAACTCTCCGGACCACCACCCGTGATGCAGGACCCACACCACTCAAGATGAGGGGAGATCCATGCAGCTGGTCGTCGTTGCAGCCAGGTACCTGTAGTTACGAGGAAGTGGTGCCTTCACCCCAAGGGAGATTCCTTCTTCTTGTGCAGCCTGAAGAGTTGCAGTCTTCTGAGGATGCACATCTGGGGAAATGTTGCAAAGCTGGAAGCAATTCTGGGTACAATGTTGCAGAACAGTCTTTCTGGTGGATCAGGAGCTTGTAGATTTCCTGGAGGGTCCAGTTGCGGTTCTGGTGGCCAGAAGTCGAAGGAAGGTTGCAGAGGACTCCTGCTGGAGTCTTACAAGTCGAATCTGAGGAGCCACCCCAGAGGAAGACCCTATATAGCCCGAAGAGGGGGCTTGCCCCCCTAACCAGGTAACTACCCATCAGAGGGTGCCTCTGACGTCACCTACCTGGCATGGCCACTCAGATGCTCCCAGAGTTCCCTGCCAACCTGGGAATCAAAATGGCAGAACCCAGGGACCCTTTGAGGGAGCTCTGGGCACCACCCCTGGGGTGGAGATGGACAGGGGAGTGGTCACTCCCCTTTCCATTGTCCAGTTTCGTGCCAGAGTAGGGACTGGGGGGGGGTCCCTAAACCGGTGTGGACTGGTTTATGCATGGAGGGCACCAAATGTGCCCTTCAATGCAAACCAGTGGCTTAGGGAGCAGCAGGAGGGAAGAAACCTGTCTGAGGGGTGGCAGCAGCTGAGCTGCCCAGAAAAACCTGTAAGACTGGTGGTAGCAATGCTGGGGGTCCTCTAAGGAGCCACCAGAGTGCATGGAATCATACTTCCAATACTTGCAACAGTATTGGGGTGTGATTCCGACATGTTTGATACCAAACATGCACAGGTTCGGAATTACCAGTATGTAGCTGGATATAGGTAGTGACCTAAGTCAGGTACTCCTATAAAATGGCGTCCCCACACTCACGAAGTCCAGTAAAATGGGGCTGGAGTTCGTGGGGGCACCTAAGCTAGTGCAGGGGTGCCCTCACACACAGGTACCTGCACCCTGCCCTCAGGGCTGAGAGGGCCTACCATAATGGTGACTTACAGTGACCTGTAGTGAAACCGGGTGCGTGCACCTGGTTCACACAGACTGCAATGGCAGGCCTGCAGAATCCTTTGCATGGGCTCCCTATGAGTGGGAGAATAACTGCTGCAGCCCATAGGGATCCTCTGGAATCCCAATGCCCTGGGTACCTTGGTACCATATATACTATGGACTTAAATAGGGGCACGTGTATGCCATTGTGGGGATAAAAAGTTACCAGCAACCAAGTTTAGAGGAGAGCGCACAGTCACTGGGGTCCTGGTTAGCAGGATCCAAGTGAAGACAGTCAAACACACTGACAAACAGGCCAAAAGTGGGGGTAACCAAGCTAGAAAGAGGCTACTTTCCTACAATAATTATTTTCAGTGTTCCACTCTTGTTACAGTCATGGAAAAATTCAATAAAGAATTGAAATATTAAACTGATGTCTGCATAGGACAGTTGGGGATGCCTGTCTAGGATGTGAAACTGATGTCTGGTTGGAAGGGGAGGCGGTTGCCTATGTGCAAGTGGCCCTTGCTCAGGCTGTGCGAGTGGTACCGGCTCGGATGGGTAATGCTTCCTGCTTGGGTGGCTGAGGTGAGTAGCCGTTGTCTAGGCTGGGTGGTTGGCACCTGTCTAGGCTGAGTGAATGGTGCTTTATCAGACTGGGTGGTTGGCACCTGTCTAAGCTGGGTGAATGGTGCTTGATCAGACTGGGTGGTTGGCACCTGTCTAAGCTGGGTCAATGGTGCTTGATTAGACTGGGTGATTGGCACCTGTCTAGGCTTGGTGAATGGTGCTTGATCAGACTGGGTGATTGGCATCCGTCTAGGCTAGGTGAATGGCGCTTGATCAGACTGGGTGATTGGCACCTGTCTAGGCTGGGTGAATGGTGCTTGATTAGACTGGGTGATTGGCACCTCTCTATGCTGAGTGAATGACGCATGGAGAGGTCAGAGTTATTAGCTCCGCCCTGGGATGGTGTAAAGAAATGGCTTCCTGTTGCAATTACCCCCCACTTTTTGCTTGATACTGATGCTGACTTGACTGAGAAGTGTGCTGGGACCCTGCTAACCAGGCCCCAGCACCAGTGTTCTTTCACCTAAAATGTACCATTGTTTCCACAATTGGCACAACCCTGGCACCTAGGTAAGTCCCTTGTAACTGGTACCCCTGGTACCAAGGGCCCTGATGCCAGGGAAGGTCTCTAAGGGCTGCAGCATGTCTTATGCCACCCTAGGGACCCCTCACTCAACACATACACACTGCTTGCCAGCTTGTGTGTGCTGGTGGGGAGAAAATGACTAAGTCGACATGGCACTCCCCTCAGGGTGCCATGCCAACCTCCCACTGCCTGTGACATAGGTAAGTCACCCCTCTAGTAGGCCTTACAGCCCTAAGGCAGGGTGCACTATACCACAGGTGAGGGCATATGTGCATGAGCACTATGCCCCTACAGTGTCTAAGCAAAACCTTAGACATTGTAAGTGCAGGGTAGCCATAAGAGTATATGGGCTGGGAGTCTGTCAAAAACGAACTCCACAGCTCCATAATGGCTACACTGAATACTGGGAAGTTTAGTATCAAACTTCTCAGAATAATAAACCCACACTGATGCCAGTGTTGGATTTATTAAAAAATGCACACAGAGGGCATCTTAGAGATACCCCCTGTATTTTACCCAATTGTTCAGTGCAGGACTGACTGGTCTGTGCCAGCCTGCTGCTGAGAGACGAGTGTCTGACCTCATGCGGTGAGAGCCTTTGTGCTCTCTGAGGACAGAAACAAAAGCCTGCTCTGGGTGGAGGTGCTTCACACCTCCCCCCTGCAGGAACTGTAACACCTAGCAGTGAGCTTCAAAGGCTCAAGCTTCGTGTTACAATGCCCCAGGGCACTCCAGCTAGTGGAGATGCCCGCCCCCTGGACCCAGCCCCCACTTTTGGCGGCAAGTCCAGGAGAGATAATGAGAAAAACAAGGAGGAGTCACTGGCCAGTCAGGACAGCCCCTAAGGTGTCCTGAGCTGAGGTGACTCTGACTTTTAGAAATCCTCCATCTTGTAGAAGGAGGATTCTCCCAATAGGATTAGGGATGTGACCCCCTCCCCTTGGGAGGAGGCACAAAGAGGGTGTACCGACCCTCAGGGCTAGTAGCCATTGGCTACTAACCCCCCAGACCTAAACACGCCCTTAAATTTAGTATTTAAGGGCTTCCCTGAACCTAAGAATTTAGATTCCTGCAACTACAAGAAGAAGGACTGCTGAGCTGAAAAACCCCTGCAGAGGAAGAACAGAAGACACCAACTGCCTTGGCCCCAGACTTACCGGCCTGTCTCCTGCCTTCCAAAGAAACCTGCTCCAGCGACGCTTTCCAAGGGACCAGCGACCTCTGAATCCTCTGAGGACTGCCCTGCTTCGAAAAAGACAAACTCCTGAGGACAGCGGCACTGCTCCAAAAGAACTGCAACTTTGTTACAAGGAGCAGATTTAAAGACCCCTGCAACTCCCCGCAAGAAGCGTGAGACTTGCAACACTGCACCCGGCGACCCCGACTCGACTGGTGAAGAACAACCAACTCAGGGAGGACCCTCCGGCGACTCTACGACTGTGAGTAACCAAAGTTGTCCCCCCTGAGCCCCCACAGCGACGCCTGCAGAGGGAATCCCCAGGCTCCCCCTGACCGCGACTGTCTGAACTCCATTTCCCGACGGCTGGAAAAGACCCTGCACCCGCAGCCCCCAGCCCCTAAAGAAACGGAACTTCTGTGCAGGAGTGACCCCCAGGAGGCCCTCTCCCTTGTCCAGGTGGTGGCTACCCCGAGGAGCCCCCCCCCCCCTTGCCTGCCTGCGACGCTGAAGAGATCCCTTGATCTCTCATTGACTTCCATTGAAAACCCGACGCGTGTTTGCACACTGCACCCGGCCGCCCCCGCGCTGCTGAGGGTGTACTTTTTGTGCTGACTTGTGTCCCCCCCGGTGCCCTACAAAACCCCCCTGGTCTGCCCTCCGAAGACGTGGGTACTTACCTGCTGGCAGACTGGAACCGGGGCACCCCCTTCTCTCCATTGAAGCCTATGTGTTTTGGGCACCTCTTTGACCTTTGCACCTGACCGGCCCTGAGCTGCTGGTGTGATAACTTTGGGGTTGCTCTGAACCCCCAACGGTGGGCTACCTTGGACCAAAAACTGAAACCTGTAAGTGACTTACTTACCTGTTAAAACTAACAATAACTTACCTCCCCCAGGAACTGTGAAAATTGCAGTGTCCACTTTTAAAACAGCTTATTGAGTTTTATGTAAAAAGTATACATGCTAAAGTAATGATTCAAAGTTCCTAGAGTACTTACCTGCAATACCTTTCAAATGAGATATTACATGTAAAATTTGAACCTGTGGTTCTTAAAATAAACTAAGAAAAGATATTTTTCTATAACAAAACCTATTGGCTGGATTTGTCTCTGAGTGTGTGTACCTCATTTATTGTCTATGTGTATTTACAACAAATGCTTAACACTACTTCTTGGATAAGCCTACTGCTCGACCACTCTACCACAAAATAGAGCATTAGTATTATCTCTTTTTACCACTATTTTACCTCTAAGGGGAACCCTTGGACTCTGTGCATGCTATTCCTTACTTTGAAATAGCACATACAGAGCCAACTTCCTACAGATGGTAAGGGGTGTTTCTCCTTACAATGCCAGGTAAGCTTGGTGGTGAAGAATGAATAGTGTCACAGAAGGAGCAACCATAAAGGCAGCTAGAAACAGAACGTAGTCCTCCCTTCTTAGTATGATGACGTTTGCGCTCCTACACATGTACAAGTCCTTCTCGGCACTATCTGATTCTGTCCAAGACCCCAACAACTCCTTGGTCCTTGAGGTTTCCATCCTGTTCATGCAAGGGCTCCTTCCGGCTCCTGTGCACAGAGTGCCTCCTCTCTGCTTCAGCACACACGGGGCACGTCTCTCCACCTCGTTCTTGAGCTCTCTTGCCTTTCATGAAGTTGGTCTCTTTCAGCTCCTTCACCGTTCTGTGCACCCACTCTCCCTCTTGTTTACGCAGACCTCTGCCTCCCTGATCCAGCACAGACGAGCTTCAGTGCGCTTTATGCTTGAGTATTGCTCCTCATTCACTCACTCCTGAACACCTCTCTGTCCTCCCAAACTAACATGGCCACCTCCTCTCTGTAGAAGGCCTCTTCTTTCCTGATTCTGTACACACAAGGGGTTCTCCAGCTTTTATGTATGAAATGCTTGGAAAAGTTCCTTTGTCAGGATGCGCAGCTGCTATTATTTTGTATAGCAGCGTTAAGAGTGGTCTGATGGGAGCGGCTTCCCATCTCAATGAACCCCTGTGTGCTTCAGCCACCGAAGGCTTGGATTCAAGCTCTGCCACCTTTGATTCTGTCTCCACGGGCCGAGCGAAGCAGTCCATGGACTGCGCTTGGGGCTCTTGTCTTCTGCTTCAGACATTGAACCACTACGGTTGATAGGTAAATTCTCCTACTAGTAGAGATTCGACTTCTTAATTTATTCCTGTTTAGTTTCATGTTTGAGGCCCCCAGGTGGGCTCTTTCTGGCTTCTGAACTTCGCAGACCCTCTGCGCCAAACACAGCTGACAGCTTTCTCTCAGCATGTTTTGCTTTCACTAATGACCGAGCTGACAAAAATCTCTGGAATGCACTTCTCAGTTCAAAGAAGGCATTTATTGTTATTTCACCATGAGTTTCCGAAAAAGGAGGTTAGTATGTTGAAAGCACACGTTTAAAAATAGTCACAGCAATGAAAGGAAAATATACCAAAATGATTCTGAACTGCAATGTACACAGTAAATATATGTAGTTATGTTATATTATGCAAAGCAAATAATGAAGTACAAATTCATCACAGTAGGGCCTGCCAAGCTCTTCATCTTTCTCATTCCAGCAGGACGATGACCCCTTTCGACTGCAAAAGAGAAAGAGATAACCACCTTCACAGGACAGATATCAGACATCAGATGTCAAGAATTCTGATTGAGGCCACTCTCTCCCTCTCGCTGTCGCACTGGGTCTTTTATACCTTAAAAAAACAGAAGGAGCTTTCTGGAGAAAAAAAAACCCTCATTTAGCAATTCAAACATGCTGGCTAATTTAGGTCACAGTTGAAAGAAACAGGTTGGAACTAGCCAGTTACCCAAGTTGTATCTCCCAAGCCATTCCCTGCTGTCCTTATGCTTACTGACTAACTCCCCCATAATATGTCTTAGCTCTTCGGTGAGAAAGGGCACGAAAACAAGCACAGTTTACAATGTGGAAAAGTACGAGCACATTTAACATGGCAGTGTCTAACGCTACGATAAAGTCAATAGGCAGCTAAACTGAATACAAAATGCAGTCTGCAACTGGTGAACACTAGACAACTAATCGAGATGAAAAGTGTTGCAACACAAAGTCAGTAGTCAAAAACACATATTTCACTACACAGCAGCAGCAGGAAAATTCAAGAACAAGATAACAGACATAAATAAAGAAAATAAATCTTTCAAGGACTGTAAAAAATGCAGTAGAGTAACAGGAGTACAGGGCTCCCTGCTTCATTTAGCCTGTGTCCCCTCTGCGAGACCTCTGCAAGGGGAGGTGATGAAATTCAAGCATTGTTTCTACAAATGTATATTATGCATGAGTTCATTAGGCTAATGTTTCTATGAGGACTCATTTAAAACTTTCCTCAACTTACGTTCAGAATTCCACATACATCTTCCTATGTTGCTGCTGGTTTAATTCTTTTAACTATTTACTCCGGCTGGGTGGTGATAGCTACCCTCGATTTAAAGAGGATGCAAGAAACTCAACGACGCTAGGAAATGACACCAATATTTGTGATCATTAACATAATGAGGTGGTAAAGCGTGTCTTCCATTTGCATGGAATCTTTGAGGTCCTGAACAAAAAGCTGTTACTCAAAGTAAGGGATAGCTACTGCGATTAGGTGTTCTCTCAACTTTGGTTACATGAAAGAGCAAACTGGCCATTACATCAAATATAATGGCTCATTCAGTCACATGAATGTGAGCCACAAAAGCATTGCATGCCAATATACTTTTCCAAGACGCTTGAGAAGTGGCAGCCTGTGAGGCAATGCTTACTTTTATCAGAGCTCAACCACAGTAGTGAGCTATTCTGAAGAACTTGCTTCAGTGACAGATACGTCTGCCCTCGCTTCTATGTCCCTTTTGCTGTACTAGTTAAAAATGTATAAAAAGCATATGCGTTTAAGGTACAACAACTTTAAAATGTTATTTTTAATCTGTGACTTCAATGTTCAAGCATTTGTAAACTCTTTTATGTCTGTAACTTCGATTATCCAGAATTGGTTAAAAAAAACATTTTTGTCTGTAACTTCAATGTTCCAGCATTCGTAAAATAACGTTTCAGCATTGGTAAAAAACAATTTTGTCTGTAATTTCGATGTTATAGATTTCATAGATTTGCACACAACACTCCATTCTATGCATTGGAATGCTCAGGCTGCAGGGGTGGGGCTTAAGGTCTTAATGAGGTGGCTGGGCTACTGAAGTAAACCTGTTTAATAGTGCTGTATTCAAATTATACAAAACATCCGCCCAGAAAGTGGACCAACTTGATGGATTATATGAGTTTAAGTGCAAGGGGACTTTTATTGTTGGGTCCTTAGCAGATAAAATAAGTCATATATGAAGACATGGATGCCATCAACCTCTTTTGGCAACAAAATCACTTTTGCAAAGTAAATCTACAAAGTGTGAGTCTTTGGTGTTAAATGGATAACTCTGGATGCTGAACCTGAGGCCTTTCACTTATCCCAATTGAGGTGCAGGTTCCTTTTCACTGACCGGAAACAACATAATGTGGTGGTCAGTGCACTGGTCAGTGTAAGAGTGAACAAATCCCTTTATCCGTGGAGTTGAGCCGATACAATCCCTTGGTTTCAGAGCATCTGGAACTCGATTGCCAGCCTGGTCATTCGTGTTATGGAAGTTGACCGCATCGCAGAAGGCCTGCACGCAAGTAACTGGCCTTGTGGGGCATATATTCATTGCACTCTGAAAGCCCACTAAATGCATCCATATTGGTTCCATCTGTCCCAGAGGGGGGGAAAAAGTGTTCAGATCCACTATGACAGGCAGAACGCTGTGTAGGCGCCATGTTTTCTTGGTCCTGCTCAATATACTTTCTTCTTTAAGTGAAACAAACTCACAGAGTAGGATTTAAAACCAATAAAGCAATTACATTGACACACAAATAGTATTCTTCTTGTGAGTGAGGACAGCGTGAGCTTTTCAGTGCTCTACAGGTAGGAAAGATTAGTAGCAGTCGCCCCACCCTAAACAGTAAGGCCCATATTTATGGGCTTTGTGGTGCAGGGCAAGGGCAGGAATGCACTGTATCTATCCAATATGCGCATTCCTGTCCACTCTCCCTGCGCTGGTGCCCTTTTGTCTGCCTAGCACCAACACAGGCACCCTTGCACCATGCTGCAAGGGTGAGTGCATTACATGCAGGATTGTTTTTGTGCAGGAAGGGACATCTTCCTACACAAAAACAATCCAGAGAAGCCTTTTGTCTTTTTATGTGTGCTGCAGAGGAGAAATAAAGATATTTCTCCTTGTTAAGCCTCCCCTGGGGAGGTGTATCTTTTTGGTACATTCCCAGGTTGACAAGTTCTTGTAAATCTAGTGATGCGTCAAAATCCATTCATGTTGTATGGGAAAACTCATGCAACACCCACTGAAACGGCTTCCTGGTCGGATGAATAATGTAACACAGCAATTTGTGGTGCGTTACATTGCTTGCGATTTATGAATCCACACAAGCCTTGCGTGGCTTCATAAATCTGATTTAAGGTTTGTCTCAATCTTGCACCATGCTCCGTGGTGCAAGAGTGACGCAAACTAGGCCATAAGATATAGGCATACCGATGCATCTTACTCCTAGATGAGCATAGGTTTTAAGGCACCGCAGAGCAGCTTTCTGCTGCACCACGAGGATTTACGGGAGCTAGAGGGAAAGACTACAAGAAGCCTGAGAATGCCCGTGTGAATCTCAAATGTGGTGTATGTTACAGTCATGATTGGTATGGAACGAATCATTTTATGGACAGGAAGCTGAGTAGCAGCTGCCTCTGTTCTCAATTTCTCTGAATTCCAGAATGGATTTAGGATAACAATTAGCAGAAAAGAAAACTGATAGAAGAGAAGAACATTTTCATTGAAATTGCCTCAAGTGTTGTCAAATATGGCCATGGAGATGCATTTGCATACTAGCTCAGTTGGTAATCAGTAGTGCAGAGCCATTAATGTAGAACATACTATAGTCAACAGGTTTATTGGCAGCAAACAGCAGACAAGGATTACTCAACATAAGTGTCACGACTGGTATGTTCCCAGTAATGTGGGATGACTGCAAAGGAAGTTTCCAGTTTTGGAATGAAGCATAACCTCTTCTCTTTCAGGATCCCTGATCTGTAGAGGTGTGACCTCTTCAATTGCAGGATCCCTGATCTGTATTGGAGTATGATCTCTTCTATTGCAGGATCTCTGATCTGTAATGAGGTGTGGCCTCTGGATCCCTGATCTGTATTGAAGTGTGACCTCTTCTATTGGAGGATCCCTGATCTGTAATGATGTGTGACCTCTTTTCTTGCAGGATCCCTGAAGTCTGACCTCTTCCCTTGCAGGTTCCCTGATCTGTATTGAAGTGTGACCTCTTCCCTTGTAGGTTCCCTGATCTGTATTGAAGTGTGACCTCTTCCCTTGCAGGATCCCTGATCTGTATTGAAGTGTGACCTCTTCTCTTGCAGGATCCCTGCTCTGTAATGGAGTGTGACCTCTTCTCTTGCAGGATCCCTGCTCTGTAATGGAGTGTGACTTCTTCTCTTGCAGGATCCCTGATCTGTATTGAAGTGTGGCCTCTTCTCTTGCAGGATCCTGGACGCCAGTGTCCTTCCAGCCCTCTGATGGTTATTACCTTGAAGAATGAAAACGCAGCTGGCAGAGACCTGCTCTCTTCGCTCAGTCATACTGTTCTGCTTTTTCTCTCTTTATTTATGAATGTACATCCCTGGGGGGAGATAAACCACTGAAGCCAGAATATGAAGAAGCTTTTTTCAGTCTTTTCCTGGGCGCTGAAACTGTACCTCCTTGTCGTTCAAACACAGCCATGGCTCTGCGGTGGTATTAATTCTCCTCCTGGATAAGGATATGTCTCGGCTGTCCGGTACTTGCAACCACGACAAATCTGCACATAGCTTGAAAAAGTGCTATGTAGTTGCAAAACAACAGTCGTGTTAATGATGAGAGTGGACAAGAACCCCACATATCGGGCAGTTTCCTCTTGTGAAAAGATGAAAGCATAACCAATGGGCAGGCTGGTCAGTATCGCCTTGAGTTTGTGATGTTTTTTACAATCCCAGGCAAAGAAGTGTGGTTCCGTTCTAATGCCTTGGGCCTTGCTGCGGAATGAAATTTGTTCCACTCTTGTAAGGAAGAGAGTTTCTCCTTTTATTTTGCAGTTTTCTTTTTTCATTTTAGGTTTATGGTGGTCACAGTGGTTGAACACCTTTACTGTGGCAAGCCAGTTGTGTGAGTTTCCTTCACCGCACGCTACGTGGCACTGATTACTCTGACCGTATGTAGTCCTGTTCTTACATAATGTTCGCTCCATTAAAGACTTGGTGGTACCATACCATGAGCTCTCTTTGTTCTGAAAGGGTTTATGGGACTCCTTTTGGTTTAGGATCTCTGTATATTTTTCTGGAGGCAGCTTGATTCTCTGGTTTCGTTTTGTTCCTGATGTAGGAGTCACCTTTTCTGGTTTCGTTGCTGCTTTGTACAGCGTATTACCTGCATGTTCCAATGTGGGAGCTGTCCCTTCCCTTAAACTGCAGTGTGTCTGTCTGCTGATCTGTGGCTTTATTTAATGCTCTTGAAAAGTGCTTATGGGTTGTTTGTTGGTTTCTTCATTATGTGTTTTTTGAAAGCGCACTTTCTAAACCATGTATGTACTTGGTAACATTTGGCAGAACTCTGCAGGAACAGTAAAAACTATCTATCCACAGATATTGTAGTTGTTTCATTAATTTGCTCACTGCAGTCCAAGTGCTTAAGTGTGATCTGGGGGATGTGCAACTGGGAGTATGGGAATAGGAGCCCCTCAAGGCAGCTAAAGCTTACCTAGATATAGTGGGATTTACAGGTGAGTAAATCTACAGGGATTTCAATTTCTGTGAAGCGTGAAACTAGACAGGTCTCTTTCCAAGAGGCGATTCCCAGCATACAAGACAATCTAGTTTAGTAGTGTGTCCCGAAGGTGTTTCTGCCCACTCGACTTCAAGAGACTCCCTGTGAGCCCTGGAAGTAAAAATATGATGCTGGGTGAACGCGGGTCATATCAAAGTGAGACAATGTCTCTTCTGCCCTGGTGTGGGAGAATGTTAATCTCTTCTTAGTGACAGAATATCCTTGAAATTACAAAGAAGCAGTGGGCGCAGGTTCATTGAGGTTCTCCATTTATTACCAACAAGTATGCCTTATACAGAGGTGACAATCGGCCACCTCAAACTGTAACTATGTTTTAGTGTCTCTAAAGGTGAAACTTAGCTGGTTGACCACAGAATAGGACACCTTCTCCCAGTATTTCCTGTGGCACTTCCTTAAATCACCACCTATGCTCCATCCCCTTGTACCATAAAGAAGATCCACAACACACACAAACCACACTGAAAACATAGACGCATCCCCATGAAGCCCACTCACACCATACACAACCACAGACCGCACAAAACACAGTATTGTTTGTTAATCTGTTACATATCACCAGGGTCCGCATGGTGTTCCTAGTCTTGCATGATGCCTACTTTCATGTGCCTGCACCGCAGTCCCACAGATGCCTCCACTGATCTGCGGTGGGCTTAGAACATTTTCAATTCACCGTCCGACCCTTTGGCCTGACCTCAGCCCCTCAGGTGTTCACAATGGTGATGACAGAGGTTGCAGCCAGAGGTTGCAGCCCTTCTTCACAGGTGAGGGGTACTAGTATTCCTTTACCTTGATGATTTGGGGGGGGGGGGGCTCACCACAGTCACTCATGTTCCCATCTGCCGACAGCTGTCACCCTTCTGTCGTCCCTGGGGTTTTCCATTAATCGGCCAAAATCCCACTGGTGGCATATACAGTAGATTCCCTTCACTGGGGCCACCCTGGACATGACTACGAGTCCGGGACATTCAGATTATGATCCAGATGTTTTGGGCTCATTTCTGTGTTCCGGTGCCTGCAGTTCTGCGGCTTCTTGATCTTCTTTCCTCGTCCATCCTGCTCATCCCCTGGGCTCAGTGGCACATGCAGTGGAACTTTTGTCTATAGTGGCCACATCACTCTGGTTCTCCTCAGACATCTGTACTTCGGAAGAGGCAGCCTGGGTCCTTTGGTGGTGGCTGTGGATACCAGCCTGACCTGTGGCAGGACTTGCTTCCTACTCTATCCAGATCTCAGTATTGTGGCAAATCCATTGTCTCTGTGCTGGGGCAGTCACCTGTGAGAGGTAGAGATCATGGGTCTTGGTCAAAGGTGGAGCATACATACACACACACACACCACACTACATCCATTAAAGGGCACCAAGTCCCATGCATTAGATGGGAAGTCAGTCAAGTCTACATGGACAACACAACCACCATGTGGTACAGCAATAGTCCGGGCTATGTAGAGTTGTGGGTCTTGCTGCGTGTCAGGGTACCAGAAATGGCATCTCCATTCAGAGGTGGTTTAGGACATCTTCGTCTGGTGGGGTGTACCTTGGATGGAGCTTTTCGTCACTGCCGAGCATGTGCAGAATTGTGATTACTGTGTAGTCCCAGGTAGAGGCATTCTGTCTCCAAGTGGAAGACTTGCTTCTGTTTGTCTTTCACCCACGCAACTTCTGCTCTGAGTTCTGAAGAAGTACATGAAGGACGGCTCAGATCATCATGATAATCCTGAATTGAGCCAGCAGAATGTTGTACTTTGAAATACTAAGCTTTTGAACTTTTTCCTTTTGGACGGTCTACCTCCTTGTGAGCACCTCCTGCCTCAGCACCTGTGCAGGGTCCTGCACTCAGTCTCAATCTCCATGCATGGAGATTGAGAGGCACCAAGTTGGTGTTCTGGATCAGCCCGCAAAAGTAGTAGATGGTATCCTTGCTGCTAGAAATGTATCAAGTAAATGCATTTATCCTAACCGTTAGGTGGTGTCCATGGTCTTGTGTGGGGACTGTCAAGTTGATCCTCTTCAGGCCAAAACTTTATGATACTTTCAGCTTTGGTTTTCTCTGGCCCAGCAAGGCTTTGTGGTTGGCAAAGTTTAATGTTATTGTCGCCCATTTCGGCCTTTCTGTGTTTCGCTGATCAGTCTTTCATTCACGTCACTAGCTGTGATGAGCTCCTTAAAGGGGCTTACGTATGTCCCTTGCTGTGCCTTTTATTATGCCTCTATGGGACCTTAATTTTGTCCTCATGCTGTTGCTGTCTGTGCCTTTGAAAAGGATGCATGGTCACTCTCAGGTTGCTGATCATTAAGACACAATTCCTAATTGCAATTACTTCTGCGCACTCTGTGCTGTTGGTACAACTTCCACATACCACCTTCTTTCTGGACAAATTGTTGCTGTGAACCTATGCTTCCCTGTCGCCGGAGGTGCTGATGTTCTTCCACAAGGGACATCGTATCACGGACCCTGCATTGTTTGCTCCACCTCGTCCCTGTAAGGAGGTTTGCACCCAAAAAGCTTTTACATGCAGCGCATGACACAGCAACAGGTGGATGACCAGCGTTTTATTGGCTTTGCCAGTGCTAAGAAGGGGAAGGTGGTGCAGAACAAAATCTCGTCCTGGTACTTTGTCCTGTGCATAACAGCCTCCCGAGAGCCTTTGGACATGTCCCACCAGAGCCAAGGCCACCACAACGGCACTGGTGAGAAGTGTTCAGGTTTTGAACATCTGCCAGACTGTTACATGGGCGTCCATACACACCTTCACCAGGAATTAATGTCTTAACAATCAAGTCTGGAGCCAGCCTTTCACCTGCACGGTCCTACAGGACTTCCTGCTGTACGCCCGCTCCTTAGACCTCACATCTTCAGTGAGATACTTCTTTGCTGTCTGTCTATAGGGTGATGAAACTGCGGTTAGAAGTATCCATCAGAAGAACAAGTAATATTCTTTCTGGTGGCTTCCTTAACCGGGGATTCCTCACCGTCTCCCTCATCCCTGTTTTTTATGGAGTGGAATTGGAGGGATCTGAAGTAGTCCCGAGTGGCACACCGTCACGATCGACCTGTGTCTGAGGGCGCGGAAGCGTTCTAAAGAAATACTGACGTTAGCATGCAGGGCTGGTTTCTACATATGGCCTTGGTCTTTCACTTCAGAGGTGGTTTGTGGTCCCCAAAGGGTTTCAAAAGCACCACCTGACAAATCGCTGGAGCAATTGTAGTGAAAAGTTTTAGATCCAGTCTGGCAATTCAAAAGGTGAGTATCCACTAGAAAGGGCGTTACAGAAGGTAAGTATCTTGTTCTTTTGAACGGTGGCATCACCTTTGTTTAGTTATATAAGACTGGAGGCCATAGAAAGGTTGCTACTGGATTTAAATGTCTGGAATCTTGCATACGGCCTTGGACATACCTTCTGAGGGGAGCACTGTGGCATTGCCATTTATGGTTGCCTGCTGCAGTGGTGATACTCGGCCAACAGAGCAGTGCTAACCCTGGTTACCACAGTCTGTCTCCTGGTTGCCCACGCCCTGCAATTCAAGGCACTAAATTATCCTGACACCCACCTCTACTTACTGCGATCCTCAGTTCACACCGTCTTCCTCCTCTGCTAAAACCAAAGTATTATCTTTCACTGATTCTCTGAAGCTGGGCTGGTGTGTGGTGAGCTCCTATGGTGTTATCACCTTATACCAGGTCCAGGGATCCCCTATCAGTGAAGTGTAGGCAGTGTCTAGAAGCCAGTCTCTAGAGGTAGCTGTGAATGAGCAGCCAAGGCTTATCTGGGAGACATGCAAAGCTCATGCAATACCACTGTAGTCATACAGAACTTACACACATGAAAGAACCACACAGTGCTACAAAAATAAAGGTACTTTATTACAGTAACACTACACTAGATTACTTATAGGCAGTCCCCCCCAACCGGAGGTAAGTATACACCATAGATAGATATATATAATAGTAATCCAAAATTAGCACAGAAAACAAGCATTGGCAGGAATTGTAGAAAATAGTGAGGGCCGTAGGAGAGGGCCAAACCATATACTAAAATAGCAGAATGCGAAGTGAAGTTCCCCCACCAAAAGTTATGGGGTGGGGGGAGCTGGGAGAACTCAGGACAAGAGGACTTAGAAAATGGATTGTGCAAGAACAGGACCAGACCAGAGGGAACCGAAGGTGGACTCTGGAAGAAGAGGACCTGCAAAAGAAGGGGACTGAGTCCAGTCCACGATGGAGTGTCCAGTCGGGGCAGGAGCCACTACCCACCCTTCTGTGGATGAAGATTCAGGTCAACAGGGGAAGGAGAAGACCAGCTGTGGAGTCCAGGGGCTGCAGAGGAGTCCTTGGAGCGAGGCTGATGGTATCCAACGTTGGTTGCTGGGTTGCAGTTGGGCAGTGGTGTAGGAGAGCCACCAACAAGCCTTGGCAAATGCAAGAGGAGGCAATAGAAAAGTTGCAAGCCTGAAGTGGACCAGCAAGGTCCAGGGGACTCGACCCTTGGAGGGGAGTCCGGGCTGACCCTCAGCAGTCAGGAGAGTCAGCAGAAGCAGTTGCAGACCCACCAGGCACCCCACTGGCAGCAGGCACAGTAAGTTGCAGTGAGGCCCAATCAGCACACCTGGAGTGGAGTCCCATTTCGCTGGAGCAGCAGAGAGGGGACTGTCCTTGGAAGGATGTAGTGAGGGAGGCTGGGGTTACTCGGAGTCTGAAGATCCCTTGGAGCAGGAGTCAATAAGCCTTGGTTGCTGCCAGAGTTGCGGTGCTGCCCTGCAAGGAGGAGCAAGGGCAGAGGGGACCAAGATGGCCACTCCAGACCACCACCTGTGATGCAGGATCCACGTGGTGCCAGAGGAGAGCAGATCCATGCAGCCGGTCATCATTGCTGGAGGTGCTTGCAGATGCAGGGGAGTGACTCCTTCACTCCAAAAGACATTCCTTCTGTTTTTCTAGTGCAGTTGAAGTCTTGTCGACTGCAGAGGATCCACAGCTGGGGAAATGTTGCAGTTGCTGGGAAGAGCAGGAGAAACAATGTTGCAAGGTGAGGTCTTCTCGGGAGTTGCAGTCTTGTTGGGTCCTGAAGTGTCCAATTGGGGTTCTGGTGGCCAGGAGCAGTAGTAAACAATGAAAAGTAGTACTGGTGGAGTCTTGCACGTTGAATTTGGAGAGGGACCCACCTGCAAGGGAGTCCCTAAATAGCCCTAAAAGGGGGTTTGGTCACCTTGCCCGGTGACCACCTATCAGGATGGGTCTCTGACGTCACCTACCTGACCTGGCCATTCAGATGCTCCCAGAGGCCTCTGCCCATCTTGGTTTCAAGATGGCAGAATCAAGTGGCCACCTGGAGGAGCTCTGGGCACCACCCCTGGGGTGGTGAAGAACAGGAGAGCGGTCACTCTCCTTTCCTTTGTTCAGTTTCACGCCAGAGCAGAGACCGGGGGTGTCTGAGCTGGTGCAAACCGGTTTATGCAAGGAGGGCACCAAATGTGCCCTTCAAAGCAAACTGGTGGCTTGGGGAGGCTACCCCTCTCAATCCTTAGAACACTTGTTTCCAAGGGAGAGGGTGTTGCCTCCGCTTTCCCACAGGAAATCCTTGGTTCTGCCTTCCTCTGCCTGAGCTAGTCAAGCAGCAGGAGGGCAGAAACTGGTCTGAAGTGCTGCCTGGAAAAGCCTGGTAGGAGCAATACTGGCCCCCAGAGTGCATGGAATCAATAATGGCAAAAGTACTGGGGTATGATTCTGAGATGTTTGATACCAAACATGCCCAGGTTGGGAGTTCCATTATGTAGCTAGACACGGGTAGTAAGTGACATGTCCAGTACACTGGCAAAATGGCTTCTCTGCACATATGAAGTCCAGTGCAAATGGAACTGGAGTTCATAGGGGCACCTCGGCTCATGCAGGGGTGCCCTCACACACAGGAACCTGTACCCTGCCCTCTGGGCTACGAGGTCCTACCATTGGGGTGACTTACAGTGAATTGGTGCAGCGATCTGTGGTGAAAGGGTGCATGCACCTTTTCACGCAGGCTGCAAAGGCAGGCCTGTAGACACATTTTGCATGGGCTCCCATGGGTGGCATAATACATGCTGCAGCCCATGGGAGACCCCTGGTGTCCCAATGTCCTGGGTACCTAAGTACCAAATAGTAGAGACTTATGAGAGGACGCAAGTATGCCAATTGTGGAGTGCACAAAGGCCCTAGGTAACCACATTTGGAGGGAGAGAGCACAATCATTGGGGTCCTGGGTCGCAGGATCCCAGTGAAGAATCTAAGCACTCTGATAGAAGGCAAAAAGTGGGGGTAGACATGCCAAAAAGAGTGACTTTCCTACACATCTAAAAAAAAACTTAATATAACTGATAAAAACAGCAAGTCCCCTGAACTCCTGAAAGATTAATGAGGAGAGTATCAGAAAACGGATACAGCATGAAATGCAGAGCTGCGTACGTGAGACCATTGACAAGGTCATGCAGAAATTGAGGTTCAGATAATGAATATTGGTCAATTTCAAAGGGAGACTGATAATGTGGATTTAAAAAAAGGAAACAAAACATATGGAGAAAGGGAATATGCCCTCAAAGACAGTGGGAGGTCCTAGCACCTCAAAAGGGAAAGGTGTCCTATGCAGCACGAACAAGAGAGGTGTCCGATGCATGACACTGGAAATGGTTGGCCTGAGCGGTACACAGAAGATACTCAAGAAATTGAGTTTGAGGTTGATGAATTCCAGAGAGATGATGAGGGGCTTTTTGATGAGTGTGTACTCAACCTCCAGCAGGAGGATGACGGCATGGATGATCTCTTAAGTGAGAATAAAATTCCGTCTACCTCCAAAGGCTGTTAGGAAACACATGAGCAAATAAATGCTCTCACTTCACTGTATCAAGCATCCAAGAAGTGGAGTGGTAGCCCCTGGAGCTTGTGGGCAGTTTTATCAAGAGGTGGATCAGGAACCGTCTGGAGAAAGAGGTGAGGAACATCCTCAAGGCTGAATGCTGTAGGACAGTGCTTCGTGAGAAAGTTTGCCTCACACCGAACTTGACCCTGAATTAATTACATTCCTCTTAAAAATTGGCATGGATCCCAAGAAGGGAATCTAAAGGCCCCCTCAAACAATACCAAGATCAGCTCTGCAGAGTTGTTGGGCCACTAGCAAGGATTATTGACATGTCTGAGGAGGCATATATAAAGGGACTTCCTCCGGACCTTGACCTCCTGAGGATGGAGTCAGCATGCTATGGTTCTCCTAGGTAATGTGGGGATAAACACAGAGACAAAGCTGTGCTTATGAAAATCAACCCAAAACTAGGCAATTTGGAAGACAAGGAATCCTCAGAGAACCCTAATGACCTACTATTCGGAGAGGACATGGTGAAATCACTGGGCAAATATGTGGCAACCTTCACAGCCCTCGACAAAACCCAGAGCAGTATGCGCAGGGACTTCAACAAAAGAATTTTAGGACGGGCCGGCAGAAGGGGACTTTCTGCCAGCTGTGGTTCTGTAACGGTCCCAGTTGATAACTATGGCAGAGGCTATCAAGCCAGTGAGGCACCTACCTTGTATCCCCAATGAGACCTGTTATAAAATTAAGGGATTTAAACAAATTCATGGTGTACAGACAGTTCAAGATGGGAGGGATCCAGCTTTTATGAGAGATGTTACTGAAAGACGATTGGCTGGTAAAGTTGGATCTGAAGGATTCCTACTTTACAGTCCCTAGGCAGAAGAATGCCAGCTTTATCGTCAATTCATCTGGCAGAATCGACTTTACCAATTTTGCGTCCTGCCATTTGGCCTTTCTTCAGCACCTTGGTGCTTCACCACGGTGATGAGGGCAGTTGCTTCCTACCTGAGAGAGGGGGGGTGTTTATATAATCATTTATCTGGACGATATCTTGATTATCTTCCAATGTCGATATCAAGTAATGAAAGATTTGGATATGGTCAAAACCCTGCTGGAAAGCTTGGGTTTTATTGTGAACAAGGAGAAATCCGTTCTTATTCCTTCACAATCTCTACAGTTTTTAGGCTCACAACAGACACAATAAATGTGATGCTGCTGTTTCCCTTAAAGAAAATAACCAAGATACGTAAAGAAATAAGTTATGTGCTCAAAAAGACATTTTTTACACTATGGCCCATATTTACAAGGTTTTAGCGCCGCTGCCTGTTTTTTTTTTTTTTTTACACACCGCGGCTGCGCAATCAATTTGCATCAGTTCTTGTAAATATGCCCCAAAGGGAGTTAGCAAAACTACTAGGTCTTCTATCCTTTTCAATTCAGGCAAAATGTCCTGGTCCTTTATACTATTGTGTTTTGCAGAGGATAAAGGCAAGGGCCCTTAGTATGGAGATAAGATAAAGCTAGACCAAGAGGCGAAGATGAAATTGGTGTGGAGGTCAGAGAATTTAGAGGTCTTGAATAAACGAGCAATCTTTGGTTGTTCTACGGACTTCATTCTGGAGTCAGATGCAAGCCTAAGTGGTTGGAGTGCTCACCTGGGTGTACGGCAGACTGGTGGATTGTGGCCAAGCATGGAGAGGTTACATCACATAAATTATTTGGAATTGATGACCAGGCTTTATGCTCTCATGAGTTTCAGAAATTGTTTACAAGGAAGAGGTGTATTTCTGAAAATGGACAGTGTTTCTGCAGTAGCATATACATAAATCACTTAGGAGGTACAAGATGCCTAGATTTGTCAGCTTTAGCCAATAAGCTTTGGTTGTTTTGATTAGAACACAAAATCAGCTTGAAGGGAGAGTATTTGCCTGGGAAAGCAAATGTAACTGCAGACTGGAATTCAAGATTTCAGTGATTGGAAATTAAACATGGGATGTTTAAAAAAACTAGATGTTTTTTGATCCTCTGGAGATAGGCCTTTTTCGCAAGCAAGCAGGCTGACCTTTCATCTGAGGAAGTATTACAGTTGGAGCCCAGAGCCCTAGCTGTGAATGCATTACTTCACAGTTGGAAGGGAAAGAATGGTGATACCTTCCGCTCCCCCCCGCGCAATGATTTAGACAGTCCTTCAGAAAGTAAGGCTACAGAAGTGCTCTCTTGGACTGATAACTCCGTTCTGGGTTTCTCAAGCATGATTCCCAATGATTTTGGAATGTGCTTGTGAAATTCCATTTTATCTGCCTGCTATTGAGAGTCTGCTGAGAGACAGAGAGGAACATGCTCTGGTACGGACTTGAACTTTAAGCTTTCTTGCATGGACAGTGTTGGGGAATCTTCAGATACATCAGAGGCCTTTTGGGAAGGGCTGAAGAACTGCTTGAAGAATCTTGGGCTCCAGGAACACGGCGCTGTGTTGGTGCATGGAAAGTAATTTGGATCCTGTGGAGGCTTCTGTAGTTGAGGTAATTAATTTCCAGGTGGAACAATTCAATAGGGTACGTAGGTGGTCATTATGAACATGGCTGTCTGGACTGCCACGCCGGCAGACATTACCGCCAACGGCATGGTGGTCCAGACCGCCATATTCCTAATACAGTAGTGAACTGACTGCAAAGCAGCCAGTTCTCTGCCATCCACCACCAGGCCAGAATAGACCGCCGGGTCGACTGCGAGCACATTCGACCCGGCAGTGGGATTATGATCCCATTTCCGCCAGGGATCTCTGGGGAGTTACCCTGACAGGTAATCCCTGGCAGAAAGCATACGGGTGACAGGAATAATCATTCCTGTCACCTGTGTGTGACACACCAGGCCCCTTCCCCCTTCCCACTATCCCAAGCCCCTAGAACAGCCCAAACCCCGAAAACCGACCCCCCAACTCTCCACCCCCACAACCCAATGTAGGTCCCCTCACCATCTCCCACCCCTACATACAGGTCCCCCAAAACCCCAACATGCACCCATTTACGTACATGCACACACCCATACATGCAGCCACCCCTCCCAACTCGGACAGCACTTACCTCTTCCGTCACGCTGCTCCGTGAGGGAACAGGCTCCCTAGATGCTGTTCCGCCGCCACGCCCATAAATGCTTCATTATAGGCGTGGCAGTGTATGGTCTGATGTGGTGGAGCAGCATATACCCCTGCCACCAACCGCCGGCATGGAGAAGTTGTGCATAGTACATTGCGTGAGAGTATGATTCCCGAATGAATTAATTTCATCTGGATGGTGTTAACCAGTTACTAATTTCTTTTATAAAACTCTTCAAGGCGGTTACCACAGCCACTAATGCAAGAAGGGTTAAATGGGACATGCAACAGGCTGGTGTCAATTTACAGAGGTTTCAAGCACGCACTATGAGAACTACTATGGCCTTTTGGAAAGGTGGAAGGTATTATGAAAGCAGCTGACTGGTCCAATGCTTCTATTGTTGCTAAACAGTATTGTAAACCAGTCGAACATGTCCGATGTGGTATTGGAGGGCTACCAACATCACAATAGTAGCCTCCAGTCTCGTAATAAAATAGCGATTCTCCAAAATAAATGCCTAGAGAACCTGGATTTCATTAGAGATGCAGAGGCTAACATTATCCCACCCTCCCAATCCAGTCTGGTGGAATTTTTCTGAATTAGCTTTTAAATGGTCAAAATTAAACCTAAAAAAATAAAACTTTAAAAAATGAATGTTTAAGGATTTCTTATGAGTAATAAATAGAGGATATAAGTTGCTTTAATTATTTTCTGTTATAGGTTAATTTCCTGTTGATTCCTGTGTTTAACAAATTCTTTCTTTACAGATGACACTCAATAGTTCCGTTCCTGTTTGGAGTTTCACGGTTGCAGTTTCTTCGTTCTTCGTCATCCAAGAAAGGAGAGCACCAGTTCTGCATTTTAAAGAGAAAGATTATTCTGTGCATGGACTACTTATGTGTTGTTAATGTTCTATTCTAGCTTGTTCTTGGTTTATGATGTAATCTTCTTTCAGGTGCTGCGTTGAGTGGCATTAAAAAGATGAATGCATAACCTTAGCCTCCTTGTCTTTAATGAAATCCAGCTCCTCTTGGCATTTCATTTGGAGAATCGCTATTCCCTAGCTGTAAATTATTGCAATACCCATGGCATATTAGTGCCTGGTTTTGAACTGAGGCCCATATTTATACTTTTTTTTAGTACCGCTTTTTGATGCAAAAACAGCACAAACTTACCAAATACAATTGTATTTTGCAAGTTTGCGCCGCTTTGGCACAAACAAATGACGCAAATGCGGTGCTAAAAAAGTATAAATATGGGCCGGAGTGTGCTGGCACAAAGGAAATGACTCTCAGGATGGGTCCTGGCTTAAAGGTTTGTACCAGCTGGAGGGGTCTAATGCATGGCAGGAGGTTGGACATTTCAAAACAGAGATGAATGGATATTGAATCACATTATTATTCTTTGTGCTTTGGTTGCGGAATTTGAGCTCCGTAGATCACATTGTTTTCAATACTTTCAGTTAAGACTTGTTGAAGGGATATAAGGGCAGACTGAACCCCATTCCGGACTTTAATCCACTGGAGCCTAAAATTACAGTATAAAAAACAGAGAATATTGGAATCTCTAGGCTTTCTAAAATGTTGGTGATCAAGTCCCCTGACCCACTTGTAACCCTCTAAGAGTGATGGGAACAAGATTTGGTCAGTATATATGAAGCATAGTAGGTGGAGGCCAAAATAGCAGCAAGACCATCAATGTTCTCATTCGATTGCGCCTCATTCTATTAAATACCTCCATTTGGTGTACTATATGCCAGAAAGACTGTGGAAAATAGGGGGGGTGATGAGGCCGACTTTAATTGCTTGAGGTACAAAGCATGTAGGGGTACCCTGTCACACACTGTATGGGACCGTTCTGTTATTCTAGCTTATTGGTGCCAATTTTTTTAAGGCACTGGAAGCAGTGATCAGAATGTCTGTCTTAAGAAACCCCAAAATTGGCTGTATTTGGCATTTGACCTAGAATGGCTCACTCACAGGGAGGCCATATTGTTGGTTAGGATAGGTTTTATTATGGGTTCCCCTTTTCAGAGTGTCTGAAAGGAATGGATTATTGTTCTCTTGTGAAGGAATCAGTTTATAAAACCCAGAAATCAGTTCGCAGAGCAGAGAGGATGGGTGGGTCGCTAAGGAATCTGCAACTAGAATGTCTCTACCATTTAATTCATTACCGAAGGTAAGTAACTCGTTCATCTGATAGAGACTTCTAGTTGCAGATTCCTTACCTTAGAATAGATAACCAAGCAATACCATCCCGAAGGAGGGCTGCGGACCAAGATCATGCTAGGAAGTCCTGTAGGACCAAAAGGGGCAATGGTAACTGTCCCTGCAGTCCTGACTGTCCAGGCAGTAGTGTTTGGTGAATGAAAGGATGCCCATGTTGCTGTCCGACAGCTATCCAGGACTGGAACTCCGTGTGCTAACACAGTGGTGGCAGCTGCCACTCTGGTAGGGTTGCTTTTTAGCCAACGCGTAGCACATTTTGATGCAGAGAACAACCCATCTAGAGATGGTTCTCTTCTGCACTGCCTGACCTTCCTTTACACCCACATACATGACAAAGAGTTGATTTTCCACCTGGAACTCTTTGGTACGGTCAAGACAGAACTCCAATGCTCTTTTTGGGTCCCGGCGGTGGAGTCTCTCCTCTTCCTTAGAGGGATGTGGGAGGTGTGTAGAAAGTAGGCACAGCAATGGACTGGCCTAGATGGAAAGGTGTAACCACTTTTGAAAGAAAGGAGGCCCTAGTGTGAACAACCACTTTGTCAGGGTAGATGGTAAGGTAAGGCGGCTTAGATGACAAAGCCTGTAGCTCGCTCACCCTACAGGAAGAGGTAATTGCCACTTGAAAGGCAGTCTTGACAGGCAAAAGCCAAGGACAATTATGCAGTGGCTCGAAAGGAGCACACATAAGAAAGGTTAGAACCAAATTCAAGTCCCATTGGGGGCATTATGAAAATTGAAGGAGGAAACAAGTGGGTAAGACCCTTCAAGAACCTACTAACTATAGGTGATTTAAACAAAGAAGGTTGATTTGGGAGTCTCAAGAATGCAGAGATAACAGTCAAAAGACCTTTAAGGGTGCCCAAAGCAGAGCCCTGCTGGACCAAAGAAAGTATAAACAAGAGAACCACCGAAAGTGGGGTGGTAAACACACTTGTCTGTACACCGCACCACAAACTTCATTCCATAGACAGGCGTACACCATTTTGGTGGAGGGAGGCCTGGCTGCCAAGATAACGTAACGGACTTCGGGTGAAAGGTTAAAAGCTGTCAACTGCTGCTGCGCAATCTCCATGCAAGAAGGTGGAGACTGGACTGGTTTGGGTGGAGAACCCTCCCCTGCTACTGCGACAGAACATCCTCACGAAGGGTCAGTCTGATCGGAGGATCAATGACACTGCTCAGTAGCTCG
The DNA here is from genome assembly GCF_031143425.1 of Pleurodeles waltl. Lineage (NCBI taxonomy): Eukaryota > Metazoa > Chordata > Amphibia > Caudata > Salamandridae > Pleurodeles > Pleurodeles waltl. The sequence continues at coordinate 15,382,984 of NC_090449.1, read as the reverse complement.
GGATACCAGACTCTTCGTGCCCAGTCCAGAGCCACAAGGATTACTTGGGTCCAGTCATTCTTGATCTTCTTGAGAACTCTGAGCAGAAGTGTTATGGGCGAAAAGGCGTATAAGAGGCCTGAGCCCCACTCAAGACAAAAGGCATTGCAGAGCGAGTGCCACCTTGGAAACTCCAATGCGCAGAACTACTGACATTGCACGTTCTCGGCCTGCAGAGGCAAACAGATCTAACCAAGGTTCTCCCCACTGCTGAAAGAGTCATTGCACCACCTCTAAATGGGATATGCCATTCATGATTGATCAGGCATTGTCAGCTGAGCTTCTCCACTCTGGCGTTCAGAGAGCCCACCAGATGTTAACCCACCAGGGAAATGCCCTAATATTATAGCCATGTCCAGGGGCGCAGAGCCTTCTGACAAAGGTTCCATAACCCCACCCTGTTTGTTGCAGTACCACAAGGCAGCCGTGTTGTCTCCGAACACCTGCACCACCTTCCCTTTGAGAGAGGGAAGGAATGCTTTCCATGCCAGCCTGATCGCCCTGAACTCCAAAAGATTGATATTGAGCCCGTAGACCAGATGCCTCTGATCTCCACCTCTCCCATCTGGCCATCCCACCCCAGCAGTGATGCATCTGTTACTACTGTCAGATCTGGTTGGGGAAGGGAGAAGGCTCTGCCTCTGACCCAACAGTGGTTCAAAAGCCACCAGTGCAGATCTTGTGCGGTCCCTTCCTAGATCTGGACCACATCGGAAAGGTATCCCTGATGCTGCACCCACTGGCATGCCCGCATGTGCCACCTGGCCCAATTCACCAGAAGGATGCATGAGGCCATGAGGCGCAGCAGCCTCCGAATCATTCTCACCGAAATCCAGGGCAGAGGCTGAAACATCGGTATCATAGCCTGAATATCCTGGACTTGACGCTTGGGAGGATAAGCCAGAAACTGCATTATGTCCATTACAGCTCCGATGAAAGGGAGCATCTGAAAGGGAGTCAGGTGTGCCTTCGGCACATGCATAGTGAACCCCGAGAATGCAGGAGGTTCGCCATAGTCTGAAGGTGGGAGACGACAGCCTGGGGAGAGCCCGCCTTCAGCAGCCAGTAGCCCAGGTAGGGGAAAACTGAAGCCCCTGAACTGGGCAGATGAGTTGCGACCACCACCATCACCTTAGTGGACACCCGAGGGGCACCGGTAAAGCCAAAGAGAAGCTCAGTAAACTGAAAGTGATTGTGGCCCACCGTGAAGTGCAAGTAGCGCCTGTGGGCAGGCAGGACGGGGATGTGAAAATAAGCATCCTGCAAGTCCAGTGCTACCATCAGTCTCCAGGGCAGATCGGACCTGAGCCAAGGTGAGCATTTTGAACTTCTCCTTCCTGAGGAAGAGATTGAGGGACCGAAGGTCTAGGATAGGGCGGAGGCACTTGTCCTTTTCGGGTACCAGAAAGTAGCGAGAAAAGCAACCACTACCTATTTCTGGCACAGGGACCCTATCTATGGCGCCCTTAACCGAGAGAGCCATAACCACCTCGCAGAGAAGTGCCAAGTGATCCTCCGTCTTGTGATCGTAGTATGGTGGCATAGATGGAGGGGTAGGCTCGAAGGGGAGGGAGTAGTCCCTTCAGACTATTTGCAAAACCCACCTATCCAATGTAATGGACTGCCAGCGGGGCAGGTGATGGCGAATCCTGCCTCCGACTGGTCCCTGATGGGATAGTGTCAGACTAGGAAATCTTGGATGTTGCGGCGGGGGTGGACTGGCTAGACTGCTGGTTCCCTGATCAATGCGGGCGGTGGATCCCACGTCCTCGGCTGGGCAGCATATGCATCACAGTGGCTGGAGGGAAATGGACATGGTTTGGCACCCCTTCCGTAGCCACAAGAGACGAAAAGCAGACTGAGAGGTGCAATGGGCATCTGCAAGGCATAAGGACCAGGCCATAGCACGGGACTCCTTAAGGCTCTCAAGCACCGAGTCTGCTTTGTCTCCAAAGGGACGGATTCCATCAAATGGCATGTCCATAAGGGAGGACTGGACATCCCCTGAAAAGCCAGACAACTCAACCAGGCGTGGTGCCTCAAGGCCACTGTCCTAGAAATAGATCTGCTCAGTGTGTTGGCCGTATCCAACCCACATTGTATTGCGAACTTAGCTGCATCTCTCCCGTCAGCAACAGCTTGGGAAAAAATGGAGCGGGTGTCCCATGAAATATGGGTGTAACGGCCCAAAAGGCATGCGGTGTTCACAGACCGCAATGCCGGGTTGGAGGAAGAAATCATCTTCCCAAAATGACCCAGCCTTTTGGATTTCCTACCCAGGGGGTGCAGAAGGGAAAGCACTATGCCTAATGACCCAGTGTTTCTGACTCAACACCCGACCCCTGAGAGCTTGGTCATCCAAGCCTCTACATCCCATGTGGTTTAAGTCATCACTCTCATTAAACATCCCAGCATGGTTTTAGATAGAACTATGGTCCCAAATAAATAAAAGTGATAGGCCTGGGTACCATAAGGTACTTTTACATGTTCTGGATCCCGCCATTGTCCAGTATAACGTCATCTAAGTACTCCCTCCTTCCTTTTTCATCCCACAGGAGGTTGAGCCTGCCCTGGTGGCACTGTCCTGCCAGGATGGGGAGAGGTTGCCAAGGATGAAGCATGACACGATTACATGTGAGGCTTCTCACAAAGGTCTGTCCTTTTTTCACTTGACCTGACAGGACGACTAGATGACCCAAGTTGGGCTGACGCACAGACCTCTTAGTACGGGATGTAGGGTCATATAGTCTGGATGCAACCATCCCCTTTTGTGTTCATTAAAGGCCAAAAGGGAGTACAGCAAACAGAAAATGATAGTAGGTCCACTGTTAATTGCAGGTAACACTTGTGGGCCTGCAGGACAGGCATATGAACGTAGGCATCCTGAATGTCCAATGCAACCACACAGTCTCCTAGATCCAGGGCACATAGAACCTGGTCCAGCATGAGCATCTTCAACTTGTTCTTCCACAGCGAGAAACTGAGGGGTCGAAGGTCTAAAACAGGACAGGCCCCACCTCCCCTTTATCGACACAAGAAAATAGTGGAAACATATTTTTCTGATCTCTGAGACCTGGACCCTTTCTATGGCTCCTTTGTCCAAAATAGCTTGAACTTCCAGCAGTGAAATTAACAAAAAGTACTCAAAGCTGCTTGGCAGGGAGCCGGGGAATAGCAGTTCATAGTCTCATAGGACTATCTGCAGGACTGCTGGCCACCTGGGGAGAAAATGACTGGTTCTGCCTCCCATGTGGTAGTAATGCGCCGCTGAGTGCAAAATAAAATGCCGCGGAAGCTGCTGCCAGAGGGGCTGAGGACTGGGCGGTTCACTGCCCATGTGGACCTGAACATTGCATGCAGGATCCCCTAACAACCCCAAAAGGACTGGCAGGCCTGTTGTTGGATATGGTGGGCCCAGACACTGTAGGCGAAGCATTGCCAGAAATGGGGCAAAATTGTTGAGGATACGGTCTTCCATCATCACCAAAAGCTGGTTAGCTCAGATCCAAGCCCAATACGAAGAGTTGGTGGAGCACTGGAGGGTAGCTCCTGGGCAAAGACACTTTTAGTCAGAAGGCACTGGTATTGGGCACATCAAAACTTGCCAAGATGTGGCTTCCGCCAAGGTCAAAATCAATTTGGTTTGGAGTTTGACAAAACAATGGGATCACCAGCCTTCTCATTTGGCATTGGTACTGGCGTCAACGTCCAAGAACCGGCATGGATCATGGTGCCGAGTGTGGAGTCTGCTCCGATATCGCAACTGTACCCCAAAGTGGGTTCAGGGTGGAAAGGCAGCACCGAGGGGGCTGGCAGTAACCAAAATGGAGGTCTCCGCGGATCCAGCAGGCCCAAGGGCACGTCAGAAGGAGCCAGCAGAGAGTCAAAGATGCAGAGATCGCCTCCTTGAACACCTTATTCTATTGTGGCATTACTGATGGACCTACAAATTTGGAGATTGGAGACCAGGAGCGAGACCGAGAAGCACATTGGCATCCTTGTGACTTCTCAGATGGAGAGTGGGGAGGCCAGGACAAGGACCCCTTGAGTTTCTTTTCTGATTCAGACTTTTATAACCTGTCACAGGACCAGCTTTGTGAGGGGAATGAGTTTGTGTCCTCAACTGTGAATAGGAGTGGGCCTTCAGCAACTTTCTGTGATGCTCCGAGATGTGCAGTTTTGCTTTGTGGTTGTGAATTGCCTTAGGGTTTATAGGGGCACACTCCGTGCATGGCTTGGAGTCGTGGTCTGAACTTAGACACACCTCATGGGTAGAAGACTCAGACACTAGTTTGCGACAGTCCCTACATGGCTTAAATCCCGTAGTTTTAGGAGGGGACATCCTCCCAAGCACACTGGGGAAAAAAAGAAAATTGCTTGTCTACTGAGTAGAAAAAGCAGGAGTTCGCTCCTGATTTGTGTCCAAAGGCAAAGAAAGAAATTCATGTCAGCACACTTGGGTAGAACCTACATGTAGCAACAGCCATCACTTTCAGGGCAGACTGGAGTTGATATGGAGCCACAGGACGTCACTTTCTGAGACGCCGGGAGTATGCTGAAAAATCTTCTGGATCCAGTCTGGCACCCAGGAATAGTTTAAAGGTGAGGAATCTGCAATCAGAAGTATCCACCAGAAACTAAAAGACTAGTAAATTTGATGAACTTACCCGATGGCAAGACCCGGAGCAAAACACAGGTTGTATTAGAATTAATAATGAACAGGAAAAAAAAAAAAAAGAGCATGATTCAAACAAATAATTTTATTTAATGAGCGGGACCCTAACTAGTCCATTGCAGGAGGATCCTTATTGAACTCCAAACATCACAAGCATATGAGGTGCAGATCCATCATGGACGTCGTCTGATGACAGGATTTGCAGGGCTTGAACAAGGACTTTCGTGACATCCATGACACACCAGGAGTGACAACACTCAAAAAAATTTGACAAAAAAAAAAAAAAACGTCAAAAAGCGACAGAGGTAGCCCTTCTTCACATCTTCGCTTAGCTGGTATGGAAAGAAAAGAACTGAGGTTGGTTCTTTAGGGTGGCGCCTATGTAGGTCCCACAACTTCATATCCGGTGCTCAACGACGGACACCGAGCCAACCAACACCATCTGACGGCGCACAGGGGTACTGCTTGAGAAAAGTCTCCAGATCCAGACTGATGCCTGGGGGGAAATTCTAAAGTAAGGAATCTGCAAGTAGAAGTCTTTATCAGATTGGACCGGTTAGGGATTTGGGAACAGACGGTCAGGAGGACAGTCTCTAAAAGACACGTAGTCAGCCAGTCCAGAGTTGGTCATGGAGGGAGGTGGATGTATCCGGACAACCTTACCTTCTGTTGTTCAGGCAGGAGGAGCATATTTTAACATGGAGCTAAGCAAGGGTGTTGAGCAAGGCACGTATGTTCGAATGACCTTTGTTTCGCTGGAGAATGCAGTACATTGTTAGAAGATAGTGAAGTGGATGATGCTCTAGGGCTTGGTGTTGGAGGCAGGCGGCGGTGACCTGATAAAGTTCCTTTCACATCCAGAGGGACAGTTATTCCTGAAAACTGACCTCTGGGCTTTTGAATTCTAAACACTTCTAGTTTGAGTACTGTAGTGCAGTATTACAATGTAATACTGGGCCAACCAGCAATGACAATTTCCACCCGGTCTCAGCTGATGGACGTGTGCCTGGATTCACCTGCGGTGTCAGTGCATACAGTAACACAGCAAGACTTGTAATTCCGATTTGGCTGAAAACTCTGCCCTCTTCCAGTTAAGTGGCTACTCTTAATCACATCCTCAATTAATATTGCACATGAGATACATTATTTAGACTTTGAGGCCCTGCCAACTTCACACCAGATGAATAAAGGCCATGTAAAGACTGTTATAGGTGAACATACACAAGTTTCCTCTCTAGTATGGAATTGCACCCACGAACAGAGTAGTTGCTGACAGGAACTTAAAACATTTAAACTGCAAGAGCATGAAGTTCAGAATTCACTAATTCACAGATCAACTTCTGACAACAAAGTTGATTTAAAAACTTTCTTTGAAATCAGATACACCTTTCTCATAAGGGAACTGAGACTGGCTGAGCACTTTACTTCTGAATGATGCTAATTTGTAAGCTCTGGAATGCATTGCTTTTAAAATGCAAAAACTGGTCTATTTAAGCTTCCCTTGTCAGGTCAGAATGCTGGCAGTACATCAACGGAGGGATGTCTGTATGTGGTGTTAAAATCCGATGGCAGCTCTTCTCTTTTCATCCTGTTGGTCCAATGAGAGTTGTCACTACATACATGGAAACAACATTTACCTTTAACAAAGGAGTGATGCATTACCACCAAAAGGAGGAGTCACTCTACCTCGTGACTTGAAAGACTTCTTCAAAGAAAAACAACTTGCACATCTCCGGACCCAACACTAGATGGCAGGAGTATGCAGCGCATATGTATCTACAGCCACACATGCTTCGAACACACATTTACCTGGAACTAAAAATGCAGCAGAGTATTATCAAATCAATGTCAATCATGTCTGTACATGCCGCTGAAGCCAAACGTATGAGCACAAAAGAATACGTTTCTTAAATTCTGTAATTTTTCTTCTTCTGGGGGATCCAATAACTAACCATACATCTCTCACCAAGTGCATCTCCCCAGGTGGCAGCATGGATCCAGAAACTCTTGCAACAGCGCCTATGCACAGACGGGTGCGCTATCGACCTACGTTATAACTCCATCCCACCTTTGGACAACATCACGGACACGCATACAGCCTTCTTTAGTAACACCTAAACATTCACTTTGAATGGGAGGGAGTAAGGGTAGAATGCAAGAATAGGTGGTTAGAGTACCCAACAAAAAGAGCCTTTCCAAAGGTAGGTAACGTGCTTGGATGGAGAGTTTGAACTGCAGATCCCTCAAAGGCTACCTGATACCTGTCAACAACTGGATGCAGAACAAATGCTTTTGACTGTGACCCTTGACTGATGGTTGCAGTAGGAATGCCCACCTGTAGCCAATTTGCTACAAAATGAACAGGAAATGTGGTTGCCACATGATGGGCTGGAAAACCTAGTATTAGCAGTGGGCGCTTGCATTTTAGAAGGGGATCCAAAGGAAGGTTCTAGTCTTAAACAGGAACAGCCTTTTAACAGGTATTCAGCATCTGTTTACCCTTTTAATGAGAGACTCCAGGCAACGACTGCCAGCAGTTTGTCCTGCGTTGTCTCACCAAGCAAACACCTTGCAGAGAAACACTGACCAAGGGCAAGAGGGAGAATGGCACTGAGTCTCCTCACAGTAGAATCAGAGCGGAAAGCTGTGCCTGCAGTACATGCATTATCCTTCCACCAGACCCGTGGGACTGCAAGTTCTGTTGGTGCAACTACTAATGCGGTGCCCTTCATAAGGAAATGGGTCTGTGGAGCGGGAAAAATGATCCTCCCCGCAGACATGTGACTCAATGCAGTGGTGCCAGAGTATGGTGGAATGCCCAAGTGGATGCACGGAAGATCTTCAAAACAGAGCCACCTCAAGCCAGGGCTCTAGAAGCAGCCATCTTCAAAAGGCCCTCGAGGGGGGTTCTTCTTGGCCAAGGCACAACACAGTTTAATTTAAAGGGCAATCCATCAAGGTAAGCTCCATTCTGAACTACATTGCCTTTCTTCACACCTGCGAATCCAACTAAGAATTGATTGTTTCACATGCGTTCTTTAGTCTTATTAATGTAGAGACTAAGATCCCACTGTGGATCCAACCGGTTTAGGGGAATGTGGCAAAGAACACGCGGAGCATGATTGACTGAACCTGAGCCAGCATCAATATTTTTAACCTTTCCATCCTGAGAAAAGAAGTTCAGAACTCTGATATAAGAAGGTGGTCCCAGTTCCATGTTCTTCCTGAGAACCAGGAGGTACCTGGTGACCGGTTGCTTGCCAAGGGAGATATTTTGATCCCTCATGTGGCAAGCAACGTCCTTACGTGGAACAAAAAAAGGCAGTATCCATGGAACTCCGAACAAAAACTGGAGGAACATGACGAGGGTACATAAAAAGGGATGGGTATAATGTTGTTGAACAATCTGAAGGACCCCTTGGTCCGATGTTATCAGTGCCAGTGGTGTAGATAATCCTGGATTTGGCCCCTTACTTGCCCCAATTAGCTGATAAAAGGGAACTAAAGGAAATTGGTGGCTCTCACCAAAGAGGTGAGTTAAGACTGCTGCTGACCTCTTCACCCACAGCCACCCAAGCTTCTGGAACCAGAAAAGGACTGAATGCACTTGAATGGCAGGGAGGGTGAAAGCAACATCAGGGAGCAACCTTAAGTTTGGTGTCTCTGAATCATTCTAGGGCAGACATTTCCTTCTCACCAAACAAATGTACCCCATGAAAAGGCATGACCCTAAGGGAAGCTTGGACGTACCCACAAATCCAAGTGTCACAAATTCAAGTGTGACATCCGAAGACATTAGTACCCATAACCCAGGCAACACAATCAGTGGTAACCAGGCCACACCTCTAAATATCGTTTTCCTCGTGATGGCCATCCTGCATCATCTGTGCAAATGAACTAATGAGGGTTTTGGGCAAAGCATCGTTGAGGTGCCCCAGGGTAGCAGTTGAAAAAAACTCTGGCTCAGTGTCCACTTTCCTAGGTCCTCCGTACGGCGGAGCAGCGGGAAAAGAATCTGGATTGACTTTGCTTGTACAGGCTTGAAGTAGAAGGTACTCTAGAATATGATGCTGTGTCAGGAACGTTGGATTACCTGGGGAAAGCCTACGGTGTCAGGCAATCAGGTGACTTATTGGTGGATTCAATCAAGGCTCGGACCAGACCAGCATAAGAGTTTCAATTGAAGCTCACTAAATGCATCAAAGGTTAGAAGTAGAGGAAGGCCAGGCTGCAAGGGTTTGGTCAGAAGATTGGCATGGCCTCAACTTTAGCGAATGCAAGTCTAGCACCCTTTGGCTGCGTACTACAACTACAATAGAGCCACCTTCATCGATGATCCCTCAGACAAATTTAATTCTGTCTCTGGTGAAGTTTCCAAGTCACTGGAGTAAAGAGGGAGAAGCAAATGGTCAGCATACTTGGAGTATTCTTCATTGTGAGGAGCATTCTCAAGACCCTGAAGAGCATCACAGCAGAGCCAAACGTGGCCTCCAAACTCCTGGCATACGGTCTGCACGGAAAGGACACAGGAGGAGAGTAATCCTTGTAAGAGACTGACACTCTTGATGGTATAGTGCCTCAACGGTTGTGCTTCAGCCGAAGCTGGCTCCACAAGCTGAGCAGAATCTGGTACAGGTGCTTCTGAAGACATGAGAGCACCACTAGAACAAAAAACTGTCAGTGCCTGCGGTAAAGTCGTCGTAGTGTTGTCCCACACAAAGTAGAGCCCGCTGAGGTGGTACGGAGAGAGTCAGTGCTGTGGGTGGGGGCTACTGAATGAAGACCTACTGGAGGCCATGCTGCGACCATGGGGCCTGCAGGTCCACCAGAGGGATTCAGAACCATCCTAAAGAGGTGAAGCACAGTCTCCTTGAAGACCGCTATGTGCTCGTCAACAATACGGAGCACTCTGGCTCATCGGCTCCAGGATCGTCTCATATCAAACCAGCCCTTTAGAGTGAGATCTATCGGACTTCTCCCTGGAGCAAGGACGTTGAAAGAGGGCCAATCCTCTTTCTTTTTGACTTCTCTCTCGACTTTTGATTTGACTAACCTAGAGATGGTGAGCGGGATATGGAACAGCCTCATGACTTGAGACAGAATCGATTGCATGGCCTATGTTTGTCACTGTAAAATGTAGCTTCCAATCCCGGACTGTCTTTGGGTGCATCACAGAGCGTTTGTCGTAGGAACTGAGTCATGTTAGGTGCTCAATTGTCAAAGACAAGTCATACTGGTCCCTCAGAGATATCTGCCTGTGGCTTGGCTTCAACCTAGTGAATTTAGTGGGTCACGTCCCGGCATACTGTTAATTGTTAAAAAAAATATAGATGACAAATTTAACAGTTTGAAAATTGAAAGAACCACTGGATCTAGGTTTAAGGGTGCTGAAAATGGGGAATTGATCTCAGCATGCAGGGTTTTCACCGATATGCAGATCTGTGCTGTCACACCGGAGGTGGGATGGAGTCAGGACAGGGACCGATGGTGCTACCGGCCAGCACGCAGGAGTTACTGGACCCAGTCTGGCAGACGGGGAAATTCTTAGGCTGTGGAACTTGCAGTTAAAATTATCCATCATAACCGGATCTTCCCTTTTCAACATAGATAATGCCGTCAACTGGGATGTATTTATTCTACAGCAGAGTGGTCAGACTAACCTTCTATCCATGACTGCAGAATACAACTCTGCATACAGCAGCATTTAACAACGACAAGTTGGTTCACTGTTCACTACTGCATATTCCAAACCCAATAAGGTACAAAATGGCAAACAAATCCTTCAAAATTCACATTCAACTCCTAAAAATGTATTTTTATTTCCAGCACTCGTCCCATATCAGCGAAAGGACACCAAAGTGACAAAAAATGTGGCAGTTGTTCAATACATCCCTAAAAACAGGTTTCTAGCCTGGGCTTTCAGTGCACCTCTAGTAGATGCATTTTATGCAACAAACACATATTCGGACCCTCGGGTATGGACTTATCCATGGTGCTGATACCAGTTTGCTGCAGCCCTAAATGACGTTGGTGTGCTTCGTGCTACACTACGCAGTGTGGCTCAAGTGCAGTGTCGCAGTCAGTGAGGGTCAGTAAAAGGAGTCAGATATGTTGTCCAGAAAGAACTAAGGGCCTGATTCAGATCTTGGCAGACCGGTCATAAACGTAACATTTATTCCCGTCCGCCGTATCACGATTTCCATAGGATGTAACGGAATCGTAATAAGGCGGATGGGATATCGGTCACATTTGTGACAAAGTAACCCCGCCCGTCAAGATCTGAATCAGGCCCTTAGTTTCTGGACAAGAACATCCGCTGCTTTTGGCACAAAAGGTTGTCTTTGATTTATCCATCTGATCCACCCACAAGAGGCCAGTATGGAATCCTGGTGTTTACACAGACATACTGAACCAAAAATATTGTGTCAAGGATATCACGGACAAAAGTATTGTGAAGGTAAGTTTCTATAGGCAAGAAAGGTTTTACTATTTAAAACTCCACATACCTTGTCGATATATATCTTCAAGGTACGTAAATGTGGAGCTAAGAGTAGTAAATCTATACTTACCTATTTGCACTCACCATCTCAATATTCTGTCAACACAATATTTTTGGTTCCGACATTTTGTCACTGATCCGGAATCTTAGCATGGGCAATAATGAAATACCCAGAGTTTGAAGTCAGAATCCCACCAATCAGTGAGTGCAAACACCAACATTACTACCTGCATAATCAGTATCACAACCAGTCTCCATCAGCCTTTATTCAGGCCTCCGCCGCAGAATAATAATCTGTGAGAGGTACACGTTAGTCCTCGACTTCAATGAGCGCAAGGTATAGAAGACGCTCGGAATGAATCTGCCTAAAGTACACCGCTCTCGGAAAACCATTCCCCTACTCACTGTCAGCCCACAGGGTGTCGACTGTCTCCTTACGTAGTCTTGGATACTGGATCACTCGGAATATGCCTGTGTGAATGATACAGCAGCTCTTAGGGCCTCATGCAGAAGATTTTGCAGTACTAAAAATTGTCAGAAACCTCCAAAGATCACAAGTGGAGGGACAACTGAGCTCAATCATGTTTTGCTCTTGTACAGTGTGGTGATATGGTATGCACGCAAAACTCTTGAGTCAGTCATTCAAATCAGTAGATTGGGTGCAGAAACTCTCAGACTGCAGGCCGTAAATGTACTGTGTCTGTTTAACAGATGCATTTACCTTGACTACTAAAAGAGGCCATAAGGGTAGGTCAATATGAGTAACACAGGGTCCTAATTCTGTGTTAAGTACATCAGACCTTCTAAGAGACAGTCTAGTGGTCTCTTTCTGGATCAGACTGAATCAAGCTTCCCTGTCTCTCTGTCGAAAAAGCATGTTGTTTGCTCACCCAGAATCAGTCTAATGAGGTATACAGTCACTGCTAGAGTCACTGCAAACAGTAAAACAGTCTCTTGTTCTCTCTACTAGTCCTCTTAGGTAAACTCTTCCCACTCTGAGCCAGCCTGCACGGGTATTCTCCTGCATGCTATAGTCAATCTGAAGGAAATACCAGGCTTTCACTCAGTCATGTCTGACAAGGCTTTCTTCTCAGAGCCAGTTTGATGGTATCCATAACTTAACAACATGTCCATGCTCAATCACTTCTCAGTTCATTATAATCATTGTATAAAGCAGGGTGTTTTCCAACAGTGAATCATTCTTCGATTTGTCCACGCCTATCAATGTTTTGAGGCATTGACAGTGTTTCTATGGTAACTATGACAGCAGTACAAGGGTATAAAAATGCTGCCACCTCAAATACCTTATGCTTTCAGCACAGCTGTACATTTCAAAACATATAATTCAGAAAACCAAAGGAAAGGAAGTCTGATTAGGAGGGGTACTTTGTGGAAGGGTGGAAGGCTGCTCACGTGGATGAGATGGTCTCTGAACAATTTCTTGGTGGGACCGATCTCCGTCCCTGGTCCACCGGTGGCTTCAACAACTCTTGGTTCTTTGTTAACTTGACAGCTAGCTAGAGCGCTCATGCACAGTGGGACGTGACCACGTTCACACCACTACGTGGCGCAGGTAAACACACCACGTCACAACATCCCTTTTCCTATGATCCTTATGAAGCCCACCAAATGGGGTAAACTCCTGCTTGAGTCCTCCTCCTGGGTGGGTGTAACACTACTCCCAGAGTAACAGCAGTCGGTGCACTTTTCGCTAGTTCTGGTATGCATCCAGGGGCACACAGCAAATGACAATCCACATTCACATCCCCCAACCACCTCGACTGGGAACATTTCTAGCCCCTCTTCTCTGTGCCTGGAGCATTGTCTCCAAGTATATGTGTTTCTTAGTGTAAAAAGCAATAATGTCCTCACTTCTCCGCTTGAACAGTGGGCACACATTCCCCACGTCCTAGTGTTCACAGAATGTGCACCGTTAGGAGTTCAGCCAGGGGTGTTGAAGGCACTGTGCGGCTGTGGCTCGCTTCTCAGGGATGTACTCCATCATGGGCATCAGGAAGTCCGTGAGATCAGTGGCTTCCTGCAAGGACCACTCGTATTTCTCCATCAGTACTTCATACAGGCCCCAGTGCTTGAGGTTATGGATGTGCCTCAGTTCCCCTGCAGCGGAAACACAAGATGCAAAAAGCAGTTATGGTGACCTGCAAGTTCACCCTATGCAGAGAAGGACTTGAAAAGAAGACACAGATAACAGTTCCAGTACAGGGTGGGCCTGAAGGTTATTTACCTGTAAGAAAACACTGCATACCTGTACAATGGTTTCAGAACCTGACATCTATTACAGATTACTGTGCACTGCATAATTCTGCCATAAACTGTTTTGATCCGGAATCTTCCTTAAAAGGTTTGGGTTGAAAAGAACAAGATCCTACTGAGCCTGACTTTGGCCTGCTGCCTTCTCCACAATATTCTGTAAAGTCAGCACGTCAATCACCCCTCTGGAATGTTGAGTGGACAGCAGATGAAACGTGAAGCTACAAAACCATAGTTAAGTAACGTTTCCTAACAGTGTGGACCTGCTGCTGGTTTCGTGCTTTTCATGAAGGAACAACATAAAGCTACTTCTTTCAGGGAGGTGGGCTGGAGGTTTGAACAGTTCTAAAGATAGCCAGGTTGCTCTTTACATATCTGGTTAAGAGAGACATATCCTGCTAGCAGTGCAGTGGCCCCTTTACCCTGTGTGATGAATTATCCAGTGGAAGAAATGCAAATCTAGCTGGGAGCAGGAGAGCGCTGAACAGTGGTGCACACCAAAGGTACATCACAGGACATTTAACAGAAGGACAAAGACCAGGTGGGACCTCTTGGGTGTGGTGATATTGTCCTGCATAGATGTGACTGCAGTTTTAAGATTAGTACTGTCACTGGCAGGAAAGATGTAATACATCCTGGACATGCAGACTGAAAAGGCTTGCTTGGAGCTCACTCTCTGGCCCGGGAAAACTGGACAACCTGAAGATGCACATCTTTTGGATTACAAGAGTGACTCTTCCTTCTAGTGGAGTATGTCACCCACCCGAAGGACTACAAAGAGTCTATTGCTTCAGGTCACATCGGTACTACGGAAGAAGAGGTAAAACCGCGGTGTCCTAAACTGGCTTGTGGACTCCGGTAAAGTGAACTGTATCTTAACTAGAACCAGACACTTAACGCATTAAACCCCATAATCACTGACTTTGGGCCATTTTAGCAGCAGATGCTTCTATTCACTTAGTCATGCGGTTGCGTATCGAAGGACGGACTGGTACCCTGCTCCACAAGCACTCCATCTGTCTTGTCTCACAAACATGAATCCTCTGCGTGGAACAGTCCTGGATAAACCAGGAACCGGACAAGTAACCAAGATCCCCCTGCTATCAAAGCACTGCTTAGAATTACACTGACCACCGTGCCAATGTTATACAAACCCAGGGCCTACAGTGGAGGAGCTAGGTACATTTGGGGTTGAGTTTCCTTCCCTCAAAGTGCCAGCGTCTTCTACTTTTATTCTTTGTCGCTCCTAGTCGTAACTGGTCTACTTACCTATCTGTATAAAAAAAAGACCAATTCTGCTCTGAAGTTACAACGCAGACCGGTCATTGAAACCACTGAGTGGCACAATATAGTGGTACAAAAACCCATATTTCACAGGGAACTGTGTGAAGGGTGACAAGTTGAACCTGTATTTATTCTGCGGAGCCTCCTCTGAAAACCTATCGCAGTGTTTGAGTGTTCCTGATTAACAAAATCCCTTTCCCAAAATTACATTGCATCGATATGCGAGTATGTGTACTTACTGAGAAAGTGCGGCCTGACAGGCTTACATAACAAGAGTTACAGCACACATCCTGTTTCTGTAATGCTCAGAAGCATCCACCACCCATGATGCCTTCAGCTGGCAGCGGCTTCAGATAGTCATTTCATTTTCCAATGAATAGTGGACACTTGGAAATAATTTCGGAAGTTTTTATTCGAAACGCCTCCCCCAAAAAAAGCCAGAGGGACATAAGTAACCATTTTCTAAATTGAAGGATCTGTGTTGATGGTCACAAACATAAGAACAAAGTAGCAAAATAAAAGACACAGGCCTTGCAGCTCCTGGGCAGAGAGAAGCTGAAGGAATCTCAGATAAGAGGCTCCTAAAACCAATTTGATCAATGTTAGAGCCAGCTTTCATGTCAGAGTTAAGGCAGGAGTGCCTACAGAGTGTGTGAACTGATTTCCAAGTAGCTCCCCAGATATTTCTGAAAGAGGAAGGTTTCTCAGCCAGTCTGTGGAGGCTGGTTTCAGTCTAGTGGGACGGGCGGTGAGTCTCCCAGGTAGGGTGTTCGGCTGAAAACGACTGTCTGAGGATCCAGCCAATGTAGTCCCTCCTCTTCCTGGGTGGAGTGAAGAAGTGGGACAGAGGGTAAAGTAACAGACTGACTCAGATGGAAAGCCACAAAAGCAGCTTAAGTTCTCAACACTAGTTTGTTTTGATAGGACTTTGTGAAGGGCTGATGAACTTGCGAAGCCTGCAACCCACTGATGTTATGGCCGCAAGAAAAACAGTTTAAAAAGGTAGCCACATTAACTAGCAACAATGCAGCGTTACAGATGTAGCCTCGATCAAATAAGTCAACACTTCATTCAGAGCGTAGGGGGGGTGCGAGTGCCTTCAAAGTTCGGATGCCAATCGGGGATTTTACCAAGGAAGGCTGACCAGGAAGACACATGAAAGCAGACACTGCAGCAATCCAGCCTTCGACAGTGCTCACCGCACAGAATATCGGACGGAAGCGCCTTCAGCAGGTCCATGTTATGCTTTGCCCACCATGCGATAAGGTGATTCCATCTCCACAACATATTTTGTCGAGCGGCAACGAGCAGCCAATATGATCCCAACCACCTCCAGCAGCAGACGGAAGGAGCTCTGTCTCCACTCAGTTTCCAGTCATGAATTGGAGGTCCTAGAGACTGGGGTGCAGAACCTGCCCCTCTAACTGGGAGAAGAGGTCCATTCTGAAAGGCAGTTAGAACCAGAGACACAGGGACAGTCGCTTGGGATCTTCATATCACACCATCCTTGGCCAGTTCAGCACAATCAGAATGTCTCTGGCCCACTCCTGGTGAAGCTTCCGTAAGACCTGAGGAATCAGGGTATGAGAGGAAGTGCACACTGAAGAGGAAATCTCCACCTCAAATGAAATGTGCCCTCCAAGTTCCCCCGCAATGGATACTAGAGAGCACTAGAGTGAAGAGGTCACCCTGAGAAAAGTCACACCAGGCAAACATATTTTGAACTACCTCTCGGTGGAGGTTGTCAAGACGACGCTGAATCAGGATATTGGACTGGTGTTTAGGGAACATGCCAGATGGTTTGCAGCCATCCAGATTCCCTGCACATGTCCAGTCCCATTGTCTTCGAGCTTCCTTGCAAAGACGGTGAGACTACACTCCTCTTTGCTTGATAACATACATCAAGTGCTGAACAGACCGAGCCATGAAGAAAGGAGAGGAAGGCCTTCAGAGCCAGATGACTAGCCCACAGTTCAAGCAGCTTGATTTGCAGGACATACTCCTCTCGAGCCCAGGGACCTCTCATCTCCAGTTCCTCCAGGTGGACACCATGTACAAAGCTGGTTGAGACCATCACTACCATGGTCACTGCTGGAGAGGGGCAAAAGGACATTCCTTGTGCAAGGTCCTCCTCTACCAACTACCAGTGCAAGGCCTTCACAGTGTCCCAGGGGATCTTGATGTTGTGTGACAGATCACCCCCATGGTGGAACCATTGCTGGCAAGGCACCACTGCAGAGCCCCCGGGTGTCAGCATGCATAAGGAACTAGTAAAATTCAATAACCAGCAGTCCTAGCAGGCAAAGAACCATGGCTCTCTCCTGGAACATCCGAAGCATATCACCAACATCCCAGATCCTCGGAGAAGGGAAGGGCCTCTAAGATGTTGTGCCAGTACTGCCCATCTAAAAAAGAGACGCTGAGAAGGCTCCAAGTTAGAATTGGGCACACTGAAGGAAACGCCAAATTTGAACAGCTGTGACGCTGTTGCCTGTAGATGGTCCGATATAAGTTGTGTAGAGGTACAGCAACACCGAGATCCCAGATCTTTGCAGATGTTCCTCAACCACTGCCATCACATTGGTAAAGAGCTGAGATGCCAATGTAAGCCCAATCAGAGTACCCCGAACTGACAGTTGGTGGTATCTACTGTAAGCTGCAGGTACCTCCTGTGTGACTGCAGGGTTACTACATAGGAAATACATATCCTGCTAATTGAGGCACACCATCCAATCTTCTGGTTTTTAGCACCAGAAGAACCAGAGTCAGGGACAGCATCTTCAACTTTCCCCTGCAAAGTTAAAAGTACAAGAGCCCAAGCTCTAGGACCGGACATAAACGCCAGTTCTTCTTGGGACCAGAAAATATCCTTTTTTCGGGACCAATTTCACTGCTCATTTCTGCAACAGGACACATGCTGCAGGACCCGCAGGTGATCCTCCACCTCAAGGGACTTTATATGTATACTGAAAGAGAATGACATACCCCCTCTTCTATGATCTGCAAGACCCACTCGTATGACGTTTTATGGCCCTCCAGCCCTACAAACAAAACAACTTCCCTCCAACTGCCATAAGTCCTCATGTAAGTGGAAATTAAAGCAACTTTCAGGTGTTGCAGTGAATAACAGGAAAGAGGAGGGTAACTGGGTTTGTCTGCCCCTTCCATCGCCTCTGACCATGTACTGTTGCAGAAGTTGACCCAACTGCTGGGGGGGGAAGACTGACAGCAGTAAAAGAGAAACCCTTCGGAAAATCCAATAAACTTGAAAAAGTGTCTTTATTCTCAGACTGGAAATTTAAGTCCTAGAGATTCAGTGGTGGCCCTTTCCACTTTTAACTTCTCCAAGCGGAATTCATTCCAGTCTACAAATAGATGAACGCCATCAAAATGCATGCCCATGAGACTCACCAGAAGATCGCCAGAGAAACCAGTAGATCTAAGCCTTCCCACGTTTACGGACGAGCCCCTCGACCTGGCCAAAGAAGCTATTGTGTCCAGGTCTGCCTTGATGATTTGTCTTAACGGGTCTTGTCCACCTCTCTCCATTTGGGATAATTTGTCCTTTACGTGGTCCGACAAATGCAGAACCACCATATTTGCCATGTCCCTCAAGGCGCGAGTACACTTTGAGGGCAGGCATGAGGGCCAAACTGCCAGAAAAGTACACTTGCTTTCCTATTGCCTCCCACTTCTGGAATCTTCTGAGGAGGGGTGCCTTGGGAAGTGCATCTGGATTTTGCTTAGGGGAAGCGAGGCTTGCAACACAAGGTTTTCTGGTTAAGAGTTAGGTGGGAGGAAGGCAGGACCCCAGGTGTGAGATATATCACGTGGTGATGAGTCCATTACTAACTGGGCACAAGTAATGTCTTGTCAAATAATAAAAGCAGCTTTGATGCCGATGAACTAGGCTGCAGGACCTCAGATGCAATGTTGGACCACACCTTCGAACGGCCTTGGAGTGCATAAGGCTTAATTTGTCTCATGACCTTGAGTGGTGTTTCGGTCTAAAGCACCACAGGCAAATACCATGGCGGCCGAATATAAACATCTGTCCCCTGCAGGAGTGGAAAGGCTTGAAGCCTGACTTTTTCGAAGGAAAAAGTTTCTGACACCAAAATGGAGCCAACACCAACTACAGGCGAGTGAAATCTATGGCAAACATTTCCTACAACAGTTTTCAGGTTAAATCAAGAGGTGAGGAATCTGTAGGTAGAAGTATCCATCAGAAAATGTGATATGTTCTAAACACTCAAAACTTCCTTGACTTAACATGTACCAAAATGACAAGTGGTTGGTAAACTCCCAGAATGCAAAAAGATCAATACAAGGAAAGTTTTATGGGTCACAAAATGCTAGGCCTTTGGCAGCTTCCAAACCTTGTGGCTAATAAATATCGAAAAACCTCCACATTGGGTACAGAATAAAGGGAACTCAATAACCACAGATAACTGTTCCCACCAAGGAGGGTAGCATCATACATAACCACCTGTCTCACCTCGTCTAGTAAAATACTCGCGCGAGTATCTTCCAGAAAGCGCAAAATGTGGAGGGATGTCACCCAGAAGTTCAATGATGTGTGCAATGTGATCTAAGAAAAACAAAAAGGAAATAATGTTAGAGAGACCACCGGCTGGTAGTAAAAGGTTAACATAGTAAATGTGCTACGTTTCGCTAGACATTTTGCTGAATTCCATTGCCTAACAATGACACCACCACATCACTAAGCACACCAAAATATCAACTTTATCAGGGCTGTATTAGTGAAAATGGGCCCCAGGGTGTACACCCTCTTTGTGCACATGGGGGACACTCTGCAATTACAGAAAGGGCCGCAGACCCCTGTGAGGACCCTTCTGTAATACTGAGACCGCTGGGGCACATGTACAGGCAGCGATACTGCGACAGGGCTATCACTTTGAGTCTGCACCCGCACCATATTACCGACATGGGCACAGAGGCAAACATGCCCCCAGAAAGCGTATTGACAGTACACTACAAAAAGGTGGCACACCGTCAGTGCACCCCTTGAGGGCAGCCCTCATGCGGGCTTAAAATGGGGTCCCATGATCTCCCCAGACATCTATCTGAATGCAGATGCAGTCACTCACTGCGCCCGCCTGCAGGAGGGGTCCCTGACCCCTCTTGAAAGTGCAGAGCGGCTGTCGCCTGCACTGCGGCACACAGAGCAGCTTTTAAACTGTTTCAAGGTGCGCCTGGAAAAACAGGAAAGTGAGCCTTATTGGTAATTCAGGCCCAGATGGTTAAAATCGATTCTCATCCTGGATACAGGTTTGTTTCTGCCATTGGCAAAAATATTTAAGACTCCGTCCTGGGTGGAAATGTGGCTTGCAAAATTTTAAAACCCACAAACTTTCAAATTTGTGGGTTTTAACAAGATATTCAAAAGCATCCCCTGGAATGCCTACTCCACTCTCCAGTGTGCACATTTGTGCGCACGTAATACAACATACTGATGTAATACTGCACAAGGTAAATCCCTTTGCAAGTGCAAATGTATTTGTTATTGAGTAAAAAAAAAAAACTGTGTATGTTCACTTGTAAAACAAGACATCTGTGCAATTAAGTCCAGTTTAACTGCAAAAAAAGTCATTTATGAATCAAAATGAATGAGTTTAATTCAGACAACAACACGCACACAAAAACTGCAGTGTGAAAACATGATGCAAATTCTCAACAACACACCTGGTTTTGGAAAGGAAGGAACTTAGGGGGTTACACTGGGAATGCAAGGTAGTGGAATGTGTTCAGCAGTTTAAAGAGCAGTCTACAGACATGCCGCAGAGACAAAATGCTGGATATAAAGTGATTGCCAGACAATTCACATGCTCAATCAAACAGTTCAACAAACTCACTGGTTGTTTTACTTTGAAAAGTAATTCATGGAATAGAAGTGAAACTATATATATATTACCTGAAAACAGGAGTATGTCAACAAGACATGTTTTACAGAGGCACAGGGTTGGTTAAATTTAAGTGTAGGAAGTTAACAGAGAAGTTGACAGAAAAGATGGATGGTGGTTGCTGACAATAACATGACAAAGTATAAATTTATGATGTATTAAGGTTTTCAGAATATGATCAGTGACTGCATGCTTTTGCAGGGGGTGATATTTGCGAGCAGTCTTGAACCTGGGAAGTGATAAGTCTGAACGAGGGACGGCAAGAAGCAGGCTCCAGTGACAATTATATGCCATACCCTTGTCCCACCATTCAACCACTCCACTGATGGACGTGCACAAGACGCAATCTCTAAAACACACTACATCACTAAGCCATTGTCATGAAAGGCCCAGAGGACTGCCATATGAACCACTCAAGGCCTGCCTAATAACAGAGTAACTACTGCCCAATAACACCTGTACTTTCAGGCTCCAAATTCTTGAGGTATCTTGACTTGTATCACTCCTTCAGTCCAACAGCATCCTCCTTCACAGTCTCTCCTTCATACCATGTGGTTGGTTTAATCACAAGTGATTGCCTCTTCCTCCCCCATTACAAAGTCAGGTTTTACAATTGACAAACCTTCGTCCCGCGTGTAGTCCTCTCCGGAGTGTGGCTCGAATAAATAGTCACCTGTCACCAACTCAAAGACCTTCCGAATGAGGGATAGAACAAGATGCCGAAAAAGGGAGAGAAAAAACAAAATCAGTCAGTCACGTCAGCGACACCATTCCACATCCACCAAACCAGTCTAAAGGAGCCCAGGACAACCAAGACCCTTGTTGCGCTTCTGCGGTGAGGTACCAGGGATGCCATCAGCCAATGGATGGCTCTGCATGGGAAGGCTACTTTCAAGCCATGCTCCCCATCATATGTATAGTTCCTGAATTTATACACACTGTTATATCTCTACCTACATGTGGGATCCTGGAAAACTTTCTATAAAAGAGAAACCTTCTTTCAAAAATTACAAGTATTTATGTCATTTTTAAAAAGTGCTTTTTAAATATCTGGTTTATAAATAAATATTGCTTTAAAACAATGTGGTGCTATTTAAGTCATTTTTTTTAAACTCATGTTATTAGGACTAAATAGACAACCATAAACAAGTCCACCACCACATTAAGGCGGGCTGCAGGAGGAGGGTCCAATAATCAGGAGTGGCTCCTCCGCCGCAGCTGCTGCAAAACATTTACAAGAAAACGATTATAATGAAAATGTCACTTACCCAGTGTACATCTGTTCGTGGCATCAGTCGCTGTAGATTCGCATGTTTTGCAATAGCTCGCCATCTGGTGTTGGGCCGGAGTGTTACAAGTTGTTTTTCTTCGAAGAAGTCTTTCGAGTCACGGGACCGAGTGACTCCTCCTTTTGTGTCCATTGCGCATGGGCGTCGACTCCATCTTCGATTGTTTTTCCCCGCAGAGGGTGAGGTAGGAGTTGTATTGTAGTAATAGTGCCCATGCAATGGAGTGACTAAGTATGTACCTATTTAAGGTTGAAATGATATATATACAAATAGTTGAAGGTAACTTCCGAACTGCTACAGGCTCCCGGGGAGGCGGGTGGGCACATGCGAATCTACAGCGACTGATGCCACGAACAGATGTACACTGGGTAAGTGACATTTTCAGTTCGATGGCATCTGTCGCTGTAGATACGCATGTTTTGCATAGACTAGTAAGCAGTTATCTCCCCAAAAGGGGTGGCTCAGCCTGTAGGAGTGGAAGCAGTCTGAAACAATGTTCTTAATACGGCTTGACCTACTGTGGCTTGTTGTGCGGATAACACGTCTACACAGTAGTGCTTGGTGAATGTGTGAGGCGTAGACCATGTGGCTGCCTTACATATTTCTTGCATTGGGATGTTTCCTAGAAAGGCCATGGTAGCACCTTTCTTTCTGGTTGAGTGTGCCCTTGGTGTAATGGGCAGCTGTCGTTTAGCTTTAAGGTAGCAGATTTGGATGCATTTAACTATCCATCTGGCTATACCTTGTTTTGATATTGGGTTTCCTGCATGAGGTTTGTGGAATGCAATAAATAGTTGTTTAGTCTTTCTGATGTTCTTTGTTCTGTCAATGTAATACATTAATGCTCTTTTGACATCTAATGTATGTAGTGCCCTCTCAGCTACTGAATCTGGCTGTGGGAAGAACACTGGAAGTTCCACTGTTTGATTTAGATGGAACGGTGAAATAACCTTTGGTAAAAATTTAGGATTAGTCCTTAGGACGACCTTATTCTTGTGTAGTTGTATAAAAGGTTCTTGTATTGTAAACGCCTGAATCTCGCTTACTCTTCTTAGGGAAGTAATGGCGATGAGAAATGCGACCTTCCAGGTTAGGAACTGTATTTCGCAGGAGTGCATGGGTTCAAAAGGTGGACCCATAAGTCTAGTTAGGACAACATTTAGGTTCCATGAAGGAACAGGTGGTGTTCTTGGTGGAATAATTCTTTTAAGGCCCTGCATGAATGCTTTAATGACTGGTATCCTATATAGGGAAGTTGAATAGGTAGTCTGCAGGTATGCAGATATTGCTGCAAGGTGTATTTTAATGGAAGAGAAAGCTAGGTTAGATTTTTGTAGGTGAAGCAAGTAACCTACTACATCTTTTGGAGGTGCGTGTAATGGTTGGATTTGATTAATATGGCAGTAGCAAACAAACCTCTTCCATTTACTTGCATAGCAGTGCCTGGTGGATGGCCTTCTGGCTTGCTTTATGACTTCCATACACTCTTGTGTAAGTTGTAAGTATCCGAATTCTAGGATTTCAGGAGCCAGATTGCTAGATTCAGCGATGCTGGATCTGGGTGCCTGATCTGTTGGTTGTGTTGTGTTAGCAGATCCGGCCTGTTGGGCAGTTTGATGTGTGGTACTACTGATAGGTCTAGCAGCGTTGTGTACCAGGGTTGCCTTGCCCAAGTTGGTGCTATTAATATGAGTTTGAGTTTGTTTTGACTGAGTTTGTTTACCAGATAAGGAAGGAGAGGGAGAGGAGGAAAAGCGTAGGCAAATATCCCTGACCAGTTCATCCATAGGGCATTGCCCTGGGACTGCCTGTGTGGGTATCTGGATGCGAAGTTTTGGCATTTTGCGTTCTCTTTTGTCGCAAACAAGTCTATTTGAGGTGTTCCCCAGAGCTTGAAGTAAGTGTTCAGAGTTTGGGGGTGAATTTCCCATTCGTGGACCTGTTGATGATCTCGAGAGATTGTCTGCGAGTTGATTCTGAATCCCTGGGATAAACTGTGCTATTAGGCGAATTTGGTTGTGAATTGCCCAATGCCATATTTTTTTGTGCCAACCGGCTCAACTGCGTTGAGTGTGTCCCCCCTTGCTTGTTTAGATAATACATTGTTGTCATGTTGTCTGTTTTGACGAGAATGTATTTGTGAACTATTATTGGTTGGAAAGCCTTTAGTGCTTGAAAAACTGCTAGCAGTTCTAGGTGATTTATATGCAGTTTTGTTTGATGTACGTTCCATTGTCCTTGTATGCTGTGTTGACCGAGGTGTGCTCCCCACCCTGTCATGGAAGCATCTGTTGTTATTACGTATTGTGGCACTGGGTCTTGGAAAGGCCGCCCTTTGTTTAAATTTATATTGTCCCACCATAGAAGCGAGAGGTAAGTTTGGCGGTCTATTAAGACCAGATCTAGAAGGTGACCCTGTGCTTGTGACCATTGTGATGCTAGGCACTGTTGTAAGGGCCTCATGTGCTGTCTTGCGTTCGGGACAATGGCTATGCATGAAGACATCATGCCTAGGAGTTGTAATATCATCTTTACTTGTATCTTTTGTGTTGGATACATGCGTTGTATGATGTTGTTGAAGTTTTGAATTCTTTGTGGACTTGGAGTGGCTACTCCTTTTGTTGTGTTTATTATGGCTCCTAGGTACTGTTGTACCTTGCACGGCAGGATGTTTGATTTTGCGAAGTTGACGGTGAACCCTAGTTTGTAGAGGGTTTGTATGATTTGATTTGTGTGGTGTGAGCACTTTGCTAACGAATGGGTCTTGATTAGCCAGTCGTCTAGATACGGGAATACATGTATTTGCTGCCTTCTGATGTGTGCAGCGACTACTGCTAGACATTTTGTAAAGACTCTTGGTGCTGTTGTTAAACCGAAAGGCAATACTTTGAATTGGTAATGTATTCCTTTGAATACAAACCTTAGGTATTTCCTGTGCGATGGATGTATCGGTATATGGAAATACGCGTCTTTGAGGTCTAAGGTTGTCATGTAGTCGTGTAGTTTCAGCAATGGTAACACTTCTTGTAGTGTGACCATGTGAAAGTGGTCTGATTTGATGTATGTGTTTACTATTCTGAGGTCTAGGATTGGTCTTAGCGTCTTGTCCTTTTTTGGTATTAAGAAGTACAGTGAATAAACTCCTGTGTTTATTTGTGTGTTTGGTACTAATTCGATTGCATTCTTTTGCAATAGTGCTTGAACTTCTGTCTCCAGGAGCTGGGAATGATGTTGTGATAAATCCTGTGCTCTTGGAGGTATGTTTGGAGGGAATTGTAGAAATTCTATGCAATAACCATGTTGGATAATTGCTAGAACCCAAGTGTCTGTAGTGATTTCCTGCCATGCCTTGTAATAATGACCTATTCTTCCCCCCACTGGTGTTGTGTGGAGGGGATGAGTGACATGTGAGTCACTGCTTAGTTGTAGGGGTTTTGGGGCTTTGAAATTTCCCCTATTCCTAGGGAATTGCCCTCCTCTGTATTGGCCCCGAAAGCCTCCTCTGTACTGTCCCTGGTAACTGGACGGTGTTGCCTGTGAGGTGCTGGCTTGTGTGGCCTGACCCCGAAACCCCCCTCTAAAGGGTGTTTTGCGGAAGGTGCCGTAGTTTCCTCTGCTCTGCGGGGAGTAGAGTGCGCCCATTGCTTTAGCAGTGTCTGTGTCCTTTTTAAGTTTTTCTATCGCCGTGTCCACTTCTGGACCGAACAGTTCTTTTTCATTGAAAGGCATATTGAGAACTGCCTGCTGTATCTCTGGTTTAAACCCAGACGTTCGTAGCCATGCATGCCTTCTGATGGTCACAGATGTATTAATTGTCCTTGCAGCTGTGTCTGCTGCGTCCATGGAGGAGCGTATCTGGTTGTTTGAAATGTTTTGACCTTCCTCAACCACTTGCTTTGCCCTCTTTTGTAGGTCTTTGGGTAGATGTTCAATGAGGTGTTGCATCTCATCCCAATGGGCTCTGTCATAGCGCGCAAGTAGTGCTTGAGAGTTTGCGATGCGCCACTGGTTTGCAGCCTGTGCTGCGACTCTCTTTCCAGCTGCATCGAACTTGCGGCTTTCCTTATCTGGGGGTGGTGCATCCCCAGATGTGTGGGAGTTGGCCCTTTTCCTAGCTGCTCCTACAACGACGGAATCTGGTGGCAGCTGTGCAGTGATGAAAACAGGGTCTGTAGGGGGCGCCTTATACTTCTTTTCCACTCTTGGTGTGATTGCCCTACTTTTGACCGGCTCCTTAAAAATTTATTTTGCGTGCCGGAGCATACCAGGGAGCATAGGCAGGCTTTGGTAGGAGCTGTGGGTGGAGGAGAGGGTGTTGAATAAAAAGTCATCCTCGACCTGTTCTGAGTGGAGGCTTACATTGTGAAATTGTGCTGCTCTAGCCACCACTTGAGAATACGCAGTGCTGTCCTCTGGTGGAGATGGCTTCGTAGGGTATGCCTCCGGGCTGTTATCTGACACTGGGGCGTCGTATAAGTCCCATGCGTCCTGATCCTGGTCACCCTGGCTCATGGTGGTGTGAGCTGGGGAATGTGATGGAGTTTGTGCTGGTGAGACGTGAATTACAGGTGGAGGAGAGGGTGGTGGAGTAACCTTCTTCACCACCTTTGTTTGTGGTGTTTGTTCAGTTTGGAACTCCAGTCTTCTCTTTCTTCTAATAGGGGGAAGGGTGCTTATTTTCCCTGTTCCCTCCTGTATGAAAATACGCTTTTGCGTATGGTCTACATCGGTAGATTGCAGCTCTTCCTCGAACCTATGCTTTCGCATTTGGGAGGTTAGTGATTGCTCCTCTGTATAAGAGCCTGAAACTGGGTCGGTTGCAGGTTGTTTTGGCACCGAAACCCTGTCTGCATCTTTTTTCGGCTCCGAGCTGCCTTTTCTCTTTTTCGGGGCCGAAACCTCTCGGCGTCGATCTTCGTCGGTGCCGCTGTCTCGGCGTCGAGCCGTGTCTACACCGCTATCTCGGTGTCGATGCTTGTCTCCAGCACTTTCTCGGTCCCGAGAAGGCTGCGTGCCGGTGTCTCGACCGGAGTCGGACGGTCTCCGCACTGTTTGGGCCTTTTTCGGTGCCGACGGTCGGTCACCGAATTTATGGGTCGAGCCATGGCCTGGTGGCAGTGGCGTCCCCTGGGCCTTGTCAATCTTCTTATGTGTTGTTTTCGACGTCTTACTCACAGTTCGTGGGTCATCGAATTCCTCGGAGTCCGATTCGTGGATCGAGAAGGTACCTTCCTCTTCTTGTTCCTCGAACTCTCAGTGGGCTGTCGGCGCGGACGCCATTTGAAGTCTTCTGGCTCGACGGTCTCGGAGTGTTTTTCGGGACCGGAACGCACGACAGGCCTCGCAGGTGTCTTCACTGTGCTCAGGTGACAGGCACAGGTTACAGACCAAGTGTTGGTCTGTATAGGGGTACTTGTTGTGGCATTTGGGACAGAAACGGAACGGGGTCCGTTCCATCGGCGTTCTTCTGCACGCGGTCGGGCCGACCAGGCCCCGACGGGGGATCGAAAAACTACCCCGAAGGGCACCGGAGCTCTTCGATCTTCGATGCGGTGTTGAATCTAACTACGCCGATCCCGAACGCAACAATACCGACGAAAATCTTCCGAAATTAGCTATCTTTCCGTTCCGAAACTCGGAGCGACAGGAACACGTCCGAACCCGATGGCGGAAAAAAAACAATCGAAGATGGAGTCGACGCCCATGCGCAATGGACACAAAAGGAGGAGTCACTCGGTCCCGTGACTCGAAAGACTTCTTCGAAGAAAAACAACTTGTAACACTCCGGCCCAACACCAGATGGCGAGCTATTGCAAAACATGCGTATCTACAGCGACAGATGCCATCGAACACTGTGTTTATTATCGTTTTCTTGTAAAAGGAGTGGGGGCACGGGCTGTGATGAGCAGCTCCATGTGCATGTATCTTTGGCTGGCTGTCTTGGGCCGGCCAAACACGCATGCACACTAGGCTCTCTCCAACCCGGCAACACAGGCACTGTTGGAGACAGCAGGCAGAGACTTCCACTCTGCCTCGGAGCGCCCTGGCTGGGCGCTTCATCCAATTCTAATGCTGCTTTCATGCTGCTAGCAGCATGAAAACAGCGTTAGGACTGGATGCAGGGCAGGCTGGGAGCCTGTGTCTGCACTGCAGTCGAGGACCGAGGATTGGCGCAGCACGGCAAGAAAGGTATGTTTAAAAAAAATATATATATATTTTGTTTTCCTCCCCGCCACACCACCCCACCCCTTTTTCCTCCCCGTGCGCCGCCACTGCCAATAATGCAATGGAGTGACCGCTTGTTTAACATTAAATGTTTCAGGTAAGAGCTAGGATCTTGGGGCCTGATTCAGATATTGGCTGGCATTTGCTATAGTCCTTCTCTGAAGTGGTCACTGGCCTTTGAGAATGTATCTTAAGATGCATGCAACTATCCACCTGGCAGTGGATATGTGGATGCAACCTCTACAGAGCTCCCTGCAATTGTTTAGATGCTGCGAAGCCCATACAAACTGGTGAAGTGGTTATGTTGGACTTAGCCCCTTCCAGCTTCTGTTGGCAGCGAGGCAATGCCAAGCACAACAAAGGAAAGGGGCTTATTTCTGGTATGGTGTGGAATGAAAATGTCACTTACCCAGTGTACATCTGTTCGTGGCATCAGTCGCAGTAGATTCGCATGTTCTGCAATAGCTCGCCATCTGGTGTTGGGCCGGAGTGTTACAAGTTGTTTTTCTTCGAAGAAGTCTTTCGAGTCACGGGACCGAGTGACTCCTCCTTTTGTCTCCATTGCGCATGGGCGTCGACTCCATGTTCGATTGTTTTTCCCCGCAGAGGGTGAGGTAGGAGTTGAATTGTAGTAATAGTGCCCATGCAATGGAGTGACTAAGTATGCACCTATTTAAGGTTGAGATGATACATATATAGATAATTGAAGGTAACTTCCAAACTGCTACAGGCTCCCGGGGAGGCGGGTGGGCACATGCGAATCTACTGCGACTGATGCCACGAACAGATGTACACTGGGTAAGTGACATTTTCAGTTCAATGGCATCTGTCGCTGTAGATACGCATGTTCTGCAATAGACTAGTAAGCAGTTATTTCCCCAAAAGCGGTGGATCAGCCTGTAGGAGTGGAAGTAGTCTGAAATAATGTCCTTAATACAGCTTGACCTACTGTGGCTTGTTGTGCGGATAACACGTCTACACAGTAGTGCTTGGTGAATGTGTGAGGCGTAGACCATGTGGCTGCCTTACATATTTCTTGCATTGGGATGTTTCCTAGAAAGGCCATGGTAGCACCTTTCTTTCTGGTTGAGTGTGCCCTTGGTGTAATGGGCAGCTGTCGTTTAGCTTTAAGGTAGCAGATTTGGATGCATTTAACTATCCATCTGGCTATACCTTGTTTTGAAATTGGGTTTCCTGCATGAGGTTTTTGAAATGCAATAAAGAGTTGTTTAGTCTTTCTGATGTTCTTTGTTCTGTCAATGTAATACATTAATGCTCTTTTGACATCTAATGTATGTAGTGCCCTTTCAGCTACGGTATCTGGCTGTGGAAAGAACACTGGAAGTTCCACTGTTTGATTTAGATGGAACGGTGAAATAACCTTTGGCAAAAATTTAGGATTGGTCCTTAGGACGACTTTATTTTTGTGTAGTTGTATAAAAGGTTCCTGTATAGTAAACGCCTGAATCTCGCTTACTCTTCTCAGGGAAGTAATGGCGATGAGAAATGCCACCTTCCAGGTTAGGAACTGTATGTCGCAGGAGTGCATGGGTTCAAAAGGTGGACCCATAAGTCTAGTTAGGACAACATTTAGGTTCCATGAAGGAACAGGTAGTGTTCTTGGTGGTATAATTCTCCTAAGGCCCTCCATGAATGCTTTAATGACTGGTATTTTATATAGGGAAGTTGAATAGGTAGTCTGCAGGTATGCAGATATTGCTGCAAGGTGAATCTTAATGGAAGAGAAAGCTAGGTTAGATTTTTGTAAGTGAAGCAAGTAACCCACTACATGTTCTGGAGTTGTGTGTAATGGTTGTATTTGATTAATATGGCAGTAGCAAACAAACCTCTTCCATTTACTTGCATAGCAGTGCCTGGTGGATGGCCTTCTTGCTTGTTTTATGACTTCCATACATTCTTGGGTAAGTTGTAAGTGCCCGAATTCTAGGATTTCAGGAGCCAGATTGCTAGATTCAGCGATGCTGGATCTGGGTGTCTGATCTTTTGGTTGTGCTGTGTCAACAGATCTGGCCTGTTGGGCAATTTGATGCAGGGTACCACTGATAGGTCTAGCAGCGTTGTGTACCAGGGTTGCCTTGCCCAAGTTGGTGCTATCAATATGAGTTTGAGTTTGCTTTGACTGAGTTTGTTTACCAGGTAAGGAAGGAGAGGGAGAGGAGGAAAAGCGTAAGCAAATATCCCTGACCAGTTCATCCATAGGGCATTGCCTTGGGATTGTTTGTGTGGGTATCTGGATGCGAAGTTTTGGCATTTTGCGTTCTCCCTTGTCGCAAACAAGTCTATCTGAGGTGTTCCCCAGAGTTTGAAATAAGTGTTCAGTATTTGGGGGTGAATTTCCCATTCGTGGACCTGTTGGTGATCGAGAGAGATTGTCTGCGAGTTGATTTTGTATCCCTGGTATAAACTGTGCAATTAGGCGAATTTGGTTGTGAATTGCCCAATGCCAAATTTTTTGTGCTAGCAGGCTTAACTGCGTGGAGTGCGTCCCTCCCTGCTTGTTTAGATAATACATTGTTGTCATGTTGTCTGTTTTGACGAGAATGTATTTGTGAACTATTATTGGTTGGAAAGCTTTTAGTGCTTGAAAAACTGCTAGAAGTTCTAGGTGATTGATATGCAGTTTTGTTTGATGTACGTTCCATTGTCCTTGTATGCTGTGTTGATTGAGGTGTGCTCCCCACCCTGTCATGGAAGCATCTGTTGTTATTACGTATTGTGGCACTGGGTCTTGGAAAGGCCGCCCCTTGTTTAAATTTATGTTGTTCCACCACAGAAGCGAGAGGTAAGTTTGGCGGTCTATTAACACCAGATCTAGGAGGTGACCCTGTGCTTGAGACCACTGTGATGCTAGGCATTGTTGTAAGGGCCTCATGTGCAGTCTTGCGTTTGGGACAATGGCTATGCATGATGACATCATGCCTAGGAGTTGTAATACCATCTTTGCCTGTATCTTTTGTGTTGGATACATGCGTTGTATGATGGTGTTGAAATTTTGAATTCTTTGTGGACTTGGAGTGGCTACTCCTTTTGATGTGTCTATTATGGCTCCCAGGTATTGTTGTACCTTGCGTGGCAGAATTTTGGATTTTGTGAAATTGACGGTGAACCCTAGTTTGAAGAGGGTTTGTATGATATGATTTGTGTGATTTGAGCACTCTATTAACGAATGGGCCTTGATTAGCCAGTCGTCTAGATATGGGAACACATGTATTTGCTGCCTTCTTATGTGTGCTGCGACTACTGCTAGACATTTGGTAAAGACTCTTGGTGCGGTTGTTAATCCGAAAGGCAGTACCTTGAATTGGTAATGTATTCCTTTGAATACAAACCTTAGGTATTTCCTGTGCGATGGGTGTATTGGTATATGGAAATAAGCATCCTTGAGGTCTAAAGTTGCCATGTAGTCGTGCAGTTTTAGCAATGGCAATACTTCTTGTAGTGTGACCATGTGGAAGTGGTCTGATTTGATGAAAGTGTTCACTACTCTGAGGTCTAGGATTGGTCTCAGCGTTTTGTCCTTCTTTGGTATCAGAAAGTACAGTGAGTAAACTCCTGTGTTTATTTGTGTGTTTGGCACTAATTCGATTGCATTCTTTTGCAATAGTGCCTGCACTTCTATCTCCCGGAGATTGGAATGGTGTGTTGTTAAATTTTGTGCTTTTGGTGGTATGTTTGGAGGGAATTGTAGAAATTCTATGCAATAACCATGTTGGATAATTGCTAGAACCCAAGTGTCTGTAGTGATTTCCTCCCATGCTTTGTAATAATGACCTATTCTTCCCCCCACTGGTGTTGTGTGGAGGGGGTGAGTGACATGTGAGTCATTGTTTTGTAGTAGGGGTTTTGGGGCTTTGAAATCTCCCTCTATTTCTAGGGAATTGCCCTCCTCTATATTGTCCCCGAAAACCTCCTCTATACTGTCCCTGGTAAGTGGACGGTGTTGCTTGTGAGGTGCTGGCTTGTGTGCTTTGACCCCGAAACCCCCCACGAAAGGGCGTTTTACGGAATGTGCTGTAATTCCCTCTGCTCTGCGGGGAGTAGAGTGCGCCCATGGCTTTGGCAGTGTCCGTATCTTTTTTGAGTTTCTCAATAGCTGTGTCCACTTCTGGACCGAACAGTTCTTTTTCATTAAAAGGCATATTGAGAACTGCTTGTTGAATCTCTGGTTTAAATCCAGACGTTCGGAGCCATGCATGCCTTCTGATAGTTACAGATGTATTAATTGTCCGTGCAGCTGTATCTGCAGCGTCCATGGAGGAACGTATCTGGTTGTTGGAGATGGTCTGTCCCTCCTCAACCACTTGTTTTGCCCTATTTTGGAAGTCTTTGGGCAGATGTTCAATGAGATGTTGCATCTCGTCCCAGTGGGCTCTGTCATAGCGCGCAAGTAGTGCCTGGGAGTTCGCGATGCGCCACTGGTTTGCAGCTTGTGCTGCGACTCTTTTACCAGCTGCATCGAACTTGCGGCTTTCTTTATCTGGGGGTGGTGCATCTCCAGATGTGTGAGAGTTGGCCCTTTTCCTAGCTGCTCCTACAACAACAGAGTCTGGTGGCAGCTGTGTTGTGATGAAAACCGGGTCCGTAGGAGGCGGCTTATACTTTTTTTCCACCCTTGGTGTGATTGCCCTACTTTTGACCGGGTCCTTAAATATGTCCTTTGCGTGCCGGAGCATACCAGGGAGCATAGGCAGGCTTTGGTAGGAGCTGTGGGTGGAGGAGAGTGTGTTGAACAAGAAATCATCCTCGACCTGTTCTGAGTGGAGGCTTACGTTGTGAAATTGTGCTGCTCTAGCCACCACCTGAGAGTACGCGGTGCTGTCTTCTGGTGGAGATGGTTTTGTAGGGTATGCCTCCGGGCTGTTATCTGACACTGGGGCGTCGTATAGGTCCCATGCGTCCTGATCTTGGTCACCCTGGCTCATGGTGGTGTGAGCTGGGGAGTGTGATGGCGTTTGTGCTGGTGAAACGTTAATCACGGGCGGAGGAGAGGGTGGTGGTGTAACCCTTTTCACCACTTTTGGTTGTGGTGCTTGTTCCGTCTGGAACTCCAACCTTCTCTTTCTCCTAATGGGGGGAAGGGTGCTTATTTTTCCTGTCCCCTGCTGAATGAAGATACGCTTTTGCGTATGGTCCACATCAGTTGCTTGTAGCTCTTCGTCAAACCTATGCTTTTGCGTTTGGGAGGTTAGCGAGTGCTCTTCTGTATAAGAGCCTGAAGCTGGGTCGCTTGCAGTTTGTTTCGGCATCGAAACTTTGTCTGCGTGTTTTTTCGGCTCCGAGGTGACTTTTTTCCTTTTCGGGGCCGAAACCTCTCGGCGTCGATCTGTTTCGGTGCCGCTGTCTCGGCGTCGAGCCGTGTCCACACCGGCATCTCGGTGTCGAGGCTTGTCTCCAGCACTTTCTCGGTCCCGAGAAGGCTGCGTGCCGGTGTCTCGACCGGAGTCGGACGATCTCGGCACTGTTTGGGCCTTTTTCGGTGCCGACGGTCGGTCACCGAATTTATGGGTCGAGCCATGGCCTGGTGGCAGTGGCGTCCCCTGGGCCTTGTAAATGTTTCTTTGTGTGGTTTTCGACGTCTTACTCACGGTTTGTGTATCGTCGAATCCTTCGGAGTCTGAGTCTTGGATCGAGAAGGTACCTTCCTCTTCTTGTTCCTCGAACTCCCGTTGGGCTGTCGGTGCGGACGCCATTTGAAGTCTTCTGGCTCGACGGTCTCGGAGTGTTTTTCGGGACCGGAACGCACGACAGGCCTCGCAGGTGTCTTCGCTGTGCTCAGGTGACAGGCACAGGTTGCAGACCAAGTGTTGGTCTGTGTAGGGGTATTTATTGTGGCATTTGGGGCAGAAACGGAACGGGGTCCGTTCCATCGGCGTTCCTCAGCACGCGGTCGGGCCGACCAGGCCCCGACGGAGGATCGAAAAACTACCCCGAAGGGCACCGGAGCTCTTCGATCTTCGATGCGGTGTTGAATCTAAGTACGCCGATCCCGAACGCAACAATACCGACGAAAATCTTCCGAAATTAACTATTTTTTCCGTTCCGAAACTCAGAGCGACAGGAACACGTCCGAACCCGATGGCGGAAAAAAAACAATCGAACATGGAGTCGACGCCCATGCGCAATGGAGACAAAAGGAGGAGTCACTCGGTCCCGTGACTCGAAAGACTTCTTCGAAGAAAAACAACTTGTAACACTCCGGCCCAACACCAGATGGCGAGCTATTGCAGAACATGCGTATCTACAGCGACAGATGCCATCGAACATACTTTTATCATTATTATTGTTTTTTAAGGAAGGGGTGTGCATTCTCCGCGGCCCGCATGACAGACACAATTTCAATTCAGGGTCTAAGGAAACGAAGGGCATGCAGAGTGTCACATCCACATAGGACGAAGGCAACTAGCAGGTAAAGCACCACCAGCTGTGGCCCACCCTTAGTGATTGGCGAGACACACATTAGGCACTTCAGGTGCTCCCATTAACAGGCAGAAGCCAGATCAAGCAGAGTCAGGGGTCCCTCCAGAGGGCTTGCAAACTTTGAAGTCCAATGGGTGAAGATAGAAGTCAGAGCAGAAATGAACAGGCAGGGAAGGGCGGCATTGCCTTTCCAAGGGCTGGGACACATGTATGTTGTCTCCAAGTCTTCATTACCATTCAGTCGTTCAAGTTTAGCTAGATAAAGTTTATTTTTCATGAGTGGAAGGGCCACCACAGCATAGTGACTCAAGAAGTAAGGGCAGATTCCAGGATGGAAGGTTGAATTGTAGTGGTTACTGCCAAACGCAAACCTCAGCAAGATCAGGTTAATCTGGAGTAGCCGAGTCTTCCATAGAGCTGGGTTCCCTTATTTTCCTCAAGGATTATTCTGTACATGTTTTGGCACATAAGACCCATTCCCTTTCTCTCTTGACATTGTGTGACTGAAGGAGAGACAAAACAGAAAGAGCAGGAGCGTCTTTTTCTTATGGTTTCTCCTCACAGGACGGGGCTCTCTATCATTAGCGGAGACGAAGAGTACTATCAGCGGGCTGCAAATAGGTAGAAACCTCCCAGTTGGAAAAATGATTGAAGAGACACTTAAGCATTCAAATGCTTCAAATGAAAATAAAGAGGGTGTGAAAAATCAGTAGGTCTCCTATCTCTGAAAACATTGCTTGCTCCCAGGACTAGAAAAGTAGACTTCAGTTCAATATCCACCACTTTCCATCACGAGAGAGTGCAGATGTGCACGCTCTCAAAGCATTCTTCTTTAACTCTCTAGAACTGACCGTCCTCTGCCTCCAATCCCCTACATATCTCTTCTATTCTCTTGAATAGGAAAAGGCTGAACCATGTACATAAGTAAATAAATACATGAACAAACAAGCAACTACTTTGGATACTGTTTCACGCTGACAAGCTTGTCTTTGGATATCACACGGTGGAGAAGATAGCCCAATATTTAGTGAAAAGCTGATACCCAAACATTCTTTTTACACCCTATGCTAGGAAAAGGTATTCCTACCATACAGGCTGTGCTCCAGATGTCAGCAGGTGGGCCGTAGCTAGCACCAATCAAAACCTCTATCGCTCGATACTGTCGGGTCTGGATGTCTTCCGTAAAGTGCTTGTGCTGAAAGAGATGTGCAATTACAATTATTTCTTAGGAGAAGGCATACGAACGCTGTTAATTGTGGAGCGAGGTACCTAGTGGGTATAAGCCTGGGTATGACTGCACCTCCTCTGGCAGGATGAGTGGAGACTGTTGGGTTCTGGGGGGCTAAGGTGATGGGGGTGGGAGGCGGTACTTGTCTGTTGTTGGGTGTTGGTAGAGTGGTGAGGCTAGTTTTAACATTTCTGAACTATTCAAAATCACAAGTCTTAAATGATATTGAAAAAAGGTTTTGGGAATCTATCTGATTTTAGAAGACATTTCAAATGAATAAAACATAATCAAAACTGCTTCAGTGACGTGAAATGTATGTCAAAAAAATCATCCTGTATAAATAAAGCATTACTATGTACAGCAAAAAGAGTATGTGTGTGACATTTGTATAAAAGAGGAAGACAAAGTAAGAGAGGCAAAGAAAGGGTGAGGGAAAGATAATTAATTTTTGTGCACTCATTTACCCCTCATTTTAAGGACTTCTCACAGGAAAGTTCAGAACTTCTCCCGGGCCATTGTGAGGACTTTATTTTACTGCAAACATGTAATCCCATATTGGTCAAACATAGATGCAGTAAAACCTTTGACGTGGGCCAGTGAAACAAAAACAGATTGAGCGAGAGAGAGAGAGGGACAGAGAGAGAGAGAGAGAGAGAGAGAGGGACAGAGAGAGAGAGAGAGAGAGAGAGAGAGAGAGAGAGGGACAGAGAGAGAGAGAGAGAGAGAGAGAGAGAGAGAGGGACAGAGAGAGAGAGAGAGAGAGAGAGAGAAAGACTGTTGGAAAGCCAGAAAGAAAGGAAGAAAGCATAATAAGCGAGAGATGGAGATGAAAGTCAAACCAAGCAGACTTGCTACTACATGTGTTACGCGCCGGTGAGATCCCTAGATTTGCAATCCTGTGGCTGGTGCGCTACTGTTCAGACTTGCTTGTGAGCTGATGATGCCAGACCGATGCCTACAGGAGGCACATGAATGAAATAAGCCAAGTAACTGGCAACCTAAACACTGCCATGTTCTGTACGTTCAGCACTTGATTCCACAGTCAATCCACAGACTGAGAAGTCTGAGCAGCAACGAGAGATTACTTACTACCCAACAGGCGTTGCCGAGGTCTGCAATCTTGACTTCGATTTTGTCTGCGTTTTGTGGCTCCAAGGGGTTGACCAGGAAGTTGGTGAGACTGTGGGTACCTTGAGCAGGGAAAGAAAGAAAAAAGGGACATTAGCTCTTGGTATCGGATGTCCTTCCGAGAGGTCGCACATCATACAAGCTATAAGAACTTTGGTCCACCACAATAATGCATTATTTCCCATCATCCCATAGCATCATTTTTAGGGTGTGAGATTAGTGGTGTTTTCTACCCTCAGGCTCCTCTGGACTGAGCTGAGAGATTTACTTGAAGAACGGGGCACCACAGGAGGCATAAAGAACACGACAGGGAGGCAGGTGACAACAGAGTATATGTGAACAGTGCATACGCCATCTTGAGGTATGAGCAGGGCTTGTCACCATGACTCATCCTCACCCAACCACTTTATTGCTGCAGGAGGCTTTTCCATTGGTTGAGAGGTTAACATCTTTATACTGTGTCACTTTCAAGGATCTTACACTAACATTACAAGGGGGACTTGGTCAGTTCATTATTTATGATGGAAACAAGATAAGAAGACAGTAGGAACAGTCCATAGCACCCAGGAGTCACCGGGAGGCAGGTGAGGCTTATATGAATTCAAGAAGATACCCCTGGTGAAGAATTAGTACTATAGGTAGATAACTTTTCCTTCTTTGTTAGGAGATTCTCTCGGTTTGTCATGAAACGGCAGTGTAAAGTAGCAAGGTACAACAAACTGAAAAGTGTAATCAGGGCCACAGTGTAAACTCAGAAGCAAATAAATTAGGAAGTAAAGATTGACCCAGCAGTGTATCCGTCTTGGAGTCGGAGTCCAATCAATAATGCTTAGCAAAGAAATGAACCAGCCTCCAAGTAGTAGCTTTATACATTTCGGGAATAGGACATTTTTCATCAAAGCAGTGTGTCTGCGTTACCCCTTGCGCTTTACCCTAACCGAGAAAAGGGCTATTATCCGTCATAACAGAAAACAAAACAAAAAAACATAAATCTGGCTAGACTGTTTAGAGGAAGGTAAGTCTCCCTGAGCAGAATCCCAGTTTGCAACAAGCTAATTGTCTTATGACTGCTGTTGGATCTATGTAAGTAACAATGTGAAGGCAGTATACAAACAGGTTTCCACTAGAGATGAAAAATTGGGAAATGAATGGTGTGGAAAGGAGAAATTCATTTATGAAGGAAAGAAGGATAAGTCCTTAATGATATTTTACTACAACTCAAAATTATGTGGGTTCCTTCTGTGCAAATAGCCTGACGTCCACTCCTGCTCTTTCGCTGATGTAATCATCAAAACAACAGATCGGTACAGGTGCTGTAAGCCAGCCTTGTGCGTGGATTCAAAAGCTGGGCCCATCAGTATAAGAAGGGCAATATTCTGTTCCCAGCGAGGTTCCTGAAAGGACTTTTCGCATCCTTCAAGACTGCTCTTCAGTCATCAGGAAGTATCAAATGTCTATTCTGCAAGAAGTCAGGGGCCAGGCTGTCAAGATCAGGATGGGATGGAAGATTCTGTCTGCCAGTCTGCAGAGCGGATCTCGCCCAATCAGAAATGCGTGGCATAAGTGGCACATGGAAAAAGCAAGGGCACCACTACCGACGTGGCCCATCTGGGCCAACGAGAAGCATCTTCACGAGTAACAACAGTCTGGAGCACTCCGAGTGTACTGATATAAACTGTGGAGAGTTTGTATTGACCAGAAAACAAACTTAAATGTATATATAAAGATTGCTCAGTTTATTATAAGTAGGGTGTAATAGTTTCCCATCTGGTTTGGTAATACAAAGACTCAAGATCAGTATTTGATGACATTTGAGAAAGACGTAAATATCACATGAATTATTTGCAATTGTACTTTCTTAGAAAAGATGATCAGGCAAAGAATCCCACTGAGCTGGATAAACAACAGAAACTGATGGCCAATTCCAGTCTAATGAACCTCTCATGTTTTGTCAAGAAAACTTCTTCAGAGCTGTAAAAGGCTTGTCAGAGTGACCCCAAATGAAGGTGAGAGGAAGGACTGGGTTGAGCTTCTACTGAGATGTGGAGGTGAGTAAGAGAAGGAAACAATAGCAGGTCCCCAGATATGGGACACCATAAGTGCCATACGAAGTGATGAGAGTTAAAGGTATTGAGCGAGGACTTTTATTGAGGACAGAGTAAACGAAATAAATCACTGCTGATTGGTCTATGTGGTGGTAACAGTGCGTGAACGATCCGCTCAGCCAAGTGTACAGATTGAAGAATCAAATGAGAAAAAAGTGAAACCCCTTTGGTAATGACACATCTACCCATCTGGTGAGAAATTATATTGAGAGATGCCAGAGTTTGTCGTAATGCACACAGAGCTCGCTGCAGGCAAGAGAGTAACAAGGTACCATAAATCGAAGCAGCTGCTACCAGTACTTGTGATTTTGTTATAATACTAGGATGTTTTAAGGAAAAGGCAAAAATGTCCTCACAAATTGGTGAACTAGTTGGCCATGAGGGATTCTTAATGCACATAGTCACTTTTATGAGATAGTCTCAACTAGAGTTTTGGTCAAATTTTACGTTGGATAGGGTACTCAGTCGCAACGGAGTAACATTCTCACATATTGGTCCAGCTGCCAGATTTAAAAGCTGAGAGGCCTCTGGTGTAACAAGAGCAGAAACTACTCTGTCTCCACCGTGGTTGGACCCCTTCGACGGCCTGGTGGA
The DNA here is from genome assembly GCF_031143425.1 of Pleurodeles waltl. Taxonomy (NCBI): domain Eukaryota; kingdom Metazoa; phylum Chordata; class Amphibia; order Caudata; family Salamandridae; genus Pleurodeles; species Pleurodeles waltl. The sequence goes on along the minus strand of NC_090449.1, from coordinate 15,343,285 downwards.
GTGTGGGCCATCGGGGGTTGACCTGTGCGTCCACTAAACTACTTTAAATGGGCGGAGTTACAAGTCAGTTTTCACTTCCTGTCACTGCCATGGAAACCGTGGCAGCATGGGGAAGTTATAACTGAAAAATGCACCCTGGCTATGGGAGGTAACTCCAATGGTGGCTGTTTGATGGTGGGGGGGTGGGGGGTGATATTGTGAGAAACAACCCCTGCTTTTTTTTTTTTTTTTTTTTTTTACAATGAAACAACCAAACTTTGCTGTTTAGCTCAGTCATGTCTGACAAAGCCTTACAACAAAGTTACAATGCAGTGATAGGAACTGCTTTGATGGCTGTTCCTGTAAGCTCATTAAATGTCTGCCTGCCCGATGGACATTTATAATGAAAATGTCACTTACCCAGTGTACATCTGTTCGTGGCATCAGTCGCAGTAGATTCGCATGTTCTGCAATAGCTCGCCATCTGGTGTTGGGCCGGAGTGTTACAAGTTGTTTTTCTTCGAAGAAGTCTTTCGAGTCACGGGACCGAGTGACTCCTCCTTTTGTCTCCATTGCGCATGGGCGTCGACTCCATCTTCGATTGTTTTTCCCCGCAGAGGGTGAGGTAGGAGTTGAATTGTAGTAATAGTGCCCATGCAATGGAGTGACTAAGTATGCATCTATTTAAGGTTGAGATGATACATATATAAATAATTGAAGGTAACTTCCAAACTGCTACAGGCTTCCGGGGAGGCGGGTGGGCACATGCGAATCTACTGCGACTGATGCCACGAACAGATGTACACTGGGTAAGTGACATTTTCAGTTCGATGGCATCTGTCGCTGTAGATACGCATGTTCTGCATAGACTAGTAAGCAGTTATTTCCCCAAAAGCGGTGGATCAGCCTGTAGGAGTGGAAGTAGTCTGAAATAATGTCCTTAATACGGCTTGACCTACTGTGGCTTGTTGTGCGGATAACACGTCTACACAGTAGTGCTTGGTGAATGTGTGAGGCGTAGACCATGTGGCTGCCTTACATATTTCTTGCATTGGGATGTTTCCTAGAAAGGCCATGGTAGCACCTTTCTTTCTGGTTGAGTGTGCCCTTGGTGTAATGGGCAGCTGTCGTTTAGCTTTAAGGTAGCAGATTTGGATGCATTTAACTATCCATCTGGCTATACCTTGTTTTGAAATTGGGTTTCCTGCATGAGGTTTTTGAAATGCAATAAAGAGTTGTTTAGTCTTTCTGATGTTTTTTGTTCTGTCAATGTAATACATCAATGCTCTTTTGACATCTAATGTATGTAGTGCCCTTTCAGCTACGGTATCTGGCTGTGGAAAGAACACTGGAAGTTCCACTGTTTGATTTAGATGGAACGGTGAAATAACCTTTGGCAAAAATTTAGGATTGGTCCTTAGGACGACTTTATTTTTGTGTAGTTGTATAAAAGGTTCCTGTATAGTAAACGCCTGAATCTCGCTTACTCTTCTCAGGGAAGTAATGGCGATGAGAAATGCCACCTTCCAGGTTAGGAACTGTATGTCGCAGGAGTGCATGGGTTCAAAAGGTGGACCCATAAGTCTAGTTAGGACAACATTTAGGTTCCATGAAGGAACAGGTAGTGTTCTTGGTGGTATAATTCTCCTAAGGCCCTCCATGAATGCTTTAATGACTGGTATTTTATATAGGGAAGTTGAATAGGTAGTCTGCAGGTATGCAGATATTGCTGCAAGGTGAATCTTAATGGAAGAGAAAGCTAGGTTAGATTTTTGTAAGTGAAGCAAGTAACCCACTACATGTTCTGGAGTTGTGTGTAATGGTTGTATTTGATTAATATGGCAGTAGCAAACAAACCTCTTCCATTTACTTGCATAGCAGTGCCTGGTGGATGGCCTTCTTGCTTGTTTTATGACTTCCATACATTCTTGGGAAAGTTGTAAGTGCCCGAATTCTAGGATTTCAGGAGCCAGATTGCTAGATTCAGCGATGCTGGATCTGGGTGTCTGATCTTTTGGTTGTGCTGTGTCAACAGATCTGGCCTGTTGGGCAATTTGATGCAGGGTACCACTGATAGGTCTAGTAGCGTTGTGTACCAGGGTTGCCTTGCCCAAGTTGGTGCTATCAATATGAGTTTGAGTTTGCTTTGACTGAGTTTGTTTACCAGGTAAGGAAGGAGAGGGAGAGGAGGAAAAGCGTAAGCAAATATCCCTGACCAGTTCATCCATAGGGCATTGCCTTGGGATTGTTTGTGTGGGTATCTGGATGCGAAGTTTTGGCATTTTGCGTTCTCCCTTGTCGCAAACAAGTCTATCTGAGGTGTTCCCCAGAGTTTGAAATAAGTGTTCAGAATTTGGGGGTGAATTTCCCATTCGTGGACCTGTTGGTGATCTCGAGAGAGATTGTCTGCGAGTTGATTTTGTATCCCTGGTATAAACTGTGCAATTAGGCGAATTTGGTTGTGAATTGCCCAATGCCAAATTTTTTGTGCTAGCAGGCTTAACTGCGTGGAGTGCGTCCCTCCCTGCTTGTTTAGATAATACATTGTTGTCATGTTGTCTGTTTTGACGAGAATGTATTTGTGAACTATTATTGGTTGGAAAGCCTTTAGTGCTTGAAAAACTGCTAGAAGTTCTAGGTGATTGATATGCAGTTTTGTTTGATGTACGTTCCATTGTCCTTGTATGCTGTGTTGATCGAGGTGTGCTCCCCACCCTGTCATGGAAGCATCTGTTGTTATTACGTATTGTGGCACTGGGTCTTGGAAAGGCCGCCCCTTGTTTAAATTTATGTTGTTCCACCACAGAAGCGAGAGGTAAGTTTGGCGGTCTATTAACACCAGATCTAGAAGGTGACCCTGTGCTTGAGACCACTGTGATGCTAGGCATTGTTGTAAGGGCCTCATGTGCAGTCTTGCGTTTGGGACAATGGCTATGCATGATGACATCATGCCTAGGAGTTGTAATACCATCTTTGCCTGTATCTTTTGTGTTGGATACATGCGTTGTATGATGGTGTTGAAATTTTGAATTCTTTGTGGACTTGGAGTGGCTACTCCTTTTGATGTGTCTATTATGGCTCCCAGGTATTGTTGTACCTTGCGTGGCAGAATTTTGGATTTTGTGAAATTGACGGTGAACCCTAGTTTGAAGAGGGTTTGTATGATCTGATTTGTGTGATTTGAGCACTGTTTGAACGAATGGGCCTTGATTAGCCAGTCGTCCAAATATGGGAACACATGTATTTGCTGCCTTCTTATGTGTGCAGCGACTACCGCTAGACATTTGGTAAAGACTCTTGGTGCGGTTGTTAATCCGAAAGGCAGTACCTTGAATTGGTAATGTATTCCTTTGAATACAAACCTTAGGTATTTCCTGTGCGATGGGTGTATTGGTATATGGAAATAAGCATCCTTGAGGTCTAAAGTTGCCATGTAGTCGTGTAGTTTTAGCAATGGCAACACTTCTTGTAGTGTGACCATGTGGAAGTGGTCTGATTTGATGAAAGTGTTCACTACTCTGAGGTCTAGGATTGGTCTCAGTGTTTTGTCCTTCTTTGGTATCAGAAAGTACAGTGAGTAAACTCCTGTGTTTATTTGTGTGTTTGGCACTAATTCGATTGCATTCTTTTGCAATAGTGCCTGCACTTCTATCTCCAGGAGATTGGAATGGTGTGTTGTTAAATTTTGTGCTTTTGGTGGTATGTTTGGAGGGAATTGTAGAAATTCTATGCAATAACCATGTTGGATAATTGCTAGAACCCAAGTGTCTGTAGTGATTTCCTCCCATGCTTTGTAATAATGGCCTATTCTTCCCCCCACTGGTGTTGTGTGGAGGGGGTGAGTGACCTGTGAGTCACTGTTTAGTAGTAGGGGCTTTGAGGCTTTGAAATCTTCCTCTATTTCTAGGGAATTGCCCTCCTCTATATTGTCCCCGAAAACCTCCTCTATACTGTCCCTGGTAACTGGACGGTGTGGCTTGTGAGGTGCTGGCTTGTGTGCTTTGACCTCGAAACCCCCCTCGAAAGGGCGTTTTACGGAATGTGCTGTAATTCCCTCTGCTCTGCGGGGAGTAGAGTGCGCCCATGGCTTTGGCAGTGTCCGTATCTTTTTTGAGTTTCTCAATCGCTGTGTCCACTTCTGGACCGAACAGTTCTTTTTCATTAAAAGGCATATTGAGAACTGCTTGTTGAATCTCTGGTTTAAATCCAGACGTTCGGAGCCATGCATGCCTTCTGATAGTTACAGATGTATTAATTGTCCGTGCAGCTGTATCTGCAACGTCCATGGAGGAGCGGATCTGGTTGTTGGAAATGGTTTGTCCCTCCTCAACCACTTGTTTTGCCCTATTTTGTAAGTCCTTGGGCAGATGTTCAATGAGATGTTGCATCTCGTCCCAGTGGGCTCTGTCATAGCGCACAAGTAGTGCCTGTGAGTTCGCGATGCGCCACTGGTTTGCAGCTTGTGCTGCGACTCTTTTACCAGCTGCATCGAACTTGCGGCTTTCTTTATCTGGGGGTGGTGCATCTCCAGATGTGTGAGAGTTGGCCCTTTTCCTAGCTGCTCCTACAACGACAGAGTCTGGTGGCAGCTGTGTAGTGATGAAAGCCGGGTCTGTAGGAGGCGCCTTATACTTTTTTTCCACCCTTGGTGTGATTGCCCTACTTTTGACCGGCTCCTTAAAGATGTCTTTTGCGTGCCGGAGCATACCAGGGAGCATAGGCAGGCTTTGGTAGGAGCTGTGGGTGGAGGAGAGGGTGTTGAATAAGAAATCATCCTCGACCTGTTCTGAGTGGAGGCTTACGTTGTGAAATTGTGCTGCTCTAGCCACCACTTGAGAATACGCGGTGCTGTCTTCTGGTGGAGATGGCTTTGTAGGGTATGCCTCCGGACTGTTATCTGACACTGGGGCGTCGTATAGGTCCCATGCGTCCTGATCTTGGTCACCCTGGCTCATGGTGGTGTGAGCTGGGGAGTGTGATGGAGTTTGTGCTGGTGAGACGTTAATCACAGGCGGAGGAGAGGGTGGTGGGGTAACTTTTCACCACTTTTGGTTGTGGTGTCTGTTCCGTCTGGAACTCCAACCTTCTCTTTCTCCTAATGGGGGGAAGGGTGCTTATTTTTCCTGTCCCCTGCTGAATGAAGATACGCTTTTGCGTATGGTCTACATCAGTTGCTTGCAGCTCTTCCTCAAACCTATGCTTCTGCATTTGGGAGGTTAGCGAGTGCTCTTCTGTATAAGAGCCTGAAGCTGGGTCGCTTGCAGTTTGTTTCGGCATCGAAACTTTGTCTGCGTGTTTTTTCGGCTCCGAGGTGACTCTTTTTGTTTTCGGGGCCGAAACCTCTCGGCGTCGATCTGTTTCGGTGCCGCTGTCTCGGCGTCGAGCCGTGTCCACACCGGCATCTCGGTGTCGAGGCTTGTCTCCAGCACTTTCTCGGTCCCGAGAAGGCTGCGTGCCGGTGTCTCGACCGGAGTCGGACGATCTCGGCACTGTTTTGGCCTTTTTCGGTGCCGACGGTCGGTCACCGAATTTATGGGTCGAGCCATGGCCTGGTGGCAGTGGCGTCCCCTGGGCCTTGTAAATGTTCCTGTGAGTGGATTTCGACGTCTTACTCACGGTTTGTGTATCGTCGAATCCTTCGGAGTCTGAGTCTTGGATCGAGAAGGTACCTTCCTCTTCCTGTTCCTCGAACTCCCGTTGGGCTGTCGGTGCGGACGCCATCTGAAGTCTTCTGGCTCGACGGTCTCGGAGGGTCTTTCGGGACCGGAACGCACGACAGGCCTCGCAGGTGTCTTTGCTGTGCTCAGGTGACAGGCACAGGTTGCAGACCAAGTGTTGGTCTGTGTAAGGGTACTTATTGTGGCATTTGGGGCAGAAACGGAACGGGGTCCGTTCCATAGGCGTTCTTCAGCACGCGGTCGGGCCGACCAGGCCCCGACGGAGGATCGAAAAACTACCCCGAAGGGCACCGGAGCTCTTCGATCTTCGATGCGGTGTGGAATCAAAGTACGCCGATCCCGAACGCAACAATACCGACGAAAATCTTCCGAAATTAGCTAATTTTCCGTTCCGAAACTCGGAGCGACAGGAACACGTCCGAACCCGATGGCGGAAAAAAAACAATCGAAGATGGAGTCGACGCCCATGCGCAATGGAGACAAAAGGAGGAGTCACTCGGTCCCGTGACTCGAAAGACTTCTTCGAAGAAAAACAACTTGTAACACTCCGGCCCAACACCAGATGGCGAGCTATTGCAGAACATGCGTATCTACAGCGACAGATGCCATCGAACAATACGTTATGTACGATGTGCAAGTTAAGAAAAATCCACAGGGTGATATTGTGAGAAAACAAGGGTTAAATTGTGGTGTTTAAACTACGTATATAAAGGTAGAAAAAGTTATTGCTGTATAATGTGACCCTATTGGTACCAGGGTCACCAATAATCGTGGTCACTGGAACCAAAATGAGATGATTGGCAAAACTGCTATATGGTTCGTCAAGACTGTAAAGTTATGAAGATTAAGTGAAATTATGATATGAAAAAAGTAACAATGGTCAAAGTTTTAACCATAAATAATAATAATAATCATTCTATCAGCTGGAGGAAGAAAGGAAGACTTCCCTCCAGAAACATCTGTTGTCAGATTTACAGGCCTTGACTAGGACAGCAAATGACACAGGAAGGGGGGCAAGCAACGAGGCAGAAGTTGGGATACAGAAAGAGGCAGCAGACCATGGACAGCCTTAAAGGGCTGGGCAAACGAGGATGGGGAGAGGGAAGTCTGAAAGCAAACACACGCACTGGTCAGAGTGCTAGAAACAAAGTATCTCTAGATGTGCACGGCTAGTGGAAGCCAAGTGGCCACAAGAAGCTGTAGTTGGTCCATGCTCCACAGATTGGACTGACACACCCGGACAAATGAAGAGGAGGGAGGTGCCTAGAAGGACCTGACCAATGAGAACCAAGGAAATGAGAGTGACCTTTATGCCAACCAATGGTAAGTAAGCGATGGGCTCTAAGCCCTTTATATGTTTAAAAACAAACAAAAACAAAAGAATAGATTTGCAGACAGCATGTGCGCTGTCCAGGCAAGACCTAAGATTAGTAACAGGGGAGTTCACAGTCCTTCTTTCCTTTTTAAGTTTTTTTTTTTTAAAGAACAGACGCGCAGACACTGCATGCGCACTGCATGTGCTCTCCAGGCAAGACCTCAAAACAAATAGGAAAATAGAAACTCTTCTATAAAGGTATTTTGGATTCTCGCTCGCTGGCTCAGTTCTTCTGCATTAATGTATATCAGTAAGGATGTCCTGATGGACAAGAGAATTGAACAACATGAAAGGATGAGCTTGGATGACCTGAAAGCTAAACCTAATGACTTTAAATATGGGGATGTGGATGATGCCATTAAGAAAAATTAATTCCAAAATTGTGAGCCCCAAAATGAGACTAACAGAGATGGAGCAAAGCATAACAGTAGTACGGGGGAAAGTATCAACCTTTCAGTGGCAGAAAAACAGGAATCCACTTACACAATAGACTCAAATCAGCATTGCGAGTGTGGGCAAAGGTCAACAACCTGGGACAAAAAGCAGGAGTAGCTGTGGTTAGGGTCTCACACATTAACCGAAGCCCCTTTATGGAGGAGTTATCAGGTAACAGGTGATGCAATAAGACTTTCAGTCCAAATGAAGGTAAGTTTTTGGGTTCCCAACTAGAGGAAGGAAGAGAACAAGGAAGGGAGATCTTTCCTGCTGGCACTACAGAAGCCTAAGAAAATAAAAATGGCAGCGAGTGAGAACGGAGGAACACCACACTTTGCCTTTACCCTGCCACAGCGAAGAGCAGAAATGAGCGCCAAGCCTAAAGAAAGAAATGTCTTCACACAACTATTTAGCAGCCGGTAAAAGTTAAGATGGTGCTTGAACAGACAGATTCAATCTTTGTTCAGCTGGAGTTAGTAAAGGTAGGATTCCCTGGCAGGGAGAGAAACTCGTAAATGAAGAAAGGTGGCATTCGGACAGGGCTGCATTATTTTCTGCAGCAGAGAATACTAGTTATTTACAGCTCACTTTGTCGCTTGAAGAAGCTGCACTGGCTACTGCTTTAAATTACCTTATTTGTTTAGGGTGCGCTCCACTATGCCCTGCCTTGAAGCCTTCCAGTCGCCTTCTGGACTCCACTTCTAGCTGGGAAGAAGAATGTTTTTGTATTTGGGCAAGTAACAGTCAAATGAAAACTGTAGGTCACGATTTACCATACAGCAAACAAGACTAGGGGCCAGACGTATCAAACATTTTTGTGATCGCAAAAATGCATTTTGGTGTGTAACAAGTCCAATTTGAGATTCGTTAACTTGTTTACCGAATCGCAAATTCAGCAGCATAATACGGACCACTGCCTACTCTTAAAAAATGAAAAGAAAACCTTTCATGTTTCATTTTTAAACGCATCCTGTTTTCCTTTAAGGAAAACAGGCTGCATTTAAGAAAAATATATATTGCTTTATTGAAAAGCAATTACAGACATGGTGGTCTGCTGAGCCCAGCTGGCCACCATCCCTGTGATTGTAGCCATTCGCAATGGCTCGCAAACTGCGACCTACCTCATGAATATTGATGAGGTAGGTCCATTTGCGAGCCCATGCGAATCACGGTATGAAACTCCTGGAGTTTCATACATAACAACAGCGATTACTTAATTGCGATTCGCTAAAAATCGCAATTAGGTAATCGCTATTGTGAAAAATGATACATCTGGCCCTAGATCACTTGAAAGTTTACTGCATTTCTGAAGATTATATTTGTGAATGCCGATGTGCTCGGGCTGCATTCTTCTTTTTCACTTGATTAAAATGATTTAATAATAGCGCATGGTGGTAAAAAATACAACTACCAACCCAGCCTCGCCTAGAACAGAGGGGCCCTTCTTAGTGGAGACTAAGTTGATGAAATCCCTATTACTATGTCAAGTTCTGGTAGATGGGCCAAGCCATTTTTTTAAGCAAACCTAGCTTCTCCTTCCAGTCTCTGTGGTTTTCCCACTCCGGATGTCTAACTTCTGAGTTTCAACATCCTGCACAGTGCTGAATAGTTACCAAACAAAAGTCATCTTAACCAACATTTCCCCAGCTGTCTTCTTCATGCCATACAATAGCTTGATCATCTCTAGAAGATCCATACACTTACCGCCAGGGGAGATGAGACCTCTGTGCTCCCTGCCAGTGGAATAGCCGGACAGTGCAGAACCAGACGTGGGAGAAAACAAAGACCCAGACAGCCCAGAGATCTGAGAGTCGTCAGGGCTCAGGAAGCGTTGGGCCGGCCCGTAGCCATTACAGCATTGATATGGGTTGTGCTGAGCAAAGCCGGAGGAAGAGCTTGGACTCTGAGGACCAAAGGAAGAGGTTCCGTTGCTTAAATTCTTACTGGAGCGATCAGCATCTAAGCACACACTGTTGCTTTGACGAGTCTTCACATCTGGAGACACAGAATATAAAATTGTATCCATAGAACACATACTTGGTTTTTATGTCTTCTCTTCAGGCAGCGGCAAAAACAAACATTAACTTTTGTGCCTGCTCAAAGAAGAACTTTGTGTGAATGTCACAGATAGTCTCCAACATTGATAAATATTGTAGGATACATTTTGTTGAGAAGGAGAAGCGCATATTTGAATGTCTAAAAAGCTTTATGACACCCTTTTTGCGTTATCAGCATTTATCCAGCACATTTCTGCCATAGTAAGGTCTGTTAGTGTTGTCAACATAGGTGGAGCCTTTTTGGCTGGACAGTTACATTGGTCAGGTATCTTTTTTTTCTGGGGCAGCATGTGTAAGAATGTCCCTGTTCTGTGTGGTGCTTAGTGAGGGTCTTCAGTACTTAAATGCGGGGCCCTACTACACACCTGTGGTTTGTAGGCTTTCATGAAGTTTTGTGGGTTTGTGTGTGTTGTGCCTGAGAAAGTAAATAGCAGCACTATTTCCCATTCCCTGGTGGGTTCTATTGGGTTGCATTATTAGACCCACAATTCTCCGCTACACAGGTCTGGTACTTGTGTTCTGGGCATTAAGGTGCTTGGGAACACGAGGCTCTGTGGAATCTGGGTGACGGTAGGTGTGCAGTGATTCTTCACATAGGGTTTATCCGCTTGCAAAATACATGGCTTTTAATCTCTGATGAGAAGAAAGGTCTGTCCAAGACCCCTCTGTGAAAAGAGATATTTGAGGAGTTTGTTGTGGGAGTCTCTCTTCCCAATTAAACAGCAGGACACTAAAACAACTCTACATGGAAGCCTACAAAAATGACAACGCACTCCGACACCAATCCAGGAGCTCTGGAGACATTGGGCCTGATTTAGAACTGAGCGGATGGGTAACTCTGTCCCATCCGACCAAAATCTAAATCCCATTATATCCAGTGGGATTTAGATTTCGGAGGACCAGACATCTGTCACGTTGTGATGGACTAACCGGTCTGCCAAGTTCTAAAGTAGGCCCAATGTCTAAATTTTTTAAAAAACGCGTTTTGCGCAGTGTGTCTGAAGCCACATGCCAATCAAAGAAACCGCAAAAAATTAATAATTAACCCCAGAATAGTGAATGTGCAGATTGAAAGGCAACTCCCTCACAGGAACCATGGGACTCTCTGGCTGACCACTTCATTACAGAAGGCAAACTTGAAACATGTCTGGAGAAATCTAGACTAATCTAGACACAAAAAACACAAGTTAGGAGAATGCAGAGTGCAGCAGAGTCAGCTTTTGAACCACTGAACGGGCCTCCATCATCCGTCTCCTTCAAAGCATAGTGCACAGCTTATAAAGAAACACAAGGCTTCACGCCACAAAATTGTCCACAATACACTTATCAGCAAACAGAACGATTACTACATTCTCTGCTTTCTCCACTCTTGCCCACACTGACAGAACCTCACGTCTCTGTACTGAGGGTCAAACTACAGGACTCGAAGCCTGCATGAATAACACAAATTGACAAGAATTGCAGAGGTCACTAAACACCTGGTACTTGCATTCACGTAATCACAAGATGCAGATGACCAATCATATAACTCAGGAAGTAGATGTGCATGACTACATAGGTTCTCAACCTCTCTGCCACACCTCACGCATAACTACAGTGACATACGCAGCACCAAGCATAAAGCAGGTCTTTGAACCTCACATAGCTCAATGAATGTAGAGCCTGAAGCGCAAAGTACTGAAATGAAAATGTCACTTACCCAGTGTACATCTGTTCGTGGCATCAGTCGCAGTAGATTCGCATGTTCTGCAATAGCTCGCCATCTGGTGTTGGGCCGGAGTGTTACAAGTTGTTTTTCTTCGAAGAAGTCTTTCGAGTCACGGGACCGAGTGACTCCTCCTTTTGTGTCCATTGCGCATGGGCGTCGACTCCATCCTCGATTGTTTTTCCCCGCAGAGGGTGAGGTAGGAGTTGAATTGTAGTAATAGTGCCCATGCAATGGAGTGACTAAGTATGCACTTATTTAAGGTTGAGATGATACATATATAAATAATTGAAGGTAACTTCCAAACTGCTACAGGCTCCCGGGGAGGCGGGTGGGCACATGCGAATCTACTGCGACTGATGCCACGAACAGATGTACACTGGGTAAGTGACATTTTCAGTTCGATGGCATCTGTCGCTGTAGATACGCATGTTCTGCAATAGACTAGTAAGCAGTTATTTCCCCAAAAGCGGTGGATCAGCCTGTAGGAGTGGAAGTAGTCTGAAATAATGTCCTTAATACAGCTTGACCTACTGTGGCTTGTTGTGCGGATAACACGTCTACACAGTAGTGCTTGGTGAATGTGTGAGGCGTAGACCATGTGGCTGCCTTACATATTTCTTGCATTGGGATGTTTCCTAGAAAGGCCATGGTAGCACCTTTCTTTCTGGTTGAGTGTGCCCTTGGTGTAATGGGCAGCTGTCGTTTAGCTTTAAGGTAGCAGATTTGGATGCATTTAACTATCCATCTGGCTATACCTTGTTTTGAAATTGGGTTTCCTGCATGAGGTTTTTGAAATGCAATAAAGAGTTGTTTAGTCTTTCTGATGTTCTTTGTTCTGTCAATGTAATACATTAATGCTCTTTTGACATCTAATGTATGTAGTGCCCTTTCAGCTACGGTATCTGGCTGTGGAAAGAACACCGGAAGTTCCACTGTTTGATTTAGATGGAACGGTGAAATAACCTTTGGCAAAAATTTAGGATTGGTCCTTAGGACGACTTTATTTTTGTGTAGTTGTATAAAAGGTTCCTGTATAGTAAACGCCTGAATCTCGCTTACTCTTCTCAGGGAAGTAATGGCGATGAGAAATGCCACCTTCCAGGTTAGGAACTGTATGTCGCAGGAGTGCATGGGTTCAAAAGGTGGACCCATAAGTCTAGTTAGGACAACATTTAGGTTCCATGAAGGAACAGGTAGTGTTCTTGGTGGTATAATTCTCCTAAGGCCCTCCATGAATGCTTTAATGACTGGTATTTTATATAGGGAAGTTGAATAGGTAGTCTGCAGGTATGCAGATATTGCTGCAAGGTGAATCTTAATGGAAGAGAAAGCTAGGTTAGATTTTTGTAAGTGAAGCAAGTAACCCACTACATGTTCTGGAGTTGTGTGTAATGGTTGTATTTGATTAATATGGCAGTAGCAAACAAACCTCTTCCATTTACTTGCATAGCAGTGCCTGGTGGATGGCCTTCTTGCTTGTTTTATGACTTCCATACATTCTTGGGTAAGTTGTAAGTGCCCGAATTCTAGGATTTCAGGAGCCAGATTGCTAGATTCAGCGATGCTGGATCTGGGTGTCTGATCTTTTGGTTGTGCTGTGTCAACAGATCTGGCCTGTTGGGCAATTTGATGCAGGGTACCACTGATAGGTCTAGCAGCGTTGTGTACCAGGGTTGCCTTGCCCAAGTTGGTGCTATCAATATGAGTTTGAGTTTGCTTTGACTGAGTTTGTTTACCAGGTAAGGAAGGAGAGGGAGAGGAGGAAAAGCGTAAGCAAATATCCCTGACCAGTTCATCCATAGGGCATTGCCTTGGGATTGTTTGTGTGGGTATCTGGATGCGAAGTTTTGGCATTTTGCGTTCTCCCTTGTCGCAAACAAGTCTATCTGAGGTGTTCCCCAGAGTTTGAAATAAGTGTTCAGTATTTGGGGGTGAATTTCCCATTCGTGGACCTGTTGGTGATCTCGAGAGAGATTGTCTGCGAGTTGATTTTGTATCCCTGGTATAAACTGTGCAATTAGGCGAATTTGGTTGTGAATTGCCCAATGCCAAATTTTTTGTGCTAACATGCTTAACTGCGTGGAGTGCGTCCCTCCCTGCTTGTTTAGATAATACATTGTTGTCATGTTGTCTGTTTTGACGAGAATGTATTTGTGAACTATTATTGGTTGGAAAGCTTTTAGTGCTTGAAAAACTGCAAGAAGTTCTAGGTGATTGATATGCAGTTTTGTTTGATGTACGTTCCATTGTCCTTGTATGCTGTGTTGATCGAGGTGTGCTCCCCACCCTGTCATGGAAGCATCTGTTGTTATTACGTATTGTGGCACTGGGTCTTGGAAAGGCCGCCCCTTGTTTAAATTTATGTTGTTCCACCACAGAAGCGAGAGGTAAGTTTGGCGGTCTATTAACACCAGATCTAGAAGGTGACCCTGTGCTTGAGACCACTGTGATGCTAGGCATTGTTGTAAGGGCCTTATGTGCAGTCTTGCGTTTGGGACAATGGCTATGCATGATGACATCATGCCTAGGAGTTGTAATACCATCTTTGCTTGTATCTTTTGTGTTGGATACATGCGTTGTATGATGGTGTTGAAATTTTGAATTCTTTGTGGACTTGGAGTGGCTACTCCTTTTGATGTGTCTATTATGGCTCCCAGGTATTGTTGTACCTTGCGTGGCCGAATTTTGGATTTTGTGAAATTGACGGTGAACCCTAGTTTGAAGAGGGTTTGTATGATATGATTTGTGTGATTTGAGCACTCTATTAACGAATGGGCCTTGATTAGCCAGTCGTCTAGATATGGGAACACATGTATTTGCTGCCTTCTGATGTGTGCAGCGACTACCGCTAGACATTTGGTAAAGACTCTTGGTGCGGTTGTTAATCCGAAAGGCAGTACCTTGAATTGGTAATGTATTCCTTTGAATACAAACCTTAGGTATTTCCTGTGCGATGGGTGAATTGGTATATGGAAATAAGCATCCTTGAGGTCTAAAGTTGCCATGTAGTCGTGCAGCTTTAGCAATGGCAATACTTCTTGTAGTGTGACCATGTGGAAGTGGTCTGATTTGATGAAAGTGTTGACTACTCTGAGGTCTAGGATTGGTCTCAGTGTTTTGTCCTTCTTTGGTATCAGAAAGTACAGTGAGTAAACTCCTGTGTTTATTTGTGTGTCTGGCACTAATTCGATTGCATTCTTTTGCAATAGTGCCTGCACTTCTATCTCTAGGAGATTGGAATGGTGTGTTGTTAAATTTTGTGCTTTTGGTGGTATGTTTGGAGGGAACTGTAGAAATTCTATGCAGTAACCATGTTGGATAATTGCTAGAACCCAAGTGTCTGTAGTGATTTTCTCCCATGCTCTGTAATAATGACCTATTCGTCCCCCCACTGGTGTTGTGTGGAGGGGGTGAGTGACATGTGAGTCACTGTTTAGTAGTAGGGGTTTTGGGGCTTTGGAATCTTCCTCTATTTCTAGGGAATTGCCCTCCTCTATATTGTCCCCGAAAACCTCCTGTATACTGTCCTTGGTAACTGGACGGTGTGGCTTGTGAGGTGCTGGCTTGTGTGCTTTGACCCTGAAACCCCCCTCGAAAGGGCGTTTTACGGAATGAGCTGTAATTCCCTCTGCTCTGCGGGGAGTAGAGTGCGCCCATGGCTTTGGCAGTGTCCGTATCTTTTTTGAGTTTCTCAATCGCTGTGTCCACTTCTGGACCGAACAGTTCTTTTTCATTAAAAGGCATATTGAGAACTGCTTGTTGAATCTCTGGTTTAAATCCAGACGTTCGGAGCCATGCATGCCTTCTGATAGTTACAGATGTATTAATTGTCCGTGCAGCTGTATCTGCAGCGTCCATGGAGGAGCGGATCTGGTTGTTGGAGATGGCCTGTCCCTCCTCAACCACTTGTTTTGCCCTATTTTGGAAGTCTTTGGGCAGATGTTCAATGAGATGTTGCATCTCGTCCCAGTGGGCTCTGTCATAGCGCGCAAGTAGTGCCTGGGAGTTCGCGATGCGCCACTGGTTTGCAGCTTGTGCTGCGACTCTTTTACCAGCTGCATCAAACTTGCGGCTTTCTTTATCTGGGGGTGGTGCATCTCCAGATGTGTGAGAGTTGGCCCTTTTCCTAGCTGCTCCTACAACAACAGAGTCTGGTGGCAGCTGTGTTGTGATGAAAGCCGGGTCTGTAGGAGGCGGCTTATACTTTTTTTCCACCCTTGGTGTGATTGCCCTACTTTTGACCGGGTCCTTAAATATGTCTTTTGCGTGCCGGAGCATACCAGGGAGCATAGGCAGGCTTTGGTAGGAGCTGTGGGTGGAGGAGAGTGTGTTGAACAAGAAATCATCCTCGACCTGTTCTGAGTGGAGGCTTACGTTGTGAAATTGTGCTGCTCTAGCCACCACCTGAGAGTACGCGGTGCTGTCTTCTGGTGGAGATGGTTTTGTAGGGTATGCCTCTGGGCTGTTATCTGACACTGGGGCGTCGTATAGGTCCCATGCGTCCTGGTCTTGGTCACCCTGGCTCATGGTGGTGTGAGCTGGGGAGTGTGATGGCGTTTGTGCTGGTGAAACGTTAATCACGGGCGGAGGAGAGGGTGGTGGTGTAACTCTTTTCACCACTTTTGGTTGTGGTGCTTGTTCCGTGTGGAACTCCAACCTTCTCTTTCTCCTAATGGGGGGAAGGGTGCTTATTTTTCCTGTCCCCTGCTGAATGAAGATACGCTTTTGCGTATGGTCCGCATCAGTTGCTTGTAGCTCTTCCTCAAACCTATGCTTCTGCATTTGGGAGGTTAGCGAGTGCTCTTCTGTATAAGAGCCTGAAGCTGGGTTGCTTGCAGTTTGTTTCGGCGTCGAAACTTTGTCTGCGTGTTTTTTCGGCTCCGAGGTGACTTTTTTCCTTTTCGGGGCCGAAACCTCTCGGCGTCGATCTGTTTCGGTGCCGCTGTCTCGGCGTCGAGCCGTGTCCACATCTCGGTGTCGAGGCTTGTCTCCAGCACTTTCTCGGTCCCGAGAAGGCTGCGTGCCGGTGTCTCGACCGGAGTCGGACGATCTCGGCACTGTTTGGGCCTTTTTCGGTGCCGACGGTCGGTCACCGATTTTATGGGTTGAGCCATGGCCTGGTGGCAGTGGCGTCCCCTGGGCCTTGTAAATGTTTCTTTGTGTGGTTTTCGACGTCTTACTCACGGTTTGTGTATCGTCGAATCCTTCGGAGTCTGAGTCTTGGATCGAGAAGGTACCTTCCTCTTCCTGTTCCTCGAACTCCCGTCGGGCTGTCGGTGCGGACGCCATTTGAAGTCTTCTGGCTCGACGGTCTCGGAGTGTTTTTCGGGACCGGAACGCACGACAGGCCTCGCAGGTGTCTTCGCTGTGCTCAGGTGACAGGCACAGGTTGCAGACCAAGTGTTGGTCTGTGTAGGGGTATTTATTGTGGCATTTGGGGCAGAAACGGAACGGGGTCCGTTCCATCGGCGTTCTTCAGCACGCGGTCGGGCCGACCAGGCCCCGACGGAGGATCGAAAAATTACCCCGAAGGGCACCGGAGCTCTTCGATCTTCGATGCGGTGTTGAATGTAAGTATGCCGATCCCGAACGCAACAATACCGACGAAAATCTTCCGAAATTAACTATTTTTTCTGTTCCGAAACTCGGAGCGACAGGAACACGTCCGAACCCGATGGCGGAAAAAAAACAATCGAGGATGGAGTCGACGCCCATGCGCAATGGACACAAAAGGAGGAGTCACTCGGTCCCGTGACTCGAAAGACTTCTTCGAAGAAAAACAACTTGTAACACTCCGGCCCAACACCAGATGGCGAGCTATTGCAGAACATGCGTATCTACAGCGACAGATGCCATCGAACACATTGTTCCAACCATAATCCCACAGGACGCCCAAGTGCAAATGAAAGCACCTGTCAAGGATATAAAGCTCTATACAAATGCCACAATAGTATAGAATCCAGCACTGGTGCAAGTATCACAACTGCAGATGACTGACCCTTAAACCAGTTCAACAATGACAAACACCCATCTCATGCAGATAATCCACAATCATGTATGAGAATATTTCAATAATGTTCAAAAATCCAAAAAACACTGGAGTATTAGAGGACAGGTTTGTGCAGAGCTAAAGTTCTAGGTCTGTCCTATAGGAAGTGAGGGAGCAGACGAGGATGAGAGGAGACAGTTCACAGGAATGGAAAGGAGACATACGTTGGGTGGGGTGAGAGGTTAGTGACGGCAAGTGGAGTCGGAGTCTGACAGCTAAAAAAGAAAGGTAACTTACTTGTGATCTAGCTTCTGCAGCATAGTATTCCTTTGCAATTCATTTACAACCAAATATCTCTGTGCTTCTTCAGGATCACGGAACACTAATTTGTATATTTTCTTTTCATGTTTTCATGTTTCCAATTAAATCAAATACACAGAAAGCATGTATAAGAATGACAGTAGCTATGTTTTTCTCTTTTTACCAACTACCCACTATGGTGAATTTGGACAAAAAGCACTCTAGAAAATAGTGTATTTACAACAAAACAAAAAAAAGAAGAAAATAGTGCCTCAATCCAAAGAATACACACTTCAGGAAATAAGCCCTGCTCCTTTACGAATCCTGGAAACCTGCACTATCCCATCATGTCCACAAGGGTGTCAGTTAAGCACTTGGTTTCCTGGAGCAAAAGGTCGAAAACTCAGGGAAGTGGGTGACTTTTTTAATGAATTCGAGCGAATATCCAAGTGAAGACCTACGATTACAAGCAAGTAAGTTGTCGTAGTCACCATAGTATTCACCCCAAAATTCATAATAGGCAAAATAGAGCCACAAACTAATCAAATCTTAAAAGTGATCGGGGTCAGAGAACTGCTCTCTAAGACAGATAAGTTACAAGAAGAAGACCCACCAAAGCACCTATCTTGGACCCTAAGCCAAGATAATAATAGTTAGTAAAGGTATAGACTGATGGTCAAAATGGAGGCCTTGCAAATGTCAGAAATAGATCTATTTTTCATCAGTGCTGCATGGCCCCCCTTTACCCTTGAGGAATGGGCCATAGACCTACCAGGTAAGAGCCTCTCAGCTTGTTCATGACAATACAAGAAACTATTGATCTAGCTATGGTCTGTTTAGAACCCAGATCCTAAACAGAACACAGCTACCCTTAGCACAGCTTCATAATTAACAAAGAGCAGTTTGGCCTTTTCAACCTCCTTAACCTTGTCCACATAATGTAGGGCACCCTTGACATCAACAGCATGTAAAGCCCTCCCGCTGCAGATGATGGATTTGGAAAAAAAGAAAGTAGGCAAGGAAATGGTCTGATTAATGTGAAAATACGGAAAAAAGAACTACAGGGAAAAAAGGCAAAGGAGTTCCTAGTGGCCCGTTTTTTTAACTAAGGAACATTGTTTAGGGCTCATCGGGACAAAGAGCCTGAAGCTCACTCACCTTCCTAACAGATGCAATAGTTACAAAAACAACAACTTTCCAAGAAAGGTGCTGTGAATCAGTCATGCGCATTGGCTTGGAAGGAATTCTCATCATTTTAGAACAAGTGCATTCAATTCCTGGGGCAAGCGGACTGGGGGAATACCTTCCAACCAGAGGAAACATTTCCCTAAGACTTTCAAGGAAATGATCCTTAATCAGTGTACTGATCTTTCCACTGTTTTAGTAAATGTGGCAGGAAATGTTATCACTTTGCAATATCCTTCAATTTAAAGAATTTAGTTGAAACTGTTTCTAAGTCAGTGGTAACCATACCGGTTTTCTAATCTCCAACTCTTGTGCACTCCTACTGAGAATGGGCAATTAAATGGAATTGTAACCAAAAGCTACAGAGATGATGGAGATACACTACGTCCCGACCAGGACCCATCCAGTGCTGGTACTGACTCCATCGGCATTATTTGAGGCCGACGTCATTGGCACTGAACCAGCACCCTCAGCCTGATGGAGAGGCACAAACTGAGCAGACTAGTATGGAGCCGGCGAACCCAAGGAGAACGCTAATGGACCCATGGGACCAGCCGGTGCACCAGCAGGGGCCATAGCTTTATTAAAAATGCCGAACATAGCATTCAGAAAAGCCGCCGGATCTGCACCCGGAGTCGAGAAGGCAGGAAACCTCTGTTAGTCTTGCGGCACTTGGGTCGGATCTGAAACCTGCGTCACCGGCTTCTGAACCAACACAGGTAAAAAGTGAGTTAGAGGACTCGCTGGAGACTCGACCACCTCGATCAGTGATGGCGCCGGAGAAGCCTGAGGACTCTGAGGTTGGGGAGATACAGTCGGACTGACCTCCCACGCCGTACGACGTCTCAAAGAGGACTGAGATCGAGACCAATCTCTAGAAGAACGGCATTGAGAATCATGCCAGCACCACTTCTTATGTGATCTCGACGACTTATGAGATGAAAAGTCCCTTGTCTTAGATCTCCGATGACCCTTGTGTCCTCTCAACTTTTGCTAAGAAGAGCTTAGCCTCTCTTTCTTTTAACACCTTTGGATCCATCCTCTGGCAAGACACGCACCCTTCCACGTCGTGGTCTGAACTCAGACACCACAGTCTTCATGAGCATCCGTGACTGACATACGACCCTCGCACTCACGACAAGGTTTAAAACCCGATTTCTTAGGTGGGGACATTGTAACAAGTATAACAAGACACCTTCGAAACAGTAGCGGTTTGAGAGCTAGGAAAAAAACGTTCGCGTCAAAGCCACGAAAAAAAGGGAACGGACGTCAGCATGCCGGCGAGGACCTCTTATTGCTACGATGACGTCAGACGGAGTTGCATGTGGAGCAGTGCAATTGTGATGTCCTCGTCGACGTGAAGTGCTGGGAAGAAATGTTTCCGTCAAATGCTGGCGCATTGGGAGAATTCATAAGGTGAGGAATCCACAGGTAGTTGTATCCATCAGAAAAGGTTATTTTTCAAGGTCAAAAGGACGGAGATGTGCGCAGTGATAGAACGCCGGTTCAAACAGCATTTTGGTGCAAGGCGAATTAAATGCTGTTATCTTCTCACTTTTGGTTAGGGTGTTCCATACCACAGTCTGCTTGGTATAACGTCATAGCCTCTCTGCAAGGAAGTCTAAGGAAACAACTGTTACTACTCCAATGGACTACTGTTTGGTAGATTCAGAGTTACTGAAGATGATAACACCTTGTACTATCAAAAAGATAATAATGGCTCTCTCTCTAGATGCCACAAAAGCTTTCAATCATGCAGAATGGCCTACCTTTTTAGGACCTTGAAGATACCATAACTGGGTGAGGACTATAAAAGCAAGGTACTTTAGTTCTATACAAATCCCTCGGCACACATAGCCTGTAATGGCTTTCTAGCTGATGCACTCATCACCCAAAGGCAGACTCGTCCGTGCGTCCCCCCACCGTTTCATTTTGGCTCTAAAACCCACTACTAAATTCTGCCAATGCTCCTCGTTAGTGGGCACCTCCACGCCGGCTGGAATACAGAAAATTCTGTTACATGCTGACAACACCCTATAGATGCTTTTGGACTCAACAATGTCCATTAGCAATGTTATGGTACTACCTGAAAACATTTAATTCTTCTCTGGTTATCATGCTGGCTCAACCAAAAAGAAGACGCAACAGAAGTCTAAAGAAATGTGGTCAGGGAAGAATCCACATTATTCACCACAAACATGGGCTTTGGACCGAATCATGTAAAAGGAAAAGGGACAAGAGGAGTGAGGACAGTGGTGTGTGCTGTGAGTCTTCACTAGTCAGGAGGACAGTTGAATGGATATGGTAGTCCAAATATATCCAGGGCAGATGGGCGGGTTCTAGTCAATCAGGTGAGGGTCCAGGTGGTTTGTGAAGATGATAGGTGCCCGCCCCTTCTATAAGCCTGGGGATATAACAAGATGGGTCTGAAAAACTGTCCCAGGTTGCATAAAAAATGGCTACTTGGTCTTGAGTTTGTAAATAATCCTCTTATAGTCTGCCATCTTCATTGTTTCTGTAAACCAGTCGAAATGTGTGGAGGATGCCATGGAGGTCAGCATCCTTCTCTCTTTTTATGCTGCTTAAGCTACTATCCTGATTGTGACATTTCTGAACACGTGACGCCATTCACTGGAAGACCTCAAATCTTCCTGACAGGGGTTAATGACCGGTTCTTCAGCATGTGGATGAACTGTGACGTCCCATGACTGCCGGGGAAAAAATCTTGTGCAGGAAATGTGGCAGAGGAGGGTGAATCGGGACATCATATGAAGAGATAGGGCCAGCTCCATTTTCAGTATCTGAAGATGGAGAAGTTGAGGTGGTTCCCTTCCCGCCCTTACACACAGAAGGAGACTCAGATTTTGGCTGAAGAAGGAGATGGGCGACAGACAGCATCCCACGTGGAAATGTCCACCGATATCGACAGGTGCTTTGATGTTGACCATGAGATTTCTGAACCGCTAAATTTCAATAAATGGGTATGCCTCGACTGCTGTCTCTTGATGTCCAGTGCCACAATGACAACGCCTCGCTATCGACTGGGATTGGGAGTGCTGGTGACCAATAACTGCTGCACACTCACCTCCAGAAGTGGTACAACAAGTAACATTGGAGGAAGGGAGTGTGGAAAGATGACTTCTCCATGTGAGGAAGAACTAAATGCTCTCTGTGTCCAATGTCTGGTTTCTTTGCCCTGAGGTAAGCCCCTTCTATGTTCCTTAGCCTCCTTTGGCAACATTTTCAGGCAAATCCCACATTCCTTGATGGAATGATTAGGAAGGCAAACCACACAGATACTGTGATCATTAGTCCTTGACATCTTACCTCTATAGGTCTGACTTTTATCACTGGTTCAGTGACCAAAAGCACTAGAAGGAGAAACGCCACCAATAAAAGTCAGGGAAAGTAAATGCTTTTCCCTCAGAAAAGAAGTAAAAATTGAGAACATTTTCTAAGATGTCGAATGCAGCTAAATCCAAGAAAACATTGTTATTTGTAGCCCAAATAAGCTTAAAACAAAACAGGATTGTGTTAAGGATCTTTCTCACAGAGGTGAAACGCGTGAAATGCCTGACACCCTCCAGGCCATGACTGGATAGTTCAGTCTTCCAAGGTTCGTAAAGGAGCATGGTTTAATTCCTGAGGTATTATGCTTTGCATTGGACCACCAATTCCTTTTTGCACTGCTTTCTAGTTGGTGTTTTCAGCCAAGTGTTCTATTTGTCCTATATTTTGGCTAACTGGTAAAAAAAGAAAAGTAAAAACAGCTAATGTTGTAGTTTGTGGCATGTTTGCTGTTAAAGTGGAAAAATATAAAAGGTTATGTCCCCGGATCTTGCATGAGTGTGGAAACGGCTGACTTGTATGAATATCAGTGAGAATACAACAGTGATATACCATTGTACTGGGGGTTGTGGCGAAACACTTCTGCTACAATTATATTAAAGACACTGCAAAGTGCTTGGACACAAACCTTGTACAAAAAGGTTCTAACTCTGCTTACAAAGGTGCTTATGTTTTTTGTATTAAAGGCTCTGTGTCTTCCTCTCTCTGCGTAACATGGCTAAGGTATGTCTTGTATTAGAAGGACTGTGACTTTTTGTTTGAAAGATATTAAAAGTGTAGGTCTTTCTGTGTGATCCTAAAATGCCCACAAGTGTTCAGTTTATACTGAAGATGCTTGGCTGGGTTGCTTTTATACGATGCTTTGTGATACAAACTCTAAGTAAGGTGCGGTGTGAACGTGATAGTGGATATTCACTCACTCCATTATTTTTCCCCAAACCATCCCCGTCTTGCCATAGGCTGGGCCTTACGTTCTCCCCTGTGCTCCTCGTTGGAGCCCGGCACTTGCTGTGGAAGCCTCGTGTGGGGTGCGGAAGGGCACTGATGGGCAGCATGGAGTGGCGGCAGACCATCAGCGGGCACCTCTGAAGCCGGTTTCCCATCCTCGCTTTCCCCGAGGCACTCCATTCTCTGGATGTCCCGCAGCCGTTCCTCCAGGAGCTTGCTCTGGCGTTTCTTTTTCCGCTTTAACTTCTTGTGCTTATTCTTTGACACTTTACCATTCTGTGAACACAACAGAGACACTGCGGAATAAGGCAGACACAGGCCAACGACATGTCAACATCACAAGCGAGGCCTAGGGTGGGAGACAACGGGTGGTTTAAGAGTAAAGCAAAAGTGCTTAGATTGATACCTATGAGTTTCATCATAAGAGCTGCGGACGCTCGCTAAAGTGATGCTCGAGACCGCATAAAATAAATGCAAGCTCACCACTCAAGATGTGTGTCAGATGGCATGTTACAAGAGGTCCTTAAGACATTCAACATTATTTATATGTATTTATTCATTCAATTAATGTAGCGTGCGAATACAATGTAGCGGCCTGGCGCAAAAGTAACAGGTAAGCAGTTGAAAAGTGATTACATAAAGAAAAAACTAGTTTTCAATGCCTTCCAAAACTGATCATGATTGTTCATGGGAAGGGAGTTCCAAGTTTTACATGTCTAGTAGGAGAAGAAATAGCCACCACGATGAATTATTTTAGTCTTTGGAGTGGTCACAGTTCATGAGGTAGGTGATCTAAGCACACAGAATCGTTGAGAGGACTGGACAAGTCAGACAGTTCTCTGGGATTGAAAACATGGAAAATTTTACTTACCATGTAAGCATAAGTTCTTAGCGTGCGGCACTGTGGTATTAACATGCTATCCATACTTAAACAACTTGCAAATGTCTGAGCCTAACAAGATGGCGTGTCTTCAAATAAGTCTTTCAAGTTACAGTATGCACTGTGACTCCGCCTTTTGTGGGCAATCCGTGTAGGCACAAACCCCATGTTCCATTGTTTTTCAGAGCGCAAGAGTACACATATGCATTGCCAAGTGAAGGTTGTTTGGTGACCATGCGTATTATTAGTGTAAGAAATGAGGTGACAAGAGGAGAGATCTGCAGCAGAAACAGGCTCCGAGGAGGTGGGTGAGGCGCATGTGAATCTACAGCAGTACACGCAAGAAAAGGCTTACAAGGTTACTAATGTTTTATGTCCGTAGCACGTGTGGATGTAGATATACATGTTCTGCACAGACTGTAAAGCACTACCCTCTTTAAGTGGTAGCTAGCCCGTGCACGGTGCAGATGTCTGGAACAAGTTCTTAATACTGTCTAGCCAACCACAGCCTGTTGACGGGCTAGGATCACCACACAATAATATTTGGTAAACAAATGCTGCGTTCACCAGGTGGGCACTTTGCATATGTCAATTAAGGAGATTGCCTAAAAAGGCCACGGTTGGTTCATTAATCTGGGTGGAGTGAGACCTATAGGGAAGAGGTAGGGTTCTTTTCACTTTATGACAGCGTGTCTGGATGCACTTTAATATCCACCTAGCTATGAGCTCTTCTGTGATTGGATAGATCTTGTGGGGCTTTACAAAGTTCACAAACAGTTGGTCAGACCTGTGGCAGGGCTTAGTTCTATTGCTATAGTACAGGAGAGCCAGGTCCATGTCAAAAGTATGACGGGATCGCACTGCTACAGAGCCTGGTTGCGGAAAGAAGCAGTCTGACTGAGGAGGAAAGGGATACTACTTTTAAGAGGAACTAAGGATTAGTTCCATGAACAACCCTGTCTCTCTGAACTTCAATTAAAGGCTCTTGAAATGTAAGTGCCTGCAGCTCACTGATGTGTCTGAGGGCAGTTATAGCTTTGGGGCAAGCCATTTTCTAGAAGAGGAACTGTAAAGGGCAAGAGTGCAGGGGTTGGACGTGGGGACCCATGAGCCTGGTGAGCACAAAAGTAGGAATCCATGCAGAAGGAGGCACCCTAAGAGGTATGATCCTATTGAGGACCTCTATGTCTGGCTTTATGACAAAGATCCTAATTAAGAAAGAATGCTCCCTGCTATTTGTAGGAAGTTGGCTCTGTATGTGCTATTTCAAAGTAAGGAATAGCATGCACAGAGTCCAAGGGTTCCCCTTAGAGGTAAAATAGTGGTAAAAAGAGATAATACTAATGCTCTATTTTGTGGTAGTGTGGTCGAGCAGTAGGCTTATCCAAGGAGTAGTGTTAAGCATTTGTTGTACATACACATAGACAATAAATGAGGTACACACACTCAGAGACAAATCCAGCCAATAGGTTTTGTTATAGAAAAATATATTTTCTTAGTTTATTTTAAGAACCACAGGTTCAAAGTTAACATGTAATATCTTGTTTGAAAGGTATTGCAGGTAAGTACATTAGGAACTTTGAATCATTTCAATTGCATGTATACTTTTCAAGTTATTCACAAATAGCTACTTTAAAAGTGGACACTTAGTGCAATTTTCACAGTTCCTGGGGGAGGTAAGTATTTGTTAGTTTTACCAGGTAAGTAAGACACTTACAGGGTTCAGTTCTTGGTCCAAGGTAGCCCACCGTTGGGGGTTCAGAGCAACCCCAAAGTTACCACACCAGCAGCCCAGGGCCGGTCAGGTGCAGAGTTCAAAGTGGTGCCCAAAACGCATAGGCTTCAATGGAGAGAAGGGGGTGCCCCGGTTCCAGTCTGCCAGCAGGTAAGTACCCGCGTCTTCGGAGGGCAGACCAGGGGGGTTTTGTAGGGCACCGGGGGGGGACACAAGCCCACACAGAAATTTCACCCTCAGCGGCGCGGGGGCGGCCGGGTGCAGTGTTAGAACAAGCGTCGGGTTCGCAATGGAAGTCAATGAGAGATCAAGGGATCTCTTCAGCGCTGCAGGCAGGCAAGGGGGGGCTTCCTCGGGGAAACCTCCACTTGGGCAAGGGAGAGGGACTCCTGGGGGTCACTTCGGCAGTGAAAGTCCGGTCCTTCAGGTCCTGGGGGCTGCGGGTGCAGGGTCTTTTCCAGGCGTCGGGACTTTGGTTTCAGAGAGTCGCGGTCAGGGGAAGCCTCGGGATTCCCTCTGCAGGCGGCGCTGTGGGGGCTCAGGGGGGACAGGTTTTGGTACTCACAGTCGTAGAGTAGTCCGGGGGTCCTCCCTGAGGTGTTGGTTCTCCACCAGCCGAGTCGGAGTCGCCGGGTGCAGTGTTGCAAGTCTCACGCTTCTTGCGGGGAGATTGCAGGGTTCTTTAAAGCTGCTCCTTTGGATAAAGTTGCAGTCTTTTTGGAGCAGGTCCGCTGTCCTTGGGAGTTTCTTGTCGTCGTCGAAGCAGGGCAGTCCTCAGAGGATTCAGAAGTCGCTGGTCCCTTTGGAAGGCGTCGCTGGAGCAGAGTTCTTTGGAAGGCAGGAGACAGGCCGGTGAGTTTCTGGAGCCAAGGCAGTTGTTGTCTTCTGGTCTTCCTCTGCAGGGGTTTTCAGCTAGGCAGTCCTTCTTGTAGTTGCAGGAATCTAATTTTCTAGGGTTCAGGGTAGCCCTTAAATACTAAATTTAAGGGCGTGTTTAGGTCTGGGGGGTTAGTAGCCAATGGCTACTAGCCCTGAGGGTGGGTACACCCTCTTTGTGCCTCCTCCCAAGGGGAGGGGGTCACAATCCTAACCCTATTGGGGGAATCCTCCATCTGCAAGATGGAGGATTTCTAAAAGTTAGAGTCACCTCAGCTCAGGACACCTTAGGGGCTGTCCTGACTGGCCAGCGACTCCTCCTTGTTATTTTCTTTGTTCCCTCCAGCCTTGCCGCCAAAAGTGGGGGCTGTGGCCGGAGGGGGCGGGCAACTCCACTAAGCTGGTGTGCCCTGCTGGGCTGTGACAAAGGGGTGAGCCTTTGAGGCTCACCGCCAGGTGTTACAGCTCCTGCCTGGGGGAGGTGTTAGCATCTCCACCCAGTGCAGGCTTTGTTACTGGCCTCAGAGTGACAAAGGCACTCTCCCCATGGGGCCAGCAACATGTCTCTAGTGTGGCAGGCTGCTGGAACCAGTCAGCCTACACAGATAGTCGGTTAAGTTTCAGGGGGCACCTCTAAGGTGCCCTCTGTGGTGTATTTTACAATAAAATGTACACTGGCATCAGTGTGCATTTATTGTGCTGAGAAGTTTGATACCAAACTTCTCAGTTTTCAGTGTAGCCATTATGGTGCTGTGGAGTTCGTGTAAAACAGACTCCCAGACCATATACTCTTATGGCTACCCTGCACTTACAATGTCTAAGGTTTTGCTTAGACACTGTAGGGGCACAGTGCTCATGCACTGGTACCCTCACCTATGGTATAGTGCACCCTGCCTTAGGGCTGTAAGGCCTGCTAGAGGGGTGTCTTACCTATACTGCATAGGCAGTGAGAGGCTGGCATGGCACCCTGAGGGGAGTGCCATGTCGACTTACTCATTTTGTTCTCACTAGCACACACAAGCTGGTAAGCAGTGTGTCTGTGCTGAGTGAGGGGTCTCTAGGGTGGCATAATACATGCTGCAGCCCTTAGAGACCTTCCCTGGCATCAGGGCCCTTGGTACCAGAGGTACCAGTTACAAGGGACTTATCTGGATGCCAGGGTGTGCCAATTGTGGAATCAATGGTACATTTTAGGTGAAAGAACACTGGTGCTGGGACCTGGTTAGCAGGGTCCCAGCACACTTCTCAGTCAAGTCAGCATCAGTATCAGGCAAAAAGTGGGGGGTAACTGCAACATGGAGCCATTTCTTTACACTATTCATGTAGGCAGAAATAGTGGTGAGGTATAACCGTATGAAGGTGTAGATGTGTCCTGACTTTTGCAGGTGCAAGATCATTGAAATTAGGCTTCAGAGGGTTTAGTAATTTGGGGATGAAAAAGGGGACAAATTGTTTCCACTTTGCAGCTTAATGTGAATAGGCAGTGGGTCGGTTTGACTTGCGGAGGCTACTTATGCGCTCCTGTGGGAGACTAACATAGCCAGACTCTAAGACCTCATATGCCAGATTTAAAGGTTTAGCTGTCTGGGGCATGGGGTCCAATCTAGCCTTGATTTTGTGTGAGAAGGCCTGACTTTTTGGGGGCTTATCATGTGGGCTGAAGGACACTTCAAAGAGCGCTGAGCAGCAAGACTACCTCACCCAAGTGGGAGCCACCAAGATGAGATGCTTCATCAGGTCACAGACCGCAGGCAAAATCCTCTTCTGTTCTACCATTGGCCCAGGGTGTTTTGAAGTGGGTGCCTGTAGGTGCAGCATTTATGCTTGGCAAGACAAAGGTAACTTTCTAAAAGTTACTTTTCCTTTAATATTTACAAAAAATCGGACCACTATTGAATTGGATTTTTAAAAACAATTAAAAAATATTTTTCTAGCTAGTTCCATTCCCGAGATACAGGATAGCGATTTTGACTCTATTTTTTTTTAAAAACTAGTTTTTTTTTTTTTTTTTACATAGGACAGCTGTGCCACACTAAAAATTAGTTTTTGGGTGCTCATCACTGTAAGGACATGTGAACACTGAATTTCTGCATGTCCTACTTTTGAATACCATGCAGCCCAGTTTGTTGGCCACAAGGCCTACATGATAGTGACTTAATAATATTTAAAAGGGAGGTTTTGACCTGTCAAAAGAGTTTATTTTGATAAGATGAATTGAAGTTTTACACTGCTACAATCGGGCTATACTGGTAGGCCTCAAGTCAAGCTTCACTGCCACTATAGTGGACGGGACAATAGGTGCTGATGTCAACTAGGAGCATTTAACCTCCAGGCCCTGGGTAAACTTTGTGCCATACAATAGGGACTTCCAGGCAAGTTAAATACTCCTAACAGGAGTATGCCAATTTGTTAAATTTGTGAAAAGGTAGATTTCCTACAGTCACGTCATCTAGTTGGCCCCCACACCCTGAGACATACTTCCATGGCAACTGTCACCTGGGGGATGGGGATCTACAAGGGGCCTGCCCTGCAACAGGTTGTTGCTATTCCACCACTGCAGACCGCGATGGTGCAGACCTTCACCAACACTAGATCTTCCCAATGTTCCTCTGCTTGTAACAACTGCGCTAGGTGGCACTCCTGCAATGGGTGTAAGTGGAGCCGGGTATCAAGAACTATGGCGATGCATGAGGGCATGATACCTAGGACGCACATTACAGTTTTCATAGTAAGCTAGTGATGAGGCTGAAAAAGAGGCAGAGGGCGCTGAAATGCCAACACACTTTGCTGGTTGGTGTAGGCTTTGCCTGCTGTTGCAGTTATGAGGGACCCCTGGAAGGGCCGGGCCTGCAGGGATTGAAGGGGGAACTTGGTGGCATTTATGGTGAATCCCAAGCTGTGGAGCAGGGAAACTGCAGCATGAGTGGGCTAGGCACTGCTAAGCCAATCATCAAGATAGGGGAACACACGGGCCGCCTGTCCTTAGATAAACAGCTGTCACTGCTAAGCACTTCATGAACACCCTTGGGACAACTCCAAAAGGCAGTACTTAGAATTGGTAGTGCTGTCACTTAGCATTAAGTGGAGGCAGTGCCGGTGGGAGGGGTGGAGAGGTACGTGAAAGCAGGCATCTATGAGGTCTAACTCCGTCATTTAATGTATCACATTGCTGGAGCTGAAAAGTAACATTCTGTAGGGTTTTCAAAAGTAAATATTCCAAGATGATATTCCAAGAGGATGAATTTGTTGAGGGGTCTGAGGTCCAAGATAGGCCTGTGGGAAGTGTTCTTCTTGGGAATGATGAAGTAACCAGAGTAGACACCCATGCTGCAGTGGACAGGAGATTCTCTGTATTGGTCCCAAGAGAAGAACATTTACTTCTTCCTGGAGAAGGCAAGGTAACTCTCTGCTGAGGCTATGATTGCAGGGTGGGATGTTAGAGAGGTGTGAGAGATTCTAGGCAGTAGCTGTGAAGGATCTTGAGAATCCAATGGTCTGGGGCGATTTCTTCCCAGCCGTGGAAGGAAACCTTGCAGTCTCCCCCCAAATGACGCATGATCTGGTGGGCGACAAGGAAAGTCGGTGTTTGGAGGTGAATGTCTCTTTACTACAGCATCCTCTCACTCTTCCTTTGATGTTTTCGCCTACCTTTGGCATGACAATATGGCATGTGAGGTAAGCAGGGTCGCTAGGGGAGAGCTTATATTTTTCTCCACCTTGGGTGTAACTAACCTTGCCCTCACAGGTTCCTTGCAGGTCTCACAGGTAAATTTAAGCATGCCCCTGAGAACAGGAAGGAACTGCACCATCCGCTCGGATACTGTGTGTGTCATAGTGAGGAAGTCCTCTTCCTCATGGAGGACGTGCATGTGCTTGTGGAAGGGCGCTGCCCATTGGATGACTTTATGATATGCTGTGGTATCATCCGGGAAGATGCCCTGATGGGGCAGTGATCGAGGTCTGAATTACCTAGGTATCTACATCATAGTCAACCCAAGTGTCTTCTGTAGGACTTGTCAAGAAGGGTGCATCATCAGGGTTAGCAGGGCCAAAGGGGATGCCTAGGTCAGAAAAGGAGCGCTGGAACCTTTCTGGTGACGCTGGTGGAGGCAGTGGTGGTGGAGTGGTTGAAAACTCCAATTGTGGTGGTGGGGCTTAAGGGGATGTCTCTTGGGCATTGGATCAGGAGGACTTCTGATACGAATTACTCCTTGAAGTGAAGCCTCCCTTTTGAAGCACAGTCTCAGTTTGCTTCATCCTAAGGGATTGGGCCAATATTTTCCCTGCGACGGGATGAGTAAATAGATGCTCCTAACCCATTATTGTAGCCTTTTCAGGATGAATTAATGTATGACAATTTCAGAAAGCAAGACAGCTGTGCAAAAAATGGCATTCTGGCTCTAAGCACAAGAACAGGGTAGAATGATTAAACAATCACCACCTTCTGGGAGGAAAACAAGAGTCTCTACCAGAAGGAAAGTAACTTGTTCTTCTGATAGAGACTTTTAACCACAGATTCCTCACTTTTTGAATAGATACCAAAACAGTGT
This sequence comes from Pleurodeles waltl, assembly GCF_031143425.1. NCBI lineage: Eukaryota > Metazoa > Chordata > Amphibia > Caudata > Salamandridae > Pleurodeles > Pleurodeles waltl. The sequence continues at coordinate 15,312,242 of NC_090449.1, read as the reverse complement.
CACCCAGGGGGTGGGTCTCAAAAAGTCACGTAGGCCCTTCTCCACGGACCAGATTATTTAGCCAATAGTGAACGTATGGAGGGAAACCCACATTGCTGCATAGCAAATTTCCAGGACAGGCACGCTATGTACCAACACAGTGGTAGCAACCTACAGTGAACCCGTAAGACGTCTGGAGGCGGCCTTTTGGCCAAAGCACATCAGATCTTAATGTAGAGCACGTATCAGAGTGAGATGGTCCTCTTGTGCACAACCTTGACTTTCTGTGCTCCAGTGAATTAAAAAAAAAAAGTTGATCATCCACCTGCTTTTCTCTGATACTATCAATATAGAAAGAAAGGGTCCTTTTTGGATCTAATCGAAGGAGTAGCTCTGCCTCCCCAGAGGGTCGAGGTGAAGCAAAGAATGCTGGAATGAAAATGTCACTTACCCAGTGTACATCTGTTCGTGGCATCAGTCGCTGAGATTCACATGGTATGCATGAGCTCGCCATCTGGTGTTGGGTCGGAGTGTTACAAGTTGTTTTTCTTCGAAGAAGTGTTTTCGAGTCACGGGACCGAGTGACTCCACCTTCTGTGCTCATTGCGCATGGGCGTCGACTCCATCTTCGATTGTTTTCCCCGCAGAGGGTGAGGTAGGAGTTGTACTATAGTAATAGTGCCCGCGCAATGAAAAATGTAAGTATGTACCTATTAAAGGATTAAGTAATATATATACAAATGTACAAAATTGAAGGTAACTTCTGAACTGCTACAGGCTTCCGGGGAGGTGGGTGGGTCCATGTGAATCTCAGCGACTGATGCCACGAACAGATGTACACTGGGTAAGTGACATTTTCAGTTCGATGGCATCTGTCGCTGTAGATACACATGGTATGCATAGACTAGTAAGCAGTTAGTTCCCCATAAGCGGTGGTTTAGCCTGTAGGAGTAGAAGTTGTCTGAAATAGAGTTCTTAATACAGCTTGACCTACTGTAGCTTGTTGTGCGGATAGCACATCTATACAGTAGTGTTTGGTGAATGTGTGAGGCGTAGACCAAGTGGCTGCCTTACATATTTCTTGCATTGGGATGTTTCCTAAAAAGGCCATTGAAGCACCTTTTTTCCTTGTTGAATGTGCCCTGGGAGTAATGGGCAGTTGTCTTTTTGCTTTAAGGTAGCAGATTTGGATGCATTTAACTATCCATCTGGCTATACCTTGTTTTGATATTGGGTTACCTGCATGAGGTTTTTGGAATGCAATAAATAGCTGTTTAGTTTTTCTGATGTTCTTCGTTCTGTCAATGTAGTACATTAATGCTCTTTTGACATCTAATGTATGTAGTGCTCTTTCAGCCACAGAATCTGGCTGTGGGAAGAATACTGGTAGTTCTACCGTTTGATTTAGATGGAATGGAGAAATAACTTTTGGTAAAAATTTTGGATTAGGTCGTAGGACGACCTTATTTTTATGTATTTGTATAAAAGGCTCTTGTGTTGTGAACGCTTGAATTTCACTTACTCTTCTTAGAGATGTAATGGCGATGAGAAAGGCAACTTTCCAAGTGAGGAATTGTATTCCGCAAGAGTGCATGGGTTCGAAAGGTGGGCCCATGAGTCTTGTTAGAACCACGTTTAGGTTCCATGAAGGAACAGGTGGTGTTCTTGGTGGTATAATTCTTTTAAGCCCTTCTATGAATGCTTTGATAACTGGTATCCTATACAAGGAAGTTGAATATGTAGTTTGCAGGTATGCAGATATTGCTGCAAGGTGTATTTTAATAGAAGAGAAGGCTAGCTTTGCTTTTTGTAAATGGAGCAAGTAATTTACTATATGTTTTGGAGTTGCTTCTAGTGGTTGTATCTGATTATGATGGCAGTACCAAACAAATCTTTTCCACTTACTTGCGTAGCAGTGTCTAGTGGATGGCCTTCTGGCCTGCTTTATGACTTCCATACACTCTTGGCTAAGTTGTAAGTGTCCGAATTCTAGGATTTCAGGAGCCAGATTGCTAGATTCAGCGATGCTGGGTCCGGGTGTCTGATCTGTTGGTTGTGTTGCGTTAACAGATCTGGTTTGTTGGGCAGTTTGATGTGTGGTACTACAGACAGATCTAGCAGTGTTGTGTACCAGGGTTGTCTTGCCCACGTTGGTGCTATTAAAATGAGTTTGAGTTTGTTTTGACTCAATTTGTTTACTAGGTAAGGAAGGAGAGGGAGAGGAGGAAAAGCGTAAGCAAATATTCCTGACCAGTTCATCCATAGGGCATTGCCTTGGGATTGCTTGTGTGGGTATCTGGACGCGAAGTTTTGGCATTTTGCGTTCTCTTTTGTTGCAAATAAGTCTATTTGTGGTGTTCCCCAGAGTGTGAAGTAGGTGTTCAGAATTTGTGGGTGGATTTCCCATTCGTGGACTTGCTGGTGATCTCGAGAGAGATTGTCTGCCAGCTGATTCTGGATCCCCGGAATAAACTGTGCTATTAGACCAATTTGATGGTGGATTGCCCACTTCCATATTTTTTGAGCTAACAAGCTTAACTGCGTTGAATGTGTTCCTCCTTGTTTGTTTAGATAATACATCGTTGTCATGTTGTCTGTTTTGACAAGGATGTATTTGTGGGTTATGATTGGTTGGAAAGCTTTTAGTGCTTGAAAAACTGCTAATAATTCTAGATGATTTATATGCAGTTTTGTTTGATGTATGTTCCATTGTCCTCTTATGTTGTGTTGATTGAGATGTGCTCCCCACCCTGTCATGGAAGCATCTGTTGTTATTACGTACTGTGGCACTGGGTCTTGGAAAGGCCGCCCTATGTTTAAATTTATACTGTTCCACCATAGAAGCGATAGGTAAGTTTGGCGGTCTAGCAACACCAGATCTAGAAGGTGACCCTGTGCTTGAGACCACTGTGAGGCTAGGCACTGTTGTAAGGGCCTCATGTGCAGTCTTGCGTTTGGGACAATGGCTATGCATGAGGACATCATGCCTAGGAGCTGTAGTATTGTTCTTGCTTGTATTGTTTGGTTTGGAGACATGTGTTGAATGACCCTGTTGAAATTGTGGATCCTTTGTGGAGTTGGCGTTGCTACTCCTTTTGTCGTGTCTATTATGGCTCCTAGATATCGCTGTACTTTGCTTGGCAGAATGTTTGATTTTGCAAAGTTGACGGTGAACCCTAGATTGTAGAGGGTTTGTATGACTTGATTTGTGTGGTTTGAGCATTGTGTGAGCGAACTGGTTTTGATTAGCCAGTCGTCTAGATACGGGAACACATGTATTTGCTGCCTTCTGATGTGTGCAGCGACTACTGCTAGGCATTTTGTGAATACTCTTGGAGCGGTTGTTAAACCAAAAGGCAATACTTTGAATTGGTAATGTATTCCTTTGAATACAAACCTTAGATATTTCCTGTGTGATTGATGGATTGGTATATGGAAATATGCGTCCTTGAGGTCTAGGGTTGTCATGTAGTCGTGTTTTCTGAGCAATGGTAACACTTCTTGTAGTGTGACCATGTGAAAGTGGTCTGATTTGATGAATGTGTTTACTACCCTGAGGTCTAGAATTGGTCTCAGTGTTTCGTCCTTTTTTGGTATCAAGAAGTACAGTGAATAAACTCCTGTGTTTATTTGTGTGCTTGGTACTAATTCTATTGCATTTTTTTGCAGTAGTGCTTGAACTTCTATCTCTAGAAGCTGTGAATGGTATTTTGTTAAATTTTGTGATTTTGGTGGTATGTCTGGAGGGAATTGCATGAATTCTATGCAATAACCATGCTGGATAATTGCTAAGACCCATGTGTCTGTAGTTATTTTGTCCCATGCTTCGTAATATTGACGTATCCTCCCGCCCACTGGTGTTGTGTGGGAGGGGTGTGTGACATGTGAGTCACTGCTTGTTGGTAGTGGTTTTGGGGCTTTGAAATCTTCCCCTATTCCTAGGGAATTGCCCCCCTCTATACTGGCCCCGAAAACCTCCCCTGTACTGTCCCTGGTAGGTGGGCGGTGCGGACTGTGAGGTGCTAGCTTGTGTGGCCTGACCCCGAAACCCTCCTCTAAAAGGTGTTTTGCGGAAGGTGTTATAAGATCCTCTGCCCTGCGGGGAATAGAGTGCGCCCATGGCCTTGGCAGTGTCAGTGTCCTTCTTGAGCTTTTCTATGGCTGTGTCGACCTCCGGTCCGAACAGAAGTTTTTCGTTTACTGGCATGTTAAGCACTGCCTGCTGAATTTCTGGCTTGAATCCAGACGTTCTGAGCCATGCGTGCCTACGGATGGTAACCGACGTATTAATGGTTCTTGCGGCCGTGTCTGCTGCATCCATGGAGGAGCGTATTTGATTGTTGGAAATGTTTTGACCCTCCTCAACAACCTGTTTTGCTCTCTTTTGCAGATCTTTTGGGAGATGTTCAATGAGATGCTGCATCTCATCCCAGTGGGCTCTGTCGTATCGCGCTAACAGCGCTTGTGAATTTGCGATGCGCCACTGGTTTGCTGCTTGGACAGCAACCCTCTTCCCGGCTGCATCGAACTTCCTACTTTCTTTATCTGGGGGAGGTGCATCCCCAGAAGTGTGTGAGTTTGCCCTTTTTCTGGCAGCCCCTACCACCACAGAGTCTGGTGGCAGCTGAGAGGTGATGAATACAGGGTCCGTAGGAGGCGCCTTATACTTCTTGTCCACCCTAGGCGTCACTGCCCTACTTTTTACTGGCTCCTTGAAAATGTCCTTTGCATGCCGTAGCATGCCTGGGAGCATCGGCAGGCTTTGGTAGGAGCTGTGGGTTGAAGAGAGGGTGTTAAATAAAAAATCATCCTCTACTTGTTCCGAGTGTAGTTCCACATTATGGAATAGTGCTGCTCTAGCCACCACTTGTGAGTAGGCTGTGCTGTCTTCCGGTGGTGATGGCCTAGTTGGGTATGTGTCTGGGCTGTTATCAGACACTGGTGCGTCGTACAAGTCCCACGCATCCTGATCTTGGTCATCGTGGCTCATGGCGGTGTGAGCTGGCGAATGTGACGGGGTATAAGTTGGCGAAGCCGGAGTTACAGGTGGAGGCGAGGGAGGAGGTGTTACCTTTTGTGCTGTTTGTTGCTGAGGAGTAAACTGAAGCGTTCTCTTTCGTTTGACAGGTGGAAGGGTACTGATCTTCCCAGTCCCCTGCTGAATAAAGATACGCTTTTGCGTGTGATCCACGTCAGTGGATTGCAGTTCTTGTTCAAATCTATGTTTCTTCATTTGAGAAGACATAGAATGCTCTTCAGTGTAGGAGCCAGAAACAGGGTCTGATGTCGCTTTTTTCGGCTCCGAAACCCCTGTCGATTGTTTTTCCGGCTCCGAGGTAACCTTCCTTTTTTTCTGTGCCGAAAATTCTTGGCCTCTATGGTCTTCGGCGCCACTGTCTCGGCGTCGATCCGTGTCGACACCGAACTCTCGGTGTCGATGCTTCTGTTTAGCACTCTCTCGGTCTCGAGGAGGCTGCGTGCCGGTGTCTCGACCGAAGTCGGACGATCTCGACACTGAATGGGCCTTTTTCGGTGCCGATTGTTGGTCACCGAGAATTTGGGTGGAGCCATGGCCGGTTGGCAGTGGCGTCCCCTGGGCCTTCTTTCCTTTTTTAAGGTTTGATCTCGACGTCTTACTCACAGTTCTTGTAGAGTGTAGCTCGTCGGAGTCTGAATCCTGGATGGAAAAGGATTCCTCCTGTTCTTCTTCTGTCTCGAACTGTCGACGCTCTTTTGGCGTGGACGCCATCTGCAGTCTTCTCGCTCGACGGTCGCGCAGAGTTTTTCGGGACCGGAACGCCCGACAGGCCTCGCAGGATTCTTCACTGTGCTCGGGTGACAGGCACAGATTACAGACCGAGTGTAGGTCCGTATAAGGATATTTGTTGTGGCATTCGGGGCAGAATCGAAACGGGGTCCGATCCATCGGCGTTGTCCTCCACGCGGTCGGGCCGACTAGGCCCCGACGGGGTGCCGAAATCTACCCCGAAGGGCACCGAAGCGCTTCGATGTTCAACGCGTCGTCGTATGTGTCTATCTCTAACCGGATCGCAACGATACCGTCGAAAATCTTCCGTCTTCAGCTATCTTTCCGTTCCGAAACTCGGAGCGACAGGAACACGTCCGAACCCGATGGCGGAAAGAAAACAATCGAAGATGGAGTCGACGCCCATGCGCAATGAGCACAGAAGGTGGAGTCACTCGGTCCCGTGACTCGAAAACACTTCTTCGAAGAAAAACAACTTGTAACACTCCGACCCAACACCAGATGGCGAGCTCATGCATACCATGTGTATCTACAGCGACAGATGCCATCGAACGGGATGTTCTGCCCAACATAAAACAAAGTCACAAACTTCATGAGGCTCAAGTCCGTAAATCCAGCTCATCCGTAAGGTGGTATAAGGTGGGTTGACCGAGAGGGCCTGTAGTTCACTCACTCGCTGTGTCAGTGTTATGGCCATGACAAATGCTGCTGCGAGGATGAGCAGTCGAAAAGGACAGCAGTTGAGTGATTCGAAGGGAGCACACACGTGGAATATCAGAAGCAAGTATAGATCCCACTGGGTCATAATAAACGGAGAAGGAAACATATACCGTAAGCCCTTAAGACAATGAATCAGTATAGGTGATTTAAGCAATAGGGGCTGGTCCAGCAACCAGAGAAAAGACAGACAGAGCCAGATACTCTTCAACAGTACCCAATGCAAGCCCCTGCTGGGCTAAGGGGAACAAGAGGAGCAACATTTTAGAGACCTTAGCATGAAGTTGGTCAATCTGTTTGGTCGCACAAAAGTCACAAACTTGTACCAATGGCAAGTGTATAAAGTATTGGTTGATGAACAACTTCTGCCAGGATGACGTCAACAACGTCAGGCGGAAGCTCAAATGTACTCAATCTCCACACGTGGAGGTGTTTGCAAGTTTGGGTGCCAGACCCAGACCTGCTGCTGCGATAGGAGTACCTTCCACAGGGGCAGCCTGATCGGAGGACAGATGCTCATGCCCAGGAGTTCTGAATACCATACTTCCCAGTCCCAATCCGGTGCCACTAAAAAAGCTTATGAGTTGTTCAGTCCTGATCTTCAGAACTTGGGGCAGAAGAGATATCAGTGGAAAAACATACAGGAGTCCAGAATTCAACAGAATGCAGAACATGTCCCTGAGGAAGAGATGCTTTGCAACCTCCAACCTGCAGAAGTGCGGACCTTGTGTGTTCTCAGTGCTGGCGAAAAGACTGAGCAAAAGTTCTCCCCATTCACGCAACAGTCTGCGAGGCATTGTCCCGGATGTTGAGCGATCCCACCAGTTGGCAAGCATCACAACATGGTGGTGGTGGTGCTGCCTTTGAGCACCTGCCCCAGCTTCCCCTTGATGTAAGAAGGAAACCTTTTGATGCTAAGCAGATAGCTGGAGCTCCGGCAGACTGAAGTGGAGACGAGCATCCATCGGAGACCAAAGGCCTCTGAGCTCCACTGCACCAAATTGCCATCCCAGCCTAGGAGCAAGGCATTTGTTACTGTCAGTACAGGATTGGGTAGCAAGAGGGTTTGCCGTTTTACCAGCAGTCACCACTGCAGATTTTTTGCAGTCTCCTCTGAAATCTGGACTATGTCAGAGAGATCCCCCTGGTGCTGTCCCTACTGGGATTTCTGGTCCCTGTACAGATCCCACATATGCCATCCAGCATGCTTCACCAGCAGAATGCAAAAATCCATCACTCCCTGCAGCCTCAGAGTCGCCATCACTGACATCCTGGACAGAAGTTGAAGTATTGGGATCATAGCCCGAATGCCCTGGTCTCCCTTTTCCAGGAGAAAGGCGCAAAACTGCACCATGTCCAGAATGGCTCAGATGAAGGGGAGCATGAGGTATGACTTCAGCACACTGAGAGTGAACCCAAAGATGTTATGTTTGTCGTAGTCTGGAGGTGGGTGACAATAGCCTGGGACGAGAGTTTTCAACAGCCAGTCACCAAGATACGGGTAGACTGGGACCCCCGACAATGTGCTTCAACAGCCGCCATCACTTTCAAGAAGATCTGGGAGAGGCACTGATAAGGCCAAAAGGGAACACATCGAACTGGTAATGCCCGTGACCTGCCGCAGGTGGAACCTGTGGGCTTGCAGCACGGGAACGTGGAAATAGACATCCTGCAGCTCCAGCGCAACATCCACTCTCCACCCTTAAGAGCAGTTAGTACCTGGGACAGGGTGAGCATCCTGAACTTGTCTTTCCACAGAAAGGCACTGAGAGGGCTAAGATCGAGAATGGGACATAGTTCCCTCTCCTTGTTTGGCACCAGGTAGTAATGGCAATAACAACCACAATCAATTTCTACAGGAACCCTCCCTTTGGCTCCTTTGGCCAAAAGAACCTGCACTTCCTACTGTAAGTCACCAACAGTTCCCATCAGCCAGTCCGAGGATTGTGGAAGATGCGGCAGAGTTTCAAGAAAGGGCTAAGTGTAGCCATTAAGAACATATTACAGAAGCCTTCAAGGTTCGGCAGCTGGGAGAGCAGAAGACTGGGATGCACACTTTCCCTGTTGCCCTCTCCTGCGGGCACGGCCACCATGGCCATGCAAAGGCTGTGGTGAGGAACTGGTTGGGGGTCTTAGCAGAGAAAACCCCTGTAGCCACCGAGGAAGTGAAAGTGCTGAGGTGGATGACGAGTAGAAGCTGAGAGTCCCAGAGACAGCGCTGTGGTTTTGCTATTTTTTAAGCGCATCACGGCTGAATCTGCTTCATCTCCAAAAAAGGCAGGAGCCCTCAAATAAAATGTCCATAGGACTGGCACAGATTTCTCCCAAAACGCCAGTGGACCGCATCCAGGAGTACCTGTGAATGGCCACGCTAGTGCCAATAGCCTTGTAGAGGGAGTCCGTCGTATCCAACCCATGGCAAATTGTTAACTAGGCTGCTTCAAAACCATCCTGAATGGCCCAGAAAGTGTGGCCCAGGCTTCTTCTGGGACCATGGGCAATACTCCGTGTGAGAGTTGGCATTCACCGAGCTAACGGTCAGGCTTGTACTTACCAAATGTTTCTATCCTCTTCTATTCCCTTTCAGAGGGAGTAGTGGGGAACGAGTTCAAGTTTACTCTGCCTCCTGAAACCTGCACCACAAGGCTCATAAAAACAGGTGAAGACACCTGGAAAATCACAGGTGGTAGGGTTGAGATGGGTTTGGGCCAAGTACCCAACAGTGTATCGGTAAGAGCCACACTGAATGGGAATAGAGGCTCAGAACTTGCCGGGCCAGTGTGCACAATCTCAGTCAAGTCATTAACGTTCTGGGCTGGAGGTTGAAGATCAAAAACATTAGTCGCTCTTCGCACAACCATAGCAGAGGAGGACCTGTCTTACATGGCAAGCCCTAGGGTGAAACTAGTCCACTGTCAGGGGCTGTATCCAGACCTCTGCCATCCTGGACGTCTTAATATCAGTTGTCCTCTTGGTAAGACTGGGCAATCTCATCCCCTCATCATAGCCCCCATTATCAGTCTGTACCGAATAATTCTTAAAGAACATGAGCCTTTCTGGAAGGTAGAGGCACAGTATCAGAATGAGAAGGGTGGTTAAAAGGCTGCGGCTCAGATAAAGGAGTTTGCAGCCTTGGGCGAGGTCGGGTAGCTCCGTGCCAGACAGCACTATTGGTTAACCGTCATCATCCAGAGTTGATAGCACCGGCATTGGTGGATCATGTACGTACCAGCGTGGGTTGTGGCATTGGGGGGGGGGGGGGGGGGGGAGGGGACTGAAGCTGGTCTGAAGCCAAAAGCAAATCCAGAGGGCCCAGCTGGCACCCAGGGCAAACCCACCTTTAGAATCCCAGTTGGAAGGCCTCTTGGCTCCTTGGGGGCCACAGGGAGCTAGTAAAATGCCAAAAAGCAGCAGCCTGGCTTCATGGAAGTCAATTTGCTGCACCGGCGGACAGCCCCAGACATTCTGGCAGCTGTGCAACAAAACTTGGAATTTCCTTTGAAGAAGAGCAACTTCGGGAGCGTGACCTGATGGATGGTGCTCCCCTTGCATCTTCTCCAGAGATTGAGGATAGCGCGAAAGCGCTGAGTTCCGTTTGGACTTTTAAAGCTTTTGGCGAAAGGAACCGATGTCAGCGAGCATGGGTGGTGCCTATAGAAGTCCCCCTGCGTCACTTCTGGATCATGGCGCTGTTGATGCGGGCCTCAGTGCCAGCAATCACCATGCATAAATTACTAAAGATTTCCTGGATCTAGTGGGACTCCTGCTGAATATTCAAAAGGCGAGGAGTCTGCAGTTAGAAGCATCTATCACAAAAGTCGAATCTTGTAGCCCTTTCGATATCAAACCCAATGGCGGAAAAAAAAAACAATTTAGCATGGAGTTGTTATCCATGCACATTTCCCACAGCCACAGTAGATCCTGTAACTCGAAATACTTCTTCGAATAAAATAACTTGTAAATGTCAAAGCCAAATACTGGATGTCACAAGTATGCACAGCATACTCTAAAGTCACACATGCTACGAACTTAATTTTGTTGTGACACATACATAAAACATTTGAAGGCTACTCTTTAATCAATAGGCAAGCAGTTTAATCTGTTAGTTGTGGGATATACAGTTCAACAAGACAAGTTTAACATAATTCTTGTGGCAGTTTTGGACAAGGTGAAAACAATGTGTAGGTATTTTGGTCACCCAAAATACAAACAGTTGCAGAAGTCACATTTGGAACCTATGGTAGTTTGAATAACACTGGACTGACTCTCCTTAGGAAGATAAATCATACCCTTCCTGAGCTTTTTAGCAAAAGAACACGGTGAGAAGAATTTTAAGGTCTGATTTTCAAAAGAACGTGAATCATAAAAATGACACCAAGACTGCGAGCCAAACGGATTGGGGACAATTTCCCCATTCATTTATCCCCCAGGCCTTTGACCAGTTGAGCGAATTAGGTTGGCATGGGAGGATTTGTCGTCTCAGACATGACCTTTAGTTGGCTATTGGTCATCCAACTTGCTACAGCAATCACGCACATTTGACAGTCGGCCATGAGAAGCTCCCAACCCCTATCTAGCTGTACTGCTACGTGCATGTCACCTGTATAACATCTGAATTTTTTTCAGAATACACTGTCCTTTAGGAACATAATTATAAGCTTACTTCCACCTGCTTTTTTCACCTTCTTTTTTATGCTCAAAGTTGTCAAGAAAATTGCTCCGTTGCATCCCTGCTCCTCAAGGAAAAGCTTGACCCAAGCCCTTATCATTTCTAGTTTGGATTATTGAAACTCTGCCCGTAGGACTTCCCAGCTATCTTCTCCATACATTGCAGCCGATGCAGAGTGAAGCAGCCTGTATCACTAAGGGGTTAAGCAAGAGAACTAAAATGTTGGTGCTTCTCTCCAACCTTCACCCCACAGTTTGTACGCGAGCAAGGCCCCCGGGGATAGTGCCAGGACATGTAATGAGGAGTCACCTAAGGAAGGACAGGATCCTAGCCTCTGGTAGTTGTGCCAAGCCACCAGGAAGCACCAGAAGGAGTAGCTGTTTCCTGTGCCATGGGGCACCACGAGATACCACGAGGGCTTGCTGAATGAGACAGAGACGCAATAGAAGATAATCTGTGGCACAGCCAGAGTATCAGCCACAGGAGTGGGCTGTGGTGGCTAGAAGTGTCTGTAGGAGGAATGTGTAAGATAAAGTGAAAACGTTTAAATACAGTGAGGGAGTAAAGGCTAAAAGGTCAGGTGTCACAGCAACAGGGCAGCTGAGGCTGTATAATAATGCACACCCAGCTTGTAAACAACATTCACCCCATTCCCTTAAAGTTTTGGCAGTTCCAGTCATTTTTTAGCATTTACTTGCAAGGGTCCACTCAAAAGCGACAAAGGAGTGGGCTGTGGCGTACAGAGGTTACAGACAGGCAGTATAAATGCCAAACACAGCAACTAGAAGTGACAGAGGAGCAGCACATGATGTGCAAATAACACAGACAGACAGACAGAAGCCCACTGGGTCCACCCAAAAGATGAGGATGCGGACTGCACTGGTTTACAGGCGACCAGAAAAGTACCAATTGGGCCCACCGAAGACCGAAAGAGCAGCAGTGCATGTGTGAACTGGTTACAGATAGCCAGATAAATGCTGAATGGATCTACCTAAGAGAGACAAAGGAGCAGGGCATAGCATGCACTGGTTAAAGGCAGCCAGATAAATGACTAATGCGTCCACCTAGAAGCGACAGAGTAACAGCATATGGTTCAAGACAGACACATGTCCACTGGGTTCACCCAGCAGTGATAGAGAACAACATGGAGCGAACTGGTTAGAAGCAGCCATATAAAAGCCCACTGCTCAACCGAGAGCAGTACATGGCGTGCACCGCTTATTGGCAGCCAGGTAAATGTCCACTGAGTGAACTCAGGAACAACAAAGGAGTTTATAAACAGACCTAACACAGGTTTCTTTATGGTTAAAAAGTTTGTACTTTACCATGCTCTTTAAGGAAGACACATGAAGATTGTTTCCTGTAGGTCTTGAAGATGGTGGGTCTCTGTGTTCTTCCTGGGAGTGGTGTGACTTGCCACTGCAGGACCAGGATTTATTGCAGAGGCCATTTCTGACCCTTCTATGCGCCAACAGGGGAGTCACCCCAGGTATGGTGCCATGTTTCTAATCGTCTACTGAAGTATCAAAGCAGCTCATTAATGAGATAACTCATCAGTAGGTTACTACCGCGGATCAAATGCAATGATTGTTTTTAGAACACAGGAGAGACAGAGAGAAAGACCAGGTCACATAACCTAATTTTCCATGGAAATGGATGGCTTGTTACACCAGAATCAAGCCTTCTGTGCCCGAGTACAATGTGCCTTTAAGACTAAACATTTCAGCTCTGGAGATTCCACTGCACCGTTGGTAACCTCGGTTCAAGCAAACAACCCCTGCGGGGTGTGGTGACCGTAATTAACTACACCAAGATGTCAGCACTTCTCTCTCCATAGGAGCTGTGCTACAAGCAGAGTCCCTAGCCTCTATGTCGACTCGGAAAGGTTCCTTCAGAGGATGCGACTCACACAATCACAAGAGGACGACGTGTGTCTTGCTCCAGACTCCTCTTCCAAGCCAGTAGGGTCCCCCTCAACGAAGGCAAGAGTTGAGGAGAACGCCTTCTAGGAAGTGAATAAATGCACCACAAGAAGATGCAAAAATGTTCTGACTCCTCCAAGTTTCCATTATAAATGAACACCTATTCGTAAAGTACACATTCACCAGTGGGTGTCTGCTTGAACCTTTGTCAATACTTAAGTCATCCCTCTTGTCTTAGTTTCATTCTTGTCCACTTCGAGCACTAGGATCAGGGCCAAAGTGACAGCAGAAATTGATCCATTCCCAAAGGACTTCAAAGAAGACTTGGTATCACTCACTACAGGTCTGACAAATATTGCTAGTGCTGCAAACACACATTTGCAAATGCAAAGTGCATTTTTTGGTCACAAAACAGCAATCTTAGCAGTGAGTGTTGTGCTGAAGTGGGATCACCTTTTCCCCTGGTTAACCCAGTACAGTGTTAGTGTTTTTCCTGGATTTTCTTAAAAACTGTTTAAGCAGCATGTTCTTTCCTTGGTCTTGGTTGCCAATCTGTCTGAGGCAGATCTGGTGTGACGCCTCTAAAACAATAATATTTTATCACAAGTAATCAGATACCTTGGTGAAGTTGATCTTTGTAGATTTCAGGTTCATATTATTTATCATCCTCTTTGTCCTCCTATAGGTGGGAGAGAGGAGCACTTCTCCTTTTCATCCCTTAACTTCTCACAGCACGGTGGTACAACAGGAGAAGGCTCAATCAGTTCAGAACATTAAGGCCCTTGCTTAAATGTGGAAAGGAGCACACTAATGCTCTCAAGGGACTCCGTAGCTAAAACTCTTCTGAAAAAGTGAAGCTTCTTGCTCTAAAGAGATGTCAGAGAATCTAGCTGTACTTGGAGCACCATCGGCTCACAGTAAGCTATGTGATGCTAGATGATGTGAAGACTTTGAAAGCAGTCTTCAACTTTTTCCTTTCAAAAGTATTTCTACACTTCATCCATGGAAACAAAATGAATATCCAATAGTGGTTGAGCAAGTGTCCCTTCAGTAAAAGAGCACATCTTCAGTCTTTCACTTCTGTGGAAACAGTGGTCATATTTTCATAGATAATTATATCTGGGATTTCGGAAGGATTATGGACGGCACTGGGCTTATACATAATTTCAAGGAGACCAGGGCTGTAGAGAAGCTGTTGTCGTCATCAAATGGATTTGTGGAGACAGTGTGATTTTCACCAACAATGTTGTTGGCAAGGTTTTTGTAGTCATTGATGGTGTTGTTTACAAATGGATTTGAGATCTCATGATCAGGTAAGTAATAAAAAAAAGAGTAGGGCCTAATCAGCAGAGGTACAAAAGGTGATAGGAGGAGTGTTTGTTTGCAAATAGTCTAAACCACTGATAATCGCTTCGAGTAGCATTTCGATCTACTGTTTTTCACCTACTGTACCACTACAGAGGCCTATCTTGTGCAAATCCGTTCTGACCTTCATCGCACAGTCCATCCTGAACAGCCAGGTGAGTCCCCCTCCAGAAGGGTGACACAAGCAACCCGAGAAGGGTCTCGCTCTTATAATGTAGTGTGTCACACTGCAGGTGCTTGCTGAATGAGTGGGGAGTAGAAGGGATGGGTGTCACATGAAGAACGTGGTCTGGATGACTGCTCTTTACCTTGTATGTGAACCAGTACAAGACGGTGGTTTCCCTATAGATCGCCTTTATCTAATACTGATGTGGTAATCTGCACACCCTCTCTTCCTCAGTCCTTTGAGGAGTATTTAAAATTGCAACACAAAGTTGCACTTAGACTGGAGCAGGCTTTCAGCCAAGGTCACTCATGTGCCCTAACCCGGTGAAAAATTAGTAACTAAAACGGCACTGTTGTGGTCTCGTGGAGGGACACTCCCCCTGGACATCTTCAAACACAGGACTGTATTCCTATTAGAGAAAACTTTCCGCCCCAACCTGTCAGGCAATTTCCAGCCAGTTGGAAAGAAGGGGCATACGGTTCACAGAGCACAAGAAAGAATGGGACAACAACAGGACATTTAATCCCTTCACTATTCTCCACTTCAATTCTTCTGAACTCCCATTTGAATTCATATTTGAATTTCAATGGGATGGCATGGGGGGATACTTTAAACAATGTGGTAAAATGTCACTGCACTAGTACAGACACATTCCATAGTATGACCGGCTTCATAAGCGACAAACCAAGCAAAGTTTCCAAAGCCATGTTTTGTGGAAATGAGACGAGGGCCACTCAGACCTCAGGCAGCAGGGCTATCATTTAGGTAACAAGGACTGTGCAGCTCATTTTCAGACCAGAGATAGCAAAGCAATGTCTAAGGTTACATTGAGAGCATGATCAACAGTTACACTTCAGAGCTGCCAAAGAGTTACAAAAACAGACTTATGTCTAGGTCAGCACAGCTTAGATTACATACAAATTACATGCTCACATTTAAGTTAAAAGCATAAACAGCATCTGCACGATACAGGGGCTATGTAAGCTGCAGGCTTCTTTATGATCGTACACACAACCCTGAGTATAAACATTTGTGTGCCCAAGGCAGGGGTTCTGTGAACTTGATCCTGCGCCTCACCTGCACTGGTCACTGAGCTTGTGTTTGGTGTCTAAAACCCCGTCTCCCCATCGTACACTCACCTGGTTTTCCAGTGGGGCCGGAGCTGAACTTACTGCAGAGGTGTAAAGATCCCAGAGGGGAAAGGAGAGATAGCAAGCAAGGAAGGGGAAAAGAGAGGAAGAAGAAGAGGGAGAAAAATAAGGAAACAGAAGCAAAAGAACGGCTCTGTACAACACAACAAAAATAAAAGGAACAGCTTTTGCCAATAAGAGTAAAAGGAACAACTTTCTACAACAGTAAAAGTAATATCTACGTATAATGAAGAGTAAAAGAACAACTCTCCAACACCTTAGTGTAAACGCTTACTCATTAAAATATACCAAAAAACATATACTGACCTGCAAGCCAAGTTCTTCTGCTGTAGTGTACTACCTATGGGGCTAGGCACATTTTCCTTTGGTGATACTGCATGAGCCCTGGACTAATTTGGGCAGTGGGTAACTACAGTTACCAGCGACCAAACTAAATGCAACTAATAAAAGTACATTACAAGGAGAGGAGCATTTTCTGCATGTGCAGCTTCAGAAAATACCAGCGATGGTGAACCACAGGCAATTGTTAAGAATAAAGTGTACTTACTCCACAGATTCAAGCCAGGCAGGAATAGAGGATTAGGCAATGTGGACTAGGGAAAGACTACAAATATGGGTAAGCCGTTACCTACAGAGATTTTTGGCTCTCTTGAGAATGAGATGCAGAGGTAGAAAAAGAATCAAGTAATGCTTACACACGGAGCTAAGTGGTGTCCAATACGTGCCTCAGGACACCAGGCAGACAATACCATAGAAGAACAAGACTGGCCTTCCAGTAACAGCGTCTGGCACATGCATCAATCCTTCTGCTATGCCAGTATGTGAGCAGCCCTTTACTGTGGTAACATAAAACAATACGGTCACCACCGGCTTGGGGAATTGAAAGACATACACGTAGAAAGCACATTGCGACACTGTCTGCTACAACTCATACTGAACCCGAAGGGGAGTTAGGTATTCCATATAGACTTGCATTACTGGGGCTTGTTCTAGTGAACAGATAAATCACTATTCTAAGGCTGCCCCTGTGGGGACCTAGTTAGGCACAGTGGAATGGGAGAATGGGCACTGGCGGAAGAGGGCAGGACTGATGACAAATTGAAGGAGGATTGTTTTGAATGGCAGGATGTCCCAAGAACCGATAGCCCAGGTCACAGACCCTGACTAGGATGTGAATTCGACTTGACGACCAACGAGGGACTGCTCTGGGGGTACCCTAGGACTAGACGCTTAATGTTGTGTAAGGTTCTCCCGGCATCTAGAGTGCTCGGGCGAGTAAGGAGTTGAGAGTGCTGTGTAGGTGTGCCAGGACTGTACAGATGCTGTGTCTTTTGAATATTGCTCTGTCTGCTGTTTACGTAACTTTGTTGTGCTGTTGCGGAAAATAAAAATAAAGACATTTAAAAAAAAAACCACAACATTACAAAAACGATACAAAAAGCAGGCTTGTTTATCCAACGTCACATCCTGGAAATATACTAGGTTAGGGCCCATGGAAACATATACAATAAAGAAATGGTTGTTTTAGACCCAAGATATAACACAATGTTAAAACCTGAATCTCCTTTGGAAAGAATCCTGGAGAAGCAGTGACGACATCTTTTTCCTTAGAAGCAAAGTCACTTAAGGGGCAGAGGATGAATATCTATGTTCGAGGCTACAATTCTATTATGGACGTTTCCATGTCAGCAGAAAATGTTAACACAGGTGCAACAGAGTGAACTACATTCATCTCTTAAATATGTGCCATCAGAAGAGTACTTTCTAAATGACTTGAAAGTGAAGGTTTCTAACCGGGCACCCACACAGACTCTGCTAGAATGAAAATGTCACTTACCCAGTGTACATCTGTTAATGGCATTAGTCGCTGCAGATTCACATGTTGTGCATAGTCCGCCGTCTGGTGTTGGGTCGGAGTGTTACAAGTTGTTTTTCTTCGAAGAAGTCTTTTCGAGTCACGAGACCGAGGGACTCCTCCTCCTTTGTTCCATTGCGCATGGGCGTCGACTCCATGTTAGATTGTTTTCCCCGCAGAGGGTGAGGTAGGAGTTGTGTATGTTAGTAATAGTGCCCATGCAATGGATTGAATAAGTATGTACCAAATAAGGTTTAAGTAATATATTTACAAATGTACAAATGTTGAAGATAACTTCCAAACGGCTACAGGCTCCCGGGGAGGCGGGTGGGCACATGTGAATCTGCAGCGACTAATGCCACGAACAGATGTACACTGGGTAAGTGACATTTTCAGTTCGATGGCATGTGTAGCTGCAGATACACATGTTGTGCATAGACTAGTAAGCAGTTGCCTCCCCAAAAGCGGTGGCTCAGCCTGTAGGAGTGGAAGTAGTCTGAAATAAAGTTCTTAGTACGGCTTGACCTACTGTGGCTTGTTGTGCGGATAGCACGTCTACACAGTAGTGCTTAGTAAATGTGTGAGGCGTAGACCATGTGGCTGCCTTACATATCTCGTTCATTGGAATGTTTCCTAGGAAGGCCATGGTAGCGCCTTTCTTTCTGGTTGAATGTGCCCTTGGTGTAATGGGCAGCTCTCTCTTTGCTTTGAGGTAGCAGGTTTGGATGCACTTAACTATCCATCTGGCTATACCTTGTTTTGATATTGGGTTTCCTGTATGAGGTTTTTGAAATGCAATAAACAGTTGTTTTGTTTTCCTAATTAGTTTTGTTCTGTCAATGTAGTACATTAGTGCTCTTCTGATGTCTAATGTATGTAGTGCCCTTTCAGCTACTGAGTCTGGCTGTGGAAAGAACACTGGTAGTTCTACTGTTTGATTTAAGTGGAACGGTGAAATAACTTTTGGTAAAAATTTAGGATTGGTTCTTAGAACTACCTTATTTTTGTGTATTTGAATAAAAGGTTCCTGTATAGTAAACGCTTGAATTTTGCTTACTCTTCTTAGAGATGTAATGGCAATGAGAAATGCAACCTTCCACGTTAAGAATTGCATTTTGCAAGAATGCATGGGTTCGAAAGGTGGACCCATGAGTCTTGTTCAGACGATGTTGAGGTTCCATGAAGGAACAGGTGGTGTTCTTGGTGGAATAATTCTTTTTAGGCCTTCCATAAACGCTTTAATGACAGGTATCCTAAATAGTGAAGTTGAATGGGTAATCTGCAGGTATGCAGAAATTGCTGCGAGGTGTATCTTTATGGAAGAGAAGGCCAGATTTGATTTCTGCAAATGTAGTAAGTATCCTACTACATCCTTTGGAGATGCATGTAATGGTTGAACTTGATTACTATGGCAGTAGCAAACAAATCTTTTCCATTTACTTGCATAGCAGTG
Organism: Pleurodeles waltl; assembly: GCF_031143425.1. Lineage (NCBI taxonomy): Eukaryota > Metazoa > Chordata > Amphibia > Caudata > Salamandridae > Pleurodeles > Pleurodeles waltl. Next base: position 15,293,198 of record NC_090449.1, on the reverse strand, counting down.
TCTAGTGGATGGCCTTCTAGCCTGTTTTATGACCTCCATACATTCTTGGGTGAGGTTTAAATGTCCGAATTCTAGGATTTCAGGAGCCAGATTGCTAGATTCAGCGATGCTGGGTTTGGATGCCTGATCTGTTGTTTGTGTTGTGTTAGCAGATCTGGCCTGTTGGGTAGTTTGACATGGGGTACTACTGACAGGTCTAGTAGTGTTGTGTACCAGGGTTGTCTTGCCCATGTTGGTGCTATTAGTATGAGTTTGAGTTTGTTTTGACTCAATTTGTTTACTAGATATGGAAGGAGATTTGACCGGGGGGAAAAGCGTATGCAAATATCCCTGACCAATTCATCCATAGAGCATTGCCTTGAGACTGCCTGTGTGGGTACCTGGATGCGAAGTTTTGGCATTTTGCGTTCTCCTTTGTTGCAAATAGGTCTATTTGAGGTGTTCCCCAAATGTGGAAGTAAGTGTTTAGAATTTGGGGGTGAATCTCCCATTCGTGGACTTGTTGGTGATCTCGAGAGAGGTTGTCTGCTAGTTGATTCTGGATCCCTGGAATAAACTGTGCTATTAGGCGAATGTGGTTGTGAATTGCCCATTGCCATATCTTTTGTGCCAGAAGGCACAGCTGTGTCGAGTGTGTTCCCCCCTGTTTGTTTAGATAATACATTGTTGTCATGTTGTCTGTTTTGACAAGAATGTATTTGTGGGTTATGATGGGTTGAAATGCTTTCAACGCTAGGAATACTGCTAACAATTCGAGGTGATTTATATGCAACTTCGTTTGATGTACGTCCCATTGTCCTTGGATGCTGTGTTGATTGAGGTGTGCTCCCCACCCTGTCATGGAAGCATCTGTTGTTATCACGTATTGTGGCACTGGGTCTTGGAAAGGCCGCCCTTTGTTTAAATTTATACTGTTCCACCATAGAAGCGAGATGTATGTTTGGCGGTCTATCAACACCAGATCTAGAAGGTGACCCTGTGCCTGTGACCATTGCGATGCTAGGCACTGTTGTAAGGGCCTCATGTGCAGTCTTGCGTTTGGGACAATGGCTATGCATGAAGACATCATGCCTAGGAGTTTTAATACCATCTTTGCATGTATTTTTTGTGTCGGATACATGGCTTGTATAACCTTGTAAAAATTTTGAACCCTTTGTGGACTTGGAGTGGCTATCCCCTTTGTTGTGTTGATTGTCGCTCCTAAGTATTGCTGTGTTTTGCACGGCAGAATGTGTGATTTTGCATAGTTGATGGAGAAACCGAGTTTGTAGAGGGTTTGTATGACATACTCTGTGTGGTGTGAACACTTTGTTAGGGAGTTGGTCTTGATTAGCCAATCGTCTAGGTAGGGGAACACGTGTATTTGCTGCCTTCTGATATGTGCAGCTACTACTGCTAGGCATTTTGTAAATACTCTTGGTGCGGTCGTTATACCGAACGGCAACACTTTGAATTGGTCATGTATTCCCTTGAATACGAACCTTAGGTATTTCCTGTGCGAGGGATGTATCGGTATGTGGAAATACGCGTCCTTTAGATCTAAGGTTGTCATATAGTCTTGTTGTTTTAGCAGTGGTAATACGTCTTGTAGCGTGACCATGTGAAAGTGTTCCGATTTGATGTAGATGTTTAGTGTTCTGAGATCTAAGATTGGTCTCAGTGTTTTGTCTTTTTTTGGTATTAGAAAGTACAGTGAGTAAACTCCTGTGTTCCTTTGTGTACGTGGTACAAATTCTATTGCGTCCTTTTGCAGTAATGCCTGAACTTCTAATTCCAGAAGGTCTAAATGCTGTTTTGACATATTTTGTGTTTTTGGTGGGACATTTGGAGGGATTTGAAGAAATTCTATGCAATAACCATGTTGGATAATTGCTAAGACCCAAGTGTCTGTTGTTATCTCCTCCCAAGCTTTGTAAAATTGGCTTAGTCTTCCCCACACTGGTGTTGTGTGAAGGGGTTGAGTGACTTGTGAGTCACTGTTTGGTTGTAGGGGTTTTGGGACCTTGAAATTTTCCCCGGTTTCTAGGGAATTGTCCCCCTCTGTACTGGCCCCGAAAGCCTCCCCTTTGGTACTGTCCCTGGTAGGTAGACGGTGTTGATTGTGAGGTGCTGGCTTGTGTGGCTTGACCCCGAAACCCCCCTCTGAAGGGTGTTCTGTGAAATGTGCCAAAAGTGCCTCTGCCCTGCGGGGAATAGAGTGCGCCCATGGCCTTGGCTGTGTCAGTGTCCTTTTTCAATTTCTCAATTGCCGTGTCCACATCGGGTCCAAACAATTGTTGTTCGTTGAACGGCATATTGAGCACTGCCTGTTGTATCTTGGGTTTAAACCCGGATGTGCGCAACCATGCGTGCCTTCTTATGGTTACCGCGGTATTTATTGTTCTTGCAGCTGTATCCGCTGCATCCATAGAGGAGGGTATTTGGTTATTAGAGATATTTTGTCCCTCCTCAACTACTTGTTTTGCCCGTTTCTGTAATTCTTTGGGTAGATGCTCGATGAGATGCTGCATCTCATCCCAATGGGCTCTGTCATATCGCGCTAGGAGCGCCTGAGAGTTCGTGATGCGCCACTGGTTTGCAGCTTGTACAGCAACCCTTTTTCCAGCTGCGTCGAACTTGCGGCTCTCTTTGTCCGGAGGTGGGGCGTTGCCTGATGTGTGCGAGTTGGCTCTCTTGCGAGCTGCCCCTACTACAACTGAATCTGGTGGCAGTTGTGATGTGATAAAAGCAGGGTCCGTGGGCGGTGCTTTATATTTTTTCTCCACCCGTGGAGTTATCACTCTGCTTTTGACAGGTTCTTTAAAGATCTGTTTTGCGTGCCTTAGCATTCCCGGGAGCATAGGCAGGCTTTGATAGGTGCTATGGGTGGAGGAGAGGGTGTTGAAAAGGAAGTCATCCTCGACAGGTTCTGAGTGTAACGACACGTTATGGAACTCTGCTGCCCTAGCTACCACCTGTGCATACGCTGTGCTGTCCTCAGGTGGTGAGTGCTTGGTAGGGTACGACTCAGAACTATTGTCTGATACTGGGGCGTCATATAGGTCCCAAGCGTCCTGGTCATCTTGGCTCATGGTGGTATGAGCTGGTGAATGTGACGGAGTTTGTGCCGGTGGTGTATGAGTTACAGGTGGAGGAGAGGGTGGTGGAGTTACTTTCTTCACCACTTTTGCTTGTGGTGTTTGTTCTTGTGTTTGGAACTCGAGTCTCCTTCTCCTCCTGATTGGGGGAAGAGTGCTGATCTTCCCTGTCCCACTCTGTATGAAGATCCGCTTCTGGGTGTGGTCTACGTCAGTGGTTTGTAACTCTTCTTCAAATCTGTGTTTGCGCATTTGAGAGGACAGTGATTGTTCCTCTGAATACGAGCTGGCAGTCGGTTCGGTTTCTGGGCGTTTTGGCACCGAAACTGTGTCTTTGCTTGTTTTCGGCTCCGAGGAGAATTTTCTCTTTTTTGTAGTCGAGCTTTCTCGGCGTCGATCATCCTCGGTGCCGCTGTCTCTGCGTCGAGCAGCTTCGGTTCCGCTGTCTCGGCGTCGACCCTTTTCGGCAGCACTTTCTCGGTCCCGAGATTGCTGCGTGCCTGTGTCTCGACCCGATTCGGACGATCTCGGCACCAGTTCGCCCTTTTTCGGTGCCGATGGACGGTCACCTATTTTATGGGTTGAGCCATGGCCTGTTGGCAGTGGCGTCCCCTGGGCCTTGTCTGTTTTCCCGTGTGGTGCTTGTTTCGACGTCTTACTCACGGTTTCTTCGACGTCGAACTCCTCCGAGTCCGATTCATGGATGGAGAAGGCTTCCTCTTCTTCTCCTTGTTCCTCGAACCCTCGTTGTCCTGTCGGCGTGGACGCCATTTGCAACCTTCTGGCTCTTCGGTCACGGAGCGTCTTTCGGGACCGAAACGCACGACAGGCCTCACACGTTTCTTCCTTGTGCTCGGGCGACAGGCACAAGTTACAGACCAAATGTTGGTCTGTATATGGATATTTACTGTGGCATTTAGGACAGAATCGGAACGGGGTCCGTTCCATCGGTGTCGATGTTACACGCGGTCGGGCCGACCAGGCCCCGACGGGGGGTCGAAGTTACCCCGAAGGGCTACCGGAGCTCTTCACGATTCGGTGTCGATTCTATCTAACCCGATACCGAACGAAACAATACCGACGTAGTTTTCCAAAGTTGTGACTATCTTTCCGTCCCGAAACCCGGAGCGAAAAGGAACACGTCCGAACCCGATGGCGGAAAAAAAAAACAATCTAAGATGGAGTCGACGCCCATGCGCAATGGAAACAAAGGAGGAGGAGTCCCTCGGTCTCGTGACTCGAAAAGACTTCTTCGAAGAAAAACAACTTGTAACACTCCGACCCAACACCATTCGGCGGACTATGCACAGCATGAGTATCTGCAGCTACACATGCCACCAAACATCTTATTCTTTTAGCAGACGATAAACAACTTTCCCTCTGCTCCCAGATGGCCTTGGGGTGCATCTGAGCACAGTCGCTGCAAGCTGCAGAGTCGTGGGACGACCCCAGGCACCACAGACCAACCAAGTGGGGGATCAGAAACAGACATCTGTCTGACATTTCCTACGAGTTTTTAAGCCATGTTTTGTTGGGGGACATTCCTGTGGCCACTGAAAGATACATTTGGAAAAAGTGCTCAAAATGTTTGAGTAAAAGTGGTCAAAATGACCAGGGTTAGCTCTGGTTCCGCACTTACTGGGATGGAAAGAAAGAAAGAAACTGATGTCAGCATGCTAGGGTGGTACCCATAGAGAGCCCCATACATCACATCTGGCATGGATGACGCTGACGCGGAGTGGGGTGCGTCACCTCTCAGCAGGCAGGGGTACCGCTTCAGACTTTTTCCGGATCCAGCCGGACGCCTGGGGAACATTCTAAGGTGAGCAATCTGCAGTTAAAATTCTCTATTAGAAAATATTATTTTGTGAATGCGCTGAATGGCCTAAGTATTCATCACAAATTTCCACCTAGGAATAGTAACAAAGAATGAAAATGTCACTTACCCAGTGTACATCTGTTCGTGGCATCAGTCGCAGTAGATTCGCATGTTTTGCAATAGCTCGCCATCTGGTGTTGGGCCGGAGTGTTACAAGTTGTTTTTCTTCGAAGAAGTCTTTCGAGTCACGGGACCGAGTGACTCCTCCTTTTGTCTCCATTGCGCATGGGCGTCGACTCCATCTTCGATTGTTTTTCCCCGCAGAGGGTGAGGTAGGAGTTGAATTGTAGTAATAGTGCCCATGCAATGGAGTGACTAAGTATGCACCTATTTAAGGTTGAGATGATACATATACAAATAGTTGAAGGTAACTTCCAAACTGCTACAGGCTCCCGGGGAGGCGGGTGGGCACATGCGAATCTACTGCGACTGATGCCACGAACAGATGTACACTGGGTAAGTGACATTTTCAGTTCGATGGCATCTGTCGCTGTAGATACGCATGTTTTGCATAGACTAGTAAGCAGTTATCTCCCCAAAAGCGGTGGATCAGCCTGTAGGAGTGGAAGTAGTCTGAAATAATGTTCTTAATACGGCTTGACCTACTGTGGCTTGTTGTGCGGATAACACGTCTACACAGTAGTGTTTGGTGAATGTGTGAGGCGTAGACCATGTGGCTGCCTTACATATTTCTTGCATTGGGATGTTTCCTAGAAAGGCCATGGTAGCACCTTTCTTTCTGGTTGAGTGTGCCCTTGGTGTAATGGGCAGCTGTCGTTTAGCTTTAAGGTAGCAGATTTGGATGCATTTAACTATCCATCTGGCTATACCTTGTTTTGATATTGGGTTTCCTGCATGAGGTTTTTGAAATGCAATAAATAGTTGTTTAGTCTTTCTGATGTTCTTTGTTCTGTCAATGTAATACATCAATGCTCTTTTGACATCTAATGTATGTAGTGCCCTTTCAGCTACGGTATCTGGCTGTGGAAAGAACACTGGAAGTTCCACTGTTTGATTTAGATGGAACGGTGAAATAACCTTTGGCAAAAATTTAGGATTGGTCCTTAGGACGACCTTATTCTTGTGTAGTTGTATAAAAGGTTCCTGTATTGTAAACGCCTGAATCTCGCTTACTCTTCTTAGGGAAGTAATGGCGATGAGAAATGCCACCTTCCAGGTTAGGAACTGTATTTCGCAGGAGTGCATGGGTTCAAAAGGTGGACCCATAAGTCTAGTTAGGACAACATTTAGGTTCCATGAAGGAACTGGTGGTGTTCTTGGAGGTATAATTCTCCTAAGGCTCTCCATGAATGCTTTAATGACTGGTATCTTATATAGGGAAGTTGAATAGGTAGTCTGCAGGTATGCAGATATTGCTGCAAGGTGTATTTTAATGGAAGAGAAAGCTAGGTTAGATTTTTGTAGGTGAAGCAAGTAACCTACTACATCTTTTGGAGTTGCGTGTAATGGTTGGATTTGATTAATATGGCAGTAGCAAACAAACCTCTTCCATTTACTTGCATAGCAGTGCCTGGTGGATGGCCTTCTGGCTTGTTTTATGACTTCCATACATTCTTGGCTAAGTTGTAAGTGCCCGAATTCTAGGATTTCAGGAGCCAGATTGCTAGATTCAGCGATGCTGGATCTGGGTGTCTGATCTTTTGGTTGTGTTGTGTCAACAGATCTGGCCTGTTGGGCAATTTGATGCAGGGTACTACTGATAGGTCTAGCAGCGTTGTGTACCAAGGTTGTCTTGCCCAAGTTGGTGCTATTAATATGAGTTTGAGTTTGTTTTGACTGAGTTTGTTTACCAGGTAAGGAAGGAGAGGGAGAGGAGGAAAAGCGTAAGCAAATATCCCTGACCAGTTCATCCATAGGGCATTGCCTTGGGACTGTTTGTGTGGGTATCTGGATGCGAAGTTTTGGCATTTTAAGTTCTCCTTTGTCGCAAACAAGTCTATCTGAGGTGTTCCCCAGAGTTTGAAATAAGTGTTCAGAATTTGGGGGTGAATTTCCCATTCGTGGACCTGTTGGTGATCTCGAGAGAGATTGTCTGCGAGTTGATTTTGGATCCCTGGTATAAATTGTGCTATTAGGCGAATTTGGTTGTGAATTGCCCAACGCCAAATCTTTTGTGCTAACAGGCTTAACTGCGTGGAGTGCGTCCCCCCTTGCTTGTTTAGATAATACATTGTTGTCATGTTGGCTGTTTTGACGAGAATGTATTTGTGAACTATTATTGGTTGGAAAGCTTTTAGTGCTTGAAAAACTGCTAGAAGTTCTAGGTGATTTATATGCAGTTTTGTTTGATGTACGTTCCATTGTCCTTGTATGCTGTGTTGATCGAGGTGTGCTCCCCACCCTGTCATGGAAGCATCTGTAGTTATTACGTATTGTGGCACTGGGTCTTGGAAAGGCCGCCCTTTGTTTAAATTTATGTTGTTCCACCACAGAAGCGAGAGGTAAGTTTGGCGATCTATTAACACCAGATCTAGAAGATGACCCTGTGCTTGAGACCACTGTGATGCTAGGCACTGTTGTAAGGGCCTCATGTGCCGTCTTGCGTTTGGGACAATGGCTATGCATGAAGACATCATGCCTAGGAGTTGTAGTACCATCTTTGCTTGTATCCTTTGTGTTGGATACATGCGTTGTATGATGGTGTTGAAATTTTGAATTCTTTGTGGACTTGGAGTGGCTACTCCTTTTGATGTGTCTATTATGGCTCCTAGGTATTGTTGTACCTTGCGCGGCAGAATTTGGGATTTTGTGAAGTTGACGGTGAACCCTAGTTTGAAGAGGGTTTGTATGATATGATTTGTGTGATTTGAGCACTCTATTAACGAATGGGCCTTGATTAGCCAGTCGTCTAGATATGGGAACACATGTATTTGCTGCCTTCTTATGTGTGCAGCGACTACCGCTAGACATTTGGTAAAGACTCTTGGTGCGGTTGTTAATCCGAAAGGCAGTACCTTGAATTGGTAATGTATTCCCTTGAATACAAACCTTAGGTATTTCCTGTGCGATGGGTGTATTGGTATATGGAAATAAGCATCCTTGAGGTCTAAAGTTGCCATGTAGTCGTGTAGTTTTAGCAATGGCAATACTTCTTGTAGTGTGACCATGTGAAAGTGGTCTGATTTGATGAAAGTGTTCACTACTCTGAGGTCTAGGATTGGTCTCAGCGTTTTGTCCTTCTTTGGTATCAGAAAGTACAGTGAGTAGACTCCTGTGTTTATTTGTGTGTTTGGCACTAATTCGATTGCATTCTTTTGCAATAGTGCCTGTACTTCTATCTCCAGGAGATTGGAATGATGTTTTGTCAAATTTTGTGCTTTTGGTGGTATGTTTGGAGGGAATTGTAGAAATTCTATGCAATAACCATGTTGGATAATTGCTAGAACCCAAGTGTCTGTAGTGATTTCCTCCCATGCTCTGTAATAATGACTTATTCTTCCCCCCACTGGTGTTGTGTGGAGGGGGTGAGTGACATGTGAGTCACTGTTTAGTAGTAGGGGTTTTGGGGCTCTGAAATCTTCCTCTATTCCTAGGGAATTGCCCTCCTCTATATTGTCCCCGAAAACCTCCTCTATACTGTCCCTGGTAACTGGACGGTGTTGCCTGTGAGGTGCTGGCCTGTGTGCTCTGACCCCGAAACCCCCCTCTAAAGGGTGTTTTACGGAATGTGCTGTAATTCCCTCTGCTCTGCGGGGAGTAGAGTGCGCCCATGGCTTTGGCAGTGTCCGTGTCTTTTTTGAGTTTCTCAATCGCTGTGTCCACTTCTGGACCGAACAGTTCTTTTTCGTTAAAAGGCATATTGAGAACTGCTTGTTGAATCTCTGGTTTAAATCCAGACGTTCGGAGCCATGCATGCCTTCTGATAGTTACAGATGTATTAATTGTCCGTGCAGCTGTATCTGCAGCGTCCATGGAGGAGCGGATCTGGTTGTTGGAAATGGTCTGTCCCTCCTCAACCACTTGTTTTGCCCTATTTTGTAAGTCCTTGGGCAGATGTTCAATGAGATGTTGCATCTCGTCCCAATGGGCTCTGTCATAGCGCGCAAGTAGTGCCTGGGAGTTCGCGATGCGCCACTGGTTTGCAGCTTGTGCTGCGACTCTCTTACCAGCTGCATCGAACTTGCGGCTTTCTTTATCTGGGGGTGGTGCATCTCCAGATGTGTGGGAGTTGGCCCTTTTCCTAGCTGCTCCTACAACGACAGAGTCTGGTGGCAGCTGTGTAGTGATGAAAACCGGGTCTGTAGGAGGCGCCTTATACTTTTTTTCCACCCTTGGTGTGATTGCCCTACTTTTGACCGGCTCCTTAAAGATTTCTTTTGCGTGCCGGAGCATACCAGGGAGCATAGGCAGGCTTTGGTATGAGCTGTGGGTGGAGGAGAGTGTGTTGAATAAAAAATCATCCTCGACCTGTTCTGAGTGGAGGCTTACGTTGTGAAATTGTGCTGCTCTAGCCACCACTTGGGAATACGCGGTGCTGTCCTCTGGTGGAGATGGCTTCGTAGGGTATGCCTCCGGACTGTTATCTGACACTGGGGCGTCGTATAGGTCCCATGCGTCTTGATCTTGGTCACCCTGGCTCATGGTGGTGTGAGCTGGGGAGTGTGATGGAGTTTGTGCTGGTGAGACGTTAATCACGGGCGGAGGAGAGGGTGGTGGGGTAACTCTTTTCACCACTTTTGGTTGTGGTGTCTGTTCAGTTTGGAACTCCAACCTTCTCTTTCTTCTAATAGGGGGAAGGGTGCTTATTTTTCCTGTCCCCTGCTGTATGAAAATACGCTTTTGCGTATGGTCCACATCAGTTGATTGTAGCTCTTCCTCAAACCTATGCTTTTGCATTTGGGAGGTTAGCGAGTGCTCTTCTGTATAAGAGCCTGAAGCTGGGTCGGTTGCAGTTTGTTTCGGGGCCGAAACCCTGTCTGCGTCCTTTTTCGGCTCCGAGGTGACTTTTTTCATTTTCGGGGCCGAAATCTGTCGGCGCCGATCTTCTTCGGGGCCGCTGTCTCGGCGTCGAGCCGTGTCTACACCGGCATCTCGGTGTCGATGCTTGTCTCCAGCACTTTCTCGGTCCCGAGAAGGCTGCGTGCCGGTGTCTCGACCGGAGTCGGACGATCTCGGCACTGTTTGGGCCTTTTTCGGTGCCGACGGTCGGTCACCGAATTTATGGGTGGAGCCATGGCCTGGTGGCAGTGGCGTCCCCTGGGCCTTGTAAATCTTCCTCTGAGTGGTTTTCGACGTCTTACTCACGGTTTGTGTATCGTTGAATCCTTCGGAGTCTGAGTCTTGGATCGAGAAGGTACCTTCCTCTTCTTGTTCCTCGAACTCTCGGTGGGCTGTCGGCGCGGACGCCATCTGAAGTCTTCTGGCTCGACGGTCTCGGAGTGTTTTTCGGGACCGGAACGCACGACAGGCCTCGCAGGTGTCTTCGCTGTGCTCAGGTGACAGGCACAGGTTACAGACCAAGTGTTGGTCTGTATAGGGGTATTTATTGTGGCATTTGGGGCAGAAACGGAACGGGGTCCGTTCCATCGGCGTTCTTCAGCACGCGGTCGGGCCGACCAGGCCCCGACGGGGGATTGAAAAAACTACCCCCGAAGGGCACCGGAGCTCTTCGATCCTTCGACGCGGTGTTGAATCTAACTACGCCGATCCCGAACGCAACAATACCGACGAAAATCTTCCGAAATTAGCTATCTTTCCGTTCCGAAACTCGGAGCGACAGGAACACGTCCGAACCCGATGGCGGAAAAAAAACAATCGAAGATGGAGTCGACGCCCATGCGCAATGGAGACAAAAGGAGGAGTCACTCTGTCCCGTGACTCGAAAGACTTCTTCGAAGAAAAACAACTTGTAACACTCCGGCCCAACACCAGATGGCGAGCTATTGCAAAACATGCGTATCTACAGCGACAGATGCCATCGAACTTATCATTTTCTTTTAAAACAGACACTGCCACAGTTAAGAATATGGTGATTTGTTTTTTGGTTAACTGAGCTTGTTGCTTGTAACTTTCATATACAAACAGACAAGGGTGAAAGTGACTGACAAACAATTCCCTATTTTCTTCTCAAGGCTGAGGAGGATAGTTGGTATGGAAGGATTTGGGCTGTGGCAGTGGACAATGTGTCTGTTCTTCCTCGGTGCCTTGACCTTTGATCATGATCTGGGCAGGACCACAGGTTGTCCTATCCAGACCGTCCGGGCCCTACTCTTCTTCATCCGCATTGTCCTGCGATGCAGCAGGTTGCTGAAGCGTAATTTTGCTGGGAGAAGTGTGCTCCTGCCTCATCTATCCCGATTCCGTACCTTTCTTTCATTGGGAGTGAGATTGCCAACGTGTCGGGTGTGGACACTTTTGTTGACAGGTGTGTGATTGCAATTTCACTGATGGTTAAAGTCGACACAGATTCTCGTCGACTACTCTTCTATTGACCTTACAGACCACAATGTCATCAGCAAAGTCTAAGGCAATGGTGACTTTAGTGGGTTTAGTAGAGAGGTTGGTTTCCTCACCTTGGCTAGTGGTATCGATGACCGGTCAGTGGTAGTAGTAGACAGACTTACTGTCGAGAGCATGGCTGTCTTCAACTTCTTTGCCAGAGAAGTGGGGGGCACAGTGTTGGGATATGCATTTTTTTCTGCGCCTGGTCCTGGACTGTTTCAGAGCAGTTTTGGGATTCTTTTCTTCAGGCTCACCTGAGGCTGATTCTATAGGTCAAGACTTTTCCTCTGAGGCTTCAGCTGGTTCAGGTTTTGGTGCCCTTTTCTCTCCTATGAAGATGGGTGCTCAACAGCCTTATTTTTCCAGATCCATCTTCAAAGCCTCCCCTCGCGATCACTAAGAGCTTGGCAGAGAATGTTCTGAAGATTTTGTAGCCGTCAACCTTGTGTTCTGGATCAAGTCAGTAAATCCAACTCTTGTGAGATAACCTGATAAAACCCTCATTTTCCCATAGGAATCAGGGGCATCAAAAAGGCTACTCTTGCATTTAACCATGGTCTTCTTTTCTTCCAGAAGACGTAGTATTACAAATCTGCACCTACAGCCTAAGGAAAGGTTTCAAGGTATTATTGCTAGTGATAGGTAGACTTATCTGACTTGAAGTAAGAGCAAAGCTCTGGAACTCTATTCCAGATGATGTGAGGTGTGATGACCTTGGTTCTTTTGAAAAGGGGTGATCATGGTAACAAAGTGGACCTCAGTACCTTGTACTGAGGTGGTAAAATTATTGAGGCACTCCCATTTCGACATTGAGGACTAATTCGAGCATGTGAATCTATGAAAGATCAAATGCTAGGTAAGGTGTTAGACTGAATGTGGAGCTATGTTAGTTCTGCCATCTGGAAAAAACAATCTGATGGCCAATCTATCCATACATATGCAACAACATTTCCATTAGAGTATTACCTGTACAAAACTATCATATCAGCATTGGTGCTCGAGTACCCAAAACTGTAAAAATAATGTCTGACATGGCCTGGGAAAAGATTCACAGGCACCAGAATCCTTTTAAAAGTGACTCCTATCTCTACACAGGTGCTAATTTTAAAAGACCTGTCAATTAGGGATTGGAGAGAAGAGAATTGGAGTGAAGGTAAGACCTCAATAGATGGAGGTCATTATTAATAAGTGTTCGGAATGGTCCAGATTTGAGTTATGATGCCAGAGACATCTGTGCAGCACCAGGAATTGAGAAGGTGTGAATATTCCATTATTAAACATTTATTCATACAAAAGCAATTTGTAAGGAAATGCCTCCTTGGCATGGTTACCCCCTGACTTTTTGCCTTTGCTGATGCTATGTTTTGAATTGAAAGTGTGCTGAGGCCTGCTAACCAGGCCCCAGCACCAGTGTTCTTTCCCTAACCTGTACTTTTGATTCCACAATTGGCACACCCTGGCATCCAGGAAAGTCCCTTGTAACTGGTACCCCTGGTACCAAGGGCCCTGATGCCAGGGAAGGTCTCTAAGGGCTGCAGCATATTTTATGCCACCCTGGGGACCCCTCACTCAGCACAGACACACTGCTTACCAGCTTGTGGGTGCTGGTGAGAACAAAACGAGTAAGTCGACATGGCACTCCCCTCAGGGTGCCATGCCAACCTCACACTGCCTATGCAGTATAGATAAGTCACCCCTCTAGTAGGCTTTACAGCCCTAAGGCAGGGTGCACTATACCATAGGTGAGGGCACCAGTACATGAGTACTGTGCCCCTACAGTGTCTAAGCCAAACCTTAGACATTGTAAGTGCAGGGTAGCCATAAGAGTATATGGTCTGGGAGTCTGTCAAACACGGACTCCACAGCACCATAATGGCTACACTGAAAACTGGGAAGTTTGGTATCAAACTTCTCAGCACAATAAATGCACACTGATGCCAGTGTACATTTTATTGTGAAATACACCCCAGAGGGCACCTTAGAGGTGCCCCCTGAAACCTTAACCGACTATCTGTGTAGGCTGACTAGTTCCAGCAGCCTGCCACAACCGAGACATGTTGCTGGCCCCATGGGGAGTGCGCCTTTGTCACTCTGAGGCCAGTAACAAAGCCTGCACTGGGTGGAGATGCTAACACCTCCCCCAGGCAGGAACTGTCACACCTGGCGGTGAGCCTCAAAGGCTCACCCCTTTGTGCCAGCACCGCAGGACACTCCAGCTAGTGGAGTTGCCCGCCCCCTCCGGCCACGGCCCCCACTTTTGGCGGCAAGGCCGGAGAAAATAATGAGAATAACAAGGAGGAGTCACTGGCCAGTCAGGACAGCCCCTAAGGTGTCCTGAGCTGAAGTGACTAACTTTTAGAAATCCTCCATCTTGCAGATGGAGGATTCCCCAATAGGATTAGGGATGTGACCCCCTCCCCTTGGGAGGAGGCACAAAGAGGGTGTACCCACCCTCAGGGCTAGTAGCCATTGGCTACTAACCCCCCAGACCTAAACACGCCCTTAAATTTAGTATTTAAGGGCTCCCCTGAACCTAAGAATTTAGATTCCTGCAACTTACCGAAGAAGAAGACTGCTGAGCTGAAAACCCCTGCAGAAGAAGAAAGAAGACACCAACTGCTTTGGCCCCAGTCCTACCGGCCTGTCTCCTGCCTTCTAAAAGAACCCTGCTCCAGCGACGCTTTGTCCAGGACCAGCGACCTCTGAATCCTCAGAGGACTGCCCTATTTCCAAGAGACCAAGAAACTCCCGAGGACAGCGGCACTGCTCCAAAAGAACTGCAACTTTGTTTCAAGGAGCAGACTTAAAGACCCCTGCAACTCCCCGCAAGAAGCGTGAGACTTGCAACACTGCACCCGGTGACCCCGACTCGACTGGTGGAGAACCAACACCTCAGGGAGGACCCTCCGGTGACTCCGAGACCGTGAGTAACCAAAGTTGTCCCCCCTGAGCCCCCACAGCGACGCCTGCAGAGGGAATCCCGAGGCTCCCCCTGACCGCGACTGCCAGAACTCCATTTCCCGACGGCTGGAAAAGACCCTGCACCCGCAGCCCCCAGCACCTAAAGGAACGGAACTCCTGTGCAGGAGTGATCCCCAGGAGGCCCTCTCCCTTGCCCAGGTGGTGGCTACCCCGAGGAGCCCTCCCCTTGCCTGCCTGCGACGCTGAAGAGATCCCTTGATCTCTCATTTAAAACCATTGAAAACCCGACGCGTGTTTGCACACTGCACCCGGACGCCCCCGCGCTGCTGAGGGTGTACTTTTTGTGCTGACTTGTGTCCCCCCCGGTGCCCTACAAAACCCCCCTGGTCTGCCCTCCGAAGACGCGGGTACTTACCTGCTGGCAGACCGGAACCGGGGCACCCCCTTCTCTCCATTGGAGCCTATGCGTTTTGGGCACCTCTTTGACCTCTGCACCTGACCGGCCCTGAGCTGCTGGTGTGGTAACTTTGGGGTTGCTCTGAACCCCCAATGGTGGGCTACCTTGGACCAAAAACTGAAACCTGTAAGTGACTTACTTACCTGTGAAAACTAACAAAAACTTACCTCCCCCAGGAACTGTGAAAATTGCACTAAGTGTCCACTTTTAAAACAGCTTATTGTGTTTTATGTAAAAAGTATTCATGCTGGTGTAATGATTTAAAGTTCCTGAAGTACTTACCTGCAATACCTTTCAAATGAGATATTACATGTAGAATTTGAACCTGTGGTTCTTAAAATAAACTAAGAAAATATATTTTTCTATAACAAAACCTATTGGCTGGATTTGTCTCTGAGTGTGTGTTCCTCATTTATTGCCTGTGTGTATGTACAACAAATGCTTAACACTACTCCTTTGATAAGCCTACTGCTCGACCACACTACCACAAAATAGAGCATTAGTATTATCTCTTTTTGCCACTATCTTACCTCTAAGGGGAACCCTTGGACTCTGTGCATACTATTCCTTACTTTGAAATAGTGCATACAGAGCCAACTTCCTACACAATTCTTTTTAGAAACTAATATATCTGCTCAGCGGAACGGAATGGTGGCACGAAAGTGCAGATGTGGCTCAGTAAAAAGGTGACAGTAGTGCTCAATTATACACACTGTACGTCAAGAGTTTCTTTTATACATGAAAATATCCAACAAACAGTTAAGTGCAAGATGAACAATAAGTGCCTGAATCTTATTGGAGACACAACAGAGGTATACATCAATTGATCTGCTAAGTGTCCCGAGTCCCTGGGCTGCTGCCCTTCTTTTGCAGCTGAAAAAATCTTGGGAGTGCTGTTCGGTGATCAGCTTTATTTTAGCAGACCTCAGGTGGCTAAGGTATCTGCTACCTGCTTATTCTATTTCAGATTTTAAAAGAAAGCGCTTCTGTTCATCTCACTGCATTGTCACTTCAATGAAATGCAATCTAACACTACGCTAATGCTCTACATCTGGGCATTCCAGCTGCCATTACTCATACTCTTCAGCTGTGCACAACACACCTGCAAGGCTACCGTGCTCTGTCGTCACCTCTTGGCATTAAAAAAAAAAAAATAATAATAATAATCCTTTACTTGCCTCCTTCCCACAAGCAGACTATCTTTAGGAGCCATTGGTCTGATTTAGAGGTTGGCGGATGGGGTTGATATCCGGTCCATCGCATTCAAATACCATTATTTCCAACGGAAATCGTAAGATGGCGGACGGGATATCCGTCACGTTTATGACAGAGTAACCTATTTGCCAAACTCTACATCAGGCCCTTTGTATTTAATATAAGGCACTGAGAACCTTTCTGGCCCTGCGTACCCCCGGCGAGTTTGCCTACTACGTTCTGGCCCGCACCTTTAGATGAGCACAGGCTTCCTTGATTCGCACACCAGAACTAAAAAATGCACCAAGACTTTTCAATTCACAGTTGTATCTGTTTGGAATTCTCTTCCAAGGAGGAGCTGCTCTATTTCTGGTTGCAGGGAATTCAGTAAAGCATTAAAATCCTGGCTTCCCGCTCCCTCCTTCCAGAGCTCACAGAATCACCTGAGCCTTGGGGGGAGGGAAGGGGAATGCTGCTCAGCTCCTGGATCTCCCTGGTGCAGCTGAACGAGAAAAGCAATGTTTAGCCGAGCCGGGGGGAACCAGGGGCTGACTTCAGCCCTCTTCAAAGCTCTTGCTGTACATGTTGAACAGCCCTGGCCATGCACGCACTGCCAGCTGTAGAGCATTCACAGCAAGAGCTATCAACAAAGTCTTCGGCGCCTGAGGGGGATTTCACCGCCCTCGGGCTCCGACAGGCCTTTGTGTTTTTTAATTCGAACATTCTGCCCTCATGGGGCGGAATGTTCTAATAGCCTTACAGCCTAAGTGAGCTTTACTGGCCATTAAAGGCCTGCTCCAGCGTTAAAGGCCTGCGCCGAGGGCAAGGGCCTTTAACATGGGAGCGTGCATGCCTTTAATAGCCGGTTTAGCCTGCTACGGCAGGCTATAAAGCTATATCGTGAGTATTCATAAAGGTGTCAGGCTGTAAAAAAAATCTTCAGAAAATGAATATAGAAGAATAAAAATGGTCAACAGTGAGCAATGGTGCTTGACCTTCTTTAAAACAGTGCAAATTAACACACCACTTATGGGAAAAAGTGCTAACATCTCCCAAAATAAAAGGAAGTAGTTTGTGTAAAAGGAATAGTGTTGTGAAACTGAGGAAGAATCAGATGTAAGATTGAGGTGGTAGACAGAAGGAAGTGAGAAGCAATTTCTTAGCTTTGATAGCATGTGTTAGGCAGTCACACGTTTATGAGCTAATGATGCTGACAGGATACTGCAGGCACTGCTGTACGACAGCAGACTGGTATTCTCCCATGTTACACAATTTAGTAATTCATGTATGTGACTCTAGAACGGATGAAACCTATGCCATGTTAAACTACAAACTGTGAATGGAAACCCAAACCTGTGTTTCCATCTTGGGATTGTTGCAAAGAAAATAAAGTTTGCCCTCTTGCCACTTGGTCCGTTTTGGAACTTTGCAGCCTCTTGGACGAGAGGCATGATTCTCACATGAGAATGTTCACCTGCTTCTATCCTCAGAGGAATGCACAAAACTTTACATGGCGATTAACACTTGGACGAGCTTTGCAAATCAGTTAGAGTATCCTGAATGAAGTTTTATATGAAAAATCACACGTCTGGCAAAAGAAAACACAGGTTCTGCAACTGTTTTGCACACTTCCAACAGTGATCAGCAATGTTGGGTCTGCTGAAGCACCCACAGCTAATCATAAGCACAAAATTAGATCTACAGAACAGATGGTGCACTGGCCTGCAAGTATCAAAATCAAGAACTTTTTAACAGTAATATCAAGTAAATAAGAGAGACAGAAGACTTGCAACAACAAGTAAAAAAAGAGGCACCAATGAAGGAAAGAGCTGTATACGCTAGGCTGCATACAAAATTAAATCCTCGAACTTTAACACGGGCTCTAGTCATAAAGAGGCCAGATTACCTATAATACAAAATACACAGTACTCTAAACAAGATGGACTAACTTCAAACTGTTAAGTACCACAGGTTTTCTCCTGCTTTACTACACCCTGCCCTACACCCAAACACTCTATAGTGGCCTGTGGCAATGACCTCCACTTATAAAAAGGAAAAGCTACATACATAATTGATTAACGTTTTCATAGAACAAAGAATCTACAAACAATTGCAGAATTGGAGTTACAGTTCAGAAAGGGTCAGCAGCTCAGTGAAAGGCGTGCACTGAAAGAACAGAGAGACCGTACCTGCTGACCCTGAGGGAGGAGAAACCCCTGTGAGCTGCCACGTGGTGGCCTCCGCGGCCAGCCGGCGGATGTAGGCATCATTTACACAGAGCAAAATGTTCTCCGGCTTGATATCAGTGTGGATGATTTTGCACTTTGTGTGTAGGTAATCCAAGCCCTGCAGCACCTACAGAAGAAGGCAACACAGATGAGTCGTAGAGATGAAAAAGTACAGCAATTTAAAACCACCTCACACAGACAAATAACATTTTCAAATACACATTTGTAGTTAAAATAATCCATTTGTATTTCAAGAGAATGCAAAACTGAGGACTCCAAAGTCGAGCCTGGCTTGTTGGCAGGCCTTTCTTATTCTGATCAGAACAATCTCTGATCTATATCCTACCTAACTGCCAAGTGCCAGTGGCCCAGCCAACTGATAAAACTTTGAACACTGAAATGCTGCTGCCTCAATATGTATATTTTTCCTACTGGGGAACCCCATTCTGTGGTGGGATGGGAATACTTATACAGGTGTGGCATAGGAACGTGACTGGGTGGATCTTATATTGCTCAAGATCATACAGGCGGCTTGCATGTGTAGTTGCCCTTGTGAATTTTCTGTGCCCTGGATGCAAGCATGGAGAGCAGCTCCACCATCTTGCAGCAAGGGATCTGTAGGGAGCAGACCCAGGAGTTCTTTGCTCAAAAGCAAACTCTTATTTATTAT
Source organism: Pleurodeles waltl (assembly GCF_031143425.1). Lineage (NCBI taxonomy): Eukaryota > Metazoa > Chordata > Amphibia > Caudata > Salamandridae > Pleurodeles > Pleurodeles waltl. The sequence continues at coordinate 15,274,309 of NC_090449.1, read as the reverse complement.
GATGAGACTTGAGTGAAAGTGCTACGGTGCTGACTTTAGAATCAACACTTTTAGTCTATACAGAGTACGCATGTGCGAATTACCATTTTGAGAGTGTACAGATTGAAAGAGATAGATTTGAAACAAGGCAGCTATGGTTTCTAAAGTATAGGCTTCAGAGTTGTGGCTAATCTCTGAGCTCAGTGTTTGCTCTGTTTCTTTCCTCTTTAGGCCCTGAGACGTTCTCAGACCACAAGCAAGGCTCTTCCCCCTTTTCATTTCCTTAAGCAGTTTCATGATTGATTTTCATTTTTGATTCTCTTTTTTCCAAGTTTCCTGTATTGAGCAGTCTACAATGTTAGCGATATTTAAAACTAGTTTGCTGCCAGAGGTTTCTAATTCTGCTGTCTTTGGGTGGTGATCACTCAAGCGTAAATTCTACAGCCAATGGTAAAAAAGCAGGAGAACCCCAAAGAACTTCAATTTTCTAAAAGGAGATATATATTGTTGACTATACAGCCATTGCTCTTCAGTGCTTTTGTCAATGTAGTTATTGGGATCTTCACAGTTTTAAAATGGTAGTTTGAACGTGCGTACTCTGTGTAGATTAAAAACTGTTGGCTCTTGTAAGGAAATGCCTCCTTAGCATGGTTGCCCCCTGACTTTTTGCCTTTGCTGATGCTATGTTTACAATTGAAAGTGTGCTGAGGCCTGCTAACCAGGCCCCAGCACCAGTGTTCTTTCCCTAACCTGTACTTTTGTATCCACAATTGGCAGACCCTGGCATCCAGATAAGTCCCTTGTAACTGGTACTTCTAGTACCAAGGGCCCTGATGCCAAGGAAGGTCTCTAAGGGCTGCAGCATGTCTTATGCCACCCTGGAGACCTCTCACTCAGCACAGACACACTGCTTGCCAGCTTGTGTGTGCTAGTGAGGACAAAACGAGTAAGTCGACATGGCACTCCCCTCAGGGTGCCATGCCAGCCTCTCACTGCCTATGCAGTATAGGTAAGACACCCCTCTAGCAGGCCTTACAGCCCTAAGGCAGGGTGCACTATACCATAGGTGAGGGTACCAGTGCATGAGCATGGTACCCCTACAGTGTCTAAACAAAACCTTAGACATTGTAAGTGCAGGGTAGCCATAAGAGTATATGGTCTGGGAGTTAGTCAAACACGAACTCCACAGCACCATAATGGCTACACTGAAAACTGGGAAGTTTGGTATCAAACTTCTCAGCACAATAAATGCACACTGATGCCAGTGTACATTTTATTGTAAAATACACCACAGAGGGCACCTTAGAGGTGCCCCCTGAAACTTAACCGACTATCTGTGTAGGCTGACTGGTTCCAGCAGCCTGCCACACTAGAGACATGTTGCTGGCCTCATGGGGAGAGTGCCTTTGTCACTCTGAGGCCAGTAACAAAGCCTGCACTGGGTGGAGATGCTAACACCTCCCCCAGGCAGGAACTGTAACTGTCCCAAGGGGAGGGGGTCACAATCCTAACCCTATTGGGGGAATCCTCCATCTGCAAGATGGAGGATTTCTAAAAGTTAGAGTCACCTCAGCTCAGGACACCTTAGGGGCTGTCCTGACTGGCCAGTGACTCCTCCTTGTTGCATTCTTTGTTCCCTCCAGCCTTGCCGCCAAAAGTGGGGGCCGTGGCCGGAGGGGGCGGGCAACTCCACTAAGCTGGAGTGCCCTGCTGGGCTGTGACAAAGGGGTGAGCCTTTGAGGCTCACCGCCAGGTGTCACAGCTCCTGCCTGGGGGAGGTGTTAGCACCTCCACCCAGTGCAGCCTTTGTTACTGGCCTCAGAGTGACAAAGGCACTCTCCCCATGGGGCCAGCAACATGTCTCTGGTGTGGCAGGCTGCTGGAACTAGTCAGCCTACACAGACAGTCGGTTAAGTTTCAGGGGGCACCTCTAAGGTGCCCTCTGTGGTGTATTTTACAATAAAATGTACACTGGCACCAGTGTGCATTTATTGTGCTGAGAAGTTTGATACCAAACTTCCCAGTTTTCAGTGTAGCCATTATGGTGCTGTGGAGTTCGTGTTTGACAAACTCCCAGACCATATACTCTTATGGCTACCCTGCACTTACAATGTCTAAGGTTTTGTTTAGACACTGTAGGGGTACCATGCTCATGCACTGGTACCCTCACCTATGGTATAGTGCACCCTGCCTTAGGGCTGTAAGGCCTGCTAGAGGGGTGTCTTACCTATACTGCATAGGCAGGGAGAGGCTGGCATGGCACCCTGAGGGGAGTGCCATGTCGACTTACTCGTTTTGTCCTCACTAGCACACACAAGCTGGCAAGCAGTGTGTCTGTGCTGAGTGAGAGGTCTCCAGGGTGGCATAAGACATGCTGCAGCCCTTAGAGACCTTCCTTGGCATCAGGGCCCTTGGTACTAGAAGTACCAGTTACAAGGGACTTATCTGGATGCCAGGGTCTGCCAATTGTGGATACAAAAGTACAGGTTAGGGAAAGAACACTGGTGCTGGGGCCTGGTTAGCAGGCCTCAGCACACTTTCAATTGTAAACATAGAATCAGCAAAGGCAAAAAGTCAGGGGGCAACCATGCCAAGGAGGCATTTCCTTACACAACCCCCCCCCCCAAACGAAAGAGGATGAGACTAACCTTTCCCAAGAGAGTCTTCATTTTCTAAGTGGAAGAACCTGGAAAGGCCATCTGCATTGGCATGGGCAGTCCCAGGTCTGTGTTCCACTATAAAGTACATTCCCTGTAGGGAGATGGACCACCTCAACAGTTTAGGATTTTCACCTTTCATTTGCATCAGCCATTTGAGAGGTCTGTGGTCAGTTTGAACTAGGAAGTGAGTCCCAAAGAGGTATGGTCTCAGCTTCTTCAGGGACCAAACCACAGCAAAGGCCTCCCTCTCAATGGCACTCCAACGCTGCTCCCTGGGGAGTAACCTCCTGCTAATGAAAGCAACAGGCTGGTCAAGGCCATCATCATTTGTTTGGGACAAAACTGCCCCTATCCCATGTTCAGAGGCATCAGTCTGCACAATGAACTGCTTAGAATAATCTGGAGCTTTTAGAACTGGTGCTGAGCACATTGCTTGTTTCAGGGTGTCAAAGGCCTGTTGGCATTCCACAGTCCAGTTCACTTTCTTGGGCATTTTCTTGGAGGTGAGTTCAGTGAGGGCTGTCACAATGGATCCATATCCCTTCACAAACCTCCTGTAATACCCAGTCAAGCCAAGGAATGCCCTGACTTGAGTCTGGGTTTTTGGAGCTACCCAGTCCAGAATAGTCTGGATCTTGGGTTGGAGTGGCTGAACTTGGCCTCCACCTACAAGGTGGCCCAAGTAAACCACAGTTCCCTGCCCTATCTGGCATTTGGATGCCTTGATAGAGAGGCCTGCAGATTGCAGAGCCTTCAAAACCTTCTTCAGGTGGACCAGGTGATCCTGCCAGGTGGAGCTAAAGACAGCAATATCATCAAGATAAGCTGTGCTAAAGGACTCCAAGCCAGCAAGGACTTGATTCACCAACCTTTGGAAGGTGGCAGGGGCATTCTTTAAACCAAAGGGCATAACAGTAAACTGATAATGCCCATCAGGTGTGGAGAATGCTGTTTTCTCTTTTGCTCCAGGTGCCATTTTTATTTGCCAGTACCCTGCTGTCAAGTCAAAGGTACTTAAGAATTTGGCAGCACCTAATTTATCTATGAGCTCATCAGCTCTTGGAATTGGATGAGCATCTGTCTTGGTGACAGAATTGAGCCCTCTGTAGTCCACACAAAACCTCATCTCTTTCTTTCCATCTTTGGTGTGAGGTTTGGGGACTAAGACCACTGGGCTAGCCCAGGGGCTGTCAGAGCGCTCAATTACTCCCAATTCCAGCATCTTGTGGACTTCCACCTTGATGCTTTCCTTAACATGGTCAGATTGTCTAAAGATTTTGTTCTTGACAGGCATGCTGTCTCCTGTGTCCACATCATGGGTACACAGGTGTGTCTGACCAGGGGTTAAGGAGAAGAGTTCAGGAAACTGTTGTAGGACTCTCCTACAATCAGCTTGCTGTTGGCCAGAGAGGGTGTCTGAGTAGATCACTCCATCTACTGTGCCATCTTTTGGGTCTGATGATAGAAGATCAGGGAGAGGTTCACTCTCTGCCTCCTGATCCTCATCTGTTACCATCAACAGATTCACATCAGCCCTGTCATGGAAGAGCTTAAGGCGGTTCACATGGATCACCCTCTTGGGGCTCCTGCTTGTGCCCAGGTCCACCAGGTAGGTGACCTGACTCTTCCTTTCTAGCACTGAGTAAGGGCCACTCCATTTGTCCTGGAGTGCCCTGGGAGCCACAGGCTCCAGAACCCAGACTTTCTGCCCTGGTTGGAACTCAACCAGTGCAGCCTTTTGGTCATACCAAAACTTCTGGAGCTGTTGGCTGGCCTCAAGGTTTTTGGTTGCCTTTTCCATGTACTCTGCCATTCTAGAGCGAAGGCCAAGTACATAGTCCACTATGTCTTGTTTAGGCTCATGAAGAGGTCTCTCCCAGCCTTCTTTAACAAGAGCAAGTGGTCCCCTTACAGGATGACCAAACAGAAGTTCAAAGGGTGAGAATCCTACTCCCTTCTGTGGCACCTCTCTGTAAGCGAAAAGCAGACATGGCAAGAGGACATCCCATCTCCTTTTGAGCTTTTCTGGGAGCCCCATGATCATGCCTTTTAATGTCTTGTTGAATCTCTCAACTAAGCCATTAGTTTGTGGATGGTATGGTGTAGTGAATTTATAAGTCACTCCACACTCATTCCACATATGTTTCAGGTATGCTGACATGAAGTTGGTACCTCTGTCAGACACCACCTCCTTAGGGAAACCCACTCTGGTAAAGATACCAATGAGGGCCTTGGCTACTGCAGGGGCAGTAGTCGACCTAAGGGGAATAGCTTCAGGATACCTGGTAGCATGATCCACTACTACCAGGATATACATATTTCCTGAGGCTGTGGGAGGTTCCAGTGGACCAACTATGTCCACACCCACTCTTTCAAAGGGGACCCCCACCACTGGAAGTGGAATGAGGGGGGCCTTTGGGTGCCCACCTGTCTTACCACTGGCTTGACAGGTGGGGCAGGAGAGGCAAAACTCCTTAACCATGTTGGACATATTGGGCCAGTAGAAGTGGTTGACTAACCTCTCCCACGTCTTGGTTTGTCCCAAATGTCCAGCAAGGGGAATGTCATGGGCCAATGTTAGGATGAACCCTCTGAACAGCTGAGGCACTACCACTCTCCTAGTGGCACCAGGTTTGGGGTCTCTGGCCTCAGTGTACAGGAGTCCATCTTCCCAATAGACCCTATGCGTTCCATTTTTCTTGCCCTTGGACTCTTCAGCAGCTTGCTGCCTAAGGCCTTCAAGAGAGGGACAGGTTTCTTGTCCCTTACACAGCTCCTCCCTTGAGGGTCCCCCTGGGCCTAAGAGCTCAACCTGATAAGGTTCAAGCTCCAAAGGCTCAGTTTCCTCAGAGGGCAGAACTTCTTCCTGAGAAGAGAGGTTCCCTTTCTTTTGCTGTGTTGCAGTTGGTTTCCCAACTGACTTTCCTGTTCTCTTGGTAGGCTGGGCCATTCTTCCAGACTCCAGCTCTACTTGTTCACCCTGTGCCTTGCATTGTGCTCTTGTTTTCACACACACCAGTTCAGGGATACCCAGCATTGCTGCATGGGTTTTTAGTTCTACCTCAGCCCATGCTGAGGACTCCAGGTCATTTCCAAGCAGACAGTCCACTGGGATGTTTGAGGAGGCCACCACCTGTTTCAGGCCATTGACCCCTCCCCATTCTAAAGTAACCATTGCCATGGGATGTACTCTTCTCTGATTGTCAGCGTTGGTGACTGTGTAAGTTTTTCCAGTCAGGTATTGGCCAGGGGAAACCAGTTTCTCTGTCACCATGGTGACACTGGCACCTGTATCCCTCAGGCCCTCTATTCTAGTCCCATTAATTAAGAGTTGCTGTCTGTATTTTTGCATGTTAGGCGGCCAGACAGCTAGTGTGGCTAAATCCACCCCACCCTCAGAAACTAGAGTAGCTTCAGTGTGGACCCTGATTTGCTCTGGGCACACTGTTGATCCCACTTGGAGACTAGCCATACCAGTGTTACCTGGATGGGAGTTTGGAGTGGAACCTTTCTTGGGACAGGCCTTGTCTCCAGTTTGGTGTCCATGCTGTTTACAGCTATGACACCAGGCCTTTTTGGGATCAAAGTTTTTACCCTTGTACCCATTGTTTTGTGAAGAGGCTCTGGGCCCACCCTCCTGTGCAGGTTTTTGGGGGCCTGTAGAAGACTCTTTACTATTTTTAGTTTTGGTTGTCTCATCACCCTTCCCCTGGGGAGTCTTTGTGACCCCTTTCTTTTGGTCACCCCCTGTTGAAGTCTTGGACACCCTTGTCTTGACCCAATGGTCCGCCTTCTTTCCCAATTCTTGGGGAGAAATTGGTCCTAGGTCTACCAGATGCTGATGCAGTTTATCATTGAAACAATTACTTAACAGGTGTTCTTTCACAAATAAATTGTACAGCCCATCATAATTACTTACACCACTGCCTTGAATCCAACCATCTAGTGTTTTCACTGAGTAGTCTACAAAGTCAACCCAGGTCTGGCTCGAGGATTTTTGAGCCCCCCTGAATCTAATCCTATACTCCTCAGTGGAGAATCCAAAGCCCTCAATCAGGGTACCCTTCATGAGGTCATAAGATTCTGCATCTTGTCCAGAGAGTGTGAGGAGTCTATCCCTATACTTTCCTGTGAACATTTCCCAAAGGAGAGCACCCCAGTGAGATCTGTTCACTTTTCTGGTTACACAAGCCCTCTCAAAAGCTGTGAACCATTTGGTGATGTCATCACCATCTTCATATTTAGTTACAATCCCTTTAGGGATTTTCAACATGTCAGGAGAATCTCTGACCCTATTTATGTTGCTGCCACCATTGATGGGTCCTAGGCCCATCTCTTGTCTTTCCCTCTCTATGGCTAGGATCTGTCTTTCCAAAGCCAATCTTTTGGCCATCCTGGCTAACTGGATGTCCTCTTCACTGGGGTTATCCTCAGTGATTTCAGAGGTGTTGGTCTCTCCTGTGAGGGAACCAGCATCTCTGACTATTATTTTTGGAGTCAGGGTTTGAGGGACCCTGTTCTCCCTAGATAGGACTGGTAGGGGGGAATTTTCCTCCAAGTCACTATCCTCTTCCTCTGAGTTGCCACCCTCAGAGGGGTTGGCCTTTTCAAACTCTGCCAAAAGCTCCTGGAGCTGTATTTTGGTAGGTTTGGGGCCCATTGTTATTTTCTTTATTTTACAGAGTGACCTTAGCTCCCTCATCTTAAGATGGAGGTAAGGTGTGGTGTCGAGTTCCACCACAGTCACATCTGTGCTAGACATTTTGCTTCTAAAAGTTGGAATACTTTTTAAGAATCTACAACTGGTTCTAGAATCTAATTCAAACTTTTACAAACTTTTAAACTCTAAAAGAAGTGCTAAACAGGATCTAACACAAGGCCCTAGCAGGTCTTTTAAGAATTTAGAAAACTTTTCAAATTGCAAAAATCAATTTCTAATGACAATTTTGGAATTTGTCGTGTGATCAGGTATTGGCTGAGTAGTCCAGCAAATGCAAAGTCTTGTACCCCACCGCTGATCCACCAATGTAGGAAGTTGGCTCTGTATGTGCTATTTCAACGTAAGGAATAGCATGCACAGAGTCCAAGGGTTCCCCTTAGAGGTAAAATAGTGGTAACAATAGATAATACTAATGCTCTATTTTGTGGTAGTGTGGTCGAGCAGTAGGCTTATCCAAGGAGTAGTGTTAAGCATTTGTTGTACATACACATAGACAATAAATGAGGTACACACACTCAGAGACAAATCCAGCCAATAGGTTTTTGTATAGAAAAATATATTTTATTAGTTTATTTTAAGAACCACAGGTTCAAATTCTACATGTAATATCTCATTTGAAAGGTATTGCAGGTAAGTACTTTAGGAACTTTAAATCATAAAAATTGCATGTATACTTTACAAGTTATTGACAAATAGCTGTTTTAAAAGTGGACACTTAGTGCAATTTTCACAGTTCCTAGGGGAGGTAAGTTTTTGTTAGTTTTACCAGGTAAGTAAGACACTTACAGGGTTCAGTTCTTGGTCCAAGGTAGCCCACCGTTGGGGGTTCAGAGCAACCCCAAAGTCACCACACCAGCAGCTCAGGGCCGGTCAGGTGCAGAGTTCAAAGTGGTGCCCAAAACACATAGGCTAGAATGGAGAGAAGGGGGTGCCCCGGTTCCGGTCTGCTTGCAGGTAAGTACCCGCGTCTTCGGAGGGCAGACCAGGGGGGTTTTGTAGGGCACCGGGGGGGACACAAGCCCACACAGAAATTTCACCCTCAGCAGCGCGGGGGCGGCCGGGTGCAGTGTAGAAACAAGCGTCGGGTTCGCAATGTTAGTCTATGAGAGATCTCGGGATCTCTTCAGCGCTGCAGGCAGGCAAGGGGGGGGTTCCTCGGGGAAACCTCCACTTGGGCAAGGGAGAGGGACTCCTGGGGGTCACTTCTCCAGTGAAAGTCCGGTCCTTCAGGTCCTGGGGGCTGCGGGTGCAGGGTCTCTCCCAGGCGTCGGGACTTTGGATTCAAAGAGTCGCGGTCAGGGGAAGCCTCGGGATTCCCTCTGCAGGCGGCGCTGTGGGGGCTCAGGGGGGACAGGTTTTGGTACTCACAGTATCAGAGTAGTCCTGGGGTCCCTCCTGAGGTGTTGGATCTCCACCAGCCGAGTCGGGGTCGCCGGGTGCAGTGTTGCAAGTCTCACGCTTCTTGCGGGGAGCTTGCAGGGTTCTTTCAAGGCTGCTGGAAACAAAGTTGCAGCCTTTCTTGGAGCAGGTCCGCTGTCCTCGGGAGTTTCTTGTCTTTTCGAAGCAGGGGCAGTCCTCAGAGGATGTCGAGGTCGCTGGTCCCTTTGGAAGGCGTCGCTGGAGCAGGATCTTTGGAAGGCAGGAGACAGGCCGGTGAGTTTCTGGAGCCAAGGCAGTTGTCGTCTTCTGGTCTTCCTCTGCAGGGGTTTTCAGCTAGGCAGTCCTTCTTCTTGTAGTTGCAGGAATCTAATTTTCTAGGGTTCAGGGTAGCCCTTAAATACTAAATTTAAGGGCGTGTTTAGGTCTGGGGGGTTAGTAGCCAATGGCCACTAGCCCTGAGGGTGGGTACACCCTCTTTGTGCCTCCTCCCAAGGGGAGGGGGTCACAATCCTAACCCTATTGGGGGAATCCTCCATCTGCAAGATGGAGGATTTCTAAAAGTTAGAGTCACCTCAGCTCAGGACACCTTAGGGGCTGTCCTGACTGGCCAGTGACTCCTCCTTGTTGCTTTCTTTGTTCCCTCCAGCCTTGCCGCCAAAAGTGGGGGCCGTGGCCGGAGGGGGCGGGCAACTCCACTAAGCTGGAGTGCCCTGCTGGGCTGTGACAAAGGGGTGAGCCTTTGAGGCTCACCGCCAGGTGTCACAGCTCCTGCCTGGGGGAGGTGTTAGCATCTCCACCCAGTGCAGGCTTTGTTACTGGCCTCAGAGTGACAAAGGCACTCTCCCCATGGGGCCAGCAACATGTCTCTGGTGTGGCAGGCTGCTGGAACTAGTCAGCCTACACAGACAGTCGGTTAAGTTTCAGGGGGCACCTCTAAGGTGCCCTCTGTGGTGTATTTTACAATAAAATGTACACTGGCATCAGTGTGCATTTATTGTGCTGAGAAGTTTGATACCAAACTTCCCAGTTTTCAGTGTAGCCATTATGGTGCTGTGGAGTTCGTGTTTGACAAACTCCCAGACCATATACTCTTATGGCTACCCTGCACTTACAATGTCTAAGGTTTTGTTTAGACACTGTAGGGGTACCATGCTCATGCACTGGTACCCTCACCTATGGTATAGTTCACCCTGCCTTAGGGCTGTAAGGCCTGCTAGAGGGGTGTCTTACCTATACTGCATAGGCAGGGAGAGGCTGGCATGGCACCCTGAGGGGAGTGCCATGTCGACTTACTCGTTTTGTCCTCACTAGCACACACAAGCTGGCAAGCAGTGTGTCTGTGCTGAGTGAGAGGTCTCCAGGGTGGCATAAGACATGCTGCAGCCCTTAGAGACCTTCCTTGGCATCAGGGCCCTTGGTACTAGAAGTACCAGTTACAAGGGACTTATCTGGATGCCAGGGTCTGCCAATTGTGGATACAAAAGTACAGGTTAGGGAAAGAACACTGGTGCTGGGGCCTGGTTAGCAGGCCTCAGCACACTTTCAATTGTAAACATAGCATCAGCAAAGGCAAAAAGTCAGGGGGCAACCATGCCAAGGAGGCATTTCCTTACAGGACTGCCCAGCTGAAAACCCCTGCAGAGGAAGACCAGAAGACAACAACTGCCTTGGCTCCAGAAACTCACCGGCCTGTCTCCTGCCTTCCAAAGAACTCTGCTCCAGCGACGCCTTCCAAAGGGACCAGCGACCTCTGAATCCTCTGAGGACTGCCCTGCTTCGACGACGACAAGAAACTCCCGAGGACAGCGGACCTGCTCCAAAAAGACTGCAACTTTGTTTCAAGAAGCAGCTTTAAAGAACCCTGCAACTCCCCGCAAGAAGCGTGAGACTTGCAACACTGCACCCGGCGACCCCGACTCGGCTGGTGGAGAACCAACACCTCAGGGAGGACCCCCGGACTACTCTACGACTGTGAGTACCAAAACCTGTCCCCCCTGAGCCCCCACAGCGCCGCCTGCAGAGGGAATCCCGAGGCTTCCCCTGACCGCGACTCTCTGAAACCTAAGTCCCGACGCCTGGAAAAGACCCTGCACCCGCAGCCCCCAGGACCTGAAGGACCGGACTTTCACTGCAGAAGTGACCCCCAGGAGTCCCTCTCCCTTGTCCAAGTGGAGGTTTCCCCGAGGAAGCCCCCCCTTGCCTGCCTGCAGCGCTAAAGAGATCCCTTGATCTCTCATTGACTAACATTGCGAACCCGACGCTTGTTTCTACACTGCACCCGGCCGCCCCGCGCTGCTGAGGGTGAAATTTCTGTGTGGGCTTGTGTCCCCCCCGGTGCCCTACAAAACCCCCCTGGTCTGCCCTCTGAAGACGCGGGTACTTACCTGCAAGCAGACCGGAACCGGGGCACCCCCTTCTCTCCATTCTAGCCTATGCGTTTTGGGCACCACTTTGAACTCTGCACCTGACCGGCCCTGAGCTGCTGGTGTGGTAACTTTGGGGTTGCTCTGAACCCCCAACGGTGGGCTACCTTGGACCAAGAACTGAACCCTGTAAGTGTCTTACTTACCTGGTAAAACTAACAAAAACTTACCTCCCCCAGGAACTGTGAAAATTGCACTAAGTGTCCACTTTTAAAGTAGCTATTTGTGAATAACTTGAAAAGTATACATGCAATTGAAATGATTCAAAGTTCCTAATGTACTTACCTGCAATACCTTTCAAACAAGATATTACATGTTAAATTTGAACCTGTGGTTCTTAAAATAAACTAAGAAAATATATTTTTCTATAACAAAACCTATTGGCTGGATTTGTCTCTGAGTGTGTGTACCTCATTTATTGTCTATGTGTATGTACAACAAATGCTTAACACTACTCCTTGGATAAGCCTACTGCTCGACCACACTACCACAAAATAGAGCATTAGTATTATCTATTTTTACCACTATTTTACCTCTAAGGGGAACCCTTGGACTCTGTGCATGCTATTCCTTACTTTGAAATAGCACATACAGAGCCAACTTCCTACAGCTCTAAAGCCAGCATCTTCACTAAAGTCTAATGATAAGGAATAAGAGTACGCTTCTGAGCAAAGCCTCCTGTGTTTGCTCCATACAGATCCCTTGCTGCACGATGGTGGGGTTAACAGTCTATCTGAACTCCCCATTGGGGCCGGCACTGATCGACTGACCCATAACTAGCTGGTGCTTGCAGAGAGTCCACCTTCTGAATCCTGTGGCAGGGCTCACGCTCTTGGTGTCCTGTTTGGTGCTGTCTCACTACCTTTCAGACACGAGGATGCCATGTTGCTGTTGAGGCTTGTATGGCCACACCCTCTCTCCCGGGACCACCAACTATAACACCTATGATGCTTCCACCAAATCTACCAATTCCCCAGGGCAAACAACCCGAACACATGTTTTTTAAGGGTTAGCATTGTACAAGCCGCTAGTACATGCGAGAATCGCCTTTGGGTTGCCAGAAATCTCAGCTTGAGCCATGATTTCACAAGCTCTCTGGACACCCCTCTGGTTTATGAAGAATAACAAAGATTCCATTGGGTGAAGAGTAATTTCAGAGAAACAGTGCGTCTCATCTTTACCTGCCGAATGATACTCTTCACGCATGGCAGTGGTAGCCCTTGATAGTTGGAGCGAATGATCCATTTCAGCAGCTGGTGTCCAAGAACCTCCAGAACCATGCACACATCTGAGACAACAGTCAAGGTGATTTCTGCTCAATGAAAGGGACGGACAAACGGCAGCGCAGTTACAATACAGGAAAAACAATTTACTGACCTGCAACTATGGATCCTGCATCCTTGCACCTCATTTATGTTACAACTCTACATTGCCAATCTGCCAATGTAAACTTCATACAGTTGTAAGAAGCTGGACTGGTGTGTGGTGAGCATCTAAGGTGTTATCACCTTATACCAGGTCCATGTAGGCAGTGTCTAGATGCCAGGCTCTTTAGGGGTAGCCATAGATGAGCAGCCAAGACTTATCTAGGAGACATGCAAAGCTCATGCAATACCACTGTACTCACACAGCACTTACACATGAAAGAACCACAGAGTGTTACAAAGTGAAGGTACTTAATTATAGTAACACCAGTACCAAAATACTGTAAACGCAATACCCCAACTGGAGGTAAGCAAACACACTATTATATACACATTAGGAATCAGTAAATAGCATTGAAAGCAATAGGCATTGGCAAAAGCAATAGCAAACAGTGAGGGCCCTAGGAGGCGGCCAAACCATATACTAAAAAAGTGGAATGTGAAAGGCAGTCCCCCACCCAAGGGAGTAGAATCAGTAGAGGGGAGCTGAAGGAAACTAGGAACCCCAAGGGGTGAGTACCAGTGTGACACCCAACGATCAGTGCGCAGAGTTAAGTACCTGGTTTTCCCCAAAACCAACAGGAGAACTTTGGAAATGAATTGTGCAAGACCCAACCAAGACTGGAAGAAGGAACGGTGGATCCTGACAGAAGAGGACCTGCAAAGGAAGGGGACCAAGTCCAGATCGAGGGTCCATTTTTGACAGGAGCCACTACCCACCCTTCTGTGGATGCAGTACCAGGTTGATGGTGGACAAAGAAGGTCAGCAGTGCAGCACAGGAGCCGAAGAGGAGTCCTAGGAGTGATGCAAGTGATGTCCCACTTCCACGGTCGAGATGTAGTCAGTCAGTGGTGTTGGAAAACCATCACCAAGCCTTGGCAAATGCAAGAGTCGAAGAAGAACGTTTTGCAAGGCTGAAGAGGACCAGCAAGGTCTAGGGGACTCAACCCAAGGAGGGAAGTCCGGGGTGACCCTCAGCAGATGGGAGAGTCACAAGAAGAGGAGGCAGCCCCCACAGGCGACCCGCTGGCAGCAGGCACGGGAGTCGCAGTGAGGCCCACACCGCACACCTGGAGGAGTGGCCCACGTCGCCGAAGAAGCAGGCAGAAGTCTGTGTGTGGCAGGAAGAAGTGCTGGAGGCCGGGGTTACACGGAGCCTGCAGATCCCTTGGAGGAGGAACAAACAAGCCTTTGTAGTTGCTAGAGTCGCAGTCCACAGGGGTACTGTCCTGCAAGGACAGGCAAGGGCTTACAATCTCCCAAGTTGGACAGCTGGTACAGAAGGCCAATGGGGCCACTCCACACCACCACCTGTGATGCAGGATCCATGCAGCTCCGGAGGAGAGAAGATCCACACAGCTGGTTGTCGTTGCAGTTGGTGCCTGGGGATGGAGGGGAGGGATTCCTTCACTCCAAAGGAAAGGAGATCCCTTCTTACTTCTTATGCAGGCTGAAGACTCGCTACACTCACAGGATGCACAGCCGAGGAAATGTTGCAGTTGCTGGAAGGAGTAGAGAGGCACAATTTAGCAGGGCGGAGTAGTCACTGGAGGTGCAGATTGTGGGTTCCTGGAGGGAACAGTTACAGCCCCATACAGGAAACCCAATATCAAAACAGGGTATAGCCAGATGGATAGTTAAGTGTATCCAAACCTGCTACCTTAAAGCAAAGAGAGAGCTGCCCATTACACCAAAGGCACACTCAACCAGAAAGAAAGGCGCTACCATGGCCTTCCTAGGAAATATTCCAATGAACGAAATATGTAAGGCAGCCACATAGTCTACGCCTCACACATTTACTAAGCACTACTGTGTAGACGTGCTATCCGCACAACAAGCCACAGTAGGTCAAGCCGTACTAAGAACTCTATTTCAAACTACTTCCACTCCTACAGGCTGAGCCACCGCTTTTGGGGAGATAACTGCTTACTAGTCTATGCACAGCATGTGTATCTGCAGCTACACATGCCACCGAACTGAAAATGTCACTTACCCAGTGTACATCTGTTCGTGGCATTAGTCGCTGCAGATTCACATGCGCCCACCCGCCTCCCCGGGAGCCTGTAGCCGTATGGAAGTAATCTTCAACATTCGTACATTTGTAAATATATTACTTAAACTTTATTTTGTACATACTTATTCATCCCATTGCATGGGCACTATTACTAACATACACAACTCCTACCTCACCCTCTGCGGGGAAAACAATCGAAGATGGAGTCGACGCCCATGCGCAATGGAAAGAAAGGAGGAGGAGTCCCTCGGTCTCGTGACTCGAAAAGACTTCTTCGAAGAAAAACAACTTGTAACACTCCGACCCAACACCAGACGGCGGACTATGCACAGCATGTGTATCTGCAGCTACACATGCCACTGAACCATCTATTTCTAAGGGAGAGGGTGTTACCTCCCCCTCCCACAGGCAATCCTTTGTTCTGCCTTCCTCTGCCTGAGCTGGTCAAGCAGCAGGAGGGCAGAAACCTGTCTGAGGGGTGGCAGCAGCGCGGACTGATCGGAAAACCCCAGAAGACTAGTAGGAGCAAGGCTGGGGGTCATCTAAGGAGCCTCCACAGTGCACAGAATCATACAACCAAATACTGGCAACAGTATTGGAGTATGATTCTGACTTTTTTAATACCAAACATGCCTAGGTTTGGAGTTACCATTAAGTAGCTGGACACATGCAGTGAACTGTGGCCAGTACATGGGTAAAATGTCTTCCCCGCACTTATGAAGTCCACTGTAATGGAACTTGGGTTCGTAGGGGCATCTCTGCTCATGCAGGGGTGCCCTCACACACAGGTACGTGTACCCTGCCCTCTGGGCTAGGAGGGCCTACCATAGGGGTGACTTACAGTTACCTGGTGCAGTGACCTGTGGTGAAAGGGTGCATGTCCCTTTTCATGTACACTAGAATGGCAGGCCTGCAGACACATTTTGCCTGGGCTCCCACGGGTGGCATAATACATGCTTCAGCCCATGGGAAACTCCGGTGTCCCAATGCCTTGGGTACTATATACTAGGGATTTACATGGGGGCACAGGTATGCCAATTGTGGGGTGTACATTGTCAGGAACAACCAAATTTAGAGGGAGAGAGCACAGTCACTGGGGTCCTGGTTAGCAGGATCACAGTGAAAACAATCAAAACACATTGACAGCAGGCAAAAAGTGGGGGGTAACCATGCCAAATAGAGGGTACTTTATTACAGTTGTGTCACTCAAGTTTGCCCTAAACAGAAACAGTTACATACAATGCCACTTGTTTCCAAATTTTCACCCGTTCTCAGCCTTTGATAGCGTTGCCCTATGCTGCAACAGTTTCCCTATCACATCCTTATCATGGGTACTGCAATGAAGCATTCCTTCTACTTGCTTTGGGTTTCGCCTGCCATAGAAATCAGTCCGATTTCTCGATTTTCCAAATGTTTAGTATCGGAATCACTAGGAAGTTAATTTCTATAGACTTTGAGGTTCTGGCCTCTAAATTCAAAACTGTTTAGGAATCAGATTCCATAGCCCACAAAATGGCAGGGACATGAGGAGAGAAACCACAGGCTAGGCAAGGAAACAAAAATGTTGGGTCAATAGCGTTATGCCTAAGGACAGACGCACCCAATTAATAAACTCTAAAAGGTTATGCGGGGAAGCCCAAGTGGCCGCTTGACTTCCTGGAACATTTCTGAAACAAGGTAAATTCTCTGAAAAGCCAAAGCTAACTTAGCTCCGAACGGATGAGCACGAAGCCACAGAGTAGATTGAACCCTTCTTGTGTAATAAGCTTTAGATGAGCAACAGCAGTTTCTTGCTGCTTTGATGCTTGGGTGTTTCGCTTCACTAACGATCGTGCTGAAACACTCATGCACTGACAAAAATCTCTGGAATGCGCTTCTTAGTCCAAAGAAGACATTTATTATTTCACGTTGTCGCAAGGTTCGTAAAAGGAGATTAGCATGCTGAAAGCACACATTTCAAAATGGTCACAGCAATGAAATGAAAACATGTACAAATGATTCTCCACTGCAATATACACAGCAAATATATGTATCTATATTATGGTGCAAAGCAAATTATGAATTAAAAAATATGCATCACCATGAGGCAAGGGCACAGCTGCTTCATCTCTCTTCTATTCAGCATCAGATCACCAGATCCCAGAATCGATCAAGGAGAGAGCTCAGTTATCCTCACGGGAAGGATGACACTCCAGCATCCTGGATATGCCTGAGCTCTGCAAACACTCTCAGTCCCCGGTCCATCTGGTCTCGGCCTCTTATACTTTGAACAAACAAGAGAGGAAAATTCTAGAACCTCCCTCTCACTGCAAAAGTTCAAAATATGCTGACTGCTTTAGGCCAGCTTTGAAAATAACACATCGGGACTTAGCCACAATCCCAAGGTGCCAATTCAAAACAAGACCGCTCCTGCCGTCTGAGTACATTCTTATCAGCCTAAGCCCTCGGTGGGAAAAAACACGAAGAATAAAAACATGAGCACAGTACAACGTGGAAAACTACTTGCAGCTTTTAACGAGGCAGTGATTAATGCTAAAATGAAGTCAATGTGCAAAATAAATCTGGTGGTCACTAATGTGATGGTGTAGTGCTAGTGTAAGTGCAACGTGGAGTCAGTGGTCAAAACACAAATATCACTACGCTGGGATACGACCAGCCTCTAGTCTGACAAAAAGCATGAGGTTAAGTTGCAAGGCCAGGAGAAGTATTTGGATGGAATTCTGCCATAACCTTTAGTAGCACATTGTTACTGTAAACAAAACACACAAATTTGCTTTGAGGTAAGGACAAATAGCTATTTGTTCCCTGAAGTGAACTGTTACCACTGCCATTTGTTTGGAAAAGGAAAGTGTGAAAGTGAGGGTGCAAGGGATCTGATTTTTACTGGTAGCTAAGAATGTTAAATAATGCACCTATAGCATACACCCTGTTTTCTGCAAAAGAGTAAAGTTCTGTTTAAAGAATGGCCAGTATGTACAATCGCTCCTTCACTCACTTGTCTACAGATTGGAACATTTTTCTTATTGGAAGGTAGCAGAAATAATTACTTTTCATGTTTTAGAACTTTCTCCAACACATGCCTTTTTAGCAGTGTGCACCTTCTGAAGGAGCCAGTCCTAATACAGATTTCTGTTTGTTCCTGTGTGTTAAACCTTCTGATGAGCAGCTCAGAATGCCAGTCATATATAACGTCCAGCATCGAGGTGTCTTACATTATGCCCGGTCTTCCTGAAAGATGGAATGAGGGGTGTAAGGAAATGCCTCCTTGGCATGGTTGCCCCCTGACTTTTTGCCTTTGCTGATGCTATGTTTACAATTGAAAGTGTGCTGAGGCCTGCTAACCAGGCCCCAGCACCAGTGTTCTTTCCCTAACCTGTACTTTTGTATCCACAATTGGCAGACCCTGGCACCCAGATAAGTCCCTTGTAACTGGTACTTCTAGTACCAAGGGCCCTGATGCCAAGGAAGGTCTCTAAGGGCTGCAGCATGTCTTATGCCACCCTGGAGACCTCTCACTCAGCACAGACACACTGCTTGCCAGCTTGTGTGTGCTAGTGAGGACAAAACGAGTAAGTCGACATGGCACTACCCTCAGGGTGCCATGCCAGCCTCTCACTGCCTATGCAGTATAGGTAAGACACCCCTCTAGCAGGCCTTACAGCCCTAAGGCAGGGTGCACTATACCATAGGTGAGGGTACCAGTGCATGAGCATGGTACCCCTACAGTGTCTAAACAAAACCTTAGACATTGTAAGTGCAGGGTAGCCATATGAGTATATGGTCTGGGAGTTTGTCAAACACGAACTCCACAGCACCATAATGGCTACACTGAAAACTGGGAAGTTTGGTATCAAACTTCTCAGCACAATAAATGCACACTGATGCCAGTGTACATTTTATTGTAAAATACACCCCAGAGGGCACCTTAGAGGTGCCCCCTGAAACTTAACCGACTGTCTGTGTAGGCTGACTAGTTTTAGCAGCCTGCCACAAACCGAGACATGTTGCTGGCCCCATGGGGAGAGTGCCTTTGTCACTCTGAGGCCAGTAACAAAGCCTGCACTGGGTGGAGATGCTAACACCTCCCCCAGGCAGGAATTGTCACACCTGGCGGTGAGCCTCAAAGGCTCACCTCCTTTGTGCCAACCCAGCAGGACACTCCAGCTAGTGGAGTTGCCCGCCCCCTCCGGCCAGGCCCCACTTTTGGCGGCAAGGCCGGAGAAAATAATGAGAAAAACAAGGAGGAGCCACTGGCCAGTCAGGACAGCCCCTAAGGTGTCCTGAGCTGAGGAGACTCTGACTTTTAGAAATCCTCCATCTTGCAGATGGAGGATTCCCCCAATAGGGTTAGGATTGTGACCCCCTCCCCTTGGGAGGAGGCACAAAGAGGGTGTACCCACCCTCAGGGCTAGTAGCCATTGGCTACTAACCCCCCAGACCTAAACACGCCCTTAAATTTAGTATTTAAGGGCTACCCTGAACCCTAGAAAATTAGATTCCTGCAACTACAAGAAGAAGGACTGCCTAGCTGAAAACCCCTGCAGAGGAAGACCAGAAGACGACAACTGCCTTGGCTCCAGAAACACACCGGCCTGTCTCCTGCCTTCCAAAGATCCTGCTCCAGCGACGCCTTCCGAAGGGACCAGCGACCTCGACATCCTCTGAGGACTGCCCCTGCTTCGAAAAGACAAGAAACTCCCGAGGACAGCGGACCTGCTCCAAGAAAGGCTGCAACTTTGTTTCCAGCAGCTTTAAAGAACCCTGCAAGCTCCCCGCAAGAAGCGTGAGACTTGTAACACTGTACCCGGCGACCCCGACTCGGCTGGTGGAGACCCGACACCTCAGGAGGGACCCCAGGACTACTCTGATACTGTGAGTACCAAAACCTGTCCCCCCTGAGCCCCCACAGCGCCGCCTGCAGAGGGAATCCGGAGGCTTCCCCTGACCGCGACTCTTTGAATCCAAAGTCCCGACGCCTGGGAGAGACCCTGCACCCGCAGCCCCCAGGACCTGAAGGACCGGACTTTCACTGGAGAAGTGACCCCCAGGAGTCCCTCTCCCTTGCCCAAGTGGAGGTTTCCCAGAGGAACCCCCCCCTTGCCTGCCTGCAGCGCTGAAGAGATCCCGAGATCTCTCATAGACTAACATTGCGAACCCGACGCTTGTTTCGACACTGCACCCGGCCGCCCCCGCGCTGCTGAGGGTGAAATTTCTGTGTGGACTTGTGTCCCCCCCGGTGCCCTACAAAACCCCCCTGGTCTGCCCTCCGAAGACGCGGGTACTTACCTGCAAGCAGACCGGAACCGGGGCACCCCCTTCTCTCCATTCTAGCCTATGTGTTTTGGGCACCACTTTGAACTCTGCACCTGACCGGCCCTGAGCTGCTGGTGTGGTGACTTTGGGGTTGCTCTGAACCCCCAACGGTGGGCTACCTTGGACCAAGAACTGAACCCTGTAAGTGTCTTACTTACCTGGTAAAACTAACAAAAACTTACCTCCCCCAGGAACTGTGAAAATTGCACTAAGTGTCCACTTTTAAAACAGCTATTTGTGAATAACTTGAAAAGTATACATGCAATTTTGATGATTTGAAGTTCCTAAAGTACTTACCTGCAATACCTTTCGAATGAGATATTACATGTAGAATTTGAACCTGTGGTTCTTAAAATAAACTAAGAAAATATATTTTTCTATACAAAAACCTATTGGCTGGATTTGTCTCTGAGTGTGTGTACCTCATTTATTGTCTATGTGTATGTACAACAAATGCTTAACACTACTCCTTGGATAAGCCTACTGCTCGACCACACTACCACAAAATAGAGCATTAGTATTATCTCTTTTTGCCACTATCTTACCTCTAAGGGGAACCCTTGGACTCTGTGCATACTATTCCTTACTTTGAAATAGTGCATACAGAGCCAACTTCCTACATTGGTGGATCAGCGGTGGGGTACAAGACTTTGCATTTGCTGGACTACTCAGCCAATACCTGATCACACGACAAATTCCAAAATTGTCATTAGAAATTCATTTTTGCAATTTGAAATTTTTCTAAATTCTTAAAAGTCCTGCTAGGGCCTTGTGTGTTAAGTCCCTGTTTAGCATTGTCTTTTTAGAGTTTAAAAGTTTGTTAAAAGTTTGAATTAGATTCTAGAAACAGTTTTAGATTCTTAAAAAAGTATTCCAACTCTTAGCAGAATAATGTCTGATACAGAGATGCAGGTGGTGGAACTCGACACCACACCTTACCTCCATCTTAAGATGAGGGAGCTAAGGTCTCTCTGTAATATCAAAAAAATAACCATTGGCTCCAGACCTACCAAAATTCAGCTCCAGGAGCTGTTGGCAGAGTTTGAAAAAGCCAACCCCTCTGATGATGACCTCACAGAGGAAGAAATTAGTGACTTGGAGGCCAATGTCCCTCCTCCAGTCCTAAATAGGGAGAACAGGACCCCTCAAGTCCTGTCTCCAACTGTGTTAGTCAGAAATAGTGAGTCCCTCACAGGAGGGTCCCACATTTCTGAAATCACTGAGGATGCTCTCAGTGAAGATGACCTCCTGTTAGCCAGGATGGCCAAAAGATTGGCTTTAGAGAGACAGCTCCTAGCCATAGAAAGGGAAAGACAAGAGATGGGCCTAGGACCCATCAATGGTGGCAGCAATATAAATAGGGTCAGAGATTCTCCTGACATGTTAAAAATCCCCAAAAGGATTGTGACAAAATATGAAGATGGTGATGACATCACCAAATGGTTCACAGCTTTTGAGAGGGCTTGTGTAACCAGAAAAGTGAACAGATCTCACTGGGGTGCTCTCCTTTGGGAAATGTTCACTGGAAAGTGTAGGGATAGACTCCTCACACTCTCTGGAAAAGATGCAGAATCTTATGACCTCATGAAGGGTACCCTGATTGAGGGCTTTGGATTCTCCACTGAGGAGTACAGGATTAGGTTCAGGGGGGCTCAAAAATCCTCGAGCCAGACCTGGGTTGACTTTGTTGACTACTCAGTGAAAACACTAGATGGTTGGATTCAAGGCAGTGGTGTAAGTAATTATGATGGGCTGTACAATTTATTTGTGAAAGAACACCTATTGAGTAATTGTTTCAATGATAAACTGCATCAGCATCTGGTAGACCTAGGACCAATTTCTCCCCAAGAGTTGGGAAAGAAGGCGGACCATTGGGTCAAGACAAGGGTGTCCAAGACTTCAACAGGGGGTGACCAAAAGAAAGGGGTCACAAAGACTCCCCAGGGGAAGGGTGATGAGACAACCAAAACTAAAAATAGTAAAGAGTCTTCTACAGGCCCTCAAAAACCTGCACAGGAGGGTGGGCCCAGAGCCTCTTCACAAAACAATGGGTACAAGGGTAAAAACTTTGATCCCAAAAAGGCCTGGTGTCATAGCTGTAAACAGCATGGACACCAAACTGGAGACAAGGCCTGTCCCAAGAAAGGTTCCACTCCAAACTCCCATCCAGGTAACACTGGTATGGCTAGTCTCCAAGTGGGATCAACAGTGTGCCCAGAGCAAATCAGGGTCCACACTGAAGCTACTCTAGTTTCTGAGGGTGGGGTGGATTTAGCCACACTAGCTGTCTGGCCGCCTAACATGCAAAAATACAGACAGCAACTCTTAATTAATGGGACTAGAATAGAGGGCCTGAGGGATACAGGTGCCAGTGTCACCATGGTGACAGAGAAACTGGTTTCCCCTGGCCAATACCTGACTGGAAATACTTACACAGTCACCAACGCTGACAATCAGAAAAAAGTACATCCCATGGCAATGGTTACTTTAGAATGGGGAGGGGTCAATGGCCTGAAACAGGTGGTGGTCTCCTCAAATATCCCAGTGGACTGTCTGCTTGGAAATGACCTGGAGTCCTCAGCATGGGCTGAGGTAGAACTAAAAACCCATGCAGCAATGCTGGGTATCCCTGAACTGGTGTGTGTGAAAACAAGAGCACAATGCAAGGCACAGGGTGAACAAGTAGAGCTGGAGTCTGGAAGAATGGCCCAGCCTACCAAGAGAACAGGAAAGTCAGTTGGGAAACCAACTACAACACAGCAAAAGAAAGGGAACCTCTCTTCTCAGGAAGAAGTTCTGCCCTCTGAGGGAACTGAGCCTTTGGAGCTGGAACCTTATCAGGTTGAGCTCTTAGGCCCAGGGGGACCCTCAAGGGAGGAGCTGTGTAAGGGACAGGAAACCTGTCCCTCTCTTGAAGGCCTTAGGCAGCAAGCTGCTGAAGAGTCCAAAGGCAAGAAAAATGGAACGCATAGGGTCTATTGGGAAGATGGACTCCTGTACACTGAGGCCAGAGACCCCAAACCTGGTGCCACTAGGAGAGTGGTAGTGCCTCAGCTGTTCAGGAAGTTCATCCTAACATTGGCCCATGACATTCCCCTTGCTGGACATTTGGGACAAACCAAGACGTGGGAGAGGTTAGTCAACCACTTCTACTGGCCCAATATGTCCAACATGGTTAAGGAGTTTTGCCTCTCCTGCCCCACCTGTCAAGCCAGTGGTAAGACAGGTGGGCATCCAAAGGCCCCCCTCATTCCACTTCCAGTGGTGGGGGTTCCCTTTGAAAGAGTGGGTGTGGACATAGTTGGTCCACTAGAACCTCCCACAGCCTCAGGAATGAAAATGTCACTTACCCAGTGTACATCTGTTCGTGGCATCAGTCGCAGTAGATTCGCATGTTCTGCAATAGCTCGCCATCTGGTGTTGGGCCGGAGTGTTACAAGTTGTTTTTCTTCGAAGAAGTCTTTCGAGTCACGGGACCGAGTGACTCCTCCTTTTGTCTCCATTGCGCATGGGCGTCGACTCCATCCTCGATTGTTTTTCCCCGCAGAGGGTGAGGTAGGAGTTGAATTGTAGTAATAGTGCCCATGCAATGGAGTGACTAAGTATGCACTTATTTAAGGTTGAGATGATACATATATAAATAATTGAAGGTAACTTCCAAACTGCTACAGGCTCCCGGGGAGGCGGGTGGGCACATGCGAATCTACTGCGACTGATGCCACGAACAGATGTACACTGGGTAAGTGACATTTTCAGTTCGATGGCATCTGTCGCTGTAGATACGCATGTTCTGCAATAGACTAGTAAGCAGTTATTTCCCCAAAAGCGGTGGATCAGCCTGTAGGAGTGGAAGTAGTCTGAAATAATGTCCTTAATACAGCTTGACCTACTGTGGCTTGTTGTGCGGATAACACGTCTACACAGTAGTGCTTGGTGAATGTGTGAGGCGTAGACCATGTGGCTGCCTTACATATTTCTTGCATTGGGATGTTTCCTAGAAAGGCCATGGTAGCACCTTTCTTTCTGGTTGAGTGTGCCCTTGGTGTAATGGGCAGCTGTCGTTTAGCTTTAAGGTAGCAGATTTGGATGCATTTAACTATCCATCTGGCTATACCTTGTTTTGAAATTGGGTTTCCTGCATGAGGTTTTTGAAATGCAATAAAGAGTTGTTTAGTCTTTCTGATGTTCTTTGTTCTGTCAATGTAATACATTAATGCTCTTTTGACATCTAATGTATGTAGTGCCCTTTCAGCTACGGTATCTGGCTGTGGAAAGAACACCGGAAGTTCCACTGTTTGATTTAGATGGAACGGTGAAATAACCTTTGGCAAAAATTTAGGATTGGTCCTTAGGACGACTTTATTTTTGTGTAGTTGTATAAAAGGTTCCTGTATAGTAAACGCCTGAATCTCGCTTACTCTTCTCAGGGAAGTAATGGCGATGAGAAATGCCACCTTCCAGGTTAGGAACTGTATGTCGCATGAGTGCATGGGTTCAAAAGGTGGACCCATAAGTCTAGTTAGGACAACATTTAGGTTCCATGAAGGAACGGGTAGTGTTCTTGGTGGTATAATTCTCCTAAGGCCCTCCATGAATGCTTTAATGACTGGTATTTTATATAGGGAAGTTGAATAGGTAGTCTGCAGGTATGCAGATATTGCTGCAAGGTGAATCTTAATGGAAGAGAAAGCTAGGTTAGATTTTTGTAAGTGAAGCAAGTAACCCACTACATGTTCTGGAGTTGTGTGTAATGGTTGTATTTGATTAATATGGCAGTAGCAAACAAACCTCTTCCATTTACTTGCATAGCAGTGCCTGGTGGATGGCCTTCTTGCTTGTTTTATGACTTCCATACATTCTTGGGTAAGTTGTAAGTGCCCGAATTCTAGGATTTCAGGAGCCAGATTGCTAGATTCAGCGATGCTGGATCTGGGTGTCTGATCCTTTGGTTGTGCTGTGTCAACAGATCTGGCCTGTTGGGCAATTTGATGCAGGGTACCACTGATAGGTCTAGCAGCGTTGTGTACCAGGGTTGCCTTGCCCAAGTTGGTGCTATCAATATGAGTTTGAGTTTGCTTTGACTGAGTTTGTTTACCAGGTAAGGAAGGAGAGGGAGAGGAGGAAAAGCGTAAGCAAATATCCCTGACCAGTTCATCCATAGGGCATTGCCTTGGGATTGTTTGTGTGGGTATCTGGATGCGAAGTTTTGGCATTTTGCGTTCTCCCTTGTCGCAAACAAGTCTATCTGAGGTGTTCCCCAGAGTTTGAAATAAGTGTTCAGTATTTGGGGGTGAATTTCCCATTCGTGGACCTGTTGGTGATCTCGAGAGAGATTGTCTGCGAGTTGATTTTGTATCCCTGGTATAAACTGTGCAATTAGGCGAATTTGGTTGTGAATTGCCCAATGCCAAATTTTTTGTGCTAACATGCTTAACTGCGTGGAGTGCGTCCCTCCCTGCTTGTTTAGATAATACATTGTTGTCATGTTGTCTGTTTTGACGAGAATGTATTTGTGAACTATTATTGGTTGGAAAGCTTTTAGTGCTTGAAAAACTGCAAGAAGTTCTAGGTGATTGATATGCAGTTTTGTTTGATGTACGTTCCATTGTCCTTGTATGCTGTGTTGATCGAGGTGTGCTCCCCACCCTGTCATGGAAGCATCTGTTGTTATTACGTATTGTGGCACTGGGTCTTGGAAAGGCCGCCCCTTGTTTAAATTTATGTTGTTCCACCACAGAAGCGAGAGGTAAGTTTGGCGGTCTATTAACACCAGATCTAGAAGGTGACCCTGTGCTTGAGACCACTGTGATGCTAGGCATTGTTGTAAGGGCCTCATGTGCAGTCTTGCGTTTGGGACAATGGCTATGCATGATGACATCATGCCTAGGAGTTGTAATACCATCTTTGCTTGTATGTTTTGTGTTGGATACATGCGTTGTATGATGGTGTTGAAATTTTGAATTCTTTGTGGACTTGGAGTGGCTACTCCTTTTGATGTGTCTATTATGGCTCCCAGGTATTGTTGTACCTTGCGTGGCCGAATTTTGGATTTTGTGAAATTGACGGTGAACCCTAGTTTGAAGAGGGTTTGTATGATATGATTTGTGTGATTTGAGCACTCTATTAACGAATGGGCCTTGATTAGCCAGTCGTCTAGATATGGGAACACATGTATTTGCTGCCTTCTGATGTGTGCAGCGACTACCGCTAGACATTTGGTAAAGACTCTTGGTGCGGTTGTTAATCCGAAAGGCAGTACCTTGAATTGGTAATGTATTCCTTTGAATACAAACCTTAGGTATTTCCTGTGCGATGGGTGAATTGGTATATGGAAATAAGCATCCTTGAGGTCTAAAGTTGCCATGTAGTCGTGCAGCTTTAGCAATGGCAATACTTCTTGTAGTGTGACCATGTGGAAGTGGTCTGATTTGATGAAAGTGTTGACTACTCTGAGGTCTCGGATTGGTCTCAGTGTTTTGTCCTTCTTTGGTATCAGAAAGTACAGTGAGTAAACTCCTGTGTTTATTTGTGTGTCTGGCACTAATTCGATTGCATTCTTTTGCAATAGTGCCTGCACTTCTATCTCTAGGAGATTGGAATGGTGTGTTGTTAAATTTTGTGCTTTTGGTGGTATGTTTGGAGGGAACTGTAGAAATTCTATGCAGTAACCATGTTGGATAATTGCTAGAACCCAAGTGTCTGTAGTGATTTTCTCCCATGCTCTGTAATAATGACCTATTCGTCCCCCCACTGGTGTTGTGTGGAGGGGGTGAGTGACATGTGAGTCACTGTTTAGTAGTAGGGGTTTTGGGGCTTTGGAATCTTCCTCTATTTCTAGGGAATTGCCCTCCTCTATATTGTCCCCGAAAACCTCCTGTATACTGTCCTTGGTAACTGGACGGTGTGGCTTGTGAGGTGCTGGCTTGTGTGCTTTGACCCTGAAACCCCCCTCGAAAGGGCGTTTTACGGAATGAGCTGTAATTCCCTCTGCTCTGCGGGGAGTAGAGTGCGCCCATGGCTTTGGCAGTGTCCGTATCTTTTTTGAGTTTCTCAATCGCTGTGTCCACTTCTGGACCGAACAGTTCTTTTTCATTAAAAGGCATATTGAGAACTGCTTGTTGAATCTCTGGTTTAAATCCAGACGTTCGGAGCCATGCATGCCTTCTGATAGTTACAGATGTATTAATTGTCCGTGCAGCTGTATCTGCAGCGTCCATGGAGGAGCGGATCTGGTTGTTGGAGATGGCCTGTCCCTCCTCAACCACTTGTTTTGCCCTATTTTGGAAGTCTTTGGGCAGATGTTCAATGAGATGTTGCATCTCGTCCCAGTGGGCTCTGTCATAGCGCGCAAGTAGTGCCTGGGAGTTCGCGATGCGCCACTGGTTTGCAGCTTGTGCTGCGACTCTTTTACCAGCTGCATCAAACTTGCGGCTTTCTTTATCTGGGGGTGGTGCATCTCCAGATGTGTGAGAGTTGGCCCTTTTCCTAGCTGCTCCTACAACAACAGAGTCTGGTGGCAGCTGTGTTGTGATGAAAGCCGGGTCTGTAGGAGGCGGCTTATACTTTTTTTCCACCCTTGGTGTGATTGCCCTACTTTTGACCGGGTCCTTAAATATGTCTTTTGCGTGCCGGAGCATACCAGGGAGCATAGGCAGGCTTTGGTAGGAGCTGTGGGTGGAGGAGAGTGTGTTGAACAAGAAATCATCCTCGACCTGTTCTGAGTGGAGGCTTACGTTGTGAAATTGTGCTGCTCTAGCCACCACCTGAGAGTACGCGGTGCTGTCTTCTGGTGGAGATGGTTTTGTAGGGTATGCCTCTGGGCTGTTATCTGACACTGGGGCGTCGTATAGGTCCCATGCGTCCTGGTCTTGGTCACCCTGGCTCATGGTGGTGTGAGCTGGGGAGTGTGATGGCGTTTGTGCTGGTGAAACGTTAATCACGGGCGGAGGAGAGGGTGGTGGTGTAACTCTTTTCACCACTTTTGGTTGTGGTGCTTGTTCCGTGTGGAACTCCAACCTTCTCTTTCTCCTAATGGGGGGAAGGGTGCTTATTTTTCCTGTCCCCTGCTGAATGAAGATACGCTTTTGCGTATGGTCCGCATCAGTTGCTTGTAGCTCTTCCTCAAACCTATGCTTCTGCATTTGGGAGGTTAGCGAGTGCTCTTCTGTATAAGAGCCTGAAGCTGGGTCGCTTGCAGTTTGTTTCGGCGTCGAAACTTTGTCTGCGTGTTTTTTCGGCTCCGAGGTGACTTTTTTCCTTTTCGGGGCCGAAACCTCTCGGCGTCGATCTGTTTCGGTGCCGCTGTCTCGGCGTCGAGCCGTGTCCACACCGGCATCTCGGTGTCGAGGCTTGTCTCCAGCACTTTCTCGGTCCCGAGAAGGCTGCGTGCCGGTGTCTCGACCGGAGTCGGACGATCTCGGCACTGTTTGGGCCTTTTTCGGTGCCGACGGTCGGTCACCGATTTTATGGGTTGAGCCATGGCCTGGTGGCAGTGGCGTCCCCTGGGCCTTGTAAATGTTTCTTTGTGTGGTTTTCGACGTCTTACTCACGGTTTGTGTATCGTCGAATCCTTCGGAGTCTGAGTCTTGGATCGAGAAGGTACCTTCCTCTTCCTGTTCCTCGAACTCCCGTCGGGCTGTCGGTGCGGACGCCATTTGAAGTCTTCTGGCTCGACGGTCTCGGAGTGTTTTTCGGGACCGGAACGCACGACAGGCCTCGCAGGTGTCTTCGCTGTGCTCAGGTGACAGGCACAGGTTGCAGACCAAGTGTTGGTCTGTGTAGGGATATTTATTGTGGCATTTGGGGCAGAAACGGAACGGGGTCCGTTCCATCGGCGTTCTTCAGCACGCGGTCGGGCCGACCAGGCCCCGACGGAGGATCGAAAAATTACCCCGAAGGGCACCGGAGCTCTTCGATCTTCGATGCGGTGTTGAATGTAAGTATGCCGATCCCGAACGCAACAATACCGACGAAAATCTTCCGAAATTAACTATTTTTTCTGTTCCGAAACTCGGAGCGACAGGAACACGTCCGAACGCGATGGCGGAAAAAAAACAATCGAGGATGGAGTCGACGCCCATGCGCAATGGAGACAAAAGGAGGAGTCACTCGGTCCCGTGACTCGAAAGACTTCTTCGAAGAAAAACAACTTGTAACACTCCGGCCCAACACCAGATGGCGAGCTATTGCAGAACATGCGTATCTACAGCGACAGATGCCATCGAACATATGTATATCCTGGTAGTAGTGGATCATGCTACCAGGTATCCTGAAGCTATTCCCCTTAGGTCGACTACTGCCCCTGCAGTAGCCAAGGCCCTCATTGGTATCTTTACCAGAGTGGGTTTCCCTAAGGAGGTGGTGTCTGACAGAGGTACCAACTTCATGTCAGCATACCTAAAACACATGTGGAATGAGTGTGGAGTGACTTACAAATTCACTACACCATACCATCCACAAACTAATGGCTTGGTTGAGAGATTCAACAAGACATTAAAAGGCATGATCATGGGGCTCCCAGAAAAACTCAAAAGGAGATGGGATGTCCTCTTGCCATGTCTGCTTTTCGCTTACAGAGAGGTGCCACAGAAGGGAGTAGGATTCTCACCCTTTGAACTTCTGTTTGGTCATCCTGTAAGGGGACCACTTGCTCTTGTTAAAGAAGGCTGGGAGAGACCTCTTCATGAGCCTAAATAAGACATAGTGGACTATGTACTTGGCCTTCGCTCTAGAATGGCAGAGTACATGGAAAAGGCAACCAAAAACCTTGAGGCCAGCCAACAGCTCCAGAAGTTTTGGTGTGACCAAAAGGCTGCACTGGTTGAGTTCCAACCAGGGCAGAAAGTCTGGGTTCTGGAGCCTGTGGCTCCCAGGGCACTCCAGGACAAATGGAGTGGCCCTTACCCAGTGCTAGAAAGGAAGAGTCAGGTCACCTACCTGGTGGACCTGGGCACAAGCAGGAGCCCCAAGAGGGTGATCCATGTGAACCGCCTTAAGCTCTTCCATGACAGGGCTGATGTGAATCTGTTGATGGTAACAGATGAGGATCAGGAGGCAGAGAGTGAACCTCTCCCTGATCTTCTGTCATCAGACCCAAAAGATGGCACAGTAGATGGAGTGATCTACTCAGACACCCTCTCTGGCCAACAGCAAGCTGATTGTAGGAGAGTCCTACAACAGTTTCCTGAACTCTTCTCCTTAACCCCTGGTCAGACACACCTGTGTACCCATGATGTGGACACAGGAGACAGCATGCCTGTCAAAAACAAAATCTTTAGACAGTCTGACCATGTTAAGGAAAGCATCAAGGTGGAAGTCCACAAGATGCTGGAATTGGGAGTAATTGAGCGCTCTGACAGCCCCTGGGCTAGCCCAGTGGTCTTAGTCCCCAAACCTCACACCAAAGATGGAAAGAAAGAGATGAGGTTTTGTGTGGACTACAGAGGGCTCAATTCTGTCACCAAGACAGATGCCCATCCAATTCCAAGAGCTGATGAGCTCATTGATAAATTAGGTGCTGCCAAATTTCTAAGTACCTTTGACTTGACAGCAGGGTACTGGCAAATAAAAATGGCACCTGGAGCAAAAGAAAAGACAGCATTCTCCACACCTGATGGGCATTATCAGTTTACTGTTATGCCCTTTGGTTTAAAGAATGCCCCTGGCACCTTCCAAAGGTTGGTGAATCAAGTCCTTGCTGGCTTGGAGTCCTTTAGCACAGCTTATCTTGATGATATTGCTGTCTTTAGCTCCACCTGGCAGGATCACCTGGTCCACCTGAAGAAGGTTTTGAAGGCTCTGCAATCTGCAGGCCTCTCTATCAAGGCATCCAAATGCCAGATAGGGCAGGGAACTGTGGTTTACTTGGGCCACCTTGTAGGTGGAGGCCAAGTTCAGCCACTCCAACCCAAGATCCAGACTATTCTGGACTGGGTAGCTCCAAAAACCCAGACTCAAGTCAGGGCATTCCTTGGCTTGACTGGGTATTACAGGAGGTTTGTGAAGGGATATGGATCCATTGTGACAGCCCTCACTGAACTCACCTCCAAGAAAATGCCCAAGAAAGTGAACTGGACTGTGGAATGCCAACAGGCCTTTGACACCCTGAAACAAGCAATGTGCTCAGCACCAGTTCTCAAAGCTCCAGATTATTCTAAGCAGTTCATTGTGCAGACTGATGCCTCTGAACATGGGATAGGGGCAGTTTTGTCCCAAACAAATGATGATGGCCTTGACCAGCCTGTTGCTTTCATTAGCAGGAGGTTACTCCCCAGGGAGCAGCGTTGGAGTGCCATTGAGAGGGAGGCCTTTGCTGTGGTTTGGTCCCTGAAGAAGCTGAGACCATACCTCTTTGGGACTCACTTCCTAGTTCAAACTGACCACAGACCTCTCAAATGGCTGATGCAAATGAAAGGTGAAAATCCTAAACTGTTGAGGTGGTCCATCTCCCTACAGGGAATGGACTTTATAGTGGAACACAGACCTGGGACTGCCCATGCCAATGCAGATGGCCTTTCCAGGTTCTTCCACTTAGAAAATGAAGACTCTCTTGGGAAAGGTTAGTCTCATCCTCTTTCGTTTGGGGGGGGGTTGTGTAAGGAAATGCCTCCTTGGCATGGTTGCCCCCTGACTTTTTGCCTTTGCTGATGCTATGTTTACAATTGAAAGTGTGCTGAGGCCTGCTAACCAGGCCCCAGCACCAGTGTTCTTTCCCTAACCTGTACTTTTGTATCCACAATTGGCAGACCCTGGCACCCAGATAAGTCCCTTGTAACTGGTACTTCTAGTACCAAGGGCCCTGATGCCAAGGAAGGTCTCTAAGGGCTGCAGCATGTCTTATGCCACCCTGGAGACCTCTCACTCAGCACAGACACACTGCTTGCCAGCTTGTGTGTGCTAGTGAGGACAAAACGAGTAAGTCGACATGGCACTCCCCTCAGGGTGCCATGCCAGCCTCTCACTGCCTATGCAGTATAGGTAAGACACCCCTCTAGCAGGCCTTACAGCCCTAAGGCAGGGTGCACTATACCATAGGTGAGGGTACCAGTGCATGAGCATGGTACCCCTACAGTGTCTAAACAAAACCTTAGACATTGTAAGTGCAGGGTAGCCATATGAGTATATGGTCTGGGAGTTTGTCAAACACGAACTCCACAGCACCATAATGGCTACACTGAAAACTGGGAAGTTTGGTATCAAACTTCTCAGCACAATAAATGCACACTGATGCCAGTGTACATTTTATTGTAAAATACACCCCAGAGGGCACCTTAGAGGTGCCCCCTGAAACTTAACCGACTGTCTGTGTAGGCTGACTAGTTTTAGCAGCCTGCCACAAACCGAGACATGTTGCTGGCCCCATGGGGAGAGTGCCTTTGTCACTCTGTGGCCAGTAACAAAGCCTGCACTGGGTGGAGATGCTAACACCTCCCCCAGGCAGGAATTGTCACACCTGGCGGTGAGCCTCAAAGTCCACTCAGGGACTTGGAAATGAGGTCAGAGGAACATTGTAAAGAGGTTTGTCAAACCTTCCTGAAGGCTGGTTTCCTCCTTCCCAGTCCCAGGTCTGAACTGAAAGCAGGGCTTAGTTGTCATGTCAGTCAGTGAAGTGCATGAGTCTAATGCTGGGAGAAACTTTCCCCAAAGTTTGTAAAGAGTAGTGTACTACTTCCTTACTCCAAAGCCAATGATACGGACTCACTGAGCCCCCGGCCTTTTGACTGCGTTCACCTGCTTTCTGTGGATATCCAGATCATTGCAATCTGTTTATAGGAGTGCAATTTGCTCCCATTTCCCAGTGGGTCACTAAAGCAGCAACTTTGCTGAACATAACACTGTACAGAAGTAAATAAATAAACTAAATTCTGTTAATGTAGGAAAGTGTCTTGAACTCCATGGTCCAGGTGAGTTTTTTTTCTTTTAGCTAACTGCCAGCCAAGCTGCAGAAATCTCAAAATTTCTGGACCATTCTAGAATCTGGGGCATAGGGCTTTTATTCAGCTGGACATTCGGTTGTCAGGGTAGTGCCTCGACCAGCAGCATAGTTGAGCTCCTCTTCTCCTGCAGGTTTTTGCACACCAGAAGGAGCAGAGCATATGAGCAAAGCTCTGCTCCTGGTGGTGCCTGGGACATGGGTTCATGCGCTATCGCCATGTTGTTCCAACGACGTGCACAATATTGATTCAATTAAAGTATATTTATCCTTCTTTGGAGGTCGAGGTAGAGCACTAACCAAACTGAAGTCAACTCCCTTTACATTTCTAGTTCTGTGAATCAAAGGAGTGCGCCTTCCTCCTTTGCGTCCTGTTTTCTCAAGCTAGTAGAGCAACTCAAAAATCAGAGCAGTGCCATTTGGTTGGATCCATATCTCTGTCCCTAGCCAGACAGAACTCAAGAGGGGGCCCACTGCATACTTTGACAGGTGTATTGTAAAAAGTAGATTGCTACCAACTAGGAGCGCTCTCGGTGCCAATTACATATAATTAATGTTTACTGTTAAACTCCATTTTACTCATTTTATCAACCTCAGAAGGGTGATTGTCTGAGCAGAACGTCATGGGATTCAACCTGTGACCATGTGGTCATACACACATCTTATAGCTCCCCAGCTCCGTGCCGTCATCAACAGTTACTTCAACACCGCAACCTTCCCAGACGTCTGGAAGCATGCCAAAGTCAACGCTCTTCTCAAAAAACCCAAAGCAGACCCGGAAAACCTCACAAACTGCCATCCCATTTCTCTTCTCCCCTTCCCCGCAAAGGTCGCCGAGAAGATAGTTGTGCGTTGACTATCTAATTTCCTTGAAAAAAACAACATACTCGACGCCTCCCAATCTGGATTCCGCAAGAACCACAGTACTGAGACCACCCTCATCGCCTGCACAGACGACATCAGGACCAGAGTGGACAAGGACGAGACCGTCGCCCTCATCCTCCTGGACCTCTCTGCAGCTTTCAACACTGTATGCCACTGTAGGAAGTTGTCTCTGTATGCACTATTTCAAAGTAAGGAATAGTATGCACAGTCCAAGGGTTCCCCTTAGAGGTAAGATAGTGGCAAAAAGAGAGAATACTAATGCTCTATTTTGTGGTAGTGTGGTCGAGCAGTAGGCTTATCAAAGGAGTATTGTTAAGCATTTGTTGTACATACACACAGGCAATAAATGAGGAACACACACTCCGAAACAATTCCAGGCCAATAGGTTTTTGTTATAGAAAAATATATTTTCTTAGTTTATTTTAAGAACCACAGGTTCAAATTCTACATGTAATATCTCATTTGAAAGGCATTGCAGGCAAGTACTCTAGGAACTTTGAACAATCACAATAGCATATATACTTTTTACATAAAACACATTTAGCTGTTTTAAAAGTGGGCACAGTGCAATTTTCACAGTTCCTGGGGGAGGTAAAGTAATGTTAGTTCTTGCAGGTAAGTAAACCACCTACGGGGTTCAAATGGGGGTCCAAGGTAGCCCACCGTTGGGGGTTCAGAGCAACCCCAAAGTTACCACACCAGCAGCTCAGGGCCGGTCAGGTGCAGAGTTCAAAGTGGTGCCCAAAACGCATAGGCTTCAATGGAGAGAAGGGGGTGCCCCGGTTCCAGTCTGCCAGCAGGTAAGTACCCGCGTCTTCGGAGGGCAGACCAGGGGGGTTTTGTAGGGCACCGGGGGGGGACACAAGTCCACACAGAAAGTACACCCTCAGCAGCGCGGGGGCGGCCGGGTGCAGTGTGCAAACAAGCGTCGGGTTTCCAATGGGTTTCAATGAGAGACCAAGGGTTCTCTTCAGCGGTGCAGGCAGGCAAGAGGGGGGCTTCTCGTGGTAGCCACCACCTGGGCAAGGGAGAGGGCCTCCTGGGGGTCACTCCTGCACTGGAGTTCCGATCCTTCAGGTCCTGGGGGCTGCGGGTGCAGGGTCTTTTCCAGGCGTCGGGATTTCAGAGTCAGGCAGTCGCGGTCATGGGGAGCCTCGGGATTCCCTCTGCAGTAGTCGCTGTGGGGGCTCAGGGGGGACAACTTTGGTTACTCACGGTCTCGGAGTCGCCGGAGGGTCCTCCCTGAGGTGTTGGTTCTCCACCAGTCGAGTCGGGGTCGCCGGATGCAGTGTTGCAAGTCTCACGCTTCTTGCGGGGATTGCAGGGGTCTTTAAATCTGCTCCTCTGGATACAAAGTTGCAGTCTTTGTTGAACAGAGCCGCTGTTCTCGGGAGTTTCTTGGTCTCTTGGAAGCAGGGCAGTCCTCTGAGGATTCAGAGGTCGCTGGTCCCAGGGAAAGCGTCGCTGGAGCAGGTTTCTTCTGAAGGAGGGAGACAGGCCGGTAGGGCTGGGGCCAAAGCAGTTGGTGTCTTCTTCTTCTCTGCAGGGTTTTTCAGCTCAGCAGTCCTCTTCTTCTGTAAGTTGCAGGAATCTGGTTTCCTAGGTCCTGGGGAGCCCCTAAATACTGAATTTAGGGGTGTGTTTAGGTCTGGGAGGGCAGTAGCCAATGGCTACTGTCCTTGAGGGTGGGTATACCCTCTTTGTGCCTCCTCCCTGAGGGGAGGGGGGCACATCCCTATTCCTATTGGGAGAATCCTCTTTCTATAAGATGGAGGATTTCTAAAAGTCAGAGTCACCTCAGCTCAGGACACCTTAGGGGCTGTCCTGACTGGCCAGTGACGACTCCTTGTTTTTCTCATTATCTCTCCTGGACTTGCCGCCAAAAGTGGGGGCTGGGTCCAGGGGGCGGGCATCTCCACTAGCTAGAGTGCCCTGGGGCATTGTAACACGAAGCTTGAGCCTTTGAGGCTCACTGCTAGGTGTTACAGTTCCTGCAGGGGGGAGGTGTGAAGCACCTCCACCCAGAGCAGGCTTTGTTTCTGTCCTCAGAGAGCACAAAGGCTCTCACCGCATGGGGTCAGAAACTCGTCTCTCAGCAGCAGGCTGGCACAGACCAGTCAGTCCTGCACTGAACAATTGGGTAAAATACAGGGGGCATCTCTAAGTGCCCTCTGTGTGCATTTATTAATAAATCCAACACTGGCATCAGTGTGGGTTTATTATTCTGAGAAGTTTGGTACCAAACTTCCCAGTATTCAGTGTAGCCATTATGGAGCTGTGGAGTTCGTTTTTGACAGACTCCCAGACCATATACTCTTATGGCTACCCTGCACTTACAATGTCTAAGGTTTTGCTTAGACACTGTAGGGGCATAGCGCTCATGCACCTATGCCCTCACCTGTGGTCTAGTGCACCCTGCCTTAGGGCTGTAAGGCCTGCTAGAGGGGTGACTTACCTATGCCACAGGCAGTGTGAGGTTTGCATGGCACCCTGAGGGGAGTGCCATGTCGACTTATTTGTTTTCTCCCCACCAGCACACACAAGCTGGCAAGCAGTGTGTCTGTGCTGAGTGAGGGGTCCCTAGGGTGGCATAAGACATGCTGCAGCCCTTAGAGACCTTCCCTGGCATCAGGGCCCTTGGTACCAGGGGTACCAGTTACAAGGGACTTTTCTGGGTGCCAGAGTTGTGCCAATTGTGGAGACAATGGTACATTTTAGGTGAAAGAACACTGGTGCTGGGGCCTGGTTAGCAGGGTCCCAGCACACTTCTCAGTCAAGTCAGCATCAGTATCAGGCAAAAAGTGGGGGGTAACTGCAACAGGGAGCCATTTCTTTACAGCCACCAAACCCTCTACGCACGCCTCTTTGATGCTGGAATTCGCCACAGGGCCCTGGACTGGCTCACCTCCTTCCTCGCCGAAAGAACCCAAAGAGTTCGCCGCCCTCCTTTCCGGTCTACAGCCACCAAGATCATCTGTGGGGTCCCCCAAGGATCCTCCCTCAGCCCCACCCTCTTCAACATCTACATGGCTCCTCTAGCCAACATCCTCCGCCCCCGCCACATCACCATCATCTCATACGCAGACGACACCCAGCTCATCTCCCTCACCAGGAACCCAGCCACTGCCAAGATTAACCTGCACGCCGGACACCTCAACATCGCCAAATGGATGACAGCAAGCCACCTCAAATTAAACTCAAACAAAACAGAGATCATCATATTCGTCCCCAACAAGACAGCACGGAACCACTTCTGGTGGCCCACCACCCTCGGACCACCCCCAACACCCACCACCCACACACGCAACCTTGGCATCGTTCCAGACTCCTCTCTCTCCAAGACCCAGCAAATCAACGCCATATCATCCTCCTGCTTCAACACCCTTTGCATGCTACGCGAGACTTTCAAATGGATTCCTTTAGAAACAAGAAGACCAGTTACCCACGCCCTCATTGGCAGCAGACTGGACTATGGCAACGCCCTTTACGCAGGGATGACAGCCAAGCTTCAAGGAAAACTCCAGTGAATTCAGAGCGCATCCGCACGCCTCATCCTCAACCTCCCTCGCCACAAACACACATCCACCCACCTCAGATCCCTACACTGGTTGCCCATCAACAAAAGGATCATTTTCAAAGTCCTCGTTCACGAAGCCCTCCACGACACTGAACCGGCTCACCTCAACGAACGAGTAAACTTCCACATACCAACGCGACAGTTCCGCTCCGCCAACCTCGCTACAGTCCCCCGCATCCAATGCACCACCACCGGCAGATCCTTCTCCCACCCTCACCGTCAAGACCTGTAACTCCCTCCCCACCAACCTACGCAAGACC
This sequence comes from Pleurodeles waltl, assembly GCF_031143425.1. Classification (NCBI taxonomy): domain Eukaryota; kingdom Metazoa; phylum Chordata; class Amphibia; order Caudata; family Salamandridae; genus Pleurodeles; species Pleurodeles waltl. The sequence goes on along the minus strand of NC_090449.1, from coordinate 15,236,742 downwards.
CAGGACCTTCTAACCTTCAGAAAGCACCTCAAAACATGGCTTTTTGAGCAGTATCCGTCAACCTCCCCCACCCCCGTCCCAGCGTCTTGAGACCCTACCGGCTGACTAGAGCGCTTAAGAAATTATTTGATCGATTGATTGGTGTGGATGCATTAGCCCCTCCGCTCTAGGCAAGCCTAGACTCTCACCTGCTTAGTACTAGGGTACCCTCCTAGGTGCTAGTGCACTTTACAAACCTACGTAAGAGAGCATTAGTCCTGTGATCCTACTCTGCTCTGTGACAGCTACTGGCATACAAAGATTGGGGGAACGGGGAGCCAACACAGGAAAAGGGGGGTGGCACCCACACACATGCAAAATGTCATGTCTGCCACAGACAAAGCAGAACCACTATTATGTGAACAAGATGACCAGACAGACATTTGGTCTCTCACATGAGGTTTGGGGAAAAGATTCCAGTTATGGAGGGCTCGATCGACGTGTGCGAGCAGTGCACATGCTTTGGCGCATTCACCTGGACTGTAATGTTGCTGCCGCTCCTGCCTGTTCCGCCACAGCCTGAAGTGCGGGATAGTAGCCGGCTCCAGTAAGGTTTGTGAATATCTCTGGGTGATGTTTTATCACCAGAGACCAGCTGTACAAGAAGCGCCACAGCAGAGGTAGGCGACAACTCCACTGAACTCACAGAATATCAAGTTCGCTGGAGGAAAGACACACGGCAGTCCAGAAAAAACACAACTGTGCAAAGTGGCACCGCTTTTCCATGCTTTCATCGGAGCAACAGCACTTCATGCCGCCCCACGACCGGCTCAAAGAGATGCACAGGGTAAAAAGAGTTGGAGAGACTGAGCCAGGAGTCATGAAACAATGAGAAAAGGAAAGGGAAGGATGTCTTCTAAATGGAGTGATCCTTCGCACCTCGCTCATATCCCAGGTGAACATTAGGGAAATGACATGATCACCTGAAAAGAGGAATCAGAAAGGCAGTGGGGGAGTAGAAGAGGCGAGGACAGAGCAGGAGAGTGAAGGGGGAGTAGCTGAGGTATATGAGAAATTAGAGTCCGACAGATGTGAAGTCATGGAAGACAGCTGAATATGTACTGCTGCAATAAGAAGAAACAAATGTTGCCTTTGCTATCTTAACTTTCTTTTTGCCTCTACCTGTTCTATACATTTACTTGGGTGTAAGCAGGTGAAGTGGGAGACAAACAGTAAAAGAGCGGTGGCTGGTGGGTGTACTGCCCTCACCTTCCTGGGTGACTGTAGTTCTAAGACAGAGATCAAAGTTCAAGGTGACCCCCCGAGGGGTGTGAAGCTTGTCTCCAACACTCCCGTAGTCTAGAAGGAGTGGGTTGGGCTTCCAGGACTATCACCAGACAGCCTGCTTACTGACTGCCACAATGAGGTGCCTTTATTTCTGCACCCAGGAGGGTTCGAGTCACAAAAGCGGCACTAGAATTTTTTGGCCAGGAAACAGATCGGAAAGGTCTACGCCTCATGAAAAGGGGCTGATGATGGATGAATGGGAAGCTTGCCCAGAACACTTCCTCCTCAAATATGTATGCTAGACAACACAAACATATACGCTAGGCAATACAAAGATGTACACTAGGCAACACAAATATGTACACTAGGCAGCACATACAGGTATATTAGGAAATGGATATAGTAACACTTAATAACACAAATATCAACACTAGGCTGCAAGAGTACATCTCCATATGCACCTCCTTTTTAGCACAGACCCCTCGTGTAGTACCAAAGGCCCTGAAAAGGAGGGCATAATTGGCAACAGAGCAATGAAGGATATTACAAAGGATCATGATTCCATTTTATCCTTCAAGACAACAAACTGGCGGCCAGACTAACTAAAACAAGAGGTCATATTGAATAACAATGAACAGAAATTGAAGTTTTGCTGCACAAATATGCCACAACAACTAGCATCTAAGGAAAATAGAAAATAAAACCTTAACTTTAGTCAAACAACACTTCAGTGTCTCTATTGAAAAATGCAACTACTATCTGAAGCCAGCTGGAGGGGTGATGTGCCATTCTATTAGGGGAAAAAGAATAAAGAATCTCTTTTCTCTATGGGCTGCCTCACATTTAGGAAGGATTCAGTTGGTAATGTTTTGCAGAACTGTTTTGTGAATGAACGCATTCCACAAACCAGAGTTCCCCTTCTTCTACCTTTTGGAAGACCTTAGTTTATAGAGGGCGTGAAAGATACAACCATACCTCTGAACGGACTTTAACATGATTTTCAATTGAGTTTAAATATGGAAAGGATATGAACTCCATTTACTCCAGAGATTTTGAAGTCGTCTATCAGCTGCACGATTGTCTCTCGTTTTGGGTCGCTGGGGTCACTGTCCCGCACCTACAAGGAGGGAGGAAAAATTGTAAACCATGATGAGGTTACCACACAAAATCATTTGCCCACACTGAATATAGAAGTGAACAGGGCTTCTTTTCTTACTTTCTAATTTCAGGAAAGATTACAAAAATGCTTTTAAGAGGAGAGTTAATTTTAAGGTAAATTATTCTGATGCCCACAAAGGTGAGGTTAAGTATCTAGGCAGAACCTCTTGAAGACAAACTCAATGTACAGGTGAAAAAACAGCGTTCCTTCCTTCAAAACCAGTAGCCCTTGTAAATAACAAGCTGCAAAAGAGAGGACAATCTGAAATGGTACACGTGGGACTCACACATTTCAGAAGCTTGATCTCATCGATGGCTGTCTCGGTATAGTGAATAGCACTCTTCACCACCTTCAGGGCCACAAAACGCTTCCTCCTGGAAAACCAACAACAGAAAAGAGAGGCCAGGGCTTAGGACAGCCTCCAGTGAATCCTGGAGAACCTCTTGTATTAAAACACACAGGACACTCCACACAGCAAACATTGACAGAAAGAGTAACGCAAGCTTAAGGGTACTTGGGGAGACAAAATATACAAAGTACTGAAGAACCACACACACTTAGAGAAATTTAAGGACAAATGCATACATAAACGTATAAACACTGAGACACAAAGCAATATTCAGTACCCCGCCAGCATTTAAAGACATGCAACTCGGCACAACCTTCTCAAAGGCCAGAAATGGTACAAAATGTAACGAACACAGCTACAGCCATTCTGAAACATACATAGTCATTGTATACTAGGAACAATGGAAGGTAGGAGAAGGAATAAACACAAAAGGATGAAGAGAAGCTCAGTAGTAAGAAAAGAGTGAACAAACAGGAATATGCTGAGAGGGAATCAGGACATACTTACTGGATATCCCAACACAGCCACACAGTGGAGAAGTGACCCCACCCGAGTTTCCGCACTACATGGTACCTTCCATTGAAGAGGTCACCAATCTTCACAGGGTAGTACCCACCTGGAAGAGAGAAGAACGTGTATTATGCACCACGGCCAAAGCAGGAACAGGACACAACTAATTCAACACCAAAACCTGTTCAATGCAGCACATTGGCCCAACACTTCTACTATCAGAAAAAACCTCAACAAACAAGTATCCCTTCCAGCAACTCTATGAACTCACATGGAAAAGTCCCTCTTTGAGTCTTGCTTGTACAGTAATTGGAAGGAAGCAATAATTACTCACCATTACAACATTTTTCCTGGATGACCATCTTCTACATATACATATGCCTTACAATATCATGTACTTTTATAGTAGGGACTTTGAGACTCTTAATTCTTGACATTTCTGATGGAAATGGTTAAAAGAAGGACGTTTTAGGCATTAGAGGAGGTACTTTTGAAAAGTATGATTGCTGCTTTAAAATTCTGAAAACAGGCCTTCACTCAAGGCCAAGATGTCCCAAGAATGGTACTTCCCAATAGGTGAAAAGAGGGTAACAGCTACAGACGACTTTTGTACAATGACATTCAAGGAGAAGGAACAGTGATAGTGAGGCTCTGTTGTCATAGTTCTTTTGCTAAAGTCTGAGTTTCCCTCTTCCAGGTTGCCCAGCGGGCCAGGAGACTCTCAAAGGACCTCTAGGGGCACTATAGGAAAGAGATAGTCGAGTCTCCACTGCTGCTGTGGTGCAGTCCACACCCAAAGAAAAGCCCAGGCAAGGTTATAACATCTCACTATTAACAATCTTCCAGTCCTTCCTCTTTGTACAAGTTGGTGATTTGCTTCTCAAAGTTCCTCTGCCCAAACAGCTAAGGGCAGAACCCACTGAAGATTAATTTCCAAATACGTGTGGCACTCGATCATTAAGAAGGCAAATCTGTCATCACTACCTAGCCGAAAAGCACATGGAAATTTAAATTCTGCAGTTTACCTTCTTGAGACTCTGTTTATGGTGTAAGCAATAAGTGCATTCTTGAGCCAGATTACATCTAAATATTTTCTTCTGGCGGCACAGTTTATAGTTTCCAAAGCGTTAAGGTAGAGGCCGTGGCCTGCAAAAGCAGCTTTTACCATGCAAGTCCTCAATTTTTTTTAAAGCTTTACCTAAGCTGTGGCTAAAATGCATTGGTGGGAGCAGAGTACTCAATTATTCCCAAATATTCAACACCGAACAGATTGGTGGTTGCAAGCTGCCTAATTAAATTAGGGGCGAAATGTTGATATAAATTGAAAGTTATTGCCGTAACCTATAAGTCACCTTTACAACGAAATTGGATGTTGGATCTCCACAAAATGAAAATCTACAGAGAAAGGGATTTAAAGTAAAAGACATCACCTATTTCCAACCTTATTACAAGATGGAACACTGTCTTTGCAAAATACGTACATTAATGATAACTGCATACTTAACTTCTAAAAGTTATGTGATGCCTTTACAAGATGATGAAATGGTATGGCCGGGAACATGATATAAACAACTGATTTTGAGGGTTCATTTGTATTCTGAATATCAGATACAATTCCTACTTCAAACATTGAGGAGAATATAATGAAAACAGTCGGTCCCCACTGAATCTTTGGAAGGGACTCGCTGAGAATAAAGCTAGAGGTCTGTCCAGTTATTTATTATGAAATGTATTTGAGGAATATTTGAAAGAGGAAAGATCGTATCAGTCTTGAGCCCTCAGGAATCACCTTTCACCGCGAAACAAGTGTTGGCTGAGGCTGTCTTGATTAAAGTGGATTTTTAACACTTAAACTACACATGGAAATGATATCCATGATTTTTAGACAGGACACTACTAAATACAGTCCTATGTTTGAGAGAGCCAATGTACAATATGGAAATCATGTGATTTAGATGGTGTCAAGATTCACTGTACAATAGGATTATCTGCTGACTTTTTTTGTAATATAATGAAGTTATAGAAAAACTTCTTTTTCAATGTTTTAATAAAGATATTGAAAAAATAGATGTTGAACAGTTGGATTGACATCTGGAAATAATTTCAAACTTTACTCCCCACCAATGTATAGAGTTGAACAGAAAATATATTAGTCAGAAGGGTTACCGACTAAGTGAGTTTAAGCAAGTGCAGGGCTGTTGTCATCTACCAAATTAATAAATGTATTACCTACATATATGTGATGTTTCCTTCAAAGTCTTCACGAACAAGTTCTGTAGAACGTTTTCAGGTTAAAACATAGAGCAGTGTTTAAGGACATCCACTTACGTAATGTGCAACAACTGAACATGGTCTACAAACGACAAGCTGGAGGAGTCAGAAAGGTCCACACAATACAGCCGATATGCAGGGTACCGGTCTTTACAGAAAACATGGTTTCCTTAGCCTTGGCTCTAGTGCCTCAACAAGAGTCTGGAAATTAGTTGAACTGATCAGAAAAACTTTCTGCCAACAAAAACAAATTGCCTCATTATAAGAATATGAAGCCTTCTATGTGCAAGTTGTGTCCCTCAGCGTGCTGGAGGTCAATGTTTCACCAATCGCAACACACATCCTACATATTTTCAAAGGCAAACGTTTTTCAGCACAGCATATAATATTAGAAGGAACGTCTGGGTGGGTGCAGGGAGGATTATAATTAGTGGAATCACCATGAAGGCTATTTTTCCTTAACCTGTCGTCCTGCTCCCCCTCCTTCCCAATTCTTTGGAAATCTGATTTCAATACTTCAAATGTCCTTACTTATGGGGACAGAGAGTACGTTCAGCGTGCCTCAAGGAAGCTACTTATTTCTTTGACAAAACATCTGGAGAACGGCTTGCAAAAAAGGATGCAGCAATGCTCACATTTCTGCTCTCTATATCTGTTATACGTAATATCTTTGAAAGGCCACGTATGAGGCCTTTGTTATTGTTGGACAAGCCTCAACTCCTATATCGTATGACTGGGAAATGCAAAACACGAACCCCAGGGCTGCTTCAATTTTAGGTGTTTTACTGCCTCAGAATCTATACGGACATCTGGATACCCCTGAAAACACGTCATACAGTGGGTGCACCAATATTCTCTTTATTCACACTGCCCTTGTTTCTTTATAGATCGTGCAGCCATCTGTGATAAGCAGCAGTGGAGAGTCAGACCTTCTCCAGGACAGACTTCTGCTCTCGGTCTGTGAGTCACTGAAGGCCTAGTCGACCTGCTTTGTATAGGACTCATATGTCCGAGCAGTCATGATACAACCTCTTCCCACATTTTTTCTTTTGAAAGACGCATTGCCATATAAAAGTTGAAAGCTCTGAACGGATAAAAGGAACGCTGTTGTTAAATAAAAGAAGTTTAAGAGTTCAAAAGGACCTACACCTGGCTAACAATTTTCAAGCACCTCATCTGTCGACTGAAAAAATAATCCAAAAATCCCCAACCTCTTCAAGAACTCAAGAGTGCCTAACTTCACAGCCAGACTGGATGACTGCTTTAGATGGAGACCCTGCAAGGTATTTCTCTACTTGTACTCGTGTAAGGTTGTGTGCTTTCCTTCCAACAACCCTAAGAGCCATCCTTCAGCAGGAACTCTACACAGCTCTTCACACTCTCTCAGTTTTGTAAATCATAAACAGCCATAATGGAGGTCACATCGATCTCTTGATGGTGCAGAGGCTGGAGCACTTCTACGAGAGTGCAGTAATCCTGAAGACGGGACTGGGGGTTACCAGTCACTACAAAGGGCTACAGTTGTGGAGTGCTGTATTTTCATTCTAAGGGTGTTTATGGAGATGGTGTCCAGACCAAACCACCACAGACTGTATTATTAGAAAACCCTCCATCATAAGCAAGAGATACCCTGTAATGGAAATAAGGCAGAGGAAACTGGCTTAGAAGGTGAAGATAATTTAATTCTTCCATAACCCTAGACTCTGCTGGGTGAATATATCGGTCTTTATGAAAAGGATCCTGCTGAAATTCAGAACCCAGAGAGTCTATCTCAGCATCGGTTTCCTTGATGGAGAATGACATACTTGAGACTTTTAACAAGGGGGACATTTCTGGTGTGTAAGGAACCGTGGACCACTGGGAACAGCAACAAATGCAGAAACTCTTGCTGGTAGCACAAGCTGTTCAAATCATCAAGGAAATTGATCAAAAAAAGTTGCCTGCATCTGTGATACGGTCCCTTAACTAGGTGAAAATTCCACAGTTCTAGATCTCAAGTAACAATTGGAGATGCAGTGCGAATTCGTGTCCCATAGGGCTGTGGACACCCGGGAAGTGGATAAATAGCATTGAGGTCATGTTGAAAGATATTAAATATCATTGGTCTGGGACCCTGAATATTTCATTTAGACCACCAGGTGGAAGTCAAGACCTCAGTGAAAGAGGCTAATAATACTGCCTAGAAAAAGAACTTTTGCCCCAGTAAGGAGAACTGTGACGTTGATATCTCAGTGCTTAACAACTGGACCAGATCAAAGTTAAAAAGTCTCTCTCGGACTCTCCTCTGGCAGTCCCCTGAAGATCATCTCCGTGAGTTGCATTCCTGGGTCTTACTTTTACAAGCCTTCAATCCAGTGGTGACTTTCCGTAAATCATTTGTGCGACTGTCCCTTATGAAGCTGAGGGCTTTTCTGTTTTCAATCTTTTCGAAAAGTGCATCTTTGGTATGGACTCCTCCTTCGATGGACTGGTGAGAGACATGGACTGTAGAAGGGCTAGCTCTGCAAGAGCAGCGAAGAGACCCAGAAGGTAGATATATGAGTGGAGGGCAGGCTGGATGTTCAGGCAAAAAGTGACACCCTGATTAATAGTGAAGTTCTCAATGTTATGAGATTGCAACACTGAAGAAGCAGAGTGATCACAACATTAGATGCAGATAACAGAGCAGCGATGACACTGAGGAACAAAGGTTGAGCACTCAGATGTATGAAACCAGGTCTCTTTGGAGCAGAGGAGGGGGCCTTGCCATCTGCATTCCACCAAAGCTACACAACGAGAAAGTGCGCAGTTATGTTACAATCTAATCAGGGAGAGAGAAATGTCCTATCAGGCATGTGTTCCCTTCACACTCACACTGTTCCATACAAATATAGAAATAATACTTGTCAATTACCCTAAACCTCTTTGCTACCTTGTGCACAGCATCTTTTGAGGGGGGGGAAGGGGGGCTAGAGCACCTTCAGCATACCTCCCTCAGGCAAGAGCAGCATACCACAAAGTCTAACTGAGAAAAAAGGAAGCTCCAATTTTTTATCCCATTGGTCTGGCTTGCTGCCTGTAGAATATCTCCTTTACAGATTGTCTATTACCAAAAGACTTGTGAGTCACCTTCTAGACAGCTCTGCTCATTTTGCTGCTGACTCTTGAGCTGTATTCCAACCTATAGTGTTCACAGAGAACAACTGCTCCAAAGCGTAATACTCAAACACTTGTTCTCTGTCTTCTGTGCAATCGTCTCTGAGCACAGAGGGAAAACAACACACAGTTAGTCAGTAGATAATCACTGGCTGCTTTCTAGATGAAGGAGGAAAAAACAGACTATTTACTGACTTCTACAAACTAACTCCAGGGAGCAGAGAAGGCTATTAGGTCATACGCAAGAATGCAGAGTCTGAGTAGTGTGTACAATGTAAAGGAAACAAAGATCTAATGACTGTGGGCACGATTTAGAATTCGGCAAACAGGTTACTTCGTCACAACGTTGAAGGATATCCCGTCCACCGAATTATAAATAACAGGAATTAGATTTTGTTGAACAGGCTACCCGTCACCCTTGTGACGGAGTAAACCGTCCCCCAAAATCTAAATCAGGCTCTCAGTCATCAGAAGTAAGAATTACTCCTGCTCTAACTTAAAGTATAACTGGATCGTGTGTGCGAGTGGAGGAGCTCTGCTAGCGGAAGAGATGCGGATAGTCCAGCAAGCTGCTGGGAAGCCATCCTAGAACACATCTGGACGAGGGGAGCAGCCGTTCGTCACACACAGCAGATCACTGCTCCACAATTTGTCAACAAATGGCATATTCTGCACATTCTTGAGATTGTGCTATTATTTTGACTACATTTATACAAACTTGAAAGCTGAGTGTAGTGTTTTTGGAATAGGAAGTCTCAGGATACATACAGGACTACCACAATAATAATAACACCAAAGCATGCTGTCACTCTCCTCCTGAAGGCTAGGAAGGCACCAGATAAACTTCTAAAAACAGCAGTCCATCTACATGTCATTCCCAAGCCTTGGACAAACAAATGCTTAGTCTCAGAGTCCGCGGATATAGTTAGGAAGTCTCAGGAGAGTGAGCTCACAGTGTTTCTACCAGAGGGCTCTGAGATCAGAGCTTATTATTACTTATTCGGTGAGGGAGGCAGCCGAGTCATCAGCGTGGCTGGCTGCTACAGCTGTTGTTGGGCATGAAGTAAATCTGTCAAGTTTGCAATCATATCCTGGCCCTGCAGCCCCCCCATGAGGTTTCCTCCTTCGTTCATTACCTACGCAGTAGTCGCCTGGGTCTTCTTGCTCCTCATCGTCGGAACCTAACAGTCCTGTTTCAGGCACCACAGGAGTGGGGGGCGTGGAGGGGGGACCCGGAATATAAGGCACTTCCTGGTGGAGGGGTTGCGCATCTTCGATTCGAGAGACTTGCGGCCTGCAGGAGAAGAACAGATGCATTGTTACTAACCAACATAACAAGCACTGGCAAAGCCAACAGTTCTTGACTAAGTTACATCTGTTGGCCTTGCCAATGCTTTTTTTGGCCATGATGCAAATGGCTGAAACTAAAGACAAAAAGCTCCAGGATACAGCGAGTGGTGACTGCGTTACAGTGTTTTATTTATTTATTTTTTACTTGCAGCTATGCTGCACTGTAACCAGCACTACTGTATAATCTATACTATAACATCCTATAGTGCCGGACCTCAAGCGAACTCCGGACATTTGCATGTGGCCCCCATTCAAAACGGACAGGCATTTATTTATAAGTTAATCAATGTGAAAGAAGGCAAGTAACAAGGGTGTCCAGCACAGTTAATTTTTGGGCCACCTTCAATTTTAAAGACATTCTGCAACAAACGTGTGAAATATGAAAAAGTCTCTTAAAAAAATCGATTTTATTCACATGCAGAACTGTTTCATCTTGTAGTACTAATACCTCAGACTAAATCAGCGCAAGTAGTTTTTTTACGCAATATTTTTCAACCATGAATTTTGAATCTTTCATGCTTCCAGCCACCATGACGATCCCAATAGTGAACTAAAAAGGCAAGTCAGTTATGCGCACCCTTTGGATGGCCTGGGTTGCTACTCTACATGGACAACATTTTAGTAAAATCAAATGTTTAAGAAGTTTTTTTATACAACGCACTTCCTGAAGGTATATTTCAAGATCGTATTTTTATTTAAGGCTCCCAGTTTTCCGTTTTTTTTACAGATAAGTATAGGAAGAAAATAAAGTGTTTCATTTCTGTATTTATTTTTAAAAGCAGACTGTAAGAAAATGCCTCCTTGGCATGGTTACCCCCTGACTTTTTGCCTTTGCTGATGCTAAGTTTTGATTTGAAAGTGTGCTGAGGCCTGCTAACCAGGCCCCAGCACCAGTGTTCTTTCCCTAACCTGTACTTTTGTTTTCACAATTGGCACACCCTGGCATCCAGGTAAGTCCCTTGTAACTGGTGCCCCTGGTACCAAGGGCCCTGATGCCAGGGAAGGTCTCTAAGGGATGCAGCATGTCTTATGCCACCCTGGGGGACCCCTCACTCAGCACAGACACACTGCTTGCCAGCTTGTGTGTGCTGGTGAGGACAAAACGAGTAAGTCGACATGGCACTCTCCTCAGGGTGCCATGCCAACCTCACACTGCCTATGCAGTATAGATAAGTCACCCCTCTAGCAGGCCTTACAGCCCTAAGGCAGGGTGCACTATACCATAGGTGAGGGCACAAGTGCATGAGCACTGTGCCCCTACAGTGTCTAAGCAAAACCTTAGACATTGTAAGTGCAGGGTAGCCATAAGAGTATATGGTCTGGGAGTCTGTCAAACACGAACTCCACAGCACCATAATGGCTACACTGAAAACTGGGAAGTTTGGTATCAAACTTCTCAGCACAATAAATGCACACTGATTCCAGCGTACATTTTATTGTAACATACACCCCAGAGGGCACCTTAGAGGTGCCCCCTGAAACCTAAACCAACTATCTGTGTAGGCTGACTAGTTCCAGCAGCCTGCCACACACCAGACATGTTGCTGGCCACATGGGGAGAGTGCCTTTGTCACTCTGGCTAGTAACAAAGCCTGTACTGGGTGGAGGTGCTTCACACCTCCCCCTGCAGGAACTGTAACACCTGGCGGTGAGCCTCAAAGGCTCACCCCCTTTGTTACAGCACCACAGGGCACTCCAGCTAGTGGAGTTGCCCGCCCCCTCCGGCCACGGCCCCACTTTTGGCGGCAAGGCTGGAGGAAATAATGAGAATAACAAGGAGGAGTCACTGGCCAGTAAGGACAGCCCCTAAGGTGTCCTGGGCTGAGGTGACTAACGTTTAGAAATCCTCCATCTTGCAGATGGAGGATTCCCCCAATAGGGATAGGAATGTGACACCCTCCCTTTGGGAGGAGGCACAAAGAGGGTGTACCCACCCTCAGGGCTAGTAGCCATTGGCTACTAACCCCCCAGACCTAAACACGCCCTTAAATTTAGTATTTAAGGGCTCCCCAGAACCTAGGAACGCAGATTCCTGCAACCTAAGAAGAGGACTGCTAAGCCGAAAAACCCTGCAGAGAAGACGGGGACACCAACTGCTTTGGCCCCAGCTCTACCGGCCTGTCTCCCCACTTCTAAAGACACTGCTCCAGCGACGCTTTCCCCAGGGACCAGCGACCTCTGAATCCTCAGAGGACTGCCCTGCTCTAGAAGGACCAAGAAACTCCCGAGGACAGCGGCCCTGTTCACCCAAGACTGCAACTTTGTTTCAAAGGAGCAACTTTAAAACAACTGCGTTTCCCGCCGGAAGCGTGAGGCTTGCTACTCTGCACCTGACGCCCCTGGCTCGACTTGTGGAGAAACAACACTTCAGGAAGGACTCCCCGGCGACTACGAGACTGTGAGTAGCCAGAGTTGCCCCCCTTGAACCCTCACAGCGACGCCTGCAGAGGGAATCCCGAGGCTCCCCCTGACCGCGACTGCCTGCTTCCCAGATCCCGACGCCTGGTAAAGACTCTGCACCCGCAGCCCCCAGGACCTGAGAGATCGGAACTCCGGTGCAGGAGTGACCCCCAGGAGGCCCTCTCCCTTGCCCAGGTGGTGGCTACCCCGAGGAGCCCCCCCCCTTGCCTGCATCGCTGAAGAGACCCCTTGGTCTCCCATTGATTTACATTGGAAACCCGACGTGCGTTTGCACACTGCACCCGGCCGCCCCCATGCTGCTGAGGGTGTACTTTCTGTGTGGACTTGTGTCCCCCCCGGTGCCCTACAAAACCCCCCTGGTCTGCCCTCCGAAGACGCGGGTACTTACCTGCTGGCAGACTGGAACCGGGGCACCTCCTTCTCCATTGAAGCCTATGCGTTTTGGGCACCACTTTGACCTCTGCATCTGACCTGCCCTGAGCTGCTGGTGTGGTAACTTTGGGGTTGTCCTGAACCCCCAACAGTGGGCTGCCTTGGACCCAAACTTGAACCCCGTAGGTGGTTTACTTACCTGCAAAAACTAACAAACTCTTACTCCCCCTAGGAACTGTGAAAATTGCACTGTGTCTAGTTTTAAAATAGCTATATGTGATTTATATGAAAACTGTGTATGCTATTTTGATTATTCAAAGTTCCTAAAGTACCTACCTGCAATACCTTTCATCTGAAGTATTACATGTAAAATTTGAACCTGTGGTTCTTAAAATAAACTAAGAAAATATATTTTTCTATACAAAAACCTATTGGCCTGGAATTGTCTCTGAGTGTGTGTTCCTCATTTATTGGTTGTGTATGTACAAAAAATGCTTAACACTACTTCTCTGATAAGCCTACTGCTCGCCCACACTACCACAAAATAGAGCATTAGTATTATCTCTTTTTGCCACTGTCTTACCTCCAAGGGGAACCCTTGGACTCTGTGCATATTATTCCTTACTTTGAAATAGTGCATACAGAGCCAACCTCCTACACAGACAAATACTGAAAATTTTACATCTTTTGAGTGACTCTTCCTGCTGCTAGCCCTGGCTTCCAGGCCAACAGCTGAGCATATCCAAAGCAAGTGGAGTTAAAGATAAAAAAATGTAAAAAATGGTTGCGATTTCCTTTAATCAATGTATATCTTATTCAGGGATGTGGAATTCCTATCGCCCGACGCCCAGGACATCTTGTTTGGGGTCAAAGGCAACAAGTTTTTATGTTTATTTTGTCCTTGGGACAAGTAGGCCCAACCCTCTGCAGCACAAACCCTTTGGCTGCCTGTTTACAGAGAGTGGAACTCTCTGCAGTTGAGATAATGTGTTTCCAAAAGATAATGCTGTTCGAACTTGTATTTATGGTTCATTATTTGAAAGCTTTCATTATTAGGGTGAGTGCTGTAAATAAATGTTTTAAGGTCACACTTCACTACTGATGTTGGTTCCGGTACCAAAAAAAAAAAAAGTGTATACACATGTTTGAAAAGTTTAGGCTATGAGGCTAAGTATAATGCTCCCAGAATGCTCTCTGATTAGATGCAAATGAAGTGTCATTTAGTAAAATGTGTTGATGCATGCTAGTATTTCCCAAAAATATTTCAAATGGAAAATCAGTGTAACCATTTTCAACACGATTATGGGAAGCATGAAAATAAACAAACACTGACAAAGCCAACTGATCTGACATATTTTTATAAGTCTTTTAGTTTCATCAATGCGTGTCTTGTTTTGACATGGCTTGTGTAACACTTTATTGTTGTAGGAGCTACCAGGCCCTCAACATTGTAACAAACACTGGCAAAAAAAAAAAAAAAACAGTTTTGGAACTCTAAAAGCACACATTGCCACCAGTGGCATAACAAAGGCCCCGCAGCCGCCCTCCAGGGGGCCCCTTCCGCACAGCACCTGCCCTGAGTGAGTCTGGAGAGGGGGCTCCTCCATGTTCTTTGCAAAGGGGCACCCTCCAGTTTCGTTACGTCACTGATTGCCACTGTAGTTCCTGACACTGAACAAAACTACTCTGTGTGCCAGTATGCTCCTTGTGGAAGAGCAGAATGCGATCACTCACAGTAAAGCCAGCCGAAAAAGAGAGAAATAGAAGTTTAATAAAAACAAAATGTCTTTGTTAACACCAGACCTAATTAGGGACCAAGACCCACATGTAGGTAGCTTTTTGCATGTCGTAACCTGGTTACCGAATCACAAAACAGGTTTGCGACTCGCAATTAGGAAGGGGAGTTCCCTTCCTAATTGTGACTCGCAGTGCAATGTAGGATTGTTTTGTGACTGCAGGCGCAAACCAATCGCAGTTTGCACCCATTTCAAATGGGTGCTAACACTTTCGCAAAAAAGGGAAGGGGTCCCCATAGGACACCTTCCCCATTATGAATGTCACTGTAAAAAAAAATTCAGAGCAGGCAGTGGTCCAGCGGACCACTGCCTGCTCTGAAAAAATGAAACAAAAACGTTTAAGTTTTCGTTTTTGTAATGCATCTCGTTTTCCTTTAAGGAAAACGGGCTGCATTACATTAAAAAAAAAAAAAAAACTGCTTTATTGAAAAGCAGTCACAGACATGGTGGTCTGCTGTCTCCAGCAGGCCACCATCCCTGTGAGGGCCGCCATTTGCAAGGGGGTCGCAAATTGCGACCCACCTCATGATTATTCATGAGGTGGGCATTTGCGAAGCCCTTGCGAATCACAGATGGTGTCAGGGGCACCATCCTACATTCGGATTTGAGACTCGCAAATTGCGAGTCGCTCTGACTCGCAATTTGCGGGTCGCAAATCTGAACCTACCTACATGTGGCCCCAAATTCTTAAAGAAAGTCACAAAAGTGCACCCCTATAAAATATTTGTGAACTGTATTTTAGCATGGGTAAATACGCATGTGTAGATTTGCTCATGTGAAGATCTATTGAGCATTTGCAAGTTCATTTTCCCTCCAGCCACTTTCTTCCCAACCCTGGAAGAAGTTCTAATTCTGCCATTGTCAGGAGTAAATGTCCAACCTTTCTTATTATGGGAAAATATTAGAGAGAAGCTGGTGAAGATCTTTAAAACATGCAGGTTAGTAGGTTTGCAGACTCAAAGGCATTCCAGCCCTGGAACTATTGCTTACTGCTTCCTCCAGCCCCAGTATGCAGATCTGCAGAAAGGTGTCAAAATAAGGAAATTGCTACAGTAGGGATTGAAACTGCAAGTATTCAAGCCCTACTATGGTAGTAGCCCTGGCATAAATAGAGAGGCTATTATCAGAGCTCTTACATAATGAGATTGCTGACATAATTTGTCGCCACACTACATGGCACCAAATGGACAAGTAGATCTTTTTACAGGACAAGTAGATTTGAGAAGCAACCTGTCCCCTGGACAAGTAGATATTTTAATAAATTCCACACCCCTGTTATTGCATATTTATTTATTGTATAATGCAAAACTTTTCATACAGGTGTACCATTTCATTTTATTTGGCGTTTTAATGTGTTTCAACCCGACAGGCATCAAAGGATTTCAATTGGTTAAATAAATGTAGATCTATACAAGTGCCGACTCACTAATTTACTCACAAAACACAAAATGAATATGGACAAATACCAAAAGGACGGCATGGATAAATACAGACAGAAATTTCATAAAACAAATACCATACAACTGGGAGCCCTAATCATATGTAATAATAAAGAACAAGCATTGGCAAAGCCAATAGGTTTCAGCTACGTGAAATATATGGTCATTGCCAATGTTCTCTGTACATGTTGCAGGTGGCTATAATGAAGATGTGAAGTAACGGAAAGAGCTTCTGACTTGGGGAACTTGGTTTGAGTCTTAGCGTCACCTCAACATTCAGTGATCCTGGCCAAACCATGTAATCTATCCAGTGCCACAAAAACGTGTCTTTGCGCAGCATAACTGGTGCTCTTATAAAGCGCTGATGCATACACTTTGAGGGTGTGCCAGAGCCCTAGGTGAGAAGAGGAAACCTGCAATGGAGGAAGCATAAAGAAGAGCAACAGCAGTGGCGGCGGTGCTTGCACGGTGCCTCGGGGAGCACTGGGACAGCAGACGGTCGGGGAGTTATCGGCCATTGCTGGTTCCAAGTTGGGGTTAGTAGTAAAATTTAGCAATCATAAAGGGTGTTCAGTGGCTTTTCTAGAGCTTTTGGCCCGTGTTCCAATGCACTTGCTGCACCATTCCAATCATTACCCTAGTGACTGAAAGGACAAATGAGGAAATTGTTTATACCCAGTAATATATGTGTTCCGAAAAAGGCACAGTTGCAGACGTAATACATAATCATTTTGTAGCTATACATAAGCACAAACCCTTTCATGAAAAGTTCCATTAAACCTATCCAACCCTCCAAAACGAGTTGCCACATGTCATCAATAAAGCATATGCTTTACACATCACTAAATCGTGTTACAAAGTGGCTGACTCTTTCCTGTGAAAAGATCCTATCCAGTGAATGGGCCATAAACAGTATGAAATGCCCAAGATCACCATGTTGGGTTGAAACAGACTGAAATGTGGTTTTGTACTTTGTCCCTAAAAAGCAGTTTCACAAAATAAATGGACTCAGCCAAGAACAAGATTTTTTTTTTTTTTAAACGTTTTAAATATGAAAAAGTTGCTGAATTTTTTTTTTTTTTTATTTCATTTGCATGTGAAACTGTTTCATCTTAGTAGTACTGGTACATCAGACTAAATCAGTGCGCTCTGTCTGCGCCCTCCTGAACTATGCATGCACCACCGTTCAAAACCGGCAGGCATTTATTTACAAGTTAAGCACATAAAAGAAAGCAAACAAGGGTGCCCTGCACGCGTACATTTTGGGCCACCTTCATTTCTAAAGACATTTTGCAAAATATGTATTAAATATGAAAGTCTCTGCAAAAATTCAAAACATGTATTTCACTCACATGCAGAACTGTTTCATCTTAGTAGTACTAGTACGTCAGACTAAATCAGTGCACGTTTTTTTCGTAAGAAATAGTTTTCAAACAATTTTAAAAACGTCTGTGCTTCCGCCCACCCTGACAATGCCAATAGTGAATTTCATACCCCACTAGTGAAAGGCAAATCTTTTGTGCAGCTGAAGAACGAGATACTTTTGAAATGGCTATGTCCAAAATATATATATTTTTTAAAAGGGCACACGCAGGCTCCATGGAGAAAGTATGCAGCATTCCCGTTTCCTGTAAAGGCTCTCACTTTGAAGTCAGCCGAAAGGAAAATAAACACCAGGCTCCCTCAAAGACACCGCTTGACATTTGACCTCGGTCTTTAAATGCCCAGCAATGTGATAAGAACAAGATTGACAGGCTTGTTTGTTACAGAAAATGAGTCTGTGGAAGAATACTATAAACACAGCTTTGGCATGGGGAGGTACGAGCTTGAGCTGGGGAGCCTAAAGCAAATGAAGCCAGCAAATGGAAAGTCAAAACATGAGTTACAAACCACAAAGCCAATGGCAAGCAATGGATAGAATGCATTCCTAGGCAACTTTCTGAAACTCCCCAAGATGTCTAACATACCACACAGCTGCGTTGTCTCGTAGGCTGCAAAATAAAAAAGGACAGGGAGGCTGAGCTGCACACAAGTGTATCATTAATAATTCCAGCTTGCCTGCGAGTAGCCCACATCAGCCAATGGACTCCCCACCCATCACCAGGCCAATGCCACTGAGAACCGTGCAACTGGAGCTGGGCTGTTCCTACTGGAGAAGGACCGAATCACATTTGCAACTGGTTGGTCCCTGGCTTGAATGGAATAGCGAGCAAAATGATGGACTGGAATGCAACTTGGGCTGCTGCCAAGGCTGAGTTCTGCGGGCATTCCAGTAATCATCTTTGCGTTTCTACTGACAACCATGGCAGTCTTTGATAGCAGCAGCTTCCAAGCTTGACGTTAAGCTTCTGTAATGCTTTATTGTCATTTTTGACATCACCTTGGCACAGGTTTCTTTACATATAACCCTTCAGCACCACATGAGACATAAAAAGGCAGAGGTCTGCTTGGAGGAGTCCCAGGCCTCACTCAAGGCCCACCCCGATTAGCGGTTTTCATTTAGTGCTCTAAAATGTGTACGGATGCTTGGGTCCCCAAGCTTTGCCAGAGAGTTCTACATCTATACAGATTTAGGGAGGAAATTCCAGAATTTTCAATGATAAAACTAGTACATTAGCATTCTCCCATCTTAACATGGTGCCCACCTCGATACAGGTCCATGGTGAAAATTAGATTCCAGATTATTTTCTACAAATCTCCTTCTTAGCTGTTCCCAGCTGTTGGTGTGTCTGACAGGAATGCGCTTGAAGGGGTGCAGTGTTGGTAGTTGTGGGTCTCTACTTTCCATCCCTCCTCCTGTGTGGTAGCACCTGGCAACCCCTCACAGGGTTCAGTGTTCATCACCGAGGTCAGGAGTAGGGAATAAGTGAGTTCTCTATAGGGACATCCCACTAATAAGTGCCTGCATCACTACTGTTTGGGCGGTAACTGCATACATGTGACCTTCAGCTCAAGCTCTGAGAACATATCTTCTAGAAAGCCCAACAGAAGCTTGCACCCCTCAAGACAGACAGGCAAGCTCCTCAAAGATGCATGAGTGGGGCATCATTAGCCCTTCAAAGCTGCAGCTTAAAGCAAACTTGAGTGAACCCAAAGAGAGCAAAAGTGCATGAAAAGAATAGACTGGTTTTGCTTACTGCCCCCCGCACACAGCAATACTCCTCGCAGGCCACAAAAGTCAGTAAACATAGTAATTCCCTTGAGGTTCCTCCCTCTTCTCTCAGGGAGGTGCAGCAGATCACACAAGTGGGCAATTTACAGTTGTGATCTCTGACTGTTGAATAGTCCCACAGCTAGCAAAGTACCTTCCCTCTTCTCTCTGGGAGGTGCCGCAGATCACACATGTGGGCAGTTTAGAACAATGATCCGTGATTGTCAAAAGTTCCACCCCGTCAGAGGACGAGGTGGCTTCTGACAGGCAGAGAGATGACTCATAGGCCTGATGTACTCAAACCGGGGGATCCATCCCAGTGCTACCAGCTTCCTATACTGATGCCAACCCCAGGCCCAGCTCCTTTCCTGTGAATGTCAGAACCGGGCTCTAGGGAGAGCAAGAGTAAACGTGGGGAGTGACCTCACAGGCTGTGAAAGGCACAAGATCAGAGAGGCTGGGAACAGTGGAGATTACAGGGAGGAAGTAAACAGAGATAATGAGAGAGGCTGCAAAACAGAGAGCAAGAGGGACAGAGCAACCAGAAGACCGGAGCACAAGGGACTACAATAGAAAAGAGCGGAGGAAGAGAGAGTGAAAGAGGAGTTTAAGGAGAGGTGAGAGGAGGCCAACAGGGCAAGAAGTCAAGGAACGCCAAAGCAAGTGAGGCAGGCAGGGCTTTAACCCCTTTGCTGCCAGGCCTTTTCCCCCTCTTGCGCCAGACCTTTTTTGGCTATGTGGGGTAGTTCACGCTTAGGCCCTCATAACTTTTTGTCCACATAAGCTACCCACGCCAAATTTGCGTCCTTTTTATCCAACATCCTAGGGATTCTAGAGGTACCCAGAGTTTGTGGGTTCCCCTGGAGGAGACCTAGAACTTAGCGAACATTTGTTTTTTTGTTTTAATGGGAAAAAGGGTCCCTGAAAATGGCATCAAAGGGTTTGCAGTGCTAAAATCACCATCTTCCCAGCTTTTTTAACGGCAGACTTGAATCTGAAAACCACATTTTTCCATCACAATTTTGGCATTTACTGGGACATACCCCATTTTTAGTATTTTTTGTGTGCTTTTAGCCTCCTTCCAGTTAGTGACAGAAATGGGCGTGAAACTAAAGCTGGATCCCGGACAGCTAAACATTTCTAAAAAGTAGACAAAATTCTGAATTCAGCAAGGGGTCATTTGTGTCCTACAAGGTTTTCCTACAGAAAATAACAGCTGAAATAAAAAAATATTGAAATTGAGGTAAAGAAAGCAGCCCTTTTTCTCCACGTTTTATTCTGTAACTTTTTCCTGCAATGTCAGATTTTCGTAAGCAATATAGGGGGTCATTCTGACCCTGGCGGCCGGTGGCCGCCAGGGCCACCGACCACGGGAGCACTGCCAACAGGCTGGCGGTGCTCCCACGAGCATTCTGACCGCTGCGGTTCAGCCGCGGTCAGAAGCGGAAAGTCGGCGGGCTCCCGCCGACTTTCCGCTGCTCGGGGGAATCCTCCATGGCGGCGGAGCGCGCTCCGCCGCTGTAAGGAAATGCCTCCTTGGCATGGTTGCCCCCTGACTTTTTGCCTTTGCTGATGCTATGTTTACAATTGAAAGTGTGCTGAGGCCTGCTAACCAGGCCCCAGCACCAGTGTTCTTTCCCTAACCTGTACTTTTGTATCCACAATTGGCAGACCCTGGCATCCAGATAAGTCCCTTGTAACTGGTACTTCTAGTACCAAGGGCCCTGATGCCAAGGAAGGTCTCTAAGGGCTGCAGCATGTCTTATGCCACCCTGGAGACCTCTCACTCAGCACAGACACACTGCTTGCCAGCTTGTGTGTGCTAGTGAGGACAAAACGAGTAAGTCGACATGGCACTCCCCTCAGGGTGCCATGCCAGCCTCTCACTGCCTATGCAGTATAGGTAAGCCACCCCTCTAGCAGGCCTTACAGCCCTAAGGCAGGGAGCACTATACCATAGGTGAGGGTACCAGTGCATGAGCATGGTTCCCCCATACTGTGTCTAAACAAAACCTTAGACATTGAAAGTGCAGGGTAGCCATAAGAGTATATGGTCTGGGAGTCTGTCAAACACGAACTCCACAGCACCATAATGGCTACACTGAAAACTGGGAAGTTTGGTATCAAACTTCTCAGCACAATAAATGCACACTGATGCCAGTGTACATTTTATTGTAAAATACACCACAGAGGGCACCTTAGAGGTGCCCCCTGAAACTTAACCGACTATCTGTGTAGGCTGACTAGTTTTAGCAGCCTGCCACAAACCGAGACATGTTGCTGGCCCCATGGGGAGAGTGCCTTTGTCACTCTGAGGCCAGTAACAAAGCCTGCACTGGGTGGAGATGCTAACACCTCCCCCAGGCAGGAATTGTCACACCTGGCGGTGAGCCTCAAAGGCTCACCTCCTTTGTGCCAACCCAGCAGGACACTCCAGCTAGTGGAGTTGCCCGCCCCCTCCGGCCAGGCCCCACTTTTGGCGGCAAGGCCGGAGAAGATAATGAGAAAAACAAGGAGGAGTCACTGACCAGTCAGGACAGCCCCTAAGGTGTCCTGAGCTGAAGTGACTCTAACTTTTAGAAATCCTCCATCTTGCAGATGGAGGATTCCCCCAATAGGGTTAGGATTGTGACCCCCTCCCCTTGGGAGGAGGCACAAAGAGGGTGTACCCACCCTCAGGGCTAGTAGCCATTGGCTACTAACCCCCCAGACCTAAACACGCCCTTAAATTTAGTATTTAAGGGCTACCCTGAACCCTAGAAAATTAGATTCCTGCAACTACAAGAAGAAGGACTGCCTAGCTGAAAACCCCTGCAGAGGAAGACCAGAAGACGACAACTGCCTTGGCTCCAGAAACTCACCGGCCTGTCTCCTGCCTTCCAAAGATCCTGCTCCAGCGACGCCTTCCAAAGGGACCAGCGACCTCGACATCCTCTGAGGACTGCCCCTGCTTCGAAAAGACAAGAAACTCCCGAGGACAGCGGATCTGCTCCAAGAAAAGCTGCAACTTTGTTTCCAGCAACTTTAAAGAACCCTGCAAGCTCCCCGCAAGAAGCGTGAGACTTGCAACACTGCACCCGGCGACCCCGACTCGGCTGGTGGCGATCCAACACCTCAGGAGGGACCCCAGGACTACTCTGATACTGTGAGTACCAAAACCTGTCCCCCCTGAGCCCCCACAGCGCCGCCTGCAGAGGGAATCCCGAGGCTTCCCCTGACCGCGACTCTTTGAACCTAAAGTCCTGACGCCTGGGAGAGACCCTGCACCCGCAGCCCCCAGGACCTGAAGGACCGGACTTTCACTGGAGAAGTGACCCCCAGGAGTCCCTCTCCCTTGCCCAAGTGGAGGTTTCCCCGAGGAATCCCCCCCTTGCCTGCCTGCAGCGCTGAAGAGATCCCGAGATCTCTCATAGACTAACATTGCAAACCCGACGCTTGTGTCTACACTGCACCCGGCCGCCCCCGCGCCGCTGAGGGTGAAATTTCTGTGTGGGCTTGTGTCCCCCCCGGTGCCCTACAAAACCCCCCTGGTCTGCCCTCCGAAGACGCGGGTACTTACCTGCAAGCAGACCGGAACCGGGGCACCCCCTTCTCTCCATTCTAGCCTATGCGTTTTGGGCACCACTTTGAACTCTGCACCTGACCGGCCCTGAGCTGCTGGTGTGGTGACTTTGGGGTTGCTCTGAACCCCCAACGGTGGGCTACCTTGGACCAAGAACTAAGCCCTGTAAGTGTCTTACTTACCTGGTTAACCTAACAAATACTTACCTCCCCTAGGAACTGTGAAAATTGCACTAAGTGTCCACTTTTAAAACAGCTATTTGTGAATAACTTGAAAAGTATACATGCAATTTTGATGATTTGAACTTCCTAAAGTACTTACCTGCAATACCTTTCGAATGAGATATTACATGTAGAATTTGAACCTGTGGTTCTTAAAATAAACTAAGAAAAGATATTTTTCTATATAAAAACCTATTGGCTGGATTTGTCTCTGAGTGTGTGTACCTCATTTATTGTCTATGTGTATGTACAACAAATGCTTAACACTACTCCTTGGATAAGCCTACTGCTCGACCACACTACCACAAAATAGAGCATTAGTATTATCTCTTTTTGCCACTATCTTACCTCTAAGGGGAACCCTTGGACTCTGTGCATGCTATTCCTTACTTTGAAATAGCACATACAGAGCCAACTTCCTACATTGGTGGATCAGCGGTGGGGTACAAGACTTTGCATTTGCTGGACTACTCAGCCAATACCTGATCACACGACAAATTCCAAAATTGTCATTAGAAATTCATTTTTGCAATTTGAAATTTTTCTAAATTCTTAAAAGTCCTGCTAGGGCCTTGTGTGTTAAGTCCCTGTTTAGCATTGTCTTTTAGAGTTAAAAGTTTGTTAAAAGTTTGAAATTAGATTCTAGAAACAGTTTTAGATTCTTTAAAAAGTATTCCAACTCTTAGCAGAATAATGTCTGATACAGAGATGCAGGTGGTGGAACTCGACACCACACCTTACCTCCATCTTAAGATGAGGGAGCTAAGGTCTCTCTGTAATATAAAGAAAATAACCATTGGCTCCAGACCTACCAAAATTCAGCTCCAGGAGCTGTTGGCAGAGTTTGAAAAAGCCAACCCCTCTGATGATGACCTCACAGAGGAAGAAATTAGTGACTTGGAGGCCAATGTCCCTCCTCCAGTCCTAAATAGGGAGAACAGGACCCCTCAAGTCCTGTCTCCAACTGTGTTAGTCAGAAATAGTGAGTCCCTCACAGGAGGGTCCCACATTTCTGAAATCACTGAGGATGCTCTCAGTGAAGATGACCTCCTGTTAGCCAGGATGGCCAAAAGATTGGCTTTAGAGAGACAGCTCCTAGCCATAGAAAGGGAAAGACAAGAGATGGGCCTAGGACCCATCAATGGTGGCAGCAATATAAATAGGGTCAGAGATTCTCCTGACATGTTAAAAATCCCCAAAGGGATTGTGACAAAATTTGAAGATGGTGATGACATCACCAAGTGGTTCACAGCTTTTGAGAGGGCTTGTGTAACCAGAAAAGTGAACAGATCTCACTGGGGTGCTCTCCTTTGGGAAATGTTCACTGGAAAGTGTAGGGATAGACTCCTCACACTCTCTGGAAAAGATGCAGAATCTTATGACCTCATGAAGGGTACCCTGATTGAGGGCTTTGGATTCTCCACTGAGGAGTACAGGATTAGGTTCAGGGGGGCTCAAAAATCCTCGAGCCAGACCTGGGTTGACTTTGTTGACTACTCAGTGAAAACACTAGATGGTTGGATTCAAGGCAGTGGTGTAAGTAATTATGATGGGCTGTACAATTTATTTGTGAAAGAACACCTGTTAAGTAATTGTTTCAATGATAAACTGCATCAGCATCTGGTAGACCTAGGACCAATTTCTCCCCAAGAATTGGGAAAGAAGGCGGACCATTGGGTCAAGACAAGGGTGTCCAAGACTTCAACAGGGGGTGACCAAAAGAAAGGGGTCACAAAGACTCCCCAGGGGAAGGGTAATGAGACAACCAAAACTAAAAATAGTAAAGAGTCTTCTACAGGCCCCCAAAAACCTGCACAGGAGGGTGGGCCCAGAGCCTCTTCACAAAACAATGGGTACAAGGGTAAAAACTTTGATCCCAAAAAGGCCTGGTGTCATAGCTGTAAACAGCATGGACACCAAACTGGAGACAAGGCCTGTCCCAAGAAAGGTTCCACTCCAAACTCCCATCCAGGTAACACTGGTATGGCTAGTCTCCAAGTGGGATCAACAGTGTGCCCAGAGCAAATCAGGGTCCACACTGAAGCTACTCTAGTTTCCGAGGGTGGGGTGGATTTAGCCACACTAGCTGTCTGGCCGCCTAACATGCAAAAATACAGACAGCAACTCTTAATTAATGGGACTAGAATAGAGGGCCTGAGGGATACAGGTGCCAGTGTCACCATGGTGACAGAGAAACTGGTTTCCCCTGGCCAATACCTGACTGGAAAAACTTACACAGTCACCAACGCTGACAATCAGAGAAAAGTACATCCCATGGCAATGGTTACTTTAGAATGGGGAGGGGTCAATGGCCTGAAACAGGTGGTGGTCTCCTCAAATATCCCAGTGGACTGTCTGCTTGGAAATGACCTGGAGTCCTCAGCATGGGCTGAGGTAGAACTAAAAACCCATGCAGCAATGCTGGGTATCCCTGAACTGGTGTGTGTGAAAACAAGAGCACAGTGCAAGGCACAGGGTGAACAAGTAGAGCTGGAGTCTGGAAGAATGGCCCAGCCTACCAAGAGAACAGGGAAGTCAGCTGGGAAACCAACTGCAACACAGCAAAAGAAAGGGAACCTCTCTTCTCAGGAAGAAGTTCTGCCCTCTGAGGGAACTGAGCCTTTGGAGCTTGAACCTTATCAGGTTGAGCTCTTAGGCCCAGGGGGACCCTCAAGGGAGGAGCTGTATAAGGGACAAGAAACCTGTCCCTCTCTTGAAGGCCTTAGGCAGCAAGCTGCTGAAGAGTCCAAAGGCAAGAAAAATGGAACGCATAGGGTCTATTGGGAAGATGGACTCCTGTACACTGAGGCCAGAGACCCCAAACCTGGTGCCACTAGGAGAGTGGTAGTGCCTCAGCTGTTCAGGAAGTTCATCCTAACATTGGCCCATGACATTCCCCTTGCTGGACATTTGGGACAAACCAAGACGTGGGAGAGGTTAGTCAACCACTTCTACTGGCCCAATATGTCCAACATGGTTAAGGAGTTTTGCCTCTCCTGCCCCACCTGTCAAGCCAGTGGTAAGACAGGTGGGCATCCAAAGGCCCCCCTCATTCCACTTCCAGTGGTGGGGGTTCCCTTTGAAAGAGTGGGTGTGGACATAGTTGGTCCACTGGAACCTCCCACAGCCTCAGGAAATATGTATATCCTGGTAGTAGTGGATCATGCTACCAGGTATCCTGAAGCTATTCCCCTTAGGTCGACTACTGCCCCTGCAGTAGCCAAGGCCCTCATTGGTATCTTTACCAGAGTGGGTTTCCCTAAGGAGGTGGTGTCTGACAGAGGTACCAACTTCATGTCAGCATACCTAAAGCACATGTGGAATGAGTGTGGAGTGACTTATAAATTCACTACACCATACCATCCACAAACTAATGGCTTGGTTGAGAGATTCAACAAGACATTAAAAGGCATGATCATGGGGCTCCCAGAAAAGCTCAAAAGGAGATGGGATGTCCTCTTGCCATGTCTGCTTTTCGCTTACAGAGAGGTGCCACAGAAGGGAGTAGGATTCTCACCCTTTGAACTTCTGTTTGGTCATCCTGTAAGGGGACCACTTGCCCTTGTTAAAGAAGGCTGGGAGAGACCTCTCCATGAGCCTAAACAGGACATAGTGGACTATGTACTTGGCCTTCGCTCTAGAATGGCAGAGTACATGGAAAAGGCAACCAAAAACCTTGAGGCCAGCCAACAGCTCCAGAAGTTTTGGTATGACCAAAAGGCTGCACTGGTTGAGTTCCAACCAGGGCAGAAAGTCTGGGTTCTGGAGCCTGTGGCTCCCAGGGCACTCCAGGACAAATGGAGTGGCCCTTACCCAGTACTAGAAAGGAAGAGTCAGGTCACCTACCTGGTGGACCTGGGCACAAGCAGGAGCCCCAAGAGGGTGATCCATGTAAACCGCCTTAAGCTCTTCCACGACAGGGCTGATGTCAATCTGTTGATGGTAACAGATGAGGATCAGGAGGCAGAGAGTGAACCTCTCCCTGATCTTCTGTCATCAGACCCAAAAGATGGCACAGTAGATGGAGTGATCTACTCAGACACCCTCTCTGGCCAACAGCAAGCTGATTGTAGGAGAGTCCTACAACAGTTTCCTGAACTCTTCTCCTTAACCCCTGGTCAGACACACCTGTGTACCCATGATGTGGACACAGGAGACAGCATGCCTGTCAAGAACAAAATCTTTAGACAATCTGACCATGTTAAGGAAAGCATCAAGGTGGAAGTCCACAAGATGCTGGAATTGGGAGTAATTGAGCGCTCTGACAGCCCCTGGGCTAGCCCAGTGGTCTTAGTCCCCAAACCTCACACCAAAGATGGAAAGAAAGAGATGAGGTTTTGTGTGGACTACAGAGGGCTCAATTCTGTCACCAAGACAGATGCTCATCCAATTCCAAGAGCTGATGAGCTCATAGACAAATTAGGTGCTGCCAAATTCTTAAGTACCTTTGACTTGACAGCAGGGTACTGGCAAATAAAAATGGCACCTGGAGCAAAAGAGAAAACAGCATTCTCCACACCTGATGGGCATTATCAGTTTACTGTTATGCCCTTTGGTTTAAAGAATGCCCCTGCCACCTTCCAAAGGTTGGTGAATCAAGTCCTTGCTGGCTTGGAGTCCTTTAGCACAGCTTATCTTGATGATATTGCTGTCTTTAGCTCCACCTGGCAGGATCACCTGGTCCACCTGAAGAAGGTTTTGAAGGCTCTGCAGGCCTCTCTGTCAAGGCATCCAAATGCCAGATAGGGCAGGGAACTGTGGTTTACTTGGGACACCTTGTAGGTGGAGGCCAAGTTCAGCCACTCCAACCCAAGATCCAGACTATTCTGGACTGGGTAGCTCCAAAAACCCAGACTCAAGTCAGGGCATTCCTTGGCTTGACTGGGTATTACAGGAGGTTTGTGAAGGGATATGGATCCATTGTGACGGCCCTCACTGAACTCACCTCCAAGAAAATGCCCAAGAAAGTGAACTGGACTGTGGAATGCCAACAGGCCTTTGACACCCTGAAACAAGCAATGTGCTCAGCACCAGTTCTAAAAGCTCCAGATTATTCTAAGCAGTTCATTGTGCAGACTGATGCCTCTGAACATGGGATAGGGGCAGTTTTGTCCCAAACAAATGATGATGGCCTTGACCAGCCTGTTGCTTTCATTAGCAGGAGGTTACTCCCCAGGGAGCAGCGTTGGAGTGCCATTGAGAGGGAGGCCTTTGCTGTGGTTTGGTCCCTGAAGAAGCTGAGACCATACCTCTTTGGGACTCACTTCCTAGTTCAAACTGACCACAGACCTCTCAAATGGCTGATGCAAATGAAAGGTGAAAATCCTAAACTGTTGAGGTGGTCCATCTCCCTACAGGGAATGGACTTTATAGTGGAACACAGACCTGGGACTGCCCATGCCAATGCAGATGGCCTTTCCAGGTTCTTCCACTTAGAAAATGAAGACTCTCTTGGGAAAGGTTAGTCTCATCCTCTTTCGTTTGGGGGGGGGTTGTGTAAGGAAATGCCTCCTTGGCATGGTTGCCCCCTGACTTTTTGCCTTTGCTGATGCTATGTTTACAATTGAAAGTGTGCTGAGGCCTGCTAACCAGGCCCCAGCACCAGTGTTCTTTCCCTAACCTGTACTTTTGTATCCACAATTGGCAGACCCTGGCATCCAGATAAGTCCCTTGTAACTGGTACTTCTAGTACCAAGGGCCCTGATGCCAAGGAAGGTCTCTAAGGGCTGCAGCATGTCTTATGCCACCCTGGAGACCTCTCACTCAGCACAGACACACTGCTTGCCAGCTTGTGTGTGCTAGTGAGGACAAAACGAGTAAGTCGACATGGCACTCCCCTCAGGGTGCCATGCCAGCCTCTCACTGCCTATGCAGTATAGGTAAGCCACCCCTCTAGCAGGCCTTACAGCCCTAAGGCAGGGAGCACTATACCATAGGTGAGGGTACCAGTGCATGAGCATGGTACCCCTACAGTGTCTAAACAAAACCTTAGACATTGTAAGTGCAGGGTAGCCATAAGAGTATATGGTCTGGGAGTCTGTCAAACACGAACTCCACAGCACCATAATGGCTACACTGAAAACTGGGAAGTTTGGTATCAAACTTCTCAGCACAATAAATGCACACTGATGCCAGTGTACATTTTATTGTAAAATACACCACAGAGGGCACCTTAGAGGTGCCCCCTGAAACTTAACCGACTATCTGTGTAGGCTGACTAGTTTTAGCAGCCTGCCACAAACCGAGACATGTTGCTGGCCCCATGGGGAGAGTGCCTTTGTCACTCTGAGGCCAGTAACAAAGCCTGCACTGGGTGGAGATGCTAACACCTCCCCCAGGCAGGAATTGTCACACCTGGCGGTGAGCCTCAAAGGCTCACCTCCTTTGTGCCAACCCAGCAGGACACTCCAGCTAGTGGAGTTGCCCGCCCCCTCCGGCCAGGCCCCACTTTTGGCGGCAAGGCCGGAGAAGATAATGAGAAAAACAAGGAGGAGTCACTGACCAGTCAGGACAGCCCTAAGGTGTCCTGAGCTGAAGTGACTAACTTTTAGAAATCCTCCATCTTGCAGATGGAGGATTCCCCCAATAGGGTTAGGATTGTGACCCCCTCCCCTTGGGAGGAGGCACAAAGAGGGTGTACCCACCCTCAGGGCTAGTAGCCATTGGCTACTAACCCCCCAGACCTAAACACGCCCTTAAATTTAGTATTTAAGGGCTACCCTGAACCCTAGAAAATTAGATTCCTGCAACTACAAGAAGAAGGACTGCCTAGCTGAAAACCCCTGCAGAGGAAGACCAGAAGACGACAACTGCCTTGGCTCCAGAAACTCACCGGCCTGTCTCCTGCCTTCCAAAGATCCTGCTCCAGCGACGCCTTCCAAAGGGACCAGCGACCTCGACATCCTCCGAGGACTGCCCCTGCTTCGAAAAGACAAGAAACTCCCGAGGACAGCGGACCTGCTCCAAGAAAAGCTGCAACTTTGTTTCCAGCAACTTTAAAGAACCCTGCAAGCTCCCCGCAAGAAGCGTGAGACTTGCAACACTGCACCCGGCGACCCCGACTCGGCTGGTGGCGATCCAACACCTCAGGAGGGACCCCAGGACTACTCTGATACTGTGAGTACCAAAACCTGTCCCCCCTGAGCCCCCACAGCGCCGCCTGCAGAGGGAATCCCAAGGCTTCCCCTGACCGCGACTCTTTGAACCTAAAGTCCCGACGCCTGGGAGAGACCCTGCACCCGCAGCCCCCAGGACCTGAAGGACCGGACTTTCACTGGAGAAGTGACCCCCAGGAGTCCCTCTCCCTTGCCCAAGTGGAGGTTTCCCCGAGGAATCCCCCCCTTGCCTGCCTGCAGCGCTGAAGAGATCCCGAGATCTCTCATAGACTAACATTGCAAACCCGACGCTTGTGTCTACACTGCACCCGGCCGCCCCCGCGCCGCTGAGGGTGAAATTTCTGTGTGGGCTTGTGTCCCCCCCGGTGCCCTACAAAACCCCCTGGTCTGCCCTCCGAAGACGCGGGTACTTACCTGCAAGCAGACCGGAACCGGGGCACCCCCTTCTCTCCATTCTAGCCTATGCGTTTTGGGCACCACTTTGAACTCTGCACCTGACCGGCCCTGAGCTGCTGGTGTGGTGACTTTGGGGTTGCTCTGAACCCCCAACGGTGGGCTACCTTGGACCAAGAACTAAGCCCTGTAAGTGTCTTACTTACCTGGTTAACCTAACAAATACTTACCTCCCCTAGGAACTGTGAAAATTGCACTAAGTGTCCACTTTTAAAACAGCTATTTGAGAATAACTTGAAAAGTATACATGCAATTTTGATGATTTGAAGTTCCTAAAGTACTTACCTGCAATACCTTTCGAATGAGATATTACATGTAGAATTTGAACCTGTGGTTCTTAAAATAAACTAAGAAAAGATATTTTTCTATATAAAAACCTATTGGCTGGATTTGTCTCTGAGTGTGTGTACCTCATTTATTGTCTATGTGTATGTACAACAAATGCTTAACACTACTCCTTGGATAAGCCTACTGCTCGACCACACTACCACAAAATAGAGCATTAGTATTATCTCTTTTTGCCACTATCTTACCTCTAAGGGGAACCCTTGGACTCTGTGCATGCTATTCCTTACTTTGAAATAGCACATACAGAGCCAACTTCCTACAGCCGCCATGGGGATTCTGACACCAGGATGGTGGTAGGGGGTGCCGCGGGGCCCCTGGGGGCCCCTGCAGTGCCCATGCCAATGGCATGGGCACTGCAGGGGCCCCCGTAAGAGGGCCCCGCAAAGTATTTCAGTGTCTGCTTTGCAGACACTGAAATACGCGACGGGTGCAACTGCACCCGTCGCACCCCTGCAACTACGCCGGCTCAATTCTGAGCCGGCGTCCTCGTTGCAGGGGCATTTCCTCTGGGTCGGTGGGCGCTCTTTTGGAGAGCGCCCGCCGGCCCAGAGGAAATGTCTGAATGGCCGCCGCGGTCTTCTGACCGCGGTGCGGTCATTTGGCGGCGGTACCTTGGCGGACGGCCTCCGCCGTCCGCCAAGGTCAGAATCAGGGCCATAGTGTTACATCTGCTAGACTCTTCTGGTTGTGGGGACATATAGGGCTTGTAGGTTCATCAAGAACTCTAGGTACCCAGAGCCAATAAAGGATCTGCACCTTGCAATGGGTTTTCGTTACATACTGAGTATACAGCAATTCATTTGCTGAAATATAAAGAGTGAAAAATAGGTATCAAGGAAACCTTTGTGTTTCCAAAATGGGCACAAGATAAGGTGTTGAGAAGCAGTGGTTATATGCACATCTCTGAATTCCGGGGTCCCCATACTAGCATGTGAATTACAGGGCATTTCTCATGTAGATGTTACACACTGCCTTACATTTGGAAGGAAAAAATTTAGAGAAAGACAAGGGGCAATAACAGTTGTTCTGCTATTATGTGTTCCCCCAGGCCTCTTGATAAAATGGTACCTTACTTGTGTGGGTAGGCCTAATGCCCGCAACAGGACACGCAACATGGACACATCACATTTTTTACATTGAAATATGATGTTTTTTTGGGAAAGTGCCTAGCTGTGGATTTTGGCCTCAAAACTAGACACCTATGGGAATCCAAGATGGGGTGACTTGTGGGGCTCTCACCAGGTTCTATTACCTAGAATCATTAACAAATCAAATCAAATCAAATCATTAACATTTATAAAGCGCGCTATTCACCCGTGCGGGTCTCAAGGCGCTAGGGGAAAAGGGGGGGTTATCGCTGCTCGAACAGCCAGGTCTTTAGGAGTCTCTGGAAAGCGGAGTGGTCCTGAGGCTGGTGGGGAGGGAGTTCCAGGTCTTGGCCGCCAGGAAGGA
Organism: Pleurodeles waltl; assembly: GCF_031143425.1. Classification (NCBI taxonomy): domain Eukaryota; kingdom Metazoa; phylum Chordata; class Amphibia; order Caudata; family Salamandridae; genus Pleurodeles; species Pleurodeles waltl. The sequence goes on along the minus strand of NC_090449.1, from coordinate 15,204,372 downwards.
GAAAGATCTCCCACCCGCCGTGGAGCGGCGGATGCGAGGGACAGCAGCGAGTGTGAGGCCAGAGGAGCGGAGGAGGCGGGTGGGGACGTAGAAGCTGAGGCGTCTGTTGAGGTATTCCGGTCCCTTGTCGTGGAGGGCTTTGTGTGCGTGGGTGAGAAGTCGGAAGGTGATCCTTTTGCTGACTGGGAGCCAATGCAGGTGTCTCAGGTGTGCGGAGATGTGGCTGCTGCGGGGTACGTCGAGGATGAGGCGGGCCGAGGCGTTTTGAATGCGTTGCAGGCGATTTTGGAGTTTGGCTGTGGTCCCGGCGTAGAGGGTGTTGCCGTAGTCCAGGCGGCTCGTGACGAGGGCATGGGTCACGGTTTTTCTGGTGTCGGCGAGGATCCAGCGGAAGATCTTGCGGAGCATGCGGAGGGTGAGGAAGCAGGCGGAGGACACGGCGTTGACTTGCTTGGTCATGGTGAGAAGATGGTCCAAGATGAAGCCGAGGTTGCGGGCGTGGTCTGTGGGGGTCGGTGCGGTGCCGATGGCCGTGGGCCACCAGGAGTCGTCCCAGGCGGACGGGGTGTTGCCGAGGATGAGGACTTCCGTTTTTTCAGAGTTCAGCTTTAGGCGGCTGAGCCTCATCCAATCTGCGACGTCCTTCATACCCTCTTGTAGGTTGGTCTTGGCGTTGGCGGGGTCCTTGGTGAGGGAGAGTATAAGTTGGGTGTCGTCGGCGTAGGAGGTGATGATGATGTCGTGCTTGCGTACGATGTTGGCGAGGGGGCTCATGTAGACATTGAAGAGTGTCGGGCTGAGTGATGAGCCTTGAGGTACGCCGCAGATGATCTCGGTGGGTTCTGAGCGAAACAGAGGGAGGTAAACTCTTTGGGAACGGTTTGCGAGGAAGGAGGCGATCCAGTCCAGGGCCTGGCCTTGGATCCCGGTGGAGCGGAGGCGGGTGATTAGGGTGCGGTGACAGGCGGTGTCAAAGGCAGCCGAGAGGTCAAGGAGAATGAGGGCGACTGTTTCACCGTTGTCCATCACGGTTCTGATGTCGTCTGTGACTGAGATGAGGGCGGTTTCAGTGCTGTGGTTGGTTCGGAATCCGGTTTGTGAAGGGTCGAGCAGGTTGTTGTCTTCCAGGAAGGTGGTCAGCTGTTTGTTGACGGTCTTCTCTATTACCTTGGCTGGGAAAGGCAGAAGAGAGATGGGGCGGAAGTTTTTCAGGTCGCTCGGGTCAGCCGTAGGTTTCTTTAGTAGGGCGTTGACTTCGGCGTGTTTCCAGCATTCGGGGAAGGTAGCAGAAGAAAAAGAAGAGTTGATGGCGGTCTGGAGGTGCGGGGCGATGATGTCGTCGGCTTTGTTAAAGATGAACTGCGGGCAGGGGTCCGAAGGGGCGCCGGAGTGGATAGAGTTCATGATGGATTTGGTTTCTTCCGTGTTGATGTGGGTCCAGTTGTTGAGGGTGATGGCCGGGGATGCGGGTTCGGTGGTGTTTGGTTGGGTCTGGTGTCCGAAGCTGTCATGGAGGTCGCTGATCTTGCGATGGAAGAAAGTGGCGAGGGATTCGCACAAATCCTGTGAGGGCGTGACGGCGTTGGCGCTGGGGTTGGAGAACTCCTTGACGATGCTGAAGAGTTCTCTGCTGTTGTGGCTGTTTTTGTCCAGTCTGTCAGTGAAAAAGTTCCTTTTGGCAGCGCGGATCAGGTGGTGGTGTTCGCGGGTAGCGTTCTTGAGGGCGGTCATGTTGTCAGCGGTGTGGTCCTTGCGCCAGGCTTTCTCAAGGGCGCGACAAGTTTTCTTTGATTCTTTGAGGGTGTCAGAGAACCAGAGAGGTTTTTTGGTGTTGGTCTGTCGATGCGTGCGTTTGAGGGGAGCAAGGTTGTCTGCGCAGTTGGAGATCCAGTTTGTGAGGTTGAGGGCTGCATCGTTGGGGTCGGTGGTGAGGGTGGGTTGGTTCGCGGCGAGTGCGGAGAAGAGTTGCTCTTCAGGGATCTTGTTCCACTGTCGACGAGGGATGGGTTGAGTGTGGAGGTGGCGGGTTTCGCGTCGGAATGTGAAGTGGACGCAGCTGTGGTCGGTCCAGTGTAGGGCGGAGGTGTGGCTGAAGAAGACGTGTTTGCTGGCGGAGAAGATAGGGTCGAGCATGTGTCCGGCGATGTGGGTGGCGGTGTTCACCAGTTGTTTGAGGCCGAGGTTGGCGAGGTTGTCGAGCAGGGTGGTGGTGTTGGGGTCGTTGTTTTGTTCCAGATGGAAGTTGAGGTCGCCTAGGAGGATGTAGTCCGGTGAGGCGAGGGCGTGCGGGGAGATAAAGTCGGCGATGGCGTCGCTGAAAGGGGCACGTGGTCCGGGAGGACGGTAGACGAGGGATCCTCTGAGGGTGGTCCTCGGGTCGGTGCGAATCTGAAAATGCAGGTGTTCAGCGGCGAGAGGGGCGTCTTCGGTGGAGGTGGTGACGCTGATGGAGTCTTTGAAGACGATGGCGATACCTCCTCCTACTTGGTTGGTGCGGTCTTTACTGGAGATCTTGTAGCCTTCAGGGATGGCGGTGGCGATGTCTGGAGCAGAGGAGGCGTTCATCCAGGTCTCTGTGATGAAGGCGACGTCCGGTGCTGTGGAGTCCAGGAGGTCCCAGAGTTCAACGGCGTGTTTGTGGACGGAGCGAGCGTTGACTAGGATGTACTTGAGGTGGTTGATGCGCGTGGGCTTGTGGTCGTGGTAGTTGCGTGGTGGAAGATGCGTTTGCAGGAGTTGCAGGCGAAGGGTCCATGGGTGCGTTTGGGGTGAGCTTGGAAGCAGGTGTTGGAGCGTCCTGGGTTGAGGGCGTGGAGGGTGGTGGGGTCGTAGCGGATCAGCTGGGCTTGGGAGAGCTGGGGACCAGGGGTCGTGGCGCTGGGTGCGGGCCAGGCGCAGACGGGCTTGCCTCTGGTGCGCCTGCTGCGCAGACGCGCAGCGGCCGCCATATGAGGTAGGAGGGGGGCGGGGGCGTGCAGGAGGTCGCGGCGGGAAAGCGAGAGGGAGGGGGGGGACAGGTAGAGTGAGAAGAGCTGGGGGAGGGGAGTTTAAGCGTGGAGGGGGGTGAGTGTTAGGAGGTTTAGGAGATTAGGGAGAAAGATAGGAGTAGGGTTGTGAAGATAGGGGAGGGGGGTTGTAGAGGTGGGTGAGGGTGAGAGGTAGAGTGAGAGGATAGGAAGATAGGTAATAGAGGGGGTGGCGGGAAGGGTGGGAGAGAGAGAAATAGATAGAGAAAATAGATAGATAGAGAAATGGATAGAGATAGGAAGATAGGACGAGGTGGAGAGTGAGGGAGGTAGATAGTGAACGGGTTAGATAGGGGAGATAGAGAGGGGGATGCGAGTGAGGGAGGGGGATGAGGCAGGAGCAGGAGGGCAGGCACGGGGAGAAGAAAACTGAGGAGGCAGAAGAGCCGAAGGCAGAAGATAGAAGACGGAAGAACAGAAGAAGAACAGAAGAAGAACAGAAGAAGAACAGAAGAAGAACAGAAGACCGGAAGAACAGAAGAAGATACAGAAAACGAAGAACAGAAGGCAAAAGACCACAGAAGAAGATGAGGAAGAAGAGAAGAAGAGAGAAGACGGGGAAAAGAAGAGTACAGAAGAAGATTACAGACGAGGAGCAAGAACAGAGAAGAAAAGAAGAAAAGAAGCAGGAGCAGGAGAGAGGGTGAGTAGCGCGGGGCAGGGCGAGGGGCTGGGAGGTACTTACTGTGAGGTGGGTCTCAGGAACTCAGGAACCTGGAGGAACTGGAGGAGCTGCAGCGGCAGGGGGAGCGACCTACCCTTGGGTCAAGGGTCGTTACCACTGTCGCGCAGCGGCTGCCATATGAGGTAGGAGGGGTCAGCTGGGGGCGAATGGGAGCTGGGGGGCGGGGGCGTGCAGGAGGTCGCGGCGGGAAAGCGCGAGGGAGGGGGAGACAGGTAGAGTGAGATGAGCTGGGGGAGGGGGGTTTAAGGGTGGAGGGGGGTGAGTGTTAGGGGGTTTAGGAGATTAGGGAGAAAGATAGGAGTAGGGTTGTGAAGATAGGGGAGGGGGGGTTGTAGAGGTGGGTGAGGGTGAGAGGTAGAGTGAGAGGATAGGAAGATAGGTAATAGAGGGGGTGGCGGGAAGGGGGGAGAGATAGAGAAATAGATAGAGAAAATAGATAGATAGAGAAATGGATAGAGAGATAGGAAGATAGGACGAGGTGGAGAGTGAGGGAGGTAGATAGTGAACGGGTTAGATAGGGGAGATAGAGAGGGGGATGCGAGTGAGGGAGGGGGATGAGGCAGGAGCAGGAGGGCAGGCGCGGGGAGAAGAAGACGGAGGAGGCAGAAGAGCCGAAGGCAGAAGATAGAAGACCGGAAGAGCAGAAGACCGGAAGAGCAGAAGAACACAGAAGAAGATACAGAAAACGAAGAACAGAAGGCAGAAGACCACAGAAGAAGATGAGGAAGAAGAGAAGAAGAGAGAAGACGGGGAAAAGAAGAGTACAGAAGAAGATTACAGACGAGGAGCGAGGAGGAAGAACAGAGAAGAAGAAAAGAAGAAAAGAAGCTGGAGCAGGAGAGAGGGTGAGTAGCGCGGGGCAGGGCGAGGGGCTGGGAGGTACTTCCTGTTAGGTGGGACTCAGAAACTCAGGAACCTGGAGGAACTGGAGGAGCTGCAGCGGCAGGGGGAGCGACCTACTCTTGGCCCAAAGAAAACACTTTTTTCCTCATATTTCGGTGATAGAAGTCCTGGAATCTGAGAGGAGCCACAAATATCCTTCCACCCAGCATTCCCCCAAAGTCTCCTGATAAAAATGGTACCTCACTTGTGTGGGTAGGCCTAGTGCCTGTGACAGGAAATGCCCCAATACACAACAGGGACACATTACATTTTCCCAAAGAAAATTGACATGTTTTTTGCAAAGTGCCTAGCTGTGGATTTTGGCCTCTGGATCAGCCGACACCTAGGAAAACCTAGCAAACCTGAACATTTCTGAAAACTAGACACCTAGGGTTGGGTAACTTGTGGTGCTTTCACCAGGTTCTGTTACCCAGAATCCTTAGCAAACCTCAAAATATGGCAAAAAAAAAAAAAAACTTTTCCCCTCACATTTCGGGCCTGCAAAGTTCTGGAATCTGAGGGGAGCCACAAGCTTCTGTCTACCTAGCGTTCCTCCAGGTCTACCAATAAAAACGGTACCTCACTTGTGTGGGTAGGCCTAGGTGCCCGTGACAGGAAATGCCCCAAAACACTATGTGGACACATCAAAATGATCAAGTACAAAAGTACCTGTTTTTTGAGGGGGGGGGTTGTGAAAAAACACCTGCGTTTATCGTCCTGGTCTGAGCAGCCATCTGGGGAAACCTACCAAACCCAAACATTTTTTAAAACTAGACACCCAAGGTAGTCCAGGGAGATGTGACTTGCGTGGATCCCCCAGTGTTTTCTTACCCAGAATCCTCAGCAAACCTCACATTTCGCTTTAAGAAATTCCAACACACATTTCCCCCACATTTCTGTGTGGGATCACCGCACTGGCACAAATTTCCTACCACTCAACGTTCCCCTCAGTCTCCAGGTACAAATGATACCTCACTTGTGTAGGCAGGCTAAGTGCCAGTGACAGAGAAGAGCCAAAAACATGTCGAAAATGAGGGGGAACCAAAGCGGGTCCAAAAGGGCAGTCTGGAAAAAATACGTTTTTAGGCTGACAAGTGGGGCATTATGTTTACTGGTATAGATGTGACAATGCTGGGTGGTAGGAACATTGTGGATTCCTGAAGATTTCGGAAGGTCCCATCACAAAAATGTGGGGGAAATGTGTGATTTTCAACAAAGTTGGAGGTTTGCAGGGCATTGTGGGTAAGAAAATGGTGCGGGGTGCATCTGAAGCACACCACCCCGGACTCCTCCAGATGTTTAGTTTTCAGGTGTGTCTAGGCCTTAGACTTTTCTACATGGCGCGTCCCAAAAAGTGCAGCCCTCACCATTCCAAGTGGGATGATTTTGACAGTTAGACAAGCTCTCATGGCCCAAATGTAAAACCAAAGCCCCAAATAATCAATTGTCCTCTTGCTTGCTGTGTGAGATGATGTTTTAGTGTGCAGGGGTGGGGGGAGGAAGCTGAAAGACTGTTTCCGCTTTCTGTTGGGGTGGGGGCATAATCATGCTCGTACTGGTTGGTAGCCATCACCCCACTATTTTTATTTTGTTTTAATTCCCTGGCATCTAGTAGGCTGTCTGACCCCCCCCCCCTCGGGGAGTAGATCGGGGGTAATTGCCCAATCTGCCCACCGGTGGGCAGGACAACTTTGTCCCTATTTATTTGGGGTGGGGGTATGGCCCACCCTCTTTTTTTTTTTTTAAACAATTTTCCCTGTTCTCTGGTGGGCTTTCTGCCCCCCTTGGGGGAAGATGGACCTTACAAAAATAGGCTGATGTGCCTCCAAGGGGGGGGGAGAAATGGCCAACAGTAATGTGCCCCCATGGGGAGCGACCCTTGCCCAAAGGGCTGCCCCCCCCAAACAAAAAACACACACACACCAATCAGTGGTGCCTAAGTGGTTTTGGCCTAAAATAAATTTGCCCCCCACAGGAGCGACCCTTGGCAAAAGGGGTCACTCCCCTTGTGTGAAACTGACACAAAAAAATCAAGATCGGCTGCTCTGCCCCAAAGGGGAGCAGAAATGGCCTTTAATAAAATTGCCCCCCACGTGTAAAAAAAAAAAAAAAAAAAAAATTTAAAAATGTATCCCTGGTGTCCAGAGGTTTTCGTGCAGCATATAGTCTTTGTATAGTGCTTTCTTTGAACAGAGTCGCCCGAGGTGCTTATAACTGACCACGAGGCTTCTCACTGTGCCTCTCTGTGGGTCAAAAAGGTGTTCAGAATACACGGTCATCCAAACCTTGGCCCCTCTGCAGAGATCGCAGAGACAAGTGTTGTAATTTAGTTGTAATATTTTAAAGTAGCAACATGTAATTACATATAGGCAGATTTTGCTAGATTAGAGGTTATGACATATGTAAATATAAGTGGTACGTTCCCCCCCCACCTTCCCTTTAGAATGGAATGTGCTGGCTGTTAGGTAGAGGAGTTTCACAATAGAATGTTGGGAGAGAGAGCTGAGAGAAGAGGAGATGTGAAGAGATGATGAGAAGTGGAGATGAGAATAAAGCGTGATTCTAAAGAACCATTGATCTCTTTTCATTATAACAACAAGCATCAGTAAAGCCAATAGTCCTGGATGGTTTCAGGTGTGTGTCAGTTGCTGTGCTGTACATCTGCATCCAATAACAGAAAGCTCAGAGAGGAACCAAGATACCAAGGGGAGGGCACACTGTGGAAGTCCCAAAACTTTAGTTTACACTTTAAGCCATGCCTTTAATTACAGAGGTTGCCTATTTTTGTAATTCCACTTAAAGCCATGACTGCAGGAGAAACGTGGACAGGAGCAGAAAATGAGAGTGAACCTACACAGGAGGGTGTAAAAAGACCCAGAAAGGCAGCTCGAGCCGGAGGCAAGGAGAGGCAGCAGCACCGATAGTGATATAAATACCGGCAGCTGCCAGGGTGAGGGCAGAGAGGAGGGCAGATATGTGCCAAACATGGAAAATCTCAGCACTCAGGGGACATGCCCAGGACCACTGCATCTTGGGCCAGCTGGCACCATCTTTGAGACGACAAACATGGCGCCTTCGGCTTTACCAACCACATCCAAACTCTTAACTACTAGTGCCAGTGCTTCCGGTACAATGCTGCCCAGTATCACCCATCCATCCAAGCGTCATATCAGTGCTGACCATTATAAAGCACTTAAGGTACAACTTTTACCATCTCTGGAATGATGAAAGACCTAATCGGTTCTGCAAGAATAAAATGTGCTACTTGCAGGGCTGCCTGGGTCTGTCTGCCTGACTCCCATTTTGTTGATGTCTCAGAAGAAGGGAGAAGTAGGGAAGCACTTACAGGGGGGAAAGGACCTCTTAGGAGGACCTAGGTTTCAATGAAAATGTATAAAAGTCAGTTTTGGTGTCAACTCAGAACATAGAGTTCCTGGGATTTCAAGTGGCCACTACGCAGGCTCAGTTGTTTTTTCCTTACTGATAGATTTTTTTTTAAATAAGGGGGTAAAGTTTATCTTAGAAAAGAATGTGGTAACTCTGAAGGACTTAGCAAGGACTATTTACAGGGCTCTACAGAGACTGAAGACAGTGGGCCTAAGAAAAGGTTTGTAGTATGCAGATTCGATTTCACAGTCCTCAGAGGCACAGAAGGACTTGAAGTGGTGGCTGGACAATCTAGATATACAGAATGGTAAAGCCATATTCAGGAATGTTCTGAAATTTATTTTGGAGACAGATGACAGCAATTTAGGTTGGGAAGCCTGTTTGAACAGCCTAGAAATAGGGAGGAAATTATGCTTACATATAAACTATCCAGAAATGCTGGCAGGCTCGAATGCTTTCATGAGTTTCAAGGACGTTTTATCAAACAGTATGGTATTGATTCTTATGGACAATGTTTCAGCAGTGCCTTATATCAATCGTTTAGGAGGTGCAAAGTCAAAGAAGTTTGCAGATTTAGCCAAAAAGATCTGGTATTTTTATATTATTATATTCCAGGTACTAGAAGGTGGACTGGAATTCCAGGAATCTCGGGGACTGCAGCGACTAGAAGTTGAATCTGTTTTTTTTTTCCAGGACAATCCAGGCTCTGTGGGGCTAACAGAGGTAGACTTCTTTGCAAGCAGACTTATTTTGCAGGTACAAAAATACTTAAGTTGGAGACAAGATTCAGAGGTCTCTGCAAGGGATGCTTTTCTTCTGGAATGGATAGTGGTAACAAAATACGCCATCCCTCACTTTGCAATGATTCAGAGGGTGTTGTTGAAGGTGGAGAGGGAGAGAGGCAGGCGTGCAGGAGTATTTATGTGACTCCTTTCTGAACTTCCCATGTGTGGCTTACAGGTGTGATGGAACTTGCAGTAGAAGAACCTCATTTGGTACCAGTTTTACTGATAGGGCCAAAAGGAGAGGAACAATCCTTGGTAGAAGAAGGAAATGTGAGCCTTCTTGTTTGAAAGATCTCAATGGTTCAGACAGATATTAAGGTCTTTCAGGAAAGGCTAAAGATTTATTGGATGAATTTTGGACAAGAGGTACTAGGAAACGGTACAAAGGAGTTTGGAACAAATGGTGTAGTTGGCGCATGGTGAGGAATTTGGATAACATGAAGGCTCTTGTGACGGAGATAGCAAACTTTTTAGTGGATCCGTTTCATTCAGCTTTTTCGTATAGGACCAATAATTGCTATAGATCGGGGGTGTCAGCTGGTCATGCTTTGGTGAATAACTGTGGAATAGGAAGCAATCCTCTGGTCCATAGCATTATGAAAGGAATTAGACTTAAGAGACAGGCTAGAACTCGTTATGATTCTTTATGGGGTGTAAATTTAGTTTCAATGTATTTGTTTCCTAGCCAGGTAACTCTTATCTTTCGTTAAAAACAGATATCTCAAACTGGCAACTTTTTTGTTTAAATTTAGGACGGTATCTGATGTAAAAGACTTGGTGACATGTAACAGGTTTTATTCACCAGATGGTGCACACTTGGGCATTTGGAAAAGGATTAAGACACTGCTGAGAATGTTTTTTATCCATCATTTCAGAACTGCATAAAGTTGTGCGTGGTTAATTGTATGAAAATTTATGAATAGAGAACATTGGAGTTCAGGCCTGAGGTCTAAGCACAATTGTTAAATTGTAAATTGTTAATTTCCTATGTGAAATTTTATAAAGCATTATCAATTGCTACAATATTGAGCTAGGTAAGATCGGTAACTAGGGAGGCAGGTGTAGACTTATCTAAGTTTGATGTACACCCGTCTAGATGGGTTATGGATAGTAATTTTTTGGGGGGGGCAGAAGAAACTCACTGAGATTTTGAAAGAGGCCAATTGATCAAATGGTGGTATGTTTGCAAAGTTTTATCTGAATCCAGTGGAACCTGTGAGTAGCTTGGCTGTGGAAAGCTTTAAACATGCATAATGATAGCCTCCAGTCTTGTAATGAAATAGCAGTTCTCCAACTCTCCTGATTTCATTAAAGAGAGAGGCTAGCATTATCCCACTCAACTCTCCATGGAGTGCAAAAAACCAGGGAAATTATCAGTGATAAAGAAGGGGATTATCAGTGGAAAGAGGGAGAGCACTAATGTGTTAATAGATATTCTGGGATGTGGAATTCCTATAGCCCTACGTCCGTGATATATTGTTTGGCGTCAAGGGCAACAATTTTCATGTTTATTTCGCCCTTGGGACATGTTGGCCCAACCCTCTGTAGCACAAACCATTTGGCTGCTAGTTTACAGAGAAAGGAACTGTCTGCAGTTGAGATAATACTTATGTCCATATGGTGATGCTGTTCAAACTTGTACTGATGGTTCATTAATGAAAAGCCTTTATTATTAAGGTGGGTGGTGTGAATAAACGTTTTAAGGTCACACTGCACTACTGACAGTGGTACCAGTAAAAATAATAAGAAAAAACCTTTCAAACATGTGTACACTTAACAATATGAAGCTACGTATAATAAGCCCAGAATGCTCCTTGATTAGATGCAAATATTTGCAGAAGCTTGTAAGCAAGAGTGATGGTTGTTTAATTTCAAAATAAAATGTTCAGAAAAAAAATATTTTTCTACTATGAAATGTTAGGTGCTATTTCTTTGAAGCGTCATTCAGTAAAATGTGTTTATGGATTTCCAAAAAATATTCCTAATGGAAAATCAGTGTAACCATTTTCAAAAACATTATGGGAAGCATGAAAATAAACAAGCACTGGCAAAGCCAACCGATCTGTCATTTACTGTGCGTCTTTTGGTTTCGTCAACGCGTGTCTGGTTTTGACATGGCTTTTGTAACACTACTGATGTGGAAGCTGCCAGGCCTTCACCGTTGTAACGAACACTGGCAAAAAGCAAAAAATTTTTTTGGTCTTAAATAAAAGCACACATTGCCACCAGTGGCATAACAATTGCCCCACAGCACCTGCCCTGAGTGAGTCTTTTGGGGGGGCTAATGTCAGACCTAATTAGGGACCCAATTCTTAAAGAAAGTCACAAAAATGCATCCATGGCATATGTCTTTGAATTAATGGCTTTTATGAATTCAAAAGGACTTGCAGAAGTAGACCAGGAAATCGCACTCCTAGAAAATATTTGTGAACTGTATTTCAGCACAAGGAAATATGCATGTGTAGCTCTACAGAAAGGTGGCATAATAAGGAAATTGCTATCGTAGGGCTTGAAATTACTAGTATTCAAACCTTACTATAGTAGTAGCCCTGTCATAATCAGAGGCTATTATCAGAGCTCTTACATAATGAGATTGCTGCCATAATCTATTGTCGCCCTTCATGGCACTAAAGGGAAAAGTAGATTTTTTTTTTTACAGTACAAGTAGATTTAAGAAGTAACCTGTACTGTGGACAAGTAGATATTTTATTAAATTCCACACCCCTGAGATATTGTTTAGTTTTTCAAAAAAGTGCTATTTTATGGTCTATTTTATATTCACTTGAGGCGAAGTTGGTGATTGTTTTCTTTCTTTGCAGAAATCAATCTGTAATAGAAGAACAGATGTTGGAGGAATCAATTAATATTTTCATGCTTTCATCACATTCTAAAGAGGAATGTGGTTGTGTGACAAGGGTTTATATACTCTGTATGAAAATTCCAGAACGGAGGTAAATGCTGACCCACCAAAATAACATCTCAGATTGATTTCATTCAATACGAATGGCATGACCAACTACGCAAAAAGCATGAATGTCCTGTTTGACTTCGCAACGAAATCCCATGATAGCACTAATCCAGGAAACACAATTATCAATGTCAGGTTTTAAAACAGAAGAGGTAAAAATTAGCATTAGGATTGCAAAACATGGAGGCCCTGCAAAAAAACTTCTGAACCCACTATCCCCCGTTCACACTGTGGGTACTGATATTAGTATGAAACCCCTTACCCGTCACAGTTTTAAAAACTCCAGTTGATCCGATGAGAGGATTCATCTTTGCTATAATAAAAAATATGGACCCAAGAGTCTTGGGATACATATATGCCCCCAACACTTCCAGAACCAACTTTTAATCCTCATTGTTTATGATTTTTTCTGCATTTTCACCCATATTAACAGGGAAGGGGGAGCTGAATATAGCAATACTAGACCAATGCGAGAGAAAGAGATCCTATCTGAGATAATTAAAGAAAATGGCATACTGGAACCCAGGCGCATAACACACTCCAGAGATTAGGATAATTCATGTGTCCACAATGTATGCTTTAAAACAGGCTTCAGCAACGAGTAGCTCCTCAGCCACTGGTAGCTCTCCACCTTTCACTAATAAGCTCTCCAGAGGGCAGCCACACCTATTAAATGAGAAGTTTTTGCTTAGGTGAAGTGATACATCTTGCAGAGTGTGGTTTTTAGGAGACTGTTTTAATCTGTTTGTGTGATTTAAATTGTGCTTAAAAACTGTCTGCCCCCCCCCCTGTATTTTTGCCTTTAAAAAAGCCCGATTTTTAGAGTGTGCGCCCAGCACTATTGCAGTGTTTGTCTCTTAAACAATCTCCCCCTTACCTGGAAAGTAGACTCTGCTAGATTGGAAGTGTGGATTCAGCCTGTCTGTATCCAAGGAGATTCTGAATAGAGCAGCAGTTGCCTTCCCCCTGCCCACAGGGACTGGAGTTTAGTTAACTTGCTCCTTATATAAGTTCATTGTGGTTGTTGTATATGCTGTTGTGATAGGTTGTTGGGTGACGCTGTTTCATTGGTTGCTAGCTCCAGGGATGCAGTTATGATTGGTGGATAGAGCTGAGATTCTGATTGGCTGTTGGTTCTAGGGCTGTGATTGGTGGATAGGGCTGGGATTCAGATTGGTTGCTGTTTTTAGGGCTGGGGCTGTAATTGGTGGTCAGGAATAGGGCTATGACTGGTGAATAGGGCTGGGTCTCCCATTAGTTGGCTAAATCAAGGTTTGAAATTGGATTGGCTAGGGTTAGTGTAAGGAAATGCCTCCTTGGCATGGTTGCCCCCTGACTTTTTGCCTTTGCTGATGCTATGTTTACAATTGAAAGTGTGCTGAGGCCTGCTAACCAGACCCCAGCACCAGTGTTCTTTCCCTAACCTGTACTTTTGTATCCACAATTGGCAGACCCTGGCAGCCAGATAAGTCCCTTGTAACTGGTACTTCTAGTACCAAGGGCCCTGATGCCAAGGAAGGTCTCTAAGGGCTGCAGCATGTCTTATGCCACCCTGGAGACCTCTCACTCAGCACAGACACACTGCTTGCCAGCTTGTGTGTGCTAGTGAGGACAAAACGAGTAAGTCGACATGGCACTCCCCTCAGGGTGCCATGCCAGCCTCTCACTGCCTATGCAGTATAGGTAAGACACCCCTCTAGCAGGCCTTACAGCCCTAAGACAGGGTGCACTATACCATAGGTGAGGGTACCAGTGCATGAGCATGGTACCCCTACAGTGTCTAAACAAAACCTTAGACATTGTAAGTGCAGGGTAGCCATAAGAGTATATGGTCTGGGAGTTTGTCAAACACGAACTCCACAGCACCATAATGGCTACACTGAAAACAGGGAAGTTTGGTATCAAACTTCTCAGCACAATAAATGCACACTGATGCCAGTGTACATTTTATTGTAAAATACACCCCAGAGGGCACCTTAGAGGTGCCCCCTGAAACTTAACCGACTGTCTGTGTAGGCTGACTAGTTCCAGCAGCCTGCCACACCAGAGACATGTTGCTGGCCCCATGGGGAGAGTGCCTTTGTCACTCTGAGGCCAGTAACAAAGCCTGCACTGGGTGGAGATGCTAACACCTCCCCCAGGTAGGAGCTGTGACACCTGGCGGTGAGCCTCAAAGGCTCACCCCTTTGTCACAGCCCAGCAGGGCACTCCAGCTTAGTGGAGTTGCCTGCCCCCTCCGGCCACGGCCCCCACTTTTGGCGGCAAGGCTGGAGGGAACAAAGAAAGCAACAAGGAGGAGTCACTGGCCAGTCAGGACAGCCCCTAAGGTGTCCTGAGCTGAGGTGACTCTGACTTTTAGAAATCCTCCATCTTGCAGATGGAGGATTCCCCCAATAGGGTTAGGATTGTGACCCCCTCCCCTTGGGAGGAGGCACAAAGAGGGTGTACCCACCCTCAGGGCTAGTAGCCATTGGCTACTAACCCCCCAGACCTAAACACGCCCTTAAATTTAGTATTTAAGGGCTACCCTGAACCCTAGAAAATTAGATTCCTGCAACTACAAGAAGAAGGACTGCCCAGCTGAAAACCCCTGCAGCGGAAGACCAGAAGACGACAACTGCCTTGGCTCCAGAAACTCACCGGCCTGTCTCCTGCCTTCCAAAGATCCTGCTCCAGCGACGCCTTCCAAAGGGACCAGCGACCTCGACATCCTCTGAGGACTGCCCCTGCTTCGAAAAGACAAGAAACTCCCGAGGACAGCGGACCTGCTCCAAGAAAAGCTGCAACTTTGTTTCTAGCAGCTTTAAAGAACCCTGCAAGCTCCCCGCAAGAAGCGTGAGACTTGCCACACTGCACCCGGCGACCCCGACTCGGCTGGTGGCGATCCAACACCTCAGGAGGGACCCCAGGACTACTCTGATACTGTGAGTACCAAAACCTGTCCCCCCTGAGCCCCCACAGCGCCGCCTGCAGAGGGAATCCCGAGGCTTCCCCTGACCGCGACTCTTTGAACCTAAAGTCCCGACGCCTGGGAGAGACCCTGCACCCGCAGCCCCCAGGACCTGAAGGACCGGACTTTCACTGGAGGAGTGACCCCCAGGAGTCCCTCTCCCTCGCCCAAGTGGAGGTTTCCCCGAGGAATCCCCCCCTTGCCTGCCTGCAGCGCTGAAGAGATCCCGAGATCTCTCATAGACTAACATTGAAAACCCGACGCTTGTTTCTACACTGCACCCGGCCGCCCCCGCGCTGCTGAGGGTGAAATCTCTGTGTGGACTTGTGTCCCCCCCGGTGCCCTACAAAACCCCCCTGGTCTGCCCTCCGAAGACGCGGGTACTTACCTGCAAGCAGACCGGAACCGGGGCACCCCCTTCTCTCCATTCTAGCCTATGTGTTTTGGGCACCACTTTGAACTCTGCACCTGACCGGCCCTGAGCTGCTGGTGTGGTGACTTTGGGGTTGCTCTGAACCCCCAACGGTGGGCTACCTTGGACCAAGAACTAAGCCCTGTAAGTGTCTTACTTACCTGGTTAACCTAACAAATACTTACCTCCCCTAGGAACTGTGAAAATTGCACTAAGTGTCCACTTTTAAAACAGCTATTTGTCAATAACTTGAAAAGTATACATGCAATTTTGATGATTTGAAGTTCCTAAAGTACTTACCTGCAATACCTGTCGAATGAGATATTACATGTAGAATTTGAACCTGTGGTTCTTAAAATAAACTAAGAAAAGATATTTTTCTATATAAAAACCTATTGGCTGGATTTGTCTCTGAGTGTGTGTACCTCATTTATTGTCTATGTGTATGTACAACAAATGCTTAACACTACTCCTTGGATAAGCCTACTGCTCGACCACACTACCACAAAATAGAGCATTAGTATTATCTCTTTTTACCACTATTTTACCTCTAAGGGGAACCCTTGGACTCTGTGCATGCTATTCCTTACTTTGAAATAGCACATACAGAGCCAACTTCCTACATTGGTGGATCAGCGGTGGGGTACAAGACTTTGCATTTGCTGGACTACTCAGCCAATACCTGATCACACGACAAATTCCAAAATTGTCATTAGAAATTGATTTTTGCAATTTGAAAAGTTTTCTAAATTCTTAAAAGACCTGCTAGGGCCTTGTGTTAGATCCTGTTTAGCATTTCTTTTAGAGTTTAAAAGTTTGTAAAAGTTTGAATTAGATTCTAGAACCAGTTTTAGATTCTTAAAAAGTATTCCAACTTTTAGAAACAAAATGTCTAGCACAGATGTGACTGTGGTGGAACTCGACACCACACCTTACCTCCATCTTAAGATGAGGGAGCTAAGGTCACTCTGTAAAATAAAGAAAATAACAATGGGCCCCAAACCTACCAAAATACAGCTCCAGGAGCTTTTGGCAGAGTTTGAAAAGGCCAACCCCTCTGAGGGTGGCAACTCAGAGGAAGAGGATAGTGACTTGGAGGACAATTCCCCCCTACCAGTCCTATCTAGGGAGAACAGGGTCCCTCAAACCCTGACTCCTAAAATAATAGTCAGAGATGCTGGTTCCCTCACAGGAGAGACCAACACCTCTGAAATCACTGAGGATAGCCCCAGTGAAGAGGACATCCAGTTAGCCAGGATGGCCAAAAGATTGGCTTTGGAAAGACAGATCCTAGCCATAGAAAGGGAAAGACAAGAGATGGGCCTAGGACCCATCAATGGTGGCAGCAATATAAATAGGGTCAGAGATTCTCCTGACATGTTAAAAATCCCCAAAGGGATTGTGACAAAATTTGAAGATGGGGATGACATCACCAAGTGGTTCACAGCTTTTGAGAGGGCTTGTGTAACCAGAAAAGTGAACAGATCTCACTGGGGTGCTCTCCTTTGGGAAATGTTCACTGGAAAGTGTAGGGATAGACTCCTCACACTCTCTGGAAAAGATGCAGAATCTTATGACCTCATGAAGGGTACCCTGATTGAGGGCTTTGGATTCTCCACTGAGGAGTACAGGATTAGGTTCAGGGGGGCTCAAAAATCCTCGAGCCAGACCTGGGTTGACTTTGTTGACTACTCAGTGAAAACACTAGATGGTTGGATTCAAGGCAGTGGTGTAAGTAATTATGATGGGCTGTACAATTTATTTGTGAAAGAACACCTGTTAAGTAATTGTTTCAATGATAAACTGCATCAGCATCTGGTAGACCTAGGACCAATTTCTCCCCAAGAATTGGGAAAGAAGGCGGACCATTGGGTCAAGACAAGGGTGTCCAAGACTTCAACAGGGGGTGACCAAAAGAAAGGGGTCACAAAGACTCCCCAGGGGAAGGGTGATGAGACAACCAAAACTAAAAATAGTAAAGAGTCTTCTACAGGCCCCCAAAAACCTGCACAGGAGGGTGGGCCCAGAGCCTCTTCACAAAACAATGGGTACAAGGGTAAAAACTTTGATCCCAAAAAGGCCTGGTGTCATAGCTGTAAACAGCATGGACACCAAACTGGAGACAAGGCCTGTCCCAAGAAAGGTTCCACTCCAAACTCCCATCCAGGTAACACTGGTATGGCTAGTCTCCAAGTGGGATCAACAGTGTGCCCAGAGCAAATCAGGGTCCACACTGAAGCTACTCTAGTTTCTGAGGGTGGGGTGGATTTAGCCACACTAGCTGTCTGGCCGCCTAACATGCAAAAATACAGACAGCAACTCTTAATTAATGGGACTAGAATAGAGGGCCTGAGGGATACAGGTGCCAGTGTCACCATGGTGACAGAGAAACTGGTTTCCCCTGGCCAATACCTGACTGGAAAAACTTACACAGTCACCAACGCTGACAATCAGAGAAAAGTACATCCCATGGCAATGGTTACTTTAGAATGGGGAGGGGTCAATGGCCTGAAACAGGTGGTGGTCTCCTCAAATATCCCAGTGGACTGTCTGCTTGGAAATGACCTGGAGTCCTCAGCATGGGCTGAGGTAGAACTAAAAACCCATGCAGCAATGCTGGGTATCCCTGAACTGGTGTGTGTGAAAACAAGAGCACAGTGCAAGGCACAGGGTGAAAAAGTAGAGCTGGAGTCTGGAAAAATGGCCCAGCCTACCAAGAGAACAGGAAAGTCAGTTGGGAAACCAACTGCAACACAGCAAAAGAAAGGGAACCTCTCTTCTCAGGAAGAAGTTCTGCCCTCTGAGGGAACTGAGCCTTTGGAGCTTGAACCTTATCAGGTTGAGCTCTTAGGCCCAGGGGGGCCCTCAAGGGAGGAGCTGTGTAAGGGACAAGAAACCTGTCCCTCTCTTGAAGGCCTTAGGCAGCAAGCTGCTGAAGAGTCCAAGGGCAAGAAAACTGGAACCCATAGGGTCTATTGGGAAGATGGACTCCTGTACACTGAGGCCAGAGACCCCAAACCTGGTGCCACTAGGAGAGTGGTAGTGCCTCAGCTGTTCAGAGAGTTCATCCTAACATTGGCCCATGACATTCCCCTTGCTGGACATTTGGGACAAACCAAGACGTGGGAGAGGTTAGTCAACCACTTCTACTGGCCCAATATGTCCAACATGGTTAAGGAGTTTTGCCTCTCCTGCCCCACCTGTCAAGCCAGTGGTAAGACAGGTGGGCATCCAAAGGCCCCCCTCATTCCACTTCCAGTGGTGGGGGTTCCCTTTGAAAGAGTGGGTGTGGACATAGTTGGTCCACTGGAACCTCCCACAGCCTCAGGAAATATGTATATCCTGGTAGTAGTGGATCATGCTACCAGGTATCCTGAAGCTATTCCCCTTAGGTCGACTACTGCCCCTGCAGTAGCCAAGGCCCTCATTGGTATCTTTACCAGAGTGGGTTTCCCTAAGGAGGTGGTGTCTGACAGAGGTACCAACTTCATGTCAGCATACCTAAAGCACATGTGGAATGAGTGTGGAGTGACTTATAAATTCACTACACCATACCATCCACAAACTAATGGCTTGGTTGAGAGATTCAACAAGACATTAAAAGGCATGATCATGGGGCTCCCAGAAAAGCTCAAAAGGAGATGGGATGTCCTCTTGCCATGTCTGCTTTTCGCTTACAGAGAGGTGCCACAGAAGGGAGTAGGATTCTCACCCTTTGAACTTCTGTTTGGTCATCCTGTAAGGGGACCACTTGCCCTTGTTAAAGAAGGCTGGGAGAGACCTCTCCATGAGCCTAAACAGGACATAGTGGACTATGTACTTGGCCTTCGCTCTAGAATGGCAGAGTACATGGAAAAGGCAACCAAAAACCTTGAGGCCAGCCAACAGCTCCAGAAGTTTTGGTATGACCAAAAGGCTGCACTGGTTGAGTTCCAACCAGGGCAGAAAGTCTGGGTTCTGGAGCCTGTGGCTCCCAGGGCACTCCAGGACAAATGGAGTGGCCCTTACCCAGTACTAGAGAGGAAGAGTCAGGTCACCTACTTGGTGGACCTGGGCACAAGCAGGAGCCCCAAGAGGGTGATCCATGTAAACCGCCTTAAGCTCTTCCACGACAGGGCTGATGTCAATCTGTTGATGGTAACAGATGAGGATCAGGAGGCAGAGAGTGAACCTCTCCCTGATCTTCTGTCATCAGACCCAAAAGATGGTACAGTAGATGGAGTGATCTACTCAGACACCCTCTCTGGCCAACAGCAAGCTGATTGTAGGAGAGTCCTACAACAGTTTCCTGAACTCTTCTCCTTAACCCCTGGTCAGACACACCTGTGTACCCATGATGTGGACACAGGAGACAGCATGCCTGTCAAGAACAAAATCTTTAGACAGTCTGACCATGTTAAGGAAAGCATCAAGGTGGAAGTCCACAAGATGCTGGAATTGGGAGTCATTGAGCGCTCTGACAGCCCCTGGGCTAGCCCAGTGGTCTTAGTCCCCAAACCTCACACCAAAGATGGAAAGAAAGAGATGAGGTTTTGTGTGGACTACAGAGGGCTCAATTCTGTCACCAAGACAGATGCCCATCCAATTCCAAGAGCTGATGAGCTCATTGATAAATTAGGTGCTGCCAAATTTCTAAGTACCTTTGACTTGACAGCAGGGTACTGGCAAATAAAAATGGCACCTGGAGCAAAAGAAAAGACAGCATTCTCCACACCTGATGGGCATTATCAGTTTACTGTTATGCCCTTTGGTTTAAAGAATGCCCCTGGCACCTTCCAAAGGTTGGTGAATCAAGTCCTTGCTGGCTTGGAGTCCTTTAGCACAGCTTATCTTGATGATATTGCTGTCTTTAGCTCCACCTGGCAGGATCACCTGGTCCACCTGAGGAAGGTTTTGAAGGCTCTGCAATCTGCAGGCCTCTCTATCAAGGCATCCAAATGCCAGATAGGGCAGGGAACTGTGGTTTACTTGGGCCACCTTGTAGGTGGAGGCCAAGTTCAGCCACTCCAACCCAAGATCCAGACTATTCTGGACTGGGTAGCTCCAAAAACCCAGACTCAAGTCAGGGCATTCCTTGGCTTGACTGGGTATTACAGGAGGTTTGTGAAGGGATATGGATCCATTGTGACAGCCCTCACTGAGCTCACCTCCAAGAAAATGCCCAAGAAAGTAAACTGGACTGTGGAATGCCAACAGGCCTTTGACACCCTGAAACAGGCAATGTGCTCAGCACCAGTTCTCAAAGCTCCAGATTATTCTAAGCAGTTCATTGTGCAGACTGATGCCTCTGAACATGGGATAGGGGCAGTTTTGTCCCAAACAAATGATGATGGCCTTGACCAGCCTGTTGCTTTCATTAGCAGGAGGTTACTCCCCAGGGAGCAGCGTTGGAGTGCCATTGAGAGGGAGGCCTTTGCTGTGGTTTGGTCCCTGAAGAAGCTGAGACCATACCTCTTTGGGACTCACTTCCTAGTTCAAACTGACCACAGACCTCTCAAATGGCTGATGCAAATGAAAGGTGAAAATCCTAAACTGTTGAGGTGGTCCATCTCCCTACAGGGAATGGACTTTATAGTGGAACACAGACCTGGGACTGCCCATGCCAATGCAGATGGCCTTTCCAGGTTCTTCCACTTAGAAAATGAAGACTCTCTTGGGAAAGGTTAGTCTCATCCTCTTTCGTTTGGGGGGGGGTTGTGTAAGGAAATGCCTCCTTGGCATGGTTGCCCCCTGACTTTTTGCCTTTGCTGATGCTATGTTTACAATTGAAAGTGTGCTGAGGCCTGCTAACCAGACCCCAGCACCAGTGTTCTTTCCCTAACCTGTACTTTTGTATCCACAATTGGCAGACCCTGGCAGCCAGATAAGTCCCTTGTAACTGGTACTTCTAGTACCAAGGGCCCTGATGCCAAGGAAGGTCTCTAAGGGCTGCAGCATGTCTTATGCCACCCTGGAGACCTCTCACTCAGCACAGACACACTGCTTGCCAGCTTGTGTGTGCTAGTGAGGACAAAACGAGTAAGTCGACATGGCACTCCCCTCAGGGTGCCATGCCAGCCTCTCACTGCCTATGCAGTATAGGTAAGACACCCCTCTAGCAGGCCTTACAGCCCTAAGACAGGGTGCACTATACCATAGGTGAGGGTACCAGTGCATGAGCATGGTACCCCTACAGTGTCTAAACAAAACCTTAGACATTGTAAGTGCAGGGTAGCCATAAGAGTATATGGTCTGGGAGTTTGTCAAACACGAACTCCACAGCACCATAATGGCTACACTGAAAACAGGGAAGTTTGGTATCAAACTTCTCAGCACAATAAATGCACACTGATGCCAGTGTACATTTTATTGTAAAATACACCCCAGAGGGCACCTTAGAGGTGCCCCCTGAAACTTAACCGACTGTCTGTGTAGGCTGACTAGTTCCAGCAGCCTGCCACACCAGAGACATGTTGCTGGCCCCATGGGGAGAGTGCCTTTGTCACTCTGAGGCCAGTAACAAAGCCTGCACTGGGTGGAGATGCTAACACCTCCCCCAGGCAGGAGCTGTGACACCTGGCGGTGAGCCTCAAAGGCTCACCCCTTTGTCACAGCCCAGCAGGGCACTCCAGCTTAGTGGAGTTGCCTGCCCCCTCCGGCCACGGCCCCCACTTTTGGCGGCAAGGCTGGAGGGAACAAAGAAAGCAACAAGGAGGAGTCACTGGCCAGTCAGGACAGCCCCTAAGGTGTCCTGAGCTGAGGTGACTCTGACTTTTAGAAATCCTCCATCTTGCAGATGGAGGATTCCCCCAATAGGGTTAGGATTGTGACCCCCTCCCCTTGGGAGGAGGCACAAAGAGGGTGTACCCACCCTCAGGGCTAGTAGCCATTGGCTACTAACCCCCCAGACCTAAACACGCCCTTAAATTTAGTATTTAAGGGCTACCCTGAACCCTAGAAAATTAGATTCCTGCAACTACAAGAAGAAGGACTGCCCAGCTGAAAACCCCTGCAGCGGAAGACCAGAAGACGACAACTGCCTTGGCTCCAGAAACTCACCGGCCTGTCTCCTGCCTTCCAAAGATCCTGCTCCAGCGACGCCTTCCAAAGGGACCAGCGACCTCGACATCCTCTGAGGACTGCCCCTGCTTCGAAAAGACAAGAAACTCCCGAGGACAGCGGACCTGCTCCAAGAAAAGCTGCAACTTTGTTTCTAGCAGCTTTAAAGAACCCTGCAAGCTCCCCGCAAGAAGCGTGAGACTTGCCACACTGCACCCGGCGACCCCGACTCGGCTGGTGGCGATCCAACACCTCAGGAGGGACCCCAGGACTACTCTGATACTGTGAGTACCAAAACCTGTCCCCCCTGAGCCCCCACAGCGCCGCCTGCAGAGGGAATCCCGAGGCTTCCCCTGACCGCGACTCTTTGAACCTAAAGTCCCGACGCCTGGGAGAGACCCTGCACCCGCAGCCCCCAGGACCTGAAGGACCGGACTTTCACTGGAGGAGTGACCCCCAGGAGTCCCTCTCCCTCGCCCAAGTGGAGGTTTCCCCGAGGAATCCCCCCCTTGCCTGCCTGCAGCGCTGAAGAGATCCCGAGATCTCTCATAGACTAACATTGAAAACCCGACGCTTGTTTCTACACTGCACCCGGCCGCCCCCGCGCTGCTGAGGGTGAAATCTCTGTGTGGACTTGTGTCCCCCCCGGTGCCCTACAAAACCCCCCTGGTCTGCCCTCCGAAGACGCGGGTACTTACCTGCAAGCAGACCGGAACCGGGGCACCCCCTTCTCTCCATTCTAGCCTATGTGTTTTGGGCACCACTTTGAACTCTGCACCTGACCGGCCCTGAGCTGCTGGTGTGGTGACTTTGGGGTTGCTCTGAACCCCCAACGGTGGGCTACCTTGGACCAAGAACTAAGCCCTGTAAGTGTCTTACTTACCTGGTTAACCTAACAAATACTTACCTCCCCTAGGAACTGTGAAAATTGCACTAAGTGTCCACTTTTAAAACAGCTATTTGTCAATAACTTGAAAAGTATACATGCAATTTTGATGATTTGAAGTTCCTAAAGTACTTACCTGCAATACCTGTCGAATGAGATATTACATGTAGAATTTGAACCTGTGGTTCTTAAAATAAACTAAGAAAAGATATTTTTCTATATAAAAACCTATTGGCTGGATTTGTCTCTGAGTGTGTGTACCTCATTTATTGTCTATGTGTATGTACAACAAATGCTTAACACTACTCCTTGGATAAGCCTACTGCTCGACCACACTACCACAAAATAGAGCATTAGTATTATCTCTTTTTACCACTATTTTACCTCTAAGGGGAACCCTTGGACTCTGTGCATGCTATTCCTTACTTTGAAATAGCACATACAGAGCCAACTTCCTACAGTTAGGAACAGCTTCTTATTGGCCAGTAGGGCTATAAAAGGCTAGGACTAAGGGCGTCTCAGCCCGGGCGTCGAGGACAAGGGCAGCTGTCTGTTTGGGCCTGTTCGGGCCAGGTAGGGACTAGGACCAGAAATGCTGCCCAATTCACATAATTCAAATATGACCATGAATGGTGTCACCCCCTACCCATCCCTCAACATGCAACCATACATTCTACAAAGGCATCCAAACCATGCATCACAAACTGACCGCTGACAGATTGCATTGCCCCATCACCCAACACAAAACCCTACAACACATATACACATACCCCCCCACAACTACTACAGTCAAACACCTGCCTTCTCACAGCAAACACTACTCTGTCCCCTCCCACTAACACTACCTGCCACCACCCACACAATACAAAACTACAACATACATTTCTCTCAGTTTCCCAGATACACTCTCTGCTGATACTAACCAACACTATCCGCTGTTCGCTCCACACAGACCACCTCTCATCATAACAATGCCCAAACCCTGCATTCAAACACATCATCTACAAACACTCTTCCACTCTCCTCACCAATTACACACAACCATACAATCCCCACATTTCACTCCACCACACATATTACCTCTTCCAGGCATCTCAACTAATACTTACTTCCCTGACACACATCCATCACCTCTTACACACCTCATACAGTCATCTCCAAAACACATCAACCCCCCATCTAACACTCAAATTCCACTTAGCAGCACTAACTCACATACAAATCCCTCACCAAAAACAACTACACCAACATCCCCTCTCATTATTCCACAAAAACAATACCGACCACAAACATCAGCACATCAAAGCAACACAAACTTACATTACACTCATCGTCATACCCTCTCCCACCCCCAGGACTACACAAAGAATACAAATTTGATCCTTTCTCCACCCCTACCCCCCCCACTCTTCACAAACACCTACCACAAGCACCCCAACCCAGCAACTTTCATTCACTCGCCTCTCCTCCATTGCAGAATTTAGAGCCTTACATCATGATCCACATGCTCCTCCGCCACCCCTAACCCATACTCCATCCACACTAAACAAACGCAAACAAAATAATAAACATGCCACTCATAGCAACCTCGCATCCCCTTGTCTGTTACATAATAACACTACCCTACAAAAAACACTACACTCCTCACGGCTCTCTCAGCCACCAAGTCCACCACCCACACACACAGACCCAACAAAATGCCTCCTTAACGTGCTGGAAGAGGAACACTACATTGAAAAGCAAGACTATTGCGAGCCTCAAACAGTTATCACAACTAGCAACACTCCTGCTTCAAGCTCATATTACACTACTTACACTTCTACTAAACAAAACAACACTACCACTAACACACCTTATCTAAACTGCCAGCTCATAAATGCTCGATCACTCTCAAAAATCAAGCACCACATCTACGACCTGCTCACAGACACACAACCTGACTTACTATTCATTACGGAATCCTGGTTGGGAGATGACATGACACCAGTGTTGCACGAAGCCCTTTCTCCGGGCTATCAAACCATCACACAAAACCGTATAGGCAAGAGAGGAGGTGGACTAGCTATTATATTCAAACAAACAATAAACCTCAGTAAAACAGACAACATCTCCATACAAGGTTGTGGAGCCCTCCTTACCAGATGCCACCCTACTCCAACTTCCTCCTGTAACTTTCTCCTCCTTTACAGACCTCCACCTAACAACTCCACTTTCCCTGATGCTTTTCTTGACACAGTCTCAAACCTTATTACACTATACTCCAATCTATGCATTCTTGGGGATCTAAACATTTGGTTTGACAAACCCAATATGCCCCATCCAAAAGCTATCACCACTGGCCTACTCGCATTGAACCTACATCAGATTGTACACAATCCCACACACATCGCTGGTCACATCCTAGATGTCATTTTTGCTAAGCCTGAACTCATTACTATTCAGAGCATCACACCAACTACCTGGTCAGACCACCATATGATAACTTTCCAACATACAACTCCACAAATCAACACACCCCACAACTACTTACATACATACACCTATCGACCATGGAGCAAACTCAATTTGGATCACTTAGAAACACAACTAACAGCAAACACAGATCTAGATACAATTAATTCTGTACCAAAACTTTATGAGTGGCTACAGGAAGCTTTTGATGTCCTAATACCACTCAGAACAACTAAACACAACAAAAGAAAACCAACACCTTGGAGAAACACAGAACTTAAAAAGATAAAGCAACAAATCAGAAAGTTGCAGCGGACCTGGCTCAAAACGAACAACAGTCAAGACAAACTGCAGCTACACAAACTTAACAGAATATACAAATCATCAATCAAAAAGCTAAAAAAAGATACTACTCAGACAGAATTCAAAATGCTCAATCTACAACCAAGGAATTTTATAAAATTCTCAATGAATTTCGAAAACCTACATGCATGGAAGGAAGTCATCCCACCACTCAAGATTTCACAAACAAATTGGCAACTCACTACACAACCAAGGCAGACACATTGGACTCCTATTTAAAACAGAAGAAAACCATCAGCACCAACCCCTTTACTAAAATACCCTTTAAGAATAAACAATCCCAACCTCTATAGTCCTTCAAACAAATATCCCAGGATGAATTTATGGATTTGGTCAAAGCAAGCAGACCTTCTGGTTGCCCTTCTGACCCTTGCCCACCACAAATCTTCAAGAACATCCTGCTATCTACTTCTGCTGCCACACCTGTAAGAAGAATCATCAACAACTCTTTAACTTCAGGAAATTTTCCTGCAGACCTGAAAAAGGCTTTCATACGACCATTATTAAAGAAAACAAACCTAGACCCGCAAGACCCCAACAACTACACACCAATCACAAATGGACCTTTCCTGGGCAAATTGATAGAAAGAGCAGCATTCACCCAGATGTCACAATTCATTGAAGACAATTCTATACTTTCAGACTTCCAAACTGGATTCCGCCCAGGAAGAAGCACTGAATCGGCACTCATGGCAATCTGGGACGATCTTAAAAACACAGTCGACCGAAATGGAGTTGCTGCACTACTTCTCTTGGATCTCTCAGCTGCCTTTGATACGGTTGACCAGGACACCCTAACTCAAAGACTCCACGAAGCCGGCATACAAGGGATTGCTCTCGACTGGATTACTTCCTATCTCCAAAAAAGAGCGAATATCATCCACTCGCCCCCCTTCTCGTCTGAACCCTACCTCACAAAAGCAGGGGTCCCCCAAAGGTCAATCATCTCACCTTTGCTTTTCAACATCTACATGATATCTTTACCAGAACTGATCAATGATTTCCATCTCACATGCTACAACTATGCAGATACTACTACTACTTAAATTAGAAGACCCCAAAAACATTGAAAACTCACAAATCTTCAGTTGCCTCAGAGCCGTTGATCAGTGGATGACCTGGAGCCATCTCAAACTAAATACCTCCAAAACAGAAATACTCATATGTGGTGACTGGAAAAATTATGACCCTCTGTGCGTCTGGCCTGACGATCTCGGACCACCTCCTCAATTATCCAAGGAAGTTAAAAACCTAGGAATCACCATGGATTCCAAGTTAACTATGAATGCCCAAGTAGACAAATTAGCACGTACAAGCTTCATCACCTTAAAGACTTTACGACGCATCTTCCCCCACCTCGGATTTCCACACAAGGTGCAAGCTACTATCTCGCTTGGACTATCCAAACTGGATTATGCCAATAGCCTCTACCATGGATCATCTCTATCTGTTATGAAAAAACTACAACGTATCCAGAATTCCGCAGCCAGGCTACTACTACATATAAAGCCGCAAGCCGACATCTCCCCTGCCTTGAGAGCACTACACTGGTTACCCGTTGCCAGAAGATGCACTTTTAAGCTGCTTTGTATCACCCACAAAGCTATACATGGAACAGGACCGCTTTTTATCAGAAAGAAAATTACCAAATACATCCAACAAAGAACCCTCCGCTCAAGACTGGCACCCCGCCTTAGAACACCACCATACAAGAAAAAGACTATAGGTGGTACATCCTTCTCCGTCCAAGCAGCCAAACTATGGAATTCATTACCCCCAACTATAAGAGCCACAGATAACTTTGTCTTCAGAAAACTACTCAAGAGTTGTCTCTTTCCTTCATAACCACCTTTTTCAAACAACTATGAACTGCATATGCCTATGTGGATAAATATTTTTTTTCAGATTATAGATATATTTCTATTTATAGTTTCTTTGGAAAATATGTATTGCTACTATGTCATAACAATAAAATACACACACACACACTCTTTAAACCTGTCTGACTAAGTATTTTTTTACCCATGATTCTAATTATGTATTGTATGTGCATATGTGTGTGTATTCATGTGTGTGTGTGTATATATATATATATATATATATATATATATATATATATGTGTGTGTATATGTTGTTTCTGTGCTTGGCATGTTCGTGGATCATTGCATGGCTCCTGGTTTTTGGGTTGTTATACTAGATATCTAAGAATTCCTGCTCTCATCTTATCACACTTATCTACTCATCACTCTTATGTCATGTCTCTATCAAACTATCCTCCATTCTCACTCTGACTCATCCCAAATCCCTTCTACCACTTTCATCTCCTAAATATCTCTGGCTAAGCTCTTCCCTCCACCTCCACATCTAACTCACCAAACCTCACTCTACCTCTGTGACCTCCCACACAACCCTACTAAATTCTCCCGCATTCATCTCACCCTGCTACTATGCTCTCCCTAACCCTTCCACATACTCTTCCCCCTCCGCCCCCCCTTTACTCATCCCAAGCCTTTGGGTTGAGTAAATGAAGGATATACTCCCAATTAACACTTCTGGATTTCTTTCCTCCTCCACCCCTCCATTACTCCAGTCAATCTAACTAACAAACTCTCATATCCGCGGCTCAAATTAACTCATAATAATACTAAAACTGTACTCATTATTTAACTATACTAATCCATCACTAATTCTTGTTGGGTTCCGGAGTAGCGTGCTACTCATCGAAAAGCGCTTCAACGCCTCGTCAGGGGTAGTAAGCGCTATATAAATACGACTACAATACAATACAATATATGGATACCAAAATTGAAAAGTGTGTATGAGAGACAAAAATGTGTATTTCCAGAAAGCACACCATGAAGTTTGAAGAAAACCAATTGTATTTCTAAAATGCATTTAATGCTGATATTTGAGTGATTAATTGTGTGGTGTGAGAAAAACTTCTTGCTAATATGATTGCCTTGGTGCCAGGGGAATTGCAGTTATGGCTAGTATTACTCATTCCAAATTGATAACTTTTTTTTTTTACATTTCTGCAGGTACTCCTGCCTGATGCACTGAGGTGATCACCGCTAGCCATCTTACATAGGCTGGCCACTATTGTCACTGTGTCTGACGTGGTCACTATTACAACACTAATAATAGTAGCTCAGCATGACTTTCAATGGACAGAAGTAGCTTATAGTAAACAGAAACTGCTGAAGACCCTCTGCTCTAGAATATACTTTTTCTTCACCTCCATCTCAACACTGCAGGTTCTGTCTAACTTCTTGGTTCTGGAGACCGGAAGTTTGGATCACTCCCCAGTACGAATAGTACTGCCTTTTGGCCATGCTGCCCCCGAGAGCTAAGAAACTGAGGCTGACCGTGGGCAAATATGAACCTTCCACTGAAGATCTGCAAAGACTATTTCCACATTTTGATGTAGATACAGATAAAAGGCTTGGTATCATCGCTGCAGGAACAATTGGTTGAGACCATGAGAAGCAGTATGATGGAGGACTCCTTACACAAAAAAAAAAAAGGCAAAGCTCAGAGTTTAACAATCTACTCAACAAAGGGAACGAATCGGTATTTACAATATTCTCCTGTTACCTCCTCTCTTACGAATGCCGGAATTGAAAAGGTTTGGTCCTAATACAATCAGCGACGACTGTGGCTGCATATGCCCTGTCTCTATTACAATGGCAACACTACATGCAAAGGGGAAAAACCAGGCTGACTCTTGGCAGCCCAACTTCCACAGACAGAGACACAAACCGCCACTCCGGACATATATAATAATACAAACTCTTGTATCATGCAGGGCACCATGAGTGGAATGCAAAAACATTTGGGGACTTCCTTTATCCTCTAATCAACCCGAGTGCCCCAATGACCTGAGGGCTGAGAAGGGTTCCTATCCATTATACACTTCAAATAAAGGATAAACTATGACTGAGGAAATCAGTGAAGTGATAAATAACCTACCTTACAACAAAGTGTCAGGCGAGGTGGGGTTACCTGGCAAGTTCTACAAGATGACAAAATAATGACAATTTCCCTCATCCTTAATGAGATGTTCAAGAAGGCTGTGATCATTGGGGGCTTACCGAAATAACTAAACAAACCATCATAAACCTCATACTTAAGCCAGGAAAGGATCCCCTGCTTTTCTCTCACTAAAGGCCCATTTCGTTGACCAATACTAATGTTAAAATCTTGGCCAAAATTCTAGGGAAACGTCTGAGGATGGTAACACTAAGCCTGATCCACGATTCCTATATCTGCTTCATACCCACGCACACATCTCATAAACACCCATGATTGCACTCTAACATTATTTGGAATGTGAAAAATGACCTAAATAACAAAGGTGCACTATCCATCAATGCTGAAAAAGCTTTCGACTGTGTCAAATAGGTCTATTTTTTCAGAAGCATTAGAATGATTGTGTCTTTGACCCAGCGTAATTCCCACTGTGAAACGTCTATACAGAGAACCATCGGCCCACAAAGGGTGTGGGGGCCTCACTCCTGATACTTTTCCTATCCATGCTCCTTGCCGCCACTTATGTTCTTGAACATGCTGGAACCACTGGCAGCTGCCATGAGTCAAGCGGAACCCATCAAAGATATGGGCATTATGATGGGAACATTAAAAACCATAGTAAAACCAGACAACATCCTCCTCACCTTCTGAAAACCTGAGGCATACAATAGAGGGGAAAAACAAATTCCTTCCTCTAACAAAAGGTACAATCAGGGCAGTTCACTATAGCTTCAAATGGATACAATATATTTTGAGTACCCTACGGTTACTAATCAACCGGGGATTGGAAGACATGGTTGCGGACAACCATAAACTGTTCTATGAAAATCAGACAGTGACACTGCCAGATGATCATCGCTGCACTTACCAATGTGTGGAAGAGTACAAGTAATAAAAAATGGTTGTGACACCACAGTACGACTACCTATTGGGAATATTTCCCTCTACCAATGTCTGAAACCTCACTGTATGTGTTGAATAAACTTATAAAAGGCACAGTCTGGGCGGGTAGGTGACTGAGGCTTAAACCAGCTAAACTAAGCACTGCTACAGCCTCTAAGGGCTTTCAACTCTCTCTACATAATTGTACGTCACATCAACCTGATCTACTCATCTGTCTGACCTGCAATTGTAAACACAAACTGATGTGGGTAGATAATGGATGCACTGACCTAGATACCCAGATTCAATGTCTTATGCCGTAAGTGATAGGAACCTAGCCCCTCGACTCCCACCCACAAGTGTAACCATGACTGACTCCTGATCTTCCTCACACAGAAGTCTCAAGACTGAGAGTCACATTATAGCAGAGCACCAAGTTGGCGCTATGTGGGATTGGTAGCAATCTACAAAAATGCATTATATAGTCCAGCTATCACTACATGCAGAGGAGTTCGGAAGAAAAGACCTGAGCACACCCTCATAATCTAATAATCACCACCTTTAACAGGTACTCATGAAAAACTAGGCGTTTTCCTTCATTAATTCTAACCCCCTTAAGTTTTTTTGTTTTTTTTTAAAGGATGAAAGCACTCACCCACCCAAAGGGTGGCATGCTTCATCATGGGGCCCCTCCTCACATAGTCTATGGTGGGTGCCAATTTGAGTTTTAACCCAGGTGATAGGGGTACTCTTGATGGGTAAAGGGGTTGTCAAATGGCGTGGATGTGCTAATTAGAAAGGACAGAGGGGCTTTATTTTATGTCCCCAGTGAGTAGGATTAATAAAACAGGATGATTCAATCCTATACAAAGTTCGACATGTTTCTGCCTTGAGTAATGCCCCAAACAGGGCGAATGTGTCGTAAATCTGTTGTGGGGCACCTGTGGGATGCTCTCTGAGGTCAGAAGCAAAGCCTCCTATTGGTGGAGGTGCTTCACAACTCCCCCCTGCAGGAACTGTAACACCTGGCGGTGAGCCTCAAAGGCTCCAACCTAATGTTACAGTGCCCCAGGGCACTCCCGCTACTGGAGATGCCTGCCCCCCTCGGACAAAGCCCCACTTTTGGCAGCAGTTGCGGCGGGAAACTTAGGAAAAACAAGGAGTTATCACTTCAGCTGGGCCCACCCCTAAGGTGTCCAGAGCTGAAGTGACCCCCTCCCTGCAGAATCCTCCATCTTGGGATGTGAGAGTTAAGCAATCTCTGCAGCCTCAAGAAAATCTAAACAGGTTCCCACCCTACCAAGGTCAAGCTCCATGAGCTCTTGGCAGGGCATACAAGGGACCACCCTGATGAGGAGAAAGACCTCCCCTCAGATGGGGAAGAAGTTAGGGATCAGGAGGATGAACTCCCTCCTCCTAACCTAACTAGGGAGGAGAGGATCCCAAAGTCCCAGGAATACAGAAAGGCATCATATTAGGCTTATGCAAAATCCTAATCTCAAAATGGTAATCGGACATAGAAGAACGGGAGGAGAAATGACATTCACAGTCAAAACTAACAATTGAATACATGGACAACAACTGGGCAACTCTACTTGGTACACACAAGAAGGAACTTAGGGACAAGACCCAAATTCAAACATTTCAAAATATAGCACAATTGTTATGGGCCCCCATTCAAACTTTGTAGGGCAAAACCAATTGCTGATGACCTCTGCTGCAAATGATATGGGTCCTCTAGATAGGATCAGATGCGTGTTTTCTTGGGCATGCCCTCACCTACTAATGGTTGGACATGCTGTAACCCAGCGGTTCTTAACGTGTGGAACAGGGATACCTGGGGGCCAGCAAAGCCTATTCAGGGGGTCCGTGACTGCTCAGAAAATTAAATATTAGTAGAATAACAAAGCATCTATAATAAACAGAATGTAAATTGAAACATTTAAAATGTTCTGCAAATGTGGAATTTGAAATCGAAATTTGAATGCGTAGCTAATCAATCAAGTTGGTATCTTCAGACTGATTCATGTGAGCAGTGCAAGGGCATCAAACAAAATATAGACTACATTTCATCATTTATATTTTTGCTTGATGAATGCTTGGGTGCTTCTTATGTTTTGTTTTGTGATTCAAATCATCAAAATTGCTTAGGATGGGGTCCTCGCCTTCCATTTTTGACTCAGTGGGGGCCCCCCTGACTCTAATAATGATTTAGTGGCAGAGCTTGAAAAATCTACTCGACCTCTCGCTATGGTGAGTCATGTTTGATCAGGTCAAGCTATTTTAAGGACTTACTTGCCTCTTCTGGCAAGCTGACAAAGAACAGGTGTTCTGTTCAGTTGAGAAGAGGAGGAACAATAATAAATGCCTTTAAATTTAGTTCTTATGTCACATTTGCTTGGTGTTCATTGACAGAGGTCAAAAGTCAGTTTTTCACACAACTAATGTTCCTTCTGACTGCAGAGTTCCAGGACTTTGTAAGGTGAACAGTGTGACCTGCTGTTTAGAGTGTAAAATCAAAGGATATAGGGTATCAGGTTTTTCCTAACACACAACATTTGAATGACTAAGTCAACTGTGCAAACATTTCAAAATATATTTCAGTAGTTGGGAAAGCCAGTTTCTTATATTTCTGAGTGATGTAAAAAATATTTTAATAGGATGAAACCAAATCAGAATACTTTGTGTTGATGTGCGAAGGATATGTTTTCTGAAACTCAATGTTGACAGATTGTTAATACACTATATAGTTTTATCAGTAAAACTGCAAGTTAGTGATAATGTTTTTGGACATTTCTTGGAAATTTACAGTGTGTAGATGACAATATGCTACCACATCATGGTAATATAGTTATTAAAAGTGAGTGTTTAAACAAACTGAGAAACACTCCTGCCCTGATGGCAATGCTCTTAGTAAACTGAAAGAAGTCATGGGACATGTGTTCTCTAGGTGTGGGCTAGATTATTGTGATACTTTAGTCTACTTAATCAAACAAGAGGTTTTTTTTTTGTACTGCAGAAATGCTGAGCTCACATATTTGAAGGTGCAATCATATGTGAGAATGAAGAAAAAGGCAACTCAGTAAACTATTTGCATAGGATCACACAATTTAAGACCCGTTTATAGGTCAAGTACATTACAGTTAGGTCGAGTAGATTATTTAAGTTACTCAACCTGCAGGTCGAGTAACATTTTTATGATTTTTCGAAGCCTGAGTGGGGGGGGTCTCAGTGCTACAGTAATGATTAAGTGGGAGTCCACAAAGGTCAAAAGTTTAAAACAGTTGCTCTAACCTATTAAATTATTAGAGGAACATGTGGAGAATATTATGTGACACAGTGACTGCCCTGCCAGACTCCCAACCAAACTGGCCATAATGCACAACACTTCCAACATAAAAGATACCACCTCCCACTGCTGGAGATGGATAACAACCTTTGTGTCTACTGCTAAGATGTGAACTCTGGAGATCGTACACTCGCCCAACACAGGAATTGCTGATCGAACTTCTTTGCCTAGTCTTGCGTGAACACACCATATATAGGCTAAGTGACCAAACTACAATGTTCAGACGCATCTGGGTTCCATATTGGCAATTGTGTGTTATGCCTCCACGTTGACGCGTGATGAGATCCAGTACCATTCAAGATATGCACCCATATACCTCTCCATTTCGGCAATACATTACGTAATTGGCCCACCGTTTTTCCAGCCTCTAATTTATCACAGAGAAAGACCTGCAACCCCAATATTGAGATGAGTTGTGGTTATTATCTTCCCTCTCGAGAGCCCTCTAACCCAGGCACACCACCACCAGATAACAGAAAATGCCACTCCCACATACACTCCATTCCCACACCCTGCAGGAGTACTCAGGCACCACCAATACCTCCCCCATCATTCTCCCAATGACTCACCCACCCCAACACCGCCTCCCCCATAGGAGCTGACTGCTTGTGTCATCAAATGCTTGCCCACACAATGATGCTAAATTACTACAATTAATAAACCTTGATTTTAAATAGCCGAATGACATAACCAATGGCCTCTACCATGGATCATCTCTATCTGTTGTGAAAAAACTACAACGTACTCAGAACTCCGCAGCCAGGCTACTATTACATGTAAAGCCCCAAGCCCACATCTCCCCTGCCTTGAGAGCAGTACACTGGTTACCCGTTGCCAGAAGATGCACTTTCAAGCTGCTTTGTATCACCCACAAAGCTATACATGGAACAGGAACGCTTTTTATCAGAAACAAAATAACCAAATACATCCAACAAAGAACCCTCCGCTCAAGACTGGCACCCCGCCTTAGAACACCACCATACAAGAAAAAGACTATAGGTGGTACATCCTTCTCCGTTCAAGCAGCCAAACTCTGGAATTCATTACCCCCAACTATAAGAGCCACAGATAACTTTCTTGTCTTCAGAAAACTACTCAACAGTTGGCTCTTTCCTTCATAACCACCATATTCAAACAACTATGAATTGCCTATGTTGATAAATATTTTTTTCAGATTATGTGTATATTTCTAGTATGTATAGTTTCTATAGAAAATATGTATTGCTACTATGCCATAACAATAAAATACACACACACACTCTTTAAACCTGTTTGACTAAGTATATTTTACCCATGGTTCTAATTATGTATTGTATGTGCATGTGTGTGTGTGTGTGTGTGTATATATATATATATATATATATATATATATATATATATATATATAGTTTTTTCTGTGCTTGGCATGTTCGTGGGTCATTGCATGGCTCCTGGGTGGGTTGTTATACTAGATATCTATGAATTCCTGCTCTCATCTTATCACACTTATCTACCCATCATCATATGTCACGTCTCTATCAAACTATCCTCCATTCTCACTCTGACTCATCCCAAATCCCTTCTACCACTTTCATCTCCTAAATAACTCTGCCTAAGCTCTTCCCTCCGCTTCCACATCTAACTCACCAAACCTCACTCTACCTCTGTGATCTCCCACACAACCCTACTAAATTCTCCTGCATTCATCTCACCCTGCTTCTATGCGCTCCCTAACACTTCCACATACTCTTCCCTCCTCCACCCCCCTTTACTCATCCCAAGCCTTTTGATTGAGTAAATTAAGGAAATACTCCCAATTAACACTTCTGGATTTCTTTCCTTCTCCACCCCTCCATTACTCCAGTCAATCTAACTAACAAACTCTCATATCCGCGGCTCAAATTAACTCATAATAATACTAAAACTGTACTCCTATTTCCCGATACTAATCCATCACTAATTCTTGTTGGGTTCCAGAGTACTGTGCTACTCACCGAAAAGCGCTTTGACGCCTCGTCAGGGGTAGTAAGCGCTATATAAATACAATTACAAAAAATACTTCTAACTACTGCTTGGATTATGCATTATTACACTTTACATATTACAGTCCAGCCAACCACTGCAGTGTGTAGGGATGGAGACCATGAGACTGGACAGAGTCTGGTGCTCATGGGCGGCTTCCTTCGCAGCTAATTAGCACGAGGCACTCACGGACCACCTACCACAAACTAAGTTGGTTCAAGCCTCACCAATGGATAACTCTAATGATAATATTTGCAGTTAGATGTATGTAACATATTTACAAATAAGAACAAAATACTCTACTTGTCAGTGTCTAAAGTAATAGCATGTCACTTCAATTTGGCATACTGCATGCACTGAGGGGTTCTGGAAATCTCGTCAGAAATAAAGATGCTACATTTGAGTACTGCCAGAGAGACTGAAGCCAGCACACAATGCGTGCCAAAGCCTTGAGTAATTTTTACAATGACACTTGGAATACGAAGAATGCTGAGGAGAGCATGAGATTTCACAGGAGGTTGTACTGTAGCAGTCAGCCTTCTTCATCCACTCCTCTGTTACTGTATCATCCACAATTTTCTTCCACCCACTACAGCACACAGCATGGGGCAATGGTTAGCCAGCTTTAACCACTGATTATCTTCAATGTGAGTGACAGCATTCTGACCTTTCACGACAGGCACATCCGCAAGCAAGGCACTTGTCTTGAAAGCTAGGGTCTCCTTTGGCAGTGTATGTGTTTTAAAACCCCAAAATATTTTTTCTTTTAGCCATTTTTTTGTTGTTGGCTTGATGAGGGCATGGCAACTTACCCGACAAAGGCTTACAAAAAACTATAGCAAAGGAAAGGAGAACTGACAGAAACTGTCAGACATACTGACTTTGCCAATGTTTGTTGCTTTCGCAATTGAACCTTTTGGTTAGTGCCGTTTAAAAGAATTCTGACCTACCCAGAAATAAATGGGCAAACGGAGAGCATTAGGCAGCCTTATAGGTAAGGCGCCCAGTATGCTGTTTTTATGGATTTTTGCATATAAATACAGACCGGAATCCCATCTGTTTCCCTGTCTTTTCATTTTTAAATATGGATTAACACAGGAAATAGATTTTCTTTTGGATGACTCGCACTGCTGTCAATCATGAGTGCTAGGTCAATAACTTTACAGGTTGCCAGGTAGAGGAATTAAAAATTGGAAAAAAAAAAAAAAAAAAGGATTTCCTAATGAAGCTTAAATAACGGCAGCATTATAGCTCTTTAAGCTGTTCAACAGTACAAATAGTTTCAAATGACGGTATTGTACTGTAAAGGGCGAAGACTCAATGGACATTTGAACAAGAGTAAACATTTGTTGGGTAAATAGATGTAGTATTATACCCATTACAGCTTAATTTTCTTACACTAAATACAACATAAATATGAATAAATACAAATAAAATTAGCAACAAAACAAAAAAATATTGGTAAATACAGACGGAAATGTTAAAAATATAAATACCATAAAACTGGGAGCCCTAACTTATAGGCAAAAGATTTCTTATTTTATCAATACATGTTTTCAACCCTTGAAAAAATAACCTTGTTTTTTCCACAAAGATCTCAGGTTTAAAGATTACATTTGATCAAACTCAGCAAGCAGCCAAACACTTCAGGTTCAAACCTACAAAAACTGAAGGGAAGAACCTGATCTCAAATAATGTACTGCAATAAGCCTACTGTGACTTTCAAGCAGACGGGACTCAACAGAGCAAATATTCGTTGGAAAAATGAAGATGTATAAGATTAGGCATTAAATGCAGAAAACTTTTTTTTAAAAAGCATTGTGGGACTCCTAGGGTCAAACAATAGCGATGAAGCTACAAGTCCCAGCATTCTTGCTGCTGTTGGCAGAATCATGACTTGATGGTGGTCACAATATGGACATGACCAGCTGATGTGTTAATTAGCCACTATGGTTCGTGCTTCTAAACTTCTAAGCCACCAGATAGGACATTAATGTTCAATGAGCCGAGTCTTCAGAAAACAATGTCCTTTTATTAAACTACAACAGGTTCTCCCCGTTTGGGCAACACACCCAAGACTTGCATGAGCAGCTACCCCACGATGAAACAGTACAAATCTTGCAACTATAGGAACCAGGTGGCTTCATTTACGTATGGAGAGTTGTACCTCTTAAGAAACAGGTTATTCCAAACCACATAAAATAATAGACCGTAAGGCAAAATCAATGTGCAAAAATCACTGGAGAAGCTGTTAGGTATACAGTACAAGTTACATACCTGACAATGCTACATAGCTTAGAGGTTTGGAGAAAAAACAGCGGGAACATTTAATTTGTAATGGAGCACAGAATGCTAAAATACCATCATGAGGTCTGACTGGACAATGGCGCTCTCTGCAAGACTTCAAACTTAACTTCAGAAATTCCATCCCTCCTGCCTTCATCAGATTTTAGTCATGTATCAGGTACATACAAAAAGAACAGATGGATGGAATGCTAAACAAATCAAACATTCACCCCCTGTTACAGATCTGAGTTTAATCCATCATTTATTTGCTAGCCATGTCAACCCAGTTTGGGCCCAACCATATGCAAACCAGTCCTGACCCTTCTTCCCGTGGGGACAGTCCAGCACGAACTACCAGGCCAGATCCTCCCTGAACCAGAAACAAGCCTGCTGGGACTAGTGTTGGGGTATCACCCCTCATCAACTAGGCTTGCTTGAATCTGGAGGAATAGCAGGCAGGGGACCCAAGTCTGGGCATACCCCTCCCACTGTCCATCATCTGTTCGTTTTGCTTTAGTATCAGGTACAACACAAGACAGAGCATCAGTACCAGGTAATTATAACAGGTTGACCTCTCAGGCACTCCAAGGGATCCCCACTCTAACCAGAGCTCTTTAGGGGCTTGGTCTCCCGCCTTCACCCCCTGGAGTTGAGCTGGCACAGCCCCTCACCTGCAGGCAGGTGGGGACAAGGGAGCTCGGGCCCTCCTTCACACCTGCGCCACGTGCTTGCCGCCCACGCCTCCTGCGCATGCCCACAACTACCTGCCCTCGCGCCGGTGCGCTCTGAAGCGCCAGTGGCTGGCCTCGCGCCGGTCACGTGACTCACCCGGGCTCGCGCTGCGGCCGGCCGTTGCCGAGGGTGGTGACGTCGCCTCCCCCCTTGGCACGCTCGCGCCGGTGCTTCTTCTTGCTCTTTTTGCCTTGGCCGGCGCTGGTCCCGGTGCCTGCGGGAGAGAGGACGAGAAGGTGGCTAAGCGGCATCGGGAACACCCCCGGCAGAGACCCTCCCGTCCACAACCCGCCGTCCGTTAGGTCCTCGGTCTCAACCCCCTCACCTTTCTTGGTGCTCATGCCTGCCCGCCGGAGCCTGCCCAGAATAGCACGGCGCGCATGCGCAGCCCCGGAGCAGCTGCCTGTGACGTCACGAGGCGGCTCCTCGTCGCCCCCCCCGAGAGCCGCGGAGGTGCGAGGCGCAGCTGGGCGGCCGCCATCTTGGTGAAGGCAGGCATCCTCCATGCTGGTTGAGTATCCGGCAGCCATCTTACTCTGGGGAGGCATGGTAGGTGGCCGTGGAAAGTGCAGCCATTTTGGATCGGGCCGTGCGAGAGAGTCTGTTCCCTGAATTATCTTAAATTGACACCGCGTGACTGACATGCAATTAACATTGGGAAGCGAACATACCTTTGAACTTCCACTTGGGCTAGTGATTTTACGTGGAAAAGGGGCGGCATAATTGCACACGATTGCAGTGTTCAAAGATTACACAACTTTTCCCGACGGAGATAAAACGACACACGTTTTTCTCAAATAAGAGTTATTGTTAACTTTGCCGATCTGGTATCAAATATAAACAAAGACAGAAAAGGTGGGTGTGGGCTGGCTACCCCTTATCACGGGAACTTAGCAGGATTTCTGCAGTCATAGACGTTCAATTTTGTGGAATTAGGTGTGGAAACAGTTTTTGAGAATTTAAATAGATGAATGTAAATATACAAGTAATAACCTCCTTGTAGTTCAAAAAATATTGAAAACTTGCCTTTTTCCATCCAGACATTGGTGTGATACACTCCTCCGAAAGATAGTGCTACCCACATACACAACCATGTCTATTCTCAAACTTCTCTGCGCGAGAGAGAGAGAGAGTTTGTGTGTATGTGTATGTTTATATGAATGTATATGTCTCAGTTGTCGAAGTGCACTAAAAAAAGGACGGGTACTGTCATGCTGCATGCAGTGGGGGTGGGGTCAATAGTGTAGCTAAAAAAAAACAACCAAATAGTCTACATTTTTTGTTTGTTACCGTCATGTAGCTACATATAAAATAGCAGCTTAAATGAAAAATAAAAACGTTGTTAATCAGTGGCAAATGCACTATAGCAAATTATAAAACCTCTCTTAGTTAATACACCGAAGAGGTCTGTGTGTAACCCACAGAGTTAAATCTTGGTTGGTGCAGCGGAGAGTAGTCATTTGTATATTTTTAGTGCTACAAAGCCACAGCCTGTGACAGAACATACCTGTGAATGTGTAAATCATTATTTTAACCTTGCATTATGCACAGTATAAGATAGACTGCTACACAAATGCGC
The DNA here is from genome assembly GCF_031143425.1 of Pleurodeles waltl. Taxonomy (NCBI): domain Eukaryota; kingdom Metazoa; phylum Chordata; class Amphibia; order Caudata; family Salamandridae; genus Pleurodeles; species Pleurodeles waltl. The sequence continues at coordinate 15,163,680 of NC_090449.1, read as the reverse complement.
ACAAAGGTTTAAGATAAAGTAGTGCTTCCAAAATCTACATTTTAATAATACCCAGAGAGGATGTAATGCAATGTTTTATTTACATTACTGGCTCATCACCTCCAGGGGTGGTAAGCACTGTATAAATACAATTAAAAGTATTCAAGTCACAGCTCAGTTGTTAACTCTTTGCACTACCACTCAAAAAAAATAAACATTTGTCATTGCATAGCTTTGAGAGATTCCATCGATTAAAGCCAGTACTGGCTTCCAAAATATCCTTTAAATTTGCAGATTACCCTTTACATTTGAAGATTAACTTATAGCACACATTCACATTTCTTTCAGACAAGCAGGAACCCTTGTTGGAAGGCTTGTTTACCTGTCTGCCTGGCTTCATTTTCACTGCACAACATTGGTAGCTGCAAGAGTCGCGGTGCACAGGGGTACTGTCCTGCAAGGAGAGGCAAGAACTTACCATCTCCCAAGTTGGACAGCTGGTAGAGAGGACCGAGGGGATCACTCCAGACCACCTCCTGTGTTGCAGGATCCACACAGTTTAACAGAGGGAGAAGACCCCCACAGCTGAGCGTCATTGCAGTTGGTGCCTGCGGATGGAGGAAAGTGACTCCTTCACTCTAAGATAAATTCCTTCTTGCTTCTTGTGCAGGCTGAAGACTCGTCACCCTCGGAGGATGCACAGCCAGGGAAATGTTGCAATTGCTGGAAGGAGCTGGGGAAACAAGGTTGCAAAACAGCGTTGTCGCTGGAGTTGCAGATTGTCAGGTCCTAGAGGGTCCAGTTGCAGTCCCGGTGAAGAAGATGAAGTAAACGATGCAGAGGAATCCTGAACGTCGATATGGGGACCCATCCAAGAGGGAGACCCTAAATAGCCCAGAAAGGGGAAGTCAATCACTTCGCAGGGTGACCAGCTATCAGGAGGGGGCTGTGACGTCACATGCCTGATGTGGCAACTCAGATGCTTCCAGGAGCCCCTGCCCACCTTTGGATTCCAGACAGCAGAATCAAGTGACCACCTGGAGGAGCTCTGGCCACTACCCCTGTGGTGGTGGTGGACAGGGGAGTGGTCACTCCCCTTTCCATTGTCCAGTTTGGCACCAGAGCAGGGACCACAGGGGTCCCTGAATGGTGCAAACTGGTTTATGCAAGGAGGGCACACAATGTGCCCTTCATAGCATACCTGAGGCTTGAGGAGGCTACCACTTCCAGGCCATGTAACACCTATTTCTAAAGGGAAATGGTTTTGCCTCCCACTCACAAAAGAAATCCTTTTTTTGCCTTTCTGGGCTTGAGCTGGTCAAGCAGCAGGAGGGTAGAAACCTGTCTTTAGGATGGCAACAGCGCGAGCTGCCCAGGAAAATCCTGCAAACTGCTAGGAGCAAAGATGAGGGTCCTCTAAGGAGCCCCCAGAGTGCATAGACTCATACAACCAATACTGGCAACAGTGTTGAGGTATGATTCATGTTTGATATCAAACATGCCCAAGTTCGAAGTTACCATTATTTATGTAGCCAGTACACAGGTAAAATGGCTTCCCGGCACTTACGAAGTTCAGGAAAATTGAGCTGGAGGTCGTAGAGGCACCTCTGCTCATGCACGACTGCCTTCATACACAGGTACTTGCATCCTGTCCTTGGGGCTAGGAGGGCCCGCCATAGGGGTGACTTACAGTGACCTGGTGCAGTGACCTGTAGTGAAAGGGTGCATGTACCTTTTCACACAGTCTGCAATGGCAGGCCTGCAGACACATTTTGCATGGGCCTGGTGGCATAATACATGCTGTATCCCGTGGGGAACCCCTAGTACCCTAATGCAGTGTTTACACAGGTACCATATACTAGGGACTGGGTGGGTTGGGCATGCCTTGACACAGAAGAATGGTGTGAATGAACAGAGGGAGACCTGTCCCTAACAGATGGCACTCTAACATTCTGGCCTACAGAAGTAACACTTCTGCTGTGATGAGAAGCAACACTATTACTGTGATGTGAATTCACATCAGTACCAGCTATGCTAGGTGGCCTGCTAAGGGGCAGGTTGGAAAGATTCCCTCCCAAATCTTTTGCTAGGGGTGCCCCAGGATCAGATTGGGAACCATCAGCCAATTTCTCACCAGAAGTGCCAACTAAGGTCTTATCTTGTTCAATGAGCATGTTAACCAACAGTTGTCTTGAGGGATTCTTCCCTACCCCTAAACCTCTATCTATGCAGAGACTCCTTGCTTCCTTCCAGCTAAGGTTGTCATAAGCTATGCTGGACAGATCAAGAGTTTGGCCTGTACCAGACATGATAGACAAGAGTTTAAGGGACAGAAAAAGAAAGAAAAAGTTTCAGAACTTTTTAAAGAACAGAAAAAAAACTTTTTGATCTTTTTAAGAACTTTTTGAAAGTTTTAGAGGTACTTTTCAGCACTTAGTAAAGAAGTGAGAGGAGAAAAGCAAAACTTTTTGGTTAGGTGTACATACACTGAACTTGTTTTGTATATTTTTCTCTTATGAAAAGTACAATATGACAAAGTGGTAAGTAGTTGCAAAGTACTTATCCCACCGCTGCACAACCAATGTAGGAGGCTGGACTGGCTTGTAGTGGGTACCAAGGGGTACTTACACCTTGCACCAGGCCCAGGTATCCCTTATTAGTGTAGAGGGGTGTCTAGCAGCTTAGGCTGATAGAAAAGGTAGCTTAGCAGAGCAGCTTAGGCTGAACTAGGAGAAGAGTGAAGCTCCTACAGTACCACCAGTGTCATATGCACAATATCATAAGAAAACACAATACACAGATATACTAAAAATAAAGGTACTTTATTTTTATGACAATATGCCAAAAGTATCTCAATGAGTACCCTCAGTATGAGGATAGCAAATATACACAAGATATATGTACACAATACCAAAATATGCAGTAATAGCAATAGAAAACAGTGCAAACAATGTATAGTCACAATAGAATGCAATGGGGGCACATAGGGATAGGGGCAACACAAACCATATACTCTAGAAGTGGAATGCGAACCACGAATGGACCCCAAACCTATGTGACCTTGTAGAGGGTCGCTGGGACTGTGAGAAAACAGTGAGGGTTAGAAAAATAGCCCACCCCAAGACCCTGAAAAGTGGGTGCAAAGTGCACCTAAGTTCCCCAAAGAGCACAGAAGTCGTGATAGAGGAACTCTGCAGGAAAGACCAACACCAGCAACGCAACAACAATGGATTTCAAGACGAGAGTACCTGTGGAACAAGGGGACCAAGTCCAAAAGTCACGATCAAGTCGGGAGTGGGCAGATGCCCAGGAAATGCCAGCTGTGGGTGCAAAGAAGCTGCCACCGGATGGTAGAAGCTATGGATTCTGCAAGAACGACAAGGGCTAGAAACTTCCCCTTTGGAGGATGGATGTCCCACGCCATGAAGAGTCGTGCAGAAGTGTTTTCGTGCAGAAAGACCGCAAACAAGCCTTGCTAGATGCGAGGGTCGCGGTTAGGGTTTTTGGATGCTGCTGTGGCCCAGGAGGGACCAGGATGTCGCCAATTGCGTGAGGAGACAGAGGGGGCGTCCAGCAAGACAAGGAGCCCACTCAGAAGCAAGCAGCACCCGCAGAAGTGCCGGAACAGGCACTACGAACTGGAGTGAACCGGAGCTCACCCGAAGTCACGAAAGAGGGTCCCACGACGCCGGAGGACAACTCAGGAGGTCGTGCACTGCAGGTTAGAGTGCCGGGGACCCAGGCTTGGCTCTGCACAAAGGAAATCCTGGAAGAGTGCACAGGAGCCGGAGTAGCTGCAAAACACGCGGTTCCCAGCAATGCAGTCTAGCGTGGGGAGGCAAGGACTTACCTCCACCAAACTTGGACTGAAGAGTCACTGGACTGTGGGAGTCACTTGGACAGAGTTGCTGATTCAAGGGACCTCGCTCGTCACGCTGAGAGGAGACCCAGAGGACCGTTGATGCAGTTCTTTGGTGTCTGCGGTTGCAGGGGGAAGATTCCGTCGACCCACGGGAGATTTCTTCGGAGCTTCTAGTGCAGAGAGGAGGCAGACTACCCCCACAGCATGCACCACCAGGAAAACAGTTGAGAAGGCGGCAGGATCAGCGTTACAAGGTTGCAGTAGTCGTCTTTGCTACTTTGTTGCAGTTTTGCAGGCTTCCAGCGCGGTCAGCAGTCGATTCCTTGGCAGAAGGTGAAGAGAGAGATGCAGAGGAACTCTGATGAGCTCTTGCATTCGTTATCTAAGGAATTCCCCAAAGCAGAGACCCTAAATAGCCAGAAAAGGAGGTTTGGCTACCTAGGAGAGAGGATAGGCTAGCAACACCTGAAGGAGCCTATCAGAAGGAGTCTCTGACGTCACCTGCTGGCACTGGCCACTCAGAGCAGTCCAGTGTGACAGCGGCACCTCTGTTTCCAAGATGGCAGAGGTCTGGAGCACACTGGAGGAGCTCTGGGCACCTCCCAGGGGAGGTGCAGGTCAGGGGAGTGGTCACTCCCCTTTCCTTTGTCCAGTTTCGTGCCAGAGCAGGGCTGAGGGATCCTTGAACCGGTGCAGACTGGCTTATACAGAGATGGGCACCATCTGTGCCCATCAAAGCATTTCCAGAGGCTGGGGGAGGCTACTCCTCCCCAGCCCTGACACCTTTTTCCAAAGGGAGAGGGTGTAACACCCTCTCTCTGAGGAAGTCCTTTGTTCTGCCTTCCTGGGCCAGGCCTGGCTGGACCCCAGGAGGGCAGAAACCTGTCTGAGGGGTTGGCAGCAGCAGCAGCTGCAGTGAAACCCCAGGAAAGGTAGTTTGGCAGTACCCGGGTCTGTGCTAGAGACTCAGGGGATCATGGAATTGTCTCCCCAATGCCAGAATGGCATTGGGGTGACAATTCCATGATTTTTGACATGTTACATGGCCATTTTCGGAGTTACCATTGTGACGCTATACATATGTTGTGACATATGTATAGTGCACGCGTGTAATGGTGTCCCCGCACTCACAAAGTCCGGGGAATTTGCCCTGAACAATGTGGGAGCACCTTGGCTAGTGCCAGGGTGCCCACACACGAAGTAACTTAGCACCCAACCTTTTCCAGGTAAAGGTTAGACATATAGGTGACTTATAAGTTACTTAAGTGCAGTGGTAAATGGCTGTGAAATAACGTGGATGTTATTTCACTCAGGCTGCACTGGCAGGCCTGTGTAAGAATTGTCAGATCTCCCTATGGGTGGCACAAGAAATGCTGCAGCCCATAGGGATCTCCGGAAACCCCAATACCCTGGGTACCTCAGTACCATATACTAGGGAATTATAAGGGTGTTCCAGTATGCCAATGTAAATTGGTGAAATTGGTCACTAGCCTGTTAGTGACAATTTGGAAAGAAATGAGAGAGCATAACCACTGAGGTTCTGGATAGCAGAGCCTCAGTGAGACAGTTAGTCATAACACAGGTAACACATACAGGGCACACTTATGAGCACTGGGGCCCTGGCTGGCAGGGTCCCAGTGACACATACAACTAAAACAACATATATACAGTGAAATATGGGGGTAACATGCCAGGCAAGATGGTACTTTCCTACAGGGCACCAGTATGCCAGTTGTGGGGTGTACTAAGTCAGGGACAACTGAATTTAGAGGGAAAGAGCACAGTCACTGGGGTCCTGGTTAGCAGGATCCAAGTGAATAGTCAAACACACTGACAGCAGGCAAAAAGTGGGGGTATCTATGCCAAAAAGAGGGTACTTTTCTACAGGGGGAGGGTAAATGCAGGTCCCGGAGGGTGGGAGATTGCATGGATGAATCAAGGGGGAGGAGGAAAGGAAAGGGAGTGGAGTGGATCTTAACCTTTTGCCTGCAAGCCCTACTGCAGTATCCAACGTCCACTGAGGCCCCTTGGAGGGACGCAGCATTCATCTAATTGATATGAGGGAAGCATGGGGAAGGGTGGTGTAGCATGCATTTCAAGAAAGGAGAATAATGGGGGGAGATGCGCAGCCCCCCAGCACTCCAGCCAGTAGAACAGCAGTGAGGGAGTCAGCACTAGGGGTTTGTTGGAACTGGCTGAGGTATATAGAGATATCGTACAAACAAAGAACAGTGGAGTGTGAGACCTCAAGCCCTGGTGGCCATCAAGCACTTACAAACTGTCCAGTGACCGGTCAACAATACAGCAGAGTCCAAGGGCCGCAGTGCTGGGCACAGACTCCTCCCCACCCCAGGAGCCATGGATGGCGATCTCCCAGGGGGTGAGCAAGCCCCTCTCAGAAAGACCCCACTAGGAGAGAGGGAAGCAGATTGTGAGACACGGTTGGGGGGCATCCAGCTCAGCCCCCATTTTATCTTCCAAAAGCAAGTGTGATTCCCTCCCCTCCCCCCCCCCTCTGGTTTGCGCGGGCGTTTCAATCACTCTGTTGAGTCCGACCAGTTTGATCGTTGCACATGCTTGTTAAGGTGTTGATTCTCATCGTCCCTCGGAGGTCCGTGTTGCTTCTTGTGCATTGCAGTAATGCCCCCTGATTCTAGGAAATCTGCCAAAGTGACATGTTCATGAAATTCCAGTGACTGACTGTGTGGGTGATGACCATCACTGCAGGATGGAGAAAACCGTATTTGATTATTAGGTGACAAAGTTGGTGCCATAGTGCAAAACATTATTACATTTTATCACTGTTCTTGAGCAAAGTCCCATGAACTGGAATGTGCCATCATGAATTTTCACCACCTGCAGGATTGCCTGGACATTGCTGTGGTTTAGGAGGCACACGATCATCGCACAAGGTGGAGAGGTACCTGTAGATTGGCCAGCCCATGAATGCAGGTGTTATTTCACTGAGACCGATCTCAAAGGTCTGTGACCTTCTGTTGTTCTGTTGGAGACACCCTCTTTTTATACCCCAGTCCAGTTGCTGGGTCACCTGCTGTAGGAAGTTGGCTCTGTATGTGCTATTTCAAAGTAAGGAATAGCATGCACAGAGTCCAAGGGTTCCCCTTAGAGGTAAGATAGTGGCAAAAAGAGATAATACTAATGCTCTATTTTGTGGTAGTGTGGTCGAGCAGTAGGCTTATCAAAGGAGTAGTGTTAAGCATTTGTTGTACATACACACAGGCAATAAATGAGGAACACACACTCAGAGACAAATCCAGGCCAATAGGTTTTGTTATAGAAAAATATATTTTCTTAGTTTATTTTAAGAACCACAGGTTCAAATTCTACATGTAATATCTCATTTGAAAGGTATTGCAGGTAAGTACTCTAGGAACTTTGAATAATCACAATAGCATATATACTTTTTACATAAAACACATTTAGCTGTTTTAAAAGTGGACACTGCAATTTTCACAGTTCCTGGGGGAGGTAAAGTAATGTTAGTTCTTGCAGATAAGTAAACCACCTACGGGGTTCAGATTGGGGTCCAAGGTAGCCCACCGTTGGGGGTTCAGAGCAACCCCAAAGTTACCACACCAGCAGCTCAGGGCCGGTCAGGTGCAGAGTTCAAAGTGGTGCCCAAAACGCATAGGATTCAATGGAGAAGGGGGTGCCCCGGTTCCAGTCTGCCAGCAGGTAAGTACCCGCGTCTTCGGAGGGCAGACCAGGGGGGTTTTGTAGGGCACCGGGGGGGACACAAGTCCACACAGAAAGTACACCCTCAGCAGCGCGGGGGCGGCCGGGTGCAGTGTGCAAACAAGTGTCGGGTTCGCAATAGGATTCAATGGGAGACCAAGGGGTCTCTTCAGCGGTGCAGGCAGGCAAGGCATACATCAAATGATTGGAAGACACTGAGATATTATGGTATAGATCATATCCCAGATCATGAAAGAGGAGGGGATCGAGTGAGAAAGTTGAGGCAATTAGAATCAAGATTTATAATTCGGATGAAAACAAAGGCCCCTTTTGGGATGAACAATGATGAAGAACTTTATGTTCATTTATAAGTGCACAATCCAATTAAGACATAACAATATATCTGAATTGTTAAGTGAAGCTTTGATCGGTTGAGATTTTTAATAATTGTCTTAATTATTTTGTGAGGATTGGATAGAAATTTCCTTTCTTTTTTAAGTAAGTCCTGATTCACACGAGATTTAAATTTGGAACAATATTTTGATTATTTATTAAAGTCATATTCATTATAATACTGCTGGAAAAAGTAGGTTATATATAAAAAATGGTAGTACAAAGTCAATTGAATTAATGGTGAGAATAATAGAATTTGAGTTGTAAATGACAAATGAAGTGAATTTGCTATTTGGCTATTTCTTTATAGAATGTTAGAATTTCAATATGACTGTATTCTCCCTTAGAAAAATCGATTTGTGAAATTATGTTTTAAAATTACTTATTTATGTTTAAACTATAATTCCCAGCATGCATTATGTTGGTATAATACTTTTCACTATAAAAGAAATTTGCAGTGTGAACTGGATGTTTGAACTCGAGAAAGACTATACGGTCGAAACGCGTTGTTCTGTTTCCTTGCTTCAAATAAAATCAAGAATTATTCGTACCTTGGTGGAGTATACTGCTAAATTTTTGGATGAAATAGTTATTTTTGGGTTTGGTTCACCCAGAGCAGTTGCACTGGTATTTTCGAGCGCAGCGCCTTTTATTGAACCGCTTTGCTCTTCGATATATATATATATATATCAGTCATCCACACCAGTTAATCCGTGGAGACAAACACATGTTTTTATCTCTGTACCTCTTGTTGTGTGATCTCAGTGGATATCCTTTTTGACTGAGTTGGAACAGAATGTCTTCCATTACTTTGTTGGAGTAATGGCTTGGCCAAAGCCTAAACCCATCTGTACAGAGGACATGCTGCAAATGCCATCTTCAAGAATCTTACAGTGTGAAAAATCAGAAACTAGAGAGCCACTGAGCAGGACCCTAGGCACCGAATCACTATTTCACAGGTAACTAAAACATGGCTGTACTCTTCTCATTAATTGGTGTAAAGGTTTATTTTGTTTCACTGTGCATTCCTCAGTGCTGAGGCACTCCTAGCAATAGCTGCATGTTTTACAAAGCACTTTCATTCATTTATTCAGCTGGTACACACCTTTTGAGGGTGGAAAGAAGTCAGTAGTGTAAGGGTTTCTATTCTTGTCGGCCGGGGTTCAGCTGGTCTTGTGTGTTAAGGGATTTGTATAAAATGCTAATGGCTAAATCCCAACAAGTGCTCAAGCACTGTTCTAAACTGAGATATTTATTTTCAATAGCCAATCAAGCAAACAGAGAGAATAAAAGTGAAACAGGACAGTACAGTGCACGTAGGTGGCTACTCCAGCCAGGCAGGCAAATGAGAGCTCACTTATGCGGGAAGCTGGGCTGGTGTGTGGTGAGCACCTATGGTGTTATCACCTTATACCAAGTCCAGGTATCGCCTATTAGTGCATGTAGGCAGTGTCTAGAAGCCAGGCTCTCTAGAGGTAGCTGTGGATGAGCAGCCAAGACTTATCTAGGAGACATGCAAAGCTCATGCATTGCCACTGTAGTTGCACAGCACTTACACACATGATAGAACCACACAGTGTTACAAAATTAAAGGTACTTTTTTATGGTAACACAAATACTAAAATACTGTATAGGCAAAACCCCAACTCGAGGTAAGTATACACACTATTATATACACTTTAGCAATCAGGAAATAGCATAGAAAGCAATAGGTATTGATAAATGCAATAGCAAACAGTGAGGGCCCTAGGGGAGGGCCAAACCATATACTAAAAAAGTGGAATGTGAAAGGCAGTCCCCCACCCAAGGGAGTGGAATCAGTAGATGGGAGCTGGAGGAACTAGGAACCCCAAGAGGTAAGGAGGTAAGTACCTGGGTTACCCCAAAACTAACAGGAGGACTTTGGAAACGGACGGTGCAACACCCAGACAAGACTGGAAGAAATTGAAGGTAGATCCTGACAGAAGAGGACCTGCAAAGGTAGGGGACGAGGTCCAGTTCGTGATGGAGTGTCCGGCTGTGGCAAGAGCCACTGCCCACTCTTCTGTGGATGCAGGACCAAGGAGACGGTTGATTGAAGAACGTCTGCAGTGCAGCGCAGGAGCACAAGAGGAGTTCCAAAAGTAATGCCCCACTTTGGCGGTCTTAATGCAGTCGGTCAGTGGTGCTGGAAAACCACCAACATGCCTTGGCAAATACAAGAGTCGGAGAAGATGGTTTTGAAAAGGCTGAAGAGGACCAGCAAGGTCTAGGGGACTCTCTCCAAGGAAGGGAGTCCGAGGTGACCCTCAGCAGCTGGGAGAGTCACAAGAGGAGGCAGCCCCCACAGGTGACCCACGGGCAGCGGGCACACGAGTCACAGTGAGACCCACTCAGCACACCTGAAGGGGAGTCCCACGTCGCTGGAGCAGCAGGCAGGAGACAGTGCTTTGTGGGAAGCAGTGATGGGGTCGGGGCTACACGGAGCCTGAAGATCCTTTGGAGGAAGAACAAACAAGCATTGGTAGCTTCAAGAGACACGGTGCATAGGGGTACTTTCCTGTGAGGAGAGGCAAAGGCTTACCGTCTCCCAAGTTGGACTGCTGATAGAGAGGTTCCAGGGGACCACTCCAGACCACCACCTGTGATGTAGGATCCATACAGTTCTGGAGGCGAGAGGCTCTACGCAGCCGGTCGTAGTTGCAGTTGGTGCATGCGGATGCAGGGAAGTGACTCCTTCACTCCAAGGGAGTTTCCTTCTTGCTTCTTGTGCAGGCTGAAGACTCTCCACCCTCAGAGGATGCACAGCTGGGGAAATGTTGCAGTTGGTGGAAGGAGCCGGAGAAACAATGTTGCAAAGTGGAGTCGTCGCTGTAGTTGGAGATTGTCGGTTCCTGCAGGGTCCAGTTGCAGTCCCGGTGGCTAGAAGATGAAGTACACAATGTAGAGTAGTCCTGCTGGAATCTTGCACGCCTAATCTGAGGACCGACCCAAGAGGGAGACCCTAAATAGCCCAGTAAGGGGGATTGGTCACCTAGCAGGGTGAACACCTATCAAGAGGGGGCTGTGACGTCACCTGCCTGACCTGGCCACTCAGATGCTCCCAGTGGCCTCTGCTCACCTTGGATTCAATATGGCAGCATGAAGTGGCCTCCTAGAGGAGCTCTGGGCACCACCCTTGGGGTGGTGATGGACAGGGGAGTGGTTACTCCCCTTTACATTGTCTAGATTTGTGCCAGAGCAGGGACCTGGGTTCCCTGGACTGGTGCAAACTGGTTTATGTAAGGAGGGCACCAAATGTGCTCTTCAAAGCATACCAGCGGTTTGGGGAAGCTAAGCCTTCCAAGCCATGTAACACCTATTTCCAAAGGGAGAGGGTGTTGCCTCCCTCACCCAAAGGAAATCCTTTGTTCTGCCTTCCTTTGCTTCAGCTGGCTAAGCAGCAGGAGGGCAGAAACCTGTCTGTTGGGTGGCAGCAGCGTGGGCTGCCTGGAAAACCCCAGAAGTCTAGTAGGAACAATGCTGAGGGTCCTCTAATGAGCCCCCAGCATGTATGGAATCATACAACCAAAACTGGCAACAGTATTGGGGTATGATTCCGACATGTTTGATACGAAACATGCCCAGGTTCAGAGTTACCATTATGTAGCTCAGTGGTTCCCAAACTGTGCGCCGCGGCTCCCTGGTGCGCCGTCAAAACTAGCCAGGGGTGCCGCACACAGTCTGGAAACCACTCGGAGGTGCTTTGAATCGGTAGCTTTTCCTCGTGGTATTGGAAAAAAACACCCTACATTAATTATTCTGACCAGCGGAGGGCGCCAAAGTACCATTAATAATATCCCTGTAACAAAAATTGTTTCCAATAAATGGTTTTCAGCAACGTGAAGGAGAGAATAAAGAAGACAAACGGTAAATAGTGTAGGTACAGGTACAGGCTGGGATTACGTTCCCCCACCCGCCAAAAAAAGTAACATAACGGGGAGCCGTGGCCAACACGGCCAATAGGTCAAAGGAGCCGGGGATCAAAAAAGTTTGGGAACCACTGATGTAGCTGGACTCGTAGTGACCTGAGTCCAGTACACAGGTAAAATGGCTTCCCTGCACTTATGAAGTCCAGTGTAATGGAGCTGGAGTTCATAGGGGCACCTCTGCTCATGCAGGGGTGCCCTCACACACAGGTACCTGCACCCTGCCCTCTGGGCTAGGAGGGCCTACCATAGGGGTGACTTATAGTGACCTGGTGCAGTGACCTGTAGTGAAAGGGTACATGCCCCTTTTCACACAGGCTGCAATGGCAGGCCTGCAGACACATTTTGCTTAGGCTCCCATGGGTGACACAAAACATGCTGGAGCCCGTGAGGAACCCCAGGTGCCCCAGTGCCGCCCTCGGTACCATATACTAGGGAGTTATATGGGGGCACCAGTATGCCAATTATGGTGTGTGTAAAAGTCCAAAACAACCAAATTTAGAGGGAGAGAGCACAGTCACTGGGGTCCTGGTTAGCAGGAACCCAGTGAACACAGTCAAAACACACTGACAGCAGCCAAAAAGTGGGGGTAACCATGCCAAAAAGAAGGTACTTTCCTACAACTTAAATGTGCATTTCTATCTGCCGGGTTGAGACAAGACTGCAATAATTTAGGTGGAATCTTCCTTGTCAGATTCTTGGTACATTGTTCAGTTGTGAAGCGGGGAAGTGAGTCATCTCCTTGGATTGGTGTGACCATCCTACAGTGGAGGTTTTGCATAGTAGACAACACTACCAGGGTAGCTGAAACAAATTTATCTAAAAACTACCCCAATCTTTTGAATCAAAATATTCCGATGTTTACCATTTTTGTGTAAGAGGACATATCTGATGTACCATTTGAGAAGTTGAGGGTAAAGTGCTAGGAATTTACTCTTTGACGACAAAAGTTAAAAAAATAAATCTGTTGAAATGTGAATCAAGTGGCCCTGGAGGGAGAATGGCTCATTTTTCTTCTTTACAGCTTGCAAATCCATATGGTTTAGTTGGCACAGCCCATTTTGACAACTGCCACTATTCTGACTATTTGGTATAGTTCGCACTAGGCTTGTTTGACCTTTTAACTTCTGTTTTCTCCATTATTCAGTTCCCGTCGGTCCTCTAGTTCCTTTTTCCCTTGCCAGTGAATCCCACTTCGTTACCTCTGTCAGTTTGTCTCCAATCCTAGGCCTCCTGTCTCCCAGTGTAGTGTGGTTTTCCATCTTCGACCTATGTGCAGGGGTCTGATGTATGCTGGGTGCTAGTGAGAGTGCCCCCTCTTCTTGCACCGGGTAAGTCTTGCTCCTTGTTAGCCTCATGTCGGATTTATTTACCTTGCTTTTGTCCCCTTAATAACTTTCTTCTCTCACCCTTAGGTGGACACCTTGTTATCCCTAAACTTGGGTCCCGAGACACTGTGCCTCCGAAATCCATTCAACGTCATCCAAATAGCAGTCTACAGGAGTGTGGCTCTCCATCTCTCGCCTTTCCCCCTTTTCCTCTTAGCCTGGGTTGTCTTTAACATTGTTTATTCAGTGCAAGGGGTTATGTTGGCCTCTAGTGGGGCAACTGAGGGATTAGCCTCAACATCCACACCCTCATGACACTGTTCATGACGCAGAACCACATAAGTACATTTGATAATCAAAGAATCATTCTTGTCTTTTTCGGGAAACCCTATAAAAATGGACATTTTCGCAGCAGATCTGTCTTCTATGCCTATGATCTTTCTGTGCATGCGCTACATGTCCAGTGCCAGTGAGATCCTTCTCGATCAAGTCCTTTAGGTCATCAATCAATCAATCAGGGATTTGTAAAGCGCACTACTCACCCGTGAGGGTCTCAAGGCGCTGGGAAGGTTGAAGGAGGGGGGGGGGGGGTGCTGCTACTGCCCAAACAGCCAGGTCTTGAGAAGTTACCTGAAGGTACAGAGGTCTTTGGTCTGGCGCAGGTCGGTGGGAAGAGTGTTCCACGTTTTGGCGGTGAGGTGCGAGAATGACTACCGCCGGTTGTAGTTCTGCGGACGCGTGGGATGGTTGCGAGGGCGAGGTCGGCAGAGATGCCGGGTCGGGGTGTAGAAGGAGAGTTGTCTGTTGAGGTATTCTGGTCCGGTGTTGTGCAGTGCTTTGTGAGCGTGGGTGAGGAGTTTGAAGGTGATTCTCTTGTTGACTGGGAGCCAGTGCAGGTTTTCCAGGTGGTCTGTGATGTGGCAGTGGAGGGGGATGTCGAAGATGAGGCGTGCGGTCAAACCTTCTTTCAGACAACTCTAGAAGAGGTTGGAATGTAGCTACACTGGAACTAATACATTTGACCTCAGTTGTTGCTATGATATTTTATTTTCCATTGAGCATGTTTCAGTACCCACTGCCGCCATTTTCTTGATGAGTGCTTCTAATGTAATCTCAGGCATTTTCATAGCAACAGGAGACTGTTCTACTTACCTCCAGCTACTGCTTCCAAAAACAACAGCCGAAGGAACAGGTGTGTTAGGTTTGTACGGTGTACCTGTATCATTTACCTCATGGGGAAAGATGGAACAATTTTGCTGTGTCTACAGTGATATCTTCTGTAAAAGTTGAGTGTTAAAATGGTCATCCTTCAGCAGGAAGCAATAAACTTCAATCTTTTAAACGATTTTAGTGTGTCCTTTGGTATCTGGGCTTCAGAAGGAATCAGCGTGAGAGCGGTGTGGCATGTTGCAGTGAATGTTGCCCATGGAGTACTGCAATTTTGTCTCCTGACATTTACTAAAGGAACTCTGTGGGAAAGGGCTTGTTTTTACAAGGTTACCCGAATTTTTTTTTAGAACTGATGCTTGTGGTTTTTAACTCTGCATACTGTGGCACTGCTAATCAGTCACCAGTATACGTGTTCTGACCACTAAAACATAAGTGATTTATTCCCATTTGGCATTTTTATGTAGTGCTTGGTGTAGGAAATGCACCCACGGTATGGAAGTTGTTTGTCACCTGGGACTGAGGTACATATTGTACCTTCCACTAGACAAGGAAAGCATGCCTTCAGGTCACATGTGTAGCCTGTCTGCTGCAACTTTTAAATCAACCCTTCACTGACAGGAAGCAACAATGCTTTTAAATATTAAGTCACCCTAAGCGGACGTTGCAGCCCATGCATTGAATTTAAAAGTGGAACATCTAATAATCTAAGCTTGGCATGTTCCCGCAGTGACTCACCCCCAAAAGCTGTTTTCACTCTATAGGGGTGTAGCTGTTGCTATGAGGAAAATAAAGTACAATTCAAAGGCTATTTTGGTAACTTTGTTTTTTAATAAGCTACAGAGTCCATTGAACTACTGTTTTTAATATTGGCTACAAATCCATTTAATTGGCGACAGATTTTTTTTTAATAAATATACAGGAAAAGTGACTGTCGGAAAGTTATGTTTTCTGCCTGAAGCTCCAGTAGGTTAGTTAGCCTGTCTCAAGCTGCTGTTCCTATCAGTGACATCCTCTTGATGAGTTGTGAAAACTGCTCCTAGAGAGAGACAACAGCTTGGGCATTTTCGCAGAAAACCTGGGTATAACTCTTTCCCTCTCAGGAAAGGCACTTGGGATGGTTCATAAACTCCTTTTACTTGAGAGACAAGCATGAAGTCTATCTACCCATTCCTACTTACGTGTAAAGTGAGACCTGTGGAAGTGGGGCTTTTCAATTTTTTTCAGTTCCAGGGCACAATCCCGGCTGTATACCAATGGGGGAAAGTTTTCCCAAGGGAACGTTTTGCTGACTGGTTATGGAGAATCCAGGAGTCACATGCACCCTTTGACCTGTGAATGATACTAAATTGCCACAGCTGCTCCTCAGAACACAACTGAACCTCTGGAATGAACCTGCAGTCTGTGTCCTGTGTGGAGAACTGAAGCACTGGAACTGCTCCCACTGGCACCGAGGACTAAGACTTTGACCCAGAGAGTCATTTGATTGACCTCCGGTGTAACTACAGGGACATCAAAAGCTGCAAGCGGCCTTTTCCTGGAGTGACCTGTTGACCAGTGTCAAGTGAACCTGGACCAGACTGTGCTTTTGGCCTCTGCTGGAGTGGGTTGTAGACTTGGAGTGATGTCCCTTATGTCTGGGAAGCCTAAGTCACAAAGAGAAGCTTATCCAAAAATTTCAAGTTCCAGACCGCGACCTCTGGGGGACTGGGACCAACCACCCAAGGCACAACTTCAGTGGGCCAGAATATCAGGCTGGTACCCATTTGAGTTTTTTCGCAGCTAAGGTGCCCAGCTTCGGCACTACCTTCCTGCGACAACTTCCATGCCTATGCCACTAGATGTATGATGAGCTCTAAAATATAGATTAAAGGTCTGATCTAGATTTTGGCGGATGGGTTACTTCATTACCACAATGATGGATATCCCATCTGCCGAAATATATTTTGGTGAACAGGCTATCCGTCACAGTTGTGACTGAGTAACCCCTTTGCCGAAATCTAAAGCAGACCCTTAGTCTCAATGTAGGAATCCTGACTGGATGAAGGTATGAAAAGTATCCAACCTACAAGTGGACTTTGGTGGGCATAAAATTGTATTTTCCCACCAAAAACTAACGGCTTCAAAAGGACCTTGTCCAACAGCTGTCTGACTTTGTTTGTATGTAGCCTTCAGCATAGCCCCTCTGGAAGATTTAGATTACCACAAAAACTAAAAAGAGTGAGTCATTTTGGATGTTCTTTGAGCAGGCCCTCGTACTAGGCTTAGCCGGCCTTGGGTGCATCAAGGTCAGCCCCAATTTGTGCCTTTGTCCAAAGTTTGTCTTTGTTTACAGTATGAATTGATGCTATGGTGGTTCTTGGTGCTTCATATCGTAAAACCGTATACATTCATATCTCTGGTTCCCCTGATTTGATTTGAATAATTTCTACTTAATTGTTCTCATTGAAAATATGTTGATTTATGGAACTTGGTTATGATATTTTTATTGTTTGGGGTTTGACTTTTTAATTGTTTTGGTACTTCAGAATACTTTACGCACTTTCCCTAAATTAAGCCTTTATACTGTTTGATCTAGTGACCAGAGGTAAAGTTCAGGTTCAAATTATTGAAACTGTTCTTTTAACATAACAAGTTTGTGGACCTATTCTTTGGGGTGGGCTCATATTCACATCAGTTAAAACCCACTTTCCTACCCCCTTCCAATAACCATTTATTGACAGGAAGCAACAAAGCATTTCAATATTAAGTAATTCACCCCCAAGTAGGCCTTGAATCTGCAAGGTGGGGTGCTTAGAATTTGTAAGTGGAACATATAAGAATAGAAGGGTGGCATGTTCCTGCAGTGACTTGCCCCCAAAAACTGAGATGAGAACTAAAACACAACTGAAATACTATTTTTAAATAAGCTCCAGAAACCTTTCAAGAACAGCTTTTAATATTACAAATCCAATTCGATGTTGAAGTTGGATTTTTCATAAATATACAAGAAAGTACTGTTAGAAATTTATATTTTTGTGCCTGAAGCTTCAGTCGGCTAATCAGCATTAGTTTTCTTGAAGCTGCTATCTTTGTCAGTGACTTGCTATTGATGTGAAAACAGCTTGGGCAAAAGGGGTTCTAGGTAAACCCTCTTATTTAAGATAACTGTATCACATTCACTCACACTCAGAAGGTGGCATGGTACTCCACCGAAAATGTATTTTCTGCAGACCAACAGAGAGAAACAAGGAAGCCAGTGCAGTAATACAGTTCACCTGTTTGTGACTGATCACAAGCATTTTGTTGGCAAAAGCCAATTGCAGGAGCGGTGCTCTCTCGCAGTTATCAGGCAGATCATACAGTGTCTCCCTCGTAAGGTGGACTGAAGTCCGCTCTCAACATGGTTGCTGCTTGTAAGTTGTTTTGCTTTTAGTATCTTGATCGTGGCCTGTTGCTGCTCCCATCAGCAGAATCAGATATGCACAGTATGAGCCAAAGGGTGTGTGTCTGGAACTGACACCAAACCCCTGGCACTCTCTAACCAAGCATCAGTTAGAGCAGGAGCCTGCATAAGGGAGACTGGTTTATGCATTTTCAACAGCTGCATCTCATGTGGTATGTGGCTCCAATGATGCTAGGGCTACCTTGAGCAGCTCTGTGGGGCAGAAACAAGGATTAGGAATATATTCACTCACCACCAGCACTCAACCCTTGCGGTTTTCTTCAGTCCATCTCCACAAGCCCAGCCCAATATGTTCACCTTCAGACATGCTTTACAGTCTCTGTGGTCCTTCCACACATCAGGATGCAGATGGGGGCAGGGGAATATTTTAATTGAACTGCATGTTTCAACAGAAAAGGAAATGTTGCTGCTCTGCGTGTCCTTTAGGTATATCCATCTCTGTTTATAGAAAGGACTGCCACCCACAGAACTCAGTAATTGTTCAGAATTTGGTGGACCAGCAGAGCAAGTTAAAGAGCGGCTAATCTCTTCTGCATCCATTTTCGCTTCAAATATTTTGTTTCTAACAAAAGGTTTATCTCAGTCTTACATTTTCCATTTCTAATTCGTTTGAATGGGTGTTTTGAGCCTTGTGGTATTGTTCTTTTACTATTTGGTCCCCCCACTCCCTTTTAAAAAAAATAAACAAATATATTTGTTTGTGGCATGTTCCGCTGCAGATTCACATGCTATGCATAGTCTGCCATCTAGTGTGGTGCTCGGAGTGTTACAAGTTGTTTTTCTTTGAAGAAGTGTTTTCGAGTCACGGAATCAAGTGACTACTCCTCTTTGGCTCCATGGCGCATGGGCATTGACTCCATGTTAGATTGTTTTCCCACAGAGGGTAAGGTAGGAGTGATAGAGTATAAAGAAAAGAGATGTCCATGCAAATGGAATATATATATATATATATATATACACACACACACACTTACAAATGAATGTTTAACTTAAATGGCTACAGGCTCCCGGGGAGGCAGGAGGGTCCATGTGAATCTGCAGCAGAACTTGCCACGAACAGATGTACACTGGGTAAGTGACATTTTCCGTTCGATGGCATGTGTAGCTGCAGATACACATGCTATGCATAGGTTACAAAGCAGTTTTGCCTCCCATAAGCGGTGGTCAGCCTGTAGGAGTTGAAGTTGTTTGAAATAGTGTTCTTAGTACAGACTGTCCTACTGTGGCCTGTTGTGTTGCTAACACATGTATACAGTAATGCTTGGTAAATGTATGGGGTGTTGACCAAGTGGCTGCTTTACAGATTTCTGCCATTGGTATGTTCCCTAAGAAAGCCATTGTAGACCCTTTTTTCCTGGTGGAGTGTGCTTTAGGCGTTACTAATAGCTGCCTCTTAGCTTTTAGGTAACATGTTTGGATGCATTTTACTATCCATCTAGCTAGTCCTTGCTTTGAGATAGGGTTACCAGAATGTGGTTTCGGAAACGCAACAAATAACTGTTTGGTTTTCCTAAATGATTTAGTTCTATCAATGTAACACATTATAGCTCTTTGAATGTCCAATGTATGCAGAGTTCTTTCTGCTACAGAGTCTGGCTGTGGAAAGAAGACTGGCAGTTCCACTGTTTGATTGATCTGAAATGGTGATATCACCTTTGGTAGAAATTTTGGGTTTGTTCAAAGTACAACTTTGTTTGTGTACTTGTATGAACGGGTCGTGAATAGTGAAAGCTTGGATTTCACTAACTCTTCTTAATGAAGTAATTGCAACTAGGAATGCAACTTTCCATGTTAGGTATTGAATCTGACATTAATGCATAGGTTCAAATGGTGGACCCATGATTCGTGTGAGTACTATGTTTAGATTCCACAAAGGCACTGGAGGTGTTCTTGGTGGAATGATGCGTTTTAATCCTTCCACGAAGGCTTTGATAACAGGGACTCCAAATAGAGAGGTGTGTTGTATATTTTGCAAATAGGCTGAAATTGCAGTGAGATGTATTTTGATGGATAAGAAGGCTAAATTAGCTTTTTGCAGATGAAGCAAGTAGCTTACAATGTCTTGTATTGACGCTGAAAGAGGGGCAATCTGTTTAGACTGACAATAAAACACAAACCTTTTCCATTTGTTTGCATAATACTGCCTGGTAGTGGGTTTTCTTGCTTGTTTAATTACTTCCATACATTCTGTTGGAATATGTAGATATCCAAACCCTAAGACTTCAGGAGCCAAATCACTAGATTGAGTACTTTGGGATCTGCAAGCCTGATCAGTTGCTTGTTTTGCGTTAACAGATCTGGTCTGTTGGGGAGTTTGATGTGTGGTACCACTGACCGATCTAACAGTGTTGTGTACCAGGGTTGACGTGCCCACGTTGGTGCTATAAGTATGAGTTTGAGTTTGTTTTGACGGTTTGTTGACTAGAAATGGAATGAGCGGGAGAGGGGGAAAAGCATAAGCAAATATCCCTGACCAGTTGATCCATAGAGCATTGCCCTTGGATAGAGGGTGTGGGTACCTGGATGCGAAGTTTTGGCATTTTGCGTTTTCGCTGGTGGCGAATAGGTCTATGTCTGGTGTTCCCCAGTGATGAAAGTATGTCTGAAGCACTCGGGGATGAATTTTCCACTCATGTGTTTGTTGATGATCTCGGCTGAGAACATCTGCCAATTGATTGTGTATTCCTGGGATGTATTGTGCTACCAGGTGAATTTTGATGTGTATTGCCTGATGCCAGATCTTTTGTGCTAGAAGGGACCGTTACGATGAGTGGGTCCCTCCTTGTTTGTTTAGGTAATACATTGTCATCATGTTGTCTGTTTTAATAAGAATGATTTTGTGAATGAGAAGAGGCTGAAAGGCTCTGAGTGCTAGAAATACGGCTAGCAATTCTAGGTGATTTATGTGAAGTTGTTTGTGTTTGGTGTCCCATTGTCCCTGATTGTTGTGATTGTTGAGGTGTGCCCCCCATCCAATCATTGATGCATTTGTTGTAAGTATGGTCTGAGCCACAGGGTCTTGAAATTGCCGCCCTTTGTTTAGATTTGTGGAATTCCACCACTGAAGCGAGATGTGTTTTTGGCGGTCTATCAACACTAGATCGTGAAGCTGACCCTGTGCCTGCGACCATTGCTTTGCAAGGGACTGTTGTAAGGGCTGCGTGTTTAGTCTTGCATTTGGGACAATTGCGATGCAGGATGCCATCATGCCTAACAGTTTCATGACAAATCTGACTGTGTACTGTTGGCTTGACTGAATTTGTGCCAATACATTGTGGAATGCTTGCACTCTTTGTGGACTTGGGCTTGCAAGTGCTGTTTGTGTATTTAGTGTGGCTCCTAAAAACTGTTGAATTTGCGCTGGTTGTAGGTGGGATTTTTGGTAGTTTATGGAGAACCCTCGAGTGTGTAGGGTTTGTATTACATAATGTGTATGGTTTTGACACTGTGTATGACTGTTGGATTTTATTAGCCAATCACTGAGATATGGGAAGACATGGATGTGTTGCCTTCTTAGGTAGGCAGCTACTACTTGTAGGCATTTTGTAAATACTCTGGGAGCTGTTGTTATCCCGAAGGGTAACACTTTGAACTGGTAATGTTTTCCCTGAATTACAAACCTGAGATTTTCTGTGCGCTGGATGGATGGGTATGTGAAAATACGCATCCTTCAGGTCTAATGTTGCCATGAAATCTTGCTGTTATAGCAGTGGGGCTACATCCTGTAGTGTTATCATGTGAAAGTGTTCTGACAGAATGTAAAGATTGAGAGTTCTGAGATCTAATATTGGTCTCAAGGTTCCGTCTTTTTTGGGAATAAGGAAGTACAGAGAGTAAACCCCTGTTCCTATCTGATTTTGTGGTACAAGCTCTATTGCTTGTTTGAGTAATAGAGATTGTACTTCTTCTTGCAACATTGAGATATGTTGGGAGGAGAGATTGTGTGGGTTTGGAGGTATATATGGGGGAATTTGTGCCAATTCTATGCAATAACCATTGCGGATAATAGACAGTACCCAGTTGTCTGTTGTAATGGGTAGCCAATTGTTGTGGAACGTTTGCAGTCTTCCCCCCACAGGTGATGTGTGATTTGGGAAGCGATGGAGAAAGTCACTGTTTTGGCTGAGGCTTGTTTTGTTGGCTGATATTTTCCCCTACCTCTGGGGAATGGGCCTCTATAATTTCCTCTAATCCCACCTCGTTGGTATTGAGGCTGGTAGGTTGACTTGGATTGTGAGGTGGAAGCCTCAGGTGTTTGCGCTCTAAAACCACCCCTGTATTGAGGTTTCCGAAAGGATCCTCTGTATTGCGTGGTATACAGAGCACCCATGGCTTTAGCAGTGTCTGAGTCTTTTTTTCATCTTTTCAATGGCCGTATCAACTTTAGGGCCAAAAAGCTGTTTTTCATTGCACGCCATATTACGGACAGCCTGTTGAATTTCAGGCTTAAACCCTGACGACCGAAGCCATGCGTGTTTCCGAATAGTAACAGCAGTATTGATTGTCCTAACTGCTGTGTCTGCTGAGTCTAGGGCTGATCTAATTTGGTTATTAGTAATAGCCTGCCCTTCCTCGACTATTTGTTGTGCCCTTTTTCATTGGTCTTTGGGGAGATGTTGGATGATAAATTTCATCTCGTCCCAGTGGGCTCTATCATACCTAGCCAGTAGCGCTTGGGAGTTGGCTATCCTCCATTGATTGGCTGCTTGTGATGCTACTCTTTTGCTAGCAGCATCAAATTTCATACTTTCCTTGTCCTGTGGTGGTGCATCACCAGATGACTGAGAGTTGGCCCTCTTTCTAGCTGCACTTACAACTACAGAGTCAGGAGGCAGTTGTTTTATGAATGCCGGATCAGAGGGAGGTAGTTCATACTTTTTCTCCACTCAGAGTAATTATCCTGGCTTTGACTGGCTCTTGAAATATCTGATGTGCGTGCTTTAACATGCCTGGACGCATGGGAAGGGACTGGTAGGTTGTATGTGTGGAGGACAATGAATTGAAGAGAAAATCATCCTCAAAGGGCTCGGTGTGCATGGTGGCATTGTGGTATGATGCCGCCATAGTCAGAACCTGAGTGTATCCAGTGCTATCTTCCGGTGGTGATGGTTTGGAAGGATAACAGTCTGGGCTGTTATCCGGAATGGGATCTGGATCATAGAGATCCCATGGATCCCCATTGTCCTGTTGTGAATCTAAAGAATGTACAGGCGACTGTGCAGGTGTAGGAGTAGTAGGTGGAGAGACAAGCAGGTGAGGAGAATGAGGAGGAGACTGAGGAGGTGAAAGTTGTGGAGATGGAGATCTTTGTTTAGGCTTTGGCACTTTAGCTGGTGGCTGAGCAGTGTTCAATTGTTCGTGAAAGGCCAGCTTCCTCTTAGGCTTCAGAGGAGGTGCCATTATGATCTTGCCTGTGTCTTTGTGAATGTGACTACTGGCCTACCTTTTATCAATGTCCTCCATCTGTGTGTGTTCCTCCGAAAATTTATGGCTTTCTTTAAGTTGTTTCAAAAGTCCATGCTCCTCTGTGTAACTTGGTCTTTTCGGCTCCAAAGCCGGTTTTCTCTGGATTGAATGGCCGGGAGTGGATGTTAGCCTCTGCTCTGAAAGCGATTTTGAGGCTACGACTCGAAGGGTCTGTGTTTGCCTGTTTCGGAGCCAGTGCTTCGGCTTGAGTCCGAAGGCTGCGGTGGCGTGGCCTTTTTCGCTGCCGAAGTTGTTGCTTGGTCACCAAAGGTCTTTTTGCGGGTCGAGCTATGGCCTGGTAGTGGCGTTCCCGAGGCCTTATGTTTGGGCTTGGTTGGGCGTACTCACGTGCTGTCCTGCCGTGACCGGTCTGTCCTCTTCGGACTCCTGATCGGAATCGGACCCTCGGACGCAGACTGCGGTGTGCATGATCTCCTCTTCCTCTACGCTGAGACGTTTGGTGCTTTTCGATGCCATTTCCAACCTTCGTGCTCTTCTGTCTTGTAGAGTCTTCTTCGAAAGGAAAGATCTGCAGGCCTCACAACTATGTTCTTGACGGTCTGGAGAGAGACAGATTACAGACGAGATGTTAGTCTGTAAATGGAAATTTAGCGTGGCACCGATGACAGAAGCAAAATGGGGTCCGGTCCATGAGGCCTTCCACACGGTCGGCCCAACCAGGCCCCAGTTGGGCATGGGTGCCCCGAAGGGCAAGTAAAGAAGTTAGATTCAACGGTAACAAAGTGTCGATGAGAGATGATACGCGATCGAAACAATACCAACGAGAATTAGAGAGTTTTAGAACTTTTCCGACTAGAACTACCGGAGCGAAAAGAAACACGTCTGAACCCGATGGCGGAAAGAAAACAATCTAACATCGAGTCGATGCCCATGCGCAATGGAGCCGAAGAGGAGTCACTCGATCCCGTGACTCGAAAACACTTCTTCAAAGAAAAACAACTAATCCCACCTCGTTGGTATTGAGGCTGGTAGGTTGACTTGGATTGTGAGGTGGAAGCCTCAGGTGTTTGCGCTCTAAAACCACCCCTGTATTGAGGTTTCCGAAAGGATCCTCTGTATTGCGTGGTATACAGAGCACCCATGGCTTTAGCAGTGTCTGAGTCTTTTTTTCATCTTTTCAATGGCCGTATCAACTTTAGGGCCAAAAAGCTGTTTTTCATTGCACGCCATATTACGGACAGCCTGTTGAATTTCAGGCTTAAACCCTGACGACCGAAGCCATGCGTGTTTCCGAATAGTAACAGCAGTATTGATTGTCCTAACTGCTGTGTCTGCTGAGTCTAGGGCTGATCTAATTTGGTTATTAGTAATAGCCTGCCCTTCCTCGACTATTTGTTGTGCCCTTTTTCATTGGTCTTTGGGGAGATGTTGGATGATAAATTTCATCTCGTCCCAGTGGGCTCTATCATACCTAGCCAGTAGCGCTTGGGAGTTGGCTATCCTCCATTGATTGGCTGCTTGTGATGCTACTCTTTTGCTAGCAGCATCAAATTTCATACTTTCCTTGTCCTGTGGTGGTGCATCACCAGATGACTGAGAGTTGGCCCTCTTTCTAGCTGCACTTACAACTACAGAGTCAGGAGGCAGTTGTTTTATGAATGCCGGATCAGAGGGAGGTAGT
Source organism: Pleurodeles waltl (assembly GCF_031143425.1). Lineage (NCBI taxonomy): Eukaryota > Metazoa > Chordata > Amphibia > Caudata > Salamandridae > Pleurodeles > Pleurodeles waltl. The sequence continues at coordinate 15,138,755 of NC_090449.1, read as the reverse complement.
TCATACTTTTTCTCCACTCAGAGTAATTATCCTGGCTTTGACTGGCTCTTGAAATATCTGATGTGCGTGCTTTAACATGCCTGGACGCATGGGAAGGGACTGGTAGGTTGTATGTGTGGAGGACAATGAATTGAAGAGAAAATCATCCTCAAAGGGCTCGGTGTGCATGGTGGCATTGTGGTATGATGCCGCCATAGTCAGAACCTGAGTGTATCCAGTGCTATCTTCCGGTGGTGATGGTTTGGAAGGATAACAGTCTGGGCTGTTATCCGGAATGGGATCTGGATCATAGAGATCCCATGGATCCCCATTGTCCTGTTGTGAATCTAAAGAATGTACAGGCGACTGTGCAGGTGTAGGAGTAGTAGGTGGAGAGACAAGCAGGTGAGGAGAATGAGGAGGAGACTGAGGAGGTGAAAGTTGTGGAGATGGAGATCTTTGTTTAGGCTTTGGCACTTTAGCTGGTGGCTGAGCAGTGTTCAATTGTTCGTGAAAGGCCAGCTTCCTCTTAGGCTTCAGAGGAGGTGCCATTATGATCTTGCCTGTGTCTTTGTGAATGTGACTACTGGCCTACCTTTTATCAATGTCCTCCATCTGTGTGTGTTCCTCCGAAAATTTATGGCTTTCTTTAAGTTGTTTCAAAAGTCCATGCTCCTCTGTGTAACTTGGTCTTTTCGGCTCCAAAGCCGGTTTTCTCTGGATTGAATGGCCGGGAGTGGATGTTAGCCTCTGCTCTGAAAGCGATTTTGAGGCTACGACTCGAAGGGTCTGTGTTTGCCTGTTTCGGAGCCAGTGCTTCGGCTTGAGTCCGAAGGCTGCGGTGGCGTGGCCTTTTTCGCTGCCGAAGTTGTTGCTTGGTCACCAAAGGTCTTTTTGCGGGTCGAGCTATGGCCTGGTAGTGGCGTTCCCGAGGCCTTATGTTTGGGCTTGGTTGGGCGTACTCACGTGCTGTCCTGCCGTGACCGGTCTGTCCTCTTCGGACTCCTGATCGGAATCGGACCCTCGGACGCAGACTGCGGTGTGCATGATCTCCTCTTCCTCTACGCTGAGACGTTTGGTGCTTTTCGATGCCATTTCCAACCTTCGTGCTCTTCTGTCTTGTAGAGTCTTCTTCGAAAGGAAAGATCTGCAGGCCTCACAACTATGTTCTTGACGGTCTGGAGAGAGACAGATTACAGACGAGATGTTAGTCTGTAAATGGAAATTTAGCGTGGCACCGATGACAGAAGCAAAATGGGGTCCGGTCCATGAGGCCTTCCACACGGTCGGCCCAACCAGGCCCCAGTTGGGCATGGGTGCCCCGAAGGGCAAGTAAAGAAGTTAGATTCAACGGTAACAAAGTGTCGATGAGAGATGATACGCGATCGAAACAATACCAACGAGAATTAGAGAGTTTTAGAACTTTTCCGACTAGAACTACCGGAGCGAAAAGAAACACGTCTGAACCCGATGGCGGAAAGAAAACAATCTAACATCGAGTCGATGCCCATGCGCAATGGAGCCGAAGAGGAGTCACTCGATCCCGTGACTCGAAAACACTTCTTCAAAGAAAAACAACTAATCCCACCTCGTTGGTATTGAGGCTGGTAGGTTGACTTGGATTGTGAGGTGGAAGCCTCAGGTGTTTGCGCTCTAAAACCACCCCTGTATTGAGGTTTCCGAAAGGATCCTCTGTATTGCGTGGTATACAGAGCACCCATGGCTTTAGCAGTGTCTGAGTCTTTTTTTCATCTTTTCAATGGCCGTATCAACTTTAGGGCCAAAAAGCTGTTTTTCATTGCACGCCATATTACGGACAGCCTGTTGAATTTCAGGCTTAAACCCTGACGACCGAAGCCATGCGTGTTTCCGAATAGTAACAGCAGTATTGATTGTCCTAACTGCTGTGTCTGCTGAGTCTAGGGCTGATCTAATTTGGTTATTAGTAATAGCCTGCCCTTCCTCGACTATTTGTTGTGCCCTTTTTCATTGGTCTTTGGGGAGATGTTGGATGATAAATTTCATCTCGTCCCAGTGGGCTCTATCATACCTAGCCAGTAGCGCTTGGGAGTTGGCTATCCTCCATTGATTGGCTGCTTGTGATGCTACTCTTTTGCTAGCAGCATCAAATTTCATACTTTCCTTGTCCTGTGGTGGTGCATCACCAGATGACTGAGAGTTGGCCCTCTTTCTAGCTGCACTTACAACTACAGAGTCAGGAGGCAGTTGTTTTATGAATGCCGGATCAGAGGGAGGTAGTTCATACTTTTTCTCCACTCAGAGTAATTATCCTGGCTTTGACTGGCTCTTGAAATATCTGATGTGCGTGCTTTAACATGCCTGGACGCATGGGAAGGGACTGGTAGGTTGTATGTGTGGAGGACAATGAATTGAAGAGAAAATCATCCTCAAAGGGCTCGGTGTGCATGGTGGCATTGTGGTATGATGCCGCCATAGTCAGAACCTGAGTGTATCCAGTGCTATCTTCCGGTGGTGATGGTTTGGAAGGATAACAGTCTGGGCTGTTATCCGGAATGGGATCTGGATCATAGAGATCCCATGGATCCCCATTGTCCTGTTGTGAATCTAAAGAATATACAGGCGACTGTGCAGGTGTAGGAGTAGTAGGTGGAGAGACAAGCAGGTGAGGAGAATGAGGAGGAGACTGAGGAGGTGAAAGTTGTGGAGATGGAGATCTTTGTTTAGGCTTTGGCACTTTAGCTGGTGGCTGAGCAGTGTTCAATTGTTCGTGAAAGGCCAGCTTCCTCTTAGGCTTCAGAGGAGGTGCCATTATGATCTTGCCTGTGTCTTTGTGAATGTGACTACTGGCCTACCTTTTATCAATGTCCTCCATCTGTGTGTGTTCCTCCGAAAATTTATGGCTTTCTTTAAGTTGTTTCAAAAGTCCATGCTCCTCTGTGTAACTTGGTCTTTTCGGCTCCAAAGCCGGTTTTCTCTGGATCGAATGGCCGGGAGTGGATGTTAGCCTCTGCTCTGAAAGCGATTTTGAGGCTACGACTCGAAGGGTCTGTGTTTGCCTGTTTCGGAGCCAGTGCTTCGGCTTGAGTCCGAAGGCTGCGGTGGCGTGGCCTTTTTCGCTGCCGAAGTTGTTGCTTGGTCACCAAAGGTCTTTTTGCGGGTCGAGCTATGGCCTTCTGGTAGTGGCGTTCCCGAGGCCTTATGTTTGGGCTTGGTTGGGCGTACTCACGTGCTGTCCTGCCGTGACCGGTCTGTCCTCTTCGGACTCCTGATCGGAATCGGACCCTCGGACGCAGACTGCGGTGTGCATGATCTCCTCTTCCTCTACGCTGAGACGTTTGGTGCTTTTCGATGCCATTTCCAACCTTCGTGCTCTTCTGTCTTGTAGAGTCTTCTTCGAAAGGAAAGATCTGCAGGCCTCACCACTATGTTCTTGACGGTCTGGAGAGAGACAGATTACAGACGAGATGTTAGTCTGTAAATGGAAATTTAGCGTGGCACCGATGACAGAAGCAAAATGGGGTCCGGTCCATGAGGCCTTCCACACGGTCGGCCCAACCAGGCCCCAGTTGGGCATGGGTGCCCCGAAGGGCAAGTAAAGAAGTTAGATTCAACGGTAACAAAGTGTCGATGAGAGATGATACGCGATCGAAACAATACCAACGAGAATTAGAGAGTTTTAGAACTTTTCCGACTAGAACTACCGGAGCGAAAAGAAACACGTCTGAACCCGATGGCGGAAAGAAAACAATCTAACATCGAGTCGATGCCCATGCGCAATGGAGCCGAAGAGGAGTCACTCGATCCCGTGACTCGAAAACACTTCTTCAAAGAAAAACAACTAATCCCACCTCGTTGGTATTGAGGCTGGTAGGTTGACTTGGATTGTGAGGTGGAAGCCTCAGGTGTTTGCGCTCTAAAACCACCCCTGTATTGAGGTTTCCGAAAGGATCCTCTGTATTGCGTGGTATACAGAGCACCCATGGCTTTAGCAGTGTCTGAGTCTTTTTTTCATCTTTTCAATGGCCGTATCAACTTTAGGGCCAAAAAGCTGTTTTTCATTGCACGCCATATTACGGACAGCCTGTTGAATTTCAGGCTTAAACCCTGACGACCGAAGCCATGCGTGTTTCCGAATAGTAACAGCAGTATTGATTGTCCTAACTGCTGTGTCTGCTGAGTCTAGGGCTGATCTAATTTGGTTATTAGTAATAGCCTGCCCTTCCTCGACTATTTGTTGTGCCCTTTTTCATTGGTCTTTGGGGAGATGTTGGATGATAAATTTCATCTCGTCCCAGTGGGCTCTATCATACCTAGCCAGTAGCGCTTGGGAGTTGGCTATCCTCCATTGATTGGCTGCTTGTGATGCTACTCTTTTGCTAGCAGCATCAAATTTCATACTTTCCTTGTCCTGTGGTGGTGCATCACCAGATGACTGAGAGTTGGCCCTCTTTCTAGCTGCACTTACAACTACAGAGTCAGGAGGCAGTTGTTTTATGAATGCCGGATCAGAGGGAGGTAGTTCATACTTTTTCTCCACTCAGAGTAATTATCCTGGCTTTGACTGGCTCTTGAAATATCTGATGTGCGTGCTTTAACATGCCTGGACGCATGGGAAGGGACTGGTAGGTTGTATGTGTGGAGGACAATGAATTGAAGAGAAAATCATCCTCAAAGGGCTCGGTGTGCATGGTGGCATTGTGGTATGATGCCGCCATAGTCAGAACCTGAGTGTATCCAGTGCTATCTTCCGGTGGTGATGGTTTGGAAGGATAACAGTCTGGGCTGTTATCCGGAATGGGATCTGGATCATAGAGATCCCATGGATCCCCATTGTCCTGTTGTGAATCTAAAGAATGTACAGGCGACTGTGCAGGTGTAGGAGTAGTAGGTGGAGAGACAAGCAGGTGAGGAGAATGAGGAGGAGACTGAGGAGGTGAAAGTTGTGGAGATGGAGATCTTTGTTTAGGCTTTGGCACTTTAGCTGGTGGCTGAGCAGTGTTCAATTGTTCGTGAAAGGCCAGCTTCCTCTTAGGCTTCAGAGGAGGTGCCATTATGATCTTGCCTGTGTCTTTGTGAATGTGACTACTGGCCTACCTTTTATCAATGTCCTCCATCTGTGTGTGTTCCTCCGAAAATTTATGGCTTTCTTTAAGTTGTTTCAAAAGTCCATGCTCCTCTGTGTAACTTGGTCTTTTCGGCTCCAAAGCCGGTTTTCTCTGGATCGAATGGCCGGGAGTGGATGTTAGCCTCTGCTCTGAAAGCGATTTTGAGGCTACGACTCGAAGGGTCTGTGTTTGCCTGTTTCGGAGCCAGTGCTTCGGCTTGAGTCCGAAGGCTGCGGTGGCGTGGCCTTTTTCGCTGCCGAAGTTGTTGCTTGGTCACCAAAGGTCTTTTTGCGGGTCGAGCTATGGCCTTCTGGTAGTGGCGTTCCCGAGGCCTTATGTTTGGGCTTGGTTGGGCGTACTCACGTGCTGTCCTGCCGTGACCGGTCTGTCCTCTTCGGACTCCTGATCGGAATCGGACCCTCGGACGCAGACTGCGGTGTGCATGATCTCCTCTTCCTCTACGCTGAGACGTTTGGTGCTTTTCGATGCCATTTCCAACCTTCGTGCTCTTCTGTCTTGTAGAGTCTTCTTCGAAAGGAAAGATCTGCAGGCCTCACAACTATGTTCTTGACGGTCTGGAGAGAGACAGATTACAGACGAGATGTTAGTCTGTAAATGGAAATTTAGCGTGGCACCGATGACAGAAGCAAAATGGGGTCCGGTCCATGAGGCCTTCCACACGGTCGCCCAACCAGGCCCCAGTTGGGCATGGGTGCCCCGAAGGGCAAGTAAAGAAGTTAGATTCAACGGTAACAAAGTGTCGATGAGAGATGATACGCGATCGAAACAATACCAACGAGAATTAGAGAGTTTTAGAACTTTTCCGACTAGAACTACCGGAGCGAAAAGAAACACGTCTGAACCCGATGGCGGAAAGAAAACAATCTAACATCGAGTCGATGCCCATGCGCAATGGAGCCGAAGAGGAGTCACTCGATCCCGTGACTCGAAAACACTTCTTCAAAGAAAAACAACTAATCCCACCTCGTTGGTATTGAGGCTGGTAGGTTGACTTGGATTGTGAGGTGGAAGCCTCAGGTGTTTGCGCTCTAAAACCACCCCTGTATTGAGGTTTCCGAAAGGATCCTCTGTATTGCGTGGTATACAGAGCACCCATGGCTTTAGCAGTGTCTGAGTCTTTTTTTCATCTTTTCAATGGCCGTATCAACTTTAGGGCCAAAAAGCTGTTTTTCATTGCACGCCATATTACGGACAGCCTGTTGAATTTCAGGCTTAAACCCTGACGACCGAAGCCATGCGTGTTTCCGAATAGTAACAGCAGTATTGATTGTCCTAACTGCTGTGTCTGCTGAGTCTAGGGCTGATCTAATTTGGTTATTAGTAATAGCCTGCCCTTCCTCGACTATTTGTTGTGCCCTTTTTCATTGGTCTTTGGGGAGATGTTGGATGATAAATTTCATCTCGTCCCAGTGGGCTCTATCATACCTAGCCAGTAGCGCTTGGGAGTTGGCTATCCTCCATTGATTGGCTGCTTGTGATGCTACTCTTTTGCTAGCAGCATCAAATTTCATACTTTCCTTGTCCTGTGGTGGTGCATCACCAGATGACTGAGAGTTGGCCCTCTTTCTAGCTGCACTTACAACTACAGAGTCAGGAGGCAGTTGTTTTATGAATGCCGGATCAGAGGGAGGTAGTTCATACTTTTTCTCCACTCAGAGTAATTATCCTGGCTTTGACTGGCTCTTGAAATATCTGATGTGCGTGCTTTAACATGCCTGGACGCATGGGAAGGGACTGGTAGGTTGTATGTGTGGAGGACAATGAATTGAAGAGAAAATCATCCTCAAAGGGCTCGGTGTGCATGGTGGCATTGTGGTATGATGCCGCCATAGTCAGAACCTGAGTGTATCCAGTGCTATCTTCCGGTGGTGATGGTTTGGAAGGATAACAGTCTGGGCTGTTATCCGGAATGGGATCTGGATCATAGAGATCCCATGGATCCCCATTGTCCTGTTGTGAATCTAAAGAATGTACAGGCGACTGTGCAGGTGTAGGAGTAGTAGGTGGAGAGACAAGCAGGTGAGGAGAATGAGGAGGAGACTGAGGAGGTGAAAGTTGTGGAGATGGAGATCTTTGTTTAGGCTTTGGCACTTTAGCTGGTGGCTGAGCAGTGTTCAATTGTTCGTGAAAGGCCAGCTTCCTCTTAGGCTTCAGAGGAGGTGCCATTATGATCTTGCCTGTGTCTTTGTGAATGTGACTACTGGCCTACCTTTTATCAATGTCCTCCATCTGTGTGTGTTCCTCCGAAAATTTATGGCTTTCTTTAAGTTGTTTCAAAAGTCCATGCTCCTCTGTGTAACTTGGTCTTTTCGGCTCCAAAGCCGGTTTTCTCTGGATCGAATGGCCGGGAGTGGATGTTAGCCTCTGCTCTGAAAGCGATTTTGAGGCTACGACTCGAAGGGTCTGTGTTTGCCTGTTTCGGAGCCAGTGCTTCGGCTTGAGTCCGAAGGCTGCGGTGGCGTGGCCTTTTTCGCTGCCGAAGTTGTTGCTTGGTCACCAAAGGTCTTTTTGCGGGTCGAGCTATGGCCTTCTGGTAGTGGCGTTCCCGAGGCCTTATGTTTGGGCTTGGTTGGGCGTACTCACGTGCTGTCCTGCCGTGACCGGTCTGCCCTCTTCGGACTCCTGATCGGAATCGGACCCTCGGACGCAGACTGCGGTGTGCATGATCTCCTCTTCCTCTACGCTGAGACGTTTGGTGCTTTTCGATGCCATTTCCAACCTTCGTGCTCTTCTGTCTTGTAGAGTCTTCTTCGAAAGGAAAGATCTGCAGGCCTCACAACTATGTTCTTGACGGTCTGGAGAGAGACAGATTACAGACGAGATGTTAGTCTGTAAATGGAAATTTAGCGTGGCACCGATGACAGAAGCAAAATGGGGTCCGGTCCATGAGGCCTTCCACACGGTCGGCCCAACCAGGCCCCAGTTGGGCATGGGTGCCCCGAAGGGCAAGTAAAGAAGTTAGATTCAACGGTAACAAAGTGTCGATGAGAGATGATACGCGATCGAAACAATACCAACGAGAATTAGAGAGTTTTAGAACTTTTCCGACTAGAACTACCGGAGCGAAAAGAAACACGTCTGAACCCGATGGCGGAAAGAAAACAATCTAACATCGAGTCGATGCCCATGCGCAATGGAGCCGAAGAGGAGTCACTCGATCCCGTGACTCGAAAACACTTCTTCAAAGAAAAACAACTAATCCCACCTCGTTGGTATTGAGGCTGGTAGGTTGACTTGGATTGTGAGGTGGAAGCCTCAGGTGTTTGCGCTCTAAAACCACCCCTGTATTGAGGTTTCCGAAAGGATCCTCTGTATTGCGTGGTATACAGAGCACCCATGGCTTTAGCAGTGTCTGAGTCTTTTTTTCATCTTTTCAATGGCCGTATCAACTTTAGGGCCAAAAAGCTGTTTTTCATTGCACGCCATATTACGGACAGCCTGTTGAATTTCAGGCTTAAACCCTGACGACCGAAGCCATGCGTGTTTCCGAATAGTAACAGCAGTATTGATTGTCCTAACTGCTGTGTCTGCTGAGTCTAGGGCTGATCTAATTTGGTTATTAGTAATAGCCTGCCCTTCCTCGACTATTTGTTGTGCCCTTTTTCATTGGTCTTTGGGGAGATGTTGGATGATAAATTTCATCTCGTCCCAGTGGGCTCTATCATACCTAGCCAGTAGCGCTTGGGAGTTGGCTATCCTCCATTGATTGGCTGCTTGTGATGCTACTCTTTTGCTAGCAGCATCAAATTTCATACTTTCCTTGTCCTGTGGTGGTGCATCACCAGATGACTGAGAGTTGGCCCTCTTTCTAGCTGCACTTACAACTACAGAGTCAGGAGGCAGTTGTTTTATGAATGCCGGATCAGAGGGAGGTAGTTCATACTTTTTCTCCACTCAGAGTAATTATCCTGGCTTTGACTGGCTCTTGAAATATCTGATGTGCGTGCTTTAACATGCCTGGACGCATGGGAAGGGACTGGTAGGTTGTATGTGTGGAGGACAATGAATTGAAGAGAAAATCATCCTCAAAGGGCTCGGTGTGCATGGTGGCATTGTGGTATGATGCCGCCATAGTCAGAACCTGAGTGTATCCAGTGCTATCTTCCGGTGGTGATGGTTTGGAAGGATAACAGTCTGGGCTGTTATCCGGAATGGGATCTGGATCATAGAGATCCCATGGATCCCCATTGTCCTGTTGTGAATCTAAAGAATGTACAGGCGACTGTGCAGGTGTAGGAGTAGTAGGTGGAGAGACAAGCAGGTGAGGAGAATGAGGAGGAGACTGAGGAGGTGAAAGTTGTGGAGATGGAGATCTTTGTTTAGGCTTTGGCACTTTAGCTGGTGGCTGAGCAGTGTTCAATTGTTCGTGAAAGGCCAGCTTCCTCTTAGGCTTCAGAGGAGGTGCCATTATGATCTTGCCTGTGTCTTTGTGAATGTGACTACTGGCCTACCTTTTATCAATGTCCTCCATCTGTGTGTGTTCCTCCGAAAATTTATGGCTTTCTTTAAGTTGTTTCAAAAGTCCATGCTCCTCTGTGTAACTTGGTCTTTTCGGCTCCAAAGCCGGTTTTCTCTGGATCGAATGGCCGGGAGTGGATGTTAGTCTCTGCTCTGAAAGCGATTTTGAGGCTACGACTCGAAGGGTCTGTGTTTGCCTGTTTCGGAGCCAGTGCTTCGGCTTGAGTCCGAAGGCTGCGGTGGCGTGGCCTTTTTCGCTGCCGAAGTTGTTGCTTGGTCACCAAAGGTCTTTTTGCGGGTCGAGCTATGGCCTTCTGGTAGTGGCGTTCCCGAGGCCTTATGTTTGGGCTTGGTTGGGCGTACTCACGTACTGTCCTGCCGTGACCGGTCTGTCCTCTTCGGACTCCTGATCGGAATCGGACCCTCGGACGCAGACTGCGGTGTGCATGATCTCCTCTTCCTCTACGCTGAGACGTTTGGTGCTTTTCGATGCCATTTCCAACCTTCGTGCTCTTCTGTCTTGTAGAGTCTTCTTCGAAAGGAAAGATCTGCAGGCCTCACAACTATGTTCTTGACGGTCTGGAGAGAGACAGATTACAGACGAGATGTTAGTCTGTAAATGGAAATTTAGCGTGGCACCGATGACAGAAGCAAAATGGGGTCCGGTCCATGAGGCCTTCCACACGGTCGGCCCAACCAGGCCCCAGTTGGGCATGGGTGCCCCGAAGGGCAAGTAAAGAAGTTAGATTCAACGGTAACAAAGTGTCGATGAGAGATGATACGCGATCGAAACAATACCAACGAGAATTAGAGAGTTTTAGAACTTTTCCGACTAGAACTACCGGAGCGAAAAGAAACACGTCTGAACCCGATGGCGGAAAGAAAACAATCTAACATCGAGTCGATGCCCATGCGCAATGGAGCCGAAGAGGAGTCACTCGATCCCGTGACTCGAAAACACTTCTTCAAAGAAAAACAACTTGTAACACTCCGAGCATAACAGTAGATGGCAGAATATGCATAGCATGTGTATCTGCAGCTACACATGCCATCGAACACATATATATATATATATATATATATATATATATATGGAAAATGTCACTTACCCAGTGTACATCTGTTCGTGGCATTAGTCGCTGCAGATTCACATGCTGCACATCCCGCCATCTGGTGTTGGGCTCGGAGTGTTACAAGTTGTTTTTGTTCGAAGAAGTCTTTTTGAGTCACAAGACCGAGGGACTCCTCCCCTTTCGACTCCATTGCACATGGGCGTCCACTCCATCTTAGATTGTTTTCTCCCGCAGAGGGTGAGGTAGGAGTTGTGTATGCTAGTAATAGTGCCCATGCAATGGAGTGAATACGTATTTACATAATGTAGTTTAAAGTAATATATTTACAAATATACAGATGTTCAAGATCAACTTCTAAACGGCTACAGGCTCCCGGGGAGGCGGGTGGGCGCATGTTAATCTGCAGCGACTAATGCCACGAACAGATGTACACTGGGTAAGTGACATTTTCCGTTCGATGGCATGTGTAGCTGCAGATACACATGCTGTGCATAGACTAGTAAGCAGTAATCTCCCCAAAAGTGGTGGTTCAGCCTGTAGGAGTTGAAGTTGTTTGAAACAATGTTCGTAGTACCGCTTGGCCTACTGTGGCTTGTTGAGCCGTTAGTATATCTACACAGTAGTGTTTGGTAAATGTATGAGGCGTAGACCATGTAGCTGCCTTACATATTTCGGTCATTGGAATGTTTCCTAGAAAGGCCATGGTAGCACCTTTCTTTCTAGTTGAGTGTGCCTTTGGTGTAATAGGCAGTTCTCTTTTTGCTTTAAGATAACAGGTTTGAATGCACTTCACTATCCATCTAGCAATGCCTTGTTTAGAAATTGGATTTCCTGTATGAGGTTTTTGGAAAGCAATAAATAGTTGCTTTGTTTTTCGAATGAGTTTTGTTCTGTCAATGTAGTACATTAACGCTCTTTTGATGTCTAATGTATGTAGTGCTCTTTCAGCTACAGAGTCTGGCTGTGGGAAGAACATTGGTAATTCCACTGTTTGATTTAAGTGGAACGGTGATATGACTTTTGGTAAAAATTTAGGATTTGTCCGTAGAACTACTTTATGCTTGTGTATTTGAATAAATGGTTCTTGTATGGTAAATGCTTGAATCTCACTTACTCTTCTTAAAGATGTGATGGCAATTAAAAATGCAACTTTCCATGTTAAGTATTGCATTTCACAAGAGTGCATGGGCTCGAAAGGTGGACCCATGAGTCGTGTTAAGACAATGTTGAGGTTCCATGAAGGAACTGGTGGTGTTCTTGGTGGTATAATTCTCTTTGGGCCCTCCATAAACACTTTTATGACTGGTATCCTAAATAGTGAAGTTGAGTGCGTAATTTGCAGGTAAGCTGAAATTGCGGTAAGATGTATCTTAATGAAAGAAAAAGCTAGCTTTGACTTTTGCAAATGCAGTAAGTATTTTACGATGTCTTTGGCAGATGCGTGTAAGGGTTGAATTTGATTATTATGGCAGTAATAAACAAATCTTTTCCACTTATTTGCATAGCAATGTCTAGTGGTAGGTTTCCTAGCTTGTTTTATGACCTCCATACATTCCTGTGTAAGGTCTAGGTGTCCGAACTCTAGGACTTCAGGAGCCAAATTGCTAGATTCAGCGATGCTGGATTTGGGTGTCTGATCTGCTGTTTGTGTTGCGTTAACAGATCTGGTCTGTTTGGTAGTTTGACATGAGGCACTACTGAGAGGTCTAGTAGTGTTGTGTACCAGGGTTGTCTTGTCCATGTTGGCGCTATTAGTATGAGTTTGAGTTTGAGTTTGTTTTGCCTCAACTTGTTTACTAGATATGGAAGGAGTGGGAGAGGGGGAAAACCGTAAGCAAATATCCCTGACCAACTCATCCATAACGCATTGCCCTGAGACTGATCTTGTGGGTACCTGGATGCGAAGTTTTGGCATTTTGCGTTTTCTTTTGTTGCAAATAGATCTATTTGTGGTGTTCCCCACCTCTGGAAGTAAATGTCTAGTATTTGGGGGTGAATCTCCCATTTGTGGATCTGTTGGTGATCCCGAGAGAGATTGTCTGCTAACTGATTCTGAATTCCTGGAATAAATTGTGCTATTAGGCGAATGTGGTTGTGAATCGCCCAATGCCATATTTTCTGTGTTAGGAGACACAACTGCGTTGAGTGTGTCCCTCCCTGTTTGTTTAGGTAATACATCGTTGTCATGTTGTCTGTTTTGACAAGAATGTGTTTGTGGCTTATTATGGGTTGAAATGCTTTCAGCGCTAGAAATACTGCCAATAGTTCTAAGTGATTTATGTGAAACTGTTTTTGCTGAGTGTCCCATTGTCCTTGGATGCTGTGTTGATTGAGGTGTGCTCCCCACCCTGTCATGGATGCATCTGTCGTTATTACATATTGTGGCACTGGATCTTGGAAAGGTCGCCCTTGGTTTAAATTTATACTGTTCCACCATTGAAGCGAGATGTATGTTTGGCGGTCTACCAACACCAGGTCTAGAAGTTGACCCTGTGCCTGTGACCATTGTGATGCTAGGCACTGTTGTAAGGGCCGCATGTGTAACCTTGCGTTTGGGACAATGGCTATGCATGAGGACATCATGCCTAGGAGTTTCATCACTGTCTTGACTTGTATTCTTTGTTTTGGATACATGGTCTGTATTAAATGTTGAAAAGCCTGAACCCTTTGTGGGCTTGGCGTGGCAATCCCTTTTGCTGTGTTGATTGTCGCCCCTAAGTATTGCTGTGTTTGACACAGCAGAAGGTGTGACTTTGTATAGTTGATTGAGAAACCTAATTTGTGGAGGGTTTCTATGACATACTTTGTGTGTTGTGAACACTGTTCTAGCGTGTTTGTTTTGATTAACCAATCGTCTAGGTACGGGAACACATGTATTTGCTGCCTTCTGATATGTGCAGCTACGACTGCTAGGCATTTTGTAAAAACTCTTGGCGCAGTTGTTATTCCGAATGGCAACACCTTGAATTGGTAGTGTACCCCTTGGAATACAAACCGTAAGTACTTTCTGTGTGAAGGATGTATCGGTATATGGAAATATGCATCCTTTAGGTCTAGTGTTGTCATGTAGTCTTGTTGTTTGAGCAGTGGGATTACGTCCTGTAATGTCACCATGTGAAAGTGATCTGATTTGATGTAGGTATTTAATGTTCTGAGATCTAATATAGGTCTTAGACTCTTGTCTTTTTTGGGTATGAGAAAGTACAGAGAGTAAACTCCTGTTCCTTTCTGTTGGTTTTGTACTAATTCTGTTGCCTCTTTCTGTAGCAACGCCTGAACTTCTAGTCCTAGAAGATCTATATGTTGTTTTGACATATTGTGTGTTTTCGGTGGGACGTTTGGAGGGAATTTGAGAAATTCCTTGCAATAACCATGCTGGATAATTGCCAGTACCCAGTATCTGTTGTTATTTCCTCCCAATATTTGTAAAAATTGCTTAGTCTCCCCCCCACAGGTGTTGTGTGTTGGGGATGTGTGACTTGTAAGTCACTGCTTATTTTGAGGAGTTTTGGGACTTTGGAACTTTCCTCTATTTTTTTGGAACTGTCCCCCTCTATATTGTCCCCGAAAACTTCCACGCAGATATTGGCTCTGATAAGTGGGCCTTGTTTGTGAGGTCGTGGGTTCTGTGCTTTGCCCTCGAAACTGTGTTTTTCGAAATGTGCCTCTGCTCTGTGGGGAGTAGAGTGCGCCCATGGCTTTGGCCGTGTCAGTGTCCTTTTTACGTTTTTCGATCGCAGTGTCCACCTCCGGCCCAAACAACTGCTGTCCGTTAAATGGCATATTTAGCACAGCTTGCTGTATTTCTGGTTTAAATCCTGATGTATGCAGCCATGCATCTCTCCTTATTGTTACTGCTGTGTTGACAGTTCTAGCAGCTGTGTCTGCAGCATCCATAGCTGACCGTATCTGATTGTTGGAGATACTCTGTCCTTCTTCTACTACTTGCTGTGCTCTTTTCTGGAACTCCTTGGGCAAATGTTCTATAAAATGTTGCATTTCGTCCCAATGAGCCCTATCGTATCTGGCCAACAAAGCCTGTGAATTTGCAATACGCCACTGGTTTGCTGCCTGTGCCGCCACCCTTTTGCCTGCTGCATCGAATTTGCGACTTTCCTTATCTGGAGGTGGTGCATCTCCTGAAGTATGTGAGTTTTCTCTCTTGCGAGCTGCCCCTACTACAACTGAGTCTGGTGTTAGCTGTTGTGTGATGTACACAGGGTCTGTTGGTGGCGGTTTATATTTCTTCTCCACTCTTGGAGTAATGGCCCTTCCTTTTACAGGCTCCTCAAACACTTGTTTGGTGTGTTTTAGCATCCCAGGTAGCATGGGAAGACTCTGGTATTGGCTGTGTGTAGACGACAGTGTATTAAATAGAAAGTCGTCTTCAATGGGCTCTGCATGTAGGCTGACATTATGAAATGCCGCTGCCCTTGACACCACTTGTGCATAGGCTGTACTATCTTCTGGTGGCGACGGTCTAGCTGGATAACAGTCAGGACTATTATCTGACACTGGTGCATCATAAAGGTCCCATGCGTCAGGGTCATCTTGACTCATCCCTGTGTGGGTTGGGGATTGCATCATAGGTGGAGTGGCTACCGGTGATGGTTGCGGAGAGCATTGTGGAGATGGTGGCGGGGATACTTGTTTAGCCACCTTTGCCTGTGGCTGCTTGTCTTTCTCTTGGAAGGCAAGTTTGCGTTTCATCCTAATAGGAGGGAGAGTGCTGATCTTTCCTGTTTCTTTTTGGATGTGGAGCCGTCTTTGGGTGTAGTCTGGCTCCATTGTCTCTAATTCCTGTCCAAATCTATGTATTTTCATTTGTGAGGACAGTCCTTGTTCCTCTGTGTAGGAACTTGTTTTCGGTTCCGAAGCCGGATGTTTCTGTATCGAAACCTTTTCGGCTACTTTTTTCGGTTCCGACGAAACCTTTTTTGTTTTCGGCGTCGTGGTCTCTCGGTGCCGACTCATTTCGTTGCCGCTGTCTCGGTGCCGAACCTGCTCGGAGCCACTATCTCGAGCCCGAGATTGCTGTGTGGCGGTATCTCGACCGGAGTCAGATGACTTCGCCACCAGCGTGCCCTTTTTCGGTGCCGATGATCGGTCACCTATTTTTCGGGTTAAGCCATAGGCCATGGCGGTGGCGTCCCCTGGGCTTTAGTGGTTTTTTCGTGAGTCTTGTGTTTCGACGTCTTACTCACGGTTTTCGGCGTTTGTTCGGGATCGATCTCATCCGAGTCCGATTCCTGGATGGAGAATGTTTCTTCCTCCTCCTCGAAGCGCTCTTGTCCTGTCGGCGCCGACGCCATTTGCAGTCTCCTTGCTCTTCGGTCTCTTAGTGTCTTCCTGGACCGAAATGCTCGACAGGCTCACAAGTATCTTCCTTGTGTTCCGGCGACAAACACAAGTTACAGACCAGATGCTGATCTGTATATGGATACTTGTCATGGCATTTTGGGCAGAAGCGGAATGGGGTCCGTTCCATCAGCCTTGAATATACACGTGTCCGGGCCCGACCAGGCCCCGACGGGGGATCGAGAAAAACCCCGAAGGGCCACCGGAGCTCTTCAAAAGTCGGTGTCGATCTGTTGTAACTAACCCGATACCGAATGCAAACAATACCGACGATTTTTCTGAGATTCTAACTAACTTTCCGACCCGAAACACAGAGCGAAAAGGAACACGTCCGAACCCGATGGCGGAAAAAAAACAATCTAAGATGGAGTCGACGCCCATGCGCAATGGAGTCGAAAGGGGAGGAGTCCCTCGGTCTCGTGACTCGAAAAGACTTCTTCGAACAAAAACAACTTGTAACACTCCGAGCCCAACACCAGATGGCGGGATGTGCAGCATGTGTATCTGCAGCTACACATGCCATCGAACATATATATATGGAAAATGTCACTTACCCAGTGTACATCTGTTCGTGGCATTAGTCGCTGCAGATTCTCATGCTGTGCACATCCTGCCATCTGGTGTTGGGCTCGGAGTGTTACAAGTTGTTTTTCTTCGAAGAAGTCTTTTCGAGTCACGAGATCGAGGGACTCCTCCCATTTCGGCTCCATTGCGCATGGGCGTCTACTCCATCTTAGATTGTTTTCCCCGCAGAGGGTGAGGTAGGAGTTGTGTATGCTAGTAATAGTGCCCATGCAATGGAGTGAATACGTATGTACATAATGTAGTTTAAAGTAATATATTTACAAATTTACAAATGTTCAAGATCAACTTCTAAACGGCTACAGGCTCCCGGGGAGGGGCATGTGAATCTGCAGCGACTAATGCCACGAACAGATGTACACTGGGTAAGTGACATTTTCCGTTCGATGGCATGTGTAGCTGCAGATACACATGCTGTGCATAGACTAGTAAGCAGTTATCTCCCCAAAAGCGGTGGTTCAGCCTGTAGGAGTTGAAGTTGTTTGAAACAATGTTCGTAGTACTGCTTGACCTACTGTGGCTTGTTGTGCCGTTAACACATCTACACAGTAGTGTTTGGTAAATGTATGAGGCGTAGACCATGTAGCTGCCTTACATATTTCGGTCATTGGAATATTTCCTAGAAAGGCCATGGTAGCACTTTTCTTTCTAGTTGAGTGTGCCTTTGGTGTAATAGGCAGTTCTCTTTTTGCTTTAAGATAGCAGGTTTGAATACACTTAACTATCCATCTCGCAATGCCTTGTTTAGAGATTGGATTTCCTGTATGAGGTTTTTGGAAAGCAATAAATAATTGTTTTGTTTTTCGTATTAGTTTTGTTCTGTCAATGTAGTACATTAACGCTCTTTTGATGTCTAATGTATGTAGTGCTCTTTCAGCTACAGAAATGTACAGAATGTACTTTTGGTAAAAATGTAGGATTTGTCCGTAGAACTACTTTATGCTTGTGTATTTGAATAAATGGTTCTTGTATGGTAAATGCTTGAATCTCACTTACTCTTCTTAGAGATGTGATGGCAATTAAAAATGCAACTTTCCATGTTAAGTATTGCATTTCACAAGAGTGCATGGGCTCAAAAGGTGGACCCATGAGTCGTGTTAAGACAATGTTGAGGTTCCATGAAGGAACTGGTGGTGTTCTTGGTGGTATAATTCTCTTTAGGCCTTCCATAAACGCTTTTATGACTGGTATCCTAAATAGTGAAGTTGAGTGCGTAATTTGCAGGTAAGCTGAAATTGCGGTAAGATGTATCTTAATGGATGAAAAAGCTAGCTTTGACTTTTGCAAATGTAGTAAGTATCTTACGATGTCTTTGGCAGATGCGTGTAAGAGTTGAATTTGATTATTATGGCAGTAATAAACAAATCTTTTCCACTTATTTGCATAGCAATGTCTAGTGGTAGGTTTCCTAGCTTGTTTTATGACCTCCATACATTCCTGTGTAAGGTCTAAGTGTCCAAACTCTAGGACTTCAGGAGCCAAATTGCTAGATTCAGCGATGCTGGATTTGGGTGTCTGATCGGTTGTTTGTGTTGCGTTAACAGATCTGGTCTGTTTGGTAGTTTGACATGAGGCACTACTGAGAGGTCTAGTAGTGTTGTGTACCAAGGTTGTCTTGCCCATGTTGGCGCTATTAGTATGAGTCTGAGTTTGTTTTGACTCAACTTGTTTACCAGATATGGAAGGAGTGGGAGAGGGGGAAAAGCGTAAGCAAATATCCCTGACCAACTCATCCATAACGCATTGCCCTGAGACTGATCCTGTGGGTAGCTGGATGCGAAGTTTCGGCATTTTGCGTTTTCCTTTGTTGCAAATAGATCTATTTGTGGTGTTCCCCAGCTCTGGAAGTAAGTGTTCAGTATTTGGGGGTGAATCTCCCATTCGTGGATCTGTTGGTGATCCCGAGAGAGATTGTCTGCTAACTGATTCTGAATTCCTGGAATAAATTGTGCTGTTAGGCGAATGTGGTTGTGAATCGCCCAATGCCATATTTTCTGTGTTAGGAGACACAACTGCGTTGAGTGTGTGCCTCCTTGTTTGTTTAGGTAATACATCGTTGTCATGTTGTCTGTTTTGACAAGAATGTGTTTGTGGCTTATTATGGGTTGAAATGCTTTCAGCGCTAGAAATACTGCCAATAGTTCTAAGTGATTTATGTGAAACTGTTTTTGCTGAGTGTCCCATTGTCCTTGGATGCTGTGTTGATTGAGGTGTGCTCTCCACCCTATCATGGAGGCATCTGTCGTTATTACATATTGTGGCACTGGGTCTTGGAAAGGCCGCCCTTGGTTTAAATTTATACTGTTCCACCATTGAAGCAAGGTGTATGTTTGGCGGTCTACCAACACAAGATCTAGAAGTTGACCCTGTGCCTGTGACCATTGTGATGCTAGACACTGTTGTAAGGGCCGCATGTGCAACCTTGCTTTTGGGACAATGGCTATGCATGAGGACATCATGCCTAGTAGTTTCATCACCATTTTGACTTGTATTTTTTGTTTTGGATACATGGCCTGTATTACATTGTGAAATGCCTGAACCCTTTGTGGGCTTGGAGTGGCAATCCCTTTTGCTGTGTTGATTGTCGCCCCTAAGTATTGCTGTGTTTGACACAGCAGAAGGTGTGACTTTGTGTAGTTGATTGAGAAACCTAGTTTGTGGAGGGTTTCTATGACATACTTTGTGTGTTGTGAACACCGTTCTAGCGTGTTGGTTTTGATTAACCAATCATCTAGGTACGGGAACACATGTATTTGCTGCCTTCTGATATGTGCAGCTACTACTGCCAGGCATTTTGTAAAAACTCTTGGCGCAGTTGTTATTCCAAATGGCAACACCTTGAATTGGTAATGTACCCCTTGGAATACAAACCTTAAGTACTTTCTGTGTGAAGGATGTATCAGTATATGGAAATATGCATCCTTCTGATGGATACAACTACCTGTGGATTCCTCACCTAATGATTCCTCACCTAATGAATACTCCCATGGCGCCAGCATTCGACGGAAATCTTCTTCCTAGCTTCTGCACGTCGACGAGGACGTCACACTGGCCCACGCGACGCCATCTGACGTCATACAGGCAATAAGAGGTCCTCGCCGACGTCAGTTCCCTTTTTTCCGTGCATTCGAAACGGTTATATTCGAGGGAGCTACTGTTACTTTCGTGGTTACAGTGTATTTTTTTGCTGCGTGATTTTCTCTGCGGTTATAATGTCTCAGAGAAAGTCGGGTTTCAAGCCCTGTCGAGAGTGTGGGGGCAAGATGTCAGTTACTGACCCTCACTCTGACTGTTTATGGTGTTTGAGCTCTGACCATGACGTCGCTACATGTGATTCATGTCAGCACATGAATCCGAAGGCCCTGAAAGAACGAGAGGCTAAGCTCTTCATGGCGAAGTCGAAACGGAAGGAGAAAAAACATCATAGAAAGTCATCTTCGCCGAGATATCACCGGCGTCATCGAGACTCCCGGCGCCGTAAGGATTCACGGCGTCATTCCAGCAAGGAGTCTTGTTCGAGGTCGCCTTCGGCTCGGCGTCGGAAGACCTGGGAGGTCAGTCCCACGGTCACGCCACATCCGTCGATGCCGTTGCCGTCTCCGGCGTCACCGACTTCGCTTGGACAGGCTTCAGTGATTGAGGTGACGCAGCCCCGGGCGTTTTATCCGGCGTCGCAGACGTCGAGGCTGGCGTTGGGGTCGCCTTCGATCCAGGCACCCCAGTATCCGGCTTTTCCTGCCCCTGGAGCCGATAATACCGCATTCTTGAATGTGATGTACACCATCTTTCAACAGATGGCTCCAGGCGGTGCTCCGGGTGGTCCTTCGGGGCCGTTGGCTTTTTCATTGGGTGCTCCGGCGCCTTTACGACCGGCACCCTTTATGCCCTTTCTCCCTTTAGGAAATGTGGGCTCGGCGCCGGTATCGGCGCTGGTGGCCGCTCCGGTGGCTTCAGAGGGTTTGACCCCGGAGGTTTCCATCCCGTCGACTTCGGATTTCGACCTGTGACTCCGACGAGACCTTCGGAGACTCCAAGACGCGACCCTCTTCGTCCGGCTTCTGCCTCGGCGCCGAAGCTGCTTGTGGTGCCGGATATGGCGTCGGATGGATCCGGAGATCGGCGCTGATCCTCGACTTCGGCGGATGCCATGTCGACGCCACGCATTGAAGAGAGGCTACACTCTAAAAGGCGTGCTCTTCGTCTTTTGGAAGAGCAGGAATACCAACGAGTCTTGGAGGAAGGAGAGATTGAGGACTCTGGTGATGGACTTCATGGTCTTGATAAGGCCAGTGGGCTGGATACTTCCCCTGAGTGGGACCTTTCATCTCCAGGGGAGTATACGGAGGAAGCTGCTACCTTTCACGCGGTGGTAAGAAAGGCAGCTAACTTTCTGGACCTGCCTTTGCCGGTGGCAGAGGCGAAGCAGAATTTGCTGACTGAAGTTCTGCATCCGGCCTCTTCTGCAGCGGAGCCTCTCTTGCCATTTAATGAGGCTTTGCTTGATCCGGTGTTGGAGGTGTGGAAGAAGCCAGTATCTTCCTCGGCTGTTCATAGGGCTGTGGCCAGGAGATATTGTGCTGCGCCTTCCGACCCTGGCTTTCTATCTAGACACCCTACGCCGGAGAGCTTGGTAGTGCAGGCCTCCTGTTCTTCTAGGTCAGCTCCTGGATCTTTCCCGACGGTGCCAGGAGACAGGGACTCCAAAAAGTTGGATGCACAGTCCAAGAAGATATTTTCGTCCTGCAGTATGGCGTTGAAGGCCACCAACGCGACTTGCATTTTGGGAAGATACATCCATGCTCTTATGGACGACATTTCATCTTCTTATACGGAGCTTCCCCAGGGGCTTCTGAACATTGTTTCGGATGCCCAGGCTGCCGCGACTCAGGTTATCCAGTCTGGGTTGGACACGACAGACTCAGTGGCTAGGGCGATGGGCACGGCTGTGGTGGCAAGGAGACAGGCTTGGCTCCGCAATTCGGGGTTCTCTGCGGACGTGCAGTCGACCCTTTTGGACCTCCCGTTTGATGGGGACAAACTGTTTGGAGCCAAAGCGGATTCGGCCTTGGAAAGGTTTAAGGAAAGCAGAGCCACAGCCAAGTCACTGGGACTGCAGGCCCCTTCTTCTGCCTCCTCTAGGTTTTTTAGGAGGTTTTGAGGTTTTGGACGGGGTTCTTACTCCTCTTCATTTTGGGGGAGATACCAACAACCTGCCTCTTCTATCACTTTTAGACCAATTAGAGGGAGAGGTAGGATCCGCACCAGGGGAGCCTCTCAGCAGCAGGACTCTGCCTCTTCCTCGTCCTCTGGAGGGGTGCAGCAGGGGAAGCAGCCTTAGGCTTCCACCAGTCCCTACTCACTCCTCTCCTGTAGGGGGAAGGTTGCAGCACTTTCTTCACAAGTGGCAGACTATTACATCGGACACTTGGGTTCTCAGTATTGTGGGGAAAGGTTACATCCTTCCCTTTCGGGAATTTCCGCCCCCCATCCCGCCCCGCCCGTCGTATTGTTCAAAAGAACACCTCCTGTTGCTAGAACAGGAAGTCCAGATCCTCCTATTAAAGGGTGCGGTGGAGTTGGTCCCAGAGCAGGAAAGGGGTCGAGGTTGTTATTCAAGGTACTTCCTGATTCCCAAGAAGGATGGTCGGTTGAGGCCAATCTTGGACTTGAGGATCTTGAATTGGTTCCTCAAACAGGAAAAGTTCAAGATGCTGACCCTAGTTCAGGTGCTTTTGGCGTTGAACAATGGAGATTGGATGGTGTCTGTCGACTTGCAGGATGCTTATTTTCATATCCCGATACTCAAGTCGCACAGAAAGTATCTCCGATTTGTGGTAGGGACGCAGCACTATCAGTTTGCGGTCCTCCCATTTGGTCTTACTTCGGCACCTCGAGTCTTCACGAAGGTGATGTCGGTGGTTGCGGCAGAGCTCAGGAGGAAAGGGATAACAGTATTCCCTTACTTGGACGACTGGTTGATCAAAGCCAGGTCCCCGGAGCTTGTGTCGTATCATCTGCAGTCGGCAACCCAGTTGTTGTTCGACCTGGGCTTTTCGGTGAACGTGCCCAAATCTCACCTGGAGCCCTCTCAACGCCTCCTGTTTATAGGGGCAGTACTGGATACAACATTGAATCGAGCCTTTCCTCCGCCTCAGCGGATTCAAGACATTCAGGCGTTGGTTCCGATGTTTCAAGGTGGAGCGGTCATTCCAGTCCTCAAGGTCCTACATCTGCTCGGTCTGTTTGCCTCCTGCATACTGTTGGTCACGCATGCTCGCTGGCACATGAGGGCTCTTCAGTGGTGCCTCCGAAGGCAGTGGTCTCAACACAAAGGAGATCTAGACGGTTCGGTCAAAATCTCCAGAGATGCTGCTGCGGACTCGAAGTGGTGGATTGCGGGCGACAATCTTTCACAAGGGAAGCCGTTTGCGCAGTCACCACCAGTGGCCACAGTCATAACGGATGCTTCCACTCTAGGGTGGGGAGCTCATCTGGGGGATCTGGAGATCAAAGGGTTTTGGTCTCCAGAGGAACAGATTTTTCATATCAATCTGTTGGAGTTGCGGGCTGTACATCTGGCTCTCAAGGCCTTCCTCCCTTCCCTTCGCGGTCAGTCGGTTCAGGTCCTGACGGACAATACTACTGCGATGTGGTATATAAACAAACAGGGAGGAGTGGGGTCATACCTTCTCTGCAGAGAAGCTCTTCGACTATGGTCCTGGGCAAGGGACCATCAGATTTGCTTGGTAGAAAATCATCTGGCCGGAGTCTTGAATGTACGTGCGGACGGTCTCAGTCGCCATTTCTCGGCCGACCACAAGTGGCGTCTCCATCCAGATCAAGTCCGTCTAATCTTCCAGTTGTGGGGGGTTCCTCGGATAGATCTGTTTGCCACTCAGGAGAACACGCACTGTCCGTTATACTGCAGTCTGCAGTATCCGGTGCAGGGGGCTTTGGGGGACGCGTTTCAGATGACTTGGTGCGACCAGTTACTTTACGCGTTTCCCCCCATGCCCTTGCTTCCTCGAGTGTTGAGGAAAATTTGCCAAGACCGGGCCCAAGTCATTTTAATAGCTCCGGATTGGCCAAGGAGGGTGTGGTACTCCGACCTTCTCCAACTCTCGCTGTGCCCTCCGCTCTATCTCACTCTCAGGGCAGACCTCCTCTTGCAGTGGCAGGGGCAGGTTTTACACCCCAACCTCCAGAGTCTGCACCTACATGCCTGGAGATTGAACGGGGCAACCTGAGTTCCTTCTCTCTCCCGCCTGATGTAGTGGATGTTCTATTAGCGGCCAGGCGACACTCCACTAAATCTATCTACGCTAATAGGTGGTCTAAATTTGTTATGTGGTGTGGAGAGAGACAGATTGATCCCTTACATGCTCATTTGTCAGATGTTTTGTCTTTTGCTTTATCACTAGCGCAGAAAGGTTGTGCAGTGGCTACTATTAAAGGTTACTTGTCTGCCTTGTCAGCCTTAACTTGTCTTCCAGACCAACCATCGTTATTTAAATCCCCTATTGTTCTTAGATTCTTGAAAGGTCTTCTAAATAAATATCCTCCAAAACCATTTGTTATGCCTCAATGGGATTTGTCCTTGGTCCTGACTTTCCTTATGGGGTCCCCTTTTGACCCTATGCATTCTTGCCCTTTAAGGTACTTAGTTATTAAGACAGTCTTCCTGGTGGCTATAACATCTGCAAGGAGAGTGAGTGAGTTGCAGGCCTTATCGGTAAAACCACCTTATACAACTTTTTATGGGGATAAGGTGGTGTTGAGGACCAAGGCTGCTTTCCTCCCGAAGGTTGTTTCACCCTTCCATTTGGCCCAGACGATTACTTTGTCCACGTTCTATCCTCTGCCTCATCCTTCAAAGGAGGAAGAGAGACTGCATCGCTTGGACCCAAAGAGGGCGTTATGCTTCTACATTGATAGAACAAAGGACTTCAGGCTGGAGGATCAGCTGTTCATCGGATACGTGGGCAAGAGGAGAGGAAAGGCAGTCCACAAGAGAACACTCTCCAGGTGGGTTGTTCTTTGCATTAAAATCTGTTACTCTTTAGCAAAGAAGGATCCTCCTGATGGTATTAGAGCTCATTCCACCAGAGCTAAGTCGGCCACTTCGGCCTTGGCTAGGGGTGTTCCTGTGGTTGACATCTGCAAGGCCGCAACTTGGTCATCCCTTCACACTTTTGCGAAGCACAACTGCTTGGACTCTGAGGTCAGAAGGGACGGCCATTTTGCACGGTCAGTGCTGCAGGATTTCTTGGTTTGACCATTTAGGCACCCACCGCCGGGCGTGGTACTGCTTTGGGACTCTATTCATTAGGTGAGGAATCCCCAGGTAGTTGTATCCATCAGAAGAACGAGTTACTTACTTTCGGTAACGACTTTTCTGGTGGATACATTAGCTACCTGTGGATTCCTCACGGTCCCACCCGCCTCCCTATTGCCTTTTTGGTCTTACCAAGTAATCCTTGAGTGTGCTCCTTTTGGTCTTTAAGGCTGCTATAGATTTTGTATATATGGATACTTGTATATATATATATATATATATATGTTCGATGGCATGTGTAGCTGCAGATACACATGCTGTGCACAGTCCGCCATCTGGTGTTGGGCTCGGAGTGTTACAAGTTGTTTTTCTTCGAAGAAGTCTTTTCGAGTCACGAGACCGAGGGACTCCTCCGATTTCGACTCCATTGCGCATGGGCGTCGACTCCATCTTAGATTGTTTTTTTTTCGCCATCGGGTTCGGACGTGTTCCTTTTCGCTCCGTGTTTCGGGTCGGAAAGTTAGTTAGAATCTCGGAAAAAAACATCGGTATTGTTTGCGTTCGGTATCGGGTTAGTTAGAACAAATCGACTCCGAATTTTGAAGAGCTCCGGTGACCCTTCGGGGTTTTTTCGATCCCCGTCGGGGCCTGGTTGGCCCGGCCACGTGCGACTTCAAGGCTGATGGAACGGACCCCATTCCGCTTCTGCCCAAAATGCCATAACAAGTATCCGTATACAGATCAGCATCTGGTCTGTAACTTGTGCTTGTCCCCCGAGCACAAGGAGGATACTTGTGAAGCCTGTCGAGCGTTTCGGTCGAGGAAGACGCCGAGAGAACGAAGAGCCAGGAGACTACAAATGGCGTCCACGCCGACAGGTCAAGAACGTTTCGAGGAGGAAGAAGAAGCTTTCTCCATCCACGAGTCGGATTCTGAAGAACTCGACGCCGAAGAAACACCCCAAACCGTGAGTAAGACATCGAAAATCAAGACTCACGAGAAGTCCACAAAAGCCCAGGGGACGCCACCGCCAACAGGCCATGGCTTAACCCGAAAACTAGGTGACCGTTCCAAGGCACCGAAAAATGGCATGCTGGTGTCGAAGTCATCCGACTCCGGTCGAGATACCGCCACACAGCAACCTCGGAGCCGAGACAGCGGCTCCGAGAAACTTCGGCACAGAGACAGCGGCACCGAAGAATTTCGGCACCGACACACCACGCCGAAAACAAAGAAGGTTTCTTCGGAGCCTAAAAAGACTTCCGAAAAGGTTTCGGTTCCGAAACATCCAGCCTCGGAGCCGAAAACTAGTTCCTATACAGAGGAACAAGGATTAACCTCCCAATTACATAGATTTGGAGAGGAGCTTCAAGCTGTAGAGCCTGACTACACGCAAAGAAGGCTTCATATTCATGAGGACACAGGGAAGATAACCACTCTTCCCCCAATCAAAATAAAAAGGAAACTTGCCTTTCAACAAAAGGACAAGCAACCACAGGCAAAAGTGGCAAGGAAAACAACCCCACCACCGTCTCCATCACCATCAATACATGCATCACCAGCAACAACTCCACCACTGATGCACTCACCAGCTCATACTACCAATGAGTCAGGATGATCCCGATGCATGGGACCTTTACGATGCTCCAGTGTCTGACAACAGCCCAGACTCCTATCCCACAAAACCGTCACCACCTGAGGACAGTACATCCTACACACAGGTGGTCGCAAGGGCAGCCGAATTTCACAACGTCACCTTACATTCTGAACCAATTGAGGATGACTTTCTGTTTAACACCCTATCCTCCACCCACAGCCAGTACCAAAGTCTTCCCATGCTCCCAGGAATGCTAAGACATTCAAAACAAATATTTCAGGATCCAGTTAAAGGCAGAGCCATAACTCCAAGGGTGGAGAAAAAGTACAAGCCACCGCCAACAGATCCAATCTATATTACAACACAACTAACACCAGACTCAGTGGTTGTCGGGGCAGCTCGTAAGAGAGCCAACTCTCATACCTCAGGAGACGCACCACCTCCAGACAAAGAGAGCTGCAAATTTGATGCTGCGGGAAAAAGGGTTGCAGCACAAGCAGCAAATCAATGGCGTATTGCCAATTCACAAGCACTTTTGGCAAGATACGACAGAGCTCATTGGGATGAAATGCAACATTTCATCGAACACTTACCCAAGGAGTTCCAAAAAAGAGCGCAACAGGTGGTAGAAGAGGGACAAAGTATCTCAAATAATCAGATACGGTCTTCCATGGATGCAGCAGATACAGCTGCAAGGACAATAAACACTGCAATCACAATACGAAGGCACACATGGCTGCGCACTTCAGGGTTCAAGCCAGAAATCCAACAAGCTGTGCTCAATATGCCATTTAATGAACAACAATTGTTTGGGCCGGAGGTAGACACTGCCATTGAGAAACTCAAAAAAGACACCGATACAGCCAAAGCCATGGGCGCACTCTACTCCCCGCAGAGCAGAGGCACATTTCGAAAAACACCTTTTAGGGGAGGGTTTCGAGGTCAACCCACAGAAACCACAACCTCACAAACAAGGCCTACTTACCAGGGTCAATATCAGAGGGGAGGTTTTCGGGGGCAATATAGAGGGGGCCAATTCCCAAGAAATCGAGGAAAATTCCAAGGCCCCAAAACTCCTCAAAATAAACAGTGACTCACAAGTCACACAACCCCATCACATAACACCTGTGGGGGGAAGACTAAGCCAATTTTACAAACTTTGGGAGGAAATAACAACAGACACTTGGGTCTTAGCAATTATCCAGCATGGTTATTGCATAGAATTTCTCCAATTCCCTCCAAACGTCCCACCGAAAACACACAATATGTCAAAACAACATATAGATCTTCTAGGACTAGAAGTTCAAGCATTGCTACAAAAGGACGCAATAGAATTAGTACCAAATCTACAAAAAAACACAGGAGTTTACTCACTGTACTTTCTAATACCCAAAAAGGACAAAACTCTGAGACCAATACTAGATCTCAGAACACTAAATACCTACATCAAATCAGACCACTTTCACATGGTCACGTTACAAGACGTAATCCCACTGCTCAAACAGCAAGATTACATGACAACATTAGACCTAAAAGATGTGTATTTCCATATACCAATACATCCTTCACACAGGAAATATCTAAGGTTCGTATTCCAAGGAATACATTACCAATTCAAAGTGTTGCCATTCGGAATAACAACTGCGCCAAGAGTTTTTACAAAATGCCTGGCAGTAGTAGCTGCACATATCAGAAGGCAGCAAATACATGTGTTCCCGTACTTAGACGACTGGTTAATCAAAACAAACATGCTAAGACAGTGTTCAAAGCACACAAAATATGTCATACAGACCCTTCACAGGCTAGGTTTCTCCATCAATTACGCGAAGTCACACGTTTTGCCGTGTCAAACACAGCAATACTTAGGAGCGACAATCAACACAGCAAAAGGGATTGCCACTCCAAGTCCACAAAGGGTTCAAACATTTCACAAGGTAATACAGGCCATGTATCCAACACAAAAGATACAAGTCAAAATGGTAATGAAACTCCTAGGCATGATGTCTTCATGCATAGCCATTGTCCCAAACGCAAGATTGCACATGCGGCCCTTACAACAGTGCCTAGCATCACAATGGTCACAAGCACAGGGTCAACTTCTAGATCTGGTGTTGATAGACCGCCAAACATACATCTCGCTTCTATGGTGGAACAGTACAAATTTAAACCGAGGGCGGCCTTTCCAAGACCCAGTGCCACAATACGTCATAACGACAGATGCTTCCATGACAGGGTGGGGAGCACACCTCAATCAACACAGCATCCAAGGACAATGGGACATACATCAGAGGCAGTTTCACATAAATCACTTAGAACTGTTAGCAGTATTTCTAGCGCTGAAAGCATTTCAACCCATAATAACCCACAAATACATTCTTGTCAAAACAGACAACATGACAACAATGTATTATCTAAACAAACAAGGAGGAACACACTCGACACAGTTGTGCCTCCTAACACAAAAAATATGGCATTGGGCGATTCACAACTGTAGGAGGCTGGACTGGCTTGTAGTGAGTACCAAGGGGTACTTGCACCTTGCACCAGGCCCAGTTATCCCTTATTAGTGTATAGGGTGTCTAGCAGCTTAGGCTGATAGATAATGGTAGCTTAGCAGAGCAGCTTAGGCTGAACTAGGAGACGTGTGAAGCTACTACAGTACCACTTAGTGTCATATGCACAATATCATAAGAAAACACAATACACAGTTATACTAAAAATAAAGGTACTTTATTTTTATGACAATATGCCAAAGTATCTTAGAGTGTACCCTCAGTGAGAGGATAGGAAATATACACAAGATATATATACACAATAGCAAAAATATGCAGTATAGTCTTAGAAAACAGTGCAAACAATGTATAGTTACAATAGGATGCAATGGGGAAACATAGGGATAGGGGCAACACAAACCATATACTCCAAAAGTGGAATGCGAACCACGAATGGACCCCAACCCTATGTGACCTTGTAGAGGGTCGCTGGGACTATTAGAAAATAGTGAGAGTTAGAAAAATAACCCTCCCCAAGACCCTGAAAAGTGAGTGCAAAGTGCACTAAAGTTCCCCTAAGGACAAAGTAGTCGTGTTAGAGGAATAATGCAGGAAAGACACAAACCAGCAATGCAACAACTGTGGATTTCCAATCTCGGGTACCTGTGGAACAAGGGGACCAAGTCCAAAAGTCACAAGCACGTCGGAGATGGGCAGATGCCCAGGAAATGCCAGCTGCGGGTGCAAAGAAGCTTCTACTGGACAGAAGAAGCTGAGGTTTCTGCAGGAACGAAAAGGGCTAGAGACTTCCCCTTTGGTGGACGGATCCCTCTCGCCGTGGAGAGTCGTGCAGAAGTGTTTTCCCGCCGAAAGGACGCTAACAAGCCTTGCTAGCTGCAAATCGTGCGGTTAGCGTTTTTGGACGCTGCTGGGGCCCAGGAGGGACCAGGAGGTCGCAAATTGGACCTGAAGAGAGAGGGGACGTCGAGCAAGACAAAGAGCCCTCACTGAAGCAGGTAGCACCCGGAGAAGTGCCAGAAACAGGCACTACGAGGATGCGTGAAACGGTGCTCGCCGAAGTTGCACAAAGGAGTCCCACGTCGCCGGAGACCAACTTAGAAAGTCGTGCAATGCAGGTTAGAGTGCCGTGGACCCAGGCTTGGCTGTGCACAAAGGATTTCCGCCGCAAGTGCACAGGGGCCGGAGTAGCTGCAAAGTCGCGGTTCCCAGCAATGCAGCCCAGCGAGGTGAGGCAAGGACTTACCTCCACCAAACTTGGGCTGAAGAGTCACTGGACTGTGGGGCTCACTTGGACAGAGTCGCTGGATTCGAGGGACCTCGCTCGTCGTGCTGAGAGGAGACCCAAGGGACCGGTAATGCAGCTTTTTGGTGCCTGCGGTTGCAGGGGGAAGATTCCGTCGACCCACGGGAGATTTCTTCGGAGCTTCTGGTGCAGAGAGGAGGCAGACTACCCCCACAGCATGCACAAGCAGGAAAACAGTCGAGAAGGCGGCAGGATCAGCGTTACAGAGTTGCAGTAGTCGTCTTTGCTACTATGTTGCAGGTTTGCAGGCTTCCAGCGCGGTCAGCAGTCGATTCCTTATCAGAAGGTGAAGAGAGAGATGCAGAGGAACTCGGATGAGCTCTTGCATTCGTTATCTAAAGTTTCCCCAGAGACAGAGACCCTAAATAGCCAGAAAAGAGGGTTTGGCTACCTAGGAGAGAGGATAGGCTACTAACACCTGAAGGAGCCTATCAGCAGGAGTCTCTGACGTCACCTGGTGGCACTGGCCACTCAGAGCAGTCCAGTGTGCCAGCAGCACCTCTGTTTCCAAGATGGCAGAGGTCTGGAGCACACTGGAGGAGCTCTGGACACCTCCCAGGGGAGGTGCAGGTCAGGGGAGTGGTCACTCCCCTTTCCTTTGTCCAGTTTCGCGCCAGAGCAGGGGCTAAGGGGTCCCTGAACCGGTGTAGACTGGCTTATACAGAATTGGGCACCTCTGTGCCCAACAAAGCATTTCCAGAGGCTGGGGGAGGCTACTCCTCCCCTGCCTTCACACCATTTTTCAAAGGGAGAGGGTGTCACACCCTCTCTCAGAGGAAGTTCTTTGTTCTGCCATCCTGGGCCAGGCCTGGCTGGACCCCAGGAGGGCAGCTGCCTGTCTGAGGGGTTGGCAGCAGCAGCAGCTGCAGTGAAACCCCAGGAAGGGCAGTTTGGCAGTACCAGGGTCTGTGCTACAGACCACTGGGATCATGGGATTGTGCCAACTATGCCAGGATGGTATAGAGGGGGCAATTCCATGATCATAGACATGTTACATGGCCATATTCGGAGTTACCATGGTGAAGCTACATATAGGTAGTGACCTATATGTAGTGCACGCGTGTAATGGTGTCCCCGCACTCACAAAGTTCAGGGAATTGGCTCTGAACAATGTGGGGGCACCTTGGCTAGTGCCAGGGTGCCCTCACACTAAGTAACTTTGCACCTAACCTTTACCAGGTAAAGGTTAGACATATAGGTGACTTATAAGTTACTTAAGTGCAGTGTAAAATGGCTGTGAAATAACGTGGACGTTATTTCACTCAGGCTGCAGTGGCAGGCCTGTGTAAGAATTGTCAGAGCTCCCTATGGGTGGCAAAAGAAATGCTGCAGCCCATAGGGATCTCCTGGAACCCCAATACCCTGGGTACCTCAGTACCATATACTAGGGAATTATAAGGGTGTTCCAGTAAGCCAATGTAAATTGGTAAAAATGGTCACTAGCCTGTCAGTGACAATTTGGAAAGAAATGAGAGAGCATAACCACTGAGGTTCTGATTAGCAGAGCCTCAGTGAGACAGTTAGTCACTACACAGGTAACACATTCAGGCACACTTATGAGCACTGGGGCCCTGGGTTACCAGGGTCCCAGTGACACATACAACTAAAACAACATATATACAGTGAAAAAATGGGGGTAACATGCCAGGCAAGATGGTACTTTCCTACAACAACCACATTCGCCTAATAGCACAATTTATTCCAGGGATTCAGAACCAGTGGCAGACAATCTCTCTCGAGATCACCAACAAACCCACGAATGGGAAATTCACCCCCAAATACTAAACACTTACTTTCAAATTTGGGGAACACCTCAAATAGATCTATTTGCAACAAAGGAAAACTCAAAATGCCAAAACTTCGCACCCAGGTACCCACAAGATCAATCCCAAGGCAATGCTCTATAGATGAACTGGTCAGGGATATTTGCGTACGCTTTTCCCCCTCTCCCTCTCCTTCCATATCTAGTAAACAGGTTGAGTCAAAACAAACTCAAACTCATACTAATAGCACCAACATGGGCAAGGCAACCTTGGTACACAACACTACTAGACCTTTCAGTAGTACCTCATGTCAAACTACCCAACAGACCAGATCTGTTAACACAACACAAACAACAGATCAGACATCCAAATCCAGCATCGTTGAATCTAGCAATTTGGCTCCTGAAATCCTAGAATTCGGGCACTTAGACCTCACACAGGAATGCATGGAGGTCATAAAACAAGCTAGAAAACCTACCACTAGACATCTGCAAAAGAAATAGTAGGATACTTACTACATTTGCAAAAATCTAACCTAGCTTTCTCTTCCATTAAAATACATCTTACGGCAATTTCTGCTTACCTACAAATTACGCACTCAATTTTATTGTTTAGGATACCAGTCATAAAGGCGTTTATGGAAGGCCTAAAGAGAATTATACCACCAAGAACACCACCAGTTCCTTCATGGAACCTCAACATTGTCCTAACACGACTCATGGGTCCACCTTTTGAGCCCATGCACTCTTGTGAAATGCAATACTTAACGTGGAAAGTTGCATTTTTAATTGCCATCACATCTCTAAGAAGAGTGAGTGAAATTCAAGCATTTACCATTCAAGAACCATTATTCAAATACACAAAAATAAAGTTGTTCTACGGACCAATCCTAAATTTTTACCAAAAGTAATCTCACCGTTCCACTTAAATCAAACAGTAGAATTACCAGTGTTCTTCCCACAGCCAGATTCGGTAGCCGAAAGAGCACTACATACATTAGACATCAAAAGAGCACTAATGTACTACATTGACAGAACAAAACTAATTCGAAAGACAAAACAACTATTTATCGCCTTTCAAAAATCTCATACAGGAAATCCAATTTCAAAACAAGGCATTGCTAGATGGATAGTTAAGTGCATTCAAACCTGCTATCTTAAAGCTAAAAGAGAACTGCCTATTACACCAAAGGCACACTCAACCAGAAAGAAAGGTGCAACCATGGCCTTTCTAGGAAATATTCCAATGAACGAAATATGTAAGGCAGCAACATGGTCTACGCCTCATACATTTACCAAGCACTACTGTGTAGATGTGCTAACTGCACAACAAGCAACAGTAGGTCAAGCTGTATTAAGAACATTATTTCAAACTACTTCAACTCCTACAGGCTGAACCACCGCTTTTGGGGAGATAACTGCTTACTAGTCTATGCACAGCATGTGTATCTGCAGCTACACATGCCATCGAACGGAAAATGTCACTT
This sequence comes from Pleurodeles waltl, assembly GCF_031143425.1. Taxonomy (NCBI): domain Eukaryota; kingdom Metazoa; phylum Chordata; class Amphibia; order Caudata; family Salamandridae; genus Pleurodeles; species Pleurodeles waltl. Next base: position 15,105,260 of record NC_090449.1, on the reverse strand, counting down.
ACCCAGTGTACATCTGTTCGTGGCATTAGTCGCTGCAGATTCACATGCGCCCACCCGCCTCCCCGGGAGCTTGTAGCCGTTTAGAAGTAGATCTTAAACATTTGTACATTTGTAAATATATTACTTAAAACTTTATTATGTACATACGCATTCACTCCATTGCATGGGCACTATTACTAGCATACACAACTCCTACCTCACCCTCTGCGGGCAAAACAATCTAAGATGGAGTCGACGCCCATGCGCAATGGAGTCGAAATGGGAGGAGTCCCTCGGTCTTGTGACTCGAAAAGACTTCTTCGAAGAAAAACAACTTGTAACACTCCGAGCCCAACACCAGATGGCGGACTGTGCACAGCATGTGAATCTGCAGCGACTAATGCCACGAACAGATGTACACTGGGTAAGTGACATTTTCCATATATATATATATCTTTGTGGGTATACATAATTAGTGTATATTTGTTTTGATTTTAAAAAAAAAAAAAAAAAAAAAGAAAGAGGAGTTTTATTAAATCTACAGCCATTTTATTGCAATGTTGTGTGATTTACAATGTTATGATATGTTGCCTTAATCTTTCATTACGTCAGGTTATTGTTCTCATGCACGTAAAAAATGTTGGTACTGACGTGGGCACGTCGGCGAGGACCTCTTATTGCCTGTATGACGTCAGATGGCGTCGCGTGGGCCAGTGTGACGTCTTCGTCGACGTGCAGAAGCTAGGAAGAAGATTTCTGTCAAATGCTGGCGCCATGGGAGTATTCATTAGGTGAGGAATCCACAGGTAGCTAATGTATCCACCAGAAAAGTCGTTACCGAAGGTAAGTAACTCATTCTTTAGGTCTAGTGTTGTCATGTAGTCTTGTTGTTTGAGCATTGGGATTACGTCCTGTAATGTCACCATGTGAAAGTGATCTGATTTGATGTAGGTATTTAATGTTCTGAGATCTAATATAGGTCTCAGACTCTTGTCTTTTTTGGGTATGAGAAAGTACAGAGAGTAAACTCCTGTTCCTTTCTGTTTGTTTGGTACTAATTCTATTGCTTCTTTCTGTAGCAATGCCTGAACTTCTAGTCCTAGAAGATCTATATGTTGTTTTGACATATTGTGTGTTTTCGGTGGGACGTTTGGAGGGAATTTGAGAAATTCTATGCAATAACCATGCTGGATAATTTCCAGTACCCAAGTGTCTGTTGTTATCTCCTCCCAATGTTTGTAAAATTTGCTTAGTCTCCCCCCCACAGGTGTTATGTGTTGGGGATGTGTGACTTGGAAGTCACTGCTTGTTTTGAGGAGTTTTGGGGCTTTGGAACTTCACTCTATTCTTTTGGAATTGTCCCCCTCTATATTGCCCCTGAAAACTTCCCCGCTGATATTGGCTTTGATAAGTGGGCCTTGCTTGTGAGGTTGTGGCCTCTGTAGGTTGACCTCGAAACCCTCCCCTAAATTGTGTTTTGCGAAATGTGCCTCTGCTCTGTGGGGAGTAGAGTGCGTCCGTGGCTTTTGCCGTATCAGTATCTTTTTTGAGTTTCTCAATAGCAGTGTCGACTTCCGGCCCAAACAACTGCTGTTCATTAAAGGGCATATTCAGCACGGCTTGTGTATTTCCGGCTTGAATCCTGACGTACGCAACCATGCGTGTCTCCTTATCGTTATTGCAGTATTTACTGTCCTTGCAGCCGTATCTGCTGCATCCATTGCTGACCCTATCTGATTATTGGAGATACTTTGTCCTTCTTTCACCATTTGTTGTACCCTTTTCTGGAACTCTTTGGGTAAGTGTTCTATGAAATGCTGCATTTCGTCCCAATGAGCTCTATCGTATCTTGCCAAAAGTGCTTGTGAGTTGGCAATGCGCCATTGGTTTGCTGCTTGTGCTGCAACCCTTTTACCCGCAGCATCGAATTTGCGACTCTCCTTGTCTGGAGGTGGTGCGTCTCCTGAGGTATGAGAGTTTGCTCTTGCGAGCTGCTCCGACAACCACAGAGTCTGGTGTTAATTGCTGCGTAATATAAACAGGGTCTGTTGGCGGTGGCTTGTACTTCTTCTCCACCCTTGGAGTTATGGCTCTGCCTTTTACAGGATCCTGAAATATTTGTTTGGAATGTTTTAGCATTCCCGGGAGCATAGGTAAGCTTTGGTATTGGCTATGAGTGGAGGATAGTGTATTAAACAAAAAGTCATCCTCAATTGGTTCTGCATGCAAGGTGACGTTATGAAAAGCAGCTGCCCTTGAGACCACCTGCTTGTAGGATGTACTGTCTTCAGGTGGCGACAGCCTCGCAGGGTAACAGTCTGGGCTGTTATCTGATACAGGAGCATCATAAAGGTCCCATGCGTCGGGATCATCTTGACTCATTGCAGTATGAGTCGGGGATTGCATCAGTGGTGGAGTGGCTACCGGTGATGTGTGCATTGATGGTGGTGGAGATGGTGGTGGAGTTGTTTGTCTTGCCACCTTTGCCTGTGGCCGCTTGTCCTTTTCTTGAAAGGCAAGTCTTCTTTTCATCTTAATTGGGGGAAGAGTGCTTATCTTCCCTGTGTCTTTTTGAATGTGGAGCCTTCTTTGAGTGTAGTCTGGCTCTACTGATTCAAGTTCTTCTCCGAACTTATGTCCTTGCATCTGGGAGGACAATCCCTGTTCCTCTGTGTAGGAACCTGTTTTCGGTTCTGAGGCTGGATGTTTCGGAATCGAAACCTTTTCGGTCGCCTTTTTGGGCTCCGAGGAAACCTTCTTTATTTTCGGTGTCGTGGTGTCTCGGTGCCGACCCATTTCGGTGCCACTGTCTCGGTGCCGAATTTGCTTGGAGCCGCTGTCTCGGGCCCGAGATTGCTGTGTGGCGGTATCTCGACCGGAGTCGGATGACTTCGCCACAAGCGTGCCCTTTTTTGGTGCTGATGATCGGTCACCTATTTTTCGGGTTAAGCCATGGCCTGCTGGCGGTGGCGTCCCCTGGGCTTTTGTTGTCTTCTCGTGAGTTTTATGTTTCGACGTCTTACTCAGGCTTTTTGGTGTTTCTTCGGGATCGAGCTCGTCCGAGTCCGATTCCTGGATGGAGAAGGTTTCTTCTTCCTCCTCGAAACGCTCTTGTCCTGTCGGCGCCGACGCCATCTGCAGTCTTCTCGCTCTTCGGTCTCTTAATGTCTTCCTCGAGCGAAACGTTCGACAGGCTTCACAGGTATCCTCCTTGTGCTCTGGAGACAGACACAAGTTACAGACCAGATGCTGATCTGTATACGGATACTTGTTATGACATTTTGGGCAGAAGCGGAATGGGGTCCGTTCCATCAGCCTTGAAGAGACACGTGGCCGGGCCGACCAGGCCCCGACGGGGAATCGAAAAAACCCCGAAGGGCCACCGGAGCTCTTCAAAAGTCAGTGTTGATCTGTTGTAACTAACCCGAGACCGAACGCAAACAATACCGATGATTTTTCCGAGATTCTAACTAACTTTCCGACCCGAAACACGGAGAGAAAAGGAACACGTCCGAACCTGATGGCGGGAAAAAAAACAATCTAAGATGGAGTCGACGCCCATGCGCAATGGAGCTGAAATGGGAGGAGTCCCTCGATCTCGTGACTCGAAAAGACTTCTTCGAAGAAAAACAACTTGTAACACTCCGAGCCCAACACCAGATGGCGGGATGTGCACAGCATGTGTATCTGCAACTACACATGCCATCGAACATATATATACATGCACACAACATACACACTTCAATTGGTGGACAGATTCAGCAACTTTGATGTTTAAGGTTTAAAAGTTTTAGAAGTCTAAAGCTTGTGACTACGTGCTTGTAGAGATGTGGTCTTAACAGTCATAAAATAGTTTTTCCTATAGTTTAATTATTTTCCAAAGTTTGTGATACTAGTCACAATCACGTTTAGTCATAAAGCAGAGAAGGTTCTTATTGTTTTCAAAATAGGTGAAAACGAGAAGTGTTTCAGGTAGATTTATTTAAAGGGGTGTTGTAATTAACATTCTGAGTCACTAGATTATTGCCTATTATTTCATAATTACCTATGTTTCTGCACTCAAATGGGGTTAATAATTAAGAACTGATACGTAGGTAATTAATTTGCCTATATCCCTAGAGACTAGCAAAATGTGGGCGCTGCAGTGGCTTCCAAACATGATGCTGCTTCTAGCTTGTGGACTCTGAAAATTAAAGTATGCCTGATACTCACCGCAGTATCCACTGCCGCCCTGTGAAACAGCATATTCACTTGATAGTACTTTGTTTCACCCATTAAGTGTTTTACAGAACCGGACCTCTTGTTTTTATTAGACTTTGTAGAACCTTGCAAGCCAACAAGAAGACTGCAGTCTATTACCCATTACTTTTTTTGTAAATTTGTGAATGCCTTCTCAAATGGCCTTTTCATATAGAATTTGCCCTGTTTAGACGTATTGTGAGCAACCTATAAAAGAGCCTTAAAGAGTACTACAGAGAGGGACTTTGTCTTCGCTCACATGCAGGAGTGCTTTTTGATTGGGCAGAAGTTGTGTGCTTCCACAGAATAAAGTGCCTCCCCTTCATGCAACGATGATTATTTTATTTATCCAGCTACCCAAGTCAGCAGCCGAGTGGCAGCCAGAGCTTGAAATTTCAAGTGCACACACACATGACTTAATAGTATTAACGTATCTAAGATAACTAGATAATTTACAGTTTGGTTTTCTCTGGCAGCAGCACAGATTGAAGGGGGAGGCAGTCATGAGGTTATATTGCACACTACCATGTCTTTACTTCTGTCATTAACTTTAGACTTCAGTGTTGTGTTTGAGATTAGTATGGGATTCCCAGCACTACAATAATCTACACAGATTTGTTGTTCTGGCTTGACAGTGCAATTGTTGCATCACCTTAATTGATCAACTGCAGGAAAATGCCACTGTTGGCATGGTCACCCCCTTTTTACTTTTGTTGATGCCAGCTTTGATTGAAAGTGTGCTGGAACCCTGCTAACCACACCCCAGCACCAGTGTTCTTTCCCTAAAACTGTACCTTTGTCTCCATGATTGGCACAGCCCTGGCACACAGATAAGCCCCATGTAAATGCTACCCCTGGTACCAAGGGCCCTACGGCCAGTGAAGGTCTCTAAGGGCTGCAGCATGTATTATGCCACCCTGGGACCCCCTCACTCAGCACATGCACACTGCCTCACAGTCTTTTTTCTCCCCACCAGCACACACAAGCTAAGTCGACATGGCACTGCCCTCAGAGTGCCATGCCCACAAACCACTGCCTGTGGCATAGGTAGGTCACCCCTCTAGCAGGCCTTACAGTTGTAAGGCAGGGTGCACTATACCACAGGTGAGGGCATAACTGCATGAGCACTATGCCCCTATAGTGTCTAAGCCAATTCTTAGACATTGTAAGTGCAGGGTAGCCATATAGAGTATATGTTCTCCACAGTTCCATAGCGGCTACAGTGAATACTGGGAAGTTTGGTATCAAACTTCTCAGCACAATAAATCCATACTGATGCCAGTGTGAGATTTATTGAGAGATGTACTCAGGGGGCATCTTAGAGATGGGCTGACCAGTCTCAGCCATCCTGCCACTTCCAGACTAGTTTCTGGCCAAATGGGGTGAGTGCCTTTGTGCACTCTGCGACCAGGAACAAAGCCTGTCTTGGGAGGAGGTGCCTCACACCTCCCCCTGCAGGAACTGAAATACCTGGCGGTGAGCCTCTAAGCCCCAAGCCTGGTGTTATGACATCCCAAGGCACTCCAGCTAGTGGAGGTGCCCGCCTCCCGGACACAGCCCCCACTTTTGGCGGCAAGTCCGGAGGAGATAATGAGAAAAACAAGGAGTCACCCTCCAGCCAGGACAGCTCCTAAGGTGTCCTATGCTGAGGTGGTCCCTTCCTTAGAAAATCCTCCGTCTTGCTTTGGAGGATTTAGCCCAATAGGATTAGGTATGTGCCCCCTTCCCCAAAGGGAGGAGGCAGAAGGAGGGTGTAGCCACCCTCAGGGACAGAAGCAATTGGCTAGTGCCCTCCAGCCAGCCCTAAACACACCCCTAAATCTAGTATTTAGGGGCGACTGTGAACCCAGGAAATCAGATTCCTGATGACCTAACAAGGACTGCTGACCTGAAAACCCCGAAGAGAAGGAGACAACAACTGCTTTGGCCCCAGCCCTACCGACCTGTCTCCAGATTCAAAGAACCTGCAACAGCGATGCATCCAGCAGGACCAGGGACCTCTGCCGACTCAGAGGACTGCCCTGCAACCCAGAGGACCAAGAAACTCCCATGGACAGCGGCTCTGTCCAAAACAACCAAGGAGAAACCATCTTTAAAGGGACTCTGACCTCACTCCTGAAGCATAAGTCCTTAACACTCTACACCTGACGGCCCCGGCCCGTGTCCAGAGAAACCAACATTGCAGCGAGGACTCCCACGACGTGACCACCCTGAGACGACCTCTGTGCACCCCCACGGTAACGCCTGCACAGAGAATCCAGAGGATCCCCCTCACCGCGACTGCCCGGTAACAAAGAACCCGACGCCTGGAAGAATCACTGCACCCGCAGCACCCAGGCCCGAGAGGAACCAACTACTGGTGCAGGAGTGACCAGCAGGCGGCCCTCATCTTTGCCCAGTGGCTGGCTGGCCCGAGAAACACCCCCTGTGCCCTGCCTGCATCGCCAGAGTGATCCATGGGTCCCTCCATTGATTCGAATACAAAACCCGACGCCATGTTTGCACACTGCACCCGTCCGCTGAGGGTGTACTTTGTGTGCCTGTTTGTGACCTCTCCTCCCCTCCAACCCACCCCCGGTCTACTAAACCCCCCTGGTCTGCTCCTAGAGATCGCAGGTACTTACCTGCTAGCAGACTGGAACTGGAGCACCCCTAGTCTCCATAGGCACTTATGCTATTTGGGCCCCTATTTGACCCCTGCACCTGACTGGCCCTGTGTTGCTGGTGCTGGGTGTTTGGCGTTGACTTGAACCCTCCAACAGTGGACTGCCTATGCCCCAGAGACTGAACTTGTAAGTGCTTTACTTACCTGACAAACTAAACTTTTACTTACCTCCCCCAGGAACTGTTGAATTTTGCACTGTGTCCACTTTTAAAATAGCTTATCGCCATTTTATGCTAAATTGTGTACATTACTGTTTTCATTCAAAGTTTTATATTTACCATTGCCAAGTACCTTACAATGTATATACTTAATTGATATCTGAATCTTGTGGTTCTAAAATAAATTAAGAAAAAAAATATTTTTCTATATAAAAACCTATTGGCCTGAAATTAAGTCTGAGTGTGTGTTCTTATTTATTGCCTGTGTGTGTACAACGAATGCTTAACACTACCATTTGATAAGCCTACTGCTTGGCCACACTACCATAAAATAGAGCAGTTGTATTATCTATTATTGCCACTATCAACCTCTAAGGGGAACCCCTGGACTCTGTGCACACTATCTCTCACGTTGACATAGTATATACAGAGCCAGCTTCCTACAGCAACTAAAAGCAAAAAAAAAATCTTTCAGAACACTACTTAGAGGGGTTTAGGCTCCACCGACATGGTGGTTCCACAGGTACAGGTTTTGATTTAGCTGAATTTGTGTTTCTCCACTAAAAAGGCTGCTTGTGTTGCAATTTTTGGCTTATGGTAAAGCCTATAATGAATATAGGAGGACTGTATTGGTTATGGTGGAAAGCAAAAGATAATGGCTGCAAGCTTGATCTGTTTATTATGAAATGTTATGATAAAGGCGCCTGGTGTTAATTATTATGAAAGTCCTATGTTAAAATCAGTAGGCATTTCAGTGTTGATTGTTATTAATCTATATTAAAGCATACAGATAAGTAATTTATTAGATAAACTCTCATAACTGCAGTAGGCTATGGCTTTGGTTACACTGTGTGACAAACCTTGGGTGTAGAAGGTTGCCTCTGTGTGAATCTTAGTTACAGCCTATTAGGGGAGATAACTTGCTTAACTAACTGTAAAGATGGATACTTTTCTGATTTATGACGGTGTCTGATGGTTGCCTTAGGAAAAGCCTACACTCAAAACAGAATATCTCACTTGGTTATGGTGATAAGCAAAAGGTCTGGGAATTTTAAACTCTGATTCCATTACGACAAAGGCAGGCTGTCGAGCGGACTAATTGTGAAAAGCATTAGTTAAAGCCAGTAAGCCTTTAAGAGATGATTGTGATCTCATTGTGTGACAGGCTGTAGACAGGTATTTGGTTACATATACTCTTTCAGATTACCATAGTAGACAATTGTTTTGGCGTAGGCCACACATTTATACAAATCCTAGGAGTTTTCACTGTGACAATTGTTGTTAGACCCTGTGGAAAGGATTCAAAAGGCCAGGGCACTCGTATGAAATAAGATAAGAGTCTGTACAGTTAGGTTCTTGGTCTTCAGAGAATCCATATATAATTCAAACAGAGTTAAAGTTCAGTGTCTTTATTCTTGTGCGAGGTTTTCATACATGTTCATCACGTCAGAAAGATTCCATATGTGGTCGTCACAACAACATCCAACAGCCAACACGTGTTTCGTCTCCGAGAAATTAATCTCATTGACTTCCTCAGGGCAAAATATAAGTAAGGTGTTAACATCAATAAATGGCTTATCCTAATCAAGTAAAACTCTTCAAGAAAATGTACGATCAATAGAGAAAGAGTAGTGGGAATCACGTATTTGTACTTTGACTGTATGCCGGATGGTTGCCTTGTGGAAAGCTTATGCTCAAAATAATAGGCTTGAGCTTGTTATGGTGACAAGCCAATGATAAAGGCTGTAAACCTCATATTGTATTATGGAAGGTTAAGATAAGTGGAGTAGACTGGGCATATTGGTGAAAAGCACATGTTAAAGTCAATAGGTATTAAGGGTGGATTATTGTTTCTCAGAATTAAAGCCTTCAGATAGCTTTTTCGTTATATGAAATCTCACAAATTAATTTAGTAAGCAAGGGTTTTTGGTGTTAGTTACCCTCTTTGACAAACTGTGGGCATAAAGGACTTGCACTTGTTGACTCGTCTTAGAATAGTTAGTATTTTGCTTTGCCTTATGTACACCTGTATAACTATATGCCTGATGGTTGCCTTGTGAGCAGCTTATGCTCAGTACAATAGTCCCTAGTTGATTGTGGTGACAAGCGAATGATAATGGCTATAGATTTGATTAGTGTGCAGAGAAATGTTACGCCATAGGTCTGCCTGTTTTTTATGAAAATGTATTACAAAGAACCTATGCCTGGTTTGCTTATTGTGAAAAGTATAGGGCAAAAAATTTGACATCTAACAGTGAATTGTTATCGTATTATGTAACAGGATGTAGATAGGTATTTGGTTACATGGAATCTCACGGATTACCACAGTAGGCAAGGGATTTGGTGTTGGTCACCCATTCTGTCAAATCCTGGGATAAGAATTTCACTGCGATGAGTCTTGTTAAACCTTACTGAGAGTGGTTGTACATTGATTTGCCAATTGTAATCTTGTACATCTTTGTAATTTTAGATGTATGTCTGATGTTTGCTAGTTTATGCACATTTCAGAAGGCCTGTGTTGGATGTAGTGTGAAACCACTGGTACATGCTAGAGGCCCCATTAGTTCACTTGAAAAAGAAACGTCGGATTCCTTAAATGCAATCTGTTTAAAATGAAAAGTTACAACAAAGCAAGTAGCCAAAGCAAGTATCAATTCAATTCAAGTTGTTTTTATATGACGCATAGCTACCCGACCGGGCCTCCCAGCGCTTATTGAAACAACGTTTCCGGAATACCTGCATGCACCTATATGGCTAAAGCCCATGCTTCGGAAAATGTGGGTTTTTGAAGTTTTCTGAAGCAGATGTTAAAAGTTTTTAAGGGAGGATTGTTTTTACACTGTACTAAACCCTGCAGGCAGTTTTTTCCCCCCAATGAATTTGGCAGCTTAACGTAGTAGGCAAGCGTTTTGATATTGTTGACCCTAATGTTTCGTACTACACTTAATACTAGGATACTACAGCTGTCTACGCCAGTGCCAATTTGATGCTTGGTTGCTGCCCATTTAATCTGCAGTGCATCCGGTCCCACGGGGCCGTTTCCTCTAAACCAGCAGAACAGTGAGCATACCGTTGTCCACCGTGTTGCATTTTTTTTACCATTCCAAGATGGCCTACATGTTGGTTCTAAATGTGGTGGCCGTGATGCAACTTTAAACCAACAATAGACTTTTTACAATACTGCTTCAAGATGGACACTCGCTGCTATGTTTAGCTTTGTTATTACAAGTATATTGCTTGCGGTGTTTAGTTGGCAGCATGATTTATTATTCCTTTAATTTATCTTGTATATGATGTTGAGTTTGTGTGCCTTTGCTTCGTTGTCTTTTTGCACCAAACACTTTACATATGAAACAATTGCTCTTGTCACAATTCCTTAGCAAACAGAAGTTAAAGATCCAAGGCAGTCAAAGGGAAGTTGGTGCTAAGTGAAGGACGGGATTTAAAATGTGCATTTTACATATTCCACCTATTATTCCCTCTAAGCACACTAATACTGTTCCGAATGATTGTGAGTTTGTATTAAAAAGATCTAATTTGTCCCTAGTGTCATCGATCGTCCTTTGAGTTCCTATTTCATTTTTGTATTTTCAATCCAGATTCGTGTGTGCCACATGCAGCTCTGGCAAACATGTCCAAACCCAATTCCAGAAAAAAAAATATGTGGAGTGTGTGCGCCTGTTCTGTTGGGTTACCCGAGATTTGACCATGAATCATAAGCCACAGGCGTGAAACCGAAATGTAGACTTTGAAGAAAAAGTGTAATATTTCGATCCGAGCCTTAGATGACAGAATAGTGCACACAATGTGATCTGCAATGCTGTAAAAGATAAAGCTAGGCTAGTACAGGTCCCTTGACACACAGCCTCCTCAGCACCAATCTTCTCATCTCATTGCCCTCACCGCTCACTCAGGGTGAAGCCACCACCACCCCCGCAACAATTGCCCTTGCTGCAGGGCCAGGATCACACACATACTGAAGGTTGCTGCTCGTGGATTTGTTTTATAGGTTGCCTGGATCTCTTGCCGTATGTCCTACATTACTAAGCTTTTTTTTTTTTTTTTGAGGTACTAGTATGACACCTCTTTTGTTCCACACCATTACCTGTGGGGGAAGTTTCTGGGTTTCTCGCTGCCATCCATAACAGTTTCTTGGTCAAGGCTCTTCGTTGTTGGAGGCACGATTGGGAAACAACAGTTGTGATGGGTGAAATGTTTGGAATTAAGAACATTACAGGACACCAGGGCCTTAGAAAGTGTCACGGTCATAGGTGGAATTTATCAAACTTTGTGTCGTGCTCTTCCAATCTTCCAGACACACTTATAACACCACCCCACCTTATGAGGCCTACACTCCTGCAACGTGACACTGGTAAGAAGGGTTGGTCCTCTCATCCTAGGGCAGAGGTTAGGCATAGAGGGTGATGCTTCATTGTATGAAGACACCTACTAAAGCTTTCCCACAGCTCATTCTTTTGGCCTCTCAGTGCCATAACAACCACATAAAGGAATGGCCGGAACTCCCCAGACAGTTGCTACTAAGATAACCTTCAATAATCAAAACTATTACAGTACAGATGGACAAGAGGTTATAAAAACTAACTTATGCTCATTATATCTTGAAAACCAGAGTAAAATCCCCCAGTGTAGGAAAGGATTTGGGAGGCTAACACAGGGATCAATGACATGAGAACTGTTATCTGTTTACTAGGACGTTACTCGCCCTGCTTTCCTCCCCACTGTAGGACATGAACCATGAGTCCATCACTTTGAGCCTTATCCCGGACATGAAAATCACTTGTATCCGACTAACTCATACACAACAGCAGTCTAAAAATGCACGTTTTTATTGTCAAATTTCATTGCATAAAAGTAAATAAATAGATCTGAAGTGCCGTACCATATATACATACACAGGTCACACGCATAAGTTAGCAAAGGTACACAAACAAAGGGGTGCTGGGATAGGGTTGTTTGGAAAGGCTAGTACCAGTCCAAAAAGAGCTAGCCAAAAGATAGCTGCAGGACGCAAGCCTGATGCAGTATCATCGATTGTCAAGAGCCCTGTCTTTTCTTGGCTGGTGGCAAGCATTTAAGCAGCGAGACTCCGAGAGGGAATGACAAATATTAAATTATAGCAAAAGCTCCAGTGGTTAATTTCGCGCTATGGAAGTTTAAGAGTTTAAGAGCAGGTGCTCTCTGCAGCCCAGTGGAAAGGCACTCGGAGGTGTAGTGACTATTGCCCCGCTTCACCTACCCACACCATGGTGGGTTATCCCATCACTTGGGTCTAGGATATGTAATGAATCAGGATGGCATCTGAAGTGTTGTTTAACTCTCTTTACCAACGACCTTGCTGCAATATTTTCTGACATCCATGGAAGACAAAGTTGGTGGTCCGTGAGTACAGGGATACGCAGAGCTGATATGTCCTCATCACAAAACCACTAGAAGATGGCAAACCCCATAGGCCAGTCCGAATAACACGCCACGCTGCAGGATATGAGTGCGGTAACACCGCTCCACACTTACATTAAAAAAGGCACTTGTGATCGCTTACCTCTGGGAAGGGGCAGGAGGTGCCCAATAGTAGCAAAAACCCTGACTGCGGAATACATAAAGCAAACCGTATTGCCAATGTACTGGTTTTATGCTACGTCTTTCACAGATGCCTGTGTGAAGGGATTCGATTGGTCCAGGGTGAGAAACTGAGCCTCTGACTTCAACATTATTTGCACCGTAGGTTCTGCAGTGGTGTCCAAAATATCCCACCAAGGCCATCCGAATGACCACAATAGGACAAATGTAGAACTAGTGGATTCATCATTTCTAACATCAGTGGTTTAAGCTTTTTTTGTGCACAATTTTTTTTTTTTTTTTTATGTAGCCGCCGTGTGGCTGCAGAACTGCCCCTGTTCCCCTAAGCTTAGCAGACATCGTTGCTTCTTTTAAGGGGCAAATGTGAGACAATGCTGCCTGTCCCTTTCAACTGTTCTTCTCTTTCTCAGCCAACAGATCACAACTGTGCTCGCAGTGGGCAAACGTATTGTCCAAGCTTTGCTCCAGTTTATTCCAGTGACCTCCGGCCTTAGAGTCAGAAGTGGGCACCATGTGGATCCCATTAGGAGAACACGGAGTTCCAAATGGGTGACCTTCACAAGTCTGTCACCTTGTTCTCTACCAGGGCAGCGATCTGCTGGAGGCGATAGGCCAGCTGCATTTTCTGTCCCATAGGGTCCTCGTCCAAGGCAGTTATGATCTAGACGTGGAAAAAAAAAAACAATGATGTATTTTAAGTCCTTAATTTTTACAGGAGACTTTGCCAGCACACTCAACTTATGTTGTCCGCAGCGCATCATTAATGGATCCCAATCTAGCTCAGAGATTACTGCACAGCCTCTGTACAGAGGAGGGGCCTTGAAAGCAAAACCACAGTAAAACATACAGAGGGATGATCGTAGCGAGAGCGGGTCATTTACAGAAAGGGTGGTGCAGATGACAGAATGAACTCATCAAGACAAAATCCATGGGTTGGTCAGCTTGGATTTGTCAGACTAGTGAAATGGCAGGAAGGCACTCTACAGGCGGCATACTACCCGAGTCTCTACACCCTTACCAGCACCGACTCATTACCTGATCATAATATTTGCTTATGTAGTTGTAAAGTTCCTGCAGAGCAACCAAGCAGTTCAGGTCCGTGACATGGTTCTAGGAAAGAAGAAGAATGTTAGCTTGTTAAAGACTAGGTGGTTTATGCAGCTTTAACCTCACAGCAGGCTGTCAAGCAGAAAATGACACCATTTAGAGTCAGTGAACGCAGTCAATCTCAGAAAAGTGTACTTTATTAAGAATACGTGATGTCAACATATCAAAACCTAAACAGATTCAACAAATGCGTCTACCCTCCACTCATTGATGGCTGATCGACAATTTCCTAAATCCTTATATCATTCTATTTCCAGAGGAAAGCACCGTTTTGCGGGTAGGCCTTCATTTCTTAGATGCTCAGTTACCTATCAGCGGTTGCACCACGGTCAGTATATTCGTGGTGGTTCGGACTTACCCATAACAAACCCTAAAACTGCCCTAATTCAAGGAACTCTCCATCAATGAATGGCCAGCTCGCTCGAGTGTGCTGATTTATATGAAAAGTCCTATTGAAATTGATACAATTACTAAATACTTGGAAAAAAATGTTTCAGATCCATGAAGCATTAAGAATTTAAGCATTTGGACATAAATGCCTATTTTGAATTCAGGATAGGCTTGTTCTCCATCTTTCCTGAAAGTTTACCTAAAAATTACTTTCAGGTAAAGTTGTGCAGATTACAGTTTTCACCAATATTTCTTCTTTCACAGCACACAGTTCGGAGCCATCAGTTGTAACGAACATGCACTCTGTGAGTCGAACAGACAGAAACTTACCCCAGAGAGCTCCGTCAACGAGGAGTTCATCTCCTGGTAACCAGCAGGAACAGTCTGCCGAATGTCAGCATAATACCTGTAAAAAGATTGTTTCATAAGTACATAGTGAGTCTGGAGCACTGAATCCCAACACATTACAAGATGTGTGGAGACTGACATACCCTTTCAGATAGATTCATTTCAACTCTTTCCACCTAACACAGGCAATAGTCTCATCCTTGAACGTGTGTAAAGATCTTCCTTTGAACACCCCCTAATTCAAGGGAACAATTTCCTCCCTTTCCAAGATGGTCCCAAGTAGTCACCCCCACATCCTAATTTTGGTGTACATCAGGGGTTTCCATCCAACCTTTTCAGTAGTAAGATCTACCCATGTTCAATTAAAATCATTTGTTGTTATAATGACTACATCAGACAAGATTGCATTAGTGATCGCCGCTGTGCAGGGTTACCAGCAGAAACGTAGAGGCTTTGTCAGTTTGGAATGCCTCTGCATGGGCAATACATACCAGCCAGAGCTTCCATGCGCTCGGTACCAAAGTTATAAGATTGACCAAAAGTTTCCCCCACGCCACATGATTTAACACTCAAATATCAGCTTTAGATGTGCTTTGGAAATTATAGGAGTTCTGAAATTAGACACGTTCTCGTCACAAATACACTTTACAATGTTGGTGTGTAAATTTTAATTCAACCATGCTAAAGCTTCTAATGTAGGAGGCGGAGCGGAGCACTGGAGAGCTACTTACAGGTAGCTGGAGACCTACAAGTAGCTCATGAGCTTCTTGTGGAGAAGCCTGATGTATATGGTCATTTCTTTAAAAGATTGCTCTAAATGAATCGTTCCAAAATGATCAAAATTGTGTAAAATGTTCTCTTACCCAGTTGTAAAATCCTGATGTACACTTTCTTAAAAAAGGTTCTCTTCCTTCTGCCTTCCACCTCCTAGTTCGCACATTATTTTTTTTCTACTGAGTAGCTTTGCTTTCCTCCCAGTACCCCACCTCCCAGCGTATTTTCCATCTTCCACTTACACAGTAGTAGGGGGATTGGATGTTAATCAGCCAATAGGTTGTGGCCTCCTCTCAAAAAGTCTACTGTGCACTGTGAGGGTTTTACTTCGTCCATGTCCAGTGGTCTAGATCTCCCCCAAGAAGGGACCAGGACAATCAATATTCCAGCTGCAGGCGAAAGAGGCACCAAGGCCTACTTCAAAGCGGTGAACCTATGGAAGGCCATCGCTACAACAAACAGGGACGAGACGCTTCTCGACCCTGCTGCAGAGGGAACGATGAGGATACTTACTTTTCAACCAGCTGCTTGTACCGTGGGATCTCTCTGGCGTAGAGGAGCTTATTCACAGGAGAATCCTGGAAGAGTAGTGGAGAAGGGCATGAAGGAGCTGTATCAGCCTTTTATTTCTGTAGTTGAACACAGGCTAAAGACCACCATGGCTCTGGTCACTCTCCTGCCCTCCACTGATCAGCCCCCCTCATTCCTGCTGTTAATCTGCCCCCACCTTGCCAGCCCTAATTACCCCACCTAGTTTCACACCCACTTGGGGGTATAAAGACTTCCCCGTTGGTAACTTGCTGCCCTCTTTTGTCCCCCCCCCCCCCATGCTACAGCAGTTACTCACTCGTCCCACTTTGTGTTCGGAGATTGTGCAAGAGTCGATGAAGGTCTGTGCAATAACACAAAGGATGGCGTCCACGTTATCAGACACCTGCACATCGAAGATCATCTGCGGATTCTTCAAAATAAGGACCCAGAATCGCAGCAGCAGGCTGAAAGTGGGGGCAAAGACAAGAAGTATTGAGACAGGTTCATGCACCAACACCAGCAAGAGTACAGAGTACATTTACACTTGCCCAACATCCGTAGTAATATGTAGCTTAGAAGTGGAAATCCCCACCAGGCTACCCTAACCTTCCATCCTCCCCAGCTAGGTGAATCGAGCAGGACTGAATTGGGTGTGGGTGACATCTTTTATTTATTGAGATTAGAGACACCAGATTTTGGGTGTCAAGCACTATATAGAAAAGTTACTATTATAATTGAGCACCCCCAACATTGTGATGGCCCTATCTCTACTCATCTTCCAGAACCACAGCAGCGTTTAAATACAACTGGTACATTCTGCGAATATGTGGAGTCCCATGCTTCTCTTTACCTGTGTCATCAGGGCTCTGGGCCTCCATCTCAACTAAGTAGGGATCTCCGGCCCTGCAGGTCTTTTAAATGAGCACCTTCAGCCACTAAATTACACACATCTGTGCAAATTCAGAGATGAAACCTCACCTAGTCTATCTTTGTCTTTTCCAGAAATGGAACTGCCTCCTCTGTATTCGTCTGCCAGTGTCTCTTCCAGATGTGGAACATATCCACTTATGTTCTTAACCTCTGAATCAGGAATCTAAGCTTTATTCATTAGGTTGAGGTGTTACGGGTCTCACTAAACAATCAAACCAATGAAAAAAATGCCCAAGACGCATGCACCCCAATAAGCCGCAAGAACCCTATTTCATAGTGCTCTGTCTAGAGCTAACCTTAAGGGAAATACTCATGATTAAACTGTCACCCCCAAAGCACTTGTGCCCGGTGGGGTGTGGGGGGGGGGAGGGGCGGTTGCCTATCTTCCCTCCTATGAAAAGCAGTTCACTCTGTTGTCCTACATAGTTGTAGTCCCCACAAACACAGTGAGAATGCAAATCTGCCCTTTCTCTATATTTAGGTTTGCCGTTGTAAGGAAATGCTTCCTTGGCATGGTTACCCCCCGGCTTTTTGCCTTTGCTGATGCCAATTTATGATTTGAAAGTGTGCTGAGGTCTGCTAACCAGGCCCCAGCACCAGTGTTCTTTCACTAAAACTGTACCTTTGTCTCCACAATTGGCACACCCTGGCATCCAGGTAAGCCCCTTGTAACTGGTACCCCTGGTACCAAGGGCCCTGATGCCAGGGAAGGTCTCTAAGGGCTGCAGCATGTCTTATGCCACCCTGGGGACCCCTCACTCAGCACAGACACACTGCTTGCCAGCTTGTGTGTGCTGAGTGAGGGGAGAAAATGACTAAGTCGACATGGCACTCCCCTCAGGGTGCCATGCCAACCTCACACTGCCTATGGCATAGATAAGTCACCCCTCTAGCAGGCCTAACAGCCCTAAGGCAGGGTGCACTATACCATAGGTGAGGGCATAGGTGCATGAGCACTATGCCCCTACAGTGTCTAAGCAAAACCTTAGACATTGTAAGTGCAGGGTAGCCATAAGAGTATATGGTCCGGGAGTCTGTCATACACGAACTCCCCAGCACCATAATGGCTACACTGAAAACTGGGAAGTTTGGTATCAAACTTCTCAAAACAATAAATGCACACTGATGCCAGTGTACATTTTATTGTGAAATACACCCAGAGGGCATCTTAGAGACGCCCCCTGAAAACATACCCGACTTCCAGTGTGGGCTGACTAGCTTTGCCAGCCTGCCACACACCAGACATGTTGCTGGCCACATGGGGAGAGTGCCTTTGTCACTCTGTGGCTAGTAACAAAGCCTGTACTGGGTGGAGGTGCTTCTCACCTCCCCCTGCAGGAACTGTAACACCTGGCGGTGAGCCTCAAAGGCTCACCCCCTTTGTTACAGTGCCACAGGGCATCTCAGCTAGTGGAGATGCCCGCCCTCTCCGGCCACGGCCCCACTTTTGGCAGCAAGGCCGGAGGAGATAATGAGAAAAACAAGGAGGAGTCACTGGCCATTCAGGACAACCCCTAAGATGTCCTGAGCTGAGGTCACTGACTTTTAGAAATCCTCCATCTTTCAGATGGATGATTCCCCCAATAGGATTTGAGATGTGCCCCCCCTCCCCTCAGGGAGGAGGCACAAAGAGGGTGTAGCCATTGGCTACTAACCCCCCAGACCTAGACACACCCCTACATTGAGTATTTAGGGGCCCAAAGAACCAAGCAAGATAGATTCCTGCAACCTGAAGACGAAGAAGGACTGCTGACCTGAAGCCCTGCAGAGAAGACAGACACCAACTGCTTTGGCCCCAGCCCTACCGGCCTGTCTCCCCACTTCGAGAAAAACTGCAATAGCGACGCGTTCCCCAGGGTCCAGCGACCTCCGAAGCCTCAGAGGACTACCCTGCATCTAAAAGGACCAAGAACTCCCGAGGACAGCTGCCCTGTTCCACAAAGGCTGCAAATTTGCAACAAAGAAGCAACTTTTAAGGACCACACGTTTCCCGCCGGAAGCGTGAGACTTTCCACTCTGCACCCGACGCCCCCGGCTCGACCTGCGGAGAACCAACACTACAGGGAGGACTCCCCAGCGACTGCGACCCTGTGAGTAGCCAGACTTGAACCCTCTGAGCCCCCCCCCCCCAGCGACACCTGCAGTGGGAATCGGGATGCTCCCCCTGACCGCGACTGCCTGCTTCAAAGAACCCGATGCCTGGGAAACACACTGCACCCGCAGCCCCCAGGACCTGAAGTATCCGACCTCCAGTGCAGGAACGACCCCCAGGTGGCCCTCTCCCTTGCCCAGGTGGTGGCTACCCCGAGGAGCCCCCCCTTGCTTGCATCGCTGAAGAGACCCCTGGGTCTCCCATTGAAACCTATTGCAAACCAGACAGCTGTTTGCACTCTGCACCCGGCCGCCCCTGTGCCACTGAGGGTGTACTTTTTGTGCTGACCTGTGTTCCCTCCGGTGCCCTACAAAACCCCCCTGGTCTGCCCTCCGAAGTCGCTGGTACTTACCTGCTGTCAGACTGGAACCGGGGCACCCCCTTCTCCATTGAAGCCTATGCGTTTTGGGCACCACTTTGACCTCTGCACCTGACCGGCCCGGAGCTGCTGGTGTAGTAACTTTGGGGTTGCCCTGAACCCCCAACGGTGGGCTACCTTGGACCCAACTTTGAACCCTGTAAGTGCTTTACTTACCTGAAAAACTAATAAATACTTACCTCCCCCAGGAACTGTTGAATTTTGCAGTGTCCAATTTTAAAATAGCTTATTGCCATTTTTGCCAAAACTGTACATGCTATTGTGATGATTCAAAGTTCCTAAGATACCTGAGTGAAATACCTTTCATGTAAAGTATTGTTTGTAAATCTTGAACCTGTGGTTCTTAAAATAAACTAAGAAAATATATTTTTCTATATAAAAACCTATTGGCCTGGAATTGTCTGAGTGTGTGTTCCTCATTTATTGCCTGTGGGTGTACAACAAATGCTTAACACTACCCTCTGATAAGCCTACTGCTCGACCACACTACCACAAAATAGAGCATTGGAATTATCTCTTTTTGCCACTATCTTACCTCTAAGGGGAACCCTTGGACTCTGTGCATGCTATTTCTTACTTTGAAATAGTACATACAGAGCCAACTTCCTCCATCAGTCATGAAAACAGCAGTGTCAGTCATGTCTGCCTATTCAGTCTCAGAAGTACCCTTGTTTTTCATACCTGGGGTTCTTATCCTGCAGCTGCAAGGGATAAAAAATGCACCAACTGAGCAGATAGTTACTGATCACTCACTGCCAACCTGTGTCTCCCAGATGTGGCAACCACAGCCATGTAATTATCAGCCTGTTTGGTCTTCTGAATGTTAAAGACTGTTGTCTGTTTTTATCTATGCACGTCTCCAGATGTAGAATTCACACTCGTTTCTCTCTTTTAATCCACAGTAAATGAAACTGCTGCCTCTGTATTTATTCAGTGAGTGCAACAAACCTCTGCAGCCTCACTCCTGTTCATCTGCATACTCCAGCTGTGGAGTTCCCACTGGTTTGTCTCTGTGTGAGTCTACAAGATGCAAAACTGATACCTCAGTGTATATTCAGTGATTCTACCAAGTGTGGACCAGCCTCTCCTGCATTCATGTACATTTACATCTTGCAGATGCAGAAGGGTGGAACCTTTATACCTGTGACAATCTATCTAGTGGTTCTTCTTAAGCCCTCAAACTACACAGTAGGAGATCCGAGGAATTAAAAAAACATTCTGAAGAAAGAAGAGGATAACAACAAGAGAACCTTGGACAATGTCTTGAGGTTTTCAGTCTTGGAAATGTTCAATTGGTATGGTGCCATGGCTCACTGCATTGATGCAAATAGATTCCTGCGGCCTGCACAGGCCCTTTTTGATTTTGACTACTGTCAAGAGTTCATCAATGCTTTATCATGTATCTTCAGGGACCGGACAATTGTGGTCTTTTTAAGATGGATGGAGAGTTCCTTTTAACATCCTAGGTTTATCAGCAGCAAGTTAAGCCTATAAAGTATATAGGTCATGTGTGCTCATCGAGGTGAGGAATTTTGGATCACCTACTGCCTAAATAACATCAAGCGTTTTGAAATGCCATAGCCATTCCAACACTGACTGCCTAGTTAGGGTGATTTTTTTTATGTACAGCAATTCCTCCTCAGCATTTAAATACCTGTGCGTCTTCCAGAGGTGGACTGTCTCATTCTCATCAATGCCGTGCTTCTCTGCCAGGTCGTCCAAGAAGTCAAAGAAATACTTCACGGCAATGGGGACAGGCCGGTTCACCCCAAGGATGACCTGGAATGCGTCATCTACAAACTTCTGCAGGGTCCCCTGCGAAGAAATAAGATGGAGGGTGTGATCATGTTTCACACAGAGTGATGCAGATACATAGAAGCAGTTCATGAAATAATACAATAATACAGGATGTTTAGGACATAGGATGTGAGCACAAGAAGCAGTTCAGCCATTGGTGCAGGTTGCTCCGAACAAGGCGCGTTAGCACTGGGGCCAGGTTAGGAAGCAGTGCTGGAAGGTTAGAGGCATTTAATTAAACAGCAAATGGAAGTTAGAGTTTCTCAAGAAATTACACTGGCTCCCGATTCAGAAGAGATACCAGTTCAAGATGTTGACCCACTCTTACAAGGCCTTGCACAACAAAGGACCAGCATACATCAACAAACGCCTGACTTTCCACCAATCACCCAGACACCTTCGATCCGCCTCCCCTCAGACACCAAAGATCCGCCAAACCAACAGGGGAGGACGTTCCTTCTTGCACCTGACAGCTAAGGTCATGGAACAACCTTCCCCTGCCCCTCAGGACAGCACTGTCGCTCCAGGAATTAAAAAAAAAAACAAAAAAAAAACGAAAGAACTAAAGACCTGATTGCTTGACTAATCTACCCATCACACCACAGCACCTCGAGACCCTAATAGGTGATTTTCTGCGCTTTATGAATGTCCAATTGATTGATTGAGAGGCAGGTCGAGAAACTGTAGTAAGAATAAGATGCAATTCAGGAAGTGAAACAAGGGGCAGGATTGATTAAGATTGTGATCAATAAGCTGAGAGGCCAATATGGCGGTCACTTTCCAAAGCGCTGTGGCACCTTCCCCTATCATCCTGACCCAGTTGCTTGTAGAACTGTGCCACTTCCCACCCTACCCAGCAAACCATAACTGCAGGAAAGGAATCCCTTGAGTCGATTTATTTTTCTTCCCATTTCGGCCCACATCTGTGGGCGGCAGGTACCCCGGCCTCCTTCCCACTCTTGATGGTCTGAAAATGGTAGAAGCAGGCCGTGATAGGCCTCAGAAGCGGCCTGCGAGACCTGCTTCCAGTGGTTGCTTGAGGTAAGAGGTCAGCGGTTCCAGTGCTGGGCAGAACAACGTCTGCACAGACAGAACACACCTCTCTGGGTTCACCGCCTGGCACGCTGTAATTGGTGGAGCAGACCACTGAAGGAGCCAGGCTGCAGAAGAGCCAGTGGGTGGGCAGGGCCTAGGGGGTGGACCCACAGTGGTGCTGAACCTCACCCCTCCCCACCCTAGGACTATGATTCCAGCCACCCCCTGTGGAAAGGAGGCGGGTGGCGACATTGTAAGTACCTGCTAGACACAGGGAACCAGCATGGTGGAGGAGGTAGAAGCGGCCCTGTGGAGGCCCGCAGCAGATGGACTGAACCCTTCGGCAGTGCCTGGGAGCTAGACACCACCATCCGCTCAATGTGCATATGAAATGGGGGAACCTTGATGAGCTGACTCCCCTTCCTCAATGCCCCCTGAAGTAAACTTGCGCCTTTCGGTAGAATCCTCTGGTATAAGGACCCTGCATTTCTCGGGTAGGAAGGTGGAGTGCAGACACATGTTGGGGAACTTGGAGGGGAAGGCCCCCGTATTAGGAGTCTGCATTTCTCAGGCGGAGATGGGGGGCACAGGGCCACCTGTTGAGGAACTTGGATCACCCTCTTTCCTCCCCGCTGGAGCACCTTAGCTGAGACCATGAAGACCTCCCCTGCGTTACCCAAGCTTGGGACTACCATACAGAGGGGGGCAGTGTGGCTAGCAGGCCGTGGTGCAAGCGGTCCGGTGTAATGCCTCTTGCTGCCTACGTAGTCCCAGGCAGACCAACTGGGGTAGGGACAAGCAGCCAGATGGATTCCTGTGACCCCTGCTCAACTTCTATTTCCCCTGCTGCAGAGAAGGACTGGTGCTTGGCGGTTTAAATCTATGTCCTTGGCAACATGGTAAGACCCAGGTTACCTGTGTGCGTGTGATCCACAAACCTCAGAGCCATCTACGCCCGGCTCATTACAAGGAACTTAGTTTATCAGGACTCTGGAGTGCTATTTTCGAGTCTGCAGTGTGTTAGGCTGATTTCTCCTCCACCCCCGGGCCCGCTGTGACATTGTTTCACTGAGACCTCCAGGACATCAGTTCACTAGGGGAACATAAGAGGGGCCTGCTGCATATGCTGCCCCTGAGGCCCTGATCGACCACCTCACAGGCGGAAATCAAAATCGACAAATTTACATTTCTCCCATCAAATGTGTCCATGCTAGCCGCTGAGGTGCACCCTAATCAATAGCCTCCTAAAACATAGGGTTCTGACACCATACTACAACTAATATAACCCTCTCCTACACTTCTTGAAAGCAGGATACAGGAGTTGGGAATGAGCGTCTCACTACTCCAGCAAGACCAGAGTAATGTGGTCGATAGAGTGTCTGAAACAGAGTTGAGCCAAAGTTGCCCTAAGCCCACTGGGGAAGGCAGGAGTACCACGTATATCCAGACCTTTAATTATAAACGCCCTTGAACTGGTGCTTAAAGAGTGGTGGGGAAGCTGGATGGGCCCTACGCATGATGTGACCGGATGTACACGAGAACAGCTATCACAACCATGTACCCCCTTGCGTCTGCGTCTCGTAGCCAAATTGCCTACACTTTACTCGCTACACCACTAGGAAGTTATGGCGAGTGGGCAAGATCTCACCCTTCTGTGGAATGCTACTGACTGCATTTTTCTCCATGTCGTAGGAAACTGCCCTGCCTCGGTGAAATACTGGTCCAAAATACTCAAACTGTTCTAGAATACTAGGAAGGCCTGTTGACCTAGCTCCCGTATTGCCCTCCTTGGTATCCTGGAAGACATGGGTGGTTGTAGAGGAGAATATACTTTGGTTGGTATTGGGATAATGATTGCCAAGACACCGGAAATCTCCAAGCCCTCCCTTTACTTCTGAATTGTTGAAAGCAATGGATTGCGGCGCAAAAACGAAGGAGTCCATCAACAAAGCCAGAGGATGGCCACAAATACTGCAAGATTTTGGGGGAGATACTGGGACTGGTATAATCTGGTGGGTAGATAATGTGATGTGAAGATGTGTACTGATTTTTCCGATTAATTTTGATACTATGATTGCACTGTGTACCTCAGTGCTATGTTTTTGTTTTTTGTAAACTTAAAAATTGGGTTAGGGGAAAAAAAAAAAAAATTGATCCATGAGAGTAATACTTTGTTCAAGCAGGAGTAGGAGGCCTAGAAACATTGCTCGTGAGAAAGCAGTCTTAATGCCAGTTAAGAAACAGAGGGAGGACTGCAGTAAGTGCACTTCAGGAAGCGATACGCAGCACCTAGAGACAGAGATAGAAATGATGTAGATAATCCAGTGACTCTTTGGGAGGCTAGGCATCGGTGACTGGCCATTAGGTACGTAGTACGTGGGAGTGGCTGGGGGTTCAGGAAGCCGTACAAGACACCTAGAGTTTACGTAGGAAGTGGGTTGAGACCAGGGACAGCTCAGGAACCTTTGTGTAGGTTGTTAAGGACACAGTGCAAGAGTCCTAGAGCAGCAACATGTAAATCACTGCAGGAAAGCCAGAGGCCACTTAAGAAGATAGGCGAGAGGTCGCTAAGGAACTGACTTAAGAGTGAACGAGGCACTTGAAAAAATACAAGATCTAAAGGCTCTTTAGGGGAAAAATAGTAAAGGTGGTTCCTGAATCAGTGAGCAAAAGCTGGTCAAAAGGGAAGACTCATGACTACGTGTCTGGTACTTGAAGCAGCTTAGGAAGTCACATGCGAGAACTAGAACTAATATGGCACATGGGGGCCCTTCAGGAAGTAATGTCTGATGCTCAAAGGCTGGCTAGACGTTTTACAGTAAAACAATGGTCAGCCAATAAGTGGGCTGGAGTGTAACATCTCTTTCTATTTCTCCCTCTGATAAATGTCCTCCCCTCACCTTCATGGAGAGCAGACGTGTGAGATAGATCTCAGGGATGGCCTTTGCTCGCTCTCTCTCCCGTAGGCTACTATTCCGCCTGTGCTTGGGCACGTCAGGCTCTTCTGTGGATTTCACCAGGTGCCAGATCCTCAGGCCACCATCGTCACCATCCTCAAGCATGGGCGTTTCTGAAAAAAAAGAAAACGCAATCACATAGACTAGGGCACCCTAAGCAACATGGGACACTATTCAACTGCAAGATGAGGGGTGATCCTGTTACAACTGCAGAGGCAGTCTTGCTTTCAGGAAAATGAATAAAACTGAAGGTTTGGTAGGGACTGGTAGAATTTCATGAGAATGGGGCGTGTGTAGGTCTCAGTCCAAGCCCTACTGGCCACTGACAAGAACTGCATCTCTGACTCTGAACCGAAGCCATTCTGTACTAAAGTGAGATGCCCAAGAAGCCATTCTGTACTAAAGTGAGATGCCCAACCCTCTGACAGGTTGTGGAATCTTGGCTATGAATTACTTAAACCACCTTTAGCTTGGAATGTCCACACTTATGCATCTCTTCCTCCAGCCCTCGCACCTTCTGCCAGTCTATAAAGAGTACAACAACATGTACGTACTTTCGCCAGAAACAAAGCTTTGATTATTCCCATCTGATATGTTGTTGTGCAGTCGTGGGATGAGGGCCACAGTCGCTCCGTCTGGAACCTGATAAGAAAAGAAGTGACATTAGTTAGACTTCAGATTCCAAATAAATCCCAGTGGGTTCCGGGTGATGAAATGCTGAGTAGAAAGCCAACTATTTGTCATTCATGACATCTATCCATCCACATATTTTTTTACTCATTGCCCACGCGGAACACCAAGTGTGACTTTTGAGACTACTGGAGTGTGGCCAGGGTGGACGTCTGGCAGGTTATATTTTGAAGAAAACGTGTGTTTGAATTTGTCTGGTGGAGCAGAGTATTTCATCAGCTACAGTACCTCTGCAAATTGTGCACTGTTCTTGCAGCCACAGGAAATCCAGTCTGGCTGTATTGACCAGTCTTTATTACAACACCATTCTCTTAAGCTGGTCACTATCGTCAACCTCATCTTGCAGATATGTCCCGCTGTTAGTTTGTAGGAGGTATAAAAATGTGAAGGGAGTATCATGGCCCAGAAGATGCCAATTTTAAGTGTCTTAGAAACCTACCTGTGGATTGAAGTCCTTTTCTTCTTTGGGCTATAGGCATGGACTGGGCCACAGGTGTGACTGAATTTTTAAATACCCTCCCTGCTAACCCCCACTACTTAAAGAATCAAGCGCCTAAAAGGAGTCCCTCTGTCATCTACCAGTATTCTGACCGTGCGTCACCAGTGGTAAAGCATACGATGCACACATGCTCACGTCAACGGTGAGGAAGGCGCACAGGGAACCTTCAGGGTCTGACTGGTGGTCCATCCGTGCTTCCTAAGTGGTGTTCCGGCATGGTTAAAAGCTAGCGCTTTAGACCCCCATGTCCTGCAGTGCATTTATTAGTACGGCCCACAGAAGCAGGCTCACATGAGTCATGTCTTGACCCCACAGGATGGGTTAGAAATAATTCAGTTTTAGGCCTTAAAGAGGGCCCCCATCTCACCTTGTAGTGGCTGAGCGTGTTCAAGCGTTTCCAGTGGTTCTGCGTGACCGAGGTGAGGTCTTCATCAGATAATGTCAGGTGCCCAGCAACACCAGAACGCCATTCTAGAGACCAGGAACACAAGGTGCGAGGAGTGGAGGATGGGATGAGGGAGGAAGAAAAGAAAGAAGTCAGACCTTAAGTGGGGTGGTCGCATTAAAACCCTCACATCTCTGGGGTTGGAATAAATATTCCCGTCTCACAATGAAGTTTGCATCTACCAAGTAAGAATGCACACCAAGCTAGATAGGAGGTGCTCACACAGACATGAGAAGCAGAAATCTGGTCAGAGAGAGGTCCATTCATAGGGATGCAGAGAGCGAAGGTTGTCCTTTTGTGGTCAGAAACACTTCCTTTGCACTTGCCACCTCCATGCTGCACTTCATAAACACCCAAAATAAGTACTGTTAAATGAAAACAGTCATTATTGCTGTAGGGGCAATTGGTAAACAGATTTATGCTTGAGGATTTACTGAAGTCTTAAGAGATAAGGTGGTACGGGTTCAGATGGGTGGCACTGACATGATTTTGCAGTCAGGTTGGCAAGTGGCAGTGCTGTCAGACGTGTAGAGCACAGAGCTTCGGGCAGATGGGAGATTGTTACAGGTGTGGAGCACAAACACATTGCAGATGGAGATGCAGTTAGCAACAAGGAACACACAACCACACAATCGGGGTTGCTCTGAAAGTTGTTAGAATTGTTGTAGATGTGGAGCACACACACAGCTGCAGAAATAAATGGGCAGTTGGGAAATTTGATAAAGGCACAAAGCACACACTGAGATAAATTGGTAGCCGTGCGTATTATTACAGGTGTGTAGCACACAGATGGACTGATGGATGGGCAAACTGTAGCGGGGGGAGCACACAATTAAAGATATTAATTGGCAGCTGAGACAGCTGTTACATTCAGGCAGCAGGGAAAGATAAGTGGGGGTAGTTACAAACCTATCAATGCACAGGTTTACAAAAGGCAGTTATGACAGCAGGCTGTTAAGCTGTGCAATGTTTGTTCACAGAGAAATGAAAATGACCACATGAAGCATACTGTACACTAGGGTACACAGGTGAAGACGAAGGGTTTTTACGAGCGACGTGTGTATGCATGTGTTGCCAAAGGAGAACACTAACCCACATGGGATGCACACAGGGCCATAGAGATGGATTTGCAGATGGCCTCATCGCTACTGATATGAAACATGTACAAGGCTCCAGAGAGAGTGGCAGATAGGAGCTATGCTACAGACATGAAATCCATGAAGTCTAATAGACTGATTGCCAGGCATAGTGGCATTGTTAGAAATATACTGTGTGAGCAGAAGGGTTACAGGAACAGACTGAAAGGGACACGGGCCTCTCCCAGGTCCAGTAAAACCCACGTGATTACAGAGCCTGCCTGGCAAGCAGAGAGAGAAGTTCCAGATGTGAAGTAGCAGACAGGAAGTTCCAGCACACACAGAACTACAGAGACAAACAGAAGCAGGGCTGGACCTCACCCAGATCCAAGGAGTGCACGGTCGGCCTCTGGGAGAAGGGCATCCCTTTGTACACCTGGTCCAGGATCTTCTCCTTCACCTGGGTGATGGTGTCGGTGTCCAGCACGCGGGCTGGAACGCGCTGTGTCTCGACAATGTTGCCGCTTTTCACCAACACCGTCAGTGGCATGGCACGGTACTCTATGTCCTCTCGCAGCAGGCGGCTGTCATTCAGAGTGCGCTTGGCCTTGCCGGTAACAGCGTCCACTGGCCCCTTGTCCACCTGGTATTTAATGGCTCGGAAGAGTAGGTAGAGTGGCTCACCTGCTGCCTCCTGCAGAGGGTGGAAAGCAAAAAGCAGGGAACAGTTTCAAGACACAGAAATTTAGGGGAGATATGGAAAAGCAGATAACCCCATCCAGGGAACTAAGGAGACAGGCTGGTAACAGAGCACAATGCATTTAACCTTTGCCCATGGAGCAAGGAAGAGCAAATCTATCGGAGAGTAGAGCTTGTAACCCCATTCATAGAGAAGTGCAGGCAACCTTCAGAACCAAGGAGCAGGTCTGCTAACTCACACCAAAGAAACCTGGCAGTACAACCCAATGCAGGAATCATGAAAGTGTGGTAGAAATTGTTGTAGAGGGAGTGGCATGCAAACCAACAAGAAGTGCTGTAGGTAACCTATTCCAGGGAGCAAGACAGAATAAACTCATAGGAGGCAGCTCAGGGTTTCCCACCCATGGAGCAGAGCAGCCAACCTCCACTTAGGGAAAGGAAGACTGTCCACTCAGAAAGCTGAATGGGTAACATGACAAGGTTAAAGGATGTGTTCTGATGGATACAACTACCTGTGGATTCCTCACCTCATGAATACTCCCATGGCGCCAGCATTCGACGGAAATCTTCTTACCAGTCTCTGCACGTCGACGAGGACGTCACTGTCTCGCACGCGACGCCGTCTGACGTCATACAGGCAATAAGAGGTCCTCGACGACGTGCGGACGTCAGTTCCCTTTTTTCCGTGCATTCGAAACGGTTATCTTCGAGGGAGCAACTGTTACTCTTGCGGTTACAGTGTATATCTTGCTGCGTACTCTTTCTCTGTGGAAATAATGTCGCAGAGAAAGTCTGGATTTAAGCCTTGTCGTGAGTGTGGAGGCAAGATGTCGGTGACGGATCCTCATTCCGATTGCCTTTGGTGTTTGAGCTCCGACCACGACGTCTCGACTTGTGATTCGTGTCAGCACATGAATCCGAAGGCCATTAAAGAACGCGAGGCGAAGCTGTTTATGGCCAAGTCAAAGGAGAAGCATCACAAGAAAAAGTCTTCTCCAAGACATCGGCGTCATCGAGAATCCCGGCGCCGTAGAGAATCTCGGCGTCATTCAACGGAGGCTCGTTCCAGGTCTCCGGATCGGCGCTGGAGGACATGGGAGGTCAGCCCCACGGTGACGCCGCATCCTTCGACGCCGTTGCTCTCTCCGACGTCTCCAACTTCGCCTGGACAGGCGTCGGTGATTGAGGTATTGGAGCCTCAGGTGTTTTCTCCGGCGCAGACGCCGAGGCCGGCGTCGGGGTCGCCTCCGAGTCAGGCACCCCAGTATCCGGCTTTTCCCACCCCTGGAGCCGATAGTTCCGCATTCTTGAATGCGATGTATGCCATCTTCCAACAGATGGCTCCAGGGGGTGCTCCGGCTGGGCCTTTGGCCTTTTCTTTGGGTGATCCTGCGCCTCTTCGGCCGGCACCCTTTATGCCCTTTCTCCCGTTTGGGAACGTGGGCTCGGCGCCAGTGTCGGCGCCGGTGGCCGCTCCGATGGCTTCGGAGGGATTGGCCCCAGGGATTTCCATCCCGTTGACGTCGAGATTTCGGCCTGTGACTCCGGTGGGTCCATCCGTTTCATCTGCTCTTCAGTCGGCGCCGAAGTTACCTGTGGCGCCGGATGCGGCGTCGGTGGCTTCGGAAGATCGGCGCCGATCTCCGACTTCAGCGGAGGTGTTGTCGACTCCGCGGATTGAGCAACGACTGCGTTCAAGGAGGCGTGCTCTCCGGGTACTAGAGGAGCAGGAGTACCAACGAGCCCTAGAGGAAGGAGAGCTAGAGGACTCGGGTGATGGGCTGCGTGGACTGGAGTCGGCCAGTGGGCTGGACACTTCCCCTGAGTGGGACCTTTCGTCCCCGGGGGAATATACCGAGGAAGCTGCTTCCTTTCATACAGTGGTACGGAAGGCAGCT
Organism: Pleurodeles waltl; assembly: GCF_031143425.1. Taxonomy (NCBI): domain Eukaryota; kingdom Metazoa; phylum Chordata; class Amphibia; order Caudata; family Salamandridae; genus Pleurodeles; species Pleurodeles waltl. The sequence continues at coordinate 15,074,914 of NC_090449.1, read as the reverse complement.
AGTTTTTTGGACCTGCCTTTGCCGGTGGTGGAGGCGAAACAAAACCTTTTGACAGAGGTGTTGCATCCGGCCTCAGCCGCGGCGGAGCCTCTATTACCTTTTAATGACGCTCTGCTGGATCCGGTTTTAGAGGTGTGGAAGAAGCCGGCATCTTCCCCAGCAGTTCACAGAGCCGTGGCCAGGAGGTATCGGACGGCTCCAACTGATCCTGGTTTCCTATCTAGGCACCCTACGCCGGAGAGCTTGGTTGTGCAGGCCTCCTGTTCGTCCAAGTCAGCGCCTGGTTCTTTCCCGACGGTGCCTGGGGACAGAGACTCAAAAAAGCTAGAGGCGCAGTCGAAGAAGATTTTTTCGTCCTGCAGTCTGGCGTTAAAAGCCACTAATGCGACCTGTATCCTGGGGAGGTATATTCATGCTCTGATGGATGACATCTCCTCTTCGTTTACAGAGCTTCCCCAGGGTCTTTTGGATCTTGTCTCTGATGCCCAGGCTGCTGCGACCCAAATTATCCAGACGGGACTGGATACCACCGACTCGGTAGCCAGAGCAATGGGCACAACTGTGGTGGAAAGGAGACAGGCCTGGCTCCGTAACTCGGGCTTTTCGGCAGATGTACAGTCCACATTGTTGGATCTCCCGTTTGATGGGGACAAACTGTTTGGGGCTAAGGCTGATTCGGCCTTGGAACGTTTTAAGGAGAGCAGGGCCACGGCTAAGTCGTTGGGACTCCAAGCTCCTTCTTCCACGGCCTCTTCCAGATTCTTCAGGAGGTTTCGTGGATTTGGGCGTGGCTCTTCCTCCTCTTCCTTTCGGGGAAGATATCAGCAACCTGCCTCTTCCCATCCCTATAGATCTTTTAGGGGGAGGGGTAGGGTTCGCACCAGGGGAGCCTCTCAGCAGCACTCTGCCTCTTCCTCATCCTCTGGCGGGGTGCAGCAGGGGAAGCAGCCTTAGGCTTCCACCATTTCCCACTCACTCCTCTCCTGTAGGGGGAAGATTACAGCATTTTCTCACCAAATGGGAGACTGTTACGTCGGACACTTGGGTTCTCAGTGTTGTGGGAAAAGGCTACACCCTTCCCTTTCGGGAGTTTCCGCCCCTCATCCCGCCCCGCCCTTCGTATTGTTCACAAGAACACCTCCTGTTGCTAGAACAGGAGGTAGAAGTCCTCCTTTTAAAGGGCGCGGTGGAGTTGGTCCCGGAGCAGGAAAGGGGTCAAGGAGTTTACTCAAGGTATTTCCTGATTCCCAAGAAGGATGGTCGTTTGAGACCAATTCTGGACCTGAGGATCTTGAATTGGTTCCTCAAGCAGGAAAAGTTCAAGATGCTGACCCTAGCACAGGTGCTTTTGGCGTTGAACATGGAAGACTGGATGGTGTCTGTCGACTTGCAGGATGCTTACTTTCATATCCCGATACTCAAGTCACACAGGAAGTATCTCCGGTTTGTGGTGGGATCGCAACACTACCAGTTTGCGGTCCTTCCGTTTGGTCTTACTTCAGCACCTCGAGTCTTCACGAAGGTGATGTCGGTGGTTGCGGCAGAGCTCAGAAGGAAGGGGATAGAAGTATTCCCTTACTTGGACGATTGGTTGATCAAAGCCAAGTCCCCGGAGCTTGTGTTGCGTCATCTGCAGTCAACAACCCAGTTGTTGTTCGACCTGGGCTTTTCGGTGAACGAGCCCAAATCTCACCTGGAGCCCTCTCAGCGCCTCCTGTTCATAGGGGCAGTACTGGATACGACATTGGGTCGGGCCTTTCCTCCGCCTCAGCGGATTCAAGATATTCAGGATTTGGTTCCAATGTTTCGAAATGGAGCGGTAGTTCCAGTCCTCAAGGTCCTTCGTCTGCTCGGTCTTTTTGCCTCCTGCATTCTGTTGGTCACGCATGCTCGCTGGCACATGAGGGCTCTTCAGTGGTGCCTCCGAAGGCAGTGGTCTCAACACAGAGGGGATCTAGAGGGTACTGTCAAGATCTCCAGAGATGCTGCTGTGGATTTGAAGTGGTGGATTGCAAGCAACAATCTTTCACAAGGAAAACCGTTCCAGCAGTCGCCACCAGTGGCCACAGTCATAACGGATGCTTCCACTCTAGGGTGGGGAGCTCATCTGGGGGATCTGGAGATCAAAGGTCTTTGGTCTCCAGAGGAACAGATTTTTCACATCAATCTGTTAGAGTTACGGGCTGTACGTCTGGCTCTCAAGGCCTTCCTCCCTTCCCTTCGTGGTCAGTCGGTACAGGTCCTAACGGACAATACTACCACGATGTGGTACATAAACAAGCAGGGAGGAGTGGGGTCGTACCTTCTCTGCAGAGAAGCTCTTCGACTATGGTCCTGGGCAAAGGACCATCGGATTTGCTTGATAGCAAACCATCTGGCCGGAGTCTTGAACGTGCGTGCGGACAGTCTCAGTCGCCACTTCTCGGCAGACCACGAGTGGCGTCTCCATCCAGATCAAGTCCGTTTAATCTTCCAGAATGAAAATGTCACTTACCCAGTGTACATCTGTTCGTGGCATCAGTCGCTGAGATTCACATGGTATGCATGAGCTCGCCATCTGGTGTTGGGTCGGAGTGTTACAAGTTGTTTTTCTTCGAAGAAGTGTTTTCGAGTCACGGGACCGAGTGACTCCACCTTCTGTGCTCATTGCGCATGGGCGTCGACTCCATCTTCGATTGTTTTCCCCGCAGAGGGTGAGGTAGGAGTTGTACTATAGTAATAGTGCCCGCGCAATGAAAAATGTAAGTATGTACCTATTAAAGGATTAAGTAATATATATACAAATGTACAAAATTGAAGGTAACTTCTGAACTGCTACAGGCTTCCGGGGAGGTGGGTGGGTCCATGTGAATCTCAGCGACTGATGCCACGAACAGATGTACACTGGGTAAGTGACATTTTCAGTTCGATGGCATCTGTCGCTGTAGATACACATGGTATGCATAGACTAGTAAGCAGTTAGTTCCCCATAAGCGGTGGTTTAGCCTGTAGGAGTAGAAGTTGTCTGAAATAGAGTTCTTAATACAGCTTGACCTACTGTAGCTTGTTGTGCGGATAGCACATCTATACAGTAGTGTTTGGTGAATGTGTGAGGCGTAGACCAAGTGGCTGCCTTACAAATTTCTTGCATTGGGATGTTTCCTAAAAAGGCCATTGAAGCACCTTTTTTCCTTGTTGAATGTGCCCTGGGAGTAATGGGCAGTTGTCTTTTTGCTTTAAGGTAGCAGATTTGGATGCATTTAACTATCCATCTGGCTATACCTTGTTTTGATATTGGGTTACCTGCATGAGGTTTTTGGAATGCAATAAATAGCTGTTTAGTTTTTCTGATGTTCTTCGTTCTGTCAATGTAGTACATTAATGCTCTTTTGACATCTAATGTATGTAGTGCTCTTTCAGCCACAGAATCTGGCTGTGGGAAGAATACTGGTAGTTCTACCGTTTGATTTAGATGGAATGGAGAAATAACTTTTGGTAAAAATTTTGGATTAGGTCGTAGGACGACCTTATTTTTATGTATTTGTATAAAAGGTTCTTGTGTTGTGAACGCTTGAATTTCACTTACTCTTCTTAGAGATGTAATGGCGATGAGAAAGGCAACTTTCCAGGTGAGGAATTGTATTCGGCAAGAGTGCATGGGTTCGAAAGGTGGGCCCATGAGTCTTGTTAGAACCACGTTTAGGTTCCATGAAGGAACAGGTGGTGTTCTTGGTGGTATAATTCTTTTAAGCCCTTCTATGAATGCTTTGATAACTGGTATCCTATACAAGGAAGTTGAATATGTAGTTTGCAGGTATGCAGATATTGCTGCAAGGTGTATTTTAATAGAAGAGAAGGCTAGCTTTGCTTTTTGTAAATGGAGCAAGTAATTTACTATATGTTTTGGAGTTGCCTCTAGTGGTTGTATCTGATTATGATGGCAGTACCAAACAAATCTTTTCCACTTACTTGCGTAGCAGTGTCTAGTGGATGGCCTTCTGGCCTGCTTTATGACTTCCATACACTCTTGGCTAAGTTGTAAGTGTCCGAATTCTAGGATTTCAGGAGCCAGATTGCTAGATTCAGCGATGCTGGGTCCGGGTGTCTGATCTGTTGGTTGTGTTGCGTTAACAGATCTGGTTTGTTGGGCAGTTTGATGTGTGGTACTACAGACAGATCTAGCAGTGTTGTGTACCAGGGTTGTCTTGCCCACGTTGGTGCTATTAAAATGAGTTTGAGTTTGTTTTGACTCAATTTGTTTACTAGGTAAGGAAGGAGAGGGAGAGGAGGAAAAGCGTAAGCAAATATTCCTGACCAGTTCATCCATAGGGCATTGCCTTGGGATTGCTTGTGTGGGTATCTGGACGCGAAGTTTTGGCATTTTGCGTTCTCTTTTGTTGCAAATAAGTCTATTTGTGGTGTTCCCCAGAGTGTGAAGTAGGTGTTCAGAATTTGTGGGTGGATTTCCCATTCGTGGACTTGCTGGTGATCTCGAGAGAGATTGTCTGCCAGCTGATTCTGGATCCCCGGAATAAACTGTGCTATTAGACCAATTTGATGGTGGATTGCCCACTTCCATATTTTTTGAGCTAACAAGCTTAACTGCGTTGAATGTGTTCCTCCTTGTTTGTTTAGATAATACATCGTTGTCATGTTGTCTGTTTTGACAAGGATGTATTTGTGGGTTATGATTGGTTGGAAAGCTTTTAGTGCTTGAAAAACTGCTAATAATTCTAGATGATTTATATGCAGTTTTGTTTGATGTATGTTCCATTGTCCTCTTATGTTGTGTTGATTGAGATGTGCTCCCCACCCTGTCATGGAAGCATCTGTTGTTATTACGTACTGTGGCACTGGGTCTTGGAAAGGCCGCCCTATGTTTAAATTTATACTGTTCCACCATAGAAGCGATAGGTAAGTTTGGCGGTCTAGCAACACCAGATCTAGAAGGTGACCCTGTGCTTGAGACCACTGTGAGGCTAGGCACTGTTGTAAGGGCCTCATGTGCAGTCTTGCGTTTGGGACAATGGCTATGCATGAGGACATCATGCCTAGGAGCTGTAGTATTGTTCTTGCTTGTATTGTTTGGTTTGGAGACATGTGTTGAATGACCCTGTTGAAATTGTGGATCCTTTGTGGAGTTGGCGTTGCTACTCCTTTTGTCGTGTCTATTATGGCTCCTAGATATTGCTGTACTTTGCTTGGCAGAATGTTTGATTTTGCAAAGTTGACGGTGAACCCTAGATTGTAGAGGGTTTGTATGACTTGATTTGTGTGGTTTGAGCATTGTGTGAGCGAACTGGTTTTGATTAGCCAGTCGTCTAGATACGGGAACACATGTATTTGCTGCCTTCTGATGTGTGCAGCGACTACTGCTAGGCACTTTGTGAATACTCTTGGAGCGGTTGTTAAACCAAAAGGCAATACTTTGAATTGGTAATGTATTCCTTTGAATACAAACCTTAGATATTTCCTGTGTGATTGATGGATTGGTATATGGAAATATGCGTCCTTGAGGTCTAGGGTTGTCATGTAGTCGTGTTTTCTGAGCAATGGTAACACTTCTTGTAGTGTGACCATGTGAAAGTGGTCTGATTTGATGAATGTGTTTACTACCCTGAGGTCTAGAATTGGTCTTAGTGTTTCGTCCTTTTTTGGTATCAAGAAGTACAGTGAATAAACTCCTGTGTTTATTTGTGTGCTTGGTACTAATTCTATTGCATTTTTTTGCAGTAGTGCTTGAACTTCTATCTCTAGAAGTTGTGAATGGTATTTTGATAAATTTTGTGATTTTGGTGGTATGTCTGGAGGGAATTGCATGAATTCTATGCAATAACCATGTTGGATAATTGCTAGGACCCATGTATCTGTAGTTATTTTGTCCCATGCTTCGTAATATTGATGTATCCTCCCCCCCACTGGTGTTGTGTGGGAGGGGTGAGTGACGTGTGAGTCACTGCTTGTTGGTAGTGGTTTTGGGGCTTTGAAATCTTCCTCTATTCCTAGGAAATTGCCCCCCTCTATACTGGCCCCGAAAACCTCCCCTGTACTGTCCCTGGTAGGTGGGCGGTGCGGACTGTGAGGTGCTAGCTTGTGTGGCCTGACCCCGAAACCCTCCTCTAAAAGGTGTTTTGCGGAAGGTGTTATAAGATCCTCTGCTCTGCGGGGAGTAGAGTGCGCCCATGGCCTTGGCAGTGTCAGTGTCCTTCTTGAGCTTTTCTATAGCTGTGTCGACCTCCGGACCGAACAGAAGTTTCTCGTTTACTGGCATGTTAAGCACTGCCTGCTGAATTTCTGGCTTGAATCCAGACGTTCTGAGCCATGCGTGCCTACGGATGGTAACCGACGTATTAATGGTTCTTGCGGCCGTGTCTGCTGCATCCATGGAGGAGCGTATTTGATTGTTGGAAATGTTTTGACCCTCCTCAACAACCTGTTTTGCTCTTTTTTGCAGATCTTTTGGGAGATGTTCAATGAGATGCTGCATCTCATCCCAGTGGGCTCTGTCGTATCGCGCTAGCAGCGCTTGTGAATTTGCGATGCGCCACTGGTTTGCTGCTTGGACAGCAACCCTCTTCCCGGCTGCATCGAACTTCCTACTTTCTTTATCTGGGGGAGGTGCATCCCCAGAAGTGTGTGAGTTTGCCCGTTTTCTGGCAGCCCCTACCACCACAGAGTCTGGTGGCAGCTGAGAGGTGATGAAGACAGGGTCCGTAGGAGGCGCCTTATACTTTTTGTCCACCCTAGGCGTCACTGCCCTACTTTTAACTGGCTCCTTGAAAATGTCCTTTGCATGGCGTAGCATGCCTGGGAGCATCGGCAGGCTTTGGTAGGAGCTGTGGGTTGAGGAGAGGGTGTTAAATAAAAAATCATCCTCTACTTGTTCCGAGTGTAGTTCCACATTATGGAATAGAGCTGCTCTAGCCACCACTTGCGAGTAGGCTGTGCTGTCTTCCGGTGGTGATGGCCTAGTTGGGTATGTGTCTGGGCTGTTATCAGACACTGGTGCGTCGTACAAGTCCCACGCATCCTGATCTTGGTCGTCGTGGCTCATGGCGGTGTGAGCTGGCGAATGTGACGGGGTGTAAGTTGGCGAAGCCGGAGTTACAGGTGGAGGCGAGGGAGGAGGTGTTACCTTTTGTGTTGTTTGTTGCTGAGGAGTAAACTGAAGCGTTCTCTTTCGTTTGACAGGTGGGAGGGTACTGATCTTCCCAGTCCCCTGCTGAATAAAGATACGCTTTTGCGTGTGATCCACGTCAGTGGATTGCAGTTCTTGTTCAAATCTATGTTTCTTCATTTGAGAAGACATAGAATGCTCTTCGGTATAGGAGCCAGAAACAGGGTCTGATGTCGCTTTTTTCGGCTCCGAAAGCCCTGTCGATTGTTTTTTCGGCTCCGAGGTAACCTTCCTCTTTTTCTGTGCCGAAAATTCTTGGCCTCTATGGTCTTCGGCGCCACTGTCTCGGCGTCGATCGGTGTCGACACCGAACTCTCGGTGTCGATGCTTCTGTTTAGCACTCTCTCGGTCCCGAGGAGGCTGCGTGCCGGTGTCTCGACCGAAGTCGGACGATCTCGACACTGAATGGGCCTTTTTCGGTGCCGATTGTTGGTCACCGAGAATTTGGGTGGAGCCATGGCCGGTTGGCAGTGGCGTCCCCTGGGCCTTCTTTCCTTTTTTAAGGTTTGATCTCGACGTCTTACTCACAGTTCTTGTAGAGTGTAGCTCGTCGGAGTCTGAATCCTGGATGGAAAAGGATTCCTCCTGTTCCTCTTCTGTCTCGAACTGTGGACGCTCTTTTGGCGTGGACGCCATCTGGAGTCTTCTCGCTCGACGGTCGCGCAGAGTTTTTCGGGACCGGAACGCCCGACAGGCCTCACAGGATTCTTCGCTGTGCTCGGGTGACAGGCACAGATTACAGACCGAGTGTAGGTCCGTATAAGGATATTTGTTGTGGCATTCGGGGCAGAATCGAAACGGGGTCCGATCCATCGGCGTTGTCCTCCACGCGGTCGGGCCGACTAGGCCCCGACGGGGTGCCGAAATCTACCCCGAAGGGCACCGAGGCGCTTCGATGTTGAACGCGTCGTCGTATGTGTCTATCTCTAACCGGATCGCAACGATACCGTCGAAAATCTTCCGTCTTCAGCTAACTTTCCGTTCCGAAACTCGGAGCGACAGGAACACGTCCGAACCCGATGGCGGAAAGAAAACAATCGAAGATGGAGTCGACGCCCATGCGCAATGAGCACAGAAGGTGGAGTCACTCGGTCCCGTGACTCGAAAACACTTCTTCGAAGAAAAACAACTTGTAACACTCCGACCCAACACCAGATGGCGAGCTCATGCATACCATGTGTATCTACAGCGACAGATGCCATCGAACGTGGGGGTTTCCTCGGGTAGATCTGTTCGCCACTCGAGAGAACGCGCATTGTCCGTTGTTCTGCAGCCTTCAGTATCCGATGCAGGAAGCGTTGGGGGACGCGTTTCAAATGACCTGGTGCGGCCAGTTGCTTTACGCGTTTCCTCCCATACCCTTGATTCCTCGAGTATTGAGGAAGATTCGCCAAGACGGGGCTCTAGTAATCTTAATAGCTCCGGATTGGCCAAGGAGGGTGTGGTACTCCGACCTTCTCCAACTCTCAACGTGCCCGCCGCTCCGTCTCCCTTTCAGGGCAGACCTCCTCTCGCAGTCGCAGGGGCAGGTTCTACACCCCAACCTCCAGAGTCTGCACCTACATGCCTGGAGATTGAACGGGGCAACCTGAGTTCCTTCTCTCTCCCGCCTGAGGTAGTGGATGTTATATTAGCGGCCAGGCGACACTCCACTAAATCTATCTACGCTAATAGGTGGTCTAAATTTGTTGCGTGGTGTGGAGAGAGGCAGATTGATCCTTTACATGCTCATCTATCGGACGTTTTGTCTTTTGCTCTATCTCTGGCGCAGAAAGGTTGTGCAGTGGCTACCATTAAAGGTTATTTATCGGCCTTGTCAGCCTTCATATGTCTTCCAGACCAACCATCTTTATTTAAATCCCCTATTGTTATCAGATTCTTGAAAGGTCTTCTAAATCAATATCCTCCAAAGCCATTCGTTATGCCGCAATGGGATTTGTCCTTAGTCCTGACTTTCCTTATGGGGTCCCCTTTTGAACCTATGCATTCTTGCCCCTTGAGGTATTTGGTTTTAAAAACAGTCTTCCTGATAGCTATAACATCAGCAAGGAGAGTGAGTGAGTTGCAGGCCTTATCAGTAAAACCCCCTTATACAACTTTTTATGGGGATAAGGTGGTGTTGAGGACCAAGGCTGCTTTCCTCCCAAAGGTTGTTTCACCCTTCCATTTGGCTCAGGCAATTACTTTGTCCACGTTCTATCCTCCGCCTCATCCTTCCAAAGAGGAAGAAAGACTGCACCGTCTGGACCCAAAGAGAGCGTTGAGCTTCTTTATCGATAGAACAAAGGATTTCAGGCTGGAGGATCAGCTGTTTATTGGATACGTGGGCAAGAGGAGAGGAAAGGCAGTCCACAAGAGAACACTATCCAGGTGGGTTGTTCTTTGCATTAAAATATGTTACTCTTTGGCAAAGAAGGATCCTCCTGAGGGCATTAGAGCTCATTCCACCAGAGCTAAGTCGGCCACTTCGGCCTTAGCCAGAGGTGTTCCTGTGGTCGACATCTGCAAGGCCGCAACTTGGTCGTCCCTTCACACTTTTGCAAAACATTACTGTTTAGATTCTGAGGTTAGAAGGGACGGCCATTTTGCACGGTCAGTGCTGCAGGATTTCTTGGTTTGACCATTTAGGCACCCACCGCCGGGCGTGGTACTGCTTTGGGACTCTATTCATGAGGTGAGGAATCCACAGGTAGTTGTATCCATCAGAAGAACGAGTTACTTACCTTCGGTAACGACTTTTCTGGTGGATACATTAGCTACCTGTGGATTCCTCACGGTCCCACCCGCCTCCCCGTTGCCTTTATGGTCTTGCCAAGTAATCCTTGAGTGCGCTCCTCTTGATCTTTGAGGGTGCAATAGATGTATATATATAATATATTTATATATATATAGGTATATGTGTATATATCTTTATGTATATACTTGGTGTGTGTATATATTTTAAAAGAGAGAGTTTTATATATATATATATATATATATGTACATAAAAAGATTTACAGTTATTCATACAATGTGGTGTATTTTTACAATATAATGGATGTTGCTTTGTTCTTTCATTGCATTGCCTGGTTGTTCTCATGCACGTAAAAAATGATTGGTACTGACGTCCACACGTCGTCGAGGACCTCTTATTGCCTGTAGGACGTCAGACGGCGTCGCGTGCGAGACAGTGACGTCCTCGTCGACGTGCAGAGACTGGTAAGAAGATTTCCGTCGAATGCTGGCGCCATGGGAGTATTCATGAGGTGAGGAATCCACAGGTAGCTAATGTATCCACCAGAAAAGTCGTTACCGAAGGTAAGTAACTCGTTCTTCTCTGCCACTGGAAGGGGTCAGTAGCAACGCGCAGACAGAACCACTTGTGACACTGATTGTAGCAGATAGTCAACTTAAGAGAGCACTTTCTGACCCGACTGCCTTGGTCACAGCTGCTTGAGGTTCTCATTTATACCAGAACCCCATGAAGGACGGTACCCAGAGCCTGTTCTTTGGCCTTCCTGGAGCAGATGGATGACTCAGGGAAATGTTTTACTCACCCTCAGGAAGGAGTAGAGGCATATAGACATCCAGTTTGTGAGCAGTTTCTCCAACATGGTCTCTGTCCTAGGATGCAAAGAAGAGATCAAAATCTTGAAATACAAGTTGTCCCAGAAGCATATACCTCGCCTAAAGTTGTACTATGCATGCATCACTATGCCTTACCATATTTATTCTGCAGACCTATTCTGTGCCCTGATTCAAGGTGCAAACCCATTCCTAGATAGAGCCTAATCCTAGGGAAGTGGTCCTGATGAACAAGTTACTTACCTTTGGTAGCGCCTTATCTGGTAGAGACTTTCTATCTGGAGATTCCTTACCTTCGAATTTCCAGGCACAGGTTTAGAATCCGAAACTTTTGTTTGCTGAGAAATACCCCTGCGCACCGTTCGGATCTGCGTGGCATCACCGGTGGGTCTATGACATCACAGTCACCTGTAAATACGCAACCCAGGCATGCATGTCTCAGTAACTTTTCCACAAACCTACATGCCAGAAGCACTGAGCCGTGGAAGAAACTGACAAGTTTGTCTGTGCCAAAACTAGGGCCCTGAACCCTAGTAAATGATTCCACAGAGCGGGGAGGCACGGGTAGGTGCAAGGAATCTGCAGCTAAATAGTGTCTACCAGAACTGGCATGGTAGGTAAAATAACCAGCTGTATTATTGTTTCGTTGATGTGGGGTCTAACCATGTACAGTAAAGGTAGGTCACCCTTCAAATGACTCTTCCCTTCTCCCGAGTGTATGTTAAGAAAGAGATAATGATGGCCTCAAGATCCCTATTGGTGAGATCTCAGAGTTTAGTACTGTGACTCCTCGCTAGTGGGTCAGGCCCATGGACCTGGCTTCCTTTTCATTCCCCCAGAAGTCACTGCCATCTTTTGGTGTGTTTTCAAGATGCCTGGTCCTAAAAGGGAACATTCTAAGTAACCTTTCCTCCAATGGCTGACCGCATGTCAAAACACAACTCCTTACCACCCAGCTGCCCTGGACAGTAGAAATGGAGAGTCTCAAAATGCTGAAGAACCTGCCTGGACCTTGCAAATCCTTCCTAGATGATAGGGCTATTTGCTTCCCATTCCCCTGCAACCTAGACCAAACTGGAGTGATGGCCTGAGCAGATGCTGCCTGGAGTCGGTTTGGAGGACTTTGTACCTGCCCAGTGAAATGTAGGCGTTGCCCCACCCACAGCTAACCTTGGAACCTTTTGAGTGCTGACTAGCTTATGAACAAACACAGAGTAGATTTCTCAATTCTGTGACTACATGAATCCACTTAGAGCTGTGACCTTGTCTGGTGGGCATCCTATCCTCTATCTGAGAGTCTGCATTCCACTGACAATACTTCATCCACATTCCACAAGACTGCCTCTGCCTTCTTGAAACACCCCAGGATGCTGCAGCGGTGTCTGGAAATACTGGAGGTCCTCTTCCCAACCCTAGACAGCCATCTAGTAAACCAGCAAGCAACCTATTCATAGCTTTACTAGTCTGTTAAGTCTGCATGGCAACCAGTCTCTAACCACAATTACCCGGAGCACTAGGTACTACAATAGAGAAGAAAGGCCAGTCCACAAGTGGCACATTCAAGGATGCAGAACTATTTGTTCTAGTCTAGCCATGAGTTAAGATGGAGCCTGGGACTGCAGTAAACTACTTCCATGTTCACCATGTAACCCACATACTCTGTTAGTAAGAAACAAGCTTTTTGGCATTAATGGCCCCTTGTTGATTAAGCCTAGACTGACTGAGGCATTTTGTGTTTTCTTGTTTACTGGGTCCCTTATTCACAGGGTTGGTTTGGTGCTTCCTATATCAAGTTTGGGAGATGCTGGTGCTTGGCTTCTCCTACATGTCCTCATTTGGAACTGGGGGGGTCAGCGTATAGTTTAGGATCTTTTGAAGTCTTTAACTACCTTTAATACAGATAGCAAACGAGAAAAACAACCAGTCATCCAGCTGTCCCATCTTTCCATAGCCCCTTCTCCACCCCACCTCCAGTGCGTAGGACAATACTGGAAGCTACTGTACTGGCACTACTGGTAACGTTGGCCACTTACCTGCGCAGCATAAGCTTGGGGTTCTTCACCACATACTGTTCAGCGAGGGAGGCCAGAAGAGTCGTCATGATCTCTGTGAGGTACTCCAGTTTGCCGTGCAGAGCCAGAGTCAAGAGCGAGGCCACGTGGCAGCGGTCGCGCTGTGAGAAGGATTGCTGCTCCTCAAGTGTGCCTATGAGCTGAAGGTAAGAAGAAACCACCTTGAAAATGGCAGATGGCAATCTGGTTATTGGGCACTTTTATTGCCCCATATTAGGACAACCCATCTCCAAGCTCAGCTGTGGCCAGGTTTGCCTAGCTAATTAAACAAATTGAGCCCGAGCTACTGGCAGGGAACAACTTTCAGTTCTTCCTCCTTTGCTAAGTACATTCTCTTGACGACCTGTGGCTCTAACTCTTTGGTGAGGGCTAGCTATTGCCACTGATCAATCTTCTATAATCCTCTCACCTTGTGAGGGTCAGCGTCTCCCTCTTCACCACTTATTGGACTCTCACATTGGTGAGGCTGATTTCCGCTGCAACTCACCACTCTCCTCACTTGCAACTTCCTTCCCCCACCCCTTAACTTCCTATTGTCCAGCCATGAGCGGAAGATTCGCCCTCTCTAGCCCCTTATGCACCTCTCACTTTGGTGAGGACAAATGGTACTTCTTTACTACCAATGGTCCGCCCACCTTGTTCAGGACAAGCCCCTGCCCCTTTTCTGACTATTTAATCTTGTCTCACCTTGCTGAGGATGAGCGTCACTTCCTACCACCAACAGTTCAACTGTGAACAAGATTAACTTCTCCCGTTTACAGTCTGTGGCCATTCCACCTGATAAAAGCATCATCTCTACTTTCAGACCACCTGTGGATCTCAAGCCTTGAGGAGGTCATGTTTCTCCCCTTGACTACTCATGATGGTCTCTTCTTAAGATGGACACACTTGTGTCTCATTCACTTGGCTTGGTCGAGACAACCGTCTCTCCCAGCCATCTGTGGACCTATGCCCATGCTAACCACCTTAAGCTTCACACTTGAAGTCCTTCTACCTGTGTTCCTTTCATCTTGTTGAGAAAGAACTTACTCACTCTCCCCCCCCCCCCCATTCAGGTGGATGATTTTGATTCTTTCAGACTTGCAACTCACATTAAAGAGTGCCTTTGGATCCCGTCCTTTAGTGACAAGTCCACTCACCTTGGTGAGAAAGAGTTTGTTGTTAAGCAGGTTGGAGAGTTGATTCAGACCCTGCTCCATCGTTGCCCTTCGCGCCTCTGGTACATCTAGGTTTCTCCTCAATGGAGATCCAGTATGTCCCGGAAAGAAGATCCGTTCAATATAGGTCTTGTAGTCCAAGAATGGTATCCCTGTGCCCTCCAGGTCACTTGTGAGGTCCATCATTTCCGTCATTAGATCTGACACAGGAACAAAGGCACACAGACTTAAAGGTGGCAAAATGACTAAAGGAATCTAGTGAGTGGTGGGAAAAGGGAAACGTGGTTGAAAATACTAGGAGCCAAGCTTACTATACCCGACCACTCTCGCATCCCAATTTTACTCACCAGTGAACTCCTTCCGGCACTGGTCTCCCACACTGATCTCCAGGTTCTCCAGCTGGACCAGAACCTTTTTGTAGTCACGCATGGCCTGCTTACTCTTCCTCCTAGAACCGCAAATCGATCATATAGAATCAGACAACAGAGGAAGAAGACTTTCAACAGAGGCACCAGGATCTCAAGCACTGTCCAAATCCAATAAGAATAGATCATTTGGCTGGTCAAAGTGATACCAAAGAAACAGAATTGAGGAAAATGGTGCATTCACAAATAAAAGCATAAACAAGATGGTCAGAGCTAAGAAGTAACCGAACCTATACAGTGCCTACAGGCAGGGATCACAGTCATGAACAACAGGCAGTACCACATACCGCAGCCTTAAACCAAAGAGTGGTCCCATATTAAACAGTCTTGCAGAAATCAAGACATCTAAACTAAGAGGTAACATGCATTTGCTTAACAGGAATTAAAATGGGAAAATACGGTGGAAGCTGCAGGAATCCATAACCAAAGCTGAACTCAATCACAAAACCACACGCCTACCACACGAGGTTACTTTCAGTAAAGCACAGGCCATTTACATACTCAAGCAGAAGCCCATATGCTTAGAACTGTGGTGTAACCGCTCAAGTACAAACTCAGCAAGTACCATGGCATGTCACATTCACAAATCCTAAAGCATCAAAATACGGAATCAGTAACCCCCAGAAAGAGCCAAATGGAGCTACTGTGAAGCAGGAATAACACATTCTCACACACAACAGAAGCCAGTGCTGTGATGGGAAAGACAACATTTAGAGTCCCATCAGGCAGGAGCCATAGCCACAACCAAGGAGGGACTCAACATCAGTGAATATAAGTATGAGGCGATGGCAACCCAAAGAGGATTCTCATGTTTGCAGACTCTGGTGGAATCTGCAGCCATCCATAAACATTAATAGTCCCCAGATTCACAAAACTGCAGCACGGAACAAGAGTCTTCAACCAAGAAGGAACAGCAGGCACCAGTAGGAACTACAGATGGCAAAGAACAACGGAAACTCATGATTCATGAACCCTAGAAATGAGTCAGAAGAACCAAGAAGGAACCTCACATTCACAAAACCCCACTGGGAACTGCAGACCAACCCTCAGTGGAACCCCCCATGTTACACTCCATTAGGAACCACAGAGAAAAACAAGTAATCGCCCAAATGCAGCTGTCCCAGCTCAATCCTAGCGTGTTTACAATGCGGCTCCACTATAGTAGCAGATGAGCCATGTTAAATCTCAGGAGTGCTGATTTTCGAACATACTCCTCGAAGACAACGAACATATTCAAATAGGGGACCAGAAACTATGTCTAAGCCAGATGGTAGAGTGGCAAACTGACCATCCACTGGAATTCAGCAACATCATCCTGAGGAACAACTCTTCGAACTGCATCATCAGAAGCGTCAAGCATTGTATTTGACACCGGGCTCGGAACAGCACAAGCACCCACTGATCTTTTATCCACATCCTCATCCCATTGAGCCCTCCATGAGGGTGTGGTGGAGATCCCGTTACCTGTACATGAAGATGATGATGATGACGACAAAGACCACCACGGCAGCTCCCACGCCAAGCCCAATCTGTGCCTCTGGGGGGAAGCTAGAGTGTCCTTCTGTTTCATATTTCACTGTCCCGAGGTTAAAGTTTAGGTTTCCCATCCTCACCTGGAGAGACAAACATGCCTCATTACCAACAGCAGGCACAGCACAGCAAAGCAGTAGTGAAGAGTCTTAAAGCCTCATTAACAATGGTTGTGCAGCAACGCAATGCCGTAAACACATCACTGTGACCGCACTAGAGGTCTTAGAATCTCATTAACAAAGGTTTGTGCTTCAACACTATAGCAAAAGCACAACTGGGAGTTATAGAACATCATTAACAATGGTTGCGGTGTGCAGGATGCAGCGAAGACATCACCAGAGGTCACAGAACCTCATTAATGGTCCTGGTGCATCACAGCACAGCAAACGCATCGCTAAGGGCAAGAGAAACCCTTTAGCAACGCATGATGCAGAAAATGTGCCACAAAGGAGCATCAGAGTTGAATTCCTCCAAACTGATGTATATACATGTGATAAGCAGCCTGCTGACCAATCGCCTATTTGAAGAGAGCATAATCTCTGAACCCAATTTCTTTCAGGGCTCTGTAGTCTGCAGCACGATGGAGACCAACTTAAAGGTTACCTTTCACCCCATTGTTCCTTCATGTAAACCTGGCTGGATTTTTCAGTTTTTGAGGGAGGGAGAGAGAGGACTAGGAAAGCCACTAGTTTTAAGCTGTGATGTCTGTGATGCTGTTCATGCCTTTTCTGCCTCCCTAGTATACTTTCCCATACAATCAATGCTTGCGTCACAGCGTCAAGGGAGGTACACAGCAATGCTTGCGTCACAGCATCAAGGGAGGTACGCAGCAATGCTTGCGTCACAGCGACTTGAGTAAGAAATAGAGAGTAACTCAAATCAGTGCGTACTTTGAGCCAGGGGTTACCGTGGGGGCCACCGACACTCATTTTTGGTGTCTGGCACTTGTTTTCCCTCATCAGATATTTACTGAGGAAGACAGGAAAAAAAAAAACACAAAGCCAAAAGACAGAGGACGAGAGACACTGAAAATCCGTCACAAAAGAAAAAAGCAGAAACCTGCAAGAGCAAACTAAAGGGACAGGGAGTGCCTGGTAGTGGATTAAATAGGCATGAGGTAGATTTAGAACTCAGCAACCTTGATGTTCAGCATGTAGACATTTAATTGCACTGGCCTGAGAAACAGCACTCATTCTTTCACAAATTAGGCCCTGCTCATAAGGGAGGAATCTTCAATGATTATCTAAACCTACTTGTCCATCTTTTCTCAAGTGCATTTGGACCCCCCCCCCCCAACCTGTGGTGGCAAATTACCAACATTTGATTATCAGAAGAAAGGCGTGTTTTCAAGGACATTAGACCAGTAACTGCAAAAGTGTGAAAACTATGTAAAAACACTTTACAAAAAGCAAAGTAAGTCTCACCCAAAGGTGTTCTGGGGAAATAGCCACAAATTATGTTTTTTTAAGTTACATTTCGTCAGTAACATTTATGAAAAATTAGGGACCATATTTATACGTATTTAGCGCCACATTTGCGCCGCTTTTTAACGCAAAAACGGGGCAAAATACAATTGTACTTTGTAAGTTTGCGTGGCTTTTGCATCACAAAATGACGCAAATGCGGCGAATATGGGCCTAGGATTTAAATATTGTGTTACTAAAAAGGTTTGGGATTCCCTCAATAAATACTTGGAAAATGTACAAGTAAATGGTACATTTTTAGTGCACAATAGTCAAAGCTTGGTCGTGTTTAAAGTACCAATGTCAGGTGCCCAGGTTCCAAATTCAACAGTTTAGTCATGAGACTTATGAGGTACAAGGCGGGGACACCATAAACCAATGTGTGTGGTTTCATAATGCACCAAGAACAGTACTTTACACATTTGCATAAGGGTCCCAGTAGGCACACTTGCAAAATAGCACTTTAAAAGTCTTTTGAATGCCCATCAGAACACAATGAAAATTTCCATTATTTCCCAACTAGCAGATTTAGTAGTTTTTAACAATGTCCATTTATCACATTGTCATTTTTCCATATTTCACATGTGAACACAGTTTGCACACCTGTTTCGGGCCAATATGCGACTTCACATGGATGTGGAATTCCTGTCGGCCGACACTCAGGGCATATTGTTTTCAGTCAAGGGCAACACGGTTTCAAGTTTGTTTTGTCTACTGCACAAGAAGGCCCAACGCACTGCAGCACAAACCCTTTAACTTCCAGTGCACAGCACCACTGCATGGGTTGGTGAAAGCGGATTGTCTGCCACTAAGGCAAAATGTGTATCCACTTGTGTAAGTTGTGAAAACTTATATATACGATTAATTAATGCAACATCCTTTACTGTTGGCAGGAGTGCTCTAAAGAAATAGAGTGAGCTGTGAACTCAGCCTGCATTACTTATAGTGGTTCCAGTATAAACACATGTAAACATGTTCACTAAATGTAATACATTTAAACTACATATAATGCTTCCAGATTGCCCCATGTTTGCATGCAAGACCAAACAGACGTATGAAAGCAAGATTGGTGATTGCGTTCAAAATAAATGTACACAAAAAACTGCAATTTGAAAAAACGTTGTGCTAAACGGTTGTGCAAATTTAAATACCATTTATTTAAGGCATCATTTAGTAACTCGTGTTTGATTCCCGCCAGTTAAAGGAAAGTCACCAAAGAGCATCCACAGATATTTGTTCTTGTACTAGTGTAGAAGCAGGCCTGGAAACTGTGCTTCTGGCAAGCTTTTGTGGTTTCCAATTTCTCATGAGCAAATAGACACACACGTATTTGTGCTCATGCGAAAGTCCGGTGGGAAACTAAAGATTGACTTTCCATATACCCTCCTTTTCCCATTGTGAAAAAGGTTTTACTTCTGCCCAGTGCTTAATTTGTGCTTGTTGTTTCCGGTGCTGAGCACCAGCACTTAATTCTGAGGGCGGGGCTTATTCTTCTGCCTCAAGCATTTACTGCAAGGAAAAGACACGTGGGAAAGACGGAGGAAGAGAAATAAGAAGAGGAGTCAGAAAGGGGAAAAGCTGGAAGCTGCAAGAGTGACCTGAAGTGGCAGGGAGTGCCTGTCAATGGATTGAAGAGCCCCGAGATGGCTTCAAGATTACGCTGCCTCAGTATTACGTGTTCGCACTTTTAATTGCAGCAGCCACGTGTTTAGGAGGAGAGCTTTTAGCACCGACACATTTTTATTTACAAATTAAGCACTGCTTCTGCCGTTACTAGGAGTAAACTTGCAATCTTTTCCAAATTGTGAACAGACTGAGGAGTAGTTGGTGAATACCCTTAAACATGTAAGCTTGTGAGAGTCCAGACTCGCAGGACATTCCAGTTCTGAAACTTGTCCACCAGCACTTTC
Organism: Pleurodeles waltl; assembly: GCF_031143425.1. Classification (NCBI taxonomy): domain Eukaryota; kingdom Metazoa; phylum Chordata; class Amphibia; order Caudata; family Salamandridae; genus Pleurodeles; species Pleurodeles waltl. The sequence goes on along the minus strand of NC_090449.1, from coordinate 15,055,637 downwards.
CACCTCCTTCCAGCCCACGTATGGCCCAGATTACATGTTGCACCGTGCAGATGGTATGGTAAATCCATGCCCATAAAAAAGGTACAGGACAGTGCAGTTACAACGTGCATTTCCAAGTTTATCTCCATGGAATGGGAAATAACTGTGCGGACCCCGTTGACCGGGCTCAATTCCGTGCAACACTGCCGTTAGTCATATATCCCTGCTGTGATCAGGTGGTACACCTAAGGAGGGAACTGCTCTCGGGCGAGGAGGAGAGACGGTGATGAGAGACTGTAGTTTGGCAGGGGTGGGGGAGCATTACATGCTTCCTGTGTGCCGCTGGGGAGGGTTTGGCGGGGGCCCACTGATGATTAAGGGAAGTGGAATCCCGTGCTGGAATATTGCTGCCCACAAGTCAATCTTGGCCTTTGTAGATTTACAGAAAGGTGGAAAAATCATAAGCCTGCTATAATTTCAAACCCTGACCTATCATAAGCCCTGGCAAACCATAGAAGCTATTATCAACATTTTACGCAATGAGAAGAGTGACAATTCATCACCACGCTGCATGGCACCAAAGGGACAAGACGATATATTTATTTTTCTGCAGGACAAATAGATTTTGGAAGCATCGTCTCCTTTGGACAAATGCACATATTCTAAACCCCCACACCCCTGCTGGAGAGTTTTAAGTTGTGTTATAGAAGAGCCATCGGGCATCCTGGGAGCTGGACATGCTGACTCTGCAGTCTGCCAAGATCTCGCCTATCAGAAGTCTTGCAAACGAGTGTACTACTGTGCAGACCCAGGTATGTAAATCACGCGTGCCAGCGAGCTGCTGTTATTCTGCTCATGTTATAAGCAAGATGGAAGAACCTGGCATTACCTTTCTATCTCAAGTTAACTGATGACTGGTCTAGAGAGAAGTTACTTGGGAAATAGCAAATTGGGGGAGATGCTACAACAGAAATGGCTTCTCCTTTCTGAACCAAACCCTTACCACAAACTCTGGCAACTGAGCACCTTCGTCCAGCGGCTGTGGGGCTTCTAGCGGTGGCTCGCAGTACAGGTGGTTCTTGGTCAGCGTCTTCACCGTGCACACACCGTTCCCAATCAAGGCAACCACTTCCTCTTTGCTGATGCCCAGGTCGAGGCCGTTCCCCTGCCAGAGCAAAAAAAAGTGAAGACCAGTGATAGCATCCTACCATGCTACTACTTTCCGACACGACCCTAGAGCTGACCCTTACACCGCCAGAGGACTACTCCGTAGGCGAAGTAGGCACATCACCCTGCCATGAACTTACTGTCTAGCAACACCTCTAGCATCCGCTGATATGTATGCAAGAAGAAACATTGAAGAGGCTCATCAACATTATTCCGCCATTTTAAACATTCTTGCCTGCCTTATCCCAAGATCCAGCTCTTCTGCGCCAGAGGAAATGTAGGTGTTACAGTAGGCCAGCAAAAGTAGTACATGGAAGCCTTGCTAATCCCTGCCTTGTCAGGAGGCCAGAAATTCAAGTAGGAACATGTTAAAGTAAGTACATAGCTTAGCAGCCAACTCTTATAGACCCACTACTTTAAACAAAGAAGTATTCCCAAAGGGATATCTCTTACTGAATGATTTCACTCTACAAACTATTGCTATGACGCGTTGTCCCTTTTGTGGCATTCTTTACGCCTCTAGCTGAAGCTTTCAAGACTGGATTCAAGTCCTTTGGTTGAAGCTAAACACTCGCCAGCAGCTTCGGTTAATCTCAGGACTGAAAGGACGTGTTTGGTAATAGACAGGAGTACTCAAGGAGTACTTTGCGCCACTGCTATGACCTGCTCATCAGCGAGGACTTACATTAAACGGCGCCACTCTAATGAGAAACCAGACACTTGAAATTTTTCTTCAAAGTGTCTTCTACCCAAGTGACCTCATGAAGGCCTTCTTGAAGCAAACGTTAACACAGAGCCAACATTTCACAGTGATGACTATTTTTCTTTGGATACAATGTGGCCAGGCCTTATGTTAACTTAATGACAATAGAGGAACTACTACTAAGACAAAAAGAACGTCTTGTATTGCATCAAGGGGATCCATCTTCTTTTGGGCAGAAGGCGGCTTTCATTTTTCTAACCTCGACTTTTCTTCGACTTCCCCAACAAGTTATGTGATGTTCTTTTCTCTGTCTTACAACTTTGTGTGATTGAGTCTGTTGATTTGTCAGGACTTGTGAAATACCTACATATGGAGCATACTTTAGTCTTGACCGTCTAGGAGGCAAGAACACACACATTGCTGATCCCCGAAAATCCATATTAATCAAACATTATTAAATACATCTCTCCTTGGGAATACTTCCTTTGGATAAAAGAGGGTGGACCCAGTGAAGGGATCCTGCCCTGCGTTAATAAAGAGGCAAACAGACAAACAGACTAAATTCTGCAAGAGACGGTCTGTCCTGGCATTATGACATGTTAATGCTCCATTACCCAGCAGGAAGGCATCAGATTTGTTAAACGTCATGCTACATGTCCAACTGCATTAGGCCACCATCAAACATTTTACCATGGGAAAAGTGAATGTGACTTTTGGTCCAAGCGCTACCCCAACAGCTTATCTCCTGCTATGAGGAAGTGGAGCAAGAATCACTCCCCTCTCATGACTAAATGTCTACCATATTCGCTAGAAACATTATCACTCTATAGCACCTCACCCGCTGCCTGGGCCGCAGCCTTTTGCCATCACATTTAAGAGTGGTTGATGCGGAACAAGTTGTACCACTCCAAACCCAACACCAGATGACGAGCTTACGCATAGGATGTGTATCTACAGCCACACATGCCATCGAACTGTGCAGTTCTGTAATTCTGTGCCCTGCACAATGATAGAGCGTTTCATATCCTCCCTCCAGCCCCTGATTTCTGCATCAGTGTGAGGGCATGAAATTACTCCGGCACAAGGGAACCCCTAGCCTCCTGTACCTCAATATCCAAGACGTTGCCTGGCTTCAGGCTGTAAGGTTTAGTGGGGTCCTCCTTGTTCAAGGGCCTCAGGCTGGGGTTGCTCCTGTAGCTAAATGGCTCTCCAGTGATGCTGCTGAAGGTCTGATGCACGTTGTCCAGGATGAAGATAACATCTAGAGGTTGCAAACCATCCGGGATCTCTGGGGAAGGACAGAGAAGAAGTGTCGAGGAGTTGGTCCTGCAGGCTACCTGTGCCTGAGAGGGAGAAGGAAACATTCAGTGGTACACAAGGCAGTCTCCACTGGGGAATCACAGTCAGTGTGATACATAACAAGTGCCAACCCTTCCAGCTATGACAAAGGGAGACACACACAGAAGCAAACACCAGAGTCCATCCACACCCACTGTGTAAAGGGGAAACAGCCAGAGCACACAGACCTCTCTCCCCCGGAGGAAAACAAGAAACCCAGCGGTACACCTATGAGTGCCCATCCCGACCCGTGGCTGAAGTGGAAAAAACACACATTCATCCCCTCTTGCTGTGAAAAACGTGAAAGCTGCACAGGTACCAGTGCCCATCCCCTTACACTGGAGGGCAGGGAGAAAATCCTGGTGGGGGACATGCCAGGGCCGAACCCACCATGACAGAGATTCCTGGATATTGCTTTCAAAGTCTGGGCATGACATGTTGAGTTGTCACTCATATTAATGGTCAGTTTAAAGAAGGTACATGCTTTCATAGTTTACTCCCTCTTTCACCACTGTCCAAAGTGGATGCGTCTTGCAGAAGAGCTTGTGCTCCGCCACCTGTGCCAGAGTCAGGCTTAGTGCATGCGTCTTGCAGAAGAGCTTGCGCTCCGCCACCTGTGCCAGAGTCAGGCTTAGTGCATGCGTCCTGCAGAAGAGCTTGCGCTCCGCCACCTGTGCCAGAGTCAGGCTTAGTGCATGCGTCTTGCAGAAGAGCTTGCGCTCCGCCACCTGTGCCAGAGTCAGGCTTAGTGCATGCGTCCTGCAGAAGAGCTTGCGCTTTGCCACCTGTGCTTGAGTCAGGCTTAGTGCATGCGTCTTGCAGAAGAGCTTGCGCTCCGCCACCTGTGCCAGAGTCAGGCTTAGTGCATGCGTCCTGCAGAAGAGCTTGCGCTTTGCCACCTGTGCCAGAGTCAGGCTTAGTGCATGCATCTTGCAGAAGAGCTTGCGCTTTGCCACCTGTGCCAGAGTCAGGCTTAGTGCATGCGTCCTGCAGAAGAGCTTGCGCTTTGCCACCTGTGCCAGAGTCAGGCTTAGTGCATGCGTCTTGCAGAAGAGCTTGCGCTCCGCCACCTGTGCCAGAGTCAGGCTTAGTGCATGCGTCTTGCAGAAGAGCTTGTGCTCCGCCACCTGTGCCAGAGTCAGGCTTAGTGCATGCGTCCTGCAGAAGAGCTTGCGCTCCGCCACCTGTGCCAGAGTCAGGCTTAGTGCATGCGTCCTGCAGAAGAGCTTGCGCTTCGCCACCTGTGCCAGAGTCAGGATTGTGTGATTAAGAGATGACAGAGCCCCTTTGTGACTTGCAAAGGAACCTCCAAGTTTACTTCCTGCACCCCAGCAGTGCAGATGAAAGCTGCTAATTAAGAATACCAACATTGAATGAAAAGGGAAACAAATCACATACTTAGTTGCAAAGAGCAGTTTGAAGGAAATGCTGCCCAGAAAACAAGGTACACGAGAGGAAGTGTGTAACAAAGAGAACGACCCATAAGACTCAAGCGTAGAGCAAAAGCAGTAGTTTCTGGGGGACAACAACGAATACCCATGGCATGCTCATCCCTTCCAGGGCTGTGTGAGATGTAATTTGCAATAGACCAGACAGGGTGGACATTCGGGATTAGGCTGAGGATTGTCTTAACATAAAAGCAAGGACTGAGCAGACCTCCAAATAAGGGATGTGATCAGACTTTAGCTTCAAGGAAAATTCAGACAAAATGACAGGCAGAAGGGTGGGGCTCACCTGCACCTGGGGAGCAGGCAGACCGCGACGTCTCCTTTTACGCCGAGCACCACTCTCCTCAGCCAGGACTGCGATCAAAGGCGACTCCACCACGTCCAAGTTGAGCCCCTCAACCCGAATGGGTCGTCCACCTCTGTATAAAAAGCGAGAGAGACGTTGAGAGAGAAGAAGCATGAGTTGATCAACAGTCTTGCCAGAGTAAAATCTTGGTGTGCATCATTGTGTGCAAAAGAAATTCAAGCACGCAACAAGACCCAGTCTGTGCTGGCAGTAAACAAACATGATCAATCTTTATAAGCATGACGCAGCTCCATCTGCCCAACCCTACTTAAAAGTTTCCAGCTCCCATGCTGAGAAGACCCCCCCCCCCACTCTTTGCCAAAAAGGCCCCAACTCTGTCTAAATGGCACAGCTCTTTGCTGAAAAATCCAAACCGCCTGCTGGAAAAACACCAAAACCCATGGCAGAATGACACCAGAATAATCGCCAACTTCCTTCTAGAATGATGCACAACCTCCTGCGATTAAAACCTCAATCCCCTACCAGAAAATCCCCAGTGACGTGTCGTCAGAAAGACACATTTGTGACCTAAAAGACAAGTCCAAGAAGAAGAGGACAAATCCGATTGAACAGTGTGTCCGACTTGATGCACCCAATGGGTACCAGAAAAGAAAGGGTAAAAGAAAATGTAGTCAGACTGGAGGCCCATAAAAGAATGCCAAAACAGATGCCTGGAATGGGAAAAATTGAAAACAACCAAGGTATGAACGCGTGAACTTGAAAAGAGAGGTAAATGCAGTGTGATCTGAGAGAGAGAGACGAGGGACAAGGATGTCCCCAGTTTGCCCCGCCCTCGTAAGCGTCTTACCCGTAGAAGCTGGTAGAAGGGGCAGCGGAGGTGATGCTGGGATCTTCGGTGTACTGGTACAAGGCGCCATCCAGCCTCCTTTCAGCCTCTCCATAGAAGACACTCACAGGAAACTCCCCCACTTCCAGACTCTGGTTGGTACGACACAAAATATACTCCCCTTGAACGTCTGCTGCTCTGTAATCCAAAGTTAGAGCAACACATGACGAAACGGACCATTCAAATCCTATGTATACGATATATAGGAGAGAGGCCGAACAATGATCCAGGACTGGTCAGCTCCCAAAAATTGTTAAGAACTCATGCTCAAACTCTCCAGAAGGGGGATCTTGGGCTCTGTGCAGTGGTCCAGATAGGGGGCCCTTTCCAACTAGATGTTCAAGCTACTGCACACATGCACTGCTGCATATGTCATCTGTAAACATGTACCAATGGCTATAGGAGGAGATGCATTTTCAGTCCTGCATGGGGTACCTTGCATTGGTCCAGTAAAGTTTATGCATGCTCCCGCCTACTCCCAGTGGTCTGACAAGGGTATCATATAAAACATTTGTTGTCACTTCTACTCACATGACGCAGGGCGTATCTCCCACAAACGCTGTGATGTCACTTCCTGTTAGAAGATCAGTCCCAGAGATGGTGAGGAGGGTTCCGCCAGCTACAGGGCCACGCTGTGGGTATATATCCTGCAACACTGGATCCTGAAACACAAAGAGGGGCGGCAGAGAATACGGAAAGCAGGTCAAAGCATGCAGGGCAGAACACGCAAAACTACCCTGCTGAAGCTATCAAGCGCAACCTATCCATCGCCCTACCCGAAACTATGAACTGCCTTGGTCAGTAGCTTTACCTTTCCTTTCCCAACACACCTGCCAGCACGGGCCAAGCAGCAATGGCATGAAGAAGGTAAAGGTATCGATGGAGGCCGAGAAGCACAGCCCAGTCTACCCCAGAAAGTTATGAGCTTTAGAATATGGATCACTTGCGCCATCTTTAGGTGGGCAAAGGCAGGAAGCCATTAGGGGATGAACTCACTGTGCAATAAATAGTCAAAGCCTCTGATCCCAAACACTGGCAGTCCTGCCACCCAACCTAAAACCTGCGAGGCAATGAGGTAGCCTGGCTATTACCCTAGACTAGAATGCCTTCCCTGGCATTACTTAATACAGCAAGCTGTAAGGGCCAGAGACACTCCCTCCCTCCCCCCCCAATCCAGCATATTCTGGGAAGTTCAGAGACGTAATCTCTGCTGATTGAGGTCATCCTATTCTTTGCTCCTGGGAGGGACTTCACACCTTGTTCAAGCCTTTGCAAATGCTGATCAGTTGCTTTCAGAAGTTTGAGAGCATATGCAAATTAGCTCACAGGAACTTCAGGCAGGGAAAAGGTAACTTTTAAACGTTTTTAAAAGATTTAAAGCTAGCAATCACTAACTTATACGGGCTAAGAAATGGACTTAAATAAGGTGGTTTCTCAAAATGACAGAACTAACAAACTTACTCCCAAAGTGCAACGTTGATAATGCACAGCATGTGTATCTGCAGCTACACATGCCACTGAACATATATATATATTTATATAGAGAGAGAGAAAGCGAGAGAGACGGAAGAGAAGGGGGAAGGGTTTACACTCACTTGGTAAAAGAAATCCTGGGTAGAAAGACCTGGTGGGCGCTTCTCCACAGAGACTGTCACGGGACCCGAAGACACCTCCGGGCTTGCGGAGACAGCACAGACGATTCTGAGGGGGCAAATGATAGAGACTGTTTTATATAGTTCAGAACTTAGTGTCACAATGTTGTGCCATGCACAGACCGCACATAAGAGAGGTACCAGTGCGGTGCAAGGTATGCACAAGAAACCCTGTGACGGGAGGAGCAAGCACTGAACTCCGCCGTCTGGAGTAACAAGGGTAGTGAGGAAACAAGATTGTAATACTTTAACAAAACAGAACTTCAGTTGTTTTAGGTTTCCTGGCTGTGTTCCTGAAGTAGGATAAATGCCGGCCTCCTGGAGCCATTAACTGGGACTGTGTCCTGAATTCCAATTATTTATCGTTCTTATATAGCCCTTCTCAAACCTTAGGGCATTGCAGCGCTTTGCAATATAACACTACCTGCATGTATAGATGTAAATTGTTAAAGTCAGTAGTTAAATATACAAGAGGAATTTTAAGGGAAAGGACACTCATGCAGTTCAGTTATACAGGCAGAACGTGTAAAAATAAAAGTTTATTTTTAATTAAAAAAATTCCCTATCTGAGGTTGTCATGTACAGTGTTCGAGAGTGTGGGGGTGGCACCAGCAAAGGGATTAAATGATGCTTGGTGGTATTTTCACTTCTTTACTTTAATGTGGAGGACATTTAGGCCCTCAGTAGAACCCTGGCGGTCAAAGACCGCCAGGGCTGTTTTGGAGTTTGCACCGCCAACAGGCTGGCGGTGCAAACTCACGTATTACGACTGCAGCGGTACCGCCAGGACCAGCGGTTTTCCGCCACGTTGGTCCCGGCGGATTTAATCCTCCAGGGCAGCACTGCTTGTAGCGCTGCCCAGGAGATTACGAGTCCCCCTCCCGCCAGCCTTTTCATGGCGGTAGGAACCGCCATGGAAAGGCTGGCGGAAAGGGAAGTTGGGAAGCCCCTGGGGGCCCCTGCACTGCCCATGCCTTTGGCAAGGGCAGTGCAGGGGCCCCCTGGCACAGCCCCATAAAGCTTTTCACTGTCTGCACAACAGACGGTATTGCAGGTAGGTACTTTAGGAACTTTGAATTAGCAAAATAGCATATACAGTTTTCACATAAATCACATATAGCTATTTTAAAACTAGACACAGTGCAATTTTCAACAGTTCCTGGGGGGGAGTAAGAGTTTGTTAGTTTTTGCAGGTAAGTAAACCACCTACGGGGTTCAAGTTTGGGTCCAAGGTAGCCCACCGTTGGGGGTTCAGAGCAACCCCAAAGTTACCACACCAGCAGCTCAGGGCCGGTCAGGTGCAGAGGTCGAAGTGGTGCCCAAAACGCATAGGCTTCAATGGAGAAGGGGGTGCCCCGGTTCCAGTCTGCCAGCAGGTAAGTACCCGCGTCTTCGGAGGCAGACCAGGGGGGTTTTGTAGGGCACCGGGGGGACACGAGTCCACACAGAAAGTACACCCTCAGCAGCACGGGGGCGGCCGGGTGCAGTGTGCAAACACGCGTCGGGTTTTTAATAGGTTTCAATGGGAGACCAAGGGGTCTCTTCAGCGATGCAGGCAGGCAAGGTGGGGGGGGCTCCTCGGGGAAGCCACCACCTGGGCAAGGGAGAGAGCCACCTAGGGGTCGCTCCTGCACTGGAGTTTGTATCCTTCAGGCCCTGGTGGCTGCGGGTGCAGAGTCTTTACCAGGCGTCGGATCTTAGAAGCAGGCAGTCACGGTCAGGGGGAGCCTCGGGATTCCCTCTGCAGGCGTCGTTGTGGGGGCAACTCTGGCTACTCACGGTCTCGCAGTCGCCAGGGAGTCCTCCCTGAAGTGATTGTTCTCCACAAGTCGAGCCGGGGGCATCGGGTGCAGAGTGTCAAGTCTCACGCTTCCGGCGGGAAACGCAAGTTGTTTCAAAGTTGCTTCTTTGTTTCAAAGTTGCAGTCTTTGGTGAACAGGGCCGCTGTCATCGGGAGTTCTTGGTCCTTCTAGATGCAGGGCAGTCCTCTGAGGATTCAGAGGTCGCTGGTCCCTGGGGAGAGCGTCGCTGGAGCAGTGTCTTTAGAAGTGGGGAGACAGGCCGGTAGAGCTGGGGCCAAAGCAGTTGGTGTCTCCGTCTTCTCTGCAGGGTTTTTCAGCTTAGCAGTCCTCTTCTTCTTAGGTTGCAGGAATCTGCGTTCCTAGGTTCTGGGGAGCCCTTAAATACTAAATTTAAGGGCGTATTTAGGTCTGGGGGGTTAGTAGCCAATGGCTACTAGCCCTGAGGGTGGGTACACCCTTTTTGTGCCTCCTCCCTGAGGGGAGGGGGGGCACATCCCTAATCCTATTGGGGGAATCCTCCATCTGCAAGATGGAGGATTTCTAAAAGTCAGAGTCACCTCAGCTCAGGACACCTTAGGGGCTGTTCTGACTGGCCAGTGACGACTCCTTGTTTTTCTCATTATCTCCTCCGGCCTTGCCGCCAAAAGTGGGACCGTGGCCGGAGGGGGCGGGCAACTCCACTAGCTGGAATGCCCTGGGGTGCTGTAACAAAGGGGGTGAGCCTTTGAGGCTCACCGCCAGGTGTTACAGTTCCTGCAGGGGGAGGTGATAAGCATCTCCACCCAGTACAGGCTTTGTTACTAACCACAGAGTGACAAAGGCACTCTCCCCATGTGGCCAGCAACATGTCTGGTGTGTGGCAGGCTGCTAAAACTAGTCAGCCTACACGGATAGTCGGTTAAGGTTTCAGGAGGCACCTCTGAGGTGCCTTCTGGGGTGTATGTTACAATAAAATGTACACTGGCATCAGTGCGGTGTGCATTTATTGTGCTGAAAAGTTTGATACCAAACCTCACAGTTTTCAGTGTAGCCATTATGGTGCTGTGGGGTTCGTGCTGACAGACTCCCAGACCATGTACTCTCATGGCTACCCTGCACTTACAATGTCTAAGGTTTTGCTTAGACACTGTATGGGCATAGTGCTCATGCACTTATGCCCTCACCTATGGTATAGTGCACCCTGCCTTAGGGCTGTAAGGCCTGCTAGAGGGGTGTAGGAAGTTGGCTCTGTATGTGCTATTTCAAAGTAAGGAATAGCATGCACAGAGTCCAAGGGTTCCCCTTAGATGTAAGATAGTGGCAAAAAGAGATAATACTAATGCTCTATTTTGTGGTAGTGTGGTCGAGCAGTAGGCTTATCAAAGGAGTAGTGTTAAGCATTTGTTGTACATACACACAGGCAATAAATGAGGAACACACACTCAGAGACAAATCCAGCCAATAGGTTTTGTTATAGAAAAATATCTTTTCTTAGTTTATTTTAAGAACCACAGGTTCAAATTTTACATGTAATATCTCATTTGAAAGGTATTGCCGGTAAGTACTTTAGGAACTTTGAATCATTTCATTAGCATGTATACTTTTCACATAAAACACAATAAGCTGTTTTAAAAGTGGACACAGTGCAATTTTCACAGTTCCTGGGGGAGGTAAAGTAATGTTAGTTTTAACAGGTAAGTAAGTCACTTACAGGTTTCAGTTTTTGGTCCAAGGTAGCCCACCGTTGGGGGTTCAGAGCAACCCCAAAGTTATCACACCAGCAGCTCAGGGCCGGTCAGGTGCAAAGGTCAAAGAGGTGCCCAAAACGCATAGGCTTCAATGGAGAGAAGGGGGTGCCCCGGTTCCAGTCTGCCAGCAGGTAAGTACCCGCGTCTTCGGAGGGCAGACCAGGGGGGTTTTGTAGGGCACCGGGGGGGACACAAGTCAGCACAAAAAGTACACCCTCAGCAGCGTGGGGGCGGCCGGGTGCAGTGTGCAAACACGCGTCGGGTTTGTAATGGTTTCCTATGAGAGATCAAGGGATCTCTTCAGCGTTGCAGGCAGGCAAGGGGGGGGGGGCTCCTCGGGGTAGCCACCACCTAGGCAAGGGAGAGGGCCTCCTGGGGGTCACTCCTGCACAGGAGTTCCGTTTCTTTAGGCGCTGGGGGCTGCGGGTGCAGGGTCTTTTCCAGCCGTCGGAAAATGGAGTTCAGGCAGTCGCGGTCAGGGGGAGCCTCGGGATTCCCTCTGCAGGCGTCGCTGTGGGGGCTCAGGGGGGACAACTTTGGTTACTCACAGTCGTAGAGTCGCCGGAGGGTCCTCCCTGAAGCGTTGTTTCTCCACCAGTCGAGTCGGGGTCGCCGGGTGCAGTGTTGCAAGTCTCACACTTCTTGCGGGGAGTTGCAGGGGTCTTTAAATCTGCTACTTGAAACAAAGTTGCAGTTCTTTTGGAGCAGGGCCGCTGTCCTCGAGAGTTTCTTGTCTTTCTCGAAGCAGGGCAGTCCTCAGAGGATTCAGAGGTCGCTGGTCCCTTGGAAAGCGTCGCTGGAGCAGGTTTCTTTGGAAGGCAGGAGACAGGCTGGTAAGTCTGGAGCCAAAGCAGTTGGTGTCTTCTGTTCTTCCTCTGCAGGGGTTTTTCAGCTCAGCAGTCCTCTTCTTCTTGTAGTTTCAGGAATCTAAATTCTTAGGTTCAGGGGAGCCCTTAAATACTAAATTTAAGGGTGTGTTTAGGTCTGGGGGGTTAGTAGCCAATGGCTACTAGCCCTGAGGGTGGGTACACCCTCTTTGTGCCTCCTCCCAAGGGGAGGGGGTCACATCCCTAATCCTATTGGGGGAATCCTCCATCTGCAAGATGGAGGATTTCTAAAAGTTAGAGTTACCTCAGCTCAGGACACCTTAGGGGCTGTCCTGACTGGCCAGTGACTCCTCCTTGTTGATTTCTTTGTTTCCTCCAGCCTTGCCGCCAAAAGTGGGGGCTGTGGCCGGAGGGGGCGGGCAACTCCACTAAGCTGGAGTGTCCTGCGGTGCTGTGACAAAGGGATGAGCCTTTGAGGCTCACCGCCAGGTGTTACAGCTCCTGCCTGGGGGAGGTGTTAGCATCTCCACCCAGTGCAGGCTTTGTTACTGGCCTCAGAGTGACAAAGGCACTCTCCCCATGGGGCCAGCAACATGTCTCTAGTGTGGCAGGCTGCTGGAACCAGTCAGCCTACACAGATAGTCGGTTAAGGTTTCAGGGGGCACCTCTAAGGTGCCCTCTGGGGTGTAGTTTACAATAAAATGTACACTGGCATCAGTGTGCATTTATTGTGCTGAGAAGTTTGATACCAAACTTCCCAGTTTTCAGTGTAGCCATTATGGGGCTGTGGAGTTCGTGTAAAACAGACTCCCAGACCATATACTCTTATGGCTACCCTGCACTTACAATGTCTAAGGTATTGCTTAGACACTGTAGGGGCACAGTGCTCATGCACTGGTGCCCTCACCTATGGTATAGTGCACCCTGCCTTAGGGCTGTAAGGCCTACTAGAGGGGTGTCTTACCTATACTGCATAGGCGGTGAGAGGCTGGCATGGCACCCTGAGGGGAGTGCCATGTCGACTTACTCGTTTTGTTCTCACCAGCACACACAAGCTGGCAAGCAGTGTGTCTGTGCCGATTGAGGGGTCTCCAGGGTGGCATAAGACATGCTGCAGCCCTTAGAGACCTTCCTTGGCATCAGGGCCCTTGGTACCAGGGGTACCACTTACAAGGGACTTATCTGGATGCCAGGGTGTGCCAATTGTGGAATCAAAAGTACAGGTTAGGGAAAGAACACTGGTGCTGGGGCCTGGTTAGCAGGCCTCAGCACACTTTCAATTCAAAACATAGCATCAGCAAAGGCAAAAAGTCAGGGGGTAACCGTGCCAAGGAGGCATTTCCTTACACAACCCCCCCCCCCCCAAACGAAAGAGGATGAGACTAACCTTTCCCAAGAGAGTCTTCATTTTCTAAGTGGAAGAACCTGGAAAGGCCATCTGCATTGGCATGGGCAGTCCCAGGTCTGTGTTCCACTACAAAGTCCATTCCCTGTAGGGAGATGGACCACCTCAACAGTTTTGGATTTTCACCTTTCATTTGCATCAGCCATCTGAGAGGTCTGTGGTCAGTGTGAACTAGGAAGTGAGTACCAAAGAGGTATGGTCTCAACTTCTTCAGGGACCAAACCACAGCAAAGGCCTCCCTCTCAATGGCACTCCAACGCTGCTCCCTGGGGAGTAACCTCCTGCTAATGAAAGCAACAGGCTGGTCAAGGCCATCATCATTTGTTTGGGACAAAACTGCCCCTATCCCATGTTCAGAGGCATCTGTTTGCACAATGAATTGCTTTGAGTAATCTGGAGCTTTTAGAACTGGTGCTGTGCACATAGCTTGCTTCAGGGTGTCAAAGGCCTGTTGGCATTCTACAGTCCAGTTTACTTTCTTGGGCATTTTCTTGGAGGTGAGTTCTGTGAGGGCTGTCACAATGGATCCATATCCCTTCACAAACCTCCTATAGTACCCAGTCAAGCCAAGGAATGCCCTGACTTGAGTCTGGGGTTTTGGAGCTGCCCAGTCCAGAATAGTCTGGATCTTAGGCTGGAGTGGCTGAACTTGGCCTCCACCTACAAGGTGTCCCAAGTAAACCACAGTTCCCTGCCCTATCTGGCATTTGGATGCCTTGATAGAGAGGCCTGCAGATTGCAGAGCCTTCAAAACCTTCTTCAGGTGGACCAGGTGATCCTGCCAGGTGGAGCTGAAGACAGCAATATCATCAAGATAAGCTGCACTAAAGGATTCCAACCCAGCAAGGACTTGATTCACCAACCTTTGGAAGGTGGCAGGGGCATTCTTTAAACCAAAGGGCATAACAGTGAACTGATAATGCCCATCAGGTGTGGAGAATGCTGTCTTTTCTTTTGCTCCAGGGGCCATTCTGATTTGCCAGTACCCTGCTGTTAAGTCAAAGGTACTTAAGAATTTGGCAGCCCCTAATTTGTCTATTAGCTCATCAGCTCTAGGAATGGGATGAGCATCTGTCTTGGTGACAGAGTTGAGACCTCTGTAGTCCACACAAAACCTCATCTCTCTCTTTCCTTCTTTGGTGTGAGGTTTGGGGACTAAGACCACTGGGCTAGCCCAGGGGCTGTCAGAGTACTCAATTACTCCCAATTCCAGCATCTTGTGGACTTCCACCTTGATGCTTTCCTTAACTTGGTCAGACTGTCTAAATATTTTGTTTTTGACAGGCATGCTGTCTCCTGTGTCCACATCATGGGTACACGGGTGTGTCTGACCAGGGGTTAGGGAAAAGAGTTCAGCAAACTGCTGCAGGACCTTCCTACAGTCAGACTGCTGTTGGCTAGAGAGGGTGTCTGAGTAGATCACTCCATCCACTGAGCCATCTTTAGAGTCTGATGAGAGGAGATCAGGGAGAGGTTCACTCTCAGCCTCCTGGTCCTCATCTGTTACCATCAACAGATTTACATCAGCCCTGTCATGGAAGAGCTTAAGGCGGTTCACATGGATCACCCTCTTGGGGCTCCTGCTTGTGCCCAGGTCCACCAGGTAGGTGACCTGACTCTTCCTCTCTAGTACTGGGTAAGGGCCACTCCATTTGTCCTGGAGTGCCCTGGGAGCCACAGGCTCCAGAACCCAGACTTTCTGCCCTGGTTGAAATTCAACCAGTGCAGCCTTTTGGTCATACCACAACTTCTGGAGTTGTTGGCTGGCCTCAAGGTTTTTACTTGCCTTTTCCATGTACTCTGCCATCCTTGAGCGAAGGCCAAGTACATAGTCCACTATGTCTTGTTTAGGCTCATGAAGAGGTCTCTCCCAGCCTTCTTTAACAAGAGCAAGTGGTCCCCTTACAGGGTGGCCAAACAGAAGTTCAAAGGGTGAGAATCCTACTCCCTTCTGAGGCACCTCTCTGTAAGCGAAAAGCAGACATGGCAGGAGGACATCCCATCTCCTTTTGAGTTTTTCTGGGAGCCCCATGATCATGCCCTTTAATGTCTTGTTGAATCTCTCAACAAGGCCATTAGTTTGTGGATGATATGGTGTAGTGAATTTATAAGTCACCCCACACTCATTCCACATGTATTTTAGGTATGCTGACATGAAGTTGGTACCTCTGTCAGACACCACCTCCTTAGGGAAGCCCACTCTGGTAAAGATACCAATGAGGGCCTTGGCTACTGCAGGGGCAGTAGTCGACCTAAGGGGAATAGCTTCAGGATACCTACTAGCATGATCCACTACTACTAGGATATACATATTTCCTGAGGCTGTGGGAGGTTCTAGTGGACCAACTATGTCCACACCCACTCTTTCAAAGGGGACCCCCACCACTGGAAGTGGAATGAGGGGGGCCTTTGGATGCCCACCTGTCTTACCACTGGCTTGACAGGTGGGGCAGGAGAGGCAAAACTCCTTAACCTTCTGGGACATATTGGGCCAGTAGAAGTGGTTGACTAACCTCTCCCACGTCTTGGTTTGTCCCAAATGCCCAGCAAGGGGAATATCATGGGCTAAGGTCAGAATAAACTCTCTGAAACCCTGAGGCACTACCACTCTCCTAGTGGCACCAGGTTTGGGATCTCTTGCCTCAGTGTACAGGAGTCCATCTTCCCAATAGATCATATGTGTTCCATTTTTCTTGCCTTTGGACTCTTCAGCAGCTTGCTGCCTAAGGCCTTCAAGAGAGGGACAGGTTTCTTGTCCCTTACACAACTCTTCCCTTGAGGGTCCCCCTCGGCCTAAGAGCTCAACCTGATAAGGTTCCAGCTCCATAGGCTCAGTTCCCTCAGAGGGCAGAACTTCTTCCTGAGAAGAGAGGTTCTCTTTTTCTTGCTGTGTTGCAGCTGGTTTCCCAGCTGACTTTCCTTTCCTCTTGGTAGGCTGGGCCTTTCTTCCAGACTCCAGCTCTACTTTTTCACCCTGAGCCTTGCACTGTGCCCTTGTCTTGACACACACCAGTTCAGGGATACCCAGCATGGCTGCATGGGTTTTCAGTTCTACCTCAGCCCATGCTGAGGACTCCAGGTCATTTCCAAGCAAACAGGATATTTGAGGAGACCACCACCTGTTTCAGGCCATTGACCCCTCCCCACTCTAAAGTTACCATAGCCATGGGATGTACTTTAGTCTGATTGTCAGCGTTGGTGACTGGATAAGTTTATCCAGCCAGGTATTGGCCAGGGGAAACCAGTTTCTCTGTCACCATGGTGACACTGGCACCTGTATCCCTCAGGCCCTCTACACTTGTCCCATTAATTAAGAGCTGCTGCCTGTATTTTTGCATGTTAGGGGGCCAGGCAGCCAGTGTGGCTAAATCCACCCCACCCTCAGAGACTAATGTAGCTTCAGTGTGACACCTGATTTGCTCTGGGCACACTGTTGATCCCACTTGGAGACTGGCCATTCCAGTTTTAGCTAGATGGGAGTTAGAAGTGGTATCTTTCTTGGGACAGGCCTTGTCTCCAGTTTGGTGTCCAGACTGACTACAGCTACGACACCAGGCCTTTTTGGGATCAAAGTTTTTACCCTTGTACCCAGAATTGTTTTGTGAAGAGGCTCTGGGCCCACCCTCCTGTGCAGGTTTTTGGGGGCCTGTAGAAGACTCTTTACTATTTTTGTTTTTGGCTGTCTCACCACCTTTCCCCTGGGGAGGTTTTGTGACCCCTTTCTTTTGGTCACCCCCTGTGGAAGTTTTGGACACCCTAGTCTTGACCCAATGGTCCGCCTTCTTTCCCAATTCTTGGGGAGAAATTGGTCCTAGGTCTACCAGATGCTGATACAGTTTATCATTGAAACAATTACTTAATAGGTGTTCTTTCACAAATAAATTGTACAGCCCATCATAATTACTTACACCACTGCCTTGAATCCAACATCTAGTGTTTTTACTGAGTAGTCTACAAAGTCAACCCAGGTCTGGCTCGAGAATTTTTGAGCCCCCCTGAATCTAATCCTATACTCCTCAGTGGAGAATCCAAAGCCCTCAATCAGGGTACCCTTCATGAGGTCATAAGATTCTGCATCTTTTCCAGAGAGTGTGAGGAGTCTATCCCTACACTTTCCTGTGAACATTTCCCAAAGGAGAGCTCCCCAGTGAGATTTGTTCACTTTTCTGGTTACACAAGCCCTCTCAAAAGCTGTGAACCATTTGGTGATGTCATCACCATCTTCATATTTAGTTACAATCCCTTTAGGGATTTTCAACATGTCAGGAGAATCTCTGACCCTATTTATGTTGCTGCCACCATTGATGGGTCCTAGGCCCATCTCTTGTCTTTCCCTTTCTATGGCTAGGATCTGTCTTTCCAAAGCCAATCTTTTGGCCATCCTGGCTAACTGGATGTCCTCTTCACTGGAGTTATCCTCAGTGATTTCAGAGAGGTTGGTCCCTCCTGTGAGGGAACCAGCATCTCTGACTAGTATTTGTGGAGTCAGGGCTTGAGAGGCCCTGACCTCCCTAGATAGGACTGGTAGGGGGGAATCATCCTCCAATTCACTATCCTCATCCTCTGTGTTGCCATCCTCAGAGGGGTTGGCCTTTTCAAACTCTGCCAACAGCTCCTGGAGCTGTAGTTTGGAAGGTCTGGGGCCCATTGTTATTTTCTTTATTTTACAGAGTGACCTTAGCTCCCTCATCTTAAGATGGAGGTAAGGTGTGGTGTCGAGTTCCACCACATTCACATCTGTACTAGACATTATGCTTCTAAAAGTTGGAATACTTTTTAAGAATCTAAAACTAGTTCTAGGTTCTAATTCAAACTTTCACAAACTTTTAAACTCTAAAAGCAATGCTAACAGGGACTAACACAAGGCCCTAGCAGGACTTTAAAGAACTTAGAAAAATTTCAAATTGCAAAAAATCAAGTTCTAATGACAATTTTTGGAATTTGTCGTGTGATCAGGTATTGGCTGAGTAGTCCAGCAAATGCAAAGTCTTGTACCCCACCGCTGATCCACCAATGTAGGAAGTTGGCTCTGTATGTGCTATTTCAAAGTAAGGAATAGCATGCACAGAGTCCAAGGGTTCCCCTTAGAGGTAAGATAGTGGCAAAAAGAGATAATATTAATGCTCTATTTTGTGGTAGTGTGGTCGAGCAGTAGGCTTATCAAAGGAGTAGTGTTAAGCATTTGTTGTACATACACACAGGCAATAAATGAGGAACACACACTCAGAGACAAATCCAGCCAATATGTTTTGTTATAGAAAAATATATTTTCTTAGTTTATTTTAAGAACCACAGGTTCAAATTTTACATGTAATATCTCATTTGAAAGGTATTGCAGGTAAGTACTTTAGGAACTTTGAATCATTTCATTAGCATGTATACTTTTCACATAAAACACAATAAGCTGTTTTAAAAGTAGACACTTAGTGCAATTTTCACAGTTCCTGGGGGAGGTAAAGTAATGTTAGTTTTAACAGGTAAGTAAGTCACTTACAGGTTTCAGTTTTTGGTCCAAGGTAGCCCACCGTTGGGGGTTCAGAGCAACCCCAAAGTTATCACACCAGCAGCTCAGGGCCGGTCAGGTGCAAAGGTCAAAGAGGTGCCCAAAACGCATAGGCTTCAATGGAGAGAAGGGGGTGCCCCGGTTCCAGTCTGCCAGCAGGTAAGAACCCGCGTCTTCGGAGGGCAGACCAGGGGGGTTTTGTAGGGCACCGGGGGGGACACAAGTCAGCACAAAAAGTACACCCTCAGCAGCGCGGGGGCGGCCGGGTGCAGTGTGCAAACACGCGTCGGGTTTGTAATGGTTTCCTATGAGAGATCAAGGGATCTCTTCAGCGTTGCAGGCAGGCAAGGGGGGGGCTCCTCGGGGTAGCCACCACCTAGGCAAGGGAGAGGGCCTCCTGGGGGTCACTCCTGCACAGGAGTTCCGTTTCTTTAGGCGCTGGGGGCTGCGGGTGCAGGGTCTTTTCCAGCCGTCGGAAAATGGAGTTCAGGCAGTCGCGGTCAGGGGGAGCCTCGGGATTCCCTCTGCAGGCGTCGCTGTGGGGGCTCAGGGGGGACAACTTTGGTTACTCACAGTCGTAGAGTCGCCGGAGGGTCCTCCCTGAAGCGTTGTTTCTCCACCAGTCAAGTCGGGGTCGCCGGGTGCAGTGTTGCAAGTCTCACGCTTCTTGCGGGGAGTTGCAGGGGTCTTTAAATCTGCTACTTGAAACAAAGTTGCAGTTCTTTTGGAGCAGGGCCGCTGTCCTCTGGAGTTTCTTGTCTTTCTCGAAGCAGGGCAGTCCTCAGAGGATTCAGAGGTCGCTGGTCCCTTGGAAAGCGTCGCTGGAGCAGGTTTCTTTGGAAGGCAGGAGACAGGCTGGTAAGTCTGGAGCCAAAGCAGTTGGTGTCTTCTGTTCTTCCTCTGCAGGGGTTTTTCAGCTCAGCAGTCCTCTTCTTCTTGTAGTTTCAGGAATCTAAATTCTTAGGTTCAGGGGAGCCCTTAAATACTAAATTTAAGGGCGTGTTTAGGTCTGGGGGGTTAGTAGCCAATGGCTACTAGCCCTGAGGGTGGGTACACCCTCTTTGTGCCTCCTCCCAAGGGGAGGGGGTCACATCCCTAATCCTATTGGGGGAATCCTCCATCTGCAAGATGGAGGATTTCTAAAAGTTAGAGTTACCTCAGCTCAGGACACCTTAGGGGCTGTCCTGACTGGCCAGTGACTCCTCCTTGTTGATTTCTTTGTTTCCTCCAGCCTTGCCGCCAAAAGTGGGGGCCGTGGCCGGAGGGGGCGGGCAACTCCACTAAGCTGGAGTGTCCTGCGGTGCTGTGACAAAGGGATGAGCCTTTGAGGCTCACCGCCAGGTGTTACAGCTCCTGCCTAGGGGAGGTGTTAGCATCTCCACCCAGTGCAGGCTTTGTTACTGGCCTCAGAGTGACAAAGGCACTCTCCCCATGGGGCCAGCAACATGTCTCTAGTGTGGCAGGCTGCTGGAACCAGTCAGCCTACACAGATAGTCGGTTAAGGTTTCAGGGGGCACCTCTAAGGTGCCCTCTGGGGTGTAGTTTACAATAAAATGTACACTGGCATCAGTGTGAATTTATTGTGCTGAGAAGTTTGATACCAAACTTCCCAGTTTTCAGTGTAGCCATTATGGGGCTGTGGAGTTCGTGTAAAACAGACTCCCAGACCATATACTCTTATGGCTACCCTGCACTTACAATGTCTAAGGTATTGCTTAGACACTGTAGGGGCACAGTGCTCATGCACTGGTGCCCTCACCTATGGTATAGTGCACCCTGCCTTAGGGCTGTAAGGCCTACTAGAGGGGTGACTTATCTATACCTGCATAGGCAGTGAGAGGCTGGCATGGCACCCTGAGGGGAGTGCCATGTCAACTTACTCGTTTTGTCCTCCCTAGCACACACAAGCTGGCAAGCAGTGTGTCTGTGCTGAGTGAGGGGTCCCCAGGGTGGCATAAGATATGCTGCAGCCCTTAGAGACCTTCCCTGGCATCAGGGCCCTCGGAATGAACACTGGTGCTGGGGCCTGGTTAGCAGGCCTCAGCACACTTTCAAATCAAAACTTAGCATCAGCAAAGGCAAAAAGTCAGGGGGTAACCATGCCAAGGAGGCATTTCCTTAAAGTGGGCTTGGTACAAACAATTCCCAGAGCATAGACATTTCTTAGTCAGTGGCACTGAACGCCAAGCCTGGCTGAGATGCACTAGCTTCCTGGGGGATGTCCAAGCGTAGATAGACAGGGATTATAGGATGAGAGCCAGAGACCCGCATGGTCTTTCTAAACAGCTTAAACAAGTTGGCATAGGTTATCGGCGAACCCCATCTGATGCCCAGTACACGGTTTTTAGTTGTCTTGTCAATGATAAAAGATACGCCTTGGGTTTACTTCCAGAAATATTTACCATTGGTCGGGTTTCCCACAATAATCCATCTGGAACTTATTTAAGAACTCCCAGTAATGGTTGAGTCCACCAAGGTGGTATTCACCTACCAAGGTGTGGTAAACCACCAGTGATTAAACATGCCATGGTAAGTTGTGGGAGAGGCGTTTCCCTCAAAATCTCATGAATTCCTGAAAGCTCTTAGAAAAACATTTTCTTAATGAAAAAAAAACTCAGCATCTTTTGGGTGTTCTCTTTCTAGTAAGATGTCTACCATCGCTGCTCGGAGTAGGTCACACTGCTTCTGTCCTCAGGCGCTTTCAGGGAACTGCTGGAAGAAGGGTCGCTCTGCTGCTTCCCTGTGTCACGGTCAGGGGGCTGCTGGGGGAAGGGTCACACGGCTGATGTCCTCTCGAGGCACAGACAGGGTACTGCTGGGGGAAGGGTCACACTGCTGATGTCCTCTTGTGGCACAGACAGGGTACCGCTGGGGGAAGGGTCGCTCTGCTGCTTCCCTGTGTCACGGTCAGGGGGCCGCTGGGGGAAGGGTCACACGGCTGATGTCCTCTGGTGGCACAGACAGGGTACTGCTGGGGGAAGGGTCACACGGCTGATGTCCTCTGGTGGCACAGACAGGGTACCGCTGGGGGAAGGGTCGCTCTGCTGCTTCCCTGTGTCATGGTCAGGGTATCTCTGGGGGAAGGGTCACACTGCTGCTGTCCTCTGGTGGCACAGACCGGGTACCACTGGGGGAAGGGTCGCTCTGCTGCTTCCCTGTTCCACGGTCAGGGTACCTCTGGGGGAAGGGTCACACTGCTGATGTCCTCTGGTGGCACAGACAGGGTACCGCTGGGGGAAGGGTCGCTCTGCTGCTTCCCTGTGTCATGGTCAGGGTACCGCTGGGGGAAGGGTCACACTGCTGCTTCCCTGTGTCATGGTCAGGGTACCGCTGGGGGAAGGGTCACACTGCTGATGTCCTCTGGTGGCACAGACAGGGTACCGCTGGGGGAAGGGTCGCTCTGCTGCTTCCCTGTGTCATGGTCAGGGTACCGCTGCCGGAATGGTCACACGGCTGATGTCCTCTGGTGGCACAGACAGGGTACTGCTGGGGGAAGGGTCACACGGCTGATGTCCTCTGGTGGCACAGACAAGGTACCGCTGGGGGAAGGGTCGCTCTGCTGCTTCCCTGTGTCATGGTAAGGGTACCGCTGGGGGAAGGGTCACACTGCTGATGTCCTCTGGTGGCACAGACAGGGTACCGCTGGGGGAAGGGTCGCTCTGCTGCTTCCCTGTTCCACGGTCAGGGTACCGCTGGGGGAAGGGTCACACTGCTGATGTCCTCTGGTGGCACAGACAGGGTACCGCTGGGGGAAAGGTCGCTCTACTGCTTCCCCATGTCATGGTCAGGATACCGCTGGGGGAAGGGTCACACGGCTGCTGTCCTCTGGTGGCGCAGAAAGGGTACCGCAGGGGGAAGTGTCTCACTGCTGCTGTCCTATAGCTCATCTGGTGAATGTTTTAACTGTTTCCATCTTTCATAAAAGTGTGTTGTAGGGCCATTGTGTTCGTGGTCAAAAGATGCTAAACTGCATGATAACCCTCTGAATTCTGGCTGACTGGGCGGCTGGAGAATAGAACCATGTGCAGCCTCAACAGGAAGCATCTGCACCCTCAGCATGAACACGTGCTCTTCCGAGGTGCAAGCACCACTATATTCCGCAAAGTGAGTGAGACTGGAAAACGAAACAGCAGAGCCGAGAGACACATTGCACGAACGTCCTGGTACAGACCAGGAACCACTTATGACAATGAGGAAAAAGTAAATGTCACCTTACACGTGCATCTGCCTTATTTTTTTTTAATATATAGTCCAAACTCAACCCAAAGGTATTGGAGCACTTTACATGGGCACCAGCTACATTACATGAGGTCACATTCATTTTTTAGGCTCACAGAGAAGGTGATTTGACCAGAATGAAAGGATGTTGAACTAAGGCTCAGACTCATTCTAGTTCCCAGTACCAAAGTTGGCATCTCTGTACATAACGGCACATCCTCTCAAGCCTTCTATGCAACTCACCTGGTCGAGATCCTGTACAGGTCTGGAACTGGGATGCAAGGGAGTCCGGCCACCGTCACCTCCACATCCTCCACTCTCTGGCCCAGGTTGGTCCCGCTGATGGTCAGTAGAAGACCTCCCTCCAGCACACCAGTCTGAGGCTGGATCTGAGTGTCCATGAGAGGGGATGAGAGCAAAGACAAGCATTGAGTATAGGAAACCACACCCTAATAGTAGCTGGTAAGATAGGTCACTGAGCGGCTCACCTCAGATGTATAGTGTTCTGAGGTCGTTAACCTAAGTGCCAGTGAACTGGTAACATGGTTCACTACTGTGAGCTAAACCTTTAGTGATAAAGCACTTTTATAGCAACAATTTACACTTCATACATACACAAAGATCTCTAAGGGTTGATGGTAATAGACAACACCTTGGCATTCACTTTGTTCCACCTTGGGATGATCCCCATTCAAAACTGTGCTGCACGCAGGTCTCAGCAGCAGGTCCTTAACCTAGGTGACGTATAACCAGTTGCCTAAGCACCCACACATGAACATACACAAATAAGTATTTATGGGTTGACAGGGGTAGATAAGACAGTCTATTCTGTATACAACTGTCATTGTCTCACATTTTTGCCAAAACAGCTCCAGCCCTTAATAAATTTCCCTTGCAAAAAAAAATAATAATCAGACAGCCAGGAGCAACAAACCAAACAGGAGCAACTTTGGTGCAGATTAAGGGGGGCTATTAGTTGTACAGTATGAACATCTACTGGTTGTCTCTCCGAAGGACTAACTAAAAAGTCCACCTGTTTGTTTAGCCATCAATTTGCTTCAATTTTCACACGGTTCTTCATTTACCCAGAGAAGATGCCTTTTGGAAGTGGTGAACATTGTCTTGCCCATTTAACTACGATTAAAAAAATATATCTATATTATGTGGAAGCTATAGGAAGCTGGCCCTTTATGTGGTATGTAAATAGCATGTAGAGCAGTGGATCCCAACCTGTGGTCCGGGGACCCCTGGGCGTCCGCAAAGCCTTCTGAGGGGGTCCGCGAAAGCTTAGAAAATTAAAAAAATGTTAACAAATATTGACAAATTAGGTCCCCAGCTTCCAGTAAGGACTCAGGCGGGGGTCCCCGGATTCCAATGATGATTCAGTGGGGGTCCCTGGGTTCCATTAATGTTAAAATGGGGGTCCACATAAATCAAAAGGTTGGGAACCACTGATGTAGAGGGTTCAGGGGTTCCCCGGTGAATGGACAGAGCTCTGCCAACAGGTATGGTCCAGGAGTTAAGGTGAGTGGTGGGCAAGGTCCAAGGCAGCTCCAGCAGTACACCACCAGCGGCACAAGGGCAGCTGGGTGCAAAACCGCATCAGGTGGACAGTGCGTTCCTATGGGGGGGGGGGGGGATCTGTCATTGCCAAAAGAGGCTGCAGACTCAGGCCAGGAGGCCAGTTGGGCTGAACCAACAGCAGGGCTCAGGCCTCAATACTCAGGCGCAGGTGGGCACCTTTGGTCCTCTTTGCCACCGCTCAGGGGTGACGGGTGGAGAGGTGTCGGAGTTTGCTGACCAGAGCAGTCGCAGTAGAGGAGGGCTGCGTGTAGAGGCTGCAGTAATCATTAGGGAGTCCAGGAAGGATGAAACCACAATGGAGTCTGACTCTGAAGGGGTGGGGAACCTTGTTAGCACCAGTGGTCCACTTCAGATTGGGTTGGAGACGGCAGGTGCAGTGGTGACTTCAGGTGTCGGGGTTGGTGGTCTCAGAGGCTTCAGAGCCCCTTCTTTACAGTTTGCTGTAAAACAGGCCACTGTTTATGGGTGGTCTTTAGTCTTTTTCGAAGGCAGGCAGTCCTGCCAGGTTTCTGGAGTCCCGGCCACAAGATGAGTCATTTCTTGGTAGGGGTTTCGACCAGCAATGCAGAAAGGCCAGCGGGGTTAGCATCAGGTCAGCCAGCAGCTTCTTTTCTCCTCTTCTACTTTTGTGACTCTTCGGGCTTCTTAGGTTGGCAAAATCGACTTCTCTGCCGGCAGGGGCTCCCCCAAATGCTGAATTTAGAGACGTTAGGGGTGTGTAGGATAGTAGCCAATGGACTACTGAGCCTTGGGGTCACTACGTCCCCTATATGACCACCTCTTGTGGGAAGTGGGCATAACCGTGTCCCAGAATCCCTAAGTATGTCATTGCAAAGATGGCTACTTCTGAAAAATTGTGTCCAACCCAGGAAGGGGAGTACTGGGTGACCCTCAGCTGTGAGGAGAGCCAGAAGACTAGGATGCAGCCCCCATAGGCAACTCACAGGCAGCGGAGTCGCAGTGAAGCGAACTCCCCACACTTGAAGAGGCGTCCCACCTCACTGGAGCAGCAGGCATGAGACTTTGCATAGCAGGGTAGATTGCTGGAGGCCGGAGCTACACGGAGCCTGAAGATCCCTTGGAAGAAGAGCCAACAAGCCTTGGTAGCTGCAAGAGTTGTGGTGCAGAGGTGTACTGTCCTGCAAGGACTGGCAGGGGCTCCACTTCTCCCAAGTTGGACATCTGGTAGAGAGGACCTAGGGGACCACTCCAGACCAACACCTGTGTTGCAGGATCCACGCAGTTTTGCAGGAGAGAGGATCCACGCAGCCGGTCATCGTTGCAGTTGGTGCCTGAGGATGCAGGTGAGTGACTCCTTCACTCCAAGGGAGATTCCTTCTTGCTTCTTCTGCAGGCTGAAGACTTGTCACCCTCGGAGGATGCACAGTGAGGGAAATGTTGAAGTTGCTGGAAGGAGCCGGAGAAACATTGTTGCAAGGTGAAGTCGGTGCTGGAGTTGCAGATTGTCAGTTCCTGGAGGATCCAGTTGCAGTCCCAGTGGCCAGAAGATGAAGTAAACAATGCAGAGGAGTCCTGATGTAATCTTGCACGTCAAATCTATTGATAAACCCTGGAAGGGGGACCCTAAATAGCCCAAGAAGGGGGATTGGTCACCTAGCAGGATGACCATTTATCAGGAGGGGGCTGTGACATCACCTGCCTGACCTGGCCACTCAGATGCTTCCAGGGATGTCTACCCACCTTGGATTCACGGTGGCAGAATTAAGTGGTCACCTGGAGGAGCTCTGGGCACCACCCCAGGGGGTGGTGATGGCAGGGGAGGGTCACTCACAATCCACTGTCCAGTTTCGTGCCAGAGCATGGACTGAGGGTCCCTAGACTGGTGCAAACCGGTTTATGCAAGGAGGGCACCAAATGTGCCCTTTAAAGCATACCAGAGGCTTGGGGAGGCTACCCCTCCCAAGCCATGTAACACCTATTTCCAAAGGGAGAGGGGGTTGCCTCCCCCTCCCAAAGGAAATCCTTTGTTCTGCCTTACTGGGCTTGAGCTGGTCAAGCAGCAGGAGGGCAGAAACCTGTCAGTAGGGTGGCAGCAGTACGGACTGCCCAAGAAAACCCTGCAAACGGGTGGGAGCAAAGCTGGGGGTCCGCTAAGGAGCCTCCCCACCCCCACCCGAGTGCATGGAAACATGCAACCTATACTGGGAACAGTATTGGGGTATGATTCCAACATGTTTGATACCAAACATGCCTAGGTTCCGAGTTACCATTATGTAGCTGGACATAGGTTGTAACCTATGTCCAGTACATGGATGAAAGGGCTTCCCCAAACTCACGAAGTCCAGGAAAATGGAGCTGGAGTTCGTGGGGGCACCTCTGCTAGAGCAGGGGTGCACTCACATACAAGTACTTGCACCCAGCCCTCTGGGCTAGGAGGGCGTGCCATAGGGGTGACTTACAGTGACCTGGTGCAGTGACCTGTAGTAAAAATGGTGTGTGCACCTTTTCACGCAGGCTGCAATGGCAGGCCTGCAGGCACATTTTGCATGGGTTCCTCGTGGGTGGCATAATACATGCTGCAGCACATGGGGATCCCCTGGTACCCCAATGCCCTGGATACCTAGGTACCATATACTAGGAACTTACACGGGGCACCCATATGCCAAATTTGGGGTGTTCTAGTCAGGGACAACCACATTTAGAGGGAGAGAGCAAAGACATTGGGATCCTGGTTAGCAGGATCCCAGTGAACACAGTCAAAACACACTGACCGCAGGCAAAAAGTGGGGGTAACCATGCCAAAAGATGCTACTTTCCTACAGCCCTCACATGTAATATAATACACCCTATCTTAGGGCCGTAAAGCCTGCTAGAGGGGTGACTTACATATAGTGCATGCAGTGTTAGGGTCAAGGCACACAGGCTGTGTACCATGTCTTGTTTTCAGTTTTGTCAGCACCAAGCAATGGCAGCCTGTCATCTGCTTTGTGAGGGGTCACTTAGGGTGGCACAATTTGTGCTGCTGCCCTTAGGGAACCTTTTTTTTTTTTTACCCCAGGCCCCAAGTACTAGGGGTACCATTTACTAGGGACCCACAGAGGGTGCCAAAGGACCATTTGACCACTAGGGAAACAGTTATACAGTTTGGGGAAAGATCTGGCACTGGGGATCTGGTTAGCAGGAACCCAACACACTTTCAGTTGAAATCACATCATGTACGAGGGAAACAGTGGGGTCAGGGGGCTAACCATGTCAAAAAGAGGCACTTTCCTAGAGAAGCATAATAGCATGTAGTGACTATCGAAATTGAGCCAAACCACCAACTTCTGATGGGCCTGCCCTGGGGTGCAACCAAGAACTACATGCACATATGGATGTGTAACAGAATGATGGGCAGGAAGGCAACCATCTGGGGTGTATCTGTCTTGAGATTCACCCCTGAGGCAGTGTCAGTTAGCTTTATTACTAAACTATTATCAGAGAAAGTTTAGTCATCCAGATCCTGGCATTGTCTGCCTTCTGGCACTTTCAGGCAGTGGTCTCTCTGGTCTCGTGTCACACAACCAAAAACATGTTCTTGTCTTGGTGGAGGTACCACTCAACCTTCGAGCTGCAAAGACAAGTTTTAATTCACCTGCCTCCAAACCTTGGTTTTATTGGATAATTTTATTACTAAGTCGTCTCACACCGTTTCCCATTTGTCCTTTCACCCTGTGCTGATAAACAGGAATGTGGCCCCAGTGAGCCCTCATCTGACCCTCCTATACCAGGATAGTGGCATTACATCACCTAGAGGGCACTCCCATTTCACTGTATGGGAGTCAAACCGCAAGGTCCACCAGAGCAACCTTTGCCACTTAATAGCCTCTGCCCTTTGATGGTATAGTGCAGTGAGAGTCAAAGAGGGCTCCTTTGCAAAAGGATCACAAACTGCCCCCTTCCTTTGAGCAGCCGATGCTGCAGAGTCTGGTGGTCACTGAAAGGCCTCTGCCCCGTAATACTGCCTAGCAAGAAAGCTATTTAGTGTCATGCCAAAGCAATGTGGTCTCATAGCATTGCCCCATTATTGGGTTCGACCGATAAGGAATGCTTTGCCGTTGCATCAAGCTGGCATTAGCACAAGTCGTGTTCAGTGCAACAGACAGACTGCGCACGGAGGCAGAGCTCCAGACAAGCATTACCGAGGCCACTCTGTCCTTTAATATGTGGCTGCAGATCTATCAGCTTTGCTGGTGCTTTATTGCATTGGTATATTTTCTATGGAGTAAACCACAAACATTCAGAGGTAGCCACCAGTGCGTGCACAGCCACAGGGTCCATCTTTCAATGGTTCTTGCCGTTCAGCCTTTAAACATGGCCACCTGCCAATATTTGCTCCAAACTGGCTACAATAAAACTATACAAGCTTTTCAGTATTAATGCCAGGTGGGTGGTATTCGTGGGTGTGGAATGTAGGGGGGACACACAAGCGGTAGGGGAAAGAAAGCACTTAGAAATAACGCACCCAGCAAGTGGGGGGGTGTTACCAGGGCAGAGATAGAGTATGCTGAAGAGGGGAGGGAGAGTGTGCAGGAGCGGCAGAGAGAAGCAATAAGCAAAGGG
Source organism: Pleurodeles waltl (assembly GCF_031143425.1). NCBI lineage: Eukaryota > Metazoa > Chordata > Amphibia > Caudata > Salamandridae > Pleurodeles > Pleurodeles waltl. Next base: position 15,026,528 of record NC_090449.1, on the reverse strand, counting down.
AGAGACAAAAGAAAGTAAGCATTTGAAATACAATAGGTCTCGCATTTGTTTGAGTTAGGGCTATTGGCATTGTAAATCCATAACTGGACCTTTCTTGCCACATAAATTTGTCAACCCTGCCTCATAATTTTGTCTTTTCCTCCCACATAATTCCAGTGGCTCTGTATATAACTAAAGCAAATTCCATTTACCTTCTTCCTCCATCTCCAGCCAAAAATGAAAATGTTGCGATTTAGCATCCTAATTTAAATCTGCCATGCTAATTCCAATAGAACACCTCTTTCACCACCCACCATCAGAGTTGCTGGCTGGCTAACACAATTCCCCCCAAAAAGACACAAGACAGCCACAGAGGAGGAATAAACTAAAAGGGTCACCCACACATATCAAGATTGGTCAAACAGTCATAGTGTAATAAGGATGTTAAGCTGGCCTGAATCATGGTCATAATATAAGGAGCAATTAATAAAACATATACAATTATGATATAAACCCAATAAAAACCTTTATCAGAAATAAACTTTTAGCATTAGACTGTAATGCTCAGAACGGCCCCTAGGGGGCACCACAATGAAAATAGCATTTGTAAGAAACATGGCCATGTTACCATATAGTTAGCACCTAGAGGGCACAACCACATGACAAAAAAAAATTACAAAGTGTATCACTGTAACCATATATTTAGACCCTAGAGGGCATAGTGCATTACACATTTTCAGGACTAGCAGGCCTACTGTAATGATATTACAATCAAGACCCTTCAAACACATAACTACTCAGTTGTAAAACACAGGTTTCAGCCATGAGAGAGATTTAAAAAACTGAATGGGGAAGGGGTTATTTTGGTGTCCCCACTAACCTAGCGTGGGGACCCAGGGTTGACAGACAGAAAGAGAAGGTTGTGGTGAACGTTTTGAAGGTGGGCCCATTGTCCTAGGACCACCACAGGCTGAGTTATGAGCAAAAATGTTTTGTAAAATAATGCCCTGCAAAGCATCATGGGACAACCAGGTGCAGCAAACATTGTAGTATATTGACTGTAGTGCTCAGAACAACCCCTAGGGGACACCACAATAAACATATAATTTATAAGAAACATGGTCATGTAACCATATAATTGCCTCTGAAAGACATAACTACATGAAAATAGAATGGCACAAATGAATGTAATGCACCATATATGTGGCCCCTAGGGAATGTAGTGCTATACGTATTTTCAGGCCTAGTAGGCCTACTGCAATATTAAGGCCCTTAGAACACAAACTACTCCACGCTGTAAAACAAGAGTTGCCAGCCATAAGAGAGCTTAAAAAGGGACCAAATGGTGGGAGGTCTTATTATTTTGGGATCCCCACTAACCTAGTGTGGGGACCCATAGATGACCTAAACAGAAAGAGTGCATCATGCTGAATGTTTTGGTGGTGGTGCCATTGTCTGAGGGCTACCACAGGCTGAGTTATGGGCAAAAATGTTTAAAAAAAGAACGCTTGCAAAGCATTATGGGCGACTTTTGTCGAGTGCAATGAATATTGTAGTATCGGCTCTCCTGCTGTGTCAGGAGAGCTGCATGGTGGATTTCTGTGTTTTTTTACATAAAGCATTTGTCAAATATAACTGTTTTTGGGAAAGCTATGAAGTGTGAAGGGGAGAGCCAAAAGAAATTACTCTAATTAGGTAACAATGTGACGAGCACTCCAATAACGCAGATGAGGTTTGCGCTGTGAGGGCCACGGCTGCCACGGAGCACGAATGGAGGGATAAAAAAAAGGAAGTTCACCCACACTGAAGTATATCAGCAATCATGCAAGAACTATGCATGTAACAAGATCGGTCTGCAAGGCGGTAACAGAATTGCCCCAAGGCAAGACACACGTAAATCAATTACCAGTGACATCAAGGGCTTTTTGAAAGGCAAGCCCATGAACCCGTGAAAGTGATGGGCGTGGCTAAAATCCCACAATGCTTACAATAGGTCAAAGTGCTTATGCGCTCAACCTAAAAATTATCCCTCATGCACTGGAATGAATGGGCTCCATAGGAGACAGAAACAGCTGATAGAATGACATGAGAGCCAATTGCCTCTGGGTGATCTAAGATGTGATTGACAATGTCTCAAGGAAATGGCCAGAAGAAGCAGCACACTAAGCCAAAGGTCTGAAGTGGGCTGACCCAAAGTCAACTCTGTATATGTTAAAGTATTGGGTATAATAGAACTATCGACAGTAGACAGCTGAAGCAGTCTATAGAAGAAACCTACAAGGGGCCAATGGGGGTAGATGTATGGAGTGAGATGGGGCTGGGTGGAGGCAAAATTTTCGGAAAGGCTTTTCACAGATCAGCTATTCCCTTAACAGTCCAGCAGGAGTGTGTAGCCCAACACAAGACACTCCAAACACATCCCTCTAAAGAGCAGAGGGAAAGTACAGTGCCCTCCTGTGGGAGGAGGGCAGAGAGGAGTAACTAACTCAGCACACGATGCGGTCTCACCGAGTCAATGGTAGGCGTGGGGCAGACCAGGACCGGCTCGGAGGGGCAGGACTCGTGGTACAGGCAGCGGGCTTTCTGCTCATCCCCACACCAGGAACAGCTGTACTTGGCCTCCGACGCCTGGCAGTGGCTGCAGTCAGAGTTTTCCACTGAACAGTTGTACAAAATAACTGGGGAGGAGAGAAGAAAAGCGTCAGACGAGAGAGACGAAAGCATATCTGATCCCCTCCACAACGGCCACCGCTCCTCCTCGGACCTACCTTGCACTTGGCCCTGGTTATCGATGCGGTTCCCATTGCCTTCAATCAGATGGATGTTGACTGGATGCTCCTTGGCTAGGGCGGAATAGGAATACTGCGGGGAGAAGACACGAGAGGGGACAGGCCGCTCAAGATAGGGAAGCAAATTACAGGCACATTTTAATGTAAAAATGCTAAAAACATTTATTTAAAAAAAAAAAAAAAACACCAGCAGCTAGGTGGTTTAAAGGAGTTGGATGGGACCAGGCAGAAGGAAAGTGTTGTTGAATGGGAGGAGAATCTGGCAAGGCACTTATGCGGAGCTGCCTGGCAGAAAGGGGAAAGGTTTGGGATTAGTGGATTGGCCAAAGCAGGGGCAGTGAAGAACTGGGCGGCTCTGGAATGGACAAGGCTGGGCAAGCATGAATGAATGAGCAAGCAACAATAATGGGGCAAAGAAGAGGGGAGAGGAAGAAGTGTGTGATCAAAGGAGAAGAGGCATGAGGGAGGTTGTAGTGTGGGTAAGGATGAGGTTGCGATGTTGGCTAATAAAAGGAGGATGAGGGTGGTTTCTTGGGGTGAGGTCAGGGTTGTATTAAGAGGGTTGGAGCTGTGTGGGGCAGGAATCAAGTGTGAGAATGATTGAGCCGTACCTCGTGTGTGGCACAGTGAATAAGGTAGGAATCCTCCTCCTCCGAAGACCGCTCCACCTGGGCACGCAGCCTCAAAGGGGAGCCCTCCACCTCCAGCACACACAGATAGGACATGTCTTCATCCTGCAGAGTGGTGAAAGCACGATGAGAGAAAGATTAAGTAGAAAGGAGACACAACGAAAAGGAATAAAAAAGGAAAAAATTAAGGGGAGGGCGGATTGGGGAAATGTGGAGAAAAAAATAAGAACGGTGAGGATGAGGTGTGAGAAGATGAGGTGTGAGAAGAAGAGGAAAGAATCAGGAGGTGATAGAAAGATGATATCAGAAAGGGAGAATGAGGAATGCATGTAGAAAAATAGAACATGAAAGCAGTGAAAGAGAAAAGAGATCAATAGAGACATTGGAGAAAGGAGATTGTAACGGATTCAGTCTCAGGCAACCTTCCCTATGGACACCCTTCGGGGCTCTGACTTCTTCATTAACCTTTGGCACCAAAGGCAGATGCCCAATCACTTTCCAGGGCACAGGAATGGGATGCATCTGGATGTGCATCAGTGCCAGTGTCAACCACCGTGGCATCCCTCGCACACCCCTTTCCGGCTAACTTTAACTAAACATTCGCACCACTGAGGGGACATTTAGCATTTTGAGACCTAGCACACTTAACCAATGAGGGCATCCACTGTAAATATTTGCTGGAACAAGGAAGTCATTTTAATCCGGCAAATTCATCAGCTTGTTTTGCTAATCAGGTAGCAAAACTAGGAGCTTGGAATGTGGAAGCTAGTTAAAAACAAAATGCAAGATTGCACGGTAAAAAAGCCACTCAGCAAAAACAACCGTCTCCAAACAATACTTGCTAAAAGATGAGGCCAACAAGCTTATCCTGGAAGAGTTGCAAGCCGTTTCTAGCAAATAAAATTACAAGACATCAATCAATAACACACGCTGTTTAGTGATTACTTCTACTTCTAAAAGCAACATGGAAAGCAGACATTGGTACCATCAGTGAAGCATCCTCAACAGAAACAAAGCGCTTTTCAATACAATCAAGCACTGCATCAAGCCCCAGCCAGACTCACCTATTCCTAACTCCACGGAACAGTCCAATGATCTCAGCCTCTTACAGAAGATCTGACCAAACATCAACAACACCAAACCCACTTCATCTCTTACGCCCCCCTATTCCAGTAGAATCACCCAATGGTAAGTCTTCAAAGCATTGCCTCTTGAGGATCTTGGTGACATACTCAACTTCCTCAAAGCCCTTCTGACCACAGATAAAGGTGACCACTGCCTCCGATTATTACTTCCTTTGACACAGTGCAGCATCCCATCCTCATGCACAACCTGGAGTCTCGAATGGGATGCACCAGCAATGTCCTTCACTGGTTCCCCTCCTACCTTTCCAAACAACACCAGCTTGTTCATCTGGGCACCTTCAAGTCACAAAAGATCCCTATCACCTGCTGTGTCCCCAGGGGTTCCACACTGCGTCCTGTCATCTTCAACCTCTACAAGAAGCCACTTGGTGCTCTACTCACAGATAACAGCATCAAGATTCACCAATATGCTGATGATATATACCTCTACCTAAAGTCTCCTCTGTATCAGACATCCAGCACCTTCAACACTGCTGCACGTCATCCAGACCTGCATGTCCAGATCCTACCTTAAGCTCAACCCAACGAAGATAGAATTTCTGTTATTTGCAAGAACAACAAATAGGAAAGGGTGCAAACATGACTTAATGATCTGAACCCTGAGGGCTTATAACTTCAACTTTCACTGAATTCCAAGTCACTTGAATTCACCCTGGACACCAACCTCACCCTCACCCTCACGGGACACACTGCCAAAACCCAGAGAGGGCCCTGTACCACCTCTGCCTGCTAAAGTGAAAAAGATTCTTCTAGGAAGTCACTCAGAATTGCTATTCAAGCCCTCATACCTGCATCTGCTCCATGGCCTCCCAGACTCCACACAGGCTCCCTTTAAGGGCATCTTACAGATTGCAACACTTCTCACCCAGGCCCTGAAGAAATGGGATTACCTCATCCCCATCCTGATGGAACTTTATTGGTTCCCTCTGCTTTACAAAGCCATCATGACCAGCACCCTCAATGGTTTGCGTCAGACCTGCAGCGGGGACACCGTCAGTCTGCAGACTAAGAAGTGTAAAGAAGAAAAACATAGGCCAGCAGGCTTTGTCCACCAATGCACCCGGGATCTGGAACAACATCCCTGTATCTGCCAGGGTCGCCCAATGGTGCTCCAGTTTACATAAGAGTTGAAGACTCACCTCTTCAAAGAACACTGCAGAACACATTTGCCATCCATAAAACAGCTACCTCTCATCACCTGTTGACTAAGCTTTTCTTTGACCTGCACAGCATGCACCGTCTTTAAGAAGGAACAGGCTATAGAAATACCAATTACAAACAGTTCATATAGGCACAGTGCTCTAGATCACGCATGAGCCAACAGTTGTGTTAGAAGCACAGTTATGAAGTTATTTTCTTCTCCCTTCAAAGAATTTGAGGATAAAGGGAGTCTGTTGAATATACTGTCAGGTGTGGAAATCAGAAACTGCAATGTGGTAGCCCAGGCATGAGGAAACACAGGACAGCAGGTTAGAGGGCAAAAAACAAAGACTACAAAAATATACACAGCAAGGTGATCACCGGGTGACTGAGGCAAGGACACGAGTGAAAAGCTGGAGACAGATTAGACAAAGGGAAAGGGCAAGATGGGCACAGTGATACTAAGGAATACCGGAAGATGAGGTACATGAGAGCATAAACTCTGCATTCCAACAACTGAATTCAGTCTGCAGGAAACATAACATCACAGGGGAAACTAACTCTCCAGAAAGCCCATAGCACTTTGAGACTATCGAAAGAAAGCCGAAGCGCTTGCTACAAACTACTAAAATGACAAAGACACAGCACATCATATAACACAAGATATTTCCTAACTTGAGGAGGGCCCCTGGACACAATGACATTTTGGCACCTGAAGAGGAGGAAGTGCCAAATGTTGGCTTCCAGAGAGGGAGATGATCCCATAATTCCCCAAGCCTTGGCCCCATCGTGGATTCAACTGGCCTGTGAAAAGGATCGCACACAGAAATTTTCCATACAGAAAGAGGACCTGGTTGGTTGCACACAACTCCAGAAAAGATACCCACACCAGTAACTTTTCATTGCCTTTCACAGAAGGGTGTAGAAACAGACAGACAGACTAAAGAAACTACATGAAGAAGCAACCAGGGTGAGAGCCATTCGCCAAGTGCTAGCACAGTTTTACGTAAGCTACAATTCACCTTGCTTCTACGCTCATTTGCAGCAGTACTTATTACCATCACAGGTTGTCTCTTATAGTACTATGGTGCTCTTCCTGAACTGTTAGTATGAAAAGACACCTCAGACTTTTAGACAGCGAAAGAAAGAAAACTGGAAGCAAAACAGGTTGCATGTGGAAACTGGATGCAGCCGTAGGAGGATGTGTAGATGCTCTTTAGAACACTGGCATCTGCAAGAGGACAGTAAGAGTACTTACGTATGTGCATAATGCACCTACTTGTGGGTAGCGGTATCTCTAGGTGTCACCAGACGAAGCATACATCTCCCAAGCTGTGCTGATGAAATGCAAACACGAGTTTTCAAACCAGAAACACGTGCCACATTTGTGCCTGGACTTAGGGTTGGCCTGCCCCCTTAAGTTAGCACCACATTCAGCTGTCAAGGTACAGCAGGTTTCCCGTTCGGAAGGGCCGCTCTTCCCAGCTCTTCTGGAGCAGCAGACACCGTGATGAAGTAGTAAACGCCAGCCGACTTCCACACAATAAGCAGTAATTACTGGCAATTGCTGATAGCGGAGAAACTTGAAAGGCCTGCCTTGGCCAGGTGTGGGATGTAGAGCATCTGGGCTCACCTGGCACACAAGAGACCATAGAAATGCACTAGATGCAGGACGGCCACTGTCACAGAAGGAACAGGTTTTGGGACCTGGTGTTTAGCCTTTCCAGGAACCTCCATTCATTGTAAGTACTGCTGTTTGTAGAGTGCAAGCCTGGCTATGAAGCAGAGAGGGCTCAACAGGGCGAGTTAACCCCGAGGAATGATGGAGGATAGATTACGATGGCACAGATTATATGGGCGCCCTGGGAAGGTATATTTTCGGTGTGGAGCGCTGTAGAGTTTTCTCAAGAGATGAGTCTAACTCCATTCTGAACTGCAGCGGGATTGGGGCAGTTTGATGTTGTTGGAACATTGTTCCAAATCCGCGATGCACAGATGGAGATGGACTAAAGCAGGTCTCAAGTATTATTATCCTGGATTATGGTGCCGCGCTGTCCATCTACTTTGGCTGTTTTCTCAATCGTGTAGGCACTAATGCCGTTTCTGTTTGCACTTACAACTCTTCTGCATTGGGTGTCCTTAAAAGTGCTAAAGCAAATTCCAAAAAACAGACTGCCACGGTGAAGGATGCTTTGGCAAAGAGTGCTGGTGTTTACTTCCAAAGTAATGAGTGTTGGAGCACAAAGATACTCTAAGACGGTCAGCTCTGGAGGAGGATACCTCTGCATAGGGGTTGTGCAGCTGCGCATTCCAGCCAGGCTGTGGCACCGTAAAGAGGAAGTGAGGGTACATCTCATGACACAAGTTAAGGGACACAGACAGGGATCTCATTAAAAGTACCCATGGGTTTAGTATATAGCCAGAGAATGGTCCACATGGGAAGAGACGTTAAGAGATTCCTCGGAGAGGTCTTCTGAAAGACTGTTAGCTTTGCAGAAGAATGAACTGCATGTCATGGCACAATTTTGACCAGCACCAACTCCAGGCCAGAGTAGCCGTGTCTCACCATAGCCTACATCACCTTCAGAATTCAACTTACTGTTCAAGTCACCAGGCCTCAACCCAAACCCAACGTCAGCCTTGAGCATCGCCCCAGACAAGAGCAGGATCTGGATTTGTGGTGGACCTGGAAGCCCCAGGGTACCTTGCTGACCAGCATTTCACAGCACATCTGGAGCTAGATACCTTCACAGCAGTTAAATGGGACGAGAAGGCAGCCACACCTCCAAGGAAGGCAGTTCCATACCTGCAGCAAGTTGAGGTTCTTCCCGAGCAGATCCAGTTCTCGCTCAATGCCCACCGGGAACAGCTGGGAACCCTGGATCCCCTGCACTCTGGGGCAGGCATCGGGCCCCGAGAGCCTTTCATTTGGCTGCTGGAGAGAAATGGGAAAACACTGATAAAGGCCATGTGATAGAAGCGAAGAGAACTTTCTAGAAGATACTGCGGTCATCGACTAACCCCAAACACCCTCCGTGCCACGTGGGATGGTTTGTAGATTCACAAGCTGCATCTCCAGCGAAACAAGGTGCGAATCTATCAAATATCCCACAGGCCAAAGCCTGTCAGCCCAGAACTGAGGACAAAGGGATATTCCCTCCTCACATACATGGAGAACACAACCAAGGCTGAATGCATGCATCATGCATAGACACGATTGGCTGCGCAGTGTAATGCGCACAACAACATATGGTTCCAAGCATGCTTGCACACAGTTGCACATGGGCACACCCCGTAGCTCGCACACAGCGGCACTTTGCTAGAAAGTACACTGTCTACATGGCCTTACAGAGCGGCACACACCCTCACACACACACCCCACCACAAAGCTCTGTTCAGTGACCGGCATGCGTATAGATTAGCACACATAGCAACACACAGACCCAGTCATCTGTGACACCACATACCGTGTAGCACATGACTCCCGACTCATAGTGCAGGCAGTCCCACAAGGAAGAGCCCACAGTTCCACCACACAATGCCTGCAGCTTGAACCAGGCAGACTTACAGATGAACTGTAGATGAGAGCTCCTTCTCCACTGCATGCGTCTGTGGGAGTGCAGGTGTACTGTGCCACGCACCAGTGGCAGCTCCAGGGGCTGCTGACACAACTGCGACACCTGCCAAGAAAGTACACAGGCAGGGGGAGGTTATTGAGCAGGGTCCCCAACACTGGTTTGGTTTCTGCTACAGAAATATCACATACATACCATTACAAGTGACACCAAACAACACCTCATCCAGCCACATCTCAGGCATACTACAGCTCAGTGCAAAAGTAACATTGTTTGCGTCATTATTAGATCTCTGTGGACTGCACAGAGTGCAGCAAGCGCAGCGTAGCCGAAATCACCCAAATAAGTAGCCATCTTGCGTGAACATGAAGACACAATGTCAGGACCATGATCAACACCAGTAACTGCAGCGACAGACGCCTGCAGATGGCATCCAAAATGGCTAATCAACGTGTGTGCGTCCTTACAAGCGGAAGCGAATATGTTACCAAAGCCCTCTAGATGAAGCAGTGAGTGCACACCACGGGGGCTTTAAATCCTCAAAGCATCCTGCAAGTCTGTTCTGCATGATACACAGGTTTTACACTTTCACTCACTTTGATGTTTTTTGTAGCCCCCCGAGTTGCCCTTCCGTCATTTAACAGGACTTTAAAGCATTATTGTGGAATGGGAAATATGAAAGTGACTATGTACGAACTTGGGTTAATGAGGTGCTTGTGAGGGTAAAGGAAGTCGATCAATCAATCAAACATTTATAAAGTGTGGCATATCACCCGTGAGGGCCTCGAGGCGCTGTAGATGGAAGTAGTGTTCTGTGGTGTCAGACCCAATGCAGGCAGCTACGGGGCAAGCAACCGTGAGGGGTGGGGAGGGCGAAGCCTTTTACTGCTGCCGCCTTGAAACCTTCTCTACTATGGCTCTGTACACTGGGCCACGTACAATACTCAGCCTGATTATCAGTAATAGCGAGGGTAACCTTCCACAGGCTTCTCAGGGAGGTTAGTGTGGGGTTACTAGGCCTTAAGAATCGAGGCCACCCCCTGCAGTTCAGTAAGACCTATGTCCAGCCCAGTGTCCCTTCTTTTAGAAAAGTCAAGAACTTTATCACACAGAAAACAAAATTTCACTACACAATAAATAATGCATAAATACCAATTTTTTATTTTTTTATTTTGTAGTTTGTGTGAATCTTTTCATAGAAAAATCTCAGATTTTTTTTTCTGTGTCCATCTGGTAAAGTTAAATCGTGCATTATTTGTTTTCAAGTACCTTCCATCCGCTGTAATGGTGAGATCCTCAAAATCTTAGTAGGTGTCACGCTCACGAAGCCAGGGGGCGTGGATCATCTGTGGTTAGGTCTAGATTCCAGATTTTTGTTTTGGGGATCATATACTTCAGAGTTTTAAGTGGCCCCCTTTTGTGTTTTAGTGTATCTGGGTAGTGGCACCAGTGTGTGGCTTGAAGCCCTCACTATGACATTTAGAGTCTGACTAGGTGGTGATTTTACGTTGTTAAATTGTTCACCTTGAGCCAGGAGGTCTTCATCCCAGGGCCTGCACTTTGTGTTTTTTTCCTGCAGACTGGTGGCTCTGTGCCCTTACCCACTGAGGAAGATGCTTGTTAATGGTGTCAGTCTAGAGGACTAGACTCCTTTGTGGTTTTCGGGGCTTATTGTTTGCCTTGGCGCCTGTGTCCTCGTCTTCTGATAGGCGCCATTTGTGCGAAGACCCTTAGCAGGGCCTGGTTCTCTCTAGTTTACTGCTCAAATCCTTTCCAGGTCGAGCTTTCAAGACAACTTGTATATTCTTTAGTATATATTTCTTTGTGGGCTTACAGCTTTTAATAAGTTTGTTTCTGTGTTCTTTAAAAATCCTTGTTTGCTAGTGGTCAATCTTTGCTATCTGTCCCTCCCTTTCAATCCGGGGAGCAGTGCCCCAGCGTACCCTTCCAATTCTCTCAGTGTACCATGTGCTTGGGACTACTTTTCCCTTTCTCTAAGAGCATTTGAACAGGGAGCTTGATTTCTTCCCTACTCCTGTTTGCCTGACAGGGCTGTAATTTGTGTCATCTCCTCACAATTTACTGTGCCTTCAAACACAGAGATCAAATGCCGGACCGCAGGTAATTTTCTGTCTCTGAATTGAGAGGCTTTGCCCCGTCCCCAAGCCCCTCCCGCTGGTCTTTGTTTCCTGCTCATGTCTGTCCGACTCCTCCGAGTGGCTGTCGCTTGCCCCTTTAACAATCCTCGTGCTCTACTTTACCTTTACCTGCTCCGATCGGCTAATAAAAATAAGACAACATATTTTTCTCCCTCCTCCTCAGAACTAGTCTTGGCTAAGGTGGAATTCTAGCCTTGCTACCACTGCTTCAGCCTCGTTATTCCCCACCAGCGCCGCCACGGGAGCCCCAGCCTCCTTTGGCGGCTCAGCCACAAATACGCAACAATAACTATGCACGCCGTGGAGGAGAAGGTGGGTCTGACCGCGCAGGAGGAGCAGCATGCTTTTATTGTGCAAGGAAAGGGCAGCAGGTTTTCATGCTCTCCTGGTATAAACACTTCATCAGCTGTAGGGTTTGTTTCAAATTGTTCCCTTTAAGAGCGGAGGCTCGCTTATCCGGGTCTCTCTCAGATTTTTGATGATTAAACTGCTATTGCTTTGGGTTTGTGTAGCATCGTGTCCATGTTCAGTGTCCTCAGCCTGGCTATGTTGTTAATGCTAAGAGGTCAGATAGACCAGCTACTACCGGCAGGGGTCTGAAATAAACAGCTGAAGACTTTCCTGTCTACGGACCTTTATTTCATCAGAGTGCATGTAGATTATCAAAAAAAGGGCAGCATAAGAGACGTTGGTTAGTTCTTGAACTTTGATATTTCATTTGGGTCACACAGGACTGGCTTCGGATGTTTTTCGGGACAGCAGTTTGTCACAGACAGTGTTACTATAAATGGCAAAGATGGCTTTGTCGTTTGATCAAAGCATTCAGAGAATTTATTTTTGGTTCAAATACAGAGCAAGTTCCTGTATGTATTTTACACATTTAACTGCAAAAGGGTTTCAGCCCGTTTGGGCCTGACACATACAAATCTGCTTTTCATGTGTCCCTCATCAGGAAGACATGTTTTGGGTCTGAAAGCTACTCTTCTGCTTTTCTGCCAACCTCACTCTTTTTGCACTTTTTGCAGCATGTATATACGTGTGAAAGAAGACGCAGTCCACATGTGTAACTTATAAATGTTTCCATTTTTCAGCAGGAAAGGTGGTTGAAATTGACTATCACATTGGAAAGGCATGGCGCCAGTACAGAACAAGCGCATTCACTTAAAACTTGCAGAGCCTCGCATCTGGAGTCTCTCTCTCCCTCTCCAGGGGCCCCTCCGTGCCAGCCCTCACAACATCTACACACCGGGCATAGCTTATCTCCTTCATTGGGGTCATAAATCTTCTCAGGCTGCTTGTTTGCTTCGCTCTCACATACTAGAATGCTGAATTACTTTGATTATAACTTGCTAACCAACATGTTTTTTTAATTTTATTTAACTTAAAGCATGTCTGCTGAGTTTGTCAAAACTTTAGAATGCATGTGGACGTTGATCTTTCTCTCTAGATTAGGGAGTATTAAGTTGTGCTTTATATTTCATCTGCACCGTGTTCGCTTCCAATTGTCCTTGTTTGTGGAGGGGTTTCATTTTCCTCGTACTTTAGGCATTTCCTGTACATAATAGAACAGAATGGAGATATTCATCTTTTGCTACTATCCGCTTTAAGAACGCCACATTAAAGAAATTCTCATTTGGTTAAATAGTGTGGGTTGTGTAAAATGTGTTGCTTTTCCGTAGTACAGAAATGAAAATGTCACTTACCCAGAGTACATCTGTTCGTGGCATCAGTCGCTGTAGATTCGCATGTTTTGCATAGCCCGCCATCTGGTGTTGGGCCGGAGTGTTACAAGTTGTTTTTCTTCGAAGAAGTCTTTCGAGTCACGGGACCGAGTGACTCCTCCTTTTGTCTCCATTGCGCATGGGCGTCGACTCTATCCTCGATTGTTTTTCCCCCGCAGAGGGTGAGGTAGGAGTTGAATTGTAGTAATAGTGCCCATGCAATGGAGTGACTAAGTATGTACTTATTTAAGGTTGAAATGATATATATACAAATAGTTGAAGGTAACTTCCGAACTGCTACAGGCTCCCGGGGAGGCGGGTGGGCACATGCGAATCTACAGCGACTGATGCCACGAACAGATGTACACTGGGTAAGTGACATTTTCAGTTCGATGGCATCTGTCGCTGTAGATACGCATGTTTTGCATAGACTAGTAAGCAGTTATCTCCCCAAAAGCGGTGGCTCAGCCTGTAGGAGTGGAAGCAGTCTGAAACAATGTTCTTAATACGGCTTGACCTACTGTGGCTTGTTGTGCGGATAACACGTCTACACAGTAGTGCTTGGTGAATGTGTGAGGCGTAGACCATGTGGCTGCCTTACATATTTCTTGCATTGGGATGTTTCCTAGAAAGGCCATGGTAGCACCTTTCTTTCTGGTTGAGTGTGCCCTTGGTGTAATGGGCAGCTGTCGTTTAGCTTTAAGGTAGCAGATTTGGATGCATTTAACTATCCATCTGGCTATACCTTGTTTTGATATTGGGTTTCCTGCATGAGGTTTTTGAAATGCAATAAATAGTTGTTTAGTCTTTCTGATGTTCTTTGTTCTGTCAATGTAATACATTAATGCTCTTTTGACATCTAATGTATGTAGTGCCCTCTCAGCTACGGTATCTGGCTGTGGAAAGAACACTGGAAGTTCCACTGTTTGATTTAGATGGAACGGTGAAATAACCTTTGGTAAAAAGTTTGGATTAGTCCTTAGGACGACCTTATTCTTGTGTAGTTGTATAAAAGGTTCTTGTATTGTAAATGCCTGAATCTCGCTTACTCTTCTTAGGGAAGTAATGGTGATGAGAAATGCAACCTTCCAGGTTAGGAACTGTATTTCGCAGGAGTGCATGGGTTCAAAAGGTGGACCCATAAGTCTAGTTAGGACAACATTTAGGTTCCATGAAGGAACAGGTGGTGTTCTTGGTGGAATAATTCTTTTAAGGCCCTCCATGAATGCTTTAATGACTGGTATCCTATATAGGGAAGTTGAATAGGTAGTCTGCAGGTATGCAGATATTGCTGCAAGGTGTATTTTAATGGAAGAGAAAGCCAGGTTAGATTTTTGTAAGTGAAGCAAGTAACCCACTACATGTTTTGGAGTCGTGTGTAATGGTTGGATTTGATTAATATGGCAGTAGCAAACAAACCTCTTCCATTTACTTGCATAGCAGTGCCTGGTGGATGGCCTTCTGGCTTGCTTTATGACTTCCATACATTCTTGGGTAAGTTGTAAGTGCCCGAATTCTAGGATTTCAGGAGCCAAATTGCTAGATTCAGCGATGCTGGATCTGGGTGTCTGATCTTTTGGTTGTGTTGTGTCAATAGATCTGGCCTGTTGGGCAATTTGATGTGGGGTACTACTGATAGGTCTAGCAGCGTTGTGTACCAGGGTTGCCTTGCCCAAGTTGGAGCTATTAATATGATTTTGAGTTTGTTTTGACTGAGTTTGTTTACCAGATAAGGAAGGAGAGGGAGAGGTGGAAAAGCGTAAGCAAATATCCCTGACCAGTTCATCCATAGGGCATTGCCTTGGGACTGCTTGTGTGGGTATTTGGATGCGAAGTTTTGGCATTTTGTGTTCTCCTTCGTCGCAAACAAGTCTATTTGAGGTGTTCCCCAGAGTTTGAAATAGGTGTTCAGAATTTGGGGGTGAATTTCCCATTCGTGGACCTGTTGATGATCTCGAGAGAGATTGTCTGCGAGTCGATTCTGAATCCCTGGTATAAATTGTGCTATTAGGCGAATTTGGTTGTGAATTGCCCAACGCAAAAATGTTTGTGCTAGCAGGCTTAACTGCGTGGAGTGTGTCCCCCCTTGTTTGTTTAGATAATACATTGTTGTCATGTTGTCTGTTTTGACGAGAATGTATTTGTGAACTATTATTGGTTGGAAAGCTTTTAGTGCTTGAAAAACTGCTAGCAGTTCTAGGTGATTTATATGCAGTTTTGTTTGATGTACGTTCCATTGTCCTTGTATGCTGTGTTGATCGAGGTGTGCTCCCCACCCTGTCATGGAAGCATCTGTTGTTATTACGTATTGTGGCACTGGGTCTTGGAAAGGCCGCCCTTTGTTTAAATTTATGTTGTTCCACCATAGAAGCGAGAGGTAAGTTTGGCGGTCTATTAACACCAGATCTAGAAGATGACCCTGTGCTTGTGACCACTGTGATGCTAGGCACTGTTGTAAGGGCCTCATGTGCAGTCTTGCGTTTGGGACAATGGCTATGCATGAAGACATCATGCCTAGGAGTTGTAATATCATCTTTGCTTGTATCTTTTGTGTTGGATACATGCGTTGTATGATGTTGTTGAAATTTTGGATTCTTTGTGGACTTGGAGTGGCTACTCCTTTTGTTGAGTCTATTATGGCTCCTAGGTATTGTTGTACCTTACACGGCAGAATGTTGGATTTCGTGAAGTTGACGGTGAACCCTAGTTTGAAGAGGGTTTGTATGATTTGATTTGTGTGGTTTGAGCACACTTAACGAATGGGCCTTGACTAGCCAGTCGTCTAGATATGGGAACACATGTATTTGCTGCCTTCTGATGTGTGCAGCGACTACTGCTAGACATTTGGTAAAGACTCTTGGTGCGGTTGTTAATCCGAAAGGCAATACCTTGAATTGGTAATGTATTCCTTTGAATACAAACCTTAGGTATTTCCTGTGCGATGGGTGTATTGGTATATGGAAATACGCGTCTTTGAGGTCTAAAGTTGTCATGTAGTCATGTAGTTTTAGCAATGGTAACACTTCTTGTAGTGTGACCATGTGAAAGTGGTCTGATTTGATGAATGTGTTTACTATTCTGAGGTCTAGGATTGGTCTCAGCGTTTTGTCCTTCTTTGGTATCAGAAAGTACAGTGAGTAAACTCCTGTGTTTATTTGTGTGTTTGGTACTAATTCGATTGCATTCTTCTGCAATAGTGCCTGCACTTCTATCTCCAGGAGATTGGAATGATGTTTTGTCAAATTTTGTGCTTTTGGTGGAATGTTTGGAGGGAATTGTAGAAATTCTATGCAATAACCATGTTGGATAATTGCTAGAACCCAAGTGTCTGTAGTGATTTCCTCCCATGCTTTGTAATAATGACTTATTCTTCCCCTCACTGGTGTTGTGTGGAGGGGGTGAGTGACATGTGAGTCACTGCTTAGTAGTAGGGGTTTTGGGGCTTTGAAATTTTCCCCTATTCCTAGGGAATTGCCCTCCTCTATATTGTCCCCGAAAACCTCCTCTGTACTGTCCCTGGTAACTGGACGGTGTTGCCTGTGAGGTGCTGGCTTGTGTGCCCTGACCCCGAAACCCCCCTCTAAAGGGTGTTTTACGGAATGTGCTGTAATTCCCTCTGCTCTGCGGGGAGTAGAGTGCGCCCATGGCTTTAGCAGTGTCCGTGTCCTTTTTGAGTTTCTCAATCGCTGTGTCCACTTCTGGACCGAACAGTTCTTTTTCGTTAAAAGGCATATTGAGAACTGCTTGCTGAATCTCTGGTTTAAATCCAGACGTTCGGAGCCATGCATGCCTTCTGATAGTTACAGATGTATTAATTGTCCATGCAGCTGTATCTGCAGCGTCCATGGAGGAGCGGATTTGGTTGTTTGAAATGTTCTGTCCCTCCTCAACCACTTGTTTTGCCCTCTTTTGTAGGTCCTTGGGCAGATGTTCAATGAGATGTTGCATCTCATCCCAATGGGCTCTGTCATAGCGCGCAAGTAGTGCCTGAGAGTTAGCGATGCGCCACTGGTTTGCAGCTTGTGCTGCGACTCTCTTACCAGCTGCATCGAACTTGCGGCTTTCTTTATCTGGGGGTGGTGCATCTCCAGATGTGTGGGAGTTGGCCCTTTTCCTAGCTGCTCCTACAACGACAGTCTGGTGGCAGCTGTGTAGTGATGAAAACCGGGTCTGTAGGAGGCGCCTTATACTTTTTTTCCACTCTTGGTGTGATTGCCCTACTTTTGACCGTCTCCTTAAAGATTTCTTTTGCGTGCCGGAGCATACCAGGGAGCATAGGCAGGCTTTGGTAGGAGCTGTGGGTGGAGGAGAGGGTGTTGAATAAAAAGTCATCCTCGACCTGTTCTGAGTGGAGGCTTACATTGTGAAATTGTGCTGCTCTAGCCACCACTTGAGAATACGCAGTGCTGTCCTCTGGTGGAGATGGCTTCGTAGGGTATGCCTCCGGGCTGTTATCTGACACTGGGGCGTCGTATAAGTCCCATGCGTCCTGATCTTGGTCACCCTGGCTCATGGTGGTGTGAGCTGGGGAATGTGATGGAGTTTGTGCTGGTGAGACGTTAATTACAGGTGGAGGAGAGGGTGGTGGAGTAACCTTTTTCACCACCTTTGTTTGTGGTGTTTGTTCAGTTTGGAACTCCAATCTTCTCTTTCTTCTAATAGGGGGAAGGGTGCTTATTTTTCCTGTCCCCTCCTGTATGAAAATACGCTTTTGCGTATGGTCTACATCAGTTGATTGTAGCTCTTCCTCAAACCTATGCTTTCGCATTTGGGAGGTTAGCGATTGCTCTTCTGTATAAGAGCCTGAAACTGGGTCGGTTGCAGTCTGTTTTGGCACCGAAACCCTGTCTGCATCTTTTTTCGGCTCCGAGGTGACTTTTTTCTTTTTCGGGGCCGAAACCTCTCGGCGTCGATCTTCGTCGGTGCCGCTGTCTCGGCGTCGAGCCGTGTCTACACCGGTATCTCGGTGTCGATGCTTGTCTCCAGCACTTTCTCGGTCCCGAGAAGGCTGCGTGCCGGTGTCTCGACCGGAGTCGGACGATCTCGGCACCGTTTGGGCCTTTTTCGGTGCCGACGGTCGGTCACCGAATTTATGGGTCGAGCCATGGCCTGGTGGCAGTGGCGTCCCCTGGGCCTTGTAAATCTTCTTCTGAGTGGTTTTCGACGTCTTACTCACGGTTTGTGTATCGTCGAATCCTTCGGAGTCCGATTCGTGGATCGAAAAGGTTCCTTCCTCTTCTTGTTCCTCGAACTCTCGGTGGGCTGTCGGCGCGGACGCCATCTGAAGTCTTCTGGCTCGACGGTCTCGGAGTGTTTTTCGGGACCGGAACGCACGACAGGCCTCGCAGGTGTCTTCACTGTGCTCAGGTGACAGGCACAGGTTACAGACCAAGTGTTGGTCTGTATAGGGGTATTTATTGTGGCATTTGGGACAGAAGCGGAACGGGGTCCGTTCCATCGGCGTTCTTCTGCACGCGGTCGGGCCGACCAGGCCCCGACGGGGGATCGAAAAACTACCCCGAAGGGCACCGGAGCTCTTCGATCTTTCGACGCGGTGTTGAATCTAACTACGCCGATCCCGAACGCAACAATACCGACGAAAATCTTCCGAAATTAGCTATCTTTCCGTTCCGAAACTCGGAGCGACAGGAACACGTCTGAACCCGATGGCGGAAAAAAAACAATCGAAGATGGAGTCGACGCCCATGCGCAATGGAGACAAAAGGAGGAGTCACTCGGTCCCGTGACTCGAAAGACTTCTTCGAAGAAAAACAACTTGTAACACTCCGGCCCAACACCAGATGGCGAGCTATGCAAAACATGCGTATCTACAGCGACAGATGCCATCGAACTGTTACTTATTTAGTGCAAACCTGCAGAAATATGTTATGGAAAAGGAAATGGTGTGTGATGGGAAAAACGCTATTTGGTTTGCACGGGATACTATTTTGCTGCAGTCTTTAATTCTAGCCATTAATGATTTTCCATGTCAGTCTCCACAGGCACCAGCCTTTCTGTGGCAGCCTTCTTGCAATAGCTTCTCACCTCTGGTAGGTGGGACAGTCTGCCTCTTTCTTTCTGTGGTAACTCTCGACAATGCTTAGGATGGGGTCCCCCTGCTTCCAGTAATGACTTGTGGGGGGGTTCCAGGATTCTGATAATGATTCTGGGGGGGGGGGGGGCAGGGAGGGGGAGGGGGGAAGGTCCCCAAAAGTCTTGCATTGTACCTTCCATGTGCGGGAAGCTTGCATTGTACCTTCTGTGTGATTGAAGTTTCCGCCAGTTCCTAAATAAACTACCTATCCCTATCTTCCTTTCTATCTATTCTATGCAGCTCTCACCCATATATATTCGTCATGCCACATAATTTCACTACAGAAATACAAGCCACAAATCTGCACTCCACACCACACACATCCCCTACACGCCAACCAAAACACATAGAAGACATTGTCATTTACAACACCAATAGCACCAACTCTCGCAAATGTGAGTCCTTATGCATCACAAATGCTTTTTGGTTTAGTAAAGGGCTGTTTCAAATTCTTCAGATTCCAGGTACTTGCCTTTAGGTCTTATTATTTCATTGAGTATAGTTTGCAGTTGGGCATTTTTTCTGCTAGACCTAATCTCACTTCCCTTTGTATATCTTCCCTTGCATTTATTGTAAGGCATTCTTTAAATATTTGTATCCGCGCCTTGGTATGAGAAGTGTGTAATAGCACGCCACTCTGAGTAACGTCAGTTTTGAAGCTTTCATCTGAGTAACTGAAGAAGGTTTTGCACTGGGGATAACCAATGCCATGCTTGTTTCGACAGGGTACCCTTGCGTTAGCTGATGAAACCGCTATCAAGATCGAATTTCAGGAGGAAGGTCTTGGCCAAAACCTTTTAACTTGCCACCAGATACTGTTACATGTTGTTTGCTTGCTTGATGATTCCACTGTGGCATGACAGGAGAGCAACAAGTGTGGCAAGGAGCAATGTACAGGAATGGGTATTATACAACCCGGCATGGTATCTACTGCGAGGAGTTGTTCCAGGAGCAACAGAAGGCAATGCACTCGAATGTACGATATAAAAAGGGTATGATGTAAGGAGGATATCCAGGAGTGACCTATCGCAGAACATTCTTGGATGGGTCCACAGAAGAACCGCAGGAGTGACACATGGGGCTAGTCACTGCAGCCAGCTACACAATATCATCTGAGGGTTCAACCCAGAAGCGTCAACGGAGCAACCCATACGCGTGAGCAATATACTACCAACGATGCCACAGTCGTGAAGCAAAACGGTGTTGGTACACGCCACTAGTGTGCGTGGCGAGGAGCCAGGAGAGAAGGCGTCAGCGATGGACTCTGCGGACGGAATGCGTACAGGTTAGAATAGGCGGGACCTAGGCTTGGTCCAAGGAAGGTTGATGGATGGTTGTGAATGAGGAAGGGGCCTCCTTTCGTGGCTCAGAGAGTGAAGACACGACAGGATTGTACCCTTCACGTCCGTGCTGGATGTCCTAGGAAGAGAGGTTAATTAAGGGGGGGGTGGGTGGAAAGCAGGTAGGAGGAACAAGGAGGCAGACCACAACAGACATGGCACCTTGCAGCTCGGCTGCGCACACAAAGGGAGTGAGTAGATGATGGCTTCCAGGAGGTGAGATAGGATAGGGGAGGTGGATGGACACCACCCCGGGGTCAACAAGTCCAGAAGCCCGGTAACACTAAAGAACAAACATTAGCAAAGCGGATATGTTTTGCCTTTTGAACCTAATAGTTTTGCGCAAGCAGCCTTGTCCTAAATAAAAAAAAAAGGGCTTGATGACGCAGCCATGTTATTTGGTATACGGGTGCATTGCATGCATGACCACCTATGCACCACCACACATGCATGTGCCTAAGAAATCGTCTGCCCCTAATTATTTTTGATTTACAGATCTAAGGTGGTGGACGCCACTTCGACCAATAAATAAAACAATAACAAAATTGACTTCTGTAAGGTGGAGCAGTCCGCCAAAAAAACTGGAAGAATAGAGGTCATTCAATCAAGAGGCTGGAACGTGGTTATGGTCAGTGGGAGGGACAAACATAAGAAGAAAGAAGCAAACCATTGGATAAGAATCAAAAAAATGAGGGGCAAAGCCAACCAATGGAAAGCAATGGGCGGGCTCTAAACCTACTTTAAGTTTTTGGTAGATCTGCTAGAGTCTTTCACCTACAGACCTCTAATGGTTGTCTGGTAGGTGAGACCTAGAAACTTGTAGGTCAGTACACATCACACTATAAAAGAGAATGGCAACGCTGGCACAAAACACTTAATTATCAGCACAATAATCTCACTCAAACTACAGTACACAAGATTGTGTGTAGCTGCAGATGTGGGGATGCGTTTAGTCCAAATAATCAGACTTAACTGCGCAAGAACACCGCTATAGGAGGAATACTTCCGGGACAGGTTAGGTAGGCAACGTCCTCAGTCGCTCGTTTCACAACAGACTTGTACAGATAACCCTTGCTTTGAAGTTGAGGCTAGAGAGGAACAAACTTTTGTAAATGGGATCAGTACTTAAGACATTAATTCTTCATGCCTTTCTCCTGATAACCATTGTTCAGACCAGTACAGATACATAGTTCCCTCTGCCTGTGGGTTTGCAGAGGGTCAGCAGTCTTCAGATAGTTGGCATACACACCAGCTTCTATGCAGGACATGTCCAGGCCTCAAGACTCAGGAGCATTAATGCCCACGCCGAAGTGCACCGTGAGCTGGTCTGCATGAGGACTGAGCATTTCCACATCTACAGTGCGCAAAGAAGATGCAGAGAACACAACCAGCAGCACTAACATTTTAGTCTCTCGAAACCACTGCTCTGCTCCTCAAAAAGGTTCCCAACCAGGTCTTGTGATGAGACTCTGGGGGAGTATGTGTCTAAGGAAATGCCTCCTTGGCATGGTTACCCCCCAACTTTTTGCCTTTGCTGATGCTAAGTTTTGATTGAAAGTGTGCTGTGACCCTGCTAACCAGGCCCCAGCCCCAGCACCAGCGTTCTTTCCCTAAACTGTACCTTTGCTTCCACAATTGGCACAACCCTGGCACTCAGGTAAGCCCCCTGTAACTGGTACCCCAGGTACCAAGGGCCCTGATGCCAGGGAAGGTATCTAAGGGCTGCATCATGTCTTATGCCACCCTAGGGACCCCTCACTCAGCACATGCACACTGCCTCACAGCTTGTGTGTACTGGTGGGGAGAAAATGACTAAGTCGACATGGCACTCCCCTCAGAGTGCCATGCCAACCTAACACTCCTCAACACCCAACCTCCCCTCTAGCAGGCCTTACATCCCTACGGCAGGGTGCACTATACCACAGGTGAGGGCATAGTTGCATGAGCACTATACCCCTACAGTGCCTAAGCAAAACCTTAGACATTGTAAGTGCAGGGTGGCCATAAGAGTATATGGTCTGGGAGTTTGTCAAACATGAACTCCACAGTTCCATAATGGCTACATTGAAAACTGGGAAGTTTGGTATCAAACTTCTCAGCACAATAAATGCACACTGATGCCCGTGTGCAATTTATTGTAAAATACACCTAGAGGGCATCTTAGAGATGCCCCCTGAATACCTACCCAACTTCTAGTGCAGGCTGACCAGTTCCTGCCAGCCTGCCACACACCAGACATGTTGCTGGCCACATGGGGAGAGTGCCTTTGTCACTCTGTGGCCAGGAACAAAGCCTGTACTGGGTGGAGATGCTTCTCACCTCCCCCTGCAAGAACTTTAACACCTGGCGGTGAGCCTCAAAGGCTCACCCCTTTTGTTACAGCGCCCAACGGCATCCCAGCTAGTGGAGATGCCTGCCCCTCCAGCCACTGCCCCCACTTTTGGCGGCAAGGCTGGAGGAGATAATGAGAAAAACAAGGAGGTGTCACCCACCAGACAGGACAGCCCCTAAGGTGTCCTGAGCTGAGGTGACCCCTGCCTTTAGAAATCTTCCATCTTGAGTGTGGAGGATTCCCCCAATAGGATTAGGGATGTGCCCCCCTCCCCACAGGGAGGAGGCACAAAGAGGGTGTAGCCACCCTCAAGGACAGTAGCCATTGGCTACTGCCCTCCCAGACCTAAACACCCCCCTAAATTCAGTATTTAGGGGCTCCCCAAATCCCAGGAAATCAGATTCCTGCAACCTGAAGAAAGAAGGACTGTTGACCTACAAGCCTGCAGAGAAGGAGGAAGACGACAACTTATTTGGCCCCAGCCCTACCGGCCTGTCTCCAACTTTGAAAACCTGCTCCAGCGACTCATCCGACAGGGACCAGCGACCTCTGAAGCCTCAGAGGACTACCCCGGACTACAGGACCAAGAAACTCCTGTGAACAGCGTCCCTGTTCAAAACCAACTACTTCTTTGCAAAAAGAAGCAACTTCCAAGGACTTCACATTTCCCACCGGAAGCATGAGACTTTACACTCTGCACCCAACGCTCCCGGCTCGAGATTCAGAGAACCAACACCTCAGGGAGGACTCCCCGGCAACTGTGAGCCCATGAGTAACCAGAGACGACCCCCCTGAGCCCCCACATCGATGCCTGCAGAGAGAATCCAGAGGCTCCCCCTGACTGCAACTGTCTGTAACAAGGGACCCGACGCCTGGAACCAACACTGCACCCCCAGCCCCCAGGACCTGAAGGAACCGAACTTTGATGCAGGAGTGACCCCCAGGCGACCCTCTGCCTATGTGGTGGCTGTCCCGAGAAGCCCCCCCTGTGCCTGCCTGCACCTCTAGAGTGACCCCCGGGTCCCTCCATTGATTCCTACCTGAAACCCGACGCCTGCTTTGCACACTTCACCAGGCCACCCCTGTGCCGATGAGGGTGTGTTTTGTGTGCCTACTTGTGTCCCCCCCAGTGCTCTACAAAACCCCCCAGGTCTGCCCCCAGAGGATGCAGGTACTTACCTGCTGGCAAACTGGAACCGGAGCACCCCCGTTCTCCATAGGCGCCTATGTGTTTTGGGCACCTCTTTGACCTCTGCATCTGACCGGCCCTGACCTGCTGGTGTGGTAACTTTGGGGTTGCCCTAAACCCCTAACGGTGGGCTGCCTATGCCCCAGGACTGAGACTTGTAAGTGTTTTACTTACCTCCTAATCTAACCTTTACTTACCTCCCCCAGGAACTGTTGATTTTTGCACTGTGTCCACTTTGAAAATAGCTTATTGCCATTTTTACAAAGACTGTACGTGATATTGTTTTCATTCAAAGTTCCTAAAGTATCTAAGTGAAGTACCTTACATTTAAAGTATTAACTAAGTCTTTAACCTGTGGTTCTTAAAATAAACTAAGAAAATATTTTTTTTTTCAATATAAAAACCTATTGGCCTGGAATAAGTCTTTGAGTGTGTGTTCCTCATTTATTGCCTTTGTGTGTACAACAAATGCTTAACACTATCCTCTGATAAGCCTACTGCTCGACCACACTGCCACAAAATAGAGCATTAGAATTTTGCCACTATCTTACCTCTAAGGGTAACCCTTGGACTCTGTGCACACTATTTCTTACTTTGAAACAGTATACACAGAGCCAACTTCCTACAATGTGTATAAAACAGGACTGCTGGGGCATATCAAAGCCAGGCTTTAAAGGTACTTAGATAAACACAGTAACCAAATCAGTGGATCCCCAAACCCCAGGCACGAGTGGGACTCTGAGAGCCCCCTACACTCACGGAGAGGAGACAGCAAGCGCCATCACAGCAGCACAGTCGTAGAAGGCGAAGTCTGTGGACGCAACGATGACCTCGCCGAACATCACTGCCAAGGGTACCACGACGTGGTCTAGAAGATGAAACACAGGTGTTAACGCAAAAACACACCCAAGCAGTATTTACCCCTTTGTATTTTACAGCATCGCTGCAGGACATGCCCAACAGGGAAGTCTACACTCTATTCATACTGAAAAATGAAGAAACACCCCCAAGCATCCCTGCCCTTCCGCTCTGTATCCCTGCATTGAATAGAAAAAAGCTCTTCTCCTGTGACACAGTACTAAACAAAGAACAAATCCACCGCCCAGGGCAAAGGGAAGCAAAACCAAGACATTTATATCCCTCCATATCTGTCTCACTGCATTACCAGAAAGAACAAGGGAGGCCCCAGACACTGCCATCCTTCTGTCTCTTTAATGTGTGGCACAAAGGACACCCCAGACGTTGCCGTCCTTCGGTCTCACTGCATTACTGTATAGAACACAGGACACCCGAGACATCGCCGTCCTTCGGTCTCACTGCATTACTGTATAGAATACAGGACACCCCAGACATCGCCCCCCTTCGGTCTCATTGCATTACTGTATGGAACAAAGGATACCCCAGACATCGCCACCCTTCGGTCTCACTGCATTACTGTATAGAAGAATGGATACTATTTGAGCTTACTCCAGCGGTGCCGCCCGTGCTACTCGACCCCAGCTGCCTGAGCTTCCTCCAGCGATGCCGTCCGTGCTACATGACCCCAGCTGCCTGAGCTTCCTCCAGCGGTACCGTCAGTGCTACACGACCCCAGCTGCCTGAGCTTCCCCCAGCGGTACCGTCACTGCTACACGACCCACGCTGCCTGAGCTTCCTCCAGCTGTGCCGCCCGTGCTACACGACCCCAGCTGCCTGAGCTTCCTCCAGCGGTACCGTCAGTGCTATATGACCCCAGCTGCCTGAGCTTCCTCCAGCGGTGCCGTCCGTGCTACACAACCCACGCTGCCTGAGCTTCCTCCAGCGGTGCTGTGTCACTGCTACACGACCCACGCTGCCTGAGCTTCCTCCAGCTGTGCCGCCCGTGCTACACGACCCCAGCTGCCTGAGCTTCCTCCAGCGGTACAGTCAGTGCTATATGACCCCAGCTGCCTGAGCTTCCTCCAGCGGTGCCGTCCGTGCTACACAACCCACGCTGCCTGAGCTTCCTCCAGCGGTGCTGTGTCACTGCTACACGACCCACGCTGCCTGAGCTTCCTCCAGCGGTGCTGTGTCACTGCTACACGACACGCTGCCTGAGCTTCTTCCAGCGGTGCTGCGTCACTGCTACACGACCCCAGCTGCCTGACCTTCCTTCAGCGGTGCTGTGTCACTACTACACAACCCACACTGCCTGAGCTTCCTCCAGTGGTGCTGTGTCACTGCTACACGACCCCAGCTGCCTGACCTTCCTTCAGCGGTGCTGTGTCACTGCTACACAACCCACGCTGCCTGAGCTTCCTCCAGCGGTGCTGTGTCACTGCTACACGACACGCTGCCTGAGCTTCTTCCAGCGGTGCTGCGTCACTGCTACACGACCCCAGCTGTCTGACCTTCCTTCAGCGGTGCTGTGTCACTACTACACAACCCACACTGCCTGAGCTTCCTCCAGTGGTGCTGTGTCACTGCTACACGACCCCAGCTGCCTGACCTTCCTTCAGCGGTGCTGTGTCACTGCTACACAACCCACGCTGCCTGAGCTTCCTCCAGTGGTGCTGTGTCACTGCTACACGACCCCAGCTGCCTGAGCTTCTACCAGCGGTGCCCCTGGGACTGCAGCAGCGTTATCTTTTCCCAGCAGTTCCCTGTCGCTGCTATAAAAGCATAGCAGAAAGAGCTTCCTTCTGCAGTGTCCTATCCGAACAGTACTTTATCTCACAGTTGCTCACCCATGCCCTGCTGGGTCGGCGGGATCTGCTCTGGCGGTGGTGCTTCACAGGAGATTTCAGTGCCCAGGACCTCGGCTGGACTCTTGTAGTCGCCAAAGGCGCAGACGAAGCCAGAGCCCTCATCCAGGGCAGGAAGACCAGGAACTGTCAGGTGGACTGGACTCTGAAGGGCAGAGAGCACAAACCGGTCAGTAAAGAGACCCCATCTCAGCATCCCCTGATGGTCTCATTGAAAGGATGCTTGAGACAGCAGGACCGATGAGGCGGACTGGACAATGCATGGGATAATCGATAACTTTGGTCAGTCTGATAATCAATAACTGTCTGGTTAGTCGATAACTCTGGTCACTCTGGTCTGCGTTAAAGGCTGGAAGGGCGGAATCGGAGATTGTCAGGTCAGTGTTGGAGACCAGTGCTCCTCTAAGGGGGTCAGAACTGGAGCGGAGTCAGTCATGTATTAGCCTCAAGAAAGACATGCAACTGGCCATGCTGCAGACCTAACAGTCTTAGAGGGGCTGCAGAACATTGGGAAGTCTCAAGACACAAGCACAGGCGAGACCTGTGTGACCAGGATCCTGTACCTGGGTGCGCTGGGCGAGGCTCAGGTTGGCTGGGCGCATCTCCTGCACCACCAGACACCGCTCATTCTCTTGGTAACTCCAGAGCCAGTGGTCCTCGGCCCCTTCAGTCTGGCACTCAGCCTTCTCTGTGCACCTGTGGGAGAGAAGGAGGAAGGTAGGAACAACTGAGTGACTAAGGAACGAGTACACTCCTCTCCAACCCCCACGTTAAAGGGACAAGTGGGGGCACTCCCCCCAACTTCAGTGAGGGCACCCCCCGTTAAGGCATATAATGAAGCTGGAAGGCATGCTGAACACACCCACTTATTGCACCCTTTGAAAGCCTTCTCACCATCCCTCCAGTGACATGTCAGACCGCCCCCATCCCACAGCAGTGTGTCGTCCTACCACAGTTTGATGTACCGTGTGTGGGGGTGCCTCCAAGTCACCAGTGCAGAGAGCACTAGAGTAGCCGGTAGGTAGGCGTGCACAGAGAGCTAAGACATGCCCAGGTTACAGGTTAGGAGCTCCTGGACTCCTAGGTAGGCGAGGTCTCCACTGGTGGCCCAGATCTGGAGTCCGTCTGACTTGTTACAGATGGATCCGCAGACCCAGTGGCTCCCGGATGATCCAAACTTACCTGCCCTGTAGGACACACCAGCCACAGAAAGGGTCCCGGGCCTGCAAGCAGGAGCTGCAGTCGGAGAACTGGGAGCATTCCGCAATGGGCAGCTTGGTCACCTACAACAACAGAGCATGCATCAAGCTTGTGTTAACATATCCGTTCAAACCAAACATAGGAGCCTCCAGCACTGAAGCAGAGAGATGCTTGTAAGGACCTGGGGAGGTTAAACCACTGCCAAATGCATCAGAGCCCTGTGAAAGTGACGGGTATGATCCCAGGGTAGAAACATGACACGCACCGCTGCAAAGGTCCCTCAGCAGAGCGTGGGCACCGCAGCTCCCACAGTCTTCAAGGAAAGACCTCGGGGAGCACCACTGCTCCTGAGGGAGCCCCCCAACGTCCATAACCACGGGGAGGGCCTGGCCTTTATCACTGCAAGGGTGCCTCCTACTGTGCTTGAAGTGTGTGAGCATTGTAGCGTTCCCAGCCACAGGGGGCAGAGACCTCACATGTAATCCTGTCGCGAGTGGGCACCACCACTGTGGAATCCACAACCCCACGATAAAGCACAAAGTAAGCACCACAACTTCTGTAACACTAGGGAGGGCCCGGCCTTTACCACTGCAAGGGAGCCTCCTTCTACTCTCCTTAAAATGTGTGAGCATTGCAGGTTTCCTAAGACAGGGGGCAGACACCCCACCTATGCCATTGCCACTGCTACAGTGTCTACAGCCCCTTGGTGGGGCTGGCTTTCACCAAAGCAACCACCACAACTTCCATATACCCGGGATAAGGACCCGGCATGTACCACCGTGCAGCGCCACCTGAGCGGTACCAATGCAGAGACCTATGGCCTGTACAGCCTCACAGCCAAGAGGCCAGGGGCGTGGCCAGGTCCAGTGGCCCTTGGGGGTTGACAAGGGTGAAGCACAGCTCCTCCATCAGCAGAGGATCCCCACAGCAGCCTGTGCGTCCTCTGTCTGGTGGAAGGTGGTGAGATGAATGAAGCGGGCTATGTGGAGTTGGCAGGGAATCAAGGCGACATCCAACTGATGCTCATGGGAATGGATCGTTCTGGCAGTACTGGGCATTGCATTGTCAGGTGGCATTGAGGCCGCGGGAAGAGTGCAACGTGATAGAGGGGCGTACGTTAAACTTAGAGCTACGGGGTGTCCCTGAGGGGGCATCCTTGGTGTGTGTGAAAGTGCTTGAGCTAGCGGAGCTGTGGCATTCAGAGGTTGGCAGGGGGATGTTTGCTGGAGAGCTGTAGTATTTGCTACAGAGTGTATTTGGCAGAAGGGACTGGAATGTGCAGAAAGGGTGCGACTGGGACAAGAATGGGAAGGGACGGGGACAAGAATGGGAAGGGACGGGGACAAGAATGGGAAAGGACGGGGACAAGAATGGAAAGGGACGGGGACAAGAATGGAAAGGGACGGGGACAAGAATGGAAAGGCACGGGGACAAGAATGGAAAGGCACGGGGACAAGAATGGGAAGTGAGAGGGACAAGAATGGGAAGCAACGGGGACAAGATTGGAAAGGCACGGGGACAAGATTGGAAAGGCACGGGGACAAGATTGGGAAGGCACGGGGACAAGATTGGGAAGGCACGGGGACAAGATTGGGAAGGCACGGGGACAAGATTGGGAAGGCACGGGGACAAGATTGGGAAGGCACGGGGACAAGATTGGGAAGGCACGGGGACAAGATTGGGAAGGCACGGGGACAAGATTGGGAAGGCACGGGGACAAGAATGGGAAGGCACGGGGACAAGAATGGGAAGGGACGGGGACAAGAATGGGAAGGGACGAGGTGACTGGGGTGTTGATGTGTGCGTGCAGCGGGTAGGGCTGTGGTAAATTTAAGAACTGTTGGAAGCATTTTGTTGGTAGGGCTTGTGGGTGGTAAAGTGGAATCGTAGTGTCTGCATTTTGAGGGTGGATTGTGCGTTTTAGATGTGTGTTCAGTGCTACATGTGGTCAGTGGTAATGGGCGTGGAAGAGGAGTGAGCGATGTGGTGGTGGGCTGTGGGTCTGTTGTGTGGCAGCAGCGGTGACTGGTGCGGTGTGTCAGATAGATGGTGTGGTTGTATGGTTAAGCTGGGTCTGGTGCTTGGTGGACTAATATGTCCACTGTAGGGGCCTGTGTTTGACCTCATGGTTACAAAGTTCAAACCTCAGCGGGTCCACTCAGCCATTCATCCTTCTGAGGTCAATAAAATGAGTACCGTTGGGTAGCAATAATCAACGGTTATTCAGCACCAAGATACCCTTCTGGGTGAACGTGTGCTTTACAAGTACAGGTTATGTTAATCCTGTTTAAGGTGGTATGTTGTGGCTTTTGTGTTCTTGCATTGTCATCAGTAGTTCTTTAGATCTTCTCTAGCCCTCAGTGACAACCGAATAAAAAAAAAAACTCATCAGAACATTCGAGAAGATGTAGGGAGAATTCTCCACGAGAGCCATGCATGACAGTCACCCACATCTAACACAACCAGTGCAAGAACGAGATGAAGGCTTCCTGAGGCCCACCAGACATCAGCGAGGTCTCTGCAGAAACCCGGGGGATCTCTCTACACCAGGTATGAAACCAAGGGCCAGATGTAGCAAAGGGTTTTACCCATTCTGTGTCTATGGGAAAATGTGTTTGTACATGTGGCCCCAAGCTCCACACAGCTAACAACATCCTAAGGGAACGTGCACAAGACTCGCCCTCACAGCGCTTTCAACACAGCAGTAACACTAACACACCAGTGCCCACTCGGATAGTCGACCACCCGCTCCCTCCCAACCCTGCAGACTACAGACACTAGCCAAGACATGGGCTGCACGGCGCGTAGAGCGGGAGGCACGTTTCTAAGCGCTGCACCGCAGGATTAGTCGCCAGTATCTTGCAGAAAGCAATTTGACACGATTCTGTAGGTAAACGTTGCATTTCGTTCCCCGTCCTGCCTTGTTGTCTGAGCGCTTTTATTCTGGCGAGAGGAGTCCATTTCAGGTCGATGAAAACCTGCAGTCCTGCTTCTATGTTTGAAGTCTTAAAGTTTTATTTTCAGACTGGCGCCACTGTACAGCTGTGGCGGTGGGTACTTTCGTGCCTGTGGGTACCGGTTTGGGTGTGCTGGTTTCATTATCTCTAAGCGGGGGGGTCTGGTGACATTGGAGGGCTGGAGGTGAATATATGAGGGTGCTGTGTGGTTTTCGAATGAAAGCTGTGTCCTTCATGCCCTTTCGAGCTCTCCACTAGATGGCAGCGTTGTGTTGTTTTTAGCTCTATAGAGCACATTTTTAGACAAAAAAGTTTAAATGTTCTGGAAAGTGAAGAAGTGAATGCCTTAGGACCACTGAAGTGAAAACACAGTCCAGACAAAACAAACCGGGGAAAAACAGGAAAACAGCCGCGAGAAGCGCTGGCAGCCACAGCTCTGGTGCGTGTGAGGGAGTAGAAACGTTTTACACATACTTTGAGCTCATAAACCGCGCCACATACACACTGTCCCATTAGCACTCCCGGCAGGACAGTGATAAACTGCCCTACCATGATTCCGGGGTGCGGGGCACCGTGCCAGTCAGATATCCATGTACTAGCAGTCTATCACCGATACCCCGCAGTTTAGCACGGGGGCATCTTTTGGGTCCCCCACAGGCCACGCACCAGGACCCTTTACCCGCTCACCCGGGAGCTGGGCTAATGCTGGTCAGCAAAGCCGCAGCCTGGAGTCAGATGTGGGGAGACTCGGGGGGACCCCTAAGGAAGAGAAAGGCGGACTCCGGGGCAGGGTGGAGTTTCCACCAACCATCCAGAGGGCGCACAGCGCCTTGAAGCGCACCATCACGGTAGGCACTGGAGATGCTGTCGGCCTGTGTATCCCTTCACCCTCACCCGCCTGCGTATCCCTTTACCCTCTCCCACCTGTGTATCCATTCACCCTCACCAGCCTGTGTATCCCTTCACCCTCACCAGCCTGTGTATCCCTTCACCCTCACCAGCCTGTGTATCCCTTCACCCTCACAAGCCTGTGTATCCTGTGAGGGTGGTGACTAGTACCAGGATGGCATTGGCGGGGCACAGGTGACCTGCTCTGGTGAGGAGAGCTCTCTCTGGGCAGGTGGGTGCCCGCTGGACGGTAATGCCAGTGGCAGGAGAGAAGCAAAGCCTGATGCAAGCCTGGGCTCCAGGACCAGGACTTGTGGCTGGACCTTCAGCCTGGGGCACCTACACTGGAGGTGAGAGGTCAGTGGCAGGCAGGGCTGGAGGTGAGGTCAGTGGCAGGCAGGGCTGGAGGTGAGAGGTCAGTGGCAGGCAGGGCTGGTGGTGAGAGGTCAGTGGCAGGCAGGGCTGGTGGTGAGAGGTCAGTGGCAGGCAGGGCTGGAGGTGAGGTCAGTGGCAGGCAGGGCTGGAGGTGAGAGGTCAGTGGCAGGCAGGGCTGGTGGTGAGAGGTCAGTGGCAGGCAGGGCTGGAGGTGAGAGGTCAGCGGCAGGCAGGGCTGGAGGTGAGAGGTCAGCGGCAGGCAGGGCTGGAGGTGAGAGGTCAGCGGCAGGCAGGGCTGGAGGTGAGAGGTCAGCGGCAGGCAGGGCTGGAGGTGAGAGGTCAGCGGCAGGCAGGGCTGGAGGTGAGAGGTCAGCGGCAGGCAGGGCTGGAGGTGAGAGGTCAGTGGCAGGCAGGGCTGGAGGTGAGAGGTCAGCGGCAGGCAGGGCTGGAGGTGAGAGGTCAGTGGCAGGCAGGGCTGGTGGTGAGAGGTCAGTGGCAGGCAGGGCTGGAGGTGAGAGGTCAGCGGCAGGCAGGGCTGGAGGTGAGAGGTCAGCGGCAGGCAGGGCTGGAGGTGAGAGGTCAGCGGCAGGCAGGGCTGGAGGTAAGAGGTCAGCGGCAGGCAGGGCTGGAGGTGAGAGGTCAGCGGCAGGCAGGGCTGGAGGTGAGAGGTCAGCGGCAGGCAGGGCTGGAGGTGAGAGGTCAGTGGCAGGCAGGGCTGGAGGTAAGAGGTCAGTGGCAGGCAGGGCTGGTGGTGAGAGGTCAGTGGCAGGCAGGGCTGGTGGTGAGAGTTGGGGCCTCGATGTTGGAGACCTCAGCTACTTCAGGGGCCTCTTGCGACCAGAGATTTCCTACACTTTGGGGGTAGACAGCTCCCGCCTTGGTGGCCCGCAGGCTGTGGGCGACGCCATGGCTTGATTTACTCCAGACCCCATCGAGCACCAGTGACCCCCAGCCCTCCTCCACCTACTGTCAGAGAAACCATCTCTCTGTAGCGCCTTCAGCCTTCATTTTGAGCCCTCGTGGGTGACTGTCAGTGGAATAAGTGTTTGCTGTTCAACTGACTGCACTTTTCCTTTCAATCCTTTCTCGGGGTGTTCTCACCCCTCTTGCAGATGTTAGGGTGTCAGGTGTGGCTGACACGTGGTGACCTCTGCTCCCTGACAATGCTCCTTAAGGCCCAGAAGAGTGAAAGAAGCGCTTGTAGCTCCGCCCGCTGCCTTAAGGCGGAGGTCCTGTTAGGTAGGAGCTATAATCTTTACCATCCTTGGTGCACTGCAACACTGAGGTCAGAGCAGCATCTAAACGTACCAGCCCTTCTTATTGGCTAATCTCATCAGCTTTCTGACTGGTTGGTGCATCTGCTCAGTAAGTGACTAGACCACCTGGCGAGTGTCTCAGGTCTGGGCTTTGCCCCACCCTTGCATCTCTAGCTGCTCGCTCTGATCTGGATGGCACAGATGCCAGTGTGCCAGGGGAGAACGTGTGCACCGATGGGTGGTCTGGTCTACCCACAGGAGCTGGGGTATCTGCACATAGCTTCATTCTGGGCCATGCCTCTCTCAATTCTGATGAGTTTTTCCTTTTCTCACTGTTGCCAGGTGTGCTTATTTATAAGAGATGGGAGTTTGGTGCACAATGCAGATCACACTTTTGAGCAATCACTTTTTTGTGCTCGTTGAGCCTCAAACGTTGCTTGTTGTAGTAAGGAGCTGAGAACATGGCAAGCCCCCCCAAAAAAAACAACTCCATCAGGCTCTTGTCCACAGAACAAGAAAGGGACTCCAAGAGGCATGGTGGTGCGGGGAGGGGATTTCGGCTTCATAATTAACTCACTACAGAAAAAGGGGGGGGGACCTCTGTTTTTTATCTGTGCAAATCATTTCTGAAGTACAAGTTCATGAATCAAGCCAAGTTAATTGCATGAGAGGTCAAAATGCAAAGCCCCGCATTGTGCAGACAGCCTGGGACTCATTTTTCTCACTCATAACATTTACAAAGAATAATCGGTGCTCATGATTAATACACACTCTTTTTTCTTTACAGTTTTTATAAGAATATGTCGCTTTCAAATTTTAGCTATCTCTTTTTAAATAATTTTAGAGGGGGTTGGTCTGGTTTGGGGTTTAGCTTGATAAGTCTTGCAGATGTTTTGACTTGTTTTAAAGGTGACTTGGGCTTGTTTTTGGTTAGTGATAGGTCTTCTGGTTGTTTTCACTTGTTTTTAAGGTGACTTGGGCTTGTTTTTAGTTACAGTGATAGGTCTTATGGTTGTTTTCACTTGTTTTTAAGGTGACTTGGGCTTGTTTTTGGTTACAGTGATGGGTCTTATGGTTGTTTTCACTTGTTTTTAAGGTGACTTGGGCTTGTTTTTGGTTACAGTGATGGGTCTTATGGTTGTTTTCACATGTTTTTAAGGTGAATAGGGCTTGTTTTTGGTTACAGTGACAGGTCTTGTGGTTGTTTGGTTTCTTTTAAGAGCAACTTGGGCTTGTTTTGGAATTAAGACCTTGGTTGGTTGGTGTACCATCCTCCACTGCGGTCGGCGCTCCCGACACTCTGAAGCTTGTCATGGGGAAAAAGCAGAGTGGTGGCATTGGGACAGGTGACAGAAGGTGGAGGATGCAGTCTCGCAGTGCACAACACCTGTAACTCCTGGTCAAGAGGTAACAGATGCGCTCTGGAGATCTGCTGAGGAGTATAGTGCCAAGATGTCTACCAGGGCCAGGAGTCCAGTCATGATTACCAGGAGGCGGAGAGGCATCAGTGTTACTGTCCTGTACCCAAGCCAGCAGTCAGGGACCAGTGCTAAGGGCTGGCGGTCTCACGACTCAGATGGCAATGCAATGGGGGCAGTGGCTACTCTGGGAGTGGGGGGAGGAGAATGGGTAACACCTGGACAGGTCTGTAGCACATGCAGGCATATGGCACGCACCCTCAAAGAATGTCTGCCCATATTATTTAGTTGTTTTGTAATGCATAGCTACCCTAAGAGGGCTTCTGAGCACTGGGTGTAGTTAGGTATACCATCAGAATCTTACCATAGAAGCAAAAGGATAAGAGCCAAGTCTTTAAAAGTTTCTGAAAAAAACACCAAAAGATCAGCAAGATCTCAGAGGTAGTTCAGGAACCAGATTAGAGAAAGAATGGTCACCCCGTCGGCTTCTTCTAACGCTGGGAACTGAGGAAAGGTTACTGTCGCATGATGGAGGAGAACAGCTCGTACAATGGGGTCCCACCAACGCTCCAAGATGGACTGGGCCTGAAATCGACATATCCTTATGCAAACAGCACAAAGCTCTGAAATGGATTCGCTTTTCAATCGTGAGACAGTGGAGGTCTCAAAGGAGGTTAGAAGTAGTGGACTGCTTAAGGGGGTGGAATACATTCTGGGCTACCTGAAGACGCCAGAGTGAGGCCCTAAGGGCCCCCAGGTAAAGGATGTTACCGTAATCCAACATACGGGTCAGTGTGGGTCGTCTGCTATTTAAACTTCACAAACCTGCCCGCCACTCCCTTCCCCTGGAGGGGCTGCGCCTCACCTGTGAGCCCGTCATCACGTACAGGTACCGCTTACTGCTGTCCAAGATCAGGTCAGCATTCACAGGGGAGCCGGGATCCACGGGCACCGTGCCATACACATCTCCAGTGGTGGGGGTTACGTATACCTGCAAGGGGGAGACAGAGTCACACGGGAGCCAGTCGTGGCGAGAGAAGGTGCAGCGACATGCTTGCAGAGGCTCAGAGACAGACAGGGAGAGATGCTGACAGTGCATTGCACAAAGGAGGGAGACCGTGAGAAAGAGAATGAGGGAGCAGGGTGTCAGAGAGGGAGACACCGAGAGCCCCACAAACAGAGTAGCAGAAGGCAAGAGACAGTGCCACAGTGAAAGCGGAAGAGGTAAAAACAGAACAGACAGTGTACACACGAGGGATCTGCGGAAAGGCAGACTCTAGAGCCCATCATTTCATCACAGCCATATTTGTTTATTGATCTTCTCAGGCTCCTGACCTCATCAGTCATCTTACCTTGATTTTCTTTCAATGAACAAGGCTGGTTAGCTGTGCAGGTTACCAGACATGCGTCACTTGTACAGGTGCTAGGCACACTCACCTTGTGCAGGTTACCGGACGTGCGTCACTTGTACAGGTGCCAGGCACACTCACCTTGTGCAGGTTACCGGACGTGCGTCACTTGTACAGGTGCCAGGCACACTCACCTTGTGCATGTTACCAGACGTGCGTCACTTGTACAGGTGCCAGGCACACTCACCTTGTGCATGTTACCAGACGTGCGTCACTTGTACAGGTGCCAGGCACACTCACCTTGTACATGTTACCAGATGTGCGTCACTTGTACAGGTGCCAGGCACACTCACCTTGTGCATGTTACCAGATGTGCGTCACTTGTACAGGTGCCAGGCACACTCACCTTGTGCAGGTTACCGGACATGCGTCACTTGTACAGGTGCCAGGCACACTCACCTTGTGTGGGGTTATCGGAAGTGCATCACGCACACAGGTGCCAGGCACACTCACCTTGTGCAGGTTACCGGACATGCGTCACTTGTACAGGTACCAGGCACACTCACCTTGTGTGGGGTTATCGGACGTGCATCACTTGTACAGGTGCCAGGCACACTCACCTTGTGCAGGTTACCAGATGTGCGTCACTTGTACAGGTGCCAGGCACACTCACCTTGTGCAGGTTATCTACGGGAAGTGTGTCACTTGTACAGGTGCTAGGCACACTCACCTTGTGCAGGTTACCGGACATGCGTCACTTGTACAGGTACCAGGCACACTCACCTTGTGTGGGGTTATCGGACGTGCATCACTTGTACAGGTGCCAGGCACACTCACCTTGTGCAGGTTATCGGGCGAGCATCACACGTACAGGTGATAAGCACACTCACCTCGTGCTGGTTATCGGATGTGTGTCACACACGTACAGGTGCGGAGCACAGTTACTTTGTGCAGGTTATCTATCAGACGTGCATCATGCCCACAGGTCCCAGGCACACTCACCTTGTGCAGGCTGCCCTCTGTGTCTCCAAGAAACGCGATGGTGTGGCCGCCTTCCTCCACTGCCGCCACCGCCGAGAG
The DNA here is from genome assembly GCF_031143425.1 of Pleurodeles waltl. Lineage (NCBI taxonomy): Eukaryota > Metazoa > Chordata > Amphibia > Caudata > Salamandridae > Pleurodeles > Pleurodeles waltl. The sequence continues at coordinate 14,989,190 of NC_090449.1, read as the reverse complement.
GCCAGGCACCCCCGCCAGCAGTGGCTGGGAAACAAGGGGTGTCCGGCTGGATATGGGGCTTGGGGTGTGCTCCCCGCCACAGCTGTACATCCTGGGCGAGTCCTGCATAGAAGATGAACAGAGAAAGTAGTTGACTAGATGGGAAAATGTAGTCTAAAAACATGGTGCGCACTTAAACAGCTTTAGATATAATTCGCATGCAAGGACACATGTAATGCAGGAAGCTGGCTTTCTATGTGGTGCACTAAAATGAAGTACACAGTGCAGAGAGTCCAATGGTTCCCCAGTTGGTTTACAGAGGTAAAAGTAGATAGGTGTAATGCTCGGTTTGTGGTAGTGTGGTCCAGCAGTTAGGCTTATCAGAGGGCAATGCAAAGCATTTGTTGTACTCACGGAGGCAATAAATGAGATGCACACAAAGAATAAATCCGAAATCAAACTAGAAAAATAACACTTCTTTTTATATATGTTTTGAAACCACAAACTTTGTTAAATAGTAAGTACTGTTTTTATCAATTTTTACAGGAAAGTAAATTGTTCAAACCTGTGCTCTTTTACGCACAATGCAATCATTTTGGAGGAAAAATCAAAGATGCGTAAAAAATAGATACAGTTGGTTTCAGGGGTTCACCTTCCAGATTCGAAGATGCAGTGGGCCAAGGTCCAAAGTTCTACCCGCAGTTCTTCGGAGGTGCCCGGGTTTCGCCAGGAGCAGGATACTGGGGAGGTTGTAGCTGGGCGCGCTACGGTGAAGGAGGGGGGGGGCACCTGCAAACAGGCTGCGCAGGGGGACTTGGGGACAAGTCTGAGAGCTCCTAAATGGGGGCTCAGGTCACAAGGTGCCATGGAGCAAGGGAGCACAGTCGGTTCATCGGTACCCAGGCCGGAAGGCTTGGATGCAGGGTGGTTAGGGCAGCTGCACCTGTTCCGCAAAGATGCTCCTCTCGGTTAGGGACAAACAGCTGGCAGGGGCAAAATCACAACAGCTGGGCCACTCACAAAATGGGTCTCAAGGATACTGATGTCCCTCAATGGCTGCTTGGTCCTGGTGTAGTGGGAATTCAAACTGGGCTCTCACGGCTGGTGCAGGGCGTCTGGTACCTGCGGGGTTGGTGCTGTACAGCTCTGGTTAGTCCTGGTGTCCTCACACTCGGGGGAGACACATCTGGTCCTCCAGAGCACAGGTACCTTCTAATCATCTGCGTTGGTCGGGCCAGGGAGCTGCAAGGCAGTGGACTGGACTCCGCTTGTCCGAGGACTGCAGGAAAATAGCGCATCCCTCTCCAAGGGAGACGGGTGGCAATTTCTGAGGTGCTGGCAGGCTACCAAAGTCTTGGATAGTTCTCCAGCTTGCAGGACAGGTCACTTTCGCACTTGTCGAGAGCGTTGCGAGCCCGCAGAGTTGTGCACCAAAGGTTCTAAGGTCGTCTGCTGCTTTCGCCAGGCAGTGAGACTCTTGTTTGTCTTTCTCTTGATCTGTCGAATCCGAGTTCTTGGATTCAGGGGGGCCACCTAAATACCTCATTTAGGAGTGTTAAAGAGGGGTGACAGGTAGGAGTCAATGGGTTGCTCACATTTAGGGTGTCTACACCCTCTATATAACCACTTCTGTTGGGCAGTGGGCACAACCCTTGCCCCTGAATGCTGAAAAGTGGTGTCCACATCAGCTGGTCCACTTTAGGGGTGAGTCTGGCTGGGTGTGGGCACACCTCCTAAGCTTACTAATATTCCTGCCTGTCCTGCTGCCATGAAGTGGGGTCAGGGCAGATATGTCCACGCGTGTGATGTAATGCACCCTGCCTCAGGGCTGGAAGGCCTTCTGTAGGGGTGACTCACAAACATCATATGCAGTAGGCAGAGACATGGCACACAGGGATGTGTGATCGGGCATGTTTTCACTTTAGTCTGCACCAAGACACGCAGCCTGTGATGGCAGCCGGGTGCTTGTCTAGTGGGGGCTTTTTAGGGTGGCACAATTCATGTTGCAGCCCTCAAGGACCCTCTTTGGTACCCCATGCCTTAGTACAAGGGGTACCATTTACGGGGGACTTATAGAGGGTACTAAAGGTTGTGCCAATTGGGAAAACAACTGTACAATTTTGGGAAGAGATCTGGCACTGTGGACCCGAATAGAAGGAACTTGTGCACTTTCAGTCAAGATCACTTCATGTACCAGGCAACAAATGGGGATAACCGTGCAAAAATGGGGCTTTTTCCTACACGTAGTTTCTATTAAGTACTTTAAATGCAGTTTGCAGAAGAGGTGATGTGTCTGTAGAATATGCTGTGGACATGATTTGCATGAAACATTACGGTGCCCATTTACAAGGTGCCTGGAATTCAGTGTGTATGAAAGGCGCTATGAAAAAAATGAGACTTCTGTGCTTCTAGAGTTTCTAGCATGTTCCACATGCCTGTCCTGGGTGTGCTGTTTTGTAGCCTCTTGCCTGCAGGGGGGCACAGACAGCCTGTGTGACCCTGGGCAGGTGGGGGTAACAAGGGAATCCTCTGCTCCAGATAAGGTGGGGTGAGGGCGTGGTGCCTCTGAGTAGCACCTGGGACTCCACAAGGCATACTTACTAAAGGGCTTCTTTAGTGTGGGCCCCAGGGAGCCGGTGACCAGCCCGAGAACAGAAGCACACCTTGGATCCCAGCGCCTCGGCTTCGATGCGCTGTCAGCTTGTGTTACCTGCCCCAGATACTCATGAAAGGAGAGGAAATGTGCGTGTGAATGGAGAGCGCTGGGAGCGTCTGGTGTACTGCAAAGGGTGTGCCCCCCTCCCACCCACCATACCCCCCCCACACACTCACACTGGCCCACAGGCAGAGTGAGGGAACTAGACCACACCTGGCCTACAAGCAGCGTGAACGCGAGACCCCGACTGGCCTACAGGCAAAGTGAGACCACGTGACCAAGACTTGACTACAGGATGAGTGACGGAACTACAGCCAGACTGATGCACAGCCGGGCCAGGGTGTGGGCAACATGAGGGAATTAGGCCCGGGCTGGCCTACAGGCAGAGTGAGGGAACTACACCCCGACTGGCCTACAGGCAGAGTGAGAGAACTACAACCAGACTGGCCTACAGGTATAGTGAGAGAACTACACCCTGACTGGCCTACAGGCACAGTGAGGGAACTATACCCCAACTGGCCTACAGGCAGTGAGGGAACTACACCCTGACTGGTCGACAGGCAGAGTGAGAGAACTACACCATGACTGACTCAGGAAAACCGAGAGAACTACACTCACACTGGCCCTACAGGCAGAGTGAGAGAAATAGACCCGGACTGGCCTACAGGCAGAGTGAGGGAACTACACTCACACTGTCCCTACAGGCAGAGTGAGAGAACTAGACCCGACTGGCCTACAGGCAGAGTGAGAGAACAACTGCCGGATTGGCCTACAGGTGAAGTGAGAGAACTGCACACACTGGCCTACAGGAAAAGTGAGAGAGCTACCCTCACACTGGCCTACAGGCAGAGTGAGAGAACTACACCCAGACTGGCCTACAGGCAAAGTGAGAGAACTAGACCCGGACTGGCCTACAGGCAAAGTGAGAGAACTAGACCCGGACTGGCCTACAGGCACAGTGAGGGAACTATACCCCAACTGGCCTACAGGCAGTGAGGGAACTACACCCTGACTGGCCGACAGGCAGAGTGAGAGAACTACACCATGACTGACTCAGGAAAACCGAGAGAACTACACTCACACTGGCCCTACAGGCAGAGTGAGAGAAATAGAACCGGACTGGCCTACAGGCAGAGTGAGGGAACTACACTCACACTGTCCCTACAGGCAGAGTGAGAGAACTAGACCCGACTGGCTTACAGGCAGAGTGAGAGAACAACTGCCGGATTGGCCTACAGGTGAAGTGAGAGAACTGCACACACTGGCCTACAGGAAAAGTGAGAGAGCTACCCTCACACTGGCCTACAGGCAGAGTGAGAGAACTACACCCGGACTGGCCTACAGGCAAAGTGAGAGAACTAGACCCGGACTGGCCTACAGGCAAAGTGAGAGAACTACACCATGAATGGCCTACAGGCAAAGTGAGAGAACTACACTCACAGTGGCCTACAGGCAGAGTAAGGGAACTAGACCACGCCTGGCGTACAAGCAGAGTGAGGGAACTACACCGTGCCTGGCCTACAGGCAGAGTGAGAGAACACTCCCGACTGGTCTACAGGCAGAGTGAGGGAACTATACCCGGACTGACCTCCACTCAGAATGAGAGAACTAGACACCGACTGCAGTACAGGCAAAGTGAGAGAACTACACCCAGACTGGTCTACAGGCAAAGTGAGATAACTAGACCTGGACTGGCCTACAGGCAGAGTGAAAGAACTAGACCAGATTAGTCTACAAGCAGAGTGAGATAACTAGACCTGGACTGGCCTACAGGCAGAGTGAAAGAACTAGACCAGATTAGTCTACAAGCAGAGTGAGATAACTAGACCTGGACTGGCCTACAAGCAGATTGAAAGAACTAGACCCTACCAGCAGTGCCCCCAGTATCCAGCAGTGCCACCTGTGGAGGTTGTACATACACAAGCAGTGCCCCCAGTATCCAGCATGCCACCTGGGGAGGTTGCACATACACAAGCAGTGCTCCCAGTATCAAGCATGCCACCTGTGGAGGTTACCAGTACCCAGCATTGCCACCGGTGGAGGTTACCAGCACCTAGGGGTGCCCCCAGTACTAGGAGTGCCCTTGGTACCCAGCAGTGCCACCTGTGGAAGTCACCAGTACTGAGCAGCGCTCCCCAGTATTGAAGTTTCCTACATGTAGGTGTCGTTTTGCAGCTTGAAGAATTTTCTGGATTCACATGCTGTGCATTACTCTGCCATCTAGTGGTTGGGTCCGGAGTTCTCCATTGATTGTTAGTACTTCTCTTGATTTTTTGTTTGTTGATGGGAGTCAGTGAAACCACCATTTGGTATCCCCTTGTGATGTCTTACTTCCTCCGGGTGTTCCCACCCTTGGTTGCCGTCTTCAGATCCCCCCCCCCTTCCTCCCATCTTCTTGGTGGAGGTAAGTGGGTCGTTTGTGAATCCAGAAAATTGTTCAAGCTGCAAAACTACACCTACAGGTAAGAAACTCTACGTTTTACAGTGTGAATCTTTTCTGGATTCACGTGCCGTGCACTGATTGTAAGCAGTTTTACTCCTGTGGTGGCTGGTTGAAGATGGGTATTGGTTTGTAATCAGATGTTGGAGCACCTTTTGACCTACTTGAGCTTCCATGTTCATTTGTATATCAATACAATAATGTCTTGTGAACGTTTGTACTGATGACCATGTTGTTGCCATGCAGATTTCCGGTAGCGGAGTGTTTGCTAAAAAAGGCAATGGTTGCCTCTTCTTTCCGTGTAGTGTGTGCTCCTGGTATCTTTGGCAAGCTTTCTCCCACATGTTTTATGGCACAACTGAATTGTTGGTGCAATCCATCTTGCTATAGTGTTCTTAGTTACTGATTTGCCCAGACAACCTTTGCCAAATGAAACAAATAGTTGAGTCTTCCGCAAAGATTTTGTTTTTTCAGTGTAGTACATGACCGACCATCTTGCGTCCAATGTTCTTCCTGCATAGGTCTTCGGGCTTTGAAAGAAACTTGGTATTTGTATACTTTGATTGCTATGCAATTGCAACACTACCTTTGGTAGGAATTGTGGATCTGTTCTCATGACAATTCTGTGCTTGTGAATTTGAAAATACAGTTCCCATATAGTGAGTGCTTGTATCTCATCTACTCTGCGCAGAGATGTAAGGGCTGCTAAAAAGGCAGTTTTTCTGACTTAGCATCTGCAAACTAGCCTTGGGTTATGGCTCAAACGTTTACTTCATGAGTTGCGTTAACACCACATTTAGGTTGCACGTGGGTGCCGGGATCCTCTCCGGTAGAGCAATTCTTTTTGCTCCTTCTAGGAATCTCTTTACTACCAGTGCTGTGAAGGAACTTCTTCCATATCCCCTTGTGTATGCCACTGTTGCTGCTGGGTGCACCGTCAAGGATGCATAGGTAAGACCCTCTTGTAAGAGATGTCAGATACCTTACAACTGTCTTCTTTGGTGCTTTTCTTCTGTAACCCATTTGTTACACACCACAGTGAATATCTCTTCCATTTTGCTGCATAACACTCTGGTTATCGGTTTTCAGTGCCATCGTCTGTTCTTTTGACCATATTCTACCTCTTCAGGAGCCATGCTGTTAGGTTCAAGGAGTCTGGCTCTGGGTGGAACACCCTTCCTTCTTCCATTGACAACAGATCCTGTTTTCTTGGTAGCCTTTTGATTCTACCTTGTGCTAAATGCATTGTCTCCAAGTACCATGTTTCTGTTGCCCATTGTGGTGCAATCAGGATTAATGTCATGTGACTGCTCTTGTGTTTGTTGATCACTCTGTGCAACAACAGATTAGGGGCCAGGGATATGCAAATGTTCCTAACAAGTTTATCGAAAGGGCATTCCCCAGTGACCAACGGTGCGGTTGTCTGGAGGCAAAGCTCTGCCATTCTGTGGCGCTGCAAATAGATCCACTGTTGGTGTAAACCACCTTTGAAAGATCCTTTCTACTACTGATTGTTTGAGCTCCCATTAGTGGGAGCCTGAGGCTTGCCTGCTCAGTCTGTCTGCCTCAACATTGTCCTTTCCCTGTAGGTGTGTCACCCAAGTGTCCATGTTCCTCTCTATTGCCCTTTTCCAGAGCTGTTGAGCTAACTCTGATAGGGGCGGGGATTGAGTCCCTCCCAGCTTGTTGATGTAAAACTATGTTGTTGTATTGTCTGTTTGGATCAATGTTACCTCCCCCGAATCTGGTTCTGGAATGCCTTGAGGGCGAGGAAAACTGTTTTTAGTTCTAGGAGGTTGGTGTGTTGGACTGCATCCTGATCCCTCCTTACCACTCTTAGTTTGAGGGACCCCATGTGTGCACCCCCATCCCATGTGAGAGGTGTCCGTAGTTACTGTCATAGATGGAGCTGGTCATATAAAATGTCTTCTTTGTATAATGTGTTTGCCGTTCCACCATACCATTTCCTCGTGTACTTTGTGTGACACCCACAAGATCTTCCCAACTCAGTTGCCTGTGACCATCGACTTTGAAGCCACTCCTGGATCGGTCTCGTGTGAAGCCTCGCATATGGGATTAACGGAATGCAAGATGTCATTGTCCCCAATAGTTTCCCTACTGTCCTCGCTTCAGAGCTTGACCCCTGCGGTAATGGTGAATCTCTTCCAAAAAGGGAATGAGTCCTCTTCGAGATGGTATACACCTTCCCCTTGAATTGAATTCAACCTTGCCCCAGGAAAAACAAAAACGTTTCTTGTTCTGGCTCTGGAGAAGACTTCTCTATGTTCAATGAGAAACCTTGTGTGTACAGTGTCTGCAATACCTAGTGAATGTCCTGTTTCTGGTATGAGTTCACTCTTCCTAACCAATCGTCGAGGTACGGATATACATGTATTCCCATTTGTCTGAGATGCACAGCTACTGCTGCAAGGCATTATATAAACACTCTTGGTGCAGATTTTATTTCAAATGTCAACACTGTGAATTGATTGTGTCCCATTGATAAACTTTAGGTATTTCTTGTGCCTTGCTTTCATAGGGATGTGCAGGTCAGCGTCCTTCAAGTCTATGGTTGCCATGTGATCCCCTTCTTGAAGTTGTGGTATGACCTAGTGTAAGGTTGTCATTTTGAATTTTGGAGTTTTTATAAACTTGTTTATGAATCTGAGGCCTCGTATTGGGCACGAGGATCCGTCCACCTTGGGAATTAGGAAATATGGTGAGTAATGGCCCTTGTTGATTTCCTGTTTGCCCAACAATTCTTTGACCTCTTTGAGGAGACGAGCCATGTCCTCTTGAGTGTAGCTTCTTCTTTGGTTTCCTACATGGAAGGAATTTGCTTAGTTCCATGCAATATCCGAATTGGATTGTATTTAAAATTCATTTGTCTGAAGTTATTTTCCTCCACTCCTAGAGGAAGGCCTTTAACCTTTTGCCGACTGGGGTGTCGTGTTTGAATTTTAATCGAATGTTTTCCCGTAGTCATTTCTGAGAGTCTGGCCTTCCCGGAGGGGTCACTTATTTGAGGGGACTGCACTTCCTCTGCCTGTCTGTCCTCTCCCTCTGGATCTTCCTCGAAAGGCACCTGTTGCTGCTACTGCCAGCTTTGTTGAGTTGAGGCGGTTTGTGTGCTGCTCTGGAAGCCTTGATGTGAGCTTCCTGACTGGAAGCTACCCCTTGAGGCTGGTCCTCTTGCAGCAAATGTTCCCCTTCCTGATCCTCCTCGAAGCTGAAGTGCGCTCTTGGACTGCCGTTTCGTTGTCCTCCTTTAGTTGCTGGATACTTTCATCCACCTCGTTTCCGGACAGTTGCTGCCCACTGAAGGGCGTGTTTATGATATTTGCCTGCACCTCTGGCTCAAAAGCCCAAGATTCTCAGCCATGAGTGACCTTAGCGTGACTCCCATCATCATCTGTCGACTTGATGGGTCTGCTGCATCTAAAACCAATTTTAAACACGTATTTGCAATGTTTTTACCACTTGCGCTGCCCTTTGCCTGTACTGTTCAGGGAGGTGTTTTGACAGCTCTCCCATCTCCTCCCAAGGCTGATAAGCACGTCTATTGAGCAATGCCTGTGAGTTTGCAATGCACCACTGGTTTGCAGCACCACGTTTGAATCTGCGCTCCATGAGTTTCAGCCTCTTGCTCTCCTTTTCAGTAGGAGACCCTGAGGCTGAGGGGATGCTGGCCCTGTTCCTGGCTGTCGCTGTGATTATGGAGTCTGACCGAACGGCGGTCTTTACGTATGCCGGGTCCCTTGAGGAGAGCGTAGTCCTTTTCAGCCCTCGGCCGCACTGCTCTACAAGTGGCTGGCTCCTAAAGGCTTCGCTCCCCTGGTCGAGGATGCTTAGGAGCGCGAGAAGAAATGTGCTTCTTGCCCGAGTTGTAAGCACTGTTTCTAGTAGGAAGCATGACTGTGGTTTATCCTCCTTGAGCTGTACATTAAATCTGTCAGCTGCGTTTCTGATGACCAAAGAGTACATTCCCCTGTCATTGGGGGCGAGGGCTTTGATTCTGTCCCCTCTTGAAGAGAGTCAGCCTCTATGTCCTCCCACTGTTGTCAATGTATTCACCTCCTTCTGAGGCCTGATTTATTCCAGGTTGCTCTTCATCCTTAGAGAAAAACTCTGGTTCTTCTTCCTGAGGCTCTGGTGTGAGTGGAGGCGCTATTTCTTTGAGTTTCATTTCAGATGTGTGTTTCGGCGTCAAAGCTTTTTTGAGGAACTGTAAATTCTTTAAGACTGTCATCAAATTATTTTTCCTGCTGTAGTAGCATGGACATTTTGGCCTTGTGCCTCTCTTTTCTTTTCGATGCCGACGGTCCATTCGTCAGGGTTTCGGGTCTTTGTGTTTGACGCCGAACCCTCTTTCCACATTGACTCGGTCATCAAGCTTTGGTGTCCGGCTCTCGACTGTTGAGCTTTCGACATTGAAGTGTTTTTTCTCTTCCTTCCTTTGGTGATGGGTTTATTCAGAGTTCTGCTCCCAGCGGAGTTCCCTTTGAAGGCTCTGTGAGACTCTTTCATGGGTGATGCTTACTGGTGACAACATGTTCTACCCCAAAGGTCCCTTGTTTGTTCTCAAGTCCGATCTATTTTGACTCTGGGGTCTTAGCAGAGTGCCTGGTGTCTCTTACCTCCTTGCACATCTTCTTAGATGCTTGCTCCTCCACGTCGATGATCCACCGATCCCCCTCGGATGTCTTACTTTCGACTCCCTTCCAACATTCTCGTCATAGTCGCTCAACAGCCCCAAGTCTCTGACAGACAGTGTGGGCTTTTGGCCTTGTAATTTGTGATGAGCCATTCTCTGTCTCGCTCTTACTTTCGGGGTCTCATGCAAACACTACGCAGGGGGTGCAATCTTCGCTTACGTGTTTCAGTGCATACAGGGGTTACACAGCTAACGTTTGTTCTTTTGGTCATACTTGTGGTGACAATATTTTACTCCGAACAGGGGGCCCCCTGAATGAGTATTCTCACCGCTCCGTCAAATGAACGAAACATATCTTCCTCTCGCTTTTCCTTTTCGCCCGCTCCCACCGGTGGAGGTCACCAGTACCCTGCAGTGCCACCCGTGGAGGTCACCAGTACCCAGCAGTTATTCTAGTACCCAGTAGTTCCCCCAGTACCCAGCAGTACTACCTGTGGAGGTCACCAGTGCCTAAGAGTGGTTCCAGTACCCTGCAGTGCCTAGGAGTGGTTCCAGTACCCTGCAGTGCCACCTGTGGAGGTCACCAGTATCCAGCAGTGCCACCTGTGGAGGTCACCAGTATCCAGCAGTGCCACCCGTGGAGGTCATCAGTACCCTAGCAGTTATTCTAGTAGCCAGTAGTTCCCCCAGTACCCAGCAGTACTACCTGTGGAGGTCACCAGTGCCTAGAAGTGCTTCCAGTACCCAGAAGTGCCACCTGTGGAGGTCACCAGTACCCAGCACAGTGGGTCAAGCCATGCTGCACAGCAGCCTGCATTGCTACGAAAGCCTGCCCTGGCTCGACAGCTTGCAGCTACGTTGTGCGTGGTTGAGGTGAGCAGCGGAGATGTGTGTTCCGAGGCGGTCAGTGCTGTGATGTGGCCAGCCCGGGACTGACCTGTGGACAGGGGCTGCTGCCTCTTACTCACCTAGGGTGACCACCCTTCCGTAAATTTCACCGGTCCGTAATTTCGCCCTGCTGTCCATTGTCCGTGATGAAAGCTTTAACGGACGGCATTGTCCGTAATTTTAGCCTTTCACCTAAAGGACAAAGGAGGCAGCGCGAAATTATGGGCAGAGGAGTTTCCTCAGCTGGGCTGGAAGGCAGGGGGTCTCCTGTGCTCTGAGGGAGGGAGGGGCAGACAGATAAGAAAAGGCCTTCTTGGGGGGGGGGGCTCCCTCTGCAAATACAAAGGGGCTTGAAAACCTGCATTGACTTTACTAAAAAGAGTCACTTGAAGTTTTCTGGTGGCAAAGATATTTCTTTCAGAGAGGTATTGTAATGGTGTTCCAAGGTGAGCTGTGGAGTGTGTTATAAAAAAAATTGGTACTAGGTATAAACTGTATATTATTCAAATCTGTATTTGAGAAGCATTTTTTTTTATTTCACCGAAATGAATTTGTGCATTTTGTAGCAGCCTTTCTTATGATGTAATTGTATTTTTCACAGTTCTTTCAGGTACTTCAGTACCTCATAGTACTAACAAACATTGGCAAAGCAATAGGTCTCATTTACGAAAGAGTAATTGGTTTTGCTTATGTGTTTTAGCCATTAGCCACATTATACACCAGAGTGGCTGCTGTTCAGCATGGCTTAAAGTTAGTGGCATAGTGGTGTGGAGTAGAGTAGCATAGGAGCAGTGGCGTAGAGCCCAGTGGTGCAAAGTAAGTGCAGTGGGGTACAGTGCAGTTGTTTAGAGTGCATTAGAGTATAGTGCAGTGGTTTAGAGTGCAGTGGCATGGAGTGGCGTGGGACAGAGTAGAGTGGCATAGAGTGCAGTGGAGTAGAGTGGCATACATTTAAGTGGCAGAGAGAGCAGTAGTGTAGAGTGGTGCAGTGGCATAGATTGCAGAGTAGACTCACGTTGCAGGGAGTGCAGTGACGTAGTGTAGAGTGGTGCAGAGTAGGACAAAGTGCTGCAGAGTGGAGTGATGCAGAGTAGAATGGCATTGAGTGCAGTGGCATAGAATGCAGTAGTACATAGTACATTGGTGTATAGTACAGTGGTGGAGAGTGGCACGCTTCAGAGTAGAGTGTCAGTGCAGTGATGTAGAGTGGCACAGAGAGCAGTGGCGTAGAGTACAGTGGTACAGAGTAGAGGGCAGTGGTGTACAGTGCAGTTGTTTAGAGTGCATTGGCACAGAGTGCAGTGGCATAGAGTGGCATGGGGTAAAGTTACATAGAGTGCAGTGGACTAGAGTGGCATACAATAGAGTAGCAGAGAGTGCAGTAGTGCAGAGCGGTGCAGTGTCAGAGTGCAGAGTAGACTCATGTGGCATAGAGTGGAGTATTGTAGAGTGGTGTAGAGTAGAGTATAGTGCCTAGAGTGCAGTGGCATAGAGTAGAGTGGTGTAGAGTGCAGAGTTGCAGAGTAGAGTGTCAGTGTAGTGGTGTAGAGTGGTACAGAGAACAGTGGCATAGAGTACAGTGGTGCAGAGTAAAGGGCTGTGGCATACAGTACAGTTGTTTAGAGTGCACTGGTGTAGAGTGCAGTGGCATAGAGTAGAGTGGTGTAGAGTGCAGAGTAGTGTGTCAGTGTAGTGGTGTAGAGTGGTACAGAGAACAGTGGCATAGAGTACAGTGGTGCAGAGTAAAGGGCTGTGGCATACAGTACAGTTGTTTAGAGTGCACTGGTGTAGAGTGCAGTTGCATAGAGTGGCATTGGGCAGAGTAGAGTGGCATAGAATGCAGTGGAATAGAGTATATTGGTGCAGAATGCAGTAGTACAGAGCAGAGTGGTGTAGAGTATAGTGGCGGCCAGTGCAGTGTCAGCTTTCAGTGGTGTAGAGTGCATTGAACTAGAGTGCAGTGGTCAGAGTGGTATAGAGTACAGTGGCGTAGAATAGTTAGTTTCAGAGTAGAGTGCAGTTGCATAGAGTGGAGAGGTGCAGGGTAGAGTGCAGTGGAATAGAATGCAGTGGCACAGAGTGCAGTGGCGTAAAGTAGATTATTTCACGGTAGAGTGAGGTGGCTTAGAGTGGAGAGGTGAGGGTTAATAAGTGGCATTGAGTGTGGTGGCACAGAGTAAAGTAGTGTAGAGTGCAGTGACAGGGTGCAGAGTAGATTAGAGTGATGTACAGTGTATTGATGTAGAGTGCAGGGGCATAGAGTTGAGTGTTACAGAGTAAAGTGCATTAGCATAGAGTGTATTAGCTTAGAGTGTAGTGGCGTACAGTGCAGCGTTGCAGAGTGGCAGAGAGTGGAGTTGTGCGGATTAGATTGGTGTTGCCTAGACTGGAGTGGTATGGCGTGCAGACGAGTAGAGCGCAGTGGTGTAGAGAGGCATAAAGTGCAGTGGCATATAGTAGAGTGGTACAGAGTAGAGAGGCATAGTATGAAGTAGCATAGAGTGCAGTGGCATAATGTGGAGTGGTTCCGAATGGAGAAGAGTGCAGTGGCATGGAGTGGAGTGGAGTAAAGTAGAGTGATACAGAGTAGGGTGCAGTGGCGTGTAGTGGTGCAGAGCAGATTGGAGTGCAGTATGGATGATATGCTAACACACTGCCATTACAGACAACACATTTTTGATTGAAATGACCATTACATTTGCACAGATATACAGTTTTTCAAATCAAACTATACTGTGCACAGGTGATGATGTGTGGAAATTGCATCACCTAATGCAATGTTTTGTTTTAATCATGTAAAGGTATTTGTTTCCAGCACAGTTCAGAATTAACAAAAATGTGCTTGATTTGTAATTCTAATTCTGATAGATTCTGAAGTTTATTTAAATGTTGTCATGTGATAGAAAAAACTCTTTCCTAACCCCAGTATCCAGCAAGATTGTCGCATAAATCCTCTCACTTTGAAGTCAGCGAAAGGAAAGTAAACACTAAGTTCCCACCGAAGACAGAGCCTGACATTTGACTTTGTTCTTTGAATGCACAGCAAATATGATAAGATAAAAACAAGATTTACAGGCCTGTTTACAGAAAGGGAGCACTCGGCAGGATACTGTAAGTAAGGTTTTGGCAAGGGAAGGGACGAATTCAAGCTGCATAGCCTAAAACAAATAAAGCCAGCAAATTGAAAGCAACAAATTGTGAGTTACAAACCACACGGCCAATGGCAAGCAACGGGCAGAATGCATTCACAAGGAAGCACAATGAATTTACTTAAAGTGACAGCTGTGGGGTACTTTGTGTGGAAAGTCCAGTATTTTAGTCCATATCTTGCAGAGGTTTGGCTACATCAATCACCCAGGTAGTATGACAAGAAGACCTGGAGTGGTTTCCATGTTGCAGGATAGGTCTGTACATCCATTCTATCAGTTTGCTACCATTTCCTATGGTACAGAGCTTTTGGCACACCTCTTGTAGGGTTAGTGCTAGGTGGCTGACATGAAATAGGGCATTTAATGATTATTTAAGGTGGTTGTAAGTAAGGAGTTGACCGGGGTGAAGATGGTAGTCTGCCACAAGGGTTTGGAAATTTAGTAGCTCACTGTTCAGAAAAAAAGTCCCCAATTTTAAGACACATGCAACATGCCACTGATGGAGTTGCTCTGAGCACAGCCATCCTGTGCGAGTGGGAAGGCTTAGCAAAGGTAGTGCAGGAGCATAGGGTTTCTTTGTGTCAGTGAGTTTACAGGGTCTGGCAAGGCAAGAGAAAGCCGTGCATGATAACCCCGGATGGTGATCCATAGAATGGTCAGTAGGAAACAATGAGCAGTGCATTAAGCCTTCCTTAAAAGTCTTTACTGGTAAACCCCATCTCATGCAGGGAGGTGGGCAGAAAGCCAATGAGCCGCCCATTGGACATCTGCAGCTGAATAATAGCATCCTAAGTCCAGAAGACCTTCTCCACCCGCAGTCACAGTTAGCTTTAGAGTGGAAAGAGCTCCCGATGGAGCCGCAGCGACCAAATCAGATGTGTGGCCTGTCTGAAGAAGGAATGAAGGATGAGCAGGGGAAGGTTTGCATAATAATACTATCATTGGGGTAGCACCATCTTCACTAGTGCCACGTGGCCTCTACAGAAAGCAGAAGAGAAGACCAAAAAGCAAACTGGGCTTGGAGGGACCGTTCGCTCTGCCGAGATTTTCATCCTGGAAATCAGTGTAAGAACGGTAGATATTAATCACTAGGTATCAAAAAGGTAACTGGTCCCCAGTTCAGTCTGAGATCTAATTGTATATGAAGGTGAAAACAGTGCCATATGCTAAAGAAACACTAATTACATTTTAAAATTTGTAAATTTTGTTTGTGCAATTTACATCCCAAATATTTTGAAGATTCTATGTGTACTTGACCCTTCGGGATAACCCAGATCTCTAGTTTGGCTTTTGCTCAATTTCAAAACCATATAAAGACATGGAGTAAGTGGGCAATTGCCTTGCACAACCTTGCAAGGGGTCTGGCCCCTGCTCCCCCTTCACAAGCACTAACAGCGAACCATTGCACCAGAAGAGTTTGCCAAGGTGGATGGGTGTTGATTGTTCAACCACTTGACAGTGCCCCTTCTGTTTCGCCCCTGTGTGCAGAGACAACTCCCCAGGTACCCAATACCTTTGAATAGTCTTGGTGGACCCATCTTGTCTGATTGTAGGAATTGTCCCACCT
The DNA here is from genome assembly GCF_031143425.1 of Pleurodeles waltl. Taxonomy (NCBI): domain Eukaryota; kingdom Metazoa; phylum Chordata; class Amphibia; order Caudata; family Salamandridae; genus Pleurodeles; species Pleurodeles waltl. Next base: position 14,973,857 of record NC_090449.1, on the reverse strand, counting down.
TGTTCTTCTCTTCTTTATTTATCCAGTTTTTAGCAACAACCCTTTGAATTACTTGCCGTGGATCTCCCATTTGATCTCAATTTCATCCTACTCTTTTATTATCTTTGATTGGTAGTCCGGGCTCCCATTTCTGAGATAAATGTAGAGTCCCATTCATACACTCTAGTGCAGTGAGACTACAGACAAGTTATGGATACATCACATCCTGGCATTAGGTGTGAGACTGTCACCCACACCATCTGCCCTGCCTCTTTAAAAAAAATTAGGTTGAAAGTCCATGGGCGGTTGGGGTAAGCCAGGTGTTTTTGTTCAATTTGTTTAAACTAGCAGAAGGTTAATTACCTTAATGTTTCCCAAACTGTTTGCCAGGGGGTTTAAAATGTTCAGAAACATAATCAAAATGTTGCTGTTACTTTCTCTTCAGGAAAGATCGGGTAGATTTGGGTAGGGGTGATGGCCTTGCCGCAGTACTGAAGGGCATTGATTTACTACTGAACAAGGACATAATGTGACACGTGAATGCAGCATATCAGGAGCCAATCACAAAAAGACCACAGTGAATAAATAGTGCTATGTTAAAAAAGAGTAAATAAATGCACTGACAACATAGTGAGGCATGGCCTCTCTTGCGTGTGTCTGTAAAACTGACGTTTGTTCTTGAATTTTTGTCCTGAATTTTGACCCTTTGTCCTGAATTTTTTACAGTCCTGTCCAGAATTTGCCTCAATGCCAGGTGGTCACCCTATAATCACCAGCACGAGGGTGGGCGGCACATCTCTTCCGCCCAGGGCGCTGTTGATGCAAGGGCCCTGGCTGCAGGGCCGGGGCCCCTGAGAGCAGAGTATTGAGGAACCAGCCTCCTCGGTGTCCTGCTGAGTACCAACTACACCGTCGGGCCAGGGAGCTTGCGCATCCCAAGCAGTAATCATTCTTTAGCTTACAGTAGTAAGTCACTTGGGTGTGTTGCAAGGATCCTTTGTGTGTGGGCGGGGTGAACACACGGGGGGTGAATGTGCCCATGCGTTGTGTAATCAGCGTTTATATGGCTCACAGCCACAAACGTTGTGGCCTCTTGTGAATATGCATGTTCCTTTAGCAGTGGGGGTGGGTGGGGGGTTTTAGGGCACACGTGTGAGCTTAAACCCCACTGACCTCGGAAGGGGAGGCAGAGCGAGGGTCACCACCAGGAATCAGCTCTGGCAAAGCCCGTAGTCTCGCCTCTGCAGGAGCGCCTGGCTTTGCCAATGTGTTTTAGCCACGTTGTACACCAGCGGGGTGGAAGTTAAAGGAAAGCGACGTAAAGTGCTGTAGAGTGTTAGAGTGTTGTAGAGTAGAAGGGAGTAGAGTGGCATAGAGTGGATTAGGGTAAAGTAACATGAGTGCCATAGAGGGAGTCACAACGTGGATTAGAGCGACAGAGTGGTGTACAGGGGGAGCAATTCTGGTAGACTGGCATGGCATAGAGTAGAGTAGTGCGTAGAAGACTAGAGGCTGTAAAGCGGCACAGAATGGCATGGGGGAGTTGTGTAGAGCATCACAGAGTGTCATTGAGTGGAGTATGCTGCAGTGTAACGTCGTAGAATGGAGTCGTGTACAGTAGAGCGGCCTGGACCGAAGTAATGTACAGAAACGCCAGCAAGGCCACCCCTAGGGGAGGGGGCAGGAGCCAAGAACAGCAGTGTCATGACCTAGGGTAGACCACCTCAGTAGTGTCTGTAGGACCAAGGAGGAGCCTTCTTGGTGCCCAGCATCACAAGGACACAGTCGCTGCTGTCCACACTCCCTCCAAGGAACCTCTGGAGGGTCTCACGACTGGACTTGAGACAACGAGTGAGCAAAGAGAAAGTACCAGGAGCAGCCCGGGAGATGCAAAGGCGCTCGTTGGCACACGCCAACATGGACGATGCTGCAGCCAGGTCGGGGGCCAGAGTCCATCTATTGCTAAACCAGCAAGATCGAGCCAACCCTGGCGAGTCGGCCACAGGGTTGTGATTCCATCCTGAAAATGTCAAATGTGGCCTGTCGAAAGGCCTGGACCTACGAGGGTGGTGTCTGGCCAGAGTCCATCTATTGCTAAACCAGCAAGTTGGAGCCAACCTTTGGGAGTCGGTCATAGGGTCGCGGATACATGCTAAAAATGTCCAACATGGCCTGTCGAAAGGCGTCGACCTACGAGGGTGGTGTCGTGGGCCAGAGTCCATCTATTGCTAAACCAGCAAGATCGAGCCAACCCTCGAGGAGTCGCCACAGGGTTGCAAATCCATGCTGAAAATGTCCAACATGGCCTGTCGAAAGGCCTCCACCTGAGAGGGGTCAGTGAATACAGTCAACCCCAGCTTCACTTTTAGGACCACAATGGGCCCAGACAATCAGAGAAAGGACCCACGCCGATGAGCCATGAATGAAAAGGAACAGACGTCAGCGTGCATGTCTATGCCATGTGTAGCCAGATGAGGTCAGATCTGGGGCCAATGGTGCAGAGATGATGGACGTGTGATCTCTGCTGTTGATGCGAGAGAGCAATTGCTGGTAATAAAGTTTTGCAAATCCACTCTGGTACCTGGGGATATGTATGTGGTGAGTAATATGTGTGGGAAAAAGCCAGTACTTCCCAAACATTTAAGAACCACAGCCCACTTTTTAGCATGACACATTTTTGTGACCCACCGAGCTTTCTTTACTGAACATGAGGTGGGTGAGTTTTTTTAATGCAACTGAAGCTTTGTGTGGTAGCGCAATGTTCCTTACAGACGGCACACTCTCCACTGAATATGCAACTAAATTTGCACCATTTTACTAGGGTGCACCCACAAAGTGGAAATCTGGTTTCAGCGAATATTTATCAACTGTGCATCACCAAGTAAACGTGTCTTACTTTCTTTTGATCCCATTAAAATCTTTGTTTCAATCAAACGTCTAAATTACAAAAAATGTGCTTCATTTTTGCTTTCTGAACTGCCTAATGTGTAGTGTTCATTGACACATATTTACATTACATTCTTCAAACTTGTTGTACCCAAGCATGGTTGTCATAATTCACTTTACTTTTCAGGCTCTGACTGCAAAGTGGGAGGAGTTTGTAAACACCAATCCCCATGTTAAAAAACACATAAGCAGCAATTTGACATAAGGCCTAGCTTGTCATTTCACCCCTGTCACTGAAGTGTAGCAAACGTGACCCTATAGATACAGAATTTAAAGGCATCTTTATTGATTGCTTGGACTTTCACCACCCACAGTTTGGGAAACAGTGCTCTAGAGTGAACCCACCCCTGAAGATCAGTCCAACACTCTAACCTGCTTCTGTCAGTATCCCACTCACATCACACTCCATGCCCCCCTCCTCCCCAAGTACACTAAGGTAGCCTGAACCCTGACCTGCCTACCCTAAGACCTCACCCCATACTGTGTATCCGTCATCCCCTGTCACTTCTGTCCCAGCCTACCTCTGGTAGCATCCCACAGCTGCTAGTGACAAAACGGTCTGTCCTAAACCCCTGTAAATTCTCCTTTCCATCACAACCTACCTTTTGAAGCACCCCACGGCTGGAGGTCACCTCATACCCTTTGGTGAACTCCAGAAGATCTCTTCTCCATCCTCACCTGCCTCTGGCAGCATCCCACAGCTAGGGGTCACCCCATATTGTTGTGAACCCCAGAAGATCTATTCTCCATCCCAACCCACATCCGTCAGCACCCCACAGCTAGAGATCACCCCATACTGCTGTGAACCCCAGAAGATCTCTTCTCCATCCCAACCTACCTCTGGCAGCGTCCCACAGCTAGAGGTCACCCCATACTGTTGTGAACCCCAGAAGATCTCTTCTCCAACCCAACCCACATCCGTCAGCACCCCACAGCTGGAGGTCACCCCATTCTGTTGTGAACCCCAGAAGATCTATTCTCCATCCCAACCTACCTCTGGCAGCGTCCTACTGCTGGAGGTCACCCCATACTGTTGTGAACCCCAGAAGATCTCTTCTCCATCCCAACCTACATCCGTCAGCACCCCACAGCTGGAGGTCACCCCATACTGCTGTGAACTCCAGAAGATCTCTTCTCCATCCTCACCTGCCTCTGGCAGCATCCCACAGCTAGGGGTCACCCCATATTGTTGTGAACCCCAGAAGATCTCTTCTCCATCCTAACCCACATCCGTCAGCACCCCACAGCTAGAGGTCACCCCATACTGCTGTGAACCCCAGAAGATCTCTTCTCCATCCCAACCTACCTCTGGCAGCGTCCCACAGCTAGAAGTCACCCCATACTGCTGTGAACCCCAGAAGATCTCTTCTCCATCCCAACCTACCTCTGGCAGCGTCCCACAGCTGGAGGTCACCCCATACTGCTGTGAACCCCAGAAGATCTCTTCTCCAACCCAACCCACATCCGTCAGCACCCCACAGCTGGAGGTCACCCCATACTGTTGTGAACCCCAGAAGATCTCTTCTCCATCCCAACCTACCTCTGGCAGCGTCCCACTGCTGGAGGTCACCCCATACTGTTGTGAACCCCAGAAGATGTCTTCCCCATCCCAACCAACATCCGGCAGAACCACACAGCTGGAGGTCACCCCACACTGAGGTAAAGTGCAGAACACCTCTTCTTCATCCCAATCTACCTCTGGTAGCATCCCCCAGCTGCAAGTGACACTACAGTTTATGCTAAACCCCCATAAATTCTCCTCTCCGTCACAACCTACCTCTGGAACCACCCTGAAGCACCCCACAGCTAGAGGTGCCCCTATACTCTGTGGTGAACCCCAGGGGCTCTCTCGTCCATCGTCACCTACCTCAGGCAGCACCCCACAGCTGGAGGTCAACCCATACTGTGGTGAACCCCAAAAGATCTCTTCTCCATCCCAACAAACCTCTGGCAGCACCACACAGCTTGAGGTGACCCTATACTCTGTGGTGAACCCCAGAAGATCTCTTCTTGGCCCCAGCTTAACTTGAGCAGCGTACCACAGCTGGAATTAACCCTGCACTCTATAGGGACTCCCTTAAGCTGACTATTACCCAGAACTACCTACCATGAGACCTCACCCCATGGTCTATGGTGCTACTTGAAAAGCCATCCCTCCTGTTCCAACCTACCTCTGGGAGCACCCCACAGATGGAGGTCACCCCACTGTCTATGATCAACCACAGAAGATGTCTTCCTTGTCCCAACCTACCTCTGGCAGCGTCCCGCAGCTGGATGTCACTCCGTATTCGATGACCGCCACCTGCACACGTTGCTCGTTGCGACCTGCCTTGGTGTAGCACAGCGTCCGGGCCCTCTCTAGTCGCTCGTCCACCTCCTCTAGGCTGAAGGCGCACATGGCTGTGTCCAGGGTGGCACTCGGTGTTGAGGCAACCCCGGCAGCAAAGACCACAAATAGCGTTGCCGTGCTCCCCACCCTAGCTTGCAAATGGGCTGCTTGTGCCAGGTTGTATTTCTTGCCCTTTGAGTCTTGACAGACCAGTTGCATCTCAACGTAAGAGTACAGCTGCAGGTCCTGGTCGCACACCCTGGCCACGTAGCTGGCATACTCCAGCTGCGTCTTGGGCCCGCGCCGAAAGAAGAGGAAGTAGATGTGGCCAGAGTGCCGGAAGATCCCCATGAAGTGGTTGTTGTAGTCGGAGAAGTCGCTGACCACCAGCTTGCCCAGGCCCTCGTTGGAGAAGATGGGCGCTCGGTTGAGCAGGCGGACAGTGATGGGTGGGATTCCAGCGGACAGCCTGGCCGTCATGCCACGGCCCACAAACATCACCTGGCGTCCATCTGTGTTGTTGCCTGCTAGTCCCACCGTGGTCACGCGTGCGTCATTGGCAGCCACAAACTGGTTGTCCCCAGGGTCCACGGGGTGGAAGAGGACCTTGGACACGGATTCCAGGCTGCGCTTCTCACAGATGCCCTGGAAGACCTGTCCACACACGATGAGCTCCCGGCCGTGCCCGTTGACCACCAGCAGCTTGTTGGCATTGTCGGTGGGACGGGCCTGTGGGCAGTCTCTCTTGTCCTTGAAGGGCAGGCAATCGGGGCTGTCGTCCACCGGGCCGGTCTCATCCTCACCCACCAGCTCCAGGTCAGGCGAGAGCTGGAAGAGGTGGTTTACAGCGCCCACGTACAGGACGCCCGTCTCGTGGTCTAGTGCCAAGTGGTTGAAGGTTGTGTCCGGGTGTTGAAAGGCCGGGTGGGCTGTGGCAGCATGCCAGGGGAAGAGAAGGAGTGCCAGCAGGGTGACGTGTGGCACGGCTCTCATCGCGCACACCTGAGGAGAGAAGGAAGGGAGATAATTAGGGCCGGCTGTGATTAGGTGGCTCTGAAAAGGGCCGTTGTGATGCATGCGTGCACACACACACACACACACACTCTCTCTCTCTCTCTCTCTCTCATAGCTGGACAGACAAAAACAGCGCTACCACAAAGGGCCAGACAACTGTGTCACACACACACACACAACTGCGTGTGTCTAACTCATGTCTCACACACTCTCTCATATAGCTGGACAGCCAAAAACAGCGCTACCACAAAGGGCCAGATAACTGTGTCACACACACACACAACTGCTTGTGTCTAACTCATGTCTCACACACACACACACACACACTCTCTCTCTCTCTCTCTCTCATAGCTGGACAGCCAAAAACAGCGCTACCACAAAGGGCCAGACAACTGTGTCACACACACACAACTGCTTGTATCTAACTCATGTCTCACACACACACACTCTCTCTCATAACTGGACAACCAAAAACAGCGCTACCACAAAGGGCCAGACAACTGTGTCACACACACACACACAACTGCGTGTGTCTAACTCATGTCTCACACACTCTCTCATATAGCTGGACAGCCAAAAACAGCGCTACCACAAAGGGCCAGATAACTGTGTCACACACACACACAACTGCTTGTGTCTAACTCATGTCTCACACACACACACACACTCTCTCTCTCTCTCTCTCTCTCTCATAGCTGGACAGCCAAAAACAGCGCTACCACAAAGGGCCAGACAACTGTGTCACACACACACAACTGCTTGTATCTAACTCATGTCTCACACACACACACTCTCTCTCTCATAACTGGACAACCAAAAACAGCGCTACCACAAAGGGCCAGACAACTGTGTCACACACACACACACAACTGCTTGTGTCTAACTCATGTCTCGCTCTCACACACACACACACACACACACACTCTCTCTCTCATAACTGGACAACCAAAAACAGCGCTACCACAAAGGGCCAGACAACTGTGTCACACACACAACTGCTTGTGTCTAACTCATGTCTCACACACACACACTCTCTCTCATAACTGGACAACCAAAAACAGCGCTACCACAAAGGGCCAGACAACTGTGTCACACACACACACACAACTGCTTGTGTCTAACTCATGTCTCTCTCACACACACACACACACACACATATAGCTGGACAGCCAAAAACAGCGCTACCACAAAGGGCCAGACAACTGTGTCACACACACACACACAACTGCTTGTGTCTAACTCATGTCTCTCTCACACACACACACACACACACATATAGCTGGACAGCCAAAAACAGCGCTACCACAAAGGGCCAGACAACTGTATCACACACACACACAACTGCTTGTATCTAACTCATGTCTCACACACACACACTCTCTCTCATAACTGGACAACCAAAAACAGCGCTACCACAAAGGGCCAGATAACTGTGTCACACACACACACACTCTCTCTCATAACTGGACAACCAAAAACAGCGCTACCACAAAGGGCCAGACAACTGTGTCACACACACACACACAACTGCTTGTGTCTAACTCATGTCTCTCTCACACACACACACACACACACATATAGCTGGACAGCCAAAAACAGAGCTACCACAAAGGGCCAGACAACTGTGTCACACACACACACACAACTGCGTGTGTCTAACTCATGTCTCACACACACACTCATATAGCTGGACAGCCAAAAACAGCGCTACCACAAAGGGCCAGATAACTGTGTCACACACACACACACACTCTCTCTCATAACTGGACAACCAAAAACAGCGCTACCACAAAGGCCCAGATAACTGTGTCACACACACACAACTGCTTGTGTCTAACTCATGTCTCACACACACACACTCTCATATAGCTGGACAGCCAAAAACAGAGCTACCACAAAGGGCCAGACAACTGTGTCCCACACACACACACAACTGCGTGTGTCTAACTCATGTCTCACACACACACACACTCATATAGCTGGACAGCCAAAAACAGCGCTACCACAAAGGGCCAGACAACTGTGTCACACACACACACACACAACTGCTTGTGTCTAACTCATGTCTCACACACACACACACACTCTCATATAGCTGGACAGCCAAAAACAGCGCTACCACAAAGGGCCAGACAACTGTGTCACACACACAACTGCTTGTGTCTAACTCATGTCTCACACACACACACACACACACACTCATATAGCTGGACAGCCAAAAACAGCGCTACCAGAAAGGGCCAGACAACTGTGTCACACACACACAACTGCTTGTGTCTAACTCATGTCACACACAATCTCATATAGCTGGACAGCCAAAAACAGCGCTACCACAAAGGGCCAGACAACTGTGTCACACAACTGCTTGTGTCTAACTCATGTCTCTCACACACACACACACACACACACTCTCATATAGCTGGACAGCCAAAAACAGAGCTACCACAAAGGGCCAGACAACTGTGTCACACACACACACACAACTGCGTGTGTCTAACTCATGTCTCACACACACACTCATATAGCTGGACAGCCAAAAACAGCGCTACCACAAAGGGCCAGACAACTGTGTCACACACACACACAACTGCTTGTGTCTAACTCATGTCTCACACACACACACACACACACACACTCTCATATAGCTGGACAGCCAAAAACAGCGCTACCACAAAGGGCCAGACAACTGTGTCACACACACACAACTGCTTGTGTCTAACTCATGTCACACACACACACACACAATCTCATATAGCTGGACAGCCAAAAACAGCGCTACCACAAAGGGCCAGACAACTGTGTCACACACACAACTGCTTGTGTCTAACTCATGTCTCATACACACACATTCAGAGCTGGACACACAAACAGAGCTACCACAGAGGGCCAGATAACTGGGTTACACACACAACTGCTTGTGTCTGCCGCATGTCACAGACACACACAACGGCATGACACAGACACGGAACTGGAGCACAAACAGATGCATGTATGTGACCGACAACTTCAAGATAGAAAGATAGTGACTGCGTGCTCCAGGCACCTGCGTTTTAAAGGCACACAAACCTCTACAGAACTAGGGAGCGCGGCTCCATTACTGTAATACAGATAGCTCCGTTACAAAGACACACAGATCAGCTGTTACACACACACAGGTGCACTCCAGTACAGCAGTCGTGGGAATCGTGCACGCGTGTGTCACACGCACAAGCATATCAGAGGCGGGCGTTCTAATGCACATCAGTGCACAGACGCACTGCCCCGCAGCCTATCCCTCTCCCCGGCTTCTAGGCGCTAGACAATCATATGGAGAGTACTCACAGGAGGTGCCCGGGGGCGCCGGCCCCACCCTGGACTCAGGAAGCATCCGCTGCGGCCCAAGGACAATGTAAAGCTTGGGTGATGGGAGGGGGCAGCGCCCCCCCCCCCCCCCCCGCCCCAGACCCGCCCCCACTTACTGTCTCTGCATCTCCAGAGCCCTGTGGTCCAGATGTGACTCTCCCTCAGACCCCACCCCCCAGCCCCTCCCACTCCCCGGCTCCAGTGGTATGGGGGGGGGGGGGGGGGGGGGGGAGGGAAGGTGCAGACAGCCCAGGCGCGCCAGAGCACCTGCTGCCAGCGGCACACAGCTCTCTATCCAGACAGCCCCAAAGGAGGGGGTGGGGGCAAAAGAGGGGGGGCAGGTTAGGGCATTAATGACAGCTGATTGAGTCGGAGCGGCACTGCGGACCAAGCGATGGGATGGGCTAAATTCAGCGACATCCGGGGGAGGGGGGCATTGGAGGGTTTGGGGGAGGGGGGCACTGCCAACTAGGGAGGTCTCCGCTAAAGGCGGAAGTGGAATTCTATTCTCAGGGTCAGTGTTAGAGGTGCCCAGGTGCACTGCTCGGATTTCGGGTGGTGGTTGGCAACGATGGCTCCACCTCAGTGGGGTGGTGGTTGGGGGAGGGGGGGGGGGAGGAAAGGGGGGTCCGTGTGTACACTTGCAGGATACAGTGATGGGGGAGTGGAGGTGCGGCTGGGGTAATTTGAAGAATGAGGAAACTGGGTCTGGGGGGTCACTGTCAGCGGGACGGAGCACAAGCGTCTCCACCCACCCACCCACCCTCCCCCTTACAGGGAGTTGGGGGTCGTGCTCAAGTTTGGGGCGGAGGTGGTAATCTGGAGGAAGGGATGGGGCGGATCTAGTGCCAGGCTCGGGGGGGGGGGGGGGGGGGGGGAGGGGGGGGGGTTGAAGAAGGCTCTTCAAAATTGACAGATTATATGTCTCTGCCCAAGAGATGTTCTAATCAGAGTACGCCTGTCAGAGGGCACGGTGCCCACAGTGCCAACCGAGGGGGTGAGACCACCTGTAGGCAGAAGAGTGCACCCAGCAGTGGGCTGCCAACCTCAGAGCGCAGCGCCCACAGTGCCACCCGAGGGGGTGAGACCACCTCTGGGGAGGACAGCGCACCCACCAGAGGGCTGCCAACCTCAGAGCGCAGCGCCCACAGCGCCAACCCAGGGGATGAGAGGGAGACCACCGAGAGACAAAATTAGGAGCTCGGAGAACTGGGGGCGCTGAGCCGCAGCAGGTAAGTGGGTGATGAGACATAATGGGGTGAGGGAAGCCAACCCCGGGGGGGACTGCAGAGCCGCCGCGCAGGAAGCGATGGCTCCTATGGGCTTGGGTGGCAGGACACAGCTGGTCCATCCCTGCATCCCCATTAGATTAACCCGGCCATCCGCGTTATCCAGGGGGAGTAGGTTAGAAGTCGGAGGAGGGGCGGTGAGTTTAGGCGAAAACGTCCATCACACCCCGGAGTGCTCCAGGCCTCCAGTCAGACACCCCAATGACCACTCACCCCCAGCCTTCCACCCTTGGACGATATATATATATAAATAATACAGGTCACGAATTCACGCAAGGTTGCACCAGACTTCCATCTTTCTGAAGTCGGTAAATTGAGTAGCGTGAACAGCACGCACCAGCGGTTATTTACAGCGCTCAGAAATGGCAAAGTGCCCTACGAAGCACTACATACTGTTTTATTAAACAAGTTCAGAAGACATCGTCGTAGCCTCTTGGAGTGGTCAGGTAACCCCCCCCCCCCCCCCGGTTTAACAAAACTTAAAGAGACCCCCATGCAAAGTACCTGTAGGGGTCCCCCTTACCCCTGGACTCAAGCAGGGTCCTCGCCGGTGCACAGTGAAGATCTGCCCCTTCCCCTCCCCCCTTGTCTTGTTAAGAGACAGTAACACAGCTCTGCAACTGTGTCACATAGCGCCCCCATCCGCGGCAGGCGGGAAGCCTCTACCACCACTTAACCAATAAAAGAAAACAAGCACTGGTAAAGCCAAGAGGTCTTGCCTTTTGGACCTATGGGCTTTGCCAAGGCTTCCGGGCGCTGCTGTGCAGCTTTGTGTCTGCGCGCGAATGCCTGACGGTGTAAGGTAGGCACACGGCTAGGAAACGACGTGGTCGGTTTGTTTTCAATTTACCGATCAGAAATGGATCGATAAATAAATGTAGGGAGATGTTAAAGTGAAGATGCTTCAGGTGAGGCAGAAATCCAAGTTATGCGAGCAAAGGCCGCGAATAAGCAGGCGAAATGAGCGACAATACATGTCCCCAATGGGAAGCAAGGGGCGGGCTGGAAACTTCTGAAAGCTCTTGCTAAGCGCACCGAAGCTCTTTGACTACGTGAGGCACTAAGATGCCTTTTGTCTTGGCTCGCACTATAGAAATATTATCCATGTACATACATACAATAGGCCTTTTGCTGCTAGACAGCAAGACCTAAAGAAAGCATTGGTAATCCACGACGGTCCACCTTGTTGGTAAAAATAAGCCAGAGAACTGGCATTGCCAATGCTTGTTGAATCTGCAGTGAGCAGATGCGAAACCCTAGACCGCAACAGTGACAGCGTTCACCTTTCTGGTTAAAAGGGCTTGAAGGGGTCTGCACACTGCTCAGCATGATGGGGGTAAGCCATCGAACCCCCACATTCCCTCAGCCAATCAGAGCCAGGCGCTGGGGCGGAAGGAGGCTGATTTCAGGGGGGCCACGGAGTGTGCACTTAATTATGGCATGCAGTTACCACTAAGTGCCCGCTTGATGCCGGTTCATTAGGCAGCTGCCTTCTAGGCGAGGCTTCTCGTGAGGTGTGCATCGCAGCCCCAGGTTCACTGCAGGCTCTGAAACAAAACCCTCCTGTGTCTGCGGGGTCTTCTGATGTGGGGCTGAGTGAACACCAGGGCCGCATCAATTAGGCCATTCTGCGGCGATTACCGCATAATTGTATGTGTGCCACATCTGCTACATCATTCCTCACCACCCGCATAATCTGCAGATTTTGACAAGTAGCTTAAAGGGTTGAAAAGGTACTCACCTCGCCTTGCAGGCAGTGGGAGGCCCTTTGCAGCGCTGGACTGCCCCCCAAGCTGGTACTGATGAGGCGGAACCAATGACCAGTGTTAACAAGTGTTAGAATAACAAAATAATGAAGTAATACTATCATAAAATGTGCCGCATCATGCCACAGAATTTGCCCTTTCTTGCTGCATAGTTCACTCAACCCTGCCGCATAATTCCAGTGGCCCTGCTGAAGGCGCGATTAAACCACAGCTATAAAGAGCAGAGCGCGTGCGCACTTAATCCATGGATGAGGCGCACAGCACGTGCTGTCACAATGTCCTATGGCCTCTCCTCCAGGGATAGACAGGTTACACACAAAGCACACACACACACACACACACACACACACACACTGGTGCACATGACACAAACAGTGCCCCCTCTTCCCCTCTAGCAGGGCTGGATCTTGGTTCTCGGACAAGGGTGTGAGTTTAGCGTTCTCTGCTCACTACCGCCCTGCACCGGGGGAAGCGTCCTGCAAAACCCTGCTTCATGGGAGAGCTGACCTACTGCCCCAACCCTGCTTCATGGGAGAGCTGACCTACTGCCCCAACCCTGCTGCTTCATGGGAGAGCTGACCTACTGCCCCAGCCCTGCTGCTTCAAGGGAGAGCTGACCTACTGCCCCAACCCTGCTTCATGGGAGAGCTGACCTACTGCCCCAACCCTGCTGCTTCATGGGAGAGCTGACCTACTGCCCCAGCCCTGCTGCTTCAAGGGAGAGCTGACCTACTGCCCCAACCCTGCTTCATGGGAGAGCTGACCTACTGCCCCAACCCTGCTGCTTCAAGGGAGAGCTGACCTACTTCCCTAACCCTGCTGCTTCAAGGGAGAGCTGACCTACAGCACCAACCCTGCTTCATGGGAGAGCTGACCTACTGCCCCAACCCTGCTGCTTCAAGGGAGAGCTGACCGCCTGGAGAGGCTGCCTGGGCCCTGCTCAAGGGAGAGCTGACTGCCTGGACCCTGCTTCAAGGGAGAGCTGACCTACTTCCCTAACCCTGCTGCTTCAAGGGAGAGCTGACCTACTGCCCCAACCCTGCTTCAAGAAAGAGCTGACCTACTGCCCCAACCCTGCTTCAAGGGAGAGCTGACCTACTGCCCCAACCCTGCTTCATGGGAGAGCTGACCTACTGCCCCAACCCTGCTTCATGGGAGAGCTGACCTACTGCCCCAACCCTGCTTCATGGGAGAGCTGACTGCCTGGAGAGGCTGCCTGGACCCTGCTTCAAGGGAGAGCTGACCTACTGCCCCAACCCTGCTTCATGGGAGAGCTGACCTACTGCCTCAACCCTGCTTCATGGGAGAGCTGACCTACTGCCCCAACCCTGCTGCTTCAAGGGAGAGCTGACCTACTTCCCTAACCCTGCTGCTTCAAGGGAGAGCTGACCTACTGCCCCAACCCTGCTTCAAGGGAGAGCCGACCTACTGCCTCAACCCTGCTTCAAGGGAGAGCTGACCTACTGCCCCAACCCTGCTTCATGGGAGAGCTGACCTACTGCCCCAACCCTGCTGCTTCAAGGGAGAGCTGACCTACTGCCCCAACCCTGCTTCAAGGGAGAGCCGACCTACTGCCCCAACCCTGACCTACTGCCTCAACCCTGCTTCATGGGAGAGCTGACCTACTGCCTCAACCCTGCTTCATGGGAGAGCCGACCTACTGCCCCAACCCTGCTTCAAGGGAGAGCTGACCTACTGCCCCAACCCTGCTTCATGGGAGAGCTGACTGCCTGGAGAGGCTGCCTGGACCCTGCTTCATGGGAGAGCTGACCTACTGCCCCAACCCTGCTTCATGGGAGAGCTGACCTACTGCCCCAACCCTGCTGCTTCAAGGGAGAGCTGACCTACTGCCCCAACCCTGCTTCATGGGAGAGCTGACCTACTGCCCCAACCCTGCTTCATGGGAGAGCTGACCTACTGCCCCAACCCTGCTGCTTCAAGGGAGAGCTGACCTACTGCCCCAACCCTGCTTCATGGGAGAGCTGACCTACTGCCCCAACCCTGCTGCTTCAAGGGAGAGCTGACCTACTGCCCCAACCCTGCTTCATGGGAGAGCTGACCTACTGCCCCAACCCTGCTTCATGGGAGAGCTGACCTACTGCCCCAACCCTGCTTCATGGGAGAGCTGACTGCCTGGAGAGGCTGCCTGGACCCTGCTTCAAGGGAGAGCTGACCTACTGCCCCAACCCTGCTTCATGGGAGAGCTGACCTACTGCCCCAACCCTGCTTCATGGGAGAGCTGACCTACTGCCCCAACCCTGCTGCTTCAAGGGAGAGCTGACCTACTGCCCCAGCCCTGCTGCTTCAAGGGAGAGCTGACCTACTGCCCCAACCCTGCTTCATGGGAGAGCTGACCTACTGCCCCAACCCTGCTTCATGGGAGAGCTGACTTACTGCCCCAACCCTGCTGCTTCAAGGGAGAGCTGACCTACTGCCCCAACTATGCTGCTTCAAGGGAGAGCTGACCTACTGCCCCAACCCTGCTTCATGGGAGAGCTGACCTACTGCCCCAACCCTGCTGCTTCAAGGGAGAGCTGACCTACTGCCCCAACCCTGCTTCATGGGAGAGCTGACCTACTGCCCCAACCCTGCTGCTTCAAGGGAGAGCTGACCTACTTCCCTAACCCTGCTGCTTCAAGGGAGAGCTGACCTACAGCACCAACCCTGCTTCATGGGAGAGCTGACCTACTGCCCCAACCCTGCTGCTTCAAGGGAGAGCTGACCGCCTGGAGAGGCTGCCTGGACCCTGCTCAAGGGAGAGCTGACTGCCTGGACCCTGCTTCAAGGGAGAGCTGACCTACTTCCCTAACCCTGCTGCTTCATGGGAGAGCTGACCTACTGCCCCAACCCTGCTTCATGGGAGAGCTGACTGCCTGGAGAGGCTGCCTGGACCCTGCTTCAAGGGAGAGCTGACCTACTGCCCCAACCCTGCTTCATGGGAGAGCTGACCTACTGCCCCAACCCTGCTGCTTCAAGGGAGAGCTGACCTACTGCCCCAACCCCGCTGCTTCAAGGGAGAGCTGACCTACTGCCCCAACCCTGCTTCATGGGAGAGCTGACCTACTGCCCCAACCCTGCTGCTTCAAGGGAGAGCTGACCTACTGCCCCAACCCTGCTTCATGGGAGAGCTGACTGCCTGGAGAGGCTGCCTGGACCCTGCTTCAAGGGAGAGCTGACCTACTGCCCCAACCTTGCTTCATGGGAGAGCTGACCTACTGCCCCAACCCTGCTTCATGGGAGAGCTGACCTACTGCCCCAACCCTGCTGCTTCAAGGGAGAGCTGACCTACTGCCCCAACCCTGCTGCTTCAAGGGAGAGCTGACCTACTGCCCCAACCCTGCTGCTTCATGGGAGAGCTGACCTACTGCCCCAGCCCTGCTGCTTCAAGGGAGAGCTGACCTACTGCCCCAACCCTGCTTCATGGGAGAGCTGACCTACTGCCCCAACCCTGCTGCTTCAAGGGAGAGCTGACCTACTTCCCTAACCCTGCTGCTTCAAGGGAGAGCTGACCTACAGCACCAACCCTGCTTCATGGGAGAGCTGACCTACTGCCCCAACCCTGCTGCTTCAAGGGAGAGCTGACCGCCTGGAGAGGCTGCCTGGGCCCTGCTCAAGGGAGAGCTGACTGCCTGGACCCTGCTTCAAGGGAGAGCTGACCTACTTCCCTAACCCTGCTGCTTCAAGGGAGAGCTGACCTACTGCCCCAACCCTGCTTCAAGAAAGAGCTGACCTACTGCCCCAACCCTGCTTCAAGGGAGAGCTGACCTACTGCCCCAACCCTGCTTCATGGGAGAGCTGACCTACTGCCCCAACCCTGCTTCATGGGAGAGCTGACCTACTGCCCCAACCCTGCTTCATGGGAGAGCTGACCTACTGCCCCAACCCTGCTTCATGGGAGAGCTGACTGCCTGGAGAGGCTGCCTGGACCCTGCTTCAAGGGAGAGCTGACCTACTGCCCCAACCCTGCTTCATGGGAGAGCTGACCTACTGCCTCAACCCTGCTTCATGGGAGAGCTGACCTACTGCCCCAACCCTGCTGCTTCAAGGGAGAGCTGACCTACTTCCCTAACCCTGCTGCTTCAAGGGAGAGCTGACCTACTGCCCCAACCCTGCTTCAAGGGAGAGCCGACCTACTGCCTCAACCCTGCTTCATGGGAGAGCTGACCTACTGCCCCAACCCTGCTTCATGGGAGAGCTGACCTACTGCCCCAACCCTGCTGCTTCAAGGGAGAGCTGACCTACTGCCCCAACCCTGCTTCAAGGGAGAGCCGACCTACTGCCCCAACCCTGACCTACTGCCTCAACCCTGCTTCATGGGAGAGCTGACCTACTGCCTCAACCCTGCTTCATGGGAGAGCCGACCTACTGCCCCAACCCTGCTTCAAGGGAGAGCTGACCTACTGCCCCAACCCTGCTTCATGGGAGAGCTGACTGCCTGGAGAGGCTGCCTGGACCCTGCTTCATGGGAGAGCTGACCTACTGCCCCAACCCTGCTTCATGGGAGAGCTGACCTACTGCCCCAACCCTGCTTCATGGGAGAGCTGACCTACTGCCCCAACCCTGCTTCATGGGAGAGCTGACTGCCTGGAGAGGCTGCCTGGACCCTGCTTCAAGGGAGAGCTGACCTACTGCCCCAACCCTGCTTCATGGGAGAGCTGACCTACTGCCCCAACCCTGCTTCATGGGAGAGCTGACTGCCTGGAGAGGCTGCCTGGACCCTGCTTCAAGGGAGAGCTGACCTACTGCCCCAACCCTGCTTCATGGGAGAGCTGACCTACTGCCCCAACCCTGCTGCTTCAAGGGAGAGCTGACCTACTGCCCCAACCCTGCTTCATGGGAGAGCTGACCTACTGCCCCAACCCTGCTTCATGGGAGAGCTGACCTACTGCCCCAACCCTGCTGCTTCAAGGGAGAGCTGACCTACTGCCCCAACCCTGCTTCATGGGAGAGCTGACCTACTGCCCCAACCCTGCTGCTTCAAGGGAGAGCTGACCTACTGCCGCAGCCCTGCTGCTTCAAGGGAGAGCTGACCTACTGCCCCAACCCTGCTTCATGGGAGAGCTGACCTACTGCCCCAACCCTGCTTCATGGGAGAGCTGACTTACTGCCCCAACCCTGCTGCTTCAAGGGAGAGCTGACCTACTGCCCCAACTCTGCTGCTTCAAGGGAGAGCTGACCTACTGCCCCAACCCTGCTTCATGGGAGAGCTGACCTACTGCCCCAACCCTGCTGCTTCAAGGGAGAGCTGACCTACTGCCCCAACCCTGCTTCATGGGAGAGCTGACCTACTGCCCCAACCCTGCTGCTTCAAGGGAGAGCTGACCTACTTCCCTAACCCTGCTGCTTCAAGGGAGAGCTGACCTACAGCACCAACCCTGCTTCATGGGAGAGCTGACCTACTGCCCCAACCCTGCTGCTTCAAGGGAGAGCTGACCGCCTGGAGAGGCTGCCTGGACCCTGCTCAAGGGAGAGCTGACTGCCTGGACCCTGCTTCAAGGGAGAGCTGACCTACTTCCCTAACCCTGCTGCTTCATGGGAGAGCTGACCTACTGCCCCAACCCTGCTTCATGGGAGAGCTGACTGCCTGGAGAGGCTGCCTGGACCCTGCTTCAAGGGAGAGCTGACCTACTGCCCCAACCCTGCTTCATGGGAGAGCTGACCTACTGCCCCAACCCTGCTGCTTCAAGGGAGAGCTGACCTACTGCCCCAACCCTGCTGCTTCAAGGGAGAGCTGACCTACTGCCCCAACCCTGCTTCATGGGAGAGCTGACCTACTGCCCCAACCCTGCTGCTTCAAGGGAGAGCTGACCTACTGCCCCAACCCTGCTTCATGGGAGAGCTGACTGCCTGGAGAGGCTGCCTGGACCCTGCTTCAAGGGAGAGCTGACCTACTGCCCCAACCCTGCTTCATGGGAGAGCTGACCTACTGCCCCAACCCTGCTTCATGGGAGAGCTGACCTACTGCCCCAACCCTGCTGCTTCAAGGGAGAGCTGACCTACTGCCCCAACCCTGCTGCTTCAAGGGAGAGCTGACCTACTGCCCCAACCCTGCTGCTTCATGGGAGAGCTGACCTACTGCCCCAGCCCTGCTGCTTCAAGGGAGAGCTGACCTACTGCCCCAACCCTGCTTCATGGGAGAGCTGACCTACTGCCCCAACCCTGCTGCTTCAAGGGAGAGCTGACCTACTTCCCTAACCCTGCTGCTTCAAGGGAGAGCTGACCTACAGCACCAACCCTGCTTCATGGGAGAGCTGACCTACTGCCCCAACCCTGCTGCTTCAAGGGAGAGCTGACCGCCTGGAGAGGCTGCCTGGGCCCTGCTCAAGGGAGAGCTGACTGCCTGGACCCTGCTTCAAGGGAGAGCTGACCTACTTCCCTAACCCTGCTGCTTCAAGGGAGAGCTGACCTACTGCCCCAACCCTGCTTCAAGAAAGAGCTGACCTACTGCCCCAACCCTGCTTCAAGGGAGAGCTGACCTACTGCCCCAACCCTGCTTCATGGGAGAGCTGACCTACTGCCCCAACCCTGCTTCATGGGAGAGCTGACCTACTGCCCCAACCCTGCTTCATGGGAGAGCTGACCTACTGCCCCAACCCTGCTGCTTCAAGGGAGAGCTGACCGCCTGGAGAGGCTGCCTGGACCCTGCTTCAAGGGAGAGCTGACCGACTGCCTGGACCCTGCTTCAAGGGAGAGCTGACCCACTGCCAGGAGGGGCTGCCTGGACCCTGCTTCAAGGGAGAGCTGACCCACTGCCTGGAGAGGCTGCCTGGACCCTGCTTCAAGGGAGAGCTGACCCACTGCCCCAACCCTGCTGCTTCAAGGGAGAGCTGATCGCCTGGAGAGGCTGCCTGGACCCTGCTTCAAGGGAGAGCTGACCGACTGCCTGGACCCTGCTTCAAGGGAGAGCTGACCCACTGCCAGGAGGGGCTGCCTGGACCCTGCTTCAAGGGAGAGCTGAACCACTGCCTGGAGAGGCAGCCTGGACCCTGCTTCAAGGGAGAGCCGACCCACTGCCAGGAGGGGCTGCCTGGACCCTGCTTCAAGGGAGAGCTGACCCACTGCCTGGAGGGGCTGCCTGGACCCTGCTTCAAGGGAGAGCTGACCGACTGCCTGGACCCTGCTTCAAGGGAGCGCTGACCCACTGCCAGGAGGGGCTGCCTGGACCCTGCTTCAAGGGAGAGCTGACCCACTGCCTGGAGAGGCTGCCTGGACCCTGCTTCAAGGGAGAGCTGACCCACTGCCCCAACCCTGCTGCTTCAAGGGAGAGCTGATCGCCTGGAGAGGCTGCCTGGACCCTGCTTCAAGGGAGAGCTGACCGACTGCCTTGACCCTGCTTCAAGGGAGAGCTGACCCACTGCCAGGAGGGGCTGCCTGGACCCTGCTTCAAGGGAGAGCTGACCTACTGCCAGGAGGGGCTGCCTGGACCCTGCTTCAAGGGAGAGCTGACCCACTGCCAGGAGGGGCTGCCTGGACCCTGCTTCAAGGGAGAGCTGACCCACTGCCTGGAGAGGATGCCTGGACCCTGCTTCAAGGGAGAGCTGACCCACTGCCTGGAGAGGCTGCCTGGACCCTGCTTCAAGGGAGAGCTGACCCACTGCCCCAACCCTGCTGCTTCAAGGGAGAGCTGACCGCCTGGAGAGGGTGCCTGGACCTTGCTTCATGGGACAGATGACTGACTGCCAGGAGAGGCTGCCTGGACCCTGCTTCAAGGGTTAGCTAACTGACTGCCTGGACCCTGCTTCAAGGGAGAGCTGACTGACTGCCTGGACCCTGCTTCAATGGAGAGCTAACTGACTGCCTGGACCCTGCTTCAATGGAGAGCTAACTGACTACTTGTACCATGCTTCAAAGGAGAGCTGACCCACTGCCAGGAGAGATTGCCTGGACCCTGCTTCAAGGGAGAGCTGACCGACTGCCAGGAGAGACTGCCTGGACCCTGCTTCAAGGGAGAGCTGACCGACTGCCTGGACCCTGCTTCAAGGGAGAGCTGACCGACTGCCAGGAGAGACTGCCTGGACCCTGCTTCAAGGGAGAGCTGACCGACTGCCTGGACCCTGCTTCAAGGGAGAGCTGACTGCATAGAGAGGCTGCCTGGACCCTGCTCCAAGGGAGAGCTAACTGACTACCTGGACCCTGCTTCAAGGGAGAGAGCTGACTGACTGCCAGGACCCTGCTTCAAGGGAGAGCTAACTGACTATCTGGACCCTGCTTCCAGGGATAGCTGACCGACTTCCTGGACCCTGCTTCAATGGAGAGCTAACTGAGTATCTGTACCCTGCTTCAAAGGAAAGCTGACCTACTGCCAGAAGAGACTGCCTGGACCCTGCTTCAAGGGAGAGCTGATCCACTGCCAGGAGGGGCTGCCTGTACCCTGCTGCAAGGGAGAGCTGACTGCATAGAGAGGCTGCCTGCACCCTGCTTCAAGGGAGAGCTGACTGACAAAGCGATGAGCAGGCTCGCCGTGTTTTCTGCTGCTGCCCCATCTCAGAAGCACGTATTTAATATTTCATTTTTCCAGCCCCTCCTACACATGTTCCATTCTCCCTGGAGCACTTTACCCAGACTCTGTTTCACCATCACCCTATTGTGCCAGCATGAAGACTGCCTGACTGAGGGGCTGAGACAAAGACACTGGCAGAATGAGGTCATGCGGAAGTGCACGCGGGTGCCACGGGGCTCGTTTCACGTGTGGCACCTCCAGCCAATCCCACGATGGCCTCTACCTGCATTCCGAGGGCGGCGGCGCCACTGTTTCCATGCAAATGTGGGACTACATGTCCCAACATGCAGAGCGCTTCGGGCTGTCTGAAATGTGACATGTGACGCTGGGCCCTTGGCAGCTCTGCAGGAGACTGAACACAATTTGTATATGTGGCGCACCCCGAAAGGAGGCGACACTGTACACTTATTACACCACAAGGCCAAGCAATGCGTATCTGGCGTCGGTGGCTACCGAAGCAGTTTCAAGGAGCTAGAACGGACAATGTCGCCTGAGGAGGGCGCAGACATGTCTCATGCAGCCACCAAGCGACGCAGCAGCCCCTTTGGGGTGGGGGCCAGTCAAACAAAGCACCCGGCAGCGAACACCTCCCTCCCAGGCTGGGGTGGCAGCCTTCCGGCGGAAGACATGCCTAGGGCCAGGAAGTGTAGGGACTGGGCACACGGAGAGAGAGGAGGGCTCAGCATTCCCTGGGGTGGTACATCAACACACCTGAGAGAGGTACCCGCCGCCACCGGGGAGATGAGGCATCCGAGACCATGAGACCGCGAGAGCACACCTGAGCAGGACACACCTCCAGCACACAGGTGAGGGAGTACATCACACCTGAGCAGGACACGCCTCCAGCACACACGAGGGAGGTACCAGCTGCCACCGAGGCGAGGAGAGGAGGCATCCGAGACCAGGAGAACACAAGAGCACACCTGAGCAGGACACACCTCCAGCACACAGGTGAGAGAGTAACATCACACCTGAGCAGGATACACCTCCAGCACACACCTGAGAGAGGTACCCGCCACCACAGAGGAGAGGAGGCATACGAGACCAGGAGACCCCGAGAGCACACCTGAGCAGGACACACCTCCAGCACACAGGTGAGGGAGTACATCACACCTGAGCAGGACACGCCTCCAGCACACACGAGGGAGGTACCAGCTGCCACCGAGGCGAGGAGAGGAGGCATCCGAGACCAGGAGAACACAAGAGCACACTTGAGCAGGACACACCTCCAGCACACAGGTGAGAGAGTAACATCACACCTGAGCAGGATACACCTGCAGCACACACCTGAGAGACGTACTCGCCGCCACCGGGGAGAGGAGGCATCCGAGACCATGAGACCGCGAGAGCACACCTGAGCAGGACACACCTCCAGCACACAGGTGAGGGAGTACATCACACCTGAGCAGGACACGCCTCCAGCACACACGAGGGAGGTACCAGCTGCCACCGAGGCGAGGAGAGGAGGCATCCGAGACCAGGAGAACACAAGAGCACACCTGAGCAGGACACACCTCCAGCACACAGGTGAGAGAGTAACATCACACCTGAGCAGGATACACCTCCAGCACACACCTGAGAGTCGTACCCGCCGCCACCGGGGAGAGGAGGCATCCGAGACCATGAGACCGCGAGAGCACACCTGAGCAGGACACACCTCCAGCACACAGGTGAGAGAGTAACATCACACCTGAGCAGGATACACCTGCAGCACACACCTGAGAGAGGTACCCGCCACCACAGAGGAGAGGAGGCATACGAGACCAGGAGAACACAAGAGCACACCTGAGCAGGACACACCTCCAGCACACAGGTGAGAGAGTGAACAGGAGTAACCTCACATCTGAGCAGGACACACCTCCAGCACACAGGTGAGAGGTACCCACTGCCACCCGGGGACAGGAGGCATCCGAGACCAGGAGACCGCGAGAGGACATCTGAGCAGGACACACCTCCAGCACACAGGTGAGAGAGTAACATCACACCTGAGCAGGACACGCCTCCAGCACACAGGTGAGAGAGTGACCAGGAGTAACCTCACATCTGAGCAGGACACCTCCAGCACACAGGTGAGAGAGTGACCAGGAGTAACCTCACACCTGAGCAGGACACACCTCCAGCACACAGGTGAGAGAGTGACCAGGAGTAACCTCACATCTGAGCAGGACACACCTCCAGCACACAGGTGAGAGGTACCTGCTGCCACCCGGGGGCAGGAGGCATCCGAGACCAGGAGACCGCAAGAGCACACCTGAGCAGGACACACCTCCAGCACACAGGTGAGTGTGACCAGGAGTAACCTCACACCTGAGCAGGACACGCCTCCAGCACACAGGTGAGTGTGACCAGGAGTAACCTCACACCTGAGCAGGACACGCCTCCAGCACACAGGTGAGAGAGTGACCAGGAGTAACCTCACATCTGAGCAGGACACACCTCCAGCACACAGGTGAGAGGTACCCGCTGCCACCCGGGGACAGGAGGCATCCGAGACCAGGAGACCGAGAGATCACACCTGAGCAGGATACACCTGCAGCACACACCTGAGAGAGGTACCCGCCACCACAGAGCAGAGGAGGCATACGAGACCAGGAGAACACAAGAGCACACCTGAGCAGGACACACCTCCAGCACACAGGTGAGAGAGTGACCAGGAGTAACCTCACATCTGAGCAGGACACACCTCCAGCACACAGGTGAGAGAGTGACCAGGAGTAACCTCACATCTGAGCAGGACACACCTCCAGTACACAGGTGAGAGGTACCCACTGCCACCCGGGGACAGGAGGCATCCGAGACCAGGAGACCGTGAGAGGACATCTGAGCAGGACACACCTCCAGCACACAGGTGAGAGAGTAACATCACACCTGAGCAGGATACACCTGCAGCACACACCTGAGAGAGGTACCAGCTGCCACCGAGGAGAGGAGTCATCTGAGACCAGGAGAACACAAGAGCACACCTGAGCAGGACACACCTCCAGCACACAGGTGAGGGAGTAACATCATACCTGACTAGGGCACACCTCCAGCACACAGATGAGAGAGTAACATCACACCTGAGCAGGATACACCTGCAGCACACACCTGAGAGAGGTACCCGCCACCACAGAGGAGAGGAGGTAACGAGACCAGGAGAACACAAGAGCACACCTGAGCAGGACACACCTCCAGCACACAGGTGAGAGAGTGACCAGGAGTAACCTCACATCTGAGCAGGACACACCTCCAGCACACAGGTGAGAGATACCCGCTGCCACCCGGGGGCAGGAGGCATCCGAGACCAGGAGACCGCAAGAGCACACCTGAGCAGGACACCCCTCCAGCACACACCTGAGAGAGGTACCCGCCACCACAGAGGAGAGGAGGCATACGAGACCAGGAGAACACAAGAGCACACCTGAGCAGGACACACCTCCAGCACACAGGTGAGAGTGAACAGGAGTAACCTCACATCTGAGCAGGACACACCTCCAGCACACAGGTGAGAGGTACCCACTGCCACCCGGGGACAGGAGGCATCCGAGACCAGGAGACCGCGAGAGGACATCTGAGCAGGACACACCTCCAGCACACAGGTGAGAGAGTAACATCACACCTGAGCACGACACGCCTCCAGCACACAGGTGAGAGAGTGACCAGGAGTAACCTCACATCTGAGCAGGACACCTCCAGCACACAGGTGAGAGAGTGACCAGGAGTAACCTCACACCTGAGCAGGACACACCTCCAGCACACAGGTGAGAGAGTGACCAGGAGTAACCTCACATCTGAGCAGGACACACCTCCAGCACACAGGTGAGAGGTACCTGCTGCCACCCGGGGGCAGGAGGCATCCGAGACCAGGAGACCGCAAGAGCACACCTGAGCAGGACACACCTCCAGCACACAGGTGAGTGTGACCAGGAGTAACCTCACACCTGAGCAGGACACGCCTCCAGCACACAGGTGAGAGAGTGACCAGGAGTAACCTCACATCTGAGCAGGACACACCTCCAGCACACAGGTGAGAGGTACCCGCTGCCACCCGGGGACAGGAGGCATCCGAGACCAGGAGACCGAGAGAGCACACCTGAGCAGGATACACCTGCAGCACACACCTGAGAGAGGTACCCGCCACCACAGAGCAGAGGAGGCATACGAGACCAGGAGAACACAAGAGCACACCTGAGCAGGACACACCTCCAGCCCACAGGTGAGAGAGTGACCAGGAGTAACCTCACATCTGAGCAGGACACACCTCCAGCACACAGGTGAGAGAGTGACCAGGAGTAACCTCACATCTGAGCAGGACACAACTCCAGTACACAGGTGAGAGGTACCCACTGCCACCCGGGGACAGGAGGCATCCGAGACCAGGAGACCGTGAGAGGACATCTGAGCAGGACACACCTCCAGCACACAGGTGAGAGAGTAACATCACACCTGAGCAGGATACACCTGCAGCACACACCTGAGAGAGGTACCAGCTGCCACCGAGGAGAGGAGTCATCTGAGACCAGGAGAACACAAGAGCACACCTGAGCAGGACACACCTCCAGCACACAGGTGAGGGAGTAACATCATACCTGACTAGGGCACACCTCCAGCACACAGATGAGAGAGTAACATCACACCTGAGCAGGATACACCTGCAGCACACACCTGAGAGAGGTACCCGCCACCACAGAGGAGAGGAGGTAACGAGACCAGGAGAACACAAGAGCACACCTGAGCAGGACACACCTCCAGCACACAGGTGAGAGAGTGACCAGGAGTAACCTCACATCTGAGCAGGACACACCTCCAGCACACAGGTGAGAGATACCCGCTGCCACCCGGGGGCAGGAGGCATCCGAGACCAGGAGACCGCAAGAGCACACCTGAGCAGGACACCCCTCCAGCACACACCTGAGAGAGGTACCCACCACCACGAGGAGAGGAGGCATCGGAGACAAGGAGACCGTGAGAGCACACCTGAGCAGGACACGCCTCCAGCACACAGGTGAGAGCGAAACATCACACCTGAGCAGGACACGCGTCCAGCACAGGTGAGGGAGTAACATCACACATGAGCAGGACACACCTTCAGCATACAGGTGAGAGAGTGACCAGGAGTAAGCTCACACCTGAGCAGGACACACCTCCAGCACACAGGTGAGAGAGTGACCAGGAGTAAGCTCACACCTGAGCAGGACACATCTCCAGCACACAGGTGAGAGGTACCCGCTGCCACCCGGGGGCAGGAGGCATCCGAGACCAGGAGACCGCAAGAGCACACCTGAGCAGGACACACCTCCAGCACACAGGTGAGAGAGTGATCAGGAGTAACCTCATACCTGAGCAGGACACAGCTCCAGCACACAGGTGAGAGAGTGACCAAGAGTAACCTCACATCTGAGCAGGACACACCTCCAGCACACAGGTGAGAGGTACCCGCTGCCACCCGGGGGCAGGAGGCATCCGAGACCAGGAGACCGCAAGAGCACACCTGAGCAGGACACACCTCCAGCACACAGGTGAGAGCGGAACATCACACCTGAGCAGGACACGCGTCCAGCACAGGTGAGGGAGTAACATCACACCTGAGCAGGACACACCTCCAGCACACAGGTGAGAGAGTGACCAGGAGTAACCTCACATCTGAGCAGGACACACCTCCAGCACACAGGTGAGAGGTACCCGCTGCCACCTGGGGGCAGGAGGCATCCCAGACCAGGAGACCGCAAGAGCACACCTGAGCAGGACACACCTCCAGCACACAGGTAAGTGTGACCAGGAGTAACCTCACATCTGAGCAGGACACACTATCCAGCACACACCTGAGAGAGGTACCCGCCGCCACCGAGGAGAGGAGGCATCTGAGACAAGGAGACCGTGAGAGCACACCTGAGCAGGACACGCCTCCAGCACACAGGTGAGAGCGGAACATCACACCTGAGCAGGACACGCGTCCAGCACAGGTGAGGGAGTAACATCACACCTGAGCAGGACACACCTCCAGCACACAGGTGAGAGAGTGACCAGGAGTAAGCTCACACCTGAGCAGGACACACCTCCAGCACACAGGTGAGAGATACCCGCTGCCACCCGGGGACAGGAGGCATCCGAGACCAGGAGACCGCGAGAGCACACCTGAGCAGGACACACCTCCAGCACACAGGTGAGAGAGTGACCAGGAGTAACCTCACACCTGAGCAGGACACACCTCCAGCACACAGGTGAGAGAGTAACATCACACCTGAGCAGGACACGCCTCCAGCACACAGGTTAGAGAGTGACCAGGAGTAACCTCACATCTGAGCAGGACACACCTCCAGCACACAGGTGTGAGAGTGACCAGGAGTAACCTCACATCTGAGCAGGACACACCTCCAGCACACAGGTGTGAGAGTGACCAGGAGTAACCTCACATCTGAGCAGAACACACTTCCAGCACACAGGTGAGTGTGACCAGGAGTAACCTCACATCTGAGCAGGACACACCTCCAGCACACACATGAGAGAGGTACCCGCCGCCACCGAGGAGAGGAGGCATCCGAGACCAGGAGACCGCAAGAGCACACCTGAGCAGGACACGCGTCCAGCACACAGGTGAGAGAGTGACCAGGAGTAACCTCACATCTGAGCGGGACACACCTCCAGCACAGGTGAGGGAGTAACATCACACCTGAGCAGGACACACCTCCAGCACACAGGTGAGAGAGTGACCAAGAGTAACCTCTCATATGAACAGAACACGCCTCCAGTACACAGGTGAGGGAGTGACCAGGAGTAACCTCACATCTGAGCAGGACACACCTCCAGCACACAGGTGTGAGAGTGACCAGGAGTAACCTCACATCTTAGCAGGACACACCTCCAGCACACCGGTGTGAGAGTGACCAGGAGTAACCTCACATCTGAGCAGGACACACCTCCAGCACACAGGTGAGAGAGTGACCAGGAGTAACCTCACACCTGAGCAGGACACACCTCCAGCACACAGGTGAGAGGTACCCGCTGCCACCGAGGAGAGGAGGCATCAGAGACCAGGAGACCGCGAGAGCACACCTGAGCAGGACACGCCTCCAGCACAGAGGTGAGAGCGGATCATCACACCTGAGCAGGACACACCTCCAGCACACGGGTGAGAGAGTGACCAGGACATACCTGAGAGAGTAACATCACATCTGAGCAGGACACACCTCCAGCACAGGTGAGGGAGTAACATCACACCTGAGCAGGACACACCTCTAGCACACAGGTGAGAGAGTGACCATGAGTAACCTCATCTGAACAGGACACGCCTCCAGCACAAAGGTGAGGGAGTACATCATACCTGACCAGGGCACACCTCCAGCACACAGATGAAGGGGTGACCAGCACACACCTGAGAGAGTAACCTCACACCTGAGCAGGACACATCTCTAGCACTCGGGTGAGGGAGGGACCAGGACACACCTGAGCAGGACACACCTCCAGCACAGAGGTGAGGGAGTGACCAGGACACACCTAAGAGGAACATCACACCTGAGCAGGACACACCTCTAGCACTCAGGTGAGGGAGTGACCAGCACACACCTGAGAGAGTACAACCACACCAGAGCAGGACACACCTCCAATGCAGATGTGAGGGGGGGGGGGGCAGGACACCTTCATGGGAGGGGAGAGAGTAACCTCACACCTGACCAGGGCGCACCTTCAATAGGTAGGAAGAATAGAGTCAGACCTGAGACCAGGGCACACCGTAGATAGGGAGGGAGTAACCCCGCCCCTGGATGAGACCAGGACAATAGTGAGGGAGTCAGTGACGTACCGAAACTCGAGCCCCCCACCGGCACCGCGGGGGCTGTTTCGCCAGCGGAGAGAGTAACATTACTCCTGCGGCACGCCCTCACCAGGGCACAGTTGGATTCCGCTGACACGGCCCTCCATGTATGTAAATGTATATGTCTGTCCTTGCACGCACACCTGCAGGTGCAGGCAGGACAACAAGACGCGCCTTCGTCACCGAACACCGACACCCAGAAAAAAGAATTAAAAGCAAGAGAGACTTCCCGCAGAGGCTGGGAGTGAGCTCCTGGCAAGAGGCCAAGTGCAGAATGGGCAGGGAGAATGAATTCACCCCGTAGCGTACTCCCTGCGATCTGCATTTAATGTATGTAAACAATACGGCCCTCTCCCTTCAGGCGAGCCTGGCACATGCACACTTCACTGCGAGGCGGCCAGGTTGCCACAGGGCCCCCTGCGGGAGACGGTGCATTCTGGGAATCGTAGTCTTCGGACCCATAAAATTAAGCACTTGGATTCGCACATCTGAAAACGAGGATTTGCAAGAATACAGGCCCAGCCTGGGACCACGGTATCCTGTTGACGTGGGGCGAGGCAGCCCCCAGGGAAGCAGGGGGGGGGGAAGGAGCACAACCTGCTGCCCCAAGTGGGGGGTTCATGGGTACGGAAGTGGGGTGGCGGGAGACCAGTGCTGCATCTACACTCCTATAAATATGGATTTACACACATGATGTGAAAGGGGGGAGGTGGCTAATGTTGTGATTAATCTGTTAAAAAAAATTGTTGCCAAGGCCCTTGTCGGGAGGGCACCGAGCTCGCCCCACCCTTTGCCCTTGCCAGCGCTGCCAGTGAAAGCACCAACACAACTGCTAATCCTCTCACGCCTGCAGCGTGACAAGTCCGACTTTACATACTCAGTAAAGAGACGGACGCATGCCAGTCACGCTGTCCCTTGGGTAGCGGGTACTATTCAATCATACTTAATTATTAAACAGCTGCTGTTGTGCGCCTCACAAAATTACACAATCGGCGCCACCAAGCGGCAGGTGTCATGAGAGCCTGTGTTGATAATAAAGTGCTGGTGCCGAGCACCGGAAACCACCGGCTCAAATTAAGCACGGGGCTAACGCCAGGTGTGTTCCAGATCCGCCGCAACTAAAAACTTTCTTTTTATCGCTCGTGTCGGACCCTTCAGCCTCCGCTCGGTTACTGTTCGTGCACCTCTCCTAAAATGTGCCAAGGCTGGCAGAAAGCACCGTGTTCATTGGCCTTTCTTTTACAAACTATTCTATCCGTGTGGCATCGCAGCGCCGGCTGCATCAAATACCCCATCCTTCAGCACTGGTAGTGAGTGACTCAACACTTTGGGCCCCGAGGCACTAATTCACCCCGTTGTACCAGGTTTACCAACTTTCACAGAATCTCGTATCCACCCCTGACACGCGTTGAACCGGTGCTTAATGGGTGTAGGTGTGAAGGCCGCACGGATGCCCTCCTGGCCCTGAAACTGTCCTAACAGACTCATTCTGCAGAGAAGGGGTCATGGGGTCAGCTAAGGACCCCAGAACCGGACACATTACTCTAGCCGAGGCCGCTACACCGGGACAATACTTCACATGAACCCCCCCCCCCCCCCCCCCACCACCACACACACACCACCAGATCACAGAGCAACCCTAGAACTCAATCTAGGTACAGCCTGTGCACAATACTTCACTTGAGGCCTCCACCCCCACCAGATCACACAGGTAAAGCCTGTACACAGTACTTCACATGACCCCCCCCCCAAGCACCAGGCACTGTACACCAGAAGCCCTGGGCACCAGACCGCACAGGAACCCCAGAACCCAGTATAGATGAAGCCTGGACACAGTACTTCACATGAGGCCCCCTGCACCAGGCACTGTACAGCAGATAAGCACCCCTCCACCCCCACCAGATCACACAGGTAAGCCCTGTACACCTGGACACAGTGCTTCACTGAGCCCCCTCCCCCAACACCAGGCACTGTACACCAGACTAGGCCCCGAGCACCAGACCGCACAGGAACCCCAGAGCCCAGTATAGATGAAGCTGTACATCCGGACACAATACTTCACATGAGGCCCCCAGCACCAGACAATGTACACCACAAACACCCCCCCCCCAAACACACACACACCCCGCCAGATCACACCGCAACCCCAAAACTCAATCTAGGTAAAGCCTGTAAAAAATACTTCAGCCCCCAGCACCAGGCACTGTACAGCAGATAAGCACCCCTCCACCCCCAACAAACCATAAAGGAACCCCAGAACCCAGTATAGATGAAGCCTGTACCCCTGGACACAATACCTCACATGAGGACCCCAGCACCAGATAATGTACACCACGAACAACCCCCCCCCCCTCCCAAAAACACACACACACACACCCCGCCAGATCACACAGCAACACCAAAACTCAATCTAGGTACAGCCTGTGCACAATACTTCACTTGAGGCCCCCAGCACCAGACAATGCACACCAGATAAGCACCCCTCCGCCCCCACCAAACCATAAAGGAACCCCAGAACCCAGTATAGATGAAGCCTGTACATCTGGACACAATACCTCACTTGAGGCCCCAGGCACTGTACACCAGACTAGGCCCCGAGCACCAGGCCACACAGACTCCAGAACTCAATCTAGGCATGGCCTTTTCAATCGTCATAGCTCAGCAGGATGTACCCTTCAAAACTGAACCCAATATTCTAGGTGTGCCCTTAAGAAGTGGACAAAATACTGAGGCCTCGAGAAACGGACAGTACTCTTAGATGGTGAGGCTACAACTGGACCCAGATCCATGGATGGACTGCTGAGAACAGCACTCACTGTGCCAGAGGGGGCTTTAGAGGGGGTCGCGTTCTCCAGACAAGGCGGCCTAAACCTCACACAGTGGTCCACTCGAGTACCACAGTGCTGGACACCATGCTCCAGGCATGGCCACGTCCCTGACCTCACATAGTTTTACATAAGGCTCCCTCCAAGTGGGCACACCACCCTATGGGAACCTTCAGGGACAGCCCACAGTACTCCAGAACACGTGACCATGCACAAAAGGTGGCATCCAGGAGTTGACAGTGCCCCCTTGCATTCAGTCACCCCTCTGCCAGCTCTTAGCAGCTAGCCTGGATGCCAACCTCGGGCTCCGGTGCCAGCTCACACAAGTCTGTGTAAGGCAGCCAGACCAGACTACACTCCAAGGCCTCCTGCATGGATTCCACCTAGACCAGGGGAAGGAGATGCCACCTTACCTGGTCTGTGGTACTCCTGGCAGTACCCCGCTATCAGGGACAGAAGGTAACCTGGGCTCAGTCTCCCTGATGTGCCTCCTCATTGATACCTGGAACAAGGGTCCCCCACAACGACGTCATTTGGGGGTCAACTTTACTCCAATATCAAGCTGTTAGTCACACCAGCTCTTTTTCTCCTATGTGCACGCTCTACAGAAACCAGGCATAATTTCTACTGTTTACACAGCTTTGGCAAATCCAGAAGGCAGGGACATTGGAATTATGCAGCAAGGAAGGATCAAATTATGGGGCAGGTTTGAGTAAATTGTGTGGCAAGAAAAGGCAAATTATGTGGCGTAATGCAGAACATTTTGTGGTAGTATTACTTCATTATTTTGCCATTTTTAGGGTTGAGTGCACAAGCTCTCTGTCCCTGTTGTAATCTCTCTTCAGGCTTTTAACCACGCTCATGCCACGCCGGTCACTTTCATTGGTTTGAGGGCTTGCCTTTTAAAATCCACTTGATTTTATTAGTGAAAGGCATGCATTCGTCATTGCTTTTCCGGTGTTTAGCCCTCCTCGAGCGCACCGGCCAACTACTGAAAACATACGAGGCTCCATGTTTTCAGCATGGTTTCCAGACTACTTTATCTTATTTTGCACGCAGCGAGATTGCACTGTTTTTTTTCGTAGCGCAATTGTTTTTTGGCTTTTAATTTCAGCGCGATCGTGCTGCGATTTGCATAGCGCGATCACGCTCGTTTTTTTTTCTTTCAGTTTGTGGGGCAAGAAAAGTCCGGTTAGGAGTTTACAACGCTAATAGCTCTAACTCGAGCAAATGAGAGACCTGTTTTTTTGCTTTAATCTTTTTATCATTTATTTAAGTTTTTTAATACAATTTCAGTATGTGAATTCGCTATATAGACACATACTCTGGGTACATTATCCATACATTTGAACTCATTGCAGAAGAGCTAACAGAAGATTAATTGTAGCATATATGATCAATGATAGCGGTTAGCCACAAAATAGGACTGGGGTTGACGTAGAGAACAAATGCAGTTGAGGTCACGTCTTGATTAATTTCAGCTTACTCAATTCGGTGAGTATTTCCTCATGAAGCCGGTGCCCTCTCAAGTTAACTACAAAATAAATTGCGTGTTCATAGAGCCACTGATAAGCTTGTAGATTCAGCATTGACAGTAAACTGAACAATGTAAAGCAAAATAAACAATTAACAAAACTTGGAGTCTGGTCTAAATGTCCCCCAACCCACGGCCCAAGGGCCCCCCAGTATAACTGCGTAACTGTCACTCCGCCCGTACCCAAGGTTCATCATTGGAGTAGTTTGTTAGTGGTTTGTCTTGACCTTAAGTGACGTATAGGGAGGTACGCCATTAAAGGTTCCGTTATTCATCTTGGTATATGGATTGCCTATTCCAGTACTAATGATGTGTTATATGTGTCTGCTTCACCAGTGTCCGTATCATGTTCTGGTTCGCGTAGATGGGTCAGCATCGCGTCCCAGCTAGCAGATAGGGGATATTTACGCATGCCCATAGCGTCTTAGCATCTTAGCGCTACTCCCTCAGCTTCCGCCCACGCCAGAGCAAATGCGAGACATGTTGAATTGTAAATGCTTGTTAAGTTTGTTGAAACTGTCTGGGCATCAACTGTACCACATCAGTACCGGTTTAACACCTAAATACAGCAGTAAGCTACAGAAAGGTGACCAGTCAACCTTTGCAAAGGGCCTTCCACTGCGGGCAACACGTTGCTGCGTATTTACTAACTTTTGAACTAAAAACATTTTTTGGGTTAAAAACTGCAGATTATGTGGCAGATAGATTATGTGGCAAATACAGGAAATATACAATTATGTGAAAATCGCCATGGTCGCACATTCACTTAATTCAAGTGGCCCTGCCAATAGGGTATTCAACACACATGCATTTGTGAATGCGTGTGATCACGTCGGGCAACAAAGGTGGGCCTATTGGCCTAGTCAATGCTCGTTAGAACTGATGAGTCTCTGCAACTGAGTAATGCGCCTGCAAAAAGATGGACTGTACACAAGGCAAGGGCTGCAAGAGCTGTTTTGGTGGTTCTGATTGGTCATTATTTTTTACCTGAAAACGTCACGTCTGACGTGTTTGATGGAGCAGCACTGGAATCAGTGGTTGTGCAAATGGTGACATTTTTCATGTTAGTGACTTCACAAAACTTAGCCTGGGGCACAATTTGCCCATAAACTTCTGAAGGATGCTTAATGTCAGAATAAGCATTTGCAATGCAATAGGTCTCACATTTGCTTGAGTTACAGCTATTGGCATTGTAAATTCATAACCAGACTTTTCTTGCCACACAAATTGGTCAACCCTGCCTCATAATTTCATCTTTTTGCCATATAATTTCGGGGGCCCTGCATATAACTAAAGTACATCCATTTACCTTCTTCCTCGGTCTCCAGTGAAAAATGAAAATGTTGCCATTTAGCATCCTAATTTAAACCTGCTATGCTAATTCCAATAGAACACCATGTTCAACACCCCACATTAGAGTTGCTGGCTGGATAACACAACTCCCCCAAAAAAGACACAAGACAGCCACAGAGGAGAAAAACTAGAAAGGTCATCCAAACATACCAAAAGTGTTCATGGTGTAATAAGGATGTTACGTTGGCCTGAATCATGGCCATAATTGTAATAAGGAGAGATTATTAAAACATATACAATATTGCTATAAACCTTTATCAGAAATAAACGTTTGGCATTTCACTGTAATGCTCAAAACTGCCCATAGAGGGCATCATAACAAAAATATAATTTCAAAGAAACATGGTCATGTAACCATATTGTTAAACGCTAGAAGGTATAACTCCATGAAAAAAACAGGAGAAAGTAATGCAGTGTAACCAGATACTTAGCCCCAAGAGGGTGATTTTAGGACTAACAAGCCTACTGCAATGATATCACAGACAGCCTTTAAAACAACATTTCTCCCAGATGTAAAACCAAAGTTCTAGCCATGAGAAAGCTTAAAAGACACAATGGTTGGAGGGGTTATTATTTTGGGGTCCCCACTAATCTAGTGTGGAGACCACAGACTGAGTTATGAGCAAAAATGTTTTGTAAAAGTAATGCCCTGCAAAGCATTATGGGGCGAGTTTTTAATACCGCAATTATTATAGTATGTTAACTGTAATGCTCAGAACAGCCCCTAGAGGACACTACAATAAAAACAGTATTTGAAAGAAACATGGTCCTGTAAAAACAGTCAGCCCTTAGAGAGCATAACCACTTGAAAACAGAATGGCAGAAAGTAATGCAGTGTAACCATATATTTAGCCCCTAGAGGACGTAGTACATTACACATTTCCAAGGCTAGCAGGCCTATAGCAATGATATTGAAAACAAGGCCCATAAAACATAACTTCTGCAGCTGAAAAACAAAATTTCCAGCCATAAAAAAAGCATTATGGGGCGAGTTTCCAGAGTGCAGTGAATATTGTAGTATCGGCTCTCCCGCTGTGCCTGGAAAGACGCTTTTGCTTTGAGGATTTCCGTTGCACGTAGAGCACTTACCAATTTCAAGTGTATTAAGGGGAGGGCCACAAGTATTTACTCTGATGAGGTAACTGAACAATGTGACCAGCGCTCCAATACTGCTGATCGAGTTCACTCTGTTGTGCCTGTTTGCGCTGTGAGCAGCCATGCAGCATGAAGGGGAGAGACAAAGGAAAAAAAAAATAGTTTGCCTACGCTAAAGTATATCGGCAATCAAATAATAATCCATGTAACAGTGCAGTCTGCAAGGCGAGACAAACGTAAAGCATTTACCAATGACATCAAGTGATTTTTGAAAGGCAAGCCCAGGAACTAATGAAAATGATGGGTGTAAGATGGGCGCGGTTAGAAGCCCATAATACTTACAACAGGTCACAGCGCTTGTGCACTCAACATAAAAAAACAGAATTTTCAGGTCTTTTCACCAACTATTTTCTTTTAAATATTGGACTGCACAAACCTGACAAAGTTACACACACACACACACACACACACACTAATTCAATGCTCACCAAAATGTCTTGTTAGGACACACTCCATGTTTATTTCAGGGGCACAGCACCATGTGCACTGCGTGAGTGTGATGTGTTGTGTACCGGCACCAGGGTTTGTATCCTAGTAACAGCACACCACAAACATCGCTTTACCCGGGGACACTACCTCAAGCACACTGTACTGCATCCGAGGGCACTGAACCAGCACACTGCACTATAGAGACACTTTAGGACACCACTCCATCACACTGCACTGCATCCCAGGACACTGGCCCAGCACACTGCACTATAGAGACACTTTAGGACACCACTCCATCACACTGCACTGCATCCCAGGACACTGGCCCAGCACACTGCACTATAGAGACACTTCAGAACACCACTCCATCACACTGCACTGTGTTCCAGAGGACACCACTCCATCACACTGCACTGCATCCCAGGACACTGGCCCAGCACATTGCACTGCACTATAGGGACACTTCAGGACACCACTCTATCACACTGCACTGCATTCCAGAGGACACCACTCCATCACACTGCACTGCATCCCAGGACACTGGCCCAGCACACTGCACTATAGAGACACTTTAGGACACCACTCCATCACACTGCACTGCATCCCAGGACACCACTCCATCACACTGCACTGCATGCCAGGACACTGGCCCAGCACATTGCACTGCACTATAGGGACACTTCAGGACACTACTCCATCACACTGCACTGCACCCTAGGATACTGACCAAGCACACTGACCAAGCACACTGCACTGCATCCCAGGGCAATAACACTGCACTGTATCCTAGGACACTACCCCAGCACTGTAACCTAGGGTAGAACCCTAGTCATTGCACAGGAGGGTGTAATGGGGCACCTTGAGCTGTGTCTGAAGGGCACTGGCCCAGCACAATGAACTATAGGGTCACGAGCACACAACCCCAGCACACTGCATCCCGGGACACTGCACTATAGGGACATTTCAGGACACTACTGCATCGCACTGCATCTAAAAGGACAGTACCCCGTCACACTGCACTGAATTTCCAGGATCAATACACACAGTGGACTGAACTGTGTCCTAAGGACGCTACTGCTATGCAGTGCACTGCATCTTATCAACACCATCCCAGCATAGTGCACTGCATATGATGGATGCCACCTCAGCATCCCGAACTGCATCCTGGGACACCACCCAAGCAATGCACTTCATCGTAGGGTGCGATCCCAGCATCAAGCACTGCAACCTATGGACACTACACCCTAAGGCACAACTCAAGCACCCTGCACTCATTCCAGGGCAGTGTCAAAGCACACAGCACCACACCCCCAGCACTGCACTTCAGGACACTGCACAGCACCTCAAGGATCCCAGCCCACAAATGGGTGTATTCTGGGAACACGCACCACAGCGCTGCACTGCCCCTTGGGGTCAGTACCCCTGGGGACAGTGCACCTCAGGAGAGCAGTGAACCTCTGCAAAACCCTGCGCCACAGGGGCACTAACCCACCGCGCTGCACAAGAGCACGGATGCTCCCTAGCAGGCAGGGGAACCGAGGACCTGAGCAGCTTTGGGTTTGGAGTTTTAATGCTCATCACAGGAAAATATGATTCTCGTTCACGCAGAGAAACGTCAGGGTCGTCTTTGATTTAGTGTAACCGAAGACACACTTTAGACACACAAAGAAACAAGTAAGGGCCCACCGGCTTTGGCAATGAAGTTTGCTTTTCTAAGAGGATGGGCAATTGCCCCCGTCTCATCAGACACAAGGGTCGCTCATTGCAAGAGTCAGTGACTGATGGAGGCCGCCCCCCCCCCCCCCCCATTCTGCAATAGACGGAAACAACGTGAACAGCTGCAGAGCAGCGAGTGGAGGGCGGACCCCAAAACACTCTCTGTATGTAAATATTATTGTATTCACAATTTTAATTACACAGTCTGGTGACACAACTAATGCAGGACATAGGCCAGACCTAAAATGAAAACTTCCATCCAGGTTGGTTTACAATCTTTCTTGGAAAACTGGCTTTACATTGGATGTTAATGTGACTATTTACAAATCCACACATCAATTTATGAGTGACTATTTATAAAAACACGAATACTGGGCGAGCTTCCCCTTGTGAGGATCTGGCTTGTCACGAGACCCACAGAAAACCAGAACTTAAAACACAAGGAGTCCTGCCAACACTGCTGCAGGGGAAGGAAGTGCTGTTCCGACACCAGATCACAGGACCCAAATCCCCCTGGCAGGGAAGGCTAAATGCAAAAACAAACTTTTAAACGTATTTCCCGTTTGCAATTCTCGTATACCAGTTACTACAATCATCTGTTCTTAAAATACAATACATAAAAACCTAAAATGTCCTTTCTAACCCATTCATTCTTCAGCAGTGGTCTTCGAAAGCCGGAACTACTGGCTTTGTCAGTGAGTGGCTTCAAGTTCTTTTTTGTAATGTAACCACCCAAGCAAGTCCTGGCTGAACAAGTCCACTGTTCGAGTTTGTGTTCTTGCTTTCCTTTTTTATTTTCACTCCTGTCTCTACCCTTCACCCCCTCCACATGTCACCTCGGGCTTTTATTTAAATATGAATTTATCTTACTTATAAAGTGCTCGCTAGCCACGTTTGGAATCCGCGCTCCCAAGAAGGGATTTGTCTGTTCGGGAGCCTCGTGTATCCGGGACAGTGGGCGAGCAGGAAGGGCTGCGTGAGGTAAGGGGGGGTTCCGGGAGGGAGGGCAAGGGTCGCTTTGGGAGGGAGCGGCTCTGGCATATCAAAGGTGCCACGAGGCCTAATGCAAGCAAGGAACATGAGCTCCTGTCCCGTTTTGAAAGGGGAGGAAAAACTATAATTTGGGTGGAGTGGGTCACTCCGAACCTCCGGACCCCGGGTGCCACTGCACCTGCTGCACTGATGACAGCTTTGCCCATTGAGGGGTGGGGGGAGGGGAAGAATTGACTCGTGCAGACTTGCACAGTTGTAGTGGGGAATGACCAGGTGGGGAAGGGGAAGTGCATGTCTTTGGGTAAGTCCAAAAAACGGGCGGTGTGTGCTGCTAAGAGGCATAGGCCGAGGAGGCGGGGCTCCTGCTCCTTCCGGAAGAAGGGGCGGTGCCCGCGGACCTGAGGAGGGATGGTGATCACTCCTTTTTATGGTCAGAACTGACACTCAGCTCACAAGACAATTATGTGAGAATCACCAGAGGGGCTTTGGCTCCGCCCACACCTTGGGAGCCAGAAGTACATGTTTTGATTGAGCAGAAGTTGTGCGGTTCACAAAACAGTGCTTGCCTTCCACACAATTGTGAACATTTTATTTCTCCAGCTGCCTGAGCTTGAACTTTCAATCAATCAATCAATCAGTGCTTGTATAGCGCAATTACTCACCCATTAGGGTCTCAAGGCGCACACATGGCACTGTAAATGTAAATTAGCACTTGTATAGCGCACTACTCACCCGTCAAGGCGCTGTACTCATACCGCTATGGAACCCCTCCTGGCTTTTCCCTGCTGTAATGCTATTAAAGTGTCTTAGATAACTAGATATTTTATGGTGATTTTCTCAGGCAGCAGCAAATATGGGGGGAGGGCAGACATTAACCTACATCGATTTTTAGGTCTGGCTTGACTGTGCCATTGTCACCTAACCTTTGAACCTACACCAACCTTAGTCTACAGATCTTTGCTTCCACGCAAATATGTATCTATTTGCATGGCATGTACTTGTAAGGATTCATAATACCATAGAACATTCCTTTAAAGTCAGGCCTATTGTCATTGTCAATGCTTCTTTTAGCTTTCCAGCATCTCCAACTGTCTTGGGAAAAGTTGGAGAGTTTTCTGTCCTAACTAGCAACCCCCTCACCCACCACCGCCCCCTCCACCCCGTCCTTCTTGTTTAGGTCTGGATGACAGCTTTGTGTGCCCCAAAAATATACAGAGGGGGACTTTGGGTTAGCCCCCTTTAACCCTTTGTTCGGCCACATTTTCCTCAGAGTGTACTCACTCCAGCCCCCCTGCACCTCAGTTTGTCGCAGGTCTTGGAAAGCCTAGCGCCTCCTGCGGAGGTAGGCGCCAGGACACTGCCACCTCTCTTGGTTGGGTCAAGTGCTGGTGGGGTTAGGCGCTATGTTCTTGTGAGGTCTCTGTATGGCACTTCTGTAGTGTGAGTGGTCGGGCCTTAATCGAATCGACCAATAGAAGGGTCCGCTTCAGCAGAATTCTG
Organism: Pleurodeles waltl; assembly: GCF_031143425.1. Taxonomy (NCBI): domain Eukaryota; kingdom Metazoa; phylum Chordata; class Amphibia; order Caudata; family Salamandridae; genus Pleurodeles; species Pleurodeles waltl. The sequence goes on along the minus strand of NC_090449.1, from coordinate 14,933,398 downwards.
CATTTGGCGTACCCGCGTCCTGATCCACAATCTTTGCAAATTTAAAGATTATATGCTGTAATGAAAAAACAAAAAAAATCTACCTCAAATGGACCAAAATTTACTAAAATACTGTATTACGAATGCAACATTAACTCTAGGCACTAAACGGAGAATTTTGCCGAAATGGAGCTAATATTCCTGCTGGCCCCTCCGTGGACCCCCAGGTGGCCCTGAGCACGGAAGGTACGTGGGAGGCCATTCCCTTTGGGTCGAGTGTGTGCAGTACCAAAGCGTAATAAAATAAATAAAAGATAAAAGACCTCACTGAGGTCAGAGACCTATGTGGGGGCCTTTGTGTGGTCTTCTGCACACCAGGCTGCATTTATTTAATCACAGCATGTCGTGTGCCAAACACATGAAGCTGCCCAAGAAGAGTGTAACTGTTGGCTAAATAGGGTGTGAATTTACTCCTACGGAGAACCCTTATGTTCACAAAGAAAAGCTCAGTCGCTCAGGCAGATCTGAAGTGAATCGCAGCGGACCTGGCCAGGCCCAAGAACTCTTCCGGGTGAAGTCTGAGAGGGAAAGGCTTTGGTTTTAAACTGAGCGAGAGCAGGTTTGGGTTGGAAGACCACCACATAGGACTCGGAAGCCGCCAGCAGGCCCTTGCCCCAACACCGGTCATACACCAACCGACAAGACAATTATTTTGTTGGAAGAAGTATTTATTTTCATAATACTTTCATTAAAATCAAATACATTAATCATTTTATGTAAATCATTTCATGCAAATCACTCTATTAAACGTTTCACTGCAAATCCAAATTAATATTCACTGAGATACGTACTTTTTACATCTGTAACCATAAATCACTTTTGACAGGATCCCTTCCTGTCCTGAACCTCCTTTGGACCACACAGGGACTGGTCGTCACCTGTATCCCTAGGGGGGGCGGTACCCCTGCTTCCTCCGTTCCTTGCCCCCATGCTCAGGGTTCCACCCCCTCTCCAAACACCAATCAGCCAAGTGGTGTACCGGGGCGGCCCAGGGCATGAGCCCCGTGACCACCCTAGTGATCTGGGCTCCCTACCCCCAATCTGGTGTGTCCATCCGCAGGTTGGTCCAGGACTTCAGGATCCTATCTCGGTTGTTATCCCAGGGCCCCACCCCCAAGAAGAAGAGCGTCTAAGCCCCCCACTGGCGCGCGGCCGCCTAAACCGGTCCGGCTCCAACGTTGTCCCGACGTTCCTCTCTTGAAGCGCAACTTCCGCCCACAAGCGCCCCGCGAGGCGTGCAGGCAGAAGCAGCTGGCCAGCCCGCACACAACTAGTGCAGAGGGTCCGGCCCCCGGCGTCCCCGACCCCTAAGGGGCCACGCTCCCCCCCATGTTGGGGGGTGCTTTTCCAGTTTCACTGGTGGTAAACATGTGTTCAAAAGTAACTAAGTATTGCAATGTCAATACTTTTGAGAGTTGTATAATTGACTTTGCCGGTGCTTGGTTACGTAGCGTGAAGAGTAAAGCCTCTTAAAATGGAGACTTTGGAGAAAAAAAGTCTCCCTTTCTATTCTGTGACACTCCCTTTCGAGATGCTCTAGAAACATCTGGCAGGGCTGTTCACGGACTGCAAAGTAGTCCCTTGAGTGTTATAATGGGGTGGAAGAGCACACTCAATGACCCAACTGAAAACGGTGAGACAAATGCTCCTGAGGGCTGAGCCAAGTTATGATTGACAAGGTCTGAACCCAATGGCTGACAGTTCCTGATCCGAAGGAGGCAAGGGCCGAACCCAAGTCCCCAAGATTTCTGAATAGGTTCTGCACGGTGACAAGCAGGACCGGCCTTAGCGCTGGTGGAGCCCTGTGCGACAGTGTTTGTTGATGCCCCCCTACCCTAGTGACCACCTCCACCACCGACTGCCTCACTATCACCCCTTAACCATGCCCCTCAAAACTCCATCTCTCTCCAGGCAGAACACTAATCACCAGTTACCGTGACATTTTTATTGTTGCCTGAAAACTGCTGGAGGCAAGGAACACTGCAGCAGGTGCTTTTAAAATCAGGACACATACAAACAGGTGACACCCCAAGTCAGCGCCCGGTGCGGTGGTACCGGTCGCACCGCCCTAGAGCCGGCCCTGGTGACAAGTCCCACAGGGTCAAACTTAAAACTGGGTAACAAGGCACATAAAATGGGGGCAAAAACCCAGTCCCCCAGGCTGCTGCTCCGGTTTATTTTTGTACCTCAAGATATGAATCAGACACAGAAAGGCTTCCGGTGCCCAGCACAAATGGGATTTGTGGTTGGTTATCTTTAATACCAGCCGACTTCCCATCGAGGCCACTGGAATCGTGCAAATTTGTGGCCGCGGCGTCCTCGTCTACTCATGGATTTCACGCCTAATCCGCCCTTCCTGGCATAACGTGCAGCTTTTAACAAAAACATATTTCCAGCTCAGAAGAACCAAAGGTTACTAAAAATAGGGCTCGAGATGTTGCTGTGCGGTCGGTAAGCGCTGCACACGTGTGGTCGGTAAGGGCTGCACACGAGCGGTCGGGTAAGCGCTGCACACGAGCGGTCGGGTAAGCGCTGCACACGAGCGGTCGGGTAAGCGCTGCACACGAGCGGTCGGGTAAGCGCTGCACACGAACGGTCGGGTAAGCGCTGCACACGAACGGTCGGTAAGGGCTGCACACGAACGGTCGGTAAGGGCTGCACACGAACGGTCGGTAAGGGCTGCGGTCGGTAAGCTCTGCGGTCGGTAAGGGCTGCGGTCGGTAAGGGCTGCACACGAGCGGTCGGTAAGCGCTGCACACGAGCGGTCGGTAAGCGCTGCACACGAGCGGTCGGTAAGGGCTGCACACGAGCGGTCGGTAAGGGCTGCACACGAGCGGTCGGTAAGGGCTGCACACGAGCGGTCGGTAAGGGCTGCACACGAGCGGTCGGTAAGGGCTGCACACGAGCGGTCGGTAAGGGCTGCACACGTGCGGTCGGTAAGGGCTGCACACGTGCGGTCGGTAAGGGCTGCACACGTGCGGTCGGTAAGGGCTGCACACGTGCGGTCGGTAAGGGCTGCACACGTGCGGTCGGTAAGGGCTGCACACGTGCGGTCGGTAAGGGCTGCACACGTGCGGTCGGTAAGGGCTGCACACGTGCGGTCGGTAAGCGCTGCACACGAGCGGTCGGTAAGCGCTGCACACGAGCGGTCGGTAAGCGCTGCGGTCGGTAAGGGCTGCACACGAGCGGTCGGTAAGGGCTGCACACGAGCGGTCGGTAAGGGCTGCACACGAGCGGTCGGTAAGCGCTGCACACGAGCGGTCGGTAAGCGCTGCACACGTGCGGTCGGTAAGGGCTGCACACGTGCGGTCGGTAAGGGCTGCACACGTGCGGTCGGTAAGGGCTGCACACGTGCGGTCGGTAAGGGCTGCACACGTGCGGTCGGTAGGCGCTGCACACGTGCGGTCGGTAAGCGCTGCACACGAGCGGTCGGTAAGGGCTGCACACGAGCGGTCGGTAAGGGCTGCACACGAGCGGTCGGTAAGGGCTGCACACGAGCGGTCGGTAAGGGCTGCACACGAGCGGTCGGTAAGGGCTGCACACGTGCGGTCGGTAAGCGCTGCACACGTGCGGTCGGTAAGCGCTGCACACGTGCGGTCGGTAAGGGCTGCACACGTGCGGTCGGTAAGCGCTGCACACGTGCGGTCGGTAAGGGCTGCACATGTGCGGTTGGTAAGCGCTGCACACGTGCGGTCGGTAAGGGCTGCACACGAGCGGTCGGTAAGCGCTTCACACATGCGGTCGGTAAGGGCTGCACACGTGCGGTCGGTAAATGTAAAAAAATGTAAATTAGCCCTTGTATAGCGCACTACTCACCCGTTAGGGTCTCAAGGCGCTGTACTCATACCGCTATAGAACCCCTCCTGGCTTTTCCCTGTGAGGCGCCCACTCCTGAGCACCCCCAGGGTGAAGCCAGGCATCCAAGCGCTGTTGGGGACGTTGTGGAGATTAAGCAAGCTATTGCCCAGAGTTGCAGAGTTGGACCCATGAATTAGATTAGGCACCGAGGCGAGAATTATCTGGTCAAGGGGAATTGAGCCCAAGACCTGCCGAAGCGGGACTTGAACCCTGGTCTTGAGCCAGATCTCTGCTTCAGGGTCTGCCGCTCTAACCATTGAGCCACACTTCTCCACAGGCTGCACACGTGCGGTCGGTAGGCGCTGCACACGGCCCTCTACTTAACTATGGACCCTCTTAGACCACCGAGAGCTTGGCAGGTGCCCCCCCCCCCCCCAGGTTACTGGGCGGGGCCGCTCGGGGAGCCTTATAGGACGGTGGCGTGGGCGTGACAGCAAACAGTGAAATACGTCATTATTTAAGCAACAGATAATGTGAACATAGAAAGGCCACGTGAGCCACGGGGGGGGGGGGGGGGCTTTCACCATCACTAACCCGAGCCAGTGAAGAGACGAGAGCCGGAGGCCAACATCCCGCTGCACGTCTATGTGAGGTCAGCAGTGTTTTCATACAGAGGCCACGAACTAGAGAAGGGTTCACCCCCCCCCCCTGCACTCTGAAGTGACCCCCCCCATCCCAGCAGTGCCCCACCCAGTGTGTCACGGACTCTGGTGCAAGGAAAGCACATGCCCATGGCTGCTGTGAAATAGAGAAATAAACAGGGTTCAGTGGGCCCCGGTGCCGTTGCACCTGATGCACCCATGGAAGCCACGCCCACTGTTCCGCAGCTCTGTCTCTTGCTAATGACACCTAGACTGACGAGGGTTAGACGGGCGGCGGAGTGCGCAAATACAGGGGGTTGAGACGGGCACATAAGGACAGAGAACGAGAGACAGGCAAGAGGTAAGCGAGGCAGGCAAGAGGGTCGGAGAAGAGACAGACAGGGGGTGATATAAAGGAGGAAGAAGGCAGGCGAGAGGGTCGGAGAAGAGACAGACAGGGGTGATATAAAGGAGGAAGAAGGCAGGCGAGAGGGTCGGGCAGGAGACAGTCCGGGAACGATATAAAGGCAGAAGAAGACAGGAGACAGGGTCGGCAAGAGACAGCCAGGGGATGATATAAAGGCAGGAGACGGCAGGTGAGAGGGTCGGGCAAGAGACAGCCAGGGGTGATATAAAGGCAGGAGACAGGGTCGGCAAGAGACAGTCAGGGGTGATATAAAGGCAGAAGAAGGCAGGTGAGATGGACGGACAAGAGATAGGGGATGATATTAAGGGAGTGGAAGGCAGGTGAGAGGGTCGGACAAGAGACAGTCGGGGATGAAATAAAGGAGGAAGAAGGCAGGTGAGAGGGTCGGACAAGAGACAGTCCGGGAACGATATAAAGGCAGGAGAAGGCAGGTGAGAGGGTCCTGTAAGAAACGGGGTAACATAACGGCAGGAGTGAGAGAGCACGTGTGACAGGCAGACAGGAGATGAGACAGACGGGGAGGTGATTTAAAGAATCGACTGCAGAGACAAGCAGGCAAGACACAGCAAGGACGAGAGGCATGCAGGCAGGCGAGAGACAGACATTGGACGGACCCACCTGCTAGTAGTGCAGCACGGAGAGACCCTCAGAGAGACGTGTACATGAGACACCCCAAGACCTGCCCCCGGCACTCACCGCTCTGATGGACCTCCGACAGGCCAGACTCCAGGAACCCCCAGTCTGCATAGCGCCGAAGCCTGGCACTGCGCTCCAAGAGGCGCTAGATTTCATAGCGCCCAAACTTCACACTGCCGTCTAGTGTTCATGGTCCTGTCTGGCAAGAGAGAAAGAAAAGGCTGTCAGAGGGTGACCTATGGGAACGTTCATGCTTGCGGTGCGGGGGGTACAGAAGGGGCAAGGGTTGGAATCTACCCCTCTCTACATGGTTAAAGCTCTATAGAATGGACATGGTTCTAGGCTTCTTCTGAACTTCCATCCCAGAGTCCCGTAGCACATAGCCAAGCCTTGTGTGATCCTGGGCAATACACTTTACACCCCAGTGCTTTAACAGTGAGGCTGGCCGAGCCGATTTAGAGATGGTCGTGGGTGAGGTTAGTGGACAGGCGTGTGCATTGTCAAGGGTGGGGTGGGTTGGGGGGGGGGGGGGGGGGTGTGGGGGGGGGGGGTATGGACTTCATCAGTTATTGAAGTACACTGAAAAAGCTGGATGGGCGCCAGGATTGAGGTGCGTTGCCACAGCTGTGTGTGTACTGGGGTGAGGGGGGCAGTTATTGGGGTACACTGAAGAGGCTGCGTGCGCGCCAGAGTTGGGTGCCACCCACAGAGCGGGTCTCTGGTTACCCTCCCAGGGCCTTGAAAGCTCGGATTGTGCGGGCCATCTGTGGGGGCTGAAGGCGACCACTGTTTGGGGCCCGGTGACCCCTGACCCCCTCGTGGCTCTGCTAAGAAGGGGCAATTATGTGGGGCCGGCGCCCTCCACATGCCCAGCCTGAAGGGTCCTCATTGTCACAGCCGGTGCCAAGCTGCAGTGCCCCGGCGCATCTTAGCACGGACCAGCCCCCCCACCCCCCTACTGTACAGGAGACAGTAGCGGCCCAAGGCCCCCCTCCACCCCCCTCTAGACTCACCCCCGTGAACACGAGTATACAGACCCACCTCGCCAGCATCACCACAGTGCAAGAGGAAGCAATGGTCCAAGGTCCACCAGAAGCGTCATCCTTACAGACCACCCACAGCCCAGGTACAAGATCCCATCCATTGCAGTCCAGGAGCCTACATACCACCTACAGTCCAAGTACAAGACCCCTACCCAGTCATTATCCCAGTCTGAAGGCTACAGACCACCCGCAGACCAGGTACAAGCCCCCCACTCAGTTATAATCCCACTACAGGCGAGTTTACATACCACCTACAGTCCAAGTTCAAGACCCCCAACCCAGTCATAATCCAAGTCTGGAGCGTACAGACCAGCCCAAGGTACAGGGACAAGGCCCCCCACTACTGCAGCATAGTGAACATGTCATGTATAGTAATTGTGTGCTGTAGTGTGTGATTCACTAGTGCTTATGAAGCAGAGAAGGTGTGCTCTCGTGAACTGTACGGTTACTAATGGTCACTAATGCTGAATAGTGAACATGTCATGTACAGGGCTTGTGCGCTGTAGTGTGTGATTCACTAGCGCTCATGAAGCGCAGAACGCGTGCTCTCGTTCACTGTACAGTTACTAATGGTCACGCTCTCGTGCACTGTACAGTTACTAATGGTCACTATTGCAGAGTAGTGAACATGTCATGTACAGGGCTTGTGTGGTGTAGTGTGTTATTCACTAGTACTCATGAAGAGCAAGAGGTGTGCTGTTGTGCACTGTACAGTTACTAATGGTCACTACTGCAGGATAGTGAACATGTCATGTACAGGGCTTGTGAGTTGTAGTGTGTGATTCACGAGTGCTCATGAGGCAGAGAAGGTGTGCTCTCGTGCACTGCAGTTACTAATGGTCACTACTGCAGGATAGTCAACATGTTATGTACAGGAGTTTTGTCCTCTACTAATTCACTAGTGATCATGGAAGGCAGAAAGGGTGCTCTTGTGCACTGAGCAGCTGCTCCCCAGTTTGAGCCTTAGCATATGAAAGGAAACTCTTGGTAATGTCATATTAACATCACAGCCGCGCCCCGCCCCGCTTGTGAAGTTGACCCAGGGAGGGCCTTGAAGGCGTGGGCGGGGGTACAAGAGAAGGGCGTGTGACTGTGGCCACCCCTAAACCTCCGAACTCTGACATTTCAGTCAGACAGAGCCCCATTGACGGGGGACGGAGTGAGAATCATTGGACTCAGTGCGGAGGGGGCAGGGAAGGATGTCCACCACCCACTGCCAGGAAGTTGGGCACTGCAGCCCATCACTGCCCAGGCACCCATCCCAGCTTCGTGTCGCAGCTGCACCCCCCGCTCCCCCACCGCAGACATATCTGGAATACATCTCGTGTCAGTCTCCCTCCCTTCTCCTGGAGACTGATGACAGCAACTGAGCACCTGGTCCCAGACTCCAGGTCCGGCCCGACCAGGAGTCCGGTGGACTGCAAGTAACGCTCACTCCCTTGGTGGCCCGAAGCCACCCCACCACCGGTCCCTTCTAGGGCTGGCCATCAAAGGGATGTTTTTTCAGCCCATTATCGCCGGGTACACCCTGGTGGCGGCAGTAAAAACCACCTCCATGCAATGGGAGGAAAATCCCATCGTTTGGGGGACAGTTTTATTATTCAAAAACAAACTCCTGCTCTTAGAGTTAAGAATAAAAATGTTTTGAAAAAGTTTGCATCCACCCGTCTGATAGGAGGGATGTGTCCAACTCCTGGGTTCTGCCACCGTGCAGAGATGTCTGCGGGGCTGGCAGACATCTCTACATTTGGGGGTCGGTCTCCCTGTCTGGCTTCTCTTCATCTGCTGAATCCAGTCCTCTCTGTAGAGCGGCCCAGAGGGTGAAGAACGGTGCTTTGGGGGTGCTACCAGTGCTTGAAATGGAAAAAATAAAGTGCAGGTACTCTGTGCGAGAGTACCTGCTTATTTCTGAGAAGTGCCGGTACTCTCCAATTCAAAGTATTACGTTTTTCTTGAGATGTGCTGGTACTCTCTCTCTCAAAATAAAAAAGTGCCGGTACTCAGTACCGGACAGTACTGGCCCATTTAAAGCACTGTACCCTGGTGCATTGCCAGTGGTTAGACATTGGCAGACATCCCTCCGTCAGCTCCTGGGTGTTTGCCTGCCAGGACTATGCCCGGAAAACGGAGACTGGCGCCGCTTTCCAAACTTCCTACTGCCAATGTTTTTAAATTCCCAAAAGTAGTACATTTGCACCCGACCAAGGAGTACTTCTGTGGGTGCAGATTTCCAATCTTTTTGGTAAACAGGCCCTAAATATTTTTGTTAAGTTCCTGATCCAAAAAAATGAACAAGTTGAAAACTCTTAGTGAAATGAAGATGGCAGGAAAAACAGACATAGCAGCCGGACTCAGGGCCCCAAGAGCCTGCCTACCAAGCTAAGAAGGTATTTATATTGGGGGGGGGGTACACTCCAAACACCCTCCCCTAAAGCCGTGCACTGTTATTCATCCACTCCAGCCCTCCACTCCTCACTTGCCCCCATTATCCTGCAGTTCGTTTTTGTTTTAATTATGTACTTTCACACAAAAAAACATTTTTTTCTTATTTACTGATCCAAGCGGAATTAGCCACCTTGGATTGGTAAAAACAGACATGGCGGCTTTCTTGTTCTGTATATATTCATGCATGGTGATGCCCACGGCAACAGCAGTGAACAGCATGACGCATGTATTTATATAGATATATATATATATAGATATATATCTATATATAAATAATTTACAATGCTGTGCAGCATCAGAAGAATCATTTCCCCAGTTCTGCACAGCCTCAGCAAACTGCATTGGCAAAGCCAATATTTCCATAAAGGAAGACCTACTGATTTTGCCAATGCTTGCTGTGTAGTGTCACCTTGGCCAGTTACTTTGCCTCTGGGTGGAAAAGGAGAGTGAGGAGAGGAGGAGGTGGGGGAGGATGGGAGGAGAAGAAAAGTAGCAGAAGGGGAGAACAAGAAAGGGGGTGGGTGGTAACACCGCTGAGTGGGGGGCAGGGCAGTTTAGAGGGAGGAGACGCACACAAGGAAAAGTGGCGCATGATGGAGAGAGCAACAGATCAGCCCGATCAGCGACTCTGGCCTCCACGCCCTCAAACTCCAAGGGGAAGGCTTCAGATGGCTTCTGAGTAACACCCGCCCAACCCTCATCCAGGTCCCTATCACCAGCAGGCTGGACTACGGTAACGCACTATATGTCCGAATCCGCACACCACTCACCAGCGGACTCCGCTCATCCAGGACGCACTCCCAGACCCGCAGTCGAATACCCGAGCACCCACATACCCTCCTACCTCAAAGACCCCCATTGGCACCAGGATACCCCCCAGAGTGGCGGCATGTGTACAGTACAAATACACATGACATAACATAACCTGGTGTTGCTGGAGTGGTACCGCACATCTTTTTCAGTTTGGGATGATTTCTGTTCCCATATGGACAAGTTTTCACTCCTGGCAGCTACTCTTCTAAATAAAAGTTCATTTAATCCACTCCCTCTTGAGCTCAGTTTGTTTACTTGGTTTCTGTGTGGAGGACCCTGAAGTACTAAGCACGGATAGAAATGTGTGTCAGTCGGGCTGACACGTCTCCAATGAGTTCCATGTACAGACTGAACACCACGGGTGGAATGAGTGACCTCTCTGTGGAACCTGCAGATAGGCCCGATCCAGGGATGAGAGAACTACCCTGCTATCAAGGCCCTAACACACCTCTGCTATGGAGCTGGCAGTGTACGAGCCTCTCTCGTCCCCGGACACAGAGCATACGGGACAAGGGCGGCTTGTACAGGAAATACACATATAGGTGGCTTTGAACAACAAAACATGAAAGGTGCTTATGAAAAAAGAAATATATATATATCACACACCCCATGTATGTGAACCCCACCAACATACAGCTATATCTCCGGATACTGATTCTTATAACAAATATTGTTTGAATACCTAGTTTGTTCGTTCTGTGGGTATATCTGTTTGAGGAAGAAAATTGGAATGGAAGCTGTTCTGAGTGTCAAACTGCTTAAAAAGAGTTGCTTTGTGTTCCCTTTCCGAAGGCGTGTGGCCAGGAGGTTCCCACTAAACTCTTCCTGTTGGAGGAGGACCTGTCTGGAGTAGCACAGTGAGCAAAAATCGAAGAACTTGAATCCGGACCAGAGTGATTTCTTAGTGGATGCCAATAATTGTAGCACTACATTCATCCCTTTTTAGGTGGAGCGCGCAAGCGCTCTGACGTGTTGTAATCGGTCTGTGGGCTTTAAACCACGTCCACCGCACGCCCATCACTATCACTCGTTCATGGGCTTGCCTTTCAAAAATCCTTTATTTTCATTTGTAAATGCTTAACGTTTGTCCCTCCTTGGGGTGGTTTTGTTACCACCCTGGCAATTGACCCTGTTGCATGGATAATTGCACGGTTGCCGATGTGTTTGACTGAGCAAACTTCTTTTTCCGTCTCTCCTTCGCACTCATGCTCATAGACGCCGTGGCGCTTTGAATCGGCTCGCCTATGTCAATTAATGTTTTACTTTTCATTTTCAATTTGTGTGGCAAGAAAAGTCCAGTTAGGAATTCACTGTGCTAATAGTTCTAACTCGAGCAAGAGCGAGACCCAGTGCATTGCAAATGCTTGTTTGTTTTTCCCAGTGAGACACCTCAAGTGTGCCAGATATCCTCAGATGTGGCTCTCGCGGCCCCCCAGGGCTCGAGCTGGCGACTCTGATGATGCTCAGCATGCCAGAGCCAAAGAGGGGTCCCTTCTTCCCCATTCAGGGGGGACATGGCCTGGCAGCCTGGGCTAAACTGTTGCAACTGAGGAAGGGACCAAGACTCATCGGTATTAGGCTGGACCTTGTCTAAATCCACTGAGTACGCAAAAAATGACAGAATGGAATGCAGCCCAGGCTGATTGTGATAAGTGGCGATTAATTAAAAAATTCTACCCCTGACTATTTTTACCTGTTTGCTTGACGTACTTAAAGGCGGCGACATGAAAAGCAGAGCCTGACTACAGGAGATGGCAACACCTGAAATACATACCAGGGGTGTAACAAAGGCCTCCGGCACCCCAGGTTTACCCATACTGGTAGGGCCACCCCTTCAGACCCTTCTGATGTGAGTGTTGGGGGCCCCTTCAGCATATCTTGCAGGTCCACACTCAGGTTTTGTTACACCACTGATACATATAAACCCCCCCAAAAGGGAGTCTCTAATTCCTTTGTCATGATGATGTGTGCAAAGGGAGGGTGGTCATTTCAAGAAAGCATCTGCCGGTACTTTCTAAAGTAGAGTTGTTAGACAGTGACGGTGTCAGGGATCATTTAATCCGTGCCAGGCAGCTCATGGAGGGCATCACCCACAGAAGGCTGCAGTGGGACCACCCTAGCCTTCAGATGAACAAAACTCAAGTCGTTTGGTTTGGTCATGATGGGGACCTCACACCTTGGGGCAGCAAAACTTGCATTTGAAAGAACATCTGCACTTGTCCGACAGCTGAAAGATACATCTGTAATTGGCTCGTGAGAAACATCATAGACCGGTCAAAGCGGTCTCGTCTTTGCAATAGTGTGATTAGCTTATCGTACAACAAACTGCATGTCTGCTTGGGTGACTCTACCCCAAGCTTCTCCAACGAGTAGCTCGTGAGATACTGGTAGCTCTCCCAGCCTGCTAAATTACAAGCTGTTACTTGGTGACTTGATGCAAGTGTAACATTGAAAAGCATGTATTCACGACGAAAATGGCTGCATTTTCAAGATTCATAAGCTGATGTTTGGAAGAAAATAATTGAATTTCCAAAATACTTAAAGTTGGTATTTGAGTGCTACATCATTCGGCCTGGAGAAGACTTGGGACGAATCTTACCTTTGAGCCGGGGAATCACTGCTCTGGTTGTTGAGTTCACCCTCAGCGAAGTGATGCACGAGATGATGGCTGCAAGTAATCTTGCATATGGCGGCCACTAATGCAATCTTGTCTGATGTGGTCACCATTACAACATTAATGATATTAGTAGCTCGGGATGATTTTCATTATTACAGAAAAGGTTGGAGACCCCTTGATCTAAGCTCTCACGGGAGTTTTACAAATGCTGAGTGCGTGAGCCTGTCTTTAAAACAGTCATAAGGAGTTCATGTCATATGCACGTCACACCGAAGGCCAACATACACCCTACAAACCCAATATTTATTCATTGAAATCTTTGAAAGGTCCCAAACTATTATAACAAGCGTAAGCTTTCTGCCTTCACATTCTGGCCATGTGCTTCTGTATTCTCAAATGCAAAACTGCAACAGGAATGCAAAGGAAAGAAACATGAGAAGTGCCAGAAGGGCAGGGGGTATAACTAAAAGTGCCCCTTCAGTCACTGGTGAGTTTAGGCATTTAATGACTCATATACTCAATCTGTCACTCATTCACATACTCATGCATCCATTAATCCACCTACTGATTCATTCTGGCATTCACCTATTTGTCCATTCACAATAAAACACCCACACTAACTCAATAAGCGTGAGCAAGATACATTTAAAAAAAAAAAAAACAACACACCACTGGTGAAGCCAATGGTTCCTGCCTCATGGTCCTATTGCCTTTGCCAGTGCCGTTTGCTGATGATGTGCTGCATTGCCAAAAACCACTGTATGCCCATACTCTGCAGCATCAAAACAAATGTTTATAACAGCCATAGATGGGGTGGAGAAAACATTGGGCGAAGGTTTGGGAGGAGGTGGGCATGGGAGTAACCCGGATCACATCCATGGTTTAGGGGTTTGGGGTGTGAAGAAGCAGCACACACGGAGGGGAGAGTCAGAAAACGTGTGCACTCTCAATGAAACAAAAAAGAAGCAAGCCCTGACAAAACCTACAGGCTTGCCTACAAGAGCGGTTGGCTTTGCCAATGTTTTTAGCCATGCTGTACAGCAATGGACCTGCTTTGCATCGTGAAAAACTCATTTTTAAAAAGAGTGCTATGAGGCGGTTAGCATTAATGGGAGGGGAGCTTGGGGAGCACACAGACGACAGAGGGAAGGACTGGCTGCAAGCAGACTGACAGCAGAGAATGCACAGGGGCATGAAGACCGACAATAGAGAGTGGGCGGAGCTTAAAAGATTGACAACAAAGGAGCACAGGGCCTGCAGAAGAACACTGAATTAAGCAGACAGACAACGGAGGCTGGCCAGAATGGGTGGGGGCAAGCACATGGACAATGTGTGTGTTTTTTTTGGGGGGAGGGGGGGGGGGGGGGGGGAAGGAGCATACGAGGATGAAAGCTTTAAAAAAAAAAATACACTTTTGCAGAGTGCTTAAAGAAAAGGTAGTGCCTGGAAAAGCGAGCAGTTGGAGGACACAAGTTTTGCATCTATTCTCTAGGGGAGGGACAAACACATGAAGAGGAAAGAATCCCACTGAAGCGGACGAATAAGAATGAAGTAAATGAGACTGACAATGAAGGCAGCCAATGGTAAGCAAGGAGCTGGTTGTAAGCCCACTGTAAGCTATTGGTATGGTCCATCGTAGGCTTTTGCCTACCAACAGCTAGACGTCTGTAATCAAGACCTAAAAATGCTGCTACCTAAAGTGAGTCGCACAAGCTTGCAACAGAAAGAAAAAACAAAAAAAACAAAAAAAAACATGGTATCAAGCAATTGTATTGGAAAGGTATTGTGCACAAGGGAAACACATTGTAAAACCAGTCCTCTCAAGTCTATTGTCTTTAACACACTTTCACTATAAGAAAGGTCAAGCCTACTGCCTTTGTTTACTGGCTTGTCACAAGAAATACCACAGGGCTACTGTGTGGAGCAGAAGCTTCACAACTGGCAGAAAAGTGCAGTACAGGCACTCTTTTTGCGGAAGCACACACCTTCTGGCCAGGAAGGTGAGCAGGGAAGAGAAGCCTAGGCCCATCCATCAGTACTGCGTCCTAGGGCGGATTTTTTGGTGGTGACATAAGGCTCGCACCTGCAGCGCTGTGAAGCCAGGCCTAACCAGGCCTTCATTCTGGACCATGGGGTTTCAAAACTGGGGGGCAGGGCGGCACCCCCTGAGGGTGGTCTCAAGTGATCCCAGGGCGGGGAGTGCCAGGCTCTGGCAGAAAGAGGCAATATACATACAACACGGATTTTTTTTAAAGCAGAAAAACATGCATTGCATTTTTAAAAAGGTAACATAACTTAACTGCAACGTTTGAATGTCTAGACATATTTAAACATTGTCAAATTTATAGAATAATTGTGAAAAATTCTGAAGAGGGCGATGATTCTCTTCCTGCCCCCCCCCCCCCCTTTCCAGGGCATAAGAAAGTTTGACAATCAGTGTTCTAGACAGAGGACTACGTGAGCTCCCATCAGCATCTCTGACCAAGGAGACATGTTCCGGTCTCTGCCACCACAAGAAAGAGGAAGCTGGGCTGGAGCTCGTGCTGGGGGCTCCGGGGGATTCCAGTAGTGGGGAGTGAAATAAAGTCGTGAGAAGACTCGGAGGGGGGTGAGCAGGACCCAGTGTTAGTGTTGTGCAGACTGTCAGTGGCATGTGCACGCGCCTGCTCGTGGTTCACTTCAGGACATGACAGTGGTAAAGAGAGCTCAGTCTTCAATTCAAACTGGTTTTATATAGCGCCTTCCTACCCATCCAGGCCTCCCAGCGCCTTTTCACAACCACTCCGAACTGCCTACATGATTCAAGCCAGCTCAGGCTTCTAACGGGTGAGTTTTAAGAAGTTTTGCCCAAGGCACTCGGGGGCAAAAATCATGTCCCCTGTCGTGTCTTATGCGCTCACTCTGGGGGGCGGGGCAATACCTGGGCGCGTGGAGGAGGGTGATATGGGGAGCAACCATTACCTGGTAAAGCACCACTTCCCCCAGGGACATCTTAAGGATTTTGGGGTCCTTGAACATAATGTAGTTTGGGGCCCCTGTTCCGAAAGCTTTAAAGTATGATCCAGTTTCATCTCTTTCCTGCCGTCTTTGCCCAGGTCACTGACAGTGACAGACACACTGGGCCAAAGTCTAAATGTGTTTACACCTAATATTCAGGGGCAGTGATGTGTGTTTTCAATATTGTAACACAGCAGCAGCTCAGTAATATTACTGCAAATAACCCCTGTGACACTCTCCCATTTCTCATATGTGAGGTCCTGTGCTTTTTATGGCTGTTGCATGAAACAAACATTTCTCTGCAAAATGACTGTAATAGACTCTCACATATCACCCACATTAAAAAGAAATTAAAGGAAAACAGTTTTAACACAATTTGTTTAGGAAATATTCAAGGTCACCAGGACAAGGCTGCAGAACAGAGCTGGCTTTATCAGGGGCCCCTGAATGGCTGGGCCCCGGCCAGAGCCCATTTTGCCCTTGATTTAATACGTCTCTGCTTCCCGCCAAAATGAGGATTGGCCCAATATTTTCAGCGATGACTCAAAAAGGCCTGGTGCACCAACAGAGTTAAGCAGAGGCACGCCAAGGTCACCCGGGGGTGGGGCGGATGGGTGAAGGCCCATGCTGTCATCTCGCAAACAAGAGAGCGGAGAGCAATCTATTTACCGAGACAGAACAGCTCACGTCTAAGATCACACATTCTGTCAGCAGTGGTAGGGCTGTGACTGAGTTCAAGGCGTTACAAGCATCTCTCCGTCCACCTCCACCCTCTGTGTCGTCCATTTGCCTGCCTCGGCAGTAGGCGAGGGCACTGATAAGTCTTTCCTGCTCAGTGGCACTTATCTCATCAACCCTGGAATGATGAGATGCGGCCCTTGAAGCCACTGACGCGGTGCCCGCATTGATGGCTGGCATTGCCTCTGCAGCCATCAGCGCTCTCACCGGCTCTCAGGGCTGCTGGGCGAATCCAAGCACAGGGCCTTGCCCTCGGGCACAAGCTTCCTTCCGACAGGAGCTGCCATGGCAGAGGTGGGCAGAGGAAAGACGGGCAGCTTCCCGGCTTCACACTCAGTGCGCACTGTCCTGGGGCCAGACCACGGAACAGTGCGTGCCAGCCGGGCACTCAATGCCCGCTTTGTCCCCAGCCCCGAGATAAGGCTCCGGCTGGGGGTGGACAATGGGCATCTGTCCATCAGTGTGAAAATAACCGACTTCAGAGAATGAGTCATGTGTACGGCTCTGTGTGCCCAAAGCCAGCCGTGCCGAGCCCCTGGACCCGGGCTAGCGCCGTGCCAAAGGGCCTGAAAAAGAAGCACTCGCTGTTGTGCCAAAGAGCTCGAGGCCTGCGCCACCACAGTGCACGACAGCCTGGCAAGGGAGCCATCGCTGCTGTGCACAAGAGCTGTGCACAAGAGTCTGGCAAGGGAGCCATCGCTGAGGTGCACAAGAGCCTAGAAGGGGAGAAATCGCTGCTGTACACAAGAGCCTAAAAGGGGAGGCATCGCTGCTGTGCACAAGAGCCTAGAAAGGGAGGCATCGCTGCTGTGCACAAGAGTCTGGCAAGGGAGCCATCGCTGCTGTGCACCAGAGCCTAGAAGGGGAGGCATCGCTGCTGTGCACAAGAGTCTGGCAAGGGAGGCATCGCTGCTGTGCACAAGAGTCTGGCAAGGGAGCCACCGCTGCTGTGCACAAGAGTCTGGCAAGGGAGCCATCGCTGCTGTGCACAAGAGCCTAGAAAGGGAGGCATCGCTGCTGTGCACAAGAGTCTGGCAAGGGAGCCATCGCTGCTGTGCACCAGAGCCTAGAAGGGGAGGCATCGCTGCTGTGCACAAGAGTCTGGCAAGGGAGCCATCGCGGCTGTGCACAAGAGCCTAGAAGGGGAGGCATCGCTGCTGTGCACAAGAGCCTAGAAAGGGAGGCATCGCTGCTGTGCACAAGAGTCTGGCAAGGGAGCCATCGCTGCTGTGCACCAGAGCCTAGAAGGGGAGGCATCGCTGCTGTGCACAAGAGTCTGGCAAGGGAGCCACCGCTACTGTGCAGAAGAGCCTAGAAGGGGAGGCATCGCTGCTGTGCACAAGAGTCTGGCAAGGGAGCCACCGCTGCTGTGCACAAGAGTCTGGCAAGGGAGGCATCGCTGCTGTGCACAAGAGTCTGGCAAGGGAGCCACCGCTGCTGTGCACAAGAGTCTGGCAAGGGAGCCACCGCTGCTGTGCACAAGAGTCTGGCAAGGGAGCCACCGCTGCTGTGCACAAGAGTCTGGCAAGGGAGCCACCGCTACTGTGCAGAAGAGCCTTCAAGGGGAGAAATCGCTGCTGTGCACCAGAGCCTTGAAGGGGAGAAATCGCTGCTGTGCACAAGTCTGGCAAGGGAGCCACCGCTACTGTGCAGAAGAGCCTTCAAGGGGAGAAATTGCTGCTGCGCACCAGAGCCTAGAAGGGGAGGCATCGCTGCTGTGCACAAGAGTCTGGCAAGGGAGCCACCGCTGCTGTGCACAAGAGTCTGGCAAGGGAGCCACCGCTGCTGTGCACAAGAGTCTGGCAAGGGAGCCATCGCTGCTGTGCACCAGAGCCTAGAAGGGGAGGTATCGCTGCTGTGCACATGAGTCTGGCAAAGGAGCCACTGCTGCTGTGCAGAAGAGCCTTGAAGGGGTAGAAATCGCTGCTGTGCACAAGAGTCTGGCAAGGGAGCCACCGCTGCTGTGCACAAGAGTCTGGCAAGGGAGCCATCGCTGAGGTGCACAAGAGCCTAGAAGGGGAGAAATCGCTGCTGTACACAAGAGCCTAAAAGGGGAGGCATTGCTGCTGTGCACAAGAGCCTAGAAGGAGAGGCATGCAGAGCTGCTGTGCACAAGGGCCTTGAAGGGGGCCATTGCTGCTGTGCCCAAGAGCCTGGCAAGGGAGCCACCGTTGCTGTGCACAAGAGCCTTGAATGGGAGACATCGCTGCTGTGCACAAGAGTCTAGAAAAGGAGCCACCGCTGCTGTGCACAAGAGCCTTGAAGGAAAGCAATCGCTGCTGTGCACAAGGGCCTTGAAAGGAAGACACAGCTGCTGTGCAGAAAAGCTTCAGGCCTCTTCCACCACAGTGCACAACAGCCTGGCAAGGGAGTAATCGCTACTGTGCACAAGTGCTGCTGTGCCCAAGAACCTTGAAGGGGAGCAATTGCTGCTGTGCACAAGGGCCTTGAAAGGAAGACACAGCTGCTGTGCAGAAGAGCTTCAGGCCTCTTCCACCACAGTGCACAACAGCCTGGCAAGGGAGTAATCGCTACTGTGCACAAGGGCTGCTGTGCCCAAGAACCTTGAAGGGGAGCAATCGCTGCTGTGCCCAAGAACCTTGAAGGGGAGCAATCGCTGCTGTGCACAAGAGCCTTGAAAGGGAGCCACCGCAGCTGTGCAGAAGAGCTTCAGGCCTCTTCCACCACAGTGCACGACAGCCTGTCAAGGGAGCAACCGCTGCTGTGTGCAAGAGCCTTGAAGGGGAGGCATGCAGAGCTGCTGTGCACAAGAGCCTTGAAGGGGGCTATCAATACTGTGCACAAGAGCATGGAAAGAGAGCCATTGCTGCTGTGCACAAGAGCCTGGAAGGGGAGGCATGCAGAGCTGCTGTGCACAAGGGCCTTGAAAGGGGCCATTGCTGCTGTGCACAAGAGCGCAGAAAGGGTTCCATTGCTGCTGTGCACAAGAGCCTTGAAGGGGAACCATAACTTATGTGCACAAGAGATTGGAAAGGGAGCCACCCCTGCTGTGCACAAGAGCCTTGAAGGGGGGCTATCCCTGCCGTGCACAAGAGCTCAAGGCCTCTACCACCACGGTGTACGACAGCCTAGAAAGGGAGCAATTGCTGCTGTGCACAAGAGCTTGAGGCCTCTGCCACAACAGTGCACCATAGCCTAGAAGGGGAGCAATCCCTGCTGTGCACAAGAGCCTAGAAAGGGTGCCATTGCTGCTGTGCACAAGAGCCTAGAAAGGGAGTCATTGCTGCTGTACACAAGTGTCTAGAAAGGGTGCCATTGCTGCTGTGCAAAAGAGCTTGAGGCCTCTGCCACAACAGTGCACCATAGCCTAGAAGGGGAGCAATCACTGCTGTGCACAAGAGCCTAGAAAGGGTGCCATTGCTGCTGTGCACAAGAGCCTAGAAAGGGAGCCATTGCTGCTGTGCACAAGTGTCTAGAAAGGATGCCATCGCTGCTGTGCACAAGAGCCTAGAAAGGGTGCCATTGCTGCTGTGCACAAGAGCCTAGAAAGGGTGCCATTGCTGCTGTACACAAGTGTCTAGAAAGGGTGCCACTGCTGCTGTGCACAAGAGCTTGAGGCCCCAGGCATCACAGTGCATGACAGCATAGAAAGAGATCCATCGCTGCTGCTCATAAGAACATAGAAAAGGAGCGACTGCTGCTGTGCACAGGAGCCTAGAAGGGGAGTAGTAGCTGCTGGGGTCAAGAGCTTGAGGCCTCCGCTACCACAGTGCATGGCAAGCTGGAAATGGAACCATTCCTGCTATACACAAAAGCTTGAGGCCTCTGCCACTGTAGTGCACGACAGTCTAGGACGGGAACCATCGGTGCTGTGCACAAGAACTTGGAAAGGAAGACGTTGCTCCTGTGCACAAGAGCCTAGAAGGGGAGCAATCGATGCTGTGCACAATACCTTGGAAAGGAAGACATTGCTGCTGTGCAGAGGAAGCTGAGGCCTCTGCCACGACCGTGCCTGAAAGCCCGGTAAGGGAGCATTTGCGGCTGTGCACAAGAGCCAGGAAAGGAGGGCAGCACTTATTCTGTTGTCCAGGACTTACTTTTCCAGACAAGTTGTTTACCTCGAGAAAGACAGGGAAAGCCGGTAAAAGGGGGCGCACGTCACAGAGGGAGAAAGCAAGTAACGCAAGTGTGAGTGAAAGGGGCAGGGAGTGTCTCGCAGATGATTAAAGATCCATGCTGTGGATTTAAAACTACGCCAGTGCAAGTACCTACATGAATGACATACTGGACAAGAAACTGTGAGCTGTACAAGATTTATGTAAAGTAATATGCACTGCTGAGAAACCAGCAAGAACCCCAGTAAAGGATGTATGCAAAAACTAATGCACCAGAACCTATGCAAAATAGTGCACAAGAACCTGCAGGAAGCTAAGTAAAACACATACTGCACAAGAACCTGCAGGAACCCATGCAAAACACATGCTGCACAAGAACCTCCCCAAGATTGATCTAAAATACAATGTGTTGTGCAAGAACCTGTAAGAACCTATGTAAAACACATACTGCACAAGAACCTGCAGGAACCTACGTAAAACCCATGCTGCACAAGAACCTCCCCAAGATTTATCTAAAATACAATGTGTTGTGCAAGAACCTGCAAAAACCTATGTAAAACACATACTGCACAAGAACCTGCAAGAACCTGCAGGAACCTATGTAAACCACATACTGCACAAGAACCTGCAGGAACCTATGCAAAACACATACTGCACAAGAACCTGCAGAAACCTATGCAAAACACATGCTGCACAAGAACCTGCCCAAGATGTATCTAAAATTCAATGTGTTGTGCAAGAACCTGCAAAAACCTATGTAAAACACATGCTGCACAAGAACCCGCAAGAAACTGCACAAGAACCTGCAGGAACCTATGTAAAATGCATACTGCACAAGAACCTGCAGGAACCTATGTAAAATGCATACTGTACACGAACCTGCAGGAACCTATGCAAAACACTTGCTGCACAAAAACCTGCTCAAGATTTATCTAAAATAAACTGTTGTGCAAGAACCTGCAGGAACCTACGTAAAACACATACTGCACAAGAACCTGCAGGAACCTACGTAAAACACATACTGCACAAGAACCTACAGGAACCTATGTAAAACACATACTGAACAAGACCCTGCAGGAAGCTATGTAAAATGCATACAGCACAAGAACTTGCAGGAACCTATGTAAAATGCATACTGCACATGAACCTGTAGGAACCTATGTAAAATGCATACTGCACAAGAACCTATGTAAAACGCATACTGCACAAGAACCTGCAGGAACCTATGCAAAACAAATGCTGCACAAAAACCTGCCCAAGATTTATCTAAAATAAAGTGTGTTGTGCAAGAACCTGTAAGAACCTATGTAAAATGCATACAGCACAAGAACCTGCAGGAACCTATGTAAAACACATACTAAACAAGAACCTACAGGAACCTATGTAAAACATACTGCACAAGAACCTACAGGAAGCTATGTAAACCACATACTGAACAAGAACATGCGAGAACCTATGTAAAACACATACTGCACAATAACCCACGAGAACCTATGTAAACCACATACTGCACGAGAACCTGCGAGAACCCGTGCAGGGCATATGTAAAAATAAAACAATTAGTGCAGAAGAACTTGCTTAGAATGTATAAAAAAACACTTCCTAATAACATGCCCATAACTTATGCAAAGAAATACTGCACAAGAACCTTTCCAGGAATAATTAAAAACAAACCCCGGACAAGAACCCGCCAGTGACAATCGTAAAGATCACTGCAGAAGAACCCACCCATGGCTTACTTCAGAAGAACCTACCCAGGGCATGTGCAAAACAGATAAAAATAAAAAATACTGCATGACAACTTGCCGAGATCGTACGTTAAATAAATAACTAAAACCTTGCACAAGAACTTGTCACCGCAGCACACCAGAGTGCCATCAACACCTTCTGTGCGCTACAGACAGGCTCCTCGAGTTCCACACTGGATTTCCGAGGCAGAGAAGGGCCCAATCACTGCCACCATTAACGGCACCAGTTATGCGGCATGTGTCACGGTGTGGCGACCAGTCCTTGCGAGACGGACCTATCACTCTCTCTTCTGGAGGTTGTACCCTGGTGAGTCTCGAACCCTACGGCATCTCTCACACACACACACATACATCAGTGACCCCAAAGCAATGTCGGCTCACTGAAGTGTGACTTAGGAGTGGTGGCGCTACCATGAGCGGGCAAGAGGTGCAAAAGGGACTAGCAGGGCCACTGGTAGTTATGCGGAAGTATGGGTGCAATTATGTGGCACGGTTGACGAAATTATGCAGCAAGAAAAGACAAATTATATTGGGTAAAACAGCACATTTTGTGATGGAATTAGTCTAAGATTTCAACGTTTTTACCCTTGTTGAACTCTCTGGGCTAAGGCTGCACCTCCTTAGTACCAGTTTAACACAAGTATAGCAGAACGCACCAGAAAGGTGAGGGCCAAGCTTTGTGAAGGGCCTCGGCTGCACTGCGGCTACTATTAGTGAGTTTTTAGTACTTTCGATCCAGCTGTGCCAGAAACTACTTTTTGTTGGAATCTGCAGATTATGCCGGAGAGGATTGATTATGCGGCACAGACAACACGTCCATAAATATTATGTAAAAGCTGCAGCCGTAAAACCGCATAATTCTAGTGGTCCTGCCATAGTTAAACTAACCCCCCCATTTTCACAAGTCCTCGTGCAAGCTCCTTCCTTGCACACTGATCTGCAAGCGCTCGCACGCTTATGTACAGGTGCTGAAATCCCTGCGTGCTGCACCCGCTGGCTTCCATGAGGACTCATTCATACTTTGTAAAGCAAATAAATACCGTCATCCTTTTATTTGCTAACAACAGACACATGTTTATCTAAGTTTAACATATTTTGGAAACCTTTATGTGATACATAATTTTATGGCGCGCGCTTTCTGCCAGTGGCGGGTCGCTCAGCACGAGACAGAACTACAAGGCATGTGAACAATCAGTTAATTGTAAAGAAATCAGCATTCCCGGCACAAACAGGGTCACCCATTTATTAGATTCAGCGCACCTTTTGTGATACATCCGGGAATGACCGGTGGACTTTGGTATGATGGCAGTAACATACACCCCGCAAACTGTTAAAGTGCACTGTCATCGAACACATTGCGTCAGGTCCTAGGGGAGGATATCGGGTACTGATTTCGAGAAAACAAGAATACAAGTGTATTATACAACTCAATGCAAAGGCCCCACACAGTCTGAACTTAGATGAAGAGTTCCATGTTCACTTACAGTAGGAGCCTAGCATGCAGACTATGGTGCAGACCGCTTTGTATCACAAGGTGCCGGTGACATTATGGATTTAGCTACAACTCTTCTGAATTATACTGAAACATGTTTTATGCTTTTCTTTTCAAATTCAAATGTCTTTATTCGGTTACAAAGTTTGAAACCATAAAAGCAGCAAAGACATAAATACATACAGTAAAAACCGATATAAAGAATAAAAAGAAGCTGATAAAAATATTGAGAGTATTTGAAAACCCTACTCCAGAGTGCCTCTAACAAGAAAAGCAGCATTAAAAAATGTGGTCAAATTTGCAATCACCCATGGCCCGGACAACATTTGTAAATATTGCAGTGAAGGCCTCGCACGTCTAAATCCCCGCCCTTCCAACAAAGGTACTATAAAACAAATCCTTGGTTCCTGAGAGAGCTTACAACCCAAATGGAAGTGCAGTGTATGTTGAAATACCATCACATCTACAAGGCTCAAGTCCACCAGCGTCATAACATCCCTTGGGACACGCGAGGTGGAGACAGCACATTTAACCTAAAACGGGTCAGCAGACATCTTCCGCTGTATTTCACCTTTAACAAGCACGGCTCAGTATCCCATGTAGTGGTTTTCAGGACAGGGACTGTCTGCTTCATCAGCTCTGACTCTTCTCTGAGCAGTGAGACCCTCCCTCTAAAAGAATCCTAAACCCATTTTAAATCTTTTTTACTAATACCTTCTCTTCTCCGTTTCGCGAAGGAATCCTTAATATATTTAAACCAATGGATTTTCATCACCTGGGTCATACGTAAACAATCTTAGACAATTTGGCGATCTAACCCAACCTCCTCCTTACGCCAAATCCCGATCCACAACAACAGGGGTTGTAAAGCTATTGTGTCACATCAACTTTACCCAGTTTCCTCTTGGATCGCTATGTATTCTTTTCAACCTGTAAATCCGTAACAGGTAGGTAACCCCATAGCTCAGTTCTGTACAGTGCCTTGCACTTGGCTTCATAAACTTTCAGTAGGGCCTTCAGGGGACGGCAAAGCTAAATATAACCCAGGGGACCTCCGAAATTTAATTTTTTCACTGCAATCAGGGGTTTCCAGCTTAATTTAGAATCAAACTAGACCACTAAGCAGGGAAAGCTCTCAACATTAGCTAAAGTGGACCCGTTCCATAAAAAGGTATTATACTTTGGGCCCACTTCCATAATATACGGCTTTGACAACTTCATGACGGAATTAGATCATTCAATAAAAGTGACTAAGGTATTTGATAACTTCTGTAATAAAGACTGCATCGTCCGCATATAATAGGACTAGAAAGAACGGGAGCCAATTAAGGGACAATCAGCTTTGGTCTCTCCTAACACCTTCTCCAGCCCATTCAAGTATAAACAAAATAGCAAAGGGGCAAGGATGAACCCCTGCCTGGCCCTGCAGCTTGTTGTAAAAGTGCCCGTAGATGCCACAAGTATCTAAATGGAGGTCACGCAAGAAATACACAATGTTGGCATCGGCCCCCATAGCCAACAAAATGCTCCACAATTTAGACCTGTTTACCCGGTCAAAAGCCGAGGTTAGGTCCATGAAAGCGAGATATAGTCTCGGACCGGGAAATAGTGCATCTACTTGTTACCAAAGAAACCGCGATGCACTGATCTATGGTAGACTTGCCCTGATGGAAGCCATTTGGACCCCCAGCAATGATGCTATTATCGGTTATGCTTTTCTTTCATTTTTCTGGCAGAGAGGAAGGGACTCACCTGGCACGCTGGGTTCGAGGGGAGTCCCCGGCTGGGGCGTCCTACCCTCTCCTTGCAGGAGCCCTTGGAGCACTTGGGTGATATTTACACTTTTATTCCATGGATTCTTTGTTTATGGAACCATGACATGCTTTGATTAGATTATTTTGATGTACTGCAGATATCGTTTATGGAGCGGACTTCTTGGAGTTACACGAGCGTTTACGATTTTCTTGTCATTGAACTATAGGCTTGTTGGGCTACCCCTTCATTGGCCCACCTGGGGATTGCATGTTGTGTTTGTGTATTGCTACAGAGGAACTGTACATACACACTGGATACCTCCGATTCACTGCAATAAGACTCTTGACGGTGGATTACTCGGAGGGACCCGGGTACAGGGGTTACTGTCGAATAAATGCTATAAGAACGACAGAGACAATATTACACAATTACTGTTTTGCAGGGCTCCGCTCTCGCATGGGAAAAAAATGTGGGTAGAAAATTATACTTGGCTTGCTGTGCTGATCACATTTAGCCTGTAGGACCCACAACCTAAGCCCACGTGGGCATTACAGTTTATCACATAGGGGCCACCTAGATAAATCGCAGTGGATTCAGGCACCCTATGTACTTCAACACCTTACAAGCATCAATATCATGCATATTGTGTATATCATAAATGTGTATTGTGATAAGGTGCAGGAAAACATAGCAACTCATACCCGTTCTGTCTTTATTTGTTTGATATATCCGTGTGATTTCCACAGTCTGAGATGGCGACCACTTTGCTTCCTTGCAAAGAACGCACTGGTTGGTCCTTTCTTGATGTTTATGTTTGTTCAGCAGCTGGTATTTCAATGGCTTAGCACCACAGCCTCCGCGTGAACGAGGCTTCGTGCAGAAACGTGCCCTCACAATGCACAGTTTCTCATCAATAATTTTATTGCAAATGCTGTAGTGATAATATCAAAGATGCCATAGAAGGTGTCATCAGTGATATAATATGTGGAGTGATTAGCTGTGCAAGGTAAAGGCACAAGCTAGAATTACCTTGGGGGCGCGTGTACGAGTAAATTTGGAACCTAACTATAACGTCCCTGTAATCTTTGTTGGTTTAAGTTAATTCTTATGCTTTTTTTAAATCCATTCCCTAACTAGAATGTCCTTGTAACCTTTGTGTTTTTCAGTGAATTTCTATGGTTATTTAACGTAAAGTAATTTTAATTAGCATACATTAATCCAACCACCGATGCACATGGCCGGGGAGGGTTGCCACAGGGCCTGTCTCTCTCACCGGATCTGTGAGTGGGTGCGTGAGAGTCTGAGTGGGTCTGACAGTGGGAGTGAGAGTCTATGAGTGGGTCTTAAAAAGGCAGACGCAACTTTCTGTTCAGGTTGAGGCCAGCCAATTTCCGCCCTTCTATTTGCATGCACTTCCACAAACATTTGCAAATTGTAATATACAAATTTGGATTGTCTTTAATTTCTCATGAACTACTAAATGGATTTACACTAAATATCCAAAAGCGTAAGCAGCAAAACCTATCTGTCTGACAGATTTAGTGTAATTCGGTCCAGCGGTTCGGGCTGTAGTTGTGTTCAAAACACCTATTGGAATTAACATGAGAAATACATGTTTTTTTTACCCTCCTCCCCCTTTTTCCTCGGTCCCCGCTTGACAGATCACCCCAAAAGTTTTCCTGCGCAACAAGAATCACCATCACACTTTTTTGGGGAGTTTTCGTGCAGATTCGTCAAACGGTGCCAAAGATATAGGCAAGTCAAAAAATACTTTTTCTACAGAAAAATGGTCCGAACTATAACTACCTACTGGTGCCCACCAAGAGGTAATAAATCTATCTATATATTTTTTTCTTTACTAACAAACGTTTTGACACTTGACCTAGGAAACAAATGCAAGATTAAGAGATATTAGGCGCTTTGCACAGAAAGTACAGAAACACCTATTGTGATGACACTGTAGAATTATTCCAGTATCACATACGCACCATTTCACTTGGCGGTTGTTTCATGCACTGGTGAAAAGTAACCGTGTTACACTGCTTTCAGGTCACCTGACTGGTTACTCATACCTTGATCTACCTGTTCAGCCCTTAAAGGACTGCTAACGCTCCAGGGTTTGTTGTCCTTTCATTTGTCCGTTCGCAGAAACAGTTTTGTGAGTATTGTGCATGAAGGGACTGATGCGTTTCGCCACCTCCATCAGTTCTTGGGGGTCTTCATCAGGAAATGAGTGAAGCTTGCAATAGTAGAGGTATCACACACGTTTCGTGGTTCTCCTTTGTGCATCACAAATGGATAGAAGTTTATTTGCTTGTACTTTTTTTTAAATTTATTTTTAAACTTCAAACCCTACTTTAGTGGGCTGCAATCAAAACTGAAGCTCTATTACAGAAGCAGAGTACTTACACCACATTGACACTCAAAGCAAACTTTATGCACATATAAAAATTAACCTTGTCTAGACTCTTCCCTCCTCTGTCCCTCCTGTCTCACCCCAAATCTCATTTCACTATGGTCTCCCTCATCCCTTCCTGCAGACCCTTCCCTCCTCCGTCTCTACTTTGCTCGTCCCAAACCTCACCTTACTACTGTACTCCCAATTAACACTTTCTAAAAAATTCCCTCTTCCATCCCTCCAATATTCTATTCAATCCATCCAACAGGCTCGCATGTCCATCGCTCAAATTAACTCATATTTCCGTATACTAATCCACCACTAATCCTTTTGGGTTCCGAAGTAGCGTGCTACTCACCGAAGAGCACTTTGGTGCCTCGTCCGAGGTAGTAGGCGCTATATAAATACAATGACGTTTACAATAAAGAACTGATGGTTTTGAATGTTGAACTTGTAAATAGTTTTCAGTTTAATGTAGTTCATTAGCCTGTTCATTCCATAGAAAGTGTGAGGATGTATGGATACATGGAAAGGCTCTCCTCCCAGGCTGGCACATGTATAAGCAGCGTGCCAGAGCCTGGACCTCTCAGCTGGCACAGGCCAGGGCCAGAGGCCCTCCCTGCAACTCAAACCACCTCAAACAAGAGCCCTTGATGCACACCTGAGGGGCGGCGTCTGGCAGAGGTGCACCTGGGTGCGGCTCGGTAACTGGAGCTGTTGTGACAAGCCTTGCTCCCTTCCTGGGAACCGGATATCTAGAAGGCTGTGCCCCCAACCACCCACCCCCCACCTGGGCTCTTCCCTGCAAACTCTCCCGAAACTTAGATGATGGTGTGTGCCCCCTTCACCTCGCAGACAATGGCGTATGCCCCCTTCACCTCGCAGACAATGGCGTGTGCCCCCTTCACCCCTCAGACAATAGTATGTGCCCTCTTCACATCTCAATAGTGTGTGCCCTCTTCACCCCTCAGACAATAGTGTGTGCCCCCTTCACCCCTCAGACAATGGCGTGTGCCCTCTTCACATCTCAATAGTGTGCCCTCTTCACCCCTCAGACAATAGTGTGTGCCCCTTTCACCCCTCAGACAATAGTGTGTGCCCCTTTCATCCCTCAGACAATAGTGTGTGCCCCCTTCACCTCTCCTGTGCCCCCTTCACAACTCAGACAATGGCCTGTGCCCCCTTCACCTCACAGACAATGGCCTGTGCCCTCTTCACCTCACAGACAATGGCCTGTGCCCCCTTCACCTCTCCTGTGCCCCCTTCACAACTCAAACAATGGCGTGTGCCCCCCTTCACCTCTCAGACAATGGCCTGTGCCCCCCTTCACCTCTCAGACAATGGCCTGTGCCCCCCTTCACCTCTCAGACAATGGCCGGTGCCCCTCTTCACCTGCCAGACAAAGGCCTGTGCCCCCTTCACCTCTCAGACAATGGCCGGTGCCCCCTTCACCTCTCAGACAATGGCCGGTGCCCCCTTCACCTCTCAGACAATGGCCGGTGCCCCCTTCACCTCTCAGACAATGGCCGGTGCTCCCTTCAGACAATGGCCGGTGCTCCCTTCAGACAATGGCCGGTGCTCCCTTCACCTCTCAGACAATGGCGGTGTGTGCCCACTTCACCTCTCAATGGTGGTGTGTGCCCACTTCACCTCTCAATGGTGGTGTGTGCCCACTTCACCTCTCAATGGTGGTGTGTGCCCACTTCACCTCTGAGCCACTGGCGTGTGCCCACTTCACCTCTGAGCCACTGGCGTGTGCCCACTTCACCTCTCAATGGTGGCGTGTGCCCTCTTCACCTCTCAATGGTGGCGTGTGCCCTCTTCACCTCTCAATGGTGGCGTGTGCCCTCTTCACCTCTCAATGGTGTGTGCTCCCAATTGCTTGGTGGCAGTAGTGGGCATCTCTCCCCCACAACACTTCGTGTCTTCAGTTTATTAATCAAGGGCATGTGCACCCCACCCCTCAATCTTGCATGCTCCCACCTTCTCTGAAACAAAGGTGTGTCTCCCCACTCCCTCTCCTTCGGAAGCCATGGGCACGACCCTTCCCCCTCTCAGACAGGGGTCTCGTCCCTCCTCCCCTGAAACACTGGTGCATGCCCCCTCCACCAAAGGACACACCCCTACACCTCTCAGACAATGGCACTGTCTACCCTCTCCCCCCCTCACCACCCCCACCCCCAAACAATGGTGCTTGCTAATCCTGGTGTCAGACAGTGATCCCCACACCACCTCCGCTCTCAAGCAATGGCCTTTCAGCCCTCCATGGTGTACCACCCACGCTCAGTGGTGGGTGTTCATGGCCCTCCCCAGGGGATGGGATCCATGTCAGGAGGGAGGGGCCTGCGGGGAGGGGGCAGGTGAGGGCTCGACTTCAGTTATCAACACATTCCAGGAGCTCTGGCGGGGGAGGGGCACTGAGCTAAGAAACAGGGAGAGAGATCCCAGCCAGACCGAATGAGTGTCCGAGCTGTACATGCGAGATGGCCACTTCCGGGGTGGAGCTAGAGCTGTACTGATCCAGGACAGGCAGAACAGACACCCCTGGGTGGAACCAGATATATGATGACCCGGGACAGACACCCCTGGGGTGGAACCAGAGATATACTGACCCAGCATAGGCAGTACAGCCACCCTGGGGTGGAACCAGAGATATACTGACCCAGGACAGACACCCCCGGGGTGGCACCAGAGATATACTGACCCAGGACAGCCACTCTAGAGTGGAAACAGAGTTACACTGACCCAGGAAAGACACCCCTGGGTGGAACCAGAGATATACTGACCCAGGACGGGCACCCCTGCGGTGGAATCAGAGATATACTGACCCAGCATAGGCAGAACAGCCACCCTGGGGTGGAACTAGAGATGTACTGACCCAGCATAGGCAGAACAGACACCCCTGGGTGGAACCAGAGATATACTGACCCAGGACAGTCACCACCGGGGTGGAACCAGAGATATACTGACCCTGGACAGGCAGAACAGACACCCCTGGGTAGGAACCAGAGATATACTGATCCAGGACAGGCAGAACAAACACCCCTGGGGTGGAACCAGAGATATACTGACCCAGCATAGGCGGAACAACCACCCTGGGGTGGAACCAGAGATACACTGACCCAGGAAAGACACCCCTGGGTGGAACCAGAGATGCACTGACACAGGACAGACACCCCTGGGTGGAACCAGAGATACACTGACCCAGGACAGACACCCCTGGGTGGAACCAGAGATATACTGACCCAGGACGGACACCCCTGTGGTGGAATCAGAGATATACTGACCCAGCATAGGCAGAACAGCCACCCTGGGGTGGAACTAGAGATGTACTGACCCAGCATAGGCAGAACAGACACCCCTGGGTGGAACCAGAGATATACTGACCCAGGACAGACACCACCGGGGTGGAACCAGAGATATACTGACCCAGGACAGGCAGAACAGACACCCCTGGGGTGGAACCAGAGATATACTGACCCAGCATAGGCGGAACAACCACCCTGGGGTGGAACCAGAGATACACTGACCCAGAAAAGACACCCCTGGGTGGAACCAGAGATACACTGACCCAGGACAGACACCCCTGGGTGGAACCAGAGATACACTGACACAGAACAGACACCCCCAGGGTGGAACCAGAGATATACTGATACAGGGCAGACACCCCTGGGTGGAACCAGAGATATACTGATCCAGGACAGACACCCCTGGGTGGAACCAGAGAGACACTGATCCAGGACAGACACCCCTGGGTGGAACCAGAAATATTTAGACCCAGGACAGACACCCCTGGGGTGTAACCAGAGATACACTGACCCAGGACAGACACCCCTGGGGTGTAACCAGAGATACACTGACCCAGGAAAGGCACCCCCGGGTGGAACCAGATATATACTGATACAGAACAGACACCCCCAGGGTGGAACCAGAGATATACTGACACAGAACAGACACCCCCAGGGTGGAACCAGAGATATACGGATACAGGACAGACACCCCTGGGTGGAACCAGAGATATACTGATGCAGGTCAGACACCCCTGGGTGGAACCAGAGATATACTGATACAGGACAGACACCCCTGGGTGGAACCAGAGATATACTGATACAGGACAGACACCCCTGGGGTGGAACCAAAGATATACTGACCCAGCATAGGCGGAACAGCCACCCTGGGGTGGAGCCAGAGATACACTGACCCAGGACAGACACTCCAAGGGTGGAACCAGAGATATACGGATACAGGACAGACACCCATGGGTGGAACCAGAGATATACTGATGCAGGTCAGACACCCCTGGGTGGAACCAGAGATATACTGACCCAGGACAGAGACCCCTAGGTGGAACCAGAGATCTACTGACCCGGGACAGACACCCCCGGGGTGGAACCAGAGATACACGAACCCAGGACAGACACCCCCGGGGTGGAACCAGAGATATACTGACCCAGAACAGGTAGGACAGCCAACCCAGGGGTGGAACCAGAGATATACTGACCCAGCATAGGCAGCCCTGGGTGGAACCATAGATATACTTTCATCTATCATATTCCTACAGTGTAGCGTGCTACTCACTCTTCCTTATCGGACTCCCACGGTGTAGCACGCTACTCACTCTTCTATGAGACTCAGAAGAGTGGGTAGCTCGCTATACCGTGGGACTATGAGACTCCCACAGTGTAGCAAGCTACTCACCCTTCTATGAGACTCCCACGGTGTAGCACGCTACCCACTCTTCTAGGAGACTCCCACGGTGTAGCGAGCTACCCACTCTTCTAGGAGACTACCACGGTGTAGCAAGCTACTCACTCATCTATGGGACTCCCACGGTGCAGCAAGCTACCCACTCTTCTATGAGACTCCCATGGTGTAGCGAGCTACCCACTCTTCTATGAGACTCACACGGTGTAGCGAGCTACTCACTCATCTATGGAACTCCCACGGTGTAGCAATCTACTCACTCTTCTATGGGACTCCCACAGTGTAGCGATCTACTCACTCTTCTATGGGACTCCCACAGTGTAGCGATCTACTCACTCTTCTATGGGACTCCCACAGTGTAGCGAGCTACTCACTCTTCTATGGGACTCCCACAGTGTAGCGAGCTACTCACTCTTCTATGGGACTCCCACAGTGTAGCGAGCTACTCACTCTTCTATGGGACTCCCACGGTGTAGCGCACTACTCACTCATCTATGGGACTCACACAGTGTAGCGCGCTACTTACTCATCTATGGGACTCAGTCCCACGGTGTAGCACGCTACCCACTCATCTATGGGACTTCCATGGTGTAGCACGCTACCCACTCGTCTATGGGACTTCCACGGTGTAGTGCGCTACCAACTCTTCAATGGGACTCCCACGGTGTAGTGCACTACTCACTCGTCTATGGGACTCAGTCCCACGGTGTAGCGTGCTACCCACTCATCTATGGGACTTCCATGGTGTAGCGCGCTACTCACTCGTCTATGGGACTCAGTCCCACGGTGTAGCGCGCTACTCACTCGTCTATGGGACTCAGTCCCACTGTGTAGCGTGCTACCCACTCGTCTATGGGGCTCCCACGTTGTAGCGCGCTACCCACTCATCTATGGGACTCAGTCCCATGGTGTAGCATGCTACCCACTCGTCTATGGGACTCCCACAGTGTAGCGCGCTACCCACTCGTCTATGGGACTCCCACAGTGTAGCGCGCTACCCACTCGTCTATGGGACTCCCACGGTGTAGCGCGCTACCCACTTGTCTATGGGACTCCCAAGTGCATGTGATGTGAACAGGCCAGTGCGTTACAGCCTTTGTAAGAGAGATCCTTCTGTTACTTGCAGTTTATAAGTTAAAATCCTGAAATACATCGGTGAGCTATGAACTATATAAGAGCTGCGTGCAAACTGCAAGGTATATCCAGAACGCCAAGACTTGCCTGCCAGTGTGGATGGCGTGCGACTCCTACACCTTGTAGTCCTCTATCTAGTGTAACATTTACTATACACTGATTTACACACGCCTGATTGTGGGCGTTGTAAAGTGCTCTGACACCCTGCACTGGTATGGGCAGCGCTATAAGACTAGTCGAATGCATCTGAGAGGGGGTTCTGGAGACTTGAGGGGTGTTGTTAAAGGGTGGTACTGAGGAAATCCGTGGCCAAGATGGAAATTGGGGGGTGCCGACAAACATTGTCGCACAGGGTGCCACCAGCGCAATGAGTGACCAGGCCTGTGCTTTCATGCAGAACATGGAAGGCAGAAGATCACCAACCCCATACAGTCTGCTTTTTAGGTAAACCTGGCAAGAATATACTGGATGCTCTGCTTTTAAAGGCAAGCTGGCAGGGGTGGGGCATGACAAGGTGGGCACGGGGACAGATGTGAGGACCACATTGGGGGGAGGGAGGGAGAGACTGAAAGTGCTCTTCATGGAGGGCTTAAAAAAAAAAAGAGTTAATCATGTGAGTTGAGTGGTGGAGGCATACTAGTAATCAAAAGGATGGTAAATAGCTGTGCTCCAGAGGAGGGACGAAGAACAAGAAGAAAGAAAGCCATTGATTAGGAAGCAAACACATATGATTGACAGGCAAGGCAACCAATGGTAAACAACGTACTGCTGAAATACACAGTACACTCGGCGCAGACACCCGAGGAGATGCGCAGGGCAGACACCTGAGGAGTTACACAGCACAGACACCCGTACAGGCACCCGAGGAGATGCACAGACACCCGTATAGGAACCCGAGGAGATACACAGAACAGGCACCTAGATTGGTACCAGACACATGCTGGGATACACAGTACACTCGGAGCAGACACCCGAGGAGATGCTCAGGGCAGACACCTGAGGCGATACACAGCACAGACACCCATATATGCACCCGAGGAGATACACAGCACAGACACCTAGATAGGAACCAGCGACATACTGGGATACACAGTGCACTCTGGGCAGACACCCGAGGAGATACACAGAACAGACACCTAGATAGGAACCAGCGACATACTGGGATACACAGTACACTCGGAGCAGACACCTGAGGAGATAGACGGACAGAAAATATACCTAGAGTGGACCCAGGCACCTCCGGAGCTACACAGTGCACTCAGAGCAGACTCCTTCAGGACCAGACACCTGATGAAATACACGGTGCAGGCAGAACAGACGCCTTGAATGGAAGCAGACGCCTGATGAGATACACAGAGTACACAGCTAGTGTGGACCCAGACTCCTGCTGAACTTACACTCAGGACAGACACCTCCAGTGGAAGCAGACACCCAAAGATGCATAGCACGGGTAGAACAGACACCTAAGGGGACCCAGGCACCTGCTGAGACGCACACTACAGTAGGGGCAGACGGCTTCAGTGGAACCAGACATCTGCGGAAATAAACAGTACAGAGCGATCAGACCCCTAGAGTGGTCCCATGCACCTGCTCAGGTACAAAGTACTGGGCAGACCCCTCCAGTGATGAGAGGCACAGTACACAGGTCTGACACCGTGCATCGATGCGCACACATACTGAGACACACTCAGACAGGGTAGACACGAGTGGAACCAGACACCTGCAGGGAGACACCTAGAGTACAGCCAGACACCTGCTGAGATATACATTCTACTCAGGGCAAACTCATTCAATGGACACAGACACCTGCTTAAAAACACAGTACACGCAGGGCATACATCAAGAGTGGAACCAGACACCTACTGGGATACACAGCAGATGCAGGACAGACACAGAATCAAGCGAGAAACCTACTTAGAAACACAGTACAGGCAGGTCAGACACAGAGAAGCCAGACACCTACTGAGAAAAACAGTGCAGGCAGGGCAGACACCTACTGAGATACACATTACAGGTAGGGCAGACACCTTGGGAGAAAACAGACACCTACTGAGAAACGTAGTACATGCAGGACAGATAACGAGTGATTCAGACACCTAAAAAAGGGGAGTATATGCAGAGCAGACAATTCGAGTGGAGACAGACACCTGTTTAGGTACCCAGTACAGAGCGGACCCTTGGAGTGAAACTAGACACCTGCTAAGAAACAAAGTATACGCGGGACAGACACCTCCATTTGAACCAGACATCTGCTGGAAGAAAAAAAAAACACTGCAAGAACAGACACCGCGAGAGAGGTCAGACGCCTGAGAAAAAGTCTACGCAGGACAGACATGGAGCGTGACACATATCTGTTGTGATAATGCACACAGGACAGACAACTGTTCAGACACAGTAAGGGCAGACACCCTTGAGGCCCAGCCAGGCACCCGCACACACAGCGCAGCCAGACACCTGCTAAAATAAACGCACCCCCGTTGAAGCTGACTCAGAGACAGGCACTGAAGGCAGAGTCGGGCTGGGTCGGCCTGACCATGGAGAGGCATGGCACTGCGGCTAGGAGAGGGCGCCGGGGGGGGGGGGGGGGGGGGGGGGCCTCGAGGCGCTGGCTGATTAGATCACAGCGAATACAGGAGGGTTTGCAACCCTCGGAGATCCGTACCTCGGCCAATCGATCCTTATTGAGTTCAGGTCACTTTAATTGGAGGGAAAGTGGAAGAGACAAGGCTTGGAAGGTCAGTCCGGCCCCGCCCACCAGCAACCTCTGAGGGGACCCCTCAAATCTTGCATGCCCCCTCCCCCACTCCATGCTGGGGCACCTGGCCTCCCTGGCACCCATGCAGCCGCGCCCCGTGCCATGCTCCTCTCCCACGCCGGTTAGCTGGGCGGAGTTGGAGCTTTAAGTGGGGCGGGTCCCTCCGGGTCGCAGACCAGGCAGGCATAAAAAGGGTCTTTAAACTGTGGCGTGGCATTGAGTGGAGTGGCATTGAGTGGAGTGGCATTGTGTGGAGTGGCATTGTGTGGCGTGGCATTGAGTGGAGTGGCGTGGCATTGAGTGGAGTGGCGTGGCATTGAGTGGAGTGGCGTGGCATTGAGTGGAGTGGCATGGCATTGAGTGGCGTGGCATTGAGTGGAGTGGCGTGGCATTGTGTGGCGTGGCATTGAGTGGAGTGGCATTGTGATGAATGAAAGTTGCCGAAATTGCCACTGAGTTACCCAATAGCTCTTCAAAGCCTAGTGCTCTATAAATGCAATTATAATATAATCTGTCACAAATGACCTCGACATACAATCCATGTAAACACCCGATGTAAACTTTTGATGCGATGAGGGCTGTTAGTATGTACGAGGCTCCTTCAAGAACTGGTTCGTTTACAAATAAATGTGCTTTAGACCGGGAGGGGCGGGCGGGGGAGGGGGCTGTGAGAAAGGGTATGGGGCTCGGGTGGTGGCGATGATGGGGCTCGGTGGCCGAAGGTTGAAGAAGCCTTTTCCAAAGAAGAGTAGCAGACGCGTCGAGTACTCAATCATGACACAAAATTAGAGGGGGTAAAGATAACTTGCTGTGAGAAGAGGTGAACAGAACAGAGTGTTGGGGGTTGAAATCAAAGTTACTCCATATTTGAAAATTGGGGAGCTGTAGGAGGACTCCCGCAGACGAAGGGGTGGGAGGGGGAGAAGCGAGACGGGGAAGGGGTGGGCGGCTGTTGGGGAGAGACAAATTGGTACTTCAATCACAGAGCTGGCAGCAGGCGGACACTACGATGATTCAATCTATGCTTGGTCCCTGCTCCACAGACAGAAGGAGAGGCACCATAGGTTTGTTGACTTTCCCCGATACAGGGTTCACCCACTCTCCTTCTCTTCCTCACCCTCCCTCCCTCTCTGCAGTTTTCCCTCCTTCTCCTCCTCACACAGGAGCACCAGCTAGAAGTGTTGGGCGCCCCAAATCACTACTCTGTCCGTCTGTCCAGCCCCGCCCTCTCCACAATCTCTGGTGCATCAGCCAAACAGGGGACTAGTGGTCAACAGACAGCCCCAGCGCTACATACAGCGCTATGAAGTGTCCATCCGCTGCAAGCAAGCGCTTTACAAAACAAAGATACGTCACATCCCCGGCTCACTGCGCATCCAAAGCGGTGGAAGGTGCTGGGCAGCTCAGGAGCTCAGACTCTGGGCCATCTATGCTCTGAGACAACTCACCTGTCCACCCCTCCCCTCACACCCTGTGCACGGATTCGAGTATCTCAATCCTAGAATCAATCATCCATTCATCCACTCTTCCATCCACCCATCTACCCACCCACTCATCCATCCATCTACCCACCCATCCACCCATCTACCCACCCGTCTGTCCGCCCATTCACTCATCCAGTCTTCCACCCACCCATCCCTCTACCCACCCGTCCGTCCACCCATCCACTCTTCCACCCACCCATGTACCCACCCACCCATCCTTCCACCCACACATTCATCCAGCTATCTACCCACCCACCCTTAAAGTCCAGAATGCTCATTACAGCTTTGCCCATCAGCTGGCAGGAAACCCTTAAACCCCTCCGAGGAACAGACACCGCTCCAGGTCTCGGCTAATGAAATAAACTCACTCCCTAAAGAGATTATCCCCTCTCTAATACAAGGCACTACAAACTGAAGACTTAAAAACAAACATATCAATCATTACTACCTCTTAGGAATAAAACACTCCACATTGTGAGTTCAAATGCCTGCTCTTTCCGCCAACAGAAAATAAATATATCTTATCACATGAACCCAATAAACTAACAAAAACTAACACCTTAACCACAGAATCTACAATGAAAAGTCTCTTTGCATGCCGCATAACTTCAGGTGGCGGCACACAGTGGAATTAAGGGCCCTTGTTTCTGAGGCCCGGACATGGTCTCACACCCGCCCACAGCAGGTTTACCTCATGGCCCTGGAAGGATGCTCCCTCTCTGGAGGGAGAAAGAGAACACGTCATCAGCTGTGGAGTCAGACTTACCCGAGGCAATAACAGCGCCAGAGGGAGACACAGAAGGGCAGTACCAGCTCCAGGGCGAGACCTAGAAGGGCAGTAACATTGCCAGAGTGAGACCTACAAGGGCAGTAACATTGCCAGAGTGAGACCTACAAGGGCAGTAACATTGCCAGAGTGAGACCTACAAGGGCAGTAAAAGCCCCAGGGTGAGACCTACAAGGGCAGTAACAGCCCCAGGGTGAGACCTACAAGGGCAGTAACAGCCCCAGGGTGAGACCTACAAGGGCAGTAACAGCCCCAGGGTGAGACCTACAAGGGCAGTAACAGCCCCAGGGTGAGACCTACAAGGGCAGTAACAGCCCCAGGGTGAGACCTACAAGGGCAGTAACAGCCCCAGGGTGAGACCTACAAGGGCAGTAACAGCCCCAGGGTGAGACCTACAAGGGCAGTAACAGCCCCAGGGTGAGACCTACAAGGGCAGTAACAGCCCCAGGGTGAGATCCACAAGGGCAGTAACATTGCCAGAGTGAGACCTAGAGGGCAGTAACAGCCCCAGGGTGAGGCCCAGAGGGCAGTAACAGCCCCAGGGTGAGGCCCAGAGGGCAGTAACAGCCCCAGGGTGAGGCCCAGAGGGCAGTAACAGCCCCAGGGTGAGGCCCAGAGGGCAGTAACAGCCCCAGGGCGAGACCTACAAGGGCAGTAACATTGCCAGAGTGAGACCTAGAGGGCAGTAACAGCCCTACATTTGCCAGGGCGGAGGCGCCGAGGCCTGCGCAGGCAGTTCCCTAGCACCAGGGCACTGGCTCCCGGCGTGTCCCTCTAGCGGACCATGTGACCCTGGGCAGCCTGTCCCCGCGGCTCTGTAATCCGCAGTGTCTGTCCCAGCAGACAGATGGCCCCTGATTACAGAGGACTGATCCTAATCTCCTCATCCTCGCTGGGCGGAGGGAGCTGCGGGGGACAGGCAGCTCTGCACCCCAACGAGTGTGGGGGGGCGGGAGAGTCAGTGGCAGGCCCCGGAGGACACATGGAGGCTCTCAGGGCCAGGCGTTGGACTGATACTACAGGGGGTACTACAGATGGAACGGAGAGCCCCCCCCCCCCCCCGGAGAATAGTGTTTGCGGGGGGGGTAATCAGTGAGGGGGAGAAGGGGGCGATGCTGAGGGTAGAAGAGGTTTCGGGGGTTCCACTCACCTGTGACAGAAGCTCCCCTGCCCAACCCCCCCCCCTCAGAGGGCCAGCATTCCATTCCAGCAGTGCATGTCCCTGGGAGTCCGAGGGATTGCCCTTGCAGAGTGCGTTTTCAGGGTGATAAGGGGGAGGGGGGCTGGTGTCAAAGGCACTAAGTGGGGAGGTGCAGACATTATCCGGAGGGGTCAGAGCGCTTTACAATAGGACCAAGGGAGTTTACTTCAGAAAACCAGTTTGAGTAACACGGTGGTAGTGACAGTAGTATTAATACTACCGCTGCTCGTGGTGAGAGTTGCACACTCACACATTACATCACGGAAAGGATGCACGGACTAGGGCACATCGGGGGAGTTACATATTTAGAAGCTGGAGCAAGGGTGGTCCGTATAGCTCTGGAGGGAGTCACGCAAGCGTCACGCCACGAATATAGTGTGCCGCCCGTGCCTGGTGGGAGCACTGGGGGAGCTATTGAGCAAGCGTCTTTGGGAGAGAAAAGTTTTAAGGTCCGTTTCGAATATTCCAAGAGGCGGCGGTGCCAATAGCGTTACCCAGGAAGGACAGCGCCTTGAGGCTTCGCTTTTGGAGGTTCCGGCAGCAGATGTCCAGCGCTTGTCAGTGTCTGGAGCCATCTGATACCTTGAGTTCGTCTGGTGGGCAGCAGGGGGTGGAGGTGTGAATGGACTTGTGGGTGACACACGCAGTCTTGTATCTATGGTGACAGGAGGCCACGGAAGAGCTACTATGGGTGTGACGTCTCCTGTAAACGAAACGTGCACCTCGGGACCACACGCAGAGCTGCCCCACTGGGCCTCACACAGCAGAGCTATCCCGTAGGTACCGCACAGCAGAGCTATCCTTTAGGACCCGCACATCAGAGCTATCCATTAGGTACAACCGGAGTCACCGCACAACAGAGCTATCCCGTAGGTACCGCACAGCAGAGCTATCCCTTAGGCACCACACAGCAGAGCCATCCCTTAGTGTAAGGAAATGTCTCCCTGGCATGGTTACCCCCTAACTTTTTGCCTTTGCTGATGCTAAGTTTTGATTTGGAAGTGTGCTGGGACCCTGCTAACCAGGCCCCAGCACCAGTGTTCTTTCCCTAACCTGTACTTTTGTTTCCACAATTGGCACACCCTGGCATCCAGGTAAGTCCCTTGTAACTGGTACCAAGGGCCCTGATGCCAGGGAAGGACTCGAAGGGCTGCAGCATGTCTTATGCCACCCTGGGGACCCCTCACTCAGCACATGCACACTGCTTGCCAGCTTGTGTGTGCTGGTGGGGTGAAAATGACTAAGTCGACATGGCACTCCCCTCAGGGTGCTATGCCAACCTCATACTGCCTATAAAGTATAGATAAGTCACCCCTCTAGCATGCCTTACAGCCCTAAGGCAGGGTGCACTATACCATAGGTGAGGGCATAGGTGCATGAGCACTATGCCCCTACAGTGTCTAAGCAAAACCTTAGACATTGTAAGTGCAGGGTAGCCATAAGAGTATATGGTCTGGGAGTTTGTCAAACACAAACTCCACAGTTCCATAATGGCTACACTAAAATCTGGGAAGTTTAGTATCAAACTTCTCAGCACAATAAATGCACACTGATGCCAGTGTGGAATTTATTGTAACATACGCCCAGAGGGCAGAGCTAAGTACACTCAGTTTTCTATACAACTTTGTGGTTAACAATTCTTTTGATTACACGCTCAGCGCGGCTTATTGCCTTCCGGCGCCCCACCTTTAATGTTTGTTTAACGTGCTCGAAGTGCTAGTACCAGATTTACATCGCTGCTCTCGAGCATGCGCACAGACGCGTTTTTGAGATCGGGGTGAGCGTGTCTTATCAATAGACGAAGTTTCCCCTATTGACTCCATGCACTTCCCGCTCTACACTCAGAGGGGCTGAAATAAACATCAGATTCTTGCTCAAGGTGATTTCTGGTGCTTCCTCCTCATTAGATTCGTTGCAGATACCGGCGGGGACGTTGCTAAGCTCCCTCATAGCACCTCAGTGTCCTCCCCATTTGATTATAGCTGTGCACTTATATTTGGGAACTCTTATACATCATTTGTATAGTGCACAGGATAACATGGCACAACAATATCCAGATGTGGACCAGTACGGGGATTATGAGGCTGGGCACTATGACCAGCACATGGAAGAGCGCCTCCTGGAGGTTTAGACCTTCCATGTTCAGGATTCAGTAAACAAGGCTATAGTGAAAGCGCTGCGCCTGTTTGCGCAACCTATTCTCAGCTATGGAGTTAGGAGCTTTGGAGCAGGCTCGGGGAACCCCTCCCCAGTAGAGGTCAATATAGATGAGCCTGGCCGGTCATCTTATGACCATGTGGAACAGACCATTAATGCGGTCCTGAATGTTCACGAGTATGCTTTTAAGAGTCGCAAAGCTACTCCTTGCTTTCAAAATACAACAGATGCGTCCAATTCTTCTGATTTAGATGTTAATTCTACGCGTGACAAACCCATGGGCAAGCACAAACTTAAAGCTCATCATGCTGACGAACCTTTGATTCCCCCCCCCACCTAGTAAGAATTTAAAATTTTACCCTGAGGCCATAATACAGGGAGTGCAGAATTATTAGGCAAATGAGTATTTTGACCACATCATCCTCTTTATGCATGTTGTCTTACTCCAAGCTGTATAGGCTCGAAAGCCTACTACCAATTAAGCATATTAGGTGATGTGCATCTCTGTAATGAGAAGGGGTGTGGTCTAATGACATCAACACCCTATATCAGGTGTGCATAATTATTAGGCAACTTCCTTTCCTTTGGCAAAATGGGTCAAAAGAAGGACTTGACAGGCTCAGAAAAGTCAAAAATAGTGAGATATCTTGCAGAGGGATGCAGCACTCTTAAAATTGCAAAGCTTCTAAAGCGTGATCATCGAACAATCAAGCGTTTCATTCAAAATAGTCAACAGGGTCGCAAGAAGCGTGTGGAAAAACCAAGGCGCAAAATAACTGCCCATGAACTGAGAAAAGTCAAGCGTGCAGCTGCCACGATGCCACTTGCCACCAGTTTGGCCATATTTCAGAGCTGCAACATCACTGGAGTGCCCAAAAGCACAAGGTGTGCAATACTCAGAGACATGGCCAAGGTAAGAAAGGCTGAAAGACGACCACCACTGAACAAGACACACAAGCTGAAACGTCAAGACTGGGCCAAGAAATATCTCAAGACTGATTTTTATAAGGTTTTATGGACTGATGAAATGAGAGTGAGTCTTGATGGGCCAGATGGATGGGCCCGTGGCTGGATTGGTAAAGGGCAGAGCGCTCCAGTCCGACTCAGACGCCAGCAAGGTGGAGGTGGAGTACTGGTTTGGGCTGGTATCATCAAAGATGAGCTTGTGGGGCCTTTTCGGGCTGAGGATGGAGTCAAGCTCAACTCCCAGTCCTACTGCCAGTTCCTGGAAGACACCTTCTTCAAGCAGTGGTACAGGAAGAAGTCTGCATCCTTCAAGAAAAACATGATTTTCATGCAGGACAATGCTCCATCACACGCGTCCAAGTACTCCACAGCGTGGCTGGCAAGAAAGGGTATAAAAGAAGGAAATCTAATGACATGGCCTCCTTGTTCACCTGATCTGAACCCCATTGAGAACCTGTGGTCCATCATCAAATGTGAGATTTACAAGGAGGGAAAACAGTACACCTCTCTGAACAGTGTCTGGGAGGCTGTGGTTGCTGCTGCACGCAATGTTGATGGTGAACAGATCAAAACACTGACAGAATCCATGGATGGCAGGCTTTTGAGTGTCCTTGCAAAGAAAGGTGGCTATATTGGTCACTGATTTGTTTTTGTTTTGTTTTTGAATGTCAGAAATGTATATTTGTGAATGTTGAGATGTTATATTGGTTTCACTGGTAATAATAAATAATTGAAATGGGTATATATTTTTTTTTGTTAAGTTGCCTAATAATTATGCACAGTGATAGTCACCTGCACACACAGATATCCCCCTAACATAGCTAAAACTAAAAACAAACTAAAAACTACTTCCAAAAATATTCAGCTT
Source organism: Pleurodeles waltl (assembly GCF_031143425.1). NCBI lineage: Eukaryota > Metazoa > Chordata > Amphibia > Caudata > Salamandridae > Pleurodeles > Pleurodeles waltl. The sequence goes on along the minus strand of NC_090449.1, from coordinate 14,889,679 downwards.
TGATATTAATGAGTTTTTTGGGTTCATTGAGAACATGGTTGTTGTTCAATAATAAAATTAATCCTCAAAAATACAACTTGCCTAATAATTCTGCACTCCCTGTACACCCCAGGTCCACAGAATGGACCCCATGTCAGGAGGTGGCAGGGTATGTTCAGTCAAGACTCTGGAAGAGTTTTGAGAAAGACATTCGCAACACACTGCGGTCTGAGTGCCCTCGCCCTGCTCTCTCTGGCAAGGTTGCAGACACTCCGGAACTCGACCCTCATACGGTAACCTTTCTAAAGCAATATGCCAAGCACCCAAAAAAGGACATTGGTAGTGCCTGGCGGGGATGTCAGGACAAGTTATTGGATATTTCGGGGGCCCCTCACAAAAATTTTAGACTTGGGGGTACAGGCCAAGGAGAGACAGGACGCAATAGACCCGAATTGGCTCAAAGAGCCATCTGCTTATTAGGGAACGCCAACTGTTCGATTTCCACAGAATGTAGAAAGTCTCTTCTGCTACGCATTGATCCAAAATTGGCACAGTTAGCGCCATCTGATGCAGGTCCGGCGGCTAACGGACTATTGTTTCGCAACAAGTTCATGAAAGACCGGGCTGTATATGTGGCTACCTTTTTGGCTTTGGATAAAGCCCAAATTCAATCAAGAAGGCCTTTTTCGCAGGGCCGGATGCTTCAGAGGTCGAGCGCCAGGCCGATTCAGTCCCCAGACGTCCCATCCATACTACAGAGGCAGGGGGGCCTCCAGCTATCAAACCAACTCCAATTTCTACCCCTCAAGAGGCCAAGCCTACAGGGGTCACAATCCCAGAGGACCTCACAGAGGAGGACAGGACAACCAGACTTCCTCTCAATGAAGTAACAATTCTTCCTTCTGGGGAAGTAATATTGAGTATGTTTGTACACAATTGGTCTTTGGTCACACAGGTTGTATGGGTACTAGAGACAGTAACAGGCTACCATCTAGAATGTTATTCAACTCCCAAACGTACGTTTATTTTCCCCCTCCTCTCAGTTTTTCCCCATCAAGAGAGAGCTTTTATAGATCAAGAAGTAGAAGCTCTGATTCAAAAAAGGGGCCATTGTTCCTTCTCATCCCAGAGGGTTTATCAGTAAGATCTTTCTGGTCCAAAAGACGGGAGGGTGTGCTCGCTTGGTGCTCAGTCTTCGTCAGTTCAACGCGTGGATTGTGCACCAACATTTCAAAATGGAGGGCATTCATAGCCTCCGAGATCTTTTGTTAGAAGGAGAATGAATGGTCCGCTTGGACCTCATGGACGCCTATCGGACCTTTCCTATTTTCACTCCTCATCGCCGTTTTCTTCAGTTCTTCTGGCGCAAAAGGTGGTACGAGTTCTCAGCTCTTCTCTTGGGAGTGTCTTCTGCCCCTTGGTGTTTCACCAAGATCATGCGTCCAGTTCTGCAGTGGCTCAGAGAAAAAGGCGTGAGTCTAATAGTTTATCTCCACGACATTCTTATGGTGCAAGAAAAGCGTCTTGTACTTCTACACCTTTCCTGGATGATTCAACTTCAACATTTGGGCTTCATTATAAAAAGTGAAATCCCAGTTTCTCGTCCCTCTGCATTATCGCACTCTTCAGAGATTGAAGATTATGCATTTCCACAGGGGCCTATCTTATTTGGAACTGATTGTTTTGTCACAGGAAGCCCAAACACTGCTTGAATGGTGGTTGACTCATATGGATGCCTGGAATGGGAAGGCAATTTTTGCCTCAGTTCCGGAGATTGTCATAGAATCGGATGCAATCAGATGGGGCTGGGGAACCAGGTGTGGACAGATGGAGACAGGGGGTTGTTGGTCAACTTCAACTGCACATCAATTGTCTAGAGCTTCTAGCAGGGATGTTTGCTGTGAAGACACTGTCCCCGGTCAAGTCAAAATGTTGTAGCCTCTTGAAAATGGACAACATATCGGCAGTGAGGTATATCCACGAACTTGGGTGGTCGCGGTGCAAAATGCTAGCGGAAATTGCGAAGGATTTTTGGCACTTCTGTCTAGCTCCCCAAATTTCGATAACAGCGGAGTACATCTCTGGCAAGGTGAATGTAGTAGCAGACTGGAATTCTCGATCCCTCCTAGATGTCAGCGATTGTCTGTTACATTCCTGAGTATTTCAGTTTCTGAATCTTCTTTGGGGCCTTTGTTCGGTAGATCTGTTTGCGTCCCAACTGAATGCTCAACTTCCCTGCTTTTACAGCTGAAGACCAGATCGGGTGGCTCTCAGCTCGGACGCCTTCCTTCAGTCTTAGAAGGGGAAATTGAATTATGCATTTCCCTCCCCTTTTCCATGATTCACCAAGTTTTCTCCCAGGTCCTTCGTCAGAAGGTGGAAATGATCTTAGTAAGCCCATGCTGGAAAGCTCAATAGTGTTTTCCAGTGGCATTGTCCCTTTATTGTGCTGCCCCGGTTCGAATTCGGAGATCGGAGGATCTTCTATTGGACTCTATGGGGCAACCACATCCTCTCATTCTGGAGAAGCAATTGTCACTTATGGCATGGCGAATTTCGGGGGATCAGAACAAATCTCAGATGTTTCGGAGGACCCTAGATTCTTCCTCTCTCAATCTCTGGCGCCTAGTACACATAAAAGATATGCCTCCGACTGGAAACGATGGTTGGATTGGTGCAGTCAGAGGAGTGTGGATCCCTTGTGGGCCTCAGTGCAGATGGTTGCAAATTTCTTATCCTAGTTATCAGCTCAAGGTTTAGCTTACAGAACGATTAACAACTTTAGGTCGGCTATTTCGGCCAAACATCCTCGAATGGATGGTAAGTCTGTGGGCGAGCATCCTTTCATTTGTAAGTTACTACGTGGTGTCCGGTTGGTACTTCCCCCTCAACCAAAATATTAATCTTGTGGGACGTTAATTTAATTTAAAAAAAATTGGTAGCATGGCCAAATATTGAGGGTTTATCACAAAAACAATTAATCGTCAAAATTAACTATGTTACTTTGGCTGATTTAATTTCGGAGTGTGTCTGATGTCAAAGCACTGCACATTGATGGTAGGGTTTTTACTCCTACAGGAGTTTCTTTTCGGATTTCTAAACACAAAATCGAATTCTACATGTATTTCTTATCCACATTTTAGAGAGAACTCTAAATTATGTGTGGTGAACTGTTTAAAAGTGCACGAGGATGTCACTTGCAACTTCTGGAGAAATCATTCTGGGCAATTACCGATTTCATTGCAAAAACCCTTTGGTCCTGTGTCTTCAGTGGCTTTAGCTAGATGGGTCAGGTGGTTATTACAAGAAGCAGGAATAGATATTTCTGTTTTTGGGGCATATTCTGTTAGAGGCGCTATGGCCTCAAAACCCTTTAAGTCAGGGTCCAGATTGGAAGATATTATGACAGCGGCAGATTGGTCACCAGATTCTACTTTCAGGTTGTTTTATCATAAACTAATTGTAGATGTAGCTTCCGGGGTTAAAGCTCAGCTTTGAACTAGCATAATCCATAGAATAAAAAAAATGTCTAGCTTTGGCGACCGGAATTTTCAATTCTATTTTTGACACGGAGGCGAGGATTATCCCGCCCGTGATATGGGTAACATTTTGAGTTAATATCTATGGCATTTTGTGTTATGAATTAAAGTTATCCCACCCAATGTAGTATGATGCATTTTCTCATCTTTGAGCCATTACGTCATTCTGTTCTTTTACAGATGAGAAAACTACTTGAAAGATTTTTGGGGAGATCTTCCTCAATATCCACATGGAGAACTGTTGGGTTCCGAGTTGCACCGTTGTGCTGTTTCGTTTTTCCTTCACCAAGAAGAAACCATGGATTGGTGATTCGGCTACGTTGGTCGGTGTTCGTGCGTGTCTTTGATTTTGGACTGAAATTAGCAAAGAAAGAGGACAGACTTTAATGTGTAAGATATATATATATATACTGGATGGTGGGCCCCGACTGGGGGTCATAACGAGGCTACAAAACCTTGGGAAATGTAGTTTTGCTTTTTTACTGGCTGCTGTGTGTTGACAGTAAAGAAAGAGCAAGCATAATCGTCACCTCCGTGTCCTTAATAGAATTGAAAATTCTTGTTGCACAAGCTAGAAATTTTTTGATTCACAAGCCCTACAGCCCCAGACTTCGAAAACCAGAGCGAGCCCTCACAGCTTACAGACTTCTGCAGGAGAAGGCTACCGGCCAGGCTGAACAGAACTTCTGGTCTCAGAGGAGACAGCTGTCCCTCGACACAGCTGTCCCTCTGGTAGTACAAACATACAACTCAGGCCTCGGACAGCCGAGCTGCCACCCAAGCTCAGATCTAAGCCAGCAGAGCTATCCCTCAGGTTAAACTAATTTTACAAGTTGATACAACAGAGCTATCTTACAGGAATTGGAGTAAAGAGCAGCAGTGGAATCTCACGCCACATTTATTAAGCAAATATCTCTCCTTTTTCTACAACCTGAGCCTTTATTTGCCCTGTTCCCCCCCCCCCCCCACACTTTGCCTGTAACTCTATATGCAGACCTGCCTGTAGGTAAAGAGGCATCTTTTGTAGTGCTGATGCTTTCTGTGTACAGCGATCCAACACCCTCCAGGTCTGCCAGCTCAATCGGAAACCATGTAAAGAAAGAAAAAAAAACATTTCTAACAAGCATTTTACAGAGGAACCATGAAAGTGCCTAAGTTCATGCGGGCGTGGCAGAGAAACTCAATCCCTAAATGGTTGAGGAGCACCATTTTTAGGTCTCGGCTCTAGACGGCGCGCAAGCCTGACTCGAACAGAGACCTGCTGTACCTACTGTTGTGGGCTTCAGCCCGCCCACAGGCTTCTAATTTGCTGGCAGCATTGTCGCTCCGTTTTCCCTCCTCCTGATTTGTGAAGGACATGCATGTGTCATGCTTCTGCTGTTTAGCCCCCCACAAGCGCACCTAACTACCTTTCAACATATGCAGTGGTTCTTTTAAGCCGTTGTTTTGGGACTACTACTTTTTCTTTAAACGGGCGACCGTGCGTGCGGTGTCTTTCGTGGTGTGTTGCTATTTTCATGCTTGCTAGCGGATGCTCGTTGCAGCAGTGCATGCCTGCAAAATACAAACAAATGAAGTCAGCGGCAAATCACCTGTTAGGGTCGGGAGATTACGTGATTTGCCCAGAGTCACAGGATGTTGAGCCGACGCCGAGACTCGAGCCTCACTCCCATAGCTCTGAAGTCGGCAGCTCAAGCCGCTATACCACCTACTCTCCGGAACACCGCCGCTATCCTGCTCAGGCTTTTCAGTGCGGAGCCCCCAGTCTCTGCTTCTGTACGACCTCCTTGAGGTCCTTTCAGAGCCATGTGTTACATTATTTTTAAACACACTGGGGCTTTCTAAATCGTTGCCTGTGCTTAGGGATGTGTAATCAGGCAAAGGAGGGGATCACAGCTAAAGATCTAGGTGGGTATTTAGGGAGTTCTATCTCTCCGAGAGCTGCCATTTCTTTCTGCTGTTAACATGGGAAAGTGGAAATCCTTTAAAAGTTAAAAACATATCCGCCACATAGGTCGGATGACCTCTGTTTACTATGCAATAAACAACGAAAAACATGTAAACAACATTTACCAACCTTAAATTCTGGATCACATTCCTCCGCTGTGTAAACTGGTGAGAAGCACGTCACAGATATATTTCCAATTGTGCTGTTTTATAATGATTTTCACAGTTGGAAGCCTGCGCAGAAAAATGCCTTGGAGAAAGCAGGGACTGACGGTTCGATCTTGGCCATCGTTTGTGGCAGGCGTTCTCCAAATGAGGCTCTGTCCGTCGACAAGGCCACGGTGGTCTGTGCACACTTGTGGCACAGGCGCAACAGTCCTTTTGTCTTTCTGGAAGATGTATTTGATGTTGGTTCATGGCAATGACGTCATGGTGATGGGAAAGATGGCGCCCTCGGTTAGCAGTATGGTACTTGCTGTTCCTGGCACAGGAGGACTAAGTCTGGACAGCCGCTGAGTGACCGACAACACATTAAACTCCTACCGAGGCGTGCAGTTACCACGGCGTCAGTATTAAGTGCAACTTTTAGAGTTAACACTCCCATTTCACTAAGCGTTTCTTTTTAGGTCCCAGGCAGAAATTAGCCTATACATCATTGGTGTGTTTGTAAAGCGAGTCCGCTCCGAAAGGCCAAAAAAAACAACAACAAAAAAAAAACTCCACAATTTTTACAAAACAGTAGACATTCCAGTGCTTGCTATAAGGATATTTACAGAAAAACAAACTATTCCAAAGTGTAAATAATGTGAGCAAGTGTCAGGAGTCAAAAAATGTGTGTAAATTAATTCCAAAAGTGTGTACCGGTGACTATATAAAAGAATTATATTTGATTGAATTTAGAAAGTGGGGAGGAATGATAAATTAACGCACTCCTCATGATCCCACCCGCCTCCATTCAGGTCTTGGCTACACAGCAACATTGACAATGCCAATAGCTGACGGGTTGCTGAGACCTACTGGCTTTGCCAATGCTGGTTTGTGATGGGAATTAGCAACACTCCTAAGTAACATCTGCTGTGGCATGTGGAAATGAACCTACAGGCATGAAACATACATAACAACAACATGGTTAGCAGAGCAGGCTCTCCCTTTAGATCGAGCCGACCAGACAGAGCAAGCTGTTGGTTGCAAAAGACCTATTGTCAGCTTATAGTGGGCTCACAACCCACCCACTGCCTAGCATTGGCTTGCTTAATGGTCATTCTCATTTGCTTGCTTCTTATTGGATGTCTTGTCTTCCTCTTTGTGTTTTACCCTCCCCAGCAGCATAGATTATTTACCACCCTTTTTAGTTTAAGACTTGTATCCTTCCACTGCTCACATTAAAGTAACATTTTTTTCTTTTTTACACTGCACTACATGAGAGTGCATGTGTTTGCCGGCTCTTTCAGTCTTGTGCTGCCTCACCTCTCGAGTAACCACCACTCCAGCTAGGTTGCTACCTCCTCCTCCCACCTTGTCTGTAAAAGCTCGGCAACAGGAATATTTTTGATAGACTATGGCTGAGAAGAGGACTTTGAGGGTTATTTTTGTTTGGTCTCCTGCATTCCAGCTGTGGCACACTAAGGCTTTTATGGCGCTGGTGGAAGGGCTACCCGCTGCACCCCCTCCGCTGGTGTCCGTAACCAAAGGTGTGTATAGCGTAGCCCGTCTCCCGGAGGCCAAGTCTGCTCCCCGGGCTAGTGCACCGGAGAAAATGGCTGAGCCCAGTGGTATGCAAACTAGGCCTTGGCACGTATTTCTGTTTACATTCGGATACTCATTATTTTAAAAATCTATTCAGAGTTTCCAGAGATGAAAAGTATATGAAAAATAAACCATGTCATTAATAAAAACTGAAAACATTGAATTCAATGTACATGGATGACATACCAGAAAAAACGCGTTGCTTTTCCTTCAGTCTTGACTTTTTTCTTTTACCATTTTTATGGGCGAGCACAAAGCGCTCCGTCCATTCTGTAATCTCTCTTTGGGCTTCAAACCACGCCCGTGCCACGTCAGTCACTTACATTGGTTCGTGGGCTTGCCTTTTTTTTGTGGTGTTTAGCCCACCTACACAGCACCGGTAGTGTACCAAAAACATATGAGGCTTGATGTTTTCAGCCTGGAGTCCGGACTACTTTATCTGTTTATTTTCCACGCAGCACGAATGCGCTGCGTTTTTTTTGCTTTACAACGCTAATAGCTCTAACTGGAACAAATGCGAGACCCGCTGCATTGAAAATGCTTGTTAAACAATGCTTTACAGACAAACTTTGTAATGCAAGCCCAGAGCTGTTGGCTTTGCCAAAGAAGAGATGTATTGGCTGTGCCAATGCTTTTTTGAGTGGCAGAAGGTGTTCTTTAGTGGCATTTCAATTCTCGCATGGGGTAGTGGCACATAAGTATCAGCACTTTGGGGTGGCCCTGGGTGGTTCAGTCATTACGAGGATGTGTAGGTTCGGTAATTGGAGGTTTCCAGTAGCCTGCGCTGTGATATTACTGAGAGGACCACGTACTGCTTTGAAAACAAGCGTCTGCAGCTTGTATAGAGCGTGTCCCTGGCAGTCAGCCCGCTGGCTTCATGGCGCTATGGTGATGTGGGAGTATGCTTAGGTAAACTGTAGAGAGCCAGGGCAGTAAATTCATGTACATTTTGCAAAAGGGGAAGATGGAGGGAAAAAGTGTATTGGTACACCCTTTCTGGTTATGACTCAAGTCACGAGAGTAGCCAAGAGGAAGTCCGATAAATAAGGAACAGAGAACTCCTAGGCCTTACTACGAGGAGTGCTTAGAAATCTGTTTTTTAAGAATGGAAGTCCGGGGGTGGCATGCTTCATCACAGCCCCCCCTGCCCCTTCACAACGTAAGCCAAGTCTGGCAATGTGGGCTTCAGCTCACGATGAAGGGAGTCAGAAGGGGTTTTAAAGGTTACAGAGGGGCTCAGGGGACCAGAGACCCTGGTGCGGCTCTAGGCAGGGAAACGACCGGGAGGAGACCCTAAAACTGCATACTGCTGGAGTAAGAACTTTACTCCTGCCATCAGTGAGAAGGGTTCAAAACCAAAAGGGAAGGGCAGCGTTAACCCTTCCCTAGGCGGGTGACATGTTTCAACCTTTGAGTAGCCACTGCAGGTGAGCTGGCCTTCTTCAGGACCAGACATCTCTGGTGGTGACGCTCCTGCAGCAGTAGCGTGAGCATTAGCTCAAAATCTTGTAAAAAGTTACATAAAGATGCCAACATTGTGCCTGCAAATCCAGCAATCTGACTACAGCATCAAGGGAGGGCGCCATTACCTGGATTATACAGTCCGTTTCCTGCTCTCCTGAACCCGTGCAGTGGTCCACCAGCGAATTAAAAGGTGTTCCTCTGTTGGACTTATTAGTGTCCTGAATAAATCCCACATACTGGGTCACCAGACACCAGTCTCGTGACATCTCCCTGTTCACAGATGGCAAACCGCGAGGTTTGCACCAAGTGCCCATCAGGGTGTCTGTTTCCGCTAGAGCTTCACTGAATGGGAGTAGGGGCTCAGGAGATGGGCCAGCCTGAAGTACCTCAGTCAGCACATTCAGTTTAACCTCAACAGAAGGAAGCTGTGGTTCCAAGATCCCGGCTGCACGTCTGATAACTAGAGCGAAGGGAGCTCTCTCTTTCATTGTCGGCCTAAGGGGGGAAATCGACCCTGTGCCAGGAGAAGTATCGAGTCCACTGGCCTCTTGTAAATCCATATTCAGGCTGACATCATAATACGGGTTACATCATCCCCATCTTCTCCAGTGCCATGTGCTAGAAGCAGCTAGCTCTGCTCAGAGTCTGATATTAAAAGCTGGTGAAGCAACTGAGGACGACTCAAAAGTTGAGGGAATGTTTCATCTGAATCGTACAAGAACCAGATGCACCGGAGTGGAGGTGGAGCACCACCTTTGGTGGTAACCAGGCTGGAGGCCCCTGCAGATACTTGGGGCTCAAGAGCCCCTTAGTGGGGGCTAGGAAGGTGCTAAAAGTGCACAGCAATGTCTCCTAAAAGCCCTTAACCTGAACCACTTTGAGGTTGACACCTTAATCGGAGATTGGGAGCAAGGCCAGAGTTGCTCCTTGGCACCCTTCAACTGGCCTTCAGCTAGCGAGGAGTGGTCGGTGCCGAGTCCTCCTTCACCTTCTGGTGTTCCTGCTTTGACTTACCAGACGACCTCAACCACGAAGAGCATATGTCGCAGGACTGGCCTCAAGGGGGCCCACTCCCTCAACTTAGAGCAGGACTTACGAGCCTTCTTTCGATGGTCGGTGACATACATTTTGCTTCATGGTCCTGAAACACCTTTGGGTGCGAGAGGGCACACTTGGAGTGGTGCCTCGAGGCCGAACCCCAGAGGCAGGTCTGTCACGGACATCTGTTTATGACAGTCACAGCATGGTTTGAATCCGGTCATTCCCTTACATACTGGGATTCAGTGTGAAAAAATTGTCGAGCCAACCAAAAAGGGACCAGAGGCAAAATGGAAGGTGTGGAACCAAAGTAACTGACACTGGTGTGTAGGGGTGGCACTTATATGCGGCTCTGCTCTGTCACTCCTGGGGCGGCACACCGAGCCGCATGAGGCCACCAGGCGGTGTGTGTGGAGCATGGCAAAGAGAATACAGACATACAGCTGGGGATATTCTAATGGTGAAAATCCACAGCTAGGAGTATCCATCAAAAACACGTCCAACCACACGTTCACACTGTGTGGTGTGCTGTCCCTGTAGGTAAAAACTTCACCATAAAGAGTTGTGTTTAACAAATGCTACAATACACTCCAAAAATCAAAATGGTTGTTCCCACTGATGCTTGACAAGCTCGTGTTAGTCTGCAGGGCATTTGGTCAGTAAAATGCACTCAGATCTCAGTTTCTGTATTCAGGCTTTGAGATTACCCAGAAGCACTCGGGTCTGCTGCGCCCTTAGGCTCCCCTATTACATGGGAGGGCTCGGGTCAGTATCTGTGCTACATAATCAGGCTTCACAGTCAGTGCCTAATTTGTAAATAAGGGCCAGAGTCCTCATCGGGAGTCCACCGCGGCTTGAACCACCCACTGACCCTGCCATCGCTGCCAACAACAGCACCAACACGACTATTAACCATCACACACCCACAAGTGTGACATTTTTGACTATTTCAGGCCCCAAAGCTGTAAGAATGGCTTGGGCGACAGATGTTATCTATTTTTAATGTATAATTAATTATTAAACAACTTTTGCGCTGATCACTAAGTTAGAAGCACAGCGCCACCACGTGGCATATTGTCATAAGAGCTGGTGTTGACAATTAAGTGCCAGTGCCGAGCACTGGAAACCACTAGCTCAAATTAAGCCCTGTTGAAGATTACACAAAGAGTCAGGTCACAGTCTCTGCTTCACCCTCAGGCTTCACAATTACACAGAAGAACTCAGGTTGCAATCTGCGCTACGCCCTCAGGCTTCATGATTACACAGACGCACCGTCCCTTCTGCACCCCACGGCTTCGCATTCACGCAGAGGCACTCTGGTTACAGTCTAGTGCACACCCTCAGGCTTCGCATTTACACGGAAGGACTCTGTCTGCAGTCTCTTCTAAGCCGCCACCTTCAGAAAAGCTCTAGTTTGTTTTCAAAACCGAGTCAAAGGGCGTGTGCTATGTACACAGGTGCGCCAGACTGGCCAAGCACAGCTCTTTGAAGTCTTGGGGGAATTTCAAAGGCTGCCTGGATGGTTTGCTGTTGCTGTAATGTTTTGGGCTGTCATGCACCATAGTCTAAACACAAATCTAAAAGGTGATTTCTTGTTTCCTTGAGGAACAGGATGGTCTGAGTCACTAATCCTGCTGCTCACCAATTCTTGGGTCTCTAGTGTTTCTATCCTTTTCCACTAAACCTCACGTGGACTAGTGACCCCACATCTTATCTGGGGCCACCTCTCAGCCGGGGCAGGGGCAGCCGGGTCCCAGGGCCACCTCTCAGCCGGGGCAGGGGGAGGCGGGTCCCAGGGCCACCTCTCAGCCGGGGCAGGGGGAGGCGGGTCCCAGGGCCACCTCTCAGCCGGGGCAGGGGGAGGCGGGTCCCAGGGCCACCTCTCAGCCGGGGCAGGGGGAGGCGGGTCCCAGGGCTACCTCTCAGCCGGGGCAGGGGGAGGCGGGTCCCAGGGCTACCTCTCAGCCGGGGAAGGGGAAAGCGGGTCCCAGGGCTACCTCTCAGCCGGGGCAGGGGGAGGCGGGTCCCAGGGCTACCTCTCAGCCGGGGCAGGGGGAGGCGGGTCCCAGGGCTACCTCTCAGGCGGGGCAGGGGGAGGCGGGTCCCAGGGCTACCTCTCAGCCGGGGCAGGGGGAGGCGGGTCCCAGGGCTACCTCTCAGCCGGGGCAGGGGGGAGGCGGGTCCCAGGGAGGGAGGATTAGGGCCGCCAGGCCCTCCTGTGGAGGAAATCTGGCGGTCTGACCGCGGCACAACCGTCATGGTCATAATGTGGCGGTCAAACTACCGCTCAGGCAGCGGTCATACTGCCACCGTGGCCCTGGCGGTCTAAAGACAGCCAGGGTCGTAATCGGGCCCATAATCTGCAGATTTTAACAACAAAAAATTGTTTCTTGCTCAAACGGTTCAAACGTTACTAAAAATGCGGCATAATATGTTGCTGCGCAGTGGAAGGTCCTTTGCAAAGCTTCACTGGTCACCTTTCTGTCACTTATTGTTGTATTTGAGTGCTAAACTGGTGGTAATGAAGTGAGACCACTTGCCAGTGCGTGTTACCAAGTTTAACAAGCATTTGCAGTGCAACGGGTCTTGCGTTTACAATGCTAATACCTCTAACACAAGCAAACTCCTAACAGGACTTTTCTTGCCACATAAACTTATAATGAGAAGTAAAACAGTTTCACATAAGTGAGCCGACGGCCACAATGAGCGTGAAGCATACACACAAAAGGAAGCAGAAGTTTGTTCACAGTGAAACTTATCGGAAAACGTGGAATTATCCATGTAACAGGGTCGATGTCACGCAAAGCACTCGACTTCTGCCCAGCAAAATTGTGCTGCGCAGGAAATTAAAATATAAAGTAGTCCAGAAACCAGCTGAAAACATGGAGCCTCGTATGTTTTCAGTAGTTGGCCGGTGCGCACAAGGAGGGCTAAACACCGGAAAAGGCATGACGTATGCATGCCTTTCAGTAACGAAAGCAAGCAGATTTTAAAAGAGAAGTCCACGAACCAATGAAAGAGACAGGCGTGCCATGGGCGTGGTTAGAAGCCCAAAGAGAGATTACAACATGGTCCAGGACTCTTGAGCGGGCGACCCTATAAATGATGAGATAATGAAGTAATACTGTTACATAATGTGCATTATGCCACATAATTTGCCTTTTTCTTGGTGCATAATTCACTCAGCCCTGCTGCATAATTCGTCCTCTCCTGCCGCATAATTCCAGTGGCCCTTCTTTTGAAGTGAGGGGCACAGAAGACAGACACCACAACGTGAGTACAGTTTGCAAGGAAGGGACAGTGTGGGCTGGTGTGAGAGAGGAGGGGCTGAACCCAAAGCTGCCCTGAGCTTGGACTGCACAACCCGCACAACCACCACCATCTGTGAAAAACACCAAAGTACCCAGAACAAATATAACATCCACTGACACCTTCTGCCACCGAAAGAGCCCGGACTGAGGGCCTCGGCCCTCAGTCCTGCACTCATACCGCAAAGTCTGGCACTCGATGCAACTCTGGAGTGAGCTGCGGCAGCGTGTGGGGTGACTGGTAACATCTGGCACCATCGTACCTATGGCCTTGGAAAGGAGGCGGAGAGCCCCTCCACACCCGATACTGGGAGTACCTTTCTCTCCCCGGAAGTACCTGGAGTATCTAGAGGTCGCAGCTGATACTCCCGGAAACGGATTACGCCACATTGTTACCCCCAGCCCCGAGCTCTCAGAGCCAGGGATGGCCGCACTGGAGGGGGGCTCATCAGACCCTGGGCTCAAGCTCGAGATTTGCTTTCCCTTGGTTTCCTTCGTGTGGACAGGAGACTTCTTCGGGTTCTGTACAAGGGATGCGGCCGACAAGCACCCCCTGCCCCCGCGACTCATGTGCGCTTCAACCCGCTATTCATTTAATGCCGTGTTGTTATTCAATAAGTCTGTTATTAGTTTCCTTTTCCGGGTTTGCGCCCTGTGAACTCTTTGGGGGTCATACCGACTGGGGCGGGCGGCTACCCGCTCCGCGGTCGAAAGACCGCGGAGGCCATTCAGGCTTTCCCGCTGGGCTGGCGGGCGACCGCCAGGAGGCCGCCCGCCAGCCCAGCGGGAAACCCCTCCCCACGAGGAAGCCGGCTCCGAATGGAGCCGGCGGAGTGAATATGTGCGACGGGTGCAGTTTGCACCCGTCGCGTATTTCAGTGTCTGCATGGCAGACACTGAAATACTTTGTGGGGCCCTCTTACGGGGGCCCCTGCAGTGCCCATGCCATGGGCATGGGCACAGCAGGGGCCCCCAGGGGCCCCGCGGCACCCCCTACCGCCATCCTGTTCCTGACGGGAGACCCGCCAGGAACAGGATGGCGGTAGGGGGTGTCAGAATCCCCATGGCGGCGGAGCGCGCTCCGCTGCCATGGGGGATTCTGCAGGGCGGCGGGAGACCGCCGGTTTCCCGCATCTGACCGCGGCCGAACCGCCGCGGTCAGAATGCCCTGCGGGGCACCGCCGGTCTGTCGGCGGTGCTCCCGCTGACCGAGACCGCCGGGGTCAGAATGACCCCCTTTGTGTTTAAGTTGGGTTTTCAGCGCCTTCCGCAGTTGGACTCTCAGCGCGGCCACTCGGGTCACCCGAGGCCACTTGGAACTGGATCCCAATAACATCTTCATCTTAGCAATGGAGGCGTTTAATGCCCCTTATAGTTCATGATGGTCAGCACCGGTAGATTCGAACTAAATGAATCCTCCTTTTAGGGGCTGTAAAACACACTGACGATTTTAGGATGGGATGAAATTGTTATTGTGATTTTTGTGACAGGTGAAGTCTAAAGATGGGGACAGGTGAAGTGAAGTCTAAAGATGGGGACGGGTGAAGTGAAGTCTAAAGATGGGGACGGGTGAAGTGAAGTCTAAAGATGGGGACGGGTGAAGTGAAGTCTAAAGATGGGGACGGGTGAAGTGAAGTCTAAAGATGGGGACGGGTGAAGTGAAGTCTAAAGATGGGGACGGGTGAAGTGAAGTCTAAAGATGGGGACGGGTGAAGTCTAAAGATGGGGACAGGTGAAGTCTAAAGATGGGGACAGGTGAAGTCTAAAGATGGGGACAGGTGAAGTCTAAAGATGGGGACAGGTGAAGTCTAAAGATGGGGACAGGTGAAGTCTAAAGATGGGGACAGGTGAAGTCTAAAGATGGGGACAGGTGAAGTCTAAAGATGGGGACAGGTGAAGTCTAAAGATGGGGACAGGTGAAGTCTAAAGATGGGGACAGGTGAAGTCTAAAGATGGGGACAGGTGAAGTGAAGTCTAAAGATGGGGACGGGTGAAGTGAAGTCTAAAGATGGGGACGGGTGAAGTGAAGTCTAAAGATGGGGACGGGTGAAGTGAAGTCTAAAGATGGGGACGGGTGAAGTGAAGTCTAAAGATGGGGACGGGTGAAGTGAAGTCTAAAGATGGGGACGGGTGAAGTGAAGTCTAAAGATGGGGACGGGTGAAGTGAAGTCTAAAGATGGGGACGGGTGAAGTGAAGTCTAAAGATGGGGACGGGTGAAGTCTAAAGATGGGGACGGGTGAAGTCTAAAGATGGGGACGGGTGAAGTCTAAAGATGGGGACGGGTGAAGTCTAAAGATGGGGACGGGTGAAGTCTAAAGATGGGGACGGGTGAAGTCTAAAGATGGGGACGGGTGAAGTCTAAAGATGGGGACGGGTGAAGTCTAAAGATGGGGACGGGTGAAGTCTAAAGATGGGGACGGGTGAAGTCTAAAGATGGGGACGGGTGAAGTCTAAAGATGGGGACGGGTGAAGTCTAAAGATGGGGACGGGTGAAGTCTAAAGATGGGGACGGGTGAAGTCTAAAGATGGGGACGGGTGAAGTCTAAAGATGGGGACGGGTGAAGTCTAAAGATGGGGACGGGTGAAGTCTAAAGATGGGGACGGGTGAAGTCTAAAGATGGGGACGGGTGAAGTCTAAAGATGGGGGACAGGTGAAGTCTAAAGATGGGGGACGGGTGAAGTGAAGTCTAAAGATGGGGGACGGGTGAAGTGAAGTCTAAAGATGGGGACGGGTGAAGTGAAGTCTAAAGATGGGGACGGGTGAAGTGAAGTCTAAAGATGGGGACGGGTGAAGTGAAGTCTAAAGATGGGGACGGGTGAAGTGAAGTCTAAAGATGGGGACGGGTGAAGTGAAGTCTAAAGATGGGGACGGGTGAAGTGAAGTCTAAAGATGGGGACGGGTGAAGTGAAGTCTAAAGATGGGGACGGGTGAAGTGAAGTCTAAAGATGGGGACGGGTGAAGTGAAGTCTAAAGATGGGGACGGGTGAAGTGAAGTCTAAAGATGGGGACGGGTGAAGTCTAAAGATGGGGAAGCATGGGGCCAGGTGAAGTGAAGTCTAAAGATGGGGGACGGGTGAAGTCTAAAGATGGGGACAGGTGAGGTGAAGCCTAAAGATGGGGGACGGGCGAAGTCTAAAGATGGGGACGGGCGAAGTCTAAAGATGGGGAAGTCTGAAGACGGGGAAGGGTGAAGTCTGAAGACGGGGACGGGTGAAGTGAAGTCTAGAGACGGTGAAGTGGAGTGTAAAGATGGGGACAGGTGAGGTGAAATCTAAAGATGGGGAGAGGCGAGGTGAAGCCTAAAGATGGGGAGAGGCGAGGTGAAGCCTAAAGATGGGGGACGGGCGAAATCTAAAGATGGGGGACGGGCGAAATCTAAAGATGGGGGACGGGCGACACGGGCGAAATCTAAAGATGGGGGACGGGCGACACGGGCGAAATCTAAAGATGGGGGACGGGCGACACGGGCGAAATCTAAAGATGGGGGACGGGCGAAGTCTAGAGACGGGGACGGGTGAAGTCTAGAGATGGGGGACGGGTGAAGTCTAGAGATGGGGGACGGGTGAAGTCTAGAGATGGGGGACGGGTGAAGTCTAGAGATGGGGGACGGGTGAAGTCTAGAGATGGGGGACGGGTGAAGTCTAGAGATGGGGGACGGGTGAAGTCTAGAGATGGGGGACGGGTGAAGTCTAGAGATGGGGGACGGGTGAAGTCTAGAGATGGGGGACGGGTGAAGTCTAGAGATGGGGACCAGGTGAAGTGAAGTGTAAAGATGGTAACAGGTGAAGTGAAATCTAAAGATGGGGACAGGTGAAGTGAAATCTAAAGATGGGGACAGGTGAGGTGAAATCTAAAGATGGGGAAAGATGGGGACAGGTGAAGTCCAAAGATGGGGACAGGTGAAATCTAAAGATGGGGGACAGGTGAAGTCTAAAGATGGGGGACAGGTGAAGTCTAAAGATGGGGGACAGGTGAAGTCTAAAGATGGGGGACAGGTGAAGTGAAGTGTAAAGATGGGAACAGGTGAAGTGAAGTGTAAAGATGGGAACAGGTGAAGTGAAATCTAAAGATGGGGACAGGTGAAGTGAAATCTAAAGATGGGGACAGGTGAGGTGAAATCTAAAGATGGGGAGAGATGGGGACAGGTGAAGTCCAAAGATGGGGGACAGGTGAAGTCCAAAGATGGGGGACAGGTGAAGTCTAAAGATGGGGGACAGGGGTGAAGTCTAAAGATGGGGAATGGTAAGAGACAGTGAAGGGGACCCGACCGAGAGTACGGGGAAGGTACTTCATACATAATAGTTCCTCACTGAAGACAACAGAACAGTAAATGTCCGAGTAGAAGGCCCGGGGTAGCTAGTATTTTTGATACGGAGGGAATGTAATGAATTCCACTCATGCATTTCCCTAGTATTACAAACCATACCAGCAGCAACAGGACATTGCCAGCCCCTCCTCCCCCCCCCCCCCCCCCCCCCCCGCGCGCCCTCCGCCCTCCCCACAAGCCATCGAGAAGACGCGTCAGAAGGTTCCAAGTTGTTCCTAATTGCCAAAAGGGGGGCACTTTTAGGAAGGGGCCTTTTTTGGTGCCGGGGCCTATTTTATGTGCCCCTCCGACAGTGCGAAGGAAACCTCTAGGCTCTTTCAAATGCAACAAGGCCAGCGACAAGTGCTGGGCGCAAGTTTGATGCTCTACGCGCACATTCTTGGCGCTTTAGAGCGCTTCTCGGGAGCAAACAAGTGCTCTAAATACCGAGTACTTACACTAATGCATTTCCATTAAGGGACCGTTTAGCAGACAGGAGAAAGCACATATACTGACCCTACTGGGCAGACCCTAAATGCACCTACTGTGGTGGCGGAGATTATGTACAAACATACAGAGACATCCTCTCCTCCAGTGACCTATAGCGTGAAAAAAATCCCGCGGGAATCCTTTTTTTCTGATCCTTTTTTTTATAGAAATACATCAGAAGGAAAAGACAGCTTCGTTTTGCCTGTGCAAACTGCAGCTGTAATTACATCCCATACAGTTGAGCAGCACGTCATTCTGGTATTACAAGTGACGTCATAACTCGAGAGTAGTTACAGACATTCTCTTTGCAAAAGTTAGGGAACTGTCCAGCTTTGAGGAGCTACACACTGGGACGTGTTACCCTTGGAACAGCGTGACGTCAAAAGGCATCTTTGTGACAAGCTGTCCCGTGAGCAGGGGGGGGCAGGAAGACTGGACCCGCCCCCGCGACACATATTAAGGCAACCCCAAGGACAGGCACTCTCTTTACATCCAGAGACACCCCAAGTACAAACTCTGCCTGCCCCATCGCTTGATGCACGGACAGGTCACTCAGCCCTCAGGAAGTCCGGGGGAGAAACAAGCATTGGCTGCTCCCCTGGGCCAGGCACAGGGGACAGTCAATTACACAAAGACGTCAGAAAATGAAAACAGGCCGAAACACTGCTATACTTAATTAACAGAGCAACCAAGTGCGGACTGGATGTGCACTCAGGGTACGTGTCATTTAGTTCTGGCGTCTCAGCACTGAAGTCTGAAGACCTATTGTTATCAATTCTGAAAAACACACATAACATGGGCTTTGGAACAATCCGCACCTTTTATCAGGTTATATGCAGGAACCTCACATGGCAGAGGGCACCGGGTTGTACTGTAGATATAGGGTTCATACGGGTGCTCGGCGAGATGGGGTCCACAGCCCCCCAAACCGAAGACAACGCCCCCTTACTGCCGATTAAGAGCAGCACGGGGCGCACCGATGTCTAGATTAAAATCATGTCACATCAGGGTCATGCTTGTGTCTTCTGTTATTGGTTCTTTCAAACAGGACACTTCCCGCCAGCAATCACGTGGCACGTCATGGTCACTGAACCACTGACGTCACCAGGGCTGTGATGGCGTCAAGGGTGTGTCTGAACTGGAATATAGCGCTTTACCATCCGAAGTCACTGCATCTGGGGAGGGTAACCGGAAGTGTGTGCGCAAGTGTGTCTGGCAAACATGTACACCTGCACCAGGACGAGGCAGTGCCAGTCTGCCAGGTAAGGGCAGTGCATATGCCAGGACTGAGGCAGTGGCAGGCGAGTGCGGTGCATATGCCAGGACCGAGGCAGTGCCAGTCTGTCAGGAGATTGCGGTGCATATGCCAGGACTGAGGCAGTGCCAGGCGAGTGCAGTGCATATGCCAGGACGAGGCAGTGCCAGTCTGCCAGGTAAGGGCAGTGCATATGCCAGGACTGAGGCAGTACCAGGCGAGTGCGGTGCATATGCCAGGACCGAGGCAGTGCGAGTCTACCAGGAGATTGCAGTGCATATGCCAGTGCCAGGCAGCCAGGAGAGTGCAGTGCATATGCCAAGACCGAGGGGGTGCCTGTCTGCTAGGCGAGTGCACTGCCTAAGCCAGCACGAGGCAGTGCCAGTGGAGTATGGTGCATATGCCAGGACCGAGGCAGTGCCAAGTCTGCCAGGTAAGTGCAGTGCATATACCAGGACCGAGGCAGTGCCAGTCTGCCAGGTAAGTGCGGTGCATATGCCAGGACTGGGGCAGTGCCAGTCTGCAAAGCGAGTGCAGTGCATATGCCAGGACCAAGGCAGTGCCAGTCGAGTGCAGTGCATATGTAGGACCAAGGCAGTGCCAGTCTGTCAAGCGAGTACAGTGCATAGGACAGGACCGAGAGTACCAGTCTGCCTGGTGAGTGCAATGTATATGCTAGGACTGAGGCAGTGCCAGTCTTGCAGGCAAGTGCAATGCATATGCAAGGACCAAGACAGTGCCAGTCTGTCAAGCGAGTGCAGTGCATAGGACAGGACCGAGACAGTGCCAGTCTGCCAGCTGGGTGCAATGCATATGCCATGACGGAGGCAATGCCAGTCTGCCAGCTGAGTGCAGTGCCTATGCCAGGACCTAGGCAGTGCTGTTGTGTAACCATTTTAGCTATAGATCCATGCACGTTATTTTAACACACCAGGCCATGCCGCTGTGCACTCTAACCTAGATATATTTTATTTGGCTTCATTTTATAATTGTTACAATAGCCACTTTTATGGTCTTGTTTTATTTTCTGTTTATCTAACTGTTTTTGTCTAGGCCAGCACTCTGTTCTCAAACAAGACATTCTTGATCACTGTGCTTCTTCCAAGGCTACAGCACGGTACATTGCCGGTGAACGTGGTAAGAAGTTTTGTCTCCAACATTCGTAGAAAACACACATCCTTACGTAGGGACATTTTCCCAGAACATCAGCTGTGTAATTATAAAAACACTTCCTTGTCCCTTACACGAGTCGCAGGCCTTTGCTCAGGTATGAGGGATGATGTCTTCCCAGGGGACCCTGAAGGGCAGAATTAGAGGTTAACACGCTGTGCTCCATCATAGCCTAGGTAGGAGCTAGCCCATTGATTACAGTGACAATATTGTGGCGCTATTCTTATGCTTCACTCGCCTCATCACAGCTTTAATACTGTCATGCTGTGTCGTCCTGGTTATTGCAGCTCACGCCTTGATATCCAATGCAGTCGTTTTATTAAACTCATTAGTGAAACATATACTGCTTCTGTTTGTATATACGAGACTACGGTAACTGAGAGAAACGGATGAGACCTGAGTGACCACGGCTTCCCTGAGAAACCAAGTATGTCATGCGCTCGGCTGCCCAGTCACCCCTGCCCGGGTAGAGATTAGGCACTGCTAGTTAGCCGGAGCAAAACCCGGATTGGAGCAACAGGTGTCACCCGCAGAGGGTTAGACTCAGTCTCCCACACTGCGGGCGATTCGGTCACTCAAAATCCAGTAGTCTCATTAGAATAATGAGAGCCTACGCGACAGTCGAGTGCACTGCATAGGTCAGGATGAGGCAGTGCCAGTCTGCCAGCTGAGTGCAGTGCCTATGCCAGGACCTAGGCAGTGCCCCATGCTGATGCCACAGCACCCGACGGCCCCATGAACTTCCTTGGATGTCCGTCTCTCAGGACTACAGCGACGGCTCTGATGAGGACAGAGACGGCAAAGACAGCACAGGGACGTGAGAATAATGCCTCAGTCTCCATGAAGAGGGCTCACAGCACAAAGGAAGGGTCAAGTAAAGAGACCGCAGACTTTACAGAGTCAAAACTGGACCAAACAAAGAGAACTGACAGCTCCATTCGTACACAAGGACCCTGGGTGACCGAGGCGGGTGCATGTGGGCCTCTGGCTGGCCCAGGGAGCTCTTAACTGCACCAACTGTGCAACTAGTACAGGTTAACCTGACCCCCGACAACTACCCGTGGTATGCTGTGCAACTAACTACCCTGGAATGCGCAACATACACTGCGTGCTGTGCAACAATTCTAAGTAGATGGTGTAACTCTTAGTGCACTGCACAAAGCACAGCTCTACACACTACGAAGTGCAAGTGTGAACCTGTGCATCACATGCCACGCAAGTGTGAAACCATCCACATGTGAACCTGTAAACCCCAGACCACGCAACTGTGAAACCATACATGACTGCGAAACTGTACACCACACACCACAGAACTGACACCATCCACATGTACAGTGTCACACTTGCACACCACATACCACCCAAACGTGAATCCATCCACATGTAAAATTGTGAAACTGTGCACCACATACCAAGCAAGTGTGAAACCGTGCACATATGCAGTGTGAGACTGTACACCACATACCACCCAAGTATGAAACCATCCAAATGAGCAATTGTGAACCTGTACACGACATACCACGCAAGTGTGAACCCATCCACATGTAAAATTGGGAAACTGTGCAACATACTATGCAAGTGTGAAACCATGCACATATGAAACTGGACACCACATACCACAAAAGTCTGAAACCCACCACATGTGCAAGTGTGAAATTGTATACCACATACCACCCAAGTGTGAATCCACCCACATGTCAAATTGCAAAGCTGTGCACCACATACCACACGTGTGAAACCATCCACATATACAAATGTGAAACTAGACACCAGATAACATGTAAGCATGAAACCATCCACACGAGAAAGTGTACACCACATTCTATACAACTGTGAAACTATCCACATGTGCAAGTGTGAAACCTTCCACGTGTTTATTTGTAAACCTGTACCAGACATACCACGTAAGAGTGAAACCATACATAAGGCATGACTACGAAACTGTACACCACATACCACAAACTGTGAAACCATCCACATGTACAAGTGTGAAACTGTACACCACATACCACCCAAGTGTGAATCCATCTACGTGTCAAATTGCAAAACTGTGCACCACATACCACACGTGTGAAACTATCCACTTGAGAAAGTGTACACCACATACCACACAACTGTGAAACCATCCACATGTGCAAATGAGAACATGTACACTACATAGCACACAAGTGTGAAACCGTACATAAGGCATGACTGTGAAACGGTGATACCATCCACATGTGCAAATGTGAACCTGTACACCACATACCACGCAAATGTGAAACGATTTATAAGGTATGACTGTGAACCTGAATACCACAAAACTGTGAAAACATCCACATGTGGAAGTAGGAACCTGTACACCACATACCACTTAAGTGTGAAACCCTCTACATGTGCAACTGTGCACCACATACCCAGCAAGTGTGAAACCATTCACATATGCAACTGTGAAACTGGACAAGATATACTACACAAGTGTGAAACCATTCACATGTGCAACTGTGCACCACATAACTGTGAAACCGTCCACATGTGCAACTGGAAGCTGTACACCACATACCATGCAAGCGAGAAACCATCCACATGTGCAACTATGAAACTGTGTACCACATACCACGCAAGGGTGCAACCATTTAAACTGCACAACTGTAAAACTGTACACGTCATATCATATGCAAGTGTGAAAGCATCCACATGTACAACTGTCAAACTGTGCACCACATACCACGCAAGTTTGAAACCATCCACATGTGAAGCTTTGCACAACATACCATACAAGTGTGAAGCCATTCACATGTGCAACTGTGACACCATGCACCAAATACCACTTGTGCAGCTGTGAAACCGTGCACCACATACCACAGACGTGTGTAACCATCCGTCCGGTGCGTCTGAAGCTATGCACTACATCCCACGCAACTGTGAAACCATCTAAAAAAGGTACATTTGTACAAATGTACACATATCCTGTAAATCTGAAACCATCCAACGGCGCAACTGTACACCATATACTGTGAATCTTCCGTTCAGCACCTCTGTGAATCTGTACACCACATAGTGTGAATCTTCTATTCAGCGCATCTGTAAACCACATACTGTGAATCTTCCGTTCAGGGCATCTGTGCACCACATACTGTGAATCTTCCGTTCAGCGCATCTGTGAATCTGTGAATCTTCTATTCAGTGCATCTGTGAATCTGTGCACCACATACTGTGAATCTTCCGTTCAGCGCATCTGTGAATCTGTGAATCTTCTATTCAGTGCATCTGTGAATCTGTGCACCACATACTGTGAATCTTCCGTTCAGCGCATCTGTGAATCTGTGAATCTTCTATTCAGTGCATCTGTGAACCTGTGCACCACATACTGTGAATCTTCCGTTCAGCGCATCTGTGAATCTGTGCACCACATACTGTGAATCTTCCGTTCAGCGCATCTGTGAATCTGTGAATCTTCCGTTCAGCGCATCTGTGAATCTGTGAATCTTCCGTTCAGCGCATCTGTGAATCTGTGCACCACATACTGTGAATCTTCCGTTCAGCGCATCTGTGAATCTGTGAATCTTCCGTTCAGCGCATCTGTGAACCTGCAGACTGTATACGGTCCCACTGTGAATCTCTACACAATTTACTCTGCAACCTTAAACCTGCCCACAAATTGCACTTAGGGAAACTGCATGTTGAAAATTGCGTTTTGGGATCCCCCTTGTTATTAGCCCCATTGGATGGAACATCCAAAACCTTTCCAGGAAGCAGCTGAAATGGTTTCTCAATATGTGGTCTGCAGACCCCTGGGGCCCACAAACTCTACTCAGCGGGTCCCCGACTGTTTAGAAAATTAAATATTAGCAGATTAATAAAATATACCATAAACAAAAATACGTAAGAACAAATGTAAACTTTTAAAACATTTTGTAAACAAAGGAATTTCAAATTAAACATTCAATTAGTATCCTTGTTTTAATTAGTGGGCAGAGCTCTAGTAGAGCAACACAACTGGAGGCCTAGACTGAAGCAGCCCATCTCTGCCACAAAACACACAAACTAATACGCTGGAGTATGGCGCACTGCCCCACCTTCGAGAGACAAAAGTACATTTGGAAAAACGCAAACCGTTCCATTAAAATATCGATTTTCAGTTTTTTTGTTCGTGAATTAAATAAAATATTTATTATTTGTGTATTTGTTTGATGTACTGGTTTCTGTATTTTTGAGTATTGTTTCGTGGTTCAAGTCGTAAAAAAATGCTTAGCTGTGATTCAAGTGGCGAGGGGGGGGGGGGTGGGGGGGGGGCACAGCTCCCAGCAGTGATTCGGGGGGGGGGGGGGGGGGGGGGGGGGAGGTCCACAACTCCCACTAGTGATTCACAGGGGTGGGGGGTCCACAGCTTCCATCAGTGATTCAAGGGGGCAGGGAGGTACACAGCTTCCAGTAGTGATTCAGGGAGGGCCCACAGCTTCCAGTAGTGATTCAGGGAGGGCCCACAGCTTCCAGTAGTGATTCAGGGAGGACCACAGCTTCCGGTACGGATTCAGGGAGGGCCCACAGCTTCCGGTAGTAATTCAGGGAGGGCCCACAGCTTCCGGTAGTAATTCAGGGAGGGCCCACAGCTTCCGGTAGTAATTCAGGGAGGGCCCACAGCTTCCGGTAGTAATTCAGGGAGGGCCCACAGCTTCCGGTAGTGATTCAGGGAGGGCCCACAGCTTCCAGTAGTGATTCAGGGAGGGCCCACAGCTTCCAGTAGTGATGCAGGGAGGGCCCACAGCTTCCAGTAGTGATGCAGGGAGGGCCCACAGCTTCCAGTAGTGATGCAGGGAGGGCCCACAGCTTCCAGTAGTGATGCAGGGAGGGCCCACAGCTTCCAGTAGTGATGCAGGGAGGGCCCACAGCTTCCGGTAGTGATGCAGGGAGGGCCCACAGCTTCCGGTAGTGATTCAGGGAGGGCCCAGCTTCCGGTAGTGATTCAGGGAGGGCCCACAGCTTCCAGTAGTGATTCAGGGAGGGCCCACAGCTTCCAGTAGTGATTCAAGGAGGGCCCACAGCTTCCAGTAGTGATGCAGGGAGGACCACAGCTTCCAGTAGTGATGCAGGGAGGACCACAGCTTCCAGTAGTGATTCAGGGAGGGCCCAGCTTCCGGTAGTGATTCAGGGAAGGACCACAGCTTCCGGTAGTGATTCAGGGAGTACCACAGCTTCCGGTAGTGATTCAGGGAGGGCCCACAGCTTCCAGTAGTGATTCAGGGAGGGCCCACAGCTTCCAGTAGTGATTCAGGGAGGACCACAGCTTCCGGTAGTAATTCAGGGAGGGCCCACAGCTTCCGGTACGGATTCAGGGAGGGCCCACAGCTTCCGGTAGTAATTCAGGGAGGGCCCACAGCTTCCGGTAGTAATTCAGGGAGGGCCCACAGCTTCCGGTAGTGATTCAGGGAGGGCCCACAGCTTCCAGTAGTGATTCAGGGAGGGCCCACAGCTTCCAGTAGTGATGCAGGGAGGGCCCACAGCTTCCAGTAGTGATGCAGGGAGGGCCCACAGCTTCCAGTAGTGATGCAGGGAGGGCCCACAGCTTCCAGTAGTGATGCAGGGAGGGCCCACAGCTTCCGGTAGTGATGCAGGGAGGGCCCACAGCTTCCGGTAGTGATGCAGGGAGGGCCCACAGCTTCCGGTAGTGATTCAGGGAGGGCCCACAGCTTCCGGTAGTGATTCAGGGAGGGCCCACAGCTTCCAGTAGTGATTCAGGGAGGGCCCACAGCTTCCAGTAGTGATTCAGGGAGGGCCCACAGCTTCCAGTAGTGATGCAGGGAGGACCACAGCTTCCAGTAGTGATGCAGGGAGGACCACAGCTTCCAGTAGTGATTCAGGGAGGGCCCAGCTTCCGGTAGTGATTCAGGGAAGGACCACAGCTTCCGGTAGTGATTCAGGGAGTACCACAGCTTCCGGTAGTGATTCAGGGAGTACCACAGCTTCCGGTAGTGATTCAGGGAGGACCACAGCTTCCAGTATGATGCAGGGAGGGCCCACAGCTTCCAGAAGTGATGCAGGGAGGACCACAGCTTCCAGTAGTGATGCAGGGAGGGCCCACAGCTTCCGGTAGTGATTCAGGGAGGACCACAGCTTCCGGTAGTGATTCAGGGAGGACCACAGCTTCCGGTACTGGTGCAGGGAGGGCCCACAGCTTCCAGAAGTGATTGGTGGGGTGGGGGTGTCTACAGAAGTCAGAGGGATATGAGATGCTACCTTGATGAATTCCGAAGCAACTGGAAACCACTCCTTGTGTACAAAAGCATAAGGGGGCTAAAATCCTGGCTTTCCATAAGATGCTGCCCGCGTGCTGCAACCCAATGTCCTCGGAACACCTGATGACATGCATTTGTTTACGGATTTATAATTCCATAAGAAGGCGCTGTAATTATGTAATATTGCGCTATATCGAATGAGCACCCTTTATGAAAGTTAGGTCCAGGACCCCCAGGGATCCTCAGCCATATTAATCCCAGGCGTTAGCCCAAATCTCTAAAGCGAAGCAAGTTTCTTTGTGCTCGGAAGCCTCCTGAAAACTGAACTTTTCAAAAGAAGCATTTCACAAAAGCCAATGTCCCGAGGGGGCGACGAGCAATGCATCGCTAGGGTCACCCACACACCCGGCTCGGCCTCTCCTTGGAGTTAGATCTCGCGTCTAGCGCCTTTACGGAGCACCTACATAAAACGACTGAGGGAGGAAGAAAACATCTGAGCTTAGGCGCAAAGAAGGAGAGGGAGGGAGCGCGCAAGAGGGAGAACAGTGAGTGAGTGAGAGCTGGAGACAGAGACCAGGCAGAGTAGGGAAGGAAACCGAACTAGAGAGAAAGCACTAGACCGAACAAAACGGGGGGCGGAGGGGGGGGGTGAGACTTTTAGGTGTGCAGGGGTGTATAGAGCACCCCCCAAAGGAACCGTGCTGAGGTTCAGAAGGCGAATGAGCAACAACGAGGCCTTTAAATTGTGTTCTTATCTTGTCTTGTGCGGAGGGTACAGAGGTCAAATGTCAGGCCACGTCTTCAAAGATCTGCCGCAAGTCCCTTTAAACATGGAGTTTCTCTAACTGCAGAGTGAGAGCATTTTGTAAAGTGAACTATCTGGCAATCCTGTCGGGGCACAGGGAGTGTGAAAGAAAAGGCTATTTATTTTTAAATAAAATAAAAAAAATATATATACATATATAATAAATGGTCTGTGTTTCAAATCTGGTTTGGATTTTGCCAGCCAGGTATGTTGGACTCGTCTAAGTGAAGGTAGTTAAACTTTCTGAAGTGCAAGACCTTTCTTTTGGCTTCACTTAACTTCCCCACCTTGCTCCTCACAAACCTTCTGTCAACCTGCCTGTATTACCACCTAATTTCTCTACCCTTATATCTGTATCTCCCTAGTACTTCTTTCTGTGTGTCCACTGACAAAATACACCTGTGTAATTCACTACATTTACATGTCAAATTTTTAATACTTCGTGTGTAACCAAAACTTAAGGTTTACACATCTATTTTTCACAAATTGTTTTCTTGGTTTCTTTTGACAACTGACCCACCTCATTGTTGCCTTTCATAATAATCAATCAATCAGTACTTGCAAAGTGCAGCTTATCACCCATGAGGGTATCCAGGTGCTGTGCTTAGTCAAATAGCCAGCTCTTGAGTCTCTTCCTGAAGTCTTGTCACAGAGGGTGATGTTCGGAGTTAAGAGGGGAGGGCATTCAAGGATTTGGCAGCGAGGAAGGACCACAGATGTGGCTATGACAGAAGCGCGTGTCTGTGAGGGAAGCGGAGCAAAGGATGCTGGATGGTTGGTGGAAGTTCAGGCAGTGATTCATGTATGCTGGTCCTTGGACGTGGAGGGCTTTAAAGGTGTGTGCCAATAACTTAAATTGTCATCTTTTATGGACTGGGAGCCAGTGGAAGTTTCTCAGGTGTTAGGTGATGTGGATCCGATTGGCAGGTTGAGGAGCAGTGTGGCTGCTGTGTGTGTTCTGTATTGTCTGGAGTCTTTTCATGAGTTTGGTGCTGGTTCCTGCATACAGTGCATTGCCGTAGTCCAGTCCGCTGGAGATTAAGGTTTGCCTGACTCTTTTCCTCATGCTGATGGGGAGCCATTTGAAGATTCTTCAGAGCAGGTGGAGTGTGTGGAAGCAGACAGTTTATCTGTTGTTTCCTTGTGATTTTTGCTGTCTAGGATGATGCCGAGTTTGCGGGCGTGGCCTTTTGGGGTGGGGATAGGTTTTATTTTGGCAGGCCATCAAGTGTCATTCCAGTGGAAGGTGTGGTTTCCAAAGATCAGCACTTTGGTCTTGCCAGTGTTGAGCTCAAACAGTTGTCCTTTGTCCAGTCCACAACATTCTTCATGCAGTAGTGGAAGTTGGTCTTAGTGGTGGTGGGGTCTGTTGAGAGCGAAAGGATGAACTGGGACAAGATGTTGAGATCATGGGTTCTGATGATGTTGGCTAGAGGCATCATGTAGGTGGTGAAGAGGGTGAGTCTGAGGGATGAACCTTAAGATAAACACAGATGGTGCTCATGTGTTCCGAAGTGAAGGGGGGGGGGTAGTCTGATTCTCTGCATTTGTCCCATGAGGAATAATGCAATCCACTTGAGTGCGTCTCCCATGATCCGGTGTAGTCTCTTGTCTTGATGAGTGTGTAGTTGGATACGGTGCCAAAGGCTGTGGACAGGTCGAGGAGGATCAGGGCCACCTATTCTTCCCTGTCGAGCAGGGTGGGGGATGTCTCCAGTGGAGGCAATCCAGGTGGTCTCTGTGCTGTGGTTGGCATGGAAAACAGATTGGTAGGTGTCTAGCAGGTTATTTTTCTCCAGATGTTCGGTGAGCTGCTTGTTCATGGCCTTCTTCAGGAATTTGGCTGGGAAAGGGAGCAGTGAGATGGGGTGGTAGTTCTGGAGTTTGCTAGGGTCGGCAGAGGGTTTCTTGAGGAGAGGTCTGACTTCTGCGCGCTTCCATGCGTCAGTAAAGGTGACTGTGGCAATGGATGCGTTGAGGATAGTGGCGAGTTAGTTGCAGATATCGTTGCCTCCTTTTTCTCTTCATCTATGCACCTCTATGTTTCTCATACTTAAGGAATGTGTTCCTTGTTCACCTCCAACCCTGAAAGTTAATTTCTCTTCATGGAACTTGGGCAACATATCCTGCTCATACCCCCAGGCTATTATGGCATAGATGAGCAAATTTTGCAGCACAATTAAGGACATTTTGCAGCACAACAAAGGACATTTTTGCTGTATTGTTTTTGCAGCAGTAGACCGGATATTAACTTTCATTTTGGTGTCGCAAAATTTGCCCTGTGGGCTCAATCTGCATTGAAGTTCGTACCCTAGGCTCACTGTGTGCCTGTTGGGTGTTGGGTCTGGTCTACGTTATTTTTTCCGGCCCCTCGGGCCCACCGCATGCCCTGTGGCCAGTAGGCCCAATCTACTTGTTTCTTCACCCCAGTGCTTACGGTGGGACCTGTAGGACACTGGCTCCTTATATAGAATACCAAAAGAGGTATGCTGTGTAAAGAGCCCAGGTATCCCTTTTAAGTGGACATGGGCTTGCTCTAGCATTCCTAAGATGCACTAGCTGGGGTAGTGTGGTTGAGCAGCCTTCGGCTTTTCCCACCAATTGCGGTTCTTGCTTTCCTTCAGAAAGAGGCTGCAGGTGGGTACTTGGCGGGATCCAGTCTGGTCAAACCCAAAGGGGGAGGGGCTTCAACTCTTGAGGGTCTCTACATTGCAGGGGCACCGTCGGTTCACTCTTACTTGGGCTGCGGGCGTCGGCGTGTTTATCTGTCTGGGTCGTCCTGGCAGAGGCTATCTCTGCCTGTCTTTTGTGGGGTGCATACAGAGTGCATGGGAGTAACTCCGCTGCTCCACGGGAGATGCTGGCTGATTCTCAAAGTGCTGGCAGCCCTCCTAGGCTTTTGGAGGCCGGCCAGGAAGAGTCATCTATTGTACAATTATCGAGGCCAGGAGGGTTAGTGCCAAGTCAGTTGCTGCACCTCTGTTATTGCTCCGCATGGCACCTCGGTGTCCTCCTTCTTGTTGAGTCTATAGAATCTACTTTCCTAGTGTCAGTGGCTCCCCCAAATACTAGATTTAAGGGTATTATGGGGAGTGAATGGCAGTAGCCAATGGGCTACTTACTCTGTGTCACTACACCCCTTTTATGTCCACTTCACGTAGTGGGCATAACACAGTCTGATAGTTCCTAATTCTGCTATCACCAAGATGGCAGAATTTTCCTAGAGTGGGGCTCACCAGGCACTCTGGGGTATCTCTGACCTGGATGTACTTCCACACCTCCTAGAATAGCTAATTTCCCGCCTGTCCTGGTGCCAAATAGGCCTCAGGGAAGGGGGTGATATCCTGTAGGTCTGGAGAATGCTGGGTTCGCATGTCAAATGCGCAGGGACTTTGAGGTCCCTGGCCTTGGTATGGTAAATCACTAGCCATCCTGCTGGAGGCGGTGTTAACACCTTCCTCCAGGGCAGGCATTGTTTTTGGCCTCCGAGTGTGGGCTTTCAACTGCAGGAGGTCAGAAACCTGTGTGTGATGGCTGGCTGGACTATACCAATCAGCCAGCCCACTAGAGAACTAGTAGGGTTCAGGGGATATTTCTGCAGTACCCTCTGGGTGCATGTATTAATAAATCCATGACTGGAATCGGTGTGGGCTTAGTAATATGAGGTGCTTGATAACAAACACCACAGGTTTTAGTGAAGCAGTTATGTAGCTAGGAAACGCGTGTCGACTAGTGTCCAGTACATACCTTAAGATGGCATCCCTGTTCACTTGTAATGTCCACGTATGGACTTAGACATGAGAGGAGCGTATCTGCTTATGCAGAAATGGCCACACATGTAGTATAATGCACCCCGCCTTTTGGCTCTAAGGTGACTTACATATACTTCATGCAGTGTCTGCAGGCATGGCACATAGGATGTGTGCATGGTCGTGCATTCACTTGTCTGCACCATGTCACGTCACGATGGCAGTCTGCAGGAGTGTAGTGAGGGGTCCCTTAGGGTGGCACAATACATGCTGCAGCCCTTGGGCACCCTCTTTAGTACCCATGCTCTAGGTACCAAGAGTACCATTTACTAGGGACTTATAGGGGTGCTAAAGGTATTGCCAATTGGGGAACAATTGGACAGTTTGAGAGAGCTCTGGCACTGGGGACCTGATTAGCAGGAACCCAGGGCACTTCTGTCAAAATTGCATCAAACACCAGGCAAAAAGTGAGGGTGACTGTAAGGAAATGCCTCCTTGGCATGGTTACCCCCTGACTTTTTGCCTTTGCTGATGCTATGTTTTGATTTGAAAGAGTGCTGAGGCCATGATTCTAATTATGTATTGTATGTGCATATGTGTGTATATTCATGTGTGTGTGTGTATATAAATATATATATATATATATATATATATGTGTATGTATGTGTATATGTTGTTTCTGTGCCTGGCATGTTTGTGGATCATTGCATGGCTCCATTTCTCACTCAGACTCATCCCAAATCCCTTCTACCACTTTCATCTCCTAAATAACTCTGCCTAAGCTCTTCCCTCCGCTTCCACATCTAACTCACCAAACCTCACTCTACCTCTGTGACCTCCCACACAACCCCACTAAATTCTCCTGCATTCATCTCACTCTGCTACTATGCTCTCCCTAACCCTTCCACATCCTCTTTCCCCTCCGCTCCCCTTTTATTCATCTCACGCCTTTGGATTGAGTAAATGAAGGATAAACTCCCAATTAACACTTCTGGATTTCTTTCCTCCTCCACCCCTCCATTACTCCAGTCAATCTAACTAACAAACTCTCATATCCGCAACTCAAATTAACTCATAATAATACTAAAACTGTACTCCCTATTAAATTATACTAATCCATCACTAATTCTTGTTGGATACCGGAGTAGCGTGCTACTCATCGAAAAGCGCTTCGACGCCTCGTCAGGGGTAGTAAGCGCTATATAAATACGATTACAATACAATTACAATACAAATGAACTCTAAATAGTTTAACTATGTCAGCAATTTAAGAAAGTACGACTAAAGCACATTATTGTAATTGTTAACTTTGACAAAAACAAAGAATGCAAAAGGATCTACTTACATCAAGACACTTTACTTGGCGTTGTGCAAATGATAGGTATTTGCTGAAAAACTGGATGTCCAGTGAATTTCGTGGCCATTCAATGTCTGTAAATAGCCGTGGCTGCAGACCACGCGGTAGTAATATAATATATTTGCAACAGTGGGGTCAGAGGTGCATCACTGATGGATCCTACACCCGCCAAGGGGGCGTGGCGCGTCTGCTTTACGTAATCCCTGTGTGGCGCCTGCACTCACTCCCTAGGACTCCCTCCCCCACACTGTGAGAGTTGGGCCAGCACCACTGCAAGGAAGGGGGGGGGAGAGAGAGTGTGAGAGAGAGACACACACACACACGAGACAGCGTGCGAGAAACGAGAGGGGTTGTAAAGCCAGAGAAACAGAGAACAAGATGACAGGAAGGGAGAAAACGACAAAGGCCCAAAGACGGAGAGAAGAAATGCAGAATGCCAGGAAAAGGTGGAACAAGGGGAAGAGAGAGAGAAGCTCATGGGAGAGTGGCCCAGACAGCCGAGAGAGACAAAGAACCACAGATGCTCTGCAGGTAGCTGCACCTGGGCAGACAGGTTCCCCCAGTGTGGGGGAGGGGAGCCAGGAGCCCTGGGGAGGAGGGAGGCAGGAAGGCACAGATGTGCAGCCACCAGCCCAACCAACTCTCCCATGAAACAAGGAAGTGTGCAAAGCTCTTGCCCTTGTTGTAACAGCTGCATGTGAGGGAAGCCCGCACCGCTGCTGCCACGCGACGGGAGCCCGCACCGCTGCTGCTGCCACGCGACGGGAGCCCGCACCGCTGCTGCTGCCACGCGACGGGAGCCCGCACCGCTGCTGCTGCCACGCGACGGGAGCCCGCACCGCTGCTGCTGCCACGCGACGGGAGCCCGCACCGCTGCTGCTGCCACGCGACGGGAGCCCGCACCGCTGCTGCTGCCACGCGACGGGAGCCCGCACCGCTGCTGCCGCCGCGCGAGTCCCCCACCCCTGCTGCCGCCGCCGCGCGAGTCCCCCACACCCCTGCTGCCGCCGCCGCGCGAGTCCCCCACACCCCTGCTGCCGCCGCCGCGCGAGTCCCCCACACCCCTGCTGCCGCCGCGCGAGTCCCCCACCCCTGCTGCTGCCGCCGCCCGAGTCCCCCACCCCTGCTGCTGCCGCCGCCGCGCGAGTCCCCCACCCCTGCTGCCGCCGCCGCCCGAGTCCCCCACCCCTGCTGCCGCCGCCGCCGCCCGAGTCCCCCACCCCTGCTGCCGCCGCCGCCCGAGTCCCCCACCCCTGCTGCCGCCGCCGCCGCCCGAGTCCCCCACCCCTGCTGCCGCCGCCGCCCGAGTCCCCCACCCCTGCTGCCGCCGCCGCCGCCCGAGTCCCCCACCCCTGCTGCCGCCGCCGCCCGAGTCCCCCACCCCTGCTGCCGCCGCCGCCGCCCGAGTCCCCCACCCCTGCTGCCGCCGCCGCCCGAGTCCCCCACCCCTGCTGCCGCCGCCGCCGCCCGAGTCCCCCACCCCTGCTGCCGCCGCCCGAGTCCCCCACCCCTGCTGCCGCCGCCGCCGCCCGAGTCCCCCACCCCTGCTGCTGCTGCCGCCGCCGCCCGAGTCCCCCACCCCTGCTGCCGCGCGAGTCCCCCACCCCTGCTGCCGCCGCCGCGCGAGTCCCCCACCCCTGCTGCCGCCGCGCGAGTCCCCCACCCCTGCTGCCGCCGCGCGAGTCCCCCACCCCTGCTGCCGCCGCCGCCGCGCGAGTCCCCCACCCCTGCTGCCGCCGCCCGAGTCCCCCACCCCTGCTGCCGCCGCCCGAGTCCCCCACCCCTGCTGCTGCTGCCGCCGCGCGAGTCCCCCACACCCCTGCTGCTGCCGCCGCGCGAGTCCCCCACACCCCTGCTGCTGCCGCCGCCGCGCGAGTCCCCCACACCCCTGCTGCTGCTGCCGCCGCGCGAGTCCCCCACCCCTGCTGCTGCCGCCGCGCGAGTCCCCCACCCCTGCTGCTGCCGCCGCGCGAGTCCCCCACCCCTGCTGCTGCCGCCGCCGCGCGAGTCCCCCACACCCCTGCTGCTGCCGCCGCCGCGCGAGTCCCCCACACCCCTGCTGCTGCCGCCGCGCGAGTCCCCCACACCCCTGCTGCTGCCGCCGCGCGAGTCCCCCACCCCTGCTGCCGCCGCGCGAGTCCCCCACCCCTGCTGCCGCCGCGCGAGTCCCCCACCCCTGCTGCTGCCGCCGCGCGAGTCCCCCACCCCTGCTGCCGCCGCCGCGCGAGTCCCCCACCCCTGCTGCCGCTGCCGCCGCCGCGCGAGTCCCCCACCCCTGCTGCCGCTGCCGCCGCCGCGCGAGTCCCCCACCCCTGCTGCCGCCGCCACATGACAGGAGCCCACACCCCTGCTGCCTGTTTCACCAGCTCCATGTGTGAGAGAAGCCTGCACCGCTGCTGCCTCCATACGAGAGAAGCCTGCACCGCTGCTGCCTCCATACGAGAGAAGCCTGCACCGCTGCTGCCTCCATACGAGAGAAGCCTGCACCGCTGCTGCCTCCATACGAGAGAAGCCTGCACCGCTGCTGCCTCCATACGAGAGAAGCCTGCACCGCTGCTGCCTCCCCGTGAGAGAAGCCTGCACCGCTGCTGCCTCCCCGTGAGAGAAGCCTGCACCGCTGCTGCCTCCCCGTGAGAGAAGCCTGCACCGCTGCTGCCTCCCCGTGAGAGAAGCCTGCACCGCTGCTGCCTCCCCGTGAGAGAAGCCTGCACCGCTGCTGCCTCCCCGTGAGAGAAGCCTGCACCGCTGCTGCCTCCCCGTGAGAGAAGCCTGCACCGCTGCTGCCTCCCCGTGAGAGAAGCCTGCACCGCTGCTGCCTCCCCGTGAGAGAAGCCTGCACCGCTGCTGCCTCCAGGCGAGAGAAGCCTGCACCGCTGCTGCCTCCAGGCGAGAGAAGCCTGCACCGCTGCTGCCTCCAGGCGAGAGAAGCCTGCACCGCTGCTGCCTCCAGGCGAGAGAAGCCTGCACCGCTGCTGCCTCCAGGCGAGAGAAGCCTGCACCGCTGCTGCCTCCAGGCGAGAGAAGCCTGCACCGCTGCTGCCTCCAGGCGAGAGAAGCCTGCACCGCTGCTGCCTCCAGGCGAGAGAAGCCTGCACCGCTGCTGCCTCCAGGCGAGAGAAGCCTGCACCGCTGCTGCCTCCAGGCGAGAGAAGCCTGCACCGCTGCTGCCCAAGCCTGCACCGCTGCTGCCTCCAGGCGAGAGAAGCCTGCACCGCTGCTGCCTCCAGGCGAGAGAAGCCTACACCCCTGCTGCCTCCAGGCGAGAGAAGCCTGCACCCCTGCTGCCTCCATGTGAGAGAAGCCTGCACCCCTGCTGCCTCCATGTGAGAGAAGCATGCACTGCTGCTGCCTTCGTTTCACCAGCTCCATGTGCGAGAAGCCTGCACTGCTGCTGCCTCCATGTGAGAGAAGCCTGCACTGCTGCTGCCTCCATGTGAGAGAAGCATGCACTGCCTCCATGTGAGAGAAGCCTGCACCGCTGCTGCCTTCGTTTCACCAGCTCCATGGGAGAGAAGCATGCACTGCTGCTGCCTTCGTTTTACCAGCTTCATGGGAGAGAAGCCTGCACCGCTGCTGCCTCCATGCGAGAGAAGCCTGCACTGCTGTTGCCTCCGTTTCACCAGCTCCATGCGAGAGAAGCCTGCACCGCTGCTGCCTCCATGCGAGAGAAGCCTGCACCGCTGCTGCCTCCATGCGAGAGAAGCCTGCACCGCTGCTGCCTCCATGCGAGAGAAGCCTGCACCGCTGCTGCCTCCATGGGAGAGAAGCCTGCACCGCTGCTGCCTTCGTTTCACCAGCTCCATGGGAGAGAAGCCTGCACCTCTGCTGCCTCCATGCGAGAGAAGCACGCACCGCTGCTGCCTCCATGCGAGAGAAGCACGCACCGCTGCTGCCTCCATGCGAGAGAAGCACGCACCGCTGCTGCCTCCATGCGAGAGAAGCACGCACCGCTGCTGCCTCCATGCGAGAGAAGCACGCACCGCTGCTGCCTCCCCGCGAGAGAAGCCCGCACCGCTGCTGCCTCCCCGCGAGAGAAGCCCGCACCGCTGCTGCCTCCCCGCGAGAGAAGCCCGCACCGCTGCTGCCTCCCCGCGAGAGAAGCCCGCACCGCTGCTGCCTCCCCGCGAGAGAAGCCCGCACCGCTGCTGCCTCCCCGCGAGAGAAGCCCGCACCGCTGCTGCCTCCCCGCGAGAGAAGCCCGCACCGCTGCTGCCTCCCCGCGAGAGAAGCCTGCACTGGCTCGCCAGCTGCACGTGTGAGTGATATTACACAGCTCGGTGCTGAAGCGGTCTTGTGGAAGATGTAAGCTTGAACTTCTGCTCTGGCGCTGTACCTACTCAGTATGTGAGGGAAGCTTGCACTGCAGCTGTGTGCACTGCATGTTTTGCGAATGCAGGAAGTGCTCACTTCAATGACCTCTGCTGTACCTGTTGTATGGATATAAGAGAAGCTTGCACTGCCCGCGCCTGTGCTGTACCCAGCCTAGGTGTGCACCGAGCTTGCCTTTCCATCTCCAGTGCCGTATTTAGCAGTTTGCATGAGGAGAGGGTGCCCTGCTAGGGAAGCTTGCTCCTGCCCAAGAAGGATGATGCCCCCTTGCCTTAAATGCACATTGGCATGCTGTGGCAGACTGCGGTCAGTCAGAAACTCGGGTAAAGATGTGCAGTAAACAGGAAATTACAAATCTGCTTAGGACACTGGCACTTGTGGTGCACACCTTCGCCTCACCCACAGGCGTAAATACAGGTCTTGGTGTAGTACAGACTGTGCATGGTCAGCAGCTCTGCCCAGTCAGACGAAACCTCAGACAAACATGAAGGTCCCGCCCTGAGCTCATGCACCGTCTTCACAAGCAGAACGCAAAGCCAAGGCTTCATCACCGATAGCAGGACCCCGAGGGTGTGCATTAACCGCCTCCCACGGAGGCCTACTGGAGAAACAGTTGCACTTAAGAACTGACCAAGTAAAATGGAGTCAGTGAGCTAGTGCACGTGGGGTGCAACCAGGACTGTTGGCTTACTTCCCTATGGCTGCTGAGAGGAGTGACCTCTGGCCCCCTAAGATATGACAATCAGGACTGAACCAAAAAATTATCCTTGGCAAAAATTGTGACGTGCACTGCAGGATTTGGTAACAAGTGTGGTAAACCCATAATTTTGTTGAAAACAATTTCAGTGCCCCAGACTGTACAATAAGCTATTTCAGGGTGTGAGTGCGTGTAGGGAGATACGGCCTTGGCACTCAGTCACTCCAGTGGACATTGGTGAGTATGAAGACGTTGTAGTAACCCTTTAGCAATCCCTCAAGTGGTCCCTGGTGGGGCAGATGGTGCAGGGACTTTGAACAAGGTCGGACTAGCCTGTAGGGCAATCAGGCATGCCCGAAGGGCTGGTCTGACAGGCGAGTGTATGGACCATTTTTAGGGTTGAGCGCAAAGCGGTCTGTCCCTGGTGTAAACTCTATGGGCTTTTAACCATGTACACGTCACACCCACGAGTTTGGTTGGCTCGTGGGCTTGCCTTTTAAAATTTGCTTGACTTCAATAGTGAAAAGCATGCATACGTCATGCTTTTTCCAGGGTTTAGCCTGCCTCGATCGCACCAGCTAACTACTGAAAACATATGAGGTTCCATGTTTTCCGTATGGTTTCTGCACTATTTTTTCCTCTTTATTTCGCAGGCAGCGCGATCTTGCTGGGCAGTATTCGAGCACTTTGCATGACATAGACGCCGTTACATGGCTAGTTCCACTTTTGCCGGTTACAGAGATAATTGCACTTTTGCTGATACATTTCACTGTAAGCGAACTTCTGTTTCCTTTTGTGTGTTTGCTTTGCGCTCCTGGCAGCCATCGGCTCGCTTATGTGAATCTGTTTTACTTTTCAGTTTATGTGGCAAGAAAAGTCCGATTAGGAGTTTACAAAGCTAATAGCTGGCCTGTTTTATGGTCTGCTGGGCTGTTTTACAGTTGATTTCCATTGTATTAAAACAAACATTGCCTGCAGCAAGCTCAAATCCAGGCAGACTTTCATAGCTTACAAAATACTATTACAGTGTGTCTTTACAGGTTCAAAACGACCAGCTTTGCAAACATGGGGCACATTGTTATTTACGTAATTCACTAATGGGGGCAACATTCATTTTGGTGCCCTATTATTTGCCCGAGTCTGACCCCGACTATCAGGCCTGGCACCTGGGACCCCCCGCGCCATTTAGCAGACAGTCGTAGTCCAACAGAGAAAGCCACCTTGTGATAATGAGAGTCTACCAGACAGCACAATCTGTGTTGTTACAACAGACTTCCATGGGCTTACCAAGAATTTACAGGGGGCTTTAAAGCCCCCTACCGTTTGGGCCTTATGCTCACTCACTTGGCTTGCTGCTTATTCAGTGGCTTGCCTTGTCCATCTTGTGTGTTCCTTCCTTGTCCCATAACCTCTTTACTGGCGTCCTTTCAATACTCATGTTTAGGGAAGTACTTTTGTTTTAGTTGGAGGATTCATGATAGTGCTTGTGTTTTCCAGCTGTCTCCCTTGTGTGCTTCTCCCACTTCTTACTCAATGTTGCTCTCTCATATATCATTTTGCTTCTTTTCCTCCCCTCACGCTCTACGTTGCTCTCACCTTTGCACCTCTCCCTCCCCCCCACCATGTTGTTTCCTCTCGGTTTTGTGTCCGCGCACGCCTTGTTGCTACCTCCTTCCAGACCAGTGGCCTCCAAACT
This sequence comes from Pleurodeles waltl, assembly GCF_031143425.1. Classification (NCBI taxonomy): domain Eukaryota; kingdom Metazoa; phylum Chordata; class Amphibia; order Caudata; family Salamandridae; genus Pleurodeles; species Pleurodeles waltl. The sequence goes on along the minus strand of NC_090449.1, from coordinate 14,850,588 downwards.
TTTTACTGCTGCGCCCCCAGTTGAAGAATAAAAATCATTGGGGCCCCCCCCAATTTTTTTTTTTTAAAGATGGCAATGTTTAAATATGTCTAGATGGATTTAAACATTGCAGTTAAGTACTGTTACCTTTTTAAAAATGCAATAACATGTTTTTGCTTAAAACAAAAACACTTGTGTGTGTAATGCTTCTTTTGACCAGAGCCTGGCACCCCCCCCCCCCCAGGAGGCCCAAAACCCAGTTTGAAGACCCCTGCTCTAGACCTTCTTGACACCCCCTCTAATTTCCACACCCACCCTTCCAGCCCTATATAATTTTTATTTTTTAAGTGTTTTGTTTCATTTCTAGGGCAGCCAGAAAATGATTGCCCATTTATTCAATTTATGAATAAAAGTGATACTAACCGTTCATACTTTTTTTTATCATTTCGGATTGGGGAAAAAAGGTGCCCGACTCTTACGCTTCCTTCTTTGTTGTCCTTCTGCCGATGACAGTGTCTGCAACCTTTTCTGTAACAAGAGCTACTTCTGTTTAATAGAAATCATCCTGAGCTACTAATATTATGAGAGTTGCAATAGAGACACCATTAGCGGAAACAATGATATTAGCGGTCGCAATATGCGAGATCACCAGCAGGGACCACCTGTATGGATGCCAGCCGCGACGCAGAACATGCGGAATCCTTCTACGCTGCTACTAGCGCCAAGGAAATAACATGAGTGAGACTACCCAGGGCTGCGAGATTTATCACTGAAATATCTGCTTATATATATTTTAGAAATGCAACCATGTTTCTTCAAGTATCAGCCTAGGGCTTCTAAAAATACACACATTTTCATTTCAAATACAAACTTTTCCATTTCAACATACATATATTAAGTAAACCAAGCAAAAGCTTCTAACTTAGTATCCTGCGCACAGGAGAAATACTCATAGGTAGTAATAGCTCGCGAGCTAGTATTTGGAGATCTGTGATGTGGTGCTCTGGTGTACCCCACCCTCGTCTGTGCGCATGCGCGTAACAGGTGCCGTCACATGGCCGGAATGCGTCACCGCGGGGCACGCGCTCTCCCATCACTTCCTCTCTGACCATCAGTCCCGGTGGTGTGACATGACTCACCCACAACAGGGCTGGTCTCTGGTATCAGAGGCGGGCCAGGGATGTATCACCCTCCAGGCACTCACCCGCAAGCTTTGGTATCTCTCTCTCACACACACACACACGCGTGCTACAATTATGTGGCTGCCCCTGTGGCTATGAGTGGCCGTCTCCCACCGCCATGTTTGTTTAGGGGATATTAAGGCTTTTGGGGCCGAATTGAATTTGGAGCCGTTGTTCGGAACAAGTCGAATTTATGATACAGTTTCTGCGCTTTCATGCCCTCTTTGGCCATACCACTGACAGTGACAGACAATGGTGTAAACTGTATATGTGATTACATCTAATGTTCAGGGATAGTGACTTGTTTTCAATATATTAATACTGCAACAGCTCACTAATATTACTTATGTGACTCCTCCCTCCCAGTTCTCAGATGTGAGGTCCCGATTTGAACTAAAAAAAATAAAAACCTTTTGGGTGGATGTTGTGTGAAACAAACACAAAGTTTCTCTGCAAAATGTCTGTAATAGACCCCCACATCAAAAATAAATTAAAGCAAACAGTATTTAAAACAATCTGTTTAAGAATTATTCAAGGTCATCAGGGCAAGACTCGACAGAAAAGAGCTGGCTCTATCAGGGGCCCATGAAAGGCTGAGACCCTGGCCAGAGCCCACTTTTCCAAGGCATTAAAACGTCTCCGTGCTCGTTTAATCATTGAGCCACTCATCCTTGCCTGCATCTAGAAGCCCCATTCACACTGAGCCAGTCCCAGGCTGTTTGAAGAGATGGCCCCCTGAGTCGATGGAGACACACTGAGCGCCTAGAAGGAGGTAAGTGCAGCAAAGGGAAACTTGATTGGCTTGTGAAATAAATACGAGGTGTTTTAGATAACGGGGTGCCCAGATGGAGAAAGCCTGTGTTTTTCAGTCTGTAGTTTGGTTGTGTCCTGGTTGCAGGACTGATCGAAGATGGTCAGCTTGTCTGCAACATATGGCGGCGCTGTTCCTGACGGCTTTCTATAACCTACTTACTTTCGGTAGCGCTCTTTCTGGTGGATCCATCCAACAGTAGATCCTTATTATTGACTGTTCCCAGGCGCTAGACTGATTTTTCAGTATAGTTCCCGCACGTTGATGGTGCCGTGTGGCTCAGCACCGACTCGCCTCCATCCGGAAATAACAGCCAGGGCTGCATATAGGGTCCACCCAAGCACGCCAATGCCGAACTGAAAAAATAATTCTTCATGCCTGTGGCAAACCTGTAATTTGGGACTTTTTTTTTTAGATGGAGAAGAGGACATTCCACAGAATCTGGGTTGGGGGGGGGGGGGTGATGAGGAATCTGCGGCGGGGGCCACAGGATAGAGAGTTACCGAAGGTAAGTACCTTGTCCTTCTGATGGATACTTCTAACCGCAGATCTCTCACTTTTAGAACAGAAACCAAACAAGTATCGCCCCCGATACTGCGTCAGGGGAATGACTCAGACCAAAAAGTCCTTCAGGACAAAACCACCAACATGCACCTCCTGTCGCACTCGGCTGCCAAGGCAAGAAAGCTTTGTAAACATGTGCACTGATGCCCACGTCGCAGCCTGACCGATAGAGAACAGGTACTCGACGGGCCGGAGCAGCGGTAGCAGTCTTGGCCCTGGTGGAATGGGCTCCAGTCCTTCTGGAGGCTGCTTCGTGTCCAGTGCATGGAAGATGTGAATGCAGACGACGGTCCACCTGGACAGTGCGAGCTTCTGCGCTGATTTAAGCTTTCTTTGCCTTGGAGGACCCCACAAAGAGCCGATCATCCACCCAATGGTCTCTGGTACCATTGATTTAAAAGATCGGTGCTTCTCTGGGCTCCAAACCATAGTCTCCCCTCAGTCGACCGGGAAGGTGGCCCAAAGAAAGTCAGATGTGTGATGGACCCTCCAACATCAAAAGAGTCGCGACCTTAGGTAGAAATGCTGCTTTGGTCTCAGCACTATTCCGTCCAGAAAGACGAACAGAGTTTAAAACTCACTCACACAACCCGCTAAAGAGTTTGTGATGAGAAACAGCATCTTACGGGTAAGGAGACAAAGCACAGCTGTGTATCAGCTCGACACGGGTTCAAATAAAAAGTGACAAAGAGTTTAGGAGGAGACGTGGTTAAATGATTACGATATGACGGGCATCTGAGGGACAGCTGGTTCGGTAAACACACAAAAGCCAACGAGAACCAGCCGACCACCTTTAACTATACCCTCTGCAATTCTGTGCTGGGCCACAAACCACCACACATCAGCCAGTGTGGCCTGCAACTGGTCCATATTACAGGTGCCACACCAAGCCACAAACTTGCCCCAGTCTCTGGGATAAACAGACTTTGTCGAAGGATGCCTGGCACGAGGATGAAATTCACTACTCTGCGTGGCAGCAGCTCTCTCTCCCTTTCACTCTCCATGCGTGAAGGAGTAGATTGGGTTGGAGTTGGTGCAAGATCCTCCTGAAGCCGCAGATGGATAGGTCAGACGCACATGCACAGACGTTCTGGGTACCACACTCTCCTCCACCAAACTAGAGCCACTAGGATTGCTTTGGCCCACTCATTTCTAATCTTCTTCAGAACTCTAGGTAGAAGAGTTAGCAGCAGGAAGGCATACAGGAGTCATGTGCTCCATCCTAGTCAGAATGCATCTCAGAGAGTGTGACCTGGGTAACTCCAGTGTACACAAGTGCTGACATTGCATGTTTTCAGAGGTGGCAAAGAGATTGAGCCAGGCGTCTCTGCATTGATGCAAGACGCCACTCACTACCTCCGGGTGCAACAGCCACTCACGAGCTACTAGGTGTTGCTGGATCAGTTCGTCCGCCCTGGAGTTTAAAGATCCTGCCATGTGGTGCACAACAGGGAAATCCACTGATGTCTACCCCGTCCCATTTGCTTTGTTGCAATATCACAATGCAGTGGTTTTGTCTGTGCAGACTTGAACCAGACTTCTCTGTTGGACGCCAGGAAAATGGCCCACAACTCCAGCCGGTTTATATGGAGACAGGTCACAGCCGGAGGACCGAGTCCTCTGACCTCCACCTCTCCCAGATAGCCTCCCTAACCCAGTAGTGATGCAGCCATCACCACCATCAGCACTGGGTGAGTCAGGGAGAGGGGTCTGCTGATGGTCCAACTATGGATGAGAAGCCAGCACTGTGGATCTTTTGCAGTGTGCTCCAACACCTGTGTGGGTAAGAGAGGCGTTCTTCATGCTGGGCCCACTAAAATGTCAGATCCCACTGCAAAGCCCATGTGTCATCTTGCATGGTTGACAAACTGGATGCAGGAGGCTAGGAGGCCAAGAAGCCTCAGAGCCATTCTCACCGAGACCCAGACAAACACTGAAATATCAGGACCTTAGCTTCAATTTCCTGGACTCGCCGATCTGGAGAGAAGGCCCGCTAAGTCAGGGTGTCCATAATGGCGCTGATGAAAGCGAACCTCTGTGTGACTTTGGCGAACTCAAAAAGCAAACACAATTTCCGGAGGTTTGCCCTCGCCTGGAGGTGGTCCACAACTCATTTTGGCGAGCACTCCTTTGACAGCCAGTTGTCGAGTTAGGGAAGTCAGGTATACCAGAGGTATGTACCGACCACTGCCATCACCTTCTTGAACACCCGAGAGTCAATGGTGAGGACGAACGGGTGCACCGCAAACTGGAAATGCTCCTGGGCTACCTTGAACGGCAGATAGTGCCTGGGGGTCTGTAGGATGGGAACATGGAAAAAGGCTGCTCCAGCCTCCTGGATCCAGGCCAGATCGGAGACGGGTGAGCATCTTGAATTTGTCCTTCCACAGGAAGAGATTAAGAGCCCAGAGATGTAAAATAGGGCGAAGGCCTTCGAGGTTTATTGGCACGTGGAAATAAGCTCCTCTGGGACTGCTGGCAAGATCTGTGCCCACAATGCTTGGGGGTACCCACCCAGCAAAGAGCTGGCATTGACTGACCAAACGGGGAGGCTGTCACATGAAAACATCCTATTTCTGAACGTCCCCGATCTTTGGGGGTTGCACGAGGGATGGGGGGGTAGTGTAGGGAAAGACATTGGATTAACCCTGCTATGGATGTCTGGTCTGCCAGGCTTTCAGGAGTAGAGTGATGCTCCAGAAAGACGGGGTCACCTTCACCCAGGGCTACTCCTTGATCCCCAATGCTCACTCCGTCAGTGACTGAACACTTACCTTTGTGCATTTGACAGCGCTTTCTAGCACCCTGAAGTGGTCATAACATGGTGTCTTAGCACTATATACACCTACACAAACGGCACAGATGCTTACTACTCCAGAGTGCGTACACGAGGGGGTGTAAGGGTCGGCCGGCGGGTGCAATGCAGCAGGGACGGTGTGGGCACCCCCAAAGCATGTAAGGAACCTGTTCCAAGCTTGACGTCCACTTAGGGTATTAAACAAAGCATGAAACCTAATACCTCCATGAGGGAAACAAATGTGCTGAGAGCGGGGGAGGGGGGGTGGGTAACATTCTGGGGCGAGGGACAGGTGTGTCTATAGAAAAGACATATGTTGCTGCTGCGCATCACTAACGGGGCTCAAATAGAACTTTGGGTTCCACTTCTAGAGGTCACCTGAGCCCTGACTGAGTACAGCGCCCTGCTCCGGGGCCCTCGCCTGGAGGGTCCCAGCGCCCCGCTCCTTGGCCCTCGCCTGGAGGGTGACAGCGCCCTGCTCCGGGGCCCTCGCCTGGAGGGTGACAGCGCCCTGCTCCGGGGCCCTCGCCTGGAGGGTGACAGCGCCCCGCTCCGGGGCCCTCGCCTGGAGGGTGACAGCGCCCTGCTCCGGGGCCCTCGCCTGGAGGGTCCCAGCGCCCCGCTCCTTGGCCCTCGCCTGGAGGGTCCCAGCGCCCCGCTCCGGGGCCCTCGCCTGGAGGGTGACAGCGCCCCGCTCCTTGGCCCTCGCCTGGAGGGTGACAGCGCCCTGCTCCGGGGCCCTCGCCTGGAGGGTGACAGCGCCCCGCTCCTTGGCCCTCGCCTGGAGGGTGACAGCGCCCTGCTCCGGGGCCCTCGCCTGGAGGGCGACAGCGCCCCGCTCCGGGGCCCTCGTCAGGAGGGTGACAGCGCCCCGCTCCGGGGCCCTCGTCAGGAGGGTGACAGCGCCCCGCTCCAGAGACCCCATCTGGTGTACAGCGCCCCGCTCCAGAGACCCCATCTGCTGTACAGCGCCCCGCTCCAGAGACCCCATCTGCTGTACAGCGCCCCGCTCCAGAGACCCCATCTGCTGTACAGCGCCCCGCTCCAGAGACCCCATCTGGTGTACAGCGCCCCGCTCCAGAGACCCCATCTGGTGTACAGCGCCCCGCTCCAGAGACCCCATCTGGTGTACAGCGCCCCGCTCCAGAGACCCCATCTGGTGTACAGCGCCCCGCTCCAGAGACCCCATCTGCTGTACAGCGCCCCGCTCCAGAGACCCCATCTGCTGTACAGCGCCCCGCTCCAGAGACCCCATCTGCTGTACAGCGCCCCGCTCCAGAGACCCCATCTGCTGTACAGCGCCCCGCTCCAGAGACCCCATCTGGTGTACAGCGCCCCGCTCCAGAGACCCCATCTGGTGTACAGCGCCCCGCTCCAGAGACCCCATCTGGTGTACAGCGCCCTGCTCCAGAGACCCCATCTGGTGTACAGCGCCCTGTCCTAAAGCCCTCCCCTAGAATATAGTGTTTGAAGCCCCGAGGTGGTGAGTGTCACGGGGGGCGGGGGCTACGCGTTCTCATTCCTGAGTAAGCACACGAGGCTGCATTCTTCAGTCCCAGGTTTGTGAACAGGACTCACTCGTGAGCAGACATGAGATGGGTGGGGTCTTGGACGTGACATGGCCTCTAGGCGCTGTATTCCGGGGAGGCGGACTGAGGCGCAGTGATTAGGGATTAAACACAGGCTGCAGAGTTGGGACATGGAAGGCTGGAGACCTGGCAGGCCCGGGGTGGTCAGAGCGCGCTGCCCGGCTCCCTTCGACCTCCTGAAACCCCCTTGACCCGGCCGACCTCTGAGCCAACAGGACCCGGAGTTCACAGCGCACTCCACGTGCTTTGTTTCTCGGCCTCCTCTTGCCCAGAGCTGGAGCTGCGGTGCCAAGTCTGACCCTTAACCAAACAGGAGCGGAATGTGCCCTCCTGAGCAGGGCGCTCCCTTCTGCGGGCATGGCCCTGGGGAGGCGGTGTGTGCCAAGGCCGCGTCCACAAACAACGCCCTTTAAAGACAACATGGGGGAGAAACCCCGGGCCGGGGGGGCTCTGAGCACACACGAGGCAACATGACCTCTGAGCCCTCCTCCATGCCAGGGATGTTTCAATGCCAGGGCACAGAGGGCTCTGGCCCCGTGCCCCATCCTTTCAGGAGCCCTGGTACAGCCAGCTCTGGTCTGTAGAGCTTGTACCCTGATGACCTTGAATAATTGTTAAATAGGTCGTTTTAAATACGGTTTCCTTGAATTTATTTTAATGTGGGCGAGGTGTGAATCTATTAAACATTTTGCAGAGAAACGTTGTATTTATGTTTCATGCAACATCCATAAAGTTTATTTTAGATCTACATGGTAACCAAATATGAGAGACGGGAGGGGGTCAAAGAGATTATTTGCAGTGATAGTGAGCTGCTGCTGTTACAATATTAAAAACACAGGTCCCTGTTGCTGGAAATGAGGTTTAAACACATTTAGAGTTTGTACAGTATACCTGCGACCCGTCAGTGACCCGGCCAAAGAGGGCAGGAAAGACCTGAAACTGGATTATAAATTCAAAGCTGTTCCAAACAGGGCCACCTAAGTTAGGTTTGGCCCAGGCCCCCAAAATCTTCAAGACGTCCCTGCTCCAGGCCTTGGTCCCCCTTGCGGATATCACCAAAGCCCGCGATGGCATCTCGCAAGCACCTGCTTACCCCATAAGGTACCAGGGTCCTGATTCTGCCCCATCCCTGCCGACATGAGCCCACACGGCTGCCCTTCAAGGTCTCATCTCCGAGCCTTCCTCCCGCCCCAACAAACAGGAATGTCTCAACAGTGTGCCAAGAAAAACAACCTGAACAAACACAAGAGCAACTCAGAATGTCCACGTGAACCTGGGTATAATTATCACAAAACATGTCCATGTGAAACTCATTTTCAATCAATTTAAATATAGCAGAAAAATCTTGCTACTGGTTAATTCATACAACAACTTCTTAAATGAAGACGAAAAACATGGTCTAGAATCTTTCAAAAAAAGCTCCTTTGAATCCAGTGGACTTCAGAATTAAGAAAAATACAGCGTCCCACTGTGGGAGGATGCCGCAGTCTACCCAGCGCCTATAGTAGGGTGAGAAACGCACCATCCTGGGTCAGACAGTGGCACCAATATTCCACATCCAGCCGAGGCTTCGATAATTCCAACCTTTCACCAGTCCCCGGCTCACTTTTTCTCCTGATGAGACCCTAGTATCCAGCATGAGGGTCAAAACGCCATCAACACGTTAATCTGACAAGACCTCTCCGGCTAGGTTTTGAATTATCAATCAATGTATTGACAAGCATCCTTTATAACTTAATAAGAGGCTGTCTTCGTGAGATGCACCAAGGATCACAGAACTATGAGCGATTTCTTTATTGCTTTATGGTGTGGTGTCTCTTTTCTCACTTAGGGATCACTTGTTCCAAATATCACTCTTTGTTTATTTTCCTAAAGTATGATTATAAAAATTATTCATCATTATTTGCTGATGTAGATTCCAAAACATTAAAAACTCGTTTTTCACGTGTTGGTCCTGGATTCAGAGCACTTTTTTGAAGATTCTACACAGATGATTTGCATCTTTATTTAAGAAGTTGTTGTATGAGTTTATCAGTAGCAACATTTTTCTGCTATAATATGTAAGTTGATTGGAAAGGAGTTTCATGTGGATATTTGTTTTGTGATCAGCACAGAAACCTGGCACTACAGGGGGGACCACAAGGTCAAAGCATGGCAGTCCCAAGCTGCTAACCTGCCACACAGAGAAAGACAAAGATAGCGCCCAGAAGCAAGGCCTCCAGGCGCGCACCCCTCTCACATGTGCATTACTTTAGGAGTTTACAGACCTCAGCTTTCTGAGAGCTGCAGCTGAGCAGAGACTGGGCTCTGTGAGAGGTTAATCCTCCCTGGGAGGGTCCCTGGGCACCGCTGTCCCTACCACGGGGCTGACGTCACTTTAAACCACGTAGAAAAGCAGCGTGGCACCTTTTCTGAAGGGCCTCTTTTTGAGGGTCAGAAAGGGGGGGGCACATCCCACAGGTGAAACAGATCGTGGGCCTTTTATTCTGCCAATTTGGCTTTCTTCCCATGTTTTATCCATCTTTATACCATGACCGTGCGTTTAAACAATGTCTTCAGTTTATACTAACTCGAAAGCAATAGAATATGTTCTTTCTGCTGCTGAGAACAATGTCTTCGTTTGATGTGCATTTAAGCCCAGAAAGGTTTCTGTGCATAATATAGGTGCGGCGTCCTGCTCAGAAACATCCATAATCCTTTATCCAAATGATATAAATGACTCAGTTATATTTACATCCCTAGGAGGCGTCCGACTGCCACGTCACGGCGCATGGTCGCATCAACAAAAAGTAGAAAAAGATGTAATCCCCAATGCCCCACTGCGGTTCGCCAAGATCAGGCCTATGGGCTGTGCCAATTGTTCTCTATGTCACCGAATATCCCCTCCTGGACAAGTGTCACCAGGGAAGGGCCCACCCCCGGGGGCTTCTGGGTAACAGCAGCAGGGGTGCCTGGGGGTGCACCTGGTAAGGGATGGAAACCAGATGCCCAACATAGGCCAGGCGCGAACCGGGCGGTCTGTGGGATGGCACCTGTGGGGCGAGAGGTGGGGGCGGCGGGTCAGGTAGCAGACAGGGTGTGGCAGAGAGGGACAGGAAGTGACATCACTGCCTCCCCCCTCCCAAGTCCCGATCCTTCAGCCCTGCTAAGACTTCTTTATCCCCCGCCCAGTCCATTTCTTTCACACCCCCACCCCATCATACCCAGGGAGTGGCCCGAGTGGTGCACAGGGATGACGCGAGTGAGGGTACCACCCACAGGTTAGGGTGACCAGATTTTGAGGTGCAAAAACCGGGACAGGTCAGACATAAAATGAGTAACAACTTTACACTCACTTTTATATCTGGCCTGTCCGTTTAAAAAAAACAAAAAACAAAAAAAAACTGTAAACTTTGCACTTGTATAGCGCACTACTCACCCGTTCGGGTCTCAAGGCGCTGTACTCACACCGCTATGGAACCCCTCCTGGCTTTTCCCTGTGAGGTGCCCACTCCTGGGCACCCCCAGGGTGAAGACAGGCCTCCAAGCGCTGCCGAAGCGGGACTTGAACCCTGGTCTGGAGGCAGATCTCTGCTTCAGGGTCTGCCCTCTAACCATTGTGCCACACTTCTCCACTACTTTGCGTAGCTTTGTGAATATGTGCCTATACATGTGTGTGTGTGTGTATATATATATATATATATATAATAAAAAACACACACGCATACTTACACACATTTACAACACTACATAGATAAAATCACCTATGACTTAACCTCCCACCCTGCACCCCCAACCCCTCCCCACCCACCTCACTCTGCTCCCCACTCCGTCTCTCTGCTGGGAGCAGACAGGGGACTGTGTTGCCTGACAGTAACAGATAAAATACTTTCATTATTTCATACTTTGTGGGCGTCTTTCACTTATGCTTCCCTAGATGATCTGACCTTTGTCCCAAAAACTGGGACATTTATTTAATAAACTGACCTTTGTCCCAAAAACAGGGACACCGGGACTGTCCTCTAAAACCGGGACTGTCCAGGGAAATCCAGGACGTCTGGTCACCCTACCCACAGGTGCCACGGGCCGCCACCGAGCTCAGTCCGTGTGTTGTGGGCCCCAACGAAAGGAAGGAACAGGGCCCCCGACTGCTGTCAGAAGTTTACAATACAGTAATAATCAGGGTTCGGAGAGGCCCCTGGGCCCGGGTGCCACTGCACCCTCCGCACTGGGCCAGTAGCACAGCCCATATGTTATGGGCCCCAAGGAAATGAAGGAACAGGGCCCCTGACTGCTGTTAAAATTAAACAATACAGTAACACCTTTTTCATTGGCTCCCTCTGGGCCCGGTGCCACTGCACCTGCCGCACCACTACAACATACGTCCTTGCACTGGGCCTCGAAATTCAAACTCTCTCTGAACCCCACACATATGAAACATCCACAGCGCTTAGAAGCTGCGCCATTTTGTATTAACACATTTATTTCACCCGATGTTTCATAAACAATAAAAACACAAAAATGAACTTCAAGTGGACAGAATGTGTTTAAGAGTGACAAACGTCATACTTTAAATTATAATGAGCTCAAGTTTCTGTACCGTCCATGTTCCAGTAAAGATCACAAGGCCCATTCCAGACCATCTCCGTGAGGACTACAGACGACCATTAACACCCTCGCCCCCACCAGTCACAGCCAAAGACAATGTTTGCACATAGCGCCAAGAAGCCAGGTAACCGTGCTAAACAAACATTTAGTGGCACTGTGTGCTAGGAGTGTGACTGTGGGAGCTGCTAGGCTGGTGCGAGAGAGGTGGGTGGGTGGTGTGCAGGTGCCTCAGGGACGTGTGGCTGCTGGGAGGGAGTGGACACGTGTGCCTGAGCAGACTGTGCGTGTGATAAAGTCAGTGCTCGAAGTGGGGACTGTGACGCTGTGCACAAAGGGGCGGAGCGAGTGAGAATGGGGGCGGGATCAAAGGTGGCTAAAAAAAATCAAAATGTTATGAATTTTGTTTTTTTCTCCTTCAGGTAACTAAATATAAAAGAAGGCACAGATTAAATGAAAAATAAATGCAAGTTAACCAGTGGGAAATGCACTATGGTACATTATGAAATGAGTATTATTAGACATCTATGTATGTTTAGTGCAACGAGGTCGCAGGCTGTGACAGAAAGCACTATGAATATATAAGTCACTATTTCAAACTTACATTACACAGAAAAAAAGAAAGGCTGATGCAAAACGTTTTAAGATAAGTGCTTCAAATATATAGATTTTTACGGACACCCAGACTTTACATAGCTGAATGTGTAATTACTATTTTTACAAAGCGCACTTCACCCCTCAGCTGGTGCCCCCTTGCAGTGCCACTCAGAGCACCCGGGCCGCCAGGCAGCGTCAGGCGAGTCTACCAATGAAAGCGAACAGCGCCCCAGCCCCCTCTACACCTGTGGGTGGACGGGCGTGTGCATTCACACTTCCTCCAGGCAGCAGCTCCCCGCAGGAAGGCTTGTTTAGCTGCCTGCGTCCCTGGGGTCCACAGGCCTCACAGTTCAGGTGAAGCGTGTCAGCTCTCTGAATGAACTGTCCCTGGACAGCTGTCTTTAAAAAGCAAAGGCAAGGGAGCTGTTTTCTTAAATTAAAACAAGTATGGGCGCGTCCTGTCCCCAGACACCCCCCCTTCAACCTGAGGGGTCAGATGAGTGCTGGAGAAGGAGGCCCGGCACACCCCTGACTCCCAGTAAAAGAGGAGCGTGCCTGGGGGTGAGGGAAGGGTTCACTGGTTCTAATATGGGGATCCCATGGAATCTGGGGCACCTCACGTGGGCGCTCTGGAGCAGGCATTTGAGGGGACCAGGGGCACGAGGAGGAGAGCACGAAAGGGGCAGAAGGGCTGGGGCACAAGGAGGGCTGAAGGGCACAAGGTTGAGGGCTATGGGGCACGGGCACGAGGAGGGAGGGCTGAGGGGGCACAGTGAAGAGGGCCGAGGGACACAAGGAATAGGGCACAAGATGGGCAGGGGTACGAGGAAGAGGGCACGAGATGGGCAGGGGTACGAGGAAGAGGGCACGAGATGGGCAGGGGTACGAGGAAGAGGGCACGAGAGGGACAGGGGCACGAGGAAGAGGGCACGAGAGGGACAGGGGCACGAGGAGGAGATGACAGGGGCACAAGGAGTAGATGAGAGGGACAGGGGCACAAGGAGGAGACGAGAGGGGCAAGGGGCACGAGAGGGGTACAAGGAGGAGAGTAAGAGAGAGGGGCTGAAGAGGGCAAGAGTGGGGCGGGCACGAGGAGGAGGGCTGAGGGGCATAAGGAGGAGTGTAAGAGAGAAGCAGAAGGAGGGCACGGGTACAAGGAGGAGGGCTGAGGGGTGGGGAGGAAGACTGAGGGGCACAGAAGAGGAGGGGCAGAGGCGGAGACGACGAGAGGGGCAAGGGGCACAAAAGGGGTACAAGGAGGAGAGTAAGAGTGGGCAGAAGAGGGCACGAGTGGGGCGGGGCACGAGGAGGACGGCTGAGGGGCACAAGGAGGGCACGAGGAGGGCTGAAGGGCAGGGGCACGAGGAGAAGGGCTGAGGGACACAGAAGAGGAGGGCTGAGGGGCTCAAGGAGGAAGGCACGAGAAGGGCAGGGGCACAAGGCAGAGGGCAAAATAGGGTCAGGGACACGAAGAGGAGAGTACGAGAAGGGCACACGAAGGCGAGTACGAGAGGGGCAGAAGGTGGGCACGAGGAAGGCTGAGGGGCAGACGAGAGGGAGGCTTGGGGGGCAGAGGAGAGCTGAGGAGCACACGATGAGACACTTCTGTTGCTTGCTGCGCCAGGCTGGGCTGGGAGAGGCTCTTACCTGCAGTTCCCTCCTCCTGGCCCCGCTCTCTGCACAGGATCCCTCCACTCCGGGACTCCACGAGTTGTAGAGTGTGGCCGCGCCCTGCTGAGCTCTCTCCCCCGGCTGCCCTCAGACTCACCGGTGCTCTTGAGTCTCCAGGGCTCTCTCTCCTCCCGCTCTCCGCCTGTTGCTCCCAGGATCACCGCCCACTCTCCATCCCACAATGCACCGTGCCAGACGGGAGCCCACGGACCCTCCTCCTCCTCTGCTGGGACAGCCCATCCTGCCCTCCGGCAGGAGGATGGGGGGAGAGCTGTGCTGCCCTCTGCTGGCTGCGGAGGGGACTGCAGGGCATCACCGGCTGCACCTGTCCAGGTGTGAGCAAGGAAGCCCCGCCCCCTCCTTCAGACACAGGACACAGGCCTCGTCGTGCCAGGGGACACACTGTGGTGCACCTGACCAGGTGTGAACAGGCAAGCCCCGCCCCCTCCTTCAGACACAGGACACAGGCCTCGTCGTGCCAGGGGACACACTGTGGTACACCTGACCAGGTGTGAACAGACAAGCCCCGCCCCCTCCTTCAGACACAGGACACAGGCCTCGTCGTGCCAGGGGACACACTGTGGTGCACCTGACCAGGTGTGAACAGGCAAGCCCCGCCCCTCCTTCAGACACAGGACACAGGCCTCGTCGTGCCAGGGGACACACTGTGGTGCACCTGACCAGGTGTGAACAGGCAAGCCCCGCCCCTCCTTCAGACACAGGACACAGGCCTCGTCGTGCCAGGGGACACACTGTGGTGCACCTGACCAGGTGTGAACAGGCAAGCCCCGCCCCACCCTAGTGCACAGACACACAACTCCTGCACAGAGACAACACAAACTGGCACACACTAGTGCAGACACACAACTCCTGTACAGAGACAACACAACCGGGCACACCCTGATGCACAGACACACAACTCCTGCACAGAGACAACACAAACTGGCACACACTGGTGCACAGACACACAACTCCTGCACAGAGACAACACAAACGGGCACACACTAGTGCACAGACACACAACTCCTGCAGAGAGACAACACAAACGGGCACACACTAGTGCACAGACACACAACTCCTGCACAGAGACAACACAAACGGGCACACCCTAGTGCACAGACACACAACTCCTCCAAAGAGACAACACAAACGGGCACACACTGGTGCACAGACAAACAACTCCTGCACAGAGACAACACAAACGGGCACACCCTAGTGCACAGACACACAACTCCTCCAAAGAGACAGTACCAAACACTTTATTGGCGAGACCAGTAAGACAAGCGCTGTATAAACAGAAGAAAAATTATGTTTATTTAGATTTGTGTTGTCTTTTCAACTAAAACTATACATTGACTCCATTAATTAAAACACAACAGATCATCTTTATAGCAATTAACTACCGACCAAGGCCGATCGTCCTCCCTAAAAGTGCAGATTTAGCAAAAGACTTTTATGTCGTGTGGCGACCCAGGGTCATAGTCTCAAAGGAACGTTTTTAAAATCACGAGGATCAGCTAAAAACATTGGACAACCCCTCTGTGCGAACGCGAACATATACATTTAAAAATAGCTGTAAAATTAATTGTTTTTAAACTACGTCTGTAACTTACTCCATATACACCCAGTGACGGTGTTTTACTTCTATAACTCACTCCATATACACCCAGTGACTGTGTTTTATCTCTATAACTCACTCCATACAAACCCAGTGACGGTGTTTTACCTCTATAACTCACTCCATATAAACCCAGTGACGGTGTTTTATCTCTATAACTCACTCCATACAAACCCAGTGACGGTGTTTTACCTCTATAACTCACTCCATATAAACCCAGTGACGGTGTTTTATCTCTATAACTCACTCCATATAAACCCAGTGACGGTGTTTTACCTCTATAACTCACTCCATATACACCCAGTGACGGTGTTTCACCTCTATAACTCACTCCATATAAACCCAGTGACGGTGTTTTACCTCTATAAGTCACTCCATATACACCCAGTGACGGTGTTTTACTTCTATAACTCACTCCATATACACCCAGTGACGGTGTTTCACCTCTATAACTCACTCCATATACACCCAGTGACGGTGTTTTACCTCTATAACTCACTCCATATACACCCAGTGACGGTGTTTCACCTCTATAACTCACTCCAGATAAACCCAGTGACGGTGTTTTACCTCTATAACTCACTCCATATACACCCAGTGACGGTGTTTCACCTCTCTAACTCACTCCATATACACCCAGTGATGGTGCTTTACCTCTGTAACTCACTCCATATTCTCCCAGTGACGGTGTTTTAGCGCTACAACTCACTCCATATACACCCAGTGATGATGTTTTACCTCTGTAACTCACTCCATATAAAGCCAGTGACGGTGCTTTACCTCTGTATCTCACTCCATATACACCCAGTGACGGTGTTTTACCCCTGTAACTCACTCCAAATACACCCAGTGACGGTGTTTTACCTCTGTAACTCACTGACGGTGTTTTACCTCTACCACTCCGCTCCATATAAACCCAGTGACTGTGTTTTACCTCTATAACTCACTCCATATAAACCCAGTGACTGTGTTTTACCTCTATAACTCACTCCATATAAACCCAGTGACGGTGTTTTACCTCTATAACTCACTCCATAGACACCCACTGACGGTGTTTTACCTCTATAACTCCGCTCCATATACACCCAGTGACGGTGCTTTACCTCTATAACTCACTCCAGATAAACCCAGTGACGGTGTTTTAATTCTATAACTCCTCTCTATATTTACCCACTGACGGTGCTTTACCTCTATAACTCACTCCAGATAAACCCAGTGTCTGTGTTTTACCTCTATAACTCACTCCATATACACACAGTGACTGTGTTTTACCTCTATAACTCACTCCATATACACCCACTGACGGTGCTTTACCTCTATAACTCACTCTAGATAAACCCGGTGACAGTGTTTTACTTCTATAACTCCTCTCTATATTTACCCACTGACGGTGCTTTACCTCTATAACTCACTCCAGATAAACCCAGTGTCTGTGTTTTACCTCTATAACTCACTCCATATACACCCAGTGACTGTGTTTTCTATAACTCACTCCATATACACCCACTGACGGTGCTTTACCTCTATAACTCACTCTAGATATACCCAGTGACTGTGTTTTACTTATATAACTCCTCTCTATATTTACCCACTGACGGAGTTTTACCTCTATAACTCTGCTCCATATGAAGCCAATGGCGTAGAGGAGAGTGGTGTGGAGTGGCGAACAGTAGAGTAGAGTGTCCTAGAGTCGAGTGGCATAGAGTGCCGTTGTGGAGTGCGGCATACAGTGGACTGTCCTAAAGTCGAGTGGCACATAGTGCAGTTTTGCAGTGTGGCATAGAGTCGAGTGGCATAGAGTGCTTTTGTGGAGTGCGGCATACAGTGGAGTGGCGTAGAGTCGAGTGGCATAGAGTGCCGTTGTAGAGTGTGGCATACAGTGGAGTGGCGTAGAGTCGAGCGGCATAGAGTGCCGTTGTGGAGTGTGGCATACAGTGGAGTGGCGTAGAGTCGAGTGGCATAGAGTGCAGTTGTGCAGTGCGGCATACAGTGGAGTGGCGTAGAGTCGAGTGGCATAGAGTGCAGTTGTGCAGTGCGGCATACAGTGGAGTGGCATAGAGTCGAGTGGCGTAGAGTGCCGTTATGGAGTGCGGCATACAGTGGAGCAGCGTAGAGTCGAGTGGCTTAGAGTGCCGTTGTGGAGTGTGGCATACAGTGGAGTGCCCTAGAGTCGAGTAGCATAGAGTGCCGTTTGGAGTGCGGCATACACTGGAGTGGCGTACAGTTGAGTGGCATAGAGTGCCGCTGGGGAGTGCGGCATACAGTGGAGTGGCGTAGAGTTGAGTGGCGTAGAGTGCAGTTATTCAGTGCGACATACAGTGGAGTGGCGTAGAGTCGAGTGGCATAGAGTGCCGCTGTGCAGTGCAGCATACAGTGGAGTGGCGTAGAGTTGAGTGAACTGGTGTAGAGTGCTTTAGCACAAAGTGTTGCAAAGTACAGTGGCGCAGAGTGCAGCAGGCGTACATTATAGCGTGGAAAAATGCAGTGCTGTAGCTGAAAGTGTTGCACAGCAAAGTGCAGTCTCATAAAGTGCAGCAGTGCAGAGTGGAGTGGTGCTGAGTAGAGTGACGTAGAGTAGAGTGGGTACAGTGCAGTGGTGCGGAGTAGAGTAGAGTGGCATTGACAGCAGTGGCATAGAGTGGTACAGAGTAGAGTATAGTGCGGTACAGTACAGTGGTACAGAGTATAGTGCAGTACAGTGTGGTGGAGTAGAGTGGAGTGATGCAGAGTAGAGTGGAGTGCAGTGCAGTGGCACAGAGTACAGTTTTCCAGAGTAGAGTGGCGTACAGTGGTACAGAGTATAGTGCAGTACAGTGCAGTGGAGTAGAGTGGAGTGATGCAGAGTAGAGTGCAGTGACGTACAGTGCATTGGAATAGCATGCAGTAGTGAAGAGTACAGTGATGTACAGTTCAGTAATGGAGAGTGGTGCAAAGTAGAGTGGATTGAAGTGCAGTGGCATAGAGTACAGTTTTGCAGAGTCGAGTGTTATAGAGTGCAGTGGTGTTGAATGGTGCAGAGTGCAGTGGTCTAGAGTGCATTGGGTGAGAGTGCACTAGTGTAGAGCGCAGTGGCATAGAGTGCAGTGGCGTAGAGTAGAGTGGTGCAGAGTAGAGTGCAGTGGTGTAGAGTGACATACAGTTGCGTGGAGTAAAGTAGAGTGGACTGGTGTAGAGTGCAGTGGCATAGAGTGCAGTGGCGTAGAGTAGAGTGGTGCAGAGTAGAGTGCAGTGGTGTAGAGTGACATACAGTTGCGTGGAGTAGAGTAAAGTAGAGTGGACTGGTGTAGAGTGCAGTGGCATAGAGTGCAGTGGTGTAGAGTAGAGTGGTGCAGAGCAGAGTGCAGTGATGTACAGTGGCATACAGTTGTGTGGAGTAGAGTAAAGTAGAGTGGACTGGTGTAGAGTGCAGTGGCATAGAGAGCAGTGGCGTACAGTAGAGTGGCGCAGAGTAGAGTGCAGTGGTGTAGAGTGATGTACAGTTGAGTGGAGTAGAGTAAAGTGGAGTGGACTGGTGTAGAGTGCAGTGGCATAGAGAGCAGTGGCGTACAGTAGAGTGGCGCAGAGTAGAGTGCAGTGGTGTAGAGTGATGTACAGTTGAGTGGAGTAGAGTAAAGTGGAGTGGACTGGTGTAGAGTGCAGTGGCATAGAGAGCAGTGGCGTACAGTAGAGTAAAGTACTTGCCATTTTATTTTATTCTGTAAACTTTACTCAGTTCCCAGGAAATCCTTCCTATTACCCATTCTGTGTAACTTGCACACTTCTTCCTACAAAGACGAATTGACTGGCATCCAAAGCCTCTCATCCAAACAAATGTGCATTTCTATTCTTAGTTTTATTAAATCTGCTATCACTATTAGAAACCGATATGAACTGGTAATGTGACCATTTATTAAGAGAAACTAGGCAGTGTCTTATTACTATATTGTCCTATTATTATATATGTTTTTATAAGTATTTATTATCTTATACTCTTTTAGTAAGCTTGGGCGGTAAACTTAGATTTAATAGATTTGCTTTTGACGTATGCAATAAGTACTGTATTTTATGATGACTTTTATGTATGCATGTGCACTTTTATGGCAAATCGCCGAATAAAGTTATTTTGACTGACTGACTGACAGTAGAGTGGCGCAGAGTAGAGTGCAGTGGTGTAGAGTGATGTACAGTTGAGTGGAGTAGAGTAAAGTGGAGTGGACTGGTGTAGAGTGCAGTGGCATAGAGAGCAGTGGCGTACAGTAGAGTGGCGCAGAGTAGAGTGCAGTGGTGTAGAGTGATGTACAGTTGAGTGGAGTAGAGTAAAGTGGAGTGGACTGGTGTAGAGTGCAGTGGCATAGAGAGCAGTGGCGTACAGTAGAGTGGCGCAGAGTAGAGTGCAGTGGTGTAGAGTGATGTACAGTTGAGTGGAGTAGAGTAAAGTGGAGTGGACTGGTGTAGAGTGCAGTGGCATAGAGAGCAGTGGCGTACAGTAGAGTGGCGCAGAGTAGAGTGCAGTGGTGTAGAGTGATGTACAGTTGAGTGGAGTAGAGTAAAGTGGAGTGGACTGGTGTAGAGTGCAGTGGCATAGAGAGCAGTGGCGTACAGTAGAGTAAAGTACTTGCCATTTTATTTTATTCTGTAAACTTTACTCAGTTCCCAGGAAATCCTTCCTATTACCCATTCTGTGTAACTTGCACACTTCTTCCTACAAAGACGATTGACTGGCATCCAAAGCCTCTCATCCAAACAAATGTGCATTTCTATTCTTAGTTTTATTAAATCTGCTATCACTATTAGAAACCGATATGAACTGGTAATGTGACCATTTATTAAGAGAAACTAGGCAGTGTCTTATTACTATATTGTCCTATTATTATATATGTTTTTATAAGTATTTATTATCTTATACTGTTTTAGTAAGCTTGGGCGGTAAACTTAGATTTAATAGATTTGCTTTTGACGTATGCAATAAGTACTGTATTTTATGATGACTTTTATGTATGCATGTGCACTTTTATGGCAAATCGCCGAATAAAGTTATTTTGACTGACTGACAGTAGAGTGGTGCAGAGTAGAGTGCAGTGGTGTAGAGTGATGTACAGTTGAGTGGAGTAGAGTAAAGTGGAGTGGACTGGTGTAGAACGCAGTGGCATAGAGTAGAGTGGCGTAGAGTAGAGTGGACTGGTGTAGGGTGCAGTGGGGTAGTGTTGCAGAGTATAGTGACGTAGAGTGCAGCTGCATAGAATTCAGCTGCGTACAATGCAGCATCGTAGAATGCCGTAGCATAGATTAGAGTGGTGTATAGCAGAGTGCAGTGGCATGGAGAGGTGTAGAAAGCAGTGGTGTAGAATGAAGTGATGTAGAGTGCAGTTTTGCAGAGTAGAGTGGTATGGAGTGCATTGGCATAGAGTGCAGTAGTGCAGAATAGATTGGTGTAGAGTTCAGTGGTGGAGAGTGCAGTGTTGCAGAGTAGAGTGTCGTGGAGTGCATTGGCATACAGTGCAGTGGCACAGTGTACAGAGCAGTGGCATACTGTACAGTGATGAGTGCTGTTGAGTACAGTGCATTGAAGCATAGTGCAATAGCATAGAGTGCAGTGGCGCAGAGTGGAGTAGAGTGACAGAGTACAGTGGAGTATAGTGCAGTGGCATAGAGTAGATTGTTTCAGAGTAGAGTGAAGTGACATAAAATGAAGTGGTGCAGGGTAGAGTGCAGTGGTGTAGAGTGGGGTGGTGCAGAGTAGAGTGCAGTGGTGTAGGGTGGCATTAAACGTAATAGTATAGAATGCGGTGGCATAGAGTGCATTGGCACAGAGTGCAGTGGTGTAGGGTGGCATTAAACGTAATAGCATAGAAAACAGTGGCATTGAGTGCAGTGGTGTAGAGTGCATTGGTGTAGAGTGGCATAGAGTGAAGTGGGCTAGACCGGAGCGACACACACCCATACTCCACAGGCACGCATACTCCTGCACACCTCTAAAACCTAAAAGGAGCAACCCCATAACCTTACCAGGGTGAGGAGAACTATCATCAAAGGAGTGGCCCTTGCGGGGGAAGTGTAGTCTCTAACTTGTAGTCAAGTACTACACTTCACCCGCAAGGACTGCTCCTGCACAGGCATGCCCTTACAGGCACAGACCACTTCCATCTACAGGCACACAACCCCTGCACAGACATGCCTACTCCTGCACAGGCATGCCCTACAGGCACAGACACACTTCCATCTACAGGCACACACCTCCTGCACAGACACGCCTACTCCTGCACATGCATGCCCTACAGGCACAGACAGCTTTCCATCTATAGGCACACACCTCCTGCACAGACATGCCTACTTCTCCACGGGCATGCCCTTACAGGCACAGACACACTTCTATGTACAGGCACACAGCCCGTGCACAGACACGCCTACTTCTGCACAAGCAAACCCTTACAGGCACAGGCACCCTTCCATTACAGACATGCACACACTCTTACAGGCACACACTGCCGTCTACAGATACACCCACCCCTTGCACAAGCACACCCTCCCAGGCATAGACACACTTCCACTACAGACAAACACCCCCCCTGCACAGGCCCTGGACAGGCTAAAAATACCTTCACAGGGAAGTATTGTCAAAGCCTGTGCTAGATAAGTGATACAACACTTACAAGTCGGTACATTCCCTTCCCAGGCTGTTTTCCATGTGAGGCTGCTTGTTCCTCCTCTGTGTCATCTCTTGCTGCCCTCTCTGCTGTGTCCATTTCAACTCAGGACCTTGGCCTTCTTCCCTCTCTCCTCTTGTCTCACTGAACAGAGTTACTTGAAGTTCTTTATGTTGTTACAGAGTTTGCCTGTAACACAGCGCTCCATCGTTCCGATGGCTCCTTGGTGCTATTAGGATGTCCGTAACCTGGTATCGTGTAGCAAAGTGCCCCTTTCTGGCATGATCACCCCTACTTTTTGCGGGTATTCAATGCAATTTTGACCAAAAGTGCACTGGGTTCATGCAAACCAGGTCCCTGGTGCCAGATCTCTTTAACCCAAAAGGTAAAATTGTTCCCCAGTTGGCAATACCTTTGGCCCCCCTGGTACCTAGGGCATGGGGACCCCTCACCTAGCACATGCAGACTGCAGTTGCAGGCTGTGGGTCTCGGCGCAGCTAAAAGTGAAAATAGAACATGGCACACCGTCTGCGCACCATGTCCCCGAACACTGCATGCAATATATGTAAGTTATCCCTACAGCAGGCCTTGCAGGCCTAAAGCATGATACAATATGTAACAGGTGAGGGCAGATCCGCGTGAGCAGAGGTGCCCCTGCTACGTCTTTGTCGATTCTTAGACATGGTGAATGAACAGGGAAGCCATTCTCAGTACATGTGCTGGACACCGGTTCATATGCGTTCCCCAGCTAAATGATGACCTCACTGAAAAGAGAGATGTCTGGTATCAAACATTTCATATTGATGAACCCTCACTGATGCCTGTCTTGGATTTATCAATGCATGCGCCCAGAGGGCACCTTAGAGGTGCACCCTGAAAACCTACCAATTACCTGTGTGGGGACTGACCAGTTTTAGCCGGTCTTCCTCCACCAGACACAAAGTCGACCTCCTAGGGTGAGGGCCTGGGCTCTCGAGTGCTCAATTACAAAAACCTACTCTGGTTGAGGTGTTTTATACCTCACTAAACACGGTGACCTGTAAATCTACATTCCAAATCAGAGGGCTTCAAAGAGGCATATCGCTCTTGGTATGCAGATATGGCTTCACTCACAGGAGAGTTGCCAACTCCTACCCCAGGGCCCATTTGGCACCTGGGCCAGCAGGGAATTCCGTATTCAGGGAGGTGTGTCCACTCCCTCAAATCAGTTCCACCCGAGGTGAACTGCTTGGAGAGAACACACATTTTAGAAACCTGCCCTCTTGGTTTTGGCACATTTAGGAACTCTCGGACAGGGTTGTGCCCCCTTCTCACAGGAAGTGGTCATATAGGAGTGCAGTGACCCCAGAGGTAAGTAGCCCATTGGCTACTACCTTGCACTCCATGAAACGCTCCTAAATACAGTATCAGATTCCTGCCCATCTAAGAAGAAGGGCACTGAAGAGCCGCAAAAGCAAAGGATGAAGCAACTGACTTGGAACCAGCCCTGCTGCCTGTCTGCTGCTCCTGCCGACCTGAGCTAAAGTCAACTCGTCCTTCAGCTGTTGTGCCCTCAAAGACTGGGAGGACTGCCGGCCATCAGCATAGACTCAGGAACTCACATGGAACAGCAGAACAGCTTCCCTGCATTTCTGCAGGCACCACAAGAAAACCTGCGAGGACTCCAGACAACGGAAAGACCCAACACCCAAAAGCACCACTGTGCCCGTGCTGCACAGCCTGAGTTGAAGTGGACCACTAGTGCCACCGTGGTCCGCCAGCCTGCCAGATACGAAGCCCACCATGGATTCGCCCACTGTGGACACCCAGGATGTCACCTGCTACCTCTGGATTCAGGCTCCCTAAACCGAGAGTGCTCTGGACTGCCAAAACCTGATACCTGACAGCACCTCTGCACCCACCGCCCTTGGCCCAAGGAGAAGAGGCCTGAGGTGTCCTGAGGTCCACGGACATCTCACGACTGGAACCCCTTTTGGTTCCACCAGAATGGACCCCAGTCCTCACCTGCAGCATCTTCTTGCCCAGACCGATATCTACAAAGCAACATTTGGCACCTGATGCCGTACCGCACACCTGCACCCGGCTGCCGCAGTGCCACCCAGTGTGACCTGCTGGTGCGGTCCTCACTCGTGCCCAGCACCTAACTAAAGTCCAGGAAACTGGCATTGCAAGTTGCTGTACCAGATCTGAACGCAGCACTTGTGTTCTCGTCACAGGATAACATTGCCGCTTCTGATAAGTGTATTGACTTTCCAAACCTGCAAAGATTCTCCTTGCAAAAACGTGCTTACCTGGTCATAATCATTCTGGTATCAAACCATATATCAAAATACTTGTTATTTTTGCAAATTGGTCTGGACCTCCTTCTTGAGTCGTGTGTCTCATTTATTGGTTGTGCACTTATTAGCAGATGTCTTGCACTTCTGTCTGACAGCTGCTTGACCACACGACCCCCCAATAGATTACCTTGGGATTGCTAGGGCCAGGATCTGTCCACTAGTAAGGGGAACCCCCAGACTCCTTGCACGGTATATCTCATTCCGATATATCATATAAAGAGCTGGGTTTCTAAATATTCTAAGAAGCATTTGCAAAGGCAAAAGGTCTTGCTTAATTGAGATTTATTGGTTTTGCTAATTTTTTAGCTATGTTGCAAATGGCTGAAAGTAATGTAAAAAAGCTGTATGACACAGCCAGCATTGTCCGCGTTATAACACTTTTTTAGTTATGCTGCTCTGAAGCTAACTTTGCTGTATAATATGGCATAAAAACATTGACAAAGCCAATAGATCTCGCATAGACGAGACCTATTGGCTTTGCCAATGCTTGGAATGGAAAGCCAGTATTTTTATAGTTTTGTGCAACAACTGAAGTGCTAATGTTATAAAATGGAGATGACCTTCCCAAGGTGTTACTCTGTCCAGATTCAAAAGCATTTTAGGACCATACAAAAACTGTGAAAATGTGCCATATAAATGGGCTGAATGTAACACAGGTTGTAGGTGGATAGAAAAGTCCAATAGGTTACAGTTTTTATTGAAGTGATACTTAAGGCTGTGTTTCTTTGGGTGCAATGGTTACAAGACAAAAAAAAACCCTGACTGCTTGTTCAGTAGTAAAATACAGCAAAAATCAGTGTTCAGTGGATTCCTTAGAGCTTTTGGCTCCTGTGCCACTGCACCTGCTGCACCATCCAAATCATGAGCTTATAGTGCCTGCAAGGTAATTGTGCTTGGACCTGCTAGTTCAGTGGCAACATATGGCAATATTCAGTGCTTGGTGAGTTTCCTGGAGCTTTTGGCCCCTGTTCCATTGTTCCTGCTGCACCATCCAAATCGTGGTCCTAGTGCCTGCAAGGTAACTGCACTTGAGACTGCTTGTTCTGTGGCAACATATAGCAATAATCAGTTCACAGTGGGTTTCTTAGAGCTTTTGGCCTCTCTGCCACTGCACCTGCTGCACCATCCAAATCGTAGCCCCTAGTGGCTACAAGGTAACTGCGCTTTGGACTGCTTATTTAGTGGCGACATATAGCAATAATTGGTGCACTGTGGGGTTCCTAGATATTTTTCCCCAGTGTCGCTGCACCATCCAAATCATGAGCCCTAGTGCCTGCAAGGTAACTGCTTGTGAGCTTGCCTGGTAGTAACATACAGCAGTAATCAGTGCTCGGTGAGTTTCCTAGAGTTTTTGGTGCCTGTGCCACTGCACCTGCTGCACCGTTCAAATCGTGGCCCCTAGTGCCTGCAAGATAACTGCGCTTGTGACTGCTTGCTCAGTGGCAACATATATCAATAATCGGTGCACAGGGGCTAACTAGGGCTTTTCTTCCTGTGCCACTGCACCTGCTGCACCATTCAAATCGTGGCCCCTAGTGCCTGCAAGATAACTGTGCCTGTGACCGCTTGTCTAGTGGTAACATATAGCAATAATCACTGCATGGACGGTTTCCTAGAGCTTTTGGCCCTTGTGCCACTGCACCTGCTGCACCATCCAAATCGTGGCCACAGTGCCTGCAAGGTAACTGCACTTGTGACCTCTTGTTCAGTGGTAACATATAACAACTGGTGATTGGAGGGTTTTCTAGAGCTTTTGGCCCCTGTGCCACTGACCTGCTGCACCGGCCAAATATCGAACCCTAGCTCCATCAAGGTAAGTGTGCCTGGGACCACTTGTTCAGTAGTCACATATAGCAATAATCGGTGCTCGGTGGGTTTCCTAGAGCTTTTCCCCCACTACCACTGCACCTGATGCACCATCCAAATCATTGCCTTGGTGCCTTCAAGGTAACTGTGCTTGTGACAGCTTACCTAGTGGTAATATATGGCAATAATTGGTGCTCTGTCGGTTTCCTAGAACATTTGGCCCCTGTGCCACTGCACCTGCTGCACCATCCAAATCATGGCCCAAGTGCCTGCAAGGTAACACGAGTAAACTGTCTATACCCACTAATGTATGTGTTCCAAAGGCACAGTTGAAGGTGGGATACATAATTATTTTGTAGGTAAACAAACAAAAGCTTTCATAAAAAAATGCCTTTAAACTTATCCAACTCTCCAAAACGAGTTGCCACCGATGTCATAAATAAAGAATGTGCTTTACACATCGAACTGAAAACCAGGCATTTTTAAACTGTGTTACAATGTGCCTGGCTGTTTTATGTGAAAATATCTTATCCTTTGCTTGACAGTGAATGGCCCATAAACAGTGCCAATTGCCCTAGATCACCATATGTTAAGCTGACTCTGAGACTGAAATTCAGTTTCGTACTTTATTCCTAAAAAGGCAGTTTCACAAATCAAATGGACTCAAAGAAGTATTATTTTGCAAAAAACGTGCAAATGTTTTGTGCACATGAAGAATGTTAGAAATGGGGTCTCTACTTGGCAGTCGGTTTGCACCCTGTCCAAGTAGTCACTCTAGTCAGGATAAGGGAGATACCCGCTCAGATAACCCCTGCTCACCCCCTTCGTAGCTTGGCACGAGCAGTCAGGCTTATCTCAGAAGCAATGTGTAAAGCATTTGCACATAACACACAGTAATAAGTGAAAACACTACAAACAGACACCACACCAGTTTTAGAAAAATAGCCAATATTTATCTATATAAAACAAGACCGAATATGATACAAATCCAACATACAGTAATAAAAATATGAATTCTGCAAGATTTACTCAAAAATACAGTTTCTTGAAGTCGATAGCTCCACGGGGTCGTGATCAATAAAACCAACAGTTCAGGCCGGCTGTGGCGTTGCAGGCCAGCTACGGGGTCGGGAAAACCCGCAAACAGTACCGTGGATTTGTAGGGCTTCGTGATCCTCGCGGCGAGCTCTGGAGAGCGGCGTCACCGACATCGCGGTGTCGGTTCCGGAGTCGGTGCACGAGTCGTCGGGCCCTTGAGGTCACACGTGTTTATGATCGAACTCCAGGCTGATGAAGCCAGGTGCGCCGGCGTGGATGGCGTTGGGGCTGCGGTGCGAAGCGGGACGATGCGACGTGCAGTGCCCACAGGTCACGGTGCAGGCAGCGGCTCGGTGACGGCGTCCAGCGGCATCGGTGAGACCAGGACTGCGGTGTGAAGCGGGCGGTGCGATGCGCAGTGTCCACAGGCCACGGTGCAGGCAGCGTCGTCGTCGTTGCTGAAGCGCTGTTGTCGGTAGGCCCATGCCAGCGGGACGGGACGGTGCTTCGTGACCCTCACGAGCGGTGTCCTCAGGCCACGATACAGGCAGGATGCCTGGTGACGACACAGGAGTCGATGGTGCTGGCATCGGTGGACCGGGGCTGCGGTGCGGGATGGGACGGTGCTTTGTGTACCTTACGAGCGGAGTCCACAGGCCACGGTGCAGGCAGCGGCGCCGGTGTCAGCAGGACAGACGTCATCGGGGATGCCCAGGCTGCGGTGTGAGCAGGCGATGCCGGAGTGCAGGGCCCAAAGGTCGCGGTGCGAGCAGCGGCTCAGTGAAGTCGTCCGATGACGGCGTCGGTGAGACCAGGGTCGCGGTGCGAAGCAGGGCAGAGCAACTCCGTGCGGCGTCGGGAGGTCACGGTGCAGGCCAGTGGCGTCGTTGCCGGCGTTGCAATGGTTTCTCCTCTTGAGCAGCACAAAACACACAGTTCCCAGTGCTGCAGGTCGAGGAAACTGAAGTCTTTGGTGTCCCTGAGACTTCCAACAGGAGGCAAGCTCTACTCCAAGCCCTTGGAGAACTCTTTCAAGCAGGACACACAGCAAAGTTCACCCTTTGCACTCTTTTAAGGCAGAAGCATCAACTGCAGGTCAGTCCAGCAAAGCAACACAGCAAAGGGACAGTACTCCTTCTTCAGCTCTTCTCCTTGGCAGAGGTTCCTCTTGATTCCAGAAATATTCTAAAAGTCTGGGGTTTTGGATCTGCTTCTTATACCCTGTTCTGCCTTTGAAGTTTGCAAACTTCAAAGCAAAGTCTCAAGTGTTTGCAAGATCCTTCCTTGTCCAGGCCAGGCCCCAGACACTCACCAGGGGGTCGGAGACGGCATTGTGTGAGGGCAGGCACAGTCCTTTCAGGTGTGAGTGACCACTCCTCCCCTCCAGCACAGATGGCTAATCAAGATAGGCAGGCTACACCCCAGCCCCCTTTGTGTCACTGTCTAGAGGAGAGGTGTGAACAGCCCAGCTGTCAAACTGACCCAGACGGGGAATCCGCAAACAGGCAGAGTCACAGAATGGATTAAGCAAGAAAATGCCTACTTTCTAGAAGTGGCATTTTCAAATGCACAATCTTAAAATCAACTTTACTAAAAGATGTATTTTTAAATTGTGAGCTCAGAGACCCCAAACTCCACATGTCCATCCGCTCCCAAAGGGGATCTACACTTTAATCAGATTTAAAGGTAGCCCCCATGTTAACCTATGAGAGGGACAGGCCTTGCAACAGTGAAAAACGAATTTAGCAATATTTCACTGTCAGGACATATAAAACACATTACTATATGTCCTACCTTAACCATACACTGCACCCTGCCCTTGGGGCTACCTAGGGCCTACCTTAGGGGTGCCTTACATGTAAGAGAATCGAAGGTTTAGGCCTGGCAAGTGGGTACACTTGCCAAGTCGAAGTTACAGTCAAAGCTGCACACACAGACACTGCAGTGGCAGGTCTGAGACATGATTACAGAGCTACTTATGTGGGTGGCACAACCAGTGGTGCAGGGCCACTAGTAGCATTTGATTTACAGGCCCTGGGCACCTGTAGTGCACTTTACTAGGGACTTACCAGTAAATCAAATATGCCAATTATGGATAAACCAATCCACAGTACAATTTATATGGGGAGAACTTGCACTTTAGCACTGATTAGCAGTGGTAAAGTGTGCAGATACAATAAACCAGCAAAAACAGACCTAAAAAAATAGGAGGAAGAAGGCAAAAAGTTTGGGTATAACCCAGCAAAAAGGGCCATTTCCAACAGGGATGCATACTGTGCCAGGGCAGCTGGCATTGCGTCATTGGGACACCCTGTGCCAGTGTGCATGAATTAGAGATGCATGTTGTGCCAGTGCAGCTGGTGTTGCATATTAGTGCCACCATGCACCAGTACGCATGAATTATGGATGCATGCTCTGCCAGTGCTGCTGGTGTTGCGGCTTGGCGCTACCATGCACCAGTGTGCATGAATTAGAGATGCATGCTGTGCCAGTGCAGCTGGTGTCGCATCTTGGTGCCACCATGTACCAGTGTGCATGAATTAGGGATACATACTCTGCCAGTGGGGCTGGTGTTGCGTCTTGATGCCACCATGTACCAGTGTGCATGAATTAGGAATGAATGTTGTGCCGGGGGGTTGGGTCTGTGTCTTGCTGCCACCATCTGCCAGTGTGCATGAATTAGGGATGCCTACTATGCCAGCGAGGCTGGGTCTGTGTTTTGCTGCCACTGTGTGCCACTTTGTATGAATCAGGAATGCATGTTGTACCAGTGCTATGCTGCTGAGACGTCCTCTGGTGACAATGGCACTAGCTTCCTGCATATCACTCACTGAGTTGTCAGTTGGCAGTGAGCGTCTGTGCCACACCCTACCAGTCGATCCATCAAATGCAGATACAGGCCCTCCTTGAGGACATGACTCATCACTCAGTTTCTGTGCAGTAACCTAGAAAACGGGGAGCAGAGGATGCCAATAACACAGGAAGTGCAATACAATAGGTGAGTGCTTGGAAGGGACAACCCAGGTTGGAAGGCACAAAGAACGGACTTAGGGTGTTCTCTCTGTTGAGTGTTGGTGGCCTGGTACTCTCAAAACTGGCACTATCAGGGCATAACGAAGATGAACCTAACCAGGAGCCTCATAATCAGAAAGCCACCCTAGAAACAGGATAATCCAATGTCAAGGGACAACCTTTGAGGAACCACCGCCCGAGTTGTACAAGTGTCTCTCCTACCCCCAGAAACTACAGGGCAACCACTACTTAAACCACAAGAAGTCTTATAATCCAAAAACAATCACAAACCCTGGTGCAAAATTGCAAAACTAAGCACTAAACGCCTAC
This sequence comes from Pleurodeles waltl, assembly GCF_031143425.1. NCBI lineage: Eukaryota > Metazoa > Chordata > Amphibia > Caudata > Salamandridae > Pleurodeles > Pleurodeles waltl. The sequence continues at coordinate 14,820,049 of NC_090449.1, read as the reverse complement.
ACACCTGCGCAAGCACCTGGATACCCTGACGGGTGATTAGCGCGCCATACAAATCCCGAACGTAGACCATACGAAACGTGTGGAGGACCCTTCTCTTGGGGCCTCATGTCACATAGGCTCTCATTATTCTAATGAGACTACTGGATTTTGTGTGGCAGAATCACCCACGGTGTAGGAGACTGAGTCTGACCCACTTCAGGTGACACCTGTCGCTCCAGTCTGTGTTTTGCTCTGGCTAACTAGCAGTGCCTCACCTTTGCCCAAGGGCAGGGGTGACTGGGCAGCCGAGTGCATGACATAATTGGTTTCTCAGGGAAGCCGTGGTTACTTAGGTCTCATCCGTTTCTCTCAGTTACCTTAGTCTTGTATAGGAGAGTGAAGCATAGAAATAACGCTATCATATTGTCACTACGGTTGAGAAACTAACTCCTACCTAGGCTATGATAGAGCACAGCGTATTAAGCTCTAGTTCTGCCCTTCAGGTTCCCCTGGGAAGACATCATCCCCCGTACCTGAGTAAAGGCCTGTGGTCTGCGTTAGCATCTGTAGCGAAGCATTCGGCAATCAGCATACAGTTGTGGTTTCCTGGCTGGAATCTCCCTCTAACGTGTAAGGGACAGGGAAGTGTTTTTATAATAAAACAGCTGATGTTGTAAGAAAATGTCCCTAGGTAAAGATGTGTGTGTTCTACGAATATTGTAGACTAAACTTATACCACGTTCACCAGCAATGTACCGTGCTGTAGCCTTGAAATAAGCACAGAGAGAGCAAGAATGTCTTGTTTGAGAACGGAGTTCTGGCCTAGGCAAAAACAGTTAGATAAACAGAAAATAAAACAAGACCATAAAAGTGGCTATTGTAACAATAAAATAAAGCTGAATACACTATATCTAGGTTAGAGTGCACAGTGGCTTGGCCTAGTGCGTTAAAATAACGTGCATGGAGCTATATCTAAAATGCCTACACAACACTCCTAGCAGTCAGCCATTACTGCCCATTAATTGTGATAATCAGTTTTGTTTGAGCCTGGTGCTCTGGGTACACAATACTGTGCAAATCAAAATTAATTTCCAAGAACATCCGTTTACCACTCGATTCTCCGAAGAAAGTGAGGGAGAACAGAACAAGGCTTACTGAAGAAGGCAGTGGAGCCCGGGGTGGGGTTAAAATACTCAGAGCACAACTTAAAGAACTGTTAAGAATGGATTGTTGTGTACGTGTTTAGCTTTATAAAAGAAAGGCATTTCAATAAACCTAAAAAATAATTGCTACTCTTAATTTGATGATAGGCACTGAAAACTAGAGGTTTCTAACACCTCCTTGGCCAGAGATCCAACCGCAAACAATACTACAATGTTTAAGCTGCAAGGGTCAGCTGTACAAAGACTCTTTGTGGCTGCACGACCTGCGAATCACAAAACCACAAGGTTTCCACCGCTGAAGAGTTTTTCTTAATGTACAAAAGACGTTTGATGGGTTGGAAAAGTCTTTCTGACTTGTAAAAGGGCTTTTGTTATCCTTTCTGAATTACAGATAGAACGGGCGTGAAGGGAGTGTCCTCTTCCTATTCTTTTCTATTTATTAAAGCAGCACCAGTTCATGGAAGGAACATGGGCTGTTCACAAAGAACCTATTAAGGTATGCAAACATAGGGATGGCGGCAGTGCTTAATTTGAGCCAGTGGTTTTCATTGCTCTGCACCGGCACTTAATTCTCAGCATGGCTCTAATGACAGTTTGCCACATGGTGGTGCTGTTGTCTAATTTTGAGATGGGCAGAACAGTTGTTTCTTGCAGGTCACTGTCTCTGTGTTTGCAACCAATCATCGAGGTTGCAAATAGCTACCAGTCTAAAGATATTAATTAGTCAAGACTCTCTGACCGCTGTGGCTGCAGATTTTACATTGCAACAAATCAGTGTGGTCACGCTTACATCAGGAAATTACAGACCACTTTCTGCAACCAGCCTCTTAGTACATCAGGCCCTATGACCATTCTTATCCAATGGAAGGTGTTCGTAAAAATCTAGACTCAACTCCAGGGTGCAACGTAGCCAGTGGTCCTTGAAAAATGATGTCATAACCACAACAGTAGCATCAACTCTCGAAAGATTGACAGGGCTCCTTGGCTCGCTTCAAAGGGCAAGTCATGGATTCTGTGTTTGACTTGCAGTCATTTGGTTTCATTTCCGGCGGAAAAAATGTTAATGGGGTTTTGAGATACTGTCCCGAATCCCTGTCCAGACCTTCTAGACTAACCCTCAAGCCTTATCCGGACGTTGATGTACCCACCTAATAGTGGCAGACAAAAAGGAGATATGGGTTTCCATTTGCTGGTGCCTAGTGTGAGGGCACAGATTACTGCCACTCCACTAGTCTTGAAGCATTGGAATAGCCGCAGGGTATAACATCTAGTCATGACCCTGATACCCACAGATGACACAAAGAGTTGGGAGATCTGTGCACCAGATCCAACAGAGGTGCTCAAACGTTCTGGTGGCGTGGTAGGGCAGTGGGACCAACCACCAGCAAGCAAGGCCAGTTTTAGGGGGGGGTGACCGGTGCAGCTGCACCTGGTGCTGAGTTCATGGCCCTGAGTTTGGTGGGGGATAGCGGGCTGGCAGTTTCCGGTGCTAGGCACTGGCACTTATTTGTCAGTACTAGCACTATGGCTGTCTGCCACATGGAGGCGCTGTTTATTTTATTCAGAGATGAGGGCAACAACAGTTGTTTATAAATGCAACATACATTGAAAATGACCAATGCCTGCCACCCAAGACAAACTAATAGCTTTGGTGGCCTGGAATAGTTTGAATTCTCAGACTTGTGGGAGTGTGATGGTTAGTAGGTGTGTTTGTAATGTTATTGGCAACACTGGCAGGGGCAATGAGTGTGGAGAGCTGAATTGGTCCCCTGACGAGGGCCCTGGCACACATGTTGTTTTTACAGATTAAGCACTCCCTCACACAGATTCTACAAGGCGTCTTCAGTGGGGCTTGTGCGCTCCCCACCTCACACGTTTAGACAACTTGTTTCCAAGAGCAGACTGGAAATGCACAGACTCCCATCTCGGACAAGGACCGCAGACCGCCTGCACCGAGGAGGCTGCCATATTTTGAGCCACCCATGGTGTCCAAGGGACTTCGCCGTCCACTCAGAGAAGAACCCTGGCAGCCCTCTGGCTCAACTACAGTCTACACACACACACACAGGCACCCTCCAAGCATGTCACAAGCACGATGGGGGCAAACTCCTTGGAGGAGACCGAATGGAGGTACGGAAGCCTGCTGGCAGTTCAGCCCCAGCTGCCAAATTTCCCAGGTCCATGAGTGACATACTGCTCCAGTCCAGGTTTTTTCTTTGATGTCATGGAATAAACCAGCACAGAGGTCATTTAGGGGTCGCAAGTGTGATCCCCAGATTGCCCTTTGCGACCTCCGGCACTGCCTCTGCAACCCCTGACCTCAGAGGTGGCCATATCAGTGGCAGGAACACAGAGGAAGCTCCAGACCTTACCTAGAGCTCCACTTTGGAGATTTCAATCCGTTTTTTTGTATTAAACTAATAAAAAATGGAGTACGGTTGGCTGGAATATGGCCCTCCTTGGCAGCTGAGGTGAGTAAAAAAGACTTTTAAATGTGTGTTGTGTGCGCGCGGGTGAGAGTGCTTATGTGAAAGAGTGTGTGTGTGAATTCACATCCATGTATACAAGACTGCAAGCCCCAGAATTTTAAAGGAGAAACCTGGACTGGAGCAGGACATCACACATGGCGGGGTGCTCAGCCATCAGCGTGCGTCAGCAAGTCTGTCTCCTCCCTATGCTTCCTTGGCCCTCCATTGCAGAGGTAAGTGTGTGCCCTCTGTGCAGGCGGCTGCCAGGCTGCCATCAAAGTGTGCGGATCCGAGAACCGCCCCCAGGGGGATGGATGCCACAGGAAGATCTGATGCCAAAGAAACGGCGCAGCACCCCTGCACCCCCCTCCCCTCTGGAAGCAGGGAGGCTTAGGAGAGACACCACCAGCGCCTTGGCAGGGGCTCAAGGTGCCCTTACCTTCACCTAGTGCAGAAGTCACAGTGGCGAGCTGTGGTTGTGACAGGGCCCCAACCCCTCGGGCTCCCACTCCAATGGACGGCAGCCCTGGTTTATCAGGTTTGGCACTGACGTGGTCCACTGACAGCTCCCCAGGATACAGATCTTCCAGTCAGCCAGGCATCTCGGCCACTATCTGTACCACACAGTCGGGGTCACCTTTCATCCTCACAGATGGATCTCAGGGGTCCAAGGCTAGGGGGTGGGGAGGTGTCTACTGAACAGAGCATGGCTCGGGGAGGACTGTGCCAAAGGAAAGCTAGCACGCTTCTAACCTCCGCTGTGTGCAAGACGTCTGGTATCAAGTAACAATCAATTACACCAGGAAACAGGCTGGGTTTTCCCTGAGTGCTTAATTTGAGCCGGTGTGTTTGGAGCCCGGCATGCGTCAGACACTTACTGATAGCAGGAGAGGTAAGAGCGCGCAATGCAGGAAGAGGTAGGAAGAGGAAGATAGAAAACCCATCACAAAGAGGAAGGCACGAACCTGGAAGAGTGAGAGAAAAGGGTGAGGGGTGTCTGCTAGTGGATTAAAGAGGCCTGGGGTGGATTGAAGACTGCGCAGATTTGTTATTCAGGACACTAACATTTTATTGCAGTGGGCTTCTAGGCATCAGCGCACACTCACAAAATAAGCCCTGCTGAGGCACAAATAGTGCGTAAAGAGCCAACAGAGTGGTGCCCATCAGTTGGTTGTCTACAGGCCTGTTCTCATCTTGGGTCGGACTGGAGCAGAAAACAGGTCCGGGCACTAAAATGAAAGTGGCCGCTATTAGCAAATTTTCAAAAGCTAAAATTGTGGAACAATTTGCAAATTGGGGCAGTTTTTAACTATTGATTTCACACTGTATAGGTGTTTTGCAGGGTATGGGAAACTGCATGCAAACAGGTAGCTTTAATAGTGCAGCAGGTGCAGTGGCACTGTGGACCAGCTGTGTTAGAGGTCCAGTGCACTCACTGAATATTACCGTTTAGTCAGTGGGTGGAGGCCATTTACTTGCTTGCACCAGGGCCCATGGCACCACAGGTATACCACTGCATGCATTTATGAGTGCTACAGGAAATGTTTGTTTGAATATCAGAAAAATCAACAGTAAAAACCGGCCCAGAATACCATAAAACAGGCCCACAAACAGACAAAAAACCTGCAGACACACTGACTTGTCACACCAGTCCGTTGGGCACTACCTAATTGTCCTATATGCCAGTCCAACCTGGTTCTCACCTATACAAGATGGAAACACAAATCTTGATGAATAGAAGGCCGATGCTATGCATGTTTTTGCTCTACAGGTCATAATATCTCGTAACAAGCAAATGAGAGCCATCAGAAGGGAAGGAATGAGATATCCCCATGGTCGAATACATGTGACTGTATATGTGTGCTGCAGTACTTACTAGCCACAAGAAGTGTCATGTTGTGGCAGTTGTTCCATGGTACAGTTTAGCCATTTGTTCTGCCCATTGGTTTCAGGGTTGTAGTGAGAGGTATACTGCATGCTATTGCTCAGGAGGTTTCTGTAAGCAGCCAAAACTATGACATAACAGTGAGCCAAAGTGTGATATTGGTACCGTAGGTAATCTCTGCAAACAGAATACATGTTGGAAGAAAAAGTTGCAAGGATATTGCGTTGCTTACGCCTTCATAGACAGCATAATGTGCAGTTTTTGTTAAGAGTGTGTGTGTGTGTGTGTGTTGGAGACTTTCACTATAAGCAGATCACCATGAAGTCTAGTATGAAAGCATGCTAGGGGAATAGAGATATAGACAATCGATGATGAAGCTTGGTGTTGTTATCCTGTGCTCATATGTCACATTGATGTACGTATTTCACTCCATCCTTTTCCATTCACGGACAGAAACACTAGTAATGCAACCGTTGCATGGTTCTGGTTGTCCCAGGATTTTCCACCAGTTTGCTATGATGAAATTTTGGCCCTCATTACAACTTTGCCGGTAACTGCCGCCTACCGCCACGGCGACAGCCGCCAACATACCGTCACCGTGGCTACCAGCCAGCCACGTGTATTATGACTGTCAGCGGAATTCTGCCAGACGGCTGGCGGAATACTGCCGACGTTCATGGCGGCGGAGGGCGGTAAGGTGGCGCTGCTGTCAGCAGCACCACCACACCAGCAAAACACTGCCGACTGTATCATGAGCACTGATACGGCCTGGTGGTGTTTTGCTGGCAAACACTGCTGCTGACAGCAGCGCCGTGTTCTGTCTACAGCCGGAGGACCCCCTGCAAGCAGGTAAGTCGGGTTCTCTGACAGGAGAGGGGGTGGGAAGTTTTGTGTGTGTTGTGGGGTGTGTGTGTATGTTTTGGTATGCGTCCATGCGGGTGTGAGTCATGTTGAGTGACTGCGAGAATGACTGAATGTAAGTGTACGTGCAGGTTGTGTGTAGTGAATGCGTGTGTGCGCCAAAGTATGTTGGTGTGGGTTGCGCTGTGTGGGAATGCATGTGTGCACGCGTGGGTGAATGTAGGGATGCGTGTGTGTATACATGTGTATGTCTGTGTGTGTAGGTGTGTGTATGTTGGGGGGGAGGTCGGAATGAGGAGGGGGAGGACTCTCGGGAGGGAGAAGGGGAAAGGGGAGACTCCTATCAGTTTCAGGGATACGCTTGCCACAAAAACCATGGCAGTAGGCGGGGTCATAATCACGAGGGTGGGATTGTAACGGCCGCCTGGCTGGAGACCGAAGTCTCCAGGCCAGCGGCCATTACCACCCTGGCGGTCGGTGTATTAAAGTAGCTGTCTGTGTTGGCGGTTAACGCCGTGGTCATAATCCCATTTTTTTTACCACTGGCCTGTTGGCGGTTTTAACGCCGCCTTATCACCGACCGCCAGTGTCATAATGAGGGCCTTTGTGTCTTATTTCGACATTGGACAAATTAACTAGAGCCTTATATGAAAACCCTTCTTTGGGGAAGCTAAGAAAGTTTTCCTCATTGGCATTCCAGTGTTTGACCCATTTCAGCTTTATCCAAATGTGTAAATGTTTTATGCATTGATAAATTGATCAGAGGTCAGAAGATGTTCCTAACAACAACCTGAAGCCTGTTCTGGTTTGTGGAAGTGTGTGGTTAGCTGTGCAAGGTGTGCTAGAGCCTGATTTGGTTTGTGGAGGTGTACGGTTAGCGGTGTGAGGTGTACTGAAGCCTGCTTTGGTTTGTGGAAGATTGAGGCTAGTGGTGTGAGGTGTACTGGAAACTGGTTCGGTTTATAGAGGCATGCAGTGCTGCAGTTTGTGGAGATGTGTGGTCAGTGGTGTAAGGTATATGCCTTTGTTCCAGAGTATGCCACCCTTAGTGATTGGGCGTTAGAAAAGATGACCCAGAGGGCTGGAACAGATCACTCACACATCTTCTTGTTCAGTGTTCTTGCTCTGAGCCCAGCACTTACAGCAGTGGAGCAAGGCAAACCTGGGCTCTAATGTAAGCCAGGCCCCTGCCCTTGTTGGGTAGTAAATGAGCCATATTTAGGGAGTGGTGGGCCTTACACACCCATTGGTGCAAGTGCCACAGCACCTCCTCTGCAGGGATAGCTCTGCTGCACAGCTAATGTACAGCAGAAGTATCAGCACTGATGATGCTGGTGGACGGTGGGGAGAGAAGCACTCAGACACTCTGGTCATAGCAGCTCGAGAGTAGGCCAAGAGTCCCTAAGTTAATCATCAATGTTGACAGCTGGGCTTTGTGCATACGTCTAGACAGCTTGTACACAGGGAGTGTGGAGGTGTCACAGAGGTGCATCTGCATACCTAACGATCTTCCTGGGCTGGGAGAAGCAGAGGCGGGGAACACCTGCTTCTGTAAAGGTTGTGCCCTGGCCTCACAAAAAGGAGCCAGTCTGGAGCCAGTGCTGGAGAGAAAGGGGAGATTCCTGGAACCGGTTAGTGCTGGTTGGAACCCCTTCTCCCCCTTTTGAGGAAGCTGCACAAAATGAGTATAAGTACCGGGGCTGTTGTCCACATTCGTAGACACTAATGGCCCTAACGAACCAGATACTGGGTGCTGCTGGAACCGCCTTGGGACTGCTCTTCTGTTGAGCTGACCTGTGACCTGCTAGGTCACTGAGAGGGACAGTCACTGCCTTGAATCCTTGTGCTGGCCTGCTTGCTTGGACCCTGCAGCCCTGTGCCCCCATTGTTGTCTCCAGGGGCTGGGTGGTGTGCCCCCTGTCATCCCTGTACCTGTGTCGCTTCTTGAGTGGCTGTCCTCTGCTGGGCGAGTAGAGAGCGCCTCAGGGACACCAGCACAGGAGCTGCGATGTATCTATTCCTACGAGTGCCTCGTGCTACTCTTGATGCACACGAAGAGCGCTTTATTTTATGTTTGGGTGTGTATCTGCGCCAAACGCAAGAAAAGCATCCCTGTGTTCTCATAGGTGCAGACCACCCTTCCCGACATGGATAGGCTGTGAGGAGCCCATTGGCCTAGCGCAGAGGAGCTCGATCTGTGCCATGCCCTGAGGGCACAAGGTACCACCTTTTGGGCCATCACTGCCGCGGCCTTGGGCGGACTGTGCAGGACCCTGTGCAAAGGAGGCGAGATGGGACCATGCTGACGACTTGGGGGGCTCGGCAAGGAGAGGCGAAGCGGACCACGGGAAGCAGCTGCCCCACCAGCCCAGGAGATGAGGACGGCCCGGGGCTCACTAGGAGAGCCCATGATGGTGGCGGAGATGGACCCTTTTGGGCATTCACGGATACTGCTCTGGCTAGGACTGTGCCACCGGTGTGGGCGGTCCAGTGAGGGGAAGCAGAGCAGCGGGAAACAGCTGCCCTGCTGGAGACCAGAGGAGATCCAGTCTTTGTGCTCAGCAGTCCACGAGGGCCCCGGTCGTGCTGCAAAGTTACCTGGAGTCTTGTGGCAGCCCATCAGCTGCTTGCGCAGTAGTGGGCCGCTGCGCTTACTGCAGGAGATGTGGGGACCCAATGAGGTCTCGCTGCAGATTCTGGTGGTGTGCTTCCCCCCCCCGCCCCTTTTCTCTGGTGGTAGCTCTTTGGGGGCAAGCACAGTACAGCTGCCAGTGCTTAATTTGTCAATAAAAAGGTGCCAGTGCTCAAAGCTCTCCTCTTAAACAAGCGGCTGTTGCAATTAAAAGTGCGAGCACAGAATACTGAGGCAGCGTAATCCTGAAGCCACCTCGGGCCTCTTCAATCCATTTACAGCCACTCCCTGCCCCTTCAGATCACTCCTGCAACGTTCTGCTTTCTCTCATTGGGAGGCTTTTTCATTTTTTCTCTTCCTCGTCTTTACCACATGTCTTTTGCTCGTAGTAAATGCTTGAGACAGAAAACTAAGCCCCGGCCCTCAGAAATAACTGCCGGTGCTCCGCACTGGAAACAACAAGCACAAATTAAGCACTGACGGCCGGTAGGACGGAAAGGGAATCCCTCTCCGATGGCCCGTTGCTGCTGAAGCCACCACTTTTCCATAATTGCTGTAGTAGAAGCACAAGAGCTCTTGGGGTGAGTGTGGTGGACTGGGTCCCACATATACCCTATAATAGCGACCCAGGAGTGCTGGGCCATGACTGCTTGTGCTTTTCTCTACAACAGGCTATATACCAGTGTTTCCAGGCTGATGTAGGTCTTGCTTTCTGCAGACAGGGACCCAGAACGCTGGTTTAGGGGACACTGGATATACAAAATAATGCTTCTTCTATGACATTTTAACCTGCCATGAGCCATATGGAAATGTTTCATTCTATTTATGATGATGTCTTGGCATTTGTGATACCATGTTTATCCTGCCATGTGCCTTTTTTATGATAATGATGACCTCACTACTGCTTGTGTTGCAGAATCCCAGTCACCTCTGTGTTTATCTGACTACTGCTCGCTTCTCCAGAGTACCGGTAACCTGTGTGATGTTCTGCCAACTGATGTGTAGCAGGGTATTACTGATATATGTTGTGTTTGGTCTAATGATATTTTATGTAATACAGTTTATGTTTATACAACTTGTTATGTCTCCTTTGTGGTGTACTTGTCACATGCGTTGTGTAAGCGCTTTAAACATTGGCTCAGGGATAACCCTGACTGCATGTGCCAGGCTACCAAGGGGGTGAGCAGGGGTTATCCTGGGCGTGTAGCTCCCTCACCCTGACTAGAGTAGTGGGTTCTGCCTAGCTGAGGTGCACACCCTAGCCAACCAGAAACCCTATTTCTAACACGTACTGTACACTACGGTCTAAATCACTTAGTCTGGGGCATCTGTGAAAAGCTTGCGCAGCTTGACTGCCGGTGACTCTGCCAGTGGTGCATGATAATAAAGGACAAAGTGTGCCAGTGGGGCCTTGTGACAGCCAGGGAGCCAGCAGCGACACCTGAGCTGGACGCAGCAGTCTTGTGAGCTGCACAAACTAGGCCAGTCCTGGAGCAACAGCAGGGGGGTCTGAAGCCAAAGCCAGGGCCTGGCGAGGTCTACGCAGAACCAAGAAATGAGGCCGGCTGCCTCCGGACAGGGAAGAGCCCAGGTAGCAAGGGCTGGTCTTGGCTGAGGCCAGCTGAAGGTCTGCAAGGACCTGCGAGGGGAAGTCTTCTAGGAACAGCAACAGCATTTGGACAAAAGGCAAGAGAATGGCTTACATAAACTTTGCCACTCTGTCCTGTGTCTTTAGTCTGTCGTGCATCAAGTTTTCCTCCAGTGAATGTTACAATGAAGGTGCTTCGGGTTTTCACTGTACATCAGCATTGCACATCTTCCTTGACAGGGGTCACCCAGGTGACCTTGAATGAGGTGCCTACTTTCCTCTTCCTTCCAGACCAGGAAGTGATTGGTGCTGCAGGTGTCATTCTGGTAGACAAATCTGCACTGCAGCCAGTCAAATACGCCCGCTTGGGCAAATGGAGCCCATGTTTTTTTTTTTAGGTCTGGCCCCTGAGACAACTTTAGCTTTTCTCGTCGGGCTATTGTTTACCAATAAAATTGGCACATAATCTACATGCATAGAGGGGCTTTTGGCCTACAGTCTTCATACATTGGACATTTAAAGTGTCGTTCCATTTAGCTTCCACCCACCACAGCACACGCACGGGTCAGGCGGTCGGCCTTCTTTAGCCATTGCCGTCTTCGCTCTCAGTGACTGCGCAAAGCTTGTGTACACTATTCTTCCGCCGAAAAATAGTTCCGTTTTCTTCAGTGACAAAGTTGGTTCGAAGTGTGTTTTTTCTTAAAAATTAAATAGATGCACTTATGTTTACCTTCAGCGAGGCTACAGTTACATGGGACTTAATTTCAATGTGCCTTTTAAAGTTGCAAATATAAAGTTTGTGAGTGACATCGTAGCTGCGTGAGCGCTTGGTTAGGAGGGATTTATTACTACCTCCGTCATAAAAGTGCATGCCGCAGCTAGAAGGCTTGTTATTTGACACAGCACTAGAAAAACAGCCACATCCAAGTTTTATTACATTTACATTTTTTATTGCAAACATGCAGAAACCATGTTCCGGGGTTCACACTTTTATTTACCTTTTATTTTTGTGACACGCGCTTGTTTAAAAAAAAAAAAAGTTAACCATCTCACCAGACTGAGAAGGACAGACCTGTTGGCTTTGTCAATGCTGGTTTTTAAGGGCTACGGCCGTCGGTGGCCGGTGTCTTACTGCAGCAGGCACAGCCCGGCCATAATGAGGGGCGGGAGAGACAGAGAGGGGCGAGGGAGAGTGGCTGGATAGAGTGAGGAGAAGGGAGGAGGGCCGCTACTGGTCTTGTCAGAAGAAAAGAAGCATAGCAAAGCCAATAGGCCTCGCCCCTGGGACACAGTGGGTTTTAGCCATGCTGCTTAGTGTATCCCTGATGGTAAGTAGCATCGCTAAAAAATAAAATAAAATAACTTGACGAGCATGACCTGTCATTTTGCAGGCACGAGCCAGTGTTTTTTTATTTTTTAGTATTCATGTTGATGACTGTTGGTGAAAATATGGGACTCTGTCACTTCAGTTTAGTGCAATGAAGGGCGCGTTTTCGGGTGAGTGCAGTGACCATCACTCTGTCTGACGGGATCACATCCCACGTTTCAAGGGGTGTCGGCGCCCTGCGAGTTCCAGACTCCGCCGGTGGAGGGCGCTCGCTCCCTGCTGAACCAGCGCTCGTCCTCCTCCCTGGCGCAGGACATCCCCCGCAGGTGACAGGAGAGGCTTCAAGCCGCACCCCTGGGTGCACAGGAAGCAAATGTGTAAGTAAGGGTGCCTAACTCCTCGGCACACCCCTCGATCCTAGAGGCGCAGGACAACCCCAGGCTGGACCTCCAGAGCCCTGCATTACAACCCCTGGTGCCTGCCAAATACTGAGCCATCGGGAGTGTTTGAAAAGTTACCAACCTTAGGGAAGTCCCGGCTCTTTCTACAAAGGGTCAGGTCTATTCGGGGCCCAAAGCAGCAGAAGGAAAAGGAATGTCCCAGGGCCACTAACCGTGTCACTTGTAGACACTGTCACACACCGTGACGTCAGAGGAATGGAGCTGTGCAAAGTGACACACGGCACAGGGAAGGGTTCATGGCTGCGTGCCAAGGAGGTGGGCTGGAGTACTAGCCAGGGGCGTAGCTGCGGGGTGGGTGTTTGCGATGTTACACCCTCCTAATACATTTTTTTCTTCCTGGAAAGTAGTTGGGTACAGGTGCTTTCAGTCAAGTATGGTGAGGGTCTGTCGGATTTCAGAAGGAATATTTATATAAACACAAACAATGCACCCACTCTCCCTCTCTGTTTTGTAAAGTCTTCAAAAATGTTGGCTGTTTTACAAAATATTGTATTTTCGCTCAGATAGAATCAGTTCCAATCCGCATGCGTCTCCCTTTCCACTGCCCCTTAGGCCCCTCTCATGCACCCTGCTTTTCAGACCATGTATTTACTCATCCTTGACCTCCCCCCAAACGGGCCACCCCTCCCCTCTTGACCTCCCCCCAAACGGGCCACCCCTCCCATCTTCTCCTTCCCCCCCCTCCCCCTTCTCCTTCCCCCCCCCCCCCCCACCTCAGGAACCTCCACTGGCTCCCCATCCAGAAGAGATGGCTGTTTAGGATTCTTACACACAAAGTCTTACACAACCAGGGACCGGCCTACATCAACCACGGAGTGAACTTCCACAAACCCTCCAGAAACCTGCTCTCCCCCTCCCTGACCCTCACCTACACCCCACACCTTCGCCACAGTGGATGCTGTTCCTTTTCCTCCATCACCACAAAGACATGGAACAACCTGCCCCTCCACCTATGGTTGTAACCCTCCCTAGCCGACTCCAGGAAGAAACTCAAGACCTGGGTCTTCAACGGAGACCTTGCAATCTCAGCGCCAAGATACCCCCCAGAGGTGATACAGATGCACTCTATAAAACTGATTGACTGATATTTTGACATTATATGCCCACCTGATTGTTCGAAATATGAAGCTCACACACCCCAAATCCTTCTGCAGAACATACACCCCTGGGAATGGCATGGGTTTTTCTTCCTAGCTTGGTCCTGAGTGCACAAGAGTGACAGAGTGGTGATGGTATGTGGTCGGATGCTGGTTTCAGAAGGCCCTGGGCTTCCTTTGATTTCAAGCCTCACACGGTCTTATCCAGGCTTCCTGAAATGGCAAGTGCCCTCTGCCAGGTTTGGTAGCACAAGTGTTGTTACTTCCTCATAGATGGTACAACACATCTTGACAACAGTGCAGCCCTGGAGGTCAGTCAGGGTGAAGTTGTGTGGTCATGCCCTTTTATTCCGTTGCGAGCTGACCTCTTGGTGCAGGACTGTAGGAAGTTGGCTCTGTATGTGCTATTTCAAAGTAAGGAATAGCATGCACAGAGTCCAAGGGTTCCCCTTAGAGGTAAAATAGTGGTAAAAAGTGATAATACTAATGCTCTATTTTGTGGTAGTGTGGTCGAGCAGTAGGCTTATCAAAGGAGTAGTGTTAAGCATTTGTTGTACATACACACAGACAATAAATGAGGAACACACACTCAGAGACAAATCCAGCCAATAGGTTTGGTTATAGAAAAATATATTTTCTTAGTTTATTTTAAGAACCACAGGTTCAAATTTTACATGTAATATCTCATTTGAAAGGTATTGCAGGTAAGTACTCTAGGAACTTTGAATCATTACTTTAGCATGTATACTTTTTACATAAAACACAATAAGCTGTTTTAAAAGTGGACACAGTGCAATTTTCACAGTTCCTGGGGGAGGTAAGTTATTGTTAGTTTTGTCAGGTAAGTAAATCACTTACAAGTCTCAGGTTTGGGTCCAAGGTAGCCCACCGTTGGGGGTTCAGAGCAACCCCAAAGTTATCACACCAGCAGCTCAGGGCCGGTCAGGTGCAAAGGTCAAAGAGGTGCCCAAAACACATAGGCTTCAATGGAGAGAAGGGGGTGCCCCGGTTCCAGTCTGCCAGCAGGTAAGTACCCGCGTCTTCGGAGGGCAGACCAGGGGGGTTTTGTAGGGCACCGGGGGGGACACAAAGTAGCACAGAAAGTACACCCTCAGCAGCGCGGGGGCGGCCGGGTGCAGTGTGCAAACACGCGTCGGGTTTCCTTCAGGTTTCAATGGGAGACCAAGGGGTCTCTTCAGCGGTGCAGGCAGGCAAGGGGGGGGGCTCCTCGGGGTAGCCACCACCTGGGCAAGGGAGAGGGCCTCCTGGGGGTCACTCCTGCACAGAAGTTCAGTTTCTTTAGGGGCTGGGGGCTGCGGGTGCAGGGTCTTTCCCAGCCGTCGGGAAATGGAGTTCAGACAGTCGCGGTCAGGGGGAGCCTGGGGATTCCCTCTGCAGGCGTCGCTGTGGGGGCTCAGGGGGGACAACTTTGGTTACTCACAGTCGTAGAGTCGCCGGAGGGTCCTCCCTGAGTTGGTTGTTCTCCACCAGTCGAGTCGGGGTCGCCGGGTGCAGTGTTGCAAGTCTCACGCTTCTTGCGGGGAGTTGCAGGGGTCTTTAAATCTGCTCCTTGTAACAAAGTTGCAGTTCTTTTGGAGCAGTGCCGCTGTCCTCGGGAGTTTCTTGTCTTTTTCGAAGCAGGGCAGTCCTCAGAGGTTTCAGAGGTCGCTGGTCCCTTGGAAAGCGTCGCTGGAGCAGGTTTCTTTGGAAGGCAGGAGACAGGCCGGTAAGTCTGGGGCCAAGGCAGTTGGTGTCTTCTGTTCTTCCTCTGCAGGGGTTTGTCAGCTCAGCAGTCCTTCTTCTTGTTAGTTGCAGGAATCTGTTTTTCTAGGTTCAGGGGAGCCCTTAAATACTAAATTTAAGGGCGTGTTTAGGTCTGGGGGGTTAGTAGCCAATGGCTACTAGCCCTGAGGGTGAGTACACCCTCTTTGTGCCTCCTCCCAAGGGGAGGGGGTCACATCCCTAATCCTATTGGGGGAATCCTCCATCTGCAAGATGGAGGATTTCTAAAAGTTAGAGTCACTTCAGCTCAGGACACCTTAGGGGCTGTCCTGACTGGCCAGTGACTCCTCCTTGTTGTTCTCATTATTTTCTCCGGCCTTGCCGCCAAAAGTGGGGGCCGTGGCCGGAGGGGGCGGGCAACTCCACTAAGCTGGAGTGTCCTGCGGTGCTGTGACAAAGGGGTGAGCCTTTGAGGCTCACCGCCAGGTGTTACAGCTCCTGCCTGGGGGAGGTGTTAGCATCTCCACCCAGTGCAGGCTTTGTTACTTGCCTCAGAGTGACAAAGGCACTCTCCCCATGGGGCCAGCAACATGTCTCTAGTGTGGCAGGCTGCTGGAACCAGTCAGCCTACACAGATAGTCGGTTAGGTTTCAGGGGGCACCTCTAAGGTGCCCTCTGGGGTGTATTTTACAATAAAATGTACACTGGCATCAGTGTGCATTTATTGTGCTGAGAAGTTTGATACCAAACTTCCCAGTTTTCAGTGTAGCCATTATGGTGCTGTGGAGTTCGTGTTTGACAGACTCCCAGACCATATACTCTTATGGCTACCCTGCACTTACAATGTCTAAGGTTTGTCTTAGACACTGTAGGGGCACAGTGCTCATGCACTGGTGCCCTCACCTATGGAATAGTGCACCCTGCCTTAGGGCTGTAAGGCCTGCTAGAGGGGTGTCTTACCTATACTGCATAGGCAGTGAGAGGCTGGCATGGCACCCTGAGGGGAGTGCCATGTCGACTTACTCGTTTTGTTCTCACCAGCACACACAAGCTGGCAAGCAGTGTGTCTGTACTGAGTGAGGGGTCTCCAGGGTGGCATAAGACATGCTGCAGCCCTTAGAGACCTTCCTTGGCATCAGGGCCCTTGGTACCAGAGGTACCACTTACAAGGGACTTATTTGGATGCCAGGGTGTGCCAATTGTGGAATCAAAAGTACAGGTTAGGGAAAGAACACTGGTGCTGGGGCCTGGTTAGCAGGCCTCAGCACACTTTCAATTCAAAACATAGCATCAGCAAAGGCAAAAAGTCAGGGGGTAACCATGCCAAGGAGGCATTTCTTACAAGGACATTCTACAGAGGAGGCAGAATGCTTTAAGCTGGACTGTGACCCTATCCAAGGAAAAGCAGCTCCTGGACGGTAGCTCTGAAGACCTATTTGGGAAGGTTTTGTTTTACAGAGGTTGGAAATGGGTTTTCAAGGCGCTGTGGGTTCTGCGCTTCAGTCGCCATTGATGATGGATGGAAGCGACTTTGCACTTGAGTGTTAAGATAAGAATTGTAGGAAAGTACCCTCTTTCTTGGAATGGTTACCTCAATTTTCTGCCTGTTGTCAGTATGTTTGACTGTGTCTACTGGGTTCCTGCTAACCAGGACCCCAGTAGTTTTGCTCTCCCCTCTAAATTGTACACCATTTTATATATGTACTAGACATAGGTCACTACCTATGTCCAGCTACGTAATGGTAACTCCGAACCTGGACATGTTTGGTATCAAACTTGTTGGAATCATACCCCCCCCCCCTCCCCCCCCAATCCGAATGCAAGTATGATTCAATGCACTCTGGGGGCTCTTTAGAGGACCCCCCCCAGTGTTGCTACCACCAGTCTTACAGGGTTTCTCGGGCAGCCCAGCTGCTGTCACCCCTCAGACAGGTTTTTGCTCTCCTGCTGCTTGATCTGATCAAGCTCAGGAACGCAGAACAAAGGATTTCCTTTGGGAAATAGGTGTGACTGGCTTGGGAAGGATAGCCTCCCCAAGCCAACTGGTTTGTTTTGAAGAGCACATATGGTGCCCTCCATGCATAAACCAGTCCACACCAGTTCACGGACCCCAAATCCCTGCTCTGGCACGAAACTGGACATTGGAAATGGGAGTCACCACTCCTGTCCATCACCACTCTAGGGGTGTTGCCCTGAGCTCCTTCAGAGGGTGCCTGGGTTTCTGCCATCTTGATTCTAAGGTTGGCAGGGAACTCTGGGAGCATCTGAGTGGTCAGGCCAAGCAGGTAACGTCAGAGCTCCCTCCTGATAGGTGCTTACCTGGTTAGGTGACCAATCCCCCTTTCAGGGCTAGTTAGGGTCTCTCTCGTGGGTGGGCCCTCAGATTCGGCTTGCAAGATTCCAGCAGGACTCCTCTGCAACCTTTACTTTGACTTCTGGCCTCTGGAACCACGACTGGACCCTCCAGGAACCTACGAGCTGAAGATCCATGAGGAAGACTCTTCTGCAACACTGTAACCAGAGATCCTGCCAGCTGTGCTAAAGTTTCCTCGCCGTGCAGCCACAGAAGATTGCAACTCTTCATCCTGCACAAGAAGAAGAAGGAATCTCCCTTGGAGTGGAGTCACTTCCCTGCAACCGCAGACACCTACAACAAGCGACGACCGACTGCATGGATCCCCTTTCTTGCTGAGCTGCATAGATCCTGCATCACGTGTGGTGGTCCGGAGTAGTCCTCTTGGTCCTCTCTGCCAGCTGTCCAACTTTGGTGGAGGTAAGCCTTTGCCTTCCCACGCAGGACAGCACCCCCATGAACCACATCATTTACAGCTGCCACGGCTTGTTTGCATCTCCAAGGAATCTTCAGGCAACATGCAGCTCCAGTCACCAGCACTCCTTTCTGCAAATCCCAGCCTCCCGAGTGGTTCTCTTACGGTGCGGGATCCACTTTTGTAGTGCTGTGTGGGTTTCTCCTGTGGCTTTTGTGTCCGTGTCCTGTGGGACTCCTGTGGGTGCTGCCTCTGCTCCTGTGGACTCTGTGACCCTGAGAGTCCCCTGTGACTCCCCCTCCTGAGTTGAGTCCTCATGGGCCTTGCTGGTCCCCGGCAGCACCTCCTTTCCACCAACTGCGAGTTTGCCTTTGCCAAGGCTTGTTGGTGGAAATCCTGCACCAACACCAGGAATCTTCCTTCCACTGTGGGACATCTTCTCCATGCATCTGGAATGCTTCACCAGCTTGAGGGCTGCAGTGCTAACCCATTCTTCAGAACCATCGACCAACTCCTGCATCCACAGCTGGGTGGGTAGTAGCTCCTACTCCTCCTGGACTCCACTGGGACTCTTGGACTTGGTCTGCTCTCTCCACAGGTCTTCCTTCTTCAGGTCTTCTTTCTTCAGGAGTCCACCGCTGGTTTCTTGCAGTCTTCTCTGGATGTCTTCTTTTTTGGGTGGTTTAGGGAAAATCCAGTGTTTTACTCCTGCATTCCTGGTCGCTTGGGGTACTGTTACTAATCTTTGTGGTTTTCTGATACCCCCAGCTCCCCTCTACACATTTTACTTACCTAGGTGGGGGTACCTTGTTCGCATTCCATTTTGTTAGTGTATGGTTTGTGCTTCCCCTAGGGTCAGTATTGGTTATTACAGTTTTCTAACCTTTTCTATGACTATTTCTGATTTCTAGAGTATATATTTAGTGTATTACTTACCTCCTAAATGTGGGTCACCTGTCTAGTATTTTGTGGTGATTTGTGCCAAAAATAAAGTACCTTTATTCTTGTACAACTGAGTGTTTTATTTCATGTGTGTAAGTATTGTGTGACTACAGTGGTATTGCATGAGCTTTGCATGTCTCCAAGATAAGCCTTGGCTGCTCACAAAGCTACCACTAGAGAGCCTGGCATCCTAGACACTGCCTACATTCACTAATAGGGGAGACCTGTACCTGGTAGAAGGTGTACCATAGGTACCCACCACACACCAGGCCAGCTTCCCACATGAATGCTTCTAGTTTCATGTTGGAGCAGGAGGCTTGGATCTAGACTGAATTCAGTCCATGCTCGGTTCTCTTCCAGGAGGCACTTGACACCCCGGCTTCCATGAGGGTGAAGCAGTCTTTTGACTCGGTCACAACCTTTCCAAGAGTTGTGTTTTATGGGTTGCTTGTGATGCATTTATTGTCAAGAGGCGTCTGAGAGGCTCCATGCGTAAGGGGAGAGGACCAAACAGGTGAGGGTGGATTTTTGGGGGGGCTGTGCATGTCACAAGTGACTGCTGTGATAATGAGGAGCCCAAGTGAATGAGTTTCTGCATAGTATTGTCTCATTAAATCCTATTAATTCCAGTGCTCAGTTTGAGCTGGAGGTTTCCTTGTGCTCAGCACCGGCACTTTATTCTCAACACTGGCAGTGACAGTCCACCACAAGGTGGCGTTGTCTGTCTAATTTTAAGATAAGCACAACAACAGAGCTCAATAATTCAATATATATATATTAACAAAGGAAAATACTGGTCACCCACACTTTTCTTATAGCTTTTGGTGGCCTTGAACAGTCTGAATTTTTACACTTGTAGAGTGTGACTGTTCGTTTGCAGTGCTGCAGGGGCAATGGGCAGTGAAAGCTGGAATGGCCAGAAGGGCCCTGGCAATTACTTTTTTTAAAACACATTAAGCACTATACACCTTGATGGACCCAGGGCACATCACTGGGTATCTTAAGATTGCCAAAAGTTACCGTTTGACTCCCCTTTTTAGAGGGGAGCGCAAAGCGCTCCGTCCCTCTTCTAATCTCTCTTTAGGGGGATTTTAACCACACCCATGTTACGTCAGTCACTTTCAGTGGTTCGTGGGCTTGCGTTTTAAAATGCGCTTGTTTTCATTAGTGAAAGGCATGCATACATTGTGCCTTTTCCAGTGTTTGGCCCTCCTCAAGAGCACCGGTAAACTACTGGAAACATACGAGGCTCCAAGTTTTCCGTATGGTTTATGGACTACTTTTTCTCTTTATTTCACAGCGCGATTGCGCTGTGTTTTGCGCAGCGCAATCATGCTCGTTTTTTCCCCCCCATTTAATGTGGCAAGAAAAGTCCAGTTAGGAGTTTTCAATGCTAATAGCTCTACCTCGAAGTAATGCGATACCCGTTGCATTGCATTGCTTGTTTCAGAGGGTATTTCACTGGTGTTTGGAAGAGATAACTGTTTGGGATGATTGTATGTACTAGAACATAGAAGAACCATTTGCAATGCTCTGGGTCTAGCATTTGCTTGAGTTAGAGCTATAAGCTTTGCAAATTCTTAACTGGACTTTTCTTGCCACATAAATTGAAAATGAAAAGTAAAACATTAGTTGATAAAAGCAAGCTGATTCAAAGTGCCACAGCCGCCATGAGCATGAGTGCTAAGGAGAGACACAAATGGAAAAAGAAGTCCGCTTGTAGTCAAACCTATCGGCAAACGTGCAATTATCCACATAATAGGGTCAATAGCCAAGGCGGTAACAAACCGCCCCAAAGGAGAGACAAACGTAAAGCATTACCAATGATAGCAAAGGATTTTTGAAAGGCAAGACCATGAACGAGTAATAGTGATGGGCGTGCGGTGGGCGTAGTTAACAGCCCACAGATAGATTACAACAGGCCAGAGCACTTGCACGCTCGACCCAAAAACTACTACTGCTCATCTAGTTAATAACAGCTTGATAGGTTGAGGGCTTTTACAAGGAGTAATTAATGCCTTTTTCTGGTCTCTGTATTAACTCAAGTTTAAGAAGACTGCATCTCTCTACGTGTCTCTTTGAGTGCCACACTTGGGGCGTCATGAAATCCTAGGCGCAGTAACACAGCTGATGGGGGTTATCGGGTCCCTCCCTATTGTCTACTATCTCGTATGACCAGTGTGAAGCGGCCATACCACTGGGAGCGTAAACACATATGCTGTGTAGCACTAATGCACCACAAGCCGGAGAGAGTGGAGCCAAGTAGGTGACGTAGAGGGTAAGTACCCTTTCTAACCATCTGTACTCATTCCAATTATCGGTCAAATCTACCCTGTGCTCTTTTCATAGCTTTGTTTATGAATAAAATAAAGATAATATGCACTTTTGCCCGCTTTTAGGGTTTGACTACAGGGCTTCTCTTACCTACCCCAAGGGTGAGAGACCTCACTTCTAGCGCTGGCATCATTGTGAGGTGAGATAATGGTTGCATCGTGTAGGTGCGGTTCACAAAAACTGTATGCTATTCGCGCTTCGAGGTGCATGTACTGAGTGGGCGAGACACCAACAAGCGACAATAATTGCTCACATTTTGTAGCCTGTGACTGGACACGATGGGTACGTGTGCATCAGATCACGTAAAAGCCACATGGTGACACTTTCTTGGCATGTAAATCTGTGTTTCAGGGACAACCCAAAGTGGCAAGTGTTAAAGTGCCTGTGCTTGCGTTGAGTGAGATCGCATGCTGTGCTACACCACATAAAATACATCACTGTGGGTTGTTAGATTTACAAACTCACCCTGACGAAGTCCAGGACCAGTACAGGCCAATAGAGTAGGGCTGAAACATGTCAGTGATTTTAAGGTCATAGGCCCACTAAGTCCAAAACCCCGACAGTGTTGTGTTTTAATCTTTCCCATCCACCCTATCAATAAAGGGACACCTCAGGAGGATATTTTTTAAGTCACGCCTCCCCCCTCACTCCCCCCCCACCAGTTAACTTTCTTCAGAGAGCTCCCTAGAATATGGTTGAGCCCACCCGAACCTTTAGGAGTTAAGGTGAACCCAATGATGAAGCATGCAACTACTCGAGTGGGCAAGGGTTGTATATAAAAAAAAATGGACTTTCTCCTTCCCACATCCATAGGAGTGGTGTCTAGCTGTGGCACATCACCTTTCCCCAGTAACAATTTCAACCCTTGAGGGATGCTCTACTGTTAGTATAGTTTTCCTCAGAGCACCTAGTACATACAGGGAATCACGCTACTTGGGGGGTGAGGGGTGGGGAGGGGTGGCCTGGGGCAGCATTGGTGCGCATTGTTTCTTGTCCTTCCCTTAGCTGCGCTGTTCTTGATGCACGGGCACACACCCGGCTCGATCCAGACAGAATCCTCTCCACATGCATGGGAGCGCAGAAGGCGCTAGGGCCCACTTCACTGCCAGACAACAGAGGAGCTGTGCAACTACACACCACTGCTTAAACCGGTTTACTGATACTGGCTCCCCTCATACACATTTGGGATGGTACTAGTTGCATCCCTGCTTTCGATGGTATTTTCTAATGCTCTGTTTTTAGTTTTTTTTAAATTAGTTTCTTGTTATAGCCTGCACCCACCTAGACCCCTTTTTTCAGGGTGGGACTGGCTCTGCCTGACCGGCAGGAGCTGGACTCTACCCATACATATGCTATCAAGATGATTGACACATATAATTTGGACTGTCCGGGGGGGATGTACACTCCTTCCCAGAGACATGCTGCGCATTCCTATCTGAACCACAGGCCTTTTGGCGGTCCGAGCGCCATATTTCAGCAAAAGGATTAGTCGTGCCGGTGGTCATAATACGCCAGGGCAGCACTCCAAGCAGCGCTGCACTGGGGATTACGACTTTGTTCTCCACCAGCAAATTTATGGCGGTAGCACTGCCACGAAAAAACTGGCAGAGGACATGTGCTGGGGGCCCCCCTGGCCAGCTCTGTCACATTGTTCAGTTTCTGCTTTGCTTTTGCAGACAGTGAACTTTGCAACGGGTGCTGTTGCACCCTACGCACTACAGCATTGCTGCCAGCTCTATTTCGAGCCAGAGACAATGCTGTAGGACGTTTCCCGCTACGCCAGCGGGCGGAAACTGAGGTTTCGCCCACTGACCCAGCAGGAAACTCGTAATGGGCCCGGT
The DNA here is from genome assembly GCF_031143425.1 of Pleurodeles waltl. Classification (NCBI taxonomy): domain Eukaryota; kingdom Metazoa; phylum Chordata; class Amphibia; order Caudata; family Salamandridae; genus Pleurodeles; species Pleurodeles waltl. The sequence continues at coordinate 14,796,981 of NC_090449.1, read as the reverse complement.
GGGGAGGCAGCCACAATGGCGGCAACCTCCCCATCGGAATTTTGGTGGATGGGCTTTCCGTCCACCAAAACTGTAACGAGGCCCATAGTGTTTCTGCAGGAGTCACCTCTCACTCAGGTAGCGGCCGTGCGGTTACAAAAGAGATACGAATATTCTATTAACTACTCTACTGACGCATTGTAGGGTGTTAAGGCAGATCAAGGCCAGGTCCACTTCATTGTGGCCACAGTCATAGCCCAGTGATTGGGTGAATCATTTTTAATTGTTTTGCAGTGCATCCCAGCCTTCTCTTCCAGATTTCTTGCACAATGAGACGAAATCTTCTGGAGAAAGTGGTATTGCACATACTATCACCTTGTATTTGCAAGATACTAAGAAGGCAGTTACTTCCCAGAGGCAGTGGAAAGCACCAGCTTTGGATAGGCCCCCTATGGACTTGTTTACGTCAGAGCCAAAATTCTGGGTGCCTTGAATTAATCGCTCCTCTTATGCCATTGATGTGAGTGCTCCAATCCCCTCCTCATGGAAAGGTGCAGAGATGTACCCATCTTCAAGAAGGGCTGCAGAAACTTGCCATGAAATGATTGCCCCATTTAGTCACCTGGATACCAGCCAAGCGATCTTCTCCAATGAAGTACTTGATAAGTTAAGTGACTGGATCATGGGACATGATATTCTAGGCCATTATCAAGCAGGCTTAGTGGACCAGGTCCTCAGATTCCTTGCAATCGAATGATCTACAGTGTAACTCTTCATTCCACAGCGGTGTGCTACTTATCTGTTGAGTAATTCCCTATTCCACAGCAGGTGCTACTGATCTGTTGTGTAACTTTCCCATTCCACAGCGGGATGCAGGCTATTCATCTATTGTGTAAATCCCCATTCCACAGCGGGATGCATGCTATTGATCTATTGTGTAAATCCCCATTCCACAGCGGGATGCATGCTACTGATCTATTGTGTAAATCCCCATTCCACAGCGGGATGCATGCTACTGATCTATTGTGTAAATCACCATTCCACAGCGGGATGCTGCTGATCTGTTGTGTAACTTTCCCATTCTACAGCAAGGGATATGGATCTGTTGGGTAACTCTCCATTCCACAGCAGGTTGGGACTGACCTATTGTGTAATTTCCTATTCCACAGCAGGATGCTACTGATCTGTTGTGCCACTCCCCATTCCACAGCGGGATGCTACTGATCTGTTGTGTAACTCCCCATTCCACAGCGGGATGCTACTGATCTGTTGTGTAACTCCCCATTCCACAGCGGGTGCTACTGATCTGTTGTGTAATTCCCCATTCCACAGCAGGATGCTACTGATCTGTTGTGCGACTCCCCATTCCACAGCGGGATGCTACTGATCTGTTGTGTAACTCCCCATTCCACAGTGGGATGCTACTGATCTGTTGTGTAACTCCCCATTCCACAGCGGGATGCTACTGATCTGTTGTGTAACTCCCCATTCCACAGCGGGTGCTACTGATCTGTTGTGTAATTCCCCATTCCACAGCGGGTGCTACTGATCTGTTGTGTAACTCCCCACTCCACAGCGGGGTGCCGCTGACCTATTGTTTAACTCCATTCCACAGCAAGGGTACTGATCTGTTGGGTAACTCCCCATTCTACAGCGGGTGCTACTGATCTGTTGGGTAACTCCCCATTCCACAGCGGGTGCTACTGACCTACTGTGTGACTCCCCATTCCACAACGGGTGCTAATGATCTGTTGTGTAACCCCCCCATTCCACAGCAGGGCACTACAGGTATCTCATGTTTATTCGCTTCTCGGCGGTACCTGTAAAGTGCTTGTTCTACACCTGGGTACCACCTGTGAGCTTTGTGTTATTAGGTCTGAGCCGCCTCAGTGACATGCCATAGTCCGCCTCTGGTTGCTGCTGTTGTAGTTTGTTGTACAACTAGTTGTGGTGTTTAATCCTCCTTTGTGGTGCTTTGTTTCGGCTCCTGTTTGTTCAGGTTTTGGTCTTGGGTGCCACATGGGAAGTGTTTTCCTCGTGCACTGCTGCTACCTGAAGGTTGTATTCCCATTTCCACACCAGCAATGGTAGTTGGTCGTATGGGGCGACGACCGGTCCGCACGCCCTTCTGTGCACCTTATAATCGTGATTTCCATTCCTTTACTCTACAGCCACTACCAGAGGTTGGCAAGGGAGTCCACCTTCACCAGTACACACTCAGTGGTTGTCAGTGACCAGCTTCCACTGAAGTGGAGTGTGGTCGCCCATCTTCTTACAGGTCCAACACCCCGTTTTCAGCTCCTTTCCAATCCCATTCTAAAATGACCACTGGCCCTTGGTTGCGCCTGCTGGCCACCCCAGGCTCTATCCTTCCGCTTGCAGAGGTTCCCTTAAATCTCTGCGTTTTTACTTCAGTCTCACGAGTTCTTGTGGAACAATTCTCAAAGTTCACCACCTCTGCTAATTCTCATCCGCAAGCCATCTTTTTCTGTACACATCTGATGCCACCTCGGGTCTTGGTTCTCTGGTCTAAGTTCTGGTAATTCTGAGATGTGTAGCCTGGCAACTCCTTAATTCCACCCTGGGCCCTTGGGAACGCTGCAGGACTGGCCGAGAGGTCAGGGTCTCTCCATCAGCCGCTCCTCCCCTGGAGGCTTCCCCTTACCAAGGCTTGTTTTAGGCTGGCCAGCTTCGGCCCGAGTAGTCTGTGCTGCAACGCCCTGCTCTCTGGCTGCCAAGCGCTAGTGGTCTGCAGTACAGAGGCGCTGCGGTTGGAGATCCCTAGGATCTATGGAGACCAAGCTTGCTTTTGAGTAATTGCTAGTTTCTGAGGAGCGTGGATAAGTTTCGCCCTTCTGAAAAGCCCCCGGCCCTGCGGTCACCCCTTGGGTACCATGCACATAGCGGTGTTGTTTAGACTGCCAGGTGGTGCCCTTTCTCTAGTTTATACACTTCTATCGAAAAACATGGGTTGTTTTTTTTGCCTGCGCGGTACTGTGATGCACTTAATGTGCTGTGTCGCACAATATATGTAACACAGTAAGCCCGGATGTGATCAGATTTCCTGTAGCCTCGCCTAAAGAGGCCTGAACTAGAGATGGCCGAGACAAAATGCGCCCGGAGGGCTGGGCTCGAAGCTTACTCGGAGACCACCGAGGGGGAATGATTAGCGATTCAGGTGTGAATACTTCTTCACCCTGGGAAGTCGTTTCCCTAGTTGTGATCCATCCCTGGGGAGTGGTCTCCGCTCCAGACTGGTTCAACCCCTCGGCACTCCCGGGCCGGATGGGCTCGGCCTAGAAGCCCAGCTTGGCTGCCTTATCCGAAAGCGTGTCTGGTCCCCTTAACTAGCTTCAGAAAAGAGTACAAAATGTGGAACGCAAAAGTATCGCAAGGAATCGTTCCCAGTGTCATGGCGTCGCTCCCAGACTCTGCTTAGCCAGAGAAGAGTGAGGTGCTAGGTCGGGCTGTCGCCTGCCTGGTTCTTGTAGTTGAGGGAAGGAGGGGGTGCACCTGAGGAGACGGCTGGATTGGCGTTTTTCAAAACGTGGGCAGACCTCCCAGGTATGTACCGATGAAGAGACAAGCGGAGAAGAGGCCGCGCACACGCAGCGTACCCCCGGTACATGCTCTTAAGATCCGGGTCTCTTGCCCGTGTGGCCTCTTACCAGGGAGTGTGACTATAGGGTGGGCGGGGAATTATCTGAGGGAGGGAGGTAAGGGCAGAGAGGGGGTCTCCCATCCTACAGGGAGGGAGAGGGTGACTGCTCGGCCCCCATGGCCCCCCAAGCATCGGGCCTCCCCCCCAAAAAGCATCAGGACCCACTGCCTCCCCCCCCCCCCCCGACCAGCATCAGGACCCACTGGCCCCCCAAGCATCAGGACCCACTGCCTCCCCCCCCCCCCAGCATCAGGACCCACTGCCTCCCCCCCCCCCCCCCCCCCAAGCATCAGGACCCACCAGAACACTCCCCAGATGCCCCTCCCACCAGGATGCCACAGAGACAGACACTTCAAAGCCAATAATAATTCTGACACACAAACAAGAGTCTAAAATAACTCGTCGAGCTTTACTTGTAACCAACACACAAAGAGGCACTTGAAACATTAAGGCCACGCGGCGCTTCTTTTCACATTTGTTTCTTTTCACTTAAAAACAATTCATGATCTGTTTGCTGTCCTCTGGTTCCTGTTTCTTCTTGTGTTTGTTTCTACGGCACCTTTCACGTCCATAAACAATGCCCAAGCCGGAGAAATATCCTTCATGTAGTTAAAGACACGCGCGTTCAACGGGGAAATTGTGGGACCAGCTCTCCATCACTTCACACTTAGGGGATCCGCCATGGTGGGGGGCAGTTCATAGTTCAAAGGTCGGCTTCCCGCTTGCAAGGAACCATCCCTCTGCCCCACTCCTATTTATTAAGTCTAAAAGTACATTAATAACCACATGTTCTGCATAGCACAATAGTTTCTCTGATATTCCGCCATCTTTCCCTGGGGGGGGGGGGGGGGGGGGTCGCCATGCGCCTGTTGCTGCAGAAGGTCTGTCTGTCTGTGTCCTGCGAACCTACATTTTGACAAAATGTGGAAGATGGACCCGGGACAAAGGCCTCGCAGGGGCGGTAAAAGGAGGCTCTAGGGTGTAAATTCAGCAGGATCGGATTCTTGGGACACGAGTGCTGGGTCTAGTGGCCCTCAGCCCACTGGCCGCGAATGGGGTGTGAGGAAGAGGGGCCCCGAGCAGAGGGCACGCAGGGCCACAGAGATGGGGGCAGTGAAGGCGGGCAAAGGGCAGAGCTAACACCAGCCGATCTGTGGCAGAGAGTGGGGCCCTCCAAGGGGACCACTCAAAGTCCCGGCAGAAGACATCTTAGGGACTTTCTGATTAGTTTTGTATCTGCGCATCCGAACTCAGCGTGCTCAGTACACAAACCGCAGCCACATCAAGGAGACAGGAGTAAAGGACACAGAGGAATCTTGCTTCGTAGCGCAGAGGGCAGGAGTGAAGCCCCTGGGTCAGAATGGAAGGGGGGGGGGGGGGGGGGTTTAAAGGTCAGAGGGCATGTTCTGCTCCCAGGCGAGGCACAAGTGGTACCAGAGAGCTAGGCGCTACAGCTGAAAGGTTAAAAATAAGGATACCCAAAAACGTAGCTCCCTTTTTTAAATTTGCATATGGAGAGCAGGAGTAAAGGAGAGCAGGAGTAAAGGAGAGCAGGAGTAAAGGAGAGCAGGAGTAAAGGAGAGCAGGAGTAAAGGAGAGGGACTCTGCAGGCGAGACGTCTCTACGCAGTGAGGCAGGCTTAGAATGGAGGCACTGCTGAGACTTCTAAGGGGCAGCCATGAGCAGAACTGGCGCATTGTACATCAGTCACTGAAGCCAACCCCCTTGCCCCCCCCTCCCCCGGGCTCACCCAGGATACCAACACAACAATAATCAGTTAATACAGCACAATGAAGTAAATAAATTAGCAACAAAGAGTACATTTTTACACGGAGATTAGTTATAGATAGTGTGCAAGTCTTGCAAGCAACACACAGAAGTGCTCAAACGGAGAGGAGGGGGCTGAGAGGAGGGGCGCCAGCAGCGGGGGCCGAGAGCAGGGGGGGGCCAGCCGCGGAGGCCGAGAGCAGGGGGGGGGGGCCAGCCGCGGAGGCCGAGAGCAGGGGGGGGGGGCCAGCCGCGGAGGCCGAGAGCAGGGGGGGGGGGGGCCAGCCGCGGAGGCCGAGAGCAGGGGGGGGGGGGGGGGCAGCCGCAGAGGCCGAGAGCAGGGGGGGGGGGGGCCAGCCGCAGAGGCCGAGAGCAGGGGGGGGGGGGCCAGCCGCAGAGGCCGAGAGCAGGGGGGGGGGCCAGCCGCAGAGGCGGAGAGCAGGGGGGGGGGGGGCAGCCGCAGAGGCGGAGGGCAGGGGGGGGCCAGCCGCAGAGGCGGAGAGCAGGGGGGGGCCAGCCGCAGAGGCGGAGAGCAGGGGGGGGGCCAGCCGCAGAGGCGGAGAGCAGGGGGGGGCCAGCCGCAGAGGCGGAGAGCAGGGGGGGGCCAGCCGCAGAGGCGGAGAGCAGGGGGGGGCCAGCCGCAGAGGCGGAGAGCAGGGGGGGGCCAGCCGCAGAGGCGGAGAGCAGGGGGGGGCCAGCCGCAGAGGCGGAGAGCAGGGGGGGGGGGCCAGCCGCAGAGGCGGAGAGCAGGGGGGGGGGCCAGCCGCAGAGGCGGAGAGCAGGGGGGGGGCCAGCCGCAGAGGCGGAGAGCAGGGGGGGGCCAGCCGCAGAGGCGGAGAGCAGGGGGGGGGCCAGCCGCGGGGGCCAGCCGCAGGGGCCGAGAGCAGGGGTGCCAGCCGCAGGGGCCGAGAGCAGGGGTGCCAGCCGCAGGGGCCGAGAGCAGGGGTGCCAGCCGCAGGGGCCGAGAGCAGGGGTGCCAGCCGCGGGGGCCAGCCGCGGGGGCCGAGAGCAGGGGGGGCCAGCCGCGGGGGCCGAGAGCAGGGGGGGCCAGCCGCGGGGGCCGAGAGCAGGGGGGGCCAGCCGCGGGGGCCGAGAGCAGGGGGGGCCAGCCGCGGGGGCCGAGAGCAGGGGGGCCAGCCGCAGGGGCCGAGAGCAGGGGGGGCCAGCCGCAGGGGCCGAGAGCAGGGGGGGCCAGCCGCAGGGGCCGAGAGCAGGGGTTCCAGCCGCAGGGGCCGAGCACCACAGGAGGTAGGGCGTGCTAAAGGAGTGGGAGACCCCCCCAACCATATGTAGAAGGACGTCTTCAACCGCACGGTGACGGGGCAAAGGAAGGGACACTTAAGCGGCAACCAAGGAGATTGACGGGTTTCAAACATTCCTCTGCTACCGGAGAGGACAGAGAGGGACTGATAGCGGCTTGAGAATGATCTCACGCCGGGCAGCACTGTTCCAGCTAAATAACTTTACCTTCTCCAGCATACTCACCCATCTCAGACTCACTACTTCAGCTTTTAACAATCACTTGCTATTAGCAGGGACACAAACTGCTAAATATTCCAGGGTCTAAACCTGAAAGGACCAGTTTATGTGCAACATTACCTTCTGCAGGGGCTGATCATCACCCACATTGGACAGCAAGGAACTATGCTACACTGTGAATCTGAAAGGACTGCCACGGTTACAGGATAGAATCTTTACCATCTCTTAAATATTCCCATGCCACTGGGAAGGACCTCTGGGGCAGAGAACTACTCTGAGCTGTGGACAGGAGATAGCGCCCCAGACCAAGGCAAGGGGTAGCAGGCTGCTGTCAGACCCAGAGATCGTGTGGCCTCTGAGGACAGAAGGCGAGAGGGACATTTCAGAGGTTCAAGGTTAGATTATGGTGTGTAAGCCTGGGTTCAATGTAAAGGCTCAATTAAATGGGGGTGGAAAGGGCATCATAAGGTGACGTGCTATTTGGGATATAGCTGATAACGGGAGACAGCATGATTATAAACCGAGCTGAGGTTGACTAACATACACAGAGCTACATGAGCCCAGACAAGAGCGTGTCAAGGAGCTTGGACCAGTGCATGTATGCAGGGAGGAACATGTCTAAAGGTGCAGCGGGAGGACCGTGTGTACAAGTGCACAGAACCATCAGGGAGGGCACAGGTGGAAGGACTCTGCAGTCCGTGGGCACCAACGCAAGGACTCTGCAGTCCGTGGGCACCAACGCAAGGACTCTGCAGTCCGTGGGCACCAACGCAAGGACTCTGCAGTCCGTGGGCACCAACGCAAGGACTCTGCAGTCCGTGGGCACCAACGCACGCACTCTGCAGTCCGTGGGCACCAGTGTAAGTACTCTGCAGTCTGGGGGTACCAACGCACGGACTCTGCAGTCCGTGGGCACCAACGCACGGACTCTGCAGTCCGTGGGCACCAACGCACGGACTTGGGGTTTCTATGTTCACAGGCACTTTGCATCTTAAAGTCTTCTTTCACAGTGGCATATGTTTTAAAGTGGTAGAAATATATGAATATATACATTTTGTTTTACAAAACAACGAAGGCTTGGAAAGACTGGCCAAAATGGCAGCTGGGCTACTACAAAGAGTGATCTAAAAATACAAGGGGAAGGGGCTAGACTAGAAATCAGCAGTGACCTCCGGTACTCGTCCGGGGAAAGCGCCTCATTCCAGTGTCACTCTACCAGCTCCTCTGTAGATCCTGCTGTTCTGAACTCTTTAGTGGGGGCTCCTATGCCACCTCTTCTAGCTCCTCAAGAACGACTTCTCTGACATCTACACTCTCAGCAGCGCCATCCCCCACCCTTCCTTTCGGGTGGCAGCCTCCGGGATCAGTGGCCTCACTCGCCAACAGGAAGAAGGGCAAGGGATGCAAGCAGCATGCACAGTGGGGTAGATCCAGGTCTCACCCCCCGAACCTGTCCCCTCCAGAGCCGCTGTGCTGTTCACCACCCAGAAAACACGACACTGGACGATGAGCATCGTAGATCTGCTCCCACGCTTGTCAGTCTGAGGCATCTTGGCTCTGCTGTTCTACTTGACATAAAAACCTGTGCTACTTCTCTGGGGGGGGGGGTGCAGCTGGCGCTGGTAAACAAACAGTTAGAGGCCCTCCCCTCTCCCCTCGCTTCTCACGAAATGCTGATGCTGCTGCCCCAATCATCATCAAAAAAGTGCGATAAAGTCTCCACGAAACACAGCACCTCCATGCTAGGATAAAAGCTCCCCTTTGTAGCTACTGCCACCTGTCTGGCTTGGTGGACATGCTGCTGCACCAGGAAGCTGTGGTGTAGCTGTGCTGCGGATTGTCAGACTCCTGTGCCAGTGCTTTCAGCCAGATAAATGCTGCCAGGCCACTATGCAGGGACCTGGGCTGAAGAAAAGAAACTTGTCTCTGGAGGGTGGATGAGGTGATGACGGGAAGGGGTCCTAGGACTTGAAAGCTTGACTGATAAAGAGGTGAGAGGGGGCAGTTAAATGACAAAGGAACTAAATGAGGTGCAAGGAAGATGGCATCCAGAAGTACAAAACATGCTGACGACAGAGGGCAGCGCAGGGTGAGCCCTGCATAAGCTGTACACACAGTCCTGGCGGGGCACCTCGACTGATCCACCATCTTTGTCAGCACGTCGTCTACAGGGGACCACATCCGCCGCTGTAGCACTTGGTGAACATAGCTGACCCCTGAGAAGGAGGTGTTACACTAGCCTCCCTGCCATCCAGGGACCCAGCACTGCATCAGACAATGTTTCCTAGGAGCACAGTGTTCAGATAAGGTCGGTGGTGGGATGCTCCTCAGCGGCGCCCACCGCAGGGTCATCGCCAAGGATCTGGCAGAGCTCCACCAAGCGCTGCTGCATCTCAGGGACCCCCGCGAGCTGCTGCTCCAGGCGCTGCTTCTCCTCGGTCAGGGAGACTCTGGCGGCGCTGTCCAGCTTCTCAAACTTCCAGCCGCCTTCTCCGTCAAACTGCAGCAGGTGTGTGTGGTACTTCCTGCAAGAGACAAGAGGGGTCAGTGATCAGAGAGCGAGACCGAGGGTCTCCCGTAGCCTTCAGCAGGGGAGACTGCCAGGACAGACTCGGGCTCGTGTGCACCACATCAGGCCGGCCCAGGCAGCAGTAGGACCGGAAGTCAACGCTGCTCGGCGGTGAACAGATAAGGTGCATCAATAACACATAAACAGGCAAAATTAAATACACACCACACAACACACCACAGAAACAAGTGGACTATGGCCAGGCACTTACAATTAATGAAGAGACAAACATAATAAGAAGAGGAATACAATAAAACAAGCTTGGCATAGCCAAGAGGTCTCGCCTTTTGGATGCGAGTGCAGGTTTAATATTTGTGTTATTTTTTGTTATTGTTGTGCATTGGAAGGAAAACGTAAAGTGTGATCTTACGCCTGCGTCCATATGTAATCATAAGCTTGGGTGGTGTAGTGAGTATTGTTTAAGAATACATTTATGCAAATAAAGAAGACTAGTTAGGTCATTGAATGTTTTTACTTTTCCTTGTATTTTTCTTAGCAGTAAACCACTTTATTACATTTAAACATACAGGGTAAATTGTTTTGGATCGGAGCAGACTGGAGTGGGGCAGATAGTTTTGGATTGGAGCATGGCAGATTCTCTTGGACTGGGGCAGGTTGCTTTTGGAGTGGGGCAGAGTTAGAATTGTTAAACACAGGGAACCCATAGCTCCTGTTCTTGTGAGCTCACTGTAGTGCTCGAAATACATTCTCAGAGGGCACAAGGGCAGACAAATAGGCATGCACGTTGCCCATAGCGCAGACAGTCTCAAGCACACAGATACATAGACCCAAGAGCACGTCCACACACAAACTCAGAGATACTACCACAACACATACATATATAACCATGCAATACGCACAAAATCTCACACACAAATATACAGACTCACATGAACAAATGTACACAGTGATAAAAACACACACGCACACAGCAGACTCGCACACAAACACAGTGGTATACCCACATGTGCACAGACACCCAACGTAGTGATTCACACACTCATATTCTGATAGGTACACTGACACAAAGGTTCACATCCACAGTAATACACCAACAATCACACTCAACTAAACAGTCACACTCAACTAAACAGTCACACTCAACTAAACAGTCACACTCAACTAAACAGTCACACTCAACTAAACAGTCACACTCAACTAAACAGTCACACTTTCTTTCTTTCTTTCTCTCTCTCTCTAGATATAGATATAGAGAGAGTGTGTGTGTGTGTGTCACACACACGTAGGCAACAGAAACACACAGTGGTGCACACTCTTAAAAACCACACAGTGACCTACTCCTGGTGTCCCCCACTTAGTTTTGTTCTGCAAAATTATAGGTTCGTCTCGCAAAGGGTCTGCTGTGTTACTGCTGATGCATTGTTTATTATAGGTTTGTCTCATACAGGAGATGCCGTGTTACTGTGGTGCATTGTTTATTATAGGTTAGTCTCCTACAGGGTCTGCCGTGTTACTGTGGTGCATTGTTTATTATAGGTTACTCTCGCACAGGGTCTGCCGTGTTACTGTGGTGCATTGTTTATTATAGGTTACTCTCGCACAGGGTCTGCCGTGTTACTGTGGTGCATTGTTTATTATAGGTTCGTTTCGCACAGGATCTGCTGCGTTACTGTGGTGCATTGTTTATTATAGGTTCGTCTCGCACAGGATCTGCCGTGTTACTGTAGTGCATTGTTTATTATAGGTTCGTCTCGCACAGGATCTGCCGTGTTACTGTGGTGCATTGTTTATTATAGGTTCGTCTCGCAAAGGGTCTGCCGTGTTACTGTGGTGCATTGTTTATTATAGGTTCGTCTCGCACAGGGTCTGCCGTGTTACTGTGGTGCATTGTTTATTATAGGTTAGTCTAGCACAGGGTCTGTCGTGTTACTGTGGTGCATTGTTTATTATAGGTTCGTCTCGTACAGGATCTGCCGTGTTACTGTAGTGCATTGTTTATTATAGGTTCTTCTCGTACAGGATCTGCTGTGTTACTGTGGTGCATTGTTTATTATAGGTTCGTCTCGCACAGGATCTGCAGTGTTACTGTGGTGCATTGTTTATTATAGGTTCGTCTCGTACAGGATATGCCATGTAACTGTGGTGCATTGTTTATTATAGGTTCGTCTCGAACAGGATCTGCTGTGTTACTGGGTCTGCTGTGCTACTGCTGATGCATTGTTTATTTATAGGTTCGTCTTGTACAGGATCTGCTGCGTTACTGTGGTGCATTGTTTATTATAGGTTCGTTTCGCACAGGATCTGCTGTGTTACTGTGGTGCATTGTTTATTATAGGTTCGTCTCGCACAGGGTCTGCCGTGTTACTGTGGTGCATTGTTTATTATAGGTTCGTCTTGCACAGGATCTGCCATGTAACTGTGGTGCATTGTTTATTATAGGTTCGTCTCGTACAGGGTCTGCCGTGTTACTGTGGTGCATTGTTTATTATAGGTTCGTCTCGTACAGGATCTGCCATGTAACTGTGGTGCATTGTTTATTATAGGTTCGTCTCGTACAGGATCTGCCATGTAACTGTGGTGCATTGTTTATTATAGGTTCGTCTCGTACAGGGTCTGCCGTGTTACTGTGGTGCATTGTTTATTATAGGTTTGTCTTGTACAAGATTGCCAAGAGGAGATACATCTACACACAGACACTCCTACATACCTATACACATATGCACACTCCAATGCGTATGCGCACACACACACACACACACACACACACACGCACACACACACACACACACACACACACACACACACACACACACACACACCTTACACCCCCCCCCCCCCCACCCCCCTAATCAGAGAGTAGGACGTATCAGTGATGCTACATATTGTTTCTTCTCTCAACACTCAGCCAGGGGCAGGGAGGGCTGGTTCACAATGCTACTGTTCATGACGGGTCCCCTGCCTTGGTGCTTGAGGCAGACCCAGCTATGTCTCAGAACAGGGAAGAGTGGCTGGGAAACAGAGTGCTGAGGGCTCAGAACTCGGGTTCAAAGGGACGAAGACCGACAAATACCTGCCATAGAGGCCCAGCCTGTAAAAGTATTATTTCACCATTTTTTATTCTTGGTAACCCTGTCTGGGCATTGGTTGCCCCTTATTAGTACCAGTTTAACACCCTACTATAGCAATAAGCAACACAAAGGTGACTAGTCCAGCTTTGCAAATGGCTTCCCATTGCGCAGCAACAAATGTGGCTACATTTTTAGTAACTTTTGAATCCCTAGAGATAGAAATCAGTTTATTTTTAATAAAGTCTGCAGACTGCAGCGCAGATGATGGATTGCTTGGTAAATCTAAAATTCAACGAAAAATCTCCATGGCCGCACAATTGCGTAATTCCAGTGGCCCTGACAGTAGGACATTTTGATTGAACATTATGGGCATCAGGCAGCGCCTAGAGAACACTAAGCTTCCCTCCCATGGGCACCCTGGCACAGCAGAAGTGGCATCCATTCATTCTATGTGCCATGAAGGGTAAATTACCCAAAACAGGCCAGAAAAATCATTGCAGGCGAGTCAGAGAAGTGAGGACAGGAAGGGCGGCGGAGGAGGGACGTTGGAGGTCAGAGAGGGGTCAGAAGAGAGACCACTCAAGAGGCAGCGCTGGATCCGAGACAGGTGGAGAGGGACAGAGAGGCTCATCACTGCTGGACTCAAAGGGACCTGACGCAGCACAATGAACAGAGGTTACTGAAGCTGCTGTGAAAACCAAAGTCAAGTTGTTTGAGGCCAGGCGAATAAAAGAGTTCTGCTTCCTCCCTGTCCCTGGAGGTCTGGAACAGAAGGGAGGTCAGAACAAGCAAGGGCTGATTCACAGAGACCATTTGTATCACCAATCCAAGGCCCCCGAAAGCACACGCATCACACATTGGCAGCTACACAACACTGTCATTCACAGACACCTGGAAAGAAACCAGCACGCCGACAGAAGGCAGGCAAGGATTGGAACAGGGCCGTAGAAAGGTACTCGTGCAAAGAAATACGGTTAAATAGGAGTGAAAATAAACTTATAGCAAAACATCCTAAAACAGAAACAGCACCTTGTGACTAGGGATTTTTTTTCTTCTTTTTTTTTTTAAACACAGCTCGGCTGGGTTGAAAGGGGTTAAGGATTTGGAGCTGCAGCTGTTAGCACCATCACACCTCTGTACACAGGACAGCAAAGCTAACTCAAGGGACCATCCTAACCTTGCGTCTTACAAGGACTCAGAACTACACCAGAAAAATACGTTTCCAAACATTAAAAAGCTGACAAGCAAAAGTGTTTCTTTCCCAAAACCAACAGACCCACAGCCCAGCAAGACTGCCAAATACATAGCAAAGTAAACATTTACTGTGAATAAAATGCTTCCAAGGTAAGAACTGATCTATATATTCCACTATAGGGGGTGTCAACACTGTTAATACATACATCATTTTAAATAAGCTCTGAATAGCAGTATTTTGTTACAGTAAATGTGGCAACAGCGGTCCACAGGTTAACTTACAAAGTGTGCCTCAACTTCAAAATAACTTAAATAGCAAACTTAAGTACAACTTAAAACAAACAGTTTTAAAATGTATCTTTTTTTTAATATAAGCAACGACCTAAAAATAATGGACCATTTTTAAAGAGAGAAGTTGGTTCCATGTACCATGGGATTAGATACTTCGTGAGTAAGAGCTTTTAGAAGTGATAACTGACCAGTGCTATTTGGAAGTACCCAGGCAGTGTGGGAGGAGAAGGGTGTCCCGCCCCACGCATACGCACACACTGACACACAGCACGCACCGCAGTGTCATACCTCACACACCTAACAAGAGGTCCACCCCCAAACACCACCATATCAAACTGCACCCCAGAGGCAGAGGCAGACTGAAACTCAATGCACAGCAATGTGCTTCACGACCTCGCCAGGGGTACAAGGCGCTAGATAAATACTCTTTACATGAATACTGCTTTGAGCCTCACAAGGTGTTGCAAAAGCAGGAGTACGAGTACCAATACCAGTGGTGGCTTGCTGGGGTTACAGCAGACGGGGCAGCCGGCATGGGGGTGTGCTTTTAATAGATGTTTTAAAAAAAATAAACTTACCTCTGCTCTTCGCCGCGCAGCTCTTCCGCCCTGCAGCCAATCCGGACGCTGCATTGGCTGGAAGCGCTCAGGCAGACTGGGAGCCGGTGCACGCTCTCTCCAGTCTGGAACACACTGCCGGGCTGGAGAGAGAGCAGAGTGCGCATGTGACTGGCTGGCCACACATGCGCTCTGAGGGGAGAGCACAGTGCGCCCCCATGGCCACACCCCTTTAACAACAAATAGATAATAAACAGTTTATTATCCCTTCGTTCTGAAAGGTTTGTAGCTTCTGCTGCTGGTGCAGGAGCCGCTACTGACCAGTACATTACAATGTGTAGAGGATAAACAAGGAACAGGAGGCTGAGCTGAGAGGTAGAGCTCAACGTGATGCTCACTGTCTCTCTCGCTCTCGGTAGCAAGAGCGATATTCCAAGGGCGAGGACAAGGGAGAGAGGGAGGGACCGGGCAAGAAAGAGGGCAGGAGGCATGAAAATATGAAGAAAAAGGAGAGAGTAAAAAAACAACACCTAGAGGGGAAGTGAAGGACCAGTCCGAGACCACAAGAGGCAGAAGAGCAAGGGGCAGGGAGTGTGAAGGTAACAGATGGAAGACAGCCAGGGAGAACACAGGAGACAGTCAGGGAGACCTTAGGAGGCAGGAGAGTGAGGGCAGGGAGTAGGAAGGCAAGAGATGGGAGACATTCAGGGAGACATTAAGAGACAAAACAGGGGGCAGCCTGGGAAAGAGCATCACACAGGGAAGGGTGAGGAGGGAGGAAACAAAGGCACACTGACTGCGTGTCACCGGCCTCCACAGACACTCTGGTGTGCCCGAGAGCCCGGCTTCTGTGTAGACAGTGAAACAAGGGAGCATTGTAGAGAGAGGACCACCACCTTCGGGCAGCTGCAGACCACGACCTCCCTGAAAGAAAGAGCAGGGCAAGGACAGACCAGGTGATGTGTGGGAGGAAGGCCAGGAAAGACCAGGCACCTCTTCAAGAGGATAGTAAGGCCAAAAAAGGCCTCCATGCAAGAACAGGAAGTCCAAACCAGGCCTTCTGTGCAAGAGCAGGCAAGGCCAGACCAGACATCTCTGCAGAAGGAGAGCGAGGATAGACGAGGACTCGATGCAAGGCCAGACCAGACATCTCTGCAGAAGGAGAGCAAGGCTAGACTAGGGCTCCGTGCAAGAGCAGGGAAGGTCAGACCAGACATCTCTGCAGAAGGAGAGCAAGGCTAGACTAGGGCTCCGTGCAAGAGCAGGCAGGTCAGACCAGACATCTCTGCAGAAGGAGAGCAAGGCTAGACTAGGGCTCCGTGCAAGAGCAGGGAAGGTCAGACCAGACATCTCTGCAGAAGGAGAGCAAGGCTAGACTAGGGCTCCGTGCAAGAGCAGGCAAGGTCAGACCAGACATCTCTGCAGAAGGAGAGCGAGGCTAGACTAGGACTCCATGTAAGAGCAGGCAAGGCCAGACATCTCTGCAGAAGGAAAGCAAGGCTAGACTAAGGCTCCATGCAAGAGCAGGCAAGGCCAGACCAGGCGTCTCTGCAGAAGGAGAGCAAGGCTAGACTAAGGCTCCATGCAAGAGCAGGCAAGGCCAGACCAGGCGTCTCTGCAGAAGGAGAGCAAGGCTAGACTAGGACTCCATGCAAGAGCAGGCAAGGCCAGACCAGACATCTCTGCAGAAGGAGAGCAAGGCTAGACTAGGGCTCCGTGCAAGAGCAGGCAAGGCCAGACCAGACATCTCTGCAGAAGGAGCAAGGCTAGACTAGACTAGGGCTCCGTGCAAGAGCAGGCAAGGTCAGACCAGACATCTCTGCAGAACGAGAGCAAGGCTAGACTAGGGCTCCGTGCAAGAGCAGGCAAGGTCAGACCAGACATCTCTGCAGAAGGAGAGAGAGGATAGACGAGGACTCCATGCAAGAGCAGGCAAGGCCAGACCAGACATCTCTGCAGAAGGAGAGCAAGGCTAGACTAGGACTCCATGCAGGAGCAGGCAAGGCCAGACCAGACCAGACCAGACCGACATCTCTGCAGAAGGAAAGCAAGGCTAGACTAAGGCTCCATGCAAGAGCAGGCAAGGTCAGACCAGACATCTCTGCAGAAGGAGAGCAAGGCTAGACTAGGACTCCATGCAAGAGCAGGCAAGGCCAGACCAGACATGTCTGCAGAAGGAGAGCAAGGCTAGGCGAGAACTCCATGCAAGAGCAGGAAAGGCCAAACCAGACATCTCTGCAGATGGAGAGCAAGGCTAGACTAGGACTCCATGCAAGAGCAGGCAAGGCCAGACCAGACATCTCTGCAGAAGGAGAGCAAGGCTAGACTAGGGCTCTGTGCAAGAGCAGGCAAGGCCAGAGTAGGCATCTTTGCAAAGGAGGGGGGTTGGGGGGGAGGGAATGAAAAGACCACCCTGCAAGAAGGAAGCAGGGGCAGACAATGTTTCCTTGCAGGAACAGGCGGGAATGGAAAAACCCTCTGCTCAGGTGGAGGCGGTTTCAACAATGCCTAAGCCCCAAGGGCTCCAAGATAAAGTGGAGGACTCCATCACCGAGACCCCACTCAAAGTGTTATGTTATGCTATGTTGAGGGGTATTTGTAAAGTGCTACCACCCAGGTCTCCAGATTAGGATGCTGCATGAGAAAGGCATAGTCACCAGGAGCTGGCCTATGGCAATGTGTCACGTGTCTGTTCACTGGCAGGCTGCGAGACTCTCCGTTAGGGCTTCATTAAATGGCAGCAGAGGTTCTGAAGGACTGTCTGGGATACAGCAACCCCTGTGAGGACGTTAGTCTTTACTGCTACTGAAGGTAGTTGTAATTCTGGGACTTCAGCTGCCAGGGAGAAGGACGACTTCACCAACTGCTGGTTAGCTCTGGCCGGAGAATGCCCCAAAGAGCTGTTGAAGTACTTTAGGCAAAAGGTAGTGTCTCATCAGAAACAGCTTTGGGCGATGGTGGAGACAGATATGCTCGGAATTGGGCAAACCCTTGGTTTGGATGTCATCCTCTGGCATCTAACTGAAAGGAACAGGTGAAATTTTTGTTGCCGGGTGTGGAAAAGGCCCTTGAATCAGAGCTGAACACAGTGGTTTCATGAGGCACCGTTGGCACCACAGGTCGTCCCGCTGGCGGTAACCTGAATGGAGGCCTCACCAGATACCGGGGGCCAAAGTCATGAAGGAGAGAACTGGTAAAGGTCGAAAATGCAGAGCATGGCCTCCTGAAGCACCTCAATTTCTTGCAGTGTTGCTTAAGAGCCCCCGGACCTCAGGGTGCACTGGAATCAGCTGCAGAACACGCTCAGCAGTAGGGTCCCAGGGGCGAGAACCTGGGGCACCGGGATGTCCTTGTGAGCTTGCAGTCAGAGTGGGAGGCTCCGACAAGGGACCATGGACTTCTCGTGCTTCTGAAGCATGAATAAGATCTCTTGGGATCAGGTCTGAGTCCTTCACTTCGAATCGAAGTGGCCTTTAGGAGACTTCCGTCAGTGCTTGGTAAAGTACAGCTTGGTTTTGCAGTGTCTGGCCTCCTTCGGGTACATTCCTCACATGGCTTGGAATTGTGACCCTACCCTAAACACCAGAGACAACTTATGGGGCTCGGTCACAAACCTTTTATTGTGACAGTCCCTACAAGCCTTAAACCCTGTTGCTTTTAGGAGGGGACATTTTCCCTTGCACACTGGAAAAAAAAAAAACACTTGAGAAAAACTTGTCAACAGACATGAACTCAGTGGAGTACGCAGGTGCGGAGAGAAAGGATCGGATGCCGGGATTCCTGGACGGCGCCTGTAAGGAAATGGCTCCCTGTTGCAGTTACCCCCCACTTTTTGCCTGATACTGATGCTGACTTGACTGAGAAGTGTGCTGGGACCCTGCTAACCAGGCCCCAGCACCAGTGTTCTTTCACCTAAAATGTACCATTGTCTCCACAATTGGCACACCCTGGCATTCAGATAAGTCCCTTGTAACTGGTACTTCTAGTACCAAGGGCCCTGATGCCAAGGAAGGTCTCTAAGGGCGGCAGCATGTCTTATGCCACCCTAGGGACCCCTCACTCAGCACAGACACACTGCTTGCCAGCTTGTGTGTGTTGGTGGGGAGAAAATGACTAAGTCGACATGGCACTCCCCTCAGGGTGCCATGCCAACCTCACACTGCCTGTGGCATAGGTAAGTCACCCCTCTAGCAGGCCTTACAGCCCTAAGGCAGGGTGCACTATACCACATGTGAGGGCATAGGTGCATGAGCACTATGCCCCTACAGTGTCTAAGAAAAACCTTAGACATTGTAAGTGCAGGGTAGCCATAAGAGTATATGGTCTGGGAGTCTGTCAAAAACGAACTCCACAGCTCCATAATGGCTACACTGAATACTGGGAAGTTTGGTATCAAACTTCTCAGAATAATATCCCACACTGATGCCAGTGTTGGATTTATTAAAAAATGCACACAGAGGGCATCTTAGAGATGCCCCCTGTATTTTACCCAGTTGTTCAGTGCAGGACTGACTGGTCTGTGCCAGCCTGCTGCTGAGAGACGAGTTTCTGACCCCATGTGGTGAGGGCCTTTGTGCTCTCTGAGGACAGAAACAAAAGCCTGCTCTGGGTGGAGGTGCTTCACACCTCCCCCTGCAGGAACTGTAACACCTAGCAGCGAGCCTCAAAGGATCAGGCTTCGTGTTACAATGCCCCAGGGCACTCCAGCTAGTGGAGATGCCCGCCCCCTGGACACAGCCCCCACTTTTGGCGGCAAGTCCAGGGGAGATAATGAGAAAAACAAGGAGGAGTCACCCACCAGTCAGGACAGCCCCTAAAGTGTCCTGAGCTGAGGTGACCCCTGTCTTTAGAAATCCTCCATCTTGATTTTGGAGGATTCCCCCAATAGGAATAGGGATGTGCCCCCCCCCCCCCTCAGGGACGAGGCACAAAGAGGGTGTAGCCACCCTCAAGGACAGTAGCCATTAGCTACTGCCCTCCCAGACCTAAACACACCCCTAAATTGAGTATTTAGGGGCTCCCAGAACCAAGGAAACTAGATTCCTGCAACCTAAGAAGAAGAGGACTGCTGAACTGAAAAACCTGCAGAGAAGACGGAGACACCAACTGCTTTGGCCCCAGCGCTATTGGCCAGTCTCCCCACTTCTAAAGACACTGCTCCAGCGACGCGTTCCCAGGGTCCAGCAACCTCTGAGGCCTCAGAGGACTACCCTGCATCTAGAAGGACCAAGAACTCCTGAGGACAGCGGCTCTGTTCCACAAAGACTGCAACTTTGCAACAAAGAAGCAACTTGAAACAACATACGTTTCCCGCCGGAAGCGTGAGACTTTGCACTCTGCACCAGACGCCCCCGGCTCGACTTGTGGAGAACAAACACCACAGGGAGGACTCCCTGGCGACTATGAGACCGTGAGTAGCCAGAGTTGACCCCCCTGAGCCCCCACAGCGACGCCTGCAGAGGGAATCCCGAGGCTCCCCCTGACCGCAACTGCTTGCTTCAAAGACCCGACGCCTGGTGAAGACACTGCACCCGCAGCCCCCAGGACCTGAAGGGTCCGACCTCCAGTGCAGGAGCGACCCCCAGGTGGCCCTCTCCCTTGCCCAGGTGGTGGCTACCCCAAGGAGCCCCCCCTTGCCTGCATCGCTGAAGAGACCCCTTGGTCTCCCATTGAATCCTATTGCGAACCCAACGCTTGTTTGCACACTGCACCCAGCTGCCCCCGTGCCGCTGAGGGTGTACTTTCTGTGCTGACTTGTGTCCCCACCGGTGCCCTACAAAACCCCCCTGGTCTGCCCCCGAAGACGCGGGTACTTACCTGCTGGCAGACCGGAACCGGGGCACCCCCTTCTCCATTGAAGCCTATACCGTTTGGGCACCACTTTGACCTCTGCACCTGACCGACCCTGAGCTGCTGGTGTGGTAAATTTGGGGTTGCCCTGAACCCCCAACGGTGGGCTACCTTGGACCTAAACTTGAACCCCGTAGGTGGTTTACTTACCTGCAAAAACTAACAAACACTTACCTCCCCCAGGAACTGTGGAAAATTGCACTGCCTAGTTTTAAAATAGCTATATGTAATTTATGTGAAAACTGTATATGCTATTTTGCTAATTCAAAGTTCCTAAAGTTCCTAAGTGAAGTACCTTTCATTTAAAGCATTACTTGTAAATCTTGAACCTGTGGTTCTTAAAATAAACTAAGAAAATATATTTTTCTATACAAAAACCTATTGGCCTGGAATGGTCTCAGTGTGTGATCCTCATTTGTTGCCTGTGTGTGTACAACAAATGCTTAACACTACTCCTTTGATAAGCCTACTGCTCGACCACACTACCACAAAATAGAGCATTAGAATTATCTCTTTTTGCCACTATCTTACCTCTAAGGGGAACCCTTGGACTCTGTGCATACTATTCCTTACTTTGAAATAGTGCATACAGAGCCAACTTCCTACAGCGCCTATGTATGGCGCAGTAGTCACTTCCAGGGCCGAGCGGAGTCAATGCTGAGCCGCATGAAGCCACATATTGGCCTACAGGGGCTGTGCAGAAAAATCTTCCAGATCCAGTCTGATGCTTGAGGATCTTCCAGAGGCGAGGAATCTGTGATCAGAAGTATCCCTCAGAAGTGGCTGGACCGTGCCAGTCTGCAGCCGAAGTGCCTGCAAACATCACCACCCTACTCTAATTTTAGGAGTGCTTTGAGGCGCCCTCCTCGGACTGCTGAGTCTCAGAAAGCACTTCCGAGTGTGCGGTCCCCCCCGCCTAGAACGCGTAGGGAGTTAATAAAGTCAACCTGTGGTTTTACCTGGTTAATGTCAGCTGATCCCTGAAGTGTGGATTAACAGGAAGGGGCGTTCACCTGCTGAGAGTGGCGTGAACACTCAGTGAGGGTGCTGGGGCAGTGTCACCAGAGCCTGATCTCTGAGCAGACTTCTGCCCCTCTAAGTCCTCTGGTCTCCAGTGGTCAAGACTGAAGAGGCTGTCGACCGAGGACACCCTCCAGCCCCGGCTCTGGGGACCTCGGTCCTCGTGCAGGATCGAACGGGGTGTTCTGGCGGCACCTGCCCCCTTGCCACAACCCCGCACATCACCAGCCCTTGAAGCAAGTGCACATGTGCACGGGGCTTACAGTGGAATGTAGACTACACCGAACTGGTAATCCTTCATGTCTGTGGCGTTTCCAGCTGAAAGTACATTCTTTTACTATGATCTTCTCTTGGTCAAAAAACATGTAGCATGTTAAGCACATATGAACGCTTACAACAATTCAGAGCTTGAGACATGTGAATGGCGATTTCACAGTATCCCACAATACTGAAAAATGTTTGCGGCAGAACAGAGAGGAGATGAACCACAGAAACAACCTCTGTCTTGGTACAGTACTGCCCACTGCACACGCATACCATCTGGATACTGCCCAATGCACACGGGTGCCCTCCAAATGCTGCCCACGTGTGCCCTCTGGATACTGCCCATGCACACTCTCCGGACACTGCCACTGTACACGCATTCCCTGCAGATACTGCCCACATATACACTCTGGATACTGCCCAGGCATACCCCCTCCGGATACTGCCCACTGCACTCGCATGCCCTCTAGATTATGCTCACTGTACACGCATGATTTCTGGATACTGCACATGCATGCTTCTGGATTCAGCCCACTGCACATGCATGCCCTCCGGATTCTGCCCATGCACTCTCCGGACACTGCCACTGTACACGCATGCCTTGCAGATACTGCCCACATATACACTCTGGATACTGCCCACGCATACCCTCCAGACACTGCCCAGGCATACCCCCTGTGGTACTGCCCAGGCATACCCCCTCCGGATACTGCCCACTGCACAAGCATGCCCTCCGGATACTGCTCAATGTACACGCATGCTCTCTGGATAATGCTCACGGCAAATCCCTACCGCCGGATACAGCCCACTGCACAAGCATGCCCTCTGGATAATGCTCACGGTAAATGCCTACCGCCTGATACAGCCCACTGCACAAGCATGCCCTCTGGATTCTGCCCTCTGCACAAGAATGCCCTTTGGATAATGCTCACTGTACCCACATGGTCTCTGGATACTGCCCACCGGATACAGCTCATTGCGCACACACATGCCCTTTGAATAATGCCCACTGCACGCGCGTGCGTGCCCCCCTGGATAATGCCCACTGCATGCGCGTGCGTGCCCCCCTGGATAATGCCCACTGCACGCGCGTGCCCCCCTGGATAATGCCCACTGCATACCCTCCAGATACTACACTGCACGGCCTCCAGATACTGCCCACTGCACTCGCATAGCTTGTGAATACCGCCCACTGCACACACATAACCTCTGGATACTGCCCACATATGCCGCTCCTCCCCCCCCATGGATACTGCCCACTGCACACGCATGCCCTCCTGATACTGCACACACATGCCCCCTTCCCTCCCCCGATACTGCACACGCATGCACCCCAGATACTGCCCACTGCATATGCATGCCCTCCTGATACTGCACACGCATGCCCCCCAGATACTGCCCCCACTGCACACGCATGCCCCCCAGATACTGCCCCCACTGCACACGCATGCCCCCCAGATACTGCCCCCACTGCACACGCATGCCCCCCACCCAGATACTGCCTAGTGCACAGGCATGCCCCCCCATACATTGCACACACATACCCTCTGGATTCTCTGATAGAAAGAGGATAAGGAAATGATGCTCGTGACAGCGGGCAGAAGATGGCACAGAACGTGAGGAGACTCACCAGAGGGACGGGCGGTGGGTGATGGAGAGCAGGGCAATGCCCGCGTCCTTGGCAGCCTCGAAAATCTTGCCCTCCACGTCGATGCTGACCGCACTGGTGCACTCGTCCAAAAGAGCGTATTTCGGCCTGAAAAAGACGAGAAATAAATATACTTTATTTAACTAGCAGAAAAAGGACCACGCACTGGCATCCGCACCACAGCACAGCACTGTCTGCGCTTAACACTGGGGCGAGTGGTGTCCAACAAAGGCCCACCCTGGAATGAGGCACTGGGGGACTCTGCTCTCTGGGATCCACCCACCCACACAACCTGGAATGAGGCACAGGAGGGCTCCAGAAACACTGCAGCACTCTGCCCACTGGGATCCACCCACCCACAACCAGACCCCGCCGCCCACCACCGAACCAACAGCCCCCACCACTACACTCAACACCTGGACCCCCATCAGTTCGGAGGAGACCAGAATCACCATGAACACCATCCACTCCGGCTCCCCCTCGGACCCGTGCCCCCATCACATCTTCAACAAAGCAGACTCCATCATCGGCCCCTATCTCCGGAGCATCATCAACAGCTCGTTCTCATCTGCCACCTTCCCCGAGAGCTGGAAACACGCGTAAGTCAACGCCCTCCTGAAAAAACCCACGGCTGACCCCAACGACCTGAAGAACGTCCGCCCCATCTCTCTTCTCCCCTTCCCGGCCAAGGTCATCGAGAAGACCGTCAACAAGCAGCTGACCAACTTTCTTGAAGCTAACAACTCGCTTGACCCTTCCCAATCAGGATTTCGGGCCAACCACAGCACGGAAACCGCCCTCATCACAGTCACCGACGACATCAGAACTCTGATGGACAACAAAGAAACAACCGCCCTCATCCTCCTGGACCTCTCGGCTGCCTTCGACACCGTGTGCCATCGCACCCTAATAACCTGCTTCCGCTCCACTGGAATCGTGAGACAGGCCCTTGACTGGATCATCTCGTTCCTCTCCGCTCCGAACCCAACGAGATCATCTGCGGCGTACCCCAAGGCTCCTCACTCAGCCCAACCCTCTTCAATATCTACATGAGCCCCCTCGCCGACATTGCTCGCAAACACAACATCAACATCATCTCCTATGCCGACGACACCCAGCTGATACTCTCCCTCACCAAAGACCCAACCACCGCCAAAATCAACCTACAGGAAGGAATGAAAGACGTCGTGGAATGGATGAAGCTCAGCCGCCTAAAGCTGAACTCATACAAAAAAACGGAGGTCCTCATCCTCGGAAAATCCCCCTCCACCTGGGACGACTCCTGGTGGCCCTCAGCGCTAGGCACCGCACCAACCCCCTCAGACCACGCATGCAACCTCGGATTCATCCTGGACCCCCTCCTCACTATGACCAAGCAAGTCAACGCCATCTCGTCATCATGCTTCAACACCCTTCGCAAGCTCTGAAAAATCTTCTGATGGATCCCCGCCGAAACCAGAAAGACAGTGACCCGACCCATGCCCTTGTCACAAGCCGTCTGGACTACGGAAACACCCTATACGCAGGGACCACCGCAAAACTACAGAAACGTCTCCAACGCATACAGAACGCCTCTGCACGCCTCATCCTAGACATCCCTCGCCACAGCCACATATCCCCCCACCTAAAACACCTGCACTGGCTTCCCGTCAACAAGAGGATCACCTTCAGGCTCCTCACCCACGCACACAAAGCTCTCCACAACATGGGCCCTGAATACCTCAACAGCTGCCTCTCGTTCTACACACCCACCCGTCAGCTTCGCTCAGCCAGCCTCGCCACCATCCCACGCATTCGCAGAACCAGCGCAGGAGGAAAATCCTTCACCTACCTGGCAGCCAAAACATGGAACTCCCTCCCCACACTCCTAAGAACTACCCAGGACCATCTCGCCTTCAGGAAGCGCCTCAAAACATGGCTTTGAGCAGCAGTAATCCTCCCCCCCCCCCCCTCCCCAGCTCCTTGAGACCCTCTCGGGTGAGTAGCGCGCTCTACAAAAGCACTGATTGATTGGAATGAGGCACAGGAGGGCTGCAGAAACACTGCGGCACTCCACCCACTGGGATCCACCCACCCACACAACCTGGAATGAGGGACAAGAGCTGCGGAAAGGCTGTGGCACTCTGCCCACTAGGATCCACCCACCCACACAACCTGGAATGAGGCACAGGGGCTGCGGAAAGGCTGTCTGGAAGGCCAGTAGCACACGGGGCTGCGGAAAGTGATGAAGATAATTAGCAGATCAACAAGGGAACAGATGTGGACTGACCTGTGGTAGAACATCCTCGCCATCCCGACTCGCTGCTTTTCACCACCCGACAAGACATCCTTCCAGTCACTAACAGAGTCCCAACCTGTATGGACAGAAAAAGCACTCATGAGACACTCCAAAACTAGAAACACAAAGTGAGAGTAAGGGACAGCGAGCCCATAAATTGTCAGTGTAAAGATGCTGCACTTGTGAGTCAACATGTGACTGCATCCACATACCTATTACCAGTCCAGCATTATTCAGAAGAGAGGTAGTGATGGAGGAGACTCAAGTCTTCATGCTAAACCCTCTTACCACAAGAATAAGTAGTTTGTGTTTCTATTGTGTCAGAGAGGCCCTTCAAGATACAAGAGATGCTCCCACATAAAAAAGCATATACACAAAAAATTAGCAGGCAGGGACAAATCTATTCATTAATTAAACTAACCAATAAACTCACTTTTGGTTAATAGGGTCAATTACTTTCCCATATATATTTATTTATTTATTTACAGATAGCAATGTACACCTCATCCTGAAAACATATATATAGACATCAGCAGTTACACATCATATCAATAACTATTACATAAATTACACAACACAATTTACTTAAAACTAAGCACAACCAAAACATCAAAATGGGAAATGTCCAACGAAATAACTCATAAAGGTCACTATAGCTCAATTCTCATTGTGATCCTGCCTTATAAAGATGACCAAGGGGTTAGCACCCAGCTGAAAACACCTAGCAATTTTTTAAGGTATTTATGTAGTGCTTCTGAATTTTTTAACCTCTCAATACATTAATTACAAGCCCTTGATCCCACAAGGCTAGTATCGACGCGTTTCAGCCTCTAAACTCGTGGCCTCTTCAGGACAGTCGAAGGACACTGGCACCTCTACAAAAAGTAACACATATATATTAATATATATAGAAATTCTGATCTTGGAATTGATCCCTGGGGATTCCTCCCCATCTTATTCCCCTCCGGTTGCCTCTGCCTTAAAAAGGTTGTCCAGAGGGATATGTAGTCTGAGCCTCGGCCTCAGAATCTGAGGACGTGTCTGAAAAAGTTATAAACTTTTTACGGGATCTTGTACGATATTGTAAGTTAGAGTTATTGGGGTTATTGTTCTTATAAAAGTCTGGTTTTAAGTAAGGATACACAACTGTGATATCAAAGTTCTTTATATCCCGGGCTAGTTTTGTCGTTTTCAGACTAATCGTGTTTGTTTTAAACTCAACTATTGTTTTATTAACAGTCTCCAATAATTGCTGTGTGTTTTGTATAGTATTGTCTGAAATAATCTAAAATGGCGGACGTATGTTTGTCCGCGTTACTTCACCGCACGCGAAGTTAGGAGCAAGTTATTGACATGGACCGGGATGCGGCGTGATGAAAGAATAAGCGAACTTCTGAAAAGTAAGCACTGGTGGAATGAGATTGCGCATAATAGCAGCAATGAAAAGTAGGCTGAGTAATCGAACGTTCAGTCACTGAGACCTATTTCTTTTTTGGCAGTTGATACGGGCTTTTGACTGCATGGTGCCATTACCGCCCTGTAAAACCAGAAGTGTCAGGATAATACTAATAGACAAATAGGCAATTTGGCCTGACGATTGTATTCAATATGTGACTACGTTGATTAAAGAAAGGTAGGTTTGATTAGGGGTTTCACTGAATAAGTTTTACCCTTTGGGGTATTTTATAAACACCACACTGAAAGCATGGTGGTGTTGTATTATTTTGGTTTCACTTAAACAGTGCACTGGGAGAGACTTAATTTAGACTATTCATATTCATTAACATTTTGGAATAATTATAGCTTTAAGTTTTGATTACTTTATTGACAGCATGATATTCAGACTTTGTTACTCTATACATTTGGAGAAAGATAGAGAATTAATACTGTGTAATTTCTGGTTTTTAATATATATGTGTTACTTTTTGTAGAGGTGCCAGTGTCCTTCGACTGTCCTGAAGAGGCCACGAGTTTAGAGGCCGAAACGCGTCGACACTAGCCTTGTGGGATCAAGGGCTTGTAATTAATGTATTGAGAGGTTAAAAAATTCAGAAGCACTACATAAATACCTTAAAAAATTGCTAGGTGTTTTCAGCTGGGTGCTAACCCCTTGGTCATCTTTATAAGGCAGGATCACAATGAGAATTCAGCCATAGTGACCTTTATGAGTTATTTTGTTGGGCATTTCCCATTTTGATGTTTTGGTTGTGCTTAGTTTTAAGTAAATTGTGTTGTGTAATTTATGTAATAGTTATTGATATGATGTGTAACTGCTGATGTCTATATATATATATATGTTTTCATGATGAGGTATACATTGCTATCTGTAAATAAATAAATAAATAAATAAATATATATGGGAAAGTAATTGACCCTATGAACCAAAAGTGAGTTTATTGGTTAGTTTAATGAATGAATAGATTTGTCCCTGCCTGCTAATTTTTTGTGTATATGCTTTTGATAGTACCCTAAGCAGGTTGGGGTGATAGGGTACTCCCCTCCTTCTTTGTAAATGTGATAGCCCACATAAGAAAGCAGCACAAGATTGTGCAGATTTGTGTTTTGCGGTCTTTACAGAACTGTGTTCAGTGGCACCTGCCATCGAGGCTCCACATGGGTCAAAGACTGGGCCTGAATCCAGTTTATGTTTGAGTGCGTGCACTGTAAGTCAGCTGTAAACGTGGTACTGTACAATCACAAGCATGTCCTTGGGACACTACTAGATGGCGGGGTTCACTGGGCGCCCTTTAGGATCTTAAGGGACACCGCAAGATCAGAGCACAGGAAAGGAATTCAGATTTAAATAGCTATGAAAGTGACCTGAAGTAGAGATTTCACGTGGACCCACATTAGGCCAATGGCACCTTTGGAGCTACCCAGTCTCGCACAGTAGTTACCCTCTGGCACAGAAGGAGTAAACGGAGATAGCACTAACCATTTCCTGACTGCCAGCAAAACCAACAGTAGGCAACCACTGCAGTCTATGGGTGATAAATTGCCCAGGGTTATGCATTCGTGTAGGAAACTAGCCTCTTTCTAGCTTGGGTACCCCCACTTTTCACCTGTTTGTCAGTGTGTTTGACTGTGTTTACTGGGATACTGCTAACCAGGACCCCAGTGACTGTGCGCTCTCCTCTAAATTTGGTTGCTGGTAACTTTTTATTCCCACAATTGGCATACTGTTCCCCTCATGCAAGTCCCTAGTATATGGTATCTGTAAGGAAATGGCTCCCTGTTCCAGTTACCCCCCACGTTTTGCCTGATACTGATGCTGACCTGACTGAGAAGTGTGCTGGGACCCTGCTAACCAGGCCCCAGCACCAGTGTTCTTTCACCTAAAATGTACCATTGATTCCACAATTGGCACACCCCTGGCACACAAGTAAGTCCCTTGTAAAAGGTACCAGTGGTACTGAGGGCCCTGTGACCAGGGGAGGTCCCTAAGGGCTACAGCATATGTTGTGCCACCCTAAGGGACCCCTCACCTAACATATGTACACTACCATTGCAGATTGTGTGTGTTGGTGGGGAGAAAAAGGCAAGGTCGACATTGCATCCCCCTCAGGATGCCATGCACACAAAATACTGCCAGTGGCATAGGTAAGTCACCCCTCTAGCAGGCCTTACAGCCCTAAGGCAGGGTGCACTATACCACAGGTGAGGGCATAGCTGCATGAGCACTATGCCCCTACAGTGCTTAAGGCTATTCTTAGACATTGTAAGTACAGTTGTGGCCATAATAAGTATATGGTCTGGGAGTCTGTCGAAAACGAACTCCACCGCTCCGTAATGGCTACACTGAATACTGGAAAGTTTGGTATCAAACTTCTCAGAATAATAAACCCACACTGATGCCAGTGTTGGATTTGTTAAAAAATGCACACAGAGGGCATCTTAGAGATGCCCCCTGTATTTTACCCAATCCTTCAGTGCAGGACTGACTTCTCTGTGCCAGCCTGCTGCTGAGAGACGAGTTTCTTCCCCCCTGGGGTGAGAGCCTTTGTGCTCTCTGAGGAAAGAAACAAAAGCCTGCTCTGGGTGGAGGTGCTTCACACCTCCCCCCTGCAGGAACTGTAACACCTAGCAGTGAGCCTCAAAGGCTCAGGCTTCGTGTTACAATGCCCCAGGGCACTCCAGCTAGTGGAGATGTCCGCCCCCTGGACACAGCCCCCACCTTTGGCAGCAAGTCCAGGGGAGATAATGAGAAAAACAAGGAGTCGTCACCCGCCAGCCAAGCCAGCCCCTAAGGTGTCCTGAGCTGAGGTGACCTTTACTTTTAGAAATCCTCTATCTTGTGGATGGAGGATTCCCCCCCAATAGGATTAGGGATGTGTCCCCCCTCCCCAAAGGGAGAAGGCACAAAGAGGGTGTAGCCACCCTCAAGGACAGTAGCCATTGGCTACTGCCCTCCCAGGCCTAAACACACCCCTAAATTCAGTATTTAAGGGCACCCAGAATTTAGGAAACTAGATTCCTGCAACCTTAACAAGACAAAGGACTGCTGACCTGAAGCCCTGCAGTGAAGACGGAGATGACAACTGCTTTGGCCCCAGCCCTACCGGTCCGTCTCCCAACTTCGAAGAAAACTGCAACAGCAACGCATCCAACAGGGACCAGCGACCTCTGAAGCCTCAGAGGACTGCCCTGCACCCAAGGACCAAGAAACTCCCGTGAACAGCGGGTCTGTTAAAAAAACCTGCAACTTCTTTGCAACAAAGAAACAACTTTAAAGACTTCACGTTTCCTGCCGGAAGTGTGAGACTTCCCACTCTGCACCAGACGCCCCCGGCTCGACCTGCAGAAAACCAACACCTCAGGGAGGACTCCCTGACGACTGCGAGCCTGTGAGTAGCCAGAGACGACCCCCCTGAACCCTCACAGCGAAGCCTGCAGAGGAAATCTAGAGGCTCCCCCTGACTGCGACTGCTTGTAACAAGGGACCTGACTCCTGAAACCAACACTGCACCCACAGCCACAGCCCCCAGGAGCTGAAGGAACCGAACTCCAGTGCAGGAGCGACCCCCAGACGACCCTCTGCCTAGCCCAGGTGGTGGCTACCCAGAGGAGCCCCTCGTGCCTGCCTGCATCGTTGAAGAGACCCCCGGGTCTCCCCATTACTTCCTATCTGAAACCCGACACCTGTTTGCACTCTGCACCTGGCCGCCCCTGTGGGTGTACTTTCTGTGCCTGCTTGTGTCCCCACCTGGTGCCCTACAAAACCCCCCTGGTGGCTGATGCGCTCAGAGCCCCGCTCCCAACAGTACAGAGACGCGATCAGAGCCATTCTTTCCAACAGTACAGAGACTCGCTCAGAGCCCTTATTTCCAACAGTACAGAGACTCGCTCAGAGCCCTTCTTTCCAACAGTACAGCGACGCACTCAGAGCCCTTCTTTCCAACAGTACAGCGACGCACTCAGAGCCCTTCTTTCCAACAGTACAGCGACGCACTCAGAGCCCTTCTTTCCAACAGTACAGCGACGCACTCAGAGCCCTTCTTTCCAACAGTACAGCGACGCACTCAGAGCCCTGCTCCCAACAGTACAGCACCTTGCTCGGCTATGATAGAAAAAGAGCCCTTGGGGAGTCCATACTAAGCTTTGCTGCTGATAATAGAGACTCTTCAAGCACAGCTTTCGGTAATACAAATCCACTCGCACTTCTGCTTTTAATAATACAGACTCATCCTGAGCTTTGAGGCTGATAACAGACAGAGTGAGACTGCATGATCAAGGAAGAGCCTTTGAGGGAGCCTGAGTTGTTTCGTATAGTACAGACTTATTCCAAGTTATGCCCCTGCACAGCCCAGACTGCTCACAACCCTTCCATGTGAACTCAGGCTCTCTTGCGACTCCATCATTTATTATACTTGGACTCTCTCATAGCTCTCTTCCTGATACAAACCTGCTCCTTTCTATATCTCTACTCAGGCTATTAGCAAGTACTTTTTAGAACTCTGGTCAGAATATCAATCAGCATTTTTAGAGCTCTGCTCTCGATAGCACCCACTACCAGTCAAAGATCTGCTCTCGATAGCACCCACAATCACTCAAAGATCTGCTCTCGACAGCACCCACAACCACTCAAAGATCTGCTCTCGACAGCACCCACAACCACTCAAAGATCTGCTCTCGACAGCACCCACAACCACTCAAAGATCTACTCTCGACAGCACCCACAGTCACTCAAAGATCTACTCTCGACAGCACCCACAGTCACTCAAAGATCTGCTCTCGACAGCACCCACAATCGCTCAAAGATCTGCTCTCGACAGCACCCACAATCGCTCAAAGATCTGCTCTCGACAGCACCCACAATCGCTCAAAGATCTGCTCTCGACAGCACCCACAACCAGACAAAGATCTGCTCTCGATAGCACCCACAGTCGCTCAAAGATCTGCTCTCGACAGCACCCACAATCGCTCAAAGATCTGCTCTCGACAGCACCCACAATCGCTCAAAGATCTGCTCTCGACAGCACCCACAATCGCTCAAAGATCTGCTCTCGACAGCACCCACAATCGCTCAAAGATCTGCTCTCGACAGCACCCACAATCGCTCAAAGATCTGCTCTCGATAGCACCCACAATCGCTCAAAGATCTGCTCTCGACAGCACCCACAATCGCTCAAAGATCTGCTCTCGACAGCACCCACAATCGCTCAAAGATCTGCTCTCGACAGCACCCACAATCGCTCAAAGATCTGCTCTCGACAGCACCCACAATCGCTCAAAGATCTGCTCTCGACAGCACCCACAATCGCTCAAAGATCTGCTCTCGACAGCACCCACAATCGCTCAAAGATCTGCTCTCGACAGCACCCACAATCGCTCAAAGATCTGTTCTCGACAGCACCCACAATCGCTCAAAGATCTGCTCTCGACAGCACCCACAACCAGTCAAAAATCTGCTCGCGATAGCACCCACAACCAGTCAAAAATCTGCTCGCGATAGCACCCACAACCAGTCAAAAATCTGCTCTCGACAGCACCCACAACCAGTCAAAGATCTGCTCTCGACAGCACCCACAACCAGTCAGATCTGCTCTCGACAGCACCCACAACCAGTCAAAGATCTGCTCTCGACAGCACCCACAACCAGTCAAAGATCTGCTCTCGACAGCACCCACAACCAGTCAAAGATCTGCTCTCGACAGCACCCACAACCAGTCAAAGATCTGCTCTCGACAGCACCCACAACCAGTCAAAGATCTGCTCTCGACAGCACCCACAACCAGTCAAAGATCTGCTCTCGACAGCACCCACAACCAGTCAAAGATCTGCTCTCGACAGCATCCACAACCAGTCAAAGATCTGCTCTCGACAGCATCCACAACCAGTCAAAGATCTGCTCTCGATAGCACCCACAGTCACTCAAAGATCTGCTCTCGATAGCACCCAGTCACTCAAAGATCTGCTCTCGATAGCACCCACAGTCACTCAAAGATCTGCTCTCGATAGCACCCACAGTCACTCAAAGATCTGCTCTCGATAGCACCCACAGTCACTCAAAGATCTGCTCTCGATAGCACCCACAGTCACTCAAAGATCTGCTCTCGATAGCACCCACAGTCACTTAAAGATCTGCTCTCGATAGCACCCACAGTCACTCAAAGATCTGCTCTCGATAGCACCCAGTCACTCAAAGATCTGCTCTCGATAGCACCCACAGTCACTCAAAGATCTGCTCTCGATAGCACCCACAGTCACTCAAAGATCTGCTCTCGATAGCACCCACACTCTCTCACAGCTTGGCTCTTGATGCTGCAATACTCACTCAGAGCTCTGCTCCCAATACATTGACTCCCTTTCCTTTCTGCTCCTGGGATGAACCAGTCTTTCAAGAGACAAACAACCATGGACGAAAACAAAGAAATCTGAATAGAGGGTTGAAACTGAAGCAATTATTTGGTTCCAGGTAATACCACAGGTGCATAGAAAGTAAGATTAGCATTTAATGTCTGGCCCTATACACTCTATTAACTCGACATCTTGATAACAGTGGCCTACTCTAATCCAGCCAGTAGATGGCACAATATACAAAGCCTGAGAAACTTAAGTGTCAAGCTTTAAAACCTCACATTTACTCTAATGTAAGATCCCAAAGGGTCGCATCAGCGGACGCTGTTGGGGAAGTGGAATGCAAAATAAGTGATGGTAATTGTGTGAATGTACACAATGTGAAGGCAGCTGGGCTACAGAAGCCTGGATGGAGGTTTAGAGCAGAGGCCTGTAGAGGACACTATTGCAGGGAGATGGAGGTGACAGAGGAGTAAGAAGTGCACTGCACACTGAGATTTGTGAAGCTCTGTAGGGAGGAAGCAATCGTACTGTGCAGAGGAGGTGGTGCAACCCCCGGGAGCACCTAAGGGATGGAGCACGCTCGCGGGTGCATTCTTCGGGAGACCATCCGATTTCAAGCTAGGACCTACATTGCTGCCTCCCGAGATTGACTTTACTTGGTACCTTGTTTTATTTCATTGGACAGCCTTGAAAATTGCACAGCAAAAAACACTATTTTCAGATCTAAAAGAAACGATTTGGAGCATATTACCGAGGCCCTCGTAAACCTGCCTCTTGTCACACAGGCGGACTGGGAAGCAAACATCACATTTGTGTGTTCTTCCGTGAATTCTTTCCACGGCCGTTCACTGTGCTCTCAGTGGACAAGCGGTCACCAGCAGCCCGCCACATTACATAGGTCCATGCGTGATGTGTTGCTCAAGCTTTTCTTTGAATTCTGGAACTTGCAGTTTTGTTTATTTTATTAAAAAACAAGTTAAATACAAATGCATGTACTTTACGAAGTTCGTCTCAATAATCCGAATGAAGGACACATAGGGCCAGATTTAGATCTTGGTGGAGGGGTTACAAGGTGACATGTCACGTCCACCATACTAAAAGTTCCACAGGCTATAATGGAATTGTAGTACGTCAGACGGGATATCCGTCGCATTAGTGAATGAGTAACCCACTCCGTCAAGAATTAAATCTGGCCCATACTATTGAAAGAAATTACTTTTCAAACACCATGAAAAGAGGCGTGACCAGGGCCAGTGTTCAAATGACAGATCTCTGCAACTACATGTGAGCATATCACAGTCTGTAATGCATTTGTAGAGGAGAACATGCCAAAACAACGGCTAACACCCAAAGCAAATCACTGTGGCGTACAACAGTACATAATCCCTCAACGCCACAATCAGCACTTTCCATGTGAAACCCCACGTTGAAGGTGCAACCCTCATCTCACAACTCTTACCTCCCTCACGCTGCACGATGTAATTGAGGTTCACAATGTTGAGGATCTCCTCCAGCTGCCGGTCAGAGATGTTCTTTTTCCGCATGTCCTCCACGGTATCAGGGTAGATCACTTGGTCGCGCAGGTTTCCCACCGACATGTAGGGCCTTCGGGGGGGGGGGGAGGAAAAAGTCACAGGTGTCTACAGGCGAGTTCAGACCACATCAGCCTGACAAACAGCAATTCATCAAGGCCAAAAGATCCCATTGCAAGATGCATATGAAGAGTCTGAATTCTGGTGAGTCAGAATTCATTAGACAACTTCAAGGAAAGTTTTGCCCTCTGCCCCGGCTCCATAATTAAGAAACCAAGCCTATGATTGGGGGAATCTCAATGGCAACTGAGAGATGTGGGGAGGCTTTGGAGTTCCTGGCTCGCAGTGTGTGAAAACAGGATGAAAGAAACACATTTTGGGTCTAATGGTCCAGTTTACCGTCCTTGAAATACTCAAAATCTTAACACACATGCATAGCACTATACAGCTCAGGAAAGCATTTAGTTCATTATACAGGAAAAGCCTGGAACAAGTGTTTTCCTGCATAAATTCTGGGCAGCAAAATGAAGTGTTTAAAGGCGCTCACTACGCTCCTTCTCATCCCACCTTCCAGCTTGCATTTACGACCCACCTGGTCCATGTTGAAGGGAAGCCTGAATAATCTACCTGTCCACTTTCCACTGACCTCACCTCTTTCTGGACACATTCTGGATTCGTGCTGTTTTACTGTGAAACTCCTTTCCACCCAGGCTAAGGAAGTAAGGCTCTTCTGCTTCATGTACAAAAACATGTCTGCCACAGATAGGGCCTCGCTTTCCTTCCCGCTAGAAGGTGCGAAGCCTACATTCAGAAACTATAAGGTAGCACCATCTCTGGAAGAAGGAAGTTTTCCAGATGTCCCTTGTATGTTGTGGTCTGGCTGGATGTTTGACTCCTGAATGTCTTTCTGAGTCTTGGATTATTGAAGGTCTCTGACGAGATCTGGTTGGGTTTCAAATTGTACAAGGTTTCTTTCTTTGACAACCTATAATTGAGCTTCGGTTTCTGTTATCTCATGTTGATTTTTATAGCACCCCGTCACCTGTGACGGTATCCTGGGCTTGCGTTGAGGAGTTTACACGAAGAACCAGGTCTCCAGCAGCTTGAGGAAATCAAGATGCAACAAGGAGGCTTTGATGTGGTGTGGGAGGTCGTTCTGTGCTTTAGGAGTGATATCTTTCAAATCAAATCAAATCATAAATATTTATAAAGCGCGCTACTCACCCGTGCGGGTCTCAAGGCGCTAGGGGGAAGGGGTTACTGCTGCTCGAAGAGCCAGGTCTTGAGTAGTCTCCGGAAAGCGGAATGGTCCTGGGTGGTCCTGAGGATGGTGGGGAGGGAGTTCCATGTCTTGGCCGCCAGGTAGGAGAAGGACCTCCCACCCGCCGTGGTGTGGCGGATGCGAGGGACGGTGGCGAGAGCGAGGTTGGCGGAGCGAAGAGAACGGGTGGGTGTGTAGAAGCTGAGGCGGCGGTTGAGGTATTCGGGTCCCTTGTTGTGTAGGGCTTTGTGTGCGTGGGTGAGGAGTCGGAAGGTGATCCTTTTGTTGACGGGAAGCCAGTGCAGGTGTCTCAGGTGGGCGGAGATGTGGCTGTTGCGGGGTATGTTGAGGATGAGGCGGGCGGAGGCGTTTTGAATTCGTTGCAGACGTTTCTGGAGTTTAGAGGTGGTTCCTGCGTATAGGGTGTTGCCGTAGTCCAGGCAGCTCGTGACGAGGGCCACTGTCTTTCTGGTGTCAGCGGGGATCCAACGGAAGATCTTTCGGAGCATGCGGAGGGTGAGGAAGCAGGAGGATGATACGGCGTTGACTTGTTTGGTCATGGTGAGAAGTGGGTCCAAGATGAAGCAGAGGTTGCGTGTGTGGTCTGAGGGGGTCGGTGCGGTGCCAAGGGCCGTGGGCCACCAGGAGTCGTCCCAGGCGGTCGGGGTGTTTCCAAGGATGAGGACTTCCGTTTTGTCTGAGTTCAGTTTCAGACGGCTGAGTTTCATCCAATCTGCGACGTCTGAAGGTTGAAGGCATGACCTCCAGATCTGCCTTGCACATGTGTGTACATGTGCCCTTGAGAGTCTGGCTAAGCGGAGGGGTCTGGAGGGATGGTGGAACTACACGTGGTAAATTTAGGTAGGCTGGACTTATGTTGTATAGGTGTGGGTATGCGTGGGCTGGTGTATCTATCAGAAGAAACAGTAGTTCTCAAGTGTAGTGTGATGTGAGACCAATGCGATAATGTATGGTTGTGTTTTAAATTCTATAATGTTTTTTTCTTTGACAGCCTGTAATTGAATTTTGGCTTCTGTAATTCTTTCTACGATGATGCCTGGTTGGGTTTTGAATTCTGGAGAGAACATTTCAGACCTCAAAAAGCTTGTTCTCATCTTGTCACATTTGCTCTGTTTTCAGAGACAGGAGGTCAAAAGTCAGTCTGACTTTTTACAATAACTTTTCCTTCTGACTGCAGAGTTCCAGTATTTTGTAAGGGGAACTATCTGACCTGACGTACAAAGAGCTTGAAATGAAAGTCTGCAGGTACCAGGTTTTTATTAACACAACATTTAAATAAATAAGTCAACTACACAATCATTTCAAAATATATTTAAGTAGCTGTGAAAGCCCATTTTTAATAGGATGAAAACAAATCAGAACACTTTGGGGGTTATTCTAACTTTGGAGGAGGTGTTAATCCGTCCCAAAAGTGACGGAAAAGTGACAGATTTACCACCAGCCGTATTACGAGTCCATTATATCCTATGGAAATCGTAATACGGCTGGTGGTATATCCGTCACTTTACACTTTTGGGACGGATTAACACTCCTCCAAAGTTAGAATAACCCCCTTTATTTGGTGATGTGCAAATGATAAATATGTTCTCTGAAACCAGATTGTC
Organism: Pleurodeles waltl; assembly: GCF_031143425.1. Taxonomy (NCBI): domain Eukaryota; kingdom Metazoa; phylum Chordata; class Amphibia; order Caudata; family Salamandridae; genus Pleurodeles; species Pleurodeles waltl. The sequence continues at coordinate 14,759,177 of NC_090449.1, read as the reverse complement.
ACAGATTATTGTAAATACACTTTATAGTTTTATCACTAAGGCTGCAAGTTAGTGGGAAGGTTTTTGGACATTTCTGTTGAAGTTATCTGTCTGTAAGTGACATTGTGCTACCACATCATGCTTTAGTAATATACTGATTAAAAGTGAGAGTTTAAACAAACTGAGAAACACTCCTGTCCTGATGGCAATGCTATTAGTAAACTAAGAGGCAAGTCATGGATCACGTGTCCCCTAAACGTAGGCTAGATTTTTATTATAAATGGAGCAAACGTTTAGTCTATTTAAAACAACCAAGAGTTCTTTTTTGTCCACCAGGAATGCTGAACTCATATATAAAATATTTGCCTAGGATCACACAATTTGAGATCCGTTTACGGGTCAAGTACATTAGTTAGGTTGAGTGGATTATTGAAGTTACTCGACCTGTAGGTGTGTAGGAAAGTCCCTCTTTTTGGCACAGTTACCCCCACTTTTTGCCTGTTTATCAGTGTGCTTAGACTGTTTTCACTGGGATTCTGCTAACCAGGACCCCAGTGATTGTACTCTCTACTCTAAATTTGGTTGCTTTAGTACCCTTTCCACCTCACAATTGGCATACTTGTGTACCCCTTTAAGTCCCTAGTATATGGTACTAAGGTACCCAGGGGCACTGGTACACCAGGGGGTCCCCAACGGGCTGCACCATGTATGTATCATACCATCCAACGGAAACTATGCAAATTGTGTCTGCAGGCCTGCCATTGCAGCCTGTGTGAAAAGGTGCATGCACCCTTTCACTGCTGGTCACTGCAAGTCACCCCTATGGTAGGGTCTCCTAGCCCGGAGGGGAGGGTACAGGTCCCTGTGTGAGGGCACCCTTGCATGAGCATAGGTGCCCCTACGAACTACAGTTCAAATGCACTGGACTTCGTAAGTGAGTGGAAGCCACTTTACCCATGTACTAGCCACAGGTCACTTAGCTGTGGTCCAGCTACATAGTGGTAACTCCAAACCTAGGCATGTTTAATATCAAACATGTCAGAATCGTAACCCAATACTAATGCCAGTATCAGAAGCATGATTGCATGGGGACTCATTAGAGGACCCCCCCCCCACCCCAGTAATGATCCTACCAGTCTTCCAGGGTTTGCAGGCAGCCCATGCTGCTGCAGCCCCTTATTCATGTTTCAGCCCTCCTGCTGCTTGACCAGCTCAAGCTGGGGAAGACAGAACCCAGGATTTCCTGTCGGAGCAACACCCTCTCCCTTGGAAATAAGTGTTACAAGGCTAGTGAGGAGTAGCTTCCCCACGCCATTGGCTTGCACCAGCCCAGGGACCTCTGTTCCCTGTTCAGACACAAAAACACAAAGAAAAGGCGAGTTACCACTCCCCTTGTCCATCACCTCTCCAGGGGCGGTGCCCAGAGCTCCTCCAGGTGGCCACTCGATTCTGCCAACTTGGAAACAAGATGTGCAGAGGCCCCTGGGAGCATCTGGTGGGTCAGGACAGGTGACTGACATCACTGACTGTCTGATAGGTGGTCAACCTACAGAGTGACCAAGCCCCCTGTTAGGACTATTTAAGGACTCCCTTGCAGGTAAGTTCCCGGATTCAGCGAGCAAGACTCCACCAGGACTCCTCTACATCAATCTCTTCTGCTTCTGGCCACCAAAACCGCTGCTGGACTTCAGAGGAACCAAACAAGCCTGCAAAACCTGAGACTACCTCGCCTTGAAACATTGTTTTTTCAGCTCCTTCCATTAATTGCAACATTTCCACAGCTGTGCATCCTCTGGGGTCAGCAAGATTTTGGCTGCACCAATGGAGCAAGAGGGAATCTCCCTTAGAGTGATTGAGTCACTCCACTGCATCCACAGGCACCTAAGGCAAGGACGTCCGACTGCTGGGATCTGCTCTCCACAGGAACTGCGTGGATACTCCAACACAGGTGGTGGGTCCAGAGTGGTCGTCTTGGTCCTCTCTGCCCTCTGTCCATCTTGGGAGATGATGAGCCCTTGCCTCTCCTTGCAGGACAGTACCCCTGTGCACAGCTACTCTTGCAGCAACTAAGGCTTGTTGACTCCTGCTCCAAGGGATTTCCAGGCTCCAAGTAGCCCCAGCCTCCATCATTTCATCCTTGCAAGGTCAGTCTCGCCTCTGCTACTCCAGTGATATGGACTCCTCTCCAGAAATGCTGACTGGGCCTCACTGCAACTTGGCAGTGCCTGCTGCTAGTGGGTTGCCTGTGGGGGCTGCAACTGTTTCTGCTGACTCTCCCGACTGCTGAGTGTCAGCTCAGACTATCCTCCAAGGGTTGAGTCCCCTAGACCTTGCTGGTCCACCTCTTCGCGCAAATCAACTTCTGCCCAGATTTGCATTTGCCAAGGCTTGTTGGTGGTCCTCCTAACCACTGACCATCTGCAACCCAGCGACCGGTGTGGGACATCCGCACGCCTCCAAGGACCTCCCTGTAGCTCCTGGGCTCTACAGCTGATCATCTTCCCTAGTCAACCCGGATCCTCATACACAGAAGGGTGGGCAGTGGCTGGATTCTGTCTCCTCCTTTTTTAGGTCCTTTTCTTCCAGACTCTATGGTTGGGTTCCACCAGACTGATCCTGGTCTTGCAATCTTCCTTTTCCAAGTCCCCTTGTGAGTCTTTGGGAAGACCAGGTAATTTTCCTCTGCTCTCCTGATTGTTAGGGGTCATCTAGGTACTCACCTTTGGAGATCCCAAATTCTCCAAGCTCCCTTCTATGTATTCCACATCGTTGGGTGGGGGACCTAACTTCACACACTATTTTAGTATATGATTTGGCTCTTCCCTAGGTCCCTAAATATTTTCTGCTATCTGTTGTAATGCCTGTTGTTGTTCTATGTTAATTTCTAATACTTACCATGTATATATAGTGTGTACTTACCTCCAGTTGGAGGACTGCCTATAAGTAATCTAGTTCAGTGCTACTGCAATAAAGTACCTTTATTTTTGTAACACTGTGTGGTTCTTTCATGTGTGTAAATGCTGTGTGACTTCAGTGGTATTGCATTAGCTTTGCATGTCTCCTAGATAAGTCTTGGCTGCTCACCCACAGCTACCTCTAGAAAGCCCTGGCTCCCTAGACATGCTCTCAATTACTAATAGGAGATACCTGGACCTGGTATAGGGTGACAACACCATAGGTGTCCACCACACACCAGGCCAGATTTCTACAAGGTCTAGTAACATTTTTATGATTTTTCGAGGCCTGCCTTTGTTCGATGAGGTCTGGTTTGAGGTCTATTATGAGAAGCCCACATGGATGCTTTCCTATGTAAAAAAATGAATTAAAAAAAAAAAAAAAAACCCACACCCAGAAAACGGACTGATTGCTTCGGTTTTGGTGTTCCCTGAACATTAGACCAGTGACCTGGGCAGCAGGCCACAAATGACATCTCCCTGCTGTGGACTCGGATGATGCAACAGTAAGTACTTTTATCCTCAAAGTCTCAGCTGTATTTGAATTTCACAACAGCATACACCACTGTATTCACATTGAGTTTGCCAACTGTGGCTCTGAGCATAAAAGAAATGTTCCCTGTAATATTTACACACAGGTCTACTTTATGAACAGACATTAGCTCTGAGGTGCAGGGTGCCCGATCCCTTCCTATCTCAACAAGGTGGGACACTGGCCACAGGAGACCACCTGCTACAGCACTCTGCAAACGTCCCTCATGGAGAGCCTGTGCACTGCATTTTACATCCTCACAAGCATTTGCCAAACTTCTCGGGCCTTCTCCAGATACTGCACCCACGGTTGTCTGTTCACATTTGTCTTGCGATGTATCCTTAAATTTAAAGAGCACATAGGAGCGTTTCTGAATTGCATTAACTATATATGAGGGTAGGAATTGGAAGTCTGGGATACCTGAAAATGAGTTGGTCGGGTCCTGTACGTTTCCAGATGGACAATAAATTAAAAAAAAAAAAAAAAAAAAAATTGCTTTCATTTTAAGACTAACTATGTCCACATATGCAAGTGTATTTTTTTATTTTTTTTTTATTCAAAACATTCTGCTTCTAGGTTCAGGGAAGAATGCACGCGGGCAGTGTGCCCGAAGCTGGGCAGCTGGAGCGGATAGACCCTGGAAGCACAGCCTGTGCACCACTCACATGTGCATTTAGTTCTGGATCTCACTTCCACATATGTAAACTGTGGCATATCTCTCTCTCTCTCAATGTTGCATTCTTCTAAACAACACTATTTATGGCTATTCATCAGCACTATGATCTGCACGCCTTACCCGTCCTCAAGGGGTTAACCACAGTATTCACTGGCAGAGGTGCCTGGCGACAGGGACTCTGCAGCGGGAGCCAGCCCAGCTCCTAAACTGGAAGGGGCTTTAGAAACAACAACATATAGGTACAGGAAGTATGCCTTACACTCAATCACTAAATAGATGTTGATTAATAGAGTCAATAGTTTAGTCTATCGTGTTTGTATGGCCAAATCGGTATTTCAATGATTAAAACATCCCCTCCCCCTGCCAAGTACTGCCCTTCTCTGCCCGCACTCTGTGGTATTCGGGTGCGACCAACACTCACCTCTGCGGGATGTAGAACATGTGCTGGGGAGGGGGCTTGTACAGCACGCCCTTGTAGGCAGGCCACAACCCTCCCAGGATCCGGAAGAGGGAACTCTTGCCGCAGCCGTTGGGGCCTGTGATTAGGAGGTGCATACCTTCCTCGACCTGGAGAGAGGAAACACGAGGAGATGCTGAAATGTGAGACAGGCACCGCGATCGTGGGACGGACAGACACCGCTAGTGTGTGACTGATGCCCCTTGCACAGTTTTGAAAGCCACTGAAGACATGTCCAACATCGACCAACCACAAGCTTCAGAAAAACACTCCAATTCATTCCAACAAGGTCCTCTGTGTGCCTGTGCTTTATAAGGACTTGTGCCCTGAATGCGTGGCCTCTTCTTGAGCGAACCAACATGCCACGCTTCGACACACGTGGGTATCGTAAGGAAATGAGTTACCTACCTGTAACTATAAGGAAAATGTCACTTACCCAGTGTACATCTGTTCGTGGCATTAGTCGCTGCAGATTCACATGCTGTGCATAGTCCGCCGTCTGGTGTTGGGTCGGAGTGTTACAAGTTGTTTTTCTTCGAAGAAGTCTTTTCGAGTCACGAGACTGAGGGACTCCTCCCACTTTGGTTCCATTGCGCATGGGCGTCGACTCCATCTTAGATTGTTTTCCCCGCAGAGGGTGAGGTAGGAGTTGTGTATGCTAATAATAGTGCCCATGCAATGGAATAAATACGTATGTACAAAATGAAGGTTTAATGTAATATATTTACAAATGTACAAATGTTCAAGATCTACTTCTAAACGGCTACAGGCTCCCGGGGAGGAGGGTGGGTGCATGTGAATCTGCAGCGACTAATGCCACGAACAGATGTACACTGGGTAAGTGACATTTTCCGTTCGGTGGCATGTGTAGCTGCAGATACACATGCTGTGCATAGACTAGTAAGCAGTTATCTCCCCAAAAGCGGTGGTTCAGCCTGTAGGAGTGGAAGTAGTTTGAAATAAAGTTCTTAGTACGGCTTGACCTACTGTGGCCTGTTGTGCAGTTAGCACATCTACACAGTAGTGTTTAGTAAATGTATGAGGCGTAGACCATGTTGCTGCCTTACATATTTCGATCATTGGAATATTTCCGAGAAAGGCCATAGTAGCACCTTTCTTTCTGGTTGAGTGTGCCTTTGGTGTAATAGGCAGTTCTCTTTTTGCTTTAAGATAGCAGGTTTGGATGCACTTTACTATCCATCTGGCGATACCTTGTTTTGAAATTGGATTTCCTGTATGAGGTTTTTGAAAGGCAATAAACAGTTGATTTGTCTTCCTAATTTCTTTTGTCCTGTCAATGTAGTACATTAGCGCTCTTTTGATGTCTAATGTATGTAGTGCTCTTTCAGCTATTGAATCTGGCTGTGGGAAGAACACTGGTAATTCCACCGTTTGGTTTAAGTGGAATGGTGAGATAACCTTTGGTAAGAATTTTGGATTTGTTCTTAGAACGACCTTATGTTTGTGTATTTGAATAAATGGTTCTTGTATGGTAAACGCCTGTATTTCACTTACTCTTCTTAGAGATGTGATGGCAATGAGAAATGCAACTTTCCACGTTAAGTATTGCATTTCACAAGAATGCATGGGTTCGAAAGGTGGACCCATGAGCCTTGTCAAGACAATGTTGAGGTTCCATGAAGGAACAGGTGGTGTCCTTGGTGGTATAATTTTCTTTAGGCCCTCCATAAACGCTTTAATGACAGGTATTCTAAATAGGGAAGTTGAATGAGTAATCTGCAGGTAAGCAGATATTGCTGCGAGATGTATTTTTATGGAAGAGAAAGCTAGATTTGATTTTTGTAAATGTAGTAAATATCCTACTACATTTTTTGGAGATGCATGCAATGGTTGGACTTGATTATTATGGCAGTAACAAACAAATCTTTTCCATTTACTTGCATAGCAGTGTCTAGTGGATGGTCTTCTAGCTTGTTTTATGACCTCCATACACTCTTGTGTAAGGTTTAAGTGTCCAAATTCTAGGATTTCAGGAGCCAAATTGCTAGATTCAGCGATGCTGGGTTTGGATGCCTGATCTGTTGTTTGTGTTGTGTTAACAGATCTGGCCTGTTGGGTAGTTTGACATGAGGTACTACTGACAGGTCTAGTAGTGTGGTATACCAAGGTTGTCTTGCCCATGTTGGTGCTATTAGTATGAGTTTGTTTTGACTCAATCTGTTTACTAGATATGGAAGGAGAGGGAGAGGGGGAAAAGCGTACGCAAATATCCCTGACCAATTCATTCATAGAGCATTCCCTTGAGATTCGCGTTGTGGGTACCTAGATGCGAAGTTTTGGCATTTTGCGTTTTCTTTTATTGCAAATAGATCTATTTGAGGTGTTCCCCAAATTTGGAAGTAAGTGTTCAGGATTTGGGGGTGAATTTCCCATTCGTGGACCTGTTGGTGATCCCGAGAGAGATTGTCTGCTAGCTGGTTCTGGATCCCTGGAATAAACTGTGCTATTAGGCGAATATGGTTGTGAATTGCCCAATGCCATATTTTTTGTGTTAGGAGACACAACTGTGTCGAGTGTGTTCCCCCCGTTTGTTTAAATAATACATTGTCGTCATGTTGTCTGTTTTGACAAGAATGTATTTGTGGGTTATCATTGGTTGGAATGCTTTCAACGCTAGAAATACTGCTAACAATTCTAGGTGATTTATATGAAACTTTCTTTGATGTACGTCCCATTGTCCTTGTATGCTGTGTTGATTGAGGTGTGCTCCCCACCCTGTCATGGAAGCATCTGTTGTTATCACGTATTGTGGCACTGGGTCTTGGAAAGGCCGCCCTTTGTTTAAATTTGTACTGTTCCACCATAGAAGCGAGAGGTATGTTTGGCGGTCTATCAACACCAGATCTAGAAGTTGACCCTGTGCATGTGACCATTGTGATGCTAGGCACTGTTGTAAGGGCCGCATGTGCAATCTTGCGTTTGGGACAATGGCTATGCATGAGGACATCATGCCTAGGAGTTTTAATACCATCTTTGCGTGTATCTTTTGTGTTGGATACATAGCTTGTATCACCTTGTGAAAATTTTGAACCCTTTGTGGACTTGGAGTGGCTATCCCTTTTGTTGTGTTGATTGTCGTTCCTAAGTATTGCTGTGTTTGACGAGACAAAAGGTGGGACTTTGCATAGTTGATGGAGAAACCTAGTTTGTAAAGGGTTTGTATAACATAATCTGTGTGGTGTGAACACTTTGTTAGCGAGTTGGTTTTGATTAACCAATCGTCTAGGTACGGAAACACGTGTATTTGCTGCCTCCTGATATGTGCAGCTACTACTGCTAGACATTTTGTAAAGACTCTTGGTGCTGTTGTTATTCCGAATGGCAACACTTTGAATTGGTATTGTATTCCTTTGAATACGAACCTTAGGTATTTCCTGTGCGAGGGATGTATTGGTATATGGAAATACGCGTCTTTTAGATCTAACGTTGTCATGTAATCTTGCTGTTTCAGTAGTGGTATTACGTCTTGTAACGTGACCATGTGAAAGTGGTCTGATTTGATGTAGGTGTTTAGTGTTCTGAGATCTAATATTGGCCTCAGAGTTTTGTCCTTTTTTGGTATTAGAAAGTACAGTGAGTAAACTCCTGTATTCTTTTGTGTTTTTGGTACTAATTCTATTGCGTCTTTTTGCAGTAATGCTTGAACTTCTAGTCCTAGAAGGTCTATATGCTGTTTTGACATATTGTGTGTTTTCGGTGGGACATTTGGAGGGAGTTGGAGAAATTCTATGCAATAACCATGTTGGATAATTGCTAAGACCCAAGTGTCTGTTGTTATTTCTTCCTATGATTTGTGGAACTGGCTTAGTCTTCCCCCCCACTGGTGTTGTGTGAAGGGGTTGTGTGACCTGTGAGTCACTGTTTATTTGGAGTGGCTTTTGGACCTTGAAAATTCCCCGGTTTCTTGGGAATTGGCCCCCTCTGTATTGGCCCCGAAAGCCACCCCTTTGATATTGTCCCTGGTAGGGAGGTGGTCTTGATTGTGAGGTGCTGGCTTCTGTGGCTTGACCTCGAAACCCTCCTCTGAAAGTAGTTTTGCGAAATGTGCCAAATGTGCCTCTGCCCTGCGGGGAATAGAGTGCGCCCATGGCTTTAGCTGTGTCAGTGTCCTTTTTTAATTTTTCAATTGCAGTGTCCACTTCTGGGCCAAACAATTGCTATTCATTGAACAGCATATTGAGCACTGCCTGCTGTATCTCAGGTTTGAAGCCGGATGTGCGCAACCATGCGTGCCTCCTTATTGTTACAGCAGTATTTATTGTTCTTGCAGCTGTATCTGCTGCATCCATAGAAGAACGGATTTGGTTGTTGGATATATTCTGTCCCTCTTCAACCACTTGTTTTGCCCGTTGCTGGAATTCTTTGGGGAGGTGCTCGATGAGATGCTGCATCTCGTCCCAATGGGCTCTGTCATATCGCGCTAGGAGTGCTTGCGAGTTGGCGATGCGCCACTGATTTGCAGCTTGTACTGCAACCCTTTTCCCGGCTGCATCAAACTTGCGGCTCTCCTTGTCTGGAGGTGGTGCGTCGCCTGATGTCTGCGAGTTGGCTCTTTTACGAGCTGCTCCTACGACTACTGAATCTGGTGTCAGTTGTGATGTAATAAAAGCAGGGTCTGTGGGCGGTGCCTTGTATTTCTTCTCCACCCTTGGAGTTATTGCTCTGCTTTTAACTGGCTCCTTAAAAATCTGTTTAGCGTGCCTTAGCATTCCCGGGAGCATAGGAAGGTTTTGATAATTGCTATGGGTGGAGGACAGGGTGTTAAAGAGGAAGTCATCCTCGATAGGCTCTGAATGTAGCAATACATTATGAAACTCTGCTGCCCTAGCTACCACCTGTGCATATGCTGTACTGTCCTCAGGTGGTGAGGGCTTAGTGGGGTACGACTCAGGGCTTTTGTCCGATACTGGAGCGTCATAGAGATCCCATGCGTCCTGATCATCTTGGCTCATGGTGGTATGTGCTGGTGATTGTGGCGGAGTCTGTGCCGGCGATATATGAGTTGCCGGTGGTGGAGAGGGTGGTGGAGTTACCTTCTTTACCACTTTTGCTTGTGGTGTCTTTTCTTGTTGTTGGAAATCTAGTTTCCTTTTTCTTCTGATTTGGGGGGGGCGGGGGGGGGTGGAAGAGTGCTGATCTTCCCTGTACCACTTTGTATAAAGATCCGCTTTTGTGTGTGATCTACATCCGTTGTTTGTAATTCCTCCTCAAATCTGTGTCTTTGTAGTTGGGAGGACAGTGATTGTTCCTCTGAGTAGGAACTGGCTTTCGGTTTGGTTGCTGGGCGTTTTCGGCTCCGACGAGATCTTTCTCTTTTTCGGTGTCGTACCCTCTCGGTGCCGAGCAGCTTCGGTGCCGCTGTCTCGGTGCCGAGCAGCCTCGGTGCCGCTGTCTCGGTGCCGAGCAGCCTCGGTGCCGCTGTCTCGGTGCCGAGCAGCCTCGGTGCCGCTGTCTCGGTGCCGAGCAGCCTCGGTGCCGCTGTCTCGGTGCCGAGCAGCCTCGGTGCCGCTGTCTCGGTGCCGAGCAGCCTCGGTGCCGCTGTCTCGGTGCCGAGCAGCCTCGGTGCCGCTGTCTCGGTGTCGACCCTTTTGTGCGGCACTTTCTCGGTCCCGAGATTGCTGCGTGCCTGTGTCTCGACCTGAGTCGGACGATCTCGGCACCAGCTTGCCCTTTTTCGGTGCCGATGGACGGCCAACTACTTTATGGGTTGAGACATGGCCTATTGGCAGTGGCGTCCCCTGGGCTTTGTCTGTTTTTTCGTGTGTTCTTTCTTTCGACGTCTTACTCACGGTTGGTTGCTCGTCGACGTCGAATTCTTTGGAATCCGAATTGCGGATGGAGAAAGTTTCTTCTTCTTCTTCCTCCTCGAACCCTTGTTGTCCTGTCGGCGTGGAAGCCATCTGTAACCTCCTGGCTCTTCGGTCCCTAAGCGTTTTTCTCGACCGAAACTCGCGACAGGCCTCACACGACTCTTCCTTGTGCTCGGGGGACAGGCACAAGTTACAGACCAAATGTTGGTCTGTATAAGGATATTTACTGTGGCATTTAGGACAGAATCGGAACGGGGTCCGTTCCATCAGTCTCGATGTTGCACACGGTCGGGCCGACCAGGCCCCGACGGGGGATCGAAAATACCCCAAAGGGTTACCGGAGCTCTTTAAGGCTCGGTGTCGATTTGCCCTAACTATCCCGATTCCGAACGAAACAATACCGACGAATTTTCCGTTGATTCTGACTAACTTTCCGACCCGAAACACGGAGCGAAAAGGAACACGTCCGAACCCGATGGCGGAAAAAAAACAATCTAAGATGGAGTCGACGCCCATGCGCAATGGAACCAAAGTGGGAGGAGTCCCTCGGTCTCGTGACTCGAAAAGACTTCTTCAAAGAAAAACAACTTGTAACACTCCGACCCAACACCAGACGGCGGACTATGCACAGCATGTGTATCTGCAGCTACACATGCCACCAAACCTATAGTTCTCCAGTATTGGAATCTTTCATAGATTCACATGCTTGAATCATTCCCCGTCGTCAAGATGGGAGTCCCCGGTACCTTAGAAAGGACAATGTCCCCAAAGACATAACAGCAATAACTTACAGCTCTACTTTTAAGTAATCTATCCAAGTCCTTATGTAAAAAGGACCAAACTGCAGTGTTAACCAATCAGATAACCCCACCCTCTAGAACCCTCGTGAGAGAAGCTCCAGTACCTCAGATTTTCTAAGCACTAGTGCGTATCATAAAAAAGTTGATCGAGAAAGTAAAGAAAAGTGAGCTTCCCCGGGGAGGTGGGTGGGTCGCATGTGAATCTATGAAAGATTCCAATACTGGATAACTATAGTTACAGATAATTAACTCATTTCCTTACTCCAGTATTGGAACTTTCATAGATTCACATGCTGGAATCAGACTATAAAGCAGTAATTACAGCACATTGCATTGACAATAAATCGTTGTAATTACTGACAGATAGCTATCTTAACTGAGAAGGCTTAATAGTATTCTAACATGTAAAAATGCTGTTACTTATGAGCATAATATTCATGTCCGGCAACAACTCTATCTACAAAGTACAACTATTAAAATATGCAATGTGCAGTACTAGAAAAGAAGGATGGATGGAGGTAGAGCTAGCGCACCGTTACTGGAACAGATGCCTCCGGACCTCCAGTCCTACCGTTACATCTCCTCGAGGTATGGCATCCAGACAGCAGTGTCTTGTAAATGTGTTTGTACTTTTCCAGGTGGCCGCTCTGCAAATGTCTTGTAGGGGTACACCTGTGAAAAGTGCCATCAATGTTGAGACAGATCTTGTGGAATGTGCCCGTACTGAGGATAGTAAAGGCTCACAGCTGCTTGGTGACAAAACTTTATAGCAACTACTATCCATCTAGCTGTTCCTTGTTTCGAAAGGGCTTGGCCCTTTCGCGGGGTGCTATAAGCGACAAATAACGGTTTTGACTTGCCAAAATGGTTGGTTTCCTCCAAATACAACTTAATATTCCCTTTGATGTCTAACTAATGAAGAGCCCTTTCTGCCAGAAATGATGAATTTAGGAAGAAAGACTTCAAGACCAAAGGCTCGTTAATGTGAAAGTCTGATGGAACTTTTGGAACACATTTTGGGAAGTATCACTGTCATGCTTAAATTGAAGGAAAGGCTCTTGAACGGTTAGAGCCTGGATTTCGCTGATGCGTCTAGTAAACGTAAGGACCATCAGAAGAGCTACTTTCCACGATAAGTATTTCAATTCCAATTTGTGAATGAGTTCAAATGGATGTCTCATAAGCTGAGCTAGAACCGTGTTGAGTTGCCAGGAGGTCTTACTGGCGGAAAAACTCTAAAGAGTCCTTTTAGAAATGGTTTTATCAACCTTGAGGACCATAAAGACGGAGATGTCGGGGAACGTCTGAAACGAGATATGTCCGCCAAGTGCACTCTGATGGATGCATGAGCTAACACAGTTAATGCCAGATGGAGGAGATAGGGGAATATCTCCTCTGGGGGCGACAATAGTGGATCAATCTGTTCTTACTGATACCATTAACAAAACCTTTTCCATTTCAGAGAGTATGATTTGTTTGTGCTATCCGCTGTGGCCTTTGAAAGTATTCTCGTACATTAGGGGTAAATGGGCAAACTCATCGTCTTCAGGAGCCAAGCTGATAACTTTAGTGAGCTGGGGTCCGGATGCAAGACTTGAACCTCGTTCCTTGTCAGGAGCTGTGGAGAGACTGTCAGTGGAATGCGGTCTTTCTCTGAAAAGAGGAGCAGTTACGAAAACCAATGTTGGCAAGGCCAATATGGAGCTATCAGGATTAGTCTGCAACGTTCTCTTGATGTTGCAGACTAATCTCTTGAAATCAGGGGAATAGATGGAAAAGCGTAGGCAAATATTCCGTACCATGCCATCGAAAAGGCATTCCCCCAACAAGGCCAGATGGTGATCCCAGCTTGCATAAAAATGGCATTTGGTGTTCTACGGAGTTACGAAGAGATCTAGGTTGGGCTTTCCCCATTTCTTAAAGACCTGGTTGAGCGCCTCTTGGTTCAGCACCCATTCGTGACAGGAGGATGTTAGTCTGCTGAGGGCATCAATATCTGCCCATAATTGCCTGTCGTATCTGCCCAAAATTGCCAAAGAGTACGCTGCTCTCACTATAAGCGCTGACAGAGGAAAACTGCTTCCTAATGTTGTCCAGCCTTCTACCTTCCTTGTCTGGGAGCGCTGAAATTGGCGTTGATGGATTCTTTGAACGCCTCTGTGCTGCCTGGGTTATGACTGAGCCTGGCTTCGGGTGGCCAATGAGACAAGTTGGAGTATCTTCTGGAGCCTTATACTTTTTGTCAAACCTTGCTAAGACTGCCATCACCGTAGCTGGGTTTTTCATTACTTTCAGACCTTCCTCCCAGATGTAATTTACTACGGGTATGGAGTGTATACTCTTTTGAAAGGGCTCCTTAAAATCGTATAGGAAGCAGTCCATTTGCTTAGATGGCACAGGCAGCATGAATCTCTTTGCCGCCCTTTCAAGTAGATTATGGAAACCCCCAATGTCTCCTGGGGGTAAATCCACCGGAGTAGGCAATGGAGATAATGGGGTTGGTAATATATAGTTGTCCCAATCAGATTGCGTGTCCCGGAGCTCCTCTTCCTCTCTCCCCTCATCCTAGGAGTCTGTAACTTGCATAAAAGGTTCTCTGCTGGGTGTACTCCTCGCCAATCTAGGCGACAACATAGGTTGTGGTACTGGGGTGGAAGGTATCGACGGTGGGGGTTCCGTTGGGATTTTCTCTGACTGTGGTGCCAACGAAAACCTTTTTTTGTAGTCTGACAACATAAGCTGGAGATCAGAGATAAGGGAACTTGGCATACACACCATATATCCTCTGGCACACCTTATTGGTCTCTCTGAGGAAAATAATACAGCTTGTAATATTCTTCATCATCTTGGCACTTAACATGGAGCTGGGAAGGACTATGAGCTGCCCCAAACGGCCCATCATCATCCGAATCCTCCTCCAGTAAATGGGCCGGAAGTAAAGGTATGACCTTACTTGGAGATGTGGCATGCGGAGTTATATCCCCTTTTCCAGTCAAGGCCTGAATCTTTCTCCTCATCGACAGTGTCGACAACGGTGCCGTTGATGAGGTCGTAGACAAAGTCGTTTCAATCTGCGAAGGTCTGCCTCTGGTCTCCGTCGACTGTGTCGTCAACAATGCTGTCGTCACCGGAATCTTCGTCATCTATGGTATAGACGGCGGCGTCAATCCACGACATCCTTATCTTCAACGTTGACGGTCTGGACTTAACATTGATGGAGACTTAGTCGACGAGCAGGAAGCAATAGTCGATAGGCTGGTAATCGTGGACGTTGTAGTCGCTGATACAGCCGCCGTATATATTCTCGTCGACTACGATGACTTTGTTGATAGTAGGGTCGTCGTCGACATTCTGTCATCCAGGGCTCAAGAAGGCTTTTTAAAGGCAGTAATCATTTTCAGTTGAGGCGTGAAAGGCTCTGAAGAAGGTTTAGACACCTGAAGTTGAAGGCCGGTGTTTAGACTTTGATGAAGATTTTCTCTCATGAGGTGATGTCAACACACTGCGGCCTTCACCAGACCCCGGATAGGTCATTTTAAAAGCTTTTGAGGGTTGCCCTGAACCCTTTTCAGAGTGAGGCAATCTTTTCCCCTTTTGGGACTTTTTAGAAGACCAGGAAGATTCCTCACTGTCAGAATCCGAGACCGGGTTCTTCCTTGTTTTAAGCTTTTGGAGCCATATGACCCTCTTCCCTCTCTATCCTTTAGAGTTTTTTAGGAAAAGGTATGACATACCTTGTATTCAGCAGCAGAATAGGAATCAGGATAGAGGCAGTATATACAGTCTCTATGTGGAGTCTTTTCTTTCCACATGCACTGCAGGCCCTGAAGAGACTTTTCCTCTCTCTGTCAGACATTATGCTGATAATGTCAGGCTCCAGATATGCGGAGTGTGAACAGGAAACAAGATAATAAACCCAGATGTAGTGGCAAAATCTACTTCAACAGGAAAAAAATGGGAAGATCTCAGTGGAGACGCCCTACCACGACGTGCGGTAGAAAAATCTGAGGACCTGGAGCTTCTCTCAGGAGGGATCTAGAGGGTGGAGTTATCGGATTGGTTAATGCTGGCAGTTTGGTCCTTTTTACATAAGGACTTGGATAGAGTACTTAAAAGTAGAGCTGTAAGTTATTGCTGTTATGTCTTTGGGGACATTGTCTTTTCTAAGGTACCGGGGACTCCCATCCCGACGACGGGGAATGATTCAAGCATGTGAATCTATGAAAGTTCCAATACCAGAGTAAGCAGGGGCATCGGTCAGAATGGTGTTACCAGATCCTCATTAACATACATGGCACATGATGTGAGCGCCCGGGTGGTAGGAGGAGACAGCAGAACATACATGACAAAGGTATGCCATGTGCACCAGAGCTACTGGTGGTTCATAACTTTCTGGATCATGGCAATATCCTCCCGCTATCCTCTCCGGTCTCCAACGCAGGGGAGCAGAGTCCACCAGGCTCTGCAACACCCATGTTCTTTTCCTGCAATTGTGACCACACAAGGAGAAACATTCCGGACTAGAAGAAGTCTGATGGCGTCACCCGCGAACAGCCCAGGCCTAACCTCCCTTCCAAACTGAGAAGACTTCAAACAAAGCTTACCTCTTGGAGGTGGAAGGGGCAGGGCCCTGTCTTTCTAGTCATCAAGCAAGAGACTGCAGCACTGGCTAGACAGAGTCCAGGGCAGACATGCACCCTAGGACAGGGCGACCACCGGACCAGTGGTGTTCCATGCCAGACCACACATTGATGCCAAGCCCATGTGGGGTACCATAGCCCCTGATACACAGGCACACCTGGACATAGAACTACCCTCATCTGTAAGATGGGGTGATTGACCCCAAGTTCCTGTTAGTGGTGCATCCTCGCTGCACACCTCCCACAACTAAACATGATGTCCTCAGGCTGCCGTTTCTCCAGAAGTATAGTTCACAATTTACAACTTCTTCTGTAAATTATTTTCGGGCTGCACATGAAGTAAAGCTGTATTTACACTGCACAACATGCAAAGCTCTCGTTATCACAGGCACATATGTAACCTCAAATAAGTCATCTCAGAATCCTGTGAATGCAGTGGCTGAGGGATTGGTGTAGAGTAATTTCTCTGCAAGGGCCTCCTGTGGCACCATCAGGCTAGCATCTGATCAAAAACAGCTCTCCGGTGAAGGTTGGAAAGGATTTAACAAGATAATGCCTGCCATACAACTAAACGAGACTGGGTACAAAGCAGGCACTGTAACCTTCCCCCTGATGTATTATAGGTATGCTCTGCTTACACCTCCAACTGTTCCCTCGTTCATAGGTCACCAAACGTATTCCCTCAATTCTTACACTATACGTTATGCTCGCCATTCACTGCTAAAGCTGTTCCTTTGTTCACAGGGCACCACACTTGCACCCCCAGTTCTCATACCGTACGTTGTGCTCTTTACTCACAACTGCAGCTGTTCCCTCATTCATAGCACACCTCACCTACACCCCCAGTTCTCGCATCATACATTGTGCTCTTCAGTCTTGGCTCCCGCAGTTCCCTCGTTCACAGGGCACCACACTTGCACTCCCTCTTCTTGCACCGTACATAGTGCACTTCAATCACAGATCCAGCTGATTCCTTGTTCATAGGGCACCACGCCTACACCCCCAGTTCTCGCACCATACTTGGTGTATTCACTCATGGCTCCAGCTCTTTTCCTAGTTCATAAGGCACCACATTGCTGCCTAGTGTACTCTATGTTCAGTGTACGACGGAAGCTTGCAAATGCTCATTGATGTTCACCCTGTTCACTGCATGAGGGAAGCTTGCACTTCTGCCCGATGGTCTCCATGTTCAGTCTATGACGGAAGCTTGCACTACTGCTGCCTGATATACTTTATATACAGTGTGCGAAGGAAGCTTGCACTGCTGTAGCCTGATGTACTCCATATTCAGTGTACGGGGGAAGTTGCACTGCTGCTGCCTGTGCTGTACCTGTTGTGTATGTGAGTGAGGCTTGCACTGCTGCTCTCTGTGCTGTACCTGTTCTGTGTGAGAGTGAGGCTTGCACTGCTGCTGGCTGTGCTGTACCTGTTCTGTATGTGAGTGAGGCTTGCACTGCTGCGGACTGTGCTGTACCTGTTCTGTATGTGAGGGACTGAGGCTTGCACTGCTGCTGTCTGTGCTGTGTGTGAGTGAGGCTTGCACTACTGTGTGCTCTACCTGTTGTGTGTGAGTGAGGCTTGCACTGCTGCTGTCTGTGCTGTACCTGTTGTGTATGTGAGTGACGCTTGCACTGCTGCTGTCTGTGCTGTAGCTGTTCTGTGTGTGAGTGAAGCTTGCACTGCTGCTGTCTGTGCTGTACCTGTTCTGTGTGAGTGACGCTTGCACTGCTGCTGTCTGTGCTGTACCTGTTCTGTATGTGAGTGAGGCTTGCACTGCTGCGGTCTGTGCTGTACCTGTTCTGTATGTGAGGGAGTGAGGCTTGCACTGCTGCTGTCTGTGCTGTGTGTGAGTGAGGCTTGCACTACTGTGTGCTCTACCTGTTGTGTGTGAGTGAGGCTTGCACTGCTGCTGTCTGTGCTGTACACCTGTTCTGTATGTGAGCGAGGCTTGCACTGCTGCTGTCTGTGCTGTAGCTTTTGTGTGAGTGAAGCTTGCACTGCTGCTGTCTGTGCTGTACCTGTTCTGTGTGTGAGTGAAGCTTGCACTGCTGCGGTCTGTGCTGTACCTCTTCTGTGTGTGAGTGAAGCTTGCACTGCTGCTGTGTGCTGTACCTCTTCTGTGTGTGTGAAGCTTGCACTGCTGCTGGCTGTGCTGTACCTGTTCTGTGTGTCAGCGAGGCTTGCACTGCTGTCTGTGCTGTACCTGTTGTGTGTGAGTGAGGCTTGCACTGCTGCTGTCTGTGCTGTACCTGTTGTGTGTGAGTGAAGCTTGCACTGTTGCTGTCTGTGCTGTACCTGTTGTGTGTGTGAGTGAGGCTTGCACTGCTGCTGGCTGTGCTGTACCTGTTGTGTATGTGAGCGAGGCTTGCACTGCTGCTGTAGCTTTTGTGTGAGTGACGCTTCCACTGCTGCTGTCTGTGCTGTACCTGTTCTGTGTGTGAGTGAAGCGTGCAGTGCTGCTGCCTGTGCTGTACCTGTTCTGTGTGTGAGTGAGGCTTGCACTGCTGTCTGTGCTGTACCTGTTCTGTGTGAGAGTGAGGCTTGCACTGCTGCTGGCTGTGCTGTACCTGTTCTGTATGTGAGTGAGTGAGGCTTGCACTGCTGCTGTCTGTGCTGTGTGTGAGTGAGGCTTGCACTACTGTGTGCTATACCTGTTGTGTGTGAGTGAGGCTTGCACTGCTGCTGTCTGTGCTGTACCTGTTGTGTATGTGAGTGAGGCTTGCACTGCTGCTGTCTGTGCTGTAGCTTTTGTGTGAGTGACGCTTGCACTGCTGCTGTCTGTGCTGTACCTGTTCTGTATGTGAGTGAGGCTTGCACTGCTGCTGTCTGTGCTGTACCTGTTCTGTGAGTCAGCGAGCCTTGCACCGATGTCTGCTGTACCTCTTCTGTGTGTGAGTGAAGCTTGCACTGCTGCTGTCTGTGCTTTACACCTGTTCTGTATGTGAGTGAGGCTTGCACTGTTGCTGTCTGTGCTGTACCTGTTGTGTGTGAACGAGGCTTGCACTGCTGTTGTCTGTGCTGTAGCTTTCATGTGAGTGAAGCTTGCATTGCTGCCGTCTGTGCTGTACCTGTTCTGTATGTGAGTGAAGCTTCAACTGCTGCGGTCTGTGCTGTGTGTGAGTGAGGCTTGCACTACTGTGTGCTGTACCTGTTGTGTGTGAGTGAAGCTTGCACTGCTGCTGGCTCTGCTGTACCTGTTCTGCGTGTGTGTGACGCTTGCACTGCTACTGTCTGTGCTGTACCTGTTGTGTGTGAGTGAGGCTTGCACTGCTGTCTGTGCTGTACCTGTTCTGTGTGTGAGTGAAGCTTGCACTGCTGCTGTCTGTGCTGTACCTGTTCTGTGTGTGAGTGAGGCTTGCACTGCTGCTGTCTGTGCTGTACCTGTTCTGTGTGTGAGTGAAGCTTGCACTGCTGCTGTCTGGGCTGTACCTGCTCTGTGTGTGAGTGAGGCTTGCACTGCTGCTGTCTGTGCTGTACCTGTTCTGTGTGTGAGTGAAGCGTGCACTGCTGCTGTCTGTGCTGTAGCTTTTGTGTGAGTGAGGCTTGCACTGCTGCTGTCTGTGCTGTAGCTTTTGTGTGAGTGAGGCTTGCACTGCTGCTGTCTGTGCTGTACCTGTTCTGTGTGTGAGTGACGCTTGCACTG